>NC_083868.1:54199536-56699536 GCF_032452875.1 Bos javanicus | reverse complement strand
GTTCAATCGCTCAGTTGTGTCTGACTCTTTGCAACCCCCGTGGACTGCAGCATGCCAGGCTTACATGGGGTCACAAGGAGTCAGACATGACTGAGCAACTGAACGACAACAACTTTGGTTACGTTCTTTGTTAGTTTGCTAATTCAGGTTCAGTTCAGTCGCTCAGTCGTGTCTGACTCTTTGCGACCCCATGAATCGCAGCACGCCAGGCCTCCCTGTCCATCACCAACTCCCGGAGTTCACCCAGACTCACATCCATTGAGTCAGTGATGCCATCCAGCCATCTCATCCTCTGTCATCCCCTTCTCCTCCCGCCCCCAATCCCTCCCAGCATCAGAGTCTTTTCCAATGAGTCAACTCTTCGCTTGAGGTGGCCAAAGTCCTGGAATTTCAGTTTTAGCATCAGTCCTTTCAAAGAAATCCCAGGGCTGATCTCCTTCAGAATGGACTGGTTGGATCTCAGGAGAGTATAAAGATGCTGGTTGGGGAGAAAAATTTAAATTCTATTGTTCTCATTCCTTTGTTAATTTGCACCCAGCCAATGCCTGGAGCCATTAGAGAAGCACTAGACAGGGGTTAAGAGTAATTTCAAAAGTGTTCCCTGGTCCTGATCTAAAGTCAAGTTCTTTTGCTGTCTAGTTGCATCTTCCTGGCTGTAGCATTTAGCCTTGTTAGCAATCAGAGAATCCAGGGGAAAAAAAGTTGAGAAATAAAGAGTTCTGTTCCCATCATTTTACTGTGTGGTTTTGGCTGGAACCTCAGCTCATTTCTGCGAGTTAATGTCTTTTTCTCCCATCGTGGTAACTTCTACTCACCATTTCAGATGTCTCTGCTGGACATTCAAGCTTCATCTGGTGGGCACAGCCATGGTTGCTGTCTTCAAAAACTCAGGCTATGTCTGTAAACTCTCAAAAAACAAAGTTTCTGTGTTTCTGCTGATTCAACCTTCAAGTTCAAGCCCAAATCATTCTCCGAAATCAGAGTGCCGAGAGGGCTGCCTTCAAGAACCTCTCCCCCTGCTCAGAGCCTCTGAAACAAGGTCCTTTCCTTGATCTCCAGCCTTAGTTAGTTTCTTTAAACTTCTTTCCAGCTTCTGATCTTGATTATTTCTTTTCTCTTTTCATTTCCTAGTCATTTCTTTTTCTTTCTTTCTTTTTTTTTTTTTTTTTGCACACTTTCCTGGCCATCTTACCCCAGGGCCCAATTATTTCTACTTTCTTTTTTTTCTATCAACAATTTTCAGAATATACTACCTTGGCATTAGAAAAAAATCAATATTTACTTAAGTGCACAGAAAATAGCTCTTGTCTATAGTAAAAGGAGATACCAAAGAAATTAAATATCATGATATAATGGAGACTGATCACATTCTGGACTGGAATTCAGAGAGCTGGCTCATCATTTTGACTCTATCACTTTTAATTATGTGACCTTGGGAAGTCGATTTCACATACTCTGTAACTCTTTATTTATAGTATGACCTCTAATGCCCAACATGATCATATATTTTATGATTTTAAAGATCTACACTGCAAAGTTAACTTGGTCAAGCCAACCATATGTTCATTAGCTAAAACAAAACTTATGCTGAATCAAGGAAAATGATTATTTTGTTTGAATTAAGTTTGACTTTATCTCTTACTCTAGTACCTGAGAAAGACCTAAAATATGTCTACTTCTGGACTTATGTGTATAGATTAACTTTTGCTATAATAATGATGAGTAACCATCAGACTCTTTAATAATGCACATTTGAGTTAGGTTGGAGATTGGTTTGTCTCAACTGGGCCTGGTTTGAGTATTTCTTCTTGGAGCTAACAGCCTATCCTGAAAATGTTCTTTTTATGATTATGGCAGAGAACAAGAGAGTGAGTCCAACCACACAAGCAACTTTCAAGTCTTGGGTAAGTCAGGTCCATGATATTCCATTGTCCAAAGCAAGTCATATGGCCAAGCCCAAGGTCAAGATGTGCTCATGATGCAGGTGAGTAAAGAAATGAATATTTCTGAACAACAGTGTTATCTAACACACCATCCTTTGGGAATGAGTGATTAAAAGGCTTATGTATGGCTTCTTCTTAGTGAAAATTAAGTCAATAATGAAGGCATTCAGAAATCTTAGGGATTAGGGTGCAAAGTTGCTACTTCTCCAGTGAGACAGAACTAAATCCACTTGTAGAGAGAGGAGCTGCTGGTTTGAGACAGGCTCTCTGAACTTAAAATTTTTAAGGTGCAGGTGAAAGTGTCACTTTAGTCAAATGAGGGAGGTCAAGATCATAACACTGCCTGAACAGCGTCTAGAGTCCTTCTGTTTTGCAGAAAAATTCCTCTAAATCACAGAATGAGTATCCCTCCATGAATAAGCAACTGTTCACTCTATTCAAGTTGGAGATGAATTTACAAATGTTGACCAGAACTTATTTATAATAAAACCAGAAGAGAATATTTCAAAGAGATGGCTAAGACAAAAGCAGCATAAGACACTTGTTATATGATAGACTGAAAATTACATGACTTATATTGTACTGTACAATTGTCTATCCCTTTACCAAAATGATCTAAACATCCTCCAACTCTGCCAATTTTTACCCCAATACTTCTACTACTTGTATTCATGCCTCCTAATTGAATATTAAAAATAAAACCATAATGACTTTTATACAAATCAATGGTGATTAAGTTGTATTAAAAATAACTACTCATGAAGCAATAGTCATATATGTACATATGAAGTTAGTCTTTCTTGAGAACTAATGAGAAATTGAGGGTAATTAAGGCAGGCAAACATTAGTTTATTTTTCCATTTATTGGACTGTATTAGTTATCTATTATTCTGTAATACATTATGTTGTAGTTTAGTTGATAAGTTGTATCTGACTCTTTTGCAACCCTATAGACTGTAGCCCACTAGGCTACTCTGTCCATGGGATTTCCCAGGCAAGAATACTGGAGTGAGTTGCCATTTCCTCCTGCAGCAGATCTTCCCAACCTAAGGATTGAACCTGGGTCTCCTGCTTGGCAGGCAGATTCTTTACCATTGAGCTACCTGGGAACCCAAACTTATTAAACAGTAAGTATTTATTATCTTACAGTGTCTGCAGGTCAGAAATTCAGATGGGGTTTAATTGGGTAGCTCTGACTCTCATGAAGTCCCCGCCAAAACATCAAGTGAGGTTGCAGTTACCCAAAGACTTGAGTGGGGGCTGGAGGATGGGCTTAACGACCTCACTCAATCAAGTCTGGCTGCCTGCTACTTGCCGCAGGAGGTCTACGTTCCTTGACAGGTGGACCTCTTGGTAGGGCTGCTTGAGTGTCCTCAGAGCATGGCAACTGGCTTCTTCCAGAGCAAGTGATCAAGGAGAGATCAAGGCAGAAGCTACAAAGTATTTTATGACCTAACCTTAGAAGGCATATTCTAGTCATTTCTGTAGTTATCTTCTTGGTTATACAAGGCCTGCGACTGGTACTCACTCACAAGATAGTGCAAGTCTATGACTGAGTGTGAATCGCTCCTTAAATTTTATACCCTGACTGTCTTAGCTACCAGATATCTGGTTGTTGGCTTGTTATCCTTATGCTCTTTCCTCTTCCTATAGGCAGGAGCCTGGGCTGAGCATGATGGGAGGAAGAGTGAAGGAAGATTGGAACTGGGGTGCTTATGCAAGGTATTCTGTTTTCCTCCAGTGAAAATAAACAACTGGATTTCCATACAAAGACTAATTGTATTTTCCCATTATATGGAACTCTCATTGAAACTTTCACATTTTCATCGTATAATTTTCCTGGGGAATGCAATACACCCCAGGTGCTAAGTTGCTCAGTCATGTCTGACTCTTTGTGATCCCATGTGACCTGCCAGGCTCCTCTGTGTATTATCTGGATTTTCCAGGCAGAATCCTGGAGTTAGTTACCATTCTCTTCTCCAGGGTACTTTCTGACCCAAGGACTGAACCCATATCTCCTGTGTCTCCTGCATTGGCAGGTGGATTCTTTATCTCTGAGTTACCTGGGAAGCCCTCCCTCAGAGATGAACATAATTTTGGCTAATAGTTTAGAATGTTGGCAGATGCCCCAAAGAGCAGATCTGGTATGGACATAAGTTTAAAACCCTTGTCATCACCTCAGGGAATTAAAAGTGAAAAATAAAACACTGCAAGCATTTTTTTTTTCTTTTTCTTTTTTTTTTTTAATGCGGCAGCCTAATTTACACTTCTTACATAAGCAAGAAAATCCTTGTAGACTGCACTGGTGGAACGCTTCACATCGCCTCTCAGTCTTGTTTAAATTTCTGGCATATGCAGATTAAAGAGGATCAGCTTTTGGGAAAACAGGTCATACACTTCTGATATCCATTTCAGCTGCAGAAGAGGCTTGGCTAGAGGGCGATTATATTAATAAAGCACGACATCTACTTTTTCGACAGGATTCTAGCAGAATTTTGTTGTGTGTCAAAGCCTCAGAGGACTAGAGTGTCTCCAGCTCATGACAAGGCAGATCACTTCCAATGGACTCCTGAATGCAGGTGTACTTGATGGGAGGTGGAGGTGGCTTGAAAGGTGGAGGTCTTTGCATGCTAGGAACAAAACATTGCTCATTCAAGGCTAAGAAGGTTAGGGGTGATGTATGTATGCATAATATATTTTTAGAAGGGAAAAGAGAAAGTGAAAGAGGCATGCTTCCCTGGCTCTCTGTTTTTTTCCCCTGGCATAACCTGCTTGCTAGTCCTGTTAGTATCATTAATTAATATTTTTGTGATATTTTATAATTTGTAAACCATTTTTTATCATAGAGTTATATAATTTGCATTTAGGAATTGGGTATTATTGCCACCATTCCACAGATAAAACTGAGGCTCAGAGGTTTTAAGCAACTTGCTTAAGAGGAGCAGACCAGCAAGTCAAGCCTTTTAAACAGAGCTTACACTCTCCATGGCAACTGCCTCCTAATAGAGGAAGTGTTTCTCTTATGTAGGTTAAAGCATTCCTCCAGAGAAAAAATTTTCAGATTCTGGAACCAAAGATGGCAGTTTTTCTGAGTCCCTTTGCTAACCTTACCCCCAGCCCTCACCACACACTCATTGTGTGTGAACCAGGGGGAAGGTTGGGGGTGGGAAATGAACTTGCCTGAGTCCCTGAGTTGATGGATGGCACCCGCATCCTTTCTGTTTGTATCAGGGAACACTCTTAGAGTCATCTCTGTATAAAGAAAGTACTGGTCTATGTTTGCACAATTCATCTCTTTGTCTAAAGTACATAAGCATAAGGTGAGTGTGGGATTTAGCTGTACAAATGCTCCAGCTCTCTTGCTATCAGGAAATAGAGGCATATTTGTGGGCAGACTCAAAAACCTCTACCCCTTATCTATCAATCCACAGTACCTTAATTTTTCCTTAGCGGGAGAGAGAAGGAGAGAGACTGAGAAAAACAGAGGGGGGTTGTTTTTCATCTCTATATAACACAGACATTTGAATATAGAACAACAACAAAAAAATCAATTCAGATTTTCAGATTCCCGTTTTCTCATTTTAATATAAAAATCCCCAACACCTATTACCTGGTTTTCTGGTGCGTTAGTGGTGACAATATATATTAAAAAGTGGATAGCATTCTAAGAAATTTGCAATTCTGTTTTTTTCTGGGGAATTAGGAATTTCTTAAGGTCACATGGTGGCCAAAGTGTAGTACCTGGACAAAAGTCCAGAATTTCTGATTCGTGGTTTGGTGTTTTATTCACCACGAAACATCCCCTGCACGTGGCTAGAGTCTTCAAGGATACACTAAGTAGAAGGCAGGCCACACAGTCAATATTATCTGAGACAGCAGTAGTAAGATATGTGGAGGATCAACTTTGTGTATTCTAAAGATCTCCTCTAAGCATGGCCTGAACCAGACCGATCCAAAACAGCCAAGTCAGAAAAGTGAGCCTTAACCTTCCACGCCATTTCAGACTTCTCAGTGGAGGGAGGAGAGTTCTGGAAACCATTTCAATAAAACAAAAAGACTGCTTTCTTTTCCCCATGGGGAGAAAGGATAAGGGCAGTAAAAGCCCATTTTGCTGAAAAGCAGCTGGAAATTTCTTAAAATTACCTTTCTTACTCAATTTCACACTTCAGTATCTAGGCTCACCTGGGCCCGGGCACTTCAGAGATGCATGAAAATGAAAAGAATAATGAAGATTAAAAAGAAAAATCAGTTTCAGTTTTGAGGTGATGGGAGCCTCCATTCTCATTTCATGCCCACTGATGTTCCGTCCAGTGAGTGCTTCAGTCTGAACAGGTAGAGGGGCACCAAGTCTGAAGTGCATCTCATTCCAACTGTGTGGTACTGGGGAAGCTGGGCAGCCTCTCTGAGCTTCTCTAAGCCTTATTTCCTCAGTTACATAGGAGAGAAACACTACTATCTAGGAATGATATTTAAAGTGTTGAGTGAATATTTTCTGCTGAAAAAAGTAACTGCTCCTGCATGTCTCCATACTGTACTCACATTTCTTTTTGATACTGACACCATTTTCTCACTCCAAGACCAAACAATACGAAACAGGAGAGGAGCAAAGCTGCCACAATCACCGGCCAGGACATTCCATCTTTGGGCTTACTGATCACAGTACCTGAAAAGGGCATAAAGAGAGATGAACTTTAATGCCAAAGTTTGGCAACTGGGAAGCAGGATGAATTGAATTAGTTTGCTTACCTGCAACATGCATTTCCAAGGGCCATGGTGTGTTCATTGATCACAGTCGTGCTCTGGGATCATTTCTATGACTTGTTCTCATATCATTTTTGCACTTATACAATTGCATTTCTTTTTTTTTTTTTTTTTACATGAATGCCTTTCTTGTTAGAATGTTCCAGACCTAATCTTTTCTTTTCTTTCACTTTCTCAAGGCCCTGGACAATTCCTGGCACAGGGTGGCCAATGAAATGTGATTTATAAGAGGAAAGGAGTTTGGGGGAGAGTGGACACCTGTGTGGTATGGCTGAATGTATGGCTGAATCCCTTTTCAGTCCACCTGAAACTATCACATTGTTAATTGGCTCTACTCTGATATAAAATAAAAAATTTAAAAAAGAATGAACACATAAAACTGCTAATCTGTAAATTTGTTTTCCAAATTCACTCCAGTAAAGTAAAAGTTTTATGTGTGAAATACTGGTCTATCTTTAAATTCTTTTTCTTTAAGGAGTCATTAAAATGCTTTACGAAATATTAATGTGTTAGGAGGAGGAATAAAAAGTAAAAGGCATTATAACACTCTAAAGGTCTGAAAGTACGAAGCTGAGAAGGCCAGAGGCAATATAAATACAATATTCTGGACTGTCTTACTTTTTCTGTAACATGAAGGAAAAATTAAGTAAATAAACTCTCTTAGGAAATAAGATTGTCTGGTTCTGCCTGGCAGAAAATGAAAGGGAATGTTTATAATTGTATAGTTACTTAATTTTTTCCTTTTAAAAAGTGTTTTATGCTCATGTTAAAAATTCAAACAGTACAGAAATATAAACTACAGTGAAAAGGAAGTATCCTTAATTCTTCAAATGCCAGCTACCCACACTAGAGGTTATAACTTTTAATAGTCAATTATGTGAACTATTTAATAGTTAATTCCTATCAGAAGTTTTTAATGCAAATATAAGCAAATATAGGTACCGTGAATATGTATCCTTTCATATTACAAATGGGGGCATACTGTACATACTGCTCTGTTCTTGGTTTCTTTCTCAAACAAAAATCTTGGAATGTTTTTCACAGAAGTGCATAGAAGTTTACCTCATTTGATTAAATGACCGGATGGTTCCCCAGTGTGTGGATCTACTGTAGGTTATTTAATAGGCCTTAATGTTGGATGGTTAAATTGTTTCCAGCTTTTCTTATTTCTAATAACACTACAGTGAAATTCCTTATACATTATAGATAGATCTTTAGCTCTTCAGATTACAGAAATCATTTGGGCAAAAGCACATTTTTGCTTTTTTTATTATTAATAAAAGAATATTTTCATTATTTTAAATAGATTATAAACCACGTGTAGACTTTTAAAATTCATTTGATTGCTTCAGATTTATTACACTGCTTTTCATTAAGTGAAGTCTCAAAAAAATAAAACACACACAAGCCAAAAAATCTGGATTTAAAATATTTGTTACCACATCTTTTTTATATTTTACATAGTTTGGGCGGCAGCCATACGATTCTGTCATAACACTGATCACCAGCGCTGAAGATTTTTCCTCTTACAACACATATCCAGGGATTGGAGGTCTTCCTGGTGCTCGTGTTACTTTAGTTTTGTCAGGCAGATGCTGACGGTACCCTGGAAGCTCACACAGTCCTATACTAAGTAACCCTGTGGCTCGCTGATGCACAGGGGCTAGAGTTCTCAGTAGTTCCAAGTACTAGAGTATCACGATCACAAAAGAAACAATTACACAGGAAATCAATTTAGGACTACACACAATTCTGTTTCAGTGAAATCAAGACTTACTTATTCTACACTGGCAATATGGTAGACTATAACATTTTACCTCCAAAGTTTCTGAGAAATGAAAGAACAACAGGTTTTAGATAGATCTTCTATCAATGCTTACTAATTTTCTCCCAGCCAAATATAGAAAATGAGGCCATTGGCTTCAGCAATGTCCTGGTGGAAAAGCAGAGCTCCAATTTGCCCCAATTCTTCAAGTATGTAGTTCTTTTCCTTTTTAAATAATTTTATTTATTTATTTTGGCTGCGCTGGGTCTTGGTTGCCGCACAGGCTTTTTTCTCTAGTTGCAAAGAGCGTGGGCTCCTCTTCGTTGCGGTGTGCAGGCTTCTCACTGTAGTGGCTCCTCTTGCTGCAGAGCACAGACTCTAGGGCTTGCAGGCTGCAGTACTTGCAGCACGTGGGTGATTCCACTATGGGGAATCAGTAGTTGCGACTCCCCAGCTCTAGAGCACAGGCTCAGCTAATTGTGGTTCACAGGCTGTGTTGCTCTGTGGCGTGTGGGATATTGACTAGGAATGGAACCTGTGTCTCCTGCACTGTCAGGTGGATTCTTCCACTGAGCCACCAGGGAAGTCATAGGTAGTTCTTTAGGGCACCAATAGTTAAAGATGTTGGTAGGATGTCAGTTTGTAGCTCCACTGCCATGCTGTGTGCAGGATGGATGATGCACCAGTGACTGAGGGTTATATGAACTTCAATATGAAATAAACTGAATCCCCAGGTAGAGTTCACCAGTTAAGTGAATATAAAGAGTTGATTATGCCTTGAATTTACAATCAAGATCTGCATTGGGAGGGTCATAACTTTATTGCAAACCTTGACCTCTTATGATAAAAAACAAGGATTATATTTAGCATTGACAAACTTTTATTCGTTGAATTATAGGAATACTCTTTGTTCCAACCATCTGACTATACTTTCATAAAGCTGAAATATCTCTCAGTACTTTTCACCTGGCTAATTCCTACTCATTCCAGATTTTATTTTAAATACATCCCCAGAGAATCCTTTCTAGTTCCCCAATTACAATCAGATCTTTCTGTTAGACTCTGACAACGTCTTGCACTATATCATAGGATTTGTCACAAATAAATTTAATTGCATGATTATTTATTTACTGTGTATCCTCTATAATAGATTATACTCTTCAGGAAGCCAGTGTTTTCAATATTCAACAGCTGTCACAATGCCTGACAAATGATAGGCATGCAATAAATATTTGTAGAGCAAATAAAACATAAAATTTTTAAAAATGGCAAATGACTCACCAGTGATGTGATTATTTTTAGTAGATACATTGGCAGTTGTGGGAACTTCTGAAGATGCTCTGGTTGTGGTAGTGAAGATGTCACCTAGGGATACAGAGGGAATATCTTAAGTAATCCCAAGGACCATTTCCATCTGGTCAAAAGTTGTAAAATGATGATTGGACTTCACTTGCTATTAGAAAGAGCTCATCTGAATGGCTCAAATGCTCCTAAAATACTAATATTATATGTAAAGTTTATTAAGGACCAATTTACGCAAGGTTAGTATCCTAGGATCTAATAGTTACCAAAGGAGTGAAGCTTCCTATGGATTTAAAGAAAAAAAAGAGAAACAATACAGCACATACAGTAAAATAATATCTGCTAAAGAATCTCCAGGAGAAAATGATTATGGGATAAGGTCTGAAGCTGGGGTCATGGAGATAAGAGGTTTATCTCTAGTGCCCCAGGTTATTAGAGGTCTCCCCATTCTAATGTGTTTGACAAGGTTATTAAAAATTCCTGTGCAACATTTGGGTAGACAAATCCGTGTCAACAAATCATTCCATTTTACAATGGAAAATTAAAGCTTAAAATGCATTTTAATGGATTTATTTGGTCCCAAAATGCATCTTGAAATAAAATAGAGGCAAATCTATGACTTTATCTCTGACTAACTTTTCTGAGTGACTGAGAAGAATTTTGCCTTCATTCACTGTCATTTTCATCTTCACTGTCATTTCCATCAAGACGCACTTTTAAATACCTGAGATTGGCTTTGTATCAGTTCTTTTCCAACTCTTCCCAAATAAAGCCGACTAATACCTTCCCTGACCCTCAAGACCCTCCTCTAAGTGCTCACCAGGAAGTGTTGAACCTGCACCCGAGGAGGGCGAACTGTTTGTTTCACTGGGCATCCATGGAGCTGCTAAAGGAAGAAGATATTAGAAAATTTATTGTCTCTTCTTGACCTTCAATTGAGTCTAATTATTATGAAAAAGGGATATTAATGAACATTTCAAGTAATATCATCAAAGTACTCTGCAGCACACCTCAGAATGTCCCAAAATAAAGTGAGAGCTGAAGATGTGTCTAATAAGGAAGGTTTTGTTTTTTGTTTTAAAATTGTAATATAGTTGCTCTACAGTGTTGTATTATTTTCTGCTGTACAACGAAGTGAATCAGCTATATGTGAATCAGCTATATAGTGAATCAGCTATATATTTCCTCCCTCTTTGATCTCCCTCCCACTCCATTCCTCATCCCAACTATCCAGGTCACCACAGAGCACCAAGCTGAGCTCTCTGCTCTGCATAGCAGGTTCCCCAAGGTTAGGCTGATTTTGTATGTAGCTATCTGATTTACACATGGCAGTGAACATACACTAATCTCAATATCCCAGTTCACCCCACCCCCCATCCCCATGTCCACACATCCATTCCCTATGTCTGGTATCTATCCCTGACTTGCAAATAGGTTCATCTGAACCATAGGGAAGTTTTATGATTATAGCCATTTAAAGCAGGAAAAAGAAAGGGAGGGAAAACACTAGGAGCAGTTTCTCCAGCCACAGAAAGTGTGCTATGTCTGTCCCATAGATAAACTAAAAGAATGAGAGAGAAGGAAAGCCTACGTGTGTTATGGTGGCCTCAGTCAAGAGAAGATGCCAACAGGACTTTGAAGACCTTGGTGAAACTTGCAAGAGTGAACAAAATAATTTGTACTTGTGGGTAAGATGACATTCTTGTTTGAGTATGAAAACTGAACCATATCTATAGTGAATTATGAGACCCCTGGGTTACAGCAGAGAAGGCAATGGCACCCCTCTCCGGTACTCTTGCCTGGAAAATCCCATGGACGGAGGAGCCTGGAAGGCCGCAGTTCACGGGGTCGCTGAGGGTTGGACACGACTGAGCAACTTCACTTTCACTTTTCACTTTCCTGCATTGGAGAAGGAAATGGCAACCCACTCCAGTGTTCTTGCCTGGAGAATCCCAGGGATGGGGAGCCTGGTGGGCTGCCATCTATGGGGTTGCACAGAGTCAGACACGATTGAAGTGACTTAGCAGCAGCAGTGGGTTACAGGCCTTGCTGGCTGCTGGGTGAATCCTTTTGATCCACTCAGAGGCAAACCTTCCCCTTTAAATGGATGGTAGCAATTCCAGAAGCACATATGGCTTCTGAAATAGACCTATCAATTCATTTTATTTAGTTCTCCATCTTTGGCAGAAGAGTTCCACTTCTTGGCAGTCTCTACATGTCTGTATTTGATAACATGCCTATAATGTAATGTAAAGTAAAATAGCTACAGTAGTATATGGTTATAATCGGTAAAAAGATATTATACTCATTTATTTAAAACATTGGCATATGTGATTTTCTCAGTTGAATGCTTTCTTACATATCAAGACCAAAACAAGTAGACAAAGCCAAAACAAAATAAAACAAACATTAAAACCCCCGTTGGCCTGACCCTTTCTTGATTTCTCACTAGTTGCCAATGGCAGTTGCTGGTGCAGACAAAGGCATGTTACCAGGCCTTTCAGTAGAGCTGTAAGTCAGTGCTTTCTAGGGACTGCTCCCAGGACAGTCTGTCATAGCTACTCCACTTGGAATTTTCCCCAAGGTTAGGCTGATTTTGTATATAGCTATTTTGAATTTGTTGAGGTCAGGGAGAGGTTCTTGTCTTCAATATAGTTCTATGACCCTGTGCATGTGATCTGGATTACTTTTTGTTCTAGACAAAATGCTAAGATCTATAGATGACAACGGACTGGGTACTTTTTAACACTGAGTTTTAATGTTTAAGCCATTAAGCTAGGAGTTTATTGACAATGAGCAAAAATCAACTAAAAAGAAACGGGAACCAAGCCTGGGTTTAGGTAAAATTATGAAGAAGGCAGTTTGTTCTGAATAACCTTAGCATTTTTTGTTGTTGTTGTTTAATATGGAATCTCCTTTACTTCCTACTTTTAGGGCTTGATGCCTCTATTTCTTCCTTTCTTTAACTTTTTAATGCACGGTATGTGGGCTCTTAGTTCCCTGATAAGGAAATGAACCCACACCCCTGCATTGGAAGTGCAGAGTCTTAACCACTGGACCACAAGGAAGTCCCAATGCCTCTACTTCTTTTCTCTTCAAAATCTGCTATCAAGAAAGGATATGATAAATTCAATTATGCTAAGATACAAATGGTTTAACAAGTTCTATCACTTTGAGAGAAATGGGTATTTAAAAAAAGATTTTCTATTTTATGTTTATTATCAGTAAGTCAATACAGAACACTTGTAATGATCAGTGACATGTGGACAACAATAGTTTTTTTCATCAAATAGAGTGCCAGTCCTTTCTGTAAAATCAATATTGATTTTCTCCAAACAAAAGAACCAAGCATAATACAATTTCAGGAGATGTTAGTATCATTAGCATGATACATCCAACTTGCAAAAATGGCAATATTTAAAATGATGTAAATTATTTGACCATTTTATAAAACTTCCTTTTGGCCTTCTGAAAACTTTGCAAGTATAAAAAGATCTCAAAAAATGTGCAATAAAATTGAACTACAGGATGTTTAAGCGGGAAGGGGCATGGGTAAACCTCTGGCTGATTCATGTTGACATTTGGTAGAAACGAATGTAACACTGCAAAGAAATTATCTTTCAATTAAAAATAATAAATAAAAAATTGAGCTATAAAAAATACACTTTGGAAACCTAGGGAGTTATTTTTCTGATTTTGTCTGAGATTTTTCAAAATCTGTTAAAAAAAAGTGGAAACTTTTTTATTTTATTTTATTTTATTTTTAAACTTTACAATATTGTATTAGTTTTGCCAAATATCGAAATGAATCCACCACAGGTATACCTGTGTTCCCCATCCTGAACCCTCCTCCCTCCTCCCTCCCCATACCCTCCCTCTGGGTCGTCCCAGTGCACCAGCCCCAAGCATCCAGTATCGTGCATCAAACCTGGACTGGTGACTCGTTTCATACATGATATTGTACATGTTTCAATGCCATTCTCCCAAATCTCCCCACCCTCTCCCTCTCCCACAGAGTCCATAAGATTGATCTATACATCACTGTCTCTTTTGCTATCTCGTACACAGGGTTATTGTTAGCATCTTTCTAAATTCCATATATATGCGTTAGTATACTGTATTGGTGTTTTTCTTTCTGGCTTACTTCACTCTGTATAATAGGTTCCAGTTTCATCCATCTCATTAGAACTGATTCAAATGTATTCTTTTCAATGGCTGAGTAATACTCCATTGTGTATGGAAACTGTTGAAAGAGGTGAAAAAGAGGAGTTTCCAGTTGATAGATTTAACATGTCTGACAATATATAAGTAATGTAAAGGAAAAACTTCAGGAACAAGAATATATCATAGTTGAGTCTTTGAGCAAGATGAAGAGATAGCAGATCTTGAATCAGTTGCTTCCACAGGAGAGAGGTCTTCCTGCAGAATGCCTGTTTACAGAATCCTTAGTAAGACAGAGCTGGCCATTTCCAGTGATTTATCTTTCACTAAAGAATACTTTTTCTAAAAGCTCAACTAATGTATATTTAGATATCCATTTTTAGGATGTGTTAAACACTGGCTACACTCCATCTGCCGTCCTTAAGTCTCCTTGGGTGTCTCTCAGCAGAGTTAAATTACTGTTGTTTTCTAACTGATTGAAATATTCTGTGTTCTCAAGGTATCATCTCGTTTGTTAAATATATAAGTTAATTCTCCTTTAAGTCCTTTGGGAACATTTTCATCTACATCTAAGAATGAATGCTACTTTGACATTTGGATGATAAACATGAGCTCAATGGATAACGTCCTCTCGTACATCACCATTATCAACCAAAAATATGAACATAGGGATGCTGTGTTGTTCAGATCAGATCAATCGCTCAGTTGTGTCCGACTATTTGCAACCCCATGAATCACAGCACGCCAGGCCTCCCTGTCCATCACCAACTCCTGGAGTTCACCCAGACTCACGGCCATCGAGTCAGTGATGCCATCCAGCCATCTCATTCTCTGTCATCCCCTTCTCCTCCTGTCCCCAATCCCTCCCAGCATCACAGTCTTTTCCAATGAGTCAACTCTTTGCATGAGGTGGCCAAAGTCCTGGAGTTTCAGCTTTAGCATCATTCCTTCCAAAGAAATCCCAGGGCTGATCTTCTTCAGAATGGACTGGTTGGATATCCTTGCAGTCCGAGGGACTCTCAAGAGTCTTCTCCAACACCACAGTTCAAAGGCATCAATTCTTCGGCGCTCAGCCTTCTTCACAGTCCAACTCTCACATCCATACATAACCACAGGAAAAACCATAGCCTTGACTAGACGAACCTTTGTTGGCAAAGTAATGTCTCTGCTTTTGAATATGCTATCTAGGTTGGTCATAACTTTCCTTCCAAGGAGTAAGTGTCTTTTAATTTCATGGCTGCAGTCACCATCTGTAGTGATTTTGGAGCCCAGAAAAATAAAGTCTGACACTGTTTCCACTGTTTCCCCATCTATTTCCCATGAAGTGGTGAGACCGGATGCCATGATCTTCATTTTCTGAATGTTGAGCTTTAAGCCAACTTTTTCACTCTCCACTTTCACTTTCGTCAAGAGACTTTTGAGTTCCTCTTCACTTTCTGCCATAAGGGTGGTGTCATCTGCATATCTGAGGTTATTGATATTTCTCCCAGCAATCTGAGTTTCTCAAATAAATTTTTATATCCTTCCTTCAGCATAGCATCAGTTTCTTCCACAGTTCTTTTAAATTTAGCTTTTGATAAAATAAACATTATTTGACAAGGAGACTACGTTACTTAGCATACCATTCTACCATAAAAGGGTACTTCTCTTCTATAGTAAAAACAAGATCAACTTTGATAGTATTGTCTTTTTCCTGAGTTGCAATAACATTTTTTGACATTCATCTATAACCAGCTTACAGTTCTCAATAATATTATGACATGTTAGGCATCTTTCCCTTTGCAGGAAGATCTATTTTGTGTCATATTAAAGCCCAAGATTATCTGGTTTGGCAGACCCTCTTCTGACAACATCACAGATAATTTCTGTTACTCTTTTGGGGTTCTTGAGGCAACATGAACTTCTCTAAAATTCTGGCATAATTTTTATATGTACAGACTTTCTACTGGGTAACCAATCTTCCTTAAGACATTCTGACTTCTGCCCTCACTTTTGTCCTTAGAGCAAAGGCATAGGGTGGCAAGCAATAGCCACAGAATCAAGGCTATGACATAGAGACCTCACTGATCTTGGTCTTCTGCCCTATCTTTTTCTTCAAGGTACTGGGTCAGCATCACCCCTTCCATCAGATGCAGTGGGCACCAGCTACTTACTGTCCACTCTTGCCATGATCACTTAATCTATAATGGGACCCTTATGCTCTTCCTGACCACAAAACAAACATGATACTCACAAGCTTTGGAAGTGTGGGGCTTGTGTACTAACAGGGTAGAAATCCATGGAATCCCCATGGTATTTTAACGAAGGAGAGAATTTTAAATCAGAGGAATAAATCTATAATTTGAGGCTGACTTAATGAGGAATTAGGTGACAGAACAGGAGCAGAACAGTGTTTTAGAGAAGAGAAAATGGAAAGAGATGTGACCTGAGGCATGTAAGATTTTTAGAATTTGAGGGTAAGAATGGTGAGTTTATTACTCAAAGAGTCAGCATCCTGACCAACAGGGAACAGAGGGGCTGAAGAGATCCTGGTGCAGCCTGCGATAGGACCTAGCATTGTTGTAGGTCCTGGCTTTGCTGGGTCCCTCCCATTGATCCTCAGCTCCTTAGTTCCAGCTTTTATATCACACTCTGCCTATAAAAAGTAGAGGGGTTCTCATGAAATTATTACCAGGAGTCTGAGGAGAAATAGCCAGGACCAGGGGCAGGATAAGCAGTACAATTGTAAGAGTTAAGAAGAGCTATGGCTAATTCATGTTGATGTTGGGCAGAACTAACACAATTCTGTAAAACAATTATATTTCTATTTACAAATAAATTTAAAATAAAAAGAGTTAAGAAGAGTATGTAAAATTTGAAGAATAA
Source organism: Bos javanicus (assembly GCF_032452875.1). Taxonomy (NCBI): domain Eukaryota; kingdom Metazoa; phylum Chordata; class Mammalia; order Artiodactyla; family Bovidae; genus Bos; species Bos javanicus. The sequence continues at coordinate 56,682,739 of NC_083868.1, read as the reverse complement.
GGGATGCCAGGTTCAAAGAACAGAATGAAGACCTCATGTGAGAGCAATAAGAGGTATCCTGAGGCTTGTGTGTGTATGTGCGCATGCATAAATAAACTTGATGATTTGATGATGGGTAAATTGGAGTGTTTAAGGACCCATGGAGACTCATATCATTTTTCTGCTTGTCTGAGACAGACTGATTTCAGAGTGGCTTCAGGCTCCACTGGGACAGATGGATGACTGGAAAACCCAGGGGGGAAAAAAAAGTAATTAAGCTTCAATTTTCTGCTCCATGGCCTGATCACCTGAGTGTCAGGATGAAAATATGTCCCAGGACATTATTAAGGTCATACACTTCGGGTATTTAGAAGGTCAGTTTTGGTATCCCCATTTCGTAGATGGTTATACTAAAATATGCATTCCTCTTCTAGACTGCAGGAACTGGGATAAAGATTCTAATATTCTTGATTTCCAGTTTAGACCTCTTCAAGTTAATAAATAACAAAATAACAACAAAAGAATATATTAAAACAAGTATGAGATTAGTGTAAACGCAATGTGCTCAGAATCTTCTAGTGGCATTTAATATATATGAACTATACAAAGTGTATGTATAAGCAAATATCTCATAGAATGTGTTCACAAAGAGCAAGGGCCCTAGAAACACTGCTAGTGGGTTTATTTCACTAGAAATCGATCCATTATCATTCTTTTTCTGCCTCTGAGCATTTCATAAATCAATTGAAATAAACATATTGAAAGAAAAAATTCCCATTACCAATGCCTGCCACGAATCTTGCCAAATGCATCATCTAATATTAGATGTCATATTACAGTCCAATCCAAGGAGTAAAAACATGTTTCAAAAACAGTTTGGGAGTGAGCAATCAATATTAACTTGTTGGACCCTAATGTGTTTTTGTGAATGATTATAAATAGAGCAACTCACTGCAGGGAATTTTTTCTCTAAGCTTATAGATGAAAAATGGCAACCAGTTAACAAGATCTTCTTGCATAAGTAAGAAGGGAGTTTTCCCTGCCAGGAAAAAATTGTTTGCTGGGTTTTAGAGTCCCTTCCTAGATTTCACAATTTCTAAGGCTATTTTTATGATAAGAATGATAAAGAGATGTCTAAGGATAAATGAAGTTTTCAAGTGGGGAAGGAGAGAAACTGTGAAGGATTACAATAGTTTATTTCATTATGAACTCTGTTAAAAAGAATAAAAATTTTCCTGTGTAAATTAGGAAGCACTTTCAAATAAGACCCTTTCAATTTTCTAGTTTCTAGGGCAAAAAGTACCTTGGGTGGTCTCTGTACTGTATACTGTTGTGATGCACTGGATGAAGAGGATTTTAGTATGGGCACAGATGCTAATGTAATAATTTAAATAAAGCAATAAGTGAAAAATTCAAAACCTCCAATTAAGCAGATCATTTCTTCTCACTGTAGTACATACTGGCTATTGTTTTGTTTGGCTTCATAATATTCATTGAGTTGTTATCTCATCCTATTCCACATTCTTTTATTATTGAACATATTTTTCCTTAATAATTCTCCAACTCATACACAGATTTTGGAATTATATAAATAACATTATAAATGTTTACTCCCTCTCCTATCTTTTGTATGTCCATTCAAAAGCAAACATTGTCTGAATATTGTCTACATATTTTAAATTTTTATCAAATATTAAATCTAAGCCGTATAGTATTTGGTTATATTAATACTTGTTTTAAACCTAAATAGTATCACACTAAGCGAAGTAAGCTAGGCAGAGAAAGACAAACATCATATTATATTACTTTTATGTGGAATTAAAAGAATGATACAAATGAACTTATTTACAAAACAGAAATAGACTCACAGACATAGAAACTTATGGTTACCAAAGGGGAGGACAGGGAAGGGGTAAATTAGATTGGGGTTAAAATACACATTACTATATATAAAATAGATAATCAACAAAGGACCTACTGTATAGCAGAGGAAACTATACTCAATATTTTGTAATAACCTACAGTGAGAGAGAATGTAAAAAAAGAACATATATTTATGTATATGTATAACTGAATCTCTTTGCTGTACACTTGAAGCTAACACAACATTGTGAATCAACTATATTTCAAAACAAATGGAAAAAAAACTTTTTAAATTTAAAAAATAAATTTTACTTGAATTTATCATTCCATATATTGTCACTTGGCATTTACTTTTTTGATTCAACATAGTGCTAATAGAATTCATTCACGCTGCCATATGTGACTGACATTCACTCATTTTTCATTGTTGCATAGTATTTTATGATTATATTACAACTTACTTATCTACACTCCTAACTATAGATTATTTACAGTTTTATTTTTTGTTGTTATTATAAGCAGTGTTCCCCTCACCAACATTTGTATACAAATCTCCTGGACACATGTAATAGTTTATTTTTGGGGGAGGGTATTTATATAGGAGTGGGCTTCCCTGGTTAAGAATCTGCCTGCAGTGCAGCAGACGTGGGTTCCATCCCTAGGTCAGGAAGATTCCCTGGAGAAGGGAATGGCTACCCACTCTAGGATTCCTGCCTGGAGAATCCCATGGACACAGGAGCCTGGTGGGCTATGGTACATGGGGCTGAAACATGACTGAGTGACTAATACTTGAAGTAGAAGTGTTGGATTGTCTGGTATAAAACTCTTTAGCTATAAAAAATAATGCCTAAGTAGTCGAAAGAGATGGTAATAATTAATACTCTCACCAGCAACATATAACAAATTTCATTGATCTGCATCCTATACAACTCTCGGCAATTTCAGACTTGTTCATTTTTGCAAATTGGTTATGTATAAAATAACTTTCTGACTTTAGTCTTCACTGGCATGTCCTGATTGTTAGAGAGGCTTAGAATCTCTAAATGTTTTCTGGCTACTTAGATGTTGCCTTCTGTGATGTACCTATTTGCTCATTTCCTACTGCTTTTTGTCTTTTAAAAAACTGCTTTGTAGACGTTCTTTATATATTCTTGATTTAAAGTTTTGATCCTTTGTCAACTATATATTCTTGATCCTTTTTCAAACATGTGGCAAATATCTTCTCCCAGATTATAGCTTGCCTTTTTAAAAACTTTCTTGAAGGAGTCGTAAGGAAAAGAATTTTCTTAATTTAATTTTTCAGTCATTTTTATGTCTAGTGTCTCTTCTTTCCTCTGCCCTTCCCTAGCCCGAAGCTGGGAAGGAAATCACCCTGATTTTATTACATGTTTTAATATTTGGCTTTTTTGACATACATATTTTAAACTATATGGAGTTTATTTTTGTGTAATGTACATGGTGGGGGTATATTTTAATGTGTTTTTCTTATTAAAAAAATCAGCATTCCTGGGTCCACTTGCTGAATGGTGTCTGCACAGTACTCTGGACACCACCTTTGACATACATCACGGTCATGCTGCCTGTGATCTCTTTGTGTGCTTTTTCTCCTCTCCTGTGTGGTCTCTCTCTTCCTTTTCATTCTTGTATTTGGGTACTATGTTCACAGGTGTCTGTTATATTATCAACATATTTGTTGAGAGATATATATTACATTCAATTACAGAGGGTCATGCCTAGACTAATGATGCAAGTATCATGAACTGAAGATTATGATTAACCTAAATTTGTGAACCTGAGCTCCATCGAGCTCAAGCTCAGTCACTCAGTCGTGTCCGATGCATTGTGATCCCATGGACTATAGCATGCCAGGCTCCTGGCCATTGACTTTTCCAGGCAAGAAGACTGGAGTGGGTTGCCATTTCCTACTCCAGGGGATCTTCCCAACACAGGGGTCAAACTTGTGTCTCTTTCATCTCCTGTATCAGCAGGCAGATTCTTTGCCACTGAGCCACCTGGGAAGCCTGAAGTCCATAAAAAAGATAAATAAATAATGCTCAAAGATAAATATTATATAGGTTCCTTTTTCCTCTTTGATTTATTTCCTAAGGACATGTTCCCATCAGTGAGATGACTGAGTCAGTGGGTATAAAAGATGTTTGGAGGTTTTCAATGTATAATTTAAATGCTTTTTAAAAGGCACACGCACATTTACTCTGTGGCAAAGCGCCCAGGAATTAAATTCGGAGTCCTGAACCTGTGGTACCCAGGGGCTTCACTTCTCTTTGCTTCAGCCACATCCTTTGCCACTTAAGACCACACTCATCTTCGTCTTGACCACTAACAGGCAGTGTATTTCCTTTTTAGACCCTGTCAATACCTGCTAAGGCAGCATCAACAGACCCCGCTGCTACTTGGTCACATGGCAAGTAACAAACTATTTTTGTGCTTCACACTGAGCTTCTTTTTTTTCCTTTTTCTAGTGATATGCACATTCTAGAGAGTTCTCTTTTCCCCCAGATCTACTCATAGTTTGCTTTTTCATCTCCACTTTATTCAGATGTCACTTTGCTCAGGAGGGCCTTCCAAGACCACCTTAACTAGAGGGCACTGCCCCCTCGCTCTTGGTTCTCGCTGTCTCCCTTCTCTGCTTCGTTTTCTCCATATCACTTTTCATTATTTGTCTGTCTCTCATCCACCCGATTGTGGAACTTAGACCTGTTTTGCTTACAGATATCCCCAGCATCCACAACAATGCTTTAAACATGGTCGATGCCTTGTAAACATTTGTTAATGTGATCATAAACAAAGCACACAGTAGTTGTTCAGTATATGTATTGGATAAATGAGTGAGGCCCAGAGGACTCCAGGGACTCACATTTCACTCACAGTGTTTGGCGTCTTTCCCACTGGAAGTCCAGGAGTAGTTGAAGCCTCGGGTAGGCACATCGGAATTACTGGCTGAAAGACAAAAATTTCACAATTCTATTTTCTAATAACGTTGTAATTTAATTTTACTTTGATGTGCTGAATTTTTAGTCTGTATGACTTCAGGGAAATCTGAAATTGAAAATAATGCTTCCTGACACAGAGAACGCTAGCTGGCTTGTGTTAAGCTAAAGTCTGTAGTTTATGTTTAATGCCCAAAGAAAGCAGAGATTTTCTTTTTTTTTCTCTTCTTGTCACCAACTCAGATCACCGGGAGTACTCTCAAGATTACTTTAATATTACTCTAAAAATCCCATGACAAATGACAGGTACAAAGGAATAACAAATCACCAATCCATATTTTTAAGATTATAGTAATTGTCACATCAATATATAGTCACTGGATTACAATTTCCCACAGAGTAACTCAAAAGCAAAATATCAACATAAAATGAAAAATGCAGTTTTCCCCCAAACCTCAATATTATAGCTGCAATAAAATCTGTGGTTGTATTGTCTCTTTGGAGTCACATGAGGAGTCTTGCTACTCACTTTGAACACTTGGAGGGATGACGTTTGAAGTTGATGTGCTCACATCTACATGGGCTGTTGATGATGGAGTTCGATAACCTATTTTGAAAACAAAATTTCCAAACTGTCATAGGAATTTACTTTCATATGTTTAAATGTGCCACTATACTTAAAAAAGGTGACATGTAGAACATGGAGTATTGGATTTAGAAAGAATCTTGCTGCTGCTGCTGCTGCTGCTAAGTCGCTTCAGTCGTGTCCGACTCTGTGCGACCCCATAGACGGCAGCCCACCAGGCTCCCCCATCCCTGGGATTCTCCAGGCAAGAACACTGGAGTGGGTTGCCATTTCCTTCTCCAATGTATGAAAGTGAAAAGTGAAAGGGAAGTCGCTCAGTTGTGTTCAACTCTAGTGACCCCATGGACTGCAGCCTACCAGGCTCCTCCGTCCACGGGATTTTCCAGGCAAGAGTACTGGAGTGGGTGCCATTGCCTTCTCCAATGTATGAAAGTGAAAAGTGAAAGGGAAGTCGCTCAGTTGTGTCTGACTCTAGTGACCCCACGGACTGCAGCCCACCAGGCTCCTCCGTCCATGGGATTTTCGAGGCAAGAATACTGGAGTGGGGTTCCATTGCCTTCTCCAATGTATGAAAGTGAAAAGTGAAAGGGAAGTCGCTCAGTTGTGTCTGACTCTAGTGAGCCCATGGACTGCAGCCCACCAGGCTCCTCCGTCCATGGGATTTTCCAGGCAAGAGTACTGGAGTGGGGTGCCACTAAATCTTAGTGCACACATAGTCTGATGGCTTCATTTTATAAATTATAGAGTCCAAAAGTTCTATGCTTGTGGTTGCACACCCAATGCTCAATATTATTTATTTTATATTAACCCAGTTCTCCTTAGTACAAGTGTATTACATTCATACTTTCAAAATATTTTATTTTAGTGTCTACTATGTGCAAGATGATTCACATGCAGTTGGAACAATGAAGACAAGATCTTCACCCTTATGGAACTTATCTTGTAGTGAATTTTCACAATTATATATAATTTTTTCACATATGAAATATGGTTTCACATTTACTTCAATTCTTAGCTTTCTAAATCATCTTAATCTTCATAAGCCATAATTTCCCATTTTTCCTCCTTCTTCCCTTCCCCCCAAAATGAAAGACTAATTCATTTTCATTTGAAAATACCTCTAGAGATAAAGCAAGGTAGATTGAAATACAAAAATACTCAACTATAGCCACTGAAACATGTTATGTCTCTTGGGAAGACAAATGTTTAATAGATTTTATTTCTATGTATTTCTCCTTTGCTCCAAAACATATTCATGGAGGCTTACATAAATATGCAAATACAAGAAGATAAAAGAAGTGGATAGAAAGGGAAAATAAGGGTAGGAAAAATAAAGTTAGATAAAGAATGTTGAGTGTTGTTAAAACCTAGCTGGGGATATTACATAATGTATTTCTTGATGTAATATTCTCTTAGATATGGACTGCACATTTGGTCAGAATGTTCTAGTAACAATGTTAAGAAATAAAGAGCATTTGTTATACCACTGATGAACATTATAAGATAAAAAACAATCAATTTTAAAGAAAATAACTGCTATTCTTTTTATTATGATTAGAAAGAATTTTCTCCCCAGTTTCTATAAAAAGGGTACTGTAAAATGTGTACAATATTCTCAATATCTTTACAGTATGGCAGCCAATATATTCTTTCACCCTCAAGCTTTAATTAGTAGTGAATAGCCTGGCAACTTCCCAGATATCTCAGTTCCTGGAAAGGGCATGCCTTAAATAGAAAACAAGGGTAATTGAATCTCTGAAAGAAGTATATATAAGATAAATAAATAAATTGGCATCGTGGCTCGTGTGTGTGTGTGTGTGTGTGTGTGTGTGTGTGTGTGTGTGAAGTCACTTCAGTCATGTCCAACTCTATGCAACTTATGGATTGTAGCCTGCCAGGCTCCTCGGTCTATGGGATTCTCCAAGTAAGAATACTGGAGTGGGTTGCCATATCCTTCTCCAGGGAATCTTCCTGACCCAGGAATTGAACCCGCTTCTCCTATGTCTCCTACATTGGCAGGTGATTTCTTTACCATTAGCACCAGTTGTAGGTCACATAAGAGATGATCAACAAGCATCATTTTGCAACACAGCCTACCAATGAACACCAAAGACATACTACACCCCAGCTCCATGAATCAGTCAGACATGTTAGATGCTGTTTCAGATGATGCTATTTGAGGAAAAAAATGTGCAGCCAGCATCAGGATGGGCAGAAAAAAAGTCTTTTAAAGACAGGATACACACAGTTTCATTTATTCAACAAATACTTAGCGAGTTCCCACTGTGTACTAGCATTGAGGATAAAGTGCAGAAAAAGAGAATTTTTGCCCCTGCCCTCACGGAACATATAATTTAGTGAGAAAAAAGGTCATTGTGGCAGATTACTGGTTGATCACCAGACCCAGTTCTCTTCTTTCAGGCACAGAGAAACTACACTTCCCAGCCTCCTGTGCAGTTCGATGTGGTGGCCATGTATCAAGTCCCAGGCAATAGACTGTGAGTAAGAGTGATGGCTGTTGCTTCAAGGCTTGTCATATAAAAACATCCCACACACGATCCTACATGATCTTTCTTCATGAGCTATCCAGATATTATGATGCAGAGTGATTTGGAAGTCAGCATCACATGTAACAAAGCTGGAAGCCTGGGGTGTCAAATAACTGTGGAGCAGAGCACTCAGCTACTAGCTTGGCCTTATATTGACTCTGTTAGGATAAATAAATTTATATCAAGTATAAATGAAGAAATGCAATTTTGGAATTTGTTGTTATTGCAGGTTGTTTCCTTTCCCTCATAAAGAGTGAAAAAGAACTGCAGTATAAGATGGGAAGTACTCTGGTGGAAAAAATACACAGTGCTGTGAGATTCCAGAGGAGGAACGCATAACCAAGGCATGGAACTCAGGGAAGGTTTTCTGGAAGAAGTGACTTAACAACTAGGCTTGAAGACTGACAAGAATTAGCAAGACACAGAGAAAGAGAGCAATCAAGGAGCAGAATGCTCCAAGCAGTGTGAGACAACTGAAGTCTGGTGAGAATATTGAAGGCACTCTGTGAGCAGTAAAGAGATGAGGATGAAGTAAGAAGTTACATCCTTAAAATTCCACAGAGGAATACTGTCCAGCTGGTCCTTACAAGATGCCATGCCCCAGGGTAAGTGGAAGGTGGCCTGGACTCTAGGGTGAAGGCTATAGGGAAGAAAAGAAGTGGGAAAGTTTCAAGTGTGGGCCCGACAGGGTTGGTACATAGCTGAATGTAGGAAATAAATAAAAGAGAGAAGTCAGAATAACTCCCAGTTTTCCAGCTTGGGCAGGTGTTTGGATCAAGGTGTCGTTATCTGAGCAAATAAACAGGAAAAATAACCTTGGAAGGCCCGGAGGTACAAAAATGAAATAAAATTTGGACAGATTGCTTTTGACTGCATATGAGATATCATCTTCCAGCAGAGGGCTGGTCATGTGAGTCTGAATCTTAGGAGTGAAATTAGGTTGCAAATGAATATTTGTGAGACATCAGTGTGTAGACAGTAATTGGAGTAACTGAGAGCTCCAAGGAGGATGGGTCCTGGGAGAAGACAGAGCCTAGGATGGAATGATGGGGAAAACTTTCATGTAACATACTGGCAGGAGAAAGGGAGATTGAGAAGGAGGAGCCAGGGAGGCTGCAAGAAAGTCAGGGGCTACATTATTAGAGAAGCCAAGGTGACGGAGGATTTCCAAAAGCAGGGCCAGTCAGCCCAACTCAGCAAATATTTGTGAGGGAAGACTATGTGCCAGATGTTGGGTCAATGCAGTCAAATGCTGCCAAGAAAACAGATTTCCATCTGGCTCCTAACTGCTAGGAAGCCATTGCATTAGACACATGATACTGCATCCAGAGTCTACGAGACAGTTTTGCAAATCATTTGGAGATTTGTAGCTTAGCTATTAAAAGCATCAATTCCAGAACCAGATAACATGAACTGAAGCCTGCCTTAGTTCGAAGTTAGATGTGTGATCTTGGTAGAATCTACTGACCTTTCTCTCTTTCTCAAATTCCTCACATGTAAAATAACAGTACTTTTCTATAGGGTGAGTGTATAAAGTACTTAGAAGAATGCCTGGCATGAGGTAAGGGCTAAAAAGTAATCTTAGAAGCTATACAACAGCTCATCTGCAGTTTAGCTCAGGTGTTGAAAACACAAGCATATCGTAACAATAGATGACTTGAATCTCCTGATGAGTTCTACCATTGCTCCCATTTCCCCAGTCCTTCTAGAAGGGGGCTGATGTGAGGTAACCAATCCTTCCTTCCCTAGGCTGGCCCAAGTCAAGAACTACATTCCAAAAGGCTGTACCAGAAAATGGCTACCTGTCCGGGGAGAAGAGAACGGCAGCCTACTGGGCACTAGTTCTATGATGGAGCAGTCATTTCTCCTGGCAGAGTCACCTGCAACTCTCCTCTTTCACCTCACTGAGCCCCTAGTGGTTTCACATACCTGTGAAGTCATTGTAACGTCTACCTCATTGCCTTCCACCACTCATCAAGTGATAGGAAAAAAACATACCAAAAGACTGCTTACAGGATACATGAAGTATTTGCAGAGTAAGCTCAGATTGTCTCAAACTGAGTATTGGGATCACATTTCTGGACACATAGGGAATTGAGCACTGGCATTCACCCATTGGCTAATCCTGACAAGGTTGCTGGGGAGGTCAGTCACTTCACTCCCCATGAGCTTTCTGCTGACTGTGCTCCACCGCGCCCTCTAGTGGACTTATCAGGAAGTCTCTGCATGAAGAGCAGCTGTGTGTCTCCTCCACAACTTGTTCAGTCACCTGAGTTGTGTGCGAATCTGTAACCTCACGGATGGCAGCACGTCAGGCTTTCCTGTCCATCACCAACTTCCAGGGCTTACTCAAAGTCATGTCCATCGACTCGGTGATTCCATCCAACCATCTCATCCTCTGTCGTCCCCTTCTCCTCCCGCCTTCGATTATTTCCAGCATCAGGGTCTTTTCAAATGAGTCAGCTCTTCGCATCAGGTGGCCAGAGTATTAGAGTTTCAGCTTCAGCATCAGTCCTTCCAATGAATAGTCAGGGTTCATTTCCTTTAGGACTGACTGGTTTGAACTCCTTGCAGTCCATGGGACTCTCAAGAGTCTTCTCCAACACCACAGTTCAAAACCATCAATTTTTTAGCACTCAGCTTTCTTTATGGTCCAACTCTCATATCCATACACGACTACTGTAAAACCATAGCTCTGACTATGCAGAATTTTGTAGGCAAAGTGATGTCTCCACTTTTTAATATGCTGTCTAGGTTTGTCACAGCTTTTCTTCCAAGGAGCGTCTTTTAATTTCATGGCTCCACAACTGGTTCATCATGATTTTATGAACCTATGGATCAAAGAGTGAATTTGAATTTCTCTCTCATCAAGATGGCTTTATCTTTGTCCTCTTTGCAGTAATTTCTTCAGTTATCTATTTTTAAAATTTTGCGTGATTATGTATTTTCCTTGGTGGCTCAGTGATAAAGAATCTGCCTGCCAATGCAGGAGACCCAGGTTTAGGGAAGAGCCACTAGAGAAGGAAATGACAACCCACTTCAGTATTCTTGCCTGGGAAATCCCATGGGCAGAGGAGCCTGGCGTGCTACAGTCCATAGCGTCACAAAAAGTCAGATGCAACTTAGCAACAGACTTTTTTTTTTCATAACCATACAAAACAAGGTAAAAAATAGAGAGAAGTAAATAACTAGCTATAAGTAATCATTGGCTACTGTGGGATACTGAAAGATATGATGTGCTTCTGCTCCTCCTAATTACTATAGGAAGAAAAGGTAAAAGAGGAAATGGGGAGGGGAAAGGAAAAACAAGAAAGATATCCATGTTTTAGACAATTCTCAGAAGGATGAGAAAAGAGTGATCCCTTTACTCTGGGACTCTGTTCCTTGCATGGGAAAACACATGGCTTTCATTGTCAGTCAGCAGTCTCTTATCTCCCCTCCCATGGACCAGCATCTTTTATTCATTCATTTATCCACTCTTCCTCCCTCCCTCTTTCTCTCCCTCTCATTCTGAGAGCTGACCTTCACAGTATTCACCAAGTGACTTAGTAAGTGAAGGCAGAAAGAAATGGCTTAAACATTGGTGATACGATCATAACAATGGTAATGACAATGAAGAAAAAGAATGAGGAAGCAATAATCAGAGAACTTTGTATTTTTTTTGTGAGAGCTTCCCATGTGGCTTAGCTGGTAAAGAATCCAACTACAATGTGGGAGACCTGGATTTGATCCCTGGATTGGGAAGATCCCCTGGAGAAAGGAAAGGCTACCCACTCCAGTATTCTGGCCTGGAGAATTCCATGGACTGCATAGTCCATGGGGTCGCAAAGAGTCCGACACGACTGAGCGACTTTCACTTCTTTTTCACCACCATCACTTAGAAATCTCAGGCTAATAAGCAACTGCCAGCCATCTCTGAAAATACTTCTTACTTAGAATGAACAGACATTTTCTGATTGCCCACACTGGGTGCTGGCACTGATTGGTAACATATGATTTAATTCTGGCAGGAGTCACTGGGTATGATAACTGGAAATTTCATTTGTATTAAAACGACTGATTAAATGTTCTTTTCTGGAGGTCAAAAAATAATGTGACATAAATCCTTGCTTACTGCAGATTTACTGCAGGGGAAGAATTCATTCAACTCCATCTAACAAGTGGTGTTCGTGGACCACTGAAAAGAGGAACACTGCCAAGGCATGCATGCTGCCTTGATCCTCGCTTCACTCTGTCTCTTGCCTGGTTTAGAGAACAGCTCTATGCATCCTGTCATGAGCAGGCCTGTGGAGTTTGTTGAGGGCTGAATACATGCCGATAAGCTTCTGGGAACAAAAAGATCAATGGCACCTATCACTTTCTTAAAGGGGCCCAAGATCATTTCAGTCTTACTCATCTCCAGCTGAATTTTGTTCTGATCTTGGCCTAAGGGTCTGTATCAAATTGCATGGGTTATGGAAAGAGTGACCCCTTTACTCTAGGAAGTCAGACTCATGCAGAAGTCAGAGCTGAAGCCATCCAGAGATGGCTTTACACAACAGTTCAAGATTAAGGCCCCTTGGCATTACATGACCCAACTTCAACAATCTCAGCATTGGTATCTCTTTCCATTTCCTGTCCATGTTCTTTCATTTATTCACCCAGAATTTGGGAGCCTCTGTCTTCCAGGCATTTTGCTCAGCACTGGGGACACAGTGATCAGTTTCTCTGGAGTTTAGGTTCACAGAGGATATGGCTATTAACCAGAGACACACAGAAATCGATCCAAATATGAAAACACTGAAGGAGGGAAGGCCTAGTCAGCGTCTCAGGAAGGCTGCCCTAGGGATGTAGAGGGAGAATGGATACAGGGGAAGGGCTGTGGGAGCTTTCAGGCCAAGGACACAGCGAGTGCAGAGGCCCTGCGATGGCCTCATGTACAGTGGTTTAGTAACAGCAATGGGTGGTACCGGTCTGTTCCAGGGCTGGGCCTTTGCAAGCCCTCAGTGTTTGTTCTGTGTGTTGAACTGAACTGAGTGTCGTCACCATGCGCACTTGTGGCCTCAGCATCAGTAGGACAGTGATCAAACTGTGGCACATTGGTGGTGGCCAGCATTGCTTGTTTCTCAGTTGCTTTATTTTAATTCTGTTTCTGAAAGCAATCGCTTCCTAGAGCCTGACCTGGAGATTCTGTAACTTTAAGGGGACATGTGTATCTGACAATCTCTTGACATCAAGTACAGTGTTTTAAAAGACTTGTCTTCATACTCCGTTCAGTCAAGTCTTTATAAAAGATTCGTATTATATAGTCTGGCATGTAAATAAGTCATACTTGCTTTTTGTCTTTTCTGTTTCAAGGTTATGTTTGCATTCACAACATGGCAAATCCTCTTCAGCATTCAATAGTTGGCCTTATATTATGACATACTTTGTAGGCAAGTAATACAGCAAGTATTACCCCATGATAGACAGTTATTTGCTTTGTTTAGATAGCTAGATATTGTTTGCTGGTTGTTTATTTCTTCTTCAGTTTGAATATTTACTGTTATTTAGCCTTGTACATGTCCAGAGAAACATAACCATGAGCCTTGGTTTCTAGGAAAGAAGAAAACATCGCTTTATAGAAAATGTCTTGCTATATTAATTCATGAACTGCCATGAGGTTAGATGAGATTTGAAACTTTTTGATGTCCATTTCTATTAAAACTTAAAATGTTTTTTCACTGAGGTTAAAAATTACCCTTTATGTTATCACTAGAAATTCAATTAAGTCGGAAGTCAACTCTAGTCAGTTCTGAGTTGAATGTAGGAGACAGAACATGTTCTGTAAGAGCCAATTTGGTTGGCTCTTTGTGACATTAGAAAGCAAAACCCAGCCTCTTAACCTGGACTCTAACCATCTTCCCAGTGACTGTCCCTCTCACTGCCAGAGAGGGAAGGGCAGGGAAATGCTAGAGGCCTTACGGTGATTAATTTGGGAAAAGTCTGAAATATTTTCCAAACAATTTAAATTAATTATTTAACATGGATGACTGTGTGCCACATAAAAGACAGGTGAGCAGTTGTGATGTGAGGTAAGTGGAGGATAAAGGATACAATGACAATGATCACAACAAAAGGAATTGATTTGGTCATTGCTTTCTTCTTCAGGGAATTAAAAAATACAAGGTGCTGATTTATTTTAAGATTAATTTTGCTTACTGGACTCTTCCTATCATCACAGCATCCTTCTTGGCCTGGAATGTGTAAAGCCTTAGCTTTAGACTTGCTCTTTATGCATTTTCACATTTCATACTCTTAATAACTATGAGATACTATGACTTCGTTTTTTAATATAAGGAAATAGTATTAGAGAAGCGAAACAACTTTCCCTGGGTTACAGAGCTAGTAGGTGGCAGAGATAAGAATTGAATCCAAGCCTGTCTGATACCAAAGATCACATTCCTTCCTTTCTGGTGGCTTTATAGTGCAGAGATCCTTGTTGCAGCTCACGTTACCAGAACCAGGGCTTAGTCATGGATGTGTTTGGTCATGGTTCCTAACATACAACCACCCAGAACGGAAACCTTTATAGCCTCGGCTTCTCTCCTCTCTCCCATCATCACTTCTTAGTTTCCTGTCATGAGACTACTCAGTGTTCAGGTCCTGACCAGGTCCTTTTTCCTTTAGAGAGCCTTCTTCTTCCCTTTCTAAAACCCTTCCTTTGTTAATCACTTTCTCCTTCACGCTTTAGAAAATACCCATAACTCCTTCTCCCCCAAGGCTTTATTGAGTTACCGATACTTACTGATGACCATGTATTATCATTGTTCTAGGTGATGGAGATTTATCAGAGACAAATCAGACCCCAAAATCCAGTCCTCATGGGATTTACTTTCTTGTGGGGAAAAGTCAGACAAGTAAATTATACAAGATGTGAAAAGACAGTCAGGAGAAAAATAAAACAGGGAAAGAGGACAGGAAGTGAGAGAGAGGGTACTGCAGTTTGAAATGAGTTGGTCGTGGAAAGCCACATCGAGAAGGTGACATTTGAACAAAGACTGGGAGAAGATGGTGTGTAAGCCATGCAGATTTTCAGGGGAAGAATTTCTAGGCAGAGGAAACAGGTGAGAAGACCTTATGTGGGAGTGACTAGGGCATGTCGGAGGGACAGCAAGGGGGCCGAACTTGGTGAAGTACAGTGAGTGAGGGGGAAAGCAGAGAAGTGAGAATATAATAAACATGTGACCTTTCAGGCCAACTTTACAGATATCTGCCTTTTCTCACGCCCACTTCCCTCCTTCACTCGTGAGAACATGATCTTGGTGATCTTCACTGACATCCAAATCTATCACACACAATTCTAGATTTTTTTTTTTTTTAATTAAAACATAATCACACACTTTAGACAAAAACGGACTGGTTAACTAATCAACCACTCTATTTCCTACCCTGGGTTCCTATCATGTTCCCAAAGGGATTTACCATTGTTGTTGTTTAGTTGTTAAGTTGTGTCTGAATTTTTTGCGACTCCATGGACTGTAGCCCGCCAGGCTACACTGTCCATGAGATTTCCCAGGCAAGAAGACTGGAGTTGGTTGCCATTTCCTTCTCCAGGTGATCTTCCAGACCCAGGGATCTAAACCTCATCTCCTGCTTTGCAGGTCGATTCTTTATCACTGAGCCACCTGGCAAGCCCTCAAAGAGATTTAAGGGAACTAATAATAAAATGTAACATTTTGATGCTATGAACCAGGTACTTTAATTGTTTTCCATGCCAAGTTTCCTCTGTTGCTTTTGGTAACCCACTGAGAAAGGCACTACCCATGCTAACACTCTTCCTTTTCTTCTTTGTCTCTCTTTCCCCATTTCCTTCAAGCATCCTCACCATGGCCATGCTTTTCAGAATTCTGTTTATTACTTGTCAATCCATCACACTGTGGCCAAGAACTACAGCTTTCTGTGGACCATCTCAGTAGTAAATCATAACCTCATCATGCTTGCTTCATTTTCACTGAATTTATTGTACTTACTCATTCTTTAATTTTTAAATAAAATTATATATACTTAATATGTACACTCTGTGTATAAGTTAAATAAGCAGGGTGACAATATACAGCCTTGATGTATTCCTTTTCCTATTTGGAACCAGTCTGTTGTTCCATGTCCAGTTCTAACTGTTGCTTCCTGACCTACATATAGGTTTCTCAAGAGGCAGGTCAGGTGGTCTGGTATTCCCATCTCTTTCAGAATTTTCCACAGTTTATTGTGATCCACACAGTCAAAGGCTTTGGCATAGTCAATAAAGCAGAAATAGATGCTTTTCTGGAACTCTCGTGCTTTTTCGATGATCCAGCGGATGTTGGCAATTTGATCTCTGGTTCCTCTGCCTTTTCTAAAACCAGCTTGAACATCAGGAAGTTCACAGTTCACGTATTGCTGAAGCCTGGCTTGGAGAATTTTGAGCATTGCTTTACTAGCGTGTGAGATGAGTGCATTTGTGCGGTAGTTTGAGCATTCCTTGGCATTGCCTTTCTTTGGGATTGGAATGAAAACTGTCCTTTTCCAGTCCTGTGGCCACTGCTGAGTTTTCCATATTTGCTGGCATATTGAGTGCAGCACTTTCACAGCATCATCTTTCAGGATTTGAAATAGCTCAACTGGAATTCCATCACCTCCACTAGCTTTGTTTGTAGTGATGCTTTCTAAGGCCCACTTGATTTCACATTCCAGGATGTCTGGCTCTAGGTGAGTGATCATACCATCGTGATTATCTTGGTCGTGAAGATCTTTTTTGTAAAGTTCTTCTGTGTATTCTTGCCACCTCTTCTTAATATCTTCTGCTTCTGTTATGTCCATACCATTTCTGTCCTTTATCGAGCCCATCTTTGCATGAAATGTTCCCTTGGTGTTTCTAATTTTCTTGAAGAGATCCCTAGTCTTTCCCATTCTGTTGTTTCCCTCTATTTCTTTGCACTGATCGCTGAGGAAGGCTTTCTTGTCTCTTCTTGCTATTCTTTGGAATTCTGCATTCAGATGCTTATATCTTCCCTTTTCTCCTTTGCTTTTCACTTCTCTTCTTTTCACAGCTGTTTGTAAGGTCTCCCCAGATAGCCATTTTGTTTTTTTGCATTTCTTTTCCATGGGGATGGTCTTGATCCCTGTCTCCTGTATGCAGAGTACATCATGAGAAACGCTGGGCTGGAAGAAGAACAAGTTGGAATCAAGATTGCTGGGAGAAATACCAATCACCTCAGATATGCAGATGATACCACCCTTATAGCAGAAAGGGAAGAGGAACTAAAAAGCCTCTTGATGAAAGTGAAAGAGGAGAGTGAAAAAGTAGGCTTAAAGCTCAACATTCAGAAAACGAAGATCATGGCATCTGGTCCCATCACTTCTTGGGAAATAGATGGGGAAACAGTGGAAACAGTGTCAGACTTTATTTTTTGGGCTCCAAAATCACTGCAGATGGTGACTGCAGCCATGAAATTAAAAGATGCTTACTTCTTGGAAGGAAAATTATGACCAACCTAGATAGCATATTCAAAAGCAGAGACATTACTTTGCCAACAAAGGTCCATCTAGTCAAGGCTATGGTTTTTCCAGTGGTCATGTATGGATGTGAGAATTGGACTGTGAAGAAGGCTGAGTGATGAAGAATTGATGCTTTTGAGCTGTGGTGTTGGAGAAGACTCCTGAGAGTCCCTTGGACTACAGGAGATCCAACCAGTCCATTCTGAAGGAGATCAGCCCTGGGATTTCTTTGGAAGGAATGATGCTAAAGCTGAAACTCCAATACTCCTGAGAGTCCCTTGGACTGCAAGGAGATCCAACCAGTCCATTCTGAAGGAGATCAGCCCTGGGATTTCTTTGGAAGGAATGATGCTAGAGCTGAAACTCCAGTACTTTGGCCACCTCATGTGAAGAGTTGACTCATTGGAAAAGACTCTGATGCTGGGAGGGATTGGGGGCAGGGGGATCAGGGGATGACAGAGGATGAGATGGCTGGATGGCATCACCGACTCGATGGACGTGAGTTTGAGTGAACTCTGGGAGATGGTGATGGACAGGGAGGCCTGGCGTGCTGCGATTCATGGGGTTGCAAAGAGTCAGACACGACTGAGCGACTGATCTGAACTGAACTGAATGTGTACACAGGATGATTTGATATTCATATACATAGTAACATGACTTCTACACTCAGCCCATTAATATGTCATCTCTTTACACAGTTAATTTTGTGTATACGTGATGAGAATGCGTGAAATCTATTCTCAGTAAATTTCCAACATTCATTACAGTATAATTAGCTATTCATCATGCTATACATTAGATCTCTAGACTTATTAAACCTTCTTAACTCCAACTTTGTACATTTTGACCAACAGTGCCCCATTTTCCTATCTCCTCACCCCTGGTAACTACCATTATACTCTGCTTCCAGAGTAGACTCTTTTTAGATTTCACATGTGAGTGAGATCCTGTAGTCCTTTTGCTTTCTGTGTCTGGTTTATTTCACTTAGCATAATGTACACCATGCTCACCCATGTTGCACATCAGGATCTCCTTTTTTACGATCAAATTATATACATATATATATATATATACACACACATATATATATACACACACACATATATTTTTTAGTCAATGGGAACTTAGACTGTTTTCATGTCTTGGCTATTGTGAATAATGCAGTGAATATGGAGGCACAAATATCTCTTAAACGTGGCTTATTTCATTTCCTCTCTGTATATAGTAAAAAGAGAGATTCCTGCATCAAATAGTAGTTCTACTTTTAAATTTCTGAGGAACTTCAGAAACCATTTTCCATGTTTTTTATACTATTTGCAGTTAAAGTCTGCATCTTCAGTTCAGTTCAGTCACTCAGTCGTGTCCAACTCTTTGCGACCCCATGAACCACAGCACGCCAGGCCTCCCTGTCCATCACCAACTCCCGGAGTTCACTCAAACTCATGTGCATCGAGTCAGGTATGCCATCCAGCCATCTCATCCTCTGTAATCCCCTTATCCTCCTGCCTTCAATATTTCCCAACATTAGGGTCTTTTCCAATGAGTCAGCTCTTCACATCAGGTGGCCAAAGTACTGGAGTTTCAGGTTTCAAAGAACACCCAGGACTGATCTCCTTCAGAATGGACTGGTTGGATCTCCTTGCAGTCCAAGGGACTCTCAAGAGTCTTCTCCAACACCACAGTTCAAAAGCATCAATTCTTTGGTGCTCAGCTTTCTTCACAGTCCAACTCTCACATCCATACATGACCACTGTCTGTGTCTTATACTCCCATTAAGAGTGTCAGGGTTCTCTTTTCTTCATACCCTTGCCAACACAAGGATACCTTTAATTTTTTGGATAACAGGTAAGAGGAGATATTTCACTGTGGTTTTGATTTTAATTTCTCTAATGATTAGTGATGATGAGCAGCTTTTCATATACCTTTTGGCCATTTGTATATCTCCCTTAGAAAAATGTCCATTCGGGTCTTTTGTGTATGTTTTACCAGGTTGTTTCTTGTTTTGCTATTGAATTGAAGGAGTTCCTAATATATTTTGGTTTTAACCCCTTATCAGACATATGATTTGCACTTATTTTCTCCCAACCCATAGATTGCTTCTGCATGTTGTTGTTTCCTTTGCTGTGCAAGAGGTTTTTAGTTTGTTTTTTCTCTAAGTTTGATGTAGGACACTTGTTTATTTTTGCTTTTGTTGCCTGAACTTTTGGTGTCATATCAAAGAAGTCATAGATGAGGCCAACTGATGTCAAGGAGCTTTTCCCCTAAGTTTTATTCTAGGATTTTTATAGTTTCAGGTCTTATATTTAAATTTTAATCTATTTTGAGATGATTTTGGTATATGGTGTAAGAAAAGGGTCCAATTTAATTCTTTTGCAGGTGGATATCCAGTTTCCTAGGCACCGTTTATTGATGAGACTGTCCTTTTTCAGTGTGTACTCTTGGTACTTTTGTTGAAAATTAGTTTGGGTATATTTCTAGGCTCTCTATTCTGTTCCACTGGCCTACATGTCTGTTTATGCATATACCATACTGGTTTGATTACTGCCTCTTTGTAGTACATTGAGAAATCAGGGTGTGGTTTCTCAATCACTTGAGAACTCTGTGTTCTTAGCAATGAAACACAGCTCTATATTTCCAACTCTGTTCTTCTTTCTCAAGATTGCTTTGGCTATTTGGCGTCTTTTGTGAATATGAATTTTAGGGTTGTTTTTTTCTATTTCTGTGAAAAATACCACAGGAATTTTGATAGAGACTGAATACATTTTTGAATCTGTATATTGCTTTGAGTAGTGTGGACAATTTAACAATATTAACTGTTCCAATCCATGAACAGTAGATGTCTTTTCATGTGCTTGCATATTTCATCAGTGTTTTATAATTATCAGTATACAGGTATTTAACTTTCTTGCTCAAATTTATTCCTAAGTATTTTACTCTATTTTGATGCTATTGTGAATAGGACTGTTTTCTTCAAAAAAGAAAGGACTTCTTTCTTTTTTGTTGTTGTTGTTGGTGTCACTGAATTTCTTCTAATTTTAATGTATAACACAGAGCAGAATTTTCAAATGGAACTCTTTGTACCCTGGTTTGAGGAGAGGTCCCAAAGGCTAAGAATTATATTATATGGCAAGTCATCTTCACTTCTAAAGTAGAGTTCTAGACCAGCTATGAAGGATATGTGAAGTTAGAGCAGAATGGGCTCTGTCAGTTCCATCATGCACCCCAAGGCCGTGTAATCATATGGAAGCAGTCCTGGTGAGCATTTCTTTGGAGAGAGTTGTCAGGGAGCTGTGAATCAAGTCCCTTTTCATGGAGGAAGGGAAGAAGAATATGCTTCCTTACCTTAGCCAAGTGAAGTGTGGGTTCACGAGACCCCTCAGAGTTCTTGACCTGTGTGTATTGGAGTGTGGGACAAAGAAGACTGGTGCCAGGCTAAAGAGGCTGCACTGGGAGTCCGTGCTTGGGTGACAGTGCTAAATGGGCATAGAGAAGAGAGATACAGCCATACTGAGGAGAGGAGCACTTCCCCCAAACAGAAGCTGAGGTACATGTTTTCCCAAACAAAACAGGATACGACAAAAAGAAATCTCACCCAACAAAAATACTGAGAGGAACAAAAAAGTCCCCAAGTAGAAACTAGCTGGTGGTGGGGAGGAGGGCAGGTGGTGCTGGGCGCAGGAAGCAGGAGACTGAAGGACAGCGTGGCCCACGGGGGACAGCATCCGCAGGCCAGTCACGGCTTAGTGAGAAGTCTGATGAAGTGCTGCCACGAAATCAAGATAGCACTTTTTATTTTCCTCATTCTTATGGCACCTAAATGACATTACAGTAAAGCTGACAAGGAAGAGCTTTCCTTACCTACCCCTCCTCATTTTTCTGCATTTTGTGATCTCCAAAGAGAAATTCAAGCCAAAAAGTAAGAGTGGAGAAGAGGATGGAGCCAGGAAATTTCAACCATACCTGCTACATCTCTCCGCTCCCCACCGCACACATAAAAGATACAACCTGACATTCCAGGATTCCACAGTTGAAGTAGACCCAAGCTTGGTGGAGAGGAAAGACAGAAGTTCTGAATTAACTTTTTCAAATTTTGACATTACACTGACCTGCTTTTTAAATTATGGGTACAAATCTGTTCTTGTGACCGAAAGGGACCGGATAATTATTATACAAAAATCACCAAAAAAGCCAAGGAAAATTACCTAAAATTTCTTTCAGAAGCTAGGCAGAAACTCTACAGTGCTCATTTGAACAAGGAATGATAGGAAAAAAGAAAATTATTCTTTTTGCTAAGCTACTCAGTTTACCTTATTTATTCAACTAAAAACAAAGGTAAAATTTATTTGTAAGTTTAGGCTGCTACTGTCATAGTGATCTGGTTCATTAAGCTCAATTGTCCATGACTTTGCCTACTTTTATGCAGACTTAAAGCTAAAAATCTAACTTATTTTCTCAAATAGTAATGTTTTCACTTGACCTTCCACTCTATTGACATAGCATTTATTGACATGGTTACCCAGTCTCCTTGACAAATGTGTAATTTTATATTCCATCAATTCACTTGCAGCATAAAAATAGAGCTTTTAAATCCACAATGGCATTAGCTGGACAATTGAACTTTAAAGAATATAGGTCAGCAAATACATCTAAATATATCTGAGTCAGCCTCATTAACCTCTGATATCAGGATAAGGTGGATATTGAGCCTCAGGTCAACAAAAAAAGATGTGTGGTATGAAATCTTAATTTTTACATACAACGTTTTCCATGGAAGGCAGATAGAGAGGGGGAACATGTGCTCACTGAAGGACTGAAGGCAGTGTGTATTGCTGGATTACTGGTCCAGAAAGAATTTTCCCCCTATGGGGGAAGATGCCAGTAGGCAGGACAGAGCTCATCACACATCATGTGGTGCATTCACAGACACTCAATAATTAGTAAATGAACTGAAGAATTTCCAATAGCTTTTCCCCAGAGGTAACTCACCTCAAGGGGGGAAAACTGAATAAACAAATACCCAAGGTAAATCAGTCATCAAGGAGGCTACCCTTGACTTACGTGCAACAGCTATGCAAAGAATTGAGAAATTACTTAATGAACTGTAATGCGTGTCCCAGGCGAATGATGGTGACAAAGAGGGAATGTCCAGAATTTCCTAGGATTCAATGGAAAGCATTGAAGTTTTATTTGGATTCTGTACATATTTCTGGGCAATAAGAATTATAGTATAATGATGTTGAGAGGAAAATGGAAAATGAATGGAGGAGGAGGTTTTTCTCCAATTTACCTCCAACTGAGGTAATGTTAGCCCCACTTCTGGAGGCTGCATTTCTCAGAAAGCACTGGTCTAGAGAAGGGAAAGATTAATATAGGCATAGCTGTCATATTGACCTTTTCATAGCAACAATACCAACATCATACTAGAAGGGATTTATTCAATGTCCAGTGACATTTATTGAGCACCCATCATGTACTCTCAGAGGCAGTAAGACTCATGCTTTCAAGCTAACTGTCTAGGTTCCATCTTGGCTCTTTCACTTTCTGCACAACTTTGGGTAAGTTAATTAACCTCTTGGTGCTTTGGTATCTTCATCTGTAAAATGGGTTAATGATAGTGCCTATACCATTGCTTTTTGGGGAGGAGTCGGTCAGACAGTAAAGAATCTGTCTGCAATGGAGGAGACCTGGGTTTGATCCCTGGAGAAGGGCATGGCATCCCACTCCAGCATCCTTGCCTGGGAAATCCCATTGACAGTGGAGCCTGGCGGGCTACAGTTCACGGTGTCACAAAAAAGTTGGACATGACTCAGTGACTAAACAACAACAACAACAACAACTGAGATACTACATTAACTAGTTTAGAATAGTGCCAGGCACACCAGAGGCACCCAAATATTAACAAACATTATTAAAATTATTGCTTAGTAGTGCAATACAATCAGAGCGGTTGGTAAAAATTGGGGAAAATTAGTAGAAAAAAGCCTGGAAGACCCTTGTACAATAGTTTTACTAAAAATGTTTAATTTATTCTCCCACATTTAGGCAGACAACCCTGCTGAGACATCTGTCACACACATTACTTTCCATTTCTACATACATCCATTTTAGTTTAGACCATTATCTCTTTCAATCTACATCATTTGGTCTTCGGTTTTACTTACATTTTTCTTATATTAAAATAGCCATAGTGGCTGTTTGTTGATGATCAGATCACAGCCCAGATACACATCCCATTAACCTAAGCTGCCCTGGAGGAGAGGAAACCCACTCCAGTATTCTTGCCTGGAGAATTCTGTGGACAGAGGAGGATGGTGGGCTAGATCCATGGGATCGGAAAAGAGTTGGACACGACTTAGCAACTAAACAACCTAAGTTCATTCCCACCTGGTTCCACCTCACCTGAGCAACTTGCAGCCCTGCCGGGAGCCGGCATATTGCATATTGAGTGCATATTGCATATTGAGTGCAGCACTTTTCAGGATCTGGAATAGCTCAACTGGAATTCTATCACTGCCGGTAGCCAGCGTGAGGAACTCCGCCCATGACAAAGGTCATGAGGAAGGAGGCTCGGCATACGCAAAGGCGGGATCGAGCTTCAGGAGTCCCCCTGGAAATTCTCGAGCATATACCCCCAAAACCAGAGTCTGCCTACTTTCTGCTTTGTGCTTTCACCTACACCTCTGACTTTACGGGGGGCTGTCCCCTACTACCTCTCTGAAAAAAGTTAGCTTACAGCTCCAGTTAATAATTCCTGGGTGTGACAGTGTTTAACCTACAAACTCCTTTGGAAATCCTCTAGCCTGCCTGAATAGGTTTTTCCGGCCTCATGTGATTGTTCAGAGCCTCCCAACTGTGAGAGGCAGGAGATGTTCTAAACTGTCTAAACACAGATTCTTTTGAGTAGTTAAAAGATTGATTAGAAATTGTATTGGTGAAGGGATTTTCACTTGTTGGGCCAATGTTTGCTGCTAAGTCTCCATATCCCTTACCTGCTGTGTCCCTGGCAGTGTATTGATTAATATAATTGGTGTAAGTAGTAGCTTTAATGTTTGTAACCTGGGACCCTTGAGTTAATTCTTTTTCTTGTTATAGCCCACCACACCTTTGCTCTGTAGGAATGCAACTTTATCTAATGCTTTTGGAGGGTGGCTCCTGACCAATCACCTTTAGAGAAAAATAAGTTTTCTGAAGAAAAGGTCTTAAAATGTTAACAGGCCTCCGGGCCAGAAGATGATGCAAATCACCTAAGCTTTTGCATATGATAAGTTTGCAGGAAGAAAGCCTGGTTTGCTGCAAGACTCTACCCCTTCCCCCATTATCCTCTATGCATAACTTAAGGTATAAAAACTACTTTGGAAAATAAAGTACGGGCCTTGTTCACCGAAACTTGGTCTCACCATGTCGTTCTTTCTCTTACCTTCTGGCTGAATTATTCAGCCTCTTTTCTCCACTGAATTTCCTCACTGAGCTATCCTTATTTCAGCCTCTTTTCTTCACTGAATTTTCCTACTGAGCTATCCTCATTCTATTACTCTTTATATCCTTAATTAACGTTTAATTAAGCAATTGTTTCCTGATCTTCGCCGACGCCGTCTCTCCTTCGAATACCCTGGTTCAGCCGGGGCTGGTCCCCGGCACAGCCCCTCCCCAACAAGAGTTGTCAGCACTCACCCTGCTTGTCTTCCCATGTCCTGTATGCATTGCATGTCTTTGCTCAAGACTATTGTCTGAAGATCTGTTTCTCATCTTTCTTCCACGTGCGTGTATATTTCTTTCCAGATCCCCTGGGCAACTTTCCTGATTCTACTCTTCCTGCTTCCAGAACTCATTTCTTTTTCATAATTTTCGGTGCTTGGATACATATGATAAAACTCCCAGACAGCAACAGAGGTGTCCTGACCCTTAAAGCCAGGTATGTCATGGCCACAGAAGGTGTCGGAAGTTGCTATCACAAACAAATCACAGAGGCTTCTCATTGGCTTGCAGTGTCTGTCAGGGATCCTCCTCTCTTCACTTAAGAATCCAATATCCAGACCACAGCTGATCTGATCTGCTTGCCCTGTATTTGTGTTAGACTAATCTTATCTAATTCCAGTTTGACCCCATCCATTTCTGACATGCTTTCTCATAAATTAGTAGTTTCATTGCATCCCCTGGGTAATGCTTCCTTCAGTCTGTACCCTTCATGTCTGACTCTCTGCTCACCAAGGATAAGGTGTGCTCACATGCAGAGCTTGGCCAGTGATTAGAAACAGACTGGATTTGATATTTCTTTCAAAACTTCTAAGAGTAGAAAGATCCAGACTGTAAAAATTAGATAAATTTTTAGAGAGGGCTTAAATCAAAAATTAATGCCATCAGATCAAGAGTTGTGCTGAAACATAAAAATAGGGGGCAGAGGCAAAAGGTCTATGACCTAGTGGTCAATGAAATGGGAGGCTAAGCAAGTGGTCTGGCTAGACTGTAAGTTCTGTGGAGCTGGGGGCTACCTGTCTCATTCATTATACCCCAGTTCAGTTCAGTCTTTCAGTCATGTCTGACTCTTTGTGACCCCATGGATTGCAGCATGCCAGGTTTCCCTGTCCATCACTAACTCCTGGAGCTTACTCAAACTCATGTCCATTGAGTTGGTGAAGCCATCCAACCATCTCATCCTCGGTTGTCCCCTTCTCCTACCTTCAATTTTCCCCAGAATCAGGGTCTTTTCAAATGAGTCAGTTCTTTGCATCAGGTAGCCAAAGTATTGGAGTTGCAGCTTCAGCATCAGTCCTTCCAAAGAATATTCAGGACTGATTTCCATCAGGATGGACTGGTTGTATCTCCTTGCTGTCCAAGGGACTCTCAAGAGTCTCCTCCAACACCACAGTTCAAATGCATCAATTCTTTGGTGCTTAGCTTTCTTTATAGTCCAACTCTCGCATCCATACATGATTAATGGAAAAACCATAGCTTTGACTAGATGGACCTTTGTTGGCAAAGTAATGCCTCTGCTTTTTAATATGCTGTTTAGATTGGTCATAGTTTTTCTTCCAAGGAGCAAGAGGCTTTTTTTAAAAAATTTTATTTAATTTTTAAACTTTACATAATTGTATTAGTTTTGCCAAATATCAAAATGAATCCACCACAGGTATACATGTGTTCCCCATCCTGAACCCTCCTCCCTCCTCCCTCCCCATACCATCCCTCTGGGTCATCCCAGTGCACTAGCCCCAAGCGTCCAGTATCGTGCATCGAACCTGGACTGGCATCTCGTTTCATACATGATATTTTACATGTTTCAATGCCATTCTCACAAGGAGCAAGAGGCTTTTAATTTCATGGCTGCAGTCACCATCTGCAGTGATTTTGGAGCCCCCCAAAATAAAGTCTCTCACTATTTCCATTGTTTCCCCATCTATTTGCCATGAAGTGATGGGACATGCCATGATCTTAGTTTTCTGAATTCTGAGCTTTAAGCTAACTTTTTCACCCTCCTCTTTCACTTTCATCAAGAGCCTCTTTAGTTCTTTGCTTTCTGCATTAAGGGTGGTGTCATCTGCATATCTGAGGTTATTGATATTTCTCCTGGAAATCTTGATTCCAGCTTGTGCTTCATCCAGTCCAGCATTTCTCATGACATACTCTGCATATAAGTTAAATAAGCAGGGTGACAATATACAGCCTAGACATACTCCTTTCCCGATTTGGAATCAGTCTGTTGTTCCATGTCCAGTTCTAACTATTGATTCTTGACCTGCATACAGATTTCTCAGGAGTCAGATAAGGTGGTCTGGTATTCCCATCTATTTAAGAATTTTCCGCAGTTTGTTGTGATCCACACAGTCAAAGGCTTTGGCATAGTCAATAAAGCAGAAGTAGATATTTTTCTGGAACTCTCTTAGTTTTTCAATGATCCAACAGATGTTGGCAATTCGATCTCTGGTTCCTCTGCCTTTTCTAAATCCAGCTTGAATATCTGTATCCCAGCACCTCAAAAATTCCTGGCTCATTGTTGGCACTCAGTGTTTTCTTGTTGAATGAAGGAAGGTCTTGGATAATTTTCAGTGTCAGAGGTGGCATTTCTGAGGTCTGCTCTCTGAGGCTATGTATGCATGTGCTAAGTTGTTTCAGCCATGTCTGACTCTTTGCAACCCTATGGACGATAGCCCACCTGGCTCCTCCATCCATGGGATTCTCCAGGAATGAAGACTGGAGTGGGTTGCCATTTCTTCCTCCTCCTTCCTCCTTCCCCACCCAGGGATCAAAATCACATCTCTTGTGTCTCCTACATTGGCAGGCAGTTTCTTTACCATTAGCAGCTCAGATGGTAAAGAATCTGCCTGCAGTGTAGGACAGCCAAGTTCAATCCCTGGGTTGGGAAGATCCCCTAGAGAGGGGAATGGCAACCCACTCCAGTATTCTTGTCTGAAAGACCTGGATTTACGCCAGTACTGTCTCATTCTACATTTGTCTGGGGCCTTCTATGGTCCCATGCAGGCATGTGCCTATTTTACCACTCAGCTTTTCAGCCTCTTGTCTTTTCCTAGGACAGTGCTGAGAAAGCAGCTGGGACTCAGAAAACACGTTAATTCAGGTTGAATTGAGCTGGGGTTTCCTGAGTAACTCTTGCTGTTGGCTATGAAGTTCCATTGTTTTCATTACTTTCTACACTTGTTTAAAGAATATAATTTCATTAGGGAGAAAAGGACTATGAATTGGATGTTTGCAGCAATATCGTAGCTTAATAATTATGACTGATTATACAGTTCACTAGATCTTAGAATTTGTAATGAAACCATAGCCTTTTGAAGTTGGTTTTCATGACATGTTCCATCCCGTTTCCTTTCTTAAAAGAACACAAAGGTGAACCTTACCAGCTTCTGAGGCAGCCAGTCATCATGTGATTTCATAATTATCCTCTGGATAGCCAAAATGAAATTTAGATTTTTCAGTTATAATTCAATGTTTATTCTAAGCAAGTGAGTTTCATTTAGATATAAGCAGCCATGTTAAATCATGGTTTTTTTTTTACATATAAAAATCACTAATGTTTGAAAATATATCAAACATAACCTTGTTACTATCTTGACAGAGGTCTAGATTTTGTAAAGTGAGAAATAGCTACTCTTATTATACTTGAGCTACTTGAGTCTGAAAGTAAACAGGGTTTCTCAATCTTGGCACTATTGACATTTTGGACCCTATTAATTCTTTGTCTTGTGTTGTAGCATCCTTGGCCTCTATATTTATTTTTCAGGAATTTCCCAACTACGTCACCTTAGTACGATTGTAGATGAGGTAGCATTTTTCCTGCTTTAACCAAATATGTTTCTTTGACTGTGCTCTTTTAACTTCTCTAATACTAGAGCTATATTTAGATTGTAGACTCGTTAAGAATAACAAATACCCTTTTCTTTTCCTTGAATTTCTTCACAGAAATAAGAATGATATTTGAACTGATGGAACAGTTTAGTAGTGTATGTCAACTAACCACATAGAAAACTGAGCTAGAAGAAATTCACTTATGCTTTCAATTGCCAAACTGTATATACCATGATATATCATCATGATTCTTTTTCTTTTGAAAAAGAGAAAAAGTCACTGTTGAATTTCTAGCACCTAGAAGAGTATCTGGTGCATAGTAAGTGTTCAATAAACATTTGGTGAACGAATTATGTCGATTCCTTTCTAAAAATGTTTCATGAGGTCCCTCCCATTTCTTAAGATATAATAACTAGAATCTTTAGATTGGTCTTAAGGCTCTCTTTATTCTGCATTTTCCAATCTTCATCCTTGCTTCTCTGCTACACAATCCCACTCCTTTAACCAGAACTTACCTACCAATATTTTCTCAAATCCCCATGAATATCTTCACCAGCGCACAACTGCTCACTCTGTTCTTTTCGTTTGTTGTAGTTCAGTTGCAAAGTCATGTCTGACTCTTTGTGACCCCAATTTTTTTTGTTTAAAATATTTTTCCAAGCTCTTAACTTGTCAAATAAATATAATATGTACTTAAGGTCAGCTTATTTCATCTCTCTTTGTAACATTTCCTGGATTCATGAACTCATAGACATCCTTCCATACTCAAAGATAAAAGCAACCCACTCCAGTATTCTTGCCTGAAAAATTCCATGGACAGAGGAGCCTGGCTGGCTACAGTCCAAAGGGTATCAAAGAGTTGGACACAGCTGAGTGACCAAGCACGACAACGATGACCTCTCCTTCAGTATTGTAATTCTATAAAACATGGCACTTTTCACCTTACTATTTGGACTTACTATTTTCATATGTGCATCTCTCTCCAAGCACACAGCAATCTTTCTGAAGGCAGAAGCAAATTATCTTCACAGAGTCTATTACATGATATCTACATAGTGAAGGAACATTAGTCTCATTTATTCTTTTTCATTCACTTATTCAACTAATATTTTTGCATGCCAATTCTGTGCTAGGCATGTGTGAGGAAGCAAAACAAATATGACATATATATCCTTGTCCTCATGAAGTTTTTAAGACCAATTGGAAAAAACATGGCATCTAATGTATTGAGAACTAGATTTATATTCAGAAGGCTTTGGTGTGAACACTAACTTTGCCACTTATTTGTCATGTGGTCACTTAAGCTCTCAGCATCTCAGCGTCCCCATCTGGAAAGTGGTAATGAGAATGGTTATGCTTACTCTGGCTGCCTCTCATTATGAATGTGTGCATGCTCTGTCACTTCAGTCATGTCTGACTCTTTGCAACCCCATGGACTGTAACCTGCCAGGCTCCTCTGTCTATGGGATCTTCTCATTATAAAAAAGATCAAACCACATCAAATTTTAGGTGCAAACATTTTCTAAGTGATAAAATGTGGTTGCTTTACTTT
This sequence comes from Bos javanicus, assembly GCF_032452875.1. Taxonomy (NCBI): domain Eukaryota; kingdom Metazoa; phylum Chordata; class Mammalia; order Artiodactyla; family Bovidae; genus Bos; species Bos javanicus. The sequence continues at coordinate 56,652,466 of NC_083868.1, read as the reverse complement.
GTACACAAATTCGTTGACACTTTTTCCTTCAAGAGGTGGAGCTCAATTCTCTTCCTCTTGAATATAAGCTGGACGTAGTGACTTGCTTTTAACAGATAGAATATAGCAATAATAATGGTGTACAGTTTTGTAGACTGGGTCATAAGGAGTCAGGGGGGTTTTATCTTGGTGACTCTGTTTCTTGAACTACTTGGTCTGGGGGATTACAGCTGCCATAGAGAGAGGCAGCCCTGTAGAGAGGTCCATGTGGTGAGTAGCTGAGACCTTCTGCCAACGTGTCCAAGTTTGGAAGCAGAGCCCTCAGCTTCAGTCAAGCCTTCAGATGACGGAAGCCCAACAGCCTGACTCCACCCTCATGAAAGAACCTGAGCCACACACTCAGCTAAGCTGCTCCCGTCTTGTGTAAAACCACATGAGACAATATATATGTTAAACCTAGTTTATTTTTGTTTGGGTGATTTGTTATACAGAGATGGATAACTAACACATAGAGTACTAGAGAGATTTAAGGTATTACTGTTGAATATGCTAATGCTTGTTGAATATGCTAATGCTTGTTGAATGAAGAATATCATAATTTACTATGGTTTATTGCTGAATGATGAGCTAGAAGAGGAAGAAAAAGAAGCATAAAAGAGAGAAAATTACAACGTCTTAAGAACTAGGAAAAAATAGATGGATGCAAAATGTCTATTGGGTGATTTGCAGGCATTTCTCACCCTGCCACGTGCTTCGTTCTCTGAGTGCCATCAACCTGTGACAGTGACTGCAGGCTACCTGTCAAAGGCTACAGGCTAAACAAATTGTTCATTTCTAGTGACTGCTTTGTTTTACTCCATTTTCAGTTCTCTTTTTGAGCTAAAATTGATAGTTTTAATTAAAGAAGAAATAAAAAGCATACTTCTACTCTATGTAGAACATACTTTTCTGTGCTAGAGAAAGTCACCTTGGTTCTTTATTAAACACAAAGGCCACAGACATGGAAATTTATCATTTGTTTGCATCAATGCCAACTTCTGAAACTCACTGCTATCCCTTTGCCATAGAAACACTGATCCAGCCTGAACTCCATTATTAATAATGCCATTGGAAGGCTGAATTCAAGTCCTCATCCCAGTCAATTTTGTCAAAATTAATTTGAACAAGAACAGATTTGAATTTAAAACTATCTACCTACCTATGGCCCACAGGATCCCTACTTACAGCAATTTCTTAAACACCCTACTGAGAGCACAGTTGTAGAGGAGCACTGTTAATTTATTAACGTCTTTAATAATAAATACAGAATTTAAATTTCTCATTGAATATTTATTGACCCTGGTTTTGCCAGAAATGGCAACCCACTCCAGTGTTCTTGCCTGGAGAATCCCAGGGACGGGGAGCCTGGTGGGCTTCCGTCTATGGGGTCGCACAGAGTTGGACACGACTGAAGCAACTTAGTGGCAGCAGCAGCAAAGTGAAGGACTTTGGAAGTTGTGCTAATTCTTTTAATCCATGAAAATAGTACTTAATATATTTATTTAAAATCTCCATAGATAAGAATGGGGCATGAATCATACAAATTTTCTGAAATTTTTTTATCAATCTACTTAAAGGATTAATAGTTCATGGGAAGTAAAATAGTATAAAAACATTCTTACCTGTAGGAGATATGCTATTGGCTAGAGAAGGTTGGGTGCCAAGGGTAGATTCTGTAGCATTGAGTGAAGAATCTATTGGAGGGTTCACTGAGCCTGGAAGGATCAAACAGATGCTGGTAATGAACAAAATACTGTGGCAGGAAGATAAAATAGTAACTTAGTTCCCGCCAAACCTTTATTTATTCATCTAAGAAATTATTATTGATTAAAAGTCATCATTATTGTTTGCTATGGGCTAGGCAGTAGAGTAAAATGGTGAAAGGTAAAGACACAGGACTGTCTTTAAAGAGCATACAGCCTAGAATATAGGTAGGTAGCCAGGCACCGTGCTGAGTGCTACGGCAACAGAAGTGCAAGATGCCAGGAGAATGCAAGGAGGGGCACCAACCAACACTGAGAGGTCAGGGAAAGCTTCCCGGAGAACACTGCATTTAAGCAAGACCTGGTAAAACAATTATAGCAGCAATGTTTTGAGGCATGTGGCAAGTAACCATAGTTTACAAATCCATAGACCCACAAAAAAATTTTTTATCACTAAGAGTAGAAACAATGATACAGTTCTCCAAAAGGACATGACATCAATGGGCATAAGATTGATGATATTATTGTGCTCTTACTAAAATTTCTATTTTTTTTTTATAGAATTTTTATTTGGCTACAACTTTTTTTTCTCTCTCTCTCTCTCTCATGTGTGTATGTGTGGGGGGCGGGTTTCTGGGATGAAAGAGAAGCTGATATATGTTGTTTCATTTATGATAATACATTCAGGTCAGTTCCTTAAAGTTCATTGTTATACTGTAAAATAATTCTACCAGCAGTTTAAAACAATTTACAGATGTCAGAAGGACCTATTGATTTTAAGAATATGTGGATTAATATAATTAATATTTAATTATTAAATACAATTATTTAATTATATTTAAATTAACTTTATCTAAATAAAGTTATTTTTATTTAAGGCTAGGGGATTTTGTGATTTTTCTATATATAATGGCATTGAGTATAGTATTACACATCTGATGATCTGAATCAATTATTTGGACATTTAGTTATAAATGATATCATTGTTTCTATTCTTTAAGGAATAGGTATATATAATTTATGTCACTTGATAACACATAGCACATTGGAAGGAATTTGTTTTTGTAATCTAAAAGCATCTCTGCTTTATTTTCATTGGTAATTTGCTATTGCTGTTGACTATAGGTTGTGCTCACAGTTGGCTGTGACTTGCTATCATAAATGACCACTTGCTATTAAGTATTCTGAGGGGTAGTTACATGAAGAGTATGTGAATATGTCAGTAGAGTGACTATCCTCTTCCTCTCATGCTATCAGGAGCAAGTATGAACTCCTCAGTACGACACACAAATCTAATTCTGATTTAATCCCACATTAAATTTCCATCTTCATTTCCTGATATTGCCTATTATCTTTTGACAGTGTTAGTCACTCAGTCATACCTGACTCTTTGCAACTGAATGCACTGTACCCTCCAGGCTCCTCTGGTCATAGAATTCTCCAGGCAAGATTATTGAAGTAGGTAGTCATTCCCTTCTCCAGGGGATTTTCCAGACCCAGGGATAAAACTTGGGTCTCCTGCATTGCAGGCAAATTTTTTACTGACTGAACCACCAGGGAATCTCTATCTTTTACATCTCTTTAAAATCATACCCTCAATCCAACCCAATTTACCAAATATAATATGTTCTCTATGACTTATTGATCTTTGTGTTTGCTGTTTCCTAAGACTTTCCCACTCCAAACTTTCTACTACATGCCTCTCAAACTTGAAGAACCCTAGGGTTCTTTGTGATGTGCTCATAGTACTCAATGTTTATCCTAGCAAAGGCCTCATTACTTCATTGCTATGTCTCTCAAGAAAAGTAATTGTTTTGTTTCTCACTGTATTCCTGGCTCTGGGAAATGCAAGTGGATGTGTGTATAAAATATATATATATATATATATATATATATATATATATATATCAGTTCAGTTCAGTTCAGTCGCTCAGTCGTGTCCGACTCTTTGCACCCTATGAATCACAGCACGCCAGGCCTCCCTGTCCATCACCAACTCCCGGAGTTCACCCAGACTCACGTCCATCGAGTCAGTGATGCCATCCAGCCATCTCATCCTCTGTCGTCCCCTTCTCCTCCTGCCCCCAATCCCTCCCAGCATCAGAGTCTTTTCCAATGAGTCAACTCTTCTCATGAGGTGGCCAAAGTACTGGAGTTTCAGCTTTAGCATCATTCCTTTCAAAGAACACCCAAGGCTGATCTCCTTCAGAATGGACTGGTTGGATCTCCTTGCAGTCCAAGGGACTCTCAAGAGTCTTCTCCAACACCACAGTTCAAAAGCATCAATTCTTTGGCGCTCAGCCTTCTTCACATTGATACATGACCACAGGAAAAACCATAGCCTTGACTAGACGAACCTTTTTTGGCAAAGTAATGTCTCTGCTTTTGAATATGCTATCTAGATTGGTCATAACTTTCCTTCCAAGGAGTAAGTGTCTTTTAATTTCATGGCTGCAGTCACCATCTGCAGTGGTTTTGGAGCCCAAAAAAATAAATTATGACACTGTTTCCACTGTTTCCCCATCTATTTCCCATGAAGTGATGGGACCATATGCCATGATCTTCGTTTTCTGAATGGTGAGCTTTAAGCCAACTTTTTCACTCTCCACTTTCACTTTCATCAAGAGGCTTTTTAGTTCCTCTTCACTTTCTGCCATAAGGGTGGTGTCATCTGCATATCTGAGGTTATTGATATTTCTCCTGGCAATCTTGATTCCAGCTTGTGCTTCATCCAGCCCAGTGTTTCTCATGATGTACTCTGCATAGAAGTTAAATAAGCAGAGTGACAATATACAGCCTTGACGTACTCCTTTTCCTATTTGGAACCAGTCTGTTGTTCCATGTCCAGTTCTAACTGTTGCTTCCTGACCTACATATAGGTTTCTCAAGAGGCAGGTCAGGTGGTCTGGTATTCCCATCTCTTTCAGAATTTCCCACAGTTTATTGTGATCCACACAGTCAAAGGCTTTGGCATAGTCAATAAAGCAGAAATAGATGTTTTTCTGAAACTCTCTTACTTTTTCCATGATCCAGCGGATGTTGGCAATTTGATCTCTGGTTCCTCTGCCTTTTCTAAAACCAGCTTGAACATCAGGAAGTTCACGGTTCACATATAGCTAAAGCCTGGCTTGGAGAATTTTGAGCATTACTTTACTAGCATGTGAGATGAGTGCAATTGTGTGGTAGTTTGAGCATTCTTTGGCATTGCCTTTCTTTGGGATTGGAATGAAAACTGACCTTTTCCAGTCCTGTGGTCACTGCTGAGTTTTCCAAATTTGCTGGCATATTGAGTGCAGCACTTTCACAGCATCATCTTTCAGGATTTGAAATAGCTCAACTGGAATTCCATCACCTCCACTAGCTTTGTTTGTAGTGATGCTTTCTAAGGCCCACTTGACTTCACATTCCAGGATGTCTGGCTCTAGGTCAGTGATCACACCATCGTGATTATCTGGGTTGTGAAGATCGTGCATTATTTTTCCATACCCATGTTCCATTTCATTAAGGTTGCTATTTCTATAAGGTGTTACCAAAAAAACCCAAACAAACTTTTTGGCCAGCCCAATAGTTTGGAAAATGAGGCTTATGCCACAACAGCAGTCAGATACATATTTAAAATTCAGGGTAGATTCCCTGAATGAGGCATAAGCTTCATTTTCCAAACTATTGGGCTGGCCAAAAAGTTTGTTTGGGTTTTTTTGGTAACACCTTACAGAAATAGCAACCTTAATGTAATGGAACCTGGGTATGGAAAAATAATGCACAGGTGTTTTTGTCTGTAGATTGATTAGAATAGGGACTGGCAAGCTATAGCTAAGGTGAAATTCCACTCACTGTCTATATTTGCAAATAAAGTTTTATTGAAATACAGCCATGCCCATTTGTTTATGTACTGTCTATGGCTACTTTTGTACTACAATAGCAGGGCTGAGTAACTGTGATAGAGACTACATGGTCCACAAAACAATATATTTACTATCTGGCAGGTTAAAAACAGAAAATGTTTGCCAACTGGAACAAAAGCTGTTGATAGGTTATGCTCAATCCTAGATTTCCAAATTAGGAAAGAAGCATTTAATTTTTATTTGTTGCCTATTTCTATTTTAAGATATTATTTTGCCAGGTTTCATCACAAATATCTTTGTAAACTGCAGGGTCCTTAGCTTCACAGTGCATTATGATGTTATTACTGCAAGATTTGCATTTTGAGATGAACTCTTTGCTCTATGACAAAAATGATGCACAGCTTTGCTGAGGCTCTCAAGAGTTTCTAGTTTAAGACTGGCCTATGAAGTAGAAATTCTGTCCTGGTGAAAACAAAACTGCTGCTGCTGCTGCTAAGTCGCTTCAGTCATGTCCGACTCTGTGAGACCCCATAGACGGCAGCCCACCAGGCTCCCCCGTCCCTGGAATTCTCCAGGCAAGAACACTGGAGTGGGTTGCCATTTCCTTCTCCAATGCATGAAAGTGAAAAGTGAAAGTGAAGTCGCTCAGTTGTGTCTGACGCGTAGCAACCCCATGGACTACAGGCTACCAGGCTCCTCCATCCATGGGTTTTTCCAGGCAAAAGTACTGGAGTGGGGTGCCATTGCTTTCTCTGGAAAACAAAACTAAGTGTGTATAAAAAGGAGGGGCTAAAACCTAACAAAGAAAATTTATTTCCCAAAATCAAATACAGAATTTAACAGAAACATGTAAGCTAGTTTTCAGACCATTACATTTACCATAATGTTGTAAAGGGCTGGGCTGCTGAACACTTCATCCATTTCTGAGTGTGTCCACTCTGCACAGGCCTAGCAGGGCTCTTAGGACCCCCCTCATGTACAGCAGTGGCCATGTGTGTCTCACAAGGGGAGCAGGGTCAATTCTAGAGCTTCCTCAGAGTTTGACTCAGCCATTAGCTGGTTCACTCAGCTAATGAGGAGGTCCTTGCTTCTCAAAATGTGCTCCATAGTAACTTTTAGGATCTTATTAGAAATGCAGACTCTCAGGCCCCTCCCAATCCCTCAACTTACTGAATCAAAATCTGCTTTTTAAGAAGATCATTAGGTGATCTGTATGTATACTAAAGTCCTTTCTTGATATACTCAACATTCCTGGGATCAGTCACAGGTATGTGGGAAACCATGAAATCAGAGAATTTGGCTGGCATATGTCACCTTCATATTCACTGGTCCTCTCATCCCGCTATTGAGCTATCCCTTTTGAATCTTCTTCCCACATCCTCAAACACATATGGACACTCCCTTACACACAGTGAACCACTCATCAATCCTTAACTCTCTTGTATCTCAAAGGTCTGGATCTCAGCTGTTACAGTTGGAAGTCAATTTAATCAACAAATCTCTGTTGAGGCTGATGATAGCCAGAATATTACCCACCCTGGGGAGGTATCTGCACTTAACTTTTGAATTGAAACAATATAAGATAGTCCCTTTACTGCCCCAAAACAAAATAACTCCTTGCATATGTCAAAACATTGATTCTGCACCACTACAATATTAGACATTCTCATTGACTAGGTTGACATGTTAGAATATTTTTATAAAGAGTATTCTTTTTTTTTTTTTTAAACTACTGTTGAATCATGACAATTCTTTAGGCCTTAGTACTCAAATAGCTCCCTGACAAGTCACCTTCACTTTGATCCTCTCCCTTTCCTGAATTTTCTAGAGTAAGAATCACTGAGCAGTTGAATGTCCTGGAAGATAGGGGTAGGTGCAGAAGGAAGCACCTCAGAGGGCTGTTACCTTTTAGCCTTCCAACATTATTACTCTTTTCTGGGAACAAAAGAGAGCAAAATCTCCTCCCCTTCTCTCTCCAAATCTCCTTTCTGTTATATAATAGTCTCAGAATTTCTCTATTTTAGCACTGAGAGACAAATTTATCTCCTGCGTTTTCATCTCAATATCTGTCTACAATAATAGTCTGACTCTTCTGCAAGGCAATGATCCTTGCGCAAGGCATCAGAACTTTCTCCAGAGTTTGTGAAGCATCCAGCAGTACTACTGTAGGCAGAAAGCATGTTTGCAAGTAAATGTTTAAGAACTTATAACAAATGGGAAAATATGATATTGCAATGACAGTGCTCTGTGGAGCCTCAACTGTATCTTTTAAATCATTTATGAAGATAGATATCAGAATATGAGCAGAATACAAGCTATAATTTTGGGAAATTGAACTGTTTAAGATTGATTATCTTTAATATTTGATTGTAAAGGATGAAAACTCATTTGAAAATTTAAAATTAACCCTCTGCTCAGAGCCTAAAATTATACTAGAGCAGGGCTATCCTGTAAAATTGAAATTATGGTGTGCTTTGAGTACCAGAATCAGTGCTCTTCCTTATTACCTTAAAAATATTCACTATTTTCTGATATTAAAGTCAAATACAGTTCAAGAGAATGAGAAGGCAAGCTTGGAAGAAAATATTTGCAAAAGGCACATCTGATAAAGAATTGTTATCAAAATATTCAAAGAGTTCTTAAATCTCAACAATAAGAAAACAGATAACCTGATTTAAAAATGGGCCAGAGATAGACATCTCACCACAGAAAATATACATTTGCCAAATAAGCATATGAAAACGTACTCCACATCATATATCATCAGAAAATGCAAATTGAAACAACACTGAAATATTGCTACACCTGTTAGAATGGCTGAAATTTAGAATACTGACAATACAAAATGCTGGCAGGGATGTAGAGCAATAGTAACTCTCCTTCATTGCTGGTTGGTGGGTATGCAAAATGATATAGTCAGTTTCAAAGACAATTTGTTGATTTCTTATAAATCTAAACATACTCTTACAATACAATCTAGCAATTGTGCCCTTTGGTATTTACTCAAAGGATTTGCAAACACATGACCCACACAAACCTGCACATGAATGTTTATTGAAGCTTTACTTTTTAAAAATGTTTATTGGAGTATAGTTGATTTAGAATGTGTGTTAGTTTCAGGTGTATAGTAAAGTGAATGGCCTATATGGGAAAAGAATATAAATGCTTTATTTTTAATTGCCCAAACTCAGAAGCAAACAAGATGTCCTTCAGTAGATGAATGGATATATAAACTGTGGTATACTTATTGAAAGGAATACTATTCAGTGCTAAAAAAAACCTATCAAGCCATGGAAAGACATGGAGGAATCCTAAATGCATACTATTAAGTGAAAGAAGTCTATATTAGGACAGTGAAAACTTAGGGCTCTATGACACTATAATGAGGAGTACATCATTTGTCCAAATCCGTAGTATGCATATCACCGAGAGGAAGCCCTAGAGTAAACTAAGGCCTTTGGGCAATTGTTTTGTATTGGTGTAGGTTCATCAGTGGTGAAAAAGGCACCATTCTGGTGGGTGATGTGGATAACGAGGGAGAAGATGCACATATGGGGAAGGGGCATATGGGAGATCTCTGTACCTTCCTCTTAATTTTGCTGTGAAGTTAAGATTGCTTTAAAAAATAGTCTTTAAACAATAACAAAAAACCAAGAGACAGTCTTAACACCATAAAATATTTTTCAAATGTGATGCTTCCCTGGTGGCTCAGTTGTAAAGAATCTGCCTGCCAATGCAGAAGATGTGGTTTCAATCCCTGGATCAGGAAGATCCCATGGAGAAGGAAATGGCAACCCACTCCAGTATTCTTGTCTGGGAAATCCCATGGACAGAGGAGCCTGGTGGGCTATAATCCATGGGGTTGCAAAGAGTCAGACACAACTGAGCGACTAAACAAGAACAACAAAATCTGTCTATGATGATTTAGGATTCTGCCAAAGCTACTGGGAAATCTATGTGAGAACGATCTACCTTTACCCTCTTCCAAGACTGTAGCCCTAACCTTGTACAGTGTTCTGGAAAGGAGGAGCACTTGTTTCTGAGGGAATTAGGTCACACTGAGTATGGATATTTCATGACCATTCCTGAATAATTAATTCAAAGTTCACAGAATGAGGTGAATGGGCAGGGATGCAGCGACGATGCTACTGTCCTGGTGTCTGAATGGCACCTGTTTCTGCAGGGTGGGGATGCACTTACAGAGCCACATGCCCCGTCCAAGGCTCACAGGAACCAACCACTGGCATTGGTGTCAGGGCTGGGAAGGACCCAATATGCAGACTGTAGCCTTGAAACAAAGGGAAAATTTTCCCTCATAAATTATTCTGTTTTTTGTAAGTTATAGACTATAATATCTCTGAAAATAGGAAGGTGGTAAAAGATGTCAGTGATTCTGCAGAGTTGTAATAATGACTTGCAAAATTAAGTTTTATAGGTATTACTTTGTTGTTACATAAGAATAGTTGACAGTTGTCACTTCATACTTCAGTTTTTTATGGGCAATCTGTTGTCACTATTTTTTTAAGACATTTGTTCACACCTTTTTTGTAGTAAATCTTTATTATTTGATCCGGTTCAGAGTAATGTATTCTGGTTAATCAAATGTTGCAATAAGTAGAATGATCCCACATATCAACTTTGAAGTCATAAAAATCCTCTGTGTGAGATTCTGTGCTTCAAATCTAGGTGTACTAAAATCATGATATGGTATACATGGCTTTTCCAGGCTTCCTTGGTGGTAGGGTGGTAAAGAATCTGCCTATCAATGCAGGAGACATAAGGGGCATGGGTTCGATCCCTGGGTTGGGAAGATCCTCTGGAGGAGGAAATGGCAACCTGCTCCAGTATTCTTCCCTGTAAAATTCCATGGACAGAGGAGCCTGGTGGGCTACAGTCCATGAGGTAGCAAAGAGCCGGGAATGACTAAGCAAACACGCATACACAACATGGCTTATCCATTCCTAAGAATTAGAATGGAATATGCTGTATATAAATGAATGCTTTTATAGACTCAGAAGTAATTTTAGGATTTTAAAAACTCTCTTGATTATCAATATATTAGTGTTAAATTTCATTATATGGTAGACTAACAAAAATGTTAGTTAATTGAGTTATTATTAATTGAATCTGAACAAAAAGTTCACTGTATTCACCAGAAATTCTTGGAAACAGGAATTAGGTACTTTTTATTTGAAGAAATTCTTTTCAGTAGAGTCCCTTTAGTCAAAAAATGTTTGATACTTTGAAATCGAATAATTTTGAATAGTGTAGAGAGAGTTTTCAGAGATTAAAATATCATGGAAACAATCAGTATTCTATTTGTTTTAGTTAGAAATGTTCTGAACTTATGGCAGTCTTGGCCACCCCCTTGTTGACCTCATTAAATAGAAAACTCACCCAAGAAAAATGTGATCTTTTCAGATGAGCTATTCCACACTTTGTGTCCAGGGGCCGGAGACAGAGCCATACACCAGATGGTCAGGTTGTTTGAGTGGGCTGGTTTATTATCATATACACTTGTCAAAACAGACTTCAGTTCCCAAAATCCATCTTTGTTTTTTCTTTTTTCACTAGTGGTATACATTTCTACAAGACAGATAAGAATAAGGTTCGTCACCAACATTTCCCATAGGAGCCGTAAAATGATGCCAGGGCATGGCTGGAGACAGTTCAGCTTATAGTGGTGTAGTCTAAAGGTGGTCAAACTGAAGCTCTTGTCCATTTGTCTGGCAGGCCTGGAATTAAACTGAACAGTTTTGTTCAAGCTCCTATATGGCATTGATCGGTGGTCAAGGTATGGAATATATTGGTTAAAGGTGTTGCTTTATTTATAACCAGGGGTCTAGTGGGTCTGGGGACAAGTTTTCCCAGCTCATCAGCATTGCTGATAACTGTGAGGCTGATGATTTGTCCCTGGCCTGAGTGAGATCCTGGGAGGTTTCTTCTGTGGAGAGTGAGTAGTAGCAAAAATACACCCAAGTGGCCAGAAAAACATAAAACAACCTCAGCTGAGACTCCATTTTGAGTCCTCCACTTTGAGGTGCTGTGAATGTATACATGGGATGGATGGTGGCTCAGATGGTAAAGAATGTGCCTGCAATGCAAGAGACCCGGGTTCCATCTCTAGGTCGGAAAGATCCCCTGGAGAAGGGAATGGCCCCCATTCCAGTATTCTTGCCTGGAGAATTCCATGGACAGAGGAACCTGGCCAGCAATGATCCATAGTGTCCTAAAGAGTCAGACATGACCAAGAGACTAACGCTTTCCCTTCACTTTCAAATGTGTACATGAGGTCCATATCCTTACTTTAAGGATATTGTTGCTAGATTATATCCTTTTCCTGAAATAAGCTGTTATTTATTTATAACACTATCATTTGGGGTCCTGTGAGTCTTCTTTAGAAATAGAATCCTGTTTAACTGCCACTGTTGGTACCACCTCCAAATAGCATACATGGCAGCAGGACATGAATGTAGAACTCTGTCCCTGTAGCTCAGAACTTTTGTTTCACAGCTTCTTGACACTGAAGGTTCTAAATGCTAATTCTAAAGTTAGCACTTGCCAAAGTAATAACTACATGCAGTTGTGTGCTGGTAAAATTCTGGCCACAGTGCCTGGCCTCATGGTTGTAAGGATAATGACCCTTCTAACATGTCTATGATGAACAAATCTATAATGACCCTTAACAGATATTTGCAGGATTGCATCCCGTCATTATTGTGGGTGAATTGTTTTTGAAGTGATCCAGTAACAAAACCAATAATTCAACATGAGTCAAGTGGATCAATAAAATCATTCATCAACAAAGACATAAAACTTTATCAATTAAAGATAATGCAGCAAGAAATATGTGACTGCTACTGCTGAAAATATATTGAGCTTTGAGGAAAAATGACTCTGGAGAAAGGAGAAGGGCCATTGTCCCAGGCAGGAGATGGCCCAGATTGTTCTGGCAGTGTCTATCCTGTTTACCATGAAAACATGGCTTTGTACACTCTCACCTGAGCTTGTCTCCATGTGTGTTCTGCTCCAGGAACTTTTAATCCTCCTGATGAACCTGTTCCTTGTCATGGAGCCAACTTATTTACATATACTTCCTTCAGTCCTCCACCCCCACCCTACCCAGATCCTTGCAAGGAAAAATAGAAATTATTTGTTTGTTGATTTAAGGTAGTGATGCTAAGTTAATTGGAACTAAATGACACGATTAATACATGTACATTGAATTAAACTTGCTTGCTCTCATAGAAGAAATCTGCATTTACGAACAGTTAAATAATAACAGTACTGTTCATATGTGAATGGACCAAGTCAACTGTATTTCTTGTATTCTGGGAAATACCTCCCTGCTCCTTGGAGGAGCCAGATGAGGTATCAGAAGATGGCATTTGGTAGGCAAGATGATGTTTTTCTTGGAATAAGAATTGTTCTTAAATGCCAAGATCGACCTGGGCAGTGGCAACTTCTATTTGTTTTCTGTCTTTCTTTGCCAAACCCACTTCCATTGACTGATTTCCTTACCTTCTCTTTCACCTTGAGGGAAGCTCCTCTGTATGAACCAGGTGAGGTTTGCTGTGGGAAATACATTCCTCAGTGAGCAGGTAAAAATTCTCTAGGGTTAGAGACAGAATATGGAAAGAATTATTTGCCAATTCAGAAGAAACTGGTGCCACATACATCTCCACCGGGCCTCAGATGAGGCCAATTGGCACAAAATTACTTTTTCCATTTTTATTACTTTATTTATTTATTTATTGGTGGAACTCCCTGGAGCAGGGATTGAAGCTGCACCCCCTGCAGTTAAAGCGTAAAGTTTTAACCACTGGACCATCAGAGAAGTCCTTTCCACTTTTAACAAGGCGGTGCTTACCTTTAAGAGGTTGCTTAAAATGTGAACTATTGCCTATTTAAGGCAATCACCTATAGATATGTTACAAATTAACAGCTAGAATTCAAGGTCAATTTAAGAAGAATCTAGAACTATACTAATGTTGCAAATCTGGATTCTGAGTTCTGGAAAAGGAAGATTACATCTCTATATAGGCAGAATAAAATAGCATAAATAGAAACCAAAGAATAGGAAGAGGTTATAACAGGCAGGGGCCAGGGAAGCATATTCTGTCAGACCAAAAGCTAAAAGAGACCCAGACTTTTGTTGTTTTTGTTCCTCAAATAATGTAAAGTACTGTTTGTAGCAACAACTACAGAAACCATTTAATATAAATATTTCACTTTTGACTTGTAAAGAGTTTACCTAATTAATTTTTCATCATCTTAACAATCCTATAGGCTAGGTAGGACCCACTTTATTACTGCCATTTGACTGATGGGGAAGTCAGGGCACAGAATCACCGAATGGTTAAAGGAAGTGGAATGTAGTTGATGGTAAAACTGGAGGTGTTACCTTAATCTCAGTAAAAGATATTTCCTGGTAAGACAGGTTGCATTAAAATAAGAAACAAGTAGAAAAGCAGATAGCTTATGTTACAAAACCAGGGAGCTTAGCAGTAGGGTTAGTTTATTATTATTATTTTTTCTCCCAACACTGTGTTTGTTTTTGTGAGATGATGGTTTCTTCAAGAGCCTGGTGAAAATATGCGTAAGGTATTATCTGATCTTCATTATTTTATCTGAGACACTAGAAAATTATAATCCTTTTTATAGTTTTGTTTTCTTGTCAAGAGATCTGTGTATTTTATATGTGGCCAGCCCTAAGTTTTTAATTCTCAGATATTTTTCACAATTGATGAATATGCTAATTAGTAAAGAACTGTTACCTATATGTAATGCTTGGTGTGCCAATTCCCCCGCAGACGAGTTATGCCCAAAAAGTCTGGTTTTGAGCAGAGCTGAGAAACCAAATCTAAGATTAATACTAAGTCCCATCTTTCTGGTGAGATCTCACCAAGGTGCAAATGAACATCCCTCAGAACATCACTGTAAAACCCCCAAGGAAATACTGAGACTTTCAGAGGAGGTTATTTGTTGTATCCAAAATGGTAGATAGCAAACACTAAAGCCCCAGATTTCCCACCCATTCAGCGCTTAATGGGGATGCAGACAAGTGACAGGAATTCAGATCCATGAAATTCTGTCTCTTTGTGTCTTAAAAGCAAAAGTAGGTTTCCTGAAATATATTCTTATTAAGTAAAGGAAAGAGAATTCAGTTTATTTAATCCAACAAAATGCCAAAGACTGATTTTATCTAGGTGATTTGTATAGGATCTATAGTGAAAAAAAATGTTTTAAAAATGTGTAAAGGTTTGTATTAATGTCAATACCTTTAGTCCCTCTCATGATTCATTTTCTTTATGTTCATCTAATCTACCAAAAGATGATGATATGGTAATATCAGGAATGAGTAGGAGTTCCATTACTTTATAAAGGCAACTGGCTCACTGAAGAAATCTCTTGTTAACTCAATAAAATATTAAAAAGATTTCATGCCTGTAAGTTTTCTAAATTCAGATTTCATGGAATGATTCAGGTTTCAAATATTCTATACCATCTCTAGACAGTGTTTTAAGATTTTGCTTAGGAATATGGTTCTTGTCCTGAAACTCCTCTGGTCTCTAAAATTGAAAAACTTCACTAAACTAGTTCAAACTGAAGTCAAACATGTTATGAAATGTCAAGCATATGTGATTTTGCTGAGCAAGCCAAGTTGTATTTCTTTGTTAACTTTCAAAGGATTAAGAAGAAAAACATGTCAGATATGAAAAAATATGAAATAAATATGAACAAGAGTTTATGTACATATGCATACAAACATGTACACACACACACACACACACACACACACACACCTTTCTCTGCTGAGGAGTCAAAATCATTCACTCAGTCAGTGTGAGTCTGTTTATGAAGTATTCACGAAACAAGCAAATTATTGGTTTCTCCAGCACATTATTCTAAGTACATATGGTATAAGTGAGTAATACCACAAAGAATTCTGTAGAAAGTGCCAAAAAGCATTTGGAGAGTTCTGTGGGAGTGCAGAGAAGGATGAAATCTGGGAACAACTTGGCACAATTATATTTTATGGACAGGGAAGAGTCAGGCCTGGAACCTACAGGTGGAAAGTAGTGGGAAATTCACAAAAGATGGGCAATGGATTGGTTCATGGACTTGGGTGTGAGTTGGGGATGTTGGAAGCAGAGGCTGGAGCGAGATGAGATTGACAAGTCAGGAAAAATAAATCCAAATCTGGCTGCAACACTGATCATTCTTTTATTTCCACAGATGAAATACTGAAATGGTGACAATTTGTAAATGATCCCATATTCAGTTTGGTTAAGTTTGGACAGGACCATTTCCAAAGGACTTTTCACAGAATCAGTTTGAAAATATTTAGCTTATTAGTCTAGAAAGAAAAATCCTTAAAATAAATTCCCCTATTTGTTTACCAACTCTTCATTTCTATTTGGAGTCTCTCCAGGCCCCACACATTTACTTTTCACTTGAAATTTAACTTTTAGTCTCTACATGTTTTCTATTCTACCATTTCTGTATTTTCTTCCTGTAACTCAAGGTTTTTCCTCCCATGGATATCTTTAAAATGTGCTTGTCTCCTCTTAGTAGGTTTTCCTTCTAAAATCTATCTATCTGTAAATTTATATTTTTTGCTTAAGTTGTGATTATCCCTTTATTTCACTTCAACTGAAAGTAGAAGCCAACAGATTTCAGCTTTTCCAATTCTAGTTACATAATATAATAGAAATCAATCTCAAATTTTCTATGTTTCTTTAAATTGTGGGAGAAGGGTCCTTTTATTTAATCTTCCCTTTTTGCAAGTTCTCTGACTTTTCTACTGACTTTATTTATAATACCAATAGTTTCCAACCAACAATGGAGACCATGGCCTGACAACTGGACAAAATATTTGAAATCACAGGTATCCTCAAGGCATGTGGTTTCTTTTTTTGCCCATTTTTCACCGTTCCCGTGTCTTAAATCTTTGCTTGAGATGAGAGGCCAGATGATCTAGTCTTCTGGAAACGACTAAGACTTGTAGGTGCTTGATTTATTGTTTTACTTCACAACATTTGCCAGGGACAACTTTTTTTGGTGGTGGAAGGAGAAGGAGAAAAGGTCTGCATTTATTGCAGAAAAACCCTACAGGTATGGTCACACCCATGTAGAAACAAGGCTTCTCTGGAAGTGGGAGGGAACAGGAAGTGGAGTGCCCTCCTCCTGGTGGCAGCAGGCAGCTAACAACCTTCCAACGTGGTAGGAGCACTCCCTGCATCGGAACCCTCAGAGACCAGTCCTAAGCCTTGCTTGCCGGTAAGTACGTACCCACTTGGGGCTGGGTGGTACTTCCGAATTGCTCAGGGTGGCAAAGCTTGATGGATAAGGTTCTCAATCATTTTAAAAATGATCTAAGAGAGAGCAGTCAGGCTCTTTTTAAAATGTACCATAACTTTCCATGTGTTAATTTATCCTTAAAATGGGGGTCCCTACACCAAACATCTGGAGGAAGTTGCCATCAGGAAGATTTCATCCACTGTTGGCTTTGCAGGTGATGGTGCTCAGGAAGGTGGAGTGTGGTGAGCTGCTTGCTGAGGTCTCCCTGACACAACCAGGCTGTGGAGATGTGTTCCCCTGCTCTCTCCTCCAGGTATGCCAGCTCCTCCTGCTGAAAACAGCTAAGCCTGCTGTTTGGAGTTCTTAGAATCCCAGCCCCCAAGGAACCTCTCTAGGGGCAAGCTGACTTTACATTGGGAACTGTATTTCCCAGACCCTGACAGGCTTTGTAGCTTCTGGACTGACTTCTGCATCTGTTCAGAGGAACAGCGAGTCTCTTCTACATTAGCATCAGTCTCTGTTCGCTTCTACCCACACTGAGGGAGATCCAGTGAGGCCCTCGCTCTGGTATTCTGGACAGCCTGAACCCTGAGGTTGCTCCTCCTGCCTCCAAAGTGCATCACACAGGTCTCCGGGAGCACCGAAGCAGTGGAAGCAGCCAGGAGAAGAATCAAGAGAATACCTGAAATTCTCAGTATTCAAAAACACCTGTGGTGCTGGTTGAGGTACTGAACACTGAGCTCACTGGAAAGCTTTTTATTAATAATTGCTTCACTGAGTTATCCTGTCTTCTGGCCCAGCCAAGGAGGGATCAGCACGTATCCGGGTCATGGAGGGAAAGTACAGGCGAGCCCCAAAGGCCATTTTACTTGGCTCTGACTCACCCTGACTCTCCAGTGAAGCAGAAAGGAGGAAACATCACACCACCCAGGTGTGG
Source organism: Bos javanicus (assembly GCF_032452875.1). Classification (NCBI taxonomy): domain Eukaryota; kingdom Metazoa; phylum Chordata; class Mammalia; order Artiodactyla; family Bovidae; genus Bos; species Bos javanicus. The sequence goes on along the minus strand of NC_083868.1, from coordinate 56,634,659 downwards.
CCAGCCTTTGACCACTATTGCAAATCCCTGAGAGTCACCCAGTCCCTTCCCAAGTACACTTTTAGCTTTAGAGACTTCTGGCTCAAGGAAAGCTGTAAAGTGGAGACAGGATGAGGCGGGAAGAAGAGGAAGAGGACGAAAACAGGATGAAGGCAAAAGGGCGCTTGGAAGTGAAGGAGGAGGAGGAGATCAGTGAGGCGGGAGAACCTGTAGCCCCTTTTGTCGGTGCCACGCCCACCCCGATGCCCCACAACAAGGGGACTCGGTTTTCTGAGGCCTGGGAATATTTCCACTTGGCCCCTGCCCGTGCCGGGCACCACCCCAACCAATATGCCACCTGCCGCCTGTGTGGCAGGCAGGTGAGCCGGGGCCCTGGGGTTAACGTGGGCACCACAGCCCTCTGGAAGCATCTGAAAAGCATGCACAAAGACGAGCTGGAGAAGAGCGGCCACGGTCAAGCTGGGCAGCGTCAGGACCCCAGGCCTCAAGGGTCGCAGCTCCCCACGGGTATTGAGGGAGACTGGGCCAGGCTCCTGGAGCAGATGGGGGCCCTGGCTTTATGGGCCAGCCAAAGAGAAAAGGAGCTTCTGAGGAGGGAGAGGGCGGTGGAATGGCGGGAGCGGGCAGTGGAGAGGAGAGAACGAGCCCTGGAGGAGGTGGAAAGGGCCATCCTAGAGATGAGGCGGAAGGTGAGGGCTGAGAAGGAGGCCTGCCAGAGAGAGAAAGACCAGTCTGGGGCAGCTCACCCCTTTCATTTTGTTTAAACGGGGGCTTGGGAGAAATTTATTCTGAAAACACTGACTTTAGACCCATAGCAAAAAAGTCCTTTTAGTTCCAGCTTAAATATACAGGAAAGTAGCTTGGTAGGATTTTGTTTTTAAGAGAAAGAACAGTATGGGTTATTCTCAGCCTGTCTGAATTGGCCAAATGTTTATCTTAGCTAAGGTTCCTTAGAACAGTATTCACAAAAACTTTAAAATATACTAACCATGGGTCTGTGAGTTATTTGGGGGCAGAATGTACCAGGCTGTCAGCCTCAATGAGTGGAAATAATGGGATTTATGCCTAGCACTTGGTTTTGGTGGAGCTGAAGGTTTTGATGGTTGAGACTGGATGGGTGGCTGGGATATGCCTATGTGGCCAGCTCATTCTGGAGACCCCAAGATGAGCAGAGCTCAGGCTTCCTGGGACAAGGTGTTTGCACACGTTCTGGTGTTGATTTAAGAACTGGATGTAAAGCTGGTTCTGTGGGACCCAGCAGTGGAAGAAAAAAAGAAACGTGGGCCTGAGATCTCCAGACTCTTTCAATGTATATCTTTCTCCCATTATTGCAGTCTTATATTAAAGCTGTTTTATCAGAATAACCCATCTTAATCCTGTAAGTCCTTCCAGCAATCTAACAGATAAGTAATTAATGAATAATTATCACAGAGAATTAAAGACTTTCCAATTCACTTGAATTAAACATTAAGAGTAGAGCATATAAAAATTTGTTCATATTTTAAAAACATAATTCAATTTCATATTAAGCTTTGTTAAAGGAGGAGTTTGTGAGGAGGAGGTGAAAGAAACTCAGAAAGAAAAAGAAAAAGGTGGAGAGATGGGCTATATAAGGAGAAAGAACGAAGAGAGGCAGAAAACTGAAAAAGGGACAGAGAAGTAATGTGAAGATGAGAAAGACAGCTCCCAGAGAAAGTTCACCATGGAAAGGTAAGATACCTTGACTGTCTGGGAGAATGAAGGGCAGAGAACATTTTCTTCACTTCTGAGGTCAGTTTTAATGAGTAAAGTTGCTTTTGTTTTGTATCCACAGACTACATGGATCACTCATTCATTTAAACAGTAGGTTTCAGATTATATGCCTCAGATTATTGGCATTACGTGCCAATGCTTTGTTCTCCAATTTTTTGAAAGCTGTTCATCTTTAAGTATTCAGAGATGCTTTGAAAAAAGGAATCCAGTGGTCCATAAGGAGAGGTAAATTCCCTGGGCTGCTGAGAACATGTTTAAAATGTTAACACAGGATTTGAATAGGATCAACCTGGAAACCACTCTGGTCTTTGTGCTGGAGCTGATTTGTTTTGGATGATTCCTATTAAATCTTATTATTTACATATATTTAAAACTGGGTTGGGAGTGGGGAGGAGGGTATGGTGAGAGATGCAGAGGACAAGTGGAGACTAAGCCAGTATCTCATCTTGTAGATAGCGTGAGTGCTTTCAGTCACTCATCTCCCTAAAGCAGACAAGATGTTGGTATAATAATGGCATCTTGCCTTATTCGGGCCTTACCTACGTGGTTCCTTTCTACTGCTTGTTCTTAGACTTGTCAGCAGCTCTAACAGCCATATCTTGTCTTCCTTGTGAGCTGTTTGTGGAAAAGACACAAGTCCAAACACCAGACGTGAAAAACGCACACTGTAGTGTAGTCTTGTATTTCCCTCTTTTTCTAGAAATGTGCCTGATATTAAAGCTTTCACTTCCCTTGTGGTTTCCCCCCCAAAAGTGTGTTGCCCCTTTGAGGACTGTCTCCACCTGTGGTGAAAGCTCAGGGCTCACTGCTGCAAATGATGGTGGTGGCTGGTCATCACCTGGCTGGAGATATGGACTCAGGAGCCTTATTTTAATGCCACAAAGAGCTAGGAGGGAAAAAGAGGCTGCGATATCTAAAACACACACACATAAGGAATAGAGTTTAAGAAGGACAAGAAATCCGCAGAAACTCAAGTTTTGTAAAACCAAAATTAAATAAACATGAACAATCAAATTCTGTAAATAGCTAATGGAGCTCTCCTGCTAAACTCTGATGTTTGGTTTTAAGATTACAGTGTCTTTTTTCCATGAGTCTTATTATTTTAACCTCTCTTCCTTTTTCAGGCATTTTAATCCCATTTGCTTTTGCTTCCTGTTTCATGTGAAGTAGTTTTTTATTTGTTTGTTTTCTAGTTTTTTCCCTAAATTTTATAAAACATGATAGAGAGTGACAAGGAGAGGACCCCATGGAGATGGTCAAGTAAAAGCACAGGCAGCAGGAAGAGTCTGCATCGTGGAAAGACTGCCCTGTTGAGTAGTTTTCCTGTATCTCTCCTGTGTCTTCTTTTGCTGCATTATCAGAGTGGATATAGAGGGCTATGGGCTGTGTTGGCAGGCTCTTCAGCCCAGTATCTTTTTCTCTAGAGCAAAAATCTGCTACATGTGCAGGGAGTGGGGGTAGCTGTTGAAGTTTAGGTTAAAGACTCCCTTTCTTTCCATGGAGCTGTGGCAGCAAGGCTGTGTGCCATGTTGGGGGCCCTGGCAAAGCCAAGCCCTTGAAAATATGCAAGAACATGACATCGATAGGGGGTGTGACAATGTCAGTGTCACTCTCTAGCATGTCTAAGCCTGAAAGGCTTCAGTGTTAGAATTATCAGGGGACTTTTCTCTTCTACAGGAAAACTAAATTAACCATACACTTTGTAACTTTAACTGGTGACACTGGAAGACACAGTTCAAATCCCTATTGCTCTAACACAGGGCTCCTGGTGTAGTGAAAGTGTAGCACCTAGTAAGGCATTCCATAGGTGCATGATAATTTCTAAGAGATGAAGGAATGGGGATAGGAAATTACCATTACTGAGCACTTGTGGTTGCCAGATGGTAGATACTTTGCATATGGTTCTCTCATTTGGTCCTTAGGTCACCATTGTGAGGTTGGAATCATTGTCCCTGTTCACTGATGAGGAACCTAAGAATCTGAGGTCTAAGGCCCAGAATTAATAGTGATGAAGGAGAATTCAGGCCAAGATCTATCAAATTCCACAATCTATATTCTGCCATTTCATTATTCCCCATTGTCTCTGAAAATCAGTCACATAGTAGATTTATGAATATACATACAGAGGAAGGAATAAGTGAAAGAGAGTGAGTGCATGATAAATAGTGGCAGGGAAAAAAGACATTTCTGAGACACTGACTCTGTGCTATTTACTCATTACTGTGGATAAATCTAATGTACCTAAGAACCCAACATAATATTTATTATGATCCTGGCTTTAGAAATGGGTTAGTTGAGACACGTAGAGCTTAACTACTTGATGAGGCTATCTTGCTGGTAAAGTGGTCGAATCAGGATTTGACCTCATTTCTATTGGCCCCTGAAGCATGATCTCCTTGCTATGCAGTTCTGCCTGGGTATGGGCATGCTAAAGTCTCATCCTAGTTCTGCCTTTTGTTAGTGGCTTAGCCGGTGGTTTAGACTCTCCAAACCCAGTTTCTCATCTGTGATTTGACAGATCTCTACCTATTTCAGAGGCTTATTGGGAGTATCATGTGGTAAAAGTATGTGAAAGGGCTTTGAAGAATTTATATGCTATTAAAAATACAATGGGGATTATAAGAATATCAGAGTGAGAAATTGCTAATGTTTGGCAAGGTCTTAAAAGATCCATGGACAAGCTGTGTCCTGCAGCTGATTATGTGGAGTTGTGAGAGATTATTCACTAATTCCTCAGGAAGGAACATTCTCTGGTTTTTCTAGTTAGTGCCTAGAGAAGTATGGGTACAGAAGAGAAAATCTGATGACACGTAAGACAAAGTCCTTTTCTTAAAAACTGAAATTCTTAGATCCAATCTTGTGATTGGAAAGTTGGGAAAGGTGGTGTAGGAAATGAATTAGAACAATACATGGACTGAGTCCACATTACTTGTAAATATTGGCCCAAGAAACTACAGGAAAATCCTCACCAGAAACAAAAACACCTACCAAACATTATATCATGAGATTATCTTTTATTTAAACTACTGAAGTGAAGTACACTAATAAACTTGAAAATTAATTGTGGCAGAACCAAAAAATGGAAACCTTTTCTATGTACCCAGGATTACAATAACAATCTAAGAGACCCATCCATAAAATCTACAAAAGATACAAAGACTTGGATAATACACTCATCTAAAATCATACCACAGAGCCTGAGTTATGATTTGTATGCAGCTGTCAAATTACATGACTGATATTCAGTGAAAATATGACAAGATATCATAAGTTATTTAATATTCTTCTGGCTAGAAGAAACTAGGAGTATAATTTTCTCTAATCCCATTTAATAGGACATGTTTGAAAATTAATGGAGAATATTCATTTTACTTGGGGTTTTGAAAAGTTTGAATGAAGTCATAATGTCACAAGACAGCTGAGTAACAACACATAATAGTCAATGAAAATGCTTATTAAGCACTCTATATCAAACAATGAACTAAGAACTTTTCACACATTATTTTGTTCCATTCTTAAAAACAACATGCTGCTAAGACACTTCAGTCATGTCCAACTCTTTGTGACTCTCTGGACTGTAGCCCTCCAGGTTCCTCTCTCCATGGGATTCTCCAGGCAAGAATACTGGAGTGGGTTGACATTCCCTTCTCCAGAGGACCTTCCTGACCCAAGGATCAAACCCATGTCTCTTGCATCTCCTGCATTAACAGTCAGGTTCTTTAACACTAATGCCACCTGGGAAGCCATCTTAAAAACAACAACAATATGCAAAAACTCTCCTCATCCCTTTCATATACATGGGAAACCTGACTACAAAGATGTAATAATTAATTAGCACAAGGTCACAGCCAATAGGAGGAAGAGCTGAGAAGTGAGACCAGATCCCAAAGACTAGAGGCTGGGAACTACCTGCAAGAAATTAAAGTCAGATTCCAATTTCCTTTTCCTCCTTCCCTTCCTATATTGCCTAAAAATAGCCAGAATTCTGAAAAAGTTCAGATGGGCACATTTCCTCTTATCACTTAAAAATAAAAACACTGGGAAAGCTGATATAGGAAATGAATTAGAACAAACTAGTGTCAGCTGAGCAAAACCTCCTTCTTACATCAGTATTCACACTGCTTTCCACCCTACGTTTCCTTCACTATCTACTTCAATTTTTAGTCAACAGAAATGTAAACAACTGAGACAATTTTTCCAGGAAATTTAAGGACTAAGGATCACAAGATCATACATTCTGACAGCCCTAAGGCAGAAAATAAGGATTCCTTTTTGGTTTCTAGAATCCAGTTCAGTTCAGTTCAGTCGATCAGTCATGTCCAACTCTTTGTGACCCCATGAACCGCAGCATGCCAGGCCTCCCTGTCTATTACCAACTCCTGGAGTTTACCGAAACTCATGTCCATTGAATCAGTGATGCCATCCAACCATCTTATCCTCTTCTCCTTCTCCTCCTGCCCTTAATCTTTCCCAGCATCAAGGTCTTTTCCAATGAGTCAGTTCTTTGCATCAGGTGGCCAAAGTATTGGAGTTTCAGCTTCAGCATCAGTCCTTCTAAAGAATATTCAGGACTGATTTCCTTTAGGATTGACTGGTTGGATGTCCTTGCAGTCCAAGGGACTCTCAAGAGTCTTCTCCAACACCACAGTTCAAAAGCATCAATTCTTCAGTACTCGCTTTCTTTACAGTCCAACTCTCACATCCATACATGACTACTGGAAAAGCCATAGCCTTGACTAGATGGACATCCCTTTGTTGGCCAAGTAATGTCTCTGCTTTTTAATATGCTGTCTAGGTTGGTCATAACTTTCCTTCCAAGGAGTAAGTGTCTTTTAATTTCATGGCTGCAACCACCATCTGCAGTGATTTTGGAGCCCCCCCAAAATAAAGTCTGCCACCATTTCCACTGTTTCCCCATCTATTTGTCAGGAAGTGATGGGACCAGATGCCATGATCTTCGTTTTCTGAATATTGAGCTCCAACTTTTTCACTCTCCTCTTTCACTTTCATCAAGAGGCTCTCTAGTTCTTCTTCACTTTCTGCCATAAGGGTGGTGTCATCTACATATCTGAGGTTATTGATATTTCTCCTGGCAATCTTGATTCCAGCTTGTGTTTCTTCCAGCCCAGCATTTCTCATGATACTCTGCATAAAAGTTAAATAAGCAGGGTGACAATATACAGCCTTGACCAATCAAATTAGCTTACCTTTATTCCTATCAGAAATTAATTGGATTAAGGTCCTTTGAGAAAACATTCTGAGCAATGAGGCAAATGAACACACCTTGACATATTATACTGTCAATTTTCAAAGGCTTTAATGTGACTCACCTCTCCAATGACATCCATGGAGTTATTTTCCACAATCATGGGGATTTCCGGCTTAGCTTAAAGGCAAATAAAACAGTTAGTTAGTGGTCCTGAATGATACCCTGCCTGGTCACTAGTGTGTGTGTGTGTGTGTGTGTGTGTGTGTGCGCGCGCACATGCATGTGTGTGAAAAATTCATAACTCATCAGATATTTATTAAACTCCCACTGTGTTCCAGCAGTATATTAGATGCCAAGGAAACAAAGGTAGACACATCATATTCATTGAGAAATTTACATTTACATGGAAAATGCATGTACAAAAACTAGAAATTAGAATTGATATAAGAACTGTTTTTAGGGACATGTAGGATTTGAAGAAAGCTTTTAAGAGCAGCTGCTAACCCAATCTTGGGGAATAAGAGGAGGCTTTTGGAAGAGGGGACATTTGATGCTTTAAAGATGATTATGGGTGAGTCAGGTGAAAAGGGCTTTTTCAGGTGGCTTAGTGGTAAAGAATCCACCTGTCAATGCAGGAGATGAGGGTTTGATCCCTGAGTTAGGAAGATTTCCTGGAGAAGGAAACGGCAATCCACTCCAGTATCCTTGCCTGGGAAATTCTGCAGACAGAGGAACCTGGTAGGCTACAGTCTGTGGGGTTGCGAAATGGTTGGGCATGACTTAGCAACTAAACTGCAACAAGAGGAGCAGGTGAAAGTAGGAATGTGAGGGAGGGGAGGGGACAGGCAGTGGGCAGAGAAAAGAGAGGAACAGTCTATGTGCCCACAGGTCTAGAAATAAAGCATAAGTTAAGGCCCCTGAAGGGAACTGGGAAAACACCTGGTTCTTATTTAGTTGCTTGGCATCAGAAAAGATCAGGGACTGTTTCACTGATTTTGTTGTTCTGCTAAACTGTAAGTTCCTAAAGCCAGGATGCTTTATTCATCTCTCCATCTATAGCATTGATAATGCACAGCATAAAACAGACATTGAGAACATCATGCTGAACTGAAGTAGCCTCAAGATAAGTTGAGTATAACAGACATAGTCCTCTATGAACCAGTGGATAAAATATTAAGACCCTTGTCACGGCTACCATCAGTGTCTGCTACATCCACTTAGCCTCTGCTGCATCCACACAGCCTCTTGCTGGGCACACCTATGACTCTCTCCTGAAGATTTGCTGGGGTTATGGACACTCACTCAGTCCACAAACAGGGCAGACTGGAAGTCCCAGAGGGTTAATGGTGGTAGTAGGTGGGGAGTTGTGGATAATGCCCCAGCTTCCTCACCTTTGTCGCGGATAACTCTGATGCGTGTTCTTCCACAATGTCCCAGTGGGAGTGAGCTCTAAGCCCACATTGCTAACTGGCTTGATTATATACATTTTATTATCTTCCTTCCCTTCCTTGACATATTTTTCTCACTCCTATATTTCCTAGGATTATCTCTCTAATAAATTAATTCAAATCCTTGTCTCAAAGTTTTCTTTTAGGGGAACCCAAACCAAGATACAATAGTAATGGGAGAAGCCCTATTTCTGACCTCTTATTAGCAGCAAATGCTGGTAGAATGAAGGGCCTGAAAGCAGGAACAAGTATACTAAAATTTGCAGGGGTGATAGATAGAAACAGATTATTCGGGGGGAATCAAGATTGTGGGAGAACAAACTTGTGATGGCAGGGGACTCCCCATAAGGAAGGTCAAGTCATAGGAGACTAGTGAGGGGGATCCAGGAAGTGGCAGAGGGGAAGCTTCCAGTTTATGGTCTGGTAGAGAACAAAGGTGTTCAGGAAGGAGAAATAAACTGGATGAAGGGCTTGTAGAATGGCTCAGTGACACATATGAGTATTTATTTCAAGGTTTTCGTGTTTTTATTTTTGGCTTATTCTATTTGAGGAATCACCTGGGGACGCAGAGTGGGTCCTGAATAAGATATGCAGTATAACTCTGTGCCAGGATCACTATGATATACACTTGGGTGACACCCCAAATAGATTAAAGACTGGATAAGACTGTCCAAACACAACCTATCTGGCTCATTTGCTAAAGGAGAAAATCAGAAAGCAGAAAAGTCTAGTTATTTGAACAAGTCAGCAGTGTCTTGTATTTTTACATATTCACTGAAAGGAGTTCAAAGAAGAAGCAAACAAAAATATAGAGGCAGAGAGATGTGGAAGGGCATAAGGATGAGATGGAAAAGAGTGAAAAGCATTCTAGACCAAGATGAAGATACTTTAATGCAGCAAAGAGATACAGGACATGGTTTAAATGTTGACAGGGCAATTAGATCGAGTTATGGTACAAAAATCCCTGGTCAAATGGGACACAGTTTGCCTAACACAGAATTATTTCTTTTCACATCCTGGATGACTGCCTCCATCGATTTGCCAATAGTGAGGCCAGATGAATCAGTCTCGTGTTTGGGCTAAGACAGTCACACCCCATAAATGAGAGAATGGTGTTATCAATCAAAGAGATGAACAGTCTTTCCAACTCATCACAGGACACTGTCTAGGCCCCATAGGGAACCTGATCACGGGGGCAATTGATTCTTCCCTAACCCATCCCAGAGGTGAGACAGAGAAAGACAGAGGTAAGGAAGCAGCAAGGGAAGGAAGGCAAGAGAAAGACAGTGCGAATCAAAGAAAGACATATAGGAAAAGCTATCGGCAAGAGACTTCAAACACATTTTGGCTGCAGCTATTTCCTTATTTATGAACTAAAGGGTTTTCATTTCCTTTAAAATACTGGATTGTGTGATCTCTAGTAGTAATTCAATAAGATTCTAGATAAAAACAAAGATTTTTCACTTATCCTATCATTTGGTTAACTGAGAAAAAAATCTACCAGTCCATGCTCTTAGGTTTTGTGAATTATTTTCTCTTTTACCTCATTTTCAAAAACAATGAATTGCTCATCCACATCACTGCCTTCCTCTTGGCCTTCATTTAAAAATGATGTTTTAATAAAAAAATAAATTCAAAAAATAAAAATAACAGAAAAATGATGTTTTGAGAAACACAGTTCTTGGTCACAAAAATGAAAAATATCTAAAGCCAACAAGTTTCTATTAATTAATATTTCCTTGCATCACTGAACAAAACAGAATTTTCCCATTTCCCTTAAATTTGCAACCTGCAGAGTCTCTGTAGTCTGATTGAGGCCACAGTGAATATTTCAGCTAAGCCCCACTTTCCTGCAAATGCAGGGTCAGAGGGCCAGCCCTGCAGGTTTCTTTGCTGGAGGAGCTGGACAGTCTCTCACCCCAGCTGGCCTTGGTGGGGGCGAGAGGACTCCTGCAGAGTTTCTTTGGAGCTGTGTTTGTCGTCTACCTTTTCTCACACTGGTCTTATTCCACCTTGCTCCAGCAAGCAACTAATACAACTAGACAACTAAGCAATTAGATTGTGGCAGTTATAACGAAAGAGACTTCCCGTATTCTCAGGAGATGTTAAAACCATAAAGTAGTGGTCATATGGAAAACCATAAGGTAGTGCTCGTAAGGTAGTGGTTAGTGGTCACCAGGAAACTGATGATCTATGGCAGCTGAATCATCATTCTTTAGCTTCCTTCCCTCGTCCCCACCCCCAACATGAATGACAAGTGTCAAGACAAACAGAACTCGAGAATGGGGACTCTTGAGTGGCTGCTCTCTAGCTAACAGAGTGTTTCATCTTTGGTGGGGGAAGAATCTGGAGACAGTAACAGGAGCATGGCAGGGACTCCAGAGAACAGAAACTCTTACCAAAAACCTTGACTGTGGTGGAGCTCCTCAAGACTCTGCCAGGCCTGACTACAACGTGGCAGGAGAACTTCCGGCCATCATCGTGGATTTGGACTGGCGAGAGGTAGAGCCCGTAGTCTGTACCTATCCGGACTCTGTCTTTAAATAACGCGGAATTGCTGATGGGGTGACCTCCAGCGGTAAGTGTTTTCTGAGTTCCATTATCCTCCTGATGAGACAAAATGGTTACCAGCTTTGAGCGCTCAATCATGCCAGCTCTGGACTAGGCATTCCACACAGAGTAATCCAGTTGTACTTTGTGACAACGGAGATGATGAATGAAGAATTGAAATTAAGAGATATTGAGTATGTTACTAGAGAAAGTATCATTACACTCAACTTTCAATTTAAAATATACTGTCATTCTCTCCTAACACGAATAGAAATTGCTGCTCTTCTGATTAAAACTTCTCCTCCATCACCTTTCATGAGCTGCATATTGACAGTGGGATTTGGGGGAGGGTACAGCCCTGGGAATTAATGTCAGGTCATAATTCTCATTTCAATTTCTGAAATCATAATGCTAGGATATTTTCAGGGGGCTGTATCAGTTTTACTCATTAAATTTTCACTGAACTGGATGATTACAATCATCCTTTCTTCCCAGCATTCCTTTAGAAAAGCTCTCACTTTAGCTCCACTTGGAATGAAGACTAGGATGAGGTAAAGAGAGACTCCTAAAATGCAAAGTTTAAGGATGCACTCACTCTCAGGGTCTTATAAGTGCAGGAAGGGCACTGAAAGAGGGTGCCTCCTTAAATACTGTGCCCTTTGGCAACTTCTAGCCTCTGCTCTTATTTCTGTGTCTGTGACCTTCAAAGAGGACACATAAAGATTGGGCTATAAATGCTAATCTGAATTTGGAGATCAGAGTTTAACTGGAGTACTTGGTTCCTCTAGTCCATATTCTTTTATAGGTCTATGGAAAATGCTCCCATCATTCTTGTCTTATCCTGAATTTCATGGACAAGGTGTCACAGTGTTGGTCAGTGTCAGTGCATGTGCTGACTAAGGGTCTAATGAGGAAGGGACTCTTGAGGGGCATAAATGTCAAGGAAGGTTATGACTTTATATTTATACTCCTTTATAACTCAGCATTTTCAACTGAGTGCTTTGAACACATTTTGATGCACAGCTTCTTCTCTGGAGATTCTAGTGCAGTTGTTTTGGGATAAGCCTCATCCCAGGGCACTTTTTTAAAAAGGTCCTTGGAGAAGCCAGGGCTGAGAACCACTGGTCTAATGCCAAACAATAGGTGAATCATTATTTGTAGGGGCTGGGGGAAAATGCAAGGAACTGAAAAGGAGAAGGCTGAACAGGGATGCATTAGATGGGAAAGAAGTCATGAAACAATGAAAACAAAGGTCTGTGACTTGGAATCTCTAGTTCAAAAAATTAGACAGATTCTGCATTGAAGAAAGGAAGCTAGGTGAGGGAGAGAATTCAAGTATGAGCTGGGAGCAGAACAGGAAGTGTAAACAGGAAGACAGACTTCTTTTATGGTTTATATAGGTATTTCCAGAATACACTTAGTAGAAACTCTTACATAAGGCACCATTTTTCTTGGTACCAGCTTTACCTGCAAATAGATAGTACTGCCTGCAGAGAATCACAGACTTACTCCTGAAGCAAAGTATGTACCCACATAAAGATGGACCTGATACTTTGGGTTGCTGTATTCCTAACAAGAAAGAATACAGAAAATTAAAGGGAGACAGGGGCCTCCGATTATGTTCTGGAGAAGGGGCCCCAAAAGGGGCCCTAAGTATTGGGTGGTGACAGCAGAAGAAACAGGAAGGCATTTCACTCAGCCTCTGTGATCTTGAGGCCAGTATATAAATCCCCGATATATGAACATTCGTGCTGTGAACTTTCAAAGATGGGGACATGCGTTTGCATGTTTAATCATGTAAATTAGTTCACGTGTCTGGTGTACATTGTCATGTGCATGCATTCTCTACAAGGGGTTGTGCTTTTGTGCACTTACTTTGTGTAACTTACTAATGAAGACCTGATGGAACTGGAGGCCCAGAGAGAGAACAGAGACCAGAGGAAGAAGAAGAAACCAAAGAACCAAAAAGATTCATGACATGGGACACAGCAAGGGGACGTTCTTTATTTGAGGTGGCACTGTTAGCTTTTGAGGCACAGGACCCAAATGTAGAACAGTATGCAAAGGCTGCAGCAGTCACTTAGAATGCAATCCAGGGCTATCGTGTCATCTATGATCAGGAAAAAAAGAGCTGCTACCCAGACATCACTGGATCATTTTTTCAAGAGGGTACATAGATTTGAATCCAGCCAAGAATGAGAAACTGTACCATCGTCAGGCGTGAGTGAAACTGCAGCTTTCTCTCCATCTCCTATTGCTGACAATCCTTCAGATCTATCCTCTCCCCCTTCTACTCCCTTCTCCAGTCAGTAACTCTTCTTGGCTGTTCACTTGATGCCAGCCCCTGTGTGCCAGCTGTTGCACTATACTACTGTACTTTTCAAGGGACTGTCCTGTAAGATTGAAAATGTTTTTTTTTTTTTTTTTAATGTGTGTGAAAAGTTATAGTATGGTACTGTATAGCTGAATGTGTTAGTTGGGTACCTAGGTTAACTTTGCTGGACTCACAAACTGGACTTACGAAAACACTCTCAGAATGGAACTCGTTCATATGTAGGGAACTTACTATGTAAGGAAGCAGGCTCGCCCTGCAGGTCCTTCAGTACAAGCTGTTTCACTGTTCTTGTTTTATGCAAGGGACTGTTTCTGTGAGAATCAAGAAGTTCAAAATGCTTGATCTTTTAGTAAATGCCTTGCCATTTGGAAAGTTTCCATCTGTCACTTTGTTGTGGGAAGATATGTGGTCAGAGGCTGAGGTTGGAGATTGGTGAGAATACGGCTTTTTACTTGTTGTGTATCTGGGAGTGACTGGCCAAAGTAGTTTAACTGATGGAGAAAAGATATTTTTAAAAGAAATCAGGCTTAGGTTTTTTTGCTTGTTTTGGGGGAGTTCGACTTCTATAGAGGAGGGATTTGTCCCTTCATTGGGAAAGATGGATTTGGTTGCAAAGTGTCCCTGTAACCTATAACATCAAGAGATCCTGAGAGATTGTAGAAGCTCCAGATATAAAGGGGATGGGGCAAGAACCTGCATGTGAGCACTTTCATGGAGCAAATGGGAAGAGAGGTGACAAAAAGCAGGCAAACAATGAAATATCTAGTGCTGGGAGAGGGAGAGACAATACTATTATTGTGCCCACAACTAAATTACTATTACTAATACTATTACTATTTAGTATTACTACTAAATACTATTAATATGACCACAACTAAATCTTAACATTATTAGTCATAGCTTAAGTTTATTTAGCACCTACTTTTAGGTGCTTTGCCAAGTTCTTTTAAGTCTTATTTAATCCTTAAAACAATCTGGAATAAACCAAGATTACATAACTTGCTCAAATGTCATAGAGAGAAGATACTTAAGTCACAGCACCAAGAAAGAGACAAAAATGTCTCTGAGACATTACATCTTAATAAATCCAAACCATCACAAAACAAATAAAACAGTTTTGTGGATTATCTAGAATGAAAAATTTAAAAGAAATTCCAGGAAGCCAAAGGTTTTTATATAAATGGGAGATCCTGGAGGTGTGGACAGGTTGCTGATTGAAAGGAGCCTTTTATGATATATTGACCTACCTTTAGCTATTTCAAATCCTAAAAAATGATGCTGTGAAAGTGCTGTATTCAATATTCCAGCAAATTTGGAAAACTCAGCAGTGGCCACAGGACTGGAAAAGATCAGTTTTCATTCCAATCCCAAAGAAAGGCAATGCCAAAGAATGTTCAAACTACCACACAATTGCACTTATCTCACACACTAGTGGGAGAAGGCGATGGCACCCCACTCCAGTACTCTTGCCTGGAAAATCCCATGAATGGAGGAGCCTGGTAGGCTGCAGTCCATGGGGTTGCAAAGAGTCGGACACGACTGAGCGACTTCACTTTCACTTTCCACTTTCATGCATTGGAGAAGGAAATGGCAACCAACTCCAGTGTTCTTGCCTGGAGAATCCCAGGGACAGGGGAACCTGGTGGGCTGCCATCTATGGGGTTGCACAGAGACGGACATGACTGAAGTGACTTAGCAGCAGCAGCAGCAGCACACACTAGCAAAGTAATGCTCAAAATTCTCCAAGCCAGGCTTCAACAGGACGTGAATCGTGAACTTCCAGATGTTCAAGCTGGATTTAGAAAAGAGGAACCAGAGATTAAATTGCCAACATCCACTGGATCACCAAAAAAGCAAGAGAGTTCCAGAGAAACATCTATTTCTGCTGTATTGACTATACCAAAGCCTTTGTGTGGATTACAACAAACTGTGGAAAATTCTGAAAGAGTTGGGAATACCAGACCACCTGACCTGCCTCCTGAGAAATCTGTATGCAGATCAAGAAGCAACAATTAGAACTAGACATGGAACAACAGACTGGTTCCAAATCGGTAAAGGAGTACGTCAAAGCTGTATATTGTCACGCTGCTTATTTAACTTATATGCAGAGTACATTATGAGAAATGCAGGACTGGATGAAACACACACAAGCTGGAATCAAGATTGCCAAGATATATCAATAACTTCAGATATGCAGATGACACCACCTTTATGGCAGAAAGTAAAGAACTAAAGAGCCTCTTGATGAAAGGGAAAGAGGAGAGTGAAAAACTCAACATTCAGAAACCTAAGATCATGGCATCCGGTCTCATCACTTCATGGCAAATAGATGGGGAAACAATGGAAACAGTGACAGACTTTATTTTGGGGGGCTCCAAAATCACTGCAGATGCTGACTGCAGCCATGAAATTAAAAGAGGCTTGCTCCTTGGAAGAAAAGCAATGACCAACCTAGACAGCATACAATACTTTGCCAACAAAGGTCCATCTAGTCAGAGCTATGGTTTTTCTAGTAGTCATGTATGGATGTGAGAGTTGGACTATAAAGAAAGCTGAGCACTGAAGAATCGATGCTTTGAACTGTGGTGTTGGAGAAGACTCTTGACAGTCCCTTGGACTGTAAGGACATCCAACCAGTCCATCCTAAAGGAAATCAGTCCTGAATATTCATTGGAAGGACTGATGCTGAAGCTGAAACTCTAATACTTTGGCCACCTGATGTACAGAACTGACTGATTTGAAAAGACCATGATGCTGGGAAGGATTGAAGGTGGAGAAGGGGATGGAAAGGATGAGATGGTTGGATGGCATCATCAACTCAATGGACATGAGTTTGAGTAAGCTCTGGGAGTTGGTGATGGACAGGGAAGCCTGGTGTGCTGCAGTTCATGGGGTCACAAAGAGTTAGACACAAAACTGAACTGACCTGACCTACCTTTGGTGACAGGTGTCCCAGAATACACCTCAACCCTCACCTGATAAGAATGATTCTAGGGTATTTTTTCTGCAAGAAAGACTGGTAGGTGATCTTGCACAGAATCTTTGTTCTTGGCTGTTTTTCTTTTCTTCTTTTGATATTTTTTAAAATAGTAATGTGTGTGAGTGCTCAGTCATGTCTGACTCTTTGTGACCTATAATTGACTCTTTGTGGTTTATAGTCCACCGGGCTCCCCTGTCCATGGGATTTTCCAGGCAAGAATACTGGAACGGGTTGCCATTTTCTCCTCTAGGGGACCTTCCTGACCCAGGGTTCGAACTCCTGTCTCCTTCACTGGCAGATGGATTCTTTACCCCTGCGCTACCTGGGAATCCCTAAAATATTAATAAATATTTCTAAAACTTCATGAAATTTACAACTTGACGGACCCTTACAATAGAATGAGAATGTAGATGTAATTAGCTAGTGTACAGGATATACCTACATGAGTCCTAACACTCAACAAATGTTCAATTAATACTAAATCACTGTCTTACAACCTGAACTGGATCAGCTTGCTGTGAATTCATGAGTATTTACTCTCTGCATGGTTAAATTAAAGAATTATGGAGAGTACTAAAATGAACTCTTTAAAAATTACTTTTTAATATGTATTGAACATAGGTACTGTGTTAAGTTAATCACCAGCTCACAACACCACCATGGGGCTGGTACTATAATTATATAATTACAATAAAATTATAATTGTATTATATAATTATCCCTTTTTGTGGATGACAGAACTAAAATCAGGCTGGGCAACATATCCAAGGCTGTACAGAATTCTGAGACAAAAGGAAAAATATGTGTCCTTATGTGCACTTAGCAAAATATCCTCCCATATTTTGACATATTTAACAGTGGAAAAAGTTAATAAAAACTCTACAGTTTAACATTTGAAAACTGATTTCATAAAGTCATGCATTGTTCAATCTTTTCTCCTGTCCTTGTCAACCTTCATGCCTATGGCCCTAAGGGGGCACCATGCCACAAAGACCCAGGAACCACAGGCTGATTGCGAAAATCCTGTTCCTTGAAGAGCATAGCAGGGTCTCATAACAAACAGAAGACATCGTGCCTTTATTTAAAAATTTGGCATTTTGTTTATCATGGATTTTCTGTAAATTTTGATACTTGAAAGTATTGTGATTACTGGTTTCTTGGGGGAACTTCCTTAAATTTTGCAGCCAAGGTGAAGGCCCTACTCACTTCACCTTAATCCTAGCTCTTAGGTCACACTGCTAGCAAATGCAGATTTGAAAACAGGATTTGAATGCAACAATCTCCCTCTAAAAGCCATGCTGTTAATGACTTTGCTTCTTAGAGCCTCAAAAAGGCTGTAGAACCGACAGTCCTTGACATTTCTGCTGAGAGTCTGTTTGAGGAGAAGAACAAATTCACAAGGAAAACAAAAAAAATCAGGATCCACTGAAGGAAAATAAGTACATAAGGAAATAATAAACAGGAGTTGGATAAAACAATTAGCATGATGAGGGCTGGGAGGGGTCATACTGAATCATGGAAAACTTCTCCTCAGTGTCTCTTAATGACCTGATAAACCCTAAGATAATTTGCAGAAGGGTTCCTATTTTAGTACTGGAATCAGAATTTTCAGTGCAGAAAAGAGACCATGGTACGATCTGATTTAGTGAGGCTACCTCATCGCTGGGCTGCCCTGAGCTCCATGTCAGAGCAGGCGTAGTGCCACAGCACAAGGCAGGCGCTGAGTGTACAGAGCCCATTCAATCAATTCTGTGAACTGCGTCGACTGATACTTCCTTATCTCCTAACTGTTTCTTATCTTCACTTTGCTCTATTTATTCCTCATCCAGTCAGTGCTATCAAAGCAGGCTGCTTGTAAAGCTCCCCATGTCCATTTTATAGAAATCCACAACAATATTTTTTCCAATCAACACAATTGGCTGTCAACATTTTGTAGGTTGGCTAACACTTCCATTTTGATTATGGTGAAGGTAGCTAGGGTCAGAAGCCAGCAGATAGAAGGTGACAGCTGTTTTTTCTGAATAGCTAGGCTTCCCATAGGCATGGAAGACCAATATTGTTTACAGTGTGTGGGTACTGTAGCTTCAGTCATGTCCAACTCTTGTGACCTCATGGACTGTGGCCCGCCAGGCTCCTCTATCCAAGGGATTCTCCAGGCAAAAATACTGGAGTGGGTTGCATGCCCTCCTCCAGGGGATCTTCCTGACCCAGGGATCGAACCCACATCTCTTATGTTTCCTGCATTGGCAGGTGGCACTTACTAGTGCCACCTGGGAAGCCCATTTTGATTTTCATTTACATGTAAAATATTACAAATAATAAAGAAGAGAGTACAGAAAAGATACATTTATAGAGAAAAATTTAAAGAAATAAGCATCTAGATTCTAGTTGTATGCCTTTATCATTAGTATTGAACTGTTTGATATGTTTCTCACTTTCTTTCCCTGGTTTTAAAGAGAAGAGTCATGGGTTTCTCTTTATCCATCAAGTTTGGGAACAACCATCCCTCAACATCTCTCCCACCCTGACGAAGTGGGTACTGCCAACTTGTGCTCACAGGTCCCAGGGTCTTGGTGAAATACATGTCTGCTGCTTGTTGGCTTTAATTATCCAGCTCAAAAATAACCTAAGAGGTTTTTCCAGGTCCATTGAGTCAGAATCAAACTATTTTCCCTCCATGTTGCTGTTTTACATTTTTATTAAAGTTGTATTTCATGGTAGGAAACATGTCCAATACAGGTTTCTATCCCCGTAGGACCTAGCACTTAAAACAGATTCACATATGTTTGTTCAACTGACCTGAAATTTATACTGTGGGAAATCAGGACGATAGTTTGGAATGAACACAGAACATTAGAGGGAATTCAGAAGCTCCCAGAATAACCCTGCAGAATTTCCCTGATGACTGCAAGCTCACACCCCAGGACATAAACTGGGAAGAATATCATTTGTCCTTTTCATACTGCATTCCATCTAAAAACACACATTCTGTGACTTTTTCGTCATCACATCATGCACACGGACCCTCAACTGACATCCTCTGTGCTTACTTGGTTACCTCTTGTGCTACAGAAATGTCAGATACACAGTTGGCACCAGATGCCTTTCTACTTCAGTGTAGTCGTGGTCCTGGAATGCAAAATTCCAGAATGCAAGGGATCTGTTCCATGGACACATTTCACACAGTCTCAGCATGGGATCAGGGAAGCACAGTCAATAATATTTTTATGATAACTGAAAATCCCAATAATTACCTTTCCCGTGAAGGTCATTAACTGAATTAGATTTTATAAAATTCCACATACAGAACGTGGCTTTTGTTTTCCAGTGACCTAGATTAAACTAATTTTAGTTTGTCAAATTGTTTCCAGGGTTTAACACAGATCTTGAAGTGGGGAACATTCTGCAGCTCCCCAGAGTTACTGAGTTCGATACACCAATATACTGGGTTTCTACCCTCCTGAGCTCATCTTCATCATTTCTTTGTAACCTTTTCTAAAAGTCACATTATATCATATCTGTAAGAATGATTGGTTATCATTATGATTATTACTGCTGGCTTAACAAGAGACTAAAGTACTAAAATATGGATTGAGGGGATATTTATATCCTCTGCAGACTTATAACAGTCATGACATAAAGAGCTGTAGTTTATTCCTTAATAATGGGAGATTAGATGATTTCATCTCAGACTTGCTGAATCCCACAGCGCTGGTAGGGTGGAGGACGAATGTAAATCAAAGGAGTAAAAAGATTTCGACATTTAAAAGGGGAATGCACAGTTGGAATTTAATCAGCATATTTGCCAATACAATGTTCCCTTTGAAAAGAAGTTTCTTTCAAAAAGATTCCTCAAGTTGTCTCAATTATGATGCATTCTTTAAAGTGAGAGCATGGCCTGAGGTTTCAGTAGAAGTTTAGGACTCACTCTCTCACTATGACCTTAGATGCAATCTCTCCATCCCTTATTTATCTCAGATGTCTTGGCAGGATTCAAAGATAATGTTTACAGAGCCTTCTTAGTTTCTTTGAAGACAACTGTTAGAGGATGTCTTATTAGTTATCTAGTCATTGATAATGAGCTTCTCATTAACTAATCCCACAGCCAGCATGAGGTTTAGTGATCACCCATTTAATAGGAAGCCAACAAATAGGACTATGAAGGGAGAGGACAAAGAGAAATGAAACAAATCCATTCAATTATTTATTAGATATTTACTGAGTGCCTCGGAGAAGGCAATGGCACCCCACTCCAGTACTCTTGCCTGGAAAATCCCATGGAAGGAGGAGCCTGGTTGGCTGCAGTCCATGGGGTCGATAAGAGTTGGACACGACTGAGCGACTTCACTTTCACTTTTCACTTTCACTTTTCACTTTCATCCATTGGAGAAGGAAATGGCAACCCACTCCAGTGTTCTTGCCTGGAGAATCCCAGGGACCAGGGAGCCTGGTAGGCTGCCCTCTATGAGGCTGCACAGAGTCAGACACGACTGAAGCGAATGAGCAGCAGCAGAGTGCCTCAGAGTACATCATGAGAAGAAACGCTGGGCTGGCAGAAGCAAAGACTGGAATCAAGATTGCCGGGAGAAATATCAATAGCCTCAGATATGCAGATGACACCGCCCTTATGGCAGAAAGTGAAGAGGAACTAAGGAGCCTCTTGATGAAGGTGAAAGTGGAGAGTGAAAAGGTTGACTTAAAGCTCAACATTCAGAAAACGAAGATCATGGCATCTGGTCCCATCACTTCATGGGAAATAGATGGGGAAACAGTGGAAACAGTGTCAGACTTTATTTTTTTTTGGCTCCAAAATCACTGTAGATGGTGACTACAGCCATGAAGTTAAAAGACGCTTACTCCTTGGAAGAAAATTTATGACCAACCTAGATAGCATATTGAAAAGCAGAGATATTACTTTGCCAACAAAGGTCCATCTAGTCAAGGCTACGATTTTTCCAGTGGTCATGTATGGATGTGAGAGTTGGACTGTAAAGAAAGCTGAGCGCCAAAGAATTGATGCTTTTGAACTGTGGTGTTGGAGAAGACTCTTGAGAGTCCATTGGACTGCAAGGAGATCCAACCAGTCCATTCTAAAGGAGATCAGCCTTGGGATTTCTTTGGAAGGAATAATGCTAAAGCTGAAACTCCAGTACTTTGGCCACCTCATGCGAAGAGTTGACTCATTGGAAAAGAGTCTGATGCTGGGAGGGATTGGGGGCAGGAGGAGAAAGGGACAACAGAGGATGAGATGGCTGGATGGCATCACTGACTCAATGGACATGAGTCTGAATGAACTCCGGGAGTTGGTGATGGACAGTTCTGGCGTGCTGCGATTCACGGGGTCGCAAAGAGTTGGACACGACTGAGCGACTGAACTGAAATGAACTGAACTGATAGTCAAGGCAATATACTAGATCTAGGGATTTTTAAAATGAGTAATGCAGCTTTTTGCTCTGGAGAAGTTCAGTGTCACAGAAAAGATACAAGCTGACTGAAAACTTTAACAGTTTCTTGGAAAAACAGATTAGACTCTCTTCAGATATGAAAAGGATACTACAGATCAACTTAACAGCCCACAAAAATCTCTAAGTAAAGCTTTATTAAATCTTAATCTTTTTGATTACTATTAAATATTACTACCCCTATTAATAGTGAATTACTGATAATTAGGGTGGAAAATTTTTGCCCATTGGTGGAAATATTAATAATGTAAACTAGGTATAGATACTGTATTTGCATTACAGTAATGTTTAGTACATCAAGTTTCTGTCTTCTTGAGAAAATCTGTAATCTCAATTTTTTTTCCCTAAGAACCACCTTGTATCACATTAGTTAAGAAAAACTGACTTTTTAATGATGGGCATAATGTCAGGCAGGAAGTCTTACATTTCAGCAACCAAACCATAAAAAGGGGGAGCATATGTTTTTCGACATTATAAACAGACACTGCAGCTTTTAGAACAATTTGAGAAAGGCATTTTATAATGTTTTTTGATCATACTAACTATCCAAAAAATATCTAGACAATAAAAAATTATTAGTAGGTTATATTTTAAAGTCTTCCTGAAAGTCAGTTATTTTGGATTTGGCACATCCTCAGAGAAATCTTTTTACACGAAGGGTCAGTTTCCAAGACAGTCCACAAAACTCTACTAACTTGTAACATAAATGATCAACCATGCAAGTACAGTATTTTGCAGATGGTATCAGCTGCTATACTCATGGACATTTATTAGTTATGTAAGAATTTTAAAATCTTGTGTTTTCATTTTGATGAAGACCTGAAAAATTGATACAGTCATAGTCTGGATCATCTAAATAACCCCACCCATTTCATGATTCTCAAAATAGTGTTTATGGTAATTATAATTATGTAAGGCTTGTGTTATCAACTGATTTAACAGTAGTATTAGGAGTCCACTCTATATATTGGTTAATAGCTGGATGCCATTTGGTTGACTTGCCTTGGAAAATTTCACATAAAAATCCATATGTCTGTTTTGTTTTATTCTTGTAAGTCAGAAAACATAGCTGCCATAGGCCTGTCGTTACCTGTGGCCGTGATGGAGCCGGGCAGTGGTGTTTTGTATAGACATACTGCTTCTCTCATGGGCGTTTTCTATTTGTGTTTGATGTGCGTTAAGAGTTTGTGTTTCCTGTCCAAGAAATGTTGTTTATTTTCCAGGATGTGGTAGTAGGGTTCTGGGAAAAAAGGGAGTCTATGCCCCTGCATGTGCTATGTGTAAACAAATAAGGATGAGTAGGGGCTTCTGCTGGATGTGGCTCCTCTCCAGGGCACCATCACACTTTTTTCTTTCTGTTATCATTGTTGAGTATATAGCTTGAAATATAAACTAACCTTTAGGAACTCTTTTCTAAGTCACTGCATTCAAAGACCTGGGGGCTTGCCGAGTTGGAAGGAATCCCATAGTGCCCTCCCGTCCTTCCTCCAGACATTAACTCAACCTTCACATAATGCTTGTCTCTTATCCAGTGTGCTTCCTTCCCTATTATTACTTGTTATTCATCTTCACTTCATTAATATTTAAAGATCATGGCCATTATTCACTGAAAAGGGCAACACTTACCACCAGCCATGCAAAGGTGAGCACAGATGAAATTTCTAAGGAAGTGTTTTGAAAGCATGGTATTTCCAGAGTCCCATTTATCTCTATTTCTATTGTATGGTTGTTTTTCCATTCTTCTTGTGCAACTGTAACAAAACATAAGGAGGGAAAGACATGGATCTGTGATTGGTCTATAAAGTATTTTTAATCCAAGAAACGAGAATAGTTTTAGTATAGAGATTCAACTATCTTCAGGGTATACCTATGAAGAGGACCCCACTGCCTACAGTCCTCATTGTATAAATGGTGTAACAGGGTCACTGAGAAGCACAGGGTTGTCTATCACTGAATAACTATGGGGAAACTCCCTTAACAGAATCCAACTCACAGTTCAGTACATTCTTCTGCTTTAACTTCAAGTTGGTGCATTAGTCTTTAGATCATATTTCTTGGATCAGGTAGAATATAAAACATTATAATCTGGCCTCAGTTGTCTTTTAAAATTTTTAGCAGACAATTTTTTTTAGAGAAGTTTTAGGTACATAGCAAAATTGAGTGGAAAGTACAGTTTCCATATATACCCTGCCCTCATGCATGCACAATCTCCCCCGTTAACATCGCTAACCACAGTGATGCCTTCATTACAATCAATGAAACTACATCAAACACATCATCACCCAAAGTCCATATTTTATTTACATAAGGCTCACTTTTGGTGTTGTACATTCCATGAATTTTGACCAAAGTCTGATATATATCCACTCTTGTAATATCATATAGAATAGTTTCACTGACCTAAAAATTCTTTGTGCTCTGCCTTTTCATCCCTTCCTTTCACCAAACTTCTGACATATGCTGATCTTTTCACTGCTTTTATATCTGATTGTCTTTTTAGAGCTTACAGATATTTCTCCAAAGAAGAAATCACACAGAAAAACACATCAGGAAACTCCAAGGAAGCATGTCTAATGAATTATTTTCATTTTTAAAGTGATATGAGATAAATAGTTTTATAGTCTCTCTTTTGGGGAAAGTTATATATACATATATATACATTTGTGAGTAAACTATAATATCAGAAAATAACTTATAAATGACAACAATTCTATCATCTTAATATCCTGAAAATCTTATTCTTTTTTCCTGTATTTATACAAATCTTGTTTGTGTGCAGCTATTTTTTTCATACTTTGCAATTTTATTTACCATCAAGTGTTACCTATAGCTTTACTTAAAAGATTTTGCATGATTCTTAAGCTACCTGTGGTTGAAATTTCTATTACATTACATATATACATCATAATTTGTTTAGCAATTTTCAAGTATTGAATCATATGCTTTTTCAGTTTTTAACTTATTTAAACTATTACAATCTTTATAGCAAGGTTCATCCTTAAACTAATAGCTTTCTTCTGACCATTTAGCTACTTAAGATACATTCTCAGAAGTATAATTAATAGGTCATGAGGTATGAACATTCTCCTTATTATCAACAGCACATTTTTAAAATACATGGGAATATTTCAAATGTTGTATTTTGCCTTTAAAGTTTTGCTGCATTTCAAGCTCTTGTCAATATCAGTTGTCCTCTTTAATGATAACTCTCTCCTCCTGCTTTCTTAATTGAAGCCAGGCCTTCCCATTAGGGCCCATCTTCCCTGCATCATTCTCAGATAGTGGTTGTTTATTTTCCTATATCCTTATTGCCTCAAGATCAGGAGGATTGGATCAGGGCTTTTCTTGCTCTCCATTGCTGCTTCCATATATTACTCCAACGTCAGAATTTAAAAACCAGAACAAAACAACAATAACAAAATTCCTGTCTTTTATGGTTAAAAGCATTTACTATAACAGCACTCCCAAATGGAGTTACATGTATATCACCACCAAATTTTTTGGCCATTATTTGCATACCACCATTAATACTATTTAATTTTATTCTTGAGATTATAATTGTTCTCCTTACATCATTTATTTTAAACAAAGACTGACCAAGGCACATATTTGTATAGTTTATGAAATCTACTTGATACGTTAATTCTATTTTAATGTGCATTACCCAAACACATAAGTAGTAAATTTTTATAAAGTTTGTCCAGATTCTGAGAAGTTGGCAATACAAGTGGCATAACTCTAATATCCCTGAGATTCCTAATAAAAACAGATGAACTAGAGTAGTAAAACTATAGGCAATATCTATGGGAACACTAAATAACAATATAACATCATTAATAGTTGGGAACAAATCAACAAACCACTGTGGTGTAAGCAACTGTGCAAAAAGAAACAGGAAAATCAGTGGCCTTTAGAACTAAGAACTTACCCCTCATACCGTCCAGAAAAAAGTCAACAGAGAATCACTGGAAAGAAAGGCAAACTAATCTGAGAATAGCAGCAGAAATAGAGAAAGAAGTTTGTAGGCACCAAACTCCCAGAGCCTTCAAGGGAAAAATGAAAAGGCTTGTCAGTGCTAGAGTAGAGGGGACTTTTCAGAGAAATCCCACTCTGAGACAAAACCCCTGGGATTACAATCCAAATTATATCAGACAGGCCCAACAGGAGAAAGCAGAGAGGCAATTTAGATAAAAGTGAGGGATAGGAGGAAAGGAAGTGCATTTTATAAAGTATAATGGCATATAATTTTTTTTGAAAATAATAGGAGAGCTCTAGAGACAGTGAAGACTCTAGAAAAGATAGCCTGGTGTACTCTTCTGTGATAAAAGTCAATTTAACAAACATATTTAGAGCAATAGAAAAAAGTGGGTTGGAATCACATGTAAAGATACCATAAGAAAAAAAGAGAATAGAAAGCAAAGTAATATTCCTACAATAATAACAGCATATTAGAAAGACATGACTTCAAAATAAATAAAAACTATAGCTCAATTATTCAAAATGAACTAAAAGAAATAAAGAAAATGATGTAAGCTATGATAAATTTTAGAAAGACTTCTAAATGAGTCATTTGGAGAGAAGAAATTCTTTAGAAGATAAGTGAGAAAATTCAAGAAAGGGTTGGAAATAAGTTTTTAAAATCATTTCAGAAATTAAGAGCAAACTAGAAAAAAAAACCAATAATGTATTAATACAAAAGTTAATGCATTAAAAGAAATTTAAAAAATAGAATGAGGGAAATTTTTAAGTGAAATGTTAATAAATAATGGATTTTATAAGCAAAAAGAGGTAAAAGAGATAGGCAAGAAGATGGAGAATATGTTTAATAAACAATACTTAAGGAAATAAACAATAGAAAAACACTGGAAATTATAACTCTAGTACAGTTTCTTAAAATAAAATGATTAGAAAATATATATTAAAAGATTTTACTTCAAAAGTAGGAAAATACTCTCAGAATGGATATTAAGCATATTTTTATAAAAATGTTAAACAAAATCAGTTCTGGGGAAAGAAAATCAAATTGTTATTAATTTTTGGACAGCAATTCTTTACGCCAGAAAATAATATAGTAAAATTTAATGGGCTTCCCTGGTGGCTCAGATGGTAAAGAATCTCCCTGCAATGCTGGAGACCAGGTTCAAACCCTGGGTCAGGAAGATTCCCTGGAGAAGGGAATGGCAACCCACTCCAGTATTCTTGTCTGGAGAATTCAGTGGACAGAGGGGCCTGGCAGGCTATAGTCCATGGGCTTGCAAAGAGTTGGACATGACTAAGCAACAACTTACACACAATATATTTAATATACTCAAGGAAAGAAAATATGAGTTAAGGATATTATATTCAATCTTTAACATGAAGATTATAAAAATAAAACTTATTAAAAGTCACACAAGAGCTCAGGGAATACTGCCCCATGAGCATTTCCTGAATATTCTCCAACAGAATATACTTCAAACTGAAGAGACATTTACATAAAGGCTGAGGGTAAGTGTTGAATATGTATTTACCTTTAGCACAAAGAATAAATAATTGTTATAAGTGAGTAGTAATGAATATATATTTTAAGTGAAGATACAATATAAGTGTCAAAAACACGGTTGGGTGGATATTGAGGGACTCCTTGTTTCGGGAGCATGAAGAGGTCAGTGAAAAAAAGATACATATAAAACTGAGCAAATGTGTTAAAAATCACCATTTTCAGGGCCCTGGAAATTGACCAAAGACAAACATTTAATTGATAAACATTTCTTCTTTGACAAGCCACCAGAGCTTCAGTAAGAACAGTAGGAGTCTTCAGCCTGCTTGCTTTGGGATCCTTCCATCACTTTTCTCCAGAGAAGGCAATGGCACCCCACTCCAGTTCTCTTGTCTGAAAATCCCATGGACAGAGGAGCCTGGTGGGCTGCAGTCCATGGGGTCACCAAGAGTCGGACATGACTGAGCGACTTCACTTTCACTTTTCACTTTCATGCATTGGAGAAGGAAATGGCAACCCACTCGAGTATTCTTGGCTGGAGAATCCCAGGGACGGGGAGCCTGGTGGGCTGCCGTTCATGGGGTCGCACAGAGTTGGACATGACTGAAGCGACTTAGCAGCAGCAGCAGCATCACCTTTCTCAACTAGGTCGGGGAGAAAGGTCATTTCACCATCTTAGAGCTGGCTACAAAACCCAGCAGCTTTACTTCCAAAAGGGACAGACTTAAGTTAGGTCTGAGCATGATAATCCTTCACATTGTCAGCTAGCAAGTGGTAGGCAACATAAAAAAACTGAGGCCTGGTTACCCTGGGTGTGCAGTCCCAGTGGGGTGAGTGGCAGACCAGACAGACAGTTCACAGAGATTCTAGAAATCAGAGTCATAAAAGAGCTGACATAAATTCTTTACACATCCCAGGCTGACTGGGAAAAATATACATGAGTAAGGGGATCTGAGAGAGCTCAGTGAAAAGTGAAGGCCAAGGGAGGTATTACTGTCGCAACTTTGCACGCAGTCTCTAATTCCCTCCCATACAGACGTCTATGTGTAGAGGGTGGAAGCCTATTGGGCTTGAGGTATTTGAGCACAATTTTTACCAAATTCATCTGTGGACCAACAAAGGGAATTTGACAATGTATGCGCAATTCCTTGGAAACAAAACTAAAGACATGAGAATTATAGTGAAAAGCTAAGCAGAGGTATACGTGTACGGCCAAAAGAGAGAGATTTTGCAATTTAAATACGATTAAGTTATTGAAAATTTTAAAAACCCACAGAATCTAGAGTTGTCATGTTATTTTTTTTAAATGTTTAGCTTTCAACAGCAACAACAAAATGATGATGTATGAAGGAAACAAGAAAGTGTGACCCATACTGAAGAAAAAAGTGGTTCATTGAAATTCACTGAGTAGACCATACATTAGATTTAACAGACTTCAAAGCAGCTATTAAAAGTATGTTCAAAGGATTAAAGCAAAATATGGTGACAATGATTCAATACATAGGGAATTTTAGTGAAGATAAAAAGAAACAGATGATTATTCCAGAGTTTAAAAGTCAATAATAAAAATTAAAAAATTCACTGGAGATTCTCAACAGCCAATTTGAGATGGCAGAAGAAAAAAGAAAACAGCATACCTAAATAATGATTAATATAAATTACCTAATCTGAAGAACAGAGAGAAAAGATCGAAGGAAAACAGAGTTTCAGAACCATATAGGACAAATCAAATGTTCTAACATATATGTAATTAGACTCATAGAAGGAGAGATGAAACAGAGGAGGGCAGAACAAATACTTGAAGAAACAAAAGCCAAAAACTTTATATTTGATTTTTTAAAAATTTCTCCAAATTAATCTACACATTCAAGAACTTTAAAACCTAAGTAACACAAATGTAACCAAATACCCACCTAAGCATATCATAATCAAACTGCCAAAAGCCAAAACAAAGAGAAAATTATGAAAGCAATCAGCAAGGAAAAAATGTCAAACTTATCACACGTAGGGACCAATAACAGAATCAATGGCTCACGTCTCACTGGAAACAATGAAGATCAGAGACATGTTCAAAATACTGAAAGAAGAAACAGTCCACTAAGAATTTTACACTTAGTGAAACTAATGTTCAAAAATAAAAATGAGAAAAAAAGACAAAACAATTCATGGCAAGTAGATTTTTCTTATGTGAAATTCTAAACTATGTCCCTCAGGCTGAAAGGAAATGATACCAAATAGTAACTTCTCTCCATGGGATGAAATGAAGAGCATATGAAATGATAACTATATGGGTCAATATAAGGTTTTATATATATTTTCTTTTTTTCTTCTCAGTTTTTTTTTTAAGAACATGAAATTCTTCAAATCATTAATTATAGCACTGTTCTGTTGGGTCTATTACATGAGATCGTTCATGTGTCTGTTTTTTGGTCTACTTTTCTCTTTTTTTTCACAACTTACTCCAGCACATCCCTTCCTTTTGTTATTATTGTCATTAACAGCACAATATGTCTTCTTTATATATGTAATACATATAACAAACTGCATACATAGAAAACTAGAAACATTGGAGTTAACAATAAGGATATTAAAATAACTTTTTAACATATTCAAGAATAGAGAAAAAGATGAAGGGAATAGATGAAAAAATGAACAAGTTCATCAAAGAATTAAAACTCTATCAAAAACAATAACTGTAAAATATAATATCAGAAATTAAGAATGAATTTGATGAGATTGAAAAATTACTGTGTATCAAGAAAAACACTATTTGTTAATTGTTAAATACATCAATAGAAAATTTCCAAACTGAACCACAGAGAGGAAAAGAAGTAGGAAATAACAAAAAAGTACTAGAAATAATAAAAATATATTTTGATATAGTATTTAACACTAGAAACTTAACATCAAAATTTTAAATACTAATTTTAAAAACATAGAAGAGTTAGAAATAAAGAGTGTATTTCTGTATAATCTAGGAATGGGGAAAATTTTTCGTAAGTATGACTCAAAATTAGAACCATTAAGGAAAAAGTGATAGATTTTATTTCAAAAAGTAAGAATTATGCTGCACTGGAAACAATACCATAAGAAAGTATGGATAGATGAAAAACTGAGAAAATATTTGCAATTCATATCACAAAAGGTTAATAGATTTTATATATAGTATATTTTCAGCCTAATAAAGATAATAACTATAATGAATTAAAACTCACTAATATGCTTAAGTTCATATAGATTCTTGATACTGAACACAAATACTTATTTGTCACCTAAAAATGTTAGTGAACAAACTGATTTTTAAAACTGGTAAAGGGAAAGAATCAAGTGTCTATTCTTTGTTTTTTTTAAACCAATTGTATATCTAATAAATAATTGGTTCATGAGAAGAAGTTTCTCTTTATAAGAACATTTCAGCTGATAAATGAAGGAATGAAAAATTAGAACATCACTATCCAGCAGCCAATACTGAATGAATGGATCTAAGGCAATACCCATCAATGGCTGTTAACATCACACAACCAGACATTATGTAGTGCTGATGTAACTACACAACATCATCTATGAAATATTCTTACCAGAAGATAAAAATAAATGTGATCAAATATGTATACCTAACTAAAAGGTGAAAGAAGAGCATGGAGATACCATGAGATGTAAAAGCAAAATCCAGGCTGTGGGTAATTATACAAGACAAATAATCAAGTTTGCTCAACAGATGCACTGGCAAAGAAAAATAAGAAATGTCAGACAGCCTTCAGATTAAGAGAATAGACTGGTCAGAGGCAGGGGGTGGGAAGTGGGCAAAATGAATGAAGATGATAAAAAGGTATAAAGTTCCAGTTGTAAGATAGATAAATTCTGCAGATGTTATGTAGAGCATAATGATTAAAGTGAAAAACCATACTTCATGTTTAAAAGTTGCTAAAGAAAGTACATCTTAAAGGTCTTCATCATAAAAAAAAAATTGTAACTGTGTGAGGTGATGGATGTTAACTGAACTTACTATGATGATTACTTCACACACACACACACACACACACACACACATACACACATATAAGATCATCATGTTGTATACCTAAAGTGAATACAAAGTTACATGTCAATTATACCTCAATGAAACTGAGGAAAAAAGGTTGAAGAATGAATTATGCCTGTAGGCAGGGTAACAGCATGCAGTTAGACTAAGATTTTCAAGATTATAGTATCAAGATTATTCCTTTCTATTACCAGTACTACCCCTCTGTTATTACAGTCTATACTACTTTATTCCCACACCTCCTCCTCCTTCTACCATTCCTCCTTTTTCTCCTACTAATGCTTCTAAAAGCATGAACACCTCCCCCGCCCAAGACTTTTGCTGTAATCTGGGAAATTAAAGCCACATGTGTCTGTCCTAACAACTACGTATTTTAAACGCATTAGTCTTAATAGTCTGAAGCACTGTGTGATCCAGTAGCATCAAATGAAGGAAACCTGGATTACAATCAACCAAGGCTTGACTCAAAGAATTGTGTTTCTTGGAATAAATCAAATGCTAATCTAAAAGGAAACTCTGTCAAATGAAAATGAAAAAAGAAGCACATGCCGAACGGTGTGTAACATTTCTGCCCTCTTCCACAGCCTCAGAGCACTAGTTCATACAAAGGAACAAGGTACAGTAGAAGAGTCCCTTCCCAGCTTTTCCCTCAAAGCATTTTCCCTCAGCTTCTCAGCTTTTCCCTCAAAGGCTCCAGGAACATGGGCAGGCAGGCAGGCTTTACATTGTTTTGTGAACAGACAGGGAAGAGACTGACCCCGCAGACAACAGAGAGGAAACGGAAAGAGGTCACAACCACCTCTGGTCCCTCAGCATTTTTTACACACCACTTCAATTTGTATTTGTTCACCTACTGCACATACTTGCACTCATGTGTGCTTTGCCGACCCAACCAACCTGTTGAAGGTCTCCCAGGGATGTGAGAGGGAAGTGGCACAAGGGAGAGGAGAAGTGAGCGAAGATCAAAAGAATTAAGGGGAAAAAGATATCATTGGGGGAATTTGACAGGGCTTTTGAGTAACACCTCAAGACGCCCCATCTAAATACCTGTCCCCTAGGTTTATACCAGGCTCACATCTTTGATCAGGTGGCACTAGTGGTAAAAAGCCTCCTCGCCAATGAAGGAAATGTAAGAGACAACTGGTTCAATCCCTGGGTTGGGGAGATGCCCTGGAGGAGGAAATGGCAACCCACTCTAGTATTTTTGCCTGGGAAATCCCATGGACAGAGGAGCCTGATGGGCTACAGTCCATGGAGTTGAAAGAGTCAGACACAACTGAGGGACTGAGCACACGCATCTTTGATCACTGCGTGGTGAAAGAGTTTCCCCCTCCTTTTTTTTTTTTTCTTTTCTATTTTTCTCCCTTTATACCCAAATACACAGCACCAGAACATTTTTTTAACACGGATGCCATTTCTCTCTCCTCTGGTCCAGCTGATGAACAGCAAAGTTATAATCAGACAATTGGGAACTGACAAGCACAAAGCATGTATACATGACTTCTGTCTCCCCAGTGATTTGCTGTTTTTAGCAGCTAGAAGCTTGGCCCTTTAAGAAATACATTTCCCTTCAAAGGCAGCACCACTCTCCTTTCTGAATGACACAATATCTCCTTTCCATTGGCTGTCTTTATGTCCAGTCATTCCCACCTCCTATTTCCTATCCATGTCGTCAATTCTCCATGGAATAAACATTAGGTTCTCAGATATGTAGCAGCATAGTTTACAGTTCTAAGAAGAAGATAAAAAAAATCTTTGTCTAAACTGAAGTTCAACATGTACTTGTGCTAAAGTGTGGCAAATGTTCTGTTTGGCTCCATATTAAAGAAAAGAAATAAAGAAAGTGAAGTCGTTCAGTCCTGTCCAACTCTTTGCGACCCCATGGACTGTAGCCTACCAGGCTCCTCCATCCATGGAATTTTCCAGGCAAGAGTACTGGAGTGGGGTGCCATTGTCTTCTCCTCAAATCCAGACTACCTGACTTCAAAATATATATTATGCAGGTAAACTCTATACAGATCTTCTCATTTCTCTTCATTCTACCTTATCACCCCAATCCATCCCCAAATGAAGTATTTTTTCCTGGAAAACAGCAATGGGAATTGGGGCACTGTTAAGGCAGAAGTAGAAGAGGTCCTGCTCTGTAGCTGGACTGCCAACACCATGGTCTTATCTCTTGATGAAAAGTGGAGAGGAGATAATAAATCCATATGTGTTGTTTGTCCTGGGCAGCTCCTTGCCTTCTTTAAGCATGGCCTTTGTGAGTTAGTTTTTGTTGTATTTTTTTCTTATACCACCAGTTCACTTTGTCCCTAAGTTAAAATCATTCCATTTCGTATGCATTTTCCATTTGTTGACTTTTGTTTTCATTTTTTCCACTAGTATAGAGATAATTTACTTGAGGACCAACTAATTTAGGGTAGCCATTATTATCATCATTTTTCAGATGGGCTCAGAGAACGTACATGCCAATCCCCAGGTGAAATTCAGTTCCAGCCAGAAAGGAATTAGAACTTCAACCTAGGAGTCCTGCCTCCAAAGGTGGCCCTATAAAGCAAGTATGAGTGAATGCTACACATTCTGCAGCCTCCTTGGTACTTTTCCCTGCCTTATAAGAAATATATCCAAAGCCACTTTGATAAATTCCCCCCACAAATCTGTTCTGATTCCTTAGTCTCCCATCTCAGTGAATGGCACCACCGTTCAGGTGTACATGTCAGACACATGCATGTTTTCTCTCTCCTTCACTCACACTGCCATTGTCCTGCTGCTGCTGCTGCTAAGTCGCTTCAGTCGTGTCCAACTCTGTGTGACCCCATAGACGGCAGCCCACCAGGCTCCTCTGTCCATGGGATTTTCCAGGCAAGAGTACTGGAGTGGGTTGCCATTTCCTTCTCCAATGCATGAAAGTGAAAAGTGACAGTCAAGTCGCTCAGTCGTGTCCGACTCTTAGTGACCCCATGGACTGCAGCCTACCAGGCTCCTCTGTCCATGGGATTTTCCAGGCAAGAGTACTGGAGTGGGGTGCCATTGCCTTCTCCGTTGCCATTGTCCTAGATCCACTCTATTATGAAGTCCTACCTGTTTAATGCCCAAAGCATCAAATTTGTCATCTTCTTTCTATATCTATCCAAACAACCACTCTGTCTCCTCTGCATTACTTTACTGGGGTTGTTCCCTAAGTTCTCTCCACCTTTTCTTCTCATCCCCTTTCACTTCATTCGCATACTGGTGCTGGTGAAGCCAGCACCGTCTTTTCATAACACAAATTCAATCAGGCTTTAAATGTCATGCCATCCTTTGGATGAAAATACTTCGATGTCTTCCCAAGGTGCTTAGATAAATATCAAAGCCTTGAACATGGTTGACAAGGTTCGGTATGATCTGGTCCTTACTGTACCTCCCACTTCATCCCTTAATTCTGCACCGCAGTCCCACTGGCATTTCCCCATGTTCTCAAACACTGCATAGCCCTTCACAACAGCAGTTTCCTGTCTCTGGATCCGTCATAAATCTCCCACCTCCCAAATAGTGTTAATATCTACACAGTCTTCAGACCTCGGCTCAGGTGCCACTTTCTCAGAGTCCATTTCCGTGGCTTCTATCACATACTCTCACAAAACCACTGTAGCCTTTATCACTTATCACTGCTTCAATTTAACATTTATTCATAGCATTATTTGATCAATTTCTGTCTTCATTTCCAGGCAATACCTCTTTTCACTCAACCTTTCTGTACTTAGGCACTGTGCTTGGCACATGGCTGGCTCAGAATACATACTTGTTGAAAGCTGAATGCTTTCAACACATGCTTCCTTCCCACTTGCAGTCATGCTTACCATTTGTCTGGATCTTTAGGCTGTAGATTTTCGTCTGAATGCCCTCTGGATACAGAGTGAAGCTACACTCATACTTCCCGGTGGTCGAGGAGGAAACATTCCTCAAGTACAGAGTCCACTCAAACACATTCCCAGGAGGTTCTCTGAAAGCCACCAGTGACCTACAGGCACTCTTGCTATCACAGTAGAAGCCATGTTGGGGATGATAAACTGCAAGCAAGTCCACCTTATCAGTGACCTTGGACCACTGCATCTGCACCAAGATGCCTTTCTTCTGTGTTTGGCAGGTCAGGTTGACATCAGAGCCAGGTAAAGCGTAAATGTGTTCTTCCGCACCGAATGTTTCTTCCACTATTCCTGAAAAGGAAGGGTGTGAGCCATCAGTTTGCATGATTCACAGAGAGGGATTCCTTGGTGAAAGACCTTGGTTACCCTGGTGAACTGAGGGAGCAGGTGGAACTTTCTTTCCTGGCTGCCTTAGCATTCGGAGGGAACTTGTGCCAGATTCAGAGAAAGAAGCATAAAACTCAAACACAAATAAGAAGACATTTGCTTAAAGACACTAGAAGAAGTTAGTAAATTTTGAATATCTCTTGGTCTATTGGTCTGTCCAAAACACAACTTAAGGTCTCTGAATACCTATGAAAAAAATTAAGCCTATTTAAAGATTGAAGCCCACTAGTAAATCTATTATGACAGCTATTCCTGCAATGAATATAATTGGCTTTTTTGTTTATGAGTTAATAGCACATAACACACAATAACACCAAATATTATTTTCTGAAGCTGAAAAGTAACTAATGAGCATATAACAATTTTAAAAAATACATGTTTACAGGTGGCTTTTACATATAGGTTATCTTGTTTAATCCTCCACACACATCAAAGCGTAATGCTGTTAACACTATTCATCAAAGGCACAGAGAGACTAAGTGATTTGCTTAAAGTCACACTTCAGTGAAAGAACATGAATTCAGTTGTCTAGGGTCTGCGCTCTTTCTATAACCTTCAGGACCTCCAAACTCCCTTCCAAATTGGTTGAGAAGAGTAAGAAATTTGACATTCTATATAAAAGAGTCAAAAAGGCCATCATTTCCCTATAGTTAGGATTTCTGAGGTAAAAAGGGGGAAATAGTGGTAGGGGTTTCCACTAAAAATAAACCATTGAGCAGCAGCATCTATAATCAACACTGAGATACTAGACATGAAAGAAGATTCCCTCTCATCAGTTCTTTGACCAAATGGTACAAGACACTTCAGACATGTTAAGCCTCTGACATGCCTTCCATAGTGTAGGTCTCAGTTTTAGAATTAACATGAAATACTGTTTCAGGCATGATCTATTATTGTGACAAGTACCCCTGAAGCTCACAAAGGAAAAAGATAAAAAGATGACAAGCAACTGAGAAAAAACCAGGCTCTCAAAGGTACTTGACGAATGGGAATTACTACACTTTTATGGATGCAGAAGTTTGGGTAGGCAGAGGTTAGTGCAGTTTAATGTAGCTGCCTGTGAGCTCGGCTTTGCCTGATAATACACCTCTTATCCTATCTAAAGCATTATATTCCAATGTCTCCTTTGATTTAGAAATCCTCTTTAAAATCTTTGTAGCTATATCTGAAAAGCACAGTTAATTCTTAAGACACTCAGGCTCACA
Organism: Bos javanicus; assembly: GCF_032452875.1. NCBI lineage: Eukaryota > Metazoa > Chordata > Mammalia > Artiodactyla > Bovidae > Bos > Bos javanicus. Next base: position 56,597,905 of record NC_083868.1, on the reverse strand, counting down.
GTAATACCCTCATGTTATGGAATGCAGAATGAATCTTTCTTCCTGCTATTTTAAACAGGCCCTTTAGGCGCTGGTCCCTGCTGTCACAAGGAGTCTACTTTTTCTTCCAGGTCCATACCTATACATGCCTCATTAAAATTCAGCGTATGTTCAACTCCCAAAGATCTGAGTATTTGGAGGAGAAAAGCTTGTTAAATCCAAAAGAGAAAGTATTTGAGAGAGAGAAAAAGTTGAGCAAGAAGCTCTGAGCCTTGATGGCATTGTGATTTTTTCTTTTTTTTTAAAGTGTTCCAGCGTTGTTCTGACAACCACTTGGAGAACATTTCATTTTCAAGAAGCATAGTTTTCCAGTTACTCCAGAGACCCTCTTAGGAAGGAAATGGGTGAAAATGTCTCAGAGCAGTGGCACAAACCACCCATTCCTTTCTTGTTTTTAGTGCTCATTTGTAATCATTTCTAGATCCTTACATCTCTCTGAGAGCTGCCACTTAAATACATAACTGAAAACTTTAGTAACAATCTGCCTTTGGTGATCAATTCCAGCAGTAGTCACAAGGCATTTTCAATGACCAGAGGCCCCTTTCCTCCCTAAAGCAGCCAGTGTGACAAGAAAGGACAACCAGAAGCCTTACCCCTGACCAAATGCATCTGGATGATGGAATAGACAGCACAGTATGTCCATTTTTTCTCCATTGTCTCCTGAAGGCCTCACACCAGCATTTTCATAATGATCACGGAAGTCAATAGACACCTTTAACTAAGCAAACTCCAGACACCCTATTCGTGCTGAAAAACCCCACACCCACCACACGCCTGTGTCTGTTTATCACTTGGCAAGACCCCAGGAAATGAGACGTCAACAGGAAAGTAATGTGGTTCACAGCTAAGTATAACCTTCAACAGAACAATGTTGAAATTTTTCTCTGAAGTCTTGTGCATCACCTTCGTTAAAAGCATTTTCAATATCCAAAGATTCTCTCCTTCAGGATCTCTGTGTCAGTCAAACTGCTTCTAAAATCCAAACAAAGGAAATCATGCAGAGCAGTTCATAATGTGCTTTTCATGCATTTCTTTGCAAGAGCACAAAGTCGTTTAACAAATGTAAGCTCACCGTCTTTCATAATAGTCTTTCTGTTCAATTTTAAAATATGTTTTCTTTCCAGAATTACTTCAGGGTGAAAGGACAAAGAATTAACACATTTAATTTTAATAAAATCTGAAAAGTAACAGAGGTCAGCTCCTGCTAGGAAATGGAATTTTAACATCTCCTTTCTTTCAGGGAAACCCACATTCCCTGAAGGTGGAGAAGTGAAGGCTCCTTTTCCACTCCATCCAGGATAGGCTGGTGGTCAGGGAGGAAAGTCTCCCACCATGAGGGCAGGACGTCTGCTTTGATGATGACAGAAAAGCATGTCTATACTTTAGCAAACACCATAGAGAAACAGAGAAAACAATCAGAATCCAAAGGCCGAGTATCTCCCACCTCAACTGGCTCCCAGGCTTGTTAACATCCACCCACTAACTTTCATTTACAGAGGTCAGAGACTAGATTTCAGGGAAATGACTCCTTGGTAAAGACGTGTGGTTATTCACAGAAGGACATGATGACTGTTCCCTGCCAGATACAACTGTCCTGGGTTTCTAGCTTGGGGTAAAATAGGATGTCTTTACCTTCCAACATTAAGAAATGTTAGGCTGGAATTACAGAATGAGTTTAATGAACCTAGAATAAAAATAAATATATACCATCTTATGAACAATTGGTGAAATATTCTGTGACCCTAATCTGATTACTGAAATGTAGGAAACACCCAGCAAGCCTAAAGACAAATGAGTAGGCTGAGTTGTGTTCTTAATGGTTTCTCTTTTGAGGTCAGGCGGAGATAATTCTGAGCAGGTTGTCATCAAGTATCCTATTATTATGCATGTACTGATCTGTCCCTTGCAAGGATTTAGGGGGATATGGAGGATGCTAAGATATAAAGCATCATTCCTGCCATTCAGGAGATTTTAGAATTACCTGGGAGAAGAGATTTTTCACATGATGAAATAGGGCTACTGTCTTCCTGAACGTCCAGGCTACCCTCTACAGCACCACTACAAACATTTGCTATGACAACTGTCATACTTACTCATTACTACTCAGCTAATGATGTTTCCTGCAAAAGCCAGACAATAGAGTTACTGATTTCCTAGTCCAGGACTCCCAGACTTCTATTCTTACTCCCCACCCTCAACTCATCAGTAAGTCTCAGGTCCCTGGAGTTGTTGGGTCAAGTGGGGCTGACAGGTATTTTCAGGGAGGGATAGGGAGTTAAAAGTCTTTGAATGAAAGGCAGGAAGAAATATAACTGATCTTGATGCTTTCATCTCTGCCCTTTTTCTCCTAGAAATTCCAGTAAATCACAGTGATGGAGTATAGTAGCAAAAACAGGCCAGAAGATACAGTACAAAGACCCTGATCTGTAGGTTAGTGTCCCTATTAAACTGAGACACATTACAAGCCTGGGGAGGGATTTCAGCTACCTGCTCTACTTTTCATATTAAGAGAAATCTACCTAACTGGATGCCAATAAGAATCTAAATTTATTGAATTCTCTAAGAAAAATATCCTCCCCTTAATGTTTCTAGAGGTCTCCTATCTTTTAATGTAGTAAAGTGAAGCAACTCTTAAAAAAAAATCCCTCAGATTCAGAAAAAGGGGAATTCTCATTTATTTTCCATAGCTACAAACTCACTGTTAATGAAATACTTGCCTCTCATTGGGGTTGGGATGCCCAGGGTTCCCATATAGTGGCTACCGGGCAAAGCTCCCTCCTGGGTGTTGTTTTATACTTCTGTGGCCCAGAGTCAACAGATTGGACAGGTTTTCCTTTGAGACTCAACCAGGCTCTAAGAGAAGAAAAATTTTGGATGCCCACAGAACATTAATTGTGCACGCCTGGCATCCGGCAGTTGCCAGCCCTGCATCAGCCCCTCCGTGGCTGTTTGCATGCAGCAGGTGGCAGCAACGCCCCGCAGACCAATGCTGCTAGCCCGGTGATGGGAATTGCCCCCACCCTGCTTTTCAATCCCAGGAATATTTTCTAAAGGCCCTTTCAGCATAAGGATAGGCATTCTCTCCACTTAAAAATAACTCTTCTGTGAAGTCATGTCAATCTCTTCTATTATCGTCCCTGCTCACAAATCCCCACTGCAGTGTTTCTTCTGCTTTAGATTCGGGTCTGCTGCATATACCGAGAAAACAGAGGCAGCCAGTTTTACACACAAAAGGAAATCTTGAACTTCTTGAACTTCAGAGGCAAATTCAATTATTGACAGAGAGAAGTGGGGGCACCCATTATTTCTGCTAGAGGCAAGCCATAATTGTGTGTTTTGGACAAAGTTTTTAAATGCTTCGTCTAAACACTAACCCTCAACGAGATAAGGACATTTTCAGAAATAGGAACTGAGCAAAAGATAATCTTCCTCTTGTGGTTTTCACTGAGGTTAACTCAAAATATGACTGATTAGTCTTAGATTTCACCCTTTAACTACTTACATAAAAAGAACAGGAATGTGCAGTGTTCTACTGTTGTACATGTTTCTTTACCAAAATGCTTAGAACACAGTCTAGTTAATGCTTCAGTTCATCAAAAAAACATATATTTAGTGCCAACTCTTAAGGGATTACTACTGAAGAGGCATAGTCCTAGGTGATTTTAAAATACAGATGATAAAATGCAGCCCACGTCTTTAAGACAACTAATCATTTTGCTGGGGAGAAAACTTCCACACTCACCAAAGAAGTCAAGTAACATAAAGCACAGAAGTGAATGAGTAGGTGGCACAGGTCTTTAGAAAAGGGAGTGATCTCTTAGAGATCAGTGGGCTAGGAACATATCAAGTGTGAATCTTAACTTGGCTTTATATTGTAGAAGTGAATCTGGGGGAAAGCATGAGGTAAGTCATCCCAGAGAGAGAAAACAGGAAGAGCCAACACTTGGGAGTATTGAATTTCAAGGTCAATGCAGTGAGTTAGCTGTTATCATGAAGCAAAGGCTTTCTTGGGGGTGTTGAAGCAAAGTCATACTAGGATGAGTTTTAAGTTCTGGAGAGCTTTGAATTCTAGGTTATAGATTTTTTCCTTCATGTCAGAGAGAGTTACTGGATTTTCAACAAAAGAGTATTGTACTTAAGAGTAACATTTTAGTAGGATAAATCAGGTGAATTAGTAGGTAGACATGTGTAGACTGAAAAAAGAAGGCAAAAAAAAAAAAAAAAGGCAGGAGATCTCTTAGGAATTTTGTACTTCCTTAGGCACCTCAGGATGAGAGCTTTCCTCGCAGTTGACTTACTACTGTGTGATGGGGGCGTGGACATTACAAAGAAAGAGGAGGTAAAGCTTGGTATCCAATTGCACATGGAATAAAATCTCCTCTGAATTTTCATGCACCTGAATACAAGGAAAGAAAAACCAGCTACAGTTGGATTCCTGCTGGAAGAATGGGTCCTACTCCCTTGCCCTCCCCAGGAGTAATCATCAAGGGATCACTGGACTTCCAACTGGAAGTGAACCAATTAGGTACAGGTAGTGGCCCTGCCTCCATGAGAATGAAGGTCCTTCTTTTGGTTTTCACTCAAATTTTTTGAATCTTGAGAATTATCATCTAATAGAGGAGAAAGAATTTCATGAGACTTTTCACACAACAATCTGTTTTATCACCATCATTTCTATCATGCTCAGTCCATCTGTTGAGGACTAGTTTTAATGCAATCCGTTTTTCTAATGACAACTGCTCATTATAAGAAAACACTTTAAAAGGATAAAAATAAATAAATAAAAATCAGTTGGCATTCTAAGCACCCAAAGACAGACTGAAGTACTTATATTTTGTCTTATATTCTTCTAGACAATCACATAAATATGTATATATGAAGAAGATGGATGCTCTCTATGCACTCTACCACATGCACTCTAACCTGTGCTTTGTTTACATCATACTATATTGCAGACACAGATATATGTTATACAACAAAAATAAACTTATTCTTTTTAAAATAGTTGCATAATATATTATTCTACAGAAGTCCAGAAAACTGTTTTTAAGTAAAAATTAAAATATTTTTCATTTTGAGAAACAGAATTACAAAGTTCAGTTGAATTATTATAATAACTAACCTTTGGATATTTCTTTTCAGTGGCAAGTTGAAATAAAGAGAGGGAGAGAGAAAGAGAGAGAGAGAGAGAGGGTTCCTGATTTTTCCAAACCCCTGGGAAGCTAATGATTCAATAACTCAATAATTTTGACTTTTGCAGAAGTTGGCATAAACAGAATTAGAAGAAATATTTTAAATTCTACATTCTATCTGGTTTCAAAGTAATGAAATTTATTTCAAATATCTCTTCACATTCAATGGAGAAATTTTAAAACACCTTGAAAAATTAAGAAGTGTTTAATTGATCTTAAAGCTTAAAAAAAAAAAAAAGCATGAAACAAAATCACACACCCTGATCCTTTTGTTGTTGTTGTTCGGTCACTCAGTAATGTCCGACTCTTTGCAATCCCGTGGACCTCAGCATGCTAGGCTTCCCTGTCCTTCACCATCTCTTGGAGTTTGCTCAAACTCATGTCCGTTGAGTCAGTGATGCCATCCAATCATCTCATCCTCTGTCGTCCCCTTCTCCTCTTGCCTTCAATCTTTTCCAGTATCAGGGTCTTTTTCAATGAGTCAGCTCTTGTAGACTGCTGCAAATAAACTCTTAGCCACATTATCTTTTTACAAGCTACAGATTCACATAGAGATACTGTGCTACTACACTCTGTAAAAACAATAGACTAGGGAAAGTCTGCCAAGCAGTGGATCTGACTTTTGTCAGTAATTCCCCTTTCCTTTTTCCCCAATAATTTGCTTTAAATGAAGCTCTAAGTTTGAGAGTAAGTAAGAAAGGTAAAGAGAGAAAAAGAGACCATGTCAGTTTTTTTTTTCTTCTTTCTTCCTTCCTTCTCTCTTTCTTGTAGTGAACCTAATGCAAAGTTAATTAAATAATGCTATCAGGAAATAGGAGATGTGATTAATAGATTTCTAGGGTAACTGAGAGCTAAACCAATTTTTTTTTTTTCCTGGAGGAGAAAGGATTGTAAGGAGGAGAGGAAATGGTCAGACAGAAAGTCCTCATTGCTGAACATCTTTTTAAAAGGTATTTCTTCTCATTTCTGGATCAATAAAAACCTTGTAATGAACATTATTTCATTTTATTTGGTGACTCAGGTTCTTACAGAGACCAGGGATATTGTTCTAAACCTCAGACCCCAGAGCGGAACAAAAGAACATAGAGGATAGTTGTGAATAAAAACATACTCCCCACTTCCAGAAAAGTCTAACTTTTCAAAGATTTGTCTTTTGTGGAAGGGTCAAAAATAGAGGAACAAATGTGTTTGCACACAAAACGTGAATATTTTCTGCCAAGATCTAGAGAATGTTGGAGCTAGAAGCAATTGTATGATTATCTGGTATAGACAGAACACTTCATCTTACAGATAAAAAAATTGAGGCACAAAAGATAAGATTGTCTTGCCCAAGGTCAAAGATTTTTTATAAAGAATTCTATACTACTTGCTATACTGAGTTGCTTCAGTTGTGTCTGATTCTTTATGACCCTATGAACTGTAGCCTGCCAGCCTCCTCTGTCCATGGGATTCTTCAGGCAAGAATACTGGAGTGGGTTGCTATTTCCTCCTGCAGGGGATCTTTCCAACCCAGGGATCACACCTGCATCTCTTAGGTCTGGTGCATTGGTAGGCAGGTTCTTTACCACTAGCGCCACCTGGGTCTTATCTCAACACTATTAAAAAATTCAGTTGCCTTCAGTACCTTGACAATGAAGCAACAATCTAGAAAACATAGGTTTTAAAAAAATTCCTATGACATTTTTCTCTACTAACCTGCACTTGTATGTTACAGAGGAAACAACAGTGAGTGATTTATATGTATATATTTGTATATGTACAGGTATATTTATATAGTCATACTCAACATATGTAAACACATGTATATATACTTGCTGAAAAATTTCTGTTTGTGCATTTGCTTGCTTGCTTTTCAAGTTAATTTCCTGGAGGAATTCTGACTATTTCTTTGGGTGAAACCAGGCATGCTATATTTTAATGGAAATTATTGAATTAACCTCACCCGGGTGTTTATAACTCAGCATCAGTTTTATCCTATTTTCACTGTTCTTTAGTCACTTATCTTTTTTCCCCCTGGTTTTGCTCAGAGAAAGCATCATAGGTCTCTTATTTACAATTCCAAGCAATTCTTTTTCTCTTTTCCATCTCCCCTTTATCCCCAGTACCCACAATTAGAGCTGAGTGGGGAACCCAGCACCTGGCTGGGAAGGCATATCTCTGGGAGCATGAGATGTTGGTGTAAACAAAACGACAAAGAAAATGCTGTGTGTGGAGAGTCCTCTGAAACAAGCTGAAAATCCTCAAGGCTTTTTTTTTTTTTTCCCTAAAACAAAATCATGTTTTGTCACTTTGGAGAATGTTAGAAAAGCTTCTTTCCCCCTAAAAGAGAATCATGGCTCATTGCTTTTGAGAAAGTTAGAGTCTACTTGGAATTAGAAGTATTTGTATCAATTTCACACTGTAAGCACAGTTATAGAACCAAGAAACCTCAGAAGAATCAGCTCCCTTATTTTAAAAATAAGGACTCTGGTGTCCAGGGAAGGGAAATGATGAACCTGAAGTTACAAGAGTTATTTATACTGTAAATATTGAACTCAAGGGTTTGGCTTTACCTTGGACTACTTTCTTTTCTCCACAGAAGGAAGGATCAATCATACGACAGATGTTGCTATGTATGAGGCCAGGAGTGAAGGACAACAGAAGCAGGCTGAAATGTGGGTGCTGGGTTGTCAACCAAACTCAGTCCCCAACAAAGCATTTCACCCCCTGCCATATCAGCCTCACAGCACACATATCTCAGATGTGTGCCTTTGTGACAGACAACTGCTCAGAGACTTCGAGAGATACTTGAGAGAGGTGCAGACCTCAACTGTCAGCTCTGTGAATGTCCAAGCTCCTTTCCGGATACACCCTAGGTCAGACACACAGCAGCTCACCAAGGCTCCCCCCCCACCAACTCCACACTCCCTCTCTCACCACAGTCCTGCCCAGTCCTTCCTTTCTGTCCCTCGTGTTTGTATTTGCCATTTTCTCTGCTTTGAACACCCTTCCACGAGATCCTTCAGTTCAGTTCAGTTCAGTCGCTCAGTTGTGTCCAACTCTTTGCGACCCCATGAATCGCAGCACGCCAGGCCTCCCTGTCCATCACCAACTCCCAGAGTTCACTTAGACTCACGGCCATCAAGTCAGTGATGCCATCCAGCCATCTCATCCTCTGTTGTCCCCTTCTCCTCTTGCCCCCAATCCCTCCCAGCATCAGAGTCTTCCAATGAGTCAGCTCTTCGCATGAGGTGGCCAAAGTACTGGAGTTTCAGCTTTAGCATCATTCCTTCCAAAGAACACCCAGGGCTGATCTCCTTCAGAATGGATTGGTTGGATCTCCCTGCAGTCCGAGGGACTCTCAAGAGTCTTCTCTAATTTCTGGGGCTGTTCAAGTGCCCTTTCCTCCATGAGGCCTTTTCTGACCTCTGTGACTGAGCATCCCCCACCTCCTCCCACCATGGGTCTCTGCCACACCAAAAGCTGTATTTCCTTTGTCATGCCCATCACTGTAAGTTAAGTTTCTGACTTTCTTATTGGTATAATACACCGTCACTTTGCATTAGTATGTGTAAGCTCTGTGAGTACAGGGAATCTGTGCCTTGTCAAACATCCTTTCTCTCCACGTTTGACCTCCAGCTATTGTGGAGGCAACCAGCAGCTACCATCTGCAGCCTGAAGGCACCCTTCCCCAGCTTCTCTGAACACCTCTTACTTTCTGACTTGGGCATCTCTGGGGAAGAGATACAGGATCTCATCCCCTCTGACACATGTACAATGTTGAAAGTACAGGGAGTTAATGCCCCAAGGCAGGGGGTGGGGGGACACGACCAGGGGGAGCAGGAGCTGCTGCATAAATCCCTCCTCTTCTGATGCTCATTTGGGTGATTCTCACATGAAAATGTTCTACCTGACTCTTCAGAAGGCATCCAGAGGGACGCAGACACATTTGTCCACCATGTCAGTTGTTTAATAATACACCCTTGAACTGCCTTTTCCTTCTTCTTTATGGTATTTTTTTCAGTCCCCAATTCCTGTTCCAGAGAATATCATCCTCAAGTAACTAAGAAGGCCCAAATCTCAGTTGTGCTTTTGGAGACAAAGTCTGTCTCCCTACTCCCTGCTCTTTCTCCAGCCCCCACGGAAACTATATGAATTCTTCTAGGTAGGTGAAACTCTCTTGACTAAGAAACACCATTTCCCATCAATGAGGACAATATTGCATATTCATCTTACAACCTGCAGAAAACTGAAATAAGCTAGTAAAGGTGTCCTAAAAATAAGATATAGCCTTCACTTTGATTAGCATCTCATCAAATATTGGGCTCCAGCTCTGTCCAGCACTAGGACTGATCTACAGAACAAAGATATAGGACCTTTTCTTCCCTGATGTGTCTTCAGCTTTACCAAGGAGAGGGGTGACTACTGTAAGGACCCCCACCAGATCTACCACGAGTTATGACCTTTATTTCTGCTTTATTGACTATGCCAAAGCCTTTGACTGTGTGGATCACAATAAACTGTGGAAAATTCTGAAAGAGATGGGAATACCAGACTACCTGACCTTCCTCTTGAGAAACCTATATGCAGGTCAGGAAACAACAGTTAGAACTGGACATGGAACAACAGACTGGTTCCAAATAGGAAAAGGAGTACGTCAAGGCTGTATATTGTCACCCTGCTTATTTAACTTATATGCAGAGTATATCATGAGAAACGCTGGGCTAGAAGAAGCACAAGCTGGAATCAAGATTGCCGGGAGAAATATCAATAACCTCAGATATGCAAATGATACCACCCTTATGGCAGAAAGTGAAGAGGAACTAAAAAGCCTCTTGATGAAAGTGAAAGAGCAGAGTGAAAAAGTTGGCTTAAAACTCACCATTCAGAAAACGAAGATCATGGCATCTGGTCCCATCATTTCATGGGAAATAGATGGGGAAACAGTGAAAACAGTGACAGACTTTATTTTTTGGGGCTCCAAAATCACTGCAGATGGTGACTGCAGCCATGAAATTAAAAGACACTTACTCCTTGGAAGGAAAGTTATGACCAACCTAGATAGTATATTGAAAAGCAGAGACATTACTTTGCCAACAAAGGTCTGTCTAGTCAAGGCTATGGTTTTTCCAGTGGTCATATATGGATGTGAGAGTTGGACTGTGAAGAAAGCTGAGTGCCAAAGAATTGATGCTTTTGAACAGTGTTGTTGGAGAAGACTCTTGAGAGTCCATTGGACTGCAAGGAGATCCAACCAGTCCATCCTAAAGGAGACTAGTCCTGGGTGTTCATTGGAAGAACTGATGCTGAAGCTGAAACTACAATACTTTGGCCACCTCATGCAGCTGACTCATTGGAAAAGACCCTGATGCTCCTTGAGGGCAGGAGGAAAAGGGGACGACAGAGGATGAGATGGCTGGATGGCATCACCGACTTGAAGGACATGAGTGTGAGTGAACTCCAGGAGTTGGTGATGGACAGGGAGGCCTGGCGTGCTGTGATTTATGGGGTCGCAAAGAGTCAGACATGACTGAGCGACTGAACTGAACTGATGACCTTTAATTTCCCTATGAAGTCTATTAGACTAAGGAAATTAGCAGTTCATAAAAGAGCTGACAATATATACATTGATGAAGTGAATATAAATTTAAAAACATTTCATGGCCGACTTGCCAAATGCTCAAATCAACCATAGAAAACACATAAATCCTTGTCACTAGCGTCATGGAATTCAACAGCAGCACATAAGATTAAAATAAGGGTGAGAAACTTACCTCTACCAATGACAAAAGTCTTTCTCCGATTTCGTTGTTGTTCAATCACCAAGTCATGTCCGACTCTTCACAACCCTATGGACTACAGCACACCAGGCTTCCCTGTCCTTCACCATCTCATGGAAGTTTGGCCAAGTTCATGTCCATAGTTTCTCCGACAGTCAGAGTTAAATGATATAAAGCTGTAACTATGAGCAAATCAATGTGGTAAAATCTGTGTCTCTTACATATAGGCACATAATATTTTAGAAACAACAGAAAAGCTATAATGTGACTTTTTCTGTCGCTGGTGGCTTAGCAATTCACTGAAGCAATAGCTCCCTGGGAAGAGCACCACCCCAGAGTCGATCAGCTAAACTTTTCCCAGCAGAAAACAGAAGGCACACTCAAAAGTGATAACGGAATAGAGTTTAATCTAGAGTTTATTTATAAAGGCGCAGCAGGGTATAGGGGAAACAAGGGATGGCAGAGTTCTCAGAACTAGCAGCACTGAGAAGCAACTTTCTTTCTCAGGACTGGAGGAAAACAGAAGAACATACCCAGAGAGTGTGTCTGTAGGGAGAGGAGCTCCTGAAAGGAAGTATGTCCTTAGTGTGGAAGTGCAGCCATGCCAGGGCAACCTCTCAGGTAGGGACCTGGGGATATACATATGTCAACCTTACTCTTTTCCCTCCATCTTGTCAAGTGAGGCTTCCTTAGTGGCTTAGACAGTAAAGAATCTGCCTGCAATGCAGGAGATCTGGGTTTGATCCCTGGGTTGGAAAGATCCCCTGGAGAAGGGAATGGCAATCCACTCCAGTATTCTTGCCTAGAAAATCCCATGGACAAGAAGAGCCTGGCGGGCTACAGTCCCTGGGTCAAAAAGAATCAGACACAACTGAGCAACTAAGTACATTTTGTCAAGTAGTTTTGACAAATACATATTTTCTATTTCATCAGATAGAGGGAAGAAGGAGAGTGAAGAAGAGATATTTACATGTACCCATTGGCTGGACCAGAGGTCAAGGGAGCTCATTTACATATCCACATAGCTTATGTTGCCAGGACTATGAGTATGATGGATCCAGAGGGACAAACAGATAACATCCAGCACAGCAGCTGAACAGTGCTCAGGTATTGTAACAGGAAAAGCTGCAGGCTTTCTTTACTGGTCCATTTGGATGAGGACAGGGCTTTATGGGGAGTGCCTAGCCTACTGGCAAGGGGGTACCTCAGAACTACCCATAGCATGATGGCTGAAAGTCAGGCAAGGATGTTTTTTCTCCCTTGAGAAGGGCTTAAGAAGGTACCACTTACTTTAGTCTTGTGCGACGAGGTGTGTTCTGTCACAGGCAGGAGCTCCCCCACATTGGCAGTGCCTTCAAGAGGATCCCAGATTTCATGGAAGAAAACAGTGGAAATCAGGAGAGTGTCATTGTGTTCTGTGTATAGAGTGACTAAGACATTCTTTTGAGACTCTAACCGTGATAGAATAGCATTTAGTTCTTGTTTTTAAAGACAAGTGAAGAATCAACACCCTTCAGATTAATCATGTCTGTCACCTCCATGTACTTCAAGAGCATGCCTTGGGGACACCAAGTGTTACCATTTAAAAGACTTTTTTTTTTCCATTAGGTCTTAACATTCTAAGTAGGATAGAGTTCCCTGAGAGCTTGAGAGTGAGCATAGGCATCAATATGAAATTCTTGTTTAGGAAAACCTTTGGATTTTTCCAATGTGTTCTTTACCTTTATAACATGGAAATGAAGCCTGAATATGGGCCAGAAAAATACTCCCATGATCTAATAGGAGGTCACGGTGGAAATGAATACTTGCTCATTAGCAAAATAACTAGAAACTGACTGGTTTTAATGTGGGAGGCAGGACCCAGTCACAAACTATGAACTAAGACTCTTCTTTCATGAATATCTATCAAGACATTATATACCACCATCTGAAGTCATGCATTCCTGGATCCCGATGTATTGTCATGGTCACTAAATTCACTGGATAGAGATTTTGGAGACTATGGGTTTTAAAAATATAATTTCTTATGTAGATATTAAAGGTATAACATGTACTAGTTTTCTGGGGCTGCTATCACAAATTACCAGCAACGTGGTGGCTTTAAACAACAAAAATTTATTCTGCAACAGTTCTGGAGACAAGAAGTCCCAAACCAAGGTGTCAGTAGGGCCTCCCCACCACCCAGGGCTCTAGGGAACAACCTGTCCCGTGGCTCCTGAGCCTCTGGGGTCTGTCAGCATCACCCCTCTGGGATGCCTCGGCCTTCACAGGGCCTCCTCCCCACTGTCCTCTCCTCTTCTGTTTCTAGTAGGAGCACTAGCCACTGAATTTAGGGCCCACCCTGTTAATCCAGGATGATCTCATCTCAAGATCTTTAACTTAATGACATTTGCAAAGACCCTTTTCAAATTAGGTCATATTTATAGATACTGGGGATTAAGACTTGCATATATTTTGCCAGGTGTGGGGGGATACCATTCAAACCACTAAAGATGTGATAAATAAAAAAAAAAAATCATCTTTATATTCTCTAATCTTTAAGATAATTCCTTCTACTCATACTCAGTACTGCTAATCATCCATTTAGCCTTCTAATTTTTGAAAAGCATTACTTCTATTAAATTTTTTTTCATTCTTTCCAACTTTGTGTATTTAACACCCTACCTCATGTTTCTAATCACAAGGATTATCACACCAAAACCTGTATATAGATATAAAGATAAACACCTTCATCAGTTTGGAATAATGAGTGTTGAATATGGGCTCTGTAGTTAGATCTGCTTCAGCTCTTGGCTCTGCCATTTCCCATCTGTGACCTTAAACAAGATGCTTAGCCTCTCTCGGCTGCCATGTCTGTAAAATAGGGTGGGTGTGAGAGGTGACAACATGTAGAACACCTGGAACCAAAGTAAAACCACTGCAAAATTAGCCATTACTAACACAAAATGCACAGTACCTTTTACATTTTGTTTTTCTTGTGATAGCAATAACTTTTTCCAAAATGTTAATTTGCACTTATTGCCTAATTCTTTCCTCGATGAAAACCATTTGTATTTATTTTTCTCTACTTGTATCAACTGTAGATTCAAAAGACCTGGAGACAGGTGACTGATGCTTGGGTTAGTGCCATTATTGTTAACTCAAGTTCCCAGCAAGTTCTCAATCCCTAACAGACAGTGACATAATGGAGCAAATGTGATCCAAGAATTTGAGCTCCGACCATGGGAATTTAGAAAGTCATGTGAGAGACCTTGGGGGAAGGGAGAAATGCCCATGAGAGCCTTGCAATATCATCTTTCTAAGCAATGTTATGTATAGGCAGTGGTTAGCAACTGAGGGTTTGGTTTGAAACAAGCTATAGTTTAACATCTAGGATTCACTAGCTATTAGTCAAATGCCCTTGGTGAAGTCACTTAACTTCTTTGAGTGTCAGTTTTTTTACATACAAAATAAAGATAATGACAATACTCAAACTCCGGGGTCGCTGTAAGAATTCAGTGAGACCACATACATGAAACCACACACATGGAAGGTACAAAACCTGGCCCCTATGTACCTACAGAATATTATTAATAAAAATAAGACCCAAAGGAGAGAAGTCAAGAGAAGGAAAACAGTTTCTGGACGTAACTGTCTCCAAATCAGTGTGGTTGGACAGACAGTTCATTTAATTTTCCTCATTAGTAAAACAGTGAACTGCTAAAAGTTAAACAAATGAAAGTTGCTTTCTAGTTCATTGATTCAAGACGAGATTAATGGTCATCACTAAATGACTTCTAGAGAGCCAACCGAGTCATCTGCATGGCTTGCTGTTAAGTTATAAAATAAAAGATTTCCATGAAATATACAGATGATAGGCCATACAAATCACAAAAATTACAATGAATTATATGAATGATTATCTTCTTCTGGCAGATGCAGACTGTAATCCCTTAATACTCCTCCCCGTACCCACATGCCCAACTGAGGCTTTTCCTGTGATCCTTAAAAAATCAGTGCTACAGTAGATCAGTCATAGCTTGTTGTAGTGACTGGCTTAATAGGAAGATTTTGCCAGGTCTTACATCAAAGCCTAAAGTAAACAGCCACCCAATATACAGATTGTACTGGTTAGGGTATAGAGCCAATATAAAAGATATATAAACTGAATTAATAAATCTATCTACTTAAAAATATTAAATTGGAAGAGTTTGAGGTCTCAGGTTCTCTATCCTTTTATCTCCTTAGCAAATTTTCTCAAATCGAAGTATAGTTTTAATAAAACTATGGATTCCATGGAAATCATAGGCAAGTTAGCAAATATAGTTGCTTCCTGGAGTGGTGTTGGTTTAAGGCAACTTACTCTAGACCAGATGAATAGAGTCTACACTTCTATTCGATTCATTTGTGAATTTAAATTAGTCCCAGATCGTCCAACAATCAAGTTGTTTAAGCTAGCCCTGAGGGAGCCTTGTAGTTTCCTTGGCAGAGGAAGGTTGTGATACTGTCACAGAAAGGAGGGGAACATTAAGAAACTCAGTCTCCAGGAATTTACATGGTTGTAAATATTTAGCATAAAAGTTTAGGGAATGATGAATCAATATGTACTCAGAGGTGACCATAATGATCTGATTTATCATGTTTCACTTTCTCCACAAAGCAGGTGACAAAACAGGAATAAAGCAAAATGAATCTATTCTTATTAGATTGGGGCCACCATCTCATATCGGGTTTAGATATTGGATTTTCTGACAGCTTCCTATATTGTCTGCTTATTGCTTTCAAGGGAGCCAGTGCTGGCCTGGGATAACAGTGTGTCTGGAATGTGAGACATCTTAAATGGATGACACAATTTCCCTGGGCTCTGCTGCCAGTGGAGTTCCCTAAGCAAGTTAGTGTTTATGTGTCAGTGACTTTGGGGGCTTCGTGGAAACCAGACAGGAGTAATCCTTGCCTAGAATAATGACACCATAAAAGAAACCGGGAACATAAAGATGAATATTCTTATTCAGTGCAGTATTGCCTATTTAAGCAAGGAGCTTTTTTTTTTTTTTTCCTTTTGGCTGAGAAAAGATCAAGGGTTCTTTCTGCATTGGTTTCTTCTCTCATTTCCTCCTCGGTGGCTATTGAGTACATATGCCTCTGACACCTAGCTTATACCCAATCATGGGCTAGGCCTCTCTTTCCTGTATCAAATGTGGCTTGTGCCCCCAAATCCACACACTGTAGAGTTGGTCCTTTAATATTTTCTGACATGAACTAGCTCTGTCTGGATCAAGGCCTCAGTGTAACAAAACAATAAAACACTCTCTTCCCTTTAAATTATATTCAAGTCTTGGTCTGGCTTTTCTTCTTGTACATGTAAGTTTGATGATAGGTCTTTAAGTTTGCTGATTAGGTTGAAGACTAAAAAGTTTTTTCATTAATTTAAATAAAAAAGACATCATCTGACACAGGCACTAAGATTAAACAAACTTAAATCAGAATACAACCTGGAAATCAGTAAAAGTGGGTGTTAGTTACACAGTCATGTCCAACTCTTTATGACCCCATGTCCTGTAGCCCACCAGGCTTCCTCTGTCCGTGGGATTTCCCAGGCAAGAATATTAGAGTGGGTAGCCATTGCCTTCTCCAGGGTATCTTCCTGACACAGAGTCCCCTGCATTGCAGGCAGATTCTTTACTGTTTGAGCCACCACAGAAGCCTGGAAATGAATAAATGCTTTTTAAAAACTGATGTACCTGGGGATAGAGGCGGCGGTAGATTTGTGGGTGGGAGGTTGAGGGGGCACATCACCTAACTAGGAGATGCCTTCATCTTCCAGCAGCTCTATCCAGGACTGAGCAGCAGCAGCTGACTGATCCCTCTGCTCAGTAGTGTCTGGCAGGAGGCCAAGATCGGCCCCAGACCTTCTGCACCAGGACTCCACTGCTCTGACCCAGACACTTGCCCATCAGCTGACTGGGTTAAGGGTTCACTTGGCTGGAATGGAACATGGGCTCTTTCCTACCCTGACTCCCCTTGCTCAGAGAGTGGGACCCTTGTGAAATGCATTCCAGCTTCTGTGGGCAAGTCCATAGCAGAGCTCTTCTGCTCCCATCCCCTACGCCACATACCTGTTTGGCTGACCCTTTGCCTTCTTCTCCAAAGGCCATGCAACCTTCCATGCCATAATATTAGTCTTCCTGAAGTTTTGTTTCCTTTCTGCTTTCCTTCTCTCTATATACTTCCTCCCTCCTCTGTTTCTCACTAGAAAGCTTCTTCCTGGCAGAAGAGTGTGCACAGAGGCTGAACTTGAATTTGGGAGGCAGATTGAGTAGAAGATTTTTTTTTCCTAGAAAAAAAAAGAAAAGAGTTTGGTAGCAGGAAGGTGAAACAGTTAAGTATGTTTAGGACAGGATTTGGGGTAATATAGCATTCATTTTAGGCTGAGGGGAAGCAGATGATGAAGAAGAAGACACTAATAATTCAAGAAAGAGTAAAAAATTTACAGGAAAATGTCTGGGAGAAGATGAAGAGGGCTGCAATCCAGAGCACAGATGGAGTGATCAGACTGCAAAGAAAAAAGGGGTTGGGGGTGGGAATTGCTTCTGCTTTGAGAGGGAGAATAAAAAATATTACAGTAAAATTGGAATGTGGAGAGTAAGAAAGTTGAAGACATTCAGATCTGAGCCCTCAATGTGATATAAAAACAGAAGAGAAGTTGGATCATTTGCTGAAAATGTGAGGGAGAAGCCCTGAAAAAGGGAGAGAAAGGAGTTTGGATTGCAGCCTGGGGAGGACGATGCCAAGAGGACACAGAAATAAGGAAAAGGATTCCTGAGTGGAGGTGAGGATGTGGCAGAAAATGACAGGTTGATCTTGGATTGGAACCAATGATACTTGGTGTCAGGTGACAGGAGGTTGCAGTTCTGCAAGGTAGTGATATCAGGAGGTCGAGAGGTAGGGGCACAAAGGGGAGACAAGACGATTAAATTGGCTGACTCTGGGCTCTACAAGGAGCAATGGAAACTCAAAAGGTGGCTGCAGAATGGGGAGAAGAGGAGGGCTTGAGGGAAGAGAGGTCAGAGAGAAGAAGGTAAACTTTCTCTCAAAGCGTAATGTCATTCTCCATTCACAATGGTTTATAACTGTGGTCCCATTTTCACTAGTAGATTTAAAAAAAACAAGAACTGTGTGAATAATATCCAATTTAAAATTTAGCTTCTCCTTATCTCCATAGCTCACTGTTGTAGCAGCTGATGCCTACATGGAGAAAAGATTTTGTGAGAGGGAAAAGACACAAGCTCTGGCCTTCCTGAGGGGCTGAAGAGAAAAGGGGTGGTGCCTGCAGCCTAAGAGAAGCAAATTGGAACCACAGGCCTTGGATGTGGGGGACAGGGATGGAGGGGTGATTCTTAGAGGAAGCAGAGTGCTAAAGAATAACCTTGGCCTCCACTGTCGCTGCCATGTTTGTCTTAATGGTATCTGGCATTGAGGTTAAAGAAATGGTTATGAAATTCTGTCTGAGCTCTGACCCAGGATCATGCTGGTGCTCGATTAGGAACCAAACACTGGGACTCTAAGGGAACGTGGCAGGGAAACCACCTGATTAGGTCCAGAAAGTTCTCCACATCCAACTACAAATGGTGCCAGCCCTGGATCATCTCTTTGTCTTTGAGCAGCTGCCAAGTTTCATCCCAGGAGGTCTTTATTTTCTTTCAAGAGACCAAAAATCAATTACTTAATTCTTGGGGAGGTTAAGGTGGAAGATTAGAGAGGATTAGAGTCAATTATAAACTCAGTCCCTTCTGCCACGCTTCCCAGGAGACCAACAGAAGTGCATCAGACCCCTCATTAAAGCAATTACTCTCGCAAGCCCATGATAGCTGTATCTACTTTATCTAGTGGTCGTGTCTGAGTCTACATTGAAAGCCAAGAGAGAAATCTGTTGAGGAGTAAAATACCTGGAAAGTCTCACAGTCCTAGACCAAAAGAAGTCTGTGTACAATCTATTGATAAATGGATGGACTGGCTCAGACCATAAAGAATCTTCCTGCAGTGCAGGAGACCCAGGTTTGATCCCTGGGTTGGGAAGAATGCCTGGAGAAGAGAATGGCAACCCTGCCCAGTATTACTGCCTGGAGAATTCCATGGACAGAGGAGCTTGGCGGGCTACAGTCCATGGGGTCGCAAAGAGTCAGACACGACGGAGAGACTAACACTACAGACAGACAGAAAGATAGGTATGTTTATCTGACAACAAAATTGGCAAGGACAATTAACTTCTGGAGTTAACCAATCTAAATGTGAATATTAAAAAAAAAAAACTTTGTGAGAGAGAGGACATGGAAATGACAGTGGTAGTGGTAGGAGATGAGGGGAAATCGGACATTAACTGACAGGATGTTAATGATGAGGCAAAGGAGACAGTCAAGCCTAGAGAGCACTTCTGGTGCCTCTCCACACCCACCACAGGAAAATGCTCGGCCTCTGTGCAATGAATGGTGCGTCTGCCCAGCTAGCTGCTCGCAGGCATGTTGTTTGAATATTTAAGGTTTGCCAGGTGCCAAGTGTGAACTGAGGTTTGACCACCTAAAGGCCCTAGTGTGTGACCTCAGAGTCATTTCAAACTGCTTCCTCATCTTTTACGAATGTTCAGTCGCTCAGTTGTGTCTGACTCTCTGCAACCCTACGGACTGCAGCATGCTCCAGGCTTCTCTGTTCATCACCAATTCCCGAAGCTTGCTCAAACTCATGTCCATCGAGTTGAATGTTGAACCAATAACACCTTTATGTATTTCGCTTTACTATTTCAGGTCTTTATAATGATGTCTCATAAAATGGGATTATGGTTAAAATTCTTAAAGCCTCAAAATTGGTATTTTAATCACACAGAAAGGCAGAAAATAAAAATCACGATGCCCTATGTGATCACAATGCAGAGTCCTGGCAAACACTTAAACATTTTCATCAGCATTTTTGGCATAATTTGTTCCTCTGCCACTACCATGGGCTTGGCTATGTTTTCCTTGGGATTTTACACTTGGGATTTTTTTGCTGGCATTTTCTTGATTAAAACCACAGCACTGATTTTTGCCATAACACTTAGCTATGCTTTATTTTTTTTATTTTTCCTCTTAAAGAAAGAGGAGTTAGTGAGAGCAGAAAGGAGACAGAGACATTCATTTGGTTGTTGTCAGACTGAGCTGCTAACAAAAGCCTCGTGGAGGCTTGTGCATTTCCCATGATGTACTCTGAAGGAGAGCATGAAGTGAAGGGCACACAGCACCCGACTCTCATGTGGTGTTATTCACAGTCGTTGCCCACTGAAGTGGACCAGCCAGTTAATTTACAGGAAGTCGTGCTTCTATTTGCAGGGTTATAACAAAATTTGAGCTATCAACAGCACTGGATTTAGAATCACAGTGAACTTGAACCCTAGTTCTGTCATTTACCAGGACTGTAAACTTAGACAAGCTCTTTTACTTATAAGTCTGCTTTCTTACCTGAAATGAGAATTTTCCAGGGTTTTCTGACTGGAACAAGAATTTTCCTGGACTTTAGGAAAGATTAGATTGAAATCAAGAAAGAAGAAACACTCCAAACGATATGTGATATGTGACAGACATCAAAAAATATTAGGCTATTGTCTTCCTTTCCATTTTAATTAATAAAACACAACTTTGAAAATTTTTTCTATAAGTCACACTTCTAAATACATATATCCTTCAGTCAGTTTAGTCACTGGTTGTGTCAGACTCTTTGCTACCCCATGAAATGCAGCACATCAGGCTTCCCTGTCCATCACCAACTCCCGGAATTTGCTCAAACTCATGTCCATCGAGTCGGTGATGCCATCCAACCATCGCATCTTCTGTCATCCCCTACTCCTCCTGCCTTCTATCTTGCCCAGCATTAGGGTCTTTTCAAATGAGTCATGTGGCCAAATTTTACTGGAGTTTCGGCTTTAGCATCAGTCCTTCCAATGAACACCCAGGACTGATTTCCTTTAGGATGGACTGGTTGGATCTCCTTACAGTCCAAGGGACTCTCAAGAGTCTTCTCCAACACCACAGTTCAAAAGCATCAATTTTTTGGCACTCAGCTTTCTTTATAGTCCAACTCTCACATTCATACATGACTACTGGAAAAACCATAGCCTTGACTAGACGGACCTTTGCTGACAAAGTAATATCTCTGCTTTTTAATATGCTGTCTAGTTTGGTCATAGCTTTTCTTCCAAGGAGCAAGTGGCTTTTAATTTTATGGCTGCAGTCATCCTGTAGTGATTTCAGAGCCTAGGAAAATAAAGTCTGTTACTGTTTCTATTGTTTCTCCATCTTTTGGCCATGAAATCAGTTTTATGAAAGATGCCATGATCTTAGTTTTCTGAATGTTTAGCTTTAAGCCAACTTTTTAATTTTCCTCTTTCACTTTCATCAAGAGGCTCTTTAGTTCTTCTTCACTTTCTGCCATAAGGGTGGTGTCATCTGCATAGCTGAAGTTACTGATATTTCTCCTGGCAATCTTGATTCCAGCTTGTGCTTCTTCCAGCTCAGCGTTTCTCATGATGTACTCGGCATATAAGTTAAATAAGCAGGGTGACAATATACAGCCTTGACGTACTCCTTTTCCTATTTGGAACCAGTGTGTTGTTCCACGTCCAGTTATAACTGTTGCTTCCTGACCTGCATATAGGTTCTCAAGAGGCAGGTCAGGTGGTCTGGTATTCCCATCTCTTTCAGAATTTTCCATAGTTTGTTGTGATCCACACAGTCAAAGGCTTTGGCATAGTCAATAAAGCAGATGTTTTTCTGAAACTCTCTTGCTTTTTTGATGATCCAGCAGATGTTGGCAATTTGATCTCTGGTTCCTCTGCCTTTTCTAAAACCAGCTTGAGTATCTGGAAATTCCCGGTTCACGAATTGCTGAAGCCTGGCTTGGAGAATTTTGAGCATTACTTTACTAGAGTATGAGAGGAGTGCAATTGTGCAGTAGTTTGAGCATTCTTTGGCATTGCCTTTCTTTGGGATTGGAATGAAAACTGTCCTTTTCTAGTCCTGTGGCTGTTGTAGAGTTTTCCAAATTTGCTGACATATTGAGTGCAGCACTTTCACAGCATCATCTTTTACGATTTGAAAGAGCTCAACTGGAATTCCATCACCTCCACTAGCTTTGTTCATAGTGATGCTTCCTAAGGCCCACTTGACTTCACATTCCAGGATGTCTGGCTCTAGTCTAGTGATCACACTATCATGGTTATCTGAGTCATGAAAATCTTTTTTGTATAGTTCTTCTCTGTATTCCTGCCACCTCTACTTAATATCTTCTGCTTCTTTTAGGTCCATACCATTTCTGTTCTTTACTGTGCCCATCTTTGCATGAAATATTCTCTTGGTATCTCTAGCATTGGCAGAGACAAAAGTCTATGTAAATTACTTTCTAACAATTTCCAGTGCACTATCGATCATACACTATCCCAGTGAAAAGGGGTGTGACCTTGGCAATCTTCTAATCCAATTTCCTCATTTTATAGACAAGGAAATTGACACAGAGGGGTTAAGTGAGACACACGGGTACATGGTAGCACAGTCAAGATTTGAAACCAGGTCTCCTTTCCCAAGTCCAGAGTCTCCCCTGTTACCATGTTGAACCTACTGCATTCCAAGGACATAAGAAATGCATATGGACAGGGTGTCCCGGAAGGTCCAGGGATGACCTGGATGAAGGTCCAGGGATGCTTGCAAGTTTTCAGTCATTGATCTGAGCAAATGGCCTAACCTGGAATGTCCTTAAGCCACAACAGAAAAAGAAGCCCTTGATCCAGCCAACAAACTAACACTTGCAGGAACTATGGAGGGGCTGAGAGCTAACCATGAAGCTAACCTAGATCTGGCCTCATACACTCATCACGATGACCTGCAGTGGTCTGACTGACTGACTGTGTCCTAGACAGCTATACTTGGTGGCAATTGAGAGTCTGGACATGATGAATGGGATCCAAATAGACTTGGTGGACTTCCAAGTTTCGAATAGAGCCTCTTTCCCTCAGCCGTTTCATCTTCAGTTTGGACCCACAGCCAAATCTTTAAGAGAAGGTTTTTGTCATGTTATGCACTCCCGGGAATGCTCACCCACCCCCTCTGATGGGATTCTGGAAAGAACCTTCAGAGTAATGATTTGCAGAGACCACAGTGAAGACTTGTGCCAGGGCGCTGGCAGCACTGCTTGGGTATTCTGGGGCTCTCTGGTCAGAAAGCTTTAAGTAACAGAGATCCCAGCTTCCTTGCATGGAGATCTTCTTTCAGTCAGTCTGTGGTGGGACTTGGGCATCTTGGATTTCAAATGTGACTCCAATGTTTTGCTATGCACCCACCACACTAACTCAGGGGAGGGGCACTAGTGAGAGATGGAAGGGACTTGCACAAAGGACAGGTGTGGGGGCTTCTAAGTCAAGCGTTCTCTTCCTGGCAAATATGAGGTGACATGAAAGATGACACTAAGTGCCCGCACCTTGCCCTGCTCTCCCGTGGGCCACTGCTTTCTCCACAGTCAAACCTGGCTGCCCACCCACCTTGGGTGCACCTCTACCTAGCATTACACTCTGCCTTGTGGGGACAGGCCCCCATCTGCTCCCTTAGTAGGCAGTGTCACCACTGAGTTGAGAACGGAGACTCTGTGTATCCTTCCATGACCTCTCTACTTAGTCTTGGGCCTGGTTTAGGGGTTCCCAACCCCAGGATCAAATGCTCAATGAACTGAGGTGGAATGGGTATAATCACAATAGAAATAAAGTGTACAATAAATCTAATGAGCTTGAATGATCCCAAAACCATCACCACCCCACCCCCGGTTTGTGGGAAAATTGTCTTTCATGAAATAGGTTCCTGGTACCAAAAATGTTGGAGACTGCTATCATGTCCATGATAGAAAGGCATTGAAAACATGAATTAAAATAACCTTCTTGCTATCAGGAAATGACATCATCTCTGCTTCGGCTTTAGGAGAAAAGGATATTGACAAGCTTGGAGAACACTTCATGCCATTGTGAATTCTGAGATTTATTTTTCCAGGGAACTGGTAGGCTCAATCTGTGACTGCAATTTCCATGTGACAAATCCTAGTTTGATGAGTGACAAAAATACCCACAGTGTCACTTCAGAAGATGAGCTATGTGGCCCCTGAGCCTTCATGTGGCATCCGTGATTCTCAGAGTCAGTCAACCAGTGGCTATTAAACAAACACAGATGCTGATCGGGGAAGCAAAGTAAGTTAAAAGCTGGTGAGCCCAGAAGTCTACAATAAATCAGCCCTTAAATCAACTGGGATACTTTGAGAAGTGTGCAGTCTTCTGAAGCAGATTCGTCTTCAGCTGCTCTGAATTAATTTGGAGACTTATAAAATTGGAATGTAGGAATGAGGAAACAATAAAAGTGTCTGCTTACACTGGCACCCAGCGAACTAAAGCACATGAGCAAGAGTTCCCTACCAGGGTCCAAGACACAATCATGCTTTTTAGTGGGGGGTCCCAGTTGAGCCTAAACTCTATTCCCTTTTGGCTGTGACTCAGGCCTGGAAGGGAGAAGGCAATGGCACCCCACTCCAGTACTCTTGCCTGGAAAATCCCATGGACAGAGGAGCCTGGTGGGCTGCAGTCCATGGGGTCACTAAGAGTCAGGCATGACTTAGCGACTTCACTTTCACTTTTCACTTTCATGCATTGGAGAAGGAAATGGCAACCCACTCCAGTGTTCTTGCCTGGAGAATCTCAGGGACGGGGGAGCCTGGTGGGCTGCCGTCTATGGGGTCGCACAGAGTCGGACACAACTGAAGTGACTTAGCAGCAGCAGCAGCAGCGGAAAATGCCATGGATGGAGGAGCCTGGTAGGCTACAGTCCATGGGGTTGCTAAGAGTTGAACACGGCTGAGCAACTTCACTTTCACTTTTCACTTTCATGCATTGGAGAAGGAAATGGCAACCCAATCCAGTGTTCTTGCCTGGAGAATCCCAGGGATGGGGGAGACTGGGCTGCTGTCTAAGGGGTTGCACAGGGGTGAACATGATTGAAGCGACTTAGCAGCAGCAGCAGCAGGCAAGGCTAAAAAGACAACTCTGGCCAACTCAGGAGTGGATCTACCAGAAGTGTATGAGACTAAGAGTAGTCTTGGTGAGAATTCATCTCAGGGGAGAAGAGAGATAGTCAAGCTTGGCTGTGTAGTGAAGACTCAACCTCAAGAGGCAGCCAGAACCTTGGATACATCTTGGTGTCTTTCCTTCACATTTGTCTCCTGACCTAGTCTTTATGAACTTGCATCCTAGTCTATAGAAGGGAGAGCAATAGAGTGAGGATACAGTGGTGGGCATGACATAAATATGGGTATGACTACATAGTGTATATAAAACTTCACCAGTCTAGGTTGAAATTTAAGGTTTAATTTTTTGTCTTTCAAGCATTAGGTAAACAAAGAAACTTAGTCCATAGCTATTCTAGTGAAAACCTCCTGCCCTTTCCACATTCTTGAGCATCCTTAGATACCTGGAAGTCTCTCATCCTTACATCCTAACAGACTTCTCCCACCCAGAGATGGAAGGGAGATTCAGGAGGAAGGGGATATATGTATATGTATGGCTGATATGCCAGCAAATTTGGAAAACTCAGCAGTGGCCACAGGACTGGAAAAAGTCAGTTTTCATTCCAATCCCAAAGAAAGGCAATGCCAAGGAATGCTCAAACTACCGCACAATTGCACTCATCTCACATGCTAGTAAAGTAATGCTCAAAATTCTCCAAGCCAGGCTTCAGCAATACGTGAACCGTGAACTTCCAGATGTTCAAGCTGGTTGTAGAAAAGGCAGAGGAACCAGAGATCAAATTGCCAACATCTGCTGGATCATCGAAAAAGCAAGAGAGTTCCAGAAAAACATCTATTTCTGCTTTATTGACTATGCCAAAGCCTTTGACTGTGTGGATCACAATAAACTGTGGAAAATTCTGAAAGAGATGGGAATACCAGACCACCTGACCCGCCTCTTGAGAACCTATATGCAGGTCAGGAAGCAACAGTTAGAACTGGACATGGAACAACACACTGGTTCCAAATAGGAAAAGGAGTACGTCAAGGCTGTATATTGTCACCTTGCTTATTTAACTTATATGCCGAGTACATCATGAGAAATGCTGGGCTGGAAGAAGCACAAGCTGGAATCAAGATTGCCAGGAGAAATATCAATAACCTCAGATATGCAGATGATACCACCCTTATGGCAGAAAGTGAAGAATTAAAGAGCCTCTTGATGAAAGTGAAAGAGCAGAGTGAAAAAATTGGCTTAAAGCTCAACATTCAGAAACTAAGATCATGGCATCTGGTCCCATCACTTCATGGGAAATAGATGGGGAAACAGTGGAAACAGTGTCAGACTTTATTTTTTTGGGCTCCAAAATCACTGCAGATGGTGATTGCAGCCATGAAATTAAAAGATGCTTACTCCTTGGAAGAAAAGTTATGACCAACCTAGATAGTATATTAAAAAGCAGAGACATTACTTTGCCAACAAAGGTCCATCTAGTCAAGGCTATGGTTTTTCCAGTGGTCATGTATGAATGTGAGAGGTGGACTGTGAAGAAAGTTGAGCACTGAAGAATTGATGCTTTTGAACTGTGGTGCTGGAGAAGACTCTTGAGAGTCCCTTGGGCTGCAAGGAGATCCAACCAGTCCATCCTAAAGGTGACTAGTCCTGGGTGTTCATTGGAAGGAGTGATGCTGAGGCTGAAACTCCAATACTTTGGCCACCTCATGCGAAGAGCTGACTCATTGCAAAAGACCTTAATGCTGAGAGGAATTGGGGGCAGGAGGTGAAGGGGACAAAAGAGCATGAGATGTCTGGATGGCATCACCGACTCGATGCACATGAGTTTGGGTGAACTCCGGGAGTCGGTGATGGACAGGGAGGCCTGGCGTGCTGTGATTCATGGGGTCACAAAGAGTTGGAGACAACTGAGCGAATGAACTGAACTGAACTGATGGCTGATTCATGCTGAGGTTTGACAGAAAACAATAAAATTCTATAAAGAAATTATCCTTCAATTAAAATAAATACATTTTCAAAAACAGGGTAAAAAAAAAAAGAATTCTCCCTTCCACATGGGCTTTCCTTATGGTTCAGCTGGTAAAGAATCTGCCTGCAATGCAGGAGACCTGGGTTTGATCCCTGGTTGGGAAGATCCCCTGGAGAAGGGAAAGGCTACCCACTCCAGTAATCTGGCCTGGAGAATTCCATGGACTGGATAGTCCATGGGGTTGCAAAAGTCAGACACAACGGAGCACTTTCACTTTCACTCCCATCCACGTAGTCTTGTCCATCCTGGTCTCTCAGCCACCTCTCTCCTCTGCACAGAGCATTCACAATATGCATATCCCTCTCTCAAATACTCCCCTTCCCCAACCTGGGGATGTGGTTCTTTGCTTTTCTCAAACAATCCATTTAGATTTTGTCCTTTAGCTCTTCACAGAGGAGGGAGGCAAAAAAGCTAAGTAGGCAGAAAAAAAAAAAAGGAAAAAAGTTGTGAATCTCTATATGTTAATTTCACATCATCAAACCCATTTCAAGAAAAACTCAGTAGAGTTTAGGACCTAAACAGTCCCTTTTTGATCTCTTATTAATGAGAAGAAGACAAGGTGGAGAGAAGAAATCTTTATGATTTTCCACAGAGCCCCATATACCTCTGGACAGAATTTATAAGCAAAAGCATATCCATGCAGGAGATGGGAGCCAAAGTGGCCTGGGAGTGCTGAGATTATAGTGGCATATTGTGGCAGCAGCGCCTGACAGCACTCTGAAAGCAGGAGGACCAGGGAGAGCCAGCAGTTATGCCTGGTGGCAGCACCAGGGCCCTGTAGAGCTGATGCTGACACCTAGGACCGAGAGTGCCCTGTGAGAGAGAAAAGCACTGTGGGCTCTGACAGCTGATACAAGTCACCTTCACATGGACCCACATCCACTAGAGGCCCTGGAAAACTCATTCACTTGTCCCTGAGTGAGTCTGGAACAGAAGACCAAAAAAAGGATACGTGCCTTTTGGTCACTAAAAGAATTATTTGAAGCATATGTGCGATACCACTTGAGAGCTGGGGGACCGGTGTGAGAGTTGGTGATATGATAATAGCAGAGAGCAGTAAGAGTTGGTGAAAACCACAGGTTTTTAACATCACTGTAATTCCCTTGTTTTATGGTCTCTAGAGAGTAGCACATGGCCAGGAGAGGGAATGAGTGGCTTGAAGATACACAGATTACTTATGACAAAAAGTGGCATCAGTATGTAATTCAACCTGACATACTGATATCCAGATTTTCATAGCAAAATCTAGGGAGGAAGTTCCTCTTTTTAATGTAAATTATTTTTGGAAGTCCCCAGGAACTACCTGTGATCAGAAGCCCTGTATTACATGTATGTTCATAATCTGATTCAGGATTCTCCTAAATGTAGGATCTGGAATATGTACCCACCTATAAATCCTTAAAGACTTGCTTCTAGTGTTTAGCCCTTTAAATGTTTGGGGACTAGATGGATTTACTATATTACTTGTCCTATTAAAATATAATCAGGAACAGGATTCTAGTGTTAACCTATATTTGCTTGGCTAGAGATTAATACATGGATGGATGGAAGGAAGGATGGAAGGAAGAATGAATGGGGGCTAATTTGTTTTAATACTCCATAGTATCTTCAGAGTAGCTAACAACATCATGGAGTTTAGTTAGCTATTACAAGGACACTTCCTTACTTTTCATTCAAGTATCTCTGACATAATAGAACAAAAAAATGAAATATTGGATAACACATCAACAGACCTATGTCTACAAATAACCATGAGCCCTAAGACATGTCTATTCACTTCTCCCAGCTCAATTTTCTCATTCATATAATCAGAAAAGTGGATTATACTGTCACCTAAATCTCTTTTAGCGTTAACATTCTATGATTCTACTTTCTTCTTCCCAATTCTAAATTGGGATGGTTTTTCAACTGTTTAAACAAGTAGTTTCCTTAATCCACATAGTATGTAGATTAATCTTAACATGTGTGTGTGTGCATGCTAAGTCGCTTCAGTTGTGTCTGACTCTGCAACCCTATGGACTGTAGCCCACCAGGCTCCTACAGGGGATCTTTCCAACCCAGGGATGGAACTCACATCTCTTATGTCTCCTGCATTGGTGGATGGGTTCTTTACCACTAGAGCCACCTGAAAGTGAAGCCGCTTAGTCGTGTCTGACTCTTTGTGGCCCCGTGGACTGTAGCCCACCAGGCTCCTCCATCCATGGGATTTTTCAGGCAAGAGTACTGGAGTGAGTTGCCATTTCCTTCTCCAGGGGATCTTCACAACCCAGGGATCGAACCCGGGTCTCCTGCACTGTAGGCGGATGCTTTACCGTCTGAGCCACCAGGGAAGAAAAGGCAGAAGTTTTGTGAATGAATTTTGAGTGGAAGCCAGATTTAACAAGTTCTTGATAGTCTCTTCTGTCCTTTTATTGATCCTTCCAGTGTTCCATAGACACCAATTTCTGAACCCTTGTACTAGGGAACTAAAATCTTAGAAATTAACTAGATGTACTTGAAGTGATGAATTAAAAGTTATATCTTGAATGCAACACAAGACTGAGGTGCCAGTGGTTCTGGTTAGTTAAGGAGTCAGCTAGGAAGAACATTAGTTTCAGAGTGATGCCCTATACCAGAGGGTGCTGAGTCCACAAAGCACTAATTTTCTTTCCTGTATGATTTCAAGGCCAAATTTCATAGAAGTTTTGTGTCAGCTTCACACTCCTTGAAAAATGAAGGCACAAAGAGGGGAGCATCCCTGGAGGAGTTCTGTACAGATAACCTTAAATCAGATGTAGGAAAAAAGTTGCATTTAAATTTTATCAAGTAGCGTGATGCAATGACACATCAATAACAAGTGCCTGTGGCCACATTTTTAAATGATGGCTTGGAATTTATCCCCATTACCCTCCTCCCTTTCAAAATAGATGGCAAATAAGGTTGAGTGCAACATGTCATCTATACTTTTCCCATTGTTCTTCCATTGAATTCAGAAATTAAAATGATGTTGATATTTTATTTTAGTCTTTTGTAAGAATTCTCACTGTAATCCATCATGTTCTCTAAAAATACCAGCAATTCCTTTTGACCTAGTAGAAAACAGTAGGTTTCAAATTGACTCGATGACGGGGTAAGTGACAGACTATGGTGCTCTCCAACTATTTTAGGTAAAGTCTGTTCTCGACATAACTCTGATGGATGGCAGTAAAACACACAATGGGCAGGAGGAAAAAGGACACAATCAGAAAAAAAATGATATTTCCTCCACTTTCCTCTTTCATCTACCTCCCCACAAAAGAATGGAATGTCAGAGAGACCTTCACTGTGAAATTTATAATTGTTCCTTTATTTAGTACAGCTCAAGGCTGTAACTGACTGTATCATCTGGGACTCGGCAGGATAACTTGTTGATAATAGTCACTGAAAGTAAAGAATAGAGAACAGAAAAAACTAACCTTCTCCAGAGTGACGTCACTTCCTGCAAATGAAAGTTACCAGCCCTTTATTCCTCATCTATCCTTTACTCCATCTCAAATTCAACTTTGTTTGAATAAAGACTATTAATTTAGATTTTAGGCATACATTTCTTCTTAGTGAAAAATAAAAATCAAAGCTTTCTCTGCATAATTTTTCACAATATTTTTTTCTTATTTATTTATCCAAATATTAAGAATTTATGGAGTCTTCTGTATGGTAATTGGGAATATCCCTTGGAGGAAGAAATAGCAACCCATTCCAGTATTCTTGCCTGGGGAATTCTATGGACAGAGGAGCCGGGTGGGCTATATAGTCCACGGGGTCACAAAGAGTCAGACACGACTTAGCCACTACAGAGCAGCAGTGGCATATGTTAATCACTCATAAGTGACTGGAGAGAAAAAAATTAATGAAACATGATTCCCTTCAAGAAACTCATAGTTTGATTTTTCTGCATTGAAATCATAGCCTGTGTGAAGATAGAGTCTAAGTCTCTAAACAGTATATAATGTCTTTAACAGGAAGCTCAAAGTAAATCCCAGATAAGTTAAGACTACTGTAGCAGGAACACAGGGAGAGAAAGATTAGCTAACTTCAGTTTTCTCTTATAGGATGGCTACATATCATGATATTCTCTCATTCTCTTCTACCTGATCTAAGTTGGAGGTGCAATGCTATGGTACCAGGCCACAGCCTCCCTTCTGACACTAGTGGCAGATGTGACAGTAACCTGAGTAGAAGCGGCTCACTGGTCCCTCTGCTTAACGTTAAGAGTGTGCAAGATCTGAGTCAGAAGGGAAAAAAAACTATTCTGAAAAATAAACAACATAGTTTCTTCCAAATGTTTTCTCTATCCCACATTTACATATGATGTAGTGGGAATAATTTTTGCGTCTACCTAATTTAATCCTGCTAATGTCACTGCGAGAGGGGAGCAGTTGTTAATATTTAGAGTCAAACAACTGGGTGGTTTTAAAAAGTATTTTTCAACTCTGAAAAAACCCTTTTTACATTGAATAGTGCTCTGAGCTTTATTTTTATTGTGGAAAGAAAAATCTAACATGAGACCTACTGAGCACGCATTGCCCTCTTAAGAAATGATTAACTGTACAGTATGGTATAGTTAACTGTAAGTACAATGTTGTATGGCAGATCTAGAACATACTCATCTGCTTAATTGAAATGTCATGCCTGTAGATTAGTAGCTTCCCTCTTATCCTCTCCTCCCAGCCTTGGGCAATCACCATTCTACTCTTCAATTCTATGAATTCGACCATTTTAGACACTTCAGATAAATGGAGTCATGCAAGTGTTTGTCTTTCTGTGACTGGTTTATTTCACTTAGCACCACATCCTTGAGATTATTTCATGTTGTCACATATTGCAGAAGTTCCTTTTTTTTAAAGACTGAATAATATGCCATTGTATATGTAAGCCTTCATTTCATTTATTTATTTGCCCATGGAAATTTCGCTTGCTTCCAGTATATGGAATAGGGCTGCAGTATTATGAATAGTGCTCTACAGTGAATGACCTTGATGCTGGAAATATTGAAGGCGGGAGGGGACGGGGACGACAGAGGATGAGATGGTTGGATGGCATCACTGACTCTATGGACATGAGTTTGAGCCAGCTCCAGGAGCTGGTGATGGACAGGCAAGCCTGGAGTGCTGCAGTCCATGGGGTCACAAAGAGTTGGATATGACTGAGCGGCTGAACTGCCTGACTGACTGACTGACAGTGAACACAGGATCACTAATATCTCTTTGAGATCCTGATTTCAATTCCTGTGGATGAATTCCCAGGAGTAGGATTGCTAGATCATATGGTTGGAATTTTAATTTTTTGAGGAACCGCTGTACTGTTTTCCATAGCAGCTGCAGCATTTTACATTTCCACCATTGACGCACAGGATTCTCTTCACAAACTTGCAAATACTTGTTACCTCTTGTCTCTTTGATGATAGCTATTCTAACAAGAATGAGGTGACATCTCATTGTAGTTTTGATTTGCATTTTCCTGATGATTAGTGACACTGAATTTTTTTTTTCATATGCCATTTGGTCATTTGTATGTCTCCTTAGGAAAATATGTATTCTAGTCTTTAGCTCACTTTAAAATCAGGTTATTAGATTTTCTGCTATCAAGATGGAGGAGTTCCTTATACATTTTGAAGACTAACTCATTATCATATACATGATTTGCAAATATTTCCTCCCTTTCCGTAGGTTTCCTTTTTACTCTCTTGACTGTTTTCTTAGCTATGCAGAAGGTTTTAAATTTGATACAGTCCTACTTGTTTAATTATGTTTTTGTGGTCTATGCTTTTTGGTGTCATATCCATGAAATCACAGCCAAAAATTTAAAGAAAACACAGGAGAAATTCTTTGTAGACACCAAGACCTGAGTGTTAATGATTTGTTTTAAAATGCACTTTGGGAGATGGTGAAGGACAGGGAAGCCTGGCGTGCTGCAATCCATGGGGTCGCCAAGAGTCGGACACGACTAAGTGACTGAACAACAGCAAAACGCATAGAGGTTCAGACCCCGAGTATTATTTCACTCTTCTCTTGTTGCGGTTCACATCTCATCTGAGTTCTCTAAGACTCTGCTATGCTGCTCTGGGTCTGTCCCACATATGTATAACTCAGGAGTGAGCCAAGGTCTGCAGATTTATATGCATAATTAGGGATCCCTTTCTGTTCTGGGACTTTTCTCTTATGCTTCTGACCCTTGGTCTCCTCTTGCTGGTTCCTCTAACCAGAAAGATAGGGTTTCTACTGGTATTACAGTGCCTTACCACTCTGCACTTTCAGTGGGGCTCTGTGCTGAGTGCAAAGTCCATCAAAAAGCAAATTGAGAAACTCATTTGTGGTACCTTCTTTAAGTTTTGATTTCCCCCCACAATTTGCTTGCTTTTGTTTAATATAAGAGCCTTAGGTGGTTTCATATTTGTATTTTTTCCCAGGGTTTCTAATTATAATCAGCTGGAAATGGAGACTGTAGCAATTTATGCCAGAACTGCCATGCCAGAACTGGAGTCAGTATGCTTATTTCTCTTAAAGCTTACTGTTAAGCATTTTATTTTTTAAATCTTAATATAAGCAGGTTTTCGCTTTTATTATATGATTATATTTTTAATTGGTTATTATTTATACATATGAAGGCTATCTACTTGCAAATATTAAGTTTGTATTTTCCTACATTAGCATTGTGTCAGTTTTATCATTGATTCCTTTGAGTTTTATAAACATAGTCTCTCTAAAAGGATATAGTTTTACTTCTTTTGCCAGTTTTAATGTGTTGAATTATTTCCTTTTGCCTAATTGTATTGGCTAAATCATATAATATGTTACTAAACAATGCAAGAGATAAGTGGGCAACTTTAACTTATTCCTGACCCTACTGGGACTATCTCTGAAGTTTTCCTATTAAATAAAAATATGGCTTAAAAGGTGAGTTATATATATTTAGTGTTAAAGAAGAATCAATACTTATTGAGTGTATATTTTAAAATCAGGAATGGGTGCTACATTTTGTCAAGACTTTTTTAGTGTCTACAGAAATAATCATTTATTTCTCTTTGGCAATTAAAGAGTATATTTTTCATTGGACTCTATTCACTTATGTTTTACTTGGAATTTTGACATCCATATTTAAAAATGAGACTGCTTAAGCTTTCTTTTTATATTTTATGTGATTTAGACATCAGTGTTATACTTACTCCATTCAAAAAAATGGGAAGTTTCCTTTCTTTTTCTGTGCTTGGGAGCAAGGATTTTAGAACATCCTTGAGCAAATCTGGACTTGGTACTTACCTGTGGCAATTTTCTCATATCTCACTGATTTTTATATTGAAAAAGTATCTTATTAAGTCTTTTATTTCTCCTGAGGTCAATTGTGGCAAATTATATTTTTGTCACAACCTATTATTTTTCAAATATGTTTGCATATAAATATATAAACAATCTCAGTTCAGTTCAGTTGCTCAGTCAGATCCAACTATTTGTGACCCCATGGATTGCAGCATGCCAGGCCAACCTATCTATCACCAGCTCCTGGAGTGTACTCAAACTCATGTCTATTGAGTCAGTGATGCCATCCAACCATCTCATCCTCTGTCATCCCCATCTCCTCCCGCCTTCATTCTTCCCCATCACCAGGGACTGTTCAAAGGAGTCAGTTCTTTGCATCAGGTGGTTAAAGTATTGGAGTTTCAGCTTAAACATCAGTCCTTCCAATGAATATTCAAGACTGATTTCCTTTAGGATGGACTGGTTGGATCTCCTTGTAGTCCAAGGGACTCTCAAGAGTCTTCTCCAATGCCACAGTTCAAAAGCATCAATTCTTCGGCACCCAGTTTTCTTTATAGTCAAACTCTCACATCCATACATGACCACTGGAAAAACCATAGCCTTGACTAGATGGACCTTTGTTAGCAAAGTAATGTCTCTGCTTTTTAATATGCTGTCTAGATTGATCATAACTTTCCTTCCAAGGAGTAAGCGTCTTTTAATTTCATGGCTGCAATCACCATCTGCAGTGATCTTGGAGCCCAAAAAAATAAAGTCACCTACTGTTTCCACTGTTTCCCCATCTGTTTGCCATGAAGTGATGGGACCAGATACCATGATCTTAGTTTTCTGAATGTTGAGCTTTAAGCCAACTTTTTCACTCTCCACTTTCACTTTCATCAAGAGGCTTTTTAGTTCTTAACTTTCTGCCATAAGGGTGATATCATCTGCATATCTGAGGTTATTGATATTTCTCCTGGCAATCTTGATTCCAGCTAGTGCTTCTTCCACCCCAAGTTTCTCATGATGTACTCTGCATATAAGTTAAATAAGCAGGGTGACAGTATACAGCCTTGACGTACTCCTTTTCCTATTTGGAACCAGTCTGTTGTTCCATGTCCAGTTCTAACTGTTGCTTCCTGACCTGCATATAGGTTTCTCAAGAGGCAGGTCAGGTGGTCTGGTATTTCCATCTCTTTCAAAATTTCCCAAACTTTATTGTGATCCACACAGTCAAAGGCTTTGGCATAGTCAATAAAGCAGAAATAGATGTGTTTCTGGAACTCTCTTGCTTTTTCAATAATCCAGCAGATGTTGGCAATTTGATCTCTGGTTCCTCTGCCTTTTCTAAAATCAGCTTGAACATCTGGAAGTTCCCGGTTCACGAATTGCTGAAGTCTTGCTTGGAGAATTTTGAGCATTACTTTACTAGTGTGTGCTGCTGCTGCTGCTGCTGCTAAGTTGTTTCAGTCATGTCCGACTCTGTGCGACCCCATAGACTGCATCCCACCAGACTCCCCCGTCCCTGGAATTCTCCAGGCGAGAACACTGGAGTGGGTTGCCCTTTCCTTCTCCAATGCATGAAAGTGAAAAGTGAAAGTGAAGTCGCTCAGTCGTGTCTGACTCTTCACGACCCCATGGACTGCAACCTACCAGGCTCCTCCGTCCATGGGATTTTCCAGGCAAGAGTACTGGAGTGGGGTGCCATCGCTTGTGCAGTAGTTTGAGCATTCTTTGGCATTGCCTTTCTTTGGGATTGGAATGAAAACTGACCTTTTCCAGTCCTGTGGCCACTGTTGAGTTTTCCAAATTTGTTGGCATATTGAGTGCAGCGCTTTCACAGCATCATCTTTCTGGACTTGAAATAGCTCAACTGGAATTCCATCACCTCCACTAGCTTTGTTCATAAGTGATGCTTCCTCAGTGATGCTTCCTAAGGCCCACTTGACTTCACATTCCAGGATGTATGGCTCTAGGTGAGTGATCACACCATCATGATTATCTGGTTCATGAAGATCTTTTTTGTACAGTTCTTTTGTGTATTCTTGCCACCTCTTCTTAATATCTTCTGCTTCTGTTAGGTCCCTACAATTTCTGTCCTTTATTGAGCCCATCTTTGCATGAAATATTCCTTTGGTATTTCTAATTTTCTTGAGGAGATATCTAGTCTTTCCCATTCTATTGTTTTCCTCTATTTCTTTGCACTGATCACTGAGGAAGGCTTTCTTATCTCTCCTTGCTATTCTTTGGAACTCTGCATTCAAATGGGTATATATTTCCTTTTCTCCTTTGCTTTTTGCTTCCCTTCTTTTCACAGCTATTTGTAAGGCCTCCTCAGACAGCCATTTTGCTTTTTTGCATTTCTTTTTCTTGGGGATGGTCTCGATTCCTGTCTCATGTACAATGTCATGAACCTCCGTCCATAGTTCATCTGGCACTCTGTCTATCAGATCTAATCCCTTAAATCTATTTCTCACTTCCACTGTATAGTCATAAGGGATTTGATTTAGGTCATACCTGAATGGTGTAGTGGTTTTCCCTACTTTCTTCAATTTCAGTCTGAATTTGGCAATAAGGAGTTCATGATCTGAGCCATAGTCAGCTCCTGGTCTTGTTTTTGCTGACTGTATAGAGCTTCTCCATCTTTGGCTTCAAAGATTACAATCAATCTGATTTCAGTATTGACCATCTGTGATGTCCATGTGTAGAGTCTTCTCTTGTGTTGTTGGAAGAGGGTGTTTGCTATAATCAGTGCAGTCTCTTGGCAAAATTCTATTAGCCTTTGCTGTGCTTCATTCTGTACTCCAAGGCCAGATTTGCCTGTTACTCTAGGTGTTTCTTGACTTCTTAATTTTGCATTCCAGTCCCCTATAAAGAAAAGGACATCTTTTTTGAGTGTTAGTTCTAGAAAGTTTTATAGGTCTTCATAGAACTGTTCAACTTCAGCTTCTTCAGCATTATTGGTTGGGGCATAGACTTAGATTACTGTGATATTAAAATGGTTTGCCTTGGAAATGAACAGAGTTCATTCTGCCATTTTTGAGATTGCATCCAAGTACTGCATTTAGGACTCTTTTGTTGACTATGATGGCTACTCCATTTCTTCTAAGGGATTCCTGCCCACAGTAGTAGATATAATGGTCATCTGAGTTAAATTCACCCATTCCAGTCCATTTTAGTTCGCTGATTCCTAGAATGTCGATGTTCACTCTTGCCATCTCCTGTTTGACCACTTCCAATTTGCCTTGATTCATGGACCTAACATTCCAGGTCCCAATGCAATATTGCTCTTTACAGCATAGGACTTTGCTTCTATCACCAGACACATCCACAACTGGGTGTTGTTTTTGCTTTGGCCTTGTCTCTTCATTCTTTCTGGAGTTATTTCTCCACTGATCTCCAGTAGCATATTGGGCACCTACTGACCTGGGGAGTTCATCTTTCAGTGTCCTATCTTTTTGCCTTTCCATACTGTTCATGGGGTTCTCAAGGCAAGAATACTGAGGTGGTTTGCCATTCTCTTCTCCAGTGGTCCATGTGATTAGATTGGTTAGTTTTCTGTGGTTGTGGGTTTCAGTCTGTCTGCTCTCTGATGGAGAAGGATAAGAGGCTTATTGAAGCTTCCTATTTGGAGAGACTGACTGAGGGGGAAACTGGGTCTTGTTCTGATGGGCAGGGTCATGCTCAGTAAATCTTTAAACCAATTTTCTGTTCATGGGTGGAGCTGTGTTCCCTCCCTGCTATTTACCTGGGGCCAAACCAAGTGACTGGCTTCCCTCTCTCAGATGGTAAAGTATCTGCCCACAATGTGGGCAACCAGGGTTCGATCCCTGGGCTGGGAAGATCCCCTGGAGATTGAAATGGCAACCCATTCCAGTATTCTTGCCTGGAGAATCCCATGGACAGAGGAGCCTTGTAGGTTACAGTCCATGGGGTCGCAAAGAGTCGGACACAACTGAGCAACTTCACTTTCTTTCACTTCTAAACCAAGTGATGGCATCTGTTCCCATCAATTCATGGGAAATAGATGGGGAAACAGTGTCAGACATTTTTTTTTTGGGGGGGGGGCTCCAAAATCCCTGCAGATGTTGATTGCAGCCATGAAATTAAAAGATGCTTACTCCTTGGAAGGAAAGTTATGACCAACCTAGACAGCATATTAAAAAGCAGAGACATTACTTTGTCAACAAAGGTCCATCTAGTCAAGGCTATGGTTTTTCCAGTGGTCATGAATGGATGTGAGAGTTGGGCTGTGAAGAAAGCTGAGCACCGAAGAATTGATGCTTTTGAACTATGGTGTTGGAGAAGACTCTTGAGAGTCCCTTGGACTGCAAGGAGATCCAACCAGTCCATCTGAAAGGAGATCAGTCCTGGGTGTTCATTGGAAGGACTGATGCTGAGGCTGAAACTCCAATACTTTGGCCACCTCATGCGAAGATTTGACTCATTGGAAAAGACTCTGATGCTGGGATGAAATGGGGGCAGGAGGAGAAGGGGACGATAGAGGATGAGATGGCTGGATGCCATCACTGACTCGATGGACATGGGTTTGGGTGGATCCTGGGAGCTGGTGATGGACAGGGAGGCCCGGTGTGCTGCAATTCATGGGGTCGCAAAGAGTCGGACATGACTGAGGGACTGAACTGAACTGAACTGAAACCATGGTGGAGGTAATGAAGATAATGGCCAACTCCTTCAAAAGATCCCATGCATGTAATGCTACACTCACTGCCCCCAACCCTGCAGCAGGCTGCCACCAACCCACATCTCTGCTGGACACTCCTGGGCAAGTCTGGGTCAGTCTCTCATGGGGTCACTGCTCCTTTCCCAGGAGAAACTTGGGAGTAAATAAAATAGGATGGGGGCAGGGAAGAAGCTAAATGAAGACACAGGTTCAGCCAAAGTCTGGCCTTAGCCTGAGCCCATGAGGAGCTCTAGGGCATGAATGACACCACAGAGTTGTCCTCCCTGGGCAGAGCACTTTGTGCTGGAAACGCTCAGCACTATGTGCTTTTAATCAACCAGTTATTTCCTAGAGGTTTCCCTGGGTGGGAGTGTCATCTTCCAGGTATTCTTGATGAAATAGCTCCTGGAGGCCAAGGGCAATTCTCAGGAGAAGAGGGTAGCTGTGAGCTGTTAGCAGTCAGCTCTCAAAGCAGCTGCCAATAAGTCTGCCGGCCTGGTAAAGAGGGCCAGAGTAGGGCACCAACAGCCTCTACTATACATGGGTTTCCATATTAGGAGACCTGGGTTTGAATCCCAACTTCACTACTTAATGGCTTGGGCATTGATCTTGGGCAAGTTTCCCAAATTCCCAAAACCTCATTTTTCTCATTTGTAAAATGGGAGTAATAATTTGTTGTTGTTTTTCAGTCACTAAGTCATGTCCAACTCTTTGCAACCCCATGGACTGCAGCATGCCAGGCTTCCCTGTGCTTACTATCTCCCAGACGTTGCCCTAATTCATGTTCATTGAATCAGTGATGCCGTCCAACCATCTCATCCTCTACCACCCACTTCTCCTCCTGCCCTCAATCTTTTCCAGTATGAGGGTCTTTTCCAATGAGTTGGTTCTTTGCATCAGGCTGACCAAAGTATTGGAGCTTCAGCTTCAGCATCTGTCCTTCCAATGAATATTCAGGGTTGATTTTATCTGTCAATTCCCCGCCTCCTATGAGGCTCCCATTCTCAAGGCAGCAGGTTCTATCATGACTTAAAATTTATGGTTTCAAGTTATTTCCCCTATATCATTTTTGATTTTATGCAACTATGTTGTACCCCCTTTTTGTCAGTTAGATTAACTAGTGGTTTGTCTATGTTGTTAATTTTTTCCAAAGAACTAGCATTTTTATTTATTTATTAATTTTACCATTTTCCAGCTATCTGTTTCATTGATTTTTACTTCTATATCTTTATTTTCTTTCTGCTTCCCCCCATTCTAAGTTGGGAATTTTATTCATTTATTTTCAGCTTTTCATTTTATTTATCTAAACATCATAGTGTGTAGAGGTATATATTTTCCTCCAATCACTCCTTTAATTGTATCTCAAAAAATTTTAGGAAGAGTTTATTAATATTCACTGAGTTTCTGTCTACATCAAACTACATTTCTATAGACTTATATGTAAAAGATGGCTTGCTTATATATAAAAACCCTTGGCTCGCGTTTTCTTTTTATTTGAGTCTCTTAAAATTGTTCTTCCACTGTTTTCTCACTTTATGATCTTATTTCCTTTGTAAGTGACTTGGCCTTTTTGCATGGGTATGCAGAAGGCTGCCTCTGTATATTTAAGTCTAAGAGGTTTGATAGACTGTGTCCTAGAGTTGACCATTCTGGGTCATTTCCACCATGTACACAAGGGCTCTTTGAATCATAGATCCAAGTTTTCTAACAGTTACAGAAAATTTTCTTGGATTATAGTTTAAATATTAGTTCTTTTGTCCATTGTTCTGTTTTTCTTTTTCAGAAGTCCCAATGTACATATGTCTAATATTCTTATGTATCTTCTATGTTATTTTTCTTTATGATATTTGTATCTTCTTTTTGGTTTTCTTGAAACTCTCCACTTATTTTCTAAATTCTTAAGTTTTCAGGGAAATTCATTTTTTTTTCTTGAGGACTTTGAAATTATTCTTCCCATGTAAGATGATATTTCCTCTTCTTCTCCCCCCCGCCCCCACCCCTGCCCCAATTTCTCTTTTAGGTTTTACTTATTGTTCATCATATCTTATTTTACTTGTTCAATTAATTTTGCTTTCCTGGTTAAAATTTTTTATGACACACACTCACACACAAAACAGAAAGGAATTCCCTGGCTATCCAGTGGTTAGGACTCTGTGCTTTCATTGCCAGGGCCTGGGATTTAATCCCTGGTAAGAGGAATAAGATCCCACAGACCATATGGTGCAGCCAAAAAAAAAAAAAAAATCCTCTCTGTAAAAACCTTAATAACTTATTTAAGGATATTTAATTCAAAGGAAGGAACTGTTAAACATATCCCCACTTTGTAGTTAGGTTTTTGGGGAAATTTTTCATCAGTTTTTCTTCTCATCATTTTTCTTTATAGCAGTTTTGTATGGATACTATCAGACATTTTTGTTCAATGTGTTAATTTTTTCTAATCAGCCCTAATGTGA
Organism: Bos javanicus; assembly: GCF_032452875.1. Taxonomy (NCBI): domain Eukaryota; kingdom Metazoa; phylum Chordata; class Mammalia; order Artiodactyla; family Bovidae; genus Bos; species Bos javanicus. The sequence continues at coordinate 56,556,449 of NC_083868.1, read as the reverse complement.
AGGGGTAAAGTGTTTGGGAGGTTTACTAGGTTTCTTGCTTCAACAGGACCTTCTTTTGTTGGTGTAAAGTAAAAGTGAAAGTCATTCAGTCATGTCAGGGTCTTTGTGATCCTATGGACTACACAGTTCATGGAATTCTCCAGGCGAGAATACTGGTGTGGGTAGCTGTTTCCTTCTCCAGAGGATCTTTCTAACCCAGGAATCGAACCCAGGTCTCCCATATTGCAGGCAGTATCTACCAGCTGAGCCACCAAGGAATGATTCAAAATGTTTTAAATTAGTGGCACATTTTGGGGATAGAGAATGGGCTGATTCATTTTCTGATTTGGGGATTCTCTTGTTTCTGTATCTTAATTTGTATTGCAGTTTCCTTCATTCCTTGTATCTCCAAGCCTCCAAGAAAGGTCTCTCCTGACCAAGTTACCCACTCTTCTCCAGAAATTATATCTTACCAAGATTGCTAGAATTTAGCCTTCACTGTTTAAGTCATTTCTTTTTGCTCTTCCAGGAGCATGTGCTCTGATCCACCTAGCCTCAGATCTGTTCTGTTTTCACACTCAGCACACTCCGCATGGGGACTTCTTTCATGAGGGTGATTTTATTTGTGTTCTGCCATGATGGTTTCTCATTTATATATATATTTTTACTTTATTCTATTATGGCATGATTCTAGAGCTAACTTTAGAATATTGGGGGTTATTAACTCCCTATAAAAACATGTAATTTGATGCACTATACTCAATCTTCTAGTTTGGCTATAAGAATGAGTTGTGGGTGGTTTTATCTACTCTCTATGTGGATCTGCATCCTTTTTTGACACTGTATGGACAGATTTGGATTAGGAAGTTGCAAATGACATACAGAAACCCAAATGCTTAAAACAGTGAAAGTCGCTCAGTCATGTCTGATTCTTTGCAACCCCATGGACTATACAGTCCATGGAATTCTCCTGGCCAAAATACTGGAGTGGGTAGCCTTTCCCTTCTCCAGGGGATCTTCCCAACGCAGGGATTGAACCCAGGTCTCCTGCATTGCAGGTAGATTCTTTACCAGCTGAGCCACAAGGGAAGCCCAAGACTACTTGAATGGGTAGCCAACCCTTGCCAGTGGATCTTCCCAACCCTGGAATCGAACCTGGGTCTCCTGCACTGCAGGCAGATGCTTTACCAACTGAGCTATGAGGGAAGCCTTTTTTTGTTTGTTTGTTTGTGTGTGTGTGTTTTAATTAATTAATTTTTTATTTAAGGATAATTGCTTTACAGAATTTTGCTGTTTTCTGTCAAACCTCAACATGAATAAGCCATAGGAGGACTGGAAACGGTCAGTTTTCATTCCAATCCCAAAGAAAGGCAATGCCAAAGAATGCTCAAACTACCGCACAGTTGCATTCATCTCAAATGCTAGTAAAGTAATGCTCAAAATTCTCCAAGCCAGGCTTCAGCAATATGTGAACCGTGAACTTCCAGATGTTCAAGCTGGTTTTAGAAAAGGCAGAGGAACCAGAGACCAAATTGCCAACATCCACTGGATCATAGAAAAAGCAAAAGAGTTCCAGAAAAACATCTATTTCTGCTTTCTTGACTATGCCAAAGCCTTTGACTGTGTGGATCACAATAAACTGTGGAAAATTCTGAAAGAGATGGGAATACCAGATCACCTGACCTGCCTCTTGAGAAATTTGTATGCAGGTCAGGAAGCCAACAGTTAGAACTGGACATGGAACAACAGACTGGTTCCAAATAGGAAAAGGAGTTCATCAAGGCTGTATATTGTCACCCTGTTTATTTAACTTATATGCAGAGTACATCATGAGAAACGCTGGACTGGAAGAAGCACAAGCTGGAATCAAGATTGCCGGGAGAAATATCAATAACTTCAGGTATGCAGATGACACCACCCTTATGGCAGAAAGTGAAGAGGAACTCAAAAGCCTCTTGATGAAAGTGAAAGAGGAGAGTGAAAAAGTTGGCTTAAAGCTAAACATTCAGAAAACGAAGATCATGGCATCCTGTCCCACCACTTCATGGGAAATAGATGGGGAAACAGTGGAAACAGTGTCAGACTTTATTTTTCTGGGCTCCAAAATCACTGCAGATGGTGACTGCAGCCATGAAATTAAAAGACACTTACTCCTTGGAAGGAAAGTTATGACCAACCTAGATAGCATATTCAAAAGCAGAGACATTACTTTGCCAACAAAGGTCTGTCTAGTCAAGTCTATGGTTTTCCTGTGGTCATGTATGGATGTGAGCGTTGGACTGTGAAGAAGGCTGAGCGCCGAAGAATTGATGCTTTTGAACTGTGGCATTGGAGAAGACTCTTGAGAGTCCCTTGGACTGCAAGGAGATCCAACCAGTCCATTCTGAAGGAGATCAGCCCTGGGATTTCTTTGGAAGGAATGATGCTAAAGCTGAAACTCCAGTACTTTGGCCATGCGAAGAGTTGACTCATTGGAAAAGACTCTGATGCTGGGAGGGATTGGGGGCAGGAGGAGAAGGGGACGACAGAGGATGAGATGGCTGGATGGCATCACTGACTCGATGGACGTGAGTCTGAGTGAACTCCGGGAGTTGGTGATGGACAGGGAGGCCTGGCGTGCTGCAATTCATGGGGTCGCAAAGAGTCGGACACGACTGAGCGACTGATCTGATCAGAAGAGTTTTATAGTTTCTGGTCTTATATTTAGGTCTTTAATCTATTTTGGGTTTATCTTTGTGTATGGTGTTAGGAAGTGTTCTAATTTTCTTTTACATGTAGCTGTCCAGTTTTCCCAGCACCATTTACTGAAGAGGCTGTCTTTACCCCTTTGTATATTCTTGCCTCCTTTGTCCAAAATAAGGTAACCATAGGTGCATGGGCTTTTTCTGGGCTTTCTATCTTGTTCCATTGGTCTATATTTCTGTTTTTGTGCCAGTACCATACTGTCTTGATGACTCTAGCTTTGTAGTATGACATGAAGTCAGGAAGCTTGATTCCTCCAGCTCCATTCTTCTTTCTCAAGACTGCTTTGGCTATTCAGGATCTTTTGTGTTTCCATATGAACTGTGAAATTTTTTGTTCTAGTTCTGTGAAAAATGCCACTGGTAATTTGATAGGGATTGAGTTGAATCTGTAGATTGCATTTGGTGGTATAGTCATTTTCACAATATTGATTCTCCCTACCCAAGAACATGGAATATCTCTCCATCTGTTTATGTCATCTTTGATTTCTTTCATTAGTATCTTATAATTTTCTGTGTACAGTTCTTTCATATTGTTAGGTAAATTTATTCCTAGATATTTAATTCTTTTTGTTGAAATGGTGAATGGGATTAATTCCTTAATTGCCCTTTCTGATTTTTAATTGTTAGTATATAGAAATACAAGTGATTTCTGTGTATTGACTTTGTATCCTGCAACTTTACTAAGTTCACTGATTAGTAATTTTTTGATGCTATCTTTAGGGTTTTCTACGTACAGTACCATGTCATCTGCAAACAGTGAGCACTTTACTTCTTTACTGATCTGGATTCCTTTTATTTCTTTTTCTTCTCTGATTGCTCTAGCGAGGATTTCCAGAACTATGGTGAATAATAGTGGTGAAAGTGGACACCCTTGTCTTATTCCTGATCTTAGGGTGAATGCTTTCAGTTTTTCACCATTAAGAATAATGTTTGCTGTAGGCTTATCATATATGGCCTTTATTATGTTGAGATAGGTTCCTTCTATGCCCATTTTTTAAAACAGTTTTAATCATAAATAGGTGTTGAGTTTTGTCAAAGACTTTTTCTGTATCTAGAGATGATCATATGGTTTTTATCTTTCAATTTGTTAATATGGTGTATCACATCAATTAATTTCCATATATTGAAGAATCCTCACCTCCCTGGAATAAACCCAACTTGATCATGTGTGTATGTGCTTTTTGATGTGTTGCTGAATTGTTTGCTAAAATTTTGCTGAGGATTTTTGTATCTATGTTCATCAGTGATATTGGCCTGTAGTTTTCTTTTTTGTGTGTGTTGAATTTGTCTGGTTTTGGTATCAGGGTGATGGTGGGCTCGTAGAATGAATTTGGAAGTGTTCCTTCTGCAATTTTTTGAAAGAGTTTTAGAATGATAGGTATTAGATCTTCTCTAAATGTTTGATAGAATTCTCCTGTGAAGCCATCTGGTCCTGGGCTTTTGTCTTTTGGGAGATTTTTGATCACAGCTCCAATTTCAATGCTTGTAATTGGGTTGTTCATAATTTCTATTTTTTCCTGGTTCAGTCTTGAAAGATTTTCTAAGAATCTGTCCATTTCTTTCCAGGTTATCTATTTTATTGCCATACAGTTGTTCATACTAGTCTCATAATTCTTTGTATTTCTGCATTGTCTGTTGTAACCTCTCCTTTTTCATTTCTAATTTTGTTGATTTGATTCTTCTCTCTCTCTTTCTTGATGAGTCCACCTAAGGGTTAGTTAATTTTGTTTATCTTCTCAAAGAACCAGCTTTTAGTTTTATTAATCTTTACTATTGCTTCTTCATTTCTTTTTCATTTATTTATGCTCAGATCTTTTTATGATTTCTTTCCTTTACTAATTTTGCGGTTTTTTCTTCTTATTTTTCCAATTGCTTCAGGTGTAAAGTTAGGTTGTCTATTTGATGTTTTTCTTGTTTCTTGAGGTAGGATTGTATTGCTATAAACTTCCCTCTTAGAATTGCTTTTGCTGCTTCCCATAGGTTTTGAGTTGTTGTGTTCTCATTGTCATTTGTTTCTAGAAGTTTTTTGATTTCCCTTTTGATTTCTTCAGCAACCTGTTGGTTATTTAGAAACATGTTGTTTAATCTCCACGTGTTTGTGTTTCTTACAGTTTTTTTCTTGTAATTGATATCTAGTCTCATAGTGTTGTGGTTGGAGAAGATGCTTGATATGATTTCAATTTTCTTAAATTTACTGAGGTTTGATTTGTGACCTAAGATGTGGTCTATCCTGGAGAATGTGAGGGAAGCCCCTTAGTTTAATTCAATCCAGTGGTTTTTCTTTTATAGTTGGTAGAAAGTGTTTCTTTATTTAAATTTTTCATTTATTGCCATTTTATTAAGTAGATCCACAGATGAACATTTGACATCAAACTTTATGTATACACACACACACACACACACATATTTGGCATTCAATTTTCTAAACATAACATCTATCATCTCTATGCATAGACAGATATATACTTAAGTGAACACACATATATCTTATATATAGAAGCTAAATCCTATAACTGGTTTCAGTGTTAATAACAGTCTTCTTATACCATTATTTCCTCCATTCTTTGATTCTTTATTTCATTTATCTTCATTAGTTAAAATATTTGAGATATTAATAGATTTCACAGGCACATTAGATAGGTAGTGTATTTTCTGAGCCACTGCATATTAAAAGATTGTTTTTCTCTTTCCTTCACACCTAAATGACCACATTTTCTGACTCAAATTCTTGGGTCACAAGTTTTTCATTGTTTAGTGATTATCTGGTGTTCAGTGTCAAGCTGTTTAAGGTTCACTTGGTTCTTTTCCTTTGTAAATAACATTTTTTTTTTGTTTGTTTTCATTTTGCTGCCTGGGGTTTAGGTATCATTATCATACTTACTTTGTAAAAAGAATTTAGTTGGCTTCTTTTTTGTTCTATCTTAGTGAACATTTTAAACAGCATTTGAAGTTATCTTTTTCTTAGAGCTTTAGTGGAATTCCCTTGTGAAAACATCTAGGGACTGGTACATTTTTTTTTTTAAGGTTAGCTCTTCAACATCTCTCTTTCCCTGTTTTCTCTTTGGTAGTCGATCTGTTCAGGTTTTTTCTATTTTAGGTCAAGCCTGGGTATTATGATTTCCTAGAAAATTATCCATTTTATCCAAATCTTAAAATATAGTCCCTTAAAGCTGATTATAAAAAACTTCCTTGTAGTTATTATAATTATTTTATAAATTTGTGCTATCCCCAATTCTAAAAATTTGTCTATCAATTTATCTATTTTATTATTGCTCTTTTACTACTATCAAAGAATCAGCTCTTAGATTTATTCAGCCAGTTTCTAATTTCTAACTTATTAATTCCTACTCATTTACTTGGGATTATTGTTTTTTGCAATTATTTTTTAATTTATCTATTAGATTCTTCATCTCTACACTGTCTGGGCCTAAACTCTACATTCTGTTCTATAATCATTATACCCATATTTTCCTTAGTTTCAGGTTGATAGCTAAATGAAATCAAATGTTTATAGCTAGATCTTTCTCTATAAGGTATGCATTTATACCTTGATTGGCTTAAATTTTCTTAGTGGCTTCAAGTGTCTTCAAGACATCTTAAAACTTGGCATGTTTAAAACTATTTATCCATTACCCTTATAGCTTAATTGCCGGGGACCAGCCCCAGCTGATCCAGGGTATTCGAAGTGGGGACGGCGTCAGTGACCTATTTATTTAAATATTTTATCAAAGATATAAAGAGTAATAGAATGAGGATAGCTCAGTAGGAAAATTCAGCGGAGAAAAGAGGCTGAGTAGCTTGGTTTACGTGGGAGACCGATAAAACTTCAAGACAAGAAGTTTGCACCACTTACGTAGGCCACAGGCGTCCTTCCGTTCTCCCAAAGGAGAGCAGACACTGAGGCCTCCCCGGTCGGATCTTAGAAGCCCAGGCATAATTAGCAAGCGTGGCGGGTTCCGCGCTCCAGATGGAGACTCAGCCAGAATTTGAGAGAGAGCGCGACATGGGGAGACCAAGTTTCGGTAAACAAGGCCCGCACTTTATTTTCCAAAGTAGTTTTTATACCTTAAGTTGTGCATAGAGGATAATGGGGGAAGGGGTGGAGTCATGCAAGGACAGCAGCTCCTGGTCCTAATCGAAGCCAGGCTTTCAAATTTATCATATGCAAAAGTTCAGGTGAATTACATCATCTTCTGGCCAGGAGGCCTGTTAACATTTTAAGAAACTTATCTTTCTCTAAAGGTGATTATTCCAAAGTCAGGCACCAGCCTCCAAAAAGGCATTGGACAAAGCTGCATTCCTATAGTGCAAAGGTGAGGTGGGCTCAATCAAGAAAAGAATTAACTCAAGGGTCCAAGGTTACAAACATTGAGCTACTACTTACATTTCTATACACCCATTATATCAATCAATACACTGCTAAGGACACAGTAGGTAAGGGGTATGGAGACTTAGCAGCAAACATTGGCTCAATAAGTGAAAAACCCTTCACCAATACAATTTCTAATCAATCTTTTAACTACTCAAAGGAATCTGTGTTTAGACAGTTTAGAAAATCTCCTGCCTCTCACAGTTGGGAGGCTCTGAACAATCACATGTGGCCGGAAAAACCTATTCAGGCAGGCTAGAGGATTTCCAAAGGAGTTTGTAGGTTAAAACACTGTCACACCCAGGAATTATTAACTGGAGCTGTAAGCTAACTCTTTTTTCAGAGAGGTAGTGGAGGACAGCCCTCCGTAAAGTCAGAGGTGTAGGTGAAAGCACAAAGCAGAAAGTAGGCAGACTCTGGTTTTGGGGGTAGATGCTCGAGAATTTCCAGGGAGACTCCTGAGGCTTGATCCCACCTTTGCGTATGCCAAGCCTCCTTCCTCATGACCTTTGCCATGGGTGGAGTTCGCTCCCCACACTTAATGCTGCTGCTGCTGCTGCTGCTGCTGCTAAGTCATTTTAGTTGTGTCCGACTCTGTGCGACTCCATAGATGGCAGCCCACCAGGCTCCCCCATCCCTGGCTTAATGACAGATTGTTATTGTTCAGCTTCTCAGTTGTGTCCCACTCTTTGTGATCCCATGGACTGCAGCATGCCAGGTTCCCTGTCTTTTGCCTGGACCTTGCTCAAACCCATGTTCATTGAGTCAGTGATGCCATCCAACCATCTCATCCTCTGTCATCCTCTTCTCCTCCTCCTGCCCTCAATCTTTCCCAGCATCAGGGTCTTTTCTAAGAAGTCAGCTCTTCCCATCAGATGGCCAAAGTACTGGAGCTTCAGCTTCAACATCAGTCCTTCCAAAAAATATTCAGGACTGATTTCCTCTAGGATGGACTGGTTTGATCTCTTTGCAGTCCAAGGGGCTCTCAAGAGTCTTCTCCACAGTTCGAAAGCATTAATTCTTTGGCATTCAGATTTCTTTACAGTCCAACTCTCACATTCATGCGTGAATACTGGAAAAACCATACCTTTGACTATATGGACTTTTGTTGGCAAAGTAATATCTGTGCTTTTTAATATGCTATCTATGTTTCTCATAGCTATTCTTCCAAGGAGCAAGCATCTTTTAATTTTGTGACTACAGTCACCATCTGCAGTGATTTTGGAGCCCAAGAAAATAAAGTCTCTCACTGTTTTCATTGTTTCCCCATCTGTTTGCCATAAAATGATGGGATTGGATGCCATGATCTCAGTTTTCTGAATGTTGAGTTTTAAGCCAGCTTTTTCACTCTTCTCTTTCACTTTCATCAAAAGGCTCTTTACTTCCTCTTAGGTTTCTGCCATAAGGGTAGTGTCATCTGCATACCTGAGGTTATTGATACTTTTACTGGCAATCTTGATTCCAGCTTGTGATTCATCCAGCCAGCATTTCACACGATGTACTCTGCATATAAGCTAAATACACAGGGTGAAAATACACAGCCTTGATGTACTCCTTTCCTATTTGGAACCAGTCCATTCTTCCATGTCTGGTTTTAATTGTTGCCTCTTGACCTGCATACAGATTTCTCAGGAGGCAGGTAAGGTGGTCTGGTATTCCCATCTCTTGAAGAATTTTCCACAGTTTGTTGTGATCCATACAGTCAAAGGCTTTAGCAAAGTCAATGAAACAGAAGTAGATGTTTTTCTGGAATTTTCTTGCTTTATCTATGATCCAATGGATGTTGGCAATTTGATCTTTGGTTCCTCTGCCTTTTCTAAAACCAGCTTGAACATCTGGAAGTTCTCAGTTCATGTACTGTTGAAGCCTGGCTTGGAGAATTTTAAGCATGAACTTGCTAGCATATGAAATGAGTGCAATTGTGCACTAGTTTGGATCACAATTTCTTCCCTTGAGGATTTTATAGCACTTAGATTTTAAAGTTGGTTTGGAAACATCTGAAATAAATTTTGTATTTTCCCATAACAGATAACTAGCTTTCAGTGGTCAATGTCTTATTTTCTTATCTTTAAAGTTGATAATTTTATGAGAATATATTTCGTAGTGGTGAGAGATGTGTAAATACTTTTTCCAAGACATGATGTACCCTTATAGACTAAAGATGCAGTTCTGGAAGGGACAGGATTATAAATATCCTTAAATAATTTATGTCTTATTATTTCAGATCTTTTTTATGATGTTAGAGTGGCACAGAAGGAGATAACAGATTGTACTTATGTAGGATTTCCCTTGTCTGTTTTCCATAAAGATAGTCTGGTAGTTTTCATCTTACTTGGCTTTTTATTTCATTTTACTCCTTTTTCTGAAACCTATCATTGTTCCTTTCACTGTGTTTTTAGAAATTTGTAATATTTTGTTTCTAATGTGACCTTTATTTCTGTTAGGGTTTTAAATACTTTTTGTTTTTTTAATATGTTTTGTTACTTCTTGCCTGATGAAAGCTCAAATATTATTTCCTTCTGTTGCCTTGTCACATCTTCCCATTTATTTTAGAGAAATTCTTTAAAGACAATTAAGAGACAATAAAGATTCTGACTTTTAATTTTCTGGAATATACACAATTACTATTTGTTCTGTCAAAAAATTTTTTTGAATGTGTCAGTTTTACCTATAAGTTCTTCCATATTCCTTTCCTCTGTATCTTTGTTTTTTTTTTTTTTATTTTATTTTTAAACTTTACATAATTGTATAATGATGCTTGATTTTATTACTATTCATGTAATTCCTGGACCTGATACTCAATTTGAAGCTTCTTATGGTTTAAAGACCAATTCTATATTTCAAGCTTGTAGAAATACACACAAAAATGTATGTGTGTGTGTGTGTGTGTGTGCATGTATAGCTTCTTTTTGCCTTTATTTCCCCTAACTCACTAGAATTAATCTATCAGGGTGGCTTACCATATGCAAAGGCTCTCATCCCCTGCTTTACCAACAGATATCTTTCAACAAATCTGGCCTCTCTGTGATTTCTTACTTAACTTTGATTTCTCTGTTGCTTAAGATATTGCAGCAAAATAAATCAAAAAAGGTGGCTCAGATGGTAAAGAATCTGCCTACAATGCAGGAGTCCCAGGTTCCATCCCTGAGTCAGGAAGATCCCCTGGAGAAGGGAAGGACTACCCACTCCAGTATTCTTGCTTAGAGAATCCCATGGACAGAGGAGCCTGGTGGGCTGCAGTCCATGGTGTCTAAAAGAGTTGAACATGACTAAGCGACTAACACTTTTCACTTTCACCAGGCAATGTTCCTATTCTCATCATTCAAAATCAGAGTTCACTGATTAGGGGTGCCAATTACTTTGAAGATCTATGCTCTGATAACTTTGTCTGACATTTACAGATATGATCATATGTTCTAGATTTCTTCCATGAAGCCAATAGACCTTGAATATATTTAGTAATTTTTTCTCAGAAATTTTAGTAAGTTATAACTGTCTCCTGTGTAGTATATTATAGCTGTGATAAGGGAGATAGTGCTCTTATTACCCCCTTTCTTTGAGTTTTATGTTATGTCTAAGGGTGGAAAAGAGAAAGCTACTTTTTAAAAAGATTTATTTATTTATTTTTGGCTGTGCTGGGTCCTTGTTGCCGATGCCATTAGTTGAAATTCCACCTGTATTTTGCACGTGGTCTTCTCTTATCTTGGGTTTACAGTGATGTTGCCAATGCTTATTTTTAACTTTTTTTGTATTTTCATGGATATTTTAATGAGAACTTGGGAGAGCTGTCATGAACATTTCAAGCCTGCTACTATAGAAACTTCTGTATTTGCACAATGAATCCACACCTCAAGTACCTTGAGAGCAGGGATTCAAATCCAGGGCTCTTTACTGAACAAGTGCCCAGTGATCATGTTTTGATTTAGAACTGAATAAAATCAAAGTGAAGCTGTCCTTGGTTTTTACTTTAATATGTTAATTATGAACTTCATGTTATCCTGGCTCTGGATACTACAATTATATAAAAGTGATAAAACTTACATGTAAAAAATACATCTATAATTCAGATTTTTGTTAACTTGTACAAATTTTACTTTAGTTGAAATTGTCTATTTTTTTAAAAAGAAAACCTGACATAAATAAATGGAAATTTTAAAAGACATGGAAATTGTGCTATTGTTAGCTACAAATAGTTTTCTTTAGCTCATTCTACCAAATTGTTCACAATATATGTGGTGAAGCATTCGGTTTATTCATATCAGTAAACAGTCAGTTATAAAATTTCCACTATAGTCGAGACACACAGGAGTTAATGAAGCCTCCAAATTATACAGGTTGCTTCAAGGATTATTAATTTTATCTCTCAATATCTTTGCTTCTCAGAGTCATGATGACAATATTGGAAAATCTATTTTATACCATCATAAACATTTTGTAATATCACCAAAGATACCATACCTATTGACCTAGATTGGAAGTCCTCCTTCATTTATATCATAATAATCTGAGTCAAGGGCTATTTTTTTTTTTTTTCTTTTGCAATGATTACTAGGCACAGAGAAGTACTCTAAGGTCCAATGATAGAAGCATGATTATGGAAAGAGTACCAAATTTAGAGTCAGAGAACATGAATTCGAGGTACTTGCACTGCCATTTATGATCTGTTTGGGCATGCCATTTACTCTTTCTCTTTTGCTCAGAAGGGTGTGTACATGAAGAAGTGTATTTTTTTTTTTTTTTTGAAGAAGTGTATTTAAATAAGCTTGGTAAACTATACATGTGCTACAAAGCATATATAAACTGCCTTGACTGTTTGTGGTTGCTCTTCAGATGGACAACATCCAAATGTGATCAAAGCCAGGTCAACCAGGTAGTTGATTTGACTGTTAAAATGTTACATGGAATGTAATAAGAGGGAGAAATGTTTATTTACCAGAACTCCTGGGGGTGAAACATGGGGAGTGGGTCTGTTGTGTCTGGAATGAATGTGTTGATAAGCCACTTAGTGTGAAGGAGTAAACTCTCAAGGGATATGTATCAACAGATGGTTACCTAAACTGTTTTCTAAGGAGGATCAAGCAAGCTAATTCCAGCCTTCTGTTTTGCCAAGTGGAGTACAGAATTGGGGCTGCCAATGGAGCCCTTCTCCCCTTTCCTTCCTTCATACACCTGAGTTATTCTTATAAATAAATGTTGAACCCTGATTTCTTTTAAAAAAAAATCAGTTTTAAGGGATGTCCCATTAACATCCTGCCTGGGACATGCGTAAGATGTCAGATCTTCATCAGGATAATATTCAAACTACATAGTAACATGGGAACTGCAGTAAATGAGAGCCAAGATTGTTCAGGGTTAAGCTCTCTAAATCCTCCATCCCCTGGCATTATTTGTTCTAACTTAGATCTCTGGTTCACCTTCTAGTACACTGATTGAATTCTGCTTTAAGTTTCTTATGAAGTTACAGCTCTTGAAATATCCAATGGTTGTTTCCTGCTTTATTCATCATAATGTAGTGCTTTGCAGCCCCTCTGTGCTAGGGCCAAGTGTCCATGCTAGTAGGCCTGGGTAGCTAGTAGGAGTCACTCATCTTGTACTTCTCGGGAATTGATTACCTGGGATGCTGATTATTTGCCTTATGGAACACTCCTGGTATTTGTAGGTAGAAGTATAGACCATAGTGAATGCCACTATTTGGGTCTAAGCATTGCTATTTTATTATTATAAACCAAGGGATAATTTATAAAGGCTGACAATATTATTTTAGTTTCCCTGAAAGTTGTTTTGATTCTCTGGGCCTCAGAGCAAGCCCTTTTTAGAACAGAAACTATTTGTTTATACAGTCAAGCTTTGAGGATGATTTATTATATATTCATGTGAGAAAACTGCAATTCAAGCAATTCAGGACTTTTAACTTTTTTTTTTAAACCTCCAACAGCAATGGGATATGTTTCCAGACAAAAGCAATGTCATTTGATGAACAATCAACTTGTTATTTATCTTTCTTCTTTTGGGAAACAATACTAGGTCAGCCAAAGACATCTCCAAAAGGGTATTAGTATTAATGGAAATTAAATGGTGTACAACACAGAATGTTTTCTTCAATTATATTCTAAAATGAGATGGAAAATGGTTCAATAATTCTGTAACTGATATCTGATTTTAAATATTTTTATGCATATAATTTAATATATGTCTTATATGAAATTTATAAATTATCAAGAATAAATAAACATAGATGCTGGAATTTGTTTGATGAAAGATGATCCTTTGGCTTTGCCTATGGTATGAGAAGCCCCTTAGGACTCTGATCTCTTTTTGTCCATGTCAATAAGTCTCTGCTGGGAGTATATATGTGGTACACAGAAGGGTGAGGCCATAAAATGTAATATGAACAATATAAATGTCATTCTATTACTCTCTTGCTTAAGATCATTGTGAGACTCATTCAAATCCTCAAGGCAAAATCTAAATTCCTTCAAGACAAAATTAAATATGAAATATTACCCCTCATAAAAAGATCCTTGATCAGTTTCTTAACTTTATCACTAATCATCCCTTCTAACTTCCCTCCAAATTACACGTATATGCACACATGTGAGCACACTCACATCCCTAACTGTAGCTATAGTTTTACTACATAATTCTATCTGGGTCACTCTGTTACTTACACCAAGTCAAAGCAACCTGCCTGAGGTACTGCCTCTAAACCTGAAAATTTAACAAGTATGAGGCAGCTCCAGTATTGAAATCCTTAAAGAACAGTTAATTTACATTTAAATAGAATTTGCTATTGAGTGATTTGGGATGGTGGAATGGATGGTTAATGGATGATCTATTGATGACAAGAGGAAGCTTGAATTTGGGTTGTAACTCAGGCATTTGTGAAGTATATGATCTTGGCCAGTGTAACTTCTCTCAGTTTCAATTTCATTGCCTACAAATGGAGCCAGCTGGAATATTGGGCAATTGGGGATATATTGGGGTTCATTTCTGTGCTGTGGTGTTGGAGAAGACTCTTGATAGTCCCTTGGACTGCAAGGAGATCAAACCAGTCCATCCTAAAGGAAATCAACCCTGAATAGTCATTGGAAGGACTGATGCTGAAGCTGAAACTCCAGTACTTTGGCCATCTGACACAAGGAACTGATTCATTGGAAAAGACCCCAATGCTGGGGAAGATTGAAGGCAGGAGCAGAAGGGGACGACAGAGGATGAGATGGTTGGATGGCATCACCGATTCAATGGACATGAGTTTAAGCAAGCTCTGGGAGTTGGTGATGGACAGGGAAGCCTGGCATGCTGCAGTCCATGGAGTCACAGAGTCAGACACGACTGAGTGACTGAACTGAACTGAGGGTTTATTTCCCACTGACTTACTTGAATGGTTAAGGAGAGAATTAACGGGTGGGGGATGGGGGTTGGATGAAGGGTTGGTGATGAACAGCTACTGAATGAGTGACTTCAACGTTTACAGGGCTTGGAGTGCCCCCAAGAGCATTTTAAAAAGTTCAAAAACAGAGGCAGATCAGAAAATGGGAGTCAGTGCCAAGGGCTGGAGACCAAGCCAGGCCTTAAAAGGGGCTGGCAGGGAAAAGAGGGTCAGGACCACTTGGAAGGCTCATGGCAGGGGATAGTCTGGAAGGGACTGCAACTTGCCTCTGATCATCTCAGACAATAAAAATGCGTTAACCCACAGGATGCTTGTGAGCATGGGCTATTAAAAGTCATGTAATTTGAAGCATTTAAAAAACCAGAAAGCCCTAACAGACATTACTATTTTTATCCTGCAGTATCATAAAGATGAAACAACTGCAAAAAAACTTGTCAAGATTAACCCCATCAGGGAGCAACCGAACAGCTGTCCTCCCTTTTACCCAGGGGAACATGCATTTGGCATTCACAGAAACTTTGCCTTTGCTTCTCTTATTTCTGCACTCTATTGGGACTGAGGGCATTCACCTTCTTCTTTGATCTCGGGGTGCTTTTAGTGAATCCTCCAATTTCCAACCATAAAAGCTAATGCAATAGTAGGACTTGAGGCATTTTCATCAAGAAATCTCTCAACCCCTGCTATCTAAAGTTTAAAAATATATTTCTGAAGGGCAAAGTTCTTTTTTTCCCTTACTTTCCTATTTGTTGAGTATTTTGTCCTGGTGGGCTGATGTGCTTACATTCCATTACAAAAATTCAATTGTTGGAGAATTTGTTCTCAATTCCCCCCTTGCCCTAGATACAAAACTACATTTAGAATGGGTTGTCTTTAGCAAGTAGCTTACTTTCCTTCTGTTGATGAGGTTCTCTGAACCTCTCACTGCCTGTTTGATACTATTATTCCTTTTTAATAGCTTTTCATTTTCTCAAACATTACTGGTCACTTTACTGTCAAGTGGATATTTTTCTACCAATAGGTAGACATTTAACTGTCAACCTGAGAGGAACTGGTACACTGGAAATCCTTTGTTTATGTGTTTATTCAGAAGATCAATTTGTCATTGTCTTTCTTCTTCAATGATTTCTATCCTCATCGGTCTTTGCTTCGTGCCCCTCTTTCTTCAAAGTTGCACCATCCCTGAACCATCCCTTTCTGATGATATTAATCTAACATTCAGGCTACTCCATTAACGATCTCAGTTCATAAATGCAAAGTGAAATGTTCATCTCAACCTCACTTTCAAGAGTAGATACTGCTCTGTGCGGGCTTCCCTGGTGGCTGGCTCAGTGGTAAAGAATCCGCTTGCCAATGCAGGAGATGTGGGTTCAATCCCTGATCCAGGAAGATCCCCTTGAGAAGAAGTTACCAATGTTTTGTATTTAAAGACAAAGATATTATTGTGAGGGAAAGTCTATTTGTAAGAAGCAATGCTTCAGCTTCAGTGAAGTTGTGGAAAAAGGGTCTTCCTGAAAAAGTGGGGTTGCTGCTGCTGCTGCTGCTGCTAAGTCGCTTCAGTCGTGTCCGACTCTGTGCAACCCCATAGACGGCGGCCCACCAGGCTCCCCCTTCCCTGGAATTCTCCAGGCAAGAACACTGGAGTGGGTTGCCATTTCCTTCTCCAATGCATGAAAGGGAAAAGTGAAAGTGAAGTCGCTCAGTCATGTCTGACTCTTCGCGACCCCATGGTCTGCAGCCTGCCAGGCTTCTCCGTCCATGGGATTTTCCAGGCAAGAGTACTGGAGTGGGGTGCCATTGCCTTCTCTGAAAAAGTGGGGTTAAATCAGATCTTTTTCAGTCAGTTCTAAGAATAAATTCTCCCAGATCATATTTCCTTAAGTCAAAGATTTTTCCATAAAATAGGACGATGCACAAACAAGAGTATATGTATTTTGTTTTATCCTATTTCTCAAGGGAAAGGGCATAAACTGAGGCCTGAGTGATTTTAGCTGGACTCTAGGAAAAATAGTTAACAATGACAAACTCTGGAAGGGGTCCTGGAGGAAAGGGTTCCATATCCTTTGGGGCAGTCTTTAAACATAGGAGAGACTATATGCCTGAATGAGGTTGGACAAACATGACTTTCAACCTTGTTTCATATTTTTAAATGGGGAAAATCTCTGAGGCTCCTTCTAACTTTGAAAACTGATGCTTCAGTCACACTAGGTGTATCTTTGGAAAGTTGATACTGCTGGGATGGTCATGTTTAGGCAGACTTGTCTGCTTCCTGGATCTCTGTCACCACAGCACCTCTCCCGTTCTACCTAAAATCTCTCTCCTTGGGCTAGTCTCCTAATTCATAAAACTGGAAACAGTAACAGCAACAGGACTTTTTGTATCCTTATGTTTAGGTCATTCTTATTTTTCAGTTCTTCAATGCAGATGTTGCCCTTTTAGTAATCCTTCCACTATATTTGTGTGCACTTTATTTGCTGGTTTCTCTGACTAGGGCTTCCCATGTGGCTCAGCTGGTAAAGAATCCGCCTGCGATGCGGGAGATCTGGGTTTGATCCCTGGGTTGGGAAGATCCCCTGGAGAAGGGAAAGGCTACCCACTCCAGTATTCTGGCCTAGAGAATTCCATAGACTGTGTAATCCTTGGGTTCGCAAAGAGTCGGACACGACTGAGCAACTTTCACTTTCTCTGACTAAATGCACATTATAGAGATTTGGGTCAAGGGAGACCTGCATTCCTTGGAAACCCTCAGGCTGCTCAGATGTGTAAAGAAGTCCTGAATATTTATCCTCATGTGGTACTCTGGTCTTGATGTCAGTGAAAGCAGTTAGATGTTTGAAATGACACCCAAGAAGCTCTACCCTAACCAGTGTCTGGGTAAAGGTGATTACTGCTGCTGCCTGTCCGACTCTGTGTGACCCCATAGACAGCAGCCCACCAGGCTTCCCCGTCCCTGGGATTCTCCAGGCAAGAACACTGGAGTGGGTTGCCATTCCTTCTCCAATGCATGAAAGTGAAAAGTGAAAGTGAAGTCGCTCAGTCGTGTCCGACTCTAGCGACCCCATGGATTGCAGACTACCAGGCTCCTCTGTCCCTGGGATTTTCCAGGCAAGAGTAATGGAGTGGGGTGAGATTGCCTTCTCCGGCAAAGGTGATTAGGACTTATCAAAAGAGATGGAGCACAAGAAGGCACTTTATAATAGCATAAAATCTGGTGATGTAATTATTACTCCTGGGTCCTACCTTTCCTTCTTTTCTGTTTTTCTTGTTTCCATGGAGCTACAGACATCATGAATGATGAGGCAGAATGGAAACTTGACCAGCATAGCCTATTTGGACTATACAGGAAATGAGATTATCAGAAATTTCTTTTAATAATGCAAAAGCAGAAGTGCTGAAACAAAGGTTTTCATCAATTAGTTTTTTCAAGGCCAGACTAGTTCTCCATATTCAAATATAAGCTGAATTAATTCTTTCCCCAACATAATTTAATTGTTATAAATGTTTAGTTTATGTCTCCTGGTAGTACATACACCATTAAAATGAAGAAACATGACAATGAAACCATTAATTTTTGACCATCACCAAAGCAATTTATCATTAAAGAGAACATATTGGAGCACTAAATCAAATAACTACTGTCTCGTGGAGATTATAAGTTTATTAAGAAAACAGTTTTTTCTTCTTAAATTTTCAACATTAGGATGTTGCCCTGTGAAATACTTTGATGTGGGAGTTAGAGAAGCAAAGTCAATTTATCTAGGAAGGTTGCAATAATATTTTAAGGAAAGAAATGAATTAAACAAAAGACTATTTCAGGAAAAATGTGGTCTCCTGCAAAAACCACTGTAGTCTATCTTTTCCCACACTGACAATCTAGCTTCTGTTCCTTTTGTATTCATAATACCAGAGAAGTGGCAATAAATTGCTGCTTGCCTCGGTTGTACATAGAGTGTGTGTAGTGTATTTTAGAGACATACCTACTTTCCTCCTGATCACAGAAAAGGGCTATAAATCTATCAGCAGAGTGATTCCCAGAACATATGGCTCATGGGGAAAAATCACTTGCATTTAGCTCCGGCCAGCTGTCCAGAGCTCAACAATGTTGGTAACATATTTCAGAACAGATAAACTAGGAAATATTTAGAAAGTGCAAGCTAACAGATTTATACTAATCACCTCCACTAACTCAGATGTATACATTGCCATTACACTATTTTTTAGAGAAGAATTTAATGAAATCATTCCTGGTTGCCCAAGATCTGACTGAACAAGAATAATATTCACCATTTCAGACCTTATATGGCTGACATTCATCTGGTTTAAACCACAACAATAAGCTTTCTGATAACTGATGTTTTTCAATTGCATGTCAAATACAATTTCTGACACTGTAAAGTTAAAAGAGCAAGGGAAGATCCATTTGCATAAGATGGACCATCTGCAAATTTGCATCAGCCTT
Organism: Bos javanicus; assembly: GCF_032452875.1. Classification (NCBI taxonomy): domain Eukaryota; kingdom Metazoa; phylum Chordata; class Mammalia; order Artiodactyla; family Bovidae; genus Bos; species Bos javanicus. Next base: position 56,537,511 of record NC_083868.1, on the reverse strand, counting down.
CAGACACTTAAGGAAAAATAAACTTCATTTTAAGATTCTGAGTTCATGAATAAAAAATTAGTTAGAGAACAGCATTCCTTGGAGATGTGGCTAATTCTTAGGCTGGGGCAGCAAAAATAAAGATGAGTCTGGAGCATCTTGTACTGCTAGAAAGAAACTGCTTTAAAGATGAGAGAACAAAAGGAAAAGAAAGAGGACAGAAGATGGATGCATGTCAGAAAGACATGCATAAATATGGAATCTAGAAAAATGGTCCTGATGAACCTATTTGCAGGGCAGGAATAGAGATATAGACATAGTAAATGGACTTGAGGATAAAGAGATAGGGGAAAGAGAAGGTGGAACAAATGGAGATTAGGGTTGACATATTTATACTACCATGTGTGAAACAGTGTGAAGAAAGTGAAAGAGGAGAGTGGAAAAGTTGGCTTAAAGCTCAACATTTAGAAAATTAAGATCATGGCATCACTTCATGGGAAATAGATGGGGAAACTGTGGAAACAGTGTCAGACTTTTTATTTTTGGGGGCTCCAAAATCACTGCAGATGGTGACTGCAGCCATGAAATTAAAAGACGCTTATTCCTTGGAAGAAAAGCTATGACCAACCTAGATAGCATATTGAAAAGCAGAGACATTACTTTGACAACAAAGGTCCGTCTAGTCAAGGCTTTGGTTTTCCCAGTGGTCATGTATGGATGTGAGAGTTGGACTGTGAAGAAAGCTGAGCACCTCAGAATTGATGCTTTTGAACTGTGGTGTTGGAGAAGACTCTTGAGAGTTCCTTGGACTTCAAGGAGATCCAACCAGTCCAGTCTAAAGGAGATCAGCCCTGGGTGTTCTTTGGAAGGAATGATGCTAAAGCTGAAACTCCAGTACTTTGGCCACCTCATGTGAAGAGTTGATTCATTGGAAAAGACTCTGATGCTGGGAGGGATTGGGGGCAGGAGGAGAAGGGGACGACAGAGGATGAGATGGCTGGATGGCATCACCGACTCGATGCACATCAGTTTGGGTGAACTCCGGGAGTTGGTGAAGGACAGGGAGGCCCGGCGTGCTGCAATTCATGGGGTCGCAAAGAGTCAGACACAACTGAGTGACTGAACTGACTGACTGACTGTATAGCAGAGAGCTCAACTTGGAGCTCTATTATGACATAGAGGGGTGTGACGAGTGGGTGAGATGGGAGGGAGGCTCAAGAGGGAGGGGATATATGTATACATACAGCTGATTTACTTTGTTGTATAGCAGAAACTAACACAACATTATAAAGCAATTATACTCCAATTGTTTTTTTTTAAAGGACACAGGAACCAAACTGACAGAGCTCCCAATGTCCAAAACGACTACCATTTGAGCAACAAAATAATGAACTAAAGCACTGGATTAAAAACCAATAAATTGAATATATATCCATGTGTCCACACCCATGTAAGTAAATGACCAGATAAGAAATAAATGGAGGAGAAGGGCAAATTTTAATTAGATAAGAATTCTAAGGAATATATGTAGGCACTGCCTCCTCCAGGAAAGATTCACTTTCAAAGAATAGAAAAAAATGGTAAAAAAGTAAAAAACGAAAAGGAAATAGTAAAAATAGAAAAGGAAAGAATAGTAACTTTAAAGTGGAAAGACACACCAGATACCACCTTCGCAAGGTGAATGCTGATCAGTCATGTTGGTAATTTGTGCCAAATATGATATGAGGCCTTCCTAGGTAGTGCGGTGGCAAAGAACCCACTTGCCAATGCAGGAGACCCAAGAGACTTGGGTTCAATCCCTGAGTTGGGAAGAGCCCCTGGAGGAGGAAATGGCAACCCAATCCAGTATTCTTGCCTGGGAACTTCCATGGATAGATGAGCTATAACCCATGGGGTCGCAAAGAGTCAAATATGACTGAGCACACATGCATGCATATGATATGAAGCAATGAGAAGGTCATTTGCCTCTTGGTATGTTTCCCCCGAACACATAAGCCCAAGCTAATCATGAGAAAGCACAAGACATACCCAACCTAAGAGACATTCTACAACACATCTGACCAGTGCTTTTCAAAATCCTCAATACATAAAAAATGAAGAAAGACTGAGAGACTATCACATACTAGAGGAGACTAAGGTGCCATGCTGATTAAATGCATGTGTTATCCTGGAGCAAATCTTTCTACAGAAAAAGGACATTAACATAAAAAAAACTGGCAAAATACGAAGTCTGTAGTTAATAGTATTGTCACAAGATTAATTTCTTAGTTTTGACAAATGTATAACAGTTATCTAATATTTTAATGTTCAGCAGCAGCATAACAGTTATCTAATATTTTAATGTTAAGGAAAGCTGGATGAAGGTAGTATCAATTTTGAACTTAAAAAAAACCCAACATTTAATTTAAACTCAGTTTTTAACTATGCACATTCAACAAAAGCTCCATCCCCATTTCAGAGAGAGCCTTTTCATAAGGCGAGCACTTGGTTCTCTCCACAGAGGTTCTTTCTGACAACCTCTGAGAGAGATGGAGTGGCCATCTATTCATACATCTGTCCTTGTTAAGTCAGAAAGAGAAAAGCAAAGTTCATATATTAACACATACATACGGAATCTAGAAAAATGGTACAGATGAGCCTGCTTGCAGGGCAGGGATAGAGATGCAAACACAGAGAAAAAACTGTGGATGTAGCAGGGGAAGGAGAGGGTGGGACAAACAGAATAGGATTAACACAGATACATCACCATGTGTAAAATATTAATAGATAGCCAGTGGGAAGCTGCTGTATGGGCACAGGGAGCTCCACCCAGTGCCCTGTGACAAGATTCTTGGATTTTTATAAAATGGTATTCATCCTTATATCAGCTGTCTGTCTGTCTGTCTCTCCTTTTCCCTCTTCTTATCTTTTTCACTCCATCACCTAACAGATGAGGGAATTGAGATCCAAAAAGGTGATACAATCTGCCCAAATCACACAGCTTTTGGGCAGAGGTAAGGATAAAGATCTAGCACAATTACTGATTTCTAGCACAATTTCTCTTTCACTTTACTGGGAAGGGATATATGTATATATTTATATAATAGCCATGAGAGAGTCAATTCAAAGGTAAACCATGATTAACTAAACTCCTACTTTGAGATTAGGTAGCTCAAGAACCAGGCTTTTTGCTATGTGTCTAAAGTGGGTCTACAAAGTTTAAGACTCTAGCCATTATGCCTGTTTCTTTCCTGTTGCTTTGCACATGTTATTGTTTAGTTGCTAAGTCATTTTTGACTCTGTGACACCATGGACTGTAGCTTGACAGGTTCCTCTGTCCATGGGATTTCTCAGGCAAAAATACTGGAGAGGGTTGTCATTCCCTTCTCAAGGGATCTTACCAACACAGGGATTGAATCTGCATCTCTAGCATTGGAGGCGGATTCTTTACCACTGAGCCACCAGGGAAGCCTAATTGCACATAAAAATGTGCTAAATAAATAAAATCTATAATAATATACCACATTATGGTTGAATTTCCACCTAGGCTTGATGCTTTGGTCAACCTTGTGATGGTGGGGTCACTATAGCCACTGATCTCTTTGCCCCCTTGTACTTCTTTCCCATTCATTCCTCTTGCCAGTCCTCAGCCCTTGATCATCACCTCATGCCCCAGAAAACAGTGAGAAGGAATCACACACTGAGTAAACTTCATCTTCTAGTCCAACAGCCTGTGACAGATTCAGGCAGTTTCTCCTAATTAATGTTCAGAAATTCTTTTTCCCCTAATTAATTCTCTGAAAAATTTCACATTGTAGTTGTTGCCATGCTTTTCTTCTTTGAGGCCATTTTCCTTTTCTCTCTCCCAGAAAATACCTGTGTACATGCTTTGGGCACGTTCCTATGCACTCTACATAGCCATCCTCTTTTTTAGATTAACTTCTACATCTGCCTCTTGATTTTATACTCCACTGTTTCCAAACCTTCCACTTTCCCACCACTTCAGATTTTTTCTATCAATGACTCCTTATGTCTGGTTTGCTCAAAATTTTTCTTTGTTGGCTCTCCATCGTCCAAGATAATTCAGGTCTCCATCTTAATGAGGAAAGCATCCTCGAGCCTCTTGCTAATTTAGCTGGGCCTGGCCCTTGAAAAGTGCCCTGACTCTCAGTATTTGAGTTACTGCTGTTATTCAGACCCTTTGCAGACATGTATCCCCACCTTTCTCCTAAGGCACAGTTAACTTGTATTTAATTCTGTTCAAGACCATCCCAGTTTTGTACAGTTTAAGAAAATTTGAGTTCACATTTGTTACCACCTTTCATTTTTCTATTTCTGACTTTTTACACCTCGATTTTATTTTTCTTGGTTCTCTGATCTCTTTTTAAATTGGCATTTCCATATAGCAGATTTCATCCTTCTATTTCTGCATTGGTACCATAGACCAGGTAGATAACCTGCCATTCCCATATAACTAACTGATTTGTTTCCTGGTCAGATTCTTCCCCAGAAGCCAGGGATTGGGTAGCTGCCTGGTCAGGTCCCCAAACCCAGGGATTGAACCTAGGTCTCTCACATTGTAGACAGACGCTTTACCATCTGAGCCACCAGGGAAGTCCATTATATTATATACCATTGTTTAAAATAGCCTCACACAAGATTCTTAGCCACTGGATTCTAAACAAAAATGAGAGCTCAAACTTATAAAAAGGAAAAAAAAAAACAAGCAAAAAATAAAAGACCACACTGTTCATATCATCCCTCTTTCCAAAATTCTTCACTGTCTTTCCACAATGTATTTTACAAGGAAAAGCCCAAGTTCTTAGCCTAGAATTCCAAGTTTCTACTCAGGTCTGCATTGCTAATCTCTTCATATCTTTCATCAGCATAAATTCACCTCTTCAACCAAACTTGTCCACTTAGGCATGCATGTGCACTTCCATGGCAGCATTGCTTGGCTCATGCCATTCTTCCACATTTAAGTCAAACAACTTTTTCTTATCCACATCTTACCCAACCAATGCATGCCTGCCCCCCCAAACAAAGTTGGCTAAATCAACATCCATTACTGCTTAGAACTTCTAGTTACCTATGACCAGGCAGATGCTTGCTTAACTTGAAGAAAGATTTTCATCTTAAACCAATAGTCAATATTATATTTAATAGTAAAGTTCTAAAATATTTCTATTAAAATCCAGAATAAGATGAGGATGCTAGTTATAAACAATATTATTTAATGCTATAGTGAAATTTAAGAAATATCCATTTGGCAAAGAGGAACCAAATATATATTAATTTGAAAATGATATGATTATTGCCTACTTGGACAACTAAGAAAATCAAATGCAAAAGGAGTAGGATAAGAGAGCTTACCAGGTTTGAAGATTAGAAAATAAATACCCCCAATTCAATAGATTTTCTATGTACCAGAAAGACCAGTTAGAAGAAAACAAGGAAAAACTGATATCACTCACAATAACTCAAAAGTATGTACTAATAAAAATGAACTTTAAAAGAAATGTGTAGGATTTATGAGTAAATCTGTAAAACTTTAATGAGAACTGCATCTTATCCAGCATTTAATGTGAACTGTGAACTCAGCTTAATTCTGTTACCTCCTAAAAAACTTTCCAAAACCAATGTCAAAATATTCTCTCTCACCTGAACTCCTGTTGTTTTTATTGTGGATAACAGTCAACTGATCCCTAAGCACATATCTCTTTAAATTTAGACAGATTCTTGAGATCATAGTTATTGTGATGTAATTGGTCACCTCCATCTCTTGAGTTTCTGCTTTCTTATCTGTAAAATCGAAATTTTAAGAATATGTACATCACCAGGTTACCATGTAATTAATAATTATTAGTAATAATAATATCAGTAATTTATAGTAAATAATATTTAATGTGTATTAAGTAGAATATAAAATAATTTCAGTTACTATTATATTTTTACTAATTTTAATGTGTAATTCCCTGGTATACAACTTGGCACATAATAAACCCTCAATAAATCGTAGCTTTCAGTTGTAACTCTTGGCATGAGATTACATTTGGTTGGCCAAGGTGTAGACAGATATCAAAAATGAATGATTAAATTCTATAAATCATGATATGAGAAGAAATATGGACAAAACAAAGAAACTGCAACTCAGAACTACTGGGAATCAGAAACTATAAGTAAACCATGATCAGGGTCTAGGAATCAGCAGAACACCAAATAGAAGTTTGGAGCTACTTTAGAATGCAACTACCAGGAAAGAATGGAGCCAATGTTTCTGGTCAGAAACTATGCATAACCATGAAAAACCCCAATTCGCTTTTAAAAGAGCACTGCACTTATGCTGGTAGGAAGATGAATGTATCCAGACAGCTGATGGGTTAGGTCTGCTGACTGTCTAAGCACTGATCCTACTGCTGCTGCTAAGTCGCTGCAGTCGGGTCCGACTCTGTGAGACCCTATAGACAGCAGCCCACCAGGCTCCCCCATGCCTGGGATTCTCAAGGCAAGAACACTGGAGTGGGTAGCCATTTCCTTCTCCAATGTATGAAAGGGAAAAGTGAAAGTGAAGTCGCTTGGTCCTGTCTGACTCCTAGCGACCCCATGGACTGCAGCCCTCCAGGCTCCTCCGTCCATGGGATTTTCCAGGCAAGAGTACTAGAGTGGGGTGCCACTAATCCTACAGAAAGTTTAAATATAGCTATCAGATCAATGGGAAGGTGAGTGTGGGGGTAGCAAACTGTATAAAATTAAAACTATATTTATACCTATAATAGATGAGCAGTAAATATACTTTGATAGATTTGATACCCTTTCAGAATAACCAAGATCACTTAGAGTGATCTTAATTTACAATACTGTGAAATAGTTGCTTGTTACCAACTGGTTTGAATGCCAAGTTCCAATTAGAGAATATTCATTCCACATGAGCTACAGAAAACCAAAAGCTATTCTGAACCAGGTTTATGTTAGCCAGTTTGACTTGAAGAGAAATTAATTTTAAAAATTATTATTTACCCAACTTGCTTCAAAAAGCACTGAAGGCAGTAGAAATCTATATTTTCATTCTGATCCTGATACGTATTATCATTGCAGGAACACATGAGAACCCTCATATAATTTATTTTATGTAACTTTTCAAATATTACTAAGTGTGTTACAGTCATTAGTAAATTTTCAGAAATATTTTAGCAAAGCCCTTTTTAATGTTAGTGCAGTCACTACAATAGTGACCTAAGGTAGCACAGACAGTAAAGAATCTGCCTGCAACATGGGAGACTCGAGTTCAATCCCTGGGTCGGGAAGATCTCCTGAGAAGGGAATGGAAACCCACTCCAGTATTCTTGCCTGGCGAATTCCATGGACAGAGGAGTCTGGTTACAACCCCATGGGGTTGCAAAGAGTTGACACAACTCAGTGACTGATACTTCACTTTCAAACATGGCCCAGTTAGAAGGACTGAAGAGATCCTTCACAATGTTTAGGATTTCATCTACCAATAGTTAGAAGGATTGAAGAGATCCTTCACAATGTTTAGGATTTCATCTCTCAATCTGTTTTCTTCTTCTTCCTCTCTATTGCCTGGACCCAAGAAAGCCCATTATATTACAGATGCTTTCCTATTGTATAAGGACATCTTCTGTTGGACTAGTCTAATATCATTTTTAAATGATTCAAATATAAATAAAAGAAGACCACATCTCTATTACACAGTTAAGTTCACCTGAGAATGTTGTTATAAGACTACACTTTAAAAACATACAACTTTCAACAGAGGTTTAAATCTTTTTCACAGATAGGTATAACTATCCCATTCAAGTGGGCTTCCCTGGTAGCTCAGTTGGTAAAGAATCTGTCTGCAGTTCAGTAGACCTGGGTTCAATCCCTGGGTTGGGAAGATACCCTGGAGAGGAAATGGCAACCCCCTCCATAATTGTTGCCTGGAAAATTCCATGGACAAAGGAGCCTAGTGGGCTACAGTCCATGGGATCGCAAGAGTAGGACACATCTTAGCGACTAAACCACTACCACCACCACATCATCCAAGTCATCCTAGAAGACTTTGATGGATCACAAAGCAGTGCTGTGATGAGCTCCAATGAGGGTGTTTTGAGATGGAAAATACAGGATAATTCAAAAGGCTGAAAGGCTTAGATAGCTTGACTCTCCAGTGTTGTGTTAACAATCATGCATAAGGGATCTATATACATACAAGACAACATGGAGAAACAAGACGAAAAGACCTTAAATGTCAAAGAAAAACATAAATACCACTCTGAAGCAACATTAAAGTGATTATCACCTTCGATTGATAAAGGACAATGGGCTTTTCTGCTCAAAATGTGAGTTAATATACCAGCCCTGCCACTTACTAGCTCTGTTACTTGGGTGACTTATTCACTCATAAAATCTAGTTTTCATTATCCATACACTCTCTAACAGTAATCTATACTTCCTGTGTGTTTTGAGGATTAAGAGAAATGATTTATGTAGGAAACCTTCAGTTCTGTTCAATCACTCAGTCATGTCCAACTCTTTGCAACCCCATGGACTGCAGCATTCCAGGCTTCCCTGTCCTTCACCATCTCCCGGAACTTGCTCAAACTCATGTCCAGTGAGTCGGTGATGCCATCCAACCATCTCGTCCTCTGTTGCTCACTTCTCCTCCTGCCTTCATTTTTCCCAGTATCAGGTTCTTTACCAATGAGTCGGCTCTTCTCATCAGGTGGCCAAAGTATTGGAGCTTCAGCTTCAGCAACAGAAAGCCTTAGTAAACTTTACTAATTAACACTATGAAGCTAACATAAAGATCAAACTGTTTGTATACATATTTTGATCCCATAAAAAGGCACACGTATTCTGTCTTTTTTTGTTGCCTTGTGTCTTTTAACCAGGACAATATAAATTCAAGGAATGCAGAGACAGATACTAACATCTGTCTCTTATAAGGAAAGATTACTGCTCTTCAGCTGATGATTGTTTAGAATGAAAAGTAAACAAGATGGCACGGATCATAGCCTGGTTTGCTTCCATCCAGAGGAACTCAAGTCACCTGCTAGGTTCCCTATTTATCTCATGCCTATCAGAAATGGTCTTGTAAATCACCTGACACTTATCAGGAAGATACAAGAGCAGACTGATAAACCACCCACCCGATGAAGACCTAATCACACATCTTTGAAGATTTATGAGATTCCTCCACAGAAGAGGCTTGCTCAACAAAAATCAGCAGAAACTGGAGACAGTGTGATACAGAGGTTAAGCCCACGCATTTCAGAATCAGGTGCAAAAGGACTAGGTCCAACAGGTGTTAGTGGTTCCACTACTTACTAACAAAGTGACTATACTAAAGTAACTCAAAATTTCTATGCCCTGGTTCCCATGGGGGTGATGACGTCTCATAGGGTGGCATGAATGTTACACACAATGACATATGTCATCTACTTGGTGAATGCACTTGATAATTATGACTAATGTGTTTATGTTGAGGGAAATTATCTCAATCTTTGAAATATATAAGCACTCATTCCCCTGTTTCTGAATCAATTAACAATAATTTTGCTTTTCTTTCATTTTTCAAATGCTTAAACATTGAGTGGAACAGTTGCTCACTGGGAGGACAGATGAACTAGAGGGAAAAGAACCACAGACAGGCTATTGCTGGAGCCCTGTTTTCCCTCTTCTGTTTAAGTCTTGACTGAAAGTAACCAAGTGGCTCTGTGTTTTTAAAGCTAATTTGCAATGTGGACTTGAGGCAGACAGCCAGGGCTCCAGTGCCACTTGCTACTGGCTAGGTTTGTTGTCCTGGGCAAGTTCTTTACCAGTGGGTTTCAGTAAATGCACCCTGTAAAATGAGAATGGCAATACTGCCTCGTATAGACAGTCACTGGTGTTGAAATTAGTGTGTAAAATAATTAACAATACCTGGAGATCTAAGCATTCAATAAAATGTAGATAATGATAATGATGATACTAGTAAGTAGGTCACCTTGCAATTTAAATCTGAAAGTCTAATGTTACTGCAGAATTCCTTATAAGGAGCTAAAGCAGGAAATTCAAACTGAAATGCTGTATTATTGGCATTTTATAATGAGAATAAGAACTGATGCTAATTTGGGGAAATGCTTTTACAAATCTAGGATAGACAATAAGCTCCTATCTGTGGTCTGATTCCCCTAAACTTCTTTATTATTTGCTCAAATCCCAGCCAATTTTTTCCCTCAAGATCTTTTATGGTGAGACATTTGTCAAATATTTTACACTTAACTGAGCACCATCATACAAAATATCTTTTGCCTCCAGATAACTTTAAATTACGATCTGAAACTAAATATGAACCCCCTGTAAAGTCTGGAATGCCTAGTGATGTTACATCCAGCAACACAAATACTCTGGCAGCACAAACCTTAAGCTGTGATTAAAAAGAAGTTTCCCCTCACTGAGCAGCTTCGAATATCAGGCTCTTTACATATTTAATTGGATCCTCATAACAATCCTGAAAGGTGAATACTCCTATGCTCACACTTGAAAAGCAGACCTTGAGACGTGAGACAGTTTGCTCAAGATCAAAGAGGTAAGAAATGGCAGAGTCCAGGCTAGACTCTAACTCTGTCTGACTTCAAAGTCTTTCCTCTCTTCCTTAAGCCTCACTGCCTCTCCCCAGGAAACTGGGCACACACTTAAGCCATCAGTAGAGACAACAGCCACCTGCTCTTGACCACAGGGCCCAGGCATCATTGTAGGCAGCACGAGGAATCCAGTCCTCCCCAGGGGATGGTGCTGAGGCAGCCGCAAAGCTCCCTGCTTGGACTGGCAGTGGCACCAGAGGGCCTGGCATGCAGGTGAAGCTTGTATAGAACCTAGCTTCAGCAGGCTGGCAAGACAAGGCAGCCTGACTCAGAGCTTGGAAAGAACCCACATGGTCCAGTGGCTTTCAAATAGTGTTACTGCTCACAATGGCATTCTGCTTTGCTGTTAACAGTGCACTCTTGTTTCAAATGAACTCTTATGTGTTGTCCCTTTATGAATGACTATATACATTAAAGCTCAGATGTTCTGATGTGGAATCAAGGGATAGAGAACTAGGGCCTCTAGGTTCTGGCCAGCTTCTGGTGGGTGGCTCCAGAGGCACATATACAGATCCATAAGCCTCTCAAGAGCCGTTTGAAAATCACTACATTACTTGTGAACAGAGTGTTAACAACAACAAAAGAACTGAACAGTGCAGAATCATGTCACACAATGAGCTTCTTCTGGCAGTGTTTCTCAAGAGTGGGCACAAGAATCAAATAAATAGTTTGTACAAATGCAAATTCCTATACCACAGTCTAGATCTGCTATGTGGGGGAATTCTTAGCCAGAGATCCAGAAGATCCATTTATTGGCATATCCCCAAATAATTCATAGGCTCTCCTTTTACAACTATAACTTGAAAGGTTCAGAACTCAATTACTTCACTAAGAAGACTTTTTCAATGAAACCTACCACTTGGTTACAACTTGTCCCTGCTGTAGTGTCCTTTATCCTGTGCTTGATCCCAAGAAGATCGACAATGATGAGTGTCATCCACCGACAACTTCTCCTTGCTTACGTGAGTGGCAGACTTACTCTAGGATCTAATAAAAATGTTAAAAAGAACAGGCATGCAAAAACTGTCAAAATACAGAATAAGAAAAAGATTTTGAAAAAAATCCAATGTGTATTTTTTTCTCCCTTAATTATAACTTTCACAGAATATTTCATAGCAATAAAAAGTCTCAAGTTTTGCATTTCCAGAGTCTCCTAGAAAGAGTGTATTAGATTCTCTGAGAGTGCAACTCAAGAATCTGCATTTTTATGAGCTCCTGGGGTGATTCTTAGGTGCACTAAAATTTGAGAGCCAGCCATCAAGACTTGGCTGCTTCACGTGGCCCACAGAGCTAGAGTAGGGGCATCCCCTGGAAATGTGATAGACATGTTGAATGTCGGGCCTCACTTCGGACCTGCTAAATCAGGCCTTCAACAAGAGACCTCAGTGACTTCAATGTGCAACAAAGTTTGGAAACCACTGGTCCACAATCTTGTTACTCGAAGTGTGGCCCCAGGTGCTTATTGGAATTGCAGGCTCCTGGGTTCTATTACAGATCTGCTGAATAATCTGAGTCTATGTTTAAACATTTCCCAGGTGATGTATAGGTGCATTAAACCTCAGGAAGCACCAGTCTGCAAGAGTCCAGGCAGGAGCCTCAAGCCACTGTTGAAAGGCAGAGATGAGAGGGCAGTACATTCTCAGCAGCATACCTGGCATCAGCAGACTCAGGTACAGGACTGAATGAAAGCCCTTCTATAGAAGAGCGGCCACTTTCACTGCTTTCTGTTTACCTGCTACTCATCACGTCACGGCCTGGTTAGGGGGTGGGTGTAGAATGAGTCTTCCTTTGGCTGTTTAAGCAAAAATGCTAACTTTCACTATGGATCAAAAACCATTAATTAATTCTCTTCTTATTCCAGGCAGTGGAAGAAAGACATTGTCCCCACTAGAAGACACTGTCCAGGGCTCCCTGGTTTCCATATCAACAGGCTGGCCTGTCCCATCACCTGCTTCTGCCTCCCCTCCTGCTCCTACAGCCCACTGTGAATGTAGGTAATGAGCCCAGCATGGCCCCTCAGGGAAGACCGTCCCCAGTCAGCTGTGGCTATGACACATCTCACCATCCCTCAAGAACATGTCACCAGTTGATCTTCTACAACATTTCTCTTCACCTGGCATCAGGATTCACCCAGGAGCAGCTGCTTCCTGGGTGTGACCTATAGTTCTACTAGAAAGGAGCAGGAAGACCTGACCTCAAGGTTGCCCCCTGACCTCTCACACCCATGACCCCTGAGACAGACCCTCTGAGCCATTCTGATCCCCATGTTCTTCGGAGACAGCCTCCAGTGTCTGTGTTGTCTTGGGGTTAAAATGGGAACAGTACATTAAGCTGTGTCTGACTCTTTGCAACCTTATGGACTATAGCCAGCCAAGCTCTTCTGTCCATGGAATTCTCCAGGAAAGAATACTGATGTGGGTTGTCATTCCCTTCTCCAGGGGATCTTTGTGACCCAAGGATGGAACCAGGGTCTCCCATACTGCAGGCAGGTTCTTTACTGTCTGAGCTACCAGGGAAGCCCCTAAAGGGAAACGAGATCACCAGATCCTCCAAGGACTTTTGATAGTACTGATTAGAAGGGGTTTCAATTCCTCATCGTAGCTGCCATGTTGTGGTGCTGTCAGCAGCCCTTACCCTGCTCTGCTCCCTTCGAGATGCGCTCTTTCTATTTAGGATCTGGTCAGGAGAAGCACGTGTGCCCTCCCGACACATATGTCCTTGCATGGAGTGAGGGGGGGCGGGGGTGAAGGGGCCTGGGCAGCACTGAGCCCATCCTGCAAAACCAACGTTGCTGACAGGTGTTCCTCCAGAGAGCTTCCTGACACCACAGTGTTGAAACCACCAAGTCAAGTCACACTCCGCACTGCACGTGTAAATTTAACTTCACCGATGCAATGAAAGTTGGATTTTCTGTTTTCTGGTGTTGCTACTGTGGCTGATTCAAGAGAGAATCTGAAGCACACTGCGTGGTCTACACCTCTTCCCATGTGTGATCTACACCTCCTCTTAGCACCACATCCCACAGCTGTGAGAAAGTACCCCCATATGGAGAGTCATGGCGACTTGCTCCACTCTCTTATCTCATCACTTTCTAAGAAGATTCAAAAAGTTTGGATAATCCATCTCCAGGCTAACAGGGATCTGACTAATTGTATACTGGGAAAAGTCTAAACTGTCCTTTTTGAAACAGACTCAAATAATTTTCTGGAGATAACCATGACTTTGAACTCCGACAGTCCCCAAATTCCTATCTATGGATGCCACATCTATGGATATCCTTGTGTGAAGGCTGGGGGCTACACAAGGTGGCCTTCTCAAGTCCTCTCTACCGCCAAGCTGTGAACTTTTCTCCTTTTGCCTGATCTCATGCCCTTTTCAGCAAGGTCGTCCATGAAGGCTCCCCATTGTCAGAGGTGCACAGGCAATGTAGCCTCGATAGCACTTTTATGGTGAGGTCACCCCTAGTCAGCTTGGAAGACTAGGCACAAGGGGTCCTACAAGTGTGGACTGTTTACTCTTCCACAATGAAATATTTCTGTCTCACTGCATGTGTATATTGCTTCCTGGCTTCCCCATCCTTTACCAACTAGTTCTTCTTAACCACATCCTGAAATGTGGCTCTATGGCCTTTTTGCTCTTTTATGTACTAATGCATTCATTCTTTCAGCAAATGTTCATTGGATACCTTACATGCCAGGCACTGCTACATACTATGGATTCAAAGTTGAGTTTGTCTTGTGGAGCTAACAGTAGAGGGAAGGTAAGTATTCATCCAAAAACTCACACAGTGTATAACCACAGACTGGAACAATGATCCTGAAGGGAAGGAGCACTGATCCAGGTGAACCTGTCACTGCAGACCCTGACTGTGCCAGTGTGTGTGATTGTCAAGCTCACCAGAAAAGGTGAGCTCTAAGAAATTCATAAACACAACTGGACAAGTCAGAAAAAACTCATTCAAGTCTTATCTCAAGGCCTTTGTAGTGTGTCACATTATGGATCACTCTCCAAACAGAATAGTTAATAAGTGCTTGGTGAAGACAAGTGAGCTTATGTATGAGGAAGCACACGGCATCTTTGTCCCAGTCTCTTTGCAAGCATATTAATTATACTGTTGCTCTATCAAGTCTTGCCTGACAGCTGTCAAGACTCAGTGAACTTTAGGAACAAAGTAATGTGACAGATGGCTTAGCAGCACTACAGAAGAAAGGCCCAAGATTGAAAGATCTCATACGAAGGCAGTTCCTGCACTCCTCATTTCATGCACTCCTCTTTCCAGGTGCCCTGGGGTGGTCTCAAACGTACTCAATCAATGGTAACTCTGTTGAAGAACTGATGCCTTTGAATTGTGGTGCTGGAGAAGACTCTTGAGAGTCCCTTGGACTGAAAGTAGATCAAACCAGTCAGTCCTAAAGGAAATCAACCCTGACTATTCATTGTAAGGACTGATCCTGAAGCTGAAGCTCCAATACTTTTTTGTGAAGAGTCTACTCACTGGAAAAGACCCTAATGCTGGCAAAGACTAAAGGCAAAGAAGAGGGCAGCAGGGGATGAGAAGGCTAAATAGCATCATGGACTCAATGCATATGATTCTGAGCTAACCCTGGGAAATAGTGAAGGATAGAGAAGTCTGGCATGCTGCAGTCCATGGAGTCTCAAAGAGTTGGACATGACTTAGTGAGTAAACAACAGCAATAACAGTGCTAGCTAGGCTTACAATAAAAAGGAGGGCTTTGCAGTTAAGAACAAGAGGATTGTCCAAGTGGGTGAAAAAAGAATCAGGCTGCTCATCTGTAAAAATGATAAGTTCTCTGGCAAAATTTGTGACTTAGGATAAGACAGTCAAAATTATATCACACAAGGTTCTAGAAGAAATATTGGAGAAGACAAATAACATTATTCTTAAATGGAAGGAAAATGTGATGACCTCATTAGATTTTCCAATTCTCATTTCACAATGATTCACACTAAGTAAACACTCAATAAATATTTTTATTTGATATCTGTGATTTGATACTCACAGTGAAAATTAATCTCCATGTAATTATAAGAGAACTAATTAAAGCAACAGAGTTATTGCTAGGATACCTAATCAATAAAACCTGCAGGTGTCCTTTCAATTAGATTAGGTACTTAATGAGTACACATTTTTTTTCTCTATTTACTGTGCCAACATAAAATTTCTCCCAGACTTAATTTTGTTTGCATAGAAAGAAAAAGACTGTGGACCCGTTAAGATCTTACCAAGACTTCACCCATGTTTCTAACTGGGCTTATATTAAAAATCATCTCAGTAACATGCTTATGACAAGGACTGGATGACATGAACAAATTCCCCACAGTCAAGTTTTCTCCACCCAGAGTTAGCTATTTAAGCATATATGCAAATCATACTGAATGAAGTCAGACAGAGAAAGACAAATATCGTATGATACTAATTATATGTGGGATCTTAAAAAATAAATGGTACAAATGAACTTATTTACAAAGCAGAAATAGAGTCATATATGTAGGAACCAAACTTATGGTTACCAGGGGGAAAATGAGAGATGTATAAATTGGGAGATTGAAATTGACATACCTGGGTCTTGAAGATCCACTGGAGAAGGGATAGACTACCCGCTCCAATATTCTTGGGCTTCCCTGGTGGCTCAGCTGGTTAAGAATCCACCTGCAATGCAGGAGAGCTGACTTCGATATGTGGGTTGGGAAGATCCCCTGGAGAAGGGAAAGGCTACTTACTCCAGTATTCTGGCCTGGAGAATTCCACGGACTATAGAGTTTGTGGGGTTGCAAACAGTTGAACATGACTGAGTGTCTTTCACTATATATAAAACAGATAACTAATAAGGACCTATAGTACAGCACCGGAGAAGGCAATGGCACCCCACTCCAGTACTCTTGCCTGGAAAATCCCATGGATGGAGGAGCCTGGCAGGCTGCAGTCCATGGGGTCGATAAGAGTCGGACACGACTGAGCGACTTCACTTTCACTTTTCACTTTCATGCATTGGAGAAGGCAATGGCAACTCACTCCAGTATTCTTGCCTGGAGAATCCCAGGGATGGTGGAGCCTGATGGGCTGCCGTCTATGGGGTCTCACAGAGTTGGACACGACTGAAGTGACTTAGCAGCAGCAGCAGCACCAGCATTACAGCACAGGCAACCCTATTCTATACTCTTTAATGACTTACATAGGAAAATAATTTTAAAGAGAATCAATATATGTATACGTATAGCTGATGTTAGGAAAGATTGAAGACAGGAGGAGAAGGGGATGACAGAGGATGAGATGGTTAGATGGCATCACCAACTCAATGGACATGAGTTTGGGTAAACTCCAGAAGTTGGTGATGGACAGGGAGGCCTGGCGTGCTATGATTCATGGGGTTGCAAAGAGCTGGACACGACTGAGCAACTGAACTGAACTGATAGCTGATTCACTTTGCTATACAGCAGAAACTAACTCAACACTGTAAATCAACAATATACCAATAAAAATTAATTTTAAAAATCAACTGACTCATTCATACTGGGTCCTATTGCATTTCCTAGCATCCATGGATAAATAAGTGTTTACTAAATTAAGAGATGGTGATAAAGGTGGTATTATTGATCCTTGGAGGTGGGCCTACACCCACCTGATTTTCCAGCTATTCTTATAGGTTTCTGCTATCATTCCCACCTTGCTTAGGAACACAAGACTTGAGAGTCTTCCATGGTAAGAACACCCTAGATTGGGGTTCCGTTAGCAAATCTACTAACCAAGTTTAGTAGCAATATTTTGCTTATTTCTAAACCACTGAAAAATAATTTATTAAAATGTAGATTTAGTGCAATAAAACCTTCCTATGTTGTTTTTCCCTCAGCTTCTCCCTTCACCTCAAAAAAACATGTTTCTTAGGACTTCCCTGGTGACTCAGTGGTCAAGAACCTGCCTGGAAATGCAAGAGACGCGGGTTCAATCCATGGTCCAGGAAGACTGACTTGACACAGAGCAGCAAAACCCATGCACAACTACTTAGCCTGTGCTCTGAGCCCATGCGCAGCAACTACTAAAGCCCGAGTGCCCTAGAGCCCGTGTTCAGCCAACAAGAGAAGCCACCACAATAAGCCCGAGCACTGCAACCAAGAGTAGGCCCTGCTCTCCGCAACTAGAGGAAAGCCCGTGCAGCAATGAAGACTCAGCACAGCCAAAAAGTAATTAACTAATTAATTTTGGTAAAGAGTGTTTCTACACTCAATACATTTGTGCTTTCAAAGAAACCCCAGCACTAATTTTTTTTTTTTTTTTGGTCAGCCCCTCTCCTTTTGATAGAAATTATAGATTGGTTTACCTTGAATTGTATCTACCAATATTCATGTCTTGGGGCCTTAAAAAGTTTGGAATAACAGTATCAATATCAGGAATTTCAATAAATGTTTGAAGTGATATATCCTAAGCTCTAGTTATAAGGTTACAATTTATAATCGAATTTGCTCATTTTTGTTTCCTTGGAGCTGGCATAAAGTAAATTCTTGTAGATACAATTCAGGCAATTTTGGTCTTTGTAACTCTGATAAATCCTGGGTTTTCACTTAATAAATGTCTACATGGGGTCATAGTCAAAGCTGACTTTGGGTGTACTGGAGAAGAACAAAACCATTTTCTGTACATTTCTTGTAAAGGCTGGTCTAGGAGTCTTACTCACTGTACCACACAGAAATGTTCCCAGAGATCAATTATTGTAAGTTACATAATTCCAGATACTGCTAAAAGTTCCTCCTATTCCTTATTACCCATACTTGTCTCTCTTTTCTGTTCCTCCTTCAGAGACCATTCCTGACCTAACGGGCTAGGCGGCAACTTCTCCAGTAGGGGTGCCCCGTGTGACCATCTACAACCAGGTATCAGGGAAACTTCCCTCTTTGGTCTTCTCTCTTCTTCTCCAACCTCATGGCCCATTATTTGTTTAATCCCATTGCTGCCCTGCCCGCCAGCACTCTGCTTGCTTGACACCCAGCCGGAAGCCAGGCTGTGAATAGGGAATGGTGGGGAGGGCTGAAGAAAGGCCTCACTAGGTTTAATCTAACCTCAGGGTGGAACACCTAAGATGGGAGTGTCCAGCTGCCCAGACGTACCTTTCCTTTGCGCTAACCCAGTTATTAAACAGGGTCTCCTTCCTGCCTTGAGCTATATTACCAAAGGCCCATTTCAGTTGACCTAGCTAAACAGATGCCGAACTCTGGAGAAGAAAAAAAAAAAAATCCATCTCACTGTATAAGAAGAATATGTTTTAAGGGTTTCTAGGCCACAGATTTATGAAGTCTGATACATAGTTTATAATACAGTTTCAATGGGGAAAATGCAACCATAAGGTAAAACAATTTATTTATGCACAAACTTTTGAAATTTAAGCCTGTGAAGTACCTGTAACTCAAACAGAACCTTTATTATTACTCTGGAAAACTACGCCGTTGATGGTGATGTGCTGATGAAGGTGAAACGGTTAGGCAGGGAAAGCAGCAGAGTCTATCAATGAAACAAAGGGAGGGATGCAGCGAAGAATAAGAAACACCTCACAGAAGCAGTAAATGTGTTTGGTTGAATGACACAGATTGCTTAGTGCTGGAGACCCATTTCATAAATTAAAACAGAAATTGAACCAGCTCTTTCATTACAAATAAATCAGGGATTGATGAATTAATATTCACTGCTTTAAGATCCTTATTTTTGAAATCCATGCAAATAGCAGGAAAATGTTATTCTATTAACTTTTTATGTTGCTTTTTAATTCTTGAGATAGATATATAGATAGATAAAGAAGGACAGACAGACAGGCAAATATATTCGTGCTGGTGCACACAGATTACATCCAGGTTCCCTCAGGCAACCTGTGATTTTGATCTATTCCTGCCCAGAGGCTGTTCTCAGCACTTTGCTGCAACCTCACTCTCAAATCCGTCCTCCCCGAAATGTCCAAATCCAGTTCTATAAACCCAAAGTCACAGTAGACTTCACTGAAGCTTTTGTAGGAAGTAGAAGGGAAGGTTCCCCTTTCCCTTTGTTTTTGCACCCTGACTCTGGCTGTCCTCTCTGCTTCCTTTACCTCTTCTCCAATGCTACGCAGCACTGCCAGCCTCATATTGCTCCAATTGATGTCACTCCTGGAGGCGGCCTCAAGCCACCACCAACACTGCATTTCTGCCCAAGCTGAGAAAGATATACTCTTTGGCTTCTTCAAATTGCATTCTCACATACTACCTTGTTTAGCAAGATAAAGGAGCATCCTTGAATGGAATCTATTTGCCGCAGAAGACACATGGGATGTAAAGAACGGATCTTGTTAAAATTCAAGCCAAACCCACACAGAATGATGAACACTAGGAAGCAGGTGACCCCATAACACTTCATCCAGCCAGCAGGGTATTTTTAGACGAAATTTAAGATAGGAAGCCCCAGGTGCTGAGGCACCAAAGGAATTAGAAAAGGCTTTCCTGAAGCTCCCTTCCAAATACACCAGAGACAGATAATCACCAGAACTCATTTACAGTCCTAATAAGTGTGGACAGCCTTATTTTCCAAATTTTAAGACAAATGTTAATTTTGTAAATCATACTCAGAGAAGAGTCACTAAGCCCTATTGTGATTTATTAAAACAAGATAACCTCAGCAAGGGATAACCTCCTATTTTGACCTTCTGGTTATCATTAGTATCCTGCACAAATATCATGGCTGAATGATAATCATCATTTAAGTTTAAAAAATCATCTCGTTAGTCCAGCAATTCTTCAGGTTACCCAGACCACTCTCCCACACAAATGCCTAGTCATGTTCTCTCTTTTCCCATGATATTTTCACCTTAACATTAGGAAAATAGATAATGCAACCACCTGGATCCAACCCTTGCTACTAATTTTGGCTTCCGACAAGGGAGGTTCTGCATCTGAAGTGCCTATGTGCATGAATATGGGTTTGTGCCTGAAATAAACAGGTAGGCGAGTCAGTCGATAGATTTCCTAGAAATTAAGAACCATCCTCCTTGTATAGGATTATTTTCCCCTTGTGGGTTTCAGGAAAGATTTAGATCCTTGTGACCTAGGAGAAGGAGGAGGAGGCAGCACTTAAGCCATGGTTACTGTTCCAGAGTCTGGGCAAGCCAGACATGACTCTTTCTGGACCTCCACAGCCCTACAGCCCAGAGCGGAAAAAGGAAAATAGCTTAAAAAAAAAAAAAGAAGAAGAAGAAAACTGAGCAGGAATAGAAAAGTGAATGCTGGTTCTTCTCCTTTTAACACAGACACAGGCTAACCAAGTAGTCTGCTTTATGCTAAGAAATGCTCCCTGAGGAAAGTGTTTTGCGTCCAACTGTGAAACTGATTGATGTCCTTAAAACCCTGGAGGAATCTCTTCTGGCCCTAAGCTTGCTGTTACAGAGCAGAGGGGAAAGGTATCCAGGAAGGGGAACTTTCAAAGGAAACATTTTTCTTGACGTTCTTTTCAAGTGCAGCAGTGTCAGAAGGTATGAGGATGGAAACACAAGTAACCATGCCATCCACACACGCTATTACAAAGAGTGTGTGTGTGTGTGTGTGTGTGTGTGTGTGTATGCGCGTGCGCATGCGTGCATAAGGAGGGAAGGACCCTGGTTCTTCAAAATGATCCACAGGCAATCTGAGAAATACTGGTCTGAATCTATTTTCTGTACCAGGTCACAGCATTGCTTGAGCAGGATCTACTGCATTCGGTGAATGATTCCTCTCCCGCCCCCTCCTTCTCCTAAGTCTGCAGCTTTAGGAATAGGTATTTATTCAGGAGCCCAGCAAAATATTGTATACTTCATAAAAGTGAACCCCTTAAATTCAAATGTCAGTTCATAAATGCTTTTCTGTGAAGATGAGCGGCTATCCTGATGTAATAGTGCATTTAGATCTAATGATTTTCCAAGGAACAAAGGTGATGAAGCAAGAATATCACTGGCATGTAGAAGCTCACATTTTCCCTCAACCTCGCCACTCCTCCCACCAACACTGTCTGAAAATAGTTATCTGGCATTGCCTTCTTAACCTCCATCTCCCTTCTCTGTACTCCAAGTGGACAAAGAACAAAAACCACAGGCAATTTGGAAAAAGGATGAACCACACACTCCAAGGGGCACTGCATTCCAGGGTAGTGTGATGGACCAGAGGCATTTTTGAAAAGACACAATGGAAATAAGAGGGGGAGTTCACAGAATAAGATGACCAGGATAGGATGCTATCAAAGAGAAACTTCTGGGCAAGGAGAGAGGAAGGCTTCTGTGAGATAGGAATTCTAGAGGAAGGGAGAGGACATGATAGTTAAGAAAAGCTGTTATAGGCCATATATAAGAAACCCCTTTTAAATGTCTTCAAGAGATATGAATGAAATTGAAATATCTCCAGGGATCACTGTGCTTTTCTTTTTTTTTTTTTTTTAAGTCCCAAGCTTCAGTCTGATCATGAGGGCCTTGGCTTTATAAGCATAACACAAATATAAAATAACTCTGCTCATGTTTCTGTTTCTCTTAGATTGCCAGAAATTCATTACTCTGTGTTTGGTACCTTGGTTTAAACTGCTTAGTGCTATTTCAAAATCATTCACAGGTAGGTACTCAATAGTGTAGAGCCTTTTTTCTGGCATGTGTTAGAATCGCAAACTGCTCTTTTTCATTGACTTCAAATAATTTATACTTTTGTTCATTATTGGATATTTTGGTATGATAAACAAGTTTACATGACCATGTAAATGGATAGAAACTGACTTATAGAAAAGATAAAGAGGAACATGCAAAATATAGCTTCAGTCAGCCAAGCACAGGGCCTAAGAGATAAGGATCTATAAACAATAGTCCCTTTTCCCCATCCGAGTTCAAAAATATTGAAAATGAAACAGGAGACAGATAGGTGGATTTAAAAAATACATTACCCTCATTGCTTATAAAGTTATTAGGAGAATATGGCTAAGTATGAGGACCACCTGGACTCGCAAGCACTTTTTCTTCTCCAGTTCCTAGGTCAGTCCTGGCATCCAAGAGAAAAGTGAATCTACACACCGGCTGCATTTACCCAAATGTCTGCTTCACACTGGGAATGAGCAAGGAGCGGGGAACAACTCCAAATTACATACGGGTGTTTTTTGGCCGCACCATGTAGCATGTGGGGTCTTAGTTCACTGAACAGGGGTTGACTTCATGCCCCCTGCAGCGGAAGTGTGCTAACTGCTGGACCACAAGCAAATTCCCCATATGCATTTTCATATAGTATCATCCTCTAACTGAGACACATTATCCCAGGTCACCTATTAGGCAGGTACTTTACTGCCTCGTTAGGAGGACTGACTTGGGAGTTACGGGAAGGGCCAGAAATATTTCTCTAGCAGGGACTGATTACATTAAATCCAGAAAAATAGAGGAGATGTATTTACCATAGCATTAAGCATTAACAAGAAAGTTTAACTTTTCCTTATTTTTTTTAAATGAGTATCTATTGGTCTATTCTGTTTGTTCTGCATAATACAGCAGTGTCATAAATTTTAAATCTAATAGACCAGTGGAGAGGGAATGCATAATGCACAGAAAAGGAGAAAGAAGCCTCTTTATGAATTAAAATATCAAAGAGTGAATACTAGTGTCTGTTTTGGTTTTGTTTTTTAAAAAGAAAACATCTGGATTTTAAACAAAGGTAGTACAGAGCAGTGAGGAGAGTTTGGAAAACAAATGTTTATTCCAGTCTCTCTTTAAAAATGGTCCATAGTCCTTCACAGACCTTCATTAGCATCATTTGAAAGTGAAAAAGTGAAAGTGAAAGTCATGTCTGGAATTCTCCAGGCCAGAACACTGGAGTGGGTAGCCTTTCCCTTCTCCAGAGGATCATTTGAAGTTTCTTAAAAATACAAGTTTAGGAACCTCATCCCACACCTATTGAATCAGAGTCTTTTGAAACATGGATGGAAAATTTGCACTTGACAACTTCTTTGAGTAATTCAAATGCACGCTGAGGATAGGAAATCTTCATCTTTTGCCTGTAGGAGAGAACATGTACCAGGTTTTATAGCTGTATTTGACGCATGGTCACAGCACAAAATTAGCCTTAGCTTTCCTGAGGAGCTAAACTCTCCTCTTATATCAGGTAAGACATCATGTTTATGAAGAAAAACTGAAAAATATGAAACAGGTATCAGGATACAGTACAAACTATGTAGTAGTATAGTAAAGCAAGGCAAAATAAAGTTTGGGTAAGACTGCAAAGCTGGTTTGTTGCCAGCTTACACTGCAACAATTCTTCTGATTCATAACCAGAAAATGTGAATAAATCCACAAGTCTCTCTTTATGCACGTATGATTTAAGTTTCAGTGCCACTCAGCTAGATTGCAATCCATGTAAACAGACTGGCTGAATCACTAAATATCCCACTTGGAAATCTTTTAACCAGATTAGGAGCCCCTGGGTCTACACATTGAAAATGATTTTTCAGAAAGGATCTACAGTCATTAGTGATTAGTGGGGTTTCTGGAACAACTGTCTCACAGTCTAAGATGGCTAATCCATAAATGCATTAATTGTATTAGATGTGTGTAGGTAAGATAAAAAAGTCTACTAAGTGGGAAAATCACTGAATTATTCTGTATAGTTCACTGGGGAAAATGGTGTTAGTATCTACCTGTAATATTACAGACATAACACAGGTATTATAGCTGTCACCAGATGATCAATACCAAAATCAGACTGATTATAGTTTTTGCAGCCAAAGATGGAGAAGCTCTCTACAGTCAGCAAAAACAAGACTAGGAGCTGACTGTGGCTCAGATTATGAACTCTTTATTGCCAAATTCAGACTTAAATTGAAGAAAGTATGGAAAAACACTAGACCATTCAGGTATGACCCAAATAAAATTCCTTACAATTATACAGTGGAAATGATAAATAGATTCAAGGGATTAGATCTGATAGACAGAGTGCCTGAAGAACTATGGATGGAGGTTCATGACATTGTACAGGAGGCAGTGATCAGACCATCTCCATGAAAAAGAAATGCAAAAAGGCAAACAGGTTGTCTGAAGAGGACTTACAAATAGATATGAAAAGAAGAGAAGTGAAAGGCAAAGGAGAAAAAGAAAGATATACCCATTTGAATGCAGAGTTCCAAAGAACAGCAAAGAGAGATAAGAAAGGCTTCCTCAGGGATCAATGCAAAGAAATAGAGGAAAACAATAGAACAGGAAAGACTAGAGATCTCATCAAGAATACTAGAGATACCAAGAGAACTTTTCATGCAAAGATGGGCACAATAAAGGACAGAAATGGTATGGACCTAACAGAAGCAGAAGATATTAAAGAGGTGGCAAGAATACACAGAAGAACTATACAAAAAAGATCTTTAAGACCCAGATAATCATGATGGTGTGATCACACACCTAAAGCCAGACATCCTGAAATGTCAAGTCAAGGGGGCCTTAAGAAGCATCACTACGAATAAAACTAGTGGACGTGATGGAATTCCATGTGAGCTATTCAAATCCTAAAAGGTGATGCTGTGAAAGGGTTGCACTCAGTATGCCAGCAAATTTGGAAAATTCAGCAGTGGCCACAGGACTGGAAAAGGTCAGTTTTCATTCCAATCCCAAAGAAAGGCAATGCCAAAGAATGCTCAAACTACCGCACAATTGCACTCATCTCACATGCTAGTAAAGTAATGCTTAAAATTTTCCAAGCCAGCCTTCAACAGTTCATGAACCATGAACTTCCAGATGTTCAAGATGGATTTAGAAAAGGCAGAGGAGCCAAAGTCAAATTGCAAACATCTGTTGGATCGTTGAAAAAGCATGAGAATTCCAGAAAAACATCTATTTCTGCTTTATTGACTATGCCAAAGCCTTTGACTGTGTGGATTACAATAAACTCTGGAAAATTCTTCAAGAGATGGAATACAAGACCACCTAACTTGCCTCCTGAGAAATCTGTATGCAGGTCAAGAAGCAACAGTTAGAACTGGATGTGGAACAACAGACTGGTTCCAAATCAGGAAAGGAGTAAGTCAAGGCTGTATATTGCCACCCTGCTTATTTAACTTATATGCAGAGTGTATCATGAGGAATGCTGGGCTGGATGAAGCATAAGCTGGAGTCAAGAGTGCCAGTAGAAATATCAATAACCTCAGATATGCAGATGATACCAGCCTTATGGCAGAAAGTGAAGAAGAACTAAAGCGCCTCTTGATAAAAGTGAAAGAGGAGAGCTAAAAAGTTGGCTTTAAACTCAACATTCAGAAAACTAAGATCATGGCGTCTGGTCCCATCACTTCATGGGAAATAGATGGGGAAACAGTGGAAACAGTGGCTGACTTTATTTTTCTGGGCTCCAAAATCACTGCAGATGGTGACTGCAGCCATGAAATTAAAAGACGTTTGCTCCTTGGAAGGAAAGTCATGACCAATCTAGACTGCACATTAAAAAGCAGAGACATTACTTTGTCAGCAAAGGTCTGTCTCGTCAAAGCTATGGTTTTTCCAGTAGTCATGTATGGATGTGAGAGTTGCACTAAAGAAAGCTGAGTGCCAAAGAATCGATGCTTTTGAACTGTGGTATTGGAGACGACTCTCGAGAGTCCCTTGGACAGCAGGGAGATCCAACCAATCCATCCTAAAGGAAATCAGTGAATATTCTTTAGAAGGACTGATGCTGAAGCTGAAACTCCAATACTTTGGCCACCTGATGTGAGGAACTGACTCGTTTGAAAAGACCATGATGCTGGAAAAGATTGAAGGTGGAAGCAGCAGGGGACAGCAGAGGATGGTTGATGTCATCATCGATTCAATGAACATGAGTTTGAGTAAACTCTGGCAGTTGGTGATGGACAAGGAGGCCTGGTGTGCTGTAGTCAATGGCGTCTCACAGAGCCAGACACGACTGAGTGACTGAACTGACTGACTGACTGAACACAGGCATAATATAGACAAATTAGTTCTGTGTTTGAGTCAATAAATTATCAATGAATATCATTAACTGTGATTTTCCACCAAACAGGTATAAAGATTGTTTTAATATATTTAAAATACTTTATGATTTAGAAGTATCTTGAAAATGATTATAAAATATAAAAATACAGAAAAACTATGATTATTTTCCATGGATTAAATTGTCTCTCTGTTCCCAGAGACCTAAAGAAGCCGTCCAGATTTTAGCTGGCAACGCAAAGTGACATATTATGCACTCCTCGGATTTCTGTGCTTTTTAAAATCTTGTATCCAGAAAGAAACTTTATTAATGCAATCTGTTCTAGTATTTTTAACACAAATTGCATGGAATCCCAACTGATATATACTTATTAGACAATTTTTAGAAATAGAGCTTTATGTTATCACATATATTCTATACTACTTAGGGATATGAAACTGGTCCTACTAATACTTTTCTCACAGACCTAAACATAGCTCCACATACATTCAAGTTGCTGAATAGGTGTTCCTAGAACTGAGTCATCTACTCCAGAAAGTGTCAGTTGAGAGAATGGTACATCCCACAAAAGACACGTTCTCCAAGGTATACAATCTCCTTCATGCATCCCCTAAAGATAATGGAATACCCACTCATCTCCTCCCCACTTTTTGAGAATCACTCCCAGAGAATCTCTGTAATTTCACTTCCTCTGCTGAAGGGGCTAAAAAGTTTAACATCACTGATCTGGCTCAATCATATCTTTATAAGGAGACAAGATGATTTAGACTGGGAATATTAGGTAACTTGATTTAGAAGTGCAGAATTCATATTAGTCTCAAAATCATGTCACAGTCAGGTATTTACAAAAATGTGTTCATAAGCCTTGGAACGAGTGATGGAAATGTAATGTAAAACATGGTGATTATAGTTAACAATACTGCATTGTATACTTCAAAGTTTCTGAGAGTAAATTGATCTTAAAAGTGCTTATCACAAGAAAAAATTTATAACTATGTATGGTGATAGATGTTAACTAGATTTATTGTGGTGATCATTTCACAATAAATACACATTGTTGTTGTTCAGTCATTGTCATGTCCGATTCTCGGCAACCTCATGGTCTGCAGCATGCCAGGCTTCCTTGTCCTTTAGTATCTCCAGGAGTTTTTGTTCAGATTAATATGCATTGAGTTGGTAATGCTGTATAACCATCTCATCCTCTGCTGTCCTTTTATCCTTTTGCCTTCAATCTTTCCTGGTCTTAGGATCTTTTCCAATGAGTTGGCACTTTGCATCAGGTGGCCAAAATATTGGAGCTTCAGCTTCAGCATCAGTCCTTCCAATGAGTATTCAGGGTTGATTTCCTTTAGGATGGGCTGGCTTGATCTCTTTGCTATCCAAAGGACTCTCAAGAGTCTTCTCTAACACCACAGTTCAAAAGCATCAATGCTTTGGCGCTCAGCCTTCTTTATGGCCCAACTCTCATATTCGTACATTACTAGAAAAACGATAGTTTTGACTATATAGATGCTTGTCGGCAAAGTGATGTCTCTGCTTTTTAATACGATGTCTATGTTTGTCATGGCTTTCCTTCCAAGAAGCAAGCATCTTTTAATTTCATAAATACATATAAAAATCATTTTTCATCATATCTGAATATAATGTCACATGTCAACTATACCTCAAATTTTTTTAATGTCTTAGAAATGACATTTAGGAGTAGAAAAAACACTGAAACTTCCATTCTAGATTGGATAAAGTAACGAGAGCTGGACTTACCCTCTCACCCAAAACAACTAAAAATCTGGGCAAAATACACATTGTAATCAGCTTTCAGAAATTCGATTTCAGGTGGCATAGAACAGTGATCACTGACAGAAGGGAGGAGAAAACAAGTGAGTCACAGGCTTTCCCTAGCTTACTTTCTAGAGAGTTTTGGACTGAATCATAAGGAGGGTGAAGCCTAGCAGATTCCAGCGAATCCACTGAGGGGAGGAGGTGGAGGTGGACCTGAGGAAGTCAGGATGTCTAGAGGCAACAAATCTAAGCATCAGATAAGAGAGATCTACATAGAGAAAGGACTCTGAAGACAGGCCAAGGGTCCTGATTGCTGAGCAGCTCACGTGTGTGAGGAAACTATCCAAGAATCAGGAAAAACTCAACCAAAAGGATAAAATACATAATTCCTAGGGCACACATAAGACAGTATAATTCGTTTTCCCATTAGCCCGAGTGGAAAAACTCATAATTTGCAGGGAACTGGGGAGAAGGTATTACCTCAGAGATGGGGCAAGGTGAGCCCTATACTAAGTGTTTCCCAGGTTCCACCTAACAAAGCTTAAAAAGAAGCCTCAAAAACAAAAGTCAACCTTCCTGCAACAAACCTAAAACAATTGAATTTGCAATCAAAAATACTATTACAAAGAAAATTGAACTCTAGGTTTAGATGACTTATTGATGAATTTTACTAAATGCTTAAAGAAAAAAAAATAATACTAAATCCTATAACATATTCTTCCAGAAAATCAAAGAGGAAGGAATAATCCCCAATGAATTTTTTGTAAGGCCAATATTATCCTGATACCCAAACCAGACAAAGACACTACAAAAAAGACAAGTATTTTTCATCCACACTGATATTATAATCTTAGTGTAATTTTAGCAATTTGAGTCCACCAATATATAAAAGTATAATACATCATAAATGGAATTTATTCTAGGAATACAAAAAAAGTCAATTCAAAATTTAACCAATGTAATTCACCATGTTAACAGACTGAAAAAGGAAATCTATATGCCACTCTGAATAGACAGAGAAAAAGCACCTGACAACGTAATACTCCATTCCTGATTTAAACACAAACTCTCAGCAAACTAGAAATAGAAAGGAACTTCCTCAATCTGATACAAGGCATATGGAAAAAAGCGACAGGTAACATCATACTTAACAGGTAAAAGACTAAATGCTTTCCCTTTAAGGGCTGAATAAAATGAAATATGTTTTACCACTTCCATCCAACACTGTTTTGGAGGCTTTATTCAGTGTAAAATTCAAGAATAAGAAATAAAAGATGAAAAAGAAAGGGGAAAAACATCTTGCTTTATAGACAGTGTAATCACCTATTTAGAAAATCCCCAAACTGCTTTCTATTCATGAAAAGCTCATGCCCTATTTGATCTACCAGAATTCTACCCCATTTCTAGACCTAGTTCAAATGTTAGTTTATACCCATTGGGCTTATTTCTTCCTCTCTTGAACTCCCTTAGTACTGCGTAATACTAAGTTCTTTATTGGGAAGAGAAAAATTGCATCATGGATTGATTCTAAGGTTAGATGTATATATGTCTCAACTCCTCTTCCAAGCCATTAATTCCTTGAGAATTAGAGAATGCATTTTGGTCATCCTTCTCCTTATCAGAGAAACGAGTCTAGTGCCTGCGCAATAGAAAATCTCAAGGAATACTTGCTGCTGTCAGTACTTGCTTATCAATCATACAGCTCATCTGATTTTATAAAAATCTATCTGGGTATAGCTGCTTTACAATGTTGTTAGTTTCTGCTGTACAACGAAGTGAATCAGCTATATGTATACACATATCCCCTTCCCTCTTGGATCTCCCTCTCACCCTTCCCCACCCTACCATCTGGGTCACCACAGAGCACTGAGCTGAGTTCCCTATGCTATACAGCAGGTTCTCACTGGCTACCTATTTTATATATGGTCATGTATTTATGTCAGTCTGAAACTCATCTGCTTTTGAGTGCAGTGTTCTGTAAGTTCTTCCACTCATGCTCATGGAGCTCTCCTATCTTATATAAGTGGAATATGCAAACTTCAGTTTCAGCTAACTTACCATATCCTCCGCTGCTGCTGCTAAGTCGCTTCAGTCATCTCCCATAGACCCATCGACCCATAGATGGCAGCCCACCAGGCTCCCCATCCATGTAAGTATATTTCTGTTGCTGCTATAAAAAAGTTGCACATTTAAAAAATGATTATAATTATAATTTTCTATTGAAGATATTTTAAACCCTGAGATATATCTTATAGTCCTGACACTGAAGACATGGGAAGAAAATTTTAACTCCTGTATATTTTGGCTGTAAGAAGCAGATGCTGGGAAAATTTTCTGAACCACTCAGCAACCTCAGCTACTTTGATAGCGCAGGCCAACAAGCTGCACAAGCTTTTTACTTCCTGTTGAAAATTGGTCAGTGTGCACTAGTGGTTTATGCTCAGCTCTGCTCCTCTCAGTTTCTCATGCACTGAGCTGCTGTGGTCAGTGGTATGTCTGACCCTCTTTCTGCGGGCAAAGCCCATCTTCAGGTACAGCTCTTGTTGTTTAAGGAAAGCACACACAATTTTCTGAACAATACAATGCTCACCCCTTCTGGCAGCCCAGTCCTATGGCAAAACTCCGTCAGCCTCAGGTGTAACAAGGCACTGCAATGTTCTGTTGTTGGACTGTGGGGAACTAGGTTTCAGTGGCTTGCCTATAAATCAAGGGACAAATTTTCAGCATTAACGGCAACCATCAACTTTTATTTAATGTGATTTAAATGTTTATTAAACAATGTTGAATTTTAAACGCTCATTTTTTTTTTTTTACTTTAAGCTATTATCTACAGAAACTTAAAAATAATGTGTATGTTGGGAATTCTCTGGAAGTCTAGTGGTTAAGAATCCAAGCTTCCACTGAAGGAGATATAGGTTTGATCCCTGGTCAGAGAACCAAAATCCCGCATGCCATGTGGCATCGCCAAAAAACAGAAGCAAAAAATAAGTGTGTTCTGTAATAAAGTGCAAGTTTGTGGGAATACTGTTACATGTCAATAGATAACTAATACACTTGCCAGGTGGCCATCACGTGGACCAGCCTCATTTGATGAAAAGACCATTCTTCACTTGCAATTATTTCTTGACCTGTCTTTGCTTCTGATTATTTGAAATGAGGATCATGGGCCAGGAGTCAGATAAACCTGGGTTCACATCCCAGTTAATCCACTACATAGCTGCATGTCTTTGAGTAGTATCCTTTCATGGTTTCCCTCATGAGTAGAGTTGCACAAAGATCTCAGAGTAAGTAAAAATATCACAAATGTTAGATTTGAGATGGAATTTGAATGGATCATACAGAAGAGACAGAACGTGTACTAGAAAGAATGTTTGAGGGTGGGGAAATCTGAGTTCCGTTTTGGGCTTGAGCTTTGTTTTTTTTTTTTTTTTTACAGCTTGAGGTCTTTATCCCTGACCTGTCTTCCTGTACCTGGCCGCACAGTGCTAACGGTCAAGCATCGTTCTCAGGTTCTGCAATGCTGTGGACAAGGGCTATCCTGCAGACTGCTGGGTTCAAATCCAACTCCTCCCCTCACTAACTGAGTGGCCTCATGTACATCACTAACCTTCCCAGATTTCACTCCTCGGCTGTCCCATGAGGAAGCTGGGTTATGCGGCCTCTAAGGCCCTCTCCAGCTTCCACTTAAAAGAACAAGAGTAATTGTGTAGAGATTAAATTAAGGGCTCTAGAGTCATTCTGTCTAGATTTACAATCATTATACTTGATTCCTCATCTGTAAAACACAAACTTTAATGGTTTCTATCCCACAGGATTATTTTTAATGAAAATGAAATAAGCTAGTATTTGTAAAATGCCTTCAACCTTGCCTGGTACATAATAAGCCCTCAAGAAACGTTGGGATTCCCTGGT
The DNA here is from genome assembly GCF_032452875.1 of Bos javanicus. NCBI lineage: Eukaryota > Metazoa > Chordata > Mammalia > Artiodactyla > Bovidae > Bos > Bos javanicus. The sequence continues at coordinate 56,505,280 of NC_083868.1, read as the reverse complement.
AGCTCAGCTGGTAAAGAATCCACCTGCAATGCAGGAGACCCCAGTTCAATTCCTGGGTTGGGAAGATCCGCTGGAGAAGGGATAGGCTACCCACTTTAATATTCTTGGGCTTCCCTGGTGGCTCAGCTGGTAAAGAATCTGCCTGCAGTGCAGGTGACCCCAATTCTATCCCTGGGTTGGGAAGATCCCCTGGAGAAGGGAATGGCTACCCACTCCATTCCAGCCAGGAGAATTCTAGGGACTGTATAGTCTATGGGATCTCAAAAAGTTGGACATGACTAAGCAACTTTCACTTCACTTCAAGAGATGTTAATTTTTATTATTACAATGATTCATATCAGGGAGAAGCAACATGACCTCAAGTGTAGAGTCTGAAGGTATTAGCAGAATCAGAGCAGTCTAGATTTCTTTAAAAAAAAAAAAAACAAACAAAAAACAAAACTCTGGTGTCATTCTCCACTATGAGTTGAGAGAGTCTGTGATCAAGCCTCACCTCCACCTGCTCCCTCCTCTTCCTCTCCATTCTAGGTTCCTCAGTGTCCTCCACTCAACTCAAAGGTGCTCAGTTTCCTTTCCAATCCTCCATCAGGGTTTGTTTTCTTCCTAACATAATTCCTTGCTCTGGAACTTTCCCCTTAAGTATGCTGTAATAATGATGATAATGATGACAATTAAGTTTCAGGCATAGTAAGATGATGGATGGGAGGATTCTGAAAAAAGTACTTGCCTTCCAAGAATTTCATTCAGGAATTGATTTCAACACTATAGAATACGAAGAAGATTTTGGGTGCCAGAAGTTAAAGATACATTTTTATCCAATCTTTATTTTTGGTTGTTTTGTCCTTTCATTTTAAGGTTTATACTATTGAAATATTGCCCTCATTAAATAGTATTATATAAAGAAAGAAAAATATGTGAAGGTTGGAAAATAGCTCTTTTTAGAAAAGAGAGAGAGAAAGGCTATTAAAGTACAAATAAAATGTGAAAGGATTCATTATTTTACTTAAAAAGCCTTGATCAAACACCTACTATGTGCTAGTCACTCAAACGGATAATACACAGATAAATAAGACATGATCTTGACTTATCATGAGGGGGAGTGACACTTTTTAAAAAATAATTGAGATTACCTGTGAAAACTCAGAACTTTGAAAAATTCCTTCTATTTATTTGAAGGTTTAGTAGTGTTTTATTTGCACTATACTTAAGGGAGGGCTGCATAACTGTTTTATTGGTTGGGCCTCAAGAGTCTTAATTGAACCCTGTCTTATGGAGATATCCAAGAAAAAAAGGGTGAGGGGCAGCAGAGGTTGATATGAAAAAGTGGTATTTGGGATATCTTAAAGGACGAATGAAAATCTGTCTACCTAGTGATGTGAAAGGGGAGGGGAAGGGACTTCTAAGCTAAGTAGAAAACTCAGATGATGCTCCTTTGAAAGTCTAAAAGAAGATGTGTGGCCTGTACAGTAACTGCAGCGGTTCATTGCTGCTGGAGCACATAATGCGGGAGAAACGGTAAGTAGGCTTCATCCAGGTCACCAAGGGCCCCCTGAGCTCTGCTAAGATCCAGGTTGTTCTGTAAAGAAAATGCTGTGTCTGTGGTTGAACAGAGAGCAGCTTCAACTCCCAAGGAGTTCCAGGGAGATTTGAGGAGTGGGGTTTCCCTTCAGGTTCAAGACTAGGGCCTGTCTGTATCACCTCACTTTCCCAGGCATTAGGCCTGGTCATTTGAAGGAGGGTATTATTGGGGCAAGCAGCTGAGATCATAACTGGCCAAGGAGATTCACAGAAGACATTATTTTATCTGTTGCTATGAATTCGTCTTCCCACACAGAAAAAGTTGGATTTGTTTAGAATCAATCAAATTGGTAGCCAGCCAGTCTTTCTGCCATAAAGCAATTCCCCAAACATCCCTGTTTATTTTCAGATTGTTTTCCTGTGAAAATGTTTTTGCCTATCTAGAGTGTCTGTCCTATTCCAAACCTAAAATTAATAATAGCTAGAACATTTCTTGAGGCATTTCATTCTCAGGATCACACACTGTTAGTTCTTCAAGCAATTTTTAATTTGCTTCTCACTGAGATGTGTTAGCAATTATGCTTCTGTTTTAATTCTTAGTGTTTCAGTGAACATAATCATTGAGTCATGGCCTTACTATAGATAACTATATCATAGTTATTTCAACAGAGCTCTTATTCTAAGTGTTTGGGTAAAAAGGACCAAGGCTAAATCTGTTCAACTTTTTTTTCAAAGCAAAAAGGAAGAGGCCTTTAAATTTCAGAAACTCACCAGAAATTGAGTTGTGAAATATGAATCATTTACTGGCCTTTATCCCATAAGCTATAGAAAATACACTGACTAAATCCTTAGGAACAAGGACATAATTATTGTTACTCTTGTTTTACAACTGGAATACAAAAGAATAAAATGGCAGTAATTCTATTCTCAATTTTTGGAAAAGTTTGAGAAGGATAGATATTAAACCTTTGAATGTTTTGTAGATTTCACCAGTGATGCTGAGAAGATAAACTTCTGTTGTTTAATCCATCCAGTGTGTGATACTTTCTTATGGCATCCTTAGTAAATTAATACAGGTACCATTGCAAACCTATTAAAATGGCTAAAAGTAAGGAGTGCAGTTTGGAGTGTAGTTGGCTGCTTATAAAGAATGAGAGATTAAAAGAAGTACTGAAAAAAAAAAAAAGAAAAGAAGTACTGGACTGAATGAATTAAGGAGCTGCCCAGGAAAGAAGAAAAGAATTGTAAGGAAACAAATAATTTGGGTGTCATCAGTATGGTCAATAGATCTTTTTGTTAAAACATAACGTTCTTCTATGGGCTTCCCTGGTGGCTCATACTGTAAAGAATCTTCCTGCACTGTGGGAGACCTGGGTTCAATCCCTGGGTTGGGAAGATCCCCTGGGGGAGGGGCATGGCAACCCACTTCAGTATTCTTGCCTGGAGAATCCCCATGGACAGAGGAGCCTGGCAGGCTACAGTCAATGGGGTCGCAAAGAGTCAGACATGACTGAGCGACTAGGTGCACACACACACACACAAAGTTCTTCTATGGAACACTTCGTAAACTGTAAAACTCTCATTTTTCCTGTGCCTCCTACCTCCTTTTCCAGTATAATTGGATGTCAACTGCTTTATGGAGAAGGCAATGGCAACCCACTCCAGCACTCTTGCCTGGAAAATCCCATGGATAGAGGAGCCTGGTGGGCTGCAGTCCATGTGGTCACTAAGAGTCAGACACGACTGAGCAACTTCACTTTCACTTTTCACTTTCATGCATTGGAGAAGGTAATGGCAACCCACTCCAGTATTCTTGCCTGGAGAATCCCAGGGACAGAGGAGCCTGGTGGGCTGCTGTCTATGGGGTCACACGGAGTCGGACACTACTGAAGCGACTTAGCAGCAGCAGCAGCAGCAGCAACTGCTTTAAATCAACTAATGATTCAGGAAAGGAGTGTTAGTTTACTTTGGCCAAAGTGTATCAAGGCTCACTTGCAATAAAAAATCAGTATAAATTATTGCCATGTGATTTGAACCATTAACACTGAACAAACCAGAGTAAATGGATGTTTGGATTTAACCAGGGCTAAGGACTATCAAAGTTAGTATGACAGAGATTTGAGGAAATCTCGAGAGCTAGTGAGTACAGATTTGAAATGTGAATCTTGGGGTCCAGGCCAGATTGAGAGGAACGCTAAGGTAGAACGACTAAAAGACAAAAGGGAAGGATCAGAGAGCTAGCTTTGAGCTATTGTGGAGAAGACATGAAGGGAAGGGAAGAAAGGTTGGAAAAAAGCAGAGAAAAGTTAATTTGTAGTTCATGCTTATTTTAACACAGGTAATATCACTATTTACAGTGGAGAAAATGGAAGTGTGATAAGTTTGGGTAACTTGTGTACAATCATAGAAGTATGCAGGCAGCATTCAGGTTCAGGTCTGACAGTGTAATCCATGCCCTTTCCACTATTCTTCATTAACTGTAAATTAAAGAGCAAGATGGAAGAAAAAAAATAGACAGAAGTCAATCAAAAAAGGTGAAGCTTAAAGTCTAAGGTACTGGTGTTGACACACTTAAGCCTGAAGATAAGTTTCAAAGTATAGCTACCCATGCATTTGCTGGAGTGGAGGAGAGCTAACGGGAAAGAGGTGATTCATACCCAAAGCTCTGTGCATGTGGCACAGCAAAGGCCATCATGTGGACACTTCAGGTCAGAGTAGAAGAGTGGAAGACAGAGCAAGGGTGAGAGAAAGAGAGAGACTGAGGAAGACTGATTCCTCAGCTGCTGCCTCAAAGAAGACGAAATAATAAAACAACACATACCGAGATTCTATGTTCTTTCTTCCCATCTGATTTTAGGGAAGAACCAAAAAACCCAAAAAGCAAAGGGTAGTAATGTCATATTTTGAAAGTTTCTTCTCTAAATACATTCATGACACATAAATCAAGTGTTTCAGTGCAGTTTGTGTGAGAAAGTGCATAAGACAAAATAGTGCAAAGAAGGTATATTTCTGGTCCACTTGATATTTTGATATATCATAAAAGTAATTTGTTTTTGCATTATGACCTCTAATCCTGACACAGTCATTATCTTAACTTTGCAGTGAGAAATACTAACCATGGAGTATCAATCGAGTAAGCTGAGGTACCTCTTGCTTGGTGTTAAGAACAGTTACCAGCTCATCTAACTTGCTGCTCTGTGTATCATGCAAAAAGAGGCAGAAAATCTCATCTCAGTTAAACTCTGTGGGTGGAGAGGGTGTATCTTAGGGCACATCTGAGTATCTGAGGTAACAGCACTCTGCAATACATGTTTTCAGATCTTCCTCACAAGGCCTCATTTTTACTGGGTTCCCAAAACATGGCTGTCATAGAACTCAAGATATCTGAGAAAAAAATGAAAATACTATGACTCATACTGTCTATGCTGCTTGAGTTACTTAAATTTCCATCTATTTATGTTAATAAAAAAATCCCTGAAAAGCCATTTGCATAGCATGCGCCCACAATTCTTTAAAATAGATGGAGGAAAACTGTCTAACAGTTGCTATACATAGATCCTCTATTGTTTAATTATTTAGACGACTGCTATTTAATTGCAATTCAAATGGATCATCTTCTAAAAGTTCAATTTTTAAGATAGAAAGGGACTTTCAGTCCAAGATAATGAGGTCCAAAAATAAAATTTATTCAATTACCCTGAAAAGTGTGTTATCTAATTAGCTGAGTATCTGGAGCTGACACATGAGGAATAATAGCTATTGTTATATGCTTTGATTTTTTTATATTATTTAAGTGCTCACTTATATGTGGGGTAATTTATATATATTATATCATTTTATTCTAGCTGTATGGAGTAGGTGTTACTTATCACCATTTAAAAGATAAAGAAGCCAAAGTCCAGGGAGCTAAGTTACTTGTTCACATGATCAGTAAATGGTAGTGTGTGCATGCCTGCCTGTTCAGTTGTGTTTGACTCCTTGTGATCCCAAGAACTGTAGCCCACCAGGCTCCTCTGTCCATGGAATTATCCAGGCAAGAACATTGGAGTGGGTTGCCATTTCCTCTTCCAAGGGATTGTCCTGACCCAGGGATTGAACCCGTGTCTCTTGATTCTCCTGAACTGGAAGGTGGATTCTTTACCACTGAGCCACCTAGGAAGCAGTGAATGGTAGACTAGGCTTTATGTCTGTAACTGAAAAGAGCCCAAATCATAATTCAAACATAAATTTGACATATTTCCTGCTTTTGGTATCTTTTTATAATGATAATATTTAAAATACTAATAATTAACATTTATTAAGTACTTGTTATGCTTCAATGAAAGTGAAAGTTGCTCAGCCATGTCCGACTCTTTGCGACACCATGGAATATACAGTCCATGGAATTCTCCAGGCCAGAACACTGAAGATTCCCTTCTCCAGGAGATCTTCCCACCCCAGGGATGGAACCCGAGTATCCTGTATTGCAGGCAGGCTCTTTACCAGCTGAGCCACAAGGGAAGCCCTATGCTTCAATAACTGGGTATAAATCAGTTCAATCTTTACAACAATTTCATGAGATGGTTGCTGCATTTGACAAATGAGGAAACTGAGGCACAGGGGTCTCTGTAGTAGTCATTGATTGAGATAGACCAGAACCCAGGTCTGACTCATTTCTTTTAACCACTCTTCTACCTTTTTAGCTCCATCCTGACTATCATTGAGCCCACCTATATAGGCTTCCCTGGGCTTTAATCAGAGTAAACCAGAGATGGAGTTATTTTAAAAGTTCCTCTAGTCAGTTTGTATTGCATTTGGTATGGCATCATCATACCATAGGAGTTTATACCTAATTAAGAATCCAATTTCCCAGTAAACTATATTCCCTACAATGCCTCTTATTCCTACCCTGTAACCATGATCCAAATCAAATCTCATAATATTCCAATGCAGCCTATCTCGACCAGTGGTACAAATCAATGGTTAAGAGCACAGGTCCTGAAACCTCTCATTGCTGTGTATAAAATTATTAAATACATGTGAAATGTTCAAATCAATAGCTGAGATATATAGTAAGTCAACAGAAAGTATTAGGTATTATTAATATTCCTTACTATTTCTAAAATGGAGATAATTAAAGGGAACAGAAATCTAAACAGGAAAACTCATGCAGCAATCAGGATCCTGGCCCAGATCAATGCTGTTTCTATGATCTGAGGCACGAGGTTAATATACAATTCATCACAACAGGGAGGAAGCTGAGTGCAGATTGAAGAAGTCCGTGCTTAGAGTTCAGAGAAGTGACACAGGGTCAGTGACTGTTCAGTGAGCAGCCAAGGGCTCAGAGAATCCCAGGAGGTATATGGGGTCATGCTCCCCAGGACAGGCATTTTCAGATCCCTTTGGACAAGGATTGTGTCAAGGAAAGGAGGCAACAGAAATCTACTTTGCCAGAATAAAGACAGGTTTAAAAAAGTAAAATTAAGTCTTACTCTCTGAAACTGGGCACAACCCAAGTAGCCCTAGTGTAGCCAGGCTGAGGTCGAAGCCAGAGCACAGAAAGGCTAATTCCGGCCTTTAGTCCTGAGTATTAGTGGTCATTACTCTCAAAAACTAGGTGTTTGGTCACTCCCAGAAAATTTCCAGTTATAAAGTCTGATGTTATGCATTAGGAATCCTGGTGCTCCCAGGCACTGTGGAAGATATTTGAAAGAATAATCTATATACTTTACATGTCATTTTATAGCATGCTTCATCTCCTACTATCTCTGAAAATGACAGCTTGATTATAATGTAATTATCTTTTGTCGTGAAGCTAGTGCCTAATTTTATTTCCAGATGGGTTTATGCTGCTTATATTTAAACTCATTACTGGAAAAGTGGTCATGGAGCAAAATATAAATAAATAACCTAAAGGCAGACCATCATAAATTCCTTTAAAGAGGAATAAGGTAAGGACTGCAGGGAAAGCAGTCCCATCTGTCTTGTGTCACACGTATCTCACTGCTTGAAAGATAAATATCTCTAACTTAAGAGGACAGAGGCAGTTCTGAGTCAGTGAAGATGTTTCTATGGAAATGAAAAAAATATGCAAATGGGGCCATAAAGATCATCTGAGCCTCCCTACAACAGATAATTTGTCCTGGGGGAAGACCACATTACAGAGAGAGCAGACACGAATAAGCCAGCGTCAGGGGCCATTGGAAAGCACGCAGTGAAGACACCATGTTATGTAGATGGATGGAGAAAATAATCAGAATCATCCCACAAATAACATTCCTCCTGCTTATGAAGAAATGGTTTATTCCCAATTCTGCTCTCATGAAGTCTTTGGCAGATTGAGTCCTCTTGAGTCCCAATTTGCTGAAAATCAGAGTATCTGTGAATTTTAAACTCTGAAATAGTATATAATTTGATTTATCAAGTGATGATCTTAAGAGACTCTGAAGTTAGGTGCCTCTCATGGCACTTGTCCAATTACGTGGTCCTCAAAGGGCACCTGATAAGGTTGACTCACTCATTTACCACACAACTCTTAAGCCATGTACCAAGCACTTTAATAAAAACAATGCAATCGAGGTTACTGGAAAAAGGCAGGCAGGATCCAACGAGAACTCTGATGGGGAAATATTTTGACTTTGGAAAATGCTTCATGGTGAGGGTGATGTTTGACTGGAGTCTTGAAGGAAATATCAGTGTGGATACTGACAGCTCTGGAAAGAAGGGGAGGGATATACCAGGAAGAGATGACACTGTATGTATATGTGCAAATACCTGCCAATGTAGAGGTGGCTTCCTTCTCTGAATTTAACTTAATTTTTGTTTTGCTCTATTTTTCTAAATAAGCTATGAAGGAGACATGTTTAGGTACCAAGAGAATTACAGACTAGTCTAGTATTATTCTATTCCCTTTTAGTCTTAGCTTTAAAAATATCACCCTACATTCAGATATTAGCACTTTTGAGTCCAGTCTTCTATTAAGTATACATCTTCCTCTTTTATACATTAGAGCAGATGTGGACACCCAAACTTTATGAAAAGCAGCCATAGAGTTTTATCAAAACCAAAGATGTGTTTCAAAGGGAGAAAGTATATTGGCCTTTGGCATAACTCCTCTAAGGACAGGTACAGTTGGCAGTGATGGCATTCACTCTAAGTCAATCATCTCATCTTGGATGGAAGAAAGAGTCAGCATTCTCTTTCTCCCTCTATCCTCTAACAGAACATTCAATGGTCAGTTTTCATAGTTTTTGGATGAACAATTATCATAGGAACTTAAATACTGCATGTTTTATTTGCTCTAACTCTGTGAAATGTACATTTTGAGAAAGGTTCATAGAGATCTTGGTGAGACCTATTTAGTCATAATTTATTATTCTGAGCACTGACAAAGGTCTGTATAGTTAAAGCTATGATTTTTCCAGTAGTCATGTATGGGAAAGTTAGACCATAAAGAAGGCTGAGTGCCGAAGAGTTGATGCGTTCAAACTGTAGAGCTGGAGAAGACTCTTAAGAGTCCCTTGGACCACAAAGAGATCAAACCAGACAATACTACAGGAAATCAATGCTGTATAAGCATTGGAAGGACTGACACTGAAGCTGAAGCTCCAGTATTTGGGTCTCAGTGAACGCGGGGAGTTGGTGATGGACAGGGAGGCCTGGTGTGCTGCAATTCATGGGGTCACAAAGAGTTGGACATGTCTCAGCGACTGATCTGATCTGATCTGATGCGAAGAGCTGACTTACTGGAAAAGACCCTGATGCTGAGAAAGATTAAGGGGAGGAGGAGAAGGGGGTGACACAGCATGAGATGGTTGGATGGTATCACTGACTCAATGGACATGAGTTTGAGCCAACTCCAGGAGACAGTAAAGGACAGGGAAGACTGGCATGCTGCAGTCCATGGAGTTGGAAAAAGTTGGACATGACTTAACAACTGAACAACAACAACCAACAATCATTAAAATAATTAAATTTATGGTATTAATGGGGCCATTCAGCCTATAAAGGGAAATTTGACCCAGTGTCTCTCAGAAGAGGTACTAATCTCTCCATGCCACAATGCAGTATGTGTGAACACCAGTCATGGGGCTCTGATTTATAAAATTATAAAAACATACATTTGAACAATATCTGTGGGAAATGCTAGGCTAGATTAGAATGTATTTGACTACAGAAGAGCTCAAAGTATCTTATTACAGTAATCAGAGAAGACTGTCAATACATTAAAACAAATGCTAAAAGTAATTTGTGTGTACATTCTAAGCCATTCCAGCTAGTCCACTGTATAGTCTATTGTTATATAGATATATTAATAATTTGTCTGCATTAGATACAGACTGTTGTATAGAGTATAATGGAGAAGCTCCAGCAAAATAGAATATTAACAAATCTTTATATATTATGCAGGCAGTCTATTCAGTTTACTCTTAGCCTGAGTGACACAGGACTTGAAGGAACTTTTTCATACTACAAGTTCAAAACAGTAAATTAGTATATAGTTTGAGAACTCCATGGACTTGGGTACAGCCCTGTTTTTTTAGGAGACGGCCTACAAAAGTGGAAAGTGGGAAGATGGATCATGTTAAGTTTCTGCTTAAATCTAAATGACTTTTGTGTGGTTTGACCAAATTCTCTGAGACCATCCAACATTTAATGATATTCCTGAAGCTGGTCACATAGTGCAAAAGAACGACCCATCATTCTTTGCTTTTCAATATGCTATCTAGGTTGGTCATAACTTTCCTTCCAAGGAGTAAGCATCTTTTAGTTTCATGGCTGCAATCACCATCTGCAGTGATTTTGGAGCCCAAAAAAATAAATTCTGACACTGTTTCCACTGTTTCCCCATCTATTTCCCATGAAGTGATGGGACCGGATGCCGTGATCTTTGTTTTCTGAATGTTGAGGTTTCAGCCAACTTTCTCACTCTCCTCTTTCACTTTCATTAAGAGGCTTTTTAGTTCCTCTTCACTTTCTGCCGTAAGGGTGGTGTCATCTGCATATCTGAGGTTATTGATATTTCTCCCAGCAATCTTGACTCCAGATTGTGCTTCTTGCAGCCCAGCATTTCTCATGATGTACTCTGCATATAAGTTAAATAAGCAGGGGAACAATATACAGCCTTGACATACTCCTTTTCCTATTTGGAACGAGTCTGTTGTTCCATGTCCAGTTCTAACTGTTGCTTCCTGACCTGCATATAGGTTTCTCAAGAGGCAGGTCAGGTGGTCTGGTATTCCCATCTCTTTCAGAATTTTCCACAGTTTATTGTGATTCACACAGTCAAAGGCTTTGGCATAGTCAATAAAGCAGAAATAGATGTTTTTCTGGAACTCTCTTGCTTTTTCGATGATCCAGCAAATGTTGGCAATTTGGGCTCTGGTTCCTCTGCCTTTTCTAAAACCAGCTTGAACATCTGGAAGTTCATGGTTCATGTATTGCTGAAGCCTGGCTGGGAGAATTGTGAGCATTACTTTACTAGCGTGTGAGATGAGTGCAATTGTTTCAGTATTCTTTGGCATTGCTTTTCTTTGGGATTGGAATGAAAACTGACCTTTCCCAGTCCTGTGGCCACTGCTGAGTTTTCCAAATTTGCTGGCATATTGAGTGCAGCACTTTCACAGCATCATCTTTCAGGATTTGAAATAGCTCAACTGGAATTCCATCACCTCCACTAGCTTTGTTCATAGTGATGCTTTCTAAGGCCCACTTGACTTCACATTCCAGGATGTCTGGCTCTAGGTGAGTGAAAATGCATGTAAGTTACAGTAAATAATTTTCAAGTCTATATGGGAAGAATTGTTACCGGAGAGGTGATATACAGGTTATAGTTGCACATTCAGAGAGAATAATATAGAGAAATAGGACTCAGGCATCAGGCCCACTGCAGCATGAGGCTAGTGCCTGGCATAAAAAGACATACAAACCAATGGAACAGAATAGAGAACTCAGAAATAAATCTCTGCTAATAAAATCAATTCATTTTCAACTAGGGCAGCAAGGATTACAAAGTGGGAAACGGACAATTGCTTCAGTAAATAGTGTTCTGAGAATTTAGATATTCATATGCAAAAAAGGGGGCTTCCCTGATAGTTCAGTTAGTAAAGAATCCACCTGCAATGCAGGAGACCAGGTTTGATTCCTGGGTTGGGAAGATCTCTAGAGAAGGGAATAGCAACCCACTCCCAGGGACCGGGGAGCCTGGTGGGCTGCCGTCTATGGGGTCGTACAGAGTCGGACACGACTGAAGCAACTTAGCAGCAGCAGCAGCCAGTATTCTTGCCTAGGGAATCCCCATGGACAGAGGAGCCTGGCAGGCTACAGTCCATGGGGTCACAAAGAGTAAAACACGACTGAACACAATGCAAAAAATGGAATTGGACCCTTATCTTACATAATAGACAGAGGAGCCTTGCAGGCACAGTCCATGGGGTTGCAAAGAGTTGGACATGACTGAGCAACTGAGCACACACACATACTTACATAATACATAAATATCAACTCAAAATGGATTAAAGACTTAAACATAAGATCTGAAACCATAAAATTCCTAGAAGAAAACATGGAGGAAAAGTTGCATATCATTGGTCCTGGAAATGATTTCTTGCATATGATACCAGAAGCACAGACAACAAAAGCAAAAATGAACAAACAAGACTACATTAAATTAAACAGCTTCTGCATAGCAATGGACACAATCAAGAAAATGAAAAGACAACCTATGGAATGGGAGAATATAACTGCAAACCATATACATGATAAAGAGTTAACGTCTAAAATATATAAGAAACTTCTACAACTCAATAGCTAAACAAACTGATTAGAAATCTGATTAAAAAGCAGGCAAAAGGCCTGCATAGACATTTCTCTAAAAATTTAATAACACAAAAGGGCAAAAGTTGCTCAACATCACTAGCCATCAGGGAAATGCAAATCAAACAGTGAGATCTTATATTGCATGTTAGGATGACTGCATGAAAAAAAAAAAAAAAAGGTAACAAATTTTGGAAAGGATTTAGAGAAGAGTGAATCCTGGTACACTGTTGGTGGGAGCAAAAGTTGGCACAGCCACTGTGGGGAACAGTATGGAGGTTACTCAAAAAATTAAAAGTAGAACTACCACACGATCTAGTAATTGCACTTCTGGGTATTTACCCAAAGGAACTGAAAGCAGGATTCTGAGAAGATACTTGCACTCTCATGTTCACTGAAGCATTATTCACAATAGCCAAAATGTGAAAATAACGTAACTGTCAACCCATGATTAATGAATAAAGAAAATATGGTTTATATACACAATGGAATATCATTCAGCTTTACAAAGAAGAAAATCCTGTTTTTGGAAACAACATGGATGGAACTGGAGGCCATTATGCTAAATGAAATAAGCCAAATACACAAATACTGCATAATCTCACTTAAAGGTGGAATCTAAAATATTCAAACTTATAGAAGCAGAGTTGAATGATATTTGCCAAGGAATAGGCTGGTGGGCTGCCGTCTATGGGGTCGCACAGAGTTGGACACGACTGAAGCGACTTAGCAGCAGCAGCAGCAGGAGGGGAGGAGGAGAAGGCAATGGTACCCCACTCCAGTACTCTTGCCTGGGAAATTCCATGGGCGGAGGAGCCTGGTAGGCTGCAGTCCATGGGGTCACTAAGAGTCGGACACGACTGAGCGACTTCACTTTCACTTTTCATTTTCATGCATTGGAGGAGGAAATGGCAACCCACTCCAGTGTTCTTGCCTGGAGAATCCCAGGGATGGAGGAGCCTGGTGGGCTGCCGTCTATGGGGTTGCCCAGAGTCGGACACGACTGATTCGACTTAGCAGAAGCAGCAGCAGCAGCAGCAGGCGGGGAGGAAAATGAGGAGATGGTCACAGAGTATAAAGTTTCAATTACACAAAATAAGTTCTGGAGATCTACTACATAACATATTGTCTACAGCTTGCAATACCATATTATGTTCTTACAATTTTCTAGAAGGGTAAATACTATTTTATGTGTTTGTACCATAAGAAATTAATTAATTAATAATAAAGGGGCCTGAAACTTTGGATGGTGATGGATATAGCTAAGGTCTTGATGGTGATATTGATTTCATGAGTGTATATTTATCCCCAAACTCATTGAATTAAATATGTTAAATATGTACAGTCTTTTACATGTCAATCATACCTCAATCATACCTGAATAAAGTGTATTTTTAAAAATAACAAAATTAAATTATAAGCACAACAAAATTTTTGTGTTTCACTATGTGGTATAATTTTATTCATAGAGTTTTTCAATACAGTGTCAGAAGTGTCAGTTCACTTTTGTTCTTCAATCAACTCTATTACATTTACAACCATCCCATTTCAAACTTACCACTACATGAGGGCTATTATTATTATTACTTTTTTACTCAGTCCTAGAGTTCTATTTATTATAGGTTCTTATAAATTTTCTCTGACACTGGAAAGTAGCCTAGACAAATCCAGTGCTGGTCGATAAATTACAAATGTCAGCTTAACTTAAATCAACTAGTGTGACTGTTAGTAGTTACTTGAGGGCCTGACCTCTAAGCCAAGGGTGAAGGGAAATATTATATTTGGAAGGATTATTTGAGTTAAAACTCATGAAGGCCAGGATAATCATTCTTAGAACCAATGAACTGAGATGGATTGGGACTAGTTACTTTGACATAGATCACACTGAAAGGAAGAAGTCTTATCTGGCCCTCTATAAAAAATTTATATAAGATGTAAAGGACTTATCTTTAGCAATTTAACAAATCTAGCAATGAAAGCAATATATTATATAAATTAAAAACCATTAAAGTGCAGGACAAGACGACTTCACAGGTAAATTCTAATAAAGATTTAGACAAATGTTAACTCATATCTTTCCCAAACTATTCCAAAAAACTACTGGAGAGGGAATGCTGCCAAACTTACTCTACAAGTAGAGCTTCACTCTGACACCAAAACAAGACACAGATGTCACAAAACAAGACAACTACAAACTGATATACATGGTAAATATAGATGTAAAAATCCTCAACAAAACATTAATGAAAGGACTTGAACAATACACCATATGATCATTTCAACAGATGAAAACAAAGCTTTTTCAAAATTCAACATCCTGGTATGATAAAAGCTCTTCAGAAAGAAGGTATGGAGGGAACATCAGATCAGATCAGATCAGATCAGTCGCTCAGTCATGTCTGACTCTTTGCGACCCCATGAATCGCAGCACGCCAGGCCTCCCTGTCCATCACCAACTCCCGGAGTTCACTCAGACTCATGTCTATCGAATCAGCGATGCCATCCAGCCATCTCATCCTCTGTCATCCCCTTCTCCTCTTGCCCCCAATCCCTCCCAGCATCAGAGTCTTTTCCAATGAGTCAACTCTTCGCATGAGGTGGCCTAAGTATTGGAGTTTCAGCTTTAGCATCATTCCTTCCAAAGAAATCCCAGGGCTGATCTCCTTCAGAATGGACTGGTTGCATCTCCTTGCAGTCCTCAAGAGTCTTCTCCAACACCACAGTTCAAAAGCATCAATTCTTCAGCGCTCAGCCTTCTTCACAGTCCAACTCTCACATCCATACATGACCACAGGAAAAACCACAGCCTTGACTAGACGAACCTTTGTTAGCAAAGTAATGTCTCTGCATACCTCGACATAATAAATTAGGCCATATACAACAAGCCTATAGCTAACATCATACTCAACAGTGAAACACAGAAAGCATTTCCTCTAAGGCTAGAAACAAGAAAAAGATGCCCACTCTCCCCACTTTTATTCAACACAGTATTTGGAAGTCCTAGTCACAACAATTAGACAAGAAGAAGAAATAAAAAGAAATAAAAATTATTGGAAAGGAATAAGTAAAGCTGTCACTGTTTGCAGATGACATGATATTATACATAGAAAATTCTTAAGTTGCTATAAAAAAACTACTAGAACTCATCAACAAATTCAGTAAAGTTAGAGGATACAAAATTACTATACAAGAATTTATTGCATTTCTATACACTAGAGCCAGACTTCCTGTAATGTGAAGTAAAGTGGCCCTTAGGAAGCATCACTATGAACAAAGCTAGTGGAGGTGATGGAATTCCAGTTGAGCTCTTTCAAGTCCTGAAAGATGATGCTGTGAAAGTGCTGCACTCAATATGCCAGCACATTTGGAAAACTCAGCAGTGGCCATAGGACTGGAAAAGGTCAGTTTTCATTCCAATCCCAAAGAAAGGCAATGCCAAAGAATGCTCAAACTACTGCACAATTGCACTCATCTCACATGCTAGTAAAGTAATGCTCAAAATTCTCCAAGCCAGGCTTCAATAATATGTGAACTGTGAACTTCCATGTTCAAACTGGTTTTAGAAAAGGCAGAGGAACCAGAGATCAAATACATTTGCTGGATCATCGAAAAAGCAAGAGAGTTCCAGAAAAAAACATCTATTTCTGACTGTGTGGATCACAATAAACTGTGGAAAATTCTGAAAGAGATGGGAATACCAGATCACCTGACCTGCCTCTTGAGAAACCTATATGCAGGTCAGGAAGCAACAGTTAGAACAGGACATGGAACAACAGACTGGTTCCAAATAGGAAAAGGAGTACATCAAGGCTGTATATTGTCACCCTGCTTATTTAACTTACATGCAGAGTATATCATGAGAAACTCTGGGCTGAATGAAGCACAAGCTGGAATCAAGATTGCCAGGAGAAATATCAATAATTTCAGATATGCAGATGACACCACCCTTATGGCAGAAAGTGAAGAAGAACTAAAAAGCCTCTTAAGGAAAGTGAAAGTGGAGAGTGAAAAAGTTGTCTGAAAGCTCAGCATTCAGAAAACTAAGATCATGGCATCCGGTCCCATCACTTCATGGCAAATAGATGGGGAAACAATGGAAACAGTGGATGATTTTATTCTTCTGAGCTCCAAAATCACTGCAGATGGTGATTGCACCCATGAAATTATAAGATGCTTACTCCTTGGAAGGAAAGCTATGACCAACCTAGATAGCATATTAAAAAGCAGAGACATTACTTGTCAACAAAGGTCCATCTAGTCAAGGCTATTGTTTTTCCAATAGTGATGTATGGATGTGAGAATTGGACTATAAAGAAAGCTGAATGCAGAAGAATTGATGCTTTTGAACCATGGTGTTGGAGAAGACTCTTTAGAGTCCCTTGGACTGCAAGGAGAAGCAACCAGTCCATCCTAAAAGAAATCAGTCCTGGGTGTTCATTGAAAGGACTGATGTTGAAACTGAAACTCCAATATTTTGTCCACCTGATGTGGAGAGCTGACTCATTTGAAAAGACCCTAATGTTGGGAAAGATTGAAGGCAGGAGGAGAAGGGGACAACAGAGGATGAGATGATTGGATGGCATCACCGACTCAATGGACAAGAGTTTGAGTAAACTCCAGGAGTTGATAATGGACAGGGAGGCCTGGCGTGCTGCAGTTCATGGGGTGGCAAAGAGTTGGAGATGACTCAGTGACTGAACTGAACTGAACTGAACTATACACTAGCAATGAACTATCAGAAAGAGAAGTTAAGGAAACAATCCCATCAACCATCACATTAAAAAGAATAAAATCCCTAGGAATAAACCTACCTAAGGAGGTAGGTACTCAGAAAACTAAGACATTGATGAAAGAAACTGAAGATGACACAAACAGATGGAAAGATACACCGTGTTCTTGATTGGAAGAATTAATGTTGTTAAAATGACCATACTACCCCAGGCAATCTATAGATTTCAGTGCAATCTCTATCAAAATACCAATGGCATTTTTCACAGAACTAGAACAAATAATTTTAGAATCTGTATGGACACACCAAAGGTCCCAAAGAAGAAGAATAGAACTGAAGAAATCACCTCACACCTGTCAGAATGGCCATAATCCTTTTTTGAAAAAAGAACCCAAATAACAAATGTTGCTGAGGATATGATGCCAAATGAACCCCTCTACACTATCAGTAGGAATGTAAATTGGTGCAGCCACTGTGGAAAGTAGTATGGGTACTTCTCAAAAACAGAGCTACCATATGACCCATCAATTCCACTCCTGGGTATATATCTGGAAAAAAAAAAAACTAATTCAAAAAGATACATACACCCCAACATTGACAGTAGCATTATTCATAATTGCCAGGATATGGAAGCAACTCATGTGTCCATCAGTAGATGAATGGATAAAGCAGAGAGGACATATATGTACAATAGAAAGTGAAAAGTGAAAGTGTTATTCATTCAGTCATGTCCTACCCTTTGCGACCCTATTGGACTGTAGCCTGCCAGGCTCCTCTATCCATTGGATTCTCCAGGCAAGAATACTAGAGTGATCCTCCTCCAGGGGATCTTCCCAACCAGGGATCAAACCCACGTCTCCTGTGTCTCCTGCATTGGCAGGCATGTTCTTTAATACTAGCACAACGTGGGCAGCCCAGGTCAGTGATTATTAGAGAAATACAGATCAAAATTACAATGAAGTATCACCTCACGCCAGTCCTAATGGCCATCTACAAACAATAAATGCTGGGGAGGGTATGGAGAAAAGGGAACCATTTTACATTGTTGGTGGGAATGTAAATTGGTACAGCCACTATGTAGAACACTATGAATACTCCTTAAGAAACTAAAAATAGAGCCACCATATGACCCAGCAATGCCACTCCTGGATGTATCTCCAGAGAAAGACATAGTTTTTTGAAGCACTATTTGTGATAGCCAGGACACAGAAGCAACTTAGATGTCCATCAAGAGATGGATAAAGAAGTTGTGGTACATATATACAATGGAGTATTACTCAGCCATAAAAGGAATGAATTTGAGTCAGTTCCGGTGAGGTAGACAAACCTAGTATCTGTTATACAGAGGGAAGAAAATCAGAAAGAAAGAAATATATCATACTTTAACACATATATATGGAGTCTAGAAAAATGGGACTGATGAACCTATTTGCAGGGCAGGAATAGAGACACAGACATGGAGAACAGATGAATGGACACAGCAGGGGAAAGAGCAAGTGGGACTGACAGAGTGGCACTGAGGCATGTGCATTATCGTGTGTAGAACAGATAGCTAGTGGGAGGTTGTTGTATAGCACAGGGGGTTCAACCCTGTGCTCTGTGACAACCTAGAGGAGTGGGATGGAGTCGGGGATGGGGGTTCAAGAGGGAAGGGACATGTGTATACTTATGGTGATTCACGTTGTTGGTGGCAGAAACCTACACAACACTGCAAACCAATTATCCTCCAATTAAAAATTAAGAAAGATGTGGTACATATATCAAATGGAATATCAGTCATTAAAAAGAATGAAATAATGCCATTTGCAGCAACATAGATGAACCTGCAGATTATCATCCTGAGTGAAGTAATCAGACAAAGACAAGTATCATATGATATTGTTTATATGTGGAATCTTAAAAAAAATATACAAATGAACTTATTTACAAAACAGAAACAGACTCACAGGGAACAAACTTATGGTCATCAGGTGAGAAGGGTGAGGGGGAGGGATAGATTGGGAGTTTTAGATTTGAAATGTACACACTACTATATTTAAAGTAGATAACCAACAGGGATCTCCTGCTGCTGCTGCTGCTAAGTCGTGTCCGACTTTGTGCGACCCCACAGACAGCAGCCCACCAGGCTCCCCTGTCCCTGGGATTCTCCAGGCAAGAACACTGGAGTGGGTTGCCATTTCCTTCTCCAATCCATGAAAGTGAAAAGTGAAAGTGAAGTTGCTCAGTAAGTGTCCGACTCTTCATGATCCCATGGACTGCAACGTAATAGGCTCCTCCGTCCATGGAATTTTCCATGGATGTACTGGAGTGGGTTGCCATTGCCTTCTCCAAACAAGGATCTACTGTATAGCATAGGGAATCTGGCTCAACATTCTGTAATAACCTAAATGGGAAAAGAATTAAAGAATAGATACATGTATATGAATAACTGAATCACTTTGCTATAAACTTGAAACCAACACAACATTGTTTATCAACTATACTTTAATATGGGCTTTCCAGGTGGCTCAGTGGTAAAGAATCCACCTGCCAATGCAGGAGATGCAGATTTGACCCTAAGTCAGAATGATCCCCTGGAGAATGAAATAGCAACCCGCTCTAATATTCTTGCCTGGGAAATTTCAAGGACAGAGAAACCTGGGCTATAGTCCATGGGGTCACCAAAGAGGCAGACAGAACTTCAGTTCAGTTCAGTCGCTCAGTCGTGTCCAACTCTTTGTGACCCCATGAACTGCAGCATGCCACGCCTCCCTGTCCATCACCAACTCCCGGAGTTCACTCAAACTCATGTGATGCCATCCAGCCATCTCATCCTCTGTCATCCCCTTCTCCTCCTGCCCCCAATCCCTCCCAGCGTCAGAGTCTTTTCCAATGAGACAACTCTTCGCATGAGGTGGCCAAAGTACTGGAGTTTCAGCTTTAGCATCATTCCTTCCAAAGAACACCCAGGGCCGATCTCCTTCAGAATGGACTGGTTGGATCTCCTTGCAGACCAAGGGACTCTCAAGAGTCTTCAACACCACAGTTCAAAAGCATCAATTCTTCGGCGCTCAGCTTTCTTCACAGTCCAACTTTCACATCCATACACGACCACTGGAAAAACCAGACAGAACTTAGCGACAAATAACAACAACGACATACTCCAATATAAATAAAAATTGAAAATAAATTTTAAAAGAAAAAAAAAACCATTGAACCTTTGGATGACAAGTTTCAAGCTCTTCAAGTAAAAGCATCCTTGTCTAGAAGCAATGAACACTAGTCTATGTCACACTGCATATCATTATTTTATCAATCCCAGGCTGTTCCAAGTCATTAAGTGCCAGCAATATCCTCCTTTCATGCTCTGGCCTTGGATAGTGGGCTAATACAAGGTTTTTCAAAGCCTCAAGTGGGATTGAGTCATTGTTCCCCCGAGAAATAGGAAAAATTATGGAGCAGAATGTTTCAAGGGATTCCAGAAATAGCCTGCATCTTGGCTTCCTAGTTGTTTGTCAGGTGGTAATCTCCTTCACATGGTGTATTAGTTTATTAGAGCTGCTATAAAAAAGTGCCACAAACTGAGTGGCTTACAAAATCAGGAATTTCTTTGCACGTTCTCTAGAAGTTAGAAGTTCAAAACCAAGATCTCAGGAGATCTCTCTCTCTCTCTCTGAGTCTCTTCCTTGCTTCTGGTAGCAGCCGTTGATTGTTGGTGCTCCTGGGCTTTGCAGGTACACCACTCTGATCTCTGGCTCTGTCATCAATGGCATTGTCTCTGAGTGTTTCTGTCTCCCCAGCTTATGAAGACACCAGTCATTTTGGATCAGGGTTTGCTCTATTTTACCTCATCTTAACTTGATTACATCTTCAAAACCCTATTTCTCAATAAGATAACATGCATAGGTACCAGGGGTTAGGACTTCAGTATATCTTTTTTTTTTTTTCTAATTTTATTTTATTTTTAAACTTTACATAATTGTATTAGTTTTGCCAAATATCAAAATGAATCCGCCACAGGTATACATGTGTTTTGAGAAGTTCACAGTTCAATACTTTATACCTGGGAAATAGATAAATTAGGAGACTTTGGGCTGTTCCATTCTCAAGACAGTTATAATAGAAAACAACAAAAATATGAGTTGTTTCATGGTTTTTGTTTTGTAAGTTGTAAAAATTGTTGCATGGTTACTACCTTATAATATTTCTGCTAAGGACTAGAGGAAACCCAGTTCCTCCTGCCACAAGTTAGGGGGGGAAAAGTTGTAATTTTATATTATCAGTGTTAATATATAAACATTTGAATATATAACACTTTTGAATATAAAGGAAGTCCTCCACCCCAGGTGGGTGATACCAGCAAAGTGAAAGTGAAAGGCACTCAGTCATGTCTGACTCTTTGCGACCTCATGGACTATACAGTTCATGGAATTTTACAGGTCAGAATACTGGAGTGGGTAGCCTTTCCCTTCTCCAGGGGATCTTTCCAACCCAGGGATTGAACTCAGGTCTCCCACATTGCAGGCAGATTCTTCACCAGCTGAACCACAAGGGAAGCCCATGATACAAGCAGGTGGGTTCCAAAGGGCTGGATCGTTAAAGATCTTTTTCTTCTTAATAGGGAAGATCATTACCGTTCAGATTACTGGAGCAAAATATACCTCAGTAGCAAAGGGCTGAGAAACTGGTGTATAGGGTCTGATTTTTTCAACTTAATGGTGCTTTGTGTAGAAAAGAAACAGAAGCTTGTGACTATCTTTATATTGGATGACTCTTGGAATACTGACTTTACGCACTCCCTTACATATAAATAAAATTAACTACTATTGGGCTTATGAAAAAGAGAGTCTTTCTTGATCTTTAGGCAAAAATTTTCCTAAACTGAGTAAAAGGGCACAATACTCAAGGAAATATCACATATTTCTTTTTGAATACAGCTTATTACCAGGTGGCACTAGCAGGAAAGAATCCACCTGCCAATGCAGGAGACTTAAGAGACTTGGGTTCAATCCTTGGATTGGGAAGATCCCTGGAGGAGGGCATGGCAACCCACTCCAGTATTCTTGTTTGGAGAATTCCATGGACAGAGGAGCCTGGTGGGCTACAGTCCATGGGGTTGCAAAGATTCAGACAAGACTGAAGTGATTTAGCACACACACACTCAGGGTATATAGGGAAGTAGTGGGGAACAGTATTTCCTGAGCTTTTGCAAAATAGGATTGACGGGAGTCAGTTAAATGCAATGCTAACAGAAATACTATAAATTTGACTCTTAAATACTTTAGGGCTAAAAGAACATGACGGTAAACAACTCCACGAGGAGGAGATGTCACAGAGTGCCATCACAAGAAGCAACTCCACTTCTTCCATCTAATCTACATATGGTTTTAAAGGAACCATATATCAACTCCTTTATTTCAGGATACTGACATATCATGCCATTTGACTCCAGCTTTTACATTTCAGCTTACAAATATATCTTCATTAGATGTATTAATGGTGAAGGATATCCAGATATAACAAGCCTAAGAAGGGGCTTTTAAATCACCCAAATTGTCCTTCAAAGGGCATGTATCAGAGACAAGGATGCATCATGTCCCCTGTTGCTCTGCCTCATAGTATCCTGGAGTTTCATACATTAAAAGCAGGACTACTGGGGTGCAGATTATTAGAATTATTATTGGCAACATGGTATCTATCATGCTGAGAGAGTAAACTTAAAAAAATCCAGTTGAAGCTAAACTGAGAGAGAGGGGTTTACACAAAATTTAATAAGCTACAGGATTTACAATAATTTAAGTCCTCTCTCAGAAATGCCATTTCATTTTCCAATTCATTGCCATAATTAGCCCCATCCCTAAATGGCGAAAATGCTGAGGGGATAGATAGGCTCTAACAAAATGAGTAAGAGAGAATTTTCAACCTCTCCCATCATCCTCACGAATCAACTCTTACCTATTCTGTAATGAGTTCTTGGCATACTGTGTCCTTGCATCTTACATATTGCACAGGAAAAAAAACTTTTATACTGACATTCATAAGAGGCTAAAATAGAGATCAAGGTCTGAAAGTTTATGGATCTAAGCAGGCTGGCATAACTCCACTAGCTGGAAATGAGGACAAAAGAAAGTCATGGTACAGATATGTGATCATTTAAAACCATCATTTTGGATGACTTGTGCATGTAGATTTGAAGTTTTCTGTTTAATCTCATTTCTGATTCTACTTATTAACATTATACAACAATAGTAGTTTCAATGCACTAAGCCTTGTCTATGAATCTAACCAGATTGTGGAGACAGACTATTAGCAGAAGAATATGAACTTGCTCTTTTCTTCTCTTCTCTTCTCTTAGCTTATTCTCTACCAGCCCAGATCAGAGCAACTTACTGCCACACCAAAAGAGCTAAATGCTAAAACTCAAAACCCACATTATGAATAGTAGCTTCTGGATATTGTATTTAGAAGATATTCAGATATGTTGTATGAATAAACCTCTTCCAGCCAGGTTTTAACAATCCTACTTGAGGCTGAACTTTTTACCGTAGAGTATTCTGCTCCTACAAGACCCCATGCATCTTCAGGGTAAAAAGAATAGCCATGCTGGCCTTTTTTCAACAGAGTTACTATGAAAAAGGCATTTAACTAAGAGCTGTACTGCTGACTCCATTCTTTTTTGAAAGAAAGCAGGAAATCAATCACCCATTTCAACTATTGGATATCTGCTTTGGGACAACAAAAGAAAAAATAAGTGGGAGGGAAAAGTAAATACAACTCCACATCTATTTTTAATTTATACCAACAGGCTCCTCTTCTGAGTATCATCCAAAAATCTGGAAACATGTCCACTATAGGATTCTTAAATTTAATATGCCTAAAGTGAAAGTGTTAGTTGCTCAGTCATCTCTAACTTTTTGAGACTCCATGGACTATAGCCTGCCAGGCTTCTCTGTCTATAGAATTCTCCAGGCAAGAATACTGGAGTGGGTTGCCATTCCCTTCTCCGGGGGATTTTCTCAACTCAGGGATTGAACCCAGGTCTCCTGCACTGCAAGCAGATTCTTTACCATCTGATCCACCAGGGAAGCCCAAATATGTCTAAGTTTATTATATATAACCTATGAACAGCTCCTTTCCCCATATAGTATCTATCTCACTGAACTGCATAACCACCTAGCCAGTCAGCTAAGCCATCAGTAGGTCAATTTTTGTCTTTCTATGTCCTTTGATCCTCACATTCAGTTGATCACCAAGTTCTATGAATTCTGTCTCACAAATATTTCTCAAATATGTTTCTTTTCTCTCCCTCCACAGCTACTTCTTCAGTATTTTTTGACAGTTTTTAAATTTTTTAATTGGAGGATAATTGCTTGACAATGTTGTGTTGGTTTCTGCCATACAGCAATGTGAATCAGCCATAAGTAAATCAGAAACAGAAAAAAACAAACAAACAAAAAAACAAGCATCATTTATTAACACATATATATGGAATAAGAAAAAAACAAAACAAAACAAAATGGTACTGATGAACCTATTTGCAAGGCTGGAATAGAGACTCAGACATAGAAAACAGACTTGTGGACACAGTGGCGGAAGGAGAGGGTGGGAAGAATTGAGACAGTAGCATTGGCATATGTACCCTATATGCTTCCTCAATGTTTCTTTCTTGAGTTATTACAAGCCTTTCTAACATCTCCAGTCTTGCTTTTTTTCTTATGTGTTTTCCACATGACAGCTATGTTCTACCTCAAAGCAAATCTCAAGTTGAGATGCCTTGTGGTTCCTTTCAACATGGAGTAAATGTTCACTCATTCATTTATTCAACCAATACTTGATGAGTGTGTATACAAGGCCAAACACTGTCCCAGGAAACAGTGAGTAAAAGGGAATACAGTCTGCTGTCATGAGCTAACAATCTTTTGGGAGGGATGGAGGATGGCGATATTAATCATCACGGATTCTGCACAGTACTACCACAAACTGGAGTGTTATGATGAAAACAATTCCATGTTCTGAAAGCAGAGAGCAGAAACATCTGATTTAGTCTGGAGAGTGAGAGCATAAAGTGAGAAAAAGAGAGGAACGTAGGGCAGCTTTAGAGAACTTCAACCTTCCAGGGTTGGATAGAGGTGTATGGACGCACAAGGGAGCTTGTGAAGAACCAGTAAGAGGCACCCCATGGTGTCACAGATGTGACAAGGAAGGGATCATTTCAACAAGGATCATCTTCTGTGACAAACTCTTCTTAGAAGTTAAATAGACGAGGTCTAGAAAATGTCCCTTAGATGCAGGAGCATCGAGGTTATCAGTGACCTTGGCTAAAGCTGATTAGATGAACTAATTGGAAACGAGCACAGATGGAAATGAGTTAAAAAGCCTGTACAATCTGAGGAAAAGTGGGTGGTGGGAATGGAAGCTTCCAAGGATCTCGGAGACCTGGCACCTGGCCTCCTCTTTAGTTTGTTCTTGCATCACCTCCCTACCTATTGTATGCTCTCCTGTCACCAAACACAGCCCCTTCTGCCACAACAAATGACTTGCAATTTGCTCAAGACTCCACTGTCTCTTTTATCTCAGGGCTCTAGAGCATGCTATTCTCTCTACCTGAAAGGTCCTTCAACTTTCTTGTACCTGGACAATATCTACATTTCCTTCAATGCTCAGCTCATCATCACTGCCTCAGGAAGACTTTTCTAATACCCACCTCAGCTTAAAAGTACTAACATCACTACCACAAACAAATGCCTAAGATTGCTCTTATGAAAGACTCAATTTTGAATCTGTCTGCCTGTTTCTCCTCTCCCCCCACAAGATTGTGATTCATGAGATAATAGGGACCCTTTGTCATTTTTATGTGCTCAGAATATGCTTGAAGAGTGAATGAATGATCACTGTGAACTGCTCACTCAGACATTAGAAGCTTTATCCACAGAAGGACAGGGTTCTCATAGTATAGGCCCTCTGCAAACCACAGTAGTTGCCCCCTGGAATGTTCCATCTTGGGGACACATCTTCCCTGTACAGATTCAGAGAAAGGGTTTTGAGATAAGACAGACATAAGTCAATCCCAGCTCTTCTCTGACCCTCAGTTTCTTCATCTGTAACACCTACAATGCATTATTTTATGTGTGCAGAGGCTTTCCTGGTGCCTCAGACAGTAAAGAATCCACCTGCAATGCAGGAGACCAGGGTTCCATCCCTGGGTCAGGAAGATCCACTCAAAAAAGGAATGGCTACTCACTCCAGGATTCCTGCCTGGAGAATTCCATGGACAGAGAAGCCTGGAAGGCAATAGTCCATGGGGTCAACAGGAGTCAGTTACCACTGAGTGACTAACACTTATGAATGCAGAATTGTGGAACTCCATGTAGAGTATTTAGCCTAGTTTTTAACTTGTAAATAAATGAGCAAATGGTCAATACATGTTAGTTATTATTGGTATCCCTCATACTGGTTTCCTGTTGTTGCTGTAACAAATTACCATAAACTTGACAGTGGATGAAGCACAAGCTGGAATCAAGATTGCTGGGAGAAATATTAATAACCTCAGATATGCAGAGGACACCATAATTATGGCAGAAAGTGATGAGGAACTGAAGAGCCTCTTGTTGAAAGTGAAAGAGGAGAGTGAAAAACTTGGCTTAAAACTCAACATTCAGAAAACTAAGATCATGGCATTTGGTCCTATCACCTCATGGCAAATAGATGGGGAAACAATGGAAACAGTGACAGACTTTATGTTTTTGGGCTCCGAAATCACTGCAGATGGTGATTGCAGCCATGAAATTAAAAGACGCTTGCTCCTTGGAAGAAAAGCTATGACCAACCTAGACAGCATATTAAAAAGCAGAGACATTACTTTGCCAACAAAGGTCCGTCTAGTCAAGGCTATGGTTTTTCCAGTGGTCATGTATGGATGTGAGAGTTGGACTATAAAGAAAGCTGAGTGCCAAAGAACTGATGCTTTTGAATTGTGGTGTTGGAGAAGACTCTTGAGAGTCCCTTGGACTGCAAGGAGACCCAACAAGTCCATCCTAAAGGAAATCAGTCCTAAATATTCATTGGAAGGACTGATGTAGAAGCTGTAACTCTAATAATTTGGCCACCTGATGCGAAGAACTGACTCATTTGAAAAGATCCTGATGCTGGGAAAGATTGAAGGTGGGAAGAGAAGGGGATGACAGAGGATGAGATGGTTGGATGGCATTACCGACTCAATGGACATGAGTTTGAGTAAGCTCTGGGAGTTGGTGATGGACAGGGAAGCCTGGAGTACTGCAGTCCATGGGGTCGCAAAGAGTCAGACATGACTGAGTGAATGAACTGAACTGAACTGGCTGCTAAAATCAACATAGATTTGTTTCTTCTCTTATGGTTTTGGAGGCCAGCAGTTTGCAAAATGGATTCTAATTTGCTGAAATCAAGATGTTGGTTGCACCACACACTCTCTAGATGCTCCAGAGAAGAATCTATTTCAGTATCTTTTTCAGCTTCTAGTGGCTAGCTGTGTTTCTTGGTTCATACCCACATCTTCCCTTTTTAAAGCTACCAGTGTAACATCCCTTTCTGACTCTGCTTGTTTCCTTCACATGACCTTCTCTTCTGTCAAATCTCCTTTGGCCTGCTTCTTATAAGATCACTGGTGATTATACTTAGGGTTCACCTGGATAATCCAAGATAATCTTCTATTCTTAAGAGCCTTAATCACATCACAAAGTCTCTTTTGCCATGCGAAGTAACATTCACAGTTCTAGGGATGAGGACCTGGTTAATTACGGGAGCCATTTTTCACCCTACCACATCACTATTGTTATTATTGTATTTGATATAGTAAGATAAACAGTAATTCTAGACAAACTAAATACCCAGAGTATAGGTATCTCTGCAAAATGTACAGTACTTACAATCTATTGTAGCAGAGCAAGGAATCCTTGTATCTCAAGCTTCTACTAAAGTAATACACTTGATGAGAAAAGGACTACAGGACTACTAGCTTCCTCCCACTTAACTCATAAGAGAAAGAATCTGTTATGGTTTCCTTGAAACAGGTCGAGGTGTATATATTGCCTAAGGATCAGTGAAAGTGCTCAGGAAGGTCAAGAGATGGCACCCTCCCTTAGAGAAAGGAGCTGTTACTACCAATTCTCTATATGACACTGTTAGACAGGGTTGCATTCTCCTTTCCACCTGCAAAGTCAAAGCAAGATCTATCTGTGCCTAAAGTTGCCATCAAGGGGGAAATAGGAAATATTAGATTTCTTTTCGACCTAGACGTTTCTCTTTAACTTGTCAACTTGCTTTACAAAAGAAATAGAATAGGGCCTTGCTGTCATATTAGGGATTGTTGCCAAGTCTCTATGTATGGCATTTGTTGCAAATTTAGTGATTTGTTCTCCAGCCAACATGCCTTCTTTAACAGAGCTGTAGTTGGATTGGGAAAACATGAAGTTTAATAAAAATCAATAAAAGAAATTCTAAGAGCAAAAAAATTGCAAAGTGAATTTCTTCTAAGCCTAAGTCATTAGAGAAGACTTTACATAAAGATACTTATATTTCAATTTTTTTCTTATACCTCAATGTTAAAAAAATCAAATGAAAACAAGAGGGAAACTATACAGTTCTCAGTGGTAAAGGAAGTCTGGACAACTTACTTCCTAGTGGTGTGTAGATTATAATTTGTCCAAATTATAGGCTCAAAAATCAGAGATACTGACGTAAGTTCAGTTCAGTTCAGTCTCTCAGTTGTGTCCGACTCTTTGCGACCCCATGAACTGCAGCACACCAGGCCTCCCTGTCCATCACCAACTCCCAGAGTTCACTCAAACTCATGTCCATCAAGTTGGTGATGCCATCCAGACATCTCATCCTCTGTCATCCCCTTCTTCTCTTGCCCCCAATCCCTCCCAGCATCAGAGTCTTTTCTAATGAGTCAACTCTTCACATGAGGTGGCCAAAGTACTGGAATTTCAGCTTTAGCATCATTCCTTCCAAAGAACACCCAGGACTGGTCTCCTTCAGAATGGACTGGTTGGATCTCCTTGCAGTCCAAAGGACTCTCAAGAGTCTTCTCCAACACCACAGTTCAAAAGCATCAATTCTTTGGCGCTCAGCTTTCTTCACAGTCCAA
Source organism: Bos javanicus (assembly GCF_032452875.1). Classification (NCBI taxonomy): domain Eukaryota; kingdom Metazoa; phylum Chordata; class Mammalia; order Artiodactyla; family Bovidae; genus Bos; species Bos javanicus. The sequence goes on along the minus strand of NC_083868.1, from coordinate 56,476,133 downwards.
CTCTCACCTCCATACATGACCACTGTAAAAACCATAGCCTTGACTGGATGGCTTAGTTTCATTGATGATGCTATGAAAGTGCTGCACTCAATATGCCAGCAAATTTGGAAAACTCAGCAGTGGCCACAGGACTGAAAAAGGTCAGTTTTCATTCCAATCCCAAAGAAAGGCAATGCCAAAGAATGCTCAAACTACCGCACAATTGCACTCATCTCACACGCTAGTAAGGTAATGCTCAAAATTTTCCAAGCCAGCCTTCAGCAATACATGAACCGTGAACTTCCAGTTGTTCAAGCTGGTTTTAGAAAAGGCAGAGGAACCAGAGCCCAAATTTCCAACATCCGCTGGATCATGGAAAAAGCAAGAGAGTTCCAGAAAAACATCTATTTCTGCTTTATTGACTATGCCAAAGCCTTCGACTGTGTGGATCACAATAAACTGTGGAAAATTCTGAAAGAGATGGGAATACCAGACCACCTGACCTGCCTCTTGAGAAATTTGTATGCAGCTCAGGAAGCAACAGTTAGAACTGGACGTGGAACAACGGACTGGTTCCAAATAGGAAAAGGAGTATGTCAAGGCTGTATATTGTCACCCTGCTTATTTAATTTATATGCAGAGTATATCATGAGAAATGCTGGGCTGGAAGAAGCACAAGCTGGAATCAAGATTGCCAGGAGAAATATCAATAACCTCAGATATGCAGATGACACCACCCTTATGGCAGAAAGTGAAGAGGAACTAAAAACCCTCTTGATGAAAGTGAAAGAGGAGAGTGAAAAAGTTGGCTTAAAGCTCAAGAAAACGAAGATCATGGCATCTGGTCCCACCATTTCATGGGAAATAGATGGGGAAACAGTGGAAACAGTGTCAGACTTTATTTTTCTGGGCTTCAAAATCACTGCAGATGGTGACTGAAGCCTTGAAATTAAAAGATGCTTACTCCTTGGAAGAAAAGTTATGACCAATATAGATAGCATATTCAAAAGCAGAGACATTACTTTGCCAACAAAGGTCCGTCTAGTCAAGGCTGTGGTTTTTCCAGTGGTCATGTATGGATGTGACAGTTGGACTGTGAAGAAAGCTGAGCACCAAAGAATTGATGCTTTTGAACTGTGGTGTTGGAGAAGACTCTTGAGAGTCCCTTGGACTGCAAGGAGATCCAACCAGTCCATTCTGAAGGAGATCAGCCCTGGGATTTCTTTGGAAGGGATGATGCTAAAGCTGAAACTCCAGTACTTTGGCCACCTTATGTGAAGAGTTGAATCACTGTCAAAGACTCTGATGCTGGGAGGAATTAGGGGCAGGAGGAGAAGGGGACGACAGAGGATGAGATGGCTGGATGGCATCACTGACTCAATGGACGTGAGTCTGAGTGAACTCCTGGAGTTGGTGATAGATAAGGAAGCCTGGCGTGCTGCGATTCATGGGGTCACAAAGAGTCGGACACGACTGAGTGACTGAACTGAACTGAACTGAACTGAACTGACTAGACGGACCTTTGTTGACACAGTAACATCTCTGCTTTTTAATGTGCTATCTAGGTTGGTCATAACTTTCCTTCCAAGGAGTAAGCGTCTTTTAATTTCATGGCTGCAGTCACCATCTGCAGTGATTTTGGAACCCTCAAAAATAAAGTCTGACACTGTTTCCACTGTTTCCCCATCTATTTCCCATCAAGTGATGGGACCAGATGCCATGATCTAGTTTTCTGAATGTTGAGCTTTAAGCCAACTTTTTCACTCTCCTCTTTCACTTTCATCAAGACATACGAGATAACTGGAATAAGTAATGATGTCAGTGGTGTGAGGGAAAGAGAGCCAGAGACATAGAAATGGGGAAAAGGATATGGAGAAGAAAGAATTATGGACTATTAAATTGTAAATGTTCTTAAAAACTGTTTTCTTTCCAAACGATTTAGTGAATCTTATAATTTTGATTAAAGCAGAAAACAAAGGAGGAAATCAGAATTAGCTTCCAAAGTGTTTTTCTTCCAGTCTAGGCAACAAAGACATAGCAGACTATTAATACAGCTTAACACTCTACAATGCTTTTTTTTAAAAATGAGAATCTCTAATACATTCACAAACGAGTGTGGCTGTCTCCTTATGTGAGAAGCAAAACACTGAGTGAAAAACTTAGCATGTGGTCTTTGTGCAGCTGAATTAGGACTGGGCTCCTTTCCTGAGTTCTGAGACAGAGATCTATGCAGATCAGCATCTGGCATTTGTTCTGATCTCTCTTCTCAGAGAGTAAGAAAGTGCAAGTAAGTTCAGTGCAAGGTCATAGGGGCATAGGGAGAATTCCCCCAACTCAGGGTAATAAGATGAGGCTAGGAAAAAGGATGCTTTGCCCTCATACTGTGAAATCACTGCATTTTACTTCTGAACACTACCCTGTTCTGCTCATTCTGATTTCAAAGAAGAAATCTTGGGGAAGGAGCTCTACAGTTTATCAAAAAGTATCATGGGATGCAATTAACAGAGAACATACATTCCTCGTGTGTAGGCCATTTACATAATACCCAAGGTTCAGGGGTGGTGGCACTCAAGGAAGAAAAGGCTCAGATCCTAAACAGCTGGCACTGACCTGAGCTATGCAATGCCTCATTCCAGCTCCCCAGGTCAGGCCTCCATAGACATGTTGTCTGGGAGGTGGAATGTTTAAGTCATCCTAAAGAGGTCACCAAATGGGAAAAATGGGTACAAAGCCCCTCCCTTGCCTAGGAACCTGCAGGTTCCTCAGAAGTGCCCCTGAATAACAACCAAGTTATCCTCTCCAAGTGTGCTATTAAATTATTAAAACCCCACTACAATTACTACAGCTAATAAAGTGCTGGTGCAGAGCACAATCTTGGTAGTAATTGTGTGGCAGGATGATTAAACAGCAGGCTTCAATAATTGTTCCAATCCATCTTCAGAGATGGAGTCAAAGCTCTAACAATCAAATCAATCAATTAATGCAGAAAACTGTTAAGGAAGAAAAAAATCAATGAAAACAACTTTTCACAACAAAGTAATAAATCAATCCCAAATAATCATGCTATATCATTATATTAAAAAAATGGGATGATACCAGTTATTGCAATTAAATACCAAAGCAGTAACTTCATTGCCTATTACTCCTGCTCAAAGTGGAGGGAGATCTGACTTTTATTGGATTTTGTGGCATCTCAGTAAACACCCAGAACTCAAATTTTATGCTTAAGAGCAATGTAATAGCAGGGTATCTCTTTTGTCAGTAAGTCCCAGGCTCCTATCACTTTTCACTGCCAAGTACGTGAACAACCATGGAGAATGGAAAACTACCCTAGAGAAAAAACCCAGAGCAGGACCTGAATGGATCTCATTATAGCATTTTACCATTTCCAAAGCACTTTGCCAACATTATCTGAAGTTTTCTTTCTCAATAAGTATGGAACGAGGTAGAGTAGATATTTTTAATTAATCTATTTTGCAGTGAGGCATATTGAGGTTCAGAGAAGAGACTTCCCCAAGACCACATGGGGTGAAACAAACAGATAGGGGCCATGTGTCTTTCTCTTTCCATCACTCTACCCTGCCTGGGGGATGGTGCTACCGAAGTCCAGAAGGAAGGATTTAAGTCACCCTTAAAGTCTCCTTTCCCCTGAAGGTACCTATAAGACTGAGGGGGCAACTGGAAGTGGGCCCAGGGAGTGCTCAGGGGAGGTCTATGAGATACAGGTTTACCCCTGGGCAGGCTATCCCGGTCTTCAAATGAGACCTCTTGGAGCTTCTCGAGATGTAATGCCTCAAGGTCCAGATGGCTTTTGCTTCTTAGAAGGGATCTTGACAGTACCTCTGAGTTGTTTCTGTTGTATTTTTCATTAGCAACACCTACTTATACCATTAATCCAGCACTTAGAACATCCCTGGCACTATGTAAGTATATTATATGTGATCTCAAGTTAATTCCTGAAACTGTGTCCACAAGTGGGTACCAACTGCTTCCTCTCCCCTTATAAAAAACTTAAGATCAAGAAAGCTAATTTGTACAAAGTCACAGAGCAATTAAGTGGTGGAGCAGTTGGTACTCACTTGTCAAAACTTCTCTTGGGCAGTTATAAAGTCAACACATAATTTTGTGTTTTTTTTTAAAAATTAAAGTTATTAAGTGATGGCAGAAAGGTGGTACATCATAAGTTGCCAAGACCACTGCCAAGTCCAGTGATGTGCTAGGATTCAGGGGACTGAATTAGGAAAGAGAAAAGGTACATGGGGTGAGGTCCAGAGAAAACCAGGTACAAGATTCTAAAACTCTATCCTAGTGGAGTGTTGACAATTCCTTCAGCAAAAAACTATGGCGACGCTGTCCATTAGGAAAGCTCCTCTAGTGAGCAGGTATCAAGTTTCTGAGTTTGAGTATGAGGATGACTTAAATCCTTCCTTCTGGACTTCAGTAGCACCATCCCCCAGGCAGGTAGAGTGATGGAAAGGGAAAGACACATATTCATATCCATACCCAAATTTCTGGCCATAAGGTGACCTGCTTCTCACTTGGCTCTACACTGCCAACATTTCGGCTGCAAGTTGTTTAATCAGTTATATATAACGTAAAGAACATTAACATTCCCTACTGGTCTCACCTTGCAAACATCTTAAAAGACTATTCATTCTGATCTCATTCTTCAGACAAAATAATGGGTATAGAAAAGATGAGTCAAAACTTCTCTTGGGCAGTTAAAAAGTCAACACACGGTTGTATTTTTTAAATTAAAGTTATTATGTGATAGCAGAAAGGTGGTACATCATGAGTCGCCAAGACCACTGCCAAGTCCAGTGATGTGCTAGGATTCAGGGGACGCAGCATAGAGTTGTGTTTGCTGCTATGATTTCTTACAGCAAAAGGATACAAAACAAAATTAGGAAAGAGAAAAGGTACATGGGGTGAGGTCCAGAGAAAACCAGGTACAAGTTTCTAAAACCCTATCCTAGTGGAGTGCTGACAATTCCTTCAGCAACAAACTGTGGCGATGCTGTCCATTGGGAAAGCTCCCCTACTGAGCAGGTATCAAGATTTCTGACTCTCAGAAGGCACACAGGCATTCAACATGCGCCAAAACATTTTCACAAAAAGGTCCGGCATGTGAGGCTTTCTTATCAAGAAATGATGAGAATCTTTCTAAATCTATGTTCCTATATTCCAGCCAAGGACCAGTCTTATAAGCAGGTCTTTCAAAGGACAGCAGTTTCAGGACTGTTATCATTACTCTCTTCTGCACAGGTTAAGTTTGTTGTGTCTTTTCATTTTATTTCCTCTCCATCCTTATTCCCTTCCTTCTTTCCCTCCTCTTCACAGAACTGGAAATCAAGACTCCTGTGACCTATTTAAGCTACTTCCATAGGGGTGGTCAGCAATAAGTTTTTGTCTTGCATCTCCTGGTTAACTCACTGTCTGTCTTACAAAAGTCTGCTCAGCTTCATTCTGAGAATCAAGCTTTCTGGGTCTCAGGCTCATAGCTTCTTTCATCAGGGTAGCTTCTAGGTTTTGAGGAATCCTATTTTGGAGCTTTTAAACCAGGTAGCTCTCTGTGCAGGAAGAACTATTTTGTATCTACCTTTGATGACTCCCAGGACTCACTGTCTACTCCACAATGAACTTCGAGGAATTCAATGCTGTTCCTGGAGGGAGTCCAAATGCTCATTTTCTCTTGAAAAACTATTAGACCCTTCTAAGGCCTCACTGAGAAGCACTAGGTGACCGCCCTGGATTAGCCATTTATAACACGTTCAAAGAAGGCAAGAAATGGTACCTACAGGGAGGAGCAGATGATACGAAGGCAAGGTACAGACTGGAGGTCAAAGAATGAGAGAAAGCAGTTTAAAGAAACAGAAGAAAAGAGAGCCAAAGGTAGCTTCAGTTTAGAGTGACATCAGGTCAGGGAAGATTCTGAGCCGATTCAATCCAAAAGGTACAAAACTGAGAATTTCTGTGGTTTTGGAGAAATACATTTTGTGCAGGTATTGAAAGAAATAGAGTGAAGTAAGCCAGAAAGAAAAACACCAGTACAGTATACTAACGCATATATATGGAATTTAGAAAGATGGTAACAATAACCCTGTATATGAGACAGCAAAAGAGACACTGATGTATAGAACAGTCTTTTGGACTCTCTGGGAGAGGGAGAGGGTGGGATGATTTGGGAGAATGGCATTGAAACATGTATAATATCGTATATGAAATGAGTCGCCAGTCCAGGTTCGATGCACCATATTGGATGCTTGGGGCTGGTGCACTGGGATGACCCAGAGGGATGGTATGGGGAGGGAAGAGGGAGGAAGGTTAAGGATGGGGAACACGTGTATACCTGTGGTGGAATCATGTTGATATATGGCAAAACCAATACAATATTATAAAGTTAAAAAATAAAAAATAAAATTAAAAAAAGAAAAAAAGAAATTTTAGAAAAAAAAAAAAAGAAATCCAAATGACCTCACAACTCTGCCTTCATGAAACATTTCATGTGTTCAACCAGTCTGATCATTCTGTGTAAGAGGAATAAATGACCATGTAAGGCAGTATCTACATATGAACTGTTACAACAACCACACTTCACAAAGATCAGATCAGATCACATCAGTTGCTCAGTCGTGTCCGACTTTTTACGACCCCATGAATCGCAGCACACCAGGCCTCCCTGTCCATCACCAACTCCCGGAGTTCACTCAGACTCACGTCCATCGAGTCAGTGATGCCATCCAGACATCTCATCCTCTGTTGTCCCCTTCTCCTCCTGCCCCCAATCCCTCCCAGCATCAGAGTCTTTTCTAATGAGTCAACTCTTCACATGAGGTGGCCAAAGTACTGGAGTTTCAGCTTTAGCATCATTCCTTCCAAAGAAATCCCAGGGCTGATCTCCTTCAGAGTTGGTTGGATCTCCTTGCAGTCCAAGGGACTCTCAAGAGTCTTCTCCAACACCACAGTTCAAAAGCATCAATTCTTCAGCACTCAGCCTTCTTCACAGTCTAATTCTCACATCCATACATGACCACAGGAAAAACCATAGCCTTGACTAGACAAACCTTTGTTGGCAAAGTAATGTCTCTGCTTTTCAATATGCTATCTAGGTTGGTCACAACTTTTCTTCCAAGGAGTAAGCGTCTTTTAATTTCATGGCTGCAGTCACCATCTGCAGTGATTTTGGAGCCCCCCCAAAATAAAGTCTGACACTGTTTCCACTGTTTCCCCATCTATTTCCCATGAAGTGATGGGACCGGATGCCATGATCTTCGTTTTCTGAATGTTGAGCTTTAAGCCAACTTTTTCACTCTCCACTTTCACTTTCATCAAGAGGCTTTTTAGTTCCTCTTCACTTTCTGCCATAAGGGTGGTGTTATCTGCATTTCTGAGGTTATTGATATTTCACAAAGATACTAACCAATTATTAGCCAGTTTTTTGAATATAAATACATTTTCATCTTCAGTCCAATACTCTTTGCATATATCTACTCTATGGATGCTGCTACTGCTGCTGCTGCTAAGTCGCTTCAGTCGTGTCCGACTCTGTGCGACCCCACAGACGGCAGCCCACCAGGCTCCCCCGTCCCTGGGATTCTCCAGGCAAGAACACTGGAGTGGGTTGCCATTTCCTTCTCCAATGCATGAAAGTGAAAAGTGAAAGTGAAGTGGCTCAGTTGTGTCCGACTCTTCGCAACCCCATGGACTGCAGCCTACCAGGCTCCTCCATCCATGGATACTGAACAACAAATCTCAGGGTTTTGTTTTGTATTGTTTTGTTTCATGAGGATTTGCTACTTATCGAAGTAAAACAATATCCTTACTTTGAATACTGCATCCTCACACTCTCCTTCTCTCACCCTCAGGATGTGTTCCTTGCTACCTCTTATATCCTACCCCTTTTGCTCCTCTTTGCCCTTCCACTGAGTCCAAAGCTTCTACAGGACCTGGTGACTTCTGTCCGGTCCTCCCCTCCAGCCATGCTCTGTGTCCCTAAGTCCTTGAAACAAATGACACGTCTTCATTAGCTTCTATAGCTTATGCGCTTGTTGGAAATATTCTGTTCCAAACACGGCTAGGAATCACCATGAAATCAGGCAAATGCTTAGCTGTGCTTCCCATCATCCATTTTGGATGATCATTTTTAATGTACCATGTTATTAAAAGAAGAGACCTGTTTTTTTAAATTTAGCATTGGTGTTGTCATGAGAAAACAACTATGCAAAAACATGTCTCAAGGTTTTTTCTGCTGTGTTACATGCCTAAAAGGCATTCAGAGACAGAAGGCCAGGAGCCAAGAGTGGGCACCAAAGAACTGAAGGCTGCTGCTCTAGTTCAAGGGGACAGAGAGGAATTTTTACAAATGATATGCAAAATAACAACCCTCCCAGAGAGAAACTTAAAAAGAGGGACTCTGACATGAGGCAGCCAGGCTCTCTCCGGTTCTTTGGTAGTGAGCTTACTGGATTACAATGCTTCTTTTTTAGTGCAGTTTTGACCCACAAGGAAGAAACGCAGGCATAAAGAAAGAAAGAGCCAGTATTCTGATGTCTGTGTACAGAGGGAAATGGAGCTGCCTCATCCTGATAAGCAAGCTGCTAAATGAAGACAGCTTCAGGGTCTTTTGAAACTCAGAGACATGTTTAGCCCAGACAGGGCTGAAGTAAAACCGTCTGCTAGAAGAGGCAGTGCCAGTTGAGGCCATGCCTTCTGCCCCTCCCCCTGCTCAGCTGTTCCCAGTTTCTGAGGCTACGAAAAGAGTCACTTTGCTTCCTAAGATCAGATAGCCAGTGACAAAATGATTAATTCCATCAACTCTATGTGTAAGTAAGTATCACGGCCTTTCCATAGACTATCCATTTTCTGAACTTTGAAGATTTATATGATTCATAAAATTACAAAATAGCAAAATTTAAACTGATGGTGTATATTTATCTGGGTTCCCAGTTAGAATTGACAAAATTCTAAACCTCTCTGATCACCAGAATCTCTGGGAAGTTTAATACAGGGAGATTCCTGGGCTCACCTCTAGAGATTCTTATTCAGTAGATCTCATACCTATGTTTTTAAAAAATCTATTCTATTGACTTTGGTGTCAAATCAGATTTGGAATTCCCAGACCTGACTTTCACTACCAGCAGTCCACATTACCAGAATTTCAGGCATGGTTTATCACAGAGTTTATCAAATTAATGTGTGTATCAACCACCTAGGGATCTTGTTAAAATGTAGGTTCTGGTTATTATTATTGGATAGAGAAAGAGATTCTGCATTTCTAACAAGCTTCCAGGGGAGGCTGATGCTACTGGTCTGAAACTACACTTTGAGGATAACTGTGATAAACTAAGCCCCAAAATCTCAGTGGCTGAGCATGCTGAATGTTCACTTCTCATTCATGGAAAGCCCAGTACGGACTGGATGACCCTCCTCTGTCTCCTTGTTGCTGTCGTTCAGTCACTAAGTTGTGTCCAGCTCTTTGGGACAACACGGATTGCAGCACACCAGGCTTCCAAGTCCTTCACTGTCTCCAGGAATTTGCTCAAATTCATGTCCATTGAATCCGTGATTCTATCTAACCATCTCATCCTCCACGGCCTCCTCCTCCTGCTTGCAATCTTACCCAGCATCAGGTGCTTTTCCAATGAGTCCGCTCTTCTCCTTTTGGAACTTTTGGCCTCCAAAGTAGGAGCTGAAAGGCATGGAAGTGGCAGCATGGCTTTTAAATGTCTCAATCTAGAGGCAACACATGACATACGTCAGGCATATGGCCCCAACATAACCACAAGGGAGGCTGAGGAATGCAGAGAAGCACCTGGAAATTGGGGGAGAAATAGTGGTTTCTGCATAAGAGTCTATTGCTGGCCTGAATCAATGAATGAATTTCAGTATCTATTGAGTAAGTGATTCGTTTTAACTTTTTTTTGCTAGTTTTATTTTACTCTAAACCACATTATTAAAACATAATTAAACCACTGCCTTTTTGATTTACTTTGATCCACAAAATGATTATCTTATCAGGTTATCTGCAGCCCAGGATATGCCATGATAATATGTTTGATTATTGCATCACATACAAAATTACATTTTGTTTAATTATAACATCTGCTTTCTGTAAAATGCATTTTTTATAAAGTGAAAACATCTAAAATCAGAGACTTTCCAATAAATGTATCATGGGATAATGGCAGACTTATTAGGACACCTGCAAATCCAGAGAGCAGGTAAACGGCATTATCATCCTGGCACGGTTCCTCCACAACCCTGTCCAGCCTGGATCCCTCCACTTTGTTGTATACTCACTCACTTCTATCCTCTCAACAATAATACTCAGACGTCCTTTTCTAGCTTTCTTGCCATAGGTAAGTGTAACTCTAACTTTGTTGAGTCTCAATATCTTCACATGTAAACTGGGAATTCAGAAGATTATGCCTCATAGGGTTGTTACAATGATAAAATATATTAATTATTTTACATATTAATATATATTAATATTCTATATTATATTCACTCTATATTAATATTCTTCTCTTAGAAACAGATTATGAAGAATTAAAAGAATAAGTAGGAGAAAGTATGGATTTGAATATATTTAAGGGATCTGTTCTGAATTCTATAGTTTTGGTTTTATGAGTCAGTGTTTATGAACACAATAAATATAGGGAATGTTGAGACAGCTGTGAAATCTACCTGGACATTCTTGGAGCTAGGGAAAAAAAACCCTTGGTGAGCAGAAGATCAGTTCTAATGGAACAGGCAATCTCTCAAGTGCCCCTTCTAAAGTATGATTCTATGATAAATACATTATTTTGACCTCATGTGCTCACGTTTTCCCTCCAAAGCTTGAGATTGTTTTTACACAAGCATAGTACCTCTTCTTGGTTTGCTGTCCAAAGTATATAATAGCTCTATAGGCAGTTGATTCTCAACATGTATTTATTATGAGCTATGTTATTTTGGACTAACATTTTATTTGACTTCTCTATGACAGGTATTTTTAATTTTTTTGAGATCATAGAATAATTCAAGACCTTTAAAAAACTACAATCCCCTCTTTCCTAGAAAAATTCACATTGTCTATACATATAAATTTTTATATATAATTTTAAGGGATTCATAAACCTCCAAAGCCATGTATGGATTCCAGCTCCCTAGAAAACAACATTATGCTAACTTTCTAAAATTTACCAATAAATGCTATTAATATTAACATGCGGTCATGAAATTAAAAGACACTTGCTCCTTGGAAGAAAAGCTATGACAAACCTAGACAGCGTATTAAAAAGCAGCGACATCACTTTGCCAACAAAGATCCATCTGGTCAAAGCTATGGTTTTTCCGGTAGCCAGGTTTGGATGTAAGAGTTGAACCATGAAGAAGGCTGAGTGACAAAGAATTGATACTTTCAAACTGTGGTGCTGGAAATGACTCTTGAGAGTCCCTTGGACTGCAAGGAGATCAAACCAGTCAATTCTAAAGGAAATCAACCCTGAATATTCATTGGAAAGACTGATGCTAAAGCTCCAATACTTTGGCCATCTGATATGAAAAGCCAACTCATTGGAAAAGAGCCTGATGCTCAGAAAGCTTGAGGGCAGGAGAAGAAGCGGGTGGCAGAGGATAAGATGGTTGGATGGCATCACCGATTCAATGGACATGAGTTTGAGCAAGCTCCAGGAGATAGTGAAGGACAGGCTAGCCTAGAATGCTGCTGTCCATAGGGTCACAAAGAGCTGGACATGTCTGGGTGACTGAACAACAACAACAATATTAACATGCAGGAAATACAACAGTATTTCCCATAGAATGAAGCAAGTAAGGAGATAATTAGAAAGGCTAGGGAAATCCCATAACAACAGGCTCCCTCTCATATTTTCCGAGACTTCTGGTCTCTGATACACTTGGCTTGAGAGGGAGAACTACTGTTTCCATCGCCTCTTTGGTGAAGCCTTCCCTGATGCTACCAAATAAAGTTCATCTTCCCCACATTATTCATCCCCTCCTCAAGCAGCACTGTGGGCCAAGAGCTTATCCATTTCTACATCCTCAGTGTCCAGTCCAGCAGACAGAACACAGCAAGCATTTAGTAAGCACGTGTTTAAGTGTTCTGAAGGTTAAGTCACACTGATCTATTCTTTTTTGCACTGAAGGCAATTCCATAGGGCAGAAGAAGCAGAATACTCCTGACAGACTGCCTCACCAGCCCTCTTCCTCCAGATCCTGCCTGACCCAGCATAGGACAAATACCAGTCAAATTAAATTAAATTTCATTTAATATGTCAGTCATAGTTCTTTTGACAAAGAAGTTGCTTATACACCATGCAAAAACAAAAGACAGATTCTTTCAACTTGATTTAAGTTAGAGTGAGCAGAAAAAAGTAAGCAGCATTAGACAGAGTCAAGCCCAGTTACACAGTGGGGGCCCTGTGACTGAGGTTTTCTATTTCTCTCAAAAGCTTGAAATAAAGTTTTGCTTGGCATGGGAATGCCACTATTGATCTCAGGAGGATACTCAACCAGGAATCAGGAAGAGAAACACATTGTTGGATTTGGAGTCAAATCATCAGTAAAAAAAAATTACAAAAAATTAAGTTAAATTTGCATTTAGGTACATAACAAATAGCTTTCTAGTATCAATATGTCCCAAATATTGTCTGGAATATATTTATACAATTTTTTTTTTGCTGTTCACCTGAAATTAAAATTTAACTGGGCATCTTCTATTTTTATTTGCATAATATTGCAACCTTAATCTGGAGACCAAAACCTTGCAGCCCTCTCTAAAGTTATGCAGCATCACTGTCTTCAGTCTCTTCCTATGAGAAACAGTTTGAACAACTTTGATTTATATTCTTATTTACCATGCTCTAAAGACATTACCTTTACTTCCAAATTAACTGGGTTTTTCTGATGGCAATCTGTAACTTCCCAAATCTTTTACATTTGTGATATTACATTCATGGGAAACAAGATTCTCTCAGCAGTTCTTTCCCCTCCCCGCTAATGGGTGGGTGGTTTATGAGAGGAGATGAGAGGGTGGTGCCATGCATTATCGGCTGGCACTTCTGAGCTTTCCTCCTTGCTGGTATGTGTTGGGAGAGGAGACCAGCTGTCATCCTGTGGTGTCAAGTTGTGGGGCTACCCATTTTGGGAAGAGTAGACAGTCCCCTCTCTCAAGGGGAAAAGGGCCCCAGAGGGCAGCAAAGGCCAGCACCTGTTGGGTTTTGATAGAGTTCCAAAGTGAAGTCAAAAGGCTTGGCCTTGCTATTTATACTGGGAAAGGACAAAAGGGCCTTAAAAGCATGAGACAGCTGATCAAACCAGAGCACAGTTACATCTTGGTGAAAGAGAACAGATGTGGCTTCTCCTGAACTATGTATAGGATCAACCTGGGAGTTCTCCTCAAAATGATGGATGCAGAGCACCAGCATACGTGTCAACTCTCCACGGGTCATTGCATGGATTGCTCTCTGGTGTTTTCGTTTCCATATGAACCAAACAGTCTGGGTTTATTTTGCCCTCATGTATTCGGCAACGTGACATTTTAGTGGTATTCCATTCTAAATTTGAAAGTTATTGCTAGACTATTAGTCACTTTCCCGGACAGTGCTGGTGGTCTTAGTGGTGTTTTGAAAACAAAAACAAGGGTCAAAAAGCATATGAGTGTCTGTGACCAAAATCTTAATAATTTACTTAAATATTTGCCAAACTGTTTAATTCTTGATCAATGCTTGTCTGTCTGTCCAGTTTTGATTAATATCAGCTAAAGACTAATGTATCTCCTAGACTGCTTAGGGAAATTTTTAGGCTTGGAAACAACTAGGACCTTCTCATTCTTGAGAATTCTCAAAACAAAATATCAGGGTCACATCTGCTTCAAAGCAGAATCTGGTTCCAGGAAGATCAAGGGTTCACCCTGCACAGAACTTTATTGCGAGCTGACCTCAAGACATATGGAAGAGCAATTGGGATCATTGCACTCCAGGAGCATGACATATGGTCCCTTGTGAATGGCTTTTCAATGTCATTTCCCACCACTCCCTGGCATTTATCTGAGACTATTACATGGCTTTTTGCCATATTCTTTATCACTGTCACTGCTCAGAAACCACACTTACCACAATAATAAACACTTTCTCCAATTTCTTTTATTTTACAAACTTTTCCTCACACACAACTCAAATATCACTTCTACTGGGTCTCCATGTAGGCGCTCCAACCACAACATGGGCTGGTCTACAGGGACTGGCATTAGTTATGTTAACCTGAGGCAGTATAAGTAGGTGGAGGACAAAAAGGGTTGAGAGGAGCCCAGATTGATCTAAGGTTGGGAGTGGGGAGGTAACTCACAACCGAGTCAAAAAGCAAAGGAAGAACAGAATAGGTTTGTGGATAACTGAAGGCAGATGGGATGAGTTTTGAGGAGTGAGTCCTGCATGTCAGAAATTGTGAATCAGTGTGCTGGGATGTCCTTTTGTATGTAGTATAAAGTAGAGCCAACATGAGATGGCAAAATCTTCCCTGACTGATTATAACTTGTTGTTTCGAATGTTGATTATGTCTTCTCTCTGGTGTTGCTATTTTCTAGATCCAGGGTTCTATTCTCACGATATCTACCATAGCACAATTCAGGGAGTGTTTGTTGATTAATTCACTGCCAAGGAATCTCAAACCTCTTTAGGAGGGCACTGTAGGTTTCTGATTTACCCATTAGGTGTAGTTTTTACTTTCTACCTTTGCCATCAGTCAATGGTGAAGACTAATTCCCAGAGATTCTATGTCCATGGGAATGTTGGGTGATGCCATTTAATAGATTGCCATTATGTCTTCAACTCAGAGAATATGCTTTGTCATCAAAAATACTTGGATCAAATTTACCTCTTTCCCTGCCTTGTATTAGACTTATGTCCATGAGAAGCCAATTCCAAGGAAGTATGGAACACAAACTAAATAGAACTGTGATTCTGATTTCAATATCTGTAATAAGATGGAGCCAAGTTCATTCAAGGATAGAAAGGATTGTTGATAGGGTGGATATGTCAAAGGAGTATGAAATTAAGGGCTAAGACAAATGAAGTTAAAAATAAAAAGAACAAATTCTATAGCTTTGTCATAGTGGAAAGAGAAAGGGTTAAAGCTACAAGAAACTCGTGATGTTTACTGCCTCAGTGAGCCATTCTCTTCTCCTTCTGTGGATCTTTTCTAACCTGCCAACCATTTTCCAAAGGCCAAAGATACAAAAATTCCAGTTTTAGTGGAATCAAAATGTTCTTGATCTTTGGCAACTTAGAATCTTGCTACTTAAAGTATATTCCTAAGGCCTTAGCATCAGCATCTCCTGGGAGCTTTAAAAGATGCAAAATCTCAGGACCCACTCCAGACCTACTTAATAAGAATCTATATTTTAGCATGTTCCCCAGGAAATTTATATGTACTTAATACATTTTGAAAAACTGACCTAGGGTAAGCAACCCATAGAGCTCTGAGAGCTGTTCAGAAAGTGACTTTTCTCAATGCTCCAAGTCATGGTTTCTCTCATTTTAATGACTGCTTACTAATCACTAGAGGGATCTTATTACACTGCAGAGTGTGACTCTGGTGTCATGATGGGGTCTGAGATCCTTGATTTCTAAAAAGCTCTCAGGCACTACCATTGGCTCTGATTACAGACCACACTGTAAGCTCCAATTCAAACCTATAGACCAAGCAGGGCAATAGTTTTCAAGTGTAGTTAGTCCTAGATGAGCCACATCAGCATCACCCAAGACCAAGCCTGGTACCAAGTCTAATTCTTGGTTTCATCCAAGACCTACTGAGTCAGAAGCCCTGGGGTGGGGACCTCTGCCTGTCAGCAAATCTTCCTGGTGATTCTGATCACACCTAAGTTTGAGGATTACCGAAACAGAAGACAGTACGCTTGCAATAACTATTTTTGAGGTCTCATTGTTTGAGCAACTTCACATAAAATAATGCAGATTATCTTCAATAAACCTACTCAATATACAGATAATTATATAATTTCAGAAACTATCTTAACCACATTGATAGAAATTTAAATTTCTGCCAGTGTCATACACAGCACTATGAAGCAAAAGAAAATCACCAATCAATGTGTTTTAAAAATAAATTCCCTCCAGTTATGGTTCATTTCAATCATATGTAGAACATGCAAGTCTATGCTAGATGCTGCAAGAGATGCAGATGTGTTAGTCAATCTTTGCCTTTTGGAACTTATGGTTTCACGAAGCAAACATTGAGCATGAGCTGAGACTACTTCAAGGCTGCTTTCTAGGCTTTAAACTATAAATTCAGCAAATGAGGAATGATTAGAAGTCTGTAAAAAGGGTACTTAGAGATAAAATGTTACCTGGACTTGAAGTGAGGTGGACAAGAATCATGTGATTCTAGGATAAAAGAGAGCCACAGAGATAAACACTATTCAGTTTTTCTGTCTGGTTTAGCCCTGCTGTGAAGCTGCTTTCAACTGGAATGCTTTTTGTACCAACCTTTAGAATCACTGCATTGCTCTGGTCACTTTTGCTATCCCAGTTTGTATATACCCAGAGGGAGAACACACTCTGGTATAACCAGTCCACCAGACAGCTGATCTCAGTCACAATGAATAAAGGCATTCTGGGCGCACTCTTGTGAGTTTTAGGAATTGTGTGGGTTTGGTTGACTCTGAAACACTGACAAGATAGAATTTCTGGGTAGTGAGGTTGGAATTATCATTAGGACCCTAGCAAATTCTCTACCTTAATGCTACCCATACAGTCCCTGTGTGGACAGGCAACCAGACTCTCTAGGTGATATCCATTTCAACACAGACCTCCTTTAAACCTCTGAAAGTACACAAGTACTTGTATGACAAAGCCACAGTATTGTTATAATAGAGTTTTGCTTAAAAGATAAAGTTTCAAAGGAAGAACTGAACACATCAGATTGGGGTGGATACTGAGGATGATCAATAAAGCCTAAAGAGTTGGTAGAATGTTTTTGTTGAAGTATAATTCACTTACCATAAAATCACCCCTTTAAAGTATACAGTTCAGTGATTTTTAGTATCTTCAAAAAGTCATGAAACCATCACCACTATTTAATTTCAGAACATTTTCATGACTCCCAAAAGAAACCCCATACCCTTTCAAAGTCACACCCCATTCCTCTCCCCTACCTTCTGGCAACCATTAATCCATTTTCTATTTCTCTTTCTATACCTCTTCAGGACATTTCACATATATAGGATCATGCAACATATGGTCTTTGGTGTCTGGCTTCCTTAACTTAGCATATTTTTGAGATTCATCCATGCTGCAGCATATATCAGTATTTTGTTGCTTTTTATGACTGAATAATATTCTATTGGATGGGTATACCATATTTTGTTCATTTATCAGTTGATGAACATTAAGACTTTTAATTTTACTATTATGAAAAACACTGCTTTCTAAAGGTAGATCACTGACCAGAGTTTTTGAGTTACAAAAGTTGTTCCTGGGATTTCTTTTAGAAAACAGTCACCACTGGTAGCACACTTCAGCAATACAGAATGGGTTACAAAACTTGTTTAACTGTGTGACATATTCAATCTGATCATCAAACTCAATCTGTCACTTCAGGGGAGAATGACAGTTGTGTTCAAGTCAGCAGATAAAATGGCTGCATTCAAAGGCAAACTGGAATCATGGGGGCAATGAGCAAACATTGGGATTGTTGACATGTTTCAAACATTAGCAGAGATTTTGAAAGAGACTGAGCCAGAGCCCTCTTTCTCCCAGCTGGTCGCATGATCACATATTTCAGCTTTCAAAAGAGTTTGAGCATTATTTCCCAACCACAAAAGACCCCCAAAGTGGGAGTTATCAAGAGAACAATCTTGATACAGTCTTGAACAAACGAATTCATAAATTAACAACCAGGTACATTAATAAATGGAGAAAGAACCTTTTGTGGAGATGGGAAAGAAAGAGAAGAAGATAACTTTATATTGATTTTGAAAAACTAAGGGAGATAAGGGTGGAGATTATTCAATCAATAATTATCAAGCTGGAGAGACAGATCAAGAAAGCAAGAGTAAGAGTGAGTAAGAGATATGAGAGTTAAACTGTGAAGTAGGTGAGACCACCACAGAGGAATGTGTGCAGTGAGAAGAGAAATAGGTTATTAGTTCTGAAAGAGAAACCTAAGTTAGGAAAGATCAGTCAGGACATGGTCAGAGAAAAGAATAATACAGATCAAGGGTATTAAAAATAAAAGGTGGTCAGTAACATCAAAAATGTATTTTGTAATTATTAAATAATGTCTCTTCCAAAATTCCAAATAGAGTTAGGTCACATTTTTTTCTGCAGAGATCTATTTCACACAAGAAAATAAGTTAATTGAAAACTACATGTAACAAAAGCCTAATTAACTTTAGTGGAGGGTGAAGAAGAGATAATTAGAAGAAAAGAAAAAAGGTTCAAATCACCCATCCAAAACTTCAGACCAAGCAGCAATAATCAACATATATAACAAACAAACAAATAAAAATAAATTTCAATTCCAAAATGTAGGTAGTGAAGAGGGAATCAGAAAGGAGAACTGGAGTAAGGAAAAGAGAAGGGAAAAAGAGTAGCATTAAAAAAAAAAAAAAAAAGTGAGACTAAAAACAAAAGAAAATCCAAGGAAACAATCTATTAGCCTGAAGGTTTGCAATACTTGTGACACATTAGAACCACCTGGGGAATTAAAAAAAAAAAATACTCGTTCCTGGGTCCCTCCCTAGAGATTCTGAACTAATAGGCCTAGAATGAAACTTGGTATTGTGATTTAAAAACAAAAAACAAGGCTTCTAATCTGTAGTTCAAAGTGAGAACTTGCTGCCTTAGAGGTATTGAGGAGAGATGGAGAGGAAGCCATACAAGATAAATTACTTTTGTCCAATCTCATGGTCCACTTGGGCTACAGACTTCAAGAAATCTTTAAGATATAAATTAGCTAACTAACCAAGCATAGCTTAGCTGCTTCTTACTCTTTGAAATGAAATGCTTGAAGACCTAGTTTTAACACTAATGTAGGGCCCTACGCAAATCACTTAGCATCACTGAGTCTGTTTCCACATATTCAAAATGAAAAAGTTTAGGCAAGATGATTTCAAGGCCACTTACCACAACTATGATTTGAAGTTATTAGAACAGGAGAGAATAGGGAGGCCAGTCAAAATTAGCTCCTTCCAAGGTCTGTATTGAATCTGCTGGGCATACTTAGCATGTTTGTAAGGGAAGGCAAAAAGGGGTGACGTGGGAGCAAAGTCAAGAAAATATAATACGGCACAATAGGAATTCTTAGCTTCCAGTCCCCCAATATAAATACTGATTTAACAGCCATCCTTGGACAGAAATAACTTATTTGAGGTTTGGAATCCAAGTGACATAACAGCACATGGTGGAGCTCAGAACAAGAAAAGGTAAGAACAGTTTCATTGACCCATATTATTGTATTCCTAATCTGGCATAGTACAGGGCAGAGAGATCCCATTGGCCCACAAGTTCCCCTTTGGGTGGAGGAGAGAGTAGGTCCATGTGTGGCTCCTAATACCAGGTTCACTTGCCTGTGAATCCCAGTAGCAGATCTCCCAGTGGACACCACCACCAGGCCTGCCCAGGGAAGAGGTGACTGCTTCTTCAAAAATCACAGACACCAACACAAGGCTATAAAGGTCACAGAGAATCAAGGAAACATGATATCACCAAAGGAACAAAATAAAGCTTTAGTAACTGACCTAAACAAATGGAGGTTTACAAACTGTCTGACAAAAAATTCAAAATAATTATCCTAAAGAAACATACTGAGCTTCAAAAGAACACCGAATGACCTAAAGAAGTCTACACCAAGACATATTAAAATTAAATTATCAAAAGGCAAAGAGAAAATTTTGAAAGAAGCAATATAAAAGCAACTCATGACATAAAAAGAACCCAGATGATCATCATCAGATCACTCAGAAGAAACCATGCAGTCCAGAAAAGAGTAGCATGACATATTCAAAGTTCTAAAAGAAAAAACGGCCAGCCAAAAACAC
This sequence comes from Bos javanicus, assembly GCF_032452875.1. Taxonomy (NCBI): domain Eukaryota; kingdom Metazoa; phylum Chordata; class Mammalia; order Artiodactyla; family Bovidae; genus Bos; species Bos javanicus. Next base: position 56,456,098 of record NC_083868.1, on the reverse strand, counting down.
TGTATCTGGCAAAATTGCCCTTTAAAAATGGAGGAGAGATAGACTTTCCAAAATAACCAAAAACTAAGAAGATTTGTCACTACTAGAAGTGTCTAACATGGAGTCCTAAGAGGAGTTAAGTTGAAATAAAGACACCAAACAGCAACACAAAAGCATATGAATCTCACCAGTAATGGTAAATATACAGACAATTATAGAATAATATAATACTGTAATGATTGTATATATAAATTTTAACCCTAGTATAAATGTTAAAAAGACAAAAGTATTAAAAATAACTATAACCACAAAATTCTGTTAATGAATCCATGATATAAAAAGAAGTAAATTCTGATATAAATAACATTAAAAGTTAGTGATAAAAGAGTAGAGTTTTGTGTGCAATAAAGTTATTATCACAACTTAAATAAAGACACAAAAAGGATAAAGAGAACAAAAGAATCAAAGTGTATTATGACAAAAAAAATCATGAAGGAAGATAGGAAGAGAGGAACAAAAGAACTACAACATAGAAAACAATGAGCAAAATGGTAAATAATAAATCCTACTTATCAATAATCTGTTTAAATGTACATGGATTAAATTTACCAATTAAAAGATACAGAGTAACTGTATACATAAAAAATAAGATCTAACTATATACTGTGTACAAGAGATTCATTTTAGATTTAAGGACATACACAGGCTTAAAGTAACAAAAACGGGGAGGAGGGTGGCAAAATTCCATGCAGCTGTTAACCACAAGAGAATAGGAGTTGCTATACTTATATCAGACAAAATGGACTTTAAGTCAAAAGTTGTTCACAAAAAACAAAGTTCATTACATAACGTCAAAAGGTTCAACTGAATGGGAAAATATTACAATTTTAAATACATATGTGCACTCAATACCAGAGCACTTACATATATAAAGCAAACACTAACAGATGTGATACAATGATAGTAGAAGACTTTAATATCCTATTTTCAATAATGGATATGAATAAATCATCCAGACAGAAAAAACAAGGAAACAACAGATTTGAATACAATACTGCTAGACCTTAAAAGACATACACAAAACCTTTCACCAACAATGGCAGAATGCACATTCTTCCCAGTGTCACCTGGAACAGTCTAAAGGGTAGATCACATACTGGGTCACAAAACAAGTCAACAAATTTAAGAAAACTGAAATCACTTCAAGTATCTTTTCTAACCATAATGTAATAAAACTAGAAATCAAAAACAAAACAGGAAAACTCAAAAATACATGTAAGTTTAATGATACATCATTGAGCATCCATTGGATCAAAGACAAATCTAGAGGGAAATTAGACAGTATCTTGAGTCAAAAACACAATATATCAAACTTATGAGATACAGCAAAAGCAATGCTAACAGAGAAGTTCCTAGCAATAAATGCCTACAAATACCATATGATACCACTTACATGAAGAATCTAAGATAGTTAAACTCAGAAACAAAAAATATAATAGTAGTTGCTAGGGGCTGGGGTGAGGTGAAAATGGGGAAGTATTAATCAAAGGATATGAAGTTTCAGTTGTACAAGATCTGTCCTAGAGGCTTACTGTATAGCATAGTGGCTACAGATTACAATACTGGACACTTAAAATGCTGCCAAAAAAGTAAAGAGTGGTGTGTTCTATCACACATTATCAAAACCACCACCATTGTAATAATACAAGCATACCTTGGAGATCTTGCAGGCTTGATTCCAGACCATTCCAATAAAAGCAAATACTGAAATATTTTGGTTCCCCAGTGCATTCACAAATTATCTTTATGTTATGCTATGGTCCATTAAGTGTCCAATAGCATTACATCTAAAAAGACAAGCAAACTTTAATTAAAAATACTTTATTGCTAAAAAATTTTCATCATAATTTGAGACTTCGGTGAGATGTAATCTTTTGCTGAAGAGTCTTGCCTTGATGTTGATGGCTGCTGACTGATCAGGGTGGTGGTTGTAAAAGGCTGGAGTGGCTATAACAATTTCTTAAAGTAAGACAACAATGAAGCTTGCTGTATTGATTGACTCTTTCTTTCATGAATGATTTTTCTATAACATTTAATGTTGTTTGATAGCATTTTACCCACAGTAGATCTTCTTTCAAATTGGAGTCAATCCATTCAAACTGTGCTGGCACTTTATCAACTAAGTTTATGTCATATTCTAATCCTTTTTGTCATTTCAACAATCTTCATAGTATCTTCATCAGGAGTAGATTCCATCTCAATAAACCACTTTCTTTGTTCACTCCTAAGAACCAATTCCTCATCCATTCAAGTTTTATCATGAGATTGCAGCAATTCAGCCACATCTTTAGGCTCCATTTCTAATTCCAGTTCTCTTGCTATTTCTATCAATTCTGCAGTTACTTTCTCCATGGAAGTCTTGATCCTCTCAAACTAATACATGGGGGGTTGGAATCAACTTCTAAACTCCTATTAATATTGATTCTTAATGGCATCTAGGATGGTGAATTCTTTCCAGAAGGTTTTCAGTTTATTTTATCCAGATTCATCAGAGGAATCACTATTTACATATGCTACATTATCAAATGTGTTCCTTAAGTAATGACTTGAAAGTAAAAACGACTCCTTCATCCATGGACTGCAGAATGTATGCTGTGTTAGCAGGCATGAAAACAACAAGTATCTCACTGTACATCTACAAAAGAGCTCTTGGGTTACCTGGTGCATTGTCAGTGAGCAGTATTTTAAAAGGAATCTTTTTTTCTGACCAGTAAGTCTGAACTTAAAATATTCAGTAAACCATGTTGTAAACAGATGTGCTGTCATCCAGGCTTTCTTGTTCCTTTAATAGAGCACAGACAGAACTGATTTAACATAATTCTTAAGGGCCATAGAATTTTCACAATGATAAATAAGCATTGACTACACTTTAAAGTAGCCAACTGCATGGCCTATAATTAGTCTCAGCCTGTCCTTTGAAGCTTTGGAGCCAGGCCCTGACTTCCCTTCTCAAGCTATGAAAGTCTTAGATGGCATCTTTTTCCAGTAGTATAAGGCAGTTTTGTCTACATTTAAAAGTTGTTTCTAATGTAGTCACCTTCATAAATTGTCTTAGCTAGGTCTTCCAGATAACCTGCAGCAGCTTCTACATCAACACTTGCTGATTCACTTTGCACTTGGACGTTATAGAGACAGCGTCTTTCGTTAGACCTCGTTAACCAACCTTTGCTGGCTTCAAACTTTTCCTCTTTAGCTTTTTCACCTCTCAACCTTCATAGAACTGAGTGAGTTAGAATCTTGCTCTGGATTGAATTTTAGCTTAAGTGAATGTCGTGGCTGGTTTGATCTTCTATCCAATCACTAAAAGTTTCTCCATATCAATAGTAAGGCTGTTTTGCTTTCTTACGATTTGTCTGTTCACTGGAGTAGCACTTTTAATTTCCTTCAAGTACTTTTTCTTTGCATTCACAACTTGGCTATTTGTCACAAGAGGCCTCACTTTCATCCTGTCTTGGCTTTCTACCTGCCTTTCTCATTAAGCTTTATCATTTATAGATTTTGATTTACACTGAAAGATGCAGAACTCCTCCTTGGATGAACACTTAGAGGCCACTGTAGGGTTATTAACTGGCCCAATTTTGATACTGTTGTGTCTCAGGGAACAGGGAGGCCCCAAACAAGAGATCTGGAGGAATAGGTGGTCAGAGGAGCAGTCAGAACACACACAACATTGATTGATTAAGGTCACCATCTTACATGGGTGCAATTTGTGGTGACCACTCCAGAATTACAAGAATAACATCAAAGATCACTGACCACAGATCACCATTTCAAAATAACAATAATGAAAATGTTTGAAATATTATGAGAATTAACAAAATGTGACACAGAGATATGAAGTGGGCAAATGTTGTTGGATAAGTGGTGCTGGTAGACTTGCTTGAAGCATGGTTGCTACAAACCTTCAATTTGTAAAAAACACAGTATCTACAAAGTACAATAAAGTGAATTGCAATAAAATGAAGTATGTCTGTAATAATAAACTAAAAAGCTGGAGGAATCTTTTGAGATGATGGTTGTGTTTATGGTATAGATTGTGGTGATGGTTTCATGGGTGTAGGCCTACCTCCAAATGTATCAAGTTGTATACATTATGTACAGCCGTTTGTTCGTCAACCAAGTGGTTTTTAAAAAATCATAAAAGTATGAAAGGAAAAGCTTTTTAAATTTTAGTTTACATAGAAGTTTTGTGTTACTCTGAAATATGATTTTTCAAGGATTAAAATTTTTTTAAAAATAAGTATTAGAGAATGGGAACGCTCATTTTTTTCTTGCTTATGGCCTCTAAATTATTAATATGGCTCTGCTTTTTTCATTATCCACAAATAATCTGAAGAACCTTGAGGCCTGGAAAAATTTAGCAGAATAAGACAGTAGACTTATGTGGAAAATGTATTAGAACTATTTACCTATTTTTTAAAAAGTGTTGTGAGAGAGTTTCAACTGCTGAATCATAGTTGCATTTTTAGATACTGATATGTAAAGGCAAGAAGGGAAGCATGAAGGCAGAAGTAGGACTAAGGATAGGACACATCTATAAGCCCCCTGCTCTATTACTCCACTATTTACGTACAGATGAGAGTCTCCAATCAGTCCTGGCCTTGAAGTCTCCAGCCAACCCCGTTCCAAGAGAAAGAAAGACTAATGGATGCTTACACCAGAGGTGACTGTTCTGACTCTTTACCAAAGCTGGTCTAGCTTGTGCTCCTTGAGATGCCCAAGGCTCAGAGGACATGGAGAGAATTAAGCCTCATTTAGTTGCCCTGCTTAGACTCACGAACCTTCCCATGTAAGCATAGCTCAGAAGCCACCTGGTACATTTTTAAGGTGGAGAAGATCCACACATTATGGGAATGTTTACATTAATGGATGTCTTGTCTTCATTTTTTTTTTTTTTTAATCCAATTCTCAGTGGCTCCCTAGTTCAAGAAATGAATGTGAATAGAACAAAACCCAGTTTAAATGTCACGTCCTCTTGCTCTACCGGTCAGGATTAGTTGTCCCTTATCCGTGCCTCTCAGTTATTACAATAGTTACCTTTCATCATATTAGACACAGCAACAGGCCTAAGAATTTTACATGCACTAATGCTCACAAAGCCCTAGGCAATAAAAATTATTTCTTCATTTTTTCAGATATAAATTCTCATGCTAAAAGAGGTCAATCCATGTAACCAAGATTGCTCAGCTGGTAGATGGCAGAACCAAAATACAAACACAGAATGCTTAACTATGCAGTTTCATTGCTACAAAATACTGCCTCTATACATTTTCTTTAAACTGGCCTAATTTGCTGATCATTTGTAAGTCAAACAAGACCACTGTAGGGAATTTACACAAATCAAGAAAATGTTAAAATCTGTGTTAATTTTCTTTTTTTTTTTTTCATTTCACTTCCTTGTTTGAACAGCTTTGATTTTTCCCTCTGTTCACAACAATTTTTTATAATCATCACTACCACCCACGTTAGACCTCAATTAATATTTTGATGATTTTGTGGTATCTTTAAGACTTTTATAAAAATTGTTTAATTTATTTATTATATCATTTGCCCTTTCCTCATATCACTGAATTCTTCATGAGCACAATTTTAACTGGCTTAATAAGAGTTGATCATACTTTACAGAAACATTCCCTTCTTAATTTGTCTGCTGCTGTAAATAATACTAGGGTGAGCATCTTACAAATTTTGGTTCCCATTTCTGATTATTACCTCAAGACACATATGGAGGTCCCCATACAACTTCTCTCTGGGAGCCACCTGCCCCACCCATACCTGTCTCCTACATTCACATTTAAGCTGTGGAATCTTGCCCTTCTGACTGTAACTAATTGTTGCAATGCTGTATACTAGACCCAGACCAATATATTTATTTTTGAAATTTGGAATTTTAACCTGAGAAACATAGAAACTTGAGTGTCACTCATAGCCAGGCTATATCATTGGCCCATTCTAGAAGGAAGGACCATAGTCTCCAGCTGATGAGGTCCCCAAAGATGCTCTGTTTCTTGTTCTTCCCAAAGCCTGGCTTTTCAACAATTTCTTGTGCACCGAGATTCATCAGTATCCTTCCAACTAATACCTCTGTTTGATACACTATTCTGGTTGGTTTCAGCAACTTTCAATTACAAGTAACTCAATTAGTAAAAAAAATACACAGCAATATTTCTTGAAGAGGTATTACTTGGCTAAACTAAATTTAAGACCATTCATGCATATGGCTCCACTGTTGAGAAAATTCTAGAGTTTGTATTCCTATCAGTAAACATGTGAGAGGATACTATTATGTTTAATATCTTTGCTAAATGTGAAGGCAGATCATATCATCTTATTATTCACATTTAAATTTATTTAATCACCAATGATGTTTAACATTTCAATATGCTTCTTATGTTTATCAACGTATGTGCCTATTTCTTGTCTGCTTAGCTACTGTAGGCTAAAAGTTTTATTGTTTGTCTATATAAGATCTTCTATGTTCAGAATGTTAACCTTGATTAGAGCACTTTTCATATTTTTCTCAAATGATATAATTATGTATCTCTCTCTCTTTTTGTTTTATTTAGTCACCAGGTTGTGTCCAACTCTTTGCAACCCCATGGGCTATAGCCCACCAGGCTTCGTGGTCCATGGGATTTCCCAGGCAAGAATATTGGAGTGGGTTGCCATTCCTTCTCCAGGGATCTTCTCAACCCAGGGATCAAACCCATATCTCCTGCACTGCGGGCAGAACATTTAAAACACTGTACCACCAGGGGCCCCATCTCCCTCTCCACTTGCTCACCAACGCTTTTCATCCTAAGCTTCTGCCAGATGAACTTCACACATTGCCTGTAGACCAATATTTCAGTTGCTCAGCACACACACACAAAAGAATATGTTTGTTCAGATTTGTCAGAAGAGAAATTTTCCTAATTTTAACCACCCAGTGATCCAAGTTAATGAAGTCCCATCCTGACTAATGCCTCCATGAGAACTGTAACAGGTTGGGGAGTGAGGTGATTTGTGTGATCTTTCTGCCTGGAAGTAATGTACAACCCCTCTGTTCATGTCTCACAGACCAAAGCAAGCCACGTGGCCATAACAAACTTCAAATGGGCAGGGTATACAGCCTTACTCTGTGCCTAGCAGGAGGTGAGAACCAGAATATATGTGAAGAGCCCGAAATGGATACACCCCTGTCCATTCTTGCCATTTCTCGCTGTTCCAACTCCTTCTGCTTCCCTTATATATGTGCCTGTTTTGCTGTACTTTTATTGTTATTCTTAGCACATTGGTGGTCAAGTTCTCCCCACTAAAATGCACTGTCTTAAGGACAGAGATTTGGTCTTTTAACTACTATCTTGACGACAAGCAAACACTGCCTGGTACAGAGTATGCAGCAAAATAAATATTTTTTCAGATCAATGAATGAATGAATAAAACATTCTTCCTGGGATGACTGGGTGGACTGTGCTGTCATTCACTTGTAAAGAAAATGCAAAGGCAGAAGTAATTTCAGAGGAATGGTGAGTTTATCTTTGAACATGTTGAGCTTGAGATTCCTGTGTGATATTCAAATGCAGATGTCAAATAGGAACTTGCTTCCATAGGCCTGAAGTGCAGATCAGGGAATATAGATGTGATGATTATTTGCCCATGGGTAATAGCAGAAATCATGGTCATGGCTGAGACTCCTGGGCAGATATAGTAGCACAGTTGTGTCCTACTTTTTGCAACCTCATGCACTATACAGCCCATGGAATTCTCCAGGCCAGAATACTGCAGAGGGTAGCCTCTCCCTTCTCCAGCGGATCTTCCCAACCCAGGGATGGAACCCAGGTCTCTCTCATTGCAGGCGGATTCTTTACCAGCTGAGCCATAAGGAAAGCCCAAGAATACTGGAGTGGGTAGCCCATCCCTTCTCCAGTGGATATTCCCAACCCAGGAATTGAATTGGGGTCTCCTGCATTGCAGGCAGATTCTTTACCAACTGAACCATCAGGGAAGCCCTAAAGAAAATGCAAAGGCAGAAGTAATTTCAGAGGAATGGTGTTTGTCTTTGAATATGTTAAGCCTGAGATTCCTGTGTGATATTCATATGTCAAGTAGGAATTTGCTTCCATAGGTCTGAAGTGCAGATCAGGGAATATAGATGTGGAGATTATTTGCCCATGGGTGACAGCAGAAATCATGGTCATGGCTGGGATTCCTGGGCAGGTGTAGTAGCACAGAACAGAAAAGGACAAACTTTGGCCTCCCAGATCTCCTCTGTGATGTCTGCTCCTCCCAACAGCCTTAATAGGCAGAAGTCCCAGAAACCTTCCACTCTTGACAGTGTAAATGACCTTGCCTCTTTAATCTCATTGGCCTTCCTATCAACAAAGACAGCTCAGGAGAGCCAGCCCTGCATATTCTATTTACCCCAGTCTGTTAGACTCATGTTCGCCCCTGATGTTACAGTTGTAGGAGAATCAATACATCACACAGGGCCTTACGGAAGCAGAAAGCAGACCCCAGTTGCTTACCCAAACACTTGCTCCGAGTCCTTCTGGCAAAATTCCCAGGAATAAAAGACAGGGATGTGTAAAGAGTGTTTTATCGGTGATGCACAGCAGAAGCCAGCTGTCTCTCTAATGATTATTTGTATTCACACGGAGATCTGTTCAACAAAGGAATTCACACGCAGAAGAAACTCCTCCTTGGTAATACACACCACAGTCCCGCAAAGTGTTTTCATAATTTACTATAGCTCTGCCCTGGGGCTGTTCAAAGCACAGCATGTAATTCAAAGCTTTTAAGAATAAATAAAAGTTGAATCCTGTTCTATAGTTAAGGACACCAAGTTACAGCAACCTGCCTGGTGACTCCTGAAGATCAATTCTGGCACCATAAATCACACTCCTGCTTCCTAATTTTCATTCCAGAACTCTTTCTATGTCCTAACAATAGTTTCCTAAAAAACTTAACCTACTTTCTAAAGGTTTTACAGCCTCAGCTCATGAACCAATATAATGCCACTCAAAGATTATCCAATGCCTATGGCCAATTCATATTGATGAATGGCAAAACCATCACAATATTGTAAGTAATTATCCTTCAATTAAAATAAATAAATTTTCTTAAAATAAATTTAATAAAAAACAAAAAAGATTATCCAGGAAGCACATAATCAGTGAAGGCTGATTTTATCCAGAAGTAGTCTCAGACTGTACTATCTGTACCCTTCTCTGCACCTTTTATATCCTCTCCTTGAACATCAAATGCCAAGGTTAGACATTAGAGTCGTCTACTCAGATGTTGCTTAAATTTTCTCCTACAGTTTGCTCATGGAGTGTTTATCCATTTCTGCTTGGACACCCGTGGGATGCAAAAATTATTATTTCCCTGGCTAGTACATTTAATTTTTAGATAGATCGTTAGGCAATTCCACGCATTGAGTTGAAATAGTCCACACTCTATTATTTCCTTGTAATCTTTCATCTTGTACTCTGTAGCCACACAGAATAAGTCTGAAAATGCTCTTCCACAGACACATGAAGCAGGTTTGACAAGAGAATCATCCACCCTCGAGCCTTCCCCTTATCCATCCTAAATGCCCTCGGTTCCTTCAGCCTGTTCAAGTGCATTCCCAGTTTGCCATTTCTGCTGTTCATCTGGGATCCTACATAGACTGCTCTTCCTCGAGTGTGCTCTGCCCAGCACAGCACAAAGCAGAGGCGCTCTGCTATCTGGAACCCCGTCAGCCTTTTTGGCAGGCATATCACACTACCGATTCAGACTGAGCTTACACCCAACTGTAACAGGATGTAAAAGTGTTTAACATCCTGCTGTTAAATGATGCCTCCTTTACCCTGCTCTTAGGCAGCCAATATCCTGATTCCAAGCATAGAGTTTTGCATTTGCCTCTGCTAAATTTCATCTCACTGAATTCCCATTTTCAGTTTGCCATTCAATGTTCTCACTCAAGTCATGAATAATAATTACAGAGAGGACAGAGTCAAGAATAAATCCCTGTGGCAAGGGGATAAGATCAATGATGATCCATTAATTAATCCTTTTGGTCCCATTCAACTAGATACTAAGTCACCCTCTCCCCCACCACCCATACTCTTGCTGCCCCACAGCACTACATCTCGCCTCACAGGTAACACAGGAGACCTTGTCAAACACCTGGCTGACACCCACACCCAGCCCATTCACAGCATCCTCAAACAGTTGGATGAGTAACCTTATTGACTTAGCCTCTATTTAACAGCTTAAAACCCATGGTAAATACATAATCTTTAAATACCAACACGATCCTCAATAACTTGGCTTTTTGGATGAGATCCAGGCAGCCTTTGAATGTGGTCCCTATAAGTAAACACACACCTAGGTACCACCTTGGGTTTCTATTAGAACCCACTTTGTATCACTCTGCCTCCAGGTTCTGTTGCGTCTTACTTTTAAGTCAGCATCAGAAACTTGAGAAGCTATTAGATGTTTTCTCAGTTTTCTTTGAAACATTACTTCCTCAGTGGAAGAAAACATAGCCTGGGGTTTCAACACTTACCAAGGGATTGGAGGATGAACGATGAAATAGCTATCGTGCTGTTCTGAGAGCAATCTCGCCACCTCGCATCACAGGGATCTCCCCTGACTGCCTTCCCTGGGACTTCCCTGAAACACTGGCAAAGAGGCACATTATTCCACAGGTGGTTATAAAAATCCCCATTACCTTGGATGTAGACCAATTATTTATACATCTCTTGAATTTCATGGTTAAAGATGTGAAAATACTCACACCTTGGCTCCACAAAATGTCCAAGATGAGCCTAGAATTCTTGCTCCCAAACTATCATCTTTAACATCCATAAAATATTATTCAGTGATCTCCATAGGACAGCCCATTGTTCCAGATCCAGTTAGAACTCCTGGAGGCTTGGGAGGTCACCACTAGGCTTTACAGCCATAGTAGAGTTCCAAAGAATCCTAAACATTCCAGATTCCTCCCTCTTCTTTTATAGATGGGAAAATTCCCAGAGACATTGGTTGAGTCGCCTAAGGTCACAAAGCTAGCTGAACACAGAGCCAGAATAAGAAAGCACATCCTTTGACACACAGTCCAGTTCCTTTAAAACAGAGAGAGCTAGAACAAGAGAAGAGAAGAGGCAGAGGCATCTTCTGACCGCACAAGAAATTTACCAGACCACTGCAGCCTGTACATCATTTCCATGCCTGAGAAATGAAGAGGGGAAGGGCACCTGCCTCTGATGCTCACAGACTGTGGGGTCAGAGAGCAAACTCCTCCTCTCCCAGAACAGGAGGTAATGGCCACTTGCACCCCTGTACCCGCACAAACCTTTCCTTGCTCACCAATGACCAAACAGCAGTGTTTCATCACCTTAGGGTGTGCGTTGGTGTAGCATGGGATAAGAAAGGAGCACGTTGCTGGCAAACAGCCATTTCCCTCTTTCTTGCCCAGCATGTGCCACTAGCAGAACTCCTCAGGTTTGTAGCTCTTCTCCAGCGTGTTTGTTGCTTACACTTCTTTACTTTGTACTCTCACGTACAGAAAAGAGAACCCCATGCTTCAGAAGTCTGTTTTGTTTTTTGAAAACAGGCCAGCACCACAAAAAGCCTTTTATTCTTTTTCAGAAATCTGGAAAGTTGCCTTTAATTATTTAGCTATCAGAGGGACCACAGGCTGGGGTAATAGATAAGAAGAGAACAAGGAACCATTCACTGATCCAACCAGATGAAAGATGGAGAGAGTCCTCCCACCTGACTCCAGGAGGAAACACCAGGTGCAAAACCCAAAACTCCCACAGAGTGTGGATCCTCAAAGTCTCATGTTACAAAGTCAACTCATAGGTACTAACTTAAAATTTGTACAGGTAAAGACAGCAGGATCTTCTTTGAATAGCGATCCCCAAACCAGACCAAATATCAAAGTCATCCTGGGTGTTTTATAATCAAGTTCAAACTCTAGCAGGAGATCTCCACGCTTGTATTTTAACAAAACACATGACTTGATTCTTAGTATAATTATCATACCATCTCTTAGAGATGATTTTACTTTATTTAGAATTTTTTATCTCTTGCTATATAAGTATCTTTAACAATAAGGAGATAATAATGACTTCTATGTAAAACAAGTCTGACATGGAGAAAACAGGGAGGGATTTGAACATGCAGAGGGTATTTTTTAGAGGGAATTACTGTCAAAGAGGCAAGTTCTCCTCATGAAAGTCAAACCAATCAAACCTATTTCTACAAAATAAGATGTGAACAATCGTTAGATGTTGAAACGATGACAGTACACCTTGCATTTAGTGACCCTCCAATATCAAAGGTTTCACTCAGTATAGAACCTAAGACAAATTCACTTATCTAGAGGGCACACTGACCTGTGTCCACCAGGAGGGGGGCACTCCTTACCCCAGGCTATACTCACCTCGTGTGTCCTCAGACGCTGCCGCTGACAGTGTCTCAGCTCCTCGGGGCAGAGGCAGTGCGGTGGAGACAGACTAGTTCTTTGTCCAACTCATATCCACATAGGTAGATTACGTTTTCTATCTTGCCTTGCAATTAGATGTAGCCTTTGAGGGGTCCTGGCCAATAGCACATGGAGGACATGAGTCCTTTGCCAGCAGTCTGAGACTGGGTATGGAAAATAGAGCAGTGGATTCAAGGTCTAGGAGATGACACTGCCCCAAGTTGGGGAGCCTGGGATCCTGAGTGCATGTGCTGAGAGGAGTCTTCCTGTACTTGTTGCCCACTAGACTTGACATAAGGAAGAAATAAACTTCTAACATGCTAACCACTAATATTTTGGGATTGTTGGTTCTAGCAGTTAGCCTTCTCTGTCTTACACAGAAATCAAGACAGAAAAACTGAAATGCTGACTTAGTGAAAGCCTAAAATGGCTGGTATTGTTTTAGCAGTCAGACAGCAGACAGTAAGGGGGTCAATATACCGAGCTAGAGAGCTGGAGGGTCTTGATGATCTCTGGCCAAACATTTCATATTCGTGTCATTGGCAATAACTTAAGAAAAGGATTACATGCTTCTGAGCCTGGAGCTGTGAGGAAAGTGGCTAGAAAGAGGTATAGTAAAGAGTGTGTTGATTATTCTTAAATGCCTTTAGTACTGGAGCTTAGGCAAGAAAGGAGAGATTTTCATGCAGAGATTAAAGGGGAAAAGTCCAAGGATCAAAAGTCCTTGATTTATAAGGACCAAATTTATAAGAACCAACTACTGCTGAACTCTAAATAATAAGAGATAAGACTGGAAAATATCCTGAGCTACCAAGACCCATAAGACTTCTTACTGATACACTGTGACTTTGGAGCAAAGATCAGGATAAGGGATTGTTTCAGCTAGCATCAAGTTAGCCAGGAATTTGAGAGAGGGATACAAGGGGATGAAAGAGAAAAGAAAAAAATGAGGCTTGAGAATTATGTCTAGGTACAGGGAGCTATATTTGATATCCTGTGATGAACCATAATGGAAAAGAACACATAAAAAATGTGTATGTGTTTCATTTTGTTGTACAGTAGAAATTAACACAATATTATAAATCAACTATACTTCAATTTTTATTTAAAAATAAAAAAATAATAGGTCTAGGACAGAACTTGTGTGCAGTTACTGATGAGAAACAAATAGGTCAAATGTCTAGTGGGTCTCTGAAGAAATTATATTGCCAAACTAATCACTAACTTACTTGCTCTAATGAGGCTTCTAATTGTTGAATCCCTAAATGTGCATGAGTAGGAAGCAGGTTATTAAGCTCCCAGGGAAAATTTATTCCCACCATGCCCGCTTCAGAGGTGACCCTGGAGGAAAACAGCAAAGGAAGAAACGCCCAGTGGGTGGATCAAAGCTCATGGAGAATGAGGGACAGGGGAGTTCCTCTCAGACAGGACTCTGTGTCTGACCAAGTCACCTCCTCAGTGGTCAGGAAAGGGCCTTTCACAATGCCTGGTCAGGAGGATTTCAGAAGAATGCTGGACCAGGGGCTGCTGTCTCCCACTCTGCCCTTCTCCAAACAAATGTTTTAAGTTGTACATTGCTTGACCATTGTCTACTGAGGGGTAAAGAGGAGGAACACATAAGTTATTTTTTCTCTTTGAAGGTCACCAGAGGCTCCACATCCAAGCTTGGTAAGGACTTTGCAATGCTCAGAGATCGTGGACTCAGCTGGATGCAGGAACTCTCTGGGACTTAGGGTTGTCTCCGTTGGATAGGGGAACAATGGGTTCTGCATATGGAAGAAACACTGAAATCAATATTCAGTGACCAGAAAAGTAGACTGTGGCACAGACTGTCTAGTCACAAGACCTATTTCCTCCTGTGCTCTCAATCAAACTACTTTTCTGGCCTCTTTGGCATGTGATCAAATCTAGTGGTTTAGGAATATGGGGCAAAAATGATGTGTCCACTTCCAGGTCCGACCCATGAGTAATCTAAATGTGCCAAACTCACTCTTTCCCCTCATATGCTAGCTTCAGGCAGAGAATGCAACTCAGGGCCCCACGACTGGAAAGAAGGACCCTTAAATCCAGAAGCTCCACCCCCTCCTCATTTATCAACACTGATTGGCTTTGATGTGTGAACAATAAACTTTTATGAAAAGCCATTGAAATCTATGGGCTGTTTCTTCTAGCAACAAGCCTTTCCTTACTAATGCAGTCGGGACCAAGCCAACCACTCATATGTAGAGCATCTTTAATTGAAGAACACTGGCAGTTCATTAGCTCTCAGATACATGGACTTCTGGAATGCACATCTATTTTCCTCTTTTCTTTCTATTGAACACGGAGTCACAGGACAGGAAGTTTCCTATTGTGAAGTAAAGACCTGATTTTAAATCTAAGATATGTCACAGATTAGCTACTTGTTCTTAAGTAAATATTTAATCACTGTGAACTAGCTACCTTATAGAGCTGTTATGAGGAGGAAATCAGGAAACATGAAAGTTTTGAGCATAATCCCTGAAACATGATATGTATTCACAGTATGTGGAAGGTATTCTAAGTAATATCTATCTATAATCTCATTTAATCTCACAACAATCTTATGATGTTGGCACTACTCTTATTCAAATTATACTCACAATGGATATAAAGGCACAGGAGATTAGGAATTGCCCAAAAGAACTCCATCAGTAAATGAACTGAAATACAGGGGTCTGACTCTGGAGCCTTCCTTCCCCCTGCCTGTCCAACACCTCTGCTGCCTCTAGACATCTGGCCTAGCAACATCCCTTCCAGTTTCTGTGAACACACAAAAGTCTCCCATAAGGGAGCTCAGTAGCATATCTCCTACACTGAATCCTCTGAGCTGCTTGGATCTTGCCTTATTCTTTTTTCTAGTCCCTCCCCTAAACATATCACATACCCTGTTCCTCACTTCTGGAATGACACAGAAAAAGCAAGTTTAGCGTTTGTCTGGTATTGCCTGATGAGTGCACTGAAGGAAAAGTCAAACAGAAGCAGGTCACTTAGATCTCTGGTTTTTCCTCTATGACATTTGCTGAAATGGCCTTCTAATTCTACTCAACAGATATACGTGGTCAGGGAAGGGGGATGGTAATGGTCCACTTTTTGGGTGACCTGGGAACAGCAGCATAAGAGGCAAAGCTTATGTGAATGTAACAGATCCAACAGAACTGATCTTTCAAACATCAGGATATATTATGGAAAACTCCCCTCTACACACAGAAATGCACACACACACAAAATCTTGGTTGGCAAAACGGTTGTCTAAGGAGGCCTTACAAATAGCTGAGAAAAGAAGACAACTGAAAGGCCAAGGAGAAAGGGAAAGATATACCCATCTGAATGCAGAGTTCCAAAGAAAAGCAAGGAGAGATAAGAAAGTCTTCCTAAGTGAACAATGCAAAGAAATAGAGGAAAACCATAGGATGGGAAAGACTAGAGATCTTTCCAAGAAAATTAGAGATACAAGGGAACATTTCATGCAAAGATGGGCACAATAAAGGACAGAAACAGTATGGACCTAACAGAAGTAGAAGAAATTAAGAAGAGTGGCAAGAATACACAGAAGAACTATACAAAAGAGATCTTAATGACCAAAAAAATCATGATGGTATGATCACTCACCTAGAGGCAGACATCTTGGAGTGTGAAGTCAAGTGGGCATTAGGAAGCATCACTACGAACAAAGCTAGTAGAGGTGATGGATGGAATTCCAGCTGAGCCATTTCAAATCCTAAAAGATAATGCTGTGAAAGTGCTGCACTCAATATACCAGCAAATTTGGAAAACTCAGCAGTGGCCACAGGACTGGAAAAGGTCAGTTTTCATTCTGATCCCAAAGAAAGGCAATGCCAAAGAGTGCTCAAACTACCACACAACTGCATTCATCTCACACGCTAGTAAAGTAACGTTCAAAATTCTCCAAGCCAGGCTTCAACAGGATGTGAACTGTGAAATTCCAGATGTTTAAAATCCAGATGGATTTAGAAAAGGCAGAGGAACCAGAGACCAAATTGCCAACATTCGTTGGATCATCAAAAAAGCAAGAGAGTTCCAGAAAAATATCTATTTCTGCTTTATTGACTATGCCAAAGCCTTTGACTGTGTGGACCACAACAAACTCTGCAAAATTCTTAAAGAGATGGGAATACCAGATCACCTGACCTGCCTCATGAGAAATCTGTATGCAGGTCAGGAAGCAACAGTTAGAAGTGGACATGGAACAACAGATTGGTTCCAAATCGGGAAAGGAGTACATCAAGGCTGTATATTGTCACCCTGCTTATTTAACTTACATGCAGAGAGCATCATGAGAAATGCTGGGCTGGATGAAGCATATGCTGGAATCAAGATTGCTGGGAGAAATATCAATAACCTCAGTAATATGCAGATGACACCACACTTATGGCAGAAAGTGAAGAAGAACTAGACAGCCTCTCAATGAAAGTGAAAGAGGAGAGTGACAAAGTTGGCTTAAAACTCAGCATTCAAAAAACTAAGATCATGGCATCTGGTTCCATCACTTCATGGCAAATAGATGGGGAAACAGTGGAAACAGTGACAGACGTTATTTTGGGTGGCTCCAAAGTCACTGCACAAGGTGACTGCAGCCATGAAATTAAAAGATGTTTGCTCCTTGAAAGAAAAGTCATGACCAACCTAGACAACATATTAAAAAGCAGAGACATTATTTTGTCAACAAAGGTCCATCTAGTCAAGGCTATTGTTTTTCCAGTAGTCATGTATGGATGTGAGAGTTGGACTATAAAGAAAGCTTAGCACCAAAAAATTGATGCTTTTAAACTGTGGTGTTGGAAAAGACTCTTGAGAGTCCCTTGGACAGCAAGGAGATCCAACCAATCCATCCTAAAGGAAATCAGTCCTGAATATTCATTGAAAGGTCTGATCCTGAAGCTGAAACTTCAATATTTTGGCCACCTGATGCGAAGAACTGACTCATTTGAAAAGACTGTCATGCTGAGAAAGATTGAAGGCGAGAAGAGAAGGGGATGACAGAGGATGAAATGGTTGGATGGCATCACTGACTCAATGGACATGAGTTTGAGCAAACTCCGGGAGTTAGTGATGGACTGGGAGGCCTGGTGTGCTACAGTCCATGGAGTTGCAAAGAGTGGGACACAACTGAGCGACTGAACTGAACTAAACTGACCTAAGAATCAGCAAAATGATATGTATTTGAAAGCCCACACTAAGCAGAACTTGCTTGATAAAAGTAAAGCAGCTTTTTCCCTCCAACAATCTCCTTAATATGTTTTCATAAGATGAGAGGATGGTCTTTTATATGCCCATTGATGAAAAGTCAAATAGTTTCATGATTTTTTCAGTGACCCTTAGGTAATAATTCTACATGTACTGTAAATATCCAAACCTATTCTTGATGCTATATTAAAAATGCTTAATCTTACAATTACTTTAATAGCATGTGAGATGAGTGCAATTTTGCAGTAGTTTGAGCACTCTTTGGCATTGCCTTTCTTTGGGATCAGAATGAAAACTAACATTTTCCAGTCCTGTGGCCACTGCTGAGTTTTCCAAATTTGCTGGCATATTGAGTGCAGCACTTTCACAGCATCATCTTTCAGGATTTGAAATAGCTCAATTGGAATTCCATCACCTCCACTAGCTTTGTTTGCAGTGATGCTTTCTAAGGCCCACTTGACTTCACATTCCAGGATGTCTGGCTCTAGGCGAGTGATCACACCATTGTGATTATCTGGGTCGTGAAGATCTTTTTTGTATAATTCTTCTGTGTATTCCTGCCACCTTTTCTTAATATCTTCTGCTTCTGTTAGGTCCATACCATTTCTGTCCTTTATTGTGCCCATCTTTGCATGAAATATTCCCTTGGTATCTCTAATTTTCTTGAAGAGATCTCTAGTCTTTCCCATTTTGTTGTTTTCCTCTATTTCTTTGCATTGGTCGCTGAGGAAGGCTTTCTTATCTCTTCTTGCTATTCTTTGGAACTCTGCATTCAGATGCTTATATCTTTCCTTTTCTCCTTTGCTTTTCGCTTCTCTTCTTTTCACAGCTATTTGTAAGGCCTCCTCAGACAGCCATTTTGCTTTTTTTGCATTTCTTTTCCATGGGGATGGTCTTGATCCCTGTCTCCTGTACAATGTCACGGACCTCTGTCCATAGTTCATCAGGCACTCTATCTATCAGATCTAGTCCCTTAAATCTATTTCTCACTTCCACTGTATAATCATAAGGGATTTGATTTAGGTCATACCTGAATGGTCTAGTGGTTTTCCCTACTTTCTTCAATTTAAGTCTGAATTTGGCAATAAGGAGTTCATGATCTGAGCCACAGTCAGCTCCCAGTCTTGTTTTTGCTGACTGTATAGAGTGTCTCCATCTTTGGTTGCAAAGAATATAATCAATCTGATTTCAGTGTTGACCATCTGGTGATGTCCATGTGTAGAGTCTTCTCTTGTGTTGTTGGAAGAGGGTGTTTGCTATGACCAGTGCATTTTCTTGGCAAAACTCTATTAGTCTTTGCCCTACTTCATTCTGTATTCCAAGGCCAAATTTGCCTGTTACTCTAGGTGTTTCTTGACTTCCTACTTTTGCATTCCAGTCCCCTATAATGAAAAGGACATCTTTTTTGGGTGTTAATTCTAAAAGTTCTTGTAGGTCTTCATAGAACCGTTCAACTTCAGCTTCTTCAGTGTTACTGGTTGGGATATAGACTTGGATTACTAAAAAGCCTTGGAGGAACTAAAAAGCCTCTTGATTAAAGTGAAAGTGAAGAGTGAAAAAGTTGGCTTAAAGCTAAACATTCAGAAAATGAAGATCATGGCATCTGGTCCCATCACTGCATGGGAAATAGATGGGGAAACTGTGGAAACAGTGTCAGACTTAATTTTTTTCGGGCTCCAAAATCACTGCAGATTGTGACTGCATCCATGAAATTAAAAGACGCTTACTCCTTGGAAGGAAAGTTATGACCAACTTAGATAGCATATTGAAAAGCAGAGACCTTACTTTGCCAACAAAGGTCCGTCTAGTCAAGGCTATGATTTTTCCAGTGGTCATGTATGGATGTGAGAGTTGGACTGTGAAGAAAGCTGTGTGCCAAAGAATTGATGTTTTTGAACTGTGGTGTTGGAGAAGACTCTTGAGAGTCCCTTGGACTGCAAGGAGATCCAACCAGTCCATTCTGAAGGAGATCAGCCCTGGGATTTCTTTGGAGGGAATGATGCTAAAGCTGAAACTCCAGTACTTTGGCCACCTCATGTGAAGAGTTGACTCAATGGAAAAGACTCTGATGCTGGGATGGATTGGGGGCAGGAGGAGAAGGGGATGACAGAGGATGAGATGGCTGGATGGCATCACTGACTCAATGGACGTGAGTCTGAGTGAACTCCGGGAGTTTGTGATGGACAGGGAGGGAGGCCTGGCGTGCTGCGATTCATGGGGTCGCAAAGAGTCAGACACGACAGAGCTACTGAACTGAACTGAACTGAACATGCAATTCCTATAAAGTGGTGATTCATTACTTCTAAGTTTTTCTCTGGTGGCTCAGGAGTTAAGAATGCCTGCAGTGCAGGAGATGAGGGTTAGATCCCTTGTTTGGGTAGATCCCCTGGAGATAGAAATGGCAACCCACTCCAGTATTCTTACCTGGGAAATTCCATGGACAAAAGAGCTTGGTGGGTTACAGTCTATGGATCATAAGAGTAGGATACAACTTAGCAACCACACCACCACCATTACTCCTGATCACATTACTTACTCCTTCTGAAGTCCCTAGGAATCCAGAAATATGCTGAACTTCTATCTGACCCTTCAGCTCTCTACTGAGCGGGGCCTCAGGGATCCTATGTTGGCCCTTTGCTTGTAGCCCACTGTGGACCATAGGAAATGATTATCTGCTCTTTATCCTCACAAGCTCTGAGAGTAGGGATGATACTAAAAACAGTCAATCACCTTAACTTAAGTTAACCTGCCAAGATCTAGACTGTCCATTATCTCTTTCAATTTTTCAGATGGGAGTCAGACATGAGGCCATCATCCTTCAACTAGAGGGTGACATATCAAATTTGTCCAGTAGTCCTCTTGAAACTCTCTCTTCTTGGCTAGAGAGGAGAGAGAAGCACGTCTTCCCCTCTCCTCCTTGGTGGGATGGGACCCATGGTACATGTCTTTTCAAAGAAGCCCCTCCAGAAACCCCACACCTGATTGTCAACATCTGACACTTGAATCCCTCACCATGGATGAGATTATTAAAAGTTGTGAAACTGCTTTTGAAATGATCTTGATTTTGCAACTTGGTCCAGAATCTCACTTTGGAATAACATACCCATTTATATCTTGGTGCTTCATGGGAAATTCTCATTCAACATTGCAATACACATATTATTAAAAATTGGGAACCTGTCAGATCACATGATGAAGAAAACAAAAGTCATTGATAATTTCACTTCTCACACAAATATAATCCCTGTCAGCATTTGGGGGGAATATTTGTTTTGTCTCTGCCTGGAAACACATTTAAAAGTATCTACTTTTAGAAGATGGAATTACACCCTCCATATTATTTGTAAGTGGGCTTCACTTGTAGTTCAGTCGGTAAAGTATCTGCATGCAGTGCAGGAGATCCAGGTTCGATCCCTGGGTCTGGAAGATCCCCTGGAGAAGGAAATGGCAATCCACCCCAGTATCCTTGCCTGGAAAATCTCATGGACAGAAGAGCCTGGTGGGCTGCAGTCCATGGGGTCACAAAGAGTCAGGCATGACTGGGTGACTAACACTTACTTACTTACTTATTATTTGTAAGTAGTTTTTTTTTCCTCCCTAATATATTTTGAACAACTTTTTCATAAATGTGTTTCTACATATTTTTAGATGGCTGTTCTAGATGTCACCTTTGGACATACACTGTTGATTCAACAAATCATTACTGTTATAATGATTCCATTATATATCCACTTTCACGAGTATTTTGGTAGACAAATTTTTGTGTTCATAATAAAATATAAATAGTAAAATTAGAAATATAATAGTATTAAAAGTTACAAGTAAAACATAAATCTCACCACACAGGAGTAGTATTTCAAGCTATAATCAGTAATTGCTAGATTCACAGTAGTCTGAATTAAGGGTCTAGGAGAAGATTTCGGAGAAGGCAATGGCACCCCACTCCAGTACTCTTGCCTGGAAAATCCCATGGATGGAGGGGCCTGGAGGGCTGAGTCCATGAGGTCGCTAGGAGTCGGACATGACTGAGAAACTTCACTTTATTTTTTCACTTTCATGCATTGGAGAAGGAAATGGCAACCCACTCCAGTGTTCTTGCCTGGAGAATCCCAGGGATGGGGGAGCCTGGTGGGCTGCTGTCTATGGGGTCGCACAGAGTCGGACATGACTGAAGCGACTTAGCAGCAGCAGCAGCAGCAGCAGGAGAAGATTTTGATTGAATGTCTCATGGAGAGATGCCAAATCCCACAAAGTGCATTCCAGATGATTGGAGACAAATTTTACTCATATTCACAATTTTTCCTTCTAAACCAGTTCTTACTCTCACCATGTGCTTAAAAACATCACTGAATACTATTAATTCTACTTTGGAAATATTTCCTGGATGCAGCCCCCTTCTCCATCTTTTCACCCATTATATTCACCCAGTACCTTTCTTCACCTAAACTGCTATATTCATCTTCATGCCCCACTCACCTTTCATCCACACTGACACCAGATTGGACTTCCTTAAAACACTTTATATTACTTCCAGATTTCAGTTCTATGTGGCTTTCAGATGGCTAACGGATAAGTCTAAATGCACACTGCACAGCAGTTCAAGGCATTCTCATTCTCACCCTTGCTTACCCCTCACTCCTGTTGCACCTGCCTTGCACCTTATGCTTTAGCCACACTCAATTTCTCACTGGTCCTGAGATACACTGAGATTTCTCTAATGGTGATTGTACACTGCTGCTTTCTTTGTCTGGAGAGTCCTAACCTTCCTTATTCCCTTTTTCAAACTCTTACAATCCTGTGTCCAACTCCTGTGATCCCATGAGCCTGCCAGGCTCCTCTGTCCATGGGATTCTCCAGGCAAGAATACTGGAGTAGGTTGCCATTTCCTTCTCCAGGGAAATCTTCCCGACCCATGAATTGAATCCAGGTCTCCCGCTTTGCAGGCAGATGCTTTACCAACTGAGCTATGCAGGAAGCCCCTTTTCACACTAGGTGCTACTATCTCCTCTCTTTTCCTGAAAGGTCTTGGTGGTGATTCCCACTGCTCCCTCCTCTGGTTGTTCATGGTATGAAACTAACAGGTTTCTCTGTTTCATGCTTGTCTTTATCACGTTGTATTTTTTTTTTTCCAATTCTCATACTTGATTTTTTATTCTAAATCTGGTGCTTTTTATTTTTTTAACTAATTTTTAATTGGAGAATGATTGCTTTACAATGTTATATTGGTTTCTGCCATACAACAATGTGAATCAGCCATGAGTATACTTATGTCCCCTCCCTCCTATCCCTCTAGGTTAAGTGGTGGTACATAAATACAATGGAATATTACTCAGCCACAAAAAGGAACAAATCTGAGTCAGTTCTAGTGAGGTGGAGGAACTTATGGCTTGTTATATACAGAGTGAAGTAAGTCAGAAAAAGAAAAACAAATATCATATATTAATGCATATATGGAATCTATGGTACAGATGAACCATAAATGGTACAGATGAAGCTATTTGTTGGACAGGAATAGAGACACATACCTAGAGAACAGACTTGTGGGCACAGCGGGGGAAAGAGAAGGTGGGACGAATTGAGATAGTAACACTGGAATGTATACGATACCATAGATAAAATAGATAGATAGCTGGTAGGAAGTTGCTGGATAACACAAGGAGCTCAGCTTGGTGTGTTGTTTTCATTCCTTGGCCTGTCTCAGTAGACAGAGCTGCTGGAAGATAGGGACTTGAACACTCTTGCACTTCACACCGTTAAGCATGTAGAATATGCTCAATAAACCAGATTGATCATTTAGAAATCTTTTCGATACTAATAAATGACTGAACTGCTCTGAAACATAATGTAGAAACTGCTATTCCTTTCCCCCACTTCTTTTATAGCTTAAAAAGAAAAAATAAAGCCAGTGGAGGAAGGAGTCACCGCATCATGGTAAAGCAAGGGAGAACCTGACTCAGGATGCTGGGTTCACGGTCCTGCTTTCCAGCTCTTGAGATAATAGGATAGTAGGTCCACCTTGATCCAATGGGGTACATTACAGAAAACTCATAGATTTACAGGTTAAAACTGAAGCCTAAAGAGTTTAAAATATATTTCTCCTCTCACTGTGCCAATTGTGTACAATGATAACATGCATAATATGTCTAAAATACAAGCCCAGATATGCATTTCTGGGCTGCATGGAATAAGCGCTCCAGCTCCAGTAAACACCGTTTTTAAAGCACACACTCAATGATACATTTAAATTAGAATAAAAAGACAGAGAACATCATGTGAAACACTTCATTACCTTTTGCATTTCTATGAAGCCTAGGGTAGAGGCAAGCATTAAAATAACAAGATTGAAAAGTGGCTGGTGAAAAGGTCTTTAGCACTTCTCATCTGACATTTTTAAAGGAGCTTATTAATGCAAAAACCCTGAGGCTTTCATCCTGTGCACACAGAAACTGAATCTCTGAGGCGTAGACAGACTGTAGAGTAAGTCGGCCCCACTGGAAATGTTCCATAGACAGGCTGAAAGGAGGCTGCAGCTTCTCCTTCAGTGTCCCTTCATCCGCCCCACCCAACACCACTTTTCCCACAGCCAAGCTGAAAAATATCTGAAAAATATCGTTTCAGTCCTTATTCCAAATTCTAGCTTCACCAAACTCAACAGGCTACCATGCCCCTGCTGGCCACCTTACAGGCTGCTGGGTGGTGCCATCCACCCCACTGCTAATGAAGTTACCACCACACAAGTCTATCACTGCTCCAGGGGCCAAAGTGGGCTGTCAACCTGGCCCTCTCGTGTTTTGACTGTATAAGAAATCCCTGTATAGAAGCCAATCAGTTCTCCTTTTCAAAGCCAACAGAAATGAGTTTCTACTATCTGAGAGAATTCTACCCAGTACTCAGACATACAATATGAGGGACTGCTTTCCAGCGTTATTCCTACTGGTCTCATATTCTAGAATCCTGTTCCCTGTTTTATTGTGCTCTATCTCAGCACACTGTAACACATGTAATGTGGTCTCTATGGTGCTCACTGGAAGCCATGTCTCATTCTGTTCCTCACATGCTTGCATCCTCAGACAGCTGGGGAATGGACCAGAGTTGTCAAAAGTCCTTTCATTCTTGAAAATTGCTTCTTAACTCTCCCTGAGAACTCTTGTCCTTTTGTTTATTTTGGACAACTGCCAAAACTTCGCTCTCTCATCCCAATCCATCCTAGCCTCACCCTCTCTGAGCATTTGAACCTCTCATCATGCTGGCAAGTAAGAGGGCCCTGGAGAATCCCCTAGAGAGGTCACAAGTCCTTCTTATCCCCACCCACATCAACCCAGACTAAGCCTCCCGTCACTGGGTTGGTGGAAAAAGAGAACTAGGTAGAGAGAGTCTCTGCCCTTCAAACTCTATTCATAAGGTAGAAGAACTTTTCAAAGATAGTTAAAATTCCAGTTAATATCTCAAGGGGCCATGTCAAGAATATGACAATTCACGTGGAAGAGCTTTTATCGCCTTGATACAACACTGGTACTTGTTCTTCAGGCCTGTGCCTTTGAAAGGTCTCCTGAGTCTTTGTACCTCAGTAAAACAAACGTCATTACGTCTAAAACCATCCTGAACTCCCCTGATCTGTCCTCCTGACCACATGTGCAGAGCCACAGAGTCATAGAGCTTAATGGTAATCTGGAAACCATCTCTTAAAAAGTCCTCTATAGCCATTCCCTCCATTTTACAAAAGGAGAACATGAGGCAAAAAGGAAGAGATTTGTTTAAGTTGGAAAGAGAGGTAACATTTATTAGCATTTCAGGCCCCTGACTACTAAACTGCTGCTTTTTTCACCATTTAACCATTTCCTGATATTCAAGCTACTAAAGATGGCCCGAAGTGCTCTCTTATCAACGCAGAATTTGACACCCAGCACAAGATCTTGTGCTCAGTTGTCATTAATAAATAAGGGAGACTCCAAACAGCACAAGTTTCCTGGACAAGAAAGGCCTGAGGCAGTGGTTTTGTTTTTTGTTTTCTTTTCTTTTCCTGACCAATAATGGATTCTGTCAAGATCTTGGAGGATTTTCTACTTCTAACATCAGAGCAGCGACATCTTTAAGAGTGGTGCTGTAACAGCAGTGTCCAAATTGAGAACCTTGAAACTCAAGGGCATACATGAGGGGAAAAGCAGCTTGAGAGACTTCAAATTCCTAGGACTTTGTCAACAATCAACTCCTGAGGGTCTTCAGAGATGACAGGATGACTACAACATAAATACCTGTTTTTTAACAAACATGGTGAAACCTAATCAAGTGAATTTGTGTTTTCTTTTTTCCAACCTCAGTCACTCTGTAAGAAAGTATACTTTATCCTGACATACAGCCATTTCATGAAATATTTTCAAACTTCTCTTTGGAAATTGCCATCAAAGCCTGCTCAGTATTCTCTTCAGGGTTTTCAGTGTTAATAATTGCTTTTTCCTTAAGGTGGATTTGAATAATAGAAAAGGCCAAAAGTCACACCCTTAGTTAATTAAAAGAAACAAGGCAGATAAAATTATATTTTTTTCTAAAACTGTGTATTCTTTTAAATTGTATATTGATAAAGACATCAATTTTCTGGTATATTTTGAAGGTGTTTCCAAAGACATCATTTCAAAAATAACTGAAGGAATGTCAGTGTCATCGGAAGAAGAATATAATCTCTCTCAGTGATTAAAGCAGAGTCAACATTCATATAAACTTCAAATAAGCTTCAGTATTGTGTTTCAAAGACCAGGCACAAGTGTGACACGTTCCCCCAATAAAATACATGCTGTCACATAAATGGAAATTTGAAAAGATGTTTAATAGCTTAGAAAATGCCTTTTTTACAACATTAAATGAAAAAAGCAGGGTATAAAACTGTACATCACAGAGTTTCACAACCACATAAAAATGTTCATAGGATAGGAGGAATAGATACCAAGAAATCAAAAGTGATGATCTTTGGGTGGTAGACTAGCAAGTGATTGTATTTCTACTGTTCAGTATTGTCTAAAAATTTTTAATGAATGGGTATAACCTGTACAGTAATAGAAATAGAAATGCTTTCCTTTCTTAAAAAAAAAAAAACACCTCAATTATATGTAAACATTTTCTCACAACCAATAAAAGAATTGTTTCTATTTGGCCTCAGATTATGATCACTTCCATGCATGATGTTTCGTCTGTAACATGAAGTAACTGGGTAGTTGCCATCACTCTGAAGGCTTTATAAAAGACCAAATGCAGCAACCATAGATGTGAAGATTAAACACCTAGAAAAGTTGCAGAATAATAAAATAGCATGATTTGGTTCTATTAAAGAAATATTTTATTTACTTGAACACCTTGTACCATAATAAGACTAAATTTATTACTACTTCCCTGGTGGCTCAGGTGGTAAAGAATGTGCTTGCAATGCTGGAGACCTGGGTTCGATCCCTGTGTCGGGAAGATCCCCTGGAGAAGGGAATGGCAACCCACTCCAGTATTCTTGCCTGGAGAATTCCAGGGACAGAGCAGCCTCGCAGGCTACAGTCCATGGGGTTGCAAAGAGTCAGACATGACTGAGCATGCACACATGCATTCATTAGACCAATGTGGCTGCTAAGTTGCTTCAGTCGTGTCCGACTCTGTGCGACCCCATAGACGGCAGCCCACCAGGCTCCCCTGTCCCTGGGATTCTCCAGGCAAGAACACTGGAGTGGGTTGCCATTTCCTTCTCCAGTGCATAAAAGTGAAAAGTGAAAGTGAAGTCGCTCAGTCGTGTCCAACTCTTAGCGACCCCATGGACTGCAGCCCACCAGGGTCCTCCATCCATAGGATTTTCTAGGCAAGAGTACTGGAGTGGGGTGCCATTGCCTTCTCCGAGACCAATGTGAACATGTTTATTAAGAAACTTAAATATAACCATACAGCAGCAGAGCTAGACTTTACCTAAAGACATGGTAGTCTTTAACCCAACTGGTATACTACATAGTTCATTCCTTTAGTAGGCATTTTCCAAGTGCCATAAAGAACCCAATAACCAGTGCCCAAAAGTTCTATGAGAAATTGTAGTTTATATATTTATGGTACAATACTTTCCTTGTTCACAAAACATGATTTGTTACCTCTAATTTTTCACACAAGTCTGTACTCATGATACAGCTATTATTAGTGCTCATCACAAAGAGTTAGAAATAGTTTTAGGTCTAATTGCAACACCCTAAGGTCAGGAGCCATGTCTTAATTGTCTTAATAGTCAATAAATTTGCCAAATTAAATTCCTATTGTATAGATTAGGACAATGAGGTTTGGGGGTGTCATATAATTTGTCCATGGTTACAAAGCCAAAAAGTGTTTTAGGATACCCAACTTCTTTTCTATTCTATATGCTTTCTATAATAATACCTGAACTTTGATAACTACAGTATCTTTTGAATATAGATAACAAAAAATTTAATTTAACACTCAAGAAGCTAAATTCCTAGAAGAGATAAAATTTATAATGAAGAGAGTGATCCTTTATAAAAAATCTGTAATAACCATATAAACAATTAAGGATGATTAAATACATTTGTAACTGGGCAATTACAGAGAAAAAGTGCTATAAAATGTAAATAATAATGAACCAAGCAAGTTGAGTTTATCTTTGCTGGAATAGTAATACTCTGAGCTGTGACATAATAGAGGTGCTCAAAACTCAAATCCTAAAAATATCAATATAAGTTGAGAGAGATAAATTACCATATGGGTGAAGTGCCAATAAAACTGTCTAGAGACTATCATCAAAGAATTACATGTAAGGACACACAGGATTTGAGGCAGTATGTTTTGTTACAAAGAATAATAAACAGGGCTCCCTGGATTCAGTTAGTTCAAATGTTATATATTTCTTCTCTTATATACCCAAAATGAAGCCCTCTGTGCAGTGATGCACTAGTAGAAGTTCACAACTGGATCTCAGGGGCTCGAGGGAGGTTGCATTGTGGATGGATGCATATGTGTGTGTGTGCATGCTAAGTCTCTTCAGTCGTGTCCAACTCTTTTCGACCCTATGGACTATAATCTGCCAGGCTCCTCTGAGATTCCGAGATTCTGCAGGCAAGAATACTTGAGTGGGTTGCCATGCCTTCCTTGAGGGAATCTTCCTGACCCAGATGTTCAACCCATGTCTTTTACATCTCCTGCATTGGCAGGGAGGTTCTTTACCACTAGCACCACCTGGGAAGCCTGGATGCGTGTATATATGCTTATTATAAATTTTACTGATATAGTAGTATCAGTATGAAAATGGTGCTATGAAAAATTCTTACTTTTAATATCCTTTTTTTCTACAAAGTCTGTTTATATGTAAGGATAAATTCTATTTTAAAGGTTACTGTGTATTTTTTCTAGATGTGAACTATTTATAATTGCTTTTGTACAGGAGCTTGTAAACTAGGCATAACAAATATTTTAGGATCTATGGATACTTTAGTACACACTTGTTTCTTTAAAGAGTATTGTATGATCAGTGTTATTTGGTTAATTTGTGCAATTTGTTACATTTGAATTTTGTTGTCTTAAAATTGTGTGTCTTTCAAACTTTTTAAGATTCTTTTGTTTCATTGCTGAATAAACATCATATCACAATGGCAAAAAAAAATTTACTGATATAAAAGATATACTTCAAATAATTTAGGAATTAAAATAACATACATGATTTTTTATTGTAAGTTCTACATAGTCAAAAGATTCTCACAGAATGTGTTTGCTAGTTTTTATCATAATTTTGTAGCCATAAACAACCTATGGCTGCAATTGAATGAGTATAGTCCTGACTTGTTGATGTCACTGAACATCTACTTAGCAAAAGATGTACAGTAGTGCACCATTGTATAATATTTCCACCAAACAAATAAAATAAATGTAAATAGCCACAAGAACATATATTAT
Organism: Bos javanicus; assembly: GCF_032452875.1. Lineage (NCBI taxonomy): Eukaryota > Metazoa > Chordata > Mammalia > Artiodactyla > Bovidae > Bos > Bos javanicus. The sequence goes on along the minus strand of NC_083868.1, from coordinate 56,426,457 downwards.
AGCAAAATCCAGTAAAATTGAGAATGTGGTGAATTCTGAATATGTCCTACTTTTGTTTCTAATATGACTTATTTGATTTTTAACTGAATGTAATTTTAATTTAATAATGGCTCTCTTTAAGAGCCAGTTCCCAAGATGGTGGAGTAGAAAGACCCTGAGTTTACCTCCTCTCATACTCACACCCAAACTTCTCTATTTACAGAACAACTATCAATGAAAAAGGCTTGAACCTAACAGGAAAAATCTCCCCCATCTAAAGACATAAAGAAGGAATCATAACAAAATAAGTAGAAGGCGCGCAATTGTGTTATAGTCAAGACCCATACACCCAGGTCCACGATCCAAAAGTGGAAGAACAATTATAATTGTAGAGGTTCTCTCTAAGGAGCGAGGGGTTTGAGCACCACATCAGGCCCCCCAGCTCAGAATCCTAAACCAGGAAGATGAGCCCCAGAACATTTAGTTTTGAAGGCCAGCATGACTTATTTGGTGAAGGGTTATGGAGGGTTGTGGGAAATAGAGACTTTATTCTTAAAGGGTGCATACAAAATCTTACAAGTTTCAGGACCCAGAGCAGAAACAAAAAATTGAAAGGATGCTGAATCAGACTTATGTGTTGATCTTAGAGAGTCTCCTGGAGAGGGAAGAGGCAAGTGGAGCATACTCTAGGGACATAGACACTAAAGTCAACCAATTTGGGAAGCTTGTTCTACCATATGGGCACTGGTACTGGCAATAACCATTTTGGAATCCTCCTTTAGCTTATCAGCCTCAGAACCCAGCCCTTCTCTAACCTAACAGCCTATAGGCACCAGTCCTAGGATACCTCAGGCCAAGCAGGTAAGGGGTAAGAACACAGCCCAACAACAGACAGGCTGCCTTAAGACTTCCTGAACCCACAATCATCCCTGTACATGTCTCTGCCAACCAGAGGTCCCAGGACCCAGCACCATACACCAGTACACAGGCAATAGACCTGGGACCCCAGGACCCAGCTCTGTCTACCAGTGGTCGGGTACCAGCTTCAGAATGCACTGGGCCTCAGCCCCACAACTGAGCCTGCTCTAGCCTTGGGACACATCTCACCCACCTACAAGTGTATACCCACCGCAGAAAAACCACAGCCCCACATCTTCCATGGCAGGAGCCAGCCCATCCATCAGCAGGCCAACACAAGCTTCAGGACACCCCAGACACCACTGCCAGTTGCATCAGGAAGCAATCGAACTTACCAGTGGTCGGACACCAGCTCTGGAGCCCTAGGTCTGGCAGCCAGATCCCAAGACCTGGCTCTGCCTTCTAGTGGGCCAGCACTAGCCCCAGAATCTGGCTTCACCAACCAGTGGCCAGGAAACAGTCCCAGGATCTCCTGGATCCTGACTCCACTAACCAGTAAGTCAGCTCTAGTCCTGGGGCCTCCCAGAGATCCACAGTCAGCTGCTTCATGACCCAGCCCTGCCAATCAACAGTTGGCAGCCTCCATACAAGGTGGGGCCTGGCAACCAACCAGACCAGGGGACATCTATGTCTATCAAGCCTATCATGGTAATCAACCCACCACAACAAAAAGATCCACACAACCTATATAGAAGCACTCCTAGGGTATATACCTCTGGTGACTATAAGAGAGTATGCTGCCAGGACACACAGGACATCTCTTACAGAAGGCCACTTATCCAAGATCAGGAGACATAACAATCTACCAGATACATAAAAATAGAAACAGCACGTTAGACAAAATAAGGCAACAGAGGAATATGTTCATAATAGACAAACAAGAAAAAAGTCCAGTAGAAGAACTAAGTGAAATAGAAATGCAATCTGCCCAATAAAGAGTTCAAGGTAATGATCACAAAAATGCTTAAAAAAAAAAAAAGAAAGGAAAAAAAACTAGGGAGAAATAAAGGACAAACACAGGAGAAGTTTAACAAAGTGTTAGAAAATAGAAACAGAGCTGAAGAATACAATAGTCATAATTTAAAAAATACCCTAGAAGGAATCAACAGTAGATTAGATGATACAGAGGAACAGGGAACAACAAAAAATGAAATGAACAAAAACAAAAGAACTACAAAAGCAACCCCAAAACAATAAAACAATGGCAATAAGCATATCAGATCAGATCAGATCAGTCGCTCAGTCATGTCCGACTCTTTGCGACCCCATGAATCGCAGCATGCCAGGCCTCCCTGTCCATCACCAACTCCTGGAGTCCACTCAGACTCATGTCCATCGAGTCAGTGATGCCATCCAGCCATTTCATCCTCTGTCATCCACTTCTCCTCATGCCCCCAATCCCTCCCAGCAGCAGAGTCTTTTCCAATGAGTCAACTCTTCTCATGAGGTGGCCAAAGTACTGGAGTTTCAGCTTTAGCATCATTCCTTCCAAAGAAATCCCAGGGCTGATCTCCTTCAGAATGGACTGGTTGGATCTCCTTGCAGTCCAAGGGACTCTCAAGAGTCTTCTCCAACACCACAGTTCAAAAACATCAATTCTTCGGCGCTCACCCTTCTTCACAGTCCAAATCTCACATCCATACATGACCACAGGAAAAACCATTGCCTTGACTAGACGAACCTCTGTTGGCAAAGTAATGTCTCTGCTTTTGAATATGCTATCTAAGTTGGTCATAACTTTCCTTCCAAGGAGTAAGCGTCTTTTAATTTCATGGCTGCAGTCACCATCTGCAGTGATTTTGGAGCCCTGAAAAATAAAGTCTGACACTGTTTCCACTGTTTCCCCATCTATTTCCCATGAAGTGATGGGACCGGATGCCATGATCTTCGTTTTCTGAATGTTGAGCTTTAAGCCAACTTTTCCACTCTCCACTTTCACCTTCATCAAGAGGCTTTTTAGTTCCTCCTCACTTTCTGCCATAAGGGTGGTATCATCTGCATATCTGAGGTTATTGATATTCCTCCTGGCAATCTTGATTCCAGCTTGTGTTTTTCCAGTCCAGTGTTTCTCATGATGTACTCTGCATATAAGTTAAATAAACAGGGTGACAATATACAGCCTTGATGTACTCCTTTTCCTATTTGGAACCAGTCTGTTGGTCCATGTCCAGTTCTAACTGCTGCTTCCTGACCTGCATACAAATTTCTCAAGAGGCAGATCAGGTGGTCTGGTATTCCCATATGCACCTATTATTACTTTAAGTGTATACAAACTAAATGTTCTAATTGAAAGACATAGACTGGTTGACTGGATACAAAAACAGTACTCATATATATGCTACCTACAAGAGATTCATTTCAGATCTAAAGAAACACAAAAACTGAAGTGAGTAGATGGAAAAAGATACTCTAAGAAAATGGACATCCAAAAACAAATCAGGATAGGAATGCTTATATTAGACAAAATAGACTTTGAAACAGAGTATTGCAAGAAACAAAAAAAGTACATTACATAATGATCAAGGGTCAATCCAAGAAGATATAACAACTGTCAATACATATGCATACAACATAGGACCAACTAAACACATAAAGCAGATATTAACAAACATAAAGGGAGAAGCTGACAGTAACACAACAACAGTAGAAAACGTTAACATTCCACTTACATCAATAGACAAATCATCCAGACAGAAAATCAATAAGGAAATACTGATCTTACATGATACATTACATCAGATGTACTCAATATATAGAGAACATTCCATTCAAAAGTAGCAGAATACATATTCTTTTCACATGCAAATGAAAGATTCAGGATAGATCATATGGTAGGCCATAAAACAAGGCTCTGTAAATTAAAAAAATTTTAAATCACATATTTTCTGACTATAATGTTGTGAGACCTGAAATGAACTACAAGAAAAAACTGCAAAAATCACAAGCACAAGGAGGCTAAACCATATGCTATTAATCAGTGGATCACTAAATAAATCAAAGAAATTAAAAAATACCTTGAGGGAAATTCCCTGCTGGTCCAGTGGTTAAGACTCAGCACTTCCACTGTGGTGGCCTGGGTTTAATACCTGGTCAAGGAATGAAGATACTTTAAGCTGTGAGGTATGATCAAAAGAAAAAAACCTGGAGACAAATGAAAAAGAAAACGTGATTCAAAAATCTACTTTTCTTGTTGTTTAGTCATTAAGTTGCGTCCAACTCTTGCATCCCCATGGATGGTAGCGTGACAGCTTCCTCTGTCCATGGGATTTCCCTGGCAATAATAGTGGAGTGGGTTGCCATTTCCTTTTCCAGGGATCTTCTCAACCCAGGAATCAAACCCACATCTCCTGTTTGGCAGGAATATTTTTTACCACTGAACTTCCTGGGATCTACCTGACCTAGGGATCGAACTCACATTTCCTGCATTGGAAGATGGATTCTTTACCACTGAGCTACCGGGGAAGCCCTCAGATCTATAGGATATAGCAAAAGTAGTTCTAAGAGAGAGCAATTCTAAGCTTATAGTGATACAAGCTTGTTTTAGGAAACAAAGAAAATATCAAATGAATATTGTAATCTTTCATCCAATGGAACTAGAAATAGCAAACAAAACCCAGAGTTAGTAGAAGGAATGAAATCATCAAGATCAAAACAAAAATAAATAAAATAGAGACAAAACAAAAGTAGAAAAAACTCAATGAAACTAAAAGGTGGTTCTTTGAAAAAACAAAATTGACAAATGTTTAGCCAGATTCATCCAGAGAAAAAGAGAGAGGACTCAAGTCACTGAAAATAGATATGAAAGAGAACTTACCATGAACAAACACTAGAGAAACACAAAGAATCACAAGACATTACTATGAAGAACTATATGCTTGCTAATAAAATCAATAATGTAGAAGAAATGGAAAATTGCTAGAAAGGCAGAATCTCTCAAGACTAAATGGGGAAGAAATAGAAAATATGAAAAGACCAATTATCAGTTAGGAGTTTGAATCAGTAGAAAAACAACAAAAAACAAAACCTCCCAACAAACAAAAGTTCAGGAACAGATGGCTTCATAAGTAAATTCTGCCAAACATTTAGAAGAGTTACCACCTAGTCTTCTCAAGCTGTTTCAAAAAATTGCAGAAGAAGGAATGCTTCTAAACTCATTCTACAAGGCCAGCATCACCTTGATTCTAAATCTAGACAAAGATATCACAGAAAGAACATTACAGGCCAACATAACTGATGAGCATACATACAAAAATCTTCAACAAAATATTATCAAACCCAATTCAATGATACATTAAAAGGAGCATACACTATGATCAAATGGGATTTATTTCAGGGATGCAAGAATGGTTCAATATTTACAGAACAATCAGTGTGATACATCAACATTCAGCAAAGGAAACCACTGACAAAACAAGAAGACAACATACTGAATGAATGGGAGAAAATATTTGCAAATAAGACTGCTAAGGAATGCAGCAACATAGATTGACCTAGAGATCATTATACTAAGCAAAGTTAGTCAGAAAGAGAAAGACAAATACCATATGATATAACTTTTGAAACAGTGTCAGACTTTATTTTTCTGAGCTCCAAAATCACTGCAGATGGTGACTGCAGCCATGAAATTAAAAGACGCTTACTCCTTGGAAGGAAAGTTATGACCAACCTAGATAGCATACTCAAAAGCAGAGACATTACTTTGCCAACAAAGGTCCGTCTAGTCAAGGCTATGGTTTTTCCTGTGGTCATGTATGGATGTGAGAGTTGGACTGTGAAGAAGGCTGAGCACTGAAGAATTGATGCTTTTGAACTGTGGTGTTGGAGAAGACTCTTGAGAGTCCCTTGGACTGCAAGGAGATCCAACCAGTCCATTCTGAAGGAGATTAGCCCTGGGATTTCTTTGGAAGGAATGATGCTGAAGCTGAAACTCCAGTACTTTGGCCACCTCATGCGAAGAGTTGACTCATTGGAAAAGACTCTGCTGCTGGGAGGGATTGGGGACAGGAGGAGAAGGGGACAACAGAGGATGAGATGTCTGGATGGCATCACTGACTCCATGGACACGAGTCTGAGTGAACTCCAGGAGTTGGTGATGGACAGGGAGGCCTGGCATGCTGCGATTCATGGGGTCACAAAGAGTCGGACACGACTGAGGGACTGATCTGATCCGATCTGATCTGATAACTTTTACATAGAATCTAAAATACAACACAAATGAACATATCCACAAAACAGAAACAGACTCAGAGACGTAAAGTACAGACTTGGGGTTGCCAAGGAGGAAAGGGGGGAGGAGAGGGAGTATGGGATTAGCATATGCAAACTATTATATATAAGATGTATAAACTACAGGTTCCTACTGTATAGCACAGGGGAACTATATCCAATATTCTTTGATAAGCCATAGTGGAATGAAATGGAAAGAATATGACATATATATATATGTATATATCTGAGTTATACTGCTATACAAAAGAAATTAACACAACATTGTAAATCAATTATACTTTAATAAAACTTAAAAAAAAAAGAATGCTAAGGGTTTAATATCCAACATACATAAACAGCTCATACAAACAACATTAAAAAAAAGAAACAATTTAAAAAATGGGCAGAAGAACTGAACAAACATTTTCTGAAAGAGGAAATATAGATGGCCAACAGGCAGATGAAAAGACACTCAATATTGCTAATCATCAGAGAAATGAAAATCAAAACCACAGTGGTATATCATGTCACACTTGTCACAATAGATATCTTCAAAAAGAATACAAATAACAAATATTGGTGAGATTGGGGAGGAAAGAGGATCAAGAGTAGCCACTGTGGAAAACAGTATGGAGGTTCCTTACAAAACTAAAAATCGAGCTACCCTATGACCCAGCAATTCCTATCCTAGGTATATATTTGAAGAAAATGCAAACACTAATTTAAAAAGATACATGCTCACAATGTTCATAGCAGCATTATTCACAACTGCCAAGATATGGAAGCAATGTAAATGTCCATCAACAGATAAATGGAAAAAAAATATAGTACACACACATACACACACACAGGAATACTATTCAGCCACAAAAAAAGAATGAAATTTTGCCATTTGCAACAACATGGATGGATTTCTAGGGTATTATGCTTAGTGAAATATGTGAGATAGAGAAAGATAAACACTGTATGATATCACTTGTATGTAGAATCTAAAAAAATAACTATATAAACATAGACTCAGATATAGTGAATAAATTAGTGGTTATCAGTGCATAGAGGGAAGGGCACTAGAGGGGTAGAGGTTTAAGAGATAAAAACTACTATACATAAAATAAATAATTTACAAAGATATTTTGTATAACATGAGGAATAGAGCCAATATTATAACTACAGTTCAGTTCAGTTCAGTCGCTCAGTCGTGTCCGACTCTTTGTGACCCCATGAATCGCAGCACGCCACGCCTCCCTGTCCATCACCAACTCCTGGAGTTCACTCAGACTCATGGCCATCGAGTCAGTGATGCCATCCAGCCATCTCATCCTCTGTCGTCCCCTTCTCCTCCTGCCCCCAATCCCTCCCAGCATCAGAGTCTTTTCCAATGAGTCAACTCTTCGCATGAGGTGGCCAAAGTACTAGAGTTTCAGCTTTAGCATCATTCCTTCCAAAGAAATCCCAGGGCTGATCTCCTTCAGAATGGACTGGTTGGATCTCCTTGCAGTCCAAGGGACTCTCAAGAGTCTTCTCCAACACCACAGTTCAAAAGCATCAATTCTTTGGCGCTCAGCCTTCTTCACAGTCCAACTCTCACATCCATACATGACCACAGGAAAAACCATAGCCTTGACTAGACGAACCTTTGTTGACAAAGTAATGTCTCTGCTTTTGAAAATGAACTATAATATATAAAATTTTTGAATCACTATTTGAAAACCTGAAACTAATATTATATTTAAATAAACCACATCTCAATTTAAAAAAAAAGGAAAAAATTATAATGGCTGTAACAGTGCCTTGCAAAATTCCTGTGAATTTAACAACAGGTTCTTATGAGGCAGCATGCAGCAGCTCCAGCATACCACCACCCTACTTAGCCCCTATTACTCTCTTATTTTGCTTATTCCTGTTTTATTTTTCTAAATGGCATTCATCATCAGACAGCATTAGATATTTGTTTCTTGCTTATTCCTCCCAATAGAATATAAGCTCAATGAGGGAAGGAATTATCTGTGTCTCAGTCATTACTGCTATGGTATCTGGCACATGCAGACAGAGGTGAGAAGAGCCCAGGCTTAGTCTGAGGAATCAGGGATAGCTTAGGTCAAGTAATTCATGCTATCATCACTGTATGCTCAGTGAGCAGAGTATGGTATGGAGATTAAAGTGAAGGAATTCTTTGGGAAATGTTTTTATTATCAATATCTATGGGGGAAGAGGGATTTCCATGGTGGCTCAGATGGTAAAGAATCTGCCTGCAATGCAAAAGACCTGGGTTCAATCTCTGGGTCAGGAAGATCCCCTGGAGAAAGGAACGGCAATCCACTCAAGTATTCTTGCCTGGAGAATTCTATGGACACAGGATCCTGGTGGGCTACAGTCCATGGGGTCCAAAGAGTCAGACATGGTTAAGTGAGTAACACTTTCACACTTTCACAGTAGGGGAAGGGAAGGAAGAAGGGCTGGCAGAGGAAGAGGTCTAGCTATGACACAGTGCAACCAAGTCTTCACCTTATCTCACAGAAGCTCTGGAGCTGAGACGGACCATCAGAGTTGCCCCGGTTGGGGCAGTGTGAGTCTTCATACCCTCACAGTTATTAGGTATGGGCTGCCCTCAAAAGGGGGGGGTGACCTTGGAGAAGGTGATTCTTTTATTGTTAAGTGTTGATAGCTAAGGAGTGTCTGTTGGCAGCACTCCAGCAGCTGGGGAACATGTCTTGTGCGGGGTTAGAGTCAAGACAAGGTGCTAGTGTCAGCAGGAAACTGGAGTGCAGTGAGAAAACGGAGAGGGAGCCAGTCATGGGAGCCACAGGAAGGGAGCACAACCGGTGGGATTGTGAGAAAGACTGCAACTTCTGAAGAGTTCACGTTTCCAGGGCTTGTTCCAGGATCATTGTTTCCTGGTGATATGTGGCAACAGCTGAAGCAGGGTGGGAAGACACTCCTGCCGCTCTCATTTTCCTGGTATACCTGTAAACCTCACAGAACCCCTAGCCAGTTCAGCTATACCAAGGATTCTCATTCAAAAATATCTATTATGTGTCAGGCCCTGTGCTGCACTCTGCAAATGCAAGGGTGAGTGAAATTAACATAGTCCCTGCCCTAAGGGAGCTCACAGCTACTGCGGTGGTTCTTAATCATGACTGCACAGTAATATCACCTGCAGGGTTACTTTTCAACATACCAATGCCTGAGCCTCATGGCCAGAGATTCTGATACAACTGGCATCAAATACGGCCCTAGGAGCAGTATTTTCTAGTTGATATTCACGTGTAGTCAAGGTTGAGAATCATTGCTGTAAGCCATTGAATGAGAAGAAAGGATATACCCAGTACTCTCAAATTTGAACTGAAAAAACAGAGACCCTGAACACAGAGAAACCAAAACCAAAAAAAAAAAAAAAATCTAAACAATGGCCTGATCCAAAAATATGATCTCACCTAGTCCTCTGTTCTCCAGTCTGAATCGTCACTCATGACTAAATTAAGCTGTTGATACCACGTCGCTAGAGTTGCTAGAATGGATGGTGAATCTTTCTGCTGACTGAATCTTTCTGGCTGGGATTACAAAGTGTATGTATCCCCTGTACTGCCTTGATGGCACAACTAGAAGTGCCTTTCACACGTCAACAGACATCGGGGCAACCCAGACAGGGTCTAAACTGCTCCTGCTGAAAACTGGCAACATCTTGGGGTTTTTGGCTCCTGATATTGTTACCAGTAAGTCAGCCTTTCTCTCTGAATTCCTGACTCCAGTTCCCAGACATGGTATTTAATTAGTGTCTCAATTATCATTTAAATGTTGGCACATCAAGTTCAATAAAGATCAGGCAGATGAATTTTGGTACAGCGGTTGTATCATCAGTGATTTCCACAGAGATAGCTTATTTGAAGGTTAAGAATTCGAGCAGAGGGCTTTACAAAGTTGTTAATTGGTGTAAATACTTTTTCAGCTGCAGAAATCAGCACTGTAAACAAGTGACTGGCTCCTTTGATCTTAATGATCTAAGATGTTTTTCATGCATCACAGCAGCTGCTTGGGTCCTACACTGCAGTTACCAAGAGCACAGAGGTAGCCTCCTTCTAAACAAGTTTTCATATTGGCTACATTGTACACAATTAGTCAGAGGATTATCAGAACAACTTTAGTGCCTGGAACTATTTTTAAAATCATACAAATAGTAAAATTTGAATGGAAATGATTTGGAGTGGAAAAGTCAGCTTTATATCACTATCAGAAAATGAAAAAGAAATGGAGGATACCCATAATCAGACTGGCTGCTAATTTTATCTACTTTTGTATTAACCTTGCTTATAATCAAAAGAAATGTAGGGGAGGTTAAAGGAAGAGAGGAGAAAGGAAAATTAAATGGCATACCTGTCCACAGCACTTCATCAGGACTAAAATTACTTTCAATACCATGTACATTAAGTGAGTTTGCACATGTTGAGAACTCTACCCACGTTTAGGGAGGTGCAGCTGGATTTTCATTCTGAGTTTTCTTGCCTGCAGGCCTTAACAGGTTTTTGGTTAGTTTTCAACTCAGGTTCAGTATGGAGAAGGGAATGTTTAATAATCCACTTCTAAATGAGAAAAATGGATTTCAGAAAGCAGAAGATCCCAGAACAAAGGCAGATTACCTGGGGATTCCTCAAAATGGAATCTCTTGGATTTGCACAGCTTCAGGCCCTGTCTTCTGAATATCTCATTATTAAGGGGGAGGTGGGAAGAAACCACATAACGTGTTTCAATCCCCCATGAGTCATTTCTCCAAAATAAGGAGTCACCCTTCAGATTCCAAGATATAACATCATTCAGTATTTTAGAAATCTTTCCAGGATTCTTCTAGGACTTCACTACTCAGTTTGAGGTGGTTGTGGTGGCTTTTCATTTCCCCAAAGGAATTTTCCTGGCTTCTAGCTGCCTTTTCTCAATGCCAGAGACTTTATATTTTTAAACCTCTATGTCATGTTACCTCTTTATTACTTCATCCATCAGAAGACAGAATTGGACAGGATCTTGAAACTGGAAGCTACCTCATGCATCACCAACTTCCTTATTTTATAATACCATCAATGCTCAAAGGGTTAGTTGAATCTTTCAAGGCCCAACACTCTTTGCGGAAGCAATGACTGAGAATTCCAGCTCTAGAGTAATACACGCTGGTTTAGATTCTAGCACCAATATCTATTGGTTGTGGGACCTTGAGCAAGTTAGTTAACTTTCCCGAGTCTTGACTTTTACATCTGAAACAGAAATAAGAAATAAGAACTCTCCTCTTGGAAATGTGAAAAGGATCAAATGATGTAATCATGAAAAGCTCTTAGCCCAATATCCAATACAGTGTGGTTGTTGTTGATGTTCAATCACTAAGTTGTTTCTGTCTCTTTGCAACCTCACAACCTGTAGCACACCAGGTTCCTCTGAAGTGAAAGTCACTCAGTCATGTCTGGCTCTTTGTGAGCCCATGGACTGTAGCCTGCCAGGCTTCTCCTTCCATGGAATTCTCCAAGCAAGAATACTAGAATGGATTGCCATTTCTTTCTCCAGGGGATCTTCCTGACCCAGGGATTGAACCTGGGTCTTCTGCATCACAGGAGGACTCTTTACCATCTGAGTCCCCAGGGAAGGTTCCTCTGTCCTCCACTATTTCCTGGAGTTTGCTCACAGTGTGCACTTGATAAGTGGTGACTCATAATTATTGACAGAACCCAGACTAGAATCAAAGATCCTGACTTCCATCCCAAGGTTCATTCCTTTTTATCACATTGGACAACTTTTTCAGTTATTAGGAGTTCTACCATCAAAGTTCTAGGCCTTTTTGCTCTAGAAAAAAGTTTATTTCCTTTTTTTAATATTATATCGATATTTCCTTTACTCCTATGAAGAAAGGAGTTAAGAAATTCCTTTGAGGTGGCTCTTCCAAAATGTCTCAGCAGAAGCAAAATGAAGTGTGGGGTCCTTTCTTTGGAGGAGGTAAAACCACTTGTGTTATTTGTAGCTGCACTGCAGTAATGCCACGTCAGTGTTACTTTCCCCTCTAACTTCTTGTTTATTTTTTCCCATCTACATAGTTTGGCACAGTTCGTACCTCTGTCTCCAACAGCAACTATTTCATAAATTAATTACGCTCTCTGAAAAGGCAACAGACACCTGGGGTGCAGAAAGCTGCTCCAACATGAAGTGGAAAGGCCATTCTGTCTCCTTCTGAAAAATGACATTGCCATTCCAAGGGTTATTCTCGGGATCATTCATTTAGAAACTGCACCATCTTCATAATAAAGAAGGCAAAACAAAACACTAAGCCCACCACTAACCTTGATTACGTTGTCAGAAGGAATAGCTTCTGAAGTGTATCAAGCATGAAAAGCAGTTAAGGTGGAACATTTTCAATTTTCGACCCTGGTTCGTACAAAATGAGTTTTCCTCTTCTGATCTGCGTCGCTGTGAGTAACTGCCACCTCTGACTCACCCATCAGCCTGCTGGGGGAAGGTAGTGCAGTTGGTTCAGCTGCCTCGAAGGCTTTCAGGGAAGCTCAGAGGTTCTGTTACTATGGAAAAGATCGAGGGCACTGGCTCATACCACTGTTGTCAACGCTCAGATATAAAAATAAAAGTGATCTGAGAGAACCGTACTCCCAACTTTGTCAATGTGGAAGAAAAAAAAATAATAATAACATGAAACTCAAACTGAACCGGTGAGATGCTGGTATCTTGGAATCTCACTGATTCCCCAGTAATGAGCTTGAGTATTATACTTTTGGAGGCTGGTTCACAACCAAAGAAATTTTAGAAGCCGCATTAGAATCCATATGCCCTCTCCCACCTTAGCTCTCTCTCATAGCTGCTCCCTTTTCTAGATGGTCATTGCATTCAGCAGCCCTTCCTCTTCCACATTTCTCAGATCTGCCTGTTCCTTTCACTTCCATCACAGGCGAAAGTCTTCAACATTCACATCTCAAGTATTTCAACAGTCTCTTTGTCTGCCTTCTTTGCAACCAGTTTCTTTATGACCCAAAGCAGCTTGCATTGTGCTACAGGATTAATCTCTTAGTCTTCATGACATTTTGCCTGTTTACACACACACAATAGTTCTTATTCTGTGCATGTATTCATACCCATCTGTCTGAGTACACACAGCTCCACTTCCACTACACATTCATTTCACCACGTATTGAATTTGCCTCCAGCCTTCTTATCCCTGGGCTGTTTGTTGCTCTGTTTTCTGATGCAAGATAACCTTTCCTCTTCCTGCATCACTTTCCTTCTGAAGTATCCTTTGGTGGGAAAGTAACTCCAGCCACTTCAACATCAGAACTTCATCTTTCATTTCAGCTGCTTCTCAGGAATCTTTTCTTCTCTAAAATATTGTCACTTAGAAATATTTATTTATTTGGATGTGGTGGATCTTCATTGTGTCATGTGAGATTTTTTTGTTTTTGTGCACAGACTCTGGTTGTGGTGTACAGGCTTAGTTTCGCCAAGGCATGTAGGATTTTAGTTCCCCGACCAGGGATAGAACCCACATCCCCAGGATTGCAAAGTGGACTCTTAACCACTAAATCATGGGAAGTCACAAATTTTCCCTTCTTTACCACTCCATGTCTTTCTTGGTAGCTCTATCCCTGCTTCTTCTCCAGCAGGCACAGATTCTCCAAAAGTTTCCTTTCTCCCACAACTTTGTGCCTAAACCACAACCAACTTCCTGGAGTAGCATGAACCATAAACCAGAGTACAGTTCTGGAAAAGGCACAAGAGAGAGATCCCAAAGACACCTCTATTTTCACCAGTATTGTTGGGTACATGGAACACCTAAAAATTCTGGGCAATAAGTAAAAAGCCTTTATAAAAACGCATGGCTACAATGGCTAGAAAGTAAGAGATGCCCTTAGAGGTCAGAATAAAAATGAAATTTCAAATCCAGAAATGGATTTGAAATCTGTCATCCAGAATTTGTCATACAGAAATGAAACATTAGCATGTGTCCTCTTCCAATCCAGATGGACTATAACTCAGCTTTGGTAGACCACAAGGAGACCACCTGAGGTACAGGCATCGTGGAAATGCAGATCAAGGGTATCTGTATCAAATGAGGTCCCTGGAAGTTTCCGTGGGTCAACTAAGAAAAAAACTTTCACACAAAGAGCTGATGGGATGTTTATCTGTTTTGGCCTTGGTTCTGGGAAAAGGGGAAAAAAGAAAATGATTCCTCAGAAATCTGAACCACAACTCTTTCCTCACACAAAGTTAGGGCTAAAATTCACACTGATTGTAAGATTCATGAAAGTGAAAGTGAAGTCGCTCAGTCGTGTCCGACTCTTTGTGACCCCCATGGACTATAGCCTATCAGGCTTCTCCATCCATGGGATTTTCAAGGCAAGAGTGCTGGAGTGGATTGCCATTTTAAAAATTTACTTTAAAACAGGCGTTGGTATGGTCGATGGCCAAAACCAACCTGGCATCTACTTTTGTACAGTCCATGAGCTAAAATGGCTTTTGCAGGTTTATAAGACTGAAAGAAAATAAAAATAAGAAAATATATCATGACACAAGAATATTATGTGAAGTCAATTTCAGTCTCCAATCGAACATTTCACCGGAGCGGTCACGCTCACTTGTTTACACGCTGCCTATAGGTCCTTTCACTCTGCAATGGCAGAACTGAGTTGTTGTGACAAAGGCTGTATAGCCACAAAGTCTAAACTATTTACTCTCTGACCTTTTACAGCAAAAGTTTGCTGACCCCTGGTTTCAAGTGATCTCAGTGATCTCTTTAAACACAAACCTCAAGGAGTTCTACAGATAACATACTAAGGAATAAAAGTTCACGTTTCGTTTTTAAAGGCAGTCCTAACATTCAAGGAGTAAGATAGGATGGGTGACAACAGAAATAACTAATTAGAGAATCAAAGCTACAAAGAATATAGATATCCAAATTATCAGACACAGAATTCAAAATATGTTGTTATCACATTTGCCTAAGTCCATCTGGGAACCTCTATGCGGTCATATTTCTATATGCATTTGTTTTCTCACTCATCTACTTTTTGCCTTGTCTTCTTTCTTTACAGAAAGTGACTGGTGGTAGTTTTTTCCCTAGGTGTATTATAAATGCCATCTCTTATAGAGCATGATATTTAGGGATAATTTGAAATTTTGTTTAAAATAGATCCTGGGACCACTTTAATACCTAGGCACTTTATCTATTCAGAATTTAACTGTCCTTAACAGAACCAGGAAATTACTTACCACTAAAAAGTACTAGGATCAGCAGTGATTCCTAACCAGGAAAAGTTCACAATTTATGCTCAACAGGTAATCACTGAATTGGGAAATCCTCTATCCACTTGACCTACAAATATGTCAGCCACCTCCAGTCACTGAGCCGTGCTTGCTAATGTGGTGTGTCATGATCTTTGCCAAGATCATTGAGGACTCACTCAACTCACCTTATAAGAGAGGCCTTCCTGAACACTCCTTTTAACAACCCCTACACACACACACACACACACACACACACACACAAATTGTTTTCCACACTTCCCTATTTAATTCAAAGTTCTTCACACTCAGTTCAGTTCAGTCATTCCACTGTGTCTGACACTTTGGGACCCCAACTCCCAGAGTTCACCCGAACTCATGTCCATTGAGTCAGTGATGTCATCTAAGCATCTCATCCTCTGTCGTCCCCTTCTCCTCCTGCCTTCAATCTTTCCCAACACTAGGGTCTTTTCAAATGAGTCAGCTCTTCACATCAGGTGGCCAAAATATTGGAGTTTCAGCTTCAACGTCAGTCCTTCCAATGAACACCCAGGACTGATCTCATTTAGGATGGACTGGTTGGATCTCCTTGCAGTCCAAGGGACTCTCAAGAGTTTTCGCCAACACCACAGTTCAAAAGCATCAATTCTTCGGCATTCGTTTTCTTTATAGTCCAACTGTCACATCCATACATGACTACTGGAAAAGCCATAGCCTTGACTAGACGGACCTTTGTTGACAAAGTAATGTCTCTGCTTTTTAATATGCTGTCTAGTTTGGTCATACCTTTCCTTCAAAGGAAATCACCATCTGCAGTGATTTAGGAGCCCCCCAAAATAAAGTCAGCCACTGTTTCCACTGTTTCCGCATCTATTTCCCATGAAGTGATGGGGACCAGATGCAATGATCTTTGTTTTCTGAATGTTGAGCTTTAAGCCAACTTTTTCACTCTCCTCTTTCACTTTCATCAAGAGGCTTTTTAATTCCTCTTCACTTTCTGCCATAAGGGTGGTGTCATCTGCATATCTGAGGTTATTGATATTTCTCTCGGCAATCTTGATTCTAGCTTGTGCTTCATCCAGCCCAGCATTTCTCATGAGGTACTCTGCATATAAGTTAAATAAGCAGGGTGACAATATGCAGCCTTGACGTACTCCTTTCCTGATTTGGAATCCGTCTGTTGTTCCATGTCCAGTTCTAACTGTTACTTCCTGACCTGAATACAGGTTTCTTAAGAGACAGGTCAGGTGGTCTGGTATTCCCATCTCTTGAAGAATTTTCCACAGTTTGTTGTGATCCACATAGTCAAAGGCTTGGCATAGTCAATAAAGCAGAAACAGATGTTTTTCTGGACCTCTCTTGCTTTTTCGATGATCCAGGGAATGTTGGCAATTTGATCTCTGGTTCCTCTGCCTTTTCTAAAACCAGCTTGAACATCTAGAAGTTCATGGTTCACGTATTGCTAAAGGCTGGCCTGGAGAATTTTGAGCATTACTTTACTAGCGTATGAGATGAGTGTAATTGTGCGGTAGTTTAAGCATTCTTCACATTACCCAAATATGATTTATTCAGATAGTCACTGTCTAGCTTTCCTTTCCAGAATGTAGATTACATTAGAAATGAATGCTGTTTTTCTCACACATCCACATTACTCTTGTATGCAGGGTACTTGTATCCTTAGGACCTAGAAGAGTAGCTGGCACAGGAGTATTCTGTGTTTAGCTAATTAATGGTATCTTCCCTGAAAAGATGAACGCAGACAGGTGGTCCATCCCTTGCTTGAGACACCTTAGAAACTATACACTTTTGGAGTCTCTCTGTAAAGGCCAGTGACCTCTGGTTTATGTTCATCTCTGCCTAAGAGTTCAGGATGGTTGTGCCACATCAGACTCCAGATTTCATTTATTTTCAGCATTGAGAACCCGGAGAGAAGAATTTATAAGTTTTCAGGTCCAATTGGTCTTGAATTGTGAACTCTGTCCTTTTAGTCTGCACTCTCTCCAGTCGAGTGATCACAGCATCAACAGTTGAGTGGCCATTCCCAAGACCATGAACCCCTGCCCCGACTTCAAAGCTACATTTACAAATGGCCATGAACAAAGCACCTTGCCTCTTCCATGGTCAGTATGCTGGGCTCCTTTTCTCAGTGGGGTCAGCATTCATCAGACTGCACCCCTGGAGATTTTATCCTTGTTGGAATTAAACTGGTCTGAATTTTGTTGCTTATTTCTCTGTCTTGTGGAATAAAGATGCATACACATTTATTATCCAGTTACCACACAGGTGACTCGTTCCAGTCACAACTGCTGTGTAACTGTCTATCCCAAAATGTATAGAATAATAAGCACAGTAGCAGCCAGCACAGAAGGCATGGTTTGTCTCTGCTCCATGAAATATAGTACTTTACCTGAGAAGATTCCAAACCAGGGATGACTTGATGGCTGGGACTGGAAAGATCACTTGGAGGTTCTTTCACTCACATGATCTGCACTGACCTGAACTGCCCTGACATGTGGTTAGTCCATGTGACTTGACTTCCTCAGATGGCCTCAGGATGGTCAGACCTGATGGTCCAGGGTTCCAAAGTAGAACCTTATAGTGAAAAGGCAGGGCTGCCTCACTTTTTATGAGCCCAGCCTGGTAGTCACACAGCATCATCACCACCACACTCAATGGTCAAAGAGGGCTCTCCACACACAGGAGACAGACCTCAGCTCTCAATGGAAGGAGTGTCAAAAAATTTGCCGCCAATTTTTAAAAATGCTACACTCTCCTTTCCTCTTAAGTTTACTCCTCTCTTAACATAGACTAGTACATCTTCCACTAAGGCTAATAAAAACTTCCCTTACAGCCTCTTCAGGTTTGGGTAATGCATCTTTTGTTCATTAATCTGTGTAAAGCCTGAGCAACTCACCTTTTGTTACTTCACCTGCATAATAAAGGAGTTGGACTTGACTAGTTTTCTCCCTTCCAGCTCCTACACTACATGCTTCTGCTATTGTAATGGGTTGAATAGCATTATCCAAAAATTCATATCCACCTGGAACCTCAAAACGTGACCTTTTGGGCAATAATGTCTTTGTAGATGTAGTTAGTTAAGAGTCTCAAGATTAAAATATCCTAGATTTAGGAGAGGCCCTAAATACAGTGACAGCTGTCCTTATAAGAAGAGAGGACACAGAAGGACACAGAGAAGAGGGCCATGTGAAGATGGAGGCAGAGATTAGAGTTAGGCTCCCACAAACCAAAAAATCCCTGGAGACACTGGAGACCGAAAGACATAAGGCAGGCATCTCAGAGCTTTCAGAAGAGGCAAGGCCCCACTGACACCTTGATTTCAGACTTCTTCCCTCCAGAACGCTCTGAGAGTAAACTTGTGTAGTTTAAAGCCACCAAATTTGCAGTAACTGACTGTAAGAGCTCTAGGAAACAAATACGACTGCCTTGTTCTGTCTCTTCCTTTCCCAAATCAAGCCTCAGTCACCACAGGTAAAAGATTTCTCTCTTTTCCCTACTCCTGACCTGTTCCCCATTCCTGACCTGCTCCCAGCAACGCATGACTCCGTGAGCACCGCTACAAGACATGAATTGAAAGGACAGAGACTCTGGGGGATAAGCTCACCATCTAAAGCCTTAGTGCACCTAGGTCACCTCTGAATTGCTGCTTGTTTTCATTGGGTAAACAGTGCAGTTGAAGCTGAGGAGCAGAAGTCCCAGTGTGTGGAAGACACAGATGTGCTCTAATGCAGGCTCCAGAAGATGGGCAGAGAGGACACGAAAACATGTTGTGCTGCGTCCCCAGTAGATGCTACTTCTTGAGAAGAGACACCCAGCATGGCACAACCTCCAGGCTGAAGTACAATTACCAGTGTTCTCAAGACATGGAACAAAGAAAAAGTAGAGTATGTAGAATGATGAAGCCTAATCGATTCAAGTGTTTAAACTTTTTTTTATTATTAGAAGCTGAAAAAACAAGAAATAATAAATTTAATGGGGGCATGAAAGATGATGCTGTGAAAGTGCTGCACTCAATATGCCAGCAAATTTGGAAAACTCAGCAGTGGCCACAGGACTGGAAAAGGTCAGTTTTCATTCCAATCCCAAAGAAAGGCAGTGCCAAAGAATGCTCAAACTACCGCACAATTGCACTCATCTCACACGGTGGCAAAGTAATGCTCAAAATTCTCCAAGCCAGGTTTCAGCAATATATGAACCGTGAATGTACAAGCTGTACAAGCTGGTTTTAGAAAAGGCAGAGGAACCAAAGATCAAATTGCCAACATCTGCTGGATCATCAAAAAAGCAAATGAGTTCCAGAAAAACATCTATTTCTGCTTTATTGACCATCCTAAAGCCTTTGACTGTGTGGGTCACAACAAACTGTGGAAAATTCTTCAAGAGAGGGGAATACCAGACCACCTGACCTGCCTCTTGAGAAATTTGTATGCAGGTCAGGAAGCAACAGTTAGAACTGGACATGGAACAACAGACTGGTTCCAAATAGGAAAAGGAATATGTCAAGGCTGTATATTGTCCCCCTGCTTATTTAACTTATATGCAGAGTACATCATGAGAAATGCTGGGCTGGAAGAAGCACAAGCTGGAATCAAGATTGCCGGGAGAAATATCAATAACCTCAGATATGCAGATGACACCACCCTTATGGCAGAAAGTGAAGAGGAACTCAAAAGCCTCTTGATGAAAGTGAAAGAGCAGAGTGAAAAAGTTGGCTTAAAGCTCAAGAAAACGAAGATCATGGCATCTGGTCCCATCACTGCATGGGAAATAGATGGGGAAACAGTGGAAACAGTGTCAGACCTTATTTTTCTGGGCTCTAAAATCACTGAAGATGGTGACTGCAGCCATGAAATTAAAAGATACTTACTCCTTGGAAGGAAAGTTATGACGAATCTAGATAGCATATTCAAAAGCAGAGACATTACTTTATCAACAAATGTCCGTATAGTCAAGGCTAAGGTTTTTCCAGTGGTCGTGTATGGATGTGAGAGTTGGACTGTGAAGAAAGCTGAGCGCCAAAGAATTGATGCTTTTGAACTGTGGTGTTGGAGAAGACTCTTGAGAGTCCCTTGGACTGCAAGGAGATCCACCAGTCCATCCTAAAGGAGATCAGCCCTGGGATTTCTTTGGAAGGAATGATGCTAAAGCTGAAACTCCAGTACTTTGGCCACCTCATGTGAAGAGTTGACTCATTGGAAAAGACTCTGATGCTGGGAGGGACTGGGGGCAGGAGGAGAAGGGGATGACAGAGGATGAGATGGCTGGATGGCATCACTGACTCGATGGACATGAGTCTCAGTGAACTCCGGGAGTTGGTGATGGACAAGGAGGCCTGGCATGCTGTGATTCATGGGGTTGCAAAGAGTCAGACACGATTGAGCGACTGGACTGAACTGAACTGAATAATCTGTAAGAAAATCGTAAAACTGCAAATGATTCAACTGCTCCTGTTTAGACTTCGGAAGACTCTGCTAGCTGCCAAAGCCTGCCTGCTCGTTCTTGACTTGAAAGATGCTTTCATTCCTCCCTCCTGACCCTAATACAGCTCTCTCCCTGCCCCCTTGACTGCTGAGTCCAGAAATGTGTTGCATCCTCATGGGAGAACTCCCCTTCTCTCTCACACATCTCATTTAAATTTCTAATTCCCCAAAGCCTAAAAAAATGGATGCCTCAAGACAAGCTGAACTCAGAAAGTCAAAGTGAATAGTAATAAGGGGTTCAATTACAGACCATGCACTTCCCTTATCTGGGTGACAAACACACTCATGTCATTTGAGTTCCTGCCCTCATTTTGCTTTAAAAGTGATTAGGAGGTCTTAATATATTTTGAAAGAAAGTATCTCCCCCACCTTTATATTTTTTCACAGACCACATGCTAAGCTAGCTGGCAAGAAGAAATTTCATTTCAAAGCAAGATTAGAAAGTGCCTTTTTGAATGCTATCAAAGCTGATGCTAAGATGTGAAAATACAGTTAACCAGATAATTTAGAATATAGATGCTTGCATCATTAAGAGGGTATATTTTTCATTTATGCAAATCATTTTCAAGTAGATGGTGAGGGAAAAGAACATATGTAATAAGGACATTAATTTTTAGTTTATAAGACAGAAGCTCACAAGGGGAGCAGCAAATGAGCTGAGCTGTTTATCAAAGAGCTGCAATGGAAGAAGAGCACAGGCGGTTACCCAGCACAGCAGGCAGGTCAGTGAACATGGAGGCCCTGCTCACAGCCCTTCTGGAAACTGCAGAAATTAAGCCTTTTTGTCCTTGCATTGTGGCCTGGTTGACTTTGCACCAGGTCGAAGCAATGATGTGTATAATTGCAAAGCCTCCCCTATTACCAGAGCCTGTCACTTCACAAAGTGATATCTGGGCTCCAAGCCAGATTTTTGGTTTCACCTTAGTTTTCAGGATACTCCATATTGATGAAAGGAAATATATTATGGTGTCTAAAGTGGGGAGAGAGGAGGTCAGGTGGTGAGAAGGAGAGCGAGAAAGGAAGAGAGGAGAGCAGGGAAAGGAAGGAAGAGAAAAGTATAGGGAAAGACAGAGAATGAACACTGGGAGAGGAGCTTGGGTCAGAAGATGGCCTGTGAGGAGTGAAGTGTTTTAGAAACAGCAAATCTGTATTTGTCAGTTTGTGGAAAAGCAGTGTGAGGAAGGACAGCAGCTTCCCTTCTAACCAAGAGGGAAAATGGCATAAAAGGATATCGGTCTCTTGGTATGCTCTGCTATGCCTATTCTTCTGGATAATTACCACCCTTATTCTTAAGATTTGCACTCAAAGAGTAATTGTCTTCTTCAGTCATGCATCATTCATTATTTAAGTTAAAAAGTAAGTGCACAGAAAACACGGCAGTGTGGGAAGGTACAATTTCAATTTGGTGGAGGCAGAAGACGTGAAAGAACCATGTGGTGGGATGTGATCACAAGTCCACTGAGTCATTCTGGGGAACTCATTTCTTCTGAGAACTATTTATAAACCATAAAAGTCTCTAATAGAAAACAATGGCCCATCACCCCTAGAAACTCAAATCTCCTCATAGGCTGCTGCCATCCTTTTCCTTCGAGAAACACTGATCCATCTTCCCCTTAATTTCTTTTTGTCTCAAGCTGTTAGTTGGGCCACAATGAATGGCAGGAATAATCAGGTGATCAATACTGGTTAGTCCCTAGTAATAGGGAATGTTTTCACATTCACAGGACTGGGGAAGAAACAGTAATGCGATTGCCCTTCTCACTGGCAGGTGAGCCACTCAGTGAATGGTGCACCAGATCCCATTACATATGCCTGTTTCCTCAAGGGGAAAGCAACGATATATCTTCATAAACCCTTGGATGGACAAGCTCTCCCCTCCATATCCTCTGTGGAATCTCCAAGGTGACCCGGTCAGGTCCTGCACCGCTCAATAGCTAGTTTTCTCTGTAATAGTTCTTTTCGGTTTTCAAAGTACATCATTCTGCTTTCTCCAGGTGAAGAATGCCTCAGAGAGAAGTGGTTTATTCAAGACTTCTTGACTAGTAAGAAGGGATTCTGGACCAAGAATTCGGGTTTCTCACATTATAGAACTAGATGTACCTAACTACTTTGCAAATATCATTTTAGGCTGGACAGTGGGCCTAAGTAAATAAATAACTGAATAAATAAATGTTTTAAATTACAAAAGGTAAGTAGGAAATGTGGCTGAAGATAAATCTCTTGAACCTAGGGAATAAGACAAAATAAGAATTGGGGGTTGGGAAATATTAGCAGCATAATCTCTACTCAAGTAAAATATACGTATATATCTTGGCATCCTTGTTTTTAAATTGATGGAAGGGATTAAAGAAGGAGTCATGACAGATCTTCTAGTCTCACAAATGAAGTGAATCAGGGCACATTTTATTGACTGAAATGACCTTAAGGCTATAAACAATATATTAGTGTTCTCTAAGTTATGCTTATGGTAATTAAAGATGATTCTGTGGTTATGTTTGATAAATGGGGAAGAAAGCAATTATAGCTTTTTATGTCCCCATTACTATGACCTATGAAAATTAGATAATTAATAGCTCTCTGCAAGAAGCAGCCTACCCCAATTTGGCATTTCTTTCTACTCATCTAAGCAAAGCTCCTCACCAGTACTTAACTTTCTTCCCATCTGTCTGAAAGCAGATTCATATTATTCTGCTTCTGCTGCTACAAACTGAAATATGCCTTTTCATCAGTAGTTCAGCCAGCACACCTACTACAATATTTACTGAGAATACACCACGTCAGGTCCCAAGGGCATAATAGTGATTAAGGCATCAAAAGTAATCATTCCCACTATGATTATGGGAAAAAGTACCTATTTTCTAAATAGCAAAATGGATGGCTTAAATCTAACCATTTTATTTCTTATTGAAGTAGAGCTGACGTGTAATATTGTTCATTTCAGGTGTACCACATAGTGACTTGATATTTGCATACATTATGAAATGATGGCCACAATAACTCTAATAACCATCTGTTTCCATATAAAATTATTACAGTATTACTAATATGCTGTATATTATACAACTGTGGCTTATTTATTTTTTAAGTTTAACCCTTTTAATCTCCTTCACCTACTTCACCCCTTCTTCCACCTTCCCTCTGGCAATCATACTTTGTTCTTTTATCTAGGAACCTATTTTAATTTTGCCTTGTTTTTTTAGTTTTAATTTTGTCTTTTAGATTCCACATATAAGTAAGAGCATACAGTATCTGTCTGAAATTTAATTTAGCATGATACCTTCTGGATCCATCCATGTTTTCAAAAATGGCAAGGTTTATTTTTCTTTGTTTGAGTAATATTCCATTGTCTAAATATACCACATCATCTTTATCCATTCATCTGTCAAAGGGCACTTAGGTGACTTCTATACATTGACTATTGTAAATAATGCTACAATGAACACTGGTGTGCCTATATCCTTTCAAATAACTGTTTCTTTTTTACTTTTTCAACAGCTTTATTGAGGTATAAGTTACATAACATAAAACTTACCTATTTTAAAATGGTGTATAGTTCAACAAATTTAGTAAATTTATACAATTGGGTAATCATCACACAATCCAGTCTTAGAACACATCCACCACCCCACAGGATTTTCACCCTGCCCATTCCCTGTTTCTATTTTCTTCATGTAAATATTCAGAAGTGAAATTGATGCATCATGTAACAGCTCAATTTTTAGTTTTTTGAAGAAATGCCATACTGTTTTCCACAGTAGCTGCACCAATTTACACTCCCACCAGTACATGAATGTTCCCATTTCTCCACATCTTCATCAACATTAATTATTTGTTGTATTTTTGAAAACAACCATTTTGACAAGTTTGAGATGGTATCTCATTGTGGTTTTAATTTGCATTTTCCTGATAAGTAGCAATGTTGAGAATCTTTTCATATGTCTGTTGGCTATCTGTATGTCTTCCTTGGAAAATGTCTATTCAGGTCCTTTGCTCATTTTTAACTGGGTTTCTGTTTTTTTCAATAGTCATTTATGGATGTGAGAGTTGGACCATAAAGAAGGCTGAGTGACAAAGAAATGATACTTTAAAATTGTGGTGCTGGAGAAGACTCTTGAGAGTCCTTTGGATTGCAAGGAGATCAAACCAGTCAATCTTGAAGGAAATCAACCCAGAATATTCATTGGAAGGACTGATGCTGAAGCTGAAACTCCAGTACTTTGAACACATGTTGCAGAGAGCAGACTCATTTGAAAAGACCCTGATGCTGAGAATGATTGAAGGCAGAAGAAGAAGGGGGTGGCAGAGAATGAGACACTTAGTATCACCAACTCAATGGACATAGATCTGAGCAAACTCAGGAAAATAGTGGAGAACAGAGAAGCCTGGCATGCTGCAGTCTTGCAAAGAGTTGGACATGACTTAGTGACTGAACAGCAACAACATGCTTTTTTGGAGTTGAGTTGTATGAGTACTTTGTATATTTTTTATATTAAATCCTTATGGAGTATATCATTTTCAAATATCTTATTCAGTAGACAGCCTTTTTATTTTGTTGACAGTTTCCTTTGCTGTGCAAAGCTTTTTAGTTTGATGTAGTCTCATCTGTTTATTTTTGCTTTTCTTTCCCTTACCTTAGTACATATATCAAAAAGAAAAGAGCAGAATGCATATTTTTTCTTTTAGGAGTTTTATAGTTTCAGGTCTTACATTTAAGACTTCAATACATTTTGAATTTATTTTTGTATATGGTATGAGAAAGTAGTTCATTTTGATTCATTTGCATGTAACTGTCTAGTTCTCCCAACATCATTTTTTGAAGAAGCTGTTTTTTTCCCCACTGTATGTATATTCTTGACTCATTTGTCATAGATTAATTGACCATATAAGCTTGGGTTTATTTCTGAGCTCTATTCTGTCCCACTGATCTATATGTGATTTTATGCCCGTACCACATTAATTACTGTAGTTTTATAGTATAGTCTGAAATTAAGGCATGTTAACCAGCTTTCTACTTCCTCAAGATTGTTTTTTTTGAGCTTTTTGAGGTTGAGTTTAGGGGTCTTCTGTACTTTCATACAAATTTTAGAATTATCTGTTCTAATTCTGTGAAATACGACACTGAAATTTGTATAGGAATTACCTTAAATATGTAGACTGCCTTGCATAGTATGAACATTTGTTTCTGTCATCTTCAATTTCTTTCATCAATATAATTTTCAGAGTATATATCTTTTACCTGTTTGTTAAATTTATTCTTAGATATTTTATTCTTTTTGATGAAATTTTAAATGGGATTTTTTTATTACTAATAGCTCATTGCTCACAGAAGGCACTGGCACCCCACTCCAGTACACTTGCCTAGACAATCCCATGGACGGAGGAGTCTGGTAGGCTGTGGTCCATGGGGTTGCAAGGAGTCAGACACGACTGAGTGACTTCACTTTCACTTTTCACTTCCATGCATTGCAGAAGAAAACGGCAACCCACACCAGTGTTCTTGCCTGGAGAATCCCAGGGACAGAGGAGCCTGGCAGGCTGCCATCTATGAGGTCACACAGAGCTGGACACGACAGAAGTGACTTAGCAGTAGCAGTAGCAGCAGCAGCTCATTGCTAGTTTATAGAAATGCAACAGATTTCCACATATAGTTTTCTACCCTGAAGTTTACTGTATCCATAATTTAGTTCTGTAGTTTTTGGTAGTTGCTTTAGGATTTTCTGTAGAGTACTATCATGTCATCTGCAAATAGTGACAATTTTACTTCTTCCTTTCCAACTTGAATTCCCTTTATTCTTTTCCTTGTTTGACTGCTGCAACTAATACTTCTAATAGTAGATTAAGAGGTGATAGTAGGGATCCTTGTCTTAAGAGATCTTAGAGGTCTGATCTTAGAGAAAATTCTTTCAGCTTTTCACTATTGGGTTTGATGTTCACTGTAGTTTTGTCATTCACAACATTTATTATGTTGAGGTGTAGTTCCTCTGTATGCATTTTATTGACAGCTTTTATCATAAGTGAATGTTGGATCTTGTCAAAAAATTTTCTGCATCTTTTGAGAAGATCTTACAATTTCCATTCTTCAACTTATTAATGTAGTATATCATGTTGGCCGATTTGCAGATATTGAACCAACTTGCATCTCTGGGATAAATCTCACTTGATCATATTGTGTGACTCTTAATGTATTATTGAATTTGGTTTGCTAAAATATTGTTGAGGATTTTTCCATCTATGTTTATCAGTGATATTGGCCTGTAGTGTTCTGTCTTTGGTTTTGATATTAGGATGATGCTGACCTTATAGAATGAATCTGAAAGCATTCCTTTCTCTTCAATTTTTTTTTTTGAATAGTTTGATAAGAATAGATGTTAACTCCTCTTTCAATGTTTTATAGAGTCCACCTGTGATTCTATCTAGCCCTGGACTTTACTGGGAGTGTTTGAACTATTGATTAAATTTCAGTACTGATAATTTGCCCATATTTTCTACATTTTCTTAATTCAGTTTTGGAAAATTGTACATTTATAGGAGATTATCCATTTCTTCCAGGTTGTTCACTTTATTGGTATACAATTGTTCACAGTAATCTCATGACCTTTGTATTTCTGTGTTGTCAGTGGTTAATTTCTCTTTCATTTCTGATTTTATTTGGTCTCTCTTTTTATATTGATGAGTGTAGCTAAAAGTTTATCAATTTTGTTTATTTTTTCAAACAACCAGTTCTTGCTTTTATTGATCTTTTGTATTTTTTAACTATTTCATTTATTTCACTTTCATTTATTTTTTTCTTTTCTTCTATTAACTTTGGGTTTTGTTTGACTTCTTTCTCTAGTTTTTTTGGATGTAAGGTTAGATAGTTTATTTGGGATTTTTCGTGTCTCCTGAGGTAGGCCTGTATTGGTATAAACTTTTCTCCTAGAACTGCTTTTGTCGCATCCCATAGATTTTGGAATGTTGTGTTTAGATTTTCATTTATCTCTAGGTATTTTTTAATTTCCTCTTGATTTATTCAATGATTCATATTGTTAGAAGCATATTGTTTAGACTCCACATGTTTGTGTTTTTTAGGGGTGTCTTTGTAGTTGATTTCTAGTTTCATATTGTTGTGGTTGGAAAAGATGCTTGATATGATTTCTATCTTCTTAAAGTTACTGAGATTTGTTTTGTGCCCTAACATGTGATCTATCCAAGACAATGTTCCTTGTGCATTTGAAAAGAAGGTGCATTTTGCTGTTTGGGGATGGAATGTTCTATATACAGCTATTAAGTCCATCTAAAGTGTTGCTTAAGGCAAATGTTTCCTTACTTGATTTTCTGTCTGGATGATCTGTCCATTGATATAAGTGGAGCGTTAACATTCCTTACTATTATTTTGCTACTGAAAATATCTCCCTTTATGTCGCTTAATGTTGTCTTTATGTATTTAGATATTCCTTTGTTGTGTGCATATATATTTACAATTGTTATATCTTTGTGGATTGATCCTTTTATCATTATGTAATGCCCTTCTTTGTCTCCTGTTACAATCTTTGTTTTAAAGATGATTTTATCTAATATAATACAGTTACCCCAGCTTTCTTTTCACATCTAGTTATACAAAATATCTTTTTTAATTTCTATCACTTTCAGTCTGTATTTTAGATATGAAGTGATTTCTTCTAAGCAACATATATTCTTCTAAGCAACAGAAATCCATTTAGTCACACTATTCCCTTTGATTAGAGAATTAACACATTTAAAATTTATGGATAGTCATATATTTATTGCCATTTTATTCACTGTTTTCTGGTCTCACAGTTCTCTATTCCTTTTTTCTATTCTTGATCCTCTTGTTATTTGATTTTAATCTTTAGAAGTATGTTTGGATTTCTTTCTCTTCTTTTCTGTGTATCTATTATAAATGCTTGGTTTGTGGTGATTATGAAGTTCATATACAAAAAAACCATATATATTTTAAGTTAATGATCTCTTATGCTCAGACACATTCCAATAGCCCCACATTATCACACTTCCTGCCCTGTTTCATGATTTTGATGTCATATTTTACATTTCTTTTTATTTTTTATATTCCTTAACTACTTACTATAAATATAGATGACTTTACTTCTTTTAATAACCTTCCTACTAGTTTTATAAATGATTGATCTACTACATTTACTGTATGTTTGCCTTTACTAGTGAGATTTTTCTTTTCTTTAAGATTTCTAATCGTGGCCTTTTCTTTCCACTTAGAAAAGTCCCTTTAATATTTCTTGTAATGCAAGTTTAGTGGTGATGAACTCTTAACATTTTCTTATCTTTAATACTTTTTATCTCTCCTTCAGTTCTGATTGATAACTTTGCTGGATGGAGCATTCTTGCTTGTCGGCTTTTTTCCTTTCATTATTTTGAATGTATTTGTGCCACTCCTTTCTGGCTTGCAAAGTTTCTGTTGAATAGTCAGTTGATAGTCTTGTGGGAGACCACTTGTATATAACTAGTTGCTTTTCTCTTGCTGCTTTTAAGACTTTCTCATTAATTTTTGCCATTTTAATTATAATGTGTATTACTGAACAGTGCTTCCTGGATCTGGATGCTGGTTTCCTTTTTTAGGTTAGAAAAAGTTTTCAGCTATTATTTCTTCACATACATGTCTGCCCCTTTCTGTCTTTTCTCTTTTGTGGACTTTATAATGCAAATATTAGTATGCTTAATGTTATCCCAGAAACCCCTTAAGTGATGTTCATTTAAAAAAAAAAAAACTCTTTTCTATTCATCTTGGGTGATTTCTACTACTCTGTCTTTCGGATTGCTGATCTATTCTTCCATATCAGCTAATCGATTATGGATTCCTTCTAATGTATTTTTCATTCCAGGTATTGTATTCTCCAGCTATGATTGTCTATTTTTATATTTTGTAATTTTTGCTGAAGTTCTCACTGTGTTCATCTATTATTCTGAGATCAGTGAGCATCTTTATGATAATTACCTTGATTATGGTAATTTTTTTTTATGGATAGACTTTATGGATAGACTATCTTCATTTTGTTTAGTTCTTTCTCTGAGATTTTGTTTCATTCCTTTATTTGGAACATAATCCTCTGTCTCCTCATTTTGCCTAATTCTCTGTGTTTATTTCTATATATAAGGTAGTTTTGTTGCATGTCCTAAACTTAGAGAAGTGGCCATATGTAGGAGACCTGTGGTGACCAGCAGTTCACTCTCTTCTGGTCATCAGTACTAGATGCTCCAGGATTATCCTGTACATGGGCCACAGGCTTTTTTAGTGCTGCTAATTGTGGATGAACTTATAGGTGGGGCTGACCCCTGGCCTGGCTGGCTGTGAGATTCTGCCTCAGGTGGCTATTGCAGCTCTTTTCGCAAGCAAGAATGGCTCCTCAAGCAGTTGGCTGTGTAGCCTGGTGGAGCCCAACTGCTGTTGACTCATTGGTTAGTAGAGGTCCCTGGTGTTAATAGGCTAGAGGAAGGATTCCAAAATGGCACTTCACAGTGCAGATGTCAGTGTGGTAGAATAAGATTACAAAAATGACTGATGCCAGTGTCTCCATACCCAGGGGAAGTTCAGCTGCCTCCTGTCCCTCTGAGAGGCTCTTCAAGATCAGCATGTGGATCTGACCCCAATGTCTTTCAAACTACTGTCTTTGTGCAGGGACTCAGAGCATTGACATTCTGGGTGTGCTCTTTAAGAGTGGATGTGTACTTCTTATAATTTTCCGGAACGTAAGTCCCACTTGTTCAAAGCCCAACTTTCTGCTGGCTTATCTTCCTAGTGCAGGATCCCAGGCTGGGAAGCCAGATGTGGAGCTGGGGAGGATCCACATTGGGAAGTACCTCTGCAGTTGTGATATCACTCCCACTTGTGGGTCGCTGACCTAGGAATTGTGTCTCTGCCCCCACCCTACTACTTGTCACATGTGGCTTCCTTTTTACATCTTTAGTTGAGGACAATCAGACATGCAGATGACACCACCATTACAGCAGAAAGCGAAGAAGAACTGAAGAGCCTCTCGATGAAAGTGAAAGAGGAGAGTGAAAAAATTGGCTTAAAAACTCAACATTCAAAAAACTAAGATCATGGCATCTGGTCCCATCACTTCATGGCAAACAGATGGGGAAATAGTGGAAACAATGCCAGACTTTATTTTGGGTGGCTTCAAAATCACTGCAGATGGTGACTACAGCCATGAAATTAAGACATTTGCTCCTTGGAAGAAAAGTTATGACCAACCTAGATAGCATATTAAAAAGCAGAGACATTACTTTGCCAACAAAGGTGCATCTAGTCAAAGCTATGGTTTTTCCAGTAGTCATGTATGGATGTGAGAGTTGGACTATAAAGAAAGCTGAGTGCCGAAGAATTGATGCTTCTGATCTGTGGTGTTGGAGAAGACTCCTGAAAGTCCCTTGGACTGCAAGGAGATCCAATCAGTCCATCCTAAAGGAAATCAGTCCTGAATATTCATTGGAAGGACTGATGCTAAAGCTGAAACTCTTTGGCCACCTGATGCGAAGAACTGACTCATTGGAAAAGACCCTGATGCTGGGAAAGATTGAAGACAGGAGGAGAAGGAGATGACAGAGGATGAGATGGTTGGATGGCCAACTCAATGGACATGAGTTGGAGTAAACTCTGGGATTTGGTGATGGACTGGGAGGCCTGGCGTGCTGCAGTCCATGGAGTCGCAAAGAGTTGGACATGACTGAGCAACTGAACTGAACTGAGGACAATCATTTTTTCTAGTCTTCAAATAGTTCTTATAAATACCTGCTATGTAAATAGTGTGATCTTGATGTGCCCTTAGAAGGAAGTGAGTTTGTGATCTTCCTCCTCCACGGTCATAATCTCTTTCCCCTCTCCCCACCCTGGCTTTTAAAAAATCCATCTCCAAATGCCTAAGCTCTAAGTTCAGTAAAAAAGTGGATATGGAAAACCCAGCAGTGTCCACAGAACTGGAAAAGGTCAGTTTTCATCCCAATTCCAAAGAAATTGAATGCTATTCAATTTTGGGCAGTTCTATAGAATGTTCAAACTACCGGACAATTGCACTCACTTCCCTTGCTAGTAGGTTTATGCTCAAAATCCTGAAAGCTAGGCTTCAGTCAAATTGTACTTGAATCAAGAACTTACAGGTGTATAAGATGGATTTAGAAAAGTCAGAGGAACCAGAGATCAAATTGCCAATATTCATTGAATCATAGAGAAACAAAGTGAATTCCAGAAAAACATCTAGTTCTGTTTCATTGACTACACTAAAGCCTTTGACTGTGTGGATCACAACTGTGGAAAATTCTTCAGGAGATGGGAATACCATCTTACCTGTCTCCTGAGAAACCTATATACAGGTCAAGAAGCAACAGTTAGAACCAGACATAGAATGGACTGGTTCAAAATTGGGGAAAGAGTACGACAGGGCTGTATATTTTCACCCTGTTTATTTAACTTATATACAGAGTACATCTTGTGAAATGTCAGGTTGGAGGAGTTACAAGCTGAAATCAAGATTGTTGGGAGAAATATTAGCAACCTCAGATATGCAGATGATACTACTCTAATGGCAGAAAGCAAAGTGGAACTAATCAGCCTCTTGATTAGAGTGAAGGAGGAGAGCGAAAAAGCTAGCTTGAGACTCAGTATTCCAAAAAAGTAAGATCATGGCATCCAGCCCAATCACTTCATGGAAAATAGAAGGAGGAAAAGTGGAAGCAGTAAGAGATTTTCTCTTCTTGGGCTCCAAAATCACTATGGATGGTGACAGGAGCCATGAAATTAGAAGACATTTATGTCTTGGAAGGAAGGTTATAACAAATTTAGTACATTAAAAAGCAAAGACATCACTTTGCCAACAAATGTCCAAATAGTCAAAGCTACGGTTTTTCCAGTAGTCATGTACGGATGTGAGAGTTGGACCATAAAGAAGACTGAGCACTGAAGAATTTATGCTTTTGAACTGTGGTGCTGGAGAAGACTCTTGAGAGTTCCTTGGACTGTAAGGAAATCAAACCAGTCAATCCTAAGGGAAATGAACCCTGAATACTCATTGCAAGGACTGATGCTGAAGGTCCAATACTTCAGCCACCTGACACAAAGAACTGACTCATTGGAAAAGACCCTGATGCTGGGAAAGATTGAAGGCAAAAGGAGAATAGAGTGGCAGAGGATCAGATGGCATCACCAATTCAGTGGACATGAACTTGGATGAACTCTGGAAGATGGTGAGGGACAGGGAGGCCTAGCGTGCTGTGGTCCACGGGGTCAGAAAGAGTGGGACATGACTTAGTGACTGGACAACAACAAAATGGTGACTGTCCAACATACCACCATAAACACTTTCCTACTTTTCACCCCCCCCCCCCCGCCACCCAAGAAGAGGAGTCAATGCTTACATTACAAAGTGCCATATCTGATAAGATTAAACATATAGGAACCCAAATTATAAGTACATAAAGAAGATAGATGATGAGGAATAAAATCTCAGACTGTAATAAACTATTTTATCTTGGAAGCTTCAGCCTTCCTAGCAGTGCATCACAGATTGCACTTTAAAGTTTTCATTCTGTTAGTAGGAGATTTTTTTTTCTGAATGGTGAATAAATACATTGTTCCGTTATCAGTAATAACCCTATGGATTACTAGGACATTTTCTTCCAAGTCACAGTGCCTTTGAAATTTATTGATGGTAATTTATTGCAGCACATTTAGCAGAGCAAGGGAAGATAGTGTTAGGTCAGACTCACAAAACGCTAGTATTTCAAACATCAACGAGTCTCTGGAATCTTATATTAACCAACACAATAGCCTATGTGTTTCCATAGCTGTGTCTCCTTTATTCTC
Source organism: Bos javanicus (assembly GCF_032452875.1). Taxonomy (NCBI): domain Eukaryota; kingdom Metazoa; phylum Chordata; class Mammalia; order Artiodactyla; family Bovidae; genus Bos; species Bos javanicus. Next base: position 56,392,767 of record NC_083868.1, on the reverse strand, counting down.
CCACTTTTACTCATTTAAATTTTATCTGCTTCTAAAAAGAACATTGTATGATTTAAATACATATACTTAAAATGAAGGTTAAAGAAACAATTTAGGGGAGAAAGAATAATTTTACCCATCCTGAGAATGAGATCATTACTGTAATTAAACACTTATTTTATCTTCCAGCTTCCTAGTAGTTAAGGATAACATTAAATGTAATAGTTATATATACATACATATATATATATATATATATATAATTTTTTTTTAAGCCTACAATTTTACCTAGGGAGACATTTTTATGTCTCTAAATTCCTAGACAATGGTTTTTCAGTCTACATCATATATGAAGCAGGAAGCAATAGAATAAGCACAACAAAAAAATAATAATTTTAGAGGTGATCATGAAATATTCTTCAAATAGATCCCTATATCAAAATTTAATAAAAACCCAACAACACAGAGAAAAGTTTGACATAAATGTACCTTTGTGGGAAGTTAAGCTATCAGTCCTGGTATATAATATCCTGATGATCTCATTTTTTACAAGGATCAGGTTTGAAGAACCTAGATAAGGTACCTCTTAGCCTATCTCTTTTAACCACAATTTATTAGTTATACTCTCAGTGGATAATTTATAGGAGCCACTTCAAGACTCAGATTTTTTAAAGACGTCTAGACTGCTGATTTTGTGTGTGTGAGAGTGTGTGTGTGTGTGTGCTGTTGACTGGTAACTGTGCTGTGATCAGGAGATGGATTTTTGCTAAGTAAAATATAGGTGAGGGTCCCTTATATTTATCACAAGACAGTAACTTTGACATCCCCTGTTCCTCTGGTACCACAACCAGAATGAGCTATCCCTGTTCAAAAGAGTGATTTAGCTCACCACTGAACACCACCAAACACCAGCAACAATAAAAAATTTACAATTTTAGTTTAATACATCAAGTCTTCATCAATAATTCATTTGTTTTTTGAAAGACCAATTAGCTCAAAGTTACAGTGAGAGAATCAGAATCTTAAAATTGTAAGATACTCTTTCAACGTTGGGATGTGAACACATCCAGTGACAGGTAACTTACTGCTAAATGAGACAGCTTGTCTAGCTTCTAAAGTACTCTAAATGTGAGAATGTATTTTTATATAATGTTCTTTTATAAAATTTACTTCTAACTTCCATTTATAGTCTTTTCTGCTGCCCTCTGATGCATGCAGAATATGCATGATAAATAGAAAATATCAATTTCAAATCACTGCTACACAGGAATTTTAATTATGTCATGTTATGTTAAAGGCACTGGTCATAACAAACACCCTCTTCCAACAACACAAGAGAAGACTTTATACATGGACATCACCAGATGGTCAACACCGAAATCAAATTGATTATATTTTTTGCAGTCAAAGATGGAGAAGCTCTATACAGTCAGCAAAAGCAAGACCAGGAGCTGACTGTGGCTCAGACCATGACCTCCTTATTGCCAAATTCAGACTTAAATTGAAGAAAGTAGGTAAAACCACTAGACCGTTCTGGTATGACCTAAATCAAATCCCTTATGATTATACAGTGGAAGTGAGAAATGGATTTAAGGGACTAGATCTGATAGATAGAGTGCCTGATGAACTATGGAATGAGGGTCGTGACATTGCACAGAAAACAGGGATCAAGACCATCCCCAGGGAAAAGAAATGCAAAAAAGCAAAATGGCTGTCTGGGGAGGCCTTACAAATAGCTGTGAAAAGCAGAGAATTGAAAAGCAAAGGAGAAAAGGAAAGATATAAGCATCTGAATGCAGAATTCCAAAGAATAGCAAGAAGAGATAAGAAAGCCTTCTTCAGTGATCAATGCAAAGAAATAGAGGAAAACAACAGAATGGGAAAGACTAGAGATCTCTTCAAGAAAATCAGAGATACCAAAGGAACATTTCATGCAAAGATGGGCTCGATAAAGGACAGAAATGGTATGGACCTAACAGAAGCAGAAGATATTAAGAAAAGATGGCAAGAATACACAGAAGAACTGTACAAAAAAGATCTTCACGACCCAGATAATCACAATGGTGTGATCACTGACCTAGAGCCAGACATCCTGGAATGTGAAGTCAAGTGGGTCTTAGAAAGCATCACTATGAACAAAGCTAGTGGAGGTGATAGAATTCCAATTGAGCTATTCCAAATCCTGAAGGATGATGCTGTGAAAATGCTGCACTCAATATGCCAGCAAATTTGGAAAACTCAGCAGTGGCCACAGGACTGGAAAAGGTCAGTTTTCATTCCAATCCCAAAGAAAGGCAATGCCAAAGAATGCTCAAACTACCGCACAATTGCACTCATCTCACACGCTAGTAAAGTAATGCTCAAAATTCTCCAAGCCAGGCTTTAGCAATATGTGAACCGTGAACTTCCTGATGTTCAAGCTGGTTTTAGAAAAGGCAGAGGAACCAGAGATCAAATTGCCAACATCCGCTGGATCATGAAAAAGCAAGAGAGTTCCAGAAAAGCATCTATTTCTGCTTTATTGACTATGCCAAAGCCTTTGACTGTGTGGATCACAATAAACTGTGGAAAATTCTGAAAGAGATGGGAATACCAGACCACCTGACCTGCCTCTTGAGAAATGTGTATGCAGGTCAGAAGCAACAGTTAGAACTGGACATGGAAGAACAGACTGGTTCCAAATAGGAAAAGGAATATGTCAAGGCTGTACATTGTCACCTGCTTATTTAACTTATATGCAGAGTACATCATGAGAAACGCTGGACTGGAAGAAACACAAGCTGGAATCAAGATTGCGGGGAGAAATATCAATAACCTCAGATATGCAGATGACACCACCCTTATGGCAGAAAGTGAAGAGGAACTAAAAAGCCTCTTGATAAAAGTGAAAGTGGAGAGTGAAAAAGTTGGCTTAAAGCTCAACATTCAGAAAACGAAGATCATGACATTCGGTCCCATCACTTCATGGGAAATAGATGGGGAAACAGTGGAAACAGTGTCAGACTTCATTTTGGGGGGCTCCAAAATCACTGCAGATGGTGACTGCAGCCATGAAATTAAAAGGCACTTACTCCTTGGAAGGAAAGTTATGACCAACCTAGATAACATATTCAAAAGCAGAGACACTACTTTGCCAACAAAGGTCCGTCTAGTCAAGGCTATGGTTTTTCCTGTGGTCATGTATGGATGTGAGAGTTGGACTGTGAAGAAGGCTGAGTGCTGAAGAATTGATGCTTTTGAACTGTGGTGTTGGAGAAGACTCTTGAGAGTCCCTTGGACTGCAAGGAGATCCAACCAGTCCATTCTGAAGGAGATCAGCCCTGGGATTTCTTTGGAGGGAATGATGCTGAAGCTGAAACTCCAGTACTTTGGCCACCTCATGCGAAGAGTTGACTCATTGGAAAAGACTCTGATGCTGGGAGGGATTGGGGGCAAGAGGAGAAGGGGACAACAGAGGATGAGATGGCTGGATGGCATCACTGACTCGATGGATGTGAGTCTCAGTGAACTCCAGGAGTTGGTGATGGACAGGGAGGCCTGGCGTGCTGTGATTCATGGGGTCACAAAGAGTCGGACACAACTGAGTGACTGATCTGATCTGATGTTAAAAGCTCATCTTTGCCCACATGATGTGTAGTGTACCTATTTCAGTACAGAATGCTCACTGCATGATTATTTTTTGTGATGTTAATAGTATAGATGATTCTTCTCTATTGACTTAATAGGTCTTTTCTTTCCTCTGTTCGAACTTAATCCAAATAATTTGTGGTCCTGCCCTTCCTACACTTCCTAAAAGGTCTGTGATATTCAGTATGTGCTTCCACTCTATCCTAGATCATGACTGGTTAGAATACAGATAAATATCCCAACCAAAAGTTACCAATTCATGACCAGAATGATTTGTATTACTCAAAGGAAATGGTCCCATAAGAGTCTCTCTCTTTCTGAAGATGGATGTTACCTGAATCTGCTTTGGTAATATGTGCTGTATGCCTTAAAGTTTCAGTTATGTTGTTAATTAGTTATTGATATAACCAGAAAACATTAATTTTTTAAAGATTTTCTCTTTAATACAAAATACATTGTTAGTCAATGGTGAATGTTAGAGTAGGAAGATCATGAAGACTGGAGGATCTTACAATTTAAGCTGTCATTGGAAAGGTGACTAACAAAGATAAAATAAGCATTTAAAGGAAGGAGAATAGAGTGTGCAGAAGAGGACTTGCTGGTAGTTTATCTGAGCTTGAGCAATAGAGAAAGCAGTTTTTAACTTGCTGCCTTCTGTTTCCACAAGGCCTGGTTACAGTGGTTCCCATCCTCAGATCCCTATGTGAGCTCTGTATCCTTACAATGCCCTCCGACCTTTACTTGATCTGATCTGACTGGGTCTTTGTGCCTTGAAAATGAGACAGCCCTGACTGAAGAGGAATGGAATACAAACATCCCAAGTATACAGATGGAGAATCCAAGTTACAGAATGGGACTTGAATTAAGAACACAGAGAGCTATATGTAGCACTGGCAACGGAAATCCTTCTAAGCTCCATTTTTGTTGTTATTCTTTTGTCCAGTCATGTCCGACTCTTTGTGACCCCAAGGACTGCAGCAGGCTAGACTTCCCTGTCCTTCACCATCTCCCAGAGCTTGCTCAAACTTGTGTCCATTTAGTCGGTGATGCCATCCAACCACCTAGTCCTCTGTTGTCCCCTTTTCCTCCATTTTAGTTCCATTTTATACGGGCTAATTTCAGTGACAGAGATTGTTTTGTATACTTTTATGCATAAAAAAGGAAGAGATCAAATTAAAAGAGATTAACTATGACTCTATTCAGCCTGTGTGGTTCAGAGAGCAAGTATCCACATATAAAGAACTCAGTGCACTTTGCACCACAGATCATCCCCAGGAACTTGGCCTATTTCACAGTAAGATGCTGGTTCAACATGCAACTTGTCCTGGTTTCATACTCAAGATGAGCAGCAGTTCAGACTACTGTTAGGAAGCCCCACTTCACATGAACAGAGCAGATCACAGAGCGTATGGAAACACACTCGGGAAATCCTCCTTACACACCTCTCATCTGTGGATGGGCTGGAGTTCTAGGAGGATAGATGGTGTCTGATTGAGGGACAGCGGGGCAAATAAGGGACAGAACTGGCTTTGACTACTGGGAGGGGAAGCTATAGATGACATTGGAGAGCCACTTGTTTGGAACATGATTTATAGTATTTTCCAAAAGGGAGTTCATACCACATTGTGCACAATTTACACCATGCAATATATATTCATCTTCCCTTCCTTCTCCATTCTATTACAGACTTTGAATGAGTCATTCTTGACACACGTTGTATTGTTTCGGACACCAGTTATTTTGAAAAACAGTGTGGAATAAAATGCTTTCTCATTACTTTATCCCTAGGAGCTATTGGTTAGTTCATTTGGTTTCTAATATTTCTTTTTTTGGTTCATAAAATAAATCATCCAGTGAAGCCCCAAGGTAATCATGCATGAAAATAAAAACATTTGACAGCAAAGATTCGCCTCACAAAATTCCCATTTTCTTTATGCCCAAGGGAAGTTTTTTGGGAATTACAGTGGGAAGTAAAAAGCAGGAGAGAAAAAGACAAAGACTTCATAGTTAAAGTGATTTCTAACAAGCACAGGATTAAAAAAAAAAAAAAGGCAGAAATTACATTCAGCAAAACCAAAGCAAAAAGGCAGAGCGAAATGAATCACAGAAACGTCTGCTCAGAATCTGAAAATTAAAATATTGCTCTGAATAAAATAGATGTGATTCCCAATTGAACAATGAGCTGAAATCCAGGAAGCTTTCAAAAATAAATAGGAGGTAATCACAGTGAAGAATAAAGATAAGTGCACCTTCTCATTTACATAAGCGGACAGTAGTTCCACAGACACTTGCTTATTAAAATGGATTGTTACCCAGACTGCAAGGAGCAAAGTGAAATGGATCATAAAGTTGCTCATTTTAATGCTACAATCTCTCAATGAAAATGTATTTTCAAATTAAGATATAATATACGAGATGAAATCTCAACATCTGAGTGATCAAAGAATCACTGAGAAGGATTTTGAATTAACCAACATCTACTGTTTGGGGCAAAGAGAGTTTTTGTCTAAGTGACCCACCCATCATTATAATTCAAGGGCTTGTTAGGAGACTTCCATATATCCTTCTCTCATAGACAATTACTATTCTTACCTTTCCTGGATAATTGTATCACTGCCCTTGTTGCTGCAGAGTGACTGGGTCAGCCATGAAGTTACTTATCTAGGCACCAGGATATAAGCCCTACCTTCAATAAGTTTACATATCTGTGAATAAGTTATTTCTTCCTATTTAACAATCTATTCCAAAACTTAAGGACTTAAGTTACTGACTTATGATTCTACAATTTCGGCTCGACTCAGCTGGGCAGTTCTTTTGCTCATCTTTCTGAGTGGTGGATGATCTAAAGTGGCCTTATTTAACTAGATCTATGGTTCCTCAGTTCTCTTCCACATGACCTTTCCATGTTTCTAACATAAAGGAAACAGCCTTCCACAACAGCAGTCCAAATACTCAAGTACATATCAAACCACTGTCTGAATCATTTTTATCTATGTTCCACTGACCAAAATCACATGGCAAGTCACACAGCCAACCCCAGAACCAATGTGGGAGAGAAATCACACCAAATCCCGAAATTCTAGAAGTCATTATTCATACGGCTATTAACGCAACAATACATAAAAACTCCTATTTTCGGTTGAGCATAGAATAAAGTACAAAGTACTTAGTCTGGCATTTCTACATATTCTTATCCCAAATCACCTTTTCTTGTCCCATAGAAATGTTACAGTAGCAAAAATAACCACAGGTTTCAACATAAAGACAAATGCCATACCCAGAATCTGTCCTTTTTAGTGCTGAAATACACTCTTATGGTCTCCACTCTCTCTGCCCAGGTCCTTCCATCTACTGAGAATCCTGGCCATCCTTCAAGGTCCAGATTAGAGGTTTCCCATTCTGTGAACACTTCCATCATCGTTCCAACACATGAATAATTTCTCCCTTCTCTAAACTCACTATCAAGATGGCACCGTGTAGTGCAAATGACCAACTTTGGAATCAGACATACTTAGTTCCAAACCCCAGTTCTTCTAGTTTGTGATTATGATCATACTACTTCAGCTTCCTGTTTTACTTTATGTCCTCTTATTTTGAGAACTTGTCAAATAATGTGAATCTTTAAAGACACAAGTAAGTATTAACACCATTTTATTGCCCAAGCCTACCTCCCAGTCTACAGGTCTCAGTCTACAGTCTACAGGTCTACTCTACCTCCCAGTCTACAGTCTACCCCCTGTATACAGGTCAGGAAGCAACAGTTAGAACTGGACAAGGAACAACAGACTGGTTCCAAATAGGAAAAGGAGTACATCAAAGCTGTATATTGTCACCCTGCTTATTTAACTTATATGCAGAGTACATCATGAGAAACGCTGGGCTGGAAGAAGCACAAGCTGGAATCAAGATTGCTGAGAGAAATATCAATAACCTCAGATATGCAGATAACACCACCCTTATGGCAGAAAGTGAAGAGGAACTAAACAGCCTCTTGATGAAAGTAAAAGAAGAGAGTGAAAAAGTTGGCTGAAAGCTCAACATTCAGAAAACTAAGATCATGGCATCTGGTCCCATCACTTCATGGCAAATAGATGGGGAAACAGTGGAAACAGTGGCTGACTTTATTTTTCTGGGCTCTAAAATCACTGCGGATGGTGATTGCAGCCATGAAATTAAAAGACACTTGCTCCTTGGAAGGAAAGTTATGACCACCCTAGACACCATATTAAAAAGCAGAGACATTACTTTGCCAACAAAGGTCCATCTAGTCAAGGCTATGGTTTTTCCAGTGGTCATGCATGGATGTGAGAGTTGGACTATAAAGAAAGCAAGTGCCGAAGAACTGATTCTTTTGAACTGTGGTGTTCTAGAAGACTCTTGAGAATCCCTTGGACTGCAAGGAGATCCAACCAGTCCATCCTAAAGGAGATCAGTCCTGGGTGTTCATTGGAGGGACTGATATTGAAGCTGAAACTTCAATACTTTGGCCACCTGATGCGGAGAGCTGACTCATTTGAAAAGACTGTGATGCTGGGAAAGATTGAGGGCAGGAGAAGAAGGGGACAACAGAGGATGAGATGGCTGGATGGCATCACTGACACAATGGACATGGGTTTGGGTGGACTTCGAGAGTTGGTGATGGACGGGGAGGCCTGGCGTACTGCGGTTCATGGGGTCGCAAAGAGTTGGACACGACTGAGCGACTGAACTGAACTGAACCGAACCTCCCAGTCACTTCAGTATGTAGTGTTTATTCAGTGTTAGCTAAAGGCAGAAAAGAAAGAAGGAAAAATAGAGAGGGAAGGATGGTATCCACATTACTTCTTAAAGCAAATGATGTCAGTTGTAGTACCTCTCTTTGTAAAGGACACAGTTGCTGATTGCCACTGGTAATTATTCAAACTGCTAAACTGCTAAGACATACTAAATTTCATTGCAGAAAACATTTTTCTAACCATAGTAGGTCTATTTGATAAGTAAAAATATCATGGATTTATAGACCTAGAATAGATGCTAAGAAGTTGTTTAACCTAGCTTCTATCTTCAAACAGAACTGCACCCAATTCATAAAGACAAAGGTGAGGCTTGTCCTCACACTGGAGGAAAGAAAAGACTCTGCTGAGAGGAGGTGTGGCAGGCCCATTATGTAACCAGGCTCCCATTGCTGAGATACCCTGAGGAAGATGCTGATGGTGGATATGTAATTTCTAGCAAGTCACTATTAAAACAACTTACTTTTTCCCAGTCACAGGGGTGTGTCTATGAGCCTGGTTTAGAGTAGTGCAAGAAAGTCACTGGAGAGAGAATGGGAGACAGTGAAACTGACATTCAGGGAAACTTAGGACAATGTGATTTGAGTCAAATAAAGAGAAATGGGTAAATGATTTTAAATGTTGCCATCAGAAGAAAGGAGTTGTCAGGAGTTAGGGATGGGGTGAGGAGGAAGTCAGTGTAGCTATAAGAGGGGTAGCTGGAGGATCCTCATAACAGAACTGCTTTGTATCTTGACTGTATCAATATCGATGCCCTGGTCATTATATTGTACCATACTCTGCAAGATATCATTGGGAAAACTGGGTAAGTGGTGTATAGGAATCTTCTCTGTATTATTTCTTAACAACTGCACATGAATCTACCTGTATTCAAAATTAAAAGTGTGATTTAAGAAAACTTCTAGAGATGCAAATAAATGAGTTGAGAATCAAGTATAGAATACAGAGTTTGTTGTCAGAACAAGTTATCAGTACCAAGTCCATCCTTAGTAGTTGTTTGATCTTGGCCAATGTCTTAATCTCACTGAACCAGAAAACTCTTGTCCTTTGAATAGGCTTAGTATTAATATTAGCACCTATCCCAGAGGGATATGCAAGAATTTAATGAATTAAGATATAGAAAGTCTTATCCCAGAGCCAGGCACATGGTAAATACTCCATAAATGCCATTTCTAATTATGACTTCACATTTCCTCTCTCTCAATACAGTCCATATCATTTTAGGAACACAGGAGAAATAATAAGATACAAAAATAGGAAGACTTGGTTTTTATTACACTGAAGCTGGGTAAAGACTTAGTGTGAATATCTCAAATGCATAAATTATAATGAGACACAAAATGCAGTTATAATTAAACTAAGCAATTTTTATGAACTAGAAACAAAGTCACTGCCCAGGTTTATGCATCTCCTTTTTCTTTTTTTATGAAACAGAGAACCAATTAAACAGCCTGTGTGGAATTTTTGAATTAGCATTAAACAGAGGCACAAAAGTGATAAAGATAATTCCTTGCTAGTTTCCCAAATTACTAGCAATAATAACTAAAATCAATTAAAGTTTTCCTAAGATCTTTTCCTTAGAAAAAAATTTCTGAGATGTTCACACTTTTATGAATTCAATTACCCAAGTTTTTGTGCTTTTTCCTTTAAGGAATATTCTTTTCAAAATCAGGAGAGGTTGTAAGGGTATGTGGACCCTCTCTTTTCCAGAACAGTGGTGGATGGGGATGATACAGGCAATTGAAGTCCCTTGGAAAAAAATGTAAATTTGTCATATCTATTTTGGTCTTCTTCTCTAACAAGCAGCTAACCATCAACCATATGGACTAACTAGCATTTTTGGTTGACCTGATCACCAATTGCTAAAAAAGAGAGGAAAAGAAACACTCGATCGAGGTCAGAATAAAATATAAGCAGTCTATAGAGTGGAGGATACGGGCTTCCCTGGTGGCTCAGTGGTAAAGAATTCACCTATAATGCTGGAGACATGTGTTCAATCTCTGGGTTGAGAAGATTCCCTGGAGAAGGAAGTGGCACCCCACACCAGTATTCTTTCCTGGGAAATCCCATGGACAGAGAAGCATGGCAGACCACAGTCCATGGGTTCAAAAAAGAGTTAGACATGACCTAGCAACTAAACAATAACAAGAGCCAAGGATACCATGCAACCTTGGCACTTTAAATCATCATGGATTCAAGATTTCATAGAAGACAAAAACTGAACTATGAAATAGAGAACAAAAGAATTCAGCAGAACATGGAAAATATGATTTTCCTAACAAGGTTTCACTATGAAATGATGACTCTATCACCCTGGTGAAATGGACAAAACACACACACTGAAATCAGCTGAACTTTAGTCAAAACCCAAGGTCCAATGATTACTTGCTGTGGGACTTTAGACAAGTTACTCATGTTTTCGAGCTGCAACTTCTTCATTTGTAAAACTGGAGTTATAGTAGCTGTCTTGCTGGTGGCTCTGGACCCAAATGAGAGCACGTTCGTGACATGCACACCTCAGTGTGACACAACAGGAGCGAGGGTAGTATTAGATCCCTTCCCTCTTTGCTCTTGTATCTTCTGTTTCTCTTGCTGTTGCGGCTTATTGTTGGGTTCAAGTTACTCCCCACTACTGATTATGAAACTGTTCCTTAAGGACAAACCCTGACTCCTCAAGGCAACAGTGAAGATAGATATCTTGACTGTCAAGTCTGGATATTCCATTCCAGGTTGTTACTGACAAGTAAATCCTCTGAATCAACTGCAATACACACATACTAAAAAACAAGCTCACATACAGTTATTCTTTGGAATATTAAAAAGGAAAGAGAAATAGGTAAATGGAATGGGGGTTGGAGAAGAGCTCAATTCCACTGACAGGGAGCACATCATAGATCCATGGGTTCATTCTCATAATCTTGCAGAATGGTCTCACCCATCACCTTAAGTGAAGGCCCCTGACTCATGCAGAGAAGCTTGAAGGCCTGTGTCTAACCCAGTTTCAGTCACTAAAACATCAGAAAACTGATAAAGTGATTGTCTCTTGAAAGAGAGAAGTTAGGTGGGTCTCTCATGGGCCAAGAAGCAGGAATCTAGGTTTAAGCAAAGGCTGACATCTTTGGTTACTTATCCATTATGCCTTCACTTCACTTCACTTATGCCTTAACTTTTTCCTAATTGAATAGAAGCAATGTACCATTGTAAGATGTATTCTGACATGAAAAAAATGTTAGTAATAGTGTGCATGAAATAGTATAGGGTTAGACAACTCTGATCCTTTTGTGTATTTCTAGTTGCCTATGATAGATTGCTACAATAATGGCTCCAATGAATGATGCTCTCCTGTATCAACTTCCCTTTGCAGTGTGACCTGTGAGTCCTCCTACCAAGTAGAATCTATTTCCCCATCATGTGAATGGGGAAATCTATTTCCCCATTCATGTAAGCTGGGCTTGTGACTTTCCTGGACCAAGAGAATGTGGTAAAGTGATAGTGTGTGACTTCCAAGGCTAAGCCTGAAAATGCCTTGCAGCTTGTGGAGAGGCCCCATCGAGAGCCAACACCAACCATCAGTGAAATGAATGAGGTCATCCATGAATGCCCCAACCTCGAGTGTACCAACCAACACTCTGAGAACATGTGAATGAGTCCAGCCAACCCTAGAGGAGCAGGAGGGTTTCCCAGCTGAGTCTAGTCCTATGACACTATGATTCATAATAAGAAATTGGTTTTGCCTCATGTTTCTGGTTGTTGTTTAGTCTGCTGAATCATGTTTCTGGCACAGAACTCCTAAAGCCCTTGGAATTTCCTAAGTGATGAGAGTATAAAGGTGTCTTTTGTTATGTTAATGAGGCCACAATGGAACCGCACCTAAAGGTGGAAGCTGGTTGCCAGGAAAATCAAACAGCTTGGTTAGAGGATTGAAACCTTTCAGTTCCACGCTCCTGGCTTCCCAGGAGTGAAGAAGGGCTGGAGGTTGAGTCAGTTGCCTGTTGCCAGGGGCCAGTGATTTAGTCAATTTTGCTTGTGTAATGAAGCCTCCACAAATATCCAAAAGGATGGGGTTTAAAGAGCTTACAGGCCATGAACATATGAAGGTGTGGGGAGAATGGTCTGCTGGAGATGGCATAGAAGCTCCATACCTCTCCCCCACCCCTTGCCCTAAGCATCTCTTACAGGGTTGCTGAGCTACAATCTTTTATAATAAACCAATATTTCTCTGAGATCTGTGAACTACTCCAACAAATTGATCCCACCCAAGGAGAAGGCTGTTGGAACCTTCAACCTATAAGTGGCCCAACAAGTGCTCAGATGATAAACTGGACACGTGACTGGTGTCTCAAGGTGGCGGGGGAGGGGGGGGCGGGGCTGCAGCTTTACAGAACTGAGAACATGACACCATCTCCAGGCACACAGTGTCAGAGTCGAGTCAGACTGTACGACACTCAGCTGATGTCAGAGAACTGCTTCGTGGTGTGAGGAAAAAACCCACACGTTGTAAACGGGTATAGAATCATAAGCCCAGACTGCTCATGCACGGAACTGTGACCAAATACACAGCTTTGTTTTAAGCTACTAATTTCTGGCTTGGATTCTTATCCAGTAACGGATAACCAAAACACAAGGTAAAAGGACCTGGTGAGGCAAACTCCTGACACAAAATATAAACGAAGCTCAGAAAACTAGTCACCGCACCTCCCATTTTTGTTACATCCAGTTGCCTTCTTTTCATTCTTATTTTTTTCCTTGGCACTTCTGCAGCTTTTAAGATGTCTAATCACCCTTTTTGGAGATGTCTCCGTAATTTCCTTCACAGCTTTCCTGGGTGCTACACAATCTCCTCCTTCTCCATCACCTTTTCCAGTTTCTTTTCCTCTAGACTCTCAGCATCCCAGTTCTTGACTCTGTTCTTATCTCCCACTCACTCAGGTAGCTTTCTCCTGAGAATAGTCTCCTCTATTCTGATGACATGCCAGTGTTTAACTATTGCCTTGATCTCTATATACCATTGGTTTTCAATAAGTACCTGCAATATGGTTTTTACATGGTTTCATATGGAGAAAAATACACACTGACTGTGAATCTCAGACTTACATTTGACAAAACCAAAAACATCTGAAAATCTATTTGTTGTTTTCAGTCACTAGGTTGGATCCAACCCTTTGCAACTTTTAAAGGGTTCTGATTTCAAGAGACAATTTCCCACCTGACTGTGAAAATCTGCTGTATTATATTGGGGTCAAAATATTTCCCCTCCTAAATGAGGATGACAAAAAAAGCCAGTAGGAGTTCAACTCTTATTGTACACCCAAAGACACGAGATGAATGAAAGATTCAAGTATTAAATACTCACATGTCACTGCGGCTTAAATACCTTTCTTCAATTCTCACTTAGGCATTCAAAGATGCTTCTGGCAGTTCCAAATAGGAATCCACATGTAGCTCTGGGCTTCAAAGAATGAAACAAAACAATAATTTCAATTTCATAAGTCCTCAGAGTGAAAACAACTGAGAATGTAGCCTTTTTCTGGCTGTTGTGTGTTCCAATCCCTGCTGGCCAATTAAGTTCTTTCAAAGCCCCAGCAAGGGCTTGAAGGTTAATTAAAATGTGTGATTTAGGGAAAAAGAGAAAAACCAAACTGAGGATGCTGTAAAGGCACACACTCTACCAGCTGCTTTGGAAGTGACATTTAATTAACTAGCAGTGAAGCGAGGCGCCTGCACCGTCCATCTCTGCACAGACACCGTGGCTGCAGGGGCCAAGGTCTCAGAAGGTGATGTTTGCAAAGACAGCAGACAGGACGTCTCTCCATTCCCCACCCCCACTCTGTCCCCTCCTCTTATAGACAGGGATCCTGCTTTTTATTGTCTTTATTATCAAGACTCCTTCCCACAAATTGTGTAAGACTCCCTCCCGCAAATCTTTCCCCACTGACTCTCCTCTAAAGCCCCACAGAGAAGATTTTCTCATCTCTTCTGTTCTCCCCTCTACACACAGCTTGCCCGTCTATTTTCTGCTCTTCAGAGTGGCAACTACTTGGTTAATTAACTAATGGCTTGTTAGTATGTTAATCTGCTCTGGAAACACATACATCTTAAATGAAGAACGCATAGGGCTTGAAAGACTATCACTGGAAAGGGGTGGCCAGCCTCAGAGACACCCCCAGTGACCTCTACCTCTTGGTATGCACACCCATGTGTAATCCCCTCCCACATTTTACCAGGGTTGGTCTGGGTGATCAGTAACATATAACCATAGTAATACTTTGTCATTTCCAAAAGTAGGTTATTAAAAAAAGAAAAACTTCCATCTTAGGTTTTGTCTCTCTTACTAGTTCCTTAGTAGGAGCCCTATGGAGAGGCCTTCACGGCAAGGAAGTGAAGAGTCACATGAGTGAGCTTGGCAGTGGTCCCTTCAGCCCCAGTGAAGCCTCAGAGACTGCAGGCTTTATGGATTGCTTGGCTGTGACCTCATGAGAGATATTGGTCTAGAGCCACCCAGCTAAGTTGCTCCCAGATTCCTAACCCACAGAAACTGCGCCATACCCCATGGACTCTAGCCCATCAGACTGCTCTTTCCATGGAATTTTCCAAGCAAGAACTCTAGAGTGGGGTGCATTTCCTACTCCAGGGGATCTTCCTGATCCAGGGATCAAACCCACATCTCTTTTTGTCTCCTGCTTTGGCAGACGGGTTCTTTACCACTAGCGCCATCTGGGAAGCCCCAGAAGGAACTTTAAAACAATAAAGGCCACAGTTAACATCATGGTAAAAACTGGAAGCTTTTCCACCAAGTTCAGCAGCAAGCTAAGGATGTGTAGTCTCACTACTTCTGTTCAACATAGTACAGGAAGTCCTAGCCACCGCAATCAGTCAAGAAAAAGAAATAAAAGGAGTTCAAATTGGAAAAGAAAAAGAAAAGTTATCTCTGTTTACAGATAACATGATCCTGTATATAGATAACTTTAGACTCCATACACACACACACACACACACACATACACGCACAAATGTATTAGAACTAATAAATTAATTCAGTAGAATTTTAAGATACAAAATTAATATAACAGGTGCATTTCTATGACTTTCAAGCATGATCAATGAGTGGCAGTGGGTTACTTTGATTAGTGGAAGATGTCACTGGATTGAACCTCAGATAAAGAAAGGCTGCCTCCCACCTATGGTATTTTATAACTGGTATTGGGTGCAGGTCTTATTTTTGGGGGAGAGGTGCATGTGTTTTAAATAAAGCATTGGGTGATAGAAAGAACATGGACTTTAGAGTCAGGCAGAACTGAGTTTAAGTTCTCTTCCCAGTACTCCATAGTTTCTGACTGTGAGAAAGTCATTTTGCCTCCTTCGCTTCTCATCTGTAAAATGAGACTATTAATATTTACTCACAGACTTGTCAAAATGAGATGATATGGTGTATATGAATATAGAATGCTTAAAATTTAGTAGAGTTCCATAGAATTTTGCTGTGAATGGTGACAACAGGAGGATAAGTAGTAACAGTAAAATCAAAAGTATTTATCAAGCACTCAAACCTTATGTAAGAATTCTTCCCTCTGAATGCCCAGACTTTTGAAGACACTACTCCTTTCTCAAATTTCTCAGAAGCTCTAAACAGAAGAGAGGGTGTGAGTATGTCAGTGTAGAGAGGGGGACATGGGTAACAAATACATCTACTCCCCATGGTGCTCTTGAATTTGGCCAAAGCCATGGTAGCTTCCATGGTTTGTGACTAAGAAGCAATATGGTAGGGTTGAAAATGCATGTTTTGGCACCAGATGCCTCTGGGTTCTAATGTATTCTCTGCAGCTTACCAGTGGTGTCATGTGGGTAATTTCTCTGAGCCCTGGATCACTCATCTATAGAATGGGAATGATGTCTAGCTCATTAGCTTATTGGAAGTGAGATAATATACATAGGTCTCCAAACACAGTTCCAGGAATCAGGAGAATGTTCACCAAATACTAATGTCCCTTCTTTCCAGTCTCTCATCTGAATCATTCAGAGTAACTCTAATAACTCCCAGGGATTTCAAAAGAACTCCAGGGTCTATTGCATGAGTCAAGACAAATGAGAGGTGTATTATAACTCTTATGAACGTGCAATCACTTTTCAAGAAAGAGGAAATCAATCAATGTATGCCTTAAATTTCATGCTATTTTTTTCCACCTCCAGATAATATTTAAAATACACATGATTCAAGTAAATTTACAAAATTATTCAAACCACAGATGAAGCATATATGAATATTTAACTATTATTGATAGACCAAGGACTAGCTCTATGAAAAAGATTTCAAGATGAAAGGGGACTTAGAGCACATGCAGGCTAAGTGCACACTCCACAGGGAAGTCCCACCTAGAACACCTATTAGAGACAGAACAGTACTGGAATACCTGGATTCAAACACCAGCTCTGCCACTCATTAGCTGTGTGACCGTGGGCAACAAACTCTCTGAGCCTCAGTCTCCTAATCTCTAAAATGGGAATAATTGTAATACTTGACTTTTAGGGTTATTGTGAGAATTAATTATATCTATTGATACATAATATCACTGTTGATACATATATCAACAGTGGGCTGCCCTGGTGATTCAGATGGTAAAGAATCTTCCTGTAATACAGGAGACTCGAGTTTGATCCCCGAGTTGGGAAGATCCCCTGGAAAAGGGAATAGCTACCCAATCCAGTATTCTTGCCTAAAGAAGTCCATGGACAGAGGAGCCTGGTGGGCTGTAGTCCCATGGGGTCGCAAAGAGTCGGACACAATTAAGTGACTAACACTTTCATACCAACAGTGCCTATTTATACTAATACCTGGTAATGACTAAATATAAGTGGTCATTGCCAGTTTCAAGTAGCTATTGAGCTCTAGCTTGAACTTCAGGAAAACTCAGGAAACTTAGCCCCTGATAAGGCAGACCTTCCACTGTTTGATAGCATTGGTTCCATGTTCTGGGACAGAATAAAGCAAGGCTACTCTATTCAGACAGGCCAGCCTCCTGATACTCAGGGGCAGCTAGGGCCATGCTCTGCACTGTGTCTCCTGTCATAAAGGATTTCCAGACCAGCCAGTCCCTGGGTATCCTCCTATAACTGCCCTCAGTTCATCAGTAATCTTTCTGGAGTGTGTCATGTAGAATTAACTCAGTACTACAGACTCTTGAGAGTCCCTTGGACTGCAAGGAGATGCAACCAGTCCATTCTGAAGGAGATCAGCCCTGGGATTTCTTTGGAAGGAATGATGCTGAAGCTGAAACTCCAGTACTTTGGCCACCTCACGCAAAGAGTTGACTCATTGGAAAAGACTCTGATGCTGGGAGGGATTGGGGGCAGGAGGAGAAGGGGATGATAGAGGATGAGATGGCTGGATGGCATCACTGACTTGATGGATGTGAGTCTGAGTGAACTCCGGGAGTTGGTGATGGACAGGGAGGCCTAGCGTGCTGCAATTCATGGGGTCACAGAGTTAGACACAACTGAGCAACTGAACTGAACTGAACTGAACAGATATGATTAGCATCAATTAAATGGGACTAAGATTTCCATTAACAAAGACTAACTCTGTACCTTTACTAAGACAGAATCACATTATGCTAGGGTTTTTTGTCTGTTTATTTTTGTTGTAGAATTATAAGATAAAGCTTATGCTCCGTGTTCAGTTGCTTCAGTCATGTCCAACTGTTTGTGGCCCATGGACTGTAGCCGACCAGGGTCCTCTGTCCATGGAATTTTTCAGGCAAGAATACTGGAGTGGGTTTTTTCATTTCCTTCTCCAGGGGATCTTCCTGACCCCGGGATTGAACCTGCGTCTCTTGCCTCTCCTACATTGGCAAGTGGATTCTTTACCACTAGTGCCACCTGAGAAGCCCCAAATCAAGCTTGTTTTGTAGTGAATATGGGTCTTTATCCCCTGGATTTTACCTTATTACTGTGATTCCAGTATTATAGCTATTCTATTCTAGTACTAGCACTTTGAATTTTTTCTGTTTTTCCTACTTTTGTGTCAGCTACAAAGCTACAAATCGACAAGGAGCCTTCATCCAAGTCATGTAGAAAAGGGTTTTTTCTTATACAGCTGCTAGTAAGCAAGGAGCACCCCCTGTCTCAGTGTGTGAAACAGGGTAATGTGATGGGCATCTTTTGGATCCAACATGACCATGGATGGTGTGGCCTCGAGGGATGCAAGCTTTGCAAGAAGACAAAAGCTACTGAACACAGCAAAATGAGTCAATCAATAGATCATTAAGGAGAGGCCCAGAAGAAGAAAAATCCAGATTAAAATTCACATTGAGCAAGACATGACCAATACTAGATACTCTGGAGAAAAAAAAATTTTTTTGAGAAAGGTAACTGTATTCCTAAACAGGGTAGGAAAATAAGTTATTCAAAAGAGGACACATTCAGAGACTTCCCTGGTGGTCCAGTGGCTAAGATTCTGCCCTCCCAACGGAGCAGGCCCTGGTTCTATCCCTGGTCAGGAACTAGATTCCACCTTCTGCAACTAAGAGTTTATATGCTGCAATTAAAAAAAAGATCTTGAATGCTGCAATGAAAATCAAAGATCCCCATGCTGCAACTAGGACATGCCCAGCCAAATAAATAAATACTTAGAAAGAGGAACTATTCAATAGAAACTTCAGTTAGTTCACAGTACAAGCAGACTCTTTCCTTGAAACTTTGAGGCAAAAGCCTTTCTTAACTCAGTAAAGCCTTTCAGATCACATGATTTACACCTTTCACAAATGCAAGTAACAAATAACTAAGAGATACAAAAGGACACTAACTCCTTAACCTGAGGAATTTGCTTTAGAATTGGGAGAGTGAATGAAAACCTGTAAAAATAACATAGCAATATTAAACAGCAACAAGAAGCTATGGGAAAAAAATAAAAGGAAAATGGAAAGTAAACCAAAACATTATTGAGAGCCTACTGTATGCTAAGTGCTTTCCACACATGTTCTCTTTCATTCCTTCCCAAGACTCCTTAGTGTAAATAATCCATCTTTTTTTATAGATGAGAGAAGTAATTTTCTCAAGACTTACAGGTAATCAGAAGCCAAATGTGACTCAAACCAGATTTGCCAGACTAAACTATGCTCCCTCAGTGCAACACTTTGCCTCCTTGGGTTTTAGTCTATTTTGGAGAATGTAGACATATACAAATTGAAGAAAACAAATTATGCCAGTGATCACTGAGTCGATCATTGACAATATTGATAACTTTTGTAGCATGGATTAGAACTTGTTTTGAAGTTCAAAAGCAAAAGAAAACCTAAGAAATCTAGAGATGTCAGAGTAGGTGGCTTCATAGAAAGGTTGAATAACTGAGTTCTATACTCACTTAAAGGGTGAGTGTAGAACTTGAGTGGTTGTGGGGAGAGGGTAAGGACAACAGAAGACATGGTAGGAAGATAAGGAGAGCCATTTCTTAAGAAAACGTGTTAGGACCTAGTGTGGCACATGACATGGAGTGTGAAGGACAGAGAAGGGAAAATGACAAGTGCAAAGTATAACGGTGGTCCCACTGACAAGGGTCAAAAGAAAGTAAAGAGAAAAGGTGTTTTAGGTGAAAGAAGATAAATTCTTCTCAGAATTGCTGAATTTAAGATGACAGGGAAGCACACAAACTAAACTCTGAGTAGAGGAAACAGACTGAAACTAGTGAGAAAATGGGGCTTGAAATGCATATCTGAAGGGTACTTTACCACTGAGGTGATAATTGCATTTAAAGACATTATTAATGAAGACCAGACCATAGTGCAAGCAACAAGGGAATTGCTGAAAATCCACAGTTACACACAGAGGATCCAGTGAAAGGTCACTGGAGTTCAGAACAGTATAGAGTCACAAAAGCCAGAGTGGAAGAGAGTCTCAGGCATGGCACCCTGAATGACTGGCTTCAATTCCCTGCATGCAGCCTCATTAGAAGCAAATGTACCATTCCTGCCCATGGCTTTGGGTTTACCCAAATGACTTGTTCTGAGCAACAGTGGGAAAAAGTGACACGGTTCCAGCTCCAAGACTCTAAGAAGCTTTCCATGTTTCCACTTAGCTTCCTGTGTCTCTACCATTACTGTGAGAAGAACAGGCCCCAGCTTGCTCACTGATTATGGGAAGAGGATAGGAGAAACGTGGGAAAGAGCCTCCCTGGCTGAACCTAAGTGTACAGCAGGGCTATGCCAGCAGCCATAGCCCGAAGCAAGAGACACCAGCCAAAGCCATCCTTTATCAGACAAACGCCTAACAACCTGCAAACCTGTATGAGCAATAACATCTGATGGTTGTTTTAGATCAATGAATTTGGGGTTGGTTTGTTATGCAGCTATGGCTAAGCATCAGGATTGCTGACCTGAGAAAATATGTCAGAGATGATAAAGAGAAAAGGACTACTGAGCCTGGAAACAGGGCAGCCCATAGAGATTTTTAAGAATATTTGATGTTGTAGTTTGTAGTATTTCTCTGAATATGAAACACAATTGCAGTAGGCTGGCAGTGTATGAAGACTAGCTTTTGAGAGGGACAGGGAGCTGAATCTGAATATATCATCAGATTCTGAACATATTGCCGGCTGAATACAAATTGTTGTTGCAGGCTGGATTACCTGATGACAGAGCTTTCTTAATAAGCTCTCTTGAATAAAAAGTGTATGTTCTCCTGAATCAGTGCTGTAGGTATAGAATTATTTAGACATGCAGAAATGTTATCATTTAAGAGCATATGGTCTGAAATGACTCTAAAGGAATATCCTGTGATGTGCAATGAAAACTGGTGTGACTCTCAAAAAAAAAAAAAAAATGATGTTTCAGGAAAACCACAAGTCCCAAAACTAGATTTCAAGGGATAAATAACAGTGGGAAGAGGCAGGAAATGTACTCATAAGTAGAGATCACTTAGCTGAGAAGCTTTAAGGTTAAAATAAAAAGGATAACTATTAGCAAGATACTCAAATATCATATCCCAGAGTGACTTGTGCACATCTGGAAGCACAGGGAAGGAATTCATGGAGGTGGGGGGGTGGAGGGGTAAGAAGGCTGATGATTGTGGAGGATGAGAGCCTCATTGTAGAAGGAAGGGTGCCCAGAAATCAGAGGGAATGGTGTGCAGCACAGAGTGTAAAATGATTCTGCACTCTCCAAGGTGACACGATGAAGGAACTGAAGTCAGGTTCTGAATCAATAGACCACAGATGGGAGGAGTATTTTTTCAGTGAAATTCTTAGATTGTAACTTGATAGCAATGATGAGGGTGTGAAAAAGTATTGCACACTTGCTTGTGTTTTCTTTACATTGAATAGGATTCTGTAGAGTCAAATATCTAACCAAGAGATATATCCAAAGACTTCTTCAGTTTCTGAAGAGAAAGAGTTTGACACTACATAAAATTCAAGTCCATGGCTTTGAGTGTCTTTAGGTGCTTCTAAGTGACCAATCATGATGTCAAATGGGGAAGTGGAAGTTCACGGGATCACTATGTGAGGAGGGAAGCATGTTGTCTTGGAGAGAAGTATGATGCACTGATGCTCCAAGATGTCACTGAATCATTCTAGGCTAACGAGAGTGCTACTATCTTCGTGTTCCTATGACCCAGGAGGTCATGAGATTTCCTTTCACTGGCCTGACTTCCCAATTTCCAGCCAAATAAATGAATGTCTCTGTCTGAAGGCCTTTCAAAATGACATAATAGGGCTACAAAAAAAGGCCTGAGAGCAATTCATGGATGAGGATGGTTCTATTTTTGAACACTGATTTGCAGCGGTGTGTCCCAAACTAGCTGAGACTGATATGTCAGAGCCACCTGAGTGAGCAAAATGGAATAGGATCTATTCCTGGCAGGGCAGCTGTTGACTCGCCAGGAGAGGTAGTGAGCACCCCAGCAACTGTGCCGTCACTGCATGATGTCCTGCCTCATTTCTGCTCTAATGGTGAGTCAGGATGATATTTACTCTGCCTGCTCTGACCCCAGTGGAGTGTCATCAAGGCCGCCCTTCCCTCCCAGGCTGCGTCTGGACTGTCAGGGAAACTCTGAGGCCTGCATACTCAGAGCCACTGGCCTACTGGCTGCAGGCACACCAGAAAGCAACCAAAGCCAAGGTTATTTCAGGGCACCTGTCAGCGGGTAGGATCACCGGCGGGAAAGGATTAGTACAAGAGGGTGGAGGGAAGCATCTTCTGGGTCTTCCAGTGAAGGAAAAACAAGTGACACTGCACTCTGAGGACAAGGGCACCAGCACCTGGCCTGCTCCCAGACACTCATTCTGGGGCATGTCTGGAAATGCTACGTGAAGCAGGGAAGAAGCAGGCAGGGTGGATCTAGGGACGTTATCCAAGACACTCTCTACTCCCCTAGGTTCAGATTTTAAAGTTGGCCGTTACAGTATGTCAGGAGACTTATGATCAGTGTGATAGACTCTAGCCACCATAAACTCCTCAGTCAGTGAACAAACAAACTGTGCTAGATACTGTTGGTTGAAAATCAGACCCTTCCTACCTGTCTAAGTTCTCCTTTGTACTGCAGGGATGAGAAGCTCAAATCCCACAGTGCCTAAGCTCCCTGGCCAGGAGACCCAGTTAGGTTTGGCCAGCATTTTGAGATTTTGAAGACAGAAGAGAAGAGCCAGTTGTTCCCCAAGCGGCAGCTGCAGACCAGGATGTGGGTATCAGCAGATGACAGACACAGTAAGGATTTTGCCCTAGGCTTCCATGCATCCTCCTGGGAGCCATCCGCTTCTCCATGTGAAGTCATGGTGATGGCTTCTTGCGAGCCTGTTCTTCCTGGTTCCTGTGTTGAAATCTTGCTTGCCTTTACTCCCTCAGTCTCCCAACTGAAGGCTCCAGTTATGCCAACTCCATTTCTTCTTATTCAACCTCTTCCTACTTCAGATACCTGGGGAGTCTTCTGTTTTTACCGACAAAACCTGACTCATACACTCATTAGAATCATATATATTCATTCATATACTCATTAGAATCTGCATGCTTCTAATTAAAGAAGGCTTGCACATATTGACATCTCTGGCTTTTTGTGACCCAAACTAAGCAATGGCACCCCACTCCAGTACTCTTGCCGGGAAAATCCCATGGACAGAGGAGCCTGGTGGGCTGCAGTCCATGGGGTCGCTAAGAGTTGGACATGACTGGGTGACTTCACTTTCACTTTTCTCTTTCACGCACTGGAGAAGGAAATGGCAACTCACTCCAGTATTCTTGCCTGGAGAATCCTAGGGACAGTGGAGCCTGGTGGGCTGCCATCTATGGGGTCACATAGAGTCGGACACGACTGAAGCGACTTAGCAGCAGCAGCAGGCCCCAGCAAGCCACACCCTCATCTGAGTTGTAAAACACAGAATGAAGGGAAACTGCTAGCTAGTTTTGAGCATGTGTGGCTTTTATGCTAAGGAGAAAAGAAAACTTGTTTTTAAAACAACAGAACTTTAATAGGTACTCCACCAAAGAAGATATACAGATGGCAAATACGCCTATGAAAAGATGCCTCACATCATATGCCATCAGGGAAACCCAAATTAAAACAAGATACCATCCCACGTATTAGAATGACAAAATTCAGAATCATGATAACACCAAATTGCTGGCAAGGATGCAAAGCAACAGGAACTCTCATTCACTGCAGACGGAAATGCAAAATGATATAACCACTTCAGAAGACAGTGGTCATTTCTTACAAAACCAAACATATGCTCCAGCACTCATACTCTTTAGCATTTACTAGAAGGAGTTGAAAACTCATATCCACATTAAAATATGCATACAGATGTTTAGAGCAGCTTTATTCAAAATTGCCCAAACTTGGAAGCAACCAAGATGTTGTACAGTAGGTGAAATGATAAACTATGAGATATCCAGACAATGAAATGTTATTTGCTATTAAAAAAGAAATGAGCTACAAAGGCATAGAAAGCCATGGAGGAGCCTTAAAGGCATACTAGTAAGTGAAAGAAGCTAGTGTGAAAACACTAATCTGTATGATTCCAACTATATGACATTCTGGAAAAAGCAAAACTATCAAGACAGTAAAAAGATCAGTGGGTTGCCAGGGGTTGTGGGGAGGGAGGAATGAATGAGCAAAGCAGAAAAACTTTTAGGGCAGTGAAAATACTCTGTATGTACTATAATGGTGGACATACATCTTTGTATACAATTCTTTGAAAACCATAAAATGTACAGAACCAAGAATGAAACTTTATATAAACTATAGACTTTGGAAAATAATGATGCATCAGTATAGGTTCATCAATTGTAAAAATATACCACTCTGGTGGGGCATGCTGATGGTGGAGGGGGGAGCTATGTATGGGTGGGGTCAAGGTGGAAATGGAAACCTCAGAACCTTCTATTCAATACTGCTGTGAACCTAGAACTGCTCTTAAAAATAAAGACTATTAAAGTATAGAGCATGAGAAAACACGGACCCAGGATTCATTCTCTCCCTGAAAGCCATAGTGCACTATGTTTCCCACTGGCCAACTACTCCTCAAATATAACCTATTGACTTCTTGCCTTTGGTCTGTAAACACCATTTGCAACCTGGCTTATAAAACGATTATGAGTTCTACACCAAGCTCTTATCAGAATTTTCTGCAAACTGCAAAATAAGGGCTTAGTCCCCCAGATGATGACAAGATGATGTCGGATTGAACGAGAGGAAAGAGGCCAGATAAATAATAATAACTGAAAGCTAAGAGAGAAAATGCATGTAATTTGGCTGAGATGGTTTCCCTGGGAAGAACAGCCACTAGATACTGGAGAATGTCTCATGGAGGGGGCTCCAGCACAAGGAGACCATGAGAGTTCCCGGGGCTGTGCTCCAGATCCAGCGAGCTGAAGAAGACGTCAAGACAGAGGCTCTCTGTTCCCAGAGGCACTCTTTATTTTTTTCCATCAATTTGTTTATTTGTCTTTATTTTTTGTTTTATTTTAATTGGAGGCTAATTACTTTACAATACTGTATTGGTTTTGCCATACATCAACATGAATCTGCCACGGGTGTACCCATGTTCCCCATCCTGAACCCCCCTCCCACCTCCCTCCCCACACCATCCCTCTGGGTCATCCCAGTGCACCAGCCCCGAGCACCCTGTATCATGCATCAAACCTGGACTGGCGATTCATTTCACATATGATATTATACATGCTTCAATCCCATTCTCCCAAATCATCCCACCCTCTTCCTCTCCCACAGAGTCCAAATGACTGTTCTATACATCTGTGTCTCTTTTGCTGTCTCACATACAGGGTTATCTTTACCATCTTTCTAAATTCCATATATATGTGTTAGTATACTGTATTTATGTTTTTCCTTCTGGCTTACTTCACTCTGTATAATCAGCTCCAGTTTCATCCACCTCACTAGAACTGATTCAAATGTATTCTTTTTAATGGCTGAGTAATACTCCATTGTGTATATGTACCACTGCTTTCTTATCCATTCATCTGCTGATGGACATCTAGGTTGCTTCCACATCCTGGCTATTATAAACAGTGCTGCAATGAACATTGGGGTACACGTGTCTCTTTCAATTCTGGTTTCCTCAGTGTGTATGCCCAGCAGTGGGATTGCTGGGTCATATGGAAGTTCTATTTCCAGTTTTTAAAGGAATCTCCACACTGTTCTCCATAGTGGCTGTACTAGTTTGCATTCCATCAACAGTGTAAGAGGGCTCCCTTTTTTCCACACCCTCTCCAGCATTTATTGTTTGTAGACATTTGGCAGAGCTGCACACAAACACCGCACTGAGACAGCTTCGTCCAAGCCGGCTGCCAGCACAAACAAACCGCTGAAACCTGAAGGAGATGGTAAAGAAAAGACGAGAAGGGGATAGAGCAGAGAGGGGAGGGAAGGGGGCAAAAAAGGAAAGGGAAAGGAGACGTAGGCTAGCTATCTCAGGTACTACTCGGGGGCTGTGAGGAAGAAAAATCCCCAAAAAAACACTGGGAAACAAAAGAGCGAAAATATCTGAATTTCATTAACTAAACTCAGCCAGGACTAACACAAACAGGAATTCCAACCTGACTTCAGAAACACTTTTAACTGAAAGGATGAGAGTGGTTATTACAGATTTTATTTGCTGTTTGGTTCCATAAAATCTTTTCCTTGATAAGCTTCTCACCTAAAGCCTCATTTAGGAAAATATCACATTGTCATTAAAAAAAAATAATCTTTTAGCTCTATGTAGGTATGAAAAATGTACAGCAGAATTCACAGGGCTGTTAACACACCAACATCCTAAATTTTGAAAAGACACTCCTGGCTCTAACAGCTCACTTTGTCAAGCCCCTCCTCTCCACCCCCAAGCCACCCCCTGCTATATACACACAGTACCCACAGGGCACAGCACACCCCGTCACCACTCCCATGGCTCTGGGCCTCACATATTTAAACATCCACACACAAGCTTCTTACCCTCAGCTACTTCAGTGGTTGACACACGTCGAATGGGTTGTTCAGTATGGGCACAATCTTGGCCTCAGCTACTGTGTTCATGGCCTGATTTGAGAAGCACCAAAAGCCCTCTGTGGAGAAGTGTGGTCTGCTCATCTTCTAAGTTTCTTGCTTTTCAGGTAGGAGCATGGACCACAGCCTTAGCATCACCTGTTGTTATTTAGTCACTAAGTCGCATCAGACTCTTTTGTAACCCCATGGACTGTAGTGCACCAGGCTCCTCTGTCCATGGGATTTCCCAGGCAAGAATACTGGAGTGGCTTGCCATTCCCTTTTCCTGGGGTTCTTCCCAACCCAGGGATCAAATGTGAGTCTCCTGTATTGCAGGCAGATTCTTTACCATCTGAGCCAGCAGAGAAGCCCTTGTGAACACACCTTATACGCTCTAAATGCAGTCATCCAGATGGAACAGGAATCTGCCTGCAATGCAGGAGACCCCAGTTCAATTCTTGGGTTGGGAAGATTCTCTGGAGAAGAGATAGGCTACCCTATCCAGTATTCTTGGGCTTCCCTTGTGGCTCAGCTGGTAAAGAGTCTGACTGCAATGTGAGAGACTTGGGTTCAGTCCCTGGGTTGGGAAGATCCCCTGGAGAAGGGTACGGCTACCCACTCCAGTACTCCGGCCTGGAGAATTCCATGGACTGTAGTCTATGGGGTTGCAAAGAGTCGGGCATGACTTTCACTTTCATTTCACTTTCAGATGGAACTCAGTAAGTTTGAAGATCACCCGAGTCTGCCATGTATTATGTCAACAACCATGGGTTCTTCTTCCCTGTGGTACTTTCCTCTGTGACAGTGAGTGTGGACAGGACGCACTGCCACACGCAGCTGTATTTGCTGGCGCAGTTGCGGTCACATGGAACAAGCACAGAATGCGGAGTCAGGATACATAGGGTTGAGGTTTTCACCCACATCTTAGCCGTACGACTAAGTCCAGTTTCACTTTTCAGCCTCAGTTTCCTTTACTGTAAAAATAGTAGCCCTTCTATGTATACCACAAACAATTGTGAGGATAAGTGAATATAAGGTAAGGTGTAGGTGTAATAAAAGGTGTAAACTATTACATACTACAAATGCTGCAGGTTGTCATCCTTGTATCTATTAAACATGCCCTCACATAGTTGTTGATTGGGTACTAGGAACATAGATAATTATAGAGCATCCAATTTTGAAATAAATTCCCTATTGATTGCCTCTTCTAGGGCAGAACAATTTTTAAGGTTTGGTGAGCGGGGCTGTACTGTCAGGTATCAAGTATAATATATATAAATGCCCCTCTGATGGAGAACGTGCCCCTGTGTGGACTGTTTATGCAGTGGGAAAAGGCTGGTGAAGGCAAATTCAGATTAGAGCGAAGTTAAGAACATGACTTTGGGGACAGAAGTCGATGTGAGATTATTTGGCCTGCAATTCACTCTATTTTCCTTCTTGAACCCCAGTTTCCCCATCTGTGAAATAAACCACTGCCTGGAACTGTAGTGAGACTTCCAAGAGAAGATGTGTATGGTTAGCACTATAGTTGATCCACAGTCTACTCTCATTAATCTGTAACTGTTTCCATCATTATCTCAGCTCAGCAGAAGCCTGCCTCATCATCCTGGGAGAGGCAGGAGCTTTGGTGAAGTTTCAAAGAGACCTGGCCATTCATCTTGTTTGGGGGGTCTGTGTGGAGGCTGTTGGCAGGTTTGTTTAGCAGGGACAGGCCCTCAGCTGGCACTCTGTTTGATAACTTCAAGCCGTCTAGTCACATTCTGCTGGACAGACGCATTATTGCTGAAGAGCAAGAGAAGCAGCTCACAAGATTGATGGCTCTTTCCAGTATGGGCAGCTCCCGTGGGGCTCCCCTCTCAGAGTCTGGCCTCCCAGGGAGAACCTTTCTGCTTCATCGACTTGGGCAGATTGAGTCCTGCCCCATGAGTTCCCATCCCTGACGGGCAGTCTATAAGTTTATGATAGCCAGTGTCATTATTCCAGCTGGGTATTCATAAGAAACCCTATCAGCCCAGCAGATCTCAAATTGCTTTCTATAACTTCTCCTCTTCTGAGAAGCCTTTTCTTGGAATGATGTAACCCCTGGGTGACAGTGGGAACACCGGAGGGGATGGCACAGGGCCAGAGCAGTGACAGCGAGCTGGTGTTTATAGTTGTAACTGACTGTGCCTTGGATGGCAGAGGCCAGAGGATTAACTGTCTGGGTTTATCGGAGACTATGGGGTAGTCTTGGATGCAGAACTTTAGCCAGATTATTGAGAAAGGGAAAGTGTCAGTCAGTCAGTCGTGTCCAACTCTTTGCAACCCTCTGTCCATGGGATTCTCCAGGCAAGAATACTGGAGTGGTCTGCCATTTCCTTCTCCAGGGGATATTTCCAACCCAGGGATCGAACCTGGGTCTCCTGCACTGCAGGCAGATGCTTTACCATTTGAGCCATCAGGTAAACCCATTTTCAGGAAAACCTCAGGTTTAAACCCTGAAAATGGGTTTAAGGAAAACCTGAAACACCAGAATAACTATTAGATTAGTGAGAAGTCTAGACAATAGATCTCATTCTTGGACCAAAAAGGTAGAGCAGTGCTTCTCAAAATTTAATGTGCGTGGAGTCGCCTGGAGATCTTGATAAAATGAAGGTTCTGATTCAGCAGGTCTGAGATGGGACCTAATAGTCCTCATGTCTAAGAAGCTCCTGGGTGATGGTGATGCTGTCAATTCTTGGACCACTCCTTAGTGGACCTCTAGGAGGCTTGGGAAAGGCTTGGCTTGGCCACCTGGACACATCTCTTCTCAGACATCATTCTTTGAACTTCAGTTTCCTTGTATGCTCGAACCCTATCCCCCTGCAGATAAAACTCACTGTCCAGGTTACTGATAATTCTGTGTTCCTAATCCCTAATATTCAGTCTTCCAATGCAGCCCCTCCTACTTACCAACTCTTATCTTTTCCTATTTATGCCAGTGCTCACAGCCTCCAGCAGGGGGCACACAGTCATACTCAACAGATGCCAGTTTCCTCTTCCCACTCCTCATACCTTCATTAGTGCTGATTCTAAGCCTCATTAAAACCCTTCGCCTCCTCAACCTTATCCATTTCATCCATTTCACCCATTCCAATGTAAATGTGGATGATTTGGGCCTGGGTGTGCCTAAGGACATTTAGTCACAAACGTTCCCCTTCTAGCTGCAGGCTTTTCAACTATGGTAGGCAGAAATCTAAGATGGTAGAAAGGATTCCTGTCCCTTGGTGTGTGTATATCAGTATACCATCTCCCAGTAATTCAAACAAATGCTAATCTAGGTGCTGTTATGAATGGATTTTGCAGATGTATGACTCAATGGACATGAGTTTGAGCAAACTCCAGGAGATGGTGAAGGACAGGGAAGCCTGGCATGCTGCAGTCCATGGGGTCACAAAGAGTCAGACATGACTGAATGACTGAGCAGAAAACAACAAACTAGTTTCCCTAACCTGTTGACTTTTAAGATAGGAAGGTGATTCTTAGCAGGCCAGACCTAATTAGATAAACTCTTCAAAGACTGGACCCTCCTTGGTGTGAGAGATTAGAACTGTGAGAGTGATCCAATATGGGGAAAGATTCTCCATTGTTGGATAGAGGGTGCCATATGACAAGGGATTGACTACAGGGGATTCTAGAAGCTGAGAGTGGGTGACAGTCAGCAAGGGAATAAAGATCTCAGTCCTTCAGTGCAAGGAATAAAATTTGGCCAACCACCTGAATGCACTTATCATCAGATTCTATCCCAAAGCCTCCAAGTAAGAACCTAGACAAGTCAACACCTTGATTTAGCTTGTGAAACCATTGAGCAGAGGAGCCAGTTGATCTATGCCTGGACTTGTGGCATAATCATAGAAATTACAGGTGATATATAGCATTGTTTTAAGACACCAAATTTGTGGCAATTTGTTTTGCGACAATAGAAAATGAACACCCTAATATACTCTCTCACATTACAATAGCAGAAGAACAAATGACCACCAGTCCATTTGGTTGAACTTTCTGTTCCCCCAGGAATCAGAGCACACTGGGTCAAAGTATAAGTGAAGTGACAGGCACACAGTATCTAAATGAAATGCTTACTGAAGTTGAGAACCATGATTTCTCTCTGATTTCACCCCTCAGCATTATTTTCCTCATTTCCCCTATTCTAGCCATACTGGCCTCTTTGCTTTTCCTCAAATACATCAAGTGTGTATCTGCCTCAGGACCTTTGCACATGCAGATCCCTCTGCCTACAGCGCTCTCCTCCAGGTGGCTCCATGACTCCTCCCCTCCCGTGCTGCAGGTCTCCACTCACATGCCTCCTTATCACTCATGTTTATCATGTGCATGATTCGTCCCCAGTACTATTTAAAATAGCCACAGGGCTTCCCCCATGGCTCAGTGGTAAAGAACTTGCTGCCAATGCAGGAGATAGAGGAGATGCAGGTTCAATTCCTGGGCTGGGAAGATCCCCTGGGGTCACAAAAGAGTCGGGCACAATTTAGCAACTAAATAACAACGACCACCACCTTTCCTCATCAATACCCACCAACATTCACACACACTCCCCATCCCTACACCCCTGTTTTATCGTTTCTCCCTGCTTTTTTGTCTCTTTCAAGCAGCTATTAACATCTACGTAATTTATTTCTTTATATCTTGCATCCCTTCACTGGACCATAAATTCTGGGAAAGCAGAGAATTTGCCTATTTGTTCATTCCTACAGTTCCGATGCCAAGCAGATAGCTGACATGTAGTAGGCATCAGGAAATACTTAAAAATAAGTAGCTATTGTAAGTTGTGACATAGCAAAACCTTCTATATTAGAAAATAACCACAACTAGCCAGGTAAATGCACAAATAGACTACAGCATATAAAGCATTCTGACTTCAAATCCCTTTATAAATTCCTTCTATAATATTTATAACTTTGAATTTCTGTACCTAAAAATGCATAGGTGTCTATGAACTGTCACATGTATTTGTGGGCACACATTCATACACAGACACATACAAATATGCCCACACACAAAGCTTAATAAGGGGTACAAATAGTGTGCACCATAAATGTGTTTTGAGGGGGAGGGAGTTAATTTCCTGTGAACCCTGGAGAGCATGGCACCACTGCTTGAGCACAAAGTACAAGGCTCTTCTCCTGCAAGGACAGTGGTCCTAGTAACCATGTTTCTTCAAATATCCACCTGACCAACTCAGCGTAACTTGATGAAACAACCAAATCTCTGTCGTCAAGCAGAAAGACAGAGAAGGCATATTGAGCCTAAAAGGTGTTTTGACTGTTTCACAATGGCCTAACTTTAGTGCTAATGGGTTAATTTCCAGGTTGCACATCCTCACTTCTTAAATTGCACTTAGCGTAACTGATGCCAGGTTAATCACTGTGCCAGCCAAGGGAAGTGTCCACAGGGCAGGAACCACATGCTGTTCTACCTGTGTTTAAAAAATGTCACTCCTCTCTGAAGAAACAATGCTGTCTGAAAATAGTACTGAGTCTCAAATGAGACCTTGGAGAAAAAGAAAGCAAGAAGCACAAAGGGGGAAAGAGACAAAACTCACCACTGTCTAAGAATTAAGATGAATATTAAAGTGTTTATTTTTTTCTTCCTTATATCGTTAACTTCTGAAAATAGAATGATGTATATTATTTTATAACTATTGACAATATAGTATTATGTAAAAAATGTATTACATGGAAAGTACTCCCAATTTTAATCGGGACTTGTCTTAGTCTATTTGGGCCACTATAACAGATAACCATAGACTGGGTGGCTTAAAAGCAACAGAAATTTGTTTCTCATAATTCTAATTTTCAAGAATTTCAAGATGAAGGCACTAGCAGAATTGGACTTTGTGAGGATCAGTTTCCCAGTTCAAAACTGGCTTGCTCTCACTGGGTCCTCACACAGTGGGATGGGGGAGTTCTGTGGGTTTTCTATTATAAGGACACTGACCCCATTCATGAGGACTCTGCCCTCTTGAGCCAATCACCCTCAAAGGTCTTACCTCCTAATATCATCACATTGGGGGTAGACTTCAACATATAAATGCTGTAGGGACACAGACATCAGTCTGGGGCAGGACTACAGAGAACTGGAGGGTTCCAATGATGCATGTACTATGCTCAGTCTTGACCAACTCTATGTGATCCTATGGACTGCAGCCCTCCAGGATTATCTGTCCAAGGGATTCTCCAGGCAAGAATACTAAAGTGGGTTGCCATGACCTTCTCCAGGGGATCTTCCTGACCCAGGGACAGAATCTATGTCTCTTAGGTCTCTGGCATCGGCAGGCAGGTTCTTTACCACCAGCCATCTGGAAAGTCCCTCAAAGGATGTATACTCAAATGTTAAGAGTAGATACCTCTAAACAGTGAGATTAGTGTTAAATCTTATTCCTGCCTCCTCTCTTTTGTATTATTTTCTTAATTTTTGACAGTGAGCATCAGCTACCTTTCTAATTTAAAACCAAGTGGGTTAATTTTCTTAAAATTACTACCATCCTGTGTCTGTAACAACTAAGCATTTTTCTGCTTGCCTTGAAAAGTGAAAGTTAGTTGCACAGTTGCGTCTGACTCTTTGCGATCCCATGGACTGTAGCCCACCGGGTTCTTCTGTCCATGGAATTCTCCAGGCAAGAGTACTGGAGTGGGTTGCCATCTCCTTCTCCAGGGGATCTTCCCAACCCGGGGATCGAACCCAGGTCTCCTGCATTGCAGGCAGATTCTATATCAATTGAGCTACTAGGGAAGCCTTGTTTGCCTTGAGTTCATCTTAAACAGATTCCATCTCAGATTCCTGGCATTATATATATTAAGAAACGGAAAGGAGAAGGCAATGGCACCCCACTCCAGTACTCTTGCCTGGAAAATCCCATGGATGGAGGAGCCCGGTAGGCTGCAGTCCACTGGGGTCGCTAGGAGTCGGACACGACTGAGCGACTTCACTTTCACTTTTCACTTTCATGCATTGGAGAAGGAAATGGCAACCCATTCCAGTGTTCTTGCCTGGAGAATCCCAGGGACGGGGGAGGCTGGTGGGCTGCCGTCTCGGGTGGCACAGAGTTGGACACGACTGAAGCGACTTAGCAGCAGCAGCAGCAGCAGCAAAGGTTTTGTCTTGAAGAGGTAAAGAGAGTGCTTTCTGTATGGTGTCACCTCTTAGAAGGAATCTTGGCATTTTGCCTTTCCCTAAGATTTCCCCTTCGCTAGTGGAAGCAGGGGAATTAAGGGGATCTGCTCTCCTGGCCTAACACTCATTTGAATGCAGAGCCGAGTGGCCTTGGAAGTCACAAAGCACCACCCTCTTTCACAGGGGAGGAAACAAGAGTTCCTGAAGGAGGAAAGGGTTTACTCAAGATCACAACATGTTGGCGACATCATAGTAAACCCGGGTCTGGAACTCAGTGAGAACCTGTGTTCTCTCCGCTCTCTACTTACTTACTCCCTATACTCAGATATGGGATCCTTGAGAATTCTCAGCATAGTGCCTTGCATAGACCCCAACAAATGAAGGTTGGAAGAATAGAAAAATTAATTTTACAAGTCTGGAACATTAATGATCAATACTTAACATGGAGGGAAAAAAAAAAAGAGGTTCTGAAAACAAATACCAGTTCCTTTTCTTAACTTGACAGAAGAAAAGAAAAAGCAGAGACAAAACTGCCTTAAAAGTAGAACATCCACCTGTGGGCCACCCATGGTGGCAGCAGGTGTCTGGATCTGTCCCCAGAGAGAAAGTTAAGATGACTCTGGAGATGGAAACGCATAGGGAGGCCTGCACACTTCCGTCTTTGGGTTTAAGAGGTCCCAAGACCTCAGGAGAAAATGTAAAAATGTATACCTCTTCCTGATGGGGAAAGAGAAAGCCTCACCCAGCGGCCGCAAGGGAGTTCTGGTAAGTGATTGATCGAGAAGCCTCCAAAACCCAACGGGACATCCCTCAGCTCAGCAAAACCGATGTGGCCCACACTTGACAAACTTCAGGTATTAAAGGGAGGTTTAAATGCACCCTGGAGGCAGCAAAAGGAACAAAAAGAACATTTAGTCCCCAGAGTAAGGACAGTTTTAGAAGCGAAGAGAACATTTTCAGGATTTAGTACGGCTTACCAATAACGATGCACAGGCTTCTCCAATGACAGGCAGCACATAAAATGCAGGGCTTGCTTTTCTTCTGTCATTGTCCTGTCATTTGAACCAGCTAGATTCTCCTAAGTAGCTTGGCTTACTCTGAGAGGCACAGTCATTTCATACGACTCAGTAAACCACACCACTCTCAGAACGGCAGCTGCCAGAGTTGATGGAAATTTCTCTATCATCTCCATTTTGAGGGTTTCTAATGCTAATTTTCATATTTTCCCATCTAGAGATGCTTTCTGTGAAGATTCCAAATTGTCTCTTTTAAAAAAATTTTTACTTATGTATTCAGTTTTCGCTGTGCGGGGTCTTCGTTGCTGTGGGCTTTCTCTAGTTGCAGTGAGCAAGCACGGTGCACAAGCTTCTCGTTGCAGTGGCTTCTCGTTGTGGAGCGTGGGCTCTAAAGCACAGGCTTCAACAGTTGTGGCACATGCGCTTAGCTGCTCCACGGTATACAGGATCCTTCCAGACCAGGGCCTGAACCCGTGTCTCCTGCTTTGGCAGGCAGATTATTTACCATTGAGCCACCAGAGCAGTCCTCCTGATTGTCTTTTCAACCTCAATCTTTGGCTCAGGTGAACCGTAATGCAAACATGATAACCATGGTATGCCAGGCATCCCTTCTTAGAATGTTTTCTCACCCAATTATAAGATTAGGGATTCAAACTGTCTTGATGGGGTGAGAAAACAACAGGTCAGTGAAGATAAGACTGCTGCATTGCTGTCCTGTGTATCGTGAGGTGGGGGGCAATGGGCAAAGATATGCATACAGCTCTCAGGGAGCTTCAATTTACTCAGATGTTCCCCTTATTGGAAGATAATCTCCACTTTTTTTCATTTACTAAAATCATTAACTATCAACTAGAGTTAGTTGGTAAAAACATGGCTTTCCAGAAGGAGTTGTCCAGCCTAAAAGGAAATTTATCACGGGCTCTCAGCTTTAGAAAAGAGGCTTCCATACAGAAGTTCCTTAATATGCATTCATTTATTTATTACTAAATAAACTGTGGAAGGCAGAATAATGACCTCCTTAAAGATGCCTATGTTCTAATCCCTGGGGCTTGTAAAAATGTCACCTTACATAGCAAAAAGGACTTTGCAGGTGTGATTAAGTTAAGGATCTTGTGATGGGGAAATTACTCTCTTTTCTCATAGGTACAATGTGATCACAAGGCAGAAAGGTCAGAGTAGAGGGAAGCTGGAAGACACTCCACTGCTGGCTTTGAAGAGGAGGAAGGGCCACAAGCCAAGGAAGGCAGAGGGCCCTTCGAAACCAGAGAAGGCAAGGAAATGAATGCTTCCTGAAAGCCCTCAGAGGGCATACAGCTCTGTTGACACCTTAATTTTAGCCCGGTAAGACCCAGTCCACACTCTGACCTCCAGAATTATAAATACTAAATTCTGTGTTATTTTCAGCCACTTGGTATGTTACAGTACTAATAGGAAGCTACTACAAAATCCAAGTGAAAAGGCACATTTGAGAATTACCCAGATTATCCCTCACCCCTTTCTAGAAAGAGATGGTTAATAGACAGGAAAACAACTCCAGAGACTTCCAGTGCAGATTCTTCCACCAGCCTGTCTCAGCAAAACGGTGCCACGGTGACCTACAAACATGAGCATACAAAAGCATGGCCACCCTCGTTGGGGCTAATGTGCATTTCACAAAGTCATGTGCAATCAGAACAATCAGTTCTAAAGAACAGAGCTTTTTGCTCTGCAAATCAGCTCTCTGGCCTTCTTTTTAGTCCAGATTATAACAAACTCAAATACCTCAGTACCGCATGAAACAAAAGACACAAAGACAGTGCCTAATGTGTAATTTGGGAGGGAATTTAATGATACATCTGTCTGTTTTGACAAAGTACAGTCTTGAAGTATCTACTTAAAATAAAATCAGCAGATTGGCAGCGATTAAAAATGAAAGGCTATAAAAAGTTTAGGGAGAAAAAGCATTAAAGTCTAATAGCTTTTGGTTTATGTGCCAGTACTATAGTAAATATTTCCAGCACCAAATTTCTCGCCTGAAATCTCAAGTGTTAGCTACTGCAAAAAATACCACCATTAAACACATACCAAAAAAAAAAAAATCTATCCTTTATAAAGATTAGGCAGTGAATCTACCTGGGATACAGTACGGCTCGGTATACACAATGTTTTAAGATATTTTATTGAACATTGCTGAACTCCATCTTTCAAGCCAGAAAAGTAGGAACAATATCCTGTTATTTTGTGTAAATATTGCCCTGCAATCTTTTTGACACTAACTGAGCAATCTATTAAGGAATTTTGGAAGTGTGTGAATTTAGGGTATTCTAAATGATCATTTGGAAATATAATAACCATATAATATATTGATATCTGCTCTCAAAAACTCTAATATAGTTTATAACTTAAAGCAATAATGTAATGACAACAAGAGAAACCTATTACCAAAATGAAGTTTTTAAATAAAGTTAGTTATAAAATTGCAGGAATTACCAGTGATAGAATGACACCTATAAGAACAAAGGGTAAAATCTACTGCATATGCAAAGTCCTGGACACAGAGCCCACCCTGAACCACACCCCAAAGCAGACCTCAGTTCTCTCACGCTCCAGTCGTACTTAATGTCTCCTTAGGGCACCTGCTTTCTTTCCTCTACTTAGTGTATTAAATCGTTGGAGATTTGTCAGAATCTAGTCCTAATCTAATAGATCTCTTATCCAGTACAGATTCTCTTACACAAGCTTCTTATTTCATGGAGAAGCCTTACATGTAATAACTCTTCCAAGAACTAGAGAATAATTCTACAGCTTTTAAAAAACTAGTTAATGGTGTAAGTGGCTAAGGATGATTTATAGTATTATAGCATAGGACTGTACAAATGTAGACCTTTGATACTTTTATTATTGTAACTGCTTCCTTAGTATAAACCTGGCCAAAGCTTCTCTAAGAAGAAAGAAAATGTGGGAAAGAATATAATCAAGGAAATTATGCTTATTCATTTATTTATTAAATATTAAATTTTTTATCTACTATATGGTATGTTTTGTGCTGAGTGTTGAAAATACAATGGGAGATAAGATGGACATGGTTGTGGTCTTTAAGGTCTAAGATGACTGCTAAACGTCCAGCTATCACAAATGCATTTCAGGTATTTGGATGTAGGAAGGGGTAAAGAAGATAATGTCCTTTCCATTTAAGGGAGGAATTTTTCACACTGCCACTTAAGTCTCATTAACAAATACTTAGCCCCATGTTCACAGTAAGCTGTAAGGGAGCTGAGGAAAATAGATTCTTAGGTGTCTGATTTGTGTCCAGCTTAAAATTAGTGTTCTTATTTTTAAGTAAAGAGAAATGGATCTTCAAAGTTATCTAGCATATTCTGACACAGTATCTATTTCTTTTATATCCAACAACATGTAGTCTGACTTAAAGCATAGGAAATTCTTCATTTAATTTGAATAATAATCAAGCATGACAATATAAGAAACAGCTCTTTGTAATCTCTAAAGTGCCACATACATGTAAAATACTATCAGTTCAGTTGAGTTGCTCAGTCGTGTCTGACTCTTTGCGACCCCATGAACTGCAGCACACCACGCCTCCCTGTCCATCACCAATTCCTGGAGTCCACCCAAACCCATGTCCATCGAGTCAGTGATGCCACCCAACCATCTCATCCTCTGTCGTCCCCTTCTCCTCCTGCCCTCAATCTTTCCCAGCATCAGGGTCTTTTCAAATCAGTCAGCTCTTCGCATCAGGTGGCCAAAGTATTGGAATTTCAGCTTCAACATCAGTCCTTCCAATGAACACCCAGGACTGATCTCCTTTAGGATGGACAGGTTGGATCTCCTTGCAGCCCAAGGGACTCTCAAGAGTCTTCTCTAGCACCACAGTTCAAAAGCATCAATTCTTCGGCGCTCAGCGTTCTTTATAGTCCAACTCTCACATCCATACATGACCACCGGAAAAACTATAGCCTTGACTAGATGAGCCTTTGTTGGCAAAGTAATGTCTCTGCTTTTGAATATGCTATCTAGTTTGGTCATAACTTTCCAAGGAGTAAGCGTCTTTTAATTTCATGGCTGCAGTCACCATCTGCAGTGATTTTGGAGCCCAGAAAAATAAAGTCAGCCACTGTTTCCCCATCTATTTGCCAT
The DNA here is from genome assembly GCF_032452875.1 of Bos javanicus. Taxonomy (NCBI): domain Eukaryota; kingdom Metazoa; phylum Chordata; class Mammalia; order Artiodactyla; family Bovidae; genus Bos; species Bos javanicus. The sequence continues at coordinate 56,353,628 of NC_083868.1, read as the reverse complement.
GAAGTAATGGGACTGGATGCCATGATCTTAGTTTTCTGAATGTTGAGCTTTAAGCCAACTTTTTCACTCTCCTCTTTCACTTTCACTGAAGATAAAAATCAACTAGCTGTTAATTCAGGAAATTGGTACTTTCAAAAACCTAGAGCCTGAGAGCTGTTATAGGACAAGACAAAGATCAGTTCCATAAAATACTGAATTCTTTTCCATTAAATTGAGTTATTTCATTTCATCTATTTAGTTGCTAATTTTTATAGTTATTTCTACTTATACATTGTTTTTGTTTTCAAAATATTTAAATATCATTCTTGTATAAAACATCTGTTGTCAGTTTTTCCAGAATGCACTGCATGCTCCTGATTTATTGAAATGATTCAGAACTAAATTCACTCATCAACGTATGTTTATTAAATGCCTACTGTGTAGCAGGCACTGTTCTAGGTTCCAGATGATAGAACATACAATTTTTTTTAAAAAACATGCTCTCAGAGAGCTTATATTCTAGCAGAAGAAGAGAGAAAACAGCCAAGAAAATCTGTTTAGCTTTGCAATTTCTGTGAGTGATACAAAAATCAAAGAAACAATGGCATCTAATGCCCTTTTACCTTTATAATGATAAAACAAGCATGTGCTGTGTGTTGAGTTGCTTCAGTTGTGTCAGACTCTTTGTGACCCTGCCAGTCTCCTCTGTCCATGGGATTCTCCAAGGAAGATTCCTAGAGGGGGTTGCCATTTTCTCCTCTAGGGGATCTTCCCCATCCAGGGATTGAACCCCAGTCTCTTGTGTCTCCTGCATTGGCAGGAGGATTCTTTACCACTGGTGCCATCTGGGAAGCAGGAGTACTGGAATGGGTTGCCATTTTCCTTCTCCAGGGGATCTTCCTGACCCAGGGATCGAACCTGGGTCTCCTGCATTCCAGGCAGATGCTTTAACATCTGAGCCACCAGGGACTCAAACAAACATAACCTGGTTGTAAAATAAAGATGGTGGGGGCGGGGTATGGAGGGAGGCCGAGTAAGAGGGAGAGAGGTTGAGAGGTTCATTCATCTGCAGGGCTGAATTAACCAGTTGAAGCTGAAAGTGATTTTCTAGTAAGGGTGGCTCAGTGGTAAAGAATCTGCCTATCAATGTAGGAGTTGTGGGTTCAATCTGTGGGTCTGGAAGATGCCCTGGAGTAGGGAATGGCAACCCACTCCAGTCTTCTTGCTTGGAATATTCCATGAACAAAGGAGCCTGGTGGGCTACAGCCCATGGGGGTCTCAAAAAGTGAGACACGACTGAGTGCACGCACACACACACACACACACACAAGAATAAGATATGACTGAGACCACACGCGCATGCACACACACACAGACACACACACACACACACACACGCACACGCACACAGGAAGAACGGCGGAAAAGAAAAAAGTTGGTAATTGTTAATGAAAGAAATAAATTGCCCCTACCTTGAAACGTGCCCCATAGAGCTAACAGAAACTGGTGACTAATAGAATTTCTTGAGCTCCTTTTATACAACAGTAGATAAGCTAATTAATGACCTCTCAGCTAATAATGCAACAAAACTGCCTAAAACTGGATAGAACCTATGTGGCCGATCAGAGTCTGTACAGAACAAACTCGCTTGTCCAACGGGTAAGCTTTTAACATCACAGCCCAAATTTTCCCCACCTGTTTCATGCCAGCCCACCTAGAACTTGCCCACAGGACCCACAAAGAGACAGGAAGCCTGCTTGTGCCTGCGCATAACAAATTTAGCAACTCAGTAAACTTTGTAACTAACCTCTTCTGTTTTTCTTTCTCACCTGGAGAACCCTAAGCCTTAAACACCCATCTCGTCTTGCCATGGGGAGACAGAGTTGACCCTTGCCTCCTGCCGGCTTGCTTGATCAACCTGCAATAAAGCTTTTTCTTTTCTTAGAAGCCAGCAGCATGGTGTTTGACTTCCAAGCTTGGTGTGCATCCGGCAAGGAGCGCTTTGCTCCATTAACAGCCTCCCCACTTATCAATGGTGACACTGCAGAGTGCTCTGCTGATGTGAGTACGACTTGGGATGGTGTTGGCTTGAAACCTCACGAGTCTCCTGGGTGAAATCTGAAATTGACCCTCTTATAGAGGAGATCTCTGCATCGCTGGCCAGCCTCTTAAACGTTTACACAAAGGCCTTACCTGGGTTTAGTTACATCTACCATCCAGATGCTCTCCATGCCACCTTGATTTCTCAAGTCTGCATCCTTGAAAATGGCTCCAGCTGTGGGAAAGGTGGGCAGAAGATACACTGCAAGGAATGACAGGAGCAGGGGTAAAGATTTTCCGACTGCCTGATCCAGTTTGTGGGTCAGCCAGCAATCACGTCCTCCCCCCGTGACCTCATCTAACTGATGAGGATGGTTGGAAAGGCAATACCTTCTTTTGCCCTGTGGTATATTAACAGACTGAAAAGCTTGTGGCCCAAATGAGCAGAGGAAGGGCCACCTCAGTGCAAGAGGAGGTGAATTTCTCCATTCATTTATTGCGCTGCAGGGACTAGGTGGGGCAAAATAGACCCAGCCCCTGTGCTCAAGTGGTGTCCAGTCTAGGACAGACAGTAAACAGGAACAAAAAGAAACATATATTCCTATGTTATATATAGTACTCTGAAGTAAGGACTGTGGTGAAAAATCACCACATGTGGTCCTGTGATAAATTATGTGGGGGCTGGGGGGACACCAGTCAGTGGAAACTAAAAAAGAGACATCTGAGCAGGACAAAAGGGATGAATAGAGGTCAGCTGGGGGAAGTGTGGAATGCATCCCAGAAAAGTATTAAACACTAGAGGTTACTGGTGAGAAAAATAGATTTTGGAGATTAAAAATCACTCAAAAACTCCCAGTGTCCATGTGCATACAGATGACTCATTTGAATTTAGATATATAGTAAAACATTTTCCATTAATAAAATATAGTATATCCCTAACATTGCTTTGCTGAAGATACCTTGCACTGGCTCACTAGATTCTAAGCATCTCTTTCTGAGTCTGCATTTGGTGATCTCAAAATGGCAGCTTGAAATTGGCAGTGGTCAGAGTCTTTAAATAATGGAAATTGGCAAAGGCGACACAGCAGGGCTGTTTTTTTTTTTTTTTCTTCCAGAAAAACTTGTTGTTAAACCTTTACCAGTACATCATTGTCCTTATGTCAACTACTGACAGGATGGCTAGGCAAGAAACACCCAGAGAAAGGCAATAAAAACCAGTAATTTAAATCATTCTAATAAAATCTGATACAATATTTTAATATTTCTCTAATGGTTTAATGTCTTCATAGAGAAAGTATCAAGTTTATTTTGGGAACAAAATGGAATAATCATATATTTGCTGTATCTGTAGTAAGTTGCTTAATTACAATGGTTCAATAATTTACCTAGGTGTGATAACATCACTTCTAAAGAATGCTGGTAATTTTCTGAAAACTGCAACACATTTCATTGATCCTTTTTACTGTTTATTCCACTTTAAACATTCCAAAGCCTATTTTCTGATTACTAATTATTGTGCCAAGCTTGGCAGGGGAAATGCCAAAGGAAAATAACAATCTTAGGACTCAGAAAGCTTTCAGTGTAGAAGAAATGAGAAATATTAAAGAATTGAAGGCTACAAATGTTAATGACCAGTAAGATGAAGACAGATACACATAGGTAAAAATGATAGGGAGGGAAGACATCACTGAGAACTTGAATTGATCCGGGCTATCAAAGATGTGTAAGACATAATAATCTAACACATTGCCGGTTGGAATGTAAAATAGTCTAGTCAGTCTGAAAAAGAGCATGGACGTTTCTTAGAAAACTAAGTAGGTACTTACCATAAAACCTAGCCATTGTACTTCTGAGCATTTATCTCAGAAAAATGAAAAATTGTGTTCACCCAAAAAGCCTTATATATATGTTCTTAATAGCTTTATTCATAATAACCCCAAACTGGAAAAGAAAAATCAGTTTGTCTAACCATTTATCCTTCAATGGAATGAATGACCCCGAAAGTGTAGTACATCTACACCATGAAATACAACTTGGAGAAATCTCAAGGGAATTATGCTGCGTTTAAAAGCCAGTCTCAAAAGGTTACATACTGTATGATACAATTCCATTTATAGAGCACTCTTGAAATGACAAAAGTATAGAGGTCCTTATGTGGAATTGTTTTGTATCTTAACTATAGTGGTGGTAATACAAATCCATACACATGGTAAAATTGTGTAGAACTAAATGCACACACACACACACGCACCTGCAGGCACCATAATGAGTGCATGTAAAACCAGTGAAATACGAATAATGCCCATTAACTGTACCAAAGTCAATTTCTTATTAGTGACATTTTACTATAGTTTTTTTTTTTTTCAAGATTTTATCACTAGGGAAAACTAGGTGAAAAATATACAGGGGACCCTCTATGTTGTTTCTTCCAACTACATGTGAATCTATAATTATCTCAAAATTAAATGTTTACTTTAAAATTATAACACAATAGTGAACAGGAATGAGAAAATAATCTCCATAATGCCATCACACCTTTATAATAATAATGGCCATTTCTTTTATTCTTGTGGGTGCTGCTGCTGCTGCTGCTGCTAAGTCGCTTCAGTCGTGTCCGACTCTGTGCGACCCCATAGATGGCAGCCCATTGGGCTCCCCCATCCCTGGGATTCCCCAGGCAAGAACACTGGAGTGGGTTGCCATTTCCTTCTCCAGTGCATGAAAGTGAAAAGTGAAAGTGAAGTTGCTTAGTCGTGTCCGACTCTTCACTACCCCATGGACTGCAGCCCACAAGCCTCCTCCATCCATGGGATTTTCCAGGCAAGAGTACTGGAGTGGGGTGCCATTGCCTTCTCTGGGTAGTAGTTGGATAAAGACACAGGAGGGGATTTATTAGAATACCTCAAATCACAATGTATGACTCTAATAAGACAAAAATCAGTCTTACTTATTCTCTGTGAATATTAAATATGAGAAGAAAACAGTACAGAACTGCATTACAGAGACTCAGTCTCTATCTTTCTTATTCATCCTATTACCACCGTTGGTAAGTATGTCATCCAAAGATGCCTACATCATCCTTGGCCCTCCTGAGAGGACTAATGTACAAAGTCACAGCTGCAACATCAGATGACAATTTACGGAAACATCGCTATAAAAACCGAGTACTTCTTTCTGTACCTTTTTCTTGATTTTTCAAGATACAGTGACAGTAACTTAATCGTAGAGTAGATATCAGAGTCTTGGCCTGCTGTTGTGTTGGAAGGTAAAACTTTAGGCTTAGAATGGCAGTGAGGTGTAATTTGCACCTGCTAAAGCACAAACCCATGCATGGACCTATCTGTTTAGTTGTAATCAGAATCATAGATTCTGGATCTCAACATCCAGTACCCCCAACACCACTGTGTGTGTGCGTGCTAAGTCATTCAGTCGTGTCTGACTCGTTGTGACCCTATGGACTGTAGCCCACCAAGCTCCTCTGTCCATGGGAATCTCCAAGCAAGAATACTGGAGTGGTTTGCAATGCCCTCCTCCAGGGGATCTTCCCAACCCAGGGATTGAACACACGTCTCCTGCAGCTCCTGCATTGGAGGCAGATTCTTTGCCACTGAGGGAAGCCCCCAGCACCACCATACATATACTCAAAATGTATACATGTTTTAAGTTCATCTCATAAATGACTATAGAAAATTATGTAGAACTAACTGATGAAACTAAGCCATAAATTTGACATTTGAATGCTCTCGTAGCCCCAGGTAACATCCAAAAGCCACAATTTAATTTTAGACCCAGAGTGAAAGGTTTATGACCATGTTATTCAAACAAACACATGTTGCTATGAAATGCCACTCTGGTCAGACCATCTGTTTATCTGGGTGAATTCATTCAGTACACAGATCTGAAGGAGGATAAATCAGATGTTTTTTGGCATAAAGGGGTCTGCAGAGAAGGCCAAAGTCTGTAACTCAGTTTCTGCTCATCCATGATCAAGCTCGAAGCCCTAATCAGAGTCTAGTGGTAAAGGGCTGATTTGAAATGGCAGCCTCTGAGCTCTGTTTCTATTGTCTCTCTTTCTAGAAGGTGCTTAAGATCTTAGGTCAAAACAGAGTAATTACTGTTAACTGACCATTAGGGAAGACCCTGATCCTGGGAGGGATTGGGGGCAGGAGGAGAAGGGGACGACAGAGGATGAGATGGCTGGATGGCATCACTGACTCGATGGACATGAGTTTGGGTAAACTCCGGAAGTTGGTGATGGACAGGGAGGCCTGGCGTGCTGCAATTCATAGGGTCGCAAAGAGTTGGAGTCGACTGAGCCACTGAACTGAACTGAACTGACCATTGTTATATTGCTCAATAAAAATCTCATTTGGTAAATTTAATAATTATGTATTTTTTGTTTTATTTTGTAAACTGTGTCTTTTTTTATTATAGTTAATTCACAACATTGTATTATTTTCAGGTATGCAGCGAAGTTCTTTTTCAGATTCTTTTCTATTATAGCTTATTACAAGATATTGAAATAAAGTTCCATGTGCTATATAGTAGGTCCTGTTGGGTGTCTGTTTTATATATAGTAGTGTGTGGGTTTCCCAGGTGACTCAGTAGTAAAGAATCTCCTGGCCAATGCAGGAGAGGTGGGTTTGATCCCTGGGTCGGGAAGATCCCTTGGAGGAGCACATAGCTACCCTCTCTAGTATTCGTGCCTGGAAAATCCCATGGACAGAGGAGCCTGGTGGGCTACAGTCCATGGAGTTGCAAAGAGTCAGACATGATGAGCGACTGAGCACACACGCATGAATATAATAGTGTGTTTGTGTCAATCCCAAATTCCTGATTTATCCATCCACCTCCTTTTCCCCTTTGGTAACCATAAGTTTGTTTTCTATCTCTGGGTCTATTTCTGTTTTGTATATAATTAAGTATTTTTAAAACCAAAAATCTGTGAGGAAAACAATTTCAAATATTAGTTTGTCCATACTTCTTAGTGGAAGGAATACAAATTTGAAATCAGACACGTTTTGAATGTCTGCTCTTTTTCTTGACCAGCTATAACTTGGGCAAGTTACTTCAACTCTCTGAATCTGTTTCCTAATTTGTAAAACAGGGATAAGAAAAACTACCCCTCACATTTCATGAGAATTGACTCAATAACTGGCACACAATAGATGCTGGATAAATTCTCTCAAGTCTTTTACTGAGATTTTCTTAAGTAACACATTTCTTTGAATTGTTATGCTGCTGCTGCTGCTGCTAAGTCGCTTCAGTCGTGTCCAACTCTGTACGACCCCATAGACGGCAGCCCACCAGGCTCCCCCGTCCCTGGGATTCTCCAGGCAAGAACACTGGAGTGGGTTGCCATTTCCTTCTCCAATGCAGGAAAGTGAAAAGTGAAAGGGAAGTCACTCAGTCATGTCTGACTCTTATCGACCCCATGGACTGCAGCCCACCAGGCTCCTCAGTCCATGGGATTTTCCAGGCAAGAGTACTGGAGTGGGGTGCCATTGCCTTCCCCGTGAATTGTTATGAGAACCGACCAAATAATTAAGCACGGCTCACTAAATGCTTGTTCTAGTCCTTTACTGAGATTTTTCCATAACAGAGTTACCATCAATTCAAGGCAGTGTGTGTAAGTCGTGAAGAGTGCAGATCCTGAAGCCAGACTGCCAAGCTATAAAGACCAACTGTAGCATTTTCTACTTAGAAATATTTGGACAAGTTATTTCATTGCTGTTTCCCAGTGTCCTTATCTGTAAAGCGTGGATAATGACAGGATCCTCATAAGGACTAAATGAGTTAACATAAAGCACGCTGAGCAATACCTGGGGCCTGGGAAGTGCTAGATAAGGGTTAACTATCAGTATTATTATTACCTAGCAACCTAGATGGCATATTCAAAAGCAGAGACATTACTTTGCCAACAAAGTTTTGTCTAGTCAAGGCTATGTTTTTTCCTGTGGTCATGTATGGATGTGAGAGTTGGACTGTGAAGAAGGCTGAGCACTGAAGAATTGATGCTTTTGAATTGTGGTGTTGGAGAAGACTCTTGAGAGTCCCTTGGACTGCAAGGAGATCCAGTCCATTCTGAAGGAGATCAGCCCTGGGATTTCTTTGGAAGGAATGATGCTGAAGCTGAAACTCCAGTACTTTGGCCACCTCATGCGAAGAGTTGACTCATTGGAAAAGACTGTGATGCTGGGAGGGATTGGGGGCAAGAGGAGAAGGGGACAACAGAGGATGAGATGGCTGGATGGCATCACTGACTCAATGGACATGAGTCTGAGTGAACTCCGGGAGTTGGTGATGGACAGGGAGGCCTGGCGTGCTGCGATTCATGGGGTCGAAAAGAGTCGGACACGACTGAGCCACTGATCTTATCTGATCTGATCTGATTATTATCACCAAGTGTTGTTTAAAAACTTATATTTCATGGCTTGCATCTATTACATTCAAAGATCTTTTTTTCTCTCGATCACTTAGTAAAATAATTTCTTTTCCATTGTTTTATACTAAAAATAGGTAAATCTGGTTCTCTTCCTTCCTGCCTCGTCAAGTCTTCCCAGATGACACTATACTTCAAATGAGGGATCAATGACCTTTATAAGTCTCTCCCAGGAGGTGGAGCCAGCTCTAAGTTTCTTTTGAACGTCTGAAAAAAATTTTTTTTGGTTTTTTCTTCTGGTAAATCTGCCCTCAGGCTTGACATTCTCTAGGGTTTCTTCCTGCATTAAAATTCTGTGAAGAAATCCTTTTCCACTCATGGAGATGATTAGGGAGAAAGAAACAAGTTTATCTGAATCTCTGTGGGAAAGAATTGAATAATAAAAATGGAACTAAGACATCCTTACTGTCTCCTCTTCTTCAATAATGAGTCCATTAATACATTTCAAGGCCATTCTATCACAATAGCTCTATACAAACTTACTTTTTGCTTTTCATCTTTATAAAACACCATATTTAATTGTATTAAATAAAATTTTCTACAACCCTGAATAATAGCAATGGTCCCCTTTGCAAAGAGAAAGGTGCCACTGCTGTTCTCCAAGGACAGGACAAGTCTTTTGGGTGAATTCACATTGGAGTGATGTCAGTTACATTGGAGTGATGTCAGTCTTCTTAAATACTCTTATGCTCTTCTCCTCTTTGACCAGGATATGATGGCGCCCCAGGTTGGGAACATGGGTTTTTCCCACAACCACTGCACAAAGTGCAGCTGCCAGGCTACACTCTGAAGCCTAAATTGGTGTGACAGTTCTGTGCTCTATGGACCAGCTGAAGATTTAACGTCAGCATTAGCCAAAGAGGGCAGAAGTGGCAGTTCATCTCATTCAGTTTGGCTCTCCTAAAATAAAGGGTCCTTAAAAGAACATCCTGAATTTTTTCTCTTTCTTCCCTCAGAAAAAATCCCAGGCTCTCATCCTATTTCAGATCCTGGGTCACATCACAACACCTATGAGGCATTAGCAGTCTCCCAGGGCTCATGAGAGTTCCCACTTCAACAAAAGAGATCTTTATTGGCAGTATATCTAACTTCATTCAGAAGGAGTGCTCACCCACCCAGTGTGGCTCTAGGGCCTATGAGAAGCCCCCTGAAGTTCCTCCCTCCCTGCCTGCCTACACTCCCATCAGAAGTGATTATTCAGATAATTACTGGGCAAATAATTTGTAATCTGAGGTAAATTGTTTCTGTCTTTTGTTGACCTTTGAAAAAATGAAACTATCACAGCAAAATAGGAGAGGACGGATCTGATTTTTATACTGCTTATCAGATATCTAGACTGTTTGAAAGCTTAGTATTCTTGCCTGGAGAATCCCCACGGACAGAGGAGCCTGGCGGGCTAAAGAGTTGAACTCTACTGAGCAACTAAACAAACATGTGCACACACACACACATACACACACCCACATACATCAAGCTATGCGGGGCTCCCCAAGTGGTGCAGGTGGTAAAGAACCCACCTGCCAATGGAGGAGACATAAGAGACTGGGATTCCATCCCTGGGTCGGGTAGAAGATCCTCCTGAGGAGGAGGTACAGCAACCCACTCCAGAGCTCCCTCAAGATACCTGAAGCCAGAAGTACAGTGACCATAAAAAACCAAAATGTGCTGGGACAGCTCAGTTTCATGCATTTTTTTTTCTTCAAAAGAGGCTTTTTGCTAAATATAATTAGAGATGATCTAATGTTTACTTTGGAAAGACTTTTCTAAGACAACTTGGAGGAATGTGTCCATTATCCCACATGTTCTTGTTTGAGGTTAGGCAAATACAGCCTTTATCATAAGGAATGCATAAGTCAGAGCTGGGTGACTTGGTGATCTAAGAAGGGGTGTCTGGCTGAGCTCAAGCCAAGTCTGTGCAGGAGGCTGGGGCAGAGCCCCGTCCCGCCCACTAGATGCTGGGAGGGAAAGGTGAGGAGCACACAAAATCCGCCCCCACATGGGCAGGTCTGCTGCAGCAGGAGGAAGGTGGGCGTTTTACACAACCACAAAGCCACAGGTGGGCGGTGGAAGGCCACTGATGTTTGCGTCTGTCCTTACTGCCTGACGTCTCCACCGGATCCCAGCCTCTCCCTCCTCATACAAATGACTTTGGGAAGTTTCTCTAGGAAGTTACTCAAAATCTGTTTCAGGGGGGAAATTTTTTTTTTTTAAATAGAAGACACCCATTGTTCTAGGAATTCAAAATTACTTTCAGTCTTCCTATGTATGTTCTGAGTGTATTAGCACTTCCTTCAGTGAACTCCCCAGAGCTGATGCTGACTTTTTGATCTGGAGAGGAGCCCCGCACTAAGCTAACCTGCACACACCCCTCCCTGTGGCTCTGGCAGAGCCCCCAGGACACAGAGGTCAGTTCGCAGCTCAGTTTAAGTTCCAGCGTTTGTGCCGAATGGGGTTCGTCTCAACAAACACAAATTTATGCCATTATGATTGTCGAGCCCCACTCCTTAACTGTTCCTCTTGAACATGAGAAAGTATGAGTTGTAGATGTCAGCTCAGAAGCTGAAAGTATGTAATTTCTCAAGCAGTATAACAGGCAAACTCTATGACATGCACATCACTGTTGCTTGAATGTCCCTCCTCTGGACAAGCAGGGAGATCCAGGAGGCAGCTCAGGTTGATAGAAATGTTTCACTTGAACTCAAGTCTGACTACCTATGTGTTTTCAATATTGTTTTGTGATTATAAAACTAATACGTATTTACTGAAATGTAGGATCTCTGACAAAACACAAAAACATAAATATAAAAATCTATTTTAACCTCATAAAGGGGTGCTGTTAATGTTTTAATGTATTTATCTCAGTGTTATTTATACAATACGCATACACAAGCACATTTGCATGCCTTACCACTTGTGACATAACTGAGATTACAGAATATAGTATTTTGAATTATACTGCTTTCAATTTATATATCATTAATATTGTCCATCATGTAAAATATTCCTTGAAAACATTTCAATGGCTGCATATTGTTCCATAGAATAAATGTACCATTATATATTAACTTTTCTCTATTAATGAGTTTTTTAATTTTTCCAAACTTTTGCTTTTTCAAATAATAATTTAATAAACATCTTGATACAAGAATCTTTGTCTAATTGTTTTACTATATCCATACAGTAGATTGCTAAATGGGAAATTACTGAGTATATGGACTTTCTTTTTAGAAAGATGTATTAGTTTTTATTTCTAGAGGAAGTGTAAGAGAGTATTATTTTGTTATCTTGTTTTCAATACTGAATAGTATGACTTAAAAGTTCTTTATTGCTATAAGCACTGAAAAACAGCCACTTCATTGCTGTTTCAAGCCTCATAGTTTTTAAGAGGCTTCATTTCTCTAGGTAAAAAACATCATTGTGTGTATAGCACATTTTCTTCACAATGTCTACATACCATCCTTAATTTTCACAAATGCAACTGCTTGGTGATAACTATGATATTCTTACTGTAGGGTTTCAAGAAGAACTCACCAGTCTCTGAGGCTATGCCTGTGGAATCAACACACTAGAGCACAGGCTGCAGAAAAGGGAGGAAAAGGGGATGGAGCTGAGAAGGGGCCACTTCTCAAGGCTGGATCCGACCCTGAGGGATAGTCCTGTCAGAGCTGCTATAGCAGGAGGACTCTGGACACTGGGAAAGGAGGTGCTGGGTAACAGAAAAGAATCTTAGGATACAAAGGTATTGAGACAAGCAGTGAATAGCTTGTCTTACTGAGGATGTTCCTGAGAGGAAAGCCTCGGGAGGATGCTGGAATGAAAGAAGCCATTAAACACTCTTACAGCCATGGGTGTCGGACAGAGCTGCTCACTAGAAATGGAACAGGTCAGACCTGCCCATCTGGCGGGTAGTACTCAGCAGAAAATCATCCAGCTAGGAAGGCAGAGCGTGGTGTCCCAAGTATAAGGTGACAAGCAGATGGATTGCTGCGGTCCACTAAGACGGCACTTGACACTGGAAGTTCCTTGGGTGATCCCTGCTGGGTTTCCCTGACCTTGAAGGGGCATGGAGAGCTAAACATATTGTCAGCCCGAACAAAAGGCTAGACAAAGGTGTCGCAACAGGCAAAGACAGACCCCAGCCCTTAAGTGTGGTTTGGGGAAGGACCTGAAAAGGTAAGGTGACCCTGGATGATCTGATGATCTGGACAAATTAGGTCAGATCTTTAAGCCTAGACATCAAGACAAGAGGCCAGGTTTCTAGAGCTCATGAGTAAGGACTGAGCTGGGCATGGAGATCCTCAAGAGACTCCATGCATTCTTGTGGTGACGCCTAGGACTGAGGCCAGACTTTGCCTCTGGATGGGGCTGTGAGGTCTTGGCTATGGGGACTGGCAGGCTGAGATGGCATAGGGCCAGGGATGTCATCTGAAAAAACAAGCAGAGAGCCCTTGAGGACACCCCCAAACGAATATTGCATTTTGTTCTCATCATGCATGTTCATGAACGACTGGATGCTTCAAATGATAAATTGCAAGAGATTTATGGATGAACGGGGAAAAAAATGTATTTGTAGAGGCCTGGTGGGGAATGAACAAAAACCACAACTATTAAAGTAGGCTAAATGGAATGAACTAGCAACCAAAATGAAATGTGTTGTGACACTAGTCAGAGGAGGCTAAAAAGCAGAAGGATTTGTAGGGATGCATTTTTTTAAGGCCAGCTTGTAAATCAAGAGCATGAGATTAATGATGACTTTGAAATGGTCAAGGTATTGAACTGATTTTCTTAATCTGTCTTTAACAAGAGAAATGGAACCAAGCGGCTGTTTCAATTAGGAGGTAATAGGGAGTTTGCAAAAACATCCACAGTTGGTAAGAAAAATCTGGTGACCATATAAATATGCTGCTCAGCAGGTTCTGATGAGATTCACCCTTGAAGTGATGTCTGCAAATAATCCTCACAATGGAGGGAAAGGGTAGGCAGAGTGGGAAGGGGTCAGGAGACTGGAGAAAAGATGGAGGGGAAGCAGCCTATTGGGAGAGTGCCCTGTAAGCAGGCTGGTGGAGATGGGTATTAGAAAAGAGTTCTATGAGAAATCCCGAGTACTGTGTTGGGAGGGAGACATTCGAGCGAGCGAGTCACCACTCCAGGAAATACACCTTAGGATAAAGTAGTTAGGAACAGAGGGAAGGAATGTAGATGGTGGTTAGCATCACCATGATTTCCCACATGTCTTTATGTGTTAAAAACATAAAGACAGTTTGCCAGATCACTATGAAAGACTTTTTTGAAAGAGCTACCCTAGTTTTGAAGAGTGTAGGTTACATTTTGTTCAATCCAGTAAATATCTGCCCAAGACACATTACATGCCTCATAGATGTTGGAGGGGGTGGAGAAAGCATAAAAAACCCCAAAAAGTTACATCAAGTCCCTGCCTTTATAGAGCTTATGAACTCCTGGAAGTACCCAAACCAAATGGGAAAATAGTGCACAGTGGTGTAAGCTAACTTGTCAGCATGGGAGGTGCAGGCTCTGACGGTCAGGCCCAGGGACAGAGCTGCTCACGTGGACTGTCCCTGACATGACAGTCCTTCATGACATGACTTCCCTTCATGTCAGGGAAGACATGCAGAAGAGGGCACCTGAAATGGGCTTTAAAAGGAGGAGAGGAAAGGATCTAGGCAAAGAAAAGGGTGTGGGCTCCCCTTGCAGAAGTTAGAACAGCAGGTCATGTGTGATGGGAGAACAATGACCCACCTCCCAGAATATTGGAAATAAAAGCAAAAATAAACAAATGAGACCTAATTAAACTTAAAAGCTTCTGCACAACAAAGGAAACTATAAGCAAGGTGAAAAGACAGCCTTCAGAATGGGAGAAAATAATAGCAAATGAAGCAACTGACAAACAACTAATCTCAAAAATATACAAGCAACTCCTCCTGCTCAATTCCAGAAAAATAAACGACCCAATCAAAAAATGGGCCAAAGAACTAAATAGACATTTCTCCAAAGAAGACATACAGATGGCTCAACATCACTCATTATCAGAGAAATGCAAATCAAAACCACAATGAGGTACCATTTCACGCCAGTCAGAATGGCTGTGATCCAAAAGTCTACAAGCAATAAATGCTGGAGAGGGTGTGGAGAAAAGGGAACCCTCTTACACTGTTGGTGGGAATGCAAACCAGTACAGCCACTATGAAGAACAGTGTGGAGATTCCTTAAAAAACAGGAAATAGAACTGCCTTATGACCCAACAATCCCACTGCTGGGCATACACACCGAGGAAACCAGAATTGAAAGAGACACATGTACCACAGTGTTCATCGCAGCACTGTTTATAATAGCCAGGACATGGAAGCAACCTAGATGTCCATCAGCAGACGAATGGATAAGAAAGCTGTGGTACATATACACAATGGAGTATTACTCAGCAATTAAAAAGAATACATTTGAATCAGTTCTAATGAGGTGGAGCCTATTATACAGAGTGAAGTAAGCCAGAAAGGAAAACACCAATACAGTATACTAACGCATATATATGGAATTTAGAAAGATGGTAACGATAACCCTGTATACGAGACAGCAAAAGAGACACAGATGTATAGAACAGTCTTTTGGACTCTGTGGGAGAGGGAGAGGGTGGGATGATTTGGGAGAATGGCACTGAAACATGTATAATATCATATATGAAACGAATCCTGATCCATGACACTGGTTGCTTGGGGCTGGTGCACTGGGATGACCCAGAGGGATGGTACGGGGAGGGAGGAGGGAGGGGAGTTCAGGATGGGGAACACGTGTACACCTGTGGCGGATTCATGTTGATGTATGGCAAAACCAATACAATATTGTAAAGTAATTAATGTCCAATTAAAATAAATAAATAATAAAATATAAAAAAAAGAAAAGCAAAAAAAAAAAAAAAGAAGCTGATGAGAATAGAGAGCTCAGCTGGGAGGTGGGAGGTGCTCAAGTAGACAGGAAGAATTCCAAGTTGCAAAGGGTTAGAGTCCTCAAAAAAAAAAAAAAAAAAGCAGAGGACATGATTTGGTCCAACACAAGGAGTTATTTCGGTGTTCTTGAGTTAAGAAAGTGATGTGAGAAGAGTAAACTTACAGAAAAAGGGCCAAGAGAGAATTAATTCCACCCTGGAAAGGGAGGAGGGTTAACTAGGAAAGCTAGAGATGAATGGGAGTTTTGCAGGTTGAGAAATGGTGAAAAGGGTGTCCTGGTCAGACCATACACAGACACAGTATTATGGAAGTAGGTGTAAAGCTCCAGAAAGTCACCCAGAGACAACTATTATACCAGTGGAGTATGTACAGGGAGTGGCAGATGAGATAAGAAAGGTTACCTGGGGCCAGATTATGGAAGGCTGACTATCCAGCCAGAGAGCAGACTACTCCAGGCAATGAGAGGCTACTGAGCAACTTCTAAAGCAAGGAGTGACAAGACCAGAGTTATAGCGTTGTGCAGGGCAGGCTGAAGGAAGGAAAACCATATCCAACTAGGAAATAAAAGCTCACTCCAGCTTATTATTATTCTGTAACTACCCTTTAGCCAATTTGAAATTAAGATATAACTGAAATGTATGTTAATAATAAATTTTACTATATATTTAAGAAAAAAAAAAAGAAAGTAAGAGGTCCAGCCTTGTAGAACACAGGGAAGATTCGAGCAAGGACAGATGTTTAGGAGGTTATGTCTACAACATGAACATCACTTTTCCTGCCCAAACCCTGATCTAA
Organism: Bos javanicus; assembly: GCF_032452875.1. NCBI lineage: Eukaryota > Metazoa > Chordata > Mammalia > Artiodactyla > Bovidae > Bos > Bos javanicus. The sequence continues at coordinate 56,337,413 of NC_083868.1, read as the reverse complement.
CTACCACAGCCTCTCGGCTAAATGCTTGAACTGTTCTCTGAATCAGACACCCTACAGGGGTCCTCTCCTGCTTTGAACATTTCCATCATGGCAGCCAGAGTGATCCTTTTAATGTATAAGCAACGTATATCACTCCTCTGTTGAGAACTCTCTGATGACTCCTAAACCACACAAGAAGCACAGTCCTCATAATACCCCACAAAGGACTGATTACCTGATTCAGTCAGTGCCTACCTCCCTTTCCTTCTCAGATCTCATCTTCTACTTACTCACTCCTAGTCCTCAAATGTGTAGGCCACACTCCTGCCACAGGGCCTTTGCACCTGCTGCTCCCGCTGCCTGGATAGTTCTTTCCCCAGATGATATCCCCTAGACCTTGCCACTTCCCCCTAAATATCACCTTCTCCATGAGGCGTTCCCTGGACACTCTACCTAAAGTTATAAACCCTATGCCCCCAACATTTTCTAACTCCTTTCCCTACTTTGTTTTTCATTCATATGCATCACTTTCTAACATACAACTTATTAAACTGTTTCCTGTCTCTCTTACCCTCTCCACCCATGTTTGTTTTGTCCATTGCCATAGTCTCAGTATCTGCAGCAGACCTTGGTAGGCACTGAATCACACATATCAGATAAATGGATGAATGAATAAATAAATGTCACAGAAAGCTGAGAAGGGTTGAGAGTAAAATGGCTGAGAGCTCCAAGATGGAGAATTTGGTGATAACTATGGGGAGCTGTACAAAGGTGTCAGAGCCAAGAAGGAAACAAGGAATGCACACCCTCTCCCCAGAAACCCTGCTCTTAACTGTCCTTATCAGCCCTGTCTGAAACATGAGGCTGGGTTTTATAGAAGGGAATGGAATGTTCCCTTCTATGAAATGTGCAGAAGGCTGCACACTTTATAGAAGGAAATCATCTTTGAAGCATGATGTACAACTAACTGAGACCCATTAAGTGACCTGCTAGGACTTCCCCAGTAGCTCAGTTGGTAAAAATCCACCTGCAATGCAAGAGAACCCTGTTTGATTCCTGGGTTGGGAAGATCACCTGGAGAAGGGACAGGGTACCCACTCCAGTATTCTTTGGCTTCCCTGGTGAGTTAGTTGGTAAAGAATCTACCTGCAATGCGGGAGACCTGTTAGATCCCTGTGTTGGGAAGATCCCCTGGAGGAAGGCATGGAAACCCACTCCAGTATCCTTGCCTGGAGAATCCCCATGGACAAAAGAGCCTGGGGGGCTATAGTTCATGGGGTGGCAAAAAGTCAGACATGACTGAGCGACTTTTACTCTTCACTTCACAAGTGACCTGCTATATGAAAAAATCTCAACCTTTTCTTTCCAGGATATTCCTGATGAGGTTTTCAAACATGTACTTCCCCTCTTCTATCTTTAATTCTCCTTGATATTACTGAAAATAAAATCCAGTTTAATACTGGTCAGAAATCAGTATTAGTATGTTCTATTCACTTTAAAAGTTTATTATAAAAAGAGTCTTTAGAGGTTTCTTATGACAAATATAATTTACTGTTTTACAATTAGAAATTTCAAAGAACCTCAGATATGAGGAAACTGAAAATAAGGAATAAAAATAAAGATATGAGATGAGTGATACAAAGGACAGGATGGGAACGTGAGAGTGAAAAAAAATTGAGGATAAAACAAGAAATGGGTGGAGTCAAGTTTTTGCTAAAGTGCTCTTATAAAGAAATACTGGTAGGACTAGAGTTGAGTTGAGATCAATGCAAGAATAAACCAATGGCAGGAATAGAGACACAGACATAGAGAACAGACGTGTTACTGTGGTGGAGGGGACGAGGTTGGAATGAACTGGGAGAAGAGCATTGACAGACATACACTGCTATGTGCCCAGAGCCGGCTCACTGGAAAAGACCCTGATGCTGGGAAAGATCGAAGGCAGGAGAAGGGGACGGCACAGGATGAGATGGTTGGATGACAACACCGATTCAATGGACATGAGTTTGAACGAACTCTGGGAGATAGTGAAGGACAGGGTAACATGGTGTGCTGCAGTCCATGGGGTCGCAGAGTCAGACATAACTGAGCGACGGAACAAGAATGTGTAAAACAGATAGCTAGTGGGAAGCTGCTGTATAACACGGGGAGCTCAGCTCAGTGCTCTGTGATGACCCAGAAGGATGGGATGGTGGGGTGGGAGAAGGCTCAAGAGGGGGGACATATATGCATACATATTGCTGATGCACATTGGTGTACAGAAGAAACTAACATAACACTGCACACCAACTATACTCAAATGATCTTAAAAAATGAACAAACCAGTGGAGTTGGGGTGGAGGACAGGATGGGCCTGCTCCTGTTCAGAGATGGACAAGAGGAGCTGGAGCAAGGCTTTGCAAAAGTGCTCAACATCTCTGCATCCATCTGGTAATATGTGGTCCAGATGGTTAAGGACATAGAAAGTGTGTGTGGAAGGAACTGGGAGGCTGAAAGGACATTAGCAATTAACAGTGTTGGGGAACGGAGAGACTGACATGATGGTCTTTCACATGAGTGAAGCAGGTAAGAATCAGTCTTTATACACAAGACTACAATCAATATCACACCTCTTTCTTTTCTTCTAGTCAGCTTTTTCTAAAACCATGTTTCTACTCCAACAGGTGAGACTGGAAATTCAAAGCTATTTTTGTAACATTCTTTTCTTATTTGTTTCAAGATTATTTCAAAGTCCTGGGGTCTGACACAGTGGTGAGGAGGGGTGGTGTCTCTTCAGGTTCACCACCCTACTGCTCTTCTCAGCTGAGACTAGGACAATGAAGATTCTCACCGCCCATATTTACTGGGGAATTGTTCCCTCTGCTGCTGCTGCTGCTGCTAAGTCGCTTCAGTCATGTCCGACTCTGTGCAACGCCATAGACGGCAGCCTACCAGGCTCCCCCATCCCTGGGATTCTCCAGGCAAGAACACTGGAGTGGGTTGCCATTTTCTTCTCCAATGTATGAAAGTGAAAAGTGAAAGTGAAGTCGCTCAGTGGTGTCCGACTCTTAACAACCCCATGGACTGCAGCCTACCAGGCTCCTCCATCCATGGGATTCGCCAGGCAAGAGTACTGGAATGGGTTGCTATTGCCTTCTTGAGGCTCTTCTAAATACACAGAAATACCCGAAACTCCGTATCTCTTGACACCAACCATCCTAGAGCCTTTTTTTTTAGTTTGAGAGAAATTGCCTTTCTCTTCAAACTCTGTTCTCAGAACAATGGGTTTAGGCTTCTGGGAAAAAACACAGAGAAGAATAAAACCTCCCCTGAGATGAAGAAAGTACTCCCTTGAAAGGGGAAGGAGATAGGGGCAGAATATATAGAGAAAGTATGATAATTAAACATTATCTTGCCACTTACAAAGCCTCCCTAGTCCAAGAATAAATTAACAGTAACCAATCTAATGAAAGTAATCAGCTTACTTCAGTTTCTCTCTTGGTGTAGTCAGTGGAAAGGCACTGCCCACATCCCCTTTCAGAAAAGGACTTGCCCCAGCTTTCAGCTCCCGGCTTGATCCTGTTGCAAAGGGCCTCCGCACCCAAGAACATGCCATTTCTGGGCAGCCTACATCCAATGAGGGGGGCAGGGCATGGACAGGAGCCATTTCAGCTCAACGCGGGACATGCGTGCTACAAACCTCCCTGTGGATGGATCGATGCTTCACAGACCTTCCTCACAGTTCTAATGTCTTTCTGCCCTATTTTGCTTCAGCCCTTTACCTTCCACAGCTGTTTGTCTTACACTCAAATCCTGTCTCATCATCTGCTTCCAGAGAAGCCAACCTACAACAGTGCATCCAGGAGTGGTCCTCAAAGTATATCAATAACACAGGATTTGGGGGCCAAATCCCTAGTCACATGACAGGCAATGAGAACCCAGCTGGTGATAGAGGGAACACAGGCACCCTCTGGCCCAAGGGGACAGTCCTAAGGAACATGTAGGAATTATAAGGACAATGGGATTGTGTGAATTTTGCTAAGTGCCACTGATATACACCAGTGCATCCCTGATGGTTCAGATGGTAAAGAATCTGTCTACAATGCAGGAGACCTGGGTTTGATCTCTGGGTTGGGAAGACCCCCTGGAAAAGTGAGTGGCAACCCACTCTAGCATTCTGGCCTGGAGAACTCCATGGACAGAGGAACCTGGTGGGCTACAGTCCATGGGGTTGGGAAGAGTTGTACATGACTGAGAAGCTAATACTTTCACTGATACACAAAGCATAATGAAAAGCTGCAGGCAATTATTAGGCCATAGAAAAGTCAAATATAAAAATCAGAGGATCTCGCTTAAGTTAATAGGCTTGCATATCCTGCAGCTGAGGCCAAACTCAGGAGTAGACCTAGTGCTGATCTCCAGAAACGGTTAAACACCTCACCAAGCAGACCTGTTACTAGTTGGGGGAAAGGAGACGCTGACACTTGGGATGGGAATATCTGGGAAGATTCCCCTGAAAATGTTGACTCTCCAGAATCCTGGGATGACCAACTGTCCTGATTTTCAGTGACTGAGTGGTTTCCTGGGCGGTGGGACTTTCTGTGCTAAAAGTTCGATAGTCCTGGGCAAATTGGGACTAATCTTTGTCCTCTGTGCTGCTGTGCTTAGTGGCTTAGTCACGTCTGACTCTTTGCAACTCCCCTGAATTCTCTGCTAGCACTTCCCTCTTGCTTGGAATCAATATAGACGTCACCTCCACCTTCAAGATAGCATATGCTCTACTCAAGATCTACCCACACCTCTCCTCCTGGCTACTAGGCTTCTAAGTAGGATTAAGTCACAGCATAATCACCCTGGGAAATGCTGGGCCTGATAAGGAATAAAGGGACTTCACTCCAAAGAAGCTGCAAGGCCTAGCCAACATCCACTGGCAGATGCAAGGCAGTACCAGTTGGACTGGGTTCTGAGGCTGTGTGACTGAGCAGGGCTGGAACATAAGATCAGATGAGGGAGAGTTTATTGATTTGGGAGCATACTTCAAAGATACAGGATTTACAACCTGTCAAGAACCCTAGGAGATGATGTCTAGCATGGTACCTAGAAGCATGAAAAAGCAATGGTCCATCTACTAAGTGAAGTTGGAATGCCAGAATGTCCTGGAATATAGAGGAGCAAATAATTAAAGGGCTTAGGGGTATGGACATATCAAACACGACATAATTCTATATTATGTGAGGCCTTAAAACTAACTAAAAAGGCAATACCATGTATCAAGGTGATGCTAATGAGGCATGGCCTCATTATCTGCCAGGAATATCGTAACAAGGAGCTTCGGTATCACCAGTGCTCAGCAATGATGAAAGTACCACAAATGGAGTAGGAGAGTACCCTTCCCCACGATAGAATCCCACATTCTCTTGTTGTTGTTGTTCAGTCACTAAGTCATATCCAGCTCTGTGACCACATGGATTGCAGCACGTCAGGCTCCTTTGTCCTCCACTGTGTCCCGAAGTTTGCTCAAATTCATGTCCATTGAGTTGTTGATGTTATCTCATCATCTCATCCTCTGCTGCCCCCTTCTCCTCTTCAATCTTTCCCAGCATAAGGGTCTACTCTAATGATTTGGCTTTCTACATCAGGTGGCCAAAGTATTGGAGCTTTGGCATCAGTCTTTCCAATGAATATTCAGGGTTGATTTTCTTGCTGTCTAAGGGACTCACAAGACTCTCCTCCAGCACCACAGTCTGAAGGCATCTGTTCTTCGGCACTCGGCCTTCTTTATGGCCCAACCCTCACACGTGTACATGACTACTGGAAAAACCAAAGCTTTGACTATAAGACCTTTGTCAGGAAAGTGATGTCTCTGCTTTTTAATATGCTGTTTGGTTTGTTAGAACTTTCCAAGGAGCAAGCATCTTTTAATTTCACTACAGTCACCATCCACAGTGATTTGGGAGCCCAAGAAAATGAAAGCTGTCACTACTTCCACTTTTTCCTTCTATTTTCCATAAAGTGATGGGACCGGATGTCATGATCTCAGTTTTTTGAATGTTGAGTTTCAAGCACCGTTTTCACTCTCCTCTTTCACCCTCATCATTGTGTGAGAATCCCACATGATAAAGGCCAAGTGTGCGAATGCCTAGCAAGCCAGGTGGATGAAGTTACCCTAATGAACAGCCAGGTAAGAGCAGCAGCCAAGGGGGCCTGCAGAGTGTTATGGTCTTACAGGACCACCAGTGGCAGCTTGTCCTGGGAACCTCTTAGAAATGCAGTTCCTCAGGTCTCTTCCCTGACCGACTGAGTCAGAAACTGCAGGCGGGACCCAGGAATCTGAGTTTTAACTAACTCTCTGGGTGATTCTAATGCAAGCTGAAGTTTGAGAACCTCTGAGTTAACAGAACACAGGTAAATCAAGACCAACTTTGAAAGCAGGGCTATGCCTGAAAACCCAGAAAGTCAGCATGTGCTATATGTTTTAGAAAAGGCTTTGTTTCCTCTTTAGCCAATACAACAATGTGAGAGTTTATAGAGAAGTCGCAGCTTAAGTCTCTATGCCCTGCACATTTCTACTTAGAAAATCCAAATTTTAGGGAATTAGCAACTGTGAGCTCTGAGCAATTGAACAGTTCTGCCCATCTGCTGCACTGAGCAAGGTAACATTCTTCTGCCCAGCAAAGCAGCTTTTTGGTTTGCTTTGAGCTGAGAAATGCAGGTCAAAGGCATCAATCCCACACTGCACCTCTGGGCTTTACCAGTAAGTAGGAGGAGAAGTGTTTAGAAGCAGAGAGGCACATTGTGGACAAAAAGGTTGGGATGTTCTTAATCACGATTCATGAACTAAAGCCAACTTGGAAACTCAGGTGGCGCTGGTGGTAAAGTATCTGAATGCAAATACAAGAGATGCGAGGTAGATCCCTGAGTTGGGAAGATCCCCTGGAGGAGAAAATGGCACACCACTCTAGTATTCTTGCCTGGAAAATTCCACGGGCAGAGGAGCCTAGCCGGCCAGTCCATAGGGCCTCAAAAAGTCAAACATGACTGAGCATGTGCATGCACACACATACACAGACACATAATTAGACTAGAATTTCAAGGGCTAAAGTTTGAGATATGAATTAATTATTTTCTGGATGATTTTCCATCTGATTTCTCTAGAGCTTTTTTTGCAGCAATTTCAGGTTGTAGAAGGGATTTTTTTTTCCCCCCCCGTTTTACTTCTTGGTGAAAGCATAAATCTCAAGGCTTTTCCCAGAACCTCTGGGGAGAAGAAATTCAGAGGCAAAAATATCTGGTTGCAAGAGTTCATGATTCTGTTATCTAAACATGAACAATCATCATACCCAATTTTTTTGACTCCTAATTTGAATTCTTCTCCAAACCGACTATTTGTGTAGAGTATGTCTGCTCTTTTGTTTACTGGCTATTTCCTACCCATTCAATACCCAACTAAGATATAACATGTTCACCTTTGTTCTGACTTCATTCCAACACTGCTTTGACCTTCTGGGAAGTGTGAGGGTATGTAGTTATCTGTCTTGTGGCAATATGGCCATGATTTCAGAGAATGAAGGCTGAGAAAGAGCCATAGGCTATTTGGGAGTCTAACAATATAATGGCAGGACAGACAGGTGTGGAGGTGAAGACCAATGACAGTCAGGAAGATGGTAGCTCTAGTTTCTGATGACTCTATGTCATATGTGCAGTAAGAGATGGTCTATGTCAACACTGTACTAGCCAGGAGGCACCACCTTGCAGGTGCCAACTGTGTATGTCCCTTCCCAACTGAAGTTTCCAATAAATGAGCATGGTAAGTTTCTCTATTTATTTAGGTTTTCTTTGATGTCTTTCATCAGCATTTTATAATTTTCATCACTGAGACCCTATATAGATTTTGTTTAATTTATACCTAAGTATTTTATTTTCTTTGGCACAATGGCTCACGCTTTCCTCTACATTGATGAACATACACAGTGTATTTATAATATTGGTTTAATGATCTTTCTTTATCCTCTAGGTCAGAGGTTAGCTAACTATGGGTCAAAACCAGCCTGCAATATGACCCATGAGCTAAGAATGACTTTACATTTTTAAAGGATGGTAGAAAACAAAACAAGACAAAAAAAACACATCATCAGCAGTCAGGGAAATTATAAAACAGTGAGACAGCACTTCATACCTACTAGGATGGTTATAATTAAAAAGAGCAGATAACAACAAGCATTGGTAAGAATGGGGAGAAACTGAAACCCTCAAACACCGTTGGCAGGAATGTAAAATGGTGCCGCAGCTTTGGCAAACAGTCTGGCAGCTCCTCAAAAGGTTCAGTCTGAGTTCCCACATGATCTAGCAATTCCACTCCTAGGTATATATGGAAGAAAAATAAATACATATGTTCACACAAAGGCTTGTACATGAATAATACATAATTCTTTCCAGAAAGTAGGAACAACCCAAATATTCCTCAACTGAGGATTGGATAAATGTGGAATATCTATACAATGGAATATTATTCAGCAATAAAAGGAAATGAATAAATGCTGTAAGCATGGTTGAACCTTGAACACATTATGCCAAGTGAAAGAAGCCTACATATTATGTGATTCTATTTACATGTAATGTCCACAATAGGCCAATTCACAGAGATAGAAAGTAGACTGCTGTTGCCAGGGGCTGGGAAGTGGAAGGGGGACTGAGGCAAGGAGCAAATAGGAGTGGGCTTCTTTCTGGGGCAATGAAAATAGTCTAAAATTGGCTTTGGTGATGATTACAAAATTCTCTGAATAACTAAACAGCATTGACTTTTAGAATTTAAGAGGATGAAAATTATGGTATCTCCATAAAATGTTTCTTTTAAAGTGGTTCCTATTTTGAGAGCTAACAGATCAGTAAAGCATCCATCCCTAAAAAAATTCAGGAATTCCAAGTTAAAAAATGTAAGAACATATTAAAATTTATCATCTAGCACTAATACCATTTCATTAAAGAAGGGACATTTTAACACCTAAAGACTAATCAGGAATGAAGAACAGTTTTTAAATGGAATAAATTCAGTTTCATTTAAAAAGTATTAAGTAATTTCCACAAGCAATTACAATAATATGTAACTTGTCACGTTTTAAAAAATATTTACAATATTGCTTGAAGTATAAAAGTACTCCTGTTACTATTGTTAAAATCATTTTTAAAAAAGGACTTCAGTATAGAAATTTACTACTTCTATGAAAGATGTTCTTTAAATCTTGAATTTTATAGTCATGTAATTAGGTTACTAATCTTTATGTATATTTTAATCATACTTTATTTATCAATAATGAAAATGAAAAAGTTTAGTTGATAAAAACTTTATTCAAAACATATCAAGAACCACATAGTTCAAAACTGCAAAAATAAAAGACAATTTCTGGTAACTTAAAAATAAAGAGTATCTATAAACAACCACATTAACATCTACTATTTATAATACAATTTCAAAACCAAAGCTAATCTCTGTATTTCTATATCTTGATACATTTGAGCTAGAATCCTCCTCCTTACCTCACTATATTATTATGCAACCCCTTCAGTTTTAACAGTTAAAATATAACTTGGGTATTTTCTGTATACTATTAATCTCTTCCCATACTGAAAAATTGAGACAGTTCAAATGATTAGAAACTAATTTTCACTTAAAAAAAAGAACAGGTTAGTAAAACATTTCTTTTGAAAACTTCTCTGAATTGAGCTACACAAAAACACATTTCTACTTGAGGACTCTCCAGATTATTCACTATGCATTTATATATATATATAGTATAAGACATTTGAAAAAAGCTTTTCATCTTTTTTTTTTTTTTTTTTGGTCAAGATTCACACTACCCAGGTGCTGTGAAACAGCAGAATTAACCCCAGTTTATAAAGGGAAAACAAAGGCACCATAGTGAGATCTCACCAGGGCCAGAGTGAGACCACATTTACTTTCTGATTTATGTCCACAGCCAGATTCTCTTTCTGGACGACATTAATTTGTTCAATGATGGAAGTAAGTGATGTGGGATTTATTGTGGGAGAACTAGTTCTGGCTCTGTAGGTAAAAAGTTCACAGGGTGGACAAGGTAGAGAGGACAATTTCAGTGTGAAACGGGTTAATGAGAAGAAAGTTAAAACAGGAGTACAGACTCTATTCAGACAGAGATCACTTTTCAGACATATAAATAGCAAAACAAGGATAGGAAAAAATAATAGCTATAGAGTTTCTCATTTCTAAACCAAGGGGCTTTTACAAAATCACTTTAAAAGTAGGAGCTTTCTTGAAGACAACCCTTAAACATCTTATTCTCCCCGCGCTCCATAAAACTCCTGTAAGGTGGAGACTACCAATTTTTTACTAGGGATGAAAGTGAGAAGTAATGAAGTTAAGAGGCTAAGAATGAATTCTCACATGGAGAATGAATAGGCTGGAGCAGATGTAATGTCTTAAAGCTTTGGTTTAAAAATAGAAACAGAAGGTAAAGGATAACAGGAACTTTTCTGGATGGACAAGTGGAATAATCCAGGGATCCAGTAACAACACCACCTACTTAACATTTTTCTACAAAGAACTTGGAATTTCAAGTACATAGTGAAACCTAAGATGACAAATGTTCTTCCGGGTATTGAAATGCTCAGTTGAAGGGAATATAGCAATAAGTTCTCATAAGACCACATGAAAAAACAGAGGCATTAATAAGCCACAGTGTGGATAAGTGCAAACTAAGGCATTTAGGACAAAATAATGCTGCCTGTAGCTAAAATATGATGGACATGGAGCCAGCAACATGACTTCTGAGAGGAATTTAATTTAGCCTGATCAATGAGTTAGGGTGGATTAAAGGGAAAAAAAAAAAAAGAAACAGAAAAGCTGGTCATTATTGGCAAGAATAATGAAAGCTAAAACAACGGTGTCCATGCATTTGGGAATCAATGGAACTCTCGTCTTTATAAACCCACTGTGAGTTATTAAGGGACATTACGAATGCTTGAAATACATTCCTAACCTCTGGAGGAGACACATAAGACATTTATTCATGGCTGTCAGACATATTTGTAGCAGGATAGGCCACAGTTCTAAGCCAGTGTGGCAAATCTGATGTTCTGGATTCCCAAGGGGTTTTCCCCTGCAGTCTCCTCCAATCAACTTTACAGTTCAATCCTGTACCACAATAATAAATACAACCAGTTCAGGCCATAATATCAGGGGTCCTGCTGGGCCACAGGGAATCTGATCATAAAATCTTTAAATAGTAATGCTGGGAAAAACCTCAAGAAGGGAACTGTTTAGTCTCCTACCTCTAGATGGAGTAAAACATTGAAACATCTCAGAAAGCAGGTTTTTGTTTGTTGAAGATTGTTTGGGATCACAGTCATAATCTAGTAATAATTTCAAGTCCATTAGGTCTATCTCCTTGGAGAAGGCAATGGCAACCCACTCCAGTACTGTTGCCTGGAAAATTCCATAGGTGGAGGAGCCTGGTAGGCTGCAGTCCATGGGGTTGCGAAGAGTTGGACATGACTGAGCGACTTCACTTTCACTTTTCACTTTCATGCATTGGAGAAGGAAATGGCAACCCACTCCAGTGTTTTGCCTGGAGAATCCCAGGGATGGGGGAGCCTGGTGGGCTGCCGTCTACAGGGTCGCACAGAGTCAGACACGACTGAAGTGACTTAGCAGCAGCAGCAGCAGCAGCAGTCTATCTCCTTGGGTCTAAATGACCTGTGTGTGCGTACGTGTATGTGTGTTTGTGTGTGCGCGTGCACTCAGTAAATGATATGCTTCCTGTATAAACTGTATGCAAGTGGCAACTGTAAACAACACAGCTCTAGAATGGGAGTCCTTAGAGGACAGGGCCCAGCTGACCTATAATTCATGGAGGTGCTGCTGTTTTCCATAAATATTCACAACATCTGAAATGCAGGCATTTATCCTTACACCTCACTGCTAGAGGTGACAGATATTGCATATAACTAGAACTTTTTGATCACAACAAACTGTGGAAAATTCTTAAAGAGATGGGAATACCAGACCACCTGACCTGCCTCCTAAGAAATCTGTATGCAGGTCAAGAAGCAACAGTTAGAACTGGACATGGAACAACAGACTGGTTCCAAATTGGGAAAGCAGTATGTCAAGGCTGTATATTGTCACCCTGCTTATTGAACTTACATGCAGAATACATCATGCAAAATGCTGGGATGGATGACACACAAGCTGGAATCAAGACTGCCAGGAGAAATACCAATAACCTCAGATATGCAGAAAGAGAAGAACAGAAAGCCTCTTGATGAAAGTGAAAGAGAATTAAAAAGTTGGCTTAAAACTAAACATTCAGAAAAGTAAGATCATGACATCCAGTCTCACCACTTCATGGCAAATAGATGGGGAAACAATGGAAACAGTGACAGACTATTTTTTCAGGCTCTAAAATCACTGCATACGGTGACTGCAGCCATGAAATTAAAAGATACTTGCTCCTTGGAAGAAAAGTTATGACCAACCTAGATAGCATATTAAAAAGCAGAGACATTACTTTGCCAACAAAGGTCCATCTAGTCAAGGCTATGGTTTTTCCAGTAGTCATGTATGGATGTGAGAGTTGGACTATAAAGAAAGCTGAGCACCGAAGAATTGATGCTTTTGAACTGTGGCACTGGAGAGGACTCTTGGGAGTCCCTTGGACTGCAAGATCCAACCTGTCCATCCTAAAGGAAATCAGTCCTGACTATTCATTGGAAGGACTGATGCTGAAGCTGAAACTCCAATACTTTGGCCACCTGATGTGAAGAACTGACTCATTGGGAAAGACCGTGATGCTGGGAAAGACTGAAGGCGGGAGGAGACGACAGAGGATGAGATGGTTGGATGGCATTACTGACTCGATGGATATGAGTTTGAGTAAGCTGTGAGTTGGTTATGAACAGGGAAGCTTTGCGTGCTGCAGTCCATGGGGTTGCAAAGAGTTGGACGTGACTGAGTGACTGAACCGAACTTTTGGTGAGGGCGGTATGTAGGTATGTAATTTGATATACATCATGGCCTTATCCCCCAAACACTGGCTGGGATATTCTGGGGGAATGGACCAATGAAAGGAATTTATTCCCAATCTCTGGAATGGAGAATCCTTTTCTTTGTCAATGGTGGTTTCCCTTATCCTTGAAATATAGAAGGAACGTCTACATCATAGTCTCAATTGATAATGTTTGATAAAAAGATGTTTAGTGTCATCTGAATTGCTGACATTCTCTTTATTCTAGTCTACTTGTAGTTCCAAATTTCCACAATCAAACAAACATGACTAGACAATACTTTTCCTATTAAATGGAAATACATTAGAAATAAACTACTTTATATATTTTGGCAATTAAGGCAAAAAGGCATCTGAACCTACTTCTAACCTTTTTGCAGAAATAATGCTAAAGTATTATAAAAAAACGCTAAAGCAAGGTAATAAAAGGGGCTGGAAATAGATGTTTATAGATGTGAGGATTTTCTTGCATGTGTGAACTCCAAAATTTTTTTCAACTGTGAATTTAAGTGGGCTTCTCTCCCCTCTTTCTCTGATGCATACATGCATACACATACACACATACACACACCCCCATCCTAAGCAGGAAAAGGCTGCCACTAAGGAGAAATGCCCGCAGGTGGCTGACTTTAGAGCGGTGAATATAGTGCATCCCAGTGTGAAAGTGTGGTAACAACGAATCCTTAAGAAATTCTGTTATGTTGAATGTAATTTAAATTATTTTGGTGATTGTTAAATGGTCTTACCGTACACCCTAGAAGCGTTTAGTTAACATCTGAAATTTCCTAGTTGGGAATATAGCCTCCAAAGGTTGTTAGTTAGCATTCGAAAAGCTTATTTCAGAGGCTACTACCACAAGAGTTCAGCACCAGAGACTTTGTTAATAGGTGATTATTTTCAGTGGTCAGATTAATGGTGTTAAAGGTATGTGGATTGGCAAAAATACTACAGGGCACTCCATCCTTTCACAAACAGGGCATACAGTGCTAGCAAGCCCACTAGCTCTAGGATTCCTAGAGTACTAACCTGCTCTGTGTCTAGAAGTTGAACAGAATCAGGCTGCCTGACATTGAAGCAGCTGTAGTATTACTGGATTCACTTCTAATAGCCCTTTTACACAAAATATTGATAGTCTCTCTAAAAGAATGGAGTGGGAACTTTTTCAAGCTTACATGACAGGTTGACTACTATAGGATGTCTGTTCTGGTGCCTGCTTGTTTATGTACATGAATAATGCAGACTCTGGCTTAAAACCTGATTTCCGTGTAATATACCACCTAGTAAGGTTGCGGGGAGGAGACCTACAGCCCTCATCTACTGGAAGCCACCAAAAGTGAAAGTGAAAGTCACTCAGTTGTGTCTGAGTCTTTGCGACCCCATGGACTATACAGTCCATGGAATTCTCCAGGCCAGAATACTGGAGTGGGTAGCCTTTCCCTCCTTCAGGGCACCTTCTCAACCCAGGGATCAAACCCAGGTCTCCCGCATTGCAGGCGGATTCTTTACCAACTGAGCTATCAGTCAGAAACCCACCAAATCATCTAATAATTCCAAGTGACCAAACTGATAAAGTCCAGCTTACAACAATTTTAATGGAAGGAAGACAAATACCTTTCAAGGGCCATAAGATGAATCCAGGCATAGTCCACAATTGAACAGGCTTACAAACAACAGTTTCTGCAAATTGCCCAAGGATGAAGGGTGTTGCCAGTTCAGCACAGGAACAAGAGAAGCACAGAACTAGACCACAGGTAGAGGCCCTGACATTTCTACGTTCATTTCAACTGACCACCCCGCCCCCCACACACACATGTGCATGTTGCAGGGAAGCCAAGGACAGGTAAGAGTCTTCAAAGTTAACTAGCAGATTCTGACACTATTTCTTACGTGTGTGTTCTCAGTTGCTCAGTCACGTCTGACTCTTTGTGACTCCATGGACTGTAGCCCACCAAGCTCCTCTATCCTTGGCCTTCTTACATGTTCTAAAATTGAATAGAACATATAAGAAAGCCAAGGATAGAGGAACCCTCATAGAAGAGAAAACAAACCACTGCCTTTTAAAAATTAATCTAAAGTCTTATCCCATTATGTCAGAGCAATCCTAAATCATGCTGACACTAGTTCAGTGTGGTGTGCAAAGAATCTGGTGATCTGCTATTGCAGCGATGATGCATGCTCCTGGAGGTTAGGCTATCTACAAAATCAAGGCTGTGTGTTTAAGATGGAGCATGCACACTCCCCCTTGAAATGCAAAGCTGCAAGCATAAGTGGATAAGCACTCTGGGATTTATTTCTGGTTCAGTGTGTTTTAATAAACCAGTTATGAGAAGAGTATCTAGTATCAGCTGTGGCTTACATCCTTAAGCCTCCCTCACGGATCTTGAAGAGTCTGACTTCCAAATTTAACTGTCCATCCTCAAGTGGTCTAGACTCCAAATTTAGAGATCAACAAGCTAATTTTGGATGGCATTTTTTGCTTGAGGGAGCTTGTTGATCAAACCCTTTTAAAGCTCCATTCTATTCCCCTCAGTATTTAGAGAGAACAGATGGAAGGCACCGGGATAAGCAATTATACAGCTTCTGTGACCCATGTAAGGGGCCAACAGCTATAAAATCTACCAGTTTGTTAAAGAAATATCATAGCTGACAGAGAAGCAAAGAGGATATTGAACTAGCTGGCTGTTGCAAGAGGTGTCTACACCCTGAGATTTCTTTTCTATAACTACACCAAGAATGTAAAAACTTGCAATAGTGGCTACTTGTTGGTAGGGAGGCAGAAATACAGGTCAAAGGGTTCTGAAGCTCAGTGCTTCCAATCTCTTTCCCTAGTGCCAATGAAGACATCTCACTTCCCCTTGAGGTCCAAGGTCTTCTTTTGTAACACTAATCCAACAATTTGCTCCCCACCAGGACCCAAGAAACCATCCCCCATTTTTAAAGCTCACTAAAGGAGTGACTGCACCTCAGTATCTTCCACTGTAACATCCAGTATGTATAAACCACTTCCTTATCAAGGAGAGCTCTGTCTAGAGTCAACTTTCTACTGGAAGACATTGCAAGGATCCCTATACCTTCAGTTACATTAACTCACTGATGGGATTTCAAGTAATAAAGTTAGGTACCTTCTTTCTGGGCCAGCTTGCTAGCAAGGGCAGTGAACTTATTTTGAGGTAGTGCAGTGATACAGCAATGATGGTCCCTGGTATTTACCCTTTGATTCCATTTAACTATCATCTTTTGGGGCTTCCCAGGTGGCTCAGTGGTAAAGAATCTGCCTGCCAGTGCAAGAGATGCAGGTTCCATCTCTGGGTCAGGAAGATCCCCTGGAGAAGGAAATGGCAACCCATTCCAGTATTTTTGCCTGGGAAATCCCAAGGACAGAGTAGTCTGGCGGGCTAGTCCATGAGGTCACAAAGAGTCGACATGACTTAGCAAGTAAATAGCAATGACAACTATAATCTTTTACAGAACTGCCGGTCATCCATGTAAAGGAGGGTGGCATTGTATTACTACTGTAGAACAACTTGGATAATTTTTCTGATAAAGCAAGGCAACTGAAAAAAGGAAATAAATACACAAGCAAGAAATAGAGTCAGAGGAATGTGAATCATAACTTATCTTTGGTATCCCAGTAGAAATCTATGTTAATATTCTCCTATCCCTTGAAGTTTAGGTTGGAAATGTGTACTATTTTATTTCAGTGCTTATGTCACTCTTTCCTAATATATGACAAGTCTGCAGTGTTTTCATATCTGTGACAGACCCATAAGCTTCCAGAACACATAGTAAAGCAATGCTTGTCTAAGATGTGAGGACGGGACACTGACACTTGCACGTGTACCTATGCTCCCCACTCTGCTCACCCCATTATAATTGCTACCTTCAAAGCTCAGTGAGGAAAAGTTGGCAAAGGGAAGTGAGAAAATTCCAGACAGACACTGGCAGGCACCAAGATGTTGTAGAAAACACTAGTAAGCCAGTCACTGTAATATCTGCTGTTAGCATCTCTTTACACTTATTATTGACCAGGTAAAGATGGGGAGGAAGGATCAAGGACCACATGTGGGTTTAGCACACAGGCCATATTAATGCGGCTTTTTTGTTTTTTGGTTTTTTTTTTTTAGGTTTTCAAATTTTTGACCTGGCTTTTAAAAGCAAGGATTATTTCATGGTGCTTTTTCCATCAGGCTTTTTTTTTTTCCCCCTGAGGTAGATAAAACATGGACAATAAGAAGTCTGAAGAATGCAGAGGGTAGCTGAAGCCTGTGTGGACAGGATTAGTTTGAAAGAAATTTCAGCAGTGAAAGCTGAGCCTGTCATATATAATACCACAGAAAAGAGGGAAAAGGCTCAAGGCTGTCCACCATTTAGAAAGGGCTTTTAGATTTTAACAGGTGGGAAATGGGCTAATCTGGACTGCAAAGAACAGAACTGTGGGAACAATGACCGAGTAAGAGAAGAACCTTGGTAAGCACACAGTTCATCAAGACTAGGTTGATGATAGCAAGAAATATACATCCCTCAGGACCTTGGTGATCCTGAGATCATAAGAAGGAACACACAGTACAATATCACACGAGTATAAAAGCAACCAACAGACCTGAAGGTTTAAACTGCCTTTTGTTATGTTTTTGGGATAAACAATAAAGTATGCCTCTTAGCCTCTTGTTTGTAAGCAGGTATTGTTAACTGTACTAAACAAGTCAGGAAAGCCCAAATTCCACGACATAATTAGTGAGATGGATTCTGAGCTCTTTTTTCTGCCTGTTTGAATTACAAATGAACAGGCTGGTCTGCCTGAGACCCAGTGAGGTTAATATTCCCAGCTGGGGCCTTTCTTTCTGGAGAATCACTGCTGTCATCCCAGGCAGATGCTCTACTTTTAAATGAACATGTCATTGTAGGCCAAGTGTTAGTAGTTAAACGCCATCATC
This sequence comes from Bos javanicus, assembly GCF_032452875.1. Classification (NCBI taxonomy): domain Eukaryota; kingdom Metazoa; phylum Chordata; class Mammalia; order Artiodactyla; family Bovidae; genus Bos; species Bos javanicus. The sequence continues at coordinate 56,319,484 of NC_083868.1, read as the reverse complement.
ACAGAAACACACAAAGCTAGAGTCAAGTTCACAAACACAGCTGGTGGCTAAGAAACTCTTAATGAAAGAAAGAAATTTGCTCTTGGAGCCAAGTCATTCATCACAACTTCCGATACACTTAGACTGGGATTGCTTTATATGAAAGAGAATAAAATCATAACTATTGGCCTCAGTTTCTCTCCCCCCAATCTAAGAATAAACATTTGTTAAAACAGCACTGGAGAAAGAGGACCTTCACACATAATGTTCCCGGGGATTGATGTAGACTCCCTCCAGGTCGCTATATGGATGGTGTCTGCCAGGGCTCCCGTCTTGGTAGTGCATCTGATCATACAAGGGGTACATCTGCTGAGTCCCGTCCTCCCCCACTGGATTCTCATCTTCACAGTCGAATCTCCTGCTATTCAGTCCATTCTAAAAATTCAAACATTGCTTACATTAGTTGAGCAGCTGTTTGCATTTTTTCTAGCTCTTGGGTGAAAACAGGCAAGCACAGAATTCATTACACACAAGCTATTTATTGAATGGCAAGGTGTCAACAGCTTATCATTTTCTAGTCACTTGTTGCTTTTAATACCTAAGAGTGATGGCATCTCCTAAACAGAAAACTGTGACTAATGGGGACTGTGGTCAGTTTCAGGCTTCGAAATTTGGAACTGGTCTCAGTTAAGGTAAACTGGAGAAAAACAAGGTTGTGAACTGCAGGAGTCTCTCAGCAAGGCTCAAGCTTGGAATCCATGCATGAGATAATACAGAGATTTAAATTAAATAACCAAAACCAAACCAAAAGAAGCCTCAGGATTCAGAAATGGGGAATCAGGGGAGAGATACAGTGAAATGCATAGGTAATATCTGACTGTATGCCCAACATGGCTGAGAATAAGAAATGCTTTCAAAAAACAGCCTCTTGTCTTGACCTTTCTTCCTTGCTTGACTCTGGGTCACAGCTGATACCATAAAATGAACTTCCCTGGTGCTCTGTGTTGTCGCTGGTACTGATCCTCTGTCAGGTTATTGGTTTCATATAACTTGATTACTTCTAAGAGGAATAAACCAGCTCAAGGACTTTACGAAATCACACTACAGGTGCTCAGATAGCAGAGGGGAAGAAAATGAAGTTGCATGGAAATAAAATGATCTTTTAATAAACATGGTGGTCACTGGCTCCACCTGGGCTGACCCCGTTAGAGGATCATGTTACTCACAGGGTGCTGGACATTTCCAGTCTCTCTTTCTTTGAACTGAGTCTGCAGAGGCAAGTGTTCAGTCTGGAGGGAGAAGACAGAAAAAGACATGCACTTTAAAGCACAAAGCACATGATAAAACAGATCAACCAAGACCACTAAGACTCCTATTTTAAAGAGCCAACCGTGTCTTGTTAAATGTCTGCCAATGAAGCAAACTGTTTCACGTGAGGATGGGAAAAGCAACGGCATTTCCTGAGTGTTGTCTCTCTCTCAGCTCCAGCCTTCTTGTAGAGGAAGAAAATGCACAGAACATCTCCTACAGAAGCTCTCATGCAAACTGGTTTGCATCTTACTCAAGGGAGCACTCAGCACAGAAGGGCTCTTGCCTCTTCCTGGTGGAAGAGGCTGATATTTTGAATCGGCTAAAAGGGGTTTGGGGTGGTAATGAAAGGTTATTCTGTTTTTATTTATAGATGTATATATGGTCTGCTTCTCTTCCTCTCGCTACTCCTTGTCTCCCAACCCCAAACAGCTCATAAAAGGGATTCATCATTTCTAAACCTCAGCCTGAGAGAATGTTTCTCAGCTTCCCCTTGGCTTATAAACACATACTTACCTTTCAGCCCCAAGTTCAAATATCATCTCTTTCAGGAAGCAGAGCACAAAACCCTCAGGCAGAGAGAGTCACTTTCCTTTCTGTATTTTCACAGCATGTGTAATTTTCAAATCTATTTGCTTTCTCCTTCACTGGACTGAGGGTGCTGGCTGGAGTATTTACAGACATTACCTCATTTAATTTTTATAATAATTCTGTAAAACCCAGGTCTTTATTTTACAGATGACTAAAACGGAGGCTCAGAGTGGTTAAGTAAGGTGTCTCTGATCACACAGCTTGTAAGTGGTGGATGCTTTGTCTGATTCCTAAACCTATATTCTTATAAGCCCTGCTTGCGCCTAGAAAAGAGACGTTCAAGAACTGTAATACAAGAATGCCTGAAAATCCCAGCATGTGGGCACATCTATCAGCATGTTCTTCATTTCACTGTCTTTGCTTAGGCTGTCTTTTTAGTCTGGAATGTCTACCACTTAGCCTCTGGCACTTGAAATACTACCAATCTTGGCCAGACTAAAGTCAATTTTTTTTTCCTAAAAGGCTTTTCTGCAGTACCCATCGAAGTTAATTTATTTACTCCTACTTTTCCTGTTGTTCTTATTCTTATTTATACCTCTATTATAGCAGACATCATGATCTGTTTTTTAGTTCCTAATGTTTTTATCTTTCAATCCTAGCGAGCCTTTCCTGGCCATCCTCCTCCAAACCCACACCCTAGCCTGTGGGTCTTTCATAATAAGTCAATCACTAACTAATAACTTCACTGAAATATGAACTATCAATTCTTGATATCCTCTGTCATATGCCACATTATCCAAAGCATAAGATATCTGTGACAAATTTGTTCCCCCGTCACATTCTGCATGACTCTGGGGTGCTTTTGGCATGATCAGTTGATACCGACAGTACACAATGGTAAAAATTCAAGGCAAGGCCTGTTCCATGGACCAATCACATGGGGCCTTGTGCTCAGAAGGGTCCCACTTTGGGGTTCAATGTTCTGTGGTTGCCACCTTAGATTGCTTAATGATTTTATTATGAATTTGTGGTTTGTACGTGGCCAAAAGGACAACAGAGCATGCTTCAGGGACCTATAACTTCGGCCCAAGGGTGTCCTGCCTCCTTCTGCTTGTCTATGATTTCTTGGCTGCCACCCCCAGACCCTCCCAGTTTCCCCTCTCTTCCCCTGTCCCGTGCCTGCTGCTGCCCTCTGCCCTGGCCAGGGGCCTGAGTGCTGGTACAGGGAAGTCTGGGGTCAGGAGTGCATGCCCTCCACACCACAGAGCATCTGGCGGCTGGCAGGAGGATATGAGGACACGTTTCATTGAGGCCAAACCTCTTACGTCCATATAGGAACCCAGTCTCCATACTGAAAATCTTATTTTTTAAACAAAGGGCCCTGCATTTTGCTTTGCACCGAGACTACAAATTACATAGTTGATCCTGGTCCAAGAAAAATAGACTCAGAAAAAAAAAAAACACCTAAAATTAAAATTAGCATTTTCTTTTGTTTCCTGGCTATTTTAGATAAGCCATGGCTTTATGGGTGGCTCAGACAGTAAATAATCTGCCTACAATGCAGGAGACCTGGGTTTGATCCCTGGGTCAGGAAGATCCCCTGAAGGAAATGGTAACCCACTCCAGTATTCTCGCCTGGAGAATTCCATGGACAGAGAAGCCTGGCAGGCTACAGTCCATGGGGTCGCAAAGAGTCAGACACGACTAAATGACTAACACATACACACATGGCTTTATGAGCAAGAACAGCATAGCTACCCTTTTCTCATGGCCTGAGCTTTAAAATCAGCAAGTACACTTGAAAATATTGGACAAGAAAAGAGAGTTCCTAGGACAGAGCAGGAAGAAATGGTGCCTGGACACCACGAGCAGTCTTCACCTTCACTGACTGGACAATCAGCAAATGTTAAGTTCTTATTCTCTATCTAATATTGTAATTCTCTATCAATAAATCATTATACCTCACACGAGTCCGTGAATTTTGTAATACAACAGTTGGTCAAATTCTTTATATAGACAGAAGTCCCACACGTCCTAGGGATGGCCCTGCATTAGGGACCAAGACTATGGATGCCTGCCTCTGCCATGTATTGGCATCTAGCTTCTGACCAGATACCTTAGGAACTTAATTTTATAGTGGCTGATAAATGCGCTCTCTTTCTGCTAGTCCATAACTACTCCAAATGTTACATATCTGACTTTCTAAAAAATTTAATCACAAGAATATATAGAAAAGTGTCTTACATGATACCTCACATGTGACTGGTGCTTTGCATATGTAAACTGAATTAATCTATGGTATTTTAATTGGTGGATATATGGTATATATTATTATTCTTGTGTTTTTTTCCCAGAAAGCCTTGAGAGAGTCTGAATCTCTAAAACATATTTAGACTTCCCTACTTTACATGTACTATCTTGTAACAATTTCTACTGAGCTGCAACCCATACTTACTTTCCTGATTCACTAAAGTCATGTAGATTTTCATTCCTGTCTTCCAAGGTACTAACAAACTAGTTTTTCAAATTGTATTATCATAATGAATATTTTTACTTTCTCTGACTCAAAAATAAATCTCCACATGTTACTATGTGTTATATTTTATTCTTTCTGTTTAGATAAGACTTTAAAACCCCATAAACAGAGCTTTAAGAGTTACTAAAGTTTATTTTCAGTGATAAACAGAATCAAGATTTCAAGCTGCTATTGTCAACAAGTCTACAATCACACTGGACACTGCTTGCTCTGGCAGTGGAAAAACTACAAACTAGAGTTCCAGTTGAAACCATTATTCCCCTACTGAATTAGAATTCTTTTGGTCTTCTCTCATATCATAATTTCATCCTCAAAATACTCTTATACTTCCTTCCATGTCTTCCTTTTGCTCACATTCTTTTACTCTAATTTATAAACCTTAAACATTATTTTTTAAACACATTCTCTTACCTTCCCAAATGTTTCTCTAACATGTTCCCTCCAATTTCTAGCCCCAACTGACATCCATCCATCCGCCTCTTCTACAATTTTCTTAAGCCTAGAGAAAATTACTGCAGATCACTCCCACATCTACCAGAACTTCCCTATCGTTCTCTTATTTTTCAACTCTCTCACGCATATTTGCCATGGATTCCTACCTCTTGGCATGACAATATGTTCAAGCATCTGCCATCTTCAGAGATAAATGAAAAGATAGTATCTATTAAAACTTCAACATCTTAAATTCTAAAAGGGCATATACCTCTTGAAACTTCAGCTTAACAAGATAACTAAAACTCATTACCTGCTGAAGGACCATCCATCCTCTCTCAGTTCCTAAGATTATAAGGGAATATAAACTAAGCCATGATCAGTGTGTTCTCTTGGCATAACTCTACGAGCTTTGTCCTGCTTCATTCCGTATTCCAAGGCCAAATTTGCCTGTTACTCCAAGTGTTTCTTGACTTCCTACTTTTGCATTACAGTCCCTTATAATTAAAAGGATATCTTTTTCGGGTGTTAGTTCTAAAAGGTCTTGTAGGTCTTCACAGAACCGTTCAACTTCAGCTTCTTCAGCATTATTGGTCAGGGCATAGATTTGGATTACTGTGATATTAAATGGTTTGCTTTGGAAACGAGCAGACATCATTCTGTCATTTTTGAGACTGCATCCAAGTACTGCATTTCAGACTCTTTTGCTGACTATGAGGGCAGACAAAGATGGAGAAGCTCTATACAGTCAGCAAAAACAAGCCTGTGAGCTGACTGTGGCTCAGATCATGAACTCCTTATTGCCAAATTCAGACTTAAATTGAAGAAAGGAGGGAAAACCACTAGACCATTCAGGTATGACCTAAATCAAATCCCTTATGATTATACAATGAAGTGGGAAATAGATTAAAGGGACTAGATCTGATAGACAGAGTGCCCGATGAACTATGGCCGGAGGATCATGACATTGTACAGGAGACAGGGAGCAAGACAATCCCCAGGAAAAAGAAATGCAAAAAAGCAAAATGGCTGAGGAGGCCTTACAGATAGCTGTGTAAAGAAGAGAAGTGAAAAACAAAGGAGAAAAGGAAAGATACACCCATTTGAATACAGAGTTCCAAAGAACAGCAAGGAGAGATAAGAAAGCCTTCCTCAATGATCAGTGCAAAGAAATAGAGGAAAACAATAGAATGGGAAAGAATAGAGATCTCTTCAAGAAAATTAGAGATAACAAGTGAACATGTCACGCAAAGATGGGCTCAATAAAGGACAGAAATGGTATGGACCTAACAGAAGCAGAAGATATTAAGAAGAGGTGGCAAGAATACACAGAAGAACTGTACAAAAAAGATCTTCACAACCCAGATAATCACGGTGGTGTGATCACTCTCCTACAGCCAGACATCCTGGAATGTGAAGTCAAGTGGGCCTTCGGAAGCATCACTACGAACCAAGCTAGTGGGGGTGATGAATTCCAGTGGAGCTATTCCAAATCCTGAAAGATGATGCTGTGAAAGTGCTGCACTCAATACGCCAGCACATTTGGAAAACTCAGCAGTGGCCACAGGACTGGAAAAGGTCAGTTTTCATTCTAATCTCAAAGAAAGGCAATGCCAAAGAATGTTCAACTGCCGCACAATTGTACTCATCTCACACGCTAGTAAAGTAATGATCAAAATTCTCCAAGCCAGACTTCAATAATATGTGAACTGTGACCTTCCAGATGTTCAAGCTGGATTAGAGGAACCAGAGATCAAACTGCCAACATCCGCTGGATCATTGAAAAAGCAAAAGAGTTCCAGAAAAACATCTATTTTTGCTTTATTGACTATGCCCAGCCTTTTACTGTGTGGATCACAACAAAGTGTGGAAAATTCTGAAAGAGATGGGAATTCCAGGCCACCTGACTTGCCTCCTGAGAAATCTATAGGCAGGTCAGGAAGCAACAGTTAGAACTGGACATGAAACAACAGACCGGTTCCAAATAGGAAAAGGAGTACGTCAAGGCTGTATATTGTCACCCTGCTTATTTAACCTATATGCAGAGTACATCATGAGAAATGCTGGGCTGGTGAAGCACAAGCTGGAATCAAGATTGCCAGGAGAAATAGTAATAATCTCAGATATGCATATGACATCACCCTTATGGCAGAAAGCAAAGAAGAACTAAAGAGCCTCTTGATGAAAGTGAAAGAGGAGAGTGAAAAAGTTGGCTAAAAGCTCAGCATTCAGAAAACTAAGAACATGGCAACTGCTCCCATCACTTCATGGCAAATAGATGGAAAAACAGTGTAATTAGTGGCAGACTTTATTTTTTTGGGCTCTAAAACCACTGCAGATGGTGACTGCAACCATGAAATTAAAAGACGCTTACTCCTTGGAAGGAAAGTTATGACCTAGACAGCATATTAAAAAGCAGAGGCATTATTTGGCCAACAAAGGTCCGTCTAGTTCAGGCTATGGTTTTTCCAGTGGTCATGTATAGATGTGAGAGTTGGACTATAAAGAAAGCTGAGTGCCAAAGAATTGATGCTTTTGAACTGTTTTGTTGGAGAAGACTCTTGAGAGTCCCTTGGACTGCAAGGAGATCCAACCAGTCCATCCTAAAGGAGATCAGTTCTGAGTGTTCATTTGAAGGACTGATGTTGAAGCTGAAACTCCAATACTTGGCCACATGATATGAAGAACTGACTCACTGGAAAAGACCCTGATGCTGGCAAAGATTGAAGGCTGGAGGAGAAGGGGACCGTTGGATGGCATCACTGACTCAATGGACATGAGTATGGGTAAACTCCAGGAGTTGGTGACGGACAGAGAAGCCTGGCATGCTGCAGTCCATGGGGTTGAAAAGTGTCGGACACGACTGAGCCACTGAACTGAACTGATAAACTAAGCACTCTACAACTTCATACCTGGTATGTAATACCTAGTATCTCCTCCATTGCTTCCTTCCCAATTCAAGCATCTGCTAAGCTTCCACATCACTTCTTTGGGTAACTTTATACCACCACCTATAGTACACCAGACATAACAAAATATTTTCATATTTACTATTTTTATAAAACCAGAGAATCTCAGAGTAAAGATTACGTGAAGAATGCATGAATAATGAACTTATTAATAAACTGTCAGGATTCCGCCTGAAATGTCTTGAAAGACACAAAATCCTTCTTTCCACAGCCCTAATGGGATCACTAGTAAATTCCACCAAACATTTAAAGAATTAATACTACTCATAAATTCTTTATGCAAATGAGAGAAAAGAGAACATTTTGTAACTACTTTTATGAAATTAGCATCATTCTAATAACAAAACCAGGAAAAGGTATTACAAAAAAAAAAAGAAAAGTTTTTATTCCTTTCATCCCAAAATCTTAAATGAAAACAGTCCTCTACATTTTAATACTAAACAAATCGTGGCATATTCATAAAATGAGGAGTACTACTCAGCAATGAAAGGACATTTATTTATGCAACATAAATCTCAAAAATATTATGCTAAAGTAGTTAGACACACAAAAGCATGCTGTCTTCCTTCCTCTGTGAAATTCTTTATAAAAAATGTAACTATTATTCTGTGATAGAAATCACAGTAGGTGTGGTGCGTGGTATGTGTAAGAAGTCTTTCAGGTGATAGAAATGTTCTTGATTGAGATAGTATACATGAATGTATACATTTGGCAAAGCTTATCAAACTGTACACTTAAAATGGGTCAAGTATTATGCCAATTATATCTCAATAAAGTTGGTTTAAAAAAAAAAAACAAACTATGCCTTTCCATTTTATCATCGTCGTTCAGTTTTGCAGGAGTATGCACACGGAGGGAATCAGAATGGGAATTCACTGACAGTCTGGAATCTGGTGTGATACAAAAACATAGTAACTTCTCAATAAATACTTCATACCAGATCATCCTTGATGCAGGAGTTTCTCGACTATAATATTCAATTGCTTACTTGTGTTCTAGTGACTGAGTTCCTAATCCACAGATATGATTTTACCACACTAAAGGAATAATACATGAGGAAATGGTTATCATACATAATTCACTAAGTATGGATTCCTCAAGGCACGAAGGATATTACTTTGCTATCAAGTACCTCTTTAAACCATGACTAAAACGGTGAACCACAAGTCAATTTCCCTTTCACTTTTATTAATAGTTGTGAGAGTGGCCGGCTATGTTGTATGAGCAACTATAAAGATTGTGTTCCAATCAAGCAAAATTTACTACGACATTAATTGGGCACTTGTTTAATGAGATATATAATTATTACTGTTCTCTGCAATAATTACCCAAGCTATTCACATGAATGTCTCTTATTAGTATAGTAGACCCTTGGCATTTACAGATTTTTTTTTTTTTCTTTTTTTTTTTTCTTCCAATTTTATTTTATTTTAAACTTTACATAATTGTATTAGTTTTGCCAAATATCAAATGAATCCGCCACAGGTATACATGTGTTCCCCATCCCGAACCCTCCTCCCTCCTCCCTCCCCCTCCCCATACCATCCCTCTGGGCCATCCCAGTGCACCAGCCCCAAGCATCCAGCATCATGCATTGAACCTGGACTGGCAACTCGTTTCCTACATGATATTTTACATGTTTCATTGCCATTCTCCCACATCTTCCCACCCTCTCCCTCTCCCACAAGTCCATAAGACTGTTCTATACATCAGTGTCTCTTTGCTGTCTCGTACACCGGGTTATTGTTACCATCTTCTAAATTCCATATATATGCGTTAGTATACTGTATTTATGTTTTCCTTCTGGCTTACTTCACTCTGTATAATAGGCTCCAGTTTCATCCACCTCATTAGAACTGATTCAAATGTATTCTTTTTAATGGCTGAGTAATACTCCATTGTGTATATGTACCACAGCTTTCTTATCCATTCATCTGCTGATGGACATCTAGGTTGCTTCCACGTCTTGGCTATTATAAACAGTGCTGCGATGAACATTGGGGTACATGTGTCTCTTTCCCTTCTGGTTTCCTCAGTGTATGCCCAGCAGTGGGGTTGCTGGATCATAAGGCAGTTCTATTTCCAGTTTTTTAAGGAATCTCCACACTGTTCTCCATAGTGGCTGTACTAGTTTGCATTCCCACCAACAGTGTAAGAGGGTTCCCTTTTCTCCACACCCTCTCCAGCATTTATTATTTGTAGACTTTTGGATCGCAGCCATTCTGACTGGTGTGAAATGGTACCTCATAGTGGTTTTGATTTGCATTTCTCTGATAATGAGTGATGTTGAGCATCTTTTCATGTGTTTGTTAGCCATCTGTATGTCTTTTGGAGAAATGTCTATTTAGTTCTTTGCCCATTTTTTGATTGGGTCGTTTATTTTTCTGGAGTTGAGCTGTAGGAGTTGCTTGTATATTTTGAGATTAGTTGTTTGTCGGTTGCTTCATTTGCTATTATTTTCTCCCATTCTGAAGGCTGTCTTTTCACCTTGCTAATAGTTTCCTTTGATGTGCAGAAGCTTAAGGTTAATTAGGTCCCATTTGTTTATTTTTGCTTTTATTTCAATATTCTGGGAGGTGGGTCATAGAGGATCCTGCTGTGATGTATGTCGGAGAGTGTTTGCCTATGTTCTCCTCTAGAGTTTTATAGTTTCTGGTCTTACGTTTAGATCTTTAATCCATTTTGAGTTTATTTTTGTGTATGGTGTTAGAAAGTGGAAAATATGGAACGCTTCACGAATTTGCGTGTCATCCTTGCGCAGGGGCCATGCTAATCTTCTCTGTATCGTTCAATTTTAGTATATGTGCTGCCGAAGCGAGCACGGCATTTACAGATTTAACACTGCTGGTTTTAACCATTCACGAGTGAATTTTACAAGGTTATGACAGGTTGTAATTTCTAACTTTGTTGAGAAACAGATTTGAATACAGACTGAGATTTGTGTTATGGAATAGTTATTTAGCTAGTTAATGAGCTCAGCAACTGCTAAGCTGTGTCTTTGTTATTCTCAACTCATTTACGAATTCTATAAAAGACAGGGGTACTTAAGAAAGTAGGGTTTCTCAAAAGCCTGTGGACATTTCCTCAGTGAATGTCAAAGGGGTGCTATATTAATCAACCTTTTCCTTTTAAATTGAGAAATTGTTTTCACTAATTTTTAGTTAATTCTTAGGTATCTAGTATCTAGAATCAATTATGATCGATGCACTATACATTATACAGATTGAATGCATAAAGACTTTCTGGATCTTATGCCCTAAGACTTGATATTTTATTTGCTTATAACTCCTCTTTGCTAATTATTGGGAGAGTAAGGCTCATTTCATTTGGTGTGCTGCGATTCATGGGGTCGCAAAGAGTCGGACACGACTGAGCGATTGATCTGATCTGATCTGAAGTCTCATTTCTATGTTCTGTCCATGAACTCCATTGTATAAATCCTTCCCTGTTAACACTCTAAGAAGGTGACTGGGAGGTTTCCCCCAAATCTTATATGGTGCTCAACAGAGTATATGCTCAACAAACACTTGCTGATGTATTATCCATACACAGGATCTGTTCTGACTCTCACTCTCAGTCAGCAGTCCCTAAAAAAGTCTTGGGTGCTAGAATATGTTGAGAAACCTGTGCCTGGACTCGAAGCCTTGGGTCTAAAGTCCCGACTACAAAAATAGGGCACAGTTAGGTCTGAACTGGTTCAAAAAAAGAGTGTGAACACCATGAAAATAGATTCTAGATCCTTAGGACTCAGAAATTTTATAAAGACAGACTGGAGAAGAGAGTCTAAGGTAAATGGAAGATAAAAAGGCTCTGCACAGTAAGAAGAACAAGTGTAACTTGTAAGGACCGACAAGGTATTTCCCCTACTCCTCGCCCCTTAAGGCAAGTATTGTACAATAAGTTTTGAATGTCCTTATATTCTTATACGTACATCTCCTAAAGGTGAATTTTATCACTGTTCCTATAATGGAGATGAGGAAGCTGAGGCTCAGAGAGTTAAATCAATGTTCCCAAGTTCAAAGAGCTAAGATTCAAATTCAGTCTGTGTCTTAAACCATCACACAAAGCTGCCTACCTTCCTCTTATGAGTATATCCAGTCTCTTCCTAATTTTACTGTAGAAGAGGCCCCAAAAGGAAGAATACAATGGGCATTTGAAAGGGGAGAGGGCATAAAACTGAGGGGAAGGACTGGTAATGTTCAGTACTCGAGAGTTTTGCCACCTGCTGAGTCACCTTCGTCTGAAATGGTCAAATACAAACTATGGCTTAAGTTACTTTACTTCCTGCTCGGGCTTCAGCCTCGATTGAGGAAAAAGAAAGGCGGGGCTTTTCCTGAGCAAGCTAGGACTCTCAGAGTCCTAAAGTTTCATCTGCCCCAGCCCAGGGCTGAACACATAATAGTCATTTGCTGTGGGATAATACTTTATAAAATTAACTGAAGGGCATTTTCCCTCCTGATTTATGGTTTATACCCTTCAGTGATATGGTTAGTGCCTTAAAATGAAATGTCTAGGCCCTTAATTTATAATGTTAAAGATTGTAATGAGGCAATTACAAGCAGAAATGCCTACAGAACATCCTCATGGCAAACTTTTCAAATGCAGACTTAAATCATGAGGCTTTTTATAAGAGAGAATATTAGATGTCTTATCCCACAAGGTAGCTTTGGGTTTTTCTTAAGTCCCCACAGAATTATAACAGCCTAGCAGTTGTTGAAAACATTGTCTTATCCAAAAGGAAGACAGTGTTCCTTCTTATCATTGGTAAACAAATGCATTACTTTTACTGAGTATACATTCTAGATTTTAATTTTTCAAAGTAAAATCTGATATGACACATTTTAATGAAATTTCTTGCCTTGACTGTGGTCTTACTTAATAATCCTTACCTTAAACTACACAAAACAGTGATACTTCACCTAAATTGTAATATGTATGCAAAGCCAAATACCTAATTAAGGCAGACAGATGATAAAGATGATAGAAAATTATTTGCAGGCAAAAAAGACATTCACATACAATACTAAGATTTCCTCCCCCATCATTAATGCCACTCATTGAAGGATACAAACCAAATGATTATGCATTCATATGTGCTAATTTCCACAACTAATAAATACCTGCACATTTTAACACCAGAATGCTATGCTGTGCTTGTCACAGTGGGCATCTTTGCTCTTAACCCTTTGCCTTAATGCTGTACCAATTATTCAGGCATACCACTTTATCTCCAAATTTGCCCACAGGGTAAACCTTCAATCCAGAGCTACTGATATACATTCATCTATGCACCTAAACGCCCTCAAAGAAGGGGTTAACTACCTCCTCTGTATCAGGCACAGTACTGTACTCCAAGTTACTATGTACAGAAATATTATCTTGACAAACCAAATTCTAATTCCTCTCAAGAAACTACTAATATGGGCCTTCCCAAGTCTTACATTTAATTCATCATTCCTGAACTCATGGTACTGGAAAAAAGATACTCTAATAAGAACTTTTCTGTGGTTAATGTTATGCTATTCTTAGCTTAAAAAGATTTAAAAAAGTAAAAAGAGCCTCCTAAAAATCTTTAACACCAAATATATTTTAGATTGTGAAACAAAACATAATATATTAAATGTAGAGTACCACTACTCTTATATTCCTTCCTGAAGAAAGGTGAGAATAATATATAGGAATCATTTCCCTTACCAATAACCTACAATTCTATTGAGAGTGTAATAAAAAGGAAGAAAATGAAATATAAATAAGTCTTTATCTGTTCACTAAATGATTACTCTCCTATGAACAATCTAAAGGATCCTGGAATATATTTAGTTAATAATTACATGTATTTTTCCTTTGGGGTCTTACATTTGATTGAATGTAAGAATTGTGAATTTTCCTGAAAATAAAAAAAAGATATATAGGTAACATACACTGTTTCTTCTTCTAAAGGAAAATAACCTAATAATAGTAAAGAAGGCCAAGACAGAAGAGAAATCACCTGCTATGGAAAGCTAATATTAACCTTCAGGGACTGCAATTTTGTAAATATAAAGCCCAAAGCAGGCCATTTTGTTTGAAATAGAGAAGCAGATATAATCCTAGTTTGGCACTAATGTGTTGAGCAACCTGCACAAAGATTCCTTGAGCTGGAATCCAGCTCCTGGATTAAGCACAACCAGAACTGTCAGTGACAGCAACAGAGTTCACAGCACCAGTGGTTTAAGGAGGAGGGTGCAGTAGAAATGACACAGGAAGAGGATCCTTCTGGTGGAGATAAGGCTGCTTAGCTCCTAAAATGAGTCAAGGATCTTTTGCACACCTTCAAACTACCCTAGACTCAGAATTGAGTGTTTAAGATACGCTGTTAAGAGATGCCTTTCTTTATCAGGCAAGAAACACTGCTTGTGCTGTGCTGTGCTTAGTCGCTCAGTCATGTCTGACTCCTTGCCACCCCATGGACTGTAGCCCACTGGCTCCTCTGTCCATGGGGATTCTCTGGGCAAGAATACTGGAGTGGGTTGCGATGCCCTTCTCCAGTGGATCTTCCCAACCCAGGGATTGAACCCAGGTTTCCAGCATTGCAGGCGGATTCTTTACCACCTGAGCCACCGGGGAAGCCCAAACACTCCTTACTAACAGTTAAACAACAGTTGACATAGCATTGTGTCTTCATGCACACATGATTTAAATGGCCAAACAAAGCCTTAAGTATTTTCTGTTAGCCCCCAGAACAGGCTAACAACTACAAATAACATGTCATCCACCAAGTCTGGATTTGTTGTAAATGCCACTTCAACTGACATTCCTTCACAGATACTGAAAGGACTTGTCTGTTAGGACATGATTGCTTCCATTATTTGAAACTAAGAACTAAAGGTGAACTTCTGGGGGAAAGAGCAGAAGTAGCATTTTTAAAATATCAATTCATAAGATATTCAAATTAATTCCATATTCATGGCATTTAAAGTGACAGAATTATCTAATCCCTGCCCAAGCTGGAATGACCATAGGCTGTGGATGCCCCTGATCAGAATGGATCCTACTTGGAGAGGCCTCCTTGGGAGCCATCAGCAGGGGCCACTGAAGCAGCAGCAGCTCTTTTCTTGGTTCTGGGCAGTTAGTTCAGACACAAGGCTCCTGAGAAGTGCCATCATGTTAGGGATATCTACGTAGCCTGAGAGCTGCTGGAAGTTTTGGTTCTACTGTTTATGAGAACTGATCTCTACAGAGATAAACTTCAGTCTTCTCTAAATGGTCTGGAAATAAACAGTCTGTACTGAAATACCCTAATCATTAGCAATATTCTGCCAATCAGTTCAGTTCAGTTCAGGCACTCAGTCGTGTTGGACTCTTTGCAATCCCACGGACTGCAGCATGCTAAGCTTCCCTGTCCATCACCAATTCCCGGAGTTTACTCAAACTCATGTCCATTGAGTCAGTGATGCCATCCAACGATCTCATCCTCTTCTCCTCCTGCCCTCAATCTTTCCTAGCATCAGGGTCTTTTCAGATCAGTCAGTTCTTTGCATCAGGTGGTCAAAGTATTGGAGTTTCAGCTTCAGCATCAGCCCTTCCAATGAATATTCAGGACTGATTTCCTTCAGGGTGGACTGGTTGGATCTCCTTCAGTCCAAGGGACTCTCAAGTGTCTTCTCCAACACCACAGTTCAAAAGCATCAATTATTGAGCACTCAGCTTTCTTTATAGCCCAACTGTCACATCCATACATGACCACTGGAAAAATCACAGCCTTGACAAGATGGACCTTTGTTGGCAAAGTAATATCTCTGATTTTTTAATATGCTGTCTAGGTTGGTCATCGGAGAAGGCAATGGCACCCCACTCCAGTACTTTTGCCTGGAAAATCCCATGGATCGAGGAGCCTGGTAGGCTGCAATCCACGGGGTCGCTAGGAGTCGGACACGACTGGGTGATTTCACTTTCACTTTTCACTTTCCTGCATTGGAGAAGGAGATGGCAACCCACTCCAGTGTTCTTGCCTGGAGAATCCCAGGGACGGGGAGCCTGGTGGCTGCCGTCTATGGGGTGGCACAGAGTCGGACACGACTGAAGTGACTTAGCATAGCATAGCATAGGTTGGTCATAGCTTTTCTTCCAAGGAGCAAGCGTTTTTTAATTTCATGGTTGCAGTCACCATCTGCAGTGATTTTGGAGCCCCCCAAAATAAAGTCTATCACTGTTTCCATTGTTTCCCCATCTATTTGTCATGAAGTGATGGGACTGGATGGGATGATCTTAGTGTTCTGAATGTTGAGTTTTAAGCCAACTTTTTCACTCTCCTCTTTCACTTTCATCAAGAGGCTCTTTAGTTCTTCTTTGCTTTCTGCCATAAGGGTGGTGTCATCTGCACATCTGAGGTTATTGATATTTTTCTGCTGATAGGGATGCCAAAGAACTTATCTGTTCCCCTGCTCAAGGAACTTACAGCCTTGTTTCATGTGTCTTCCAAGTGGTTAAACAACAAAGCAAGACAGTTTGAATGCAAACTAACTAAAAGTAGGAAACCTGTCTCATGCTTCTACTTTTTCTCTTCTATCACAGTGCCTATCATGCTTTAGATATATAACCATCTGATCTGATTATAGGAGAAGGCAGTGGCAACCCACTCCAGTGTTCTTGCCTGGAGAATCCCAGGGATGGGGGAGCCTGGTGGGTTGCAGTCCATGGGGTCGCTAAGAGTTGGACAGGACTGAGTGTCTTCACTTTCAGTTTTCACTTTCATGCACTGGAGAAGGAAATGGCAACCCACTCCAGTGCTCTTGCCTGGAGAATCCCAGGGATGGGGGAGCCTGGTGGGCTGCCATCTATGGGGTCTCACAGAGTCGGACACAACTGAAGCGACTTAGCAGCAGCAGCAGATCTGATTATAACCTCAAATAACTACAGGGCCACAATTTCTTAACTGAAAGTTTTAGGGATGGATATATTTTTGATTGGGGGTTCCCAGGTGGTAAAGAATCTGCCTGAAATGTTGGAGAGATAAAGACTCGGGTTCAATCCCTGGGTCAGGAAGATCCCCTAGAGGTGGGCATGGCAACCCACTCCAGTATTGCCTAGAGAATCTCATTGACAGACAAGCCTGGGGGGCTACAGTCCACGGGGTCACAAAGAGTTGGACATGACTGAAGCGACTGAGCATGCATACATATTTTAGAATTCAGAATTTTTCAGATGTTTAGAAAGGTGATATATACTTATTCCATGTATTTATAAAACATCTCCTGAAAAGCTTGCTATAGAACTCCATAATCAAGCATATAAATATTTTTGCAATGGAAATATGAACATTCACATTAAGTGAAGAAAGTGGTGATTATGTATAGCTCTATGTATAGAGTCAGCAGTTCAGGTGAGATTTTGGTGCAAAATGAGTTTAAAAAAAGTTAACTGCCTAGAGATTTTTACAAATGTAGATAACAATTGTGGACCTATAATACACATCGTAAGAATGTCAGAAGTTCAGAGGCTAGAGCAATCAAGGTAAGCTGTGGAGAGGTGAAGGCTAAACACTACTAGTGAGAACCCAGACGTTATTGGTGGGGTTGGAGGGCGCATCTGACCACACTGAGGGTATGAGGTCTGACCACAGAGCACCAGACAGAGTCTCAAGCCTCCAGAGCCACCCAGATTCTAAGTTATAGACAGCAGGGCCTGAGAAACATCAATCTAACCAATGATGCTTATCATGCTGATGGTGAGTGTGGCTAGGTTTTTAGAGCACAGGAGAATCCGGGATTTGACCAATAGCAGGGAGTGGAGAAGGGGAAGTAAGAGAGGCAGAAAACATCAACAGACCTATAGCTATAAACCAAGTCTGTGGATGCTGCAAGCATGTAGAAAAAAAGATAAAATAAGAGGAAAAAAGAAGAAACGTAGGTCATGTACTTCATTAAAGGTTTATGGGGCAGAAAGTCTATTTGTCCATGAAAACAAAAACAATGTGGTTAATAGCAGAGATTATTACTACAGATTGAGTTGAATCACGAGAAAAATCACATTCCATCCAGGAAAACAACATAGATTTTTCAATAGCACAATGAAAGAAGAAATGAATACTCACTCAATTGTAGGAAGGAGTATATTACAGAGGCCAGCTAAGGGGGAAAATGATAGTTCTTAAAGAGCGCACAAAGACTGTAAAATACCCCGGGGAGGCGTATCAGGGGGGTGAGTGAGCAGCTCATATTATAGACATTGAAGCAATTGTGAGGCTGGGGAGGAGTAGTAGAAGGGAAAAGGCTGCTGTGCCCCAAAAGATGGGTGACATTTTACCGGCCCCCATAAAAGATTAAGGTGAATCAGAGCTGATTCAAAGAATTCTGATCAAAAGGATCATGCATGATTTGCAGGCGAAAGATCCAGAAGAGGTGAATGCTGCTGGCCTGAAATTGACAAGACGCAACAAAATAGGAGAGGTTAAATGCTATCACATGGAGGAAAACACCACTGTTCACGTGAAGGCGAAGAGCATCTGGTGGTTCTGTAATAGCCCTTCCTTGCTTGAAGCATGTTATATTAAAGAACAGTGGCATGCACTTGGGAGAGGAGTCATGTTTTCCTAACAGACTCAGAATGGGTAACACATCAAAGAGAGTAAGCACCATCTGTGTATTCAAGGAAAGGCATAATGTTTGCTTCTGACTATAGCCTGTTTTGTGTGTTTTTTTTAAATGTTGCATTTCTAAGTTGCTTGGAACAGAAGAAAGAATATAGTCAATGTAAGTGCCTTAAAAGCTCCAAAAATCTTCCATCACTTTTCCTCCAAAGAAACTCAGACTGCTTTGCTAGAATCTCATTTTTAGTTGCAAAAAGATTTGGGCAAACTCAGCAGTGAGGGTTAGAACAGACAAAGGTTCTCAGAGAGAATTATGCAGGATTTCACAGTAAGTCGAGGTGCTTTCCTCTGTTCATAGAATAAATGAGGCCTCCAACCAATGTGCATGGTGTTTGGCAGATCAAAGAAAAAGGCCAACAGGAAAAACAGCCTCTGATAACAATTTGTGGGTAGAGAATTTTCTAACAGATATCACCGCACCATTAAGAATGCAAGTTTTACTTCTTATCACGTTCAATAACTGATCCTAAAGACTCACTTTAATTTTCTCCTTCTAAAGTCATTAATTTTCTCCTTCTAAAGTCAGTTTTGAATACTGCATTATCTTATATTTAGTATGCTTTGGAGAAATACACTTT
Source organism: Bos javanicus (assembly GCF_032452875.1). Taxonomy (NCBI): domain Eukaryota; kingdom Metazoa; phylum Chordata; class Mammalia; order Artiodactyla; family Bovidae; genus Bos; species Bos javanicus. The sequence goes on along the minus strand of NC_083868.1, from coordinate 56,300,524 downwards.
TTCAAAAAGTAAGTACATAAAGAAGCTAGGTAATTCAAATTTCTAAGAAATAAAATCCAGGCTAACTTCAGCCACCAAATATGTGGAGAAGTAGATATAAAAGATCTTATTTTTATATTCATCCTTCCTCATCTAGATTTTGTCAAGAATCCAAAAGAAAAAGGTGTAACAGTACAAAGTCCTCAACTCATATATTTTTAAAAGTCAGTTTGGTTGAATCTGCATTCACTTGAAAATAAGAAGAGATGGCTTAGAATATTTAGATGATTAATAACCAGTAAATGCCTGAATGTTTCCCTATTTTGTGAAATGTTGAAAAAAAAATCTACCTTAAGAACTTGGCTACAAATCTGTGCAACAGATCTTTAACAGGGCTGGATGAGGAAGTGAGTTGTTCTGAGAAAATGCATGCATGTCACATTGTAGCTAAACATTTTTTCTTAGCAGGGGATGACTATATATATATATGTGTGTGTATATATATATATATATCTCAACTGTTTTTAATTTAAGAGCTTTTTTCCTTATGAGGTTCCACCCATATGTGAAGTGGGTCATATGATATCTTCTTACAAATAGCTTTCAAATGGCAACATGCACTGGAGTATGGAGCTCTGTTCTGTACAGTTGCAAAGGCACCTGATGTGCTGGAAGAAGACAATGCGTCCAACTGTAGCAGCCGCGCCTCTTCTAGGTGTATTCTCAGAGGCTGTGGAATAACATAGCTGCTAAAGTCTAAGACTGTCCTTAATAGTTGATGAATCCAAAGCAGCAGCCTGGTTTAGTCCTTTTCATTTGAAGAATTCTAAAATGTTACTGAAAGAAAAGCCTCAGGAATTATCCAGAAACAAATGCCCTGCTTTCACATTTGAGGGTAGAGAGAGCCAGAGAGATAAAGGGATTTCCCCAAGGATTCACCCATGATACAACTGGGACACAAATCCAGATCTGTATTTCTTGACTCCCAGGCCAGTGATCTTTCCAGTATTTGTGACACAGTGTGGACTCTCACACTAGCCTGGCTGGGTTCTAATCTGGGCTTTCATAGCTGGGGGCACTGGCAAAGTTATTTAAGCTCTGAGCTTGAGTTTGCTCATGTGAAAGATGAGGATCATACTAGCAAGTGCCTCACAAGGTTGTTATGAGGGGTACATGAATTCATACATACAAAAGCAGTTAAGACAATGCCTTGCATTTAACAAACGCAAACTATACGTGAACTCTAATTATTATAGTCAGTATTAACATGTGTTCTCTCAGTTGGTAGGCACCAAAGAACAAAAGAGCCCTAACCTAGAAGCCCTTCACTAGAAATTACCTTGGTAAATTCACCCCTCAAAGCCTTAGTTTCCTCATCTATAAAATGGGAAAATAGTACTTCCTACCTCAAGGTGACCATAAGGATTAAATGAGATGGTTCATGTGAATGTTTACAACAGAACCTGGCATATGAGTAGTGCTCTACAAATAACAGATAGTATCCACAAATAATAATTCAATGAAAACTATAACTCTTTATCACCAACCTACTTCCTCCCTACTTAACACTGTCTCCTTCTACCTTTCAACTTTCTCCATATCTATGCCCAACAAAGAAGAATAAGGGATATATTTTTCAACATTAAATAAGGGAAATAAAGAAAAAAAGCTTAAAAGGATTTTTTTTATATATATAAACAGCCTAATTTATCCAATACATGAGTACATGAGAGTTGACACTTTGGAGAAAGGAAAAATTGTATGCACAAGAACATTTTCAACTCACCAGCATATCATTTAGAGCCTTAATAAAGTACAGTAGTAATGTAAATACAGAACAAGCTAATAAATGCACTAAAAGATGTGTTTTCTTCTCATATACTATTGGTGGCAGTGTGCATTGCTGTCAAGTACAAATCTGTGGGCAATAACCATCAAAATAAAAACCCACATACCCATTAATTTCTTAGATGACTTAATTAATTAGATGACTTCTTAGGAAGTCATCTAATACATATGTTTTAGACATACAAAAATTATATTTACAAATTAATCATTGCAGCTGAATATAAAACTATTTCCTTAATTCTTAGTTCAAGATTCTAGATATCTCTCCAGTACCTAGTCATATGTACCTATCATTGAATTTGAAGGGAAAAGTAATATCTTCACATTAGACTCTAGAAGCTAAGTAAATAGAATAATCATAAACAACTTTAAAATATGCTTTGGTAACCATGTTTAGAAATCGATTACTTTTCTATGATAGTGTATTTTACACCCTTGTGAGGTTTGCTAGGGGGAAAAATGCTCATTGATAATATCACAGTATCAAGCTGTATTTGCCAAATATTGCTTTTAAAACATCAAACATTTTGGGTAGTGCTCTCACCAAAATGGTGCAGTAGGAGAACCCAGCTACTAGCCCCCTACAAAAATAAAAAAAAAATTAGACAACTAATCACAAACAGAAACAGTTCTGAGAGAGCTCAGGAGTCCACTTAAAAAACTTCAGCAACAAAGCGGAACAAAAAACTTGAGAAAAACTATAGGAAAAGGAAGGGAGAACAAAACTTCATTTTGCCTGCATCGTCCCATCCCTCAGGCCTACGCTGCTCAGCGCCAAGAGCACACTTTCAGCTAGAAAGCATTCCTCTCCCTGGGGAAGAGAGGGGTTGGTGAATGACCAGCTTCCCTAACCTTTTGGAGCACCACATGAAGGATCTACCTCCATTTCACTCCGCCCAGAGACCTGCACAGCTGAGATGCATAGAAAGGGCTAGGAACAAAGAAAAAGAACAGGGGCTGCCAATGAGAGCCACACAGTGGGGGTAACCACACTTTCCAGTAACCTGCTCTGCAGAGGAACCCAGCAACTTTTGCCACTGAAGAAACCAACAGTCAACACAGCTGTCACAAAATCCTTACAGATTTAACCTTTTTTCATCCCAAGGTATCTGCATTTGCAGACTACCAGTTACTGTGCTGCATGCTAAGTCGCTTCAGTTGTGTCTGACTCCTTTCGATCCCATGGACCATAGCCAACCAAGCTCCTCCGTCCATGAGTCCCTCCCAATTCCCTCCCCTCCCTGTCTCTTCTGTAGTCCAGGATTCTTGCTGGAAGCCAACCCAGGCCTCTACAGCTGAAGACACCAGGCTAGACTCCCTTGGCCGATTCCCATCACACGTACGTTCTTGGGGCCAGAAACTCTGACTGAACACATGCGTTCTGACAGTCCACACCCATCACTCATCAGCACTGCTATGTATGCATCTGTATGCCCTGGAGCAAGATCCTGCGATCACAGAAGTACACACTGACAGTCAAGGGCCCCACGGTTATTTTTGGGAGCCAACTGCCAGTGTGTCCACAGCTGACTCCACCCTTGCTGACTGCCCTGGCCTCTATCATTACACATGTGTCTGTAACCAGTGTCTGCTACACAGGTACCTATAGCTGGTCCCCTGCAATCTAGTGTATGCACACTCCTTTCTCTGGCCACCACTACTGCCTGGTCCCTAGCTGCTGTACCTAGATGTGCTGCTGCAAACCACAACACTGCAGATCCCCTCCCAGGGCTCAACAAGGACTACACAGTAGTTGATGCTGTGACTCAAGTGACCTGAGCCGAAGCGATATCATGCCTGGCCTGTCCCAAGGCCACAGTATGGTCCCACTCTTATGAAGGCAGATCATCTGAAGTTAATTCACTCAGAGGACCTAAAAAGGATGAATAGGAATCAAGAAAGCCTACTGGACTTGTGGAATACCATTAAGAGAAACAAATGACAGCACACAGTGGGGGTAACCACACTTTCCAGTAACTTGCTCTGCAGAGGAACCCAGCAACTTTTGCCATTGAAGAAACCAACAATCATCACAGCTGTCACAAAACCCTTACAGATTTAACCACTGGAGTCCCATAAGGAAAAGAGAGGGAGAAAGAGGCAGAAAACCTAGTTAAATAAATAATGGCTGAGAACATCCCAAACCTGGGGATAAATTTGGACATACAGGTTCATGAAGATAATAGTTCACCCCATAATTTAAATCCAAAACAATTTACTCTTGGTCACATAATAACAAAACTACCTAATATTAAAAAGAATTTAAAAATCAACAAGAAACAAATTTCTCTCCAAAAGGGAACCCCTATAATGCCAGAAGTGGGTTTTGTAGAAAAAACTCTACAGGCCAAGAAAGTGGCATAATATATTCAAAGTGCTGAAAGGAAAAAACAAAACAAAACTGCCAACCAAGAATAATTTACCCAGCAAAGCTGTCCACCAGAAACGGCGAGATAAAACAAAAATATATGCATGTAACAGTAAGTATACATAGTATTCAGAATACTCTAATACTAATGAAATATGGAGGTATGTTAACATTTAACTCTAGTTTAAAAGAAAAGGGACAAAAGTATTAAAAACAGTTTAGTTACAATAATTTCTTAATGGATTCACAACAAAAAAGAAGTATATTTTAATTAAAATCACAAGATTAGGAACAAAGACAAGGCGATTCTCACCAATCATACAGAATAGTAGACTAGAAGTCCTAGCCAGAGTAACAAGGAAGAAAAGAAAGGCGTCCAAATTTGAAAACATAAGTAAAATCATCTCTGTTTGCTGATGACATGATCTTGTATATAGAAAATCCTAAAGATTCCACCAAAAAAACCTGTTTTAATTAATAAATGAATTCAATAGTTTCAGGATACAGACTCAATATACAAAAATCAGTTGCATTTCTATATAACAAGAAACTATCTGAAAAAGAAATAAAGAAAATTCCATTTACAATAGCATCAAAACCAAAAAATACTTAGGAATAAACTTAGCCAAGGAAGTGAATATACTGAAACTACAAGATGTTAATGAAAGAAATGAAGATGACTCAAATGAATGGAAAGTTGTCCTGTGTTCATGGGTCAGAAGAATTATTACTGCTGAAGCACTGAAACTACCCAAAGCAACCGACAAAGTTAATGCAATCCCTGTCAAAATTCCAATGCCATTTTTCATAAAAATGTTTTAAAAATTCTAAAATCTATATGAAACTACAGAAGACCATGAATAGCCAATGAACAATAAAGCCAGAAACATCAAACTTTCTGATTTCAAACTATATTACAAAGGTATAGTAATCAAAATAGTATGGTAATGATGTAAGAATAGACACATAGATCAAGGGAATATAACTAAAGCCCCAGAAATAAATTCATGAATATATGGCCAGTTATATGGCCAATATATGGTCAGTTAATTTTGACAAAGGAGCCAAGAATATACAATGAGGAAACTGTATTTTCTTCAATAAATGGTATTGGGAAAACTGGACAGCCACAGGCAAAAGAATGAAACTGGATCACTATCTTAAACACAAAAATCAACTCAAAATGAATTAATGAGGACTTAAAAAAAACTCCTAGAGGAAACAATTATTCTTGGCAATGACTTTTTAGATTTAACAATGAAAGCAAAGGCCACAAAAGCAAAAATAAGTAGTTTCTACACAGCAAAGAAAACTAAAAAGCTTCTGCACAGTAAAGAAAATGAAAAGGCAACCTATGGAAATTGAAAAGGCAACCTATGAAATGAAAAAAAATACTGACAAACCTATTTCCAATAAGGGGTTAATATAAAAAATGTAAGAGGTTCTCACACAACACCAAAAAACAAATAACATATGTTAAGACTGCTTTTAGAGAAAAGACAAGAGATAACAAATGCTTGTGAGGATGTGGAGAAAAGGGAACTCATGTATACTGCTAGTGGGAATGTAAACTGTAACAGGCACTACAGAAAACAATATGCAATTTGAAAATTAAAAAAGAACAACAATAATATCCAGCAATCCCATTTCTGGGTATATATCCAAAGGAATTGAAATATGAATCTCAGAGTGACCTCTCATTCCAATGTTCAGTTAAGTTCACTCGCTCAGTTGTGTCTGACTCTGCGACCCCATGAATCGCAGCACGTCAGGCCTCCCTGTCCATCACCAACTGCCGGAGTTCACTCAGACTCACGTCCACGAGTCAGTGATGCCATCCAGCCATCTCATCCTCTGTCGTCCCCTTCTCCTCCTGCCCCCAATCCCTCTCAGCATGAGTCTTTTCCAATGAGTCAACTCTTCGCATGAGGTGGCCAAAGTACTGGAGTTTCAGCTTTAGCATCATTCCTTCCAAAGAAGATCAGAATGGACTGGTTGGATCTCCTTGCAGTACAAGGGACTCTCAAGAGTCTTCTCCAACACCACTGTTCAAAAGCATCAATTCTTCAGTGCTCAGCTTTCTTCACAGTCCAATTCTCACATCCATACATGACCACTGGAAAAATCATAGCCTTGACTATATGGACTTTTGTGGGCAAAGTAATGTCTCTGCTTTTCAATATGCTATCTACGTTGGTCATAACTTTTCTTCCAACGAGTAAGCATCTTTTAATTTCATGGCTGCAGTCACCATCTGCAGTGATTTTGGAGCCCCCCAAAATAAAGTCTGACACTGTTTCCACTGTTTCCCCATCTATTTACCATGAAGTGATGGGACCAGATGCCATGATCTTCGTTTTCTGAATGTTGAGTTTTAAGCCAACTTTTTCACTCTCCTCTTTCACCTTCATCAAGAGGCTTTTTAGTTCCTCTTCACTTTCTGCCATAAGGGTGGTATCATCTGCATATCTGAGGTTATTGATATTCCTCCTGGCAATCTTGATTCCAGCTTGTGTTTCTTCCAGTCCAGCGTTTCTCATGATGTACTCTGCATATAAGTTAAATAAGCAGGTGACAATGTACAGCCTTGACATATTCCTTTTCCTATTTGGAACCAGTCTGTTCTTCCATGTCCAGTTCTAACTGTTGCTTCTGACCTGCATACACATTTCTCAAGAGGCAGGTCAGGTGGTCTGGTATTCCCATCTCTTTCAGAATTTTCCACAGTTTACTGTGATCCACACAGGCAAAGGCTTTGGCGTAGTCAATAAAGCAGAAATAGATGTTTTTCGGGAACTCTCTTACTTTTTTGATGATCCAGCAGATGTTGGAAATTTGATCTCTGGTTCCTCTGCCTTTTCTAAATGCAGCTTGAACATCTGGAAGTTCATGTTTCACATATTGTTGAAAATGTTAAGGAGAGTTTATCATTTGTTTTTCAGTCACTTAGTTGTGTCAACTCTTTGCATGCCAAGGACTGCAGCATGCCAGGCTTCCCAGTCCTTCACTATCTCCCAGAGTTTGCTCAAACTCATGTCCACTGAGTCGATGATGCCATCCAACCATCTCATCCTCTACTGTCCCCTTCTCCTCTTGCCATCAATCTTTCCCAGCATCATGATCTTTTTCAGTGAGTCCACTCTTCACAACAGGTGGCCAAAGTGCTGGAGTTTCAGCTTCAGCATCAGTCTTTCCAATAAATATTCAGGGCTGATTTCCTTTAGAATTGACTGGTTTGATCTCCTTGCTATCCAAAAGGAGATCAGTCCTGGGTGTTCATTGGAAGCACTGATGTTGAAGCTGAAGCGCCAATACTTTAGCCACCTGATGCAAAGAGCTGACTCCTTTGAAAAGACCCTGATGCTGGGAAAGATTGAGGACAGGAGGAGAAGGGGATGACAGAGGATGAGATGGTTGGATGGCATCACCGACTCAATGGATATGGGTTTGGGTAGATTCCAGCAGTTGGTGATGGATAGGGAGGCCTGGTATGCAGGGACCCCTGTTGGTGGGGTCGCAAAGAGTCGGACACGATTGAGCGACTGAACTGAACTGATATAAACTAAACAAATACAAAAGTAGACTTATAAAATTTAAAGTTCCAATTAGCCATTAGCACATCTTCTTTGATGAAATGTCTATATAGTCAGCCCTTCATAACTGTGAGTTCCCCATATGAGGATTAAACCAACCACAGATAGAAATTTGAAAAAGTTTTCCAGAAAGTTCCAAAATGAAAAATTTTAATTTTCCCACACATTGGTAACTATTTACACAGTATTAATTCTTACTTACAAATACTTACAAAGTGTTTGTATTGTATTAAGTACAATGTAATTATAAAGTAAATGACAGATGATTTAAATATATGAGAGAATGTACATAGGTTATATGCAAATGATATGCTAACTTAAATAAGGGACTTGAGCATATGCAGATTTTGGTATCTGCAGGGTGTCCTGGAACCAATTTCTCTCCATCCCCCATACTGAGGGATAACTGAGTTGCAAGATTTCTTTATTTATCCTGGATATAATTCTTTTGTCTGATATATGTGTTGCAAATATTTTCTTCCACTTCTGGTTTGCTTTTGTTTTCTTACTGATGTCTTTCGAAGATCAAACATTTTTAATTCTAATGAAGCCTAATTCATCACTTTTTTTCCTTTTCTATTCTGCATTTTTGTGATCTAGTATAATTAGTTTTGTAAACTGCATGTACACACACACATGGCTTTACAGTTTTACATGCAATTCATATCTCAGTAAGAAGTAACCACAGCAAAAATTTTCAACTTTGCAGCTTACCTTTTCTCAGATATAGCCTATAATTTCTCAGGTTCTACTTAAATGTAAAGGTATTATTTTACATCATATTTCAAAAGAGGTATTTGTGGTTTCCATGGGAATACATGTACCAGCAATAAAGGATTTAAAATGTTTCAAATACATTCACATGGCATTTCTTTTAATAAACAGGATAGACAGCCTAAATAATTAATGCCCACCAAACATTTGAAATTGAGACTATTACCTTTGTAAAGTGCCAATGAATTTAAAATAGGAATCATTATAAAGCTAAGTATTCCCTTTCAAAGACCTTTAAATGCTCTTTCTTCTGAAGTTACTTATGTACATGAAATATTCTGCAGTTACCAAGTTTTATATTTCATCATTTATTCATTGCAGTTAAACCACTGTAAAGATTTCATTCAAAGTGTATTTTAAGCTTCAGAATCTATGTGGGCAGTCAGTCATTAATTGAAAACCAACCATAAAACAATGTATAATTTGCATTTTAAGAACAAAATTTTTTCTTCCTTAAAAAAAGGTGAAAACATTTAAAGTAATTTTTCCTTTGTCAAACTGTTTTTAATTAAGACTTAATAAAACTACAGGGAAATAGATCTCGAAATCAAACTCAGTAAAAACACAAATAGTTATCTCTAATGTTACTGCTTTTAGTAACTCATTAACTAACTAATCATATAGTAAAATAATATGCTCAGAATCAAACTGAAGTATCTATGTAGAACATTGGTCCCAAGTTACACTGATGTTTTTCAACCTAACACCAATATTATTTACTTAGCGGGAAAAAAAAAAATCAGCAGATAGGACTAGAATGGGCCTTAAAATTTAACTTTACTCCTAATTTAGAAATGATTCTTGTAACATACAATAAAATACATCAGCTGAGTCCTTTTCCCAACAAGGCCCACTGGGAAATATGTATTACTTTTGAGATATCAGCCCCATTATCAGACAGACCCTAACTATTGGATAGGTTTTCTTTATACTGAGTATTAAAATCTGTGCTCCTATGCCCTTCATCTTCTGATCCTAGCTCTGTTTTCTAAAGTTACAAAGAAAAATTATACTCCCCCAACCAAGAGAACAATGCAAAATCATCAAGGAGTTCAGTTCTGAGGAAAAACCAAAGAAGTAACTATGTAATCATAGAAACGCTAAATGAACTTAAGCTCGGTCTCTTGAAAGATAAGAAACAGACCTACAGCAAGTCATCAAGAGATAACCTTGAATATATTACATACATATTTGCTAGTAATCAGCACACAGAGGTAAAGAGAACTGTACATTTTTGTAAATATGTAAACGATTTTAACAGGCTAATTATTTTTGAAAAATATTTGCATGGCAGCATCAATGATTCAAACCAAAGTACCTCTCTAGATAAGTTCCCCTCCCCCATAATGGCTTATTAATTCCTCAATAATAAAATACCATTTAGTCCAAACTATAAAAATAATTTTTAATTTACACACCCAGAGAAACACTTTTCACTTTGGGGCTTACTTCTTTTCAGAATCAGATTCCCAAATAGCAAGCAATACATTAAAAACACTGAACAACAGGCTAACTGCTTGCCCTGTACTATTTCTAATTAAGCAAGTATCAGGAAAGCAAAGGGCTTCCAAGGTGGTGCTAGTGGTAAAGAATCCGTCTGCTAATGCAAGAGAAACCAGAGACGCAGGTTTGATCCCTGGGTTGGGAAGATCCCCTGGAGAAGGAAATGGCAACCCACTCCAGTATTTTTGTCTGGAAAATCCCATGGACAGAGGAGCCTGGCAGACTACAGTCCACAGGGTTGCAAAGAGTCAGATACAACCGAAGTGACTTAGCAGCAGGTAAGCAAAGACAGTACATACAATTGAGGGGACAAACATCTTGTTTAGATGATGTGTCAAAGAATCAACAAAATAAATCTGGAATCATGCCACAACCTAACTTAGCCAGTGCTGACAGCAAGTGTCTGGGGAAAGAGAGCAGTAACCATGTCTACCATCATGCCCAGGTACAAGAGCTACCAAGGAAGCCCCCCAAATGGGGGATCAGTTCAGTTCAGTCATGTCTGACTCTGCAACCCCATGAATTGCAGCATGCCAGGCCTTCCTGTCCATCACCAACTCCTAGAGCTTACTCAAATTCATGTCTATCGAGTCGATGATGCCATCCAACCATCTTATCCTCTGTCATCCCCTTGTCCTCCCACCCTCTATCTTTCTCAGCATCAGGGTCTTTTCAAATGAGTCAGTTCTTCGCATAAGGGGGCCAAAGTATTGGAGTTTTTCAGCTTCAACGTCAGTCTTTCCAATGAATATTCAGGACTGATCTCCTTTAGGATAGAGTGGTTGGATCTCCTTGAAGTCCAAGGGACTCTCAAGAGTCTTCTCCAACACCACAGTTCAAAAGCATCAATTCTTTGGCGCTCAGCTTTCTTTATAGTCCAACTCTCACATCCATACATGGCCACTAGAAAAACCATAGCTTTGACTAGACGGACCTTTGTTGGCAAAGTAGTGTCTCTGCTTTTTAATATGCTGTCTAGGTTGGTCATGAGAAGGAAATGGCACCCCACTCTAGTTCTCTTGCCTGGAAAATCCCATGGATGGAGAAGCCTGGTAGGCTGTAGTCCATGGAGTCGCGAAGAGTCGGATGTGACTGAGCGACTTCACTTTCACTTTTCACTTTCATGCATTGGAGAAGGAAATGGCAACCCACTCCAGTGTTCTTGCCTGGAGAATCCCAGGGATGGGGGAGCCTGGTGGGCTTCCGTCTATGGGGTTGCACAGAGTCGGACACGACTGAAGCGACTTAGCAGCAGCAGGTTGGTCATAATTTTCCTTCCAAGGAGCAAGTGTCTTAATTTCATGGCTGCAGTCACCATCTGCAGTGATTTTGGAGCCCAAAATACATTCTGACACTAAAGCATGAATATGTAAAATCAGGATGGTCCTGGAAATTCTAGGATACAAGACTGGTGTCCCAATATGTTTGGAACATTTGATAATAATCAACAGCCTGAGTTAGTCTTCCCATAGTGGTTTCATGTTAACAGGCAGTAACAGATAGTACTAAATTAATCTCTACTGATCTCTATTATTAATCTCTGTTCATCACTATTATTCTCTGATGCTAAGTCAGGCATTGTGGTAGGCATAGAGGCTTCACTGACACTGCACACATCACAAAATGAAAAGAGCCACCTAAAGCAACACTCCGTTTAGGTCAGCTTCTTTTAATTCATAATTGAATCTACTTAGGAAGAGACTAAAAAAAAAAAAAAAATCACTCAGCATGATTTACTCTAATTCACTGAATGAATAAATTAACACTGTAAATTCAAACATATGGATAACATTTATCTAAAATAATAAATCATTTACATTACTCTCTCAAAAGTTCATGTGTGGTGTTTACTAATTTTTTATATTTAACATATCAAAATAACTTCAAGAATCTGCCGAGATGAAAATTAAAACTAAATAACCAAATTCAAAGTAAAGTTTGATTTTTAATGTCTATATAAAATTAAATTCACTAATAAGTAGTCTGTTCTTTGAAAACAACAGTGTTAGTTTGTTCTGAACATTTAAAATAACAGCTGTCTCAGATTTCTCCATAACTGAAAAGGAACCTCTCCCAACTAAGAAAACCATGCCTGCTTTTAAGAATGCTATTAGGTCCCCTAAAATTTGGATGAAAATTTCATTGTACTTAGCTTACTGTATTTAATTTCAATAGATCTTTTACTCCTCATTACTCATGAGTCAATCAAGAGTCACCTTTAATTAAGACTTATAATTCCTTGATGGCAGTATGAATTTAATGTAGATCTCAAATAAACCACTCAAAATTTAATACTGACTGCACTTGAAGTATGAATAGTCTAAATTCTTTAAAAATCAAGGCAAAAACTACAATTTAAGTAAATTAATGGTTAGGATAATACTTTTTCCCAGGAGTTCCCAAGTAGTATTGAGGCATTAAAACAGTTTTAGTCCTCCAAAATTTAGCATTACATCTGAGTTAATATTTGACACTTTACCATGGCTCTTGATGAAAGTGAAAGAGGAGAGTAAAAAAGTTGGCTTAAAGCTCAACATTCAGAAAACGAAGATCATGGCATCCGGTCCCATCACTTCATGGGAAATAGATGGGGAAACAGTGGAAACAGTGTCAGACTTTACTTTTCTGGGCTCCAAGATCACTACGGATGGTGACTTGAGCCATGAAATTAAAAGACGCTTACTCCTTGGAAGGAAAGTTATGACCAACCTAGATAGCATATTGAAAAGTAGAGACATTACTTTGCCAACAAAGGTCCGTCTAGTCAAGGCTATGGTTTTTCCTGTGGTCATGTATGGATGTGAGAGTTGGACTGTGAAGAAGGCTGAGTGCTGAAGAATTGATGCTTTTGAACTGTGGTCTTGGAGAAGACTCTTGAGAGTCCCTTGGACTGCAAGGAGATCCAACCAGTCCATTCTGAAGGAGATCAGCCCTGGGATTTCTTTGGAAGGAATGATGCTAAGGCTGAAACTCCAGTACTTCGGCCACCTCATGCGAAGAGTTGACTCATTGGAAAAGACTCTGATGCTGGGAGGGATTGGGGGCAAGAGGAGAAGGGGACGACAGAGGATGAGATGGCTGGATGGCATCACTGACTCCATGCACGTGAGTCTCAGTGAACTCCAGGAGCTGGTAATGGACAGGGAGGCCTGGCGTGCTGCGATTCATGGGGTCGCAAACAGTCAGATACGACTGAGTGACTGATCTGATCTGATGAGGTGGCTGAAAAGTATTCTGGTCGTTATGTCAAAAAGTGGATGCTCATTTCCAGTTATTAGGAGCTGACAGTGATTAAATCTTGGGAAAAGATATTATAGATTGGCACCTTGACATCATCTTGGGCTTCCCTCGTGGCTCATACGGTAAAGCGTCTGCCTACAATGCAGGAGACCCCGGTTCGATCTCTGGATCAGGAAGATACCCTGGAGAAGGAAATGGCAACCTACTCCAGTACTCCTGCCTGCAAAATCCCATGGATGGAGGAACCTGGTAGGCTACAGGCTATGGGGTCGCAGAGTCAGACATGACTGAGCTATTTCACTTCACTTTACTTCACTTACATCATCTTACTCAAAATTACTGATGGACTGGCTATAAAAGTCCAAGAAGCTTAAAATAAACTTTCTAGGTATTACACAAGTAGAAGGATGAGGTGACACTACTGAAGACTTTGATGTCTTCTTTTTTCCCCCAAATTCCTGAAATAATCCTCAACTAGCTCAGGAAACTGTGACTTTGCAAACAATTAATTTCACTACCACTGTAACTCAACAACAATTACTGAGTAGCTTTGTACAGTGAAGTTTATTAGATACAAAGAAAGGTTACAAAGGCAGTAGTAAGTCACAGTTTCTCTTTCTGAAGATTTTATAATTAAGAAAATAGAAAAACAGAAGACTCACAAATACATATCTATTAAGAATAATGAGTATGTAATATTTATAATAAATCAGTTCTTACAACTTATTTATAGGTTTAAAAGGATGAAAGAAAATGAGATGTTTATCACAGACAGAACCACAAAGAATTTTACTATAAAAAGTCTTACAAAAAAGGTGTCAATTAGATGTTCTCTCTGGATTGCTCAGAACATCTTAAAAGGCCAACATTTAGTTCTTTTACTTTAATCATCTACTTATTTTTTCTTTTTTTGGTAGTAAGTATTGGTGACTGGGATGAAGCCAGCTCTTTTCTGTTATTTAATCTACATAAAATAATTCAATATTTTTTAGAAATAGTTCTGAGGGAACTATTGTGTTATTCTTCTTTTTTTCTTTTTTAAGATGGTCCAAACATTCCCACTCAGTTCAGCTACAAATCAGAAACAATCAGAATCAAGGTAAGATTTCAACTCCTTTCTGAAAAATCACATAATAAATGCACTTATGCTGGTAGTATAATTAAAAATACTAAAATGCAATTAAACTCAGAATCTTTAGAAATCATCTCTCCAGGTTCCCCAGATTCATGCTGGTGTACATGTATACAATAAGTCTGAAATAAAGTTTCTTAGGGTATTTCTATAATTTATCAGTTCAGTTCAGTTCAGTTCAGTCACTCAGTCATGTCTGACTCTTTGCGACCCCACGAATGGCAGCATGCCAGGCCTCCCTGTTCGTCACCAACTCCCTGAGTTCAAGTCAAAATGAGTGAATTTGAATCTTTTTATTATAACAAGATTGTTAAATCCCATTTGATTCTACTGAAAACAAGAGGTAACAACATGACTCAAATGTTGTTGTTCATGTACCACTTACTACTATTCTACTTTAAAATTTTTAGTAAGCATCTTCTCTCTACTAATTACTGTTTTTGATACAGATGAATAGAACATATAGAGAGATAATGGCTACTTCAGTACCAAGGACTACAAAATACTATTATTTATATCTCCTGAGGATACTAGATATTGAAGGAAAGCTAGTGACCAAGAAAAACTACTGTCTTTGAATTAACTCATTAAATTTCCTAATTGTTGATGCTTACACAGGAAAAATAAAGAAAATGATATATCATGAAATGCATTAACCAAATTAAGACAAAGTAATAAAAATACATATCGAACATTCAAAAAACAAAGATCATGGCATCTGGTCCCATCACTTCATGGCAAATAGATGGGGAAACGGGAAACAGTGGCTGACTTTATTTTTCTGGGCTCCAAAATCACTGCAGATGGTGACTGTAGCCATGAAATTAAAAGACGCTTACTTCTTGGAATGAAAGTTATGTCCAAACTAGACAGCATATTAAAAAGCAGAGACATTATTTTCTCAACAAAGGTCCGTCTAGTCAAGGCTATGGTTTTTCCAGTGGTCATGTATGGACGTGACAGCTGGACTATAAAGAAAGCTGAGTGCCAAAGAACTGATGCTTTTGAACTGTGGTGTTGGAGAAGACTCTTGAGAGTCCCTCGGACTACAAGGAGATCCCACCAGTCCATCCTAAAGGAGATCAGTCCTGGGTGTTCATTGGAAGGACTGATGTTGAAGCTGAAACTCCAATACTTAGGCTCCCTGATGCGAAGAGATGACTCATTTGAAAAGACCCTGATGCTGGGAAAGATTGAAGGCAGGAGGAAAAGGGGACGACAGAGGATGAGATGGTTGGATGGCATCACCGACTCAATGGACATGGGTTTGGGTTGACTCTGGGAGCTGGTGACGGACAGGGAGGCCTGGCGTGCTATGGTTCATGGGGTCGCAAATAGTTGGATACGACTGAGTGACTGAAGTGAACTGAACTGAATGTATCTATAAAGTATACCTATTTAAAAGGAATGAACTATAGACCAAAACAGCATAAAAAAATCTCAAAATCATTATGTGGAGTTAAAGAAGTGAGACCAAAAAAAGAACCTACTGTATGGCTGTTACTTAAAATTCAAGAACAGTTAAACTCATGTATATAGATAGAGAACAGATTAGTAGTCGGTTCTCTGGGGATGTAGAAGGGGAGCAGAGAAATGACAAGAGAGGGAGATTGCAAAGGGGCACCAGGAAACTTTTGCAAATGACGAATATGCACATTATCTTGATTGTGGTGATGTTTCTAAGATACGTATGTATATTTTTTTGTCTGTTTATTTGTTGTATGCCAATTATACTTCAATAAAATTCTTTCCCAAAAAAAAGAAGAAAAAAGTCATCCTAGGCATTCATCCATTTGTCACTAGAATGTAAGCTCCATAAAGACAACATTTTAAAAGTCTGTTTTATTAACTATGTATTCCCAATACTTACATACTTAAATATGTTTGATAAATGGAAGACAGAGAAAAATCAAAATAGAACTATGAATCAAAAGAGGAAAACTCCATTTAATTTCATTTCAAGCACTACTAATTTAGCTTGTAATAAAAATATCAATAATTTCTGAAAGAAATATATGCTGAGTTTACTTACATGAGTTAAAGTGGTATTAGTTTTTTCCTTCTACTGAAATAATTTCACTGCATGGTCTCTTAAAAATGTTCTAAGAATAACAAAACTTCTTTTAAACTAACAATAACAACAATTACAGCAAACACATAGCATTTACTATGTGTCAGGCACTATTATAAGGATATAATAGATGGTAATTTATTAATCTTTATAAAATCTTATCAAGCAGGTTTATCTTTTTATTTATAAGACTGATTAGTAAGAGCTTTGACTTAGTAATTTAAAAATACCAATCCTTTATACTTTAGAAGCTTCAGTATTTTATTTGAATATATTATTTAGATCAGAGAAGGCAATGGCACCCCACTCCAGTACTCCTGCCTGGAAAATCCCATGGAAGGAGGAGCCTGGTAGGCTGCAGTCCATGGGGTCGCTGAGGGGTGGACACGACTGAGCGACTTCACTTTCACTTTTCACTTTCATGCATTGGAGAAGGAAATGGCAACCCACTCCAGTGTTCTTGCCTGGAGAATCCCAGGGACGGGAGAGCCTGGTGGGCTGCCCTCTGTGGGGCCACACAGAGTCAGACATGACTGAAGTGACTTAGCAGCAGCATTATTTAGATTCATCCAAATTTGCTGAGCCCAAAACTTTTCCTTCCTCAGACCAGAACGAGGCCCTACAATCTTTCAGTACTGAGTTCAATAATTATCACTACCTATTAACTGGAGGAAATATGCAAGATGAAAACATTTTGCTACTCAAGGGCAAAACTATCCTAGAAATACTCAGGACCCATTTACTCAAATATTCCACTCAGTCATTTAATTTCCATGAATTTGGAAGAAAATGTTAATTCTCTTATAAGTTTCCTCTCTCCCTTCTTCCTAATCCCAAAGCCTGTAACTACTGATAACCAGTATCTGGAAATACGTTAAAGTATTTAGATCCAGGGAGAAAACCAGATCATTGACAATTAACAAAAACAGATTATCTAAAAATAGTATTGTAAAATGGCAGTGATACATTGTAAAGATGAGTTTTGAGGAAAGATAATGAGAATCTACAAAACTATAAAAAGTAGAAGGGGGAACAGGTTCAAGTAAGTCTTAAATAAAATATGGTATGATTAGTAGCTGAAATTAAGATACCTGGAGGACACATCTCTAAATCTAAAACTTGATAGGACCTGTTATGCTAATATTATCCACCACACAATTTGATAACATTAGCACTCTAGTCAAGCGCGCTGGCTGCAACGGGCCGTACAGAAGCATGCCTGCTCCGACGGATCCTGCAGAAGAGTGGCCAGGAGGAGCTACCCCTTGTCCAAGGTCAGGGGCGGCGACTAAGAGCGCCAGGCTGTGACAGCGCAGGAGCGGGCAAGAGGAGCTACCCCATGCCCGAGGTCAGGGGCAGTGGCCTAGAGGAGCTAACCACGCCCGAGGTCAGGGGCAGCCTCCCAGAGGAACACCACCACTTGCAAGGAGTGGTGGCTGTGCGGGCCCAGGAGGGCCGAGAGGAACTACTCCACGTTCAAGGTCAGAACGGGCAGCCTTGAGGAGATACCCCTCACCCAAGGTAAGGAGCAGCAGCTGGGCTTTGCTGGAGCAGCCATGAAGAGATACCCCACATCCAAGGTAAGAGAAATCCAAGCAAGATGGTAGGTGTTGCGAGAGGGCATCAGAGGGCAGACACACTGAAACCATAATCACAGAAAACTAGCCAATCTGATCACATGGACCACAGCCTTGTCTAACTCAGTGAAACTAATCCAGGCCATGTGGGGCCACCCAAGACAGATGGGTCATGGTGGAGAGGTCTGACAGAATGTGGTCCACTGGAGAAGGCAATGGCAAACCACTTCAGTATTCTTGCCTAGAGAACCCCATGAACAGTATGAAAAGGCAAAATGATAGGATACTGAAAGAGAAATTCCCCAGGTCGGTAGGTGCCCAATATGCTACTGGAGATCAGTGGAGAAATATCTCCAGAAAGAATGAAGGGATGGAGCCAAAACAAAAACAATACCCAGTTGTGGATGTGAGTGGTGATAGAAGCAAGGTCGGATGCTGTAAAGAGCAATATTGCATAGGAACCTGGAATGTCAGGTCCATAAATCAAGGCAAATTGGAAGTGGTCCAACAGGAAATGGCAAGAGTGAATGTCAACATTGTAAGAATCAGAGAACTAAAATGGACTGGAATGGGAGAATTTAACTCAGATGAATATTATATCTACTACTGTGGGCAGGAATCCCTTAGGAGAAATGGAGTAGCCATCATGGTCAAGAAAAAAGTCAGAAATGCAGTACTTGGATGCAATCTCAAAAACAATGGAATGACTGCTGTCGTTTTCAAGGCAAACCATTCACTATCACAATAATCCAAGTCTATGCCCCAACCAGTAACGCTGAAGAAGCTGAAGTTGACGGTTCTATGAAGACCTACAAGACCTTTTAGAGCTAACACCCAAAAAAGACATCTTTTTCATTACATGGGACTGGAATGAAAAAGTAGGAAGTCAAGAAACACCTGGTGCTACAGGCAAATTTGGCCTTGAAATACAGAATGAAGCAGGTCAAAGACTAATAGAGTTTTGCCAACAGGACGCACTGGTCATAGCAAACACCCTCTTCCAACAACACAAGAGAAGACTCTACACATGGACATCACCAGATGGTCAACACCGACATCAGACTGATTATATCCTTTGCAGCCAAAGAAGGAGAAGCTCTATACAGTCAGCAAAAACAAGACTGGGAACTGACTGCAGCTCAGATCATGAACTCCTTATTGCCAAATTCAGACTTATATTGAAGAAAGTAGGGAAAACCACTAGACCATTCAGGTATGACCTAAATCAAATCCCTTATGATTATACAGTGGAAGTGAGAAATAGATTTAAGGGCCTAGATCTGATAGACAGAGCGCCTGATGAACTATGGATGGAGGTTCGTGACATTGTACAGGAGACAGGGATCAAGACCATCCCCAGGGAAAAGAAATGCAAAAAAGCAAAATGGCTGTCTGGGGAGGCCTTACAAATAGCTGTGAAAGAAGAGAAGCAAAAAGCAAAGGAGAAAAGGAAAGATATTCCCATCTGAATGCAGAGTTCCAAAGAATAGCAAGGAGAGATAAGAAAGCCTTCCTCAGCAATCAATGCAAAGAAATAGAGGAAAACAACAGAATGGGAAACACTAGAGATCTCTTCAAGAAAATTAGAGATAACAAGGGGACATTTCATGCAAAGATGGGCTCGATAAAGGACAGAAATGGTATGGACCTAACAGACGCAGAAGATATTAAGAAGAGGTGACAAGAATACACAGAAAAACTGTACAAAAAAGATCTTCATAATCCAGATAATCACGATGGTGTGATCACTGACCTAGAGCCAGACATCCCGGAATGTGAAGTCAAGTGGGCCTTAGGAAGCAACACTATGAACAAAGCTAGTGGAGGTGATGGAATCCAAGTTGAGCTATTTCAAATCCTAGAAGAATATGCTGTGAAAGTGTTGCACTCAATATGCCAGCACATTTGGAAAACTCAGCAGTGGCCACAGGACTGAAAAGGTCAGTTTTCATTCCAATCCCAAAGAAAGGCAATGCCAAAGAATGCTCAAACTACTGCACAATTGCGGTAAAATAGTAAAATAATGTAATAGTAAAACAGAATAGTAAAATAATGCTTAAAATTCTCCAAGCCAGGTTTCAGCAATACATGAACTGTGAACTTCCAGATGTTCAAGCTGGTTTTAGAAAAGGCAGAGGAACCAGAGATCAAATTGCCAACATTCGCTGGATCATGGAAAAAGCAAGAGAGTTTCAGAAAAACATCTATTTCTGCTTTATTGACTATGCCAAAGCCTTTGACTATGTGGATCACAATAAACTGTGGAAAATTCTGAAAGAGATGGGAATATCAGACCACCTGACCTGCCTCTTGAGAAACCTCTATGTAGGTCAGGAAGCAACAGTTAGGATCTGGACATTGAACAACACACTGGTTCCGAATAGGAAAAGGAGTACGTCAAGGCTGTATATTGTTCCCCTGCTTATTTAACTTCTATGCAGAGTACATCATGAGAAACACTGGGCTGGAAGAAGCACAAGCTGGAATCAAGATTGCCGGGAGAAATATCAATAACCTCAGATATGCAGATGACACCACCATTACGGCAGAAAGTGAAGAGGAACTCAAAAGCCTCTTGATGAAAGTGAAAGAGGAGAGTAAAAAGTTGGCTTAAAGCTCAACATTCAGAAAACGAAGATCATGGCATCTGGTCCCATCACTTCATGGGAAATAGATGGGAAACAGTGGAAACAGTGTCAGACTTTATTTTTTGGGGCTCCAAAATCACTGCAGATGGTGACTGCAGCCATGAAATTAAAAGACGCTTACTCCTTGGAAGGAAAGTTATGACCAACCTAGATAGCACATTCAAAAGAAGAGACATTACTTTGCCAACAAAGGTCTGTCTAGTCAACGCTATGGTTTTTCCAGTGGTCGTGTATGGATGTGAGAGTTGGACTGTGAAGAAAGCTGAGCGCCGAAGAATTGATGCTTCTGAACTGTGGTCTTGGAGAAGACTCTTGAGAGTCCCTTGGACTGCAAGGAGATCCAACCAGTCCATTCTAAAGGAGATCAGTCCTGGGTATTCATTGGAAGGACTGATGCTAAAGCTGAAACTCCAAAACTTTGGCCACCTCATACGAAGAGTTGACTCATTGGAAAAGACTCTGATGCTGGGAGGGATTGGGGGTAGGAGGAAAAGGGGACGACAGAGGATGAGATAGCTGGATGGCATCACTGACTCGATGGACCTGAGTTTGAGTAAACTCTGGGAGTTGGTGATGGACAGGGAGGGCTGGCGTGCTGCGATTCATTAGGTCACAAAGAGATGGACATGACTAAACGACTGAACTGAACAAGTTCTTAATCTCCTTATATTATCACATAAATCTATGGGAATATAAGATTCATCTTTCTTAACACTGTATACCACATGTTTGGATACTGATGAACAATGTACATACTGCTCATGCTGAAATCAACTCAAAAAATTTTCGTTTCTACTTATAACATATTTAAATAGCACACAAAAGAATGATGGCTTGCAGGAAAAGAAATGACCCTTTAAACATCTGAAGACATGCTGAGACTCACTAATGATGAGGTTACAAAACTGCAATTATATATTTACTATTTTTCACCTATCACCAGTAATCAAGTGGAATCAGGTGGAATACATATATTGTTGGTGAGAATGTGGACAAAGAGGCACTTTCAAGCATTATTCATACATGTGCAAAATAGTAAAATATGTATAGAGGACAATTTGACAGTATCTATAAAACACATAAACACATTTACTATTTGATGTAGTACAGTTCAGTTCAGTCACTCAGTAGGGTCCGACTCTTTGCGACCCCATGAATCGCAGCACACCAGGCCTCCCTGTCCATCACCAACTCCCAGAGTTCACTCAGACTCACGTCCAGGCAAGTCTAAAAAATTATCCTGCCAATTATACTTGCATAGATATAAAATAGTATATATACCAAGCTATTCACTGCAACATTATTGGTATATTAAAATATTTTGACATTATAAGCTATGCAACACACACACGTTAGAATATTACGAAGACATAGAAAGAATGAGAATGCTCTGTATCAACAAAGGAAGATATCCAGTGTATCTTAAGAGGAAATGGCAAGTTTATAACAGAGTACATATGTTACCTTTTGTTTGAGAAAAGATAAAATGAATGTTTCCTTGCCTACGTATTAAACTATATCAAGACAAAGAAGAAGTTTATAAAAATGTTTTTTTGTAGGAGGTGGTAGGAGTAGGATAAATTGGAATGGAAATGGTAGTAAGACCTTAGAAACTACTCTTTTTTACAGTTTTGTATGCATTATACACTCAAGAAAAAAAAATAGAAACAACTTTCCTTCACAACACTCTGCCATGAACTTTTACAAAAATTTACGAAAGAATAAGATATATGACAGTGAATTATTTGGGGAAAATCATAATTTTCCAGATAGTAAACTGTGCTTAAATATTAGCAGATGCAAACTATTATAAATATTAATAGAATGGATCAATAACAACATCCTACTGTATACCACAAGAAACTATATATAATATCCTATAATAAACCATAATGGAAAAGAATATAAGAATACATGCCTATATACATACACACACACACATACATATGTGTAATGAATCACTTTGTGTTACACCAGAAACTAATACAACATTGTAAATCAACTATACTTCAATAAAAAAAAAAAATTTTAAAAAAAAGCACAGTGCTGTCTTGCTTTAAGAAGAGAAATACAGAACAATGTAATAATTAAGCGTTCAGAAATATTTATTCTAAGATAAAAGTGTCCTCAAATCATGGAAAAGAACAGACAATTCAATAATTTCTGGACAACTGGTTATATCATTGGGGTGGGAAACTGGTCACTACTATACATCATAAGCAAAAATACGTTTCAGATGTTATTTAAAATAAAATATCCTATAAAACTGTTAAAGAGTTTTATATGATTTTTTTAACACCCCAGATCAGGGAGAGAGGGGGAATGGAAGCAAGTCTTTTTAGATAATATACAAGTTCTACAAACTACAAGGAAAAAGCCAAAGATATTTTAACTACATAAAAACTTAAACTTTCTGTATTAGACACGATAAAGTTAAGAAATAAGAGACAAATGCAAGACAAAAAGTTACTGTCCATATGAAAGAACTGCTAAAATATTAACAAGCAAAATTCAAAAAGTAACTATAAATTTGAAAGATGATGCAAATAGGTGGTTTACATAACTACAAACAAGGGATCAATCATGAAACTTCTTCCAAGAATCAACAAAGCTTTTAGATTATTTTTCCAGTTTTCTCAAACAACAACAAAAATTCTAGTAAACATTAGAGAAGGAAATGAGTTTTAATATACTATCTATTGTTCTTTACAGCATCAGACTTTACTTCCAACACTAGTCACACCCACAACTGGGTGTTGTTTTTACTTTGGCTCTGTCCCTTCATTCTTTATGGAGTTACTTCTCCACTAACTTCCAGTATCAAGTTCATCTTTCAGTGTCCTTTTCATACTGTTCATGGGGTTCTCAAGGCAAGAATACTGAAGTGGTTTCCCATTCCCTTCTCCAGTGGACCACATTTTGCCAGAACTCTCCACCATGACCCTTCCGTCTTAGGTGGCCCTAGAGGGCATGGTTCATAGTTTCACTGAGTTAGACAAGGCTGTGGTCCATGTGATCAGTTTGATTAGTTCCCTGTGATTGTGGCTTTCATTCTGTTGGCCCTCTGATGGATAAGGATAAGAAGCCTATGGAAGCTTCCTGAAGGGAGAGACTGTGGGGGAAACTGGGTCTTGTTCTAATGGGCAGGGCCATGCTCAGATAATCTTTAATCCAATTTTCTGTTGATGGGCAGGGCTATATTCCCTCCCTGTTGTTTGACCTAAGGCTAAACTATGGTGGAGGTAATGAAGATAATGACCACCTCCTTCAAAAGGTCCCATGCATGCACAGCAGCACTGAGTGCCCCCAACCCTGCAGCAGGCCACTGCTGATCCACACCTCTGCCGGAGACTCCTGGAAATCCACAGGCAAGTCTGGGTCAGTCTCTTTTGGGGTTACTACTCTTTTCTCCTTTGGGGTCACTGCTCCTTTATCCTGGGTCCTGGTGTGCACAAGGTTTGTTTGAACACTCCAAGTGTCTCTGGTGGGTATGGGGTTTGATTCTAAACAAGATTTCGCCCCTCCTACTGTCTTGCTGGAGCTTCTCCTTTGCCCTTGGATGTGAGGTATCTTTTTCTGGTGGGATTCAACATTCTCCTGTTGACGGTTGTTCAGCAGCGAGTTTTAATTCTGAGTCCTTGCAGGAGAAAATGAATGCACATCCCTCCTCTTTGCCATTTCCTCAGCCAGAAACAGCACAAAGAAATGGCGTAGCCATCATAGTCAACAAAAGTCCAAAATGCAGTACTTGGATGCAATCTTTCAAAAATGACAGAATGATCTCTGTTCATTTCTAAGGCAAACCATTCAATATTACAGAAATCCAAGTCTACGCCTCGACCAGTAAAGCTGAAGAAAATGAAATTGAACGGTTCTATGAAGACCTACAACCTTCTGGAACTAACACCCAAAAAAGATATCCTTTTTATTACAGGGGACTAAAATGCAAAAGTAGGAAGTCAAGAGATACCTGGAGTAACAGGCAAATTTGGCCTTGGAGTATGGAATGAAACAGGGCAAAGGCTAATAGAGTTTTGCCAAGAGAACGCACTGGTCATAGCAAACACCCACTTCCAACACACAGGAGAAGACTCTACACATGGACATCACCAGATGGTCAACACCAAAATCAGTATGATTATATTCTCCGCAGCTGAAGATGGAGAAGCTCTATATAGTCATCAAAAACAAGACAGGGAGCTGACTGTGGCTCAGATCATGAACTCCTTATTGCCAAATTCAGACTTAAATTGAAAAAGTAGGGAAAACCACTAGACCATTCAGGTGTGACTTAAATCAAATCCCTTATGATTGTACAGTGGATGTGACAAATAGATCCAGAGGATTAGATCTGATAGACAGAGTCCCTGAAGAACTATGGACAGAGGTCCCTGACATTGTAAAGGAGGCAGTGATCAAGACCATCCCCAAGAAAAAGAAATGCAAAAAAGGCAAAATGATTGTCTCAGGAGGCCTTACAAATAGCTGAGAAAAGAAGAGAAGCGAAGGGCAAAGGAGAAAAGGAAAGATACAACCATTTGAATGCAGAATTCCAAAGAATAGCAAGAAGAGATAAGAAAGCCTTCCTCAGAGATCAATGCAAAGAAATAGAGGAAAACAATAGAATGGGAAAGACTAGAGACTTCTTCAAGAAAATTAGATACCAAGGGAACATTTAATGCAAAGATGTGCACAATAAAGGACAGAAATGGTATGGACCTACAGAAGCAGAAGATATTAAGAAAAGGGGGGCAAGAATACACAGAAGTAGTATACAAAAAAGATCTTCATGACCCAGATAATCACGATGGTGTAATCACTCACCTAGAACCAGACATCCTGCAATGCAAAGTCAAGTGGGCCTTAGGAAGTATCACTATGAACAAAACTAGTGAAGGTATTGGAATTCCAGTTGAGCTATTACAAATCCTAAAAGATGATGCTGTGAAAGTGCTACAATCAACATGCCAGTAAATTTGGAAAACTTGCTAAGTGGCCACTGGACTGGAAAAGGTCAGTTTTCATTCCAATCCCAAAGAAAGGCAATGCCAAAGAATGCTCAAACTACCACACAATTGCACTCATCTCACATGCTAGCAAAGTAATGCTCAAAATTCTCCAAGCCAGGCTTCAACATTATGAGAACTGTGAACTTCTGTATGTTCAAGCTTGATTGAGAAAAGGCAGAGGAACCACAGATCAAATTGCAACATTTGCTGGCTCATGGAAAAAGCAAGAGACTTCCAGAAAAACTTCTACTTTTGCTTTATTGACTGCCAAAGCCTTTGTGTAGATCACAACAAACTGAGGAAAATTCTTCAAGAGATGGGAATACCAGACCACCTAACCTGCCTCCTGAGAAATCTGTATGCAGGTCACGAAGCAACAGTTAGAACTGGACATAGAACAACAGACTGGTTCCAAATCAGGAAAGGAGTGTGTTAAGACTGTATATTGTCAACCTGCTTATTTAACTTATATGCAAGAGTACATCATGCAAAATGCTGGGCTGGAAGAAACACAAGCTGGAATCAAGACTGCTGGGAGACATGTCAATAACCTCAGATACGCAGATGACACCATCCTTATGGCCGAAAGGGAAGAAGAACTTAAGAGCCTCTTAATGAAAGTGAAAGAGGAGAGTGAAAAAGTTGGCTTAAAGCTCAACATTTGGAAAACTAAGATCATGTCATCTGATCCCATCACCTCATGGCAAATAGATGGGGAAACAATGGAAACAGTGAGAGACTTTATTTTCTTGGGCTTCAAAATCACTGCAAATGTTGACTGAAGCCATAAAATTAAAAGACGCTTGTTCCGTGGAAGAAAAGTTATGACCAACCTAGACAGCGTATTAAAAAGCAGAGGAGTTACTTCGCCAATGAAATCTGTCTAGTCAAAAGTATGATTTTTCCAGTAGTCATGTATGGATGTGACAGTTGGACTATAAAGAAAGCTGAGCACTGAAGAATTGATGCTTTTGAACTGTGGTGTTGGAGAAGACTCTTGAGAGTCCCTTGGAGTGCAAGGAGATCCAACCAGTCCATCCTAAAGGAAATCAGTCCTGAATATTCATTGGAAGGTCTGATGTTGAAGCTGAAACTCCTATTCTTTGGTCACCTGATATGAAGAACTGACTCATTTGTAAAGACCCTGATGCTGGGAAAGACTGAG
Source organism: Bos javanicus (assembly GCF_032452875.1). NCBI lineage: Eukaryota > Metazoa > Chordata > Mammalia > Artiodactyla > Bovidae > Bos > Bos javanicus. The sequence goes on along the minus strand of NC_083868.1, from coordinate 56,273,617 downwards.
GGCAGGAAGAGAAGGGGATGACAGAGGATGAGATGGTTGGATGGCATCACCGACTCAATGGACATGGGTTTAGGTAGACTCCAGCAGTTGGTGATGGACAGGAAGGCGTGGCGTGCTCCCGTTCATGGGGTCGCAAAGAGTGGGACATGACTGGGCAACTGAATTGAACTAAACTGAACTGATGCTGGGAAAGACTGAAGGCAGGAGGAGCAGGGGATGACAGAGGATGAGATGGTTGGATGGCATCACCAACTTGATGGACACGAGTTTGAGTAAGCTCCGGGAGTTGGTGATGGACAGAGAAGCCTTGAGCGCTGCAGTCCACGGGGTCGCCAAGAGTCAGACACGCCTCAGTTACTGAATTGATACTATTTATAGGAATATAAATTAATACATCTAGTTTGGCCAGCCATCTGACACCTATTTAAATATAAAAAATATTCATAGCAGTTCTATTTTTTGCATATATTTTATAAACACATGTGTATAATAAAGTATAAAAAACTATGCTCAATGCAACAATTAATGTAACAAAAAAAAAAAGAAAACCACCTAGGAAAATCATTAGGCAATTTGTGGTGTATCAACACAGTAGAATATAATTACAGCCATTAAGAATGACATAGAGAAACAGCAACAGTTCTCAAGCATGAATGTGCATTAAAATTTACCTGGAAAGAAAGTGAAAGTGAAGTCGCTCAGTCCTGTCTGACTCTTTACGACCCCATGGACTGCAGCCTACCATGCTCTTTGTCCATGGGATTTCCCAGGCAAGAATACTGGAGTAGATTGCCATTTCCTGCTCCAGAGGATCTTCCTGACCTAGGGATCGAACCTGGGTCTCTTGCATTGTAAACAAGATGCTTTACCATCTGAGCCACCAGCGAAGTCCAAATTCACCTGGTGAGCTAGGTAAAATGCCCACTGTCTCCAACCCCTGGGATTCTGATTCAGTAAAACTGAAACTGTGCTCCAGAATCTTCCTTTTTAGGAACACAGAGGATTTTGATTAAGGTGGCAACACTAGTCATTATGAAAAATATTGGTTTGTAATAGTGGAAAAACCAGTTTCTAGAACAATATGTATTCTATGATCACATTTACGTTTTTTAAAAATTAAACTACTTGTAGCTATAGACAAGGATGATGTATACTTCAAAGTAAACAGGTGGGAAAAAGTCTGGGAGGATATTTAAATTTGTAACAACAGTGACCTCTGTGAAAGAAATAATATATTTGGGAATAGGGGGATGAAAGAAAACTTTAATAGTTAACTCTATAAATATCTGTACTATTTGCATTTTTTGTACCAAAAATATACTTACATATTACTTAAAATGTTAAGAAAATAAGCCATAATAAAAAGGTAAAATATATTTTAATGTCATGAGTTAATATTAGTTTCCTAAATGGAGACTCACTTTTGTAGGATTATCAACTAATAATATAACAAGCTGGTGGTATTTTTTTTCATATTCATTTATTCTTTAATTGAAGGATAATAGCTTTACAGAATTTTGTTGTTTTCTGTCAAACATCAACGTGAATCAGCCATAGTATTTCTTAATTACTCTTTACCACCAGGCGAGAAATTCCTCTTTTTATTTCCTTCTTTTTATATTTTTGTGGGCCTCCACATATGTTCTCTGCAGTGTGGTAATAGTTCCCTTCCCACTAAAGGATGTCTTCACAATACTAGGCCTCATTTTCCAGCTTATATTTAGAGTGAAAATTCTCAGCTATGAGTTTGGTAATATTCCCTGGTGGCTCAGACAGTGAAGAATCTGCCTGCAATTCAGAAGACCTGGCTTTGATCCCTGGGTTGGCAAGATTCCCTGAGGAAGGAAATGGCTAACCCCCTCTAGTTTTCTTACCTGGAGAATTCCAAGGACAGAGGAGCCTAGTGGGCTACAGTCCATGGGGTTGTAAAGAGCTGGACGCAACTGAATAACTAATAGGCTTCCCTGTGGCTCAGATGGAAACAAACATAAGTAGTAAGGATCTTTTTCTTTGTGTGGTTTCCCAAGGGTAGAATACCAATGGGTAGAACAAGTGGGACTCTCTTCCTTAAAGCCATGACAGTATTTGGGAGCATGGCCTGGTGTGAGGACTAAGGACTATTGACTTCAATTAGGAATTACCTCATAAGTCTAAAGTTGACAAGTTATCTACTGAAGCAGAACATTATGATGGCATTTACTACTGCAGCGTGGTTATCATTGCATGAAGCTAATTAGATAGTAATTACACACTTACAGATTTCTAGGTAACTAGGAAACAGTTCTGTGTATTTTGCATTTTGGTATCACAACATTAATTAAAACACAAACAGCCATATAATTAACATATGACATTATAATGCATGAATCACAACAAATTATCTTACTGATGGATAATAATTTTAGCCTGAATTATTCTTAAAATCTTTATAGAATTAAGAATTATTTCATTTCTAACTCATTTTGACTCTCCTAAGCAAAATGATGCAACCAGCTGACCTTTAGCAATATCTTATAGACTCAATTTAATAGCTAGAAGAGGGAAACAATCAATCCTCACCTGCTTAATTTTATAGATGAGAAAAAAGTCACAGTGATCCTAGGTGGTCTCTAACTCCAAAGGTCTAGTGTTATCCACTGCAGATGCTGTCCCACCAATTCCCTTTCTAAAATTTCCACTACTCTTTCACATAACTGTTCATTTCCACCTAGATTTATGCCTGTGATTATGAAATTTATTCTAATCAACAACTGAGTAATTTTATCACATGCATCAAAAATCCTACTTCCAAACTGATCCATCCAGGAAGCTTTTTCTGACTCCAAGGATAAAAATTTCAGTCTGTACCATTATCAAATCATCCAAGAAAAATCTTCCTTTTGTGTTTATTTAGCAGCACTTACATATATAGAAATTATATTTTCTTAACTAAAACCAGGTCCCATCATCTGTGCCAAGTAATTTTTTTCAATTCATAAACTTTTATAAATATTTAGTTTGAAAATATTAAATAAAAAGTAACATAATAAGTTGATTTTATGGACAAGAATAAAATTATATGCAGTTAAGGTTGTACTAAAAATTACTAACAACATTCTTAAACTATCCCCTCACCTGAATCTAGAAATCCTCCAGTTAACTTCCAGCTTTGTAGACGGAAGAAGGCAGCTATCCTATCCATCTGCAGCAGTTAACAACACCTCTAGCTAAATCCTTTGCTGACATTTCACACTGCTTATCAATTTAATTCATTTGCCAAAGGAGATGTGAGGCTGTACTGTGTGTTAAAACAACAATTCTGAAAAGATAGGTCACCTTCATCTCTAGGACACCAAAGTTGTGCAAGATGACAAGCTGGTACCCACTGTCAATGAGTGCACATTCTGTGAAATGCTCCTCCCTGCCCTATACGCAGGCAGTAGATCAACTAGACAGTCAACTAAGGAACAGAAGCTGAGAACATTGAAACAGATATATTCCTTTTAAGTTTTCCCTCCAAGTTAATTAATTAGTTGGTGGGCAACTGATTTGCCTTATTCAAGCTGAAGATACAGGACATATTTTAGAAGAAAAATATTCCAGAATAGTTTCTCAGGTAATAAAACTCCAATATGGGGTTAGAGTCCCATGGGTGATAGAGGAAAGAAACAAAAAAAATTAAAATTAAGAATGCATGCATGCCTAGTTGCTTCAGTCATGTCCGACTCTGTGCGACCCCATGGACAGCAGACCACCAGGCTCCTCTGTCCAAAGGAGTCTCTAGGCAAGAATACTGGAGTGGGTTACGATTTCCTTCTCCAAAACTTAAGAATAAAAGTATTCAAACATTCCATTGGCTTAAACTTTCCCAAGTAGAGCATATTAGTTTAGATATGGAATCTAAGACAGAATGATTGAATCAGTATTTTCACATGAATTTCTGTAAACTGATTCTAAGAGAAAATTTAAATTATCATCAGTGTAAAATGGGGCCCAATATTCATACCCAATATTTTAAATTGGAATATAAACCTTTTGTTGCTAAATAAAAGCAAAAACTTAGACCTTGCATATACTGAAAAGAAACAAAATACATATGCCAAGGAGAAAAACCGCTCCATCACATATTAAACCTTAAAATTCAATTTTTCTTTTATTTTATAGGAAAATGCATGTAATAGATCTGTATGTCAATAAAACTGTATTAATAATAAGTCTTCAGTCATAGGCTTTAAGCAAAAATTTGTACTCCTAATACAGTGTTGATTTGTTTTACCTATACCAGCCATAAATTCTTTTAATCAATTTGTAGACTAAATTTGATTCCTTGAATGTTTCACAGAAATTATTGTATAATACTTAATGTATAATGACTAAATAATATTTAGAAATAAATATTGAAAAATTTGAAACAAACACTACTTCGTATTTTTTATTTTATTTCATTTAAGTGTACTCAAGGATACTTACTTGATATAGAAGGTCTTTCTGAGGCAAAGGGGGAGACTGTTCTTCATACTTAGGAGGTGGTTTATGTGTGGGTGGAAGGTCGATCCTGCATGAAAAAGTTTAAAAAATATGATTACCACATTTCACAAAAGACAAAACAACAAAACAAAAAAGGGGAGTGGGGAACCATCAAGATTCTCTTAAGTTTTGAGAATATTTTCCTCATACTAATAGTTGTATTAGTATACATGTTTAATTCAATTCTTACATTTCCATTAATCATATTTGGAAAAAAGTAAACGAGCTTTACAGGTTCTAATGTTTAGGAGTAATCTGAAATAAACAATTCTTCAAAAATTTAAAAAAAGAAGCAACCTATATAGAATCATTTTTTGAAAACTGTTATTAAGCAAGCAATCTAGTATATAACTAGGCTTCCCCGGTGGCTCAGTCGGTAAAGAATTCACCTGCAATTCGGGAGACCTGGGTTCGATGCCTGGGTTGGGAAGATCCCCTGGAGGAGGGCGTGGCAACCCCTCCAATATTCTTGCCTGGAGAATCCCCATGGACAGAGAAGCCTGGCAGGCTACAGTGCGTGGGGTCACAAAGAGTTGAACATAACTGAGCAACTAAGCATAGCACTAGTATATGACTAATTAAGTATTGTATATTTTTTACATGTGACCATGCAGACCAACATTTTAAAATAGTCAACTGTGTGATGGAAAACACTTTCCTCCAAAGTGTCATAATAGTGATTTGAAAGACTTAGGGCTTCCCAGGAGATGCTACTGGTAAAAAACATGCCTGCCAATATAGGAGACATAAGAGACATGGGTTGGATCCCTGGGTTGTGAAGATCCCATGCAGGAGGGCATGACAACCCACTCCAGTATCCTTGCCTGGAGAATTCCATGGACACAGGAGCCTGGCAGGCTACAGTCCATAGGGTCACCAAGAGGAGAGCATGAATGAAGCGGCTTAGCAAAAGACCGTATCTTAAAATGGTAATGAAAAAATGAGTTTATACTACATTTTGGAAATACTTCTAAAATTAGTTTTCAAAAGCCATGGTCACCCTTAGAACATTGATCATGTAAATTAAGATTTTCAATCTACAAACCATTATAAATCTTGCCACCTGAAACAAACACAGGCTATTATATCCTTGGGGAATGCATTTACCTTTGCCAAAATGACCTAATCTACTAACAAAAGTATTTTCATATATTTTTAAATTGTTATATTACAACAAAAATAGAATTAAAAATATCTTGTAGCTTTCTGCATTTTAGAAAGCAGCTTTTTATATAGACTCTTACTTTTGAAGATCACAGATAACTAATTTTCAGTAATTAAGATTAGTAAATAAAAAAAACTTTACCTATATTAAAAGATAAAGAACATGAAAGCTATAGAGGCCAAATTACAAATTCTCAGTAGTCTAATAACTTATCAATGTGGTCATGAAATAATATTTTAAATGATTAGAATTCAAACAATTAATAAAATACATTACATGTATTACTAGCCTACTAGTAAAGTATGTTTTTGAAATTATAGAAAAGCTCGAGATAATTCAGCAGCTAATATGAATTTAACCACAAACCAGTTAATTACTCTTGAAATATTAAAGAAATTCAGTCTCGCAGGTAACAGACTGAAAGAGTACTTTATTTCTTTTATTTAAAGTAATTATTTCCCTTAATGTAATAAAAATTACAGCAAATATATAGCTCCAAGGTGCCATATGTCATTTAGGTGAGAAAACCAAGGTTCATGGAGGTGATTCATTCATGGTCATACTATTAACTCGATCATAATAGACCTGAGACTAATACCCAGGTGCTTTTAACCCCAAAAGATTCATGCTCTAACTGTGCCAGATTAGAGAGGCAAAGACATATAGAAAGCATTTATGAAGACAGAAGAAGTACTCTGAGAGCCTTATATCTTCATGTAAAAACACTAAAGAAATAATGCCATTTGTACAGAACTTCACAGTTCATAAACAACATCATCTTATTCTACTCTTATCACAGCTGTGTGAGGTAAGCAGGTCACCCAGGTGCTTTTAACCCAAAAAGATTTGTGCTCTGTGCCAGAGAGGCAAAGACATACACAAAGCATTTATGAAGACAGAATACATTCTTTGAGAGCTAGCCTTATATCTTCATATAAAACCATTAATAACCACACAAGAAATAATCCCATTTGTATAGACCTTCACAGTTCATAAACAACATCATCTTATTCTACTCTTATTAAAGCCATGTGAAGTAAGCAGGAAAAGTATTATTTACATTTCACAGGTAAAGTAACAAAAGCTGCTGATGGAATTAAGTGAACTGGGACATCAGTCTTTTGACTATTCAACAAAATGTAATTTCTTTTTTATAACTCTATCTAATGATTAGGTCCAAAACATTCCTTTCTCTTTCAATAAAAAAGATGCACATTTTGTAATTCACCAAAATCAAATTTCTTTAAGATAAAAACTTTAAAACTCAACACATTTAATGACTTGGCAGCTGCAAGTTAAGTTATATCTATACATAAGACAGGCATATACAATCTAAATAAGTAAACTTCTAAGACTTTTTATCTGTCTTTCAACTACTTCATTGAAGACTTGCATCTTTATTCAGAAGGCAGGACAACATAAAGGGTCATTATGCTACCATTTGGAAAGATGTATAATACACTGTAGGAAAAAAAAAAAAAAAGAATGTATTTGTCTCTAATAGCCAAATATGCAACTTGCAACTGTTTATTTACCAAGATGTAGTTTGAGACTTTCTGATAAAACTAGCCATCTTACAGATACCTAACAGTATCTTTATTTCTATCCCTCAGACACTTTTCATATGAGTAGCTGTAATGATAAAGACTGACTTAAACACCAGCAAAAAAGTTACCTACACTTTGTCAAGGTAGGATGGTCTCTTTTTTCGAGGAGTCAACAGCACAGTCACAAAGATAGCAATGATGAAGAGGGCAAGGACAGCTCCAATTACAGCTCCAGCTACGGCTATAGAAGAAGTCTGCTTAAATGGAACATCTGAAAAGTAACAAAAATTAGGTTTTTCAAGCAATTTTACAAAGAATTCTTGAATTCCTGTCCTCTGATTTCTACAATGTGCAAGAATGTTATCCAGCCACAAGGTAAGAAGACCCCAAACTTGATGTTACTTTTTAATGCTCACACACTCTTTGCAAGATGTAACCTTAGTACTCCCAACTTTACTTTTTTAAAGTTATGAAAAGAATATCCCTTGTCACGTATGAATGACTGAATCTACAGTCTATGGGGAAAGCTTGTCTTAAGAAGAAAAGATGAAAACTAATTTCTTATTCTAAAAGATGATAAACAAAAACTATTCAGTATGCTTTAATGGAGTTAGCCAACACCATATTCAGCTTTTATTATATTAAAAGAAATCCTATTGAAGAAACCAAAAATCTTCAAGAAAAAGAAAAATAACACTAAAAAACAGAAAATACCCTAGCTCTCTAGTAATAAACAGTCAAAAGCTGACATTGCAAAATTTAAGTTTTTAAAACAGAAATGTGACTAAAACAGTATGTGTTGCAGATAACTTCCCTTAATTAACACACATTTAATACATAGTACACTTTAAGATAGTGTCTCTACTACAAAATTATGTAAATTCTTCCCTATCTCCTGGCTACACACTATATAATTTCTGAATATCAATTTCTCATTTCCAGCCTGTATCATAAAAATTTTATAAGAAAGGATTTTAAAAACGTATTTTAGTTAGCATTTCACACATTTTTTTTTAAAAGCCACCCTATTTTATGAATTCCCAAGTAAAAGAACTTACTAAAGTTATTTTCAAATATAAGTATTATGGATATTACAAAACCATCAATCCTTATGTATAGGTATTATTTTGACAATTTCAGCCGTATTACACCCAATAGCTAAATTTTGAGGAATGACCCATCAGTTACAAAAAACCTTCAATATACTCAATTTATCTAACCAATAAGATATTTAAGGTAACATTCTATAAATGAAGATACTTTTGTTCTAAAGTTAAATGTTCTGCCCAAGGTCATTCAGTCAATGAATAGGAAATAAAACTAGGTTAGGACATGACACAAACCTCTACCCTACCCTACGTACGCCTTTTTGGGGAAAGAATGGTTTTTGTAATATCTAATATAATCTCTTCTTTTGGGTGCCCTATTTGGAAATAAAGAGCTCTTTTGTCTTCAATTAAACTGATGCTCACATACATCCTTAAATAGTTACTACTGGACTCCAGACATGACAAATTTAAATAGAATCAAAGCACTATCAGTTTTGAAATATTTCATCTACTTACCATCATAGAATTTCCAAATATACTGTATTTAAGAGTATTTTTCAACTGTTTTTATTCAAATGTGAGTCATGCGGTGTTTTAGATTGCTAAAAAGAATGTTTCACTTCTTTACCAATTTCCTAGCAAACTAACATCTTGGGTTTGTTAATGTGTCATTTTATTAGTTTTATTCTAGACTAAAAATCTCATACCCGTGAGTGCCAAGTAACCAATTTCAACAATAACTCAAATACTGAATAGAATCTAAAGATACACAATTATTGTAAACAATATAACCTGCTTCATCATTCAAAAGGTTACCCTCATTTGCTAATACATACCTGGTTCATCATTCATTGTTGCACGTATCTCTAACCAGTACTAACTCCATTTGAATATGTGCTACATGAGAAAAAAAATTGAAAACCAAGCCAAATATACTCTGCTTTTATAAATGTAGAAGAGACTTGGGATGATATAGGGCTAATTTTCTCATCTATACTATCACTTTTTCCCACCATATAAATTAGTTTCGTATTCAGGTTTTAACAATAGGCCAATTGAAACCTTTTAAGGTTACAATGCAAAAGTTATCTGACCAACATTATACACCTTGTCAGAGGCAAAATTTTTTAAAAATCTCCGTGTGTCAAGTATGCTACCTATTTCACACTAGTCGAAAGTTTCCCTTTAAAAGAAGTTTTTCTTTTCCTAAGGAGTAAAGTGACCCTATGTATGGAGAATTTAAATTTGAGTGTTCTTATTTTGATGATAATGACAAAGTTATACCATATTTATAGTAATATTTCTGAAATTATTTTTCAAACACTCAGGTTACTTTTTGAATGTAATTAGTCCAAATTAAGATTTTAGGTATGAATCCATTTACCAACTGGATATCATACTCCACACAGGTAAACTAATTATGTCAAGTACATACATGCCATAATTTCATGTTTTCTTTTTGATTTTTCAATTCTTCAAAATTTAATTAAGAAAAGAAATAATACATTTAAGAGCATTAAGATTTTAAAGGTATTAACGGGTGATGAACACTAGTATGAAATGTAAATGAAAAGCTAAAGTTTCTTGCATTCAAGTCAAAGATTTTTGACAAAATTTGAGAATTTAGCCCCAACACTGCCTCCCTGTATCCCTGCCCACATAATCTACATAGTCTCTATATTCCAACAAAACCAGAAGAAAAAAAAATTAAGCAAGCAAATGTATAAAAATTTGGCATTTTTAAACATCAAGCTAGTTTACTGAGTGATTGACATGAAGCAACATTACCTTACCATCACTTAAGGAGATGTTCTACTAAATCTAATTTTACGTTTATAAGCAGCAGAAAACAAAAACACAAACATTCAAATATTTAGCATTAAAGGACTGATGCATGTCTCCCCAAAGAACATATTCCTGTTATCATGGCAGCTTATGAATCCATATACATTGGAAACCACCTCCAAAAACAGAAAAATAGCATCCCTCAGTACAACCAAAATACCCTATCCATAGAAATATAGAGACACCATAAATTTTGGTGATTATGGAGAAAACTATCAAACATCAGTTACAAATAACTTTCATTATTTTTTGAAAAATATACATAAATATTACAGATATTAAATTGAACTAAAGTCCATGTTATCACTCTGATATAAGTGAATAAAACTACATAAAAGCTATTCAAATATGTGCTCACATCTGAAACTGAGGCACTTTTATAGTTTTGAAAAGTTAAATACTATTCTATAGACTAAAATATGTGTTTCTGGCAATTTGCTAAAACCATTTTAAATTGAGTATAGAAATTTATAGTCCCTTATTATACTTATGTTAAAACACTAAATCTTAACAATTAACTGAAACATTAAGTTTCATCCCTTTTTCTTCATTTCCTTTACCAAAACTAATATAATCCATCAACTAATTCACAGCTTAATATACTATACAAATTTATCTTCCTAACTTTTATTTGGGTTAAAATACATAAATATTCCCACACTACATGTCACTGTATTACCAATTTTCCCCATAAATATGCCCCACTCTCACTTTTCATAAAAAGTCCTTTTAACACTTATCAATATGACATCTAAGCCTCTACATCCATCCATATATTTATGTCACTACTTTTTAATGAAGGTCCTCTATTTGGATCAGGAGGGTCTCCTTAGATTTTCATCCAACAAATTACCAATAGTAACCTAAGGTGTGTCATGTCTTGTTCTAAGTGCTAGCAATGCAAACGTAACATTTACAGCCCCTCTCCTCGCAATAGCAAACAAAATCCTCATAACAGTGTTGGAGAATCCATAAAATTATTTATTTTTCAATAAAGTATAGAAAGAAATGATCACTTATCTCAAAATAAAAGAGAGGGAGAAGGCATTTAATAAAAATTAGCATTGTACTAATATGGATTGGCACTGGTAGCCCTAATAGGTCCATGCATCAGGTGGCACCCTGCCACATAGGGCACCCAAGATATCCTATGGGGAGTGTGGAGTTGGACAGTCCCGAATTAAAGCAGACAATTACATCTTCACTTGGTTGTCCTCCTCATCATAGTCCGCATCTTGTGACAGATGTATTATGACATATGGGAGCTCAGCTGAACTAAAAATTTATCTAGATTTAATGAAAAATAAAAAATGTAAAGGAGGCATGACACGGGTGCTCTATGTGACAAGTGAACATCTGACTCATAAACCAAGTGAGGGTATCAGTGCTAACCCATGTTAAATACTAGTAAGCATTTATTCTTGGTAAATGTCATTCCTGCAAAGAATTGACAGAAGGAACACCAGTAATATAGGAACAAATAATAAAACAAAATCCTCCAAAATGGCAATGCAAATATCTTACTCCTAATACCTAAACTGCATGTTACATTATGAAATAAAACCATGGCAACCTAATTAGATGTGACAAATCAAGTCCCCCTCAGATAAAATAATTAGAAACCAAATAAAATATAAATTTATATTCACTCCTCTTTAACAAACCTCACACTAAACCCATAATGGGCTGAAATAGCTAGTATGAGGGTGATTAGCATTGACACTGAAAAACCAAACACCATGAACATGAAGACTAGCGCTAAAAACAGTAGTTGGGATGAAAACTGTTAAGGTCCCTAAAAATATACATCTTTCATTGAATCTACTTGTTTCTGAGAGGTAACTGAGCTTTCATATATAAAAACCAGTGTCAAAATATACTCAACATGGACTTACAACTTTTAATCACTGAATCAAAAAGTGTAAAACCAAGATGAAAAGACAAATGAAGCACATTCAATCGTATGGTTTTTCTCAAAAATGTTTTAGTGAGGAAAAAGCCAACTTTTTAAAATGAAGTACAATTATATTATTTACTCAAAGATTCCTCTTTTAGTGAAAATAATCTTTTAAAAATGTTACTTTATCAAATTTAAAAATTTTCACTTTTGAATATTTTATAATGCATATAGCAAACTTCTATGGTAGCACACATATAATTTATAAACTCTACATATGAGGAGTACATACGAATTCTTAACTGATAGGTACAGTCAAGTTCCATTGAAGACCACTAACCTAGAGAAGATAGTTAATAACTAGAATAATGTGGTATTACAGTAGAGGAGATATAGGTTGATAAAAAAGGATTATGAAGAGCAGTTATTAACTTATGAAGGGAAAAGTTTCACTGAGCTGTAATTTGAACTGGACCTTGAATACAGACTGATTTCCCAGTACAGCAAAGGGAGGAAATGGAATTTCAGGTCAAGGGAGCAGCATGAATATAGTCACTAAGACATCAAAGTACATGGTATGGTAAAAAACAGAATTAATAGATCTAGATGTTATATAGGTTCCCTGTCACTTTGTCCCTAAAGCTCAAAGTTTAGGCTTTGAGCATCAAATTGCTGCTAATATTGCAAGAAAATCAGGTACTATGTGCCTGATGGACAAACACCACCACTTAAGAAGTAACCTTGCTCCCCAAAATTAAGCATTAATCTTATCAAGGCTCTAGATCTGTCAAGAGATGCAAGCAAAAGGAGCAGGCAACTGGCACAATCCAAACTGGAAAACTGCAAGACAAATGAAGCTGTTTCTTCCCAAAATGTTGCATGGGAGAAGTGTGGGAGTGGGAAACAGCACATAAAGGACACACAGATTAAAAGACATTTCAACCAACCAATGTGTGGATCATATTTGGTTACTAGCTAAAACTGTAAAAAGAGATGATTAGAAATTTAAACAGTAGCTGGATACTTGATATTAGGAATGATTCATTTCGGCAGAGTAATGAATCTGTGATTACTTTTTCTAAATGTTCCTTATCTTTCAAGTTACAGACTGACATACTTACAGATGAACTAGTAATAATGGCAGGAGGGACTATGCAGACCGGAGTTTAAATGAAACAAGACTGACCATGAATGGACAATAACTGAAGCAGGTACATGAACATTCCTTTCATTATTCTTACTTTTGCATATTTTTAAATAACTTTTTTAAAAAGTCAAAGCCTCTAGGTTTTGTTACCTCTAACTTTTAGATGAAACTGTCCCTTTAAGACTAGGTTTTTCTTGAGATATTTCTCATAACTGAGACTATGAACATTAGGATATCATGTCTATATAGAAATATAATGCATGAAAGGGAATGAGGTCTTGAATTAGTCTCAAGTTTTGAGAATAACTTATACTTTACTCAACTTTCACTAGGTTTCATCCACAGTGCCCAGCCAGAATAAAAGCTATTTGGTTGGCCAAAAAGTTCATTCTCATTTTTTCTGCAACATCTTATGGAAAAATATAAATGAACTTTGTGGCCAACCCAAGGCAAGTGAAATAAAACATCAGAAAACTGAATCGTTTTATCTTTAGAAATTGAAGTGAACATGATAAAACTATTATCAAGGTTCAAGAAAAGAAATTATTCCAAGCATAGGTATATAGCAAAAGCTTTTGAAAGCAATCTTGGTTTTAAGCTCTTGATGGAAATCTATCACTACTCAATTCAAAGAAGATAACACGTTTTTTAAAAAACAGTGCTTATTGGAATATAACAGAAGAAAACAAATGCATTAATAGAAACAATCTAAAAACAGAAAAGTTGGTATATTTTGTACACTATTCAATGATTCTTTTGTGCATGAATTTTTATTGGTATAATAAAAATGAAATCAAACTTAATTCAGTCAAATTGTATGTTATTTGGGGGGAAAAAAAACTGTGCTGCTTGCTCTAAAATAGTTTAAAGTTTAGAGGAAAAGTGTATCATAATTTTATTTTGGTTTAAGTATTTTAGGCTTTCAAGTTTTTAGTTTTTAATTTTTATTTTTTTTGTCTACACCATGCAGCATATGAGGGCATGTGTGATCTTAGTTCTCTGACCACGGACTGAACTCAAGCCCTCTGAAGTAGAAGAACAGAGTCTAAATCACTGGCTTGCCAGGGAGTCCCTGTATTATAATTTTAAAGGTCAGAAATAAGGAACAAGGAGAATAAGAATCAATGTTATTCCTACTTGAAGCAGCTCATAAGCTATAAGTAAAAACACTAAATGTCAACTTAAAAAATATCTTATGGAATTTGTTAATTCCAAACTGAAAGTTAATATATAAAAAACTGATGTCAAAGTCACAGCAAAACACTTAAAACATTTTAACTGCTAGGGCTAAAGAGATAAGACAATTTATGACTGTGGAGAATGTTACTGATTATATGTATATATAAGATAGGAATTCTATGATTAATTAGAAGTAAATTTTATAATGGTTAACATACCCAAATGATTCCTCAAATTTTATTTAACTGTATCCTTAACCTGGTATGGTTTTGTTTGGAAAGAGAAATTAATTCATTTCTAATTCCACAAAACATCATTAATTAAAGGGAACTAGGTTACAGAGGGAGAAGGCAATGGCACCCCACTCCAGTACTCTTGCCTGGAAAATCCCATGGACGGAGGAGCCTGGTAGGCTGCAGTCCATGGGGTCGCTAGGAGTCAGACATGACTGAGGGACTTCACTTTCACTTTTCACTTTCATGCACTGGAAAAGGAAATGGCTACCCACTCCAGTGTTCTTGCCTGGAGAATCCCAGGGATGGGGGAGCCTGGTGGGCTGCCGTCTCTGGGGTCGAATAGAGTCAGACACGACTGAAGTGACTTAGCAGCAGCAGCAGGTTACAGAGACACACACACACAAACACAAACTCGCTCTCTCTCGGGACAAAGAAGGTAATCCATAACCATAGGCTTGTTACAGAAATATGCCTCTAAAGAATTTTTTTTAAAAAACTTTTATTTAAAGATTTGTTGCGCAGCTATTGGGGCTACCACCGGATAAGTAACTTGATAAAAAAAAAAAAATCCCTGGTACAAATCAAAATTAAATATATCCCAACATACCAAAAATTTGAGAAAGGAGCTTTTTATGGATGGTACATCAACAAGTAAATAAGAAAAACAATTCAATCTGTAAATAATTCCCGTTAAAATTAAAAAATCAATATGGGTACCATTTCTTTCTTATACTTTACATTGATTACTTCCACACATTAATAAATTCTTGTTCATACTTTTGTTTTTAGCAGTATTTACCAAAAGCAAAATCAAACTCAAATCAGATGTTTTCACATCTAATATTGCTACATTTCTCTCAATTTTTGCACGTATACATTATACTTCCTACAGCCTCTTGTGCTAAACATTCAGCCAGGGATACCATTATAAAACTTTCCTATTTATGGCTATCAGAAGCAATACTACTACTGAAAAAGCTTAACGATTTCTTTAATGTTAGACTTATCAAATGGAAACCTTTCAGGCACATGGTAAAATACTAAATCTTTCAACTATAAAGTACTTCTCAAATATCACTTTTAAAGTTAACCCCTATCCTATTAAAGTTTCAAGACATTTCAATAAAAATGGAAAAAAAAGGGAAAAAGAGTTGAATTAATCTTCACTGTACAAGTATTTTAACCAGTGTGAAAGAAAACTCTAAAGTGAATACAAAAATGAAAAACCGGCCGGCCCAAACATAAAAGTAATAAATATAAACATGGCCAAAATATAGTAAAACTATTCTGCCATCTTTTCCAAGAAGAGAGTAGGAGTTCAACTCATCAGTCAGCTGTGTACATTACTGATATTCAAAATTAATTTAACAAAATGTTTATTAATATGACTATGCTTACAAACAAGTCTCTATGTACAGTAAACATACATAAAGTTCTAATAAACAACAGTGCAATGCTTCAGAAAGTCTTAAGCATTAGTAGCAGATTCTTAAAATTCTGAAGTCTTTTAGTTTGCTAAATGCTTTGGATTAAGGATAGAGAATATATCAAATACTCACTTGCAGTTTTCCATGTCACCCTCTACTGCCAAAAACAAAACAAACCAGCAAAAACTAAACAAACAAAAAGCCCTAACTACACAATGACCACAATTTAAAAGGAAATTCACGATCACTAAGTAGATATTTATACTTTTAAAATACAGCTCCTGAAACACTGCTAACTTCCTTCAGATCAAATAGAGATTTGTATGATATTCTAAATGGGATTACTCTTCTCAAATTCATACAGCACTTCAAAGCACTGTTCCAAAGATGAGATTTTGATTTTAAAAAAAGGCACAAGTTTACATCTTCCAAAGAAAAAAAGCTTTAGACTCATCTTTTTATGGCCATATCATTGCTAAAATTTAAATTAAAAGTCACTTTAATCATAGAGTATTACAAGAAAGTTTTTCTTTCAATGATTTGGATCAAAGAATCTTAATATTTTTCAGTGGTAAGCTATATTTAGAACAAATATTTTCAACAAGACATCAGCGAATTTTACGTTAATTGTATCCTTAACCAATACTTTACTGTTATACTAAGCTTTTGAGGGAGAGAAAGAAAACAGATTTCAAACTTCCACAAAATACTGCTGGTTAAAATAAACTAAGTTATAATCATTGAGATTAAAGCCTTCACTACTTGCAAAATTCTATGAACATGTTAGAACTTTGCCTTATAAAAATATTTTTTTTTAGATCTGATGAAGATTGAGAAGGGGTAGGTTGACAAGGCAAAAAAAAAAAAAAAGTACTTTGTCTTTATTAATAAAATAAGTCAATTTAGGGTTCTCCTACAAACTTCTATTTTAATTCCATGGCAAAACACCTAAAGGCAATTCTACAGGACTTTTTTCAAATGAATCATCAACAGGAAAAACATATTCTATGGGCTACAAAATAGTTGTCATTATTATAGTTGTATAGATTCCCACTGCAGAATTAATTTAATTACGTCACAAAGAAGATCCACATTTGAAGATTTAGGAAAGATTTCTTTTGCAAAAGATGCATGATTTTTGGAAAGAATAAACTTAATTATGTAAAAATCAAAACAAAAAACCTCATGGTGTTTCCAGTTTTAATTGGGAAAACAAAAATCTTGAAACACATACAAACATTTAGGAGAAAAGAAGGGATGGTTTAACAACATCCATCAGCAAGTGTTAGTGACTGGTTCTATAACTAAGTTTTTTTTCTTGTTAAATCTCAAATTTCCAAGTTTATTCTATTTTTTCCTATATATATTTACCCGTTTGAACAACATCAATAAATGACTAAAACAAGATGGTCTACCACATTCTTTGCACAGATTCTTGTCTGAAACATCTGTCTTATTTTTTAAAAAATGGTACTCCAATGCTTGTTTGCTTGTTTACATGGTTTTCCATATAGTGAAATGTCCTCTCTACACTCTATTATATGTACCATCTTCTCATTATTATTATATTTAGCACATAAAGCATTAAAACAAAACTACCACTTCATGTACCAACGTTCGCATGACAATATAAGCATTGTCTTCCAGAGATGAAAAAAAATTGTAATAATTATCATGTTTAAAAGGCATGTTTTTATTACTCTTAAATGTATTTTGGACAAAAATATTGATCAGCTAATTATGCTCTTCCACACATCATGTTCACTGAGTTTACTACCACAGTTTTTAGTGCAACAAAATACCTTTGAAAAGCCACTCTACAGTCATTATGGCAAGGCTCATTAAAATGCAGAGGTAAGATTCCATTTGTATAGAAACATAGAAAACAATGTTTGAAAAGAAAAGGTGTTTCATCAGGCTGAATTTTTTGTATACTAAAAATATATATAAACATTTCTTGAATTAGTTTTATAGTCAATTTAGATGTAGTATCATTTAGTGGTGATAAATTTTGAGAGGTATATGTTCAATAAACATTATACTTGAGATTATATAGTCTTAGGTAAACATTTAATATACAATGCCAAGGTAGTTTCCTTTTTTTTTTGTTTCTTTTAATTTTTGTACCAAAAAGTCATACATTTAATGGACATTTCTTCTTACCTGTGTGCCTCAGACCAATAAAGTACTCTGCATTAAAATTTAAATCTTGAGACAGTAGTATAGCATTGAAAAAAAATTGTAAAGCAGCTCAGATACATTGAACCCAGATTTTACATTTCCATTTGTCAAATCAGAATATAAAAAGTAAGCTTGAAAATCAAGTTGAAAAAGCTTATTCTTCCCCCAAGAAAAAGTATGAACAATCTGAAAATGATCAACTAGTATGAATGAAACATTGTACATTAAGTCATATTTAGTGGTTGCTAAACATACCACTCCCTCCTGGAAATTACGGAACCATCTACATGTGAAACTAAGTCATCTTCATTTTCGTCATACTGTTCATCACTGACGAACTTCATTCCCATTTTTAGATCTTCATAATAATCCATTGGTCTTTCAAACCTATTGAGATTTTCTACATTGTTCCACTGCGTTTTTTCAGGCTCTTCTAAATAGTCTTTGCGTATTAGATTGTTCACTGGATTTTTGTTTTCTTTTTTTACACTGTCTGGGTAAGAATCAAGCTCATCTTGTTGAAGAACATCTATTTGTGATTCTTTTTGCATATCTGATGGTGGAATGTAGTTCTTGGCAAAGTAGTCTCCACGAAACGTCCGTCTTCTCCTATAGCAGAATATTCCAGCCAAAACACTTACAAGTACTATGAAGAGAGCCCCACCCACTACACTAGCAATGATCGTGCCGATCGTGTCATCCTTAATTGTTGCCAAAGTTGACAATGGGAAGGGCAATTTTTTTGGTTCTGTTGCTAGATCCTTGAAGTCAGCAGTTGAGGGATGCCACTGAATTGTAGGCTGAAGGGTGGTAGTAGTAGGAGGATCTAATGGAAAAAGTAAAGATAGACAAGACACAGAAGGCAAAGAATGTCAATGCAGGCTGATTCAGCAGCAAGTTGAAAAGACAGCACAGTTAATGAAAATAAATATTCATAGTAACAATAGTTTTTCATTCTTAATTTAAGATCAGAGGGTAGTGATACTTATATATATATATACGTATTTTAATAACAAAACTGACACTAAGTCAGTTACCAATCACATAAAGGAAGTGAAAAATTATGCATGGTGTAAATCCTAAATTTTCTATTCCAAGTTAAGCACAATACTGTACTCTAAGAAAAATATTTTTTTAATGAAGACTATTATTTAAATGTTATATATATACTATACAGCTGGCTTAAGAATTATCATTATCAAAAAATTAAATCAAATCATTCAAATGTACATTTTCTTAGCCAGTACAGTAGCAAAAAGAAGTAACAGAATAATAAAGTAAAAGAATGAAAAAAATTCATTTTTTCATTTTCATGTATTTTCTTAATATCCACCTTTACCTAATAAAGTTAATCTTTATTAAGAGGTGAACTTATCTTTAAAAGAATGAAAAACTATAGATTGTTAAGTGGCCATAGTATAAGCTGTTGGCTTAATAATTCTCTCAAAAATATTTTCCTTAAATAAAGAAAATGCTTTAAATTTTAGAAAGCATGTATGCAGTATATACCATTATTTAGTGATTAAAAAAATAAAAAGTACATATTTATACTATGTTAGCCAATCATGGGCTTTTATCAAATGAGACTAACAGACAAAGAAAAAGCATGTTATAAAGTGTTATAAAAATACCATCATCATGTCTATATCCCACGGGTAAGATATCTGAACATTAAGGAAATTTAAGAAATTTCAACCACATCTGCAGAATTCAATGTCACATTGCTTTAGGATGGAGTCTTAAAAAGAGCAGCTAATATTTTAGAGAGAACATTCTAATGATACTTAAATATTAGATGCAAATGACCCTGTGTATTGCCATTAGATTATAGAGTAAATAGCCATTAATATTAAAAAGCAACTAAACATAAATAGTAAAAAATAAAGATTGGTTAATTATCAATTAAGTGGTATTTGCAGATCATGTTACACAAAATTCTAGAGTTTGAAGAAAGGATGAGTTTTAAATTCTTGAATTTCTTCACTGATAAAAAAATGATCCAAATGATAATCTCCTATAATTATTTTTTAAATGAGTGGTACTGACAGAGCTTTTAAAAAGTGATTGTTAGAAAAATACTAAATCTACATGGGGTAAGTTATTCTAAAATTACAAGCTAAAGAAAAATACTTACTGAAACAGGTTTCATCACGGAATGCCATATGTACAGAATGTGGTAAAAATTTAGCAAGTACAGTATAAAATGTAACAAGTACATTATAAGTAATTTCCTATGAGTGTAAACCAATATAACAGGCAATCCAGTCAAGTACCTTGAAGTGAATATTATTTATCATAGTATATGTAAGTGAATCAACAAAGAGTTTCAATTTGTGAGAACATAATCACTAGCTGAATAAATTCAATCTTAAAATTGTGGAACAGTAGGATCATTTGCACTATAAAAGTAGTAAAACCTCATATAATCCAATCCAACCTCACAGAACCAGGATAGTAAAAATTAACCATTTATAAGATAACTCATGTATTTTCTAAGAAGGACTAATGGAAAAGTTTTACGTATTCAATGTCGTCTTATAATGATTACCAAAGAAAAAGTATTATAATAAACGGGCATCAGCATGTTTAAACAAAAACACAAATTACCTAATTAATGATTTAAAATTCTAAGTTTGTGATAGCTCTTAATGAAATGGTATTCTTCTCAGAATAGTACACCTGCGTTCTCACCAAACATAAGATACATAACTGTACATTTTTATGAAGTATTCTTTAAAAAATCACCAACATTTATTTCTACTTGCAATGTTCTTTATGTAAACACAAATGGACATCTGTTTATTTAACTGAGATTTAACAAAATACAGCTTTCAGAAAATCTAACTACAAAAAAAAACAATAACCCCCCCCAAAAAAATTTTAAAACTCTTAGTCAGTGGTTTTAGAATTTTTTTTTAACCTACCATCTCCTTAACTATTAAAAAAAAAAAAAGAAACGAAAAAACAGAATAGCCTCACTATCAATAAATTCCATGAAAAAGGGACTTTTACTAAACTTTGTATTTTGTATCTTAAGCAACAGACAGACATATGATGATTCACATGAGACATTTATTCCTGCTTTCCAATTTTGCTCTACTCCAAAATAATTACTGTGAGAATCATATTTGTGAAATGAGGCAACTAACAGCTACTTATTTATCAAGATTTAGAAATCCTTCCCAGCAGCATTCTGTATTAATGCAGTTTTTAATATTCTTTGCTAAATGTGGTAAATAAATACATAACAAATGTAATAAGCTAGTAGATTCTGAGTTCTCCATATCCAACTTCTCAACTTCCCTTTTCAAACGAACTGAGTCCTGCCAAATAGGAAAACAAATAGTCCAGCAAAACCTCTGTAGCTATGTTTTAGCCTAATAATTATTATGTTAAAAATGGAATGAATTGGTTCCTTTTTCTTTCAGACTATATAAGTTGTTAATAAACAAAATCTATAAACATTAAAATTTAAGGACTGCTAAGTTAAGTGTGTTTAATATGTCTGGATCAAATCAATTTGATTTGAAATTCAAGATCTGCAAAGGAATATACTTTGATTTTTTAAGGCATGAGGGAACTTATGTGATACATGAAAATTTGCTTCTCTCTTCTCAGAGAAGTAAGAGGTATCAGGAGAAAAAACCCACATCAAAAGCAACTAGAAAAACACAATTTCATGCAGTCAGTTAGTATTGGACAGAGTCATTGTACCATGATGAGCAATAACTAAAGTTGTATATTGCAATCTTGGATCCTGAATATATAAAAATTATGCCAATGTGGGAAAATGTATAACAAAATTTCAAATAACCTCTCTCAGAGCTAATAATTCTATTCTGTTCTGGGTTACCTTTTAGTCTCCAGTCATATGATATACTCATTTTACAAATATTTCTAAAAATCAGTACTGAAATTTTAAAATATAAATTTTATTTTTGAGATAAAAATGTTGTCCTGGAGAAAAACAAGAATATATAACTCACAATGAAAAAAGACTAACTTTCTGATCATTCACTGTGTAAGTTATGGCCTTTTATTATGATAAAAGCCTACTAAGTAGACCTTACTAGCCATTTTGGAAAGGCAATTTATATCTAAGATATTAGATATAACTAAGAAGCTCTTAGTGGAGTTAACTAAACTCAGCATGGTATACTGTATTAAAGACTATGGATAAAAAAGTAAAGTCTAATTCCTGATGATTACTTAAAGAAAACCATTTCATATAATGCCATCTTTTTCTGAAGTATTTAATGATAATTAATTTGATTTTTAATATTTACTCAAAATGTCATATCCACTCTTATAAGACTTGGTAGAAGCTGATTTTAAAATGTGTAAAGTTTATCATCAGTGTTACATTAGGACTTTTGTCAAGAAAAATAAAATTACATAAAGGCAGATTCACAATTTTTTATTCTTTCTTGATTGTTTTCTTCTTAAATGTATTCATGCATGCAACAAAAGTTTCCTGAACACTTGTTATGTGTTAAATATTGCTGCAATTGGTCAGAATATAGTATTGATTAAAGCAGACAAAAATCCTGCCTTCAAGAACATATGTTCCAGTGGGGATAAAAACAGGCACACATATAAATAAAACCAAATATGTAGTCTATCACATGGTAATATGTACCACAGAGAAAAAAATAAGACAGAGAGATGAAAGACAGACAGTAGTAAAGGGGTGAGAAGAGAGGAGTTTCAATCTTAAATACAGTTGTGAAGGTGACTGAAGAAGGAAATGGCAACCCACTCCAGTATTCATGCCTGGAAAATCCCATGAACCGAAGAGCCTGGTGGGCTACAATCCATGGGGTCACAAAGAGTCGGACACGACTGAGCGACCTGAGTGTGTGTGTGTGTGTGTGTGTGTGTGTGTGTGTGTGTGTGTGTGAAGGTGATACATGAGCAAACACTTAAAGGAAGTGAGGGAAAGAGGTATGAAAACATCTGAAGAGTATTCTCAGCAGTGGAAACAGCAAAGGCAATGACTCTGAAATGTACCTATTGTGTTCAAAAACAGCAAACTGGCCAGTATGACTGAAGCCAAGCAAGCAAGAGCTATTAATAAGAGGTGAGCTCAAAAAGATAATCTAGCACCAGAACATGTATAGAGCTCACAAATCACTGTAAACATCTGGTTTTCATCGTGGGCAAAATGGGAAGTCCATGAAAAGTCTGGAGTAGACGACTGACGTGATCCGGCACGTCCTTTAAAAGGGTTAATCTGGCTGCTCAATTGATGACAGGCTGAAGAGTAGGAATATTAAATGACTGTTCTATAGAGAAGCAAGGGTTGCTGATGGTTTGTGCCAGAATACTGGCAAAGGAAGTAGAGAATTGGTAAGGTTTTGTATGTAACATAATGAGAAAGTTCAGACCAATTTGTTGATGGATGGGGTGTGGTATGAGAAAAAAAATCAAAATCAAGAATAAGTATCAAGGATTTCATGCCCTGAGCAAACATACTGACAGAGATACCAATGACTAAAAGACAAACAAAGACTACTAGAGGAAGAGATTTCATGGCAAAAGGCATAAGAAAGATGAGGAACTCAGTTTTGAATGCAAATTATACTTCTATATATAAGGGGTTGTGTGTGCATGCTAAGTTGCTTCAGTCGTGTAAGACGCTGTGACCCTATGGACTATACCCTGCCAGGTTCCTCTGACCACAGGATTTTCCAGGCAAGAAACTGGAATGGGTTGCCATGTCCTCCTACAAGTGATCCTCCCAATCCAGCGATCGAACCCACATCTCTTATGTCTCCTGCATTAGCAGGCGCGTTCTTTACCACTAGTGGCACCATTGAAGCCCCCATAAGGAGTTAAGGGTCACTAATAGACAGTGGGACACACAAGTAACCAGTACTGGGAAATGGACCCAGAATACCAATGATATAAATTTGGCAAATCACCAATTGATAAGATGCTAAAATTGAGCCTTGATATTTAAAAGATTACAAAATTGGAATACATTGAGCCTAGGATTTATAAGTAATATTCCATACCAAATTTTGTACAACAGAAATAATAAGTATGCAGTCCTTAGGTAACTACATTTTAAATATGGACTTCCTGTGGCTTCAAAGTTCTTTTCTAACAAAAAACCTCTATGGGAAGAAAAGTAGACTAATATACTAATACATTTATATCAAAGCACTGCTACTGGCAGGAAAGACCAGGTAGAGATGCACAAAACTCTAATCTGATACATGCAAGAAAAAAAAAAAAAACTTGTGTCCCTACCATGTGCCAGGCACTAAGTGCTAAGAATACAATAATAAAGCAAATACAGATTGTTTAAATATGAAGAAAGATAATAGGTAAACAGGTAAGTATACAACTACAAACTGTGATAAATACCATGCAAAATAATATGGGGAACTGTTCTTAGATTAAGAGATCACAGAGCACAAAGAATGTGACATTAATGCAAGCTTAAAATTTCTCTAAAATCATGCAAAAGAATCTGAAAAAGAATATATATATGTACATATATAAAACTGAATCACTTTGCTGTATACCCAAAACATGTAAATTAAGTATAGTTCAATTTTAAAAAATTTAGTTTTAGACTGAACAGAGATAAAACTCTTAATATCTATTATCAAATTACTATACAAACCTATATTTCTCAAGGTTCTCTTCCTTTTTCCTCTCATTTTCCATTTGTTAGAATAAAGATTACTACATTCTTATAGTCAAGAAGGAGATGCTTAAAATATTTATATCATCTTTATAAATAAGCATTCCACTGATAATTTATTTATAGCCACACCCAGGAAAAATATAGTTTTAGCTCCAACTATGTTTTGTAAAAACCCAAATTTATACTCAAACTGATGAAAACATTCACAGCGAAACAAATGAAATGCATAAAATCTAAGTTCTTAGTGGCTTATGGACCAACCAGAAAAAACATCTTAAATTTTATTTCATCGGCACATTTTCAGTAGCATGCCCACTTCACCTCTTAGTAACTCAATAAGGCATAATCTCACATTGAGTGACAATGATATTTAATAAGAAAGGTCATCAAAATGGATATTTTATTTATTAAAGACACTTGTGTGCAGAATAGCTGCCAAAAGCAAACAAAAAATCCACTATTCATTTTTGGTATAAATACAAAAGAATCTAGAAAGGTACAGACTATATGCAATATTATAACTAAAAAATCAGCTATATGCATAGGTCTTAAAATGTATATGAAGTTACTGTGTAGACATTTTGACAATTTTTAAGTCATGGAATGCTACTTTATTATATGAATTTCAGGTAGAGTTACTTTATCACATCTCTTTTAGATTATTTGGAAAACCTCACACTGAGGAATATGTATCTTCACAAGTACAAATTACTGCCTCCATCATAGTGCTATTGTTATTACTGTTGTTATAGAAATAATCTACATAATTCATTTTGTGAGTAGATAGTAACTTACCTGAAATATAGATGACCTTTTGATCACTTCTTTGGCCAAGCGAATTGGTCACTTTACAGACATAAACACCAGAATAATTGAAAGTCAGTGGATGGACAAAATGAAGAGTATTGTCTGAAGCCAATAAACCATCAGGCCACTGTCCATCTAACCTAGATTTTAAAAAGCATGAAATTAAATACCTTCAGATTCTATTCACTGACACAACTATTTAAGTAAGATATTACACTTTCCAGTTGTTAGAGAAAGAATCAGCATCCTTTAGGTAAAATTCACTATGAAATAAAAGCATGTAAGTTATGAATTTTCATTTTAGTAGAGATGAACCAACAGATAAAGAACACCCATTTAAACACCCATTCTTTCAAAATATCAATTCATATAAGTGAAGCTAGGCTAACATATTAGAGGGAATAGGAGAGGAGAGAAAAAATTATTCATTTTTAAAGAATTATATTCAGAAAACTGGAAAATTAGAAGTTTAAAAACATACCCATAGTCTTAAAAAAATTAAAATAATTCTCAGTGAATTATGAATCCATACATGATGTATCTATAATTTTCATAGTGAAAGTCATCATTTTAGCACATGTTAATATTTTAGCACCTCTGTAACATATTTAAAGAGTAACATTTAATATTGAGCAAATAAATTTATACTGCACTATATTCCAAAGATGGTTAACTTCTAAAGCACCAAGGGTCTTCTTACAAAATAATTTTATTCATAAAGTAGGTATCTGTGACAGTAAAAACCAAGGCACCTTTGCTATCAATAATAACTCTTTTAAAATGATTTTTATACTAATTAGGCTAGAAGGTTCTATCTGGTGTACACATTACTCTATGAAGTATAATAGGAATAAAATTTCAATGTAAGAACTCTAAAGCTATTCATTGCAATGGAACTAAATGTAAACTGTTTTACATCATTTTTCCATGTTAGGGTATATCCCACTGTGGAGGGAGGAGGAACCAATTAAGTCTTTATTTTGAAAGTGTTTTTTCAGCCCATAAATTATTTTTATTAAGATAAGAGGATAAAAAGTGAAGTAAACCCAGGTACTCAACTAGTACTATAGTTTGAGTTAAGCAGATTTTCAAAAAGTTCATTTACTCATTCACTCAGTCATCCATTATTTAAATTATTAAGAACTTAACCATCTACCATACTCTGCTCTGCTAGTGTTGCTGAAATGCACAAGTAAGAAAGATTCGGTCCTTGTTTTCTGTGATCTAAGCACATTAGTAGACCAACTAATTACAAAAGGAGTAAGAACAAAGAACATTGAAAAGGTACAAAGAAACAAATCAACACTAGAGACAGGATTTTGTTCTGTGATCCAAACAATCAATAAAACCTTTTAGAGTTGCTATGACTTAATTTAGCACTGAAGGGTAAAGGTAATATTCTTAAATTATTTAAAAAACAAAAACTTCCTATCTTCTTCTTAAGAGGACCTTGGAAAGAACACTTTTACAAACATCAGCTTTCAAAAGGTGAACTCTTTCTCTAGGTACAAGAATGAATATGAAGTCTAGGTATCTTACCAATTAGCTCTGTACTTTGGGCCCTAAATTCTAATCCCTTTAATTCTGAGAAATATAAAAATGGCTTATAATCCTTTTAAAGTGCTTATTCAAATAAGCTAGAAAAATATAAATACCATATTAAACTCACAACAAAGGACAAGCTAAACACCTTACAGGCTCTTGTACCTACACTACATGGTTTAGATTGATCAGCTTTACCCTCACAAAAACTCTATGGAGTACTATTATCAATGAGGAAACAAAGGATTAGAAAGGTTAAATGATTTATTCAAACAACTGCTCCAAGTACAGACACTAGAATGAGAACTCAGAAGTGTATGACTTTCAGAAATACCCTATCACACATTTTTTTTTTTAACTTTACAATATTGTATTGGTTTTGCCATATATCAAAATGAATCTGCCACAGGTATACATGTGTTCCCCATCCTGAACCCTCCTCCCTCCTCCCTCCCCATACCATCCCTCTGGGTCGTCCCAGTGCACCAGGCCCTATTACACAACTTAACCAATGCCTGCTTCCCACTTTGAAGAAAATGTAAATAGAAGGCCTTCACTACTTTTAAACTTTATCTTTCCTTAAAGACAACAGGTTAACCAAATATATTCTTTTTCTGATCCCACAAAATACCACCTAAAACAGGAGCAAAGGAATAAAAAAACTATTAAAGACCAACAAAGAGAAAGAGAAAAGGAGGCAGAATTCATCATACAAGATGTATCAAAAACTTTTAGAAGACAGAAAATAGATAGGGAAAACAATACATGCATTAAGCCAGTGTTTCCCAGACAGAATACAGATAAAAAGACAGAAGTGATTCTGTCTCCAGGGGACATATCTTGTATACCTTGAAACAGTTTTGGTGGTCATAGCTGAGAGTAGGGGAAAGTGTGTGCTACTGACTCTAGAGAAGCAAGGCCAGGGATGCCACTAAAATATCCTAATAGTCCACAAGACTGCCTCCAACAACAAAGATTTATCGAGCCCAAAATGTCAGGAGTGACAAGGGTGAAAAGCTCTGCTTTTGGCTGAAGAAGTCCTTGCAGGAGGCACATGAATAAGAATGCAGCCAATTTGGCCCAAAGAAGCCAAAGATCCAGAGTCTGACCCACTGTACTGCAGAAGGCCAGTAAGGCAGAGGGCGAAAAATAGGAGATTAGTTGAAAGTTGAAAAAACAAAACAACAGAGTCCACTCAACTCTGCACGGATACCAGGTATTCATGCTTTAGGCAAAATAATGAAGGTTAATTCATGAAAAAAAAGAACTCCACTGTTCAATAAGTGGTATCTAAAGCTTCTCCAGGGAAATAACCTCCTCTATAGTAGAATCTACACAATAAGTACTCCCCACTATAGAGTTTCCACTCAGCATTTTAATGCATCACTGTGAAATGAATGGACAACTCAGAAAATCAAGAAATATCTACAAAATAAGACCAAACAACAACAACAAAAGAACCTGGAAGAAAAAAGAAACAATATATAAGAAACAGAAAAACTCTGCTAAGGAAATAACTCTAGTATCCCAATTTAGAAACCAGAAGATACATCCATAAAAGATGAAAAGGATGCTATGAAAAACAACAAAGAATAAGAAAACACTCTCAGAAACATTGAAAATATCTCAAAAAGAAAATTTTCAATCAATGGTGGGAAAAAATCAAAGAAATCTTGGGAGAACAACAAAAATTATTTGAAAACTGAAAAAGAAAGACTGTTTAGTATACAATAAATAGGAATTCTAGTATGAGCAAACAGAAAAAAAAAAGTAGGGGAAATGACCCAAACAATGAAGGAAAAAAAAAAGAGAGAGAGAGAGACAAGAAAAGAATTCACAGGTAACAGATAAAATTCTCTAGATTGAAAAGGTGGGGTTGTTGTTGCGGGGGGGTGGAAGGGGGTGGGGGGATGTGTGGAAGTTGCAAATACTGAGAAATAAGAATGAAATCTCAGCAGAACAGTCTGAAATTTCACAAATAAAGATAATTAAGGCTTGTCAGTAAACTACACAAGTAAAAAGAAGGAATAATTAACCTCAGGAAAAACAAACAGCTTTAAAAAATAAAGCAGAATTCTAGTATACTACTTCAGTTCAGTTCAGTCGCTCAGTCATGTCCGACTCTTTGCGACCCCATGAATTGCAGCTCACCAGGCCTCCCTGTCCATCACCAATTCCCGGAGTTCATTCAGACTCACGGCCATCCAGTCAGTGATGCCATCCAGCCATCTCATCCTCTGTCGTCCCCTTCTCCTCCTGCCCCCAATCCCTCACAGCATCATAGTCTTTTCCAATGAGTCAACTCTTTGCATGAGGTGGCCAAAGTACTGGAGTTTCAGCTTTAGCATCATTCCTTCCAAAGAAATCCCAGGGCTGATCTCCTTCAGAATGGACTGGTTGGACCTCCTTGCAGTCCAAGGGACTCTCAAGAGTCTTCTCCAACACCACAGCTCAAAAGAATCAATTCTTCGGCGCTCAGCTTTCTTCACAGTCCAACTCTCACATCCATACATGACCACTGGAAAAACCATAGCCTTGACCAGACAGACCTTTGTTGGCAAAGTAATGTCTCTGCTTTTCAATATGCTATATAGGTTGGTCATAACTTTCCTTCCAAGGAGTAAGCGTCTTTTAATTTCATGGCTGCAGTCACCATCTGCAGTGATTTTAGAGCCCAGAAAAATAAAGTCTGACACTGTTTCCACTGTTTCCCCATCTATTTCCCATGAAGTGATGGGAATGGATGCCATGATCTTCGTTTTCTGAATGTTGAGCTTTAAGCCAACTTTTTCACTCTCCTCTTTCACTTTCATCAAGAGGCTTTTGAGTTCCTCTTCACTTTCTGCCATAAGGGTGGTGTCAAATGCATATCTGAGGTTATTGATATTTCTCTTAGCAATCTTGATTCCAGCTTGTGTTTCTTCCAGTCCAGCGTTTCTCATGATGTATTCTGCATAGAAGTTCAATAAGCAGGGTGACAATATACTACCTTGACTACTCCTTTTCCTATTTGGAACCAGTCTGTTGTTCCATGTCCAGTTCTAACTGTTGCTTCCTGACCTGCATACAGATTTCTCAAGAGGCAGGTCAGGTGGTCTGGTATTCCCATCTCTTTCAGAATTTTCCACAGTTTATTGTGATCCACACAGTCAAAGGCTTTGGCATAGTCAATAAAGCAGAAATAGATGTTTTTCTGGAACTCTCTTGCTTTTTGCATGATCCAGCGGATGTTGGCGATTTGATCTCTGGTTCCTCTGCCTTTTCTAAAACCAGCCTGAACATCAGGAAGTTCACGGTTCACGTATTGCTGAAGCCTGGCTTGGAGAATTTTGAGCATTACTTTACTAGCATGTGAAATGAGTGCAGTTGTGTGGTAGTGTGAGCACTCTTTGGCAATGCCTTTCTTTGGGATTGGAATGAAAACTGACCTTTTCCAGTCCTGTGGCCACTGCTGAGTTTTCCAAATTTGCTGGCATATTGAGCGCAGCACTTTCACAGTATCATCTTTCAGGATTTGGAATAGCTCAACTGGAATTCCATCACCTCCACTAGCTTTGTTTGTAGTGATGCTTTCTAAGGCCCACTTGACTTCATATTCTAGGATGTCTGGCTCTAGATGAGTGATCACACCATCATGATTATCTGGGTCGTGACGATCTTTTTTGTACAGTTCTTCTGTGTATTCTTGCCATCTCTTCTTAATATTGTCTGCTGCTGTTAGGTCCATACCATTTCTGTCCTTTATCGAGCCCATCTTTGCATGAAATGTTCCCCTGGTATCTCTAATTTTCTTGAAGAGATCTCTAGTCTTTCCCATTCTGTTGTTTTCCTCTATTTCTTTGCATTGATCGCTGAGGAAGGCTTTCTTATTTCTTGCTATTCTTTGGAACTCTGCATTCAGATGTTTATATCTTTCCTTTTCTCCTTTGCTTTTTGCTTCTCTTCTTTTCACAGCTATTTGTAAGGCCTCCCCAGAGAGCCATTTTGCTTTTTTGTATTTCTTTTCCATGGGGATGGTCTTGATCCCTGTCTCCTGTACAATGTCACGAACCTCTGTCCATAGTTCATCAGGCACTCTGTCTATCAGATCTAGGCCCTTAAATCTATTTCTCACTTCCACTGTATAATCATAAGGGATTTGATTTAGGTCATACGTGAATGGTCTAGTATACTACTCAGTTCTCAGTAAATAATATTTATCTATTATAGGGAGGCAATGATTACACAATTTAAAGGCTGCTTAATGTCACTGCAGAAGTTGGTGATGGACAGGGAGGTCTGGTGTGCTGCAATTCATGGGCTCACAAAGAGTCAGACATGACTGAGCGACTGAACTGAACTGAAGTGAATGTCACTGAGACTAGCTTAATTTCACTGGGATGACAAAGGGCAGGAATATGTATATGGGTATGTTTGTGAAGAGGTAGATATAAAACTAAATTTTCATTTTCATAATAAGCCAATAGACAGTGTTAAAAATTAGTAGTTTAAGAAGTAAGTTTAAGACCTATGATGATAAGTGCCAGGAGGAATTACTAAAGTTGCCAAGGTAGCCCCTGAGAAACAGAATTGAGGAGACTGGAAGGCGGGGAGAGGTGAAACACAAAAACACGTGCAAGATTTCCAGCTATTACGGTCACTGTATATTACATTGATAAAAACAAGTTCAAATATGCACTGAAGAACACTTGTGACTTTTAAATAATTCCTCTTTAGAACTATCAACATTATTACCTGCTCCACACGGATTTGAAGGGTGGTGGATTTGCATCAGCATTACATTTGAGATTAACACCTTTTCTTCCTACGAACCAGTTTCCATCATAGCCTGTTACTGAAACCTCAGGAGCATCTATAAAATAAATGCATTATTCAGCAGATTATCTTTTGTAAACAATAGATGCAATATACAATGATAAAGTATTAACAACTTTATAACTTTAGAAGCTGTGTACTTTGCTTCACTCATACACATAAGAAATAAGGAATATGGTATTCAATCCCAAGTGGCTCAGTAAAGCAGGAGACGGGTGTTCGATTACGAGATCGGAAAGATCCCCTGGGGAAGGAAATGGCAACCCACTGCAGTATTTTTGCCTGGAAAACCTACCTCATGGACAGAGGAGCCCAGCAGGCTATAGTCCATGGGGTTGCAAAGAGTCAGACATGACTCAGCAATTGAACAACAAACTCAATAAATTCTGGGTAACTAAAATAAATGAATGAGTAGACAATAAGCACCAAACACTAGACAACTATAAGCATGTTCTAGTTGTTCTGGACACAATGTAAGAATATTCATAAACTTATAATCACCAAAAGCAAAATATGAGCCCTATTATGAAATATACAGAAGTATATAAACAAAGAAAATACAATAATTTGATGAGAGATGGCATTTAGGCACAAAGTCACTACCTAAAACTGTCTTTAAAGAAATGTTTAATGTGAAAGGAAATATGCCCTAAGAGATATCAAGTTAATTATAAAAAATTATAAAATATATTATAATAGTCATACATTTAATTAATATAAGTTTTATATTATAATATTATGTTAAAATTAATGTTATATATTAAGATAAATTATAATTAATATAATAATATCATACACTTAATATCCATAGGGCATGAGAGATATGACAAACTTTCTAAGACTATAATTACAACTAAAATAAATTTTCTGAGGCCTCAACTGTTCCAAAACGTGAACTTTTATCCATTTAATGTATCCAAAGGTCTTTTAGCTTACGTACTATATAATTAAATGAGTAATTATCTACATCTAAACTTTCAAACTGTGAATTCCAATACTAATCATTCACTGAACCATTATTCGTTTAGCTCCTATTAAGTGACAGGCACTGTTTTAGATATTTAGTATAGATATTCTGTATTTATAATACTTATATTCTAATGGTAACAGGGAAGATAACATTTTTAAAAATTTAACAAAAATCCATTATGAGGGCTAACAAGGAAAAATAAAGAATGATATGAGAGAAGGTAAAGAAATGATACTTAAGTATGGTGCAGAGACCCTCCAACCTTCTGTGAGGTACACAAGTAAACTAGACAAAAAGCAGGCCAGACGGGAAGTTAGAGAAACCAGGTCAATCTTTTAACTACGCAGGGAAGCCTGAAGTCAAGTAAGGTTTACAAAAAACAGTGGTAAAAAGTTAAACTTCTTCAAACTAAGGTACAATTACCTTAATAATTTTAAAAGGCCTACCTCATAAATACCAAGAATTAACATTTTTTTCTAATTTAAAATTGGTAATAATTAATGTTGCTGAAAGAACAGTACAGATATCTGTGTGTTTATTTTCAACGAAGGATAAGATAGATATTAAAGTATCCTCAAAGAATACCTCTACATTTTGAGATATGAATTTTGCATGTAAGATTTTATCTCCTCAAACTTTGTTTACATGTTTTATAGGGCCTAATTAACAACAGCAAGAAAGAATAAGAATATTTTAGGTGTAGGCCAATAAGTCTAAGCCATAAAGTCTTACATCAGGAGAAATATTTTTATATTTTAAAATTGCATTTAAGCAAACAAAAAATAATAGTATACATAATTGATGAAAATTTCAGTCATTATTAGACACAGGGAAGAGAAAATACATATGAGAAAAATATTAATGGACTTACAACTGAATCTAAATTTTATAAGAAAAAAGAAAAACTTAAAAGTATGTACAAGATAGAAAAATGAGGAGAAAAGAAGGTACAGCCAGCCATCTTTATGGGTTCAGCTTCTGTGGATTCAACCAACTATAAATGAAAAATATTCAGGAAAAAAAAATTCTAGAAAAGTTCAAAAATAAAAACTTGAATTTGCTGCATATCAGCAATTATTTACATAGTATTTACATTGAATTTAAAGCTATTTACATAACATTTACATTGCAGTATGTATTATAAGCAATCTACAGATGATTTAAAGAACATAGGAGAATATGTATAGATTACATGCAAATATATGCCATTTTATATAAAGGACTGGAGCATGCCTGGATTTTGGCATAAGCAGGAGTCTTGTAACCAACCCTTCATGGATACTGACAAATTACGAGAAGGGACTACTACTAGGACTGTATTTGCACTCAAGAATACAATGAATGGTAATAAAATCCACATAAGATAGCTCCTCAAGTTTAACTCTATAAATGTTGAAAAAGATCCTTACAATTTTCAAAACAATCACACGAAGTGTAATGAATATGTGTAAATTAAAATTCCATGCATGTCATATCAAAAAAACAAAACAACAAAAAAACAGAACATCTCCTTCAAAAACCTATCTAGATTTATGATCTGTGCATGGATGGAAATGACACAAGAACCCAGAGACTTTTCATAATTTTATCTTTAACCTACTTAACTTTCATTATCTTTACTATAAGCTATCTGTATTTCTCTTGCTCAAATTTTAAAGTGCTACACAAAGAATATATAAAAAGCGAG
Organism: Bos javanicus; assembly: GCF_032452875.1. Classification (NCBI taxonomy): domain Eukaryota; kingdom Metazoa; phylum Chordata; class Mammalia; order Artiodactyla; family Bovidae; genus Bos; species Bos javanicus. The sequence continues at coordinate 56,238,959 of NC_083868.1, read as the reverse complement.
AAACTTTATAAAAGGGGAAAGTATATACACATATGTATCATATATATATGATATCCACATATATATATATCTCCACATAAATACACATATAAGAGAGCATCTCTTAGGAAAAAAAGCAGCACAGGATGGGCCAGCTTTTAACTTTATCTAAGATTACTATTATCCCAACGATCACTTTACTGTTTTACCTTTATGAGGATCTTAGAATTTCTGTCATCAACAAAATGTGACTACAAATAATATTAAAAGAACAAATTTTCCAGCTAATTAAAATGCATCTAGGAAATTAAAAATTCTTACTGAAAATATCATGGGTAGCATCCATAAAAATGAACAGCTAAATTAATTGGACTGGAGAAGCAGCTGTTTTTCTCCAAGTACTGAACATTCTGAGGTACAAATGTGCACAATTTACCCAAGTCTAGCCTATTTTAAGGTCTAAAAAAGACAAGGCTAAATAATTTTAAGTTAGACAGCAACTTTAATCATTGTCTTTACAAACTGACAATAATATTCTGGTTAAACGAAATTTCCATAAAAATATTTTTTTTAATTAAGAAAAAATGTCAACAAGGAAAATCTACAACAATATAGGAATACTACATATTCAAACTAAACACAATTTGATACAGAATTATGTTAGAGGAATAAAATTAAAACACATAATGTTTAAAAAGCAAACACTATCATTTACTTACACTGTATATCTAATATGAAGGAATATCGGATGTCCTTTTCCAAGGCTGGATGTTTTACAACACAAGTAATTCTCCTTCCTTTGGCAAATCTGGTAGGAAAAAGCTTGTATTGGCTGACAATTGTTGCTGTTTCATTTGGAAAAGAAGTTGTAGTGGATTCCATTTCTCCAAGATCACCTTCCCAATCAATATGTGCAACTGGTTTTCCAGTGGCTGCGATACAAATGGCTGCTACTGTTTCATTTCCTCCATCAATTAAAGAATCTGGCCCTTTTATCAGGCTCACAGTAGGTTCAACTGTTTAAATTTTAAAAAATTAGTTACATTTCAATTAAGAGCATATTTACTCCTTCCAAGCCATATCTAGCCACATTTCATAAACTTAAGGACAACTGAATATAAGATACACACACACTAAATGCCAACACCAAATGGATTCTTAGAACAAGAGAAGATTGAGTCAGGCCAATCTAGAAGCAAGACTTTATATAACCATCACAAAGATGGTTCTCCCTGCCCTGATAGAGATACACCTTTTTTTATCGGGACAAATGAGTTTCTTCCAAAGTTAACATATAAAAAAAAATCTGCAAACTTAATCATAATTTCCATTAGGAGATTCAAGGTACTATTATTCTGAAATGAAAAATAAAAAAGCAGTTTTAATATATAATGCTTCAAGCTGTGGCAAAAATGTTTATATTTAAATTACAACTGTTAAAATATATAGCATTAACAGTTATGCTTACTGAAATGTACATGCTACCTACCTTTATCTGATATAAGAAAGATCCTCAGCAGAAGTAACCTTAGTGTGAGATCCTTTTAATCTACCCTCCACATACATGCTAGCAGTCTCTTCAGATTTTCCAGTAAATTTAATATGCTCCTTTCTGTATAAATTCCTTAGTACTCACTTCATGTGTTCTTTGGCTCCAGCCTATAGTTTACTGTGTCCATTAAGTTTTTAACCTAAAAGACTTATTTCCAAAATTTTTAATTGGGTCATTTTTAAAATATATTTTTGTCTCAATTTTCTGTTCCTGAGGTTTATTCATGTAGGATCATTTAGCCTTCAATTATTATTTTGCAATTCTTTGTTTTACTTTTAGATCATTTAGATTTGCATACAATTGTATCAATAATTAGTCTTAACTACTGTATGGTTCATTTACTGTTGAATATTGGTGCTGCTTCCTCTTTGGAAAAAAACGATTTTTTAAGAAACATTTTCACTCATGTATCTTGGTATATTTTTAAAAATGTTTCTCTAGTTTTTCTCTTGCTTCTATGTTTATTTCCAACTTTACCAAGTAAGGCCAAAAAGCTTTCCAAAGTACCAATTTACTCTCAGTCTTAGCACTCTGACTGGTCCCAACATACCCACTACAGTTGATACTGTCAGACTTTTCAGTGTCTGACAATCTTGTAAGTATATAACAGCATATAATAGAGACCCTGTTTTTAATTTCTCAGTTATAAATGACACTAAGAATCTTGTCTTGTTCATGAGCCATTTGGGATTTTTCTGAAAATACCTATTAAAGTCCTTTTTTTTTTTTTTTTTTAACTGATTGGGGAGAGTCCATTTCTGATTATATGTGCAATATCTTCTACCATTTAGGGCTTCTTTCTTTATAGTGTGTTTTGATGAGCAGAAGTTTTTAATTCAAATGTATAAAATTCATCCGTTAACTGTTTTTTATATACAGGCACACCTCACTCCATTGTGCTTCACAGATATTGCATTATTCACAAATTGAAGACTTCTGGTAACCCTGTATTGAGCAAATCTATTAGCATCATTTTTCCAACAGCATTTTCTCACTTCCTATCTCTTTGTCATATTTTGGTAATTCTCAGAATATTTCAAGCTTTTTCATTATTATTATATTTGTTATGATGATCTGTAATCTTGGATGTTACTACTGTAAAAAGATTAAAACTGGCTGAAGACTCAGATGATGGTAAGTATTTTTTAGCAATACAGTGATTTTTTACCTAAATTATGTACATTGTTAAGACAATGCTATTGCACACTTAACAGACTACAGTGTAGTATAAACATAATCTTTATAACACTGTGAAACCAAAAAATTCATGTGACTGTTTTACTGTGATATTTACTTTATTGGTCTGGAACCGAACCCACGTTATCTCCGAGATATGCTTGTACTAAGAATTACCTCTGTACTTCGAGGACAAATTACTATGTGAGATAAATATATATATAAATACTTATATACACACACACATATACATTATATATACATACACATTATATATATATACATAGACATTATACACATACACACACATACATACATATATGGGCTTTGCTGGTGGCTCAGATGGTAAAAAATCTGCCTGCAATGAAGACCTGGGTTCAGTCTCTGGATGGAGAAGAGTCCCTGGAGAAGGGAATTCTCCAGGTTTCTTGCCTGGAGAATCCCATGGACAGAGGAGCCTGACAGGCTATATATATATAGTCCATGCAGGCACAGAGATGGACACGACTGACAGTTTCTTATTCTCTGCAGAAATTCAATAGATTGACCTATCCCTTCAAATGGTAAGCACTGTTTAATAGTCTATGTCAGATAATTCCAACACCTTACACAGGTCTTTTTCTCTTCTTTTTGCACTGGGTGCTTCTGGGGTCTTCTTTACTTATATGCCTGGTCATTCAAGCAGATCATATGCTTGAATTTGAATAATTAAGGTAGAAATAATTTGAGGCTTAGAATACAGTACCTTTCTTCCAGAAAGGATCTTTCTTTTCTTCTGCTAAGCTAGCTTCTAAGAACACTATCCAGCCCAGGGTCTCAATTTCAGATTACTCAAGTGATATAAACCAAGCCTCAAAGTCTGTAATAAGGCTAGTTTACTGTGGGTGAACTACTCTTCTGAAAATGTTAAGTCGTTGGGTACCAGGAGAATATAAGAAAAGTTATTAGATATCCCATCTTGAGCAGACATACACTTAGGTATTTGTCTCTCTCACTTCTCAAGGTTCTCAAAATCTTAGTTCATCATCTTAGGTATCTCTTCTGAATTGTTGAATGTCCTCAAGGTTGAATACAGATTTCAGCTTTCAGAGACAGGTTTATTTCTATGTTTCTACTTTTTCTTAGATTTTAGTGTATATTCCTTACTATATTATTATTTCTTTGAAGTTTTCAATGGTTTTTAATGTTTCACGTGCCCATCCCCCAACCATGGCAGAGTCAGTGTGAATAACCTGTGCCATCAATAGAGGATTTTATCTTTGAGGAAATATAAAAATTATTTTAAAGTTAATTTTAAATTATATTATTTGTTTCTTCTGAAGGGACTCAAACCCCTGGTTGTAGACTACAATGGCTTTCTAAAGTTACTTTTCTCGTATTTCCCAACATTTTAGTTAGCTTCTCTGCACTTCGTCCCTGGAGGTTTCGCTGTCACTCCCTCTCCTACCCAGTGCCCTCTATACTCTGATTTGTAGGAATATGACGTTTTCCCAGCCCTATATTAACACCAGGATTGTTAAGACCACTTCTTTCTGCTGGTTCTTTCCCCCATCTCCAAAGTGTCTTCCACATGTACACAGCAAGTTCTAAACCAAAGACTTCAGAGGGCCCTTCTGTAGGTCTCTAAAGCACACACATTCTTTCTCTTGGATACTCCCTTTCTACTTTCTGCTCCACAAATTCTAAACATCTGTCCAATCCATCTCTTAAGCTCAGTGAGACCAGTATTCTTTACTTGAAGCCCTTGTCACTGAGTTGCCACTGGAGACTGATTAAAGAGGAGGCTGGAGCAACTGCATAATTCTTGCCTATCTTTCTTCTTTCAGGGATCATAATCCTATCATGCCTATTGCCCAATGACTAAAAACTAGTTGGTTAGTTTTCTTGTTAGAGAGAGAAAGGGTAAATCCCATCCCTGTTACTCCATTATGTCTGGCAGTAGAAGTCTTTTTTTTTTTTTTAATTATTATTACAAAAGTATTACTAAAAATTAGAAAAAAAAAAAAAAGAAAAATATCCACAACTATAATATACTAATATAGTCATTATCATATACTTCCACTTCTTTCTCTTTATTTTTGTATCCAGTGTCTATATAGATGTAATCATGGTATTCCTACAGTTTTTTGGCTCATTTTATTTTCAAGCAGCAATACTTCTATTAACTACAATTTTAATCACTATATAATATCTCATATATCAAGAAGAAGCAATCAATTATACAATAACTCTTCTCCTATGGGACATTTGTTGTTCAATTTTCTTAAAAGTGTTTTGCTATATTACATTCCCTTAATTCAGGTCTATTGCTCATTCCTTTGAAACTCTAATGTCACTAACTCTGCCTAATCTACACACTCAATGCTTTTCTTTGTCTATTTTCTTTGACTGACTTGGTAGAAATCTGATACTTAGAGCAGTTCTTCCCAATCAGTTCCAAAAGAATTAAGTTCTAATGCCTTCAGGTATCTGCTCTAAGTAATAGATTAACTTCTGGGATATGCATTTAGAATGATAGTAGCTATGTGCCAACCATGCATGCTAGGTCGCTTCAGTCGTGTCCAACTGTGACACTAGACTGTAGCCCACCGGGCTCCTCTGTCCATGGGATTCTCCAGGCAAGAACACTGGAGTGGGTTGTCATGCCCTCCTTCATGGGATCTTTCTAGCCCAGGAATTGAACCTGCATCTCTCATGTCTGCTGCATTGGCAGGTGGGCTCTTTACTGCCAGCGCCACCTGAGAAGTTGGATGTGCCAACCACAGGAGCACTGAAAAAAATGGGTCACTGAAATCATTTCTGTAGGGCTTGATTCTCACCGTGGGAAAAATGTGCTAGAGCAATCTTAAAAACTTTATCTTCTCTTGATATAAATAATATTACTTTAACAGTTTTTTGCAAAGCTATGTTTTTGAATTGTTCATCTCTATTTCTTCTAATCCCTGCCCTAATAAAACTTCCGTTACTTTCTGTCTCTTAAAAACTTTTATCTGATAAACATTACTACCTGAATGATCCCTAATTTTATTCACTTTTGATACAAAATGTGGTATCATTTGTCTATGTATCCTCCAACTCAGTAAGCCAAAGGTTGAATTCATCATCTCATCCTCCCAATCCCCAACTTGATTTTCATGCAGACATGCCAATTTAAATTAATGGCAACATAATTTACTCAACCACTAAGGCTCAAAACCTGTTACTGTTCAAACCTTCTTGGTTTCTTATATATAGTCAGTTACAATGTTCTGTTAGTTTCTCCTTCCTAATAGCTCCCTTCTTCACTCAAGTGGCATAAATTAGAAAATTAACGTCAAGCTTTCATGGCCTCCTATCTGAGGCATTATGATTTCAGGACTCTTCATTGTAATCCATCAAAAACACCTGACTGATCTTCCTAAATGACAACTTTCATCACATTACTTACAAATCAAGTCTATGAGTTGACACTCCTCTAAGCAAGGTGAGAAGATGGTCAAAGTAGTGTTTTTCAAACTTTACCTACTGTGCATAAAAATTACTTGGGGATCTTGCTATAATAGATTTATCATTCAACAAGTCTGGGGAGGATCTGAATTCTGTATTTCTAACAATCTCCCAAATGATACCACTGCTGCTGGCTCATGAATCACACTTTAAACAACAAGAATCTGGGACTTCCCTGGTGGTACAGTGGTTACAGCTATACACTTTTCACTAAAGGCATGGGTTCAATTCCTGGTCAGAGAACTAAGATCCTATGTGTCACGTGGTACAGTCAAAAATAATAAAAAATAAAATAAATAAACAGAAAGAACTTGAGAATAAGAGACGGGAGAAATACAACATGCTCAGTTTGCATTTCAAGTAATATAAGGTTCAAATTCCCAATCTTGATATTCGAGTTAAAGTGGTCCTACTCTACATTTCTAGCCTTTAATTCTTGACTTTATATAAATCCTTTGAACAATCAACAGATTATTCAGTGGTCCCTCAGAGGACACTTGGCAATGCTGGGAGACATTCTAACTTGGCACAACTTCTAAGGAACTGCTACTAGTATCTAGTGGGTAGATGGCATGAAGGCTGCTGAACAGTCTGTAATGGACAGGACAGTTTACCCCAGCAAAAATTTCCAGGCCCAAACTTCAACAATGCCATGGTGAAGAAACTCTGCCCTAATGTATGTTGTTTTCTGCTTCCTTGCATTGGCTCACTTATTCCCCCTCTGTATGTTTACACCATTCAAGGACTGGCTCAACTATTTTTCAACAAAACATTTCTGAACTAGAGTTAACTTAGCTATTTCCATACCCTACTTAAATAACAGTGTATTATTGCTATATGCCAGAAACTCTTATAAGCTTTACGGATACAAAGTCAAATTTTAAAGTGCACAGTTGCAGTCCACCACAGGTTTATAGTGAAAAAGACATAGTGCTAAATTAACTGCTGCAACAAAGATGAGCTCAAGATATAATGGCAAAAGAGCAAAATAAAATCCCTATCAAGCAGCAGAGGGCTAGATATTTTTAAAATGGCTACCAAAAGGATGTAGTTTGATGAGTAACAGTTAAATAGAAGAAATGCAGGAAGAAAAAGACAGGAGGGGAAAGGTGGCAATCTCTTGAGAAGAGAGGCATAACAAAAAATACATATAAAAACATAAGTGTTAACATACCACAAATAGTTCATTATGATTATAAAATTCGGGCTGTTGGGAGAAGTAGAGCAAGGAATGGAATAGATGAAATTAGAGAAGCAGACACAGGTAAAATCATGACTGGTCTTATACTTTAAATAATCCTGAGTTTTAAACCACTGAATGTTTATTAATTTAGGAAGGATTACTAAAATTTAAAGTAAAAAATCTTATTCTCATGAGTTCTCTCTTCTACATACAAACTATCTTTTTTTCTTGACACTTATTTTTTTTTAAATTTTTTACCCCAATGGTTTGCACTTGACTTTTTAGATATTAATACCTTGTCTTCCAGTTAAAACTGTTCTCAAAAGTATCAATTTTGTAAACCTAAGTTATATTTTCCCCACAGCCCTTAGGACAGGGTCTTAAACACAAAGTCTTCAAATATTTAATTTTATTTTTATTTTTAAATAGTTTTTCTCAACATGAAAAAATATGTAACAAATTTGGACAAAATTTCTTTCCTGAACTTCAGAGATCCTGAAATCACACCATTAAATATTAGAGGCTGTGTAACTGTTTGGTTCTCTTGAAGCAGACAGTGAGATCAAGTGAGGAGTGCAACAAGTTTATAAAGGAGAAAAGATAAGGAGGATTGAGTAGGGAAAGCTATTAGCAGACCTAACAAAATCCCTGACAGGCAAACAGGTGGATTCAGAGCAAAGACCATCCATTAAAGGCGTTCCACTTTAGGTGGAAATGGCTAAGGTTGCTAGTAGTCCTTGGTCCTCATACTAGTATTCTATGAGTACTCACCAGCTATTCCAGATTGGTTTACCTTTCACTGCGGGTGGCTACTTTAATGCTAATAAGCTCTTTCTAAAGTTCACCATAAATTTTAACAGTTATCACACAGTAAAAGGCAGAAGATCCTTCAATGGAAGCAACAGCCCATGATTCAAATAGCTACACAAATCCACAACAGCAGAAATAAAAATCTGATTTGAAAAACAAACATAAGACATCAATGGCTCTAAGACCACAGTCATTAAAACAAAATGGAAAAGCTTAAAGATGATAATTTAATTAAAGGTTGAAGTTTGAGGGGAAATAAACATCAAAGAATATTAGCACTTAGTATTATAAATAAAAAACATTAGCACTTAGCATTGTAAATAAAAAACAATCTTTCCTGAACAAAGTAAAATAGCTATGAACTACACAGCATTATACGGACAGGTAGATAGGGACAAGATTTTGTTTAAACAGAGTCTAGAATCAGAGTTTTATGACAGAAATTGAAAAATCATATTTGAATTCTTTCATTTAAAATTTACATTTATATGTAATTTCAAGCATTTTAAGTTTTTGAAAATATTTTTACTATAATCCTCACAACTACCACCAAAATATACAATTCAAGTACACGTACCTAATACAGTTACAGTTGTAGAGGACTCAGCATTTCCAAGTGGGAATGTAACAGCTTTGCATATGTATTTTCCAGAATCAGAGAATCCTATGTTATGTAGAGTAATTGTTGCATCATTAATTGAATAGTTTTTAAACAAGACTCTTCCCTGATATTCTCCTTGAACAGAGAATCCATGTTGAGGATGATGAACTGCAACAGTCTGTGAACTTTTGCCATGTATCTTCTCCCATGAAATTTGTGTTATAGTTTCATTTACTTCAATTAAACACTTCAACGAAACATTCTTTCCCCATACTGCTGTGACATGTGGCTCCACAATAATTGGTCCAGCTAAGGCACCTAAGGAAAATAGAAAAGCATAGTTCTTAAAAATGAATCTAAGTTATGCTAACATATGATCAAATTCCCTCCCTTCCTGTTTTCTACACACACACACATAGACACTAATGACTGAGTAAACAGGAAGAACTGAAAAGAGTTAGATGCTTCCAGGGCTGGATTTAAGACCCAAAGAATGATTCTTAAATGAATCAAATAATCACCTATATGTGTTGCAGTGGATAAAGCACTACACTGGGCCAACAGTAAGCTTAAAAGAAGGTCCTTCCCCAGTCAAGCCACTAGGTAAGGTCCCAGCCCTAGCTGACACCCTGACTGTAGCCTAGTGAGAGACTCTGAAACAAAGAACTCAGCTGAGTCATGCTTGGATTCCTGACCCAAAGAAACTGACATATAATAAAAGTATGCTGTTTTAAAACTACCAAACTTTAGGATATTTTGTTACTCAGTGACAGATAACCAAATCCTAAAAGTATCTTCCTTTGGAGGGTTTCTCTACCAAAAATCTGTATAAAACACACTGGTAAATACAGATCAACTGCCAGAAAACATAAATCAAAAAAAAACCCAAACAAACATATAAACGTGAAATCAAAATTTTCTATCTCATAAATCAAATTTATGTTTTTCAAGAAAACATAAAAACGAAAGTTAAAATCATCTAACTTCACCCTTATGATACTGATTCCTTCCTAAAAGCAATGGGCCAAATATAAATCATTTTATGAAACACAGGATTAATGCTCATTAATACTAAATTCAAGCAAGACACTCTTCACTAACAAGTATATTAGAACATTTATAGCAAATACATTGGGGGTATCATTTAAAAGATGATTAAGAAAAATGTTTAAACATGTTCAAACGGCTCTAAACAACAATAAAAACTTAATACAATATTTCCATGAACTTTTTTTTGAAGAAAAAAACAAACAAACCATAAATGAATACATTAAATAGATAATAGAGTTAACTTTCTTATCCAAGAGATGACTGAGGATATTACAGAAAAGGACTGACAATTCACATTGATCATACTTAACAGCTATGGAAGAAAAGTTGTCTTTTTTTTAACCACTCCACCAAAAAAAAAAATCAAGTCCAAAAAATGTACTTTCAACCATATGATAATTACAAAGCTTTTAAAATTTAATGTAATTAGTATAAAACATGAAAATATTCAAATGTATTTTAGCAAGATATCATAAGCCTAATACTAAACCTGAAGATACACAAATGAAAAAGCAGTTTATAAATATTAAAAATTTCATATAATATTATAAAATAACATATGGCTCTGTATTTAAAGAAAAAGACACAATGATTAAGATATTAAAAAATGTAAGGAATTTTTAGACTATTTATCACATTGAAAGGTCACATGGCTTTCTCATTGGAAGCCAAAAGGATATTTAATAGAATTTAATGTTCATTATCTGGATTTTTAAAAAGTTAACAATTGAAAAAAGAATTCTTAATAATACATTCTTCTAAATCAATGGACATCACAATGCTAAAATTAAAGGGGGGGCATGTTATTAAGGAACGATGAAGACAAGACGGTACACTATCATCATCATTCAACTTAGAATGGAAATTCTCATGCAATGAGACAAGAAAAGGAAACAGGGATGAATAGAAAAAGAACACACAAAATTATTATCTTGAAAATCTATTATTAGAAAAACTGAAGAAGGCCAAGGAAACCACTATTAGAACAAATAACATAGCTGCTTATAAAGAATGCAAACTGTATACAAAATATATATTCAACATGTTATAATATATGATAATCTTTACAAATTTACTGTAGAAAAAAACAGTATTAGTAAAAATATTAATATTTAAACTACTTAAATAATGTTGTAAAGAACCTGCAGACCTGAGCAACTGACCTGCATAATTGGAAGACATGTCATAGTCATGAGAAGGAAAATATAATGCTACATAGATGGCAAATCTCCCCATATTAGCACACAAATTCAATGTAACTGCAATGAAAACCATGACATACATACACACAACTGCACAGTAAGGAGGGGGTTGATACTAAAGTAAAAATAATAAAAAGCTTAGTATCTTAAAGCAACTTAAAATATATAAACAGATCAACATATATAATGGCATATGGTATGTAATATGTTCTATGAATGTAAATAATGAATTAGTGAAGATATGATGAAAGGACAAGAGCTAAATATTTGGAAACAGAGATCCCTGCTTTACATTAAACACACATACACACACAAAACCAAATGGAATGAAGATCTAAATGCAAAAAAATTAGTCACATATGCTATATATACTGACAATAATTTTTTGTATGTTCTGAAGATAAACATTAGTTACTGTAAGGAGTGAAATTACTAAAGATTAAAGAAATAACTTTTAGTTGTCACTTTGTGTTCTTCTTTGATGTCAGAATCACTTACAATAAGTAATGTTCATAATAAAAGCAAATAAACATATTCATCCTCCTCAGGTAGAGATACAGAAGGCATAGGATAATGGAATGAATGTTTGTGTCTCTCCAAAATATATATATTGAATACTAACTGGAGGTGGGGCCTCTTGGGATAATGATATTTGTATGAAGGCAGGCCCACATGCTGGCATTAGTGTCCTCATTTAAAAAGAGGAAGAGAGAAAAGAGCTCTCTCTTTCTGTCTACCCTGACAAAGCAAGAAGGTGGCTGTCTACAAGTCAGGAAAGGGTCTTCAACAGGAACTGAATCTGCTCACACCTTGATCTTGGATTTATCAAACTCTAGAACTTTGAGAAATAAATGTCAGATATTTAAGTCAACCAGTCTATAGTGTTTTTTATAGCAGGCTCACCTGACAAAGACATCAAAATAAACTGGAAAGGATAGCGCTAAGGATATCTCCTTACAACCTTAAGAATAATGGCTTATGGGGTAGCAATGTTCACACAGAATAGACAAACGACAAAGAGGATATCATATAATGACAAAAGAGTCAATCCAAGAAGCAGATATAACATTTGTAAACATATGTGTACCTAATAGAGATCTCTTCAAGAAAATTAGAGATACCAAGGGAATATTTCATGCAAAGATGGGCTCAATAAAGGACAGAAATGGTATGGACCTAACAGAACCAGAAGATATTAAGAAGAGGTGGCAAGAATACACAGAAAAACTGCACAAAAAAGATCTTCATGACCCAGATAATCACAAAGGTGTGATCACTCACACTCACCTACAGCCAGACATACTGGAATGTGAAGTCAGGTGGGCCTTAGGAAGCATCACTATGAACAAAGCTAGTGGAGGTGATGGAATTCCAGTTGAGCTCTTTCAAATCTTAAAAGATGATACTGTGAAAGTGCTGCACTCAATATGCCAGCACATTTGGAAAACTCAGCAGTGGCCACAGGACTGGAAAAGGTCAGTTTGCATTCTAATCCTAAAGAAAGGCAATGTCAGAGAATGCTCAAACTACCACACAATTGCACTCATCTCACACACTAGTCAAGTAATGCTCAAAATTCTCCAAGCCAGGCTTCAGCAACATGAACTGTGAAATTCCAGATGTTCAAGCTGGTTTTAGAAAAGGCAGAGGAACCAGAGATCAAATTGCCAACATCCGCTGGATCATCAAAAAAGCAAGAGAGTTCCAGAAAAACATCTATTTCTGCTTTCTTGACTATGCCAAAGCCTTTGACTGTGTGGATCACAATAAACTTTGATCCACAAATCTGAAGGAGATGGGAATACCAGACCACCTGACCTGCCTCTTGAGAAACCTGTATACAGGTCAGGAAGCAACAGTTAGAACTGGACATGGAACAACAGACTGGATCCAAATAGGAAAAGGAATACGTCAAGGCTGTATATTGTCACCCTGCTTATTTAACTTATATGCAGAGTGCATCATGAGAAACGCTGGGCTGGAAGAAGCACAAGCTGGAATCAAGATTGCTGGGAGAAATATCAATAACCTCAGATATGCAGATGACACCACCCTTATGGCAGAAAGTGAAGAGGAACTAAAAAGCCTCTTGATGAAAGTGAAAGAGGAGAGTGAAAAAGTTGGCTTAAAGCTCAACATTCAGAACACTAAGATCATGGCATCTGGTCCCATCACTCCATAGGAAATAGATGGGGAAACAGTGGCTGACTTTATTTTTCTGGGCTCCAAAATCACTGCAGATGGTGACTGCAGCCATTAAATTAAAAGACGCTTGGTCCTTGGAAGGAAAGTTATGACCAACCTAGATAGCATATTAAAAAGCAGAGACATTATTTTGCCAACAAAGGTCCATCTAGTCAAGGCTATGGTTTTTCCAGTAGTCATGTATGGATGTGAGAGTTAGACTATAAAGAAAGCTGAGCGCCCAAGAATTGATGCTTTTGAACTGTGGTGTTGGAGAAGACTCTTGAGAGTCCCTTGGACTGCAAGGAGATCCAACCAGTTCATCCTAAAAGAGATCAGTCCTGGGTGTTCACTGGAGGGACTGATGTTGAAGCTGAAACTCCAATACTCTGGCCATCTGACGTGGAGAGCTGACTCATTTGAAAAGACCCTGATGCTGGGAAAGATGAGAGCTGAAGGAGAAGGGGATGGCAGAAGATGAGGTGGTTGGATGGCATCACCAACACAATGGACTCCGGGAGACGGTGATGGACAGGAAGGCCTTGTGTGCTGTGGTTCATCAGGTTTCAAAGAGTCGGACATGAGTGAGCGACTGAACTGAACTGAATAGATGAGTACCTAAATATATAAAGCAAATAATAATAGACATAAAGGAAAGAATTGACAATAATATGGTAATAGTAGAGGACTATAATGCTCTACTTCTATCAGTGGATAAATCATCCAGACAGAAAACCAATAAGGAAATACTGGTCTAAAATGCAGACAAGATGGACTTAATAAGTATCTACAGAATAGTTATCTCATCCAAAGCAGCAAAATACACATTCTTTTAAAATGCATATGGAACTTTCTGCAGGACAGGTCACATGCTAGGCCACAAAAATATCTCAATAAATTCAACAAATTGAAATTATATCAAGCATCCTTTCTAACCACAATGGTATGAAACCAGAAATTAATTATGGGAATAAAAATGAAAAAATAGAAATGTGGACACTAAACAATATGCTATTAAAAACAAAACAAAAAATGCATCTATGAAGAAATGAAAGAAGAAATTAAAAAAGAAATACCTTGAGACAAATGAAAATAGAAACACAACTTTCCCACATCTATGGGACACAATAAAAGCAGTTCCAAGAGGGAAGTTTATAGATATATAAGTCTACCTCAAGAAACAAAAAATCACAAACAACATAACTTTCCACCTAAAGGAATTAAAAAAGAACAAAGCCCAAAGGTAGTAGGAGGGAAATCATAAAAATCAGAGCAGAAATAAGTAAAATAGAGAGCCCCCCACCAAAAAAAACCCACCAATAGAAAGGATCAATGAAACCAAGAGCTGGGTTTCTGAAGAGATAAACAAAATTTATAAACCTTTAGCCACCATCTTCAAGTATAAAAGAGGGCCCAAATAAAGTTAGAAATGAAAGAGAAGTTCATTTCACCACCATCACAGAAGTACAACAATCAATCACAATGCTAGTTATATGACAACAAATTGAAACCCTCTCTGAAATGGATAAATTCCTAGACATTATAATCTACTAAGACTGAAGCAGGAACAAATAAATAGAAAATCTGTACAGACTAATTCAGCTCAATTCAGTCGCTCAAGTCATGTCTGACTCTGCGACCCTAGGAACTGCAGCACGCCAGGCTTCCCTATCCATCACCAACTCCTGGAGCTTGCTCACACTCATGTCCGCTGAGTCCCTGTAATTACTAGTAATTAAACGGAATCCGTAATCCGAATCCTCCAAGAAAACAGAAGTCCAGGGCCAGACAGCTTCACAGGGAAACTCTACCAAACATTTAAAGAAGAGTCAATATCTATCCTTCTTAAACTATTCCAAAAAGTTGAAGAGCAGAGAGCATCCTAAAATTCTGCAAGGTCAGCTTTCCCTTGATACCAAAGTCAGAAAAAGACACTACAGAAAAAAGAAAGAACGAAAACTGCACGCCAGTATCTCTGATGAACATAGATGCAAATATTCTCAAACAAAATAAATACCAAGGAATAAACCTACCTAGGGAGACAAAAGAGCTATATACAGAAAACTGTAAGATACTGATGAAAGAAATCAAAAATGACATAAACAGATGGAGAGATATTCCACGTTTATGGGTTGTAAGAATCAATATTGCTAAGTAAGTCAGAAAGAGAAAAACATACAATATATTAATACATATATATGGAATCCAGAAAGATGGTACTGATGAACCTATGTGCAGGGCAGTAACTGAAATGCAGACATAAAGAACAGACTTATGGACACAGGGTGGGGGGAGGAAGCAGACAGTGGGACGACTGGAGAGAATAACATGGAAACATACACTATCCTATGCAAAACAGATAGCCAATGAGAATTTGCTGTATGATTCAGGAAACTCAAACCCGGGCTCTGTAACAACCTAGTGGGGTGGGATGTGGAGGGAGGTGGGAGGGAGGTTCATGAGGGAGGGGACATATGTATACCTCTGATTCATGTTGATACATGGCAGAAACCAACACAACACTGTAAAGCAATTATCCTTCAATTAAAAGTAAATACATTTAAAAAGTATATTAGCAAACAATTCAACAATACACAGAAAGGATCACATTATCATGATCAAGAAGTACTCCACAATGGAAGGATGGTCCAATATCTGCACATCAATCAATGTGATACACCACATTAACAAAACAAAGGATAAAAAAGCACATGGTCATCTCAATAGACACAAAAAATACATTTGAAAGAATTTAACATCTATTTACAATAAACTCTCGACAAATTTGGTACAGAGGAAACTATCCCAATATAATAAAGAAAAAGGCAGTGGAACCCCACTCCAGCACTCCTGCCTGGAAAATCCCATGGACAGAGGGGCCTGGTAGGCCACAGTCCATGGGATCCCTAGGAGTCAGACACGACTGAGCAACTTCACTTTCACTTTTCACTTTCATGCATTGGAGAAGGAAATGGCAACCCACTCCCGTGTCCTTGCCTGGAGAATCCCAGGGACCGGGGAGCCTGGTGGGCTGCCGTCTATGGGGTCGCACAGAGTCAGACACGACTGAAGCGACTTAGCAGTAGCAGCATGACAAATCCCAGTAATCATGTATGGATGTGAAAGGTGGACCATAAAGAAGGCTGAGTGACAAAGAATTGATGCTTTTGAACTGTGGTGCTAGAGAAGACTCCTGAGAGTTCTTTGGACTGCAAGGAAATCAAACCAGTCAATCCTAAAGGCAATCAACCCTGCATATGCATTGGAAGGCTTCATGCTGAAGTAGAAGTTTCAATACTCTGACCATCTGATGCAAAAAGCCAATTCATTAGAAAAAGACCCTGATTCTGGGAAAGACTGAGGGCAGGAGGACAACGGGGTGACAGAGGACAACATGGTTGGATGGCATCACCGACTTAATGGACATGAGTTTGAGCAAACTCCAGGAGATGGTGAAGCATGGAGCACGATGGAGGGAAGCCTGGCATGCTGCAGTCCATGGCGTCGCAAAGAGTCGGACACAACTGACTGAATACAACAATGACAAATCCACAGCTAATATTATACTCAATGGTGAAAAGCTAAAAAGCTCTTCCTTTAAGATCAGATAAAACAAGCATGCCCACTCTTGCCACTTCTCTGTAACAAAATAATGAAAGTCCCAGCCACAGCAATCAGACAAGAAATTAAGGCATTTCATTTGGAAGGGAATAAGTAAAACTGTCATTGTAGATGACATGCTACTACTAAAGTCTTCACCAAAAAAAGAGAGAGAAGTAATATGTAGATTCAGTGACATTACAGGCTACAAAATCAATATACAAAAGTGTGGATTTCAGACTTCCCAGCAGTCCAGTGGTTAAGACTCCAAGCTTCCTCTGCAGGATCCATGGGTTCAATTCCTGGTCAGGGAAATACGATCCCACCTGCCATATGCATGGCCAAACAAAACAAAACCTGGTGGATTTCTATAAACAGTGGCAAACCATCAGAAATAGAAATTAAGACAATTCTATTTACACACAACTCCACTGAAAAGAGCACCTAGGAAAAAATTTAACGAAGGTAAAAGACCTCTATGTTGAAAGCTGTACTACACTGATCAAAGAAATTGAAAAAGACACAAATAAATGGAAAGATATCTCATGTTCATGGATTGTTAAAACACCCTTACTACTCAAAGCAATCTACAGGCTCAAAGCAATTTTCATCAAAATTCCAGTGGCACACTTCATAAAACTAGAACAAATAACCTTAAAATTCATATGAAACCACAAAAGACCTCTAACACCCTAAGCAATCTTTAAAAAATTTGGAGGCATCACACTCCTTGCCTTTAGACTATACTACAAAGCTACAATAATCAGAAAAGTATGGTACTGGTATAAAAAACAGACACATGCTCAATGGAACAAAATAGAGTACAGAAACAAATTCATATATATACACTCAAGACAGATTAAAGACCTAAATGTAAGACCTGAAAACTTATAAGACTCCATAAGAAAGCATAGGCAATACTCTTTGAAATTACTCTCAGCAATATTTTTTTTGGATCTGTCTCCTCAGGGAAGGGAAACAAAAGGAAAAATAAACAAATGGACCAAACTACACTTAAAAGTTTTTTCATAGTGAAAGAAATCATCAACATGAAAAGACAACCTATTGAATGGAGAAAGATATTTGTAAATGATATGTCCAATAAGGGATTACTATCCAAACTACACAAAGAACTACTGGAACTCAATATCAAAAGACTAAACAACCCTATTTAAAAAATGGGCAGAAGACCTGGATATGCATTAATCCAAAGAAGAAACAGATGGCCAAGAGGCACGTGAAAAGATACTCAACATCATTATTATCAAATGCAAACACAAACCACAATGAGGTATCATTTCACATCTGTCAGAATGGCTATCGTTCAGAAGACAAAAAAATAACAAGCATTGGTGAGAATGTGCAGAAAAAGGAACCCTTATGCACAGCTGATGGAAAGGTAAATTGGTAGTCACTACAGAAAGCAATATGGAGGTTCCTCAAAATGTTAAAAACAGAGTTACAATATGATCTAGCAATTGCACTCCTGGGTGTTTATCTGAAAAAACACCACCAATTTAAAAAGATAGATGCATGCCAATATTCAAGTAGTATTAATTTACAATGGCCAAAATAAAGAAACCCCTAAAAGATGTAATACAAATATACATACACACACACACACAGAATTTTACTCAGTTATTTAAAAAAATAATAATAAAACTGTGCATTTGTGACAAAATAGATGGACGGACCTGGAGGGTATATTTTGCTTAGTGATATAAGACAGAGAAAGACAAATACTGTACGTTTGTTCTTATATATGAAGCCTAAAAAAATAAATAAAACAGACTCACAGAGAACAAATGAGTGTTTGCCAGATAGGAGAAAGGGGAGTAGAGAGGTATGATGAATAGTACAACAGGTGAAGGGGTTTAAGAGGTACAGACTACCAGCTACAAAATAAATAAGTTACAAGGATAAAATGTGCAACACAGGGAATATAATCTATACTGAATAATAACTTTGTATAGAGTATATTTTATAAAAATATCAAATCACTATAGTGTATACCTAAACTAACAAGTCAACTATACTTCAATTTTTAACAAAGAAAAGTTTTTGAAAAAAGAAAGAACCATGGCTTAATGGGGCACCATTACTAAAGAGAATAATACTTGGAAGATAGGAAAAAGAAAAAGTGGATCCAGTAAATCGAAAATACATTTAAAATATTTTACAATATTTAAAAGGGGAAAATTACTCTCCACATAACAAAGACAGAAAAACCACCAAGGAAAAAGTTGACAGCTTTGACCACCAACAACAAAACACCTCTCTAGTAATCAAAGAGCTGGAGCAGATACTGACCAAAAAACTATAAAGGGCTATTTTTAATGAGTTCAATTTTACTTGTAAACAAATATTAATGTAACTGTCAGGTTTTTCTTTTCCACTTTAATTTCTAGGAACTTACAAGTGGTTTTTACTGTCTAATTTTCCTACAGAAACATTCTGAGGATTTTTTGCTTTCTGCAAAAATAAATCTGGTATAAATTTTTGTTTATTTCAACCCTTAAATCTTTACACAAGGATTTACATTACCCTGAAAGTATTGATAATTTGGCTCTCCCTTAGATCCCATGCGGAGAAGGCAATGGCACCCCACTCCAGTACTCTTGCCTGGAAAATCCCATGGATGGAGGAGCCTGGTAGGCTGCAGTCCATGGGGTCGCTGAGGGTCGGACACGACTGAGCGACTTCACTTTCACTTTTCACTTTCACGCATTGGAGAAGGAAATGGCAATCCACTTCAGTGTTCTTGTCTGGAGAATCCCAGGGACGGAGGAGCCTGGTGGGCTGCCCTCTATGGGGTCACACAGAGTTGGACACGACTGAAGTGACTTAGCAGTAGCAGTAGATCCCATGAGCTTCCAAGGACACATCTCCTTGTTTGTGTTTCAGTTAGCCAAAGTTAGTTCTTGTTGCTTGCAAATAAAAGTGTCTAATATATTTCCAAACCTAGACTAAACCCAAAAGTTAAAAGCCACTTCTGAAGAAGATTTTCCCCATGGAATCTTAAAACCATGGAGAAATAGATTTTCCATTGTGGTTCTTAGACCAAGGTCAATATTAGAATGCTCATTACTTAAGATCTCCCAAACATGGAGCCTACTTCTTCCTTCCACTTCCCCATCTGCAGCTGTGTGTGACTGGAGACCAGAAGAGTACTGGAGAAGCAACTGTTTATTACTAAAGATCTAAATTAATTGAAGTATGTTCCTCATTAATGGTTATGTAAAGTCTACAATATAAAGAGGCTAAGAACAGCAAAGAATTGAATGTATCCTATCTGGCAAGACCCTAACTTTGTCATATCCTGGCTACTGCACACTCTAGAGGCCAAGGAAAGGCATGATTAAGATACAATGTTGTTTCTGCTCTGTATATCGATTTGATATAAACCAAATAAAAAAGTTCTGTAATTAATTAACTAAACTTATTATCTTTTCAAAGATAAAGAGGGTTGCTATTCCCCTACCTGTGGCTCCCATGAAAACACTACAATCAAGAAAAAAACAACTCTTTGGGATTTTCATGTATATTTGAATACTCATGTGTATTTGAATTCAGTGAGACTTCAAAGTGCCCATAGGATACAAATAATTAGGAAATATATATATATATATATATATATATGAACAATAAGCTTCTGACAAAAAGAAAATATAATAACACATGGAACTTATATCGATTTTTTAAAAACAAAAAGACTTGAGATTTATAATAGAGATCACATTAAAGTGATTGAAATGGAAGTATGAATGAAGTGGCAACCATCCAAGAAAAGAACCAAGAAGTAAAAGTCATCACAAATCTATCTTTACAGCTATCCTTTTTGATATTTTAATATTATCTTTTACCACATCTCACTTTTCAACCTACAAAAAATGTCATGCATCTTGGGTATTTTAGTTCTGGGATCTTCCAAATGTTAGATCTACAAAATAAGTATAAGCAAATATACAAATGAAACATTTATTGATTGTACTGTGTCTAACTATATAAACAAAATCTCCAAATATCTCTGAAGTACGGATTCTTTCAGACTTCTCAGAATTTAGAATTGCTTCTTCAAAGCAACAACTGAAATAAGTAGGTATTTTCAAGAGACTAGCAAAATCAGACCATCTAGGTATCCTCAATCATTTCAGCACACTCAACATTTGAGATGGGGACTTCCCTGGAGTTAAGGTTAAGCAGTTAAGAATCCACCCTGCCATGCAGGGGATGTGGGTTCAACCTCTGGTGGGAGAACTAAGATCCCACATGCCATGGGGCAACTAAGCCTATGAGTCACAACTACTCAGACCACGTGCCACAACTATTACAGAAGTCTGCATACTGCAACTAGAGAAGCCCACACACCAAACGAAAGACCCCACATGCCACAATTAAGACTCAAATAAATATTTTTTAAAAAGCATTTAGATAAATTAAATTTTACACCAATACATTCAATAATTAGTCTGAATTAGTCTGTTTTAAACTGATAAGTGGTTTGACATGTCAACTTCAAAAATATAAGCAAAATCTTTTTTAACAACCCCAAACACTCAGAAATAAGCACAGAATAGTAGAGCCAAGTGACTAACAAAATGTGAGAACTATATTATAAACTGATAACTCAAATACTATTAGAATATAAAAGAATCTCTCTAACTTTGGGATCATAGGAGATCCTACATTCTAAGGAAAAACCTGGATCACATATCAAAAAAGGCTGAGAGAATTCAAGACACTAATGTATTAGTATGTATTAAGTATGTACTTTGTTTGCAGGCACTGTCACTGTTCTAGGTGCTGGGAACAGTACCGAGCAGGTAAGATATCCCTGTCCTTACGGGGTTTACAATCTAACTGGAAAGACATAATTAACAAGAAAATAAATAGATGCCAGATATTAAGAACTATGGAGGAAAATAAAGGAAGGTAAAAGTACAGTTATTACTTTAGGATAGCACCACAGCTTTCTGATCAGAGTGACAAAAGATCTTTTTAAAATAATATTGGAACAAGGATTTGAAAAAGGTGAAATAGTGAGAAAAAAGAACCTTGCAGTGTCCCTATGGTGAAGCAAGAGAAAGAATGGCAGGAAATGAGGCCACAGCAATAGCAGGGGACCAGGCTATACAACTGTATAACTTGGCTTTTATTAATCCTGATAAATTGAAAAACGACTAGAAAAGTTTTTGGCAGAAACATGATATACTCTAATTTACCTTTTAAAGGGACAAGGACCCCAGGTAAGAATACATTTTGTTAAAGGAGAGAGAAGATGGGGTTTGGAGCACCCTAACCAAAATGGTTCACTGATGCAATGGACATGAATTTGGGCAAACTTTGGGAGATGGTGAGGGACAGGGAGGCCTGGTGTGCTGCAGTCCATGGGTTTGCAAAGAGTCGGACATGACTGGGTGACTGAACAACAACAACAACCAAAGTGGTAGTGTTAAGTAGTAGTCAGATTCTGGATATATTGTATTTTGGAAGCAGAGCAAATGGGATTTTTTGGTGATGGACCCAAATATTGGGTCTAAGATAAACAGAGAACCCAAAATTACTCCCAAGTTATGGCCTGAATAAGTGAGATGATGGAGTTGGCCTTTTACCAAAGTGAGAACTAGCGAGTGTTTTTAAGGATTAGACTGCAGAAGTGCAGCTTTTAAGTTTGTGATACCTATCTCACAACCAAACAGACAAGATTTATAAACAGCTGGATACATAAAAGTATGCTGTTCTGGACGAACTGATGGACTGAAGATGTAAATTCGGAGTAATCAACCTATAAAAGATATATAAAGTCATGAGACTGGATGAAACCATTACAGAGTATTAACACAAAGACTAAGCACTCATGGTGCATTCAAATATTTAAAGGTCTGGAAGTTGAATAGAACTCAAAAGAGAAGATGGCAAAAGCATGGCCAGGGAAGAAGGAAGAGAACCAAAAAGTATATCCTGCACAATAAGTATAGCAAGTATACAGAAAGAGAGAGCGATCAATTACCCCAAATGCTGTGTAGGCCAAAAATGAGGCCTAATAAGTAACCTATGAATTTAGCAACTCTCTTACTGAACGGTGAGGATAAAATAAAAGCCTGATGGGACTAGGTTTGTAATACTGAAGAGTATACATACTTCTGAGTCTAGTCAAGGAAGGGTAACAAGATTTACCCTCAGGCTTGAAACAACCATAATGATTCCAGAGAGACAGTAAACACACCAGTGAGCCTGATGATTAGCCTCAGCTTACCACTCAGAGTGAATTCCAGGGCCAACACTAGAGACAGAGAGACCCTACACAGCCAGGCAGTCTGTCTGAGTTCTACCCAAGCTAATAGTGAAGATTCTAGCCAGTACAATCAGGCCAGAAAACAAAATAAAAGGTATCTGGATTAGGAAAGAGTAAAACTGTCTTTATTTGCAGAAAACACAATTTTCTATTTATAGAATATCTGATGGAATCTATTAAAAAGCTACTACAACAGGGTGATTAGCAATGACAGTATAGTACTTATATAGGATCTAACATCAATACACAAAAATTAACTGTATTTTTATGTATTAGCAACGAAAAATTAGGAAAAAATTTTAAACATTGCTGTTTAGCATTTTAAAAAAAAGATATGCTAAGGAGAAATTTGACAAAAGCTGTAAAACACTGGTACAGTTAAAACTGCAAAATTGAGAAATTAAAGACCTAAATAAAAGGAAAGGCATACTTGTTCAGAGGTTAGAAGATTCAATATTCGTAAAACATTAGTTTATCTAAATTGATTTACAGATTCAATATAATCCCAGTCAAAAGCCAATATACCCATTTATGAAAAACAGGCTGTTGCTAAAATTAATATAGAAATGCAAACGTAAATTTTTGTGACTCTGCCTCCAGTTCAGTTCAGTTCAGTGGCTCAGTCGTGTCCAATTCTTTGCAACCTCATGAATCGCAGCACGCCAGGCCTCCCTGTCCATCACCAACTCCCGGAGTTCATTCAGACTCATGTCCATCGAGTCAGTGATGCCATCCAGCCATCTCATCCTCTGTCGTCCCCTTCTCCTCTTGCCCCCAATCCCTCCCAGCATCAGAGTCTTTTCCAGTGAGTCAGCTCTTTGCATGAGGTGGCCAAAGTACTGGAGTTTCAGCTGTAGCATCATTCCTTCCAAAGAAATCCAAGGGCTGATCTCCTTCAGAATGGACTGGTTGGATCTCCTTGAAGTCCAAGGGACTCTCAAGAGTCTTCTCCAACACCACAATTCAAAAGCATCAATTCTTAGGCCCTCAGCCTTCTTCACAGTCCAACTCTGACATCCATACATGACCACAGGAAAAACCATAGCCTTGACTAGACGGACCTTTGTGGGCAAAGTAATGTCTCTGCTTTGAATACGCTACCTAGGTTGGTCATAACTTTCCTTTCAAGGAGTAAGCGTCTTTTAATTTCACTCTGCTTGGGCAACTATTTTCTTAGATATGTAATTAAAAGCACAATCAGTATATTTCATCAAAATTTAAATTCTCTGCTCTTCAGAAGACACTTCTTAAGTCACTTAATGGGAAAATGTCTTCTACAAATCATATCTGATAAAGGATTTATAGCTGATAAAGAACTTGAATCCAAATATAAAAAGAATAATCAAAACTCCATAAACGTAAAACAAACAGGTCAATAAAAAATGGGCAAAAGATTAGAACAGACACATCACCAAACAGCACATGAAAAGATGTCCAACATCATCAGGGAAATGCAACTAAGGCCACAATAAGATACCACTACACATCAGAGTAGATATAATCAAAAAAGTTGACACCACCAAGTGCTGGAGAGAATGTGGAAAAACAAATTCTCCTACACTGCTGGTTGAACTATAAAGTGGGACAACCTCATTGGCAGTTTCTTAAGCATATAAGCACTGTATCATTCACCAACTTTACTCCATTATCTTTACTCAATAGAAAAAATGGCATGTATTGATACAAAGACTTACACACAAATGTTCATAGCAGCTTCATACTTAACAGTCATAAACTGGAAGCACCCCAAATGTCCAGCAAGAGATGAATGAATAAAGAAATTGAGGAATATCTGTACAATGAAATGCTACTCACCAATAAAAACGAATATTCAAGTAGGAGAGAAGCTTCTTCAATTTGATAAAGAACATTTATCTAAAAAACTTATGGCTAACACGAGAAGCTTCTAGTAAGAAACTAGAAGGTTTCATGATAAGATCAGGAACAAGTCAAGGATGTACCCTTTGCCGTCCCTTTTCAACATCATACTGGTCTTCCCTGGTGGCTCGGATGGTTAAAAATCTGCCTGCAATGCAGGATACCTGCGTTCTATCCCTGGGTCAGGAAGATCCCCTGAGGAAGGGAATGGCAACCCCCTCAGGCATTCTTGCCTAGAGAATTCCACGGACAGAGGAACCTGGTGGGCTACAGTCCACGGGGTCCCAAAAAGTCAGACACAACTGAGTGACTAACACTTCAACATCACATGATGTAGTAAGAATAAGAAATAAATAATATATTGATTAGAAAGGAAGAAATAAAACACTGATGACAAATGACATGATCATCTATGTAGGAAATCAGAAAGAATCAACAAAAAACTCAAACTGATAAAGCAATTATAGCAAGGCTGTAGGATACACCTGCTTTCCTATATATTAGCAATGAACAAATAGAATTTGAAATGTAAAACACAATATTATTTATATCAGCACCCCCAAAGAAAATATTTAGGTATAAATCTAACAAAATATGTATAAGATCTATTTAAAGAAAACTAAATAAAAATATTTGTTCTATGTTTATGGGTAGGAAGAGTCAATATTGTCAAGATGTCACTTCTCATCTTGATCTACAGATTCAACACAATCCTTGCTCCCAGCAAACTGCTTTATGGATATCGACAAACTGATTCTAAAATGTCTATGGAAAATCAAGACACAGGATCAGTCAACAATACTGAAGAACAAAGTCAGAAGACTGATACCACATGACTTCAAAACTGCCTATAAAGACAGAATAATCAAGACAGTGACATTGGTGAAAGAACAGACAGACTGACAGAACAAAACAGAGCCCAGGAATAGATTCATTTTACTAGGTCAATTGATCTTTAAAAGAAACAAAGCAATGTAGTGAAGCAAAGAGTCTTTTCAACAAGTGATCCGGGAACAACTGAACATTCACATGCAAAAATATAAGTCAAGACACAGACTTTACACCCTTCACAAAAATTAACTCAAAATCGATTGCAGGATTTTCCCTTGTGGTCCAGTGGTTAAGAATCTGCCATCCAATACAGGTGACTCAAGGTTCAATTCCTGGTAGGGGAACTAAGATCCAACATGCCTTGCTGCTGCTGCTGCTGCTAAGTCACTTCAGTCGTGTCCGACTCTGTGCGACCCCATGGACTGCAGCCCACCAGGCTCCTCTGTCCATGGGATTTTCCAGGCAAGAATACTGGAGTGGGTTGCCACTGCCTTCTCCCCCAACGTGCCTTAGAGCAAAATAAATTAAAACAAAAGAGCTCTCTGTAGTCCTTAACAATTTTTTAAGAGTACAAAAATGTTCCAGATCAAACAGTTTGAGAACCACTACTAGAAAAATGTATGATTTCAGACTAGTACCAAGAGCCACTCATACTTACTAATCTTGAATTACAGTGACATCAATCAGTATTCAGCTGCCTAAGTGGATAAATGGAGACGGCAAAGAGTAAAAGAATTCAGTTTGGTTCAGAGTTTTACCAGGCTAGCACAATCAGAAGAAAGATGAGCAAGCAGCTGATGTTCAGGCAAATAAATGATTTCAATGGTAGACTACAGACTTTAGTCAAGAAGGAAATAACGATTAAAGGATTATAGAAACCAACGTAGTTAAAGAATTACTGTAGTAAGTATTAAGTAAAGGGAGGCAGAAAATGGGACAAAGTCAATCTCTTTGAGACTCAGTTTTCATATTTTATGAACACCTTACAGTTGCATATTCCTGAAAACTGTCAGTTTTTATATATACCATTATTATGATCCCCACATGCACAACCAAAAAATGCATGTGGATGTCCAGTTGTTCCAGGATAACTTGTTGAAAAGACTCTCTTTGCTCCGTTACACTGCCTTTGTTTCTTTTAAAGATCAACTAACCTACTTCAATGACTCTATACCTGGGCTCTCTGTAAGGTACATAGGTAATTTTTTTCCATATGAGAGAACCAAAAAAGTTAAAAGACTTACCACAGGTCATATAAATAAAAAGAGACAGTGCCTTTTGCAATAGTCCAGAGGATCAGAGAAAGCTTTGCAAAAGGTGGCATTTAAGCTGTTAGTGCTTCCCTGATAGCTCAGTTGATTAAAAAATCCACTTGCAATGCAGGAGGCCCCAGTTCGATTCCTGAGTCAGGAAGATCCATTGGAGAAGGGATAGGCTACCAGCTCCAGTATTCTTGGGCTTCCCTTGTGGCTCAGCTGGTAAAGAATCCGCCTGCAATGCAGAAGACCTGGGTTTGATCCCTGGGTTGGGAAGATCTCCTGGAGAAGGGAAAGGTTACCTGCTTCAATATTCAGGCCTGGAGAATTCCATGGACTGTACAGTAGAGTCCATGAGGTTGCAAAGAGTCAGATACGACTGAGGGATTTTCACTTTACTGTTATTCCAACCATAAAACTTATAATCAACAGTAAACAATGTTCAACCAATGGTATTGTTTTTTAACAATACTGATGAATTTACTTCTGGTCCTTAAATTTACTTTAACTTCAACTGTAAGTCATACATAAAAACCTTAATAATCTGAAAATCTCAAACTTACTTTTAAAAGAAGCATCTCTAAGTAAGTATATGGAGCTTATGGTCGAGTAGTGTAATACTTTGTGAATCAGAATAAAAGTTGTGAATGTTAACAGGATGGAATAAAAGAGAACTTTGGAGCCTGAGTAACCTATGTTCAATAACACACAGATCTCTAAATTATTACAGTGTGACCCTGGGTACTTCAATACCTTGTTTTAGTACCTATAAAACATGACTTATCACATAATTAATAAGGTTTTAGTAAAATCTTAAAGAAAAAATTAAATGGAACTTCCTTGGTGATACAGTGGTTAAGACTGTGAGCTTCCAAAGCAGGGGCCCTGGTTCCATCCCTAGTCAGGGAACCAAGATCCAACACACTGCAACTGAGTGCACTTGCTGCAACTACTGAGCCCACGCGCCTCAAGGAGAGAAGTCCAGGTCTCACAACAAGGAGACTAGGCGCTGCAAGGAAGACACATCACAGCCGAAATAAATGAAAAAACCATGGAGCACACAATCAGTCAGTTCAGTTCAGTCACTCAGTCGTGTTCGACTCTTTGCTGCACCATGGACCACAGCACAGCAAGCCTCCCTGTCCATCACCAACTTCCAGAGTTTACTCAAACTCATGTCCCCTGAGTTGGTGATACTATCCAACCATCTCATCCTCTGTCATCCCCTTCTCCTCCTGCCCTCAATCTTTCCCAGCATCAGGGTCTTTTCAAATGAGTCAGTTCTTCACATCAGGTGGCCAAAGTATTGGAGTTTCAGCTTCAACATCAGTCCTTCCAATGAATATTCAGGACTGATCCTGAATCAGTCCTGAATCCTAAAGGATTAGGATGAACTGGTTAGATCTTCTTGCACTCCAAGGGACTCTCAAGAGTCTTCTCCAACACCACAGTTCAAAAGCATCAATTCTTTGGTGCTTAGCTTTATTTATAGTCCAACTCTCATATCCTTACATGACTACTGGAAAAACCATAGCCTCGACTAGATGCACCTTTGTTGGCAAATTAATGTCTCTGCTTTTTAATATGCTGTCTAGGTTGCTCATACCTTTTCTGCCAAGGAGTGTCTTTTAATTTCATGGATGCAGTCACAATCCGCAGTGATTTTGGAGCCCAGAAAAATAAAGTCTGTCACTGTTTCCACTGCTTCCCTATCTATTTGTCATGAAGTAATGGGACCAGATGCCATGATCTTAGTTTTCTGAATGTTGAGTTTTCAGGCAACTTTTTCACTCTCCTCTTTCACTTTCATCAAGAGGCTCTTAAGTTCTTCTTCCCTTTTGGCCATAATGGTGGTGTCATCTGCATATCTGAGGTTAGTGATATCTCTCCCAGCAATCTTGACTCTAGCTTGTGCTTCCTCCAGCCCAGTGTTTCTCATGAGGTACTCTGCATATAAGTTAAATAAGCAGAGTGACAATATACAGCTTGACGTACTCCTTTTCCTATTTGGAACCAGTCTGTTGTTCCATGGTCCAGTTCTAACTGATGCTTCCTGACCTGCATACAGATTTCTCAAGAGGCAGGTCAGGCAATCTGGTATTCCCATCTCTTTCAGAATTTTCCAGTTTGTTGTGGTCCACACTGTCAAAGGCTTTGGCATAATCAATAAAACAGAAATAGATGTTTTTCTGGAACTCTCTTGCTTTTTCCATGATCCAGCGGATGTTGGCAATTTGATCTCTGGTTCCTCTGCCTTTTCTAAAACCAGCTTGAACATCTGGAAGTTCATGGTTCACATATTGCTGAAGCCTGGCTTGGAGAATTTTGAGCGTTACTTTGCTAGCATGTGAGATGAGTACCATTGTGCGGTAGTTTGAGCATTCTTTGGCATTGCCTTTCTTTGGGATTGGAATGAAAACTGACCTTTTCCAGTCCTGTGGCCACTGCTGAGTTTTCCAAATTTGCTGGCATATTGAGTGCAGCACCTTCACAGCATCATCTTTTAGGATTTGAAAGAGCTCAACTGGCATTCCATCACCTCCACCAGCTTTGTTCGTAGTGATGCTTCCAAAGGCCAACTTGACTTCACATTCCAGGATGTCTGGCTCTAGGTCAGTGATCACGATATCATGATTATCTGGGTCATGAAGATCTTTTTTGTACAGTTCTTCTGTGTATTCTTGCCACCTCTTCTTAATATCTTCTGCTTCTGTTAGGTCCATACCATTTCTGTCCTTTATTGAGCCCATCTTTGCATGAAATGTTCCCTTGATATCTCTAATTTTCTTGAAGAGATCTCTAGTCTTTCTCATTATATTGCTTTTCCATATTAGCTCACTTATTTTTTCACTTACTACAACCTAGACTTGTAATATCTAAGCCCTTGCCCCAGTGTTTTCATTTATAGCAGCCTTGCAAAATGTTAATTCTAAATCAGTTCAGCTGTACAAATTCTGTATGCTTATTTCTCAGCTACTAGTGGGACATGGGGAGAAAAAAATCATATAAGCACGCAGATTGGTACCACTGTTAATCAGGTGTTAGCTTCATGGAGCATGCACTAACTAAACCAAAAGAATTGTTAGAAAAACTGTCTAAGGTCCAACTGAAGCTAAAGCCTGATTAACAGTGGCACCAATCTGTGTGCTTATATGATTTTTTTTCTCCCCATGTCCCACTAGTAGCTGAGAAATAAGCGTAAAGAATTTGTACAGCTGAACTGATTCAGAATTAACATTTTGCAAGGCTGCTATAAGTGAAAAACACTGGGGCAAGTGCTTAGATATTACAAGTCTAGGTTGTAATAAGTGAAAAAGTAAGTGAGCTAATATGGAAAAACTACAAATATGTATGGCACATGGTAAGAGCTCAAATACTTATTGCATTTCATTCACTCCAATTAAGTACTAAGTATTATAACGTGGGCTTCCCTTGTGGCTCAGACGTTAAAGAATCTGCCTGCAATGCAGGAGACCTGGGTTCAATCTCTGGGTTGGGAAGATCCCCTGGAGAAGGAAATGGCAACCCACTCGAGTATTCTTGCCTAGAGAATCCCCAGGGACAGAGGAGCCTGGTGGGCTGCAGTCCATGGGGTTGCAAAGAGCTGGACACGACTAAGAACATTGTAACACAGAACATAACACAGCCTGAGACTTCCAAGGGCTGAGAATCTAGAATAGAAAATACGACATGTGAGGCAATGGATGTGGGGTAGAGTGATCATCTTTTAGAGTGAAAAGAAGTGGAGGAGTATTATTGTTGACTATGCCAGAAATACAGTTGTAAGCCTAGACATTCCAAGGCAAACTGGGTTATATCACCTTTATGAAAGTCACCATAATTAAAGATGAAAAAGAGACCTGGGAGAAGGAATGGGAGAAGGAATGAGAGAAGGGTGTAGAAGGAGAAAAGTTGAAACATTTTCTTCAGCCAAGCCCAAAGTGCTGCTAAGTCACCTCAGTTGTGTCCGACTCTGTGGGACCCCATAGACGGCAGCCCACCAGGCTCCTCCGTCCCTGGGATTCTCCAGGCAAGAACACTGGAGTGGGTTGCCATTTCCTTCTCCAAAGCATGAAAGTGAAAAGTGAAAGTGAAGTCACTCAGTCGTGTCTGACTCAGCGACCCCATGGACTGCAGCCTACCAGGCTCCTCCATCCATGAGATTTTCCAGGCAAGAGTACTGGAGTGGGGTGCCATTGCAAACTGGTGATTACTAATTTTACTTGGTAATATGTGGAAATGCAGTAGAACTTGAGCTAGATTTTATTTAGGCAAGGTAGAATTTTTCTAAAGCTGAGTTTTTCCAAACAGAGAATGAGTACTATAGGAAGAAGGACGAAAGCAAAGAGATTCACAGAAACAGAAAATACACGGAAAGTTTGGACAAGTAAGAAAAATCTAAAGTACTGGTTAACAAATAACAGTGATGAAATCAGAAAGGCAAATTCTTAATTCGGTTTCTTTGCACATCCGTTTTTTCACTAACATTTATTTAACATTTAACCAATACAGACCAGGGTTTATGCTGAGAAAGGACAGGAAGAGGCACATTCCATGCCCTTCAAGAGTTTAAAATAAAATCAGGGAAACTGTAAATAAAGGGGAAAAAATAAGTAATACTGAAAAGTAAAAATACAAGAAGCCAAAAAATTAACTAGAAAAATTCATGTAGCACAAGTTCATATATTATAGTGGAAAAAATAAAGCACAGACGAAGAAAGTAATTAGGAGATGTTCACCTGTGAATGTGACCTTATTTAGAAAACATACAGGCTCAATTTGCATATATATAAGAGAAATACTAAAAATCAATCATCTAACCAACCATTTCAAAAAAGAAATAATAAACCATCCAAAAATTGTAGAAGAAAAGACAGAACAGATAATAATGAAACAGAAAACAAACATAGGGACTTCCCTGATGGTCCAGAGTTAAGACTCCACGCTTCCAATGCAGGGGGCTTGGGTTCAATCCCTGACTGAGGAATTAAGATCCCCCATGCCATGTGGTACACGCCAAAAATTTTTTTAAAAAGGGAAACATAGAGAGCTTGGACAATGAGTCAAAGATAGATTCTTTGAAAAGTTGAATAAAACTGATTAACTCCTGGCAAGACTGATCCAGAAAACAGAAAAAAGAAATAAATAAACCTGAGGAATGAGAAAGGGGGGCATTAATATTAGATACTCCAGGCAGTAAAAAGTTAGTTAAAAAAAATAACAACTTGAGGTCAAAAGATGTGCAAGCAGGAAACTGACAAATTCCTATAAAAAATGCAATGTGCCAAACCTGATGTAAGAAGAAAATGATTACTTAAAAAGTGAACTGGAACTAAAAATCCTTCCCATAAAAAAATTACTTCCGGTCCAGACAGCTTTACCAACAAATTCTACCAACTCAAAGAAAAAAAAAGTATCAATCTTATTAAACTCTTACACAGAATAGAAAAAGATGCAGCAATTCTCAGTTTTTTTTGTGGATCTAGCACAACCTTGCTCAAAACTTTGCAAGAGCATTGTAAGAAAATTACAGGCCAATTCAATTGATAAACATAGATAGCAAAGAAAAAACTGTTAAAAAAAGTTGAATCCTGCAATATAATAAAGGATACATTCATCAAAACCAAACTGGGATTATTCTGGAAACACAAAGATGATTTAACATTTTTTTTTAATGTAATTCATAGTATTAAAAAAAATCATATGATCACCTCAAAATTAATATAAAGCATTTGATAAAATTAAACTCTATTCATGATAAAAATTCACAGGCAAACTAGGAGTAGAAAGAAAATTTCCAAAACTGATAGAGATTAAAAAAAAAAAAAAAACTACAGCAAACATCATACTTAATTTTGAAATGTTGAACACTTTTTTACCTCTGAGATAAGGAATGAGACAACGATGCCTGCGGTGACCACTTTAATTCAACATCATAGTGGAGGTCCTAGCCAGTGCAATAAGCAAAGGAAAAGGAAAAAAAAAAAAAAGTATAAGGATTGGAGAGAAATAAGGCTTTAATTATTCATAGGTGGTATGACTGTATAGATGGAAAATCCAGAAGATTCAACAAAGTATTAGAAATAAATGAAGTTATTTAGCAAGGTCTATATTTTTATATGCCTATAAACAGTAATATTTTAAAATACCATTTATAATAACATCAAAAAATAACTTGAAATCTATAATTAAAATAACTGAAAGTTTATAGTTATGCAAGACCTCTACACACAGAAAAAAACTAAAGTTTTATGGGAAGAAAGTAAAGAAAATCTCAGAAAATAGATAAATCAGGTTCATTGAGTTGGAAGATTCAGTATTATAAAGATATCAATTTAACCCCACATTAATTCATATAGATTTAATGTACTTCCACTAATATCCTTGGAGGTTTTCCATAAAAACTGATAAACTGCCAATAAAATGTACATGGAAAGGAAAATGACCAAGGTTAACCACAATAAACTTGAACAAGTAGGTTAACTTATTGTACCCAATATAGGATATATTATTATACACTTATAATCAGACACTATAATTGTACACAGATAGTAAAATGCACCAATGGAACAAAGAAGAGAGTCCAAAGTTAAACCCAGGCATATATGGCTGTTTTATTTATTATAAAGGCAGTACTGCAAAGCAGAGGGTCTTTTCCATAAATGGAGATGGTCAAGTAGATAATAAGTGAAGAAAACACATGGACCCTACCTCATTAACCACAAAAATAAATTCTAGATGTTATCATATTAAAGGCAAAATAATAAAGTTTCTAGGGAAAAATGTTTTCATGATGATATAACAG
Source organism: Bos javanicus (assembly GCF_032452875.1). Classification (NCBI taxonomy): domain Eukaryota; kingdom Metazoa; phylum Chordata; class Mammalia; order Artiodactyla; family Bovidae; genus Bos; species Bos javanicus. Next base: position 56,205,071 of record NC_083868.1, on the reverse strand, counting down.
ACAAAGACTTTGCAAATAAGACACAAAGAATTAATTATAAAGAAAAGGATTAGTTTTGACTATATGAATATATATTAAAGTGTCTTTTTTTTTTTTTTAAAGTGTCTGTCCACAGATGCCATTAATACAGTGAAAAGGCAGAGTGGGAGAAGATATCTGCAATACATATAACTGATAAGTGGTTCACATCTAGAATTCAAAAACAACTTCTACAAATCCATAGATGACAATCCAAATGAATAAAATGGGAAGTGAATGAAAAGGTACTTCACAGGGGGATATTCAAATAGTCCATAATCCTTAGAACTCAGCCATCAGATAAGTATAAACTACAACCACAATATTATATCATTGCGCACTGATTGGAATGGATAAAAAAAAATGAAAAGACACTTACTCCTTGGAAGAAAAGCTATGACAAACCTAGACAGTATATTAAAAAGCAGAGACATCACTTTGTTGACAAAGACCTGTCCAGTCAAAGCTATGGTTTTTCCAGTAGTCGTGTATGGATGTGAGAGTTGGACCACAAAGAAGGCTGAGTGCCAAAGAACTCATGATTTTGAACTGTGGTGTTGGAGAAAACTCTTGAGAGTCCCTTGGACTGCAAGGAGATCGACTGCAGTCAATCCTAAAGAAAATTAATCCTGAATATTCATTGGAAGGACTGATACTGAAGCTCCAATACTCTGGCCACCTGATGTGAAGAGCCGACTCATTTGAAAAGACCCTGATGCTGGGAAAGATTAAAGGCAAGAGGAGAAGAGGATGACAAAGGATGAGATGGTTGGATGGCATCACTGACTCAATGGACATGAGTTTGAGCAAGATCCAGGAGATGGTGAAGGACAGGAAAGCCTGGTGTGCTGCAGTCCATGGAGTTGCAAAGAGTCAGATAGGAACGCAGGACTGAACAATAACAGAGGGCTGGTGAGGCAGTAGAGCAACTGAAAAACTCTTAAACACTACTGGTGGGAAGTATAAGTTGTAACAAACACTCAGGAAAACCCTTTCAACCAAAACATACGTAAAATAAACCAGTAATTCCACTACCAAAAGAGTGATACAGATGGTCCCCAACTGTTGATGATTTAAGTTAAATATTTTTCAACTTTATGGCAGTGTAAAAGCAATATACATTCAGTAGGAAGTGTACTTCAAATTTTGAACTTCTCCTAGGCTACCAGTATGTAGGATACCCTCCCATGGTGCTGGGCAGTGAGGGGCAGGTCCCAGTCAGTCATGCCATCGAAAGGGTAAACAACGGACACACAACCATTTTTTGAGTATAGTATTCAATAAATTACATGAGATATTCAATACTTTGTTATAAAACAGGATTTGTGTTAGGTAGCTCAACATTAGCTCAACTAATGTTGTGTTCTGAGCATGTTTAAGACAGGGTAGGCTATACAGGGGGCTTTTTTTTTTCTTCATGACTTCTTTTAATTGATTGACAGGCATACTTTTCAAACATTGTACTGCATGTAATCATGCGTCACAAATACTGTGTTTTGTTACAAACTGAAAGTTTATGGTAACCATGCATTAAACACATCTATGGCATCATTTCCCAACATCATGTATTCACTTGGGGTCCCTGTTCCACATATCGTTAATTCTTTAAATATTTTAAACTCTTTCCTTATTTTATTTCTTTTGGTGCCGTGATCAGTTGTCTTTCTTACTATTATAACTGTCTTACATTTGTAAATTAAGCTATGTGCATGAGGTATGAGCAGTAAAGAATCCACCTGCCAGTGCAGAAGATGCAAAAGACATGGGTTGGATCCCTGGGTCTGGAAGATCCCCAGGAGTAGAAAACGTAACCCCGTTCCAGTATTCTTACCTGGAAAATTCCATGGGCAGAGGAGCCTGGTGGGCTACAGTCCATGGAGACAGAGAGTCAGATGAAACTGAATGATAAAATGCACGTGCACGTGCACACACACACACACACACACACACACACAGATATACACACAGGCTAAGCTGTGATGTCTGTTAGGATATGTATATTAAATAAATATTGACTTATGATATTTTCAACTTATGGGGATATAACCCCAGCATAAGTCAAGAAAGATATGTACAGTGATGTTCACAGCAGTGTTATTCATAAAAGTCTCAAAATGAAAATAACCTAGATGTCTACACAACATTAAAAATGATAAACGGTTAATTCTCCAAAATTGGCAAAGAAATAGAAAGTTCAAAAACAGGTAAAACTAATTTATGATATTGAAGTCAGAATTGTGGTTATTACTAAAGAAGAGAGAAGAATCGTGATTGGAAAATAATGGGAAGGGCTTCCTTGGTGGCACAAATGGTAAAGAATCCACCTGCAATGTGGAAGAACTGGGTTCGATTCCTGGGTTCAGAAGATCCCCCAGAGGAGGGCACAGCAACCCACTCCAGCATTCTTGCCTGGAGAATCTCCCTGGACAAAGGAGCCTGGCAGTTCATGGTGTCACAAGGAGTTGGACACAACTGAGTGACCAAGCACAGACTAAGCACAATAGTGGGAAGGGGGCTTCTGAAGTGTTGGTAAAGATTTATTTCTTGACCAGGGTGATGTTTCTGTGGATATGCTCACTTTGTAATAGTTCTTCAGATTCCGTATTTTCCATGTAAACTTTTCTGTGTGTTTGTATCTATAATATACATTCACACATATGTGTATGTGTGAGTGTGTGTGTGTATATATATATACACACACATATAATGTTAACATATTATATTAATATTCATATGTGAGTTTTAGTATTTCCTGAATTAATGTTTCAAGTCTGGTTCAAACCAGCCCATACTTCACATCTTCAAATTCTGTATTTACCTGTCACTCTAACCTGAGCCTCAAATCTCACAATTAACACAGTCAAAACTAAAATCATTACCCCTTTGTTATGAGATGTTATATCCCCCTTTAAAAATATCAGATCAGATCAGACCAGTCGCTCAGTCATGTCCGACTCTTTGCGACCCCATGAATCGCAGCACACCAGGCCTCCCTGTCCATCACCAACTCCCGGAGTTCACTCAGACTCACGTCCATCGAGTCAGTGATGCCATCCAGCCATCTCATCCTCTGTCATCCCCTTCTCCTCCTGCCCCCAACCCCTCCCAGCATCAGAGTCTTTTCCAATGAGTCAACTCTTCGCATGAGGTGGCCAAAGTACTGGAGTTTCAGCTTTAGCATCATTCCTTCCAAAGAAATCCCAGGGCTGATCTCCTTCAGAATGGACTGGCTGCATCATCTCCTTGCAGTCCAAGGGACTATCAAGAGTCTTCTCCAACACCACAGTTCAACACCACAGTTCAACACCACAGCATCAATTCAAAAACAAAAAAATTTTTCAAAAAAAAAACACAAAAGCATCAATTCTTCGGCGCTCAGCCTTCTTCACAGTCCAACTCTCACATCCATACATGACCACTGGAAAAACCATAGCCTTGACTAGACGAACCTTTGTTGGCAAAGTAATGTCTCTGCTTTTGAATATGCTATCTAGGTTGGTCATAACTTTCCTTCCAAGGAGTAAGTGTCTTTTAATTTCATGGCTGCAGTCACCATCTTCAGTGATTTTGGAGCCCAGAAAAATAAAGTCTGACACTGTTTCCACTGTTTCCCCATCTATTTCCCATAAAGTGATGGGACCGGATGCCATGATCTTCGTTTTCTGAATGTTGAGCTTTAAGCACACTTTTTCACTCTCCACTTTCACTTTCATTAAGAGGCTTTTGAGTTCCTCTTCACTTTCTGCCATAAGGGTGGTGTCATCTGCACATTTGAGGTTATTGATATTTCTCCCGGCAATCTTGATTCCAGCTTGTGTTTCTTCCAGTCCAGCATTTCTCATGATGTATTCTGCATATAAGTTAAATAAACAGGGTGACAATACACAGCCTTGACACACTCCTTTTCCTATTTGGAACCAGTCTGTTGTTCCATGTCCAGTTCTAACTGATGCTTCCTGACCTGCATACAAATTTCTCAAGAGGCAGATCAGGTGGTCTGGTATTCCCATCTCTTTCAGAATTTTCCACAGTTTACTGTGATCCACACAGTCAAAGGCTTTGGCATAGTCAATAAAACAGAAATAGATGTTTTTCTGGAACTCTCTTGCTTTTTCCATGATCCAGCGGATGTTGGCAATTTGATCTCTGGTTCCTCTGCCTTTTCTAAATCCAGCTTGAACATCAGGAAGTTCACGGTTCACATATTGCTGAAGCCTGGCTTGGAGAATTTTGAGCATTACTTTACTAGCGTGTGAGATGAGTGCAATTGTGCGGTAGTTTGAGCATTCTTTGGCATTGCCTTTCTTTGGGATTGGAATGAAAACTGACCTTTTCCAGTCCTGTGGCCACTGCTGAGTTTTCCAAATTTGCTGGCGTATTGAGTGCAGCACTTTCACAGCATCATCTTTCAGGATTTGGAATAGCTCAACTGGAATTCCATCACCTCCACTAGCTTTGTTCGTAGTGATGCTTTCTAAGGCCCACTTGACTTCACATTCCAGGATGTCTGGTTCTAGGTTAGTGATCACACCATCATGATTATCTGGGTCGTGAAGATCTTTTTTGTACAGTTCTTCTGTGTATTCTTGCCATCTCTTCTTAATATCTTCTGCTTCTGTTAGGTCCATACCATTTCTGTCTTTTATCGAGCTCATCGTACCTGTGAGTGTTACCTTATTTGGAAATAAGGTATTTGTAGATAATGGCACCCCACTCCAGTACTCTTGCCTGGAAAATCCCATGGATGGAGGAGCCTGGTAGGCTGCAGTCCATGGGGTCGCTAGGAGTCAGACATGACTGAGCGACTTCACTTTCACTTTTCACTTTCATGCACTGGAAAAGGAAATGGCAACCCACACTAGTTCTTGACTTGAGAATCCCAGGGACGGAGGAGACTGGTGGGCTGCCGTCTACGGGGTTGCAGAGTCGGACACAACTGAAGAGACTTAGCAGCAGCAGCAGATGTAATTAAGATGTAAATTAAGTACAGTCACACTGGAGTAGGCTGGGCTTTAATTCAATATGGCTGCTGTCCTTACAAGAGAAGGAACACACCAGGAAAAAAACACAGGGAAAATGGCCTGTGATGACAAAGGCAGTGACTGTAGGAATACAGCTGTAATCCAAGGAATGCCAAGGACTGAAGGCCACCACTGGAAGCTAGGATGAGGCAAGAAAGGATTCTACACCAGAGTTCAGAGGGAACACAGCCCTTCTGACACCTTGATTTCAGACTTCCAGGCTTTAGAACCATGAGAGAATAAATTTCTGCTACTGTAAGCTGTGCAGTTTGTAGTATTTTGTTACAGGAGCCCTAGGAAATTAATAAATCCTTCCATCCGGCATCTAATTCTTAACCTCAACCTCCTTTTTAGCAGTATTTACACTATTCTCCCATCTGCCTAATACATAATCTCCAAATGCACTAATATTTACTCATTCTTCATATCCTGAGATCAAGAGGTATTGTTTTGCCTTTTTATTCTCTTGTTTTTAAATTTTCCCTTTCATTTCTACCATCACCATCCACTTACTTTCTGTTCCTGGATGATGCCACACCAAAGTGCCCTTCCCATCCCCCTCACAAAGACAAAGAAGTCTCATAAAAATTAAAAAGCTTTTCTTCAACTCTCTATAGTAGACACCCATAAAAAATTTATTCTCTTGGGCTATGGGACTTAGTAGTAGAAACTGGACAAAAATGGAATCACCACATTGAGAATTAGAGCTCTAACACAGAATTTGGGGACAACACAATCAGTCCACAGTAACTGATCCATTATTCCCCCTCAAATTATTTGTTCATTTCCTCTTTCCCAAGAGCAAGTCCTACCCTACTGTTTTTTCATTATTCCTTCATTATTTAAGTTTTTTGAAAATTGACCTTTTTCCTAAACACTTTTACTAAATTACTGAGTCATCAACGTACTTTTCTTAACTACTAAAATGTATTGATCTATCAAGATTGTATTCCCAGATTATTTATCCCTTCCCTCCCTCTTATCTAATCAGTGTACCTCAACCTTTAAATTCTTTTCCAGTCCCCTCCCTATTTCCACTTCCTTCCTCTCTTCTCTTCTCCCTTCTTCTCTTCTCCCACTCTGTCTCTCCCTCAAAGAGCTCATCTAATCCAAATACCTCAATAATTCCCAATTCCATGTCCTTCCCTCCTACTCTCTCATAACAAATTTCTAACTACAGCTGTAAAATACATCCCAGAGGCACCACAATTAAAATGCCTCCAAAAAGTTACTAGACTGATTCATTAATCCTTCTGCAGCCATGAAACTAAAAGACGCTTGCTCCTTGGAAGAAAAGCTATGACAAACCTAGAAAGCATATTAAAAAGCAGAGACATTACTTTGTCAACAAAAGTCCATATTATCAAAGCTATGGTTTTCCAGTAGTCATGTATGGATATGAGAGTTGGACCATAAAGAATGCTGAGCACCAAAGAATTGATGCTTTTGAACTGCGGTGTTAAGGAAGACTCTTGAGAGTCCCTTGGACTGCAACAAGATCAAACCAGTCAATCCTAAAGGAAATCAATCCTGAATATTCACTGGAGGGACTAATGATGAGGCTGAAGCTCCAATACTTTGGCCACCTGATGCTGGGAAAGACTGAAAGCAGGAGGAGAAGGGGATGACAGAGGACGAGATGGTTAGATGGCATCACTGACTCAATGGACATGAGTTTAAGCAAGCTCCAGGAGATGGTCAAGGACAGGGAAGCCTGGCATGCTGTAGTCTATGTGGTCACAAAGAGTCCGACATGACTGAGTGACTGAACAAGAATCCTTTTCTAGTCACTCAAGCAATCTAAGTTCATATCCAACTCTTGTCTCCTCAACCACGATGATATTCAGACACCATGTAATCTACTTCTCAGATCTATCCCTCGCTTCAAACTTTTCTATCAAATTGCCAATTATCTCCACAATCCTCTCTTCCTATGTACAACTGCAATGGTTTTCCCTTTTGCTTGTCTCTCATTATCTCCCATTTATCTTTTACAGTGCTGTCAGAGCTATAAAATATTCTGAAATCACAGACTCAGTAGTTACCTGCTTTCAAAAGCTTCTCACTGCCTCCCACACAAACTCTAATCTCCTCAGCCTCAGCAAAGTATTTAAAAATCTATGACTCCCCTCCATAACAGCTCATACTTGAACATGGAAACATTAATTCCTTCCACAGAGTCCTCAGTCCAGTGATCTTTTCAGCCTGGAATGCTTTTTTACTGTCTTCCCTCAGAAATGGAAAACTCTTTCTTCAAGGTTCAGCTAGAAAATCAGGTCTTCTATTGAGTCTTTCTCAGTTAAACTTTTGAAGCAATTAGATACACTTTGCATTTTTAATGTAAGACAATCCATTTTCCCTTCCATTATGGTTAGTTGTATTTGTAAAGCACTTTACTATAGTTTAATAAGGATTTCATTTAATTTTCACAGCAACTCTGTAAAGGAGGTATCATTTAGCTAAGTGTATAAGGACTGAGGAGCTTCCCTGATAGCTCATCTGGTTAAAGAATCCACCTGCAATGCAGGAGACCCTGGTTCAATTCCTGGGTCAGGAAGATCCACTGGAGAAGGGATAGGCTACCCACTCCAGTATTCTTGTGCTTCCCTTGTGGCTCAGCTAGTAAAGAATCCACCTACAATGCGGGAGACCTGGGTTCGATCCTTGGGCTGGGAAGATCCCCTGGAGAAGGGAAAGGCTTGGACACGCTTGGACGCTACTGAGCGACTTTCACTTTCACTTCACATAAGGACTGAAACAAGCACAAAGATTAAGTAACTGGGTATAAAATAGACAAACAGAAACACACACGCTATTTTGTAATCCCAAAATCTGCTAACAATTAAATTTTACATTTCTTAAAGGGAAAGACTCCAAGGGTCCTAGCATAGCCCTTTCAGTGTAACAGATGCTTTGTGTTCTAATATTTTCTTTTCCTGTTTGACATAACCCTGTTTTACCTGTCTGAACTCAAATCATTCTTATAGTTCCAAAGTTTCAATTCCTCTAATAAGTGTTCTTGACTCTTCCAGGCCTTACTGATCTTTTTTTTTTGAGGGGGGGGAGGGCTGTATCATACTCTTTGGTATGTTATTACAGATACCTAACACGCAGTTACTCATACTAGCGGGTTTATAAGCTTGTGAGCACTTATCCCACTGTGGTATCCTCTGTACTACCCATGACTGATGTGCAGCAGTCTCCTGTCCATCCCCTGCTTAAACTTGTAAACTTTTATTTTTTGCATTAAAGGTATAGATCAACTGTTGTTATCTGTTATCATACTTTAACAGTAAATATTATTTAACCCACTCTTGAAATTTAAAGCACATGTCAAGAAAGCATTTTAATCCTCTGATGGAAGAAAAGTCTAGAGTGACTATCTTAGATGACTGTAGAGGGCAGCAAAGCAACAGTAGTATTCTCTAAGAAAAAATATTTATTTTTCTCAGAGAACTTCAGATTTGTTTTTATATTTTAACAGACGCTGTTAACATCAAAGCTTTTATTATAAGAGAAGACTTTTTAACATGCTATATAAAAACTTCACCGGCTACTTATTCATGTAAACATTTTCACTAGCAGTTACAAAATATAACAAATACAAATATAATCAAAGCCCACACTCTTCTATACACATATAGAAAATAAGCCTTACAAACAATTCATGATTTCAAAATAGCCACCATAATTGCTAAATCTTTTACAAATAATCTAAAAGTTGACAATGTTTTTTACTGAAAAATGTAAAAATAATCTATCTTAAATACAGAAAAGAGTATCAATAGTCCAAAGAGTCTTATTTCTTGCTAAGGCAATGGCAACCCACTCCAGTACTCCTGCCTGGAAAATCCCATGGACGGAGGGGCCTGGTGGGCTGCAGTCCATGGGGTCGCTAGGAGTTGGACACGACTGAGCAACTTCACTTTATTTTTTCACTTTCATGCATTGGAGAAGGAAATGGCAACCCACTCCAGTGTACTTGCCTGGAGAATCCCAGCAATGGGGGAGCCTGGTGGTCTGCTGTCTGTGGGGTCACACAGAGTCGGACACGACTGAAGCGACTTAGCAGTAGCAGCAGCAAGATGTTTTCATTAGTATTACTAATTCTAACCTAGATGTGCCTTCTTTTTGTCATTCAACGGAAAAAGCCATACCAGCTTTAAAAGAAAAACAACAAATCTTTGACACTGTGCTAGTGTAAAACAGAAGGTAACAACTTGAAAGAAAAGTTTCTTACTGTTACTTCAATACTAAAATTCACACTGGTTCTAATGTGGACTAGGCAAATGAAACTGTGTCATCAAAATAATCACATATTTATAACCTTAAAATTGCTTATAGGAATGAGAAGCTAATGTAAAAGTTGATGCTCAGTACAACTGCATTACTTGCATATATTTATCAAAGTTTTTGTTGGTGGTAATTTTTTACCCCTTTTAAGTAGCTGCTACAGCAATTAACATATGAAGACTTCTGGTTAGTGAAAAATGCTATAATGCTCTAGCCCTTTGCCCTTAATGAGGACAGGACTGTTAGCTATGTACCTTGTACCTTCTCCCATCTGAATTTCTTTAATGAAAAATAGGGAAGCTTTTTTAAAATTCTACATTTAAAATAATCTGGGTATTCCTTCTCACTGAAGAAGGAAATGGCAACCCACTCCAGTATTCTTGCCTGGAAAATTCCATGGACTGAGGAGCCTGGCAGGCTACAAGGGAGTTACAAAGAGTTGGACACGACTGAACACACAGGTACTACACTAAGCAGACTCAAATACAAGATAGATTATTATCTGACTTACTTAACATTAAACTGAATTTATAACCATGAATGATTATCTCTAATCTAAATCAAATTATAAGGAGTTTGGAGTTCATGACAAGGACACTTGTAAAATGAAATCTTAATCTAACCTACAGTAGCAATGACTAAATTAAATAGTGCATTAATAAGTTTCAAAACCAATGGTCTCAGATATTTTAGTAATGACAATAATGTCTATCAAGGATAACTCATACAGTCACTATATGAAATTCATCTTACCATAGTTTTCCAATACTAACACTTCATTAATGCTTTTGTTTTTCCTCTTAAATGAAACCATTAAAAAGATTCAAGCACATTTTTAATTTTATACAATGTTCTCAAATGTTAAGTTGGAGTCCTAGCTATGTACATCTGTTTTTATATCCGCCTCTTGGTTTTTTCACGTCCTTTTCAGTAACTGCACTGGTATACTTCCATTAAAACAGAAAAGCTATCTTAAATATACCTACTCTATTTCTAAAACACAAACTCAGAATGATATGTATAATACATAAAATGAGATATATCCCAAAGAAACTGCTTAAGCTACATATATTTTGGGGTAAATAATACACTACTAATACCAAAGAGGAAGAATTGCATTCCTCCTAGGTCAATTTCTCAAATTTCTCAGATTCAAAATGGGTAAGACAGTGGGGACAGAATATAAAGACAGGTATAAAGACAGAACTAAAGAAAGCAAAAGGAATTTTTAGAAAAAAGAAAAGGCAATGAAGAACATTTCTCACCAAGTAACATCTTTAAAGCCTATCAACCTTTTCTAGTATATTAAATAAATAAACTCCTCCCTTATCTTGGAAAATAGCAATAGAAAAAACTGTCAGGGTAGGAATAAATATCAAGTATACAAACCTCTTTAAGAATACATTCCCTATAGTGTGTTCTGTACAACAAAGCTTCTGCAGCAAAAACAGACTGTTTAATTAACTGCAGAAAAGGATATTTTACTGAAGAATTTCTTAAGCCATTAATAAACTAATGCACACAGTGATTTTCCATGAGGGAGGAGGTTACATGATTAGTTTTTCCCATTCCCAAATATATTCAACCATGGCACTTTTTTCCAGAAACTAGGGTTCTATTAAACACTTTGGAAAACATTGCTCTAAAAGCATGAAAAGATGAACAGAATTTGCTCCAGGGACTCAGGATTTGAAAGACAGCTAGGATCAGATAGGAAATGAAGTCAATTCACAGAAGTTTTTGTAGCTATTTATTATAGCTATTATTGTTTTATTATCTTATTTCAACATGGAAGATGAAATCATAAGCTAAGTATTCTCTTGATACCCTTTTGTTGTATAGCAAATTTGGTCAATTCTAAAACAGGGAAAAAAGCAAATGTTTGGGAGCAGAAGTTGCTCCCCAATAATGTCTCTGGCACAGGATTATTGTGAGCTGAAAACAACCAAGGACCAAAAGACAGAAAGAAATTTTGACCTTCCCCCTAATTGCCTAAAAAGTTTTTTTAGATAAAGGGCCTGTCACTGAGCTATGGCCAGTTATCTGTAAAAAGTAAAGGCAAAGTGTAGTGGGGAACCTCTGCATGGCCTAGAGATCAGAGTCCTCTCTCTGTTCCCATTGTGTCTACAAGGCCCAGCAAACATTTGTTTTACATCTTTATGTGAGTTGCCTTTCTCCCCTTTGAAGTCCCAAATCACTACCTCCAGTACCCTGTTTTGTCTGTAGCCAAAGTTGGTATTTAATGTGAGGGTTAGGCTGTTTCCTGGAAGGGCTTCCCCAGTGGCTCAGCCAGTAAACAATCCGCCTGCAATGTAGGAGACCTGGGTTGGGAAGATACCCTGGAGAAGGGAACTGCTACCCCTTCGAGTATTCTTGCCTGGAGAATTCCATGAACTATAGAGTCCATGGCACCCCAAAGAGTCAGACTCGACTGAGCGACTTTCATTTAAGCAGTTTCCTGAGTCTCTTCCATGTATACATGGCATCAAACTTCTGTTTTATTTTCTCCTTTTAATCTGTCTCATGTGAATGTAATTCAGACCACACAGGAGAAACTAGAAGGGCAGAGAAAAATTTCTCCCTCCCTGACATGTTAAAAATCTATAAGCTTAAAAAATAACTGTGTTTATTCTGTAATAGGTGCTAGGATGCATACAGTGAAGCTTGAGGCAAAGTCTTTACTGCAAAGAACACACATCATAGAACAACTCACAATTACATTACTAAATAATGAGTAACAAGAGTAACTACTTTAGAAAGAAAAAAGCTCACTGTATGAAAGAAGTGGTGAAGAAAGTACTCATGGAGAAAATTAATTTCAAACTGGGAGCTCCAGAATTGGACTAGATAAGAAGGAAGAGTAATATCATTTTAGGCCTTCTGAGTAAGTACCAGAGAAGGGTATAACCTACTTTGGAGACCACATATAGTTTAGACCTGCACTGTCCAATATGGTAATTGCCAGCCACACCTGACTTCTGAATACATGAAATACAGCTTATCCAAACAACAATCTGTAAGGGTATAGTACACATCAGATTTCAAAGACTTACTACAAAAGGAAAAAAAAAGTAAAATATCTCAATTTTTAAATATCAACTGCATGCTAAATAACATTTTGGTTATACTGTGTTAAATAAAATATATTAATTTCACATGTTCTTTTCATTATTCTTTTAATGGGGCATTAGGATAACTTAAAACTATGTATATAGTTCACAGATCTCTATTGGGACACTGATGGGTTAGACTAAATTTTATTTTGTGGTTAAGCTCTTGCTATAAAGAAATCTGAGTACCCACTGCATACTTGGCATATAAGATACAACAGTAAACAAAATAATGACCACATCTGGTCAAATCAAATATAAAAATGCTATAATAAATAGTATTCATCAAAGGAAGAAACAATCAACTGAATATGTCTCTTAAACTACAAATGCCCCAATCACCAGGCTCCACTCTCCACCCCCTTGCAAAATTCCTGATCCAGTTAGTCCACAGTGGGGTCTGGGATGTTGTTTTGAAAAAGATTTCCTAGTAACTAGTATTTGAACCTATCAACACACTGTACTTTGGCTGACCCTGGGTAGCTGAGAATAGTGATTTATAGATATACCCTCCTCCTTTTCAAAAGTTTTACTTCTGAAGAAATCTAACAGCTTAAAGTAAAGCGCCTCTACTGATATAACAGCCAACCTATTAAAAAAAAAAAAAAACTGTTAAACTATTAACTTCCTATTAAAGGAAACCACAAAAAGTAAAAAAAAAGACAATATTATAACCTCTCCTATCTATAGAGTCACAAGTATAATTAAATATCTCACAGCTACAAAATAATCAACAGAAATGCTGTCAATTCTTTGCCATTTAAACCAGTTATGAGCTGGTTTGTTCTTACATCAGTTCAGTTCAGTCGCTCAGTCATGTCCAACTCTTTGCAACCCCATGAATCGCAGCACACAAGGCCTCCCTGTCCATCACCAGGCCTCCCGGAGTTCATTCAAACTCACGTCCATCGAGTCAGTGATGCCATCCAGCCATCTCATCCTCTGTCGTCCCCTTTTCTTCCTGCCCCCAATCCTTCCCAGCATCAGAGTCTTTTCCAATGAGTTAACTCTTCGCATGAGGTGGCCAAAGTACTGGAGTTTCCAGCTTTAGCATCATTCCTTCCAAAGAACACCCAGGACTGATCTCCTTTAGAATGGACTGGTTGGATCCCCCTGCAGTCCAAGGGACTCTCAAGAGTCTTCTCCAACACCACAGTTCAAAAGCATCAATTCTTTGGTGCTCAGCTTTCTTCACAGTCTAACTCTCACATCCAAACATGACCACTGGAAAAACCATAGCCTTGACTAAATGGACCTTTGTTGGCAAAGTAATGTCTCTGCTTTTGAATATGCTATCTAGGTTGGTCATAACTTTTCTTCCAAAGAGTAAGTATCTTTTAATTTCATGGCTGCAGTCACCATCTTCAGTGATTTTGGAGCCCAAAAAAATAAAATCTGACACTGTTTCCACTGTTTCCCCATCTATTTCCCATGAAGTGATGAGACCGGATGCCATGATCTTCATTTCCTGAATGTTGAGCTTTAAGCCAACTTTTTCACTCTCCACTTTCACTTTCATCAAGAGGCTTTTGAGTTCCTCTTCACTTTCTGCCATAAGGGTGGTGTCATCTGCACATTTGAGGTTATTGATATTTCTCCCGGCAATCTTAATTTCAGCTTGTGTTTCTTCCAGTCCAGCGTTTCTCATGATGTACTCTGCATAGAAGTTAAATAAGCAGGGTGACAATATACAGCCTTGATGTACTCCTTTTCTATTTGGAACCAGTCTGTTGTTCCATGTCCAGTTCTAACTGTTGCTTCCTGACCTACATACAGGTTTCTCAAGAGGCAGGTCAGGTGGTCTGGTATTCCCGTCTCTTTCAGAATTCTCCACAGTTTATTGTGATCCACACAGTCAAAGGCTTTGGCATAGTCAAGAAAGCAGAAATAGATGTTTTTCTGGAACTCTCTTGCTTTTTTGATGATCCAGCAGATGTTGGCAATTTAATCTCTGGTTCCCCTGCCTTTTCTAAAACCAGCTTGAACATCTGAAGTTCACAATTCATGTATTGCTGAAGCCTGGTTTGGAGAATTTTGAGCATTACTTTACTAGTGTGTGAGATGAGTGCAATTGTGTGATAGTTTGAACATTCTTTGGCACTGCCTTTCTTTGGGATGTTCTTACATACCATATCTCAAATTCCAGTTTATTACTCCACAATACTACATGGTACTTCTTTCCTACTGATCTTAATTAGCAGAATGAATATTGGGCAATTAACAGGGCTGCAAGTAAAATAATCTCCCTGGATGCAATATTAAAGAAAACATGTAAAACTCACAATATAAGTATGCAATACAATATCGTTTCTGAAACAGCTATAATACCTGCTGCTGCTGCTAAGTCACTTCAGTCGTGTCCAACTCTGTGCGGCCTCATAGACGGCAGCCTGCCAGGCTCCCCCATCCCTGGGATTCTCCAGGCAAGAACACTGGAGTGGGTTGCCATTTTCTTGTCCATATAATACCTGCAGTATAGCTGTATCTAGACTTACAGGAGGCAGCCATCACTAAAATTTTAAATTAATGACCTATGCTGTAATAAGTGAACCATTTAGGAAAAAACCTAAAAGTCACCCTTGATAAAGATTCACAACAAATTTTATTTACATAAATAATTAATCTATGTCAGAGCCTAAAACAGAAAATCATAAGTTTTATAAACTCAAGAAAGGATACGGGTTCAAGATAATTTTAGATAAAAATATAAAAGGTAACCAAAAGTATGACATTAATGGTGCTGAGATTTTTGGATCTGAGTTTCTGACACACTCATTACTTACTTAAAGGTTCTTTGAATTTAGCCTATATTTACATATTAATAGCCATTATTAGGGCTTCCCTGATAGCTTTAATGCAGGAGTACGCCTGTAATGCAGGAGACCCCAGTTCGGTTGGGAAGATCCACTGGAGAAAGAATAGGCTACCCACTCCAGTATTCTTGGGCTTCCCTTGTGGCTCAGCTGGTAAAGAATCCACCTACAGTGTGAACCTGGGTTCGATCCTTGGGCTGGGAAGATCCCCTGGAGAAGGGAAAGGCTACCTACTCCAGTACTCTCGCCTGGAGAATTCCATGGACTATATGGTTCATGGGGTTGCAAAGAGTAGGACACAACTGAGAGACTTTCACTTCACTTTGGCTATTATTAATTAAATGCCACATCTTTCACAAATCATGTATTCAGTATTGCCAATTTTATGAGGACTTTAATAGAGTATAGAATATGCCATAGGAGTAAGTTATTTACTCACTAATTTTTTAAGGGCTAAGCAACAGAATACCAAAATACTCCTTTTTAACAAGCATATCACAGCCAGCTTCACTTCAATCATTTTGAAATAACAGGCAATAAGCCATAAGTTTTGTTCCTTAACTATACACATGCAAAATGTACCTCAGCGTTGCTGAATCATATATATATATATATATATATTTTCTTACACACACATATATATATGCATAAGTGACATAAACAAGGTAAAACAGTAAATACACCCATACCCACAAATATATTATTGACCAGCTTTTCCCAATTCCTACTTTGGACACTATAGCTAAATGCAAAATTTGCTCTTTTTTGCTTCCTTTTAAATTTGGGTCACTTTGCCATTATATACGTCTTAGAAGCAGGAAGATTGATACGGGCAATATATATAATAGGCTCCAACCTGATACCACCAGTAACTTGCTAAAGTAGAAATGAAATTATGACTCCATCTTCAACTGCACATTTTCGACTCTACACTTTTCAATATAACCACTAACATTCTAAGTGACCATACAGAACCGCCAAGTCCTAAAACACATTCTACATCATTATGGGACCATCCAACTAGATTCCATACAATTACACAACTGGGTTAATTTCATTACATCCTAACATTCTGAAAACTGGTCTGTATACTTATCTGAGGTAAATTTAACAAACACTTCAAGAGCACTGACTGGGCTATACACTCAAAATAAAGATGAAAGTATAAAAAAAGCAATCAAGTTGAAAACCCAGTTATTCAAGTCATCAGGGTAAAATTTAAGAATGACAAATACCATGTTGGTTGGTCTTTGTTGTTTAGTAGCTAAGTTGTGTCCAGCTCTTTTGCCACCCCGTGGACTATAGCCCACCAGGCTCCTCTGTTCATGGGATTTCCCAGGCAAGAATACTGACGTGGGTTGCCATTTACTACTTCTCTAGGGGATCTTCCCAACCCAGGGATCGAACTCACGTCTCCTGAATTGTCAGGCAGATTAGATTCTTCACCACTGAGCCTCCAAGGAAGCCGCTAATAATAGTATGAAATAACATAAATGCTAAAATTTGAATGTATATTCCATGCATTCTGCTATTTTATTTTCTTTCACTTAATCCTCACAAGAACTCTATAAGCAAGTTGATATCACCCTTTTTTGAAAAGACGAGAAAACTTAAGTTTACTGAGGTTAAATAACTTACCAATGATTCACACAGCTGTAAGTGACAATCTTTTTTCAGATTCAAACTGCCTATTTAGTATCTTAACCATAAAGTGCAAAGAGCAAACTTATACCACCTACCATAATGACCTATCTCAATAAGAAAATCTAACTCAACTGATTTTTTCTTAGGTAACTTTTTTTTTCTCAGTTTACACTAGTATCTCTACATAGTTGGTTAGGTATTCCTCTTCTGGGTAATCGACAGTACCTCATGCACAAATCTGTCATAAACACCAAGCTGTCCTATATGAAAGTCACTCAGTTGTGTCTGACTCTTTGTGACCCCATGGGCTGTAGCCTGCCAGGTTCCTCTGCCCGTGGATTTCTCCAGGGAAGGATACTGGAGTGGGTAGCAGTTCCCTTCTCCAGGGGATCTTCCCAATCCAGGGATCGAACCCAGGTCTTCTGCACTGCAGGTGGATTCTTTACCATCTGAGCCATAAGGGAAGCCCTACAACCATCTGTTTACATTACGTCTATTATAGTGCTGTAAGCTCCTTGAAGCCAGGACTCTGCCTTATTCAATGTCCTCTAGTGTCTAACAAGTGCCATGAATAAAGAAATTTCTGAAAGTGCTGTTAAATGTTCCATCATCATAATAGATTTTTTCCTTCTATAACCTTCTAAATATCCATTTAAGATAAAACCTTGTTGAAAATGGGAAGAGCTGGAACTTAGGTCAATAGTCTATCTTCTCTCTCATCAATACCATATCCCTGCTAATATTCTCTGTCCCTCAAGAAAAATACGGGAAGGGAAACTAAGATAAATCTCATCACATGTGAATTGATCATTGGCATCATAAAGAAATATGGACTTCCAGATTTAAATAAATGATGTTTATCAAGTCAGAAAACGTTGAAAATCTAGTCCTCTTAACCTTTACACCTATGCTTTATCAAGCTTAACACACATACATATACACACACAAACTAACTTCGATGAGTGAGAATTTCAGTTCTTCAACTAGGACAGATAATGTACACCCTTCAAAGGAGCAAATCTGATTAATTTTTCATAGTTTTCAGAATATCATGTCTACTAGTTTGAATATGAGGGGTTTTTTATAGCAGTAAAATTAGCATGACATAGAAATGATATTATGGTAATAGAGGATACTCCAAGAGTTTAGCATAGTTAAGGCCATGCTATATGTAACCAGAATATCAAAAATAGCAGCAAAAAGAAAAAAATAATCTGTATGTGGTAAAAATAAGCAAAGCATTCTAATTAATAAATCATCATATAGTCATCTCTTTAAAGCCTAAACATCTTATTTCTAACACCTTCCAAAGCACTGTAACTCAACTACACTTCAATAAAATTTTATAAATAAATAAAACTAAACTCAATCATCAGTACATGCCAAAACTTGTAAGTAGTACTATGAATGTTAGATCAATGCACAGGTTACAAGAAGAAATTTCCATTTCCATACTTACTGCTGCTGCTACTGCTAAGTCACTTCAGTCTTGTCCGACTCTGTGTGACCCCACAGACGGCAGCCCATCAGGCTCCCCCATCCCTGGGATTCTCCAGGCAAGAACACTAGAGTGGGTTGCCATTTCCTTCTCCAATGCATGAAAGTGAAAAGTGAAAGGGAAGTCGCTCAGTCGTGTAGGACTCTTAGCGACCCCATGAACTGCAGCCCACCAGACTCCTCCGTCCGATTTTCCAGGCAAGAGTACTGGAGTGGGGTGCCATTGCCTTCTCTCCATACTTACTAAGTATCCATAAATCAGGACAACTGTGCCCTATTCAAAGACTTTATTCTAAAATAAAGGTTGACAGAAAAAAACTTGTAATAAGGGTTCACAAATTAGGGTGTTATAACACTATAAGCCAAAAAAAGGAAGCTCTTTAAATGAGCAGTGCACAGTAATACAAAGCTAGTGTTTGTCTCTACAACTACAAGCAGAGATGACTCTTAAAAACTTCAATGTACACCTCTCTAAATCACAGTCCATTTGCCTATACTACTTGAATTTTCAGGACTCTAAAATATCAAGCACATTATTAAGGAGATTTTTTTAAAATTCTTTTCTTCTTTCATGTGAATTCCAAAGTGTTTCCTCAAAAAGTAAATGACACTTTACTTTCACAACAACTATGAAATTATTACCCCAATTTAATTTTCCTTGTATTACCTGTACATATTACCTTGCTTCAGTCTTCTATGGGGCTTTGCTTAGCTAGATAAACCTTTACTGGAGGTACAAACATTTTTAGTCTTTAACACAATCTATATCAGAATAGTAAACTGTTAACATCCCCCTCCCATTTTCCTCCCACCATATTCCACAATACTCCTTAATGCAAAAGAACAGTACACAAAATTCAATCCAGAATCTTGCATCAATATAAAGAAGTAACAGCATTAAGAATTGTGTCCTGAAACCAAACACCTGGGGTGTGGGACTACAGAAACAACATAGATTAGATAACATGCCATTTATCATACTATACTCTGTAAATCAGAAACTGTCATTGCAGTGCTTTAAACGTGACAGTGATTTGGTAGTGGAAATTCTCAGCCTATAAGGGGCACTCAATCTCTTGAAAACTTTGCCTTCCTCATAACCAGCTACCCCGACATACCTAAACGGTACAGGGGTATATAGGATTCTCTTCTAAATCACACCATCCAAGAAAACCGCACACATCTTTTCTTGTAGTAAATACTGCTAAACTTCCTGGTTTCTTTTAAGATTTCATTAAATGCGGACACCCAAGAGCAGATTTATGTACCAGAAAAATGTCTCAGGTAAAACATGCATTGAGCAAAGCCTAAGTTTTCCTCTCCACTTTCCTGCTAAGTGGGAGTCACTGAATGAATAACGTCCTGCTGTGTTCCGGTATCACCAAAAGACAGAGCTAGTCCCCAGAGCTAGACCGGTGGCCTTAGTCTCCCAAATCGCCGCCTTCCATCAAGGATCACTTAAGTCCACGTCTCTCGCACGAAACGGAGATATTTATTTAACGATACTCTTTAACAAGTAGGCTTCTAGTCTCTGATGCCTAGGAAGTGAACTTACAATGAGACCACCTCCCAAGTGTGACAAAACTGTAACAGAACATGTGGGAAGAACGGCAGGAAGAGGCGCGGGGCTTATTTTGACCAGAACAGCCGGGGCACGGCCAATGCAGTCAGGTATTTTACACATAAATCAAAGTCCTGAAGACAAATTGGCTCAGCTAAAATAAACATGGACAGTGAGACAGACGTCCCACAAACTGGAAGGCAGCGACAAGGCTCAGTGCAAAGCGATCCAGAGGCTGCCAGGGCAGAAAGAGGCCGGAGGATCGAAGAAAACTGTAGGGGATGCTGCAGGGTGGGCTAACACGGTGCCTTCTCCAGGGTGGAAGGAGAAGCGGGGTGGGAACCCAAAGGCTTCATTCCGACGTCGGTTGTTGTGTTCCTAAAGGTACCTAGGCTCACAGCTCAAGTTACACCCGGGAAAAAATGAGGCGGCAAACGACCATCCCATCACCTTAGCGCCAGCACAGAAGTCCGTGCTCTCGGCTTCCTCCGCGAATGAGCGAGCAAGTAACGGTCCCGACAGCAAACACCGAAGGACCCCTGCAGCACCGAGCACTCGGCGTCCGGACCGAGAACATCGTAGCCAAACCCCGACCCGCAGCGTGGCGAGCCGCGCGGCCGCGGGGGAGGGGAGCGGGCAGTCGGCGCCTCACTCGCCAGCCCCGGCCCTTCCCCGGCCTCGCCCAGGGCGCGGCGAAAAGTTTCCAGCCAAAGTCCACGGCACCCGCTCACGCAGCCAACCGCCGAACACAACCGCCCTCCGCACGAGAGAACGGCCCGCGCCGGCCCGGCCGCGGCACAGGGACACTCGGTCGCGCCTCCCCTCAGCCCGCGCCAACAGCCGAGGTTCACCTACCACAGAGCCAGGAGAAGAACAGCAGCGGAAAAAGCAGCAGCAGCAGCGGCGGTGGCGTCGGGGGCGGCAGCAGGAGCCCGGCCCCGGGGGGAGAAGCGGAGGAAAGTTGTGCTTTGCCGCCTCCGGGACACAGTGGAGCCGGCCCCGGGGTCCGCGCCATCCCCCACCCTCCCCCCGGCCCGCTTGCTCTCCCGCCGCCCGGCTCCCCCGGCCCCGGCGCCTCCGGCTCTGGGCGGCGGCGGCGGCAGTGGCCGCGGCGGAAGGTCCGGTGCGCGCGTCCCTAACTCCCAGTTCTTGAGCCGTCGCCGCAGGCTGACACTCAGTCGAGCGCTCGCGGCTGCTTCGACTCCGCCGTCGCCGACGCCACTGCCGAGGCTGAGGCGGGAGCCGCCCGCCACCACCGCCGCCGCCACTCCCCTCCCCCCCCCACCCCGGCACCCGCCCACTTCGAACTCCTGGGAACTCGGAACGCACCACCCCGCCCCGCGCGGGAGGGGGAGAGGAAGCTGGACCCTCAGAGCAGGAGCAGGGATTCGCCCGCCCAACCCGCGCAACTCGCGCTCCCGTCTGATCCCAAAGTGCGAGCCGCGACTCCTCCCACCCCGCCCTCCTACACTCGCTCCTCCCCTTTCAAAAAAAAAAAAAACCCCAAATCTCTTTTCTCCTCTATGATAACGGGGTTTCTCCCAAAGCAAGGCTTTAAAGAGGACAGGAAAATCTGGAATAGGTTAGTAGGCCCCGCCCCTCGCGTTCCTGCCTTGCCCCCCCTTCCCAGCCTTTCCAATGGTCTCGCCCACTCCGCCCTTCGCGGGTCCACCGCGGCCCTAGCGCGGATAGAGGCGGAGGGCGGTGGGACGGTCGTGCTCGCAGCTCAGCTAGCCTGGGCGGCTTTCTCCCTCTGGCGGGGACCTGGAGGAGAGAGGGGGTGGGGAGAGGAAGGCACGATGGGGCTGCCCTTCCGTTGCCCCGGCTAAAGGTTCCTGTCTGGGAAGCTGGACGTATTCTGCGGGACTAGTCATCTCCTTCCTCGCCGGGGCCTGGAAGGAGAGACTTTCTCCCTCCTGCTTCCCGGGACAGCTGAGCTCTCCGAATCCCTCCTTTCTTCCCAGCCCCACTTCCTCCTTAGCCCGCCGAGGCACGTTTGCACAGGCGTTTTTCTTGCCCATTTCTCTCGGAGGGCAGTTTGGTGAAAGGGTCAACGGAGCCAGGCAAGGAGAGGAGCCCCAGGACTTTTCTCGCTCTCGTTTCTCTGGCCGCCCGGCTGTCCGCTGTCCTCGCCGGGCGACTGGCAACAGGAGGCCGTGAATTTCCCTGATCGGAGCGCCTGTAGTGCGGTGCTGTTTTTCTTTGGTTTTGTTTCATTTGCATGTTCGCACATGTGATTTTATTTTCGTTGCCTGTTTTCCTATGAACTGATCGCCGGACAGTGACCTCGGGAAATATTAAATATTTGCCCGTAAAAGGAGCGTCTGTGATCCTCCGCGACCCTCCTTCATCCCGGTGGTTGCGCACCCTGCCCTCTTCATTTGCCCGCCACTCACTGCCCTGGTGGCTTAACCTTGGAGCCACGGCCACTGGCGGTTCTGCGGGGATGGTGGACAGTTTCCCCTATCCCGAGGGGGGCTGGAGGCGGAGGACACACATCCTCAATCCTGACACCATTAATTTTATGTTGGCCCTGCCATCGCCACCGGATAGCCACATATGTGCTGCAATAAGAATAAAGTTAAAAAAGGATTTGGCCGCCTGTCGCAGCTAAACTAATGATTATCTCTCGCCAAGATCACGCTGTCCTCCGCGTTCAGTCACTAGGGCTCCCCGACCTCCACCTACTGACTTAACGTTTTACTCACCTGCAAGACTACACGCAGTTCTACCCACTGCCCACCGCTCTTTTTTTCTTTCTTAACTTCCGCCTCCCATCCTGTCTTCCAGCGCTCGGTTTAAAGACCTCTTTTCCTCCACCCCCTTTTCTCGCTCCCTCTACATTCCTGTCTGCCTCTGTCGTCCCCTGTAAGCCTGTCTCCTTCAACCACTCCTTTCCATCACCTAGTCTCAGAATGGACTTAAGAATAGACCCTGTCCTGCCTCGGTCCAGGAGATGCCCTGATGATGATCATAACTGACTAAATGTAGCTATTGTGACATTCCTCAGCTGTGCTGACACCACCGTTTCCCTTGAGAAAAAATTCCCCCCTATTTTCACATTCCCTAAACCTAATTTCACAGTTAAATTTAGGCAGAGCCCACTGCGCCATGACTAGCTAATTATGTTTAGATAGCACTTTAACACGTTGTTGATACTCAGTTAAATGTTAAACAGCCAGAATTTTAATTCTGCTAGCCAATTCATTCCCCTAGTCTTTCCCTGATAGTTCCAGTCTCCAGATAAAAAGTAATTTGACCAAGATTTGAAAACATGCCAAAGACTTAATATGGGGGCCATCATGCAATTGCTACAGAGACCATAAGGGATTAGGCGGTTTAGTGCTTCTCAAAGGGATGATACGGAGCTTTAAAGAATATATTTCCTCCGTATTTTGAGAATTGGATTAGTATGCTATGATTATTCTCCTCTGACCTAAAGTGAAGGGAGCATGGAAGACCAGTATTTTATAAATGTAATATAAAATTGAAAAGAGCACCATGCTGGTGTTTTATGTGCATACATGCATTGTGTTTTAATAATAATAATTTGTTTTAATACACCAGCTTCAGCCAGAGATGTCAAAGCAAGAAAGTTTACAATTACTGTTATACCTCCTTGACAGCCAGAGGAACCTAGGCACGAAGTTTGCAAACTCTACAAGCCAGGTGTGGTGGTCTCACCACCAGAATCAAGTTCTTGCCTTCTAGTAGACACCACTGACCTCCAAAGATTCCTTTTAAAAAGTTGAAAACAAGTAGACTAATTCAAACTTCTACTTTCTACATATCCAGTCTCAAATACATTCCTCTCAAATGAAGACATACCCACCTTAAGTTTTCCTGTAGGAAATTATTACCATCTACAGAAAAAGATTTTACATTACATGGTACAACTCACTCTTTTCAAGGACCAGAATTACTGTTATTTTTCTTAAAGCCTTTAACATAAAAATATAACTGGGTTATAACATTTTCAGATGTCTAGCTTTACAGGTAAGTTCACTTTTATTGTTTGAATGGCAAACTGGTTAAAGGAATACTTAATCATAGTTAGTATTGACATCTCTGGTACCACTGAATCCAAAGTATTCATGTATTTTCCAAGAACAAAAAATTATCTGAACAAAAAGCAACATGATTCTAATGCCAACAGTGATTTCATTGTTTTGGATTAAGAGCACTGATGGTATCCATCCCACTTTCTGCCTTAAAGACTGTTGGCCAATTATCAAGGTTCATTAACTCTTAATTAAAGAATGAAGTTTGACAAAGACATCAAAGGCATCTTATGTACAGCTTGGACATTTTACATTTACTCAGATCATCCAAAGAAAAAGTTTGAGGCTAGAATTTCATACCTGACTCTGAAAGAGGAAATATTTTTTTAGTACAGGTAGGCTATTATGTACATACCTCAGCTAGTTCTTTTACCATCAGCAATTTTTTTATAACCTGCTGCATGAAGAAGTATAGCATTTCTCTCAGTGGAAGAGATGAGCACTGCTTTGTGGAATGTTTGAATTGGTACTATATTTGACAGTAAGTTGATGTTACCCAGCTAGAGTCACAGTTGTCTATAGCAGAACTATGCAAATAGTTAAATTGCAAATCCATTAAAAAAAAAAGTCCACCCATTTTTATCAGATACAGCCATTTCCTACTGAAAAGATCTTCAACCATACTGCTTTCTTCTGGGTTTTTACTGTAATTGCACTCTGTCATTAAGATCTTCCATGACCACCCCATATGAAAGAGCTGCCCCCACCTCCAATCCCTATTCCCCCACCACACACACACACACACACACACACACAACTTGCTTTATTATCTCCATTGCACTCACCATCAAACACATTGTATTTTTATATGTTATCTTTTTTCTATTTATTAGAATGACAGTTCCACAAGGGTGGGCATAAACCTATTTATTTTTTCACTGTTGAAACTCAACCACCTTGAAAAATATCTGCCATATAGCTCTCAGATTGGATGATTGAATGATACCTATAGTGACAAGCATACTCAAGTGTATGTCTAATGGCAGACAGACTCAGCAGAAGAATATTAATTTCTTAAGGTCTTGAGTATATGACCATGTTGAGTTTTTCAAGCTGCAAGATGGTTACTTTAAGTGACCATGGCTTACCACTCTTGATTTAATTGCTCTTAGTGCTACTTAGGGCTTCCCTGGTGGCTCAGTGGTAAAGAATCCTCCTGCCAATGCAGGAGACAGGGGTTTAATCCCTGGGTCAGGAAGATCCCCTGGAGAAGGAAATGGCAACCCATTCCAGTATTCCTGCCTGGGAAATCCCATGGACAGAGGAGCCTATAGTCCATGGGGTAGCTATAGAGTCAGACACAATTTAGCGACTAAACAGCAACAGTACTACTTACTAAGCTATCATATCTCCATTCCATATTCACACTTAATACTGGGGCTAGGGTTCTGCAGACATCCATCTCCTTTGCCAGCTGGCTTCTTGATAGATTCTATCAATAGAAGTCACTGGACAGAGGGTAGTAGGTGGGAGCAGGGGAGAAGACATGTATTCCCTTCTGTTTGCTTTCTGCTCCTATCAGCATCACCTCAGTAGTAATGGCCCATCAGCCTGTCATCAGCAGTGGGCTCCAGCCTCCCATTTTTATGCTGTAAGAAATCATCACAACACCTCAGAGTTACCCACAAAAGCAAGGCTATGCCCAGTTCTCAAAGGTCCATGCCCTAGACAATAGGACCTATCCTCTGAGCTTCTTAGTTCTAATAACCCAGAATTCTCCATTTGCTTCCCCAGCCTTAAGGTGGTAATAGTTTCCTACACCACATATCTGAATCACCTCAGTGTCCCCCTTTTTGGTGTGGAGCACCCTTTCGCCCTCTGTGCAACAATACCCTATTATTAAGTTCTATAGGCAACATAATATAGTTTCTGTTCTCCTGACTGAACTTTGGTTGATGTTCAGTTTTTCAGTGACTCTTTCCTCAAACCTTCCCTTATAACAGTTATTTTTCTTTAAATCAAACTGTTTAAAAGTATAGAGCCTACCTACATCAATATGTCAATTAATATAAATAAAAGCAATAAGGCAAATGAGCAAAATTTCTTCAATTTCATTGACAAGAATCCAGGTTAAGCAGAGGTGGGTTGAAATTAGTAATTTTGGAAGTAATTGTGCTGGTGTTTTTGTCTTGTAAACATATGATTTTATTTTTGCAATTAATGTTTCTGATCTAGATCATGGTAGAAACAAATAGAAATTTCTAATATTAGGTGGTTAAGGTGATTTCTTTGTTTTACAGAACTTGATTGCCCTTGAGGATCATTATGGAACTAAAAGATAAGAGGGTTGTTTGGGAAAGGAAGAATTGGACTTCTCTCCTAAACCTACAATGAAAACATACATTTCACAAAGCTATCTAAAGGCTAATTCTATTAATATTAATACCACACAACTCTTTTGTAGGGGCACTAGTCGGACATGACTGAGCGACTTCACTTTCACTTTTCACTTTCATGCTTTGGAGAAGGAAATGGCAACCCACTCCAGTGGTCTTGCCTGGAGAATCCCAGGGACAGGGAAGCCGGTGGGCTGCCGTCTATGGGGTTGCACAGAGTCAGACACGACTGAAGTGACTTAGCAGCTTAGCAGGGTTCAAAAAAAAATGCAGTGTTAAGCATTAATATTCAGGTAGGTTAAATAAAAATGTAGAGAAATAGAGCAAAGATGATTGAGCTACTATATACTGAAATTTATGTCAAGTGTTTGGAATGGAAAAACTCAAGTCCTGACCCCAAATACCAATAACAGTATTCTTGCTAACAATGGAGGAAAGAACAGAGGGTGCGTCTGAGGTCTGCCTAAAAGAGACAGAAAAAGCCTAACAGCAAAGTTAGTACTTGAACAATCTTTTTTTTTTTGATTGAGGTAAAATTGGTTTATAACATTATGTAATTTTTAACTGTAACATAATATAATTCAACATTTGAATACACTATAAAGTGATCACCACCAAAGGTCTAATTACCATTCGTTACCATACAATTCACGTCCTTCACCTGTTTCTCCAAATTTTCAACCTCCTTCCCCTCTGGTAACAACTATTCTCTGTATCTATGAGCTTAGTTTCGTTTGTTTATTTGTGATTTTTTTCAATTCCATATATGAGTGAAATCATACAGTATTTGTCTTTCTCCCTCTGGTTTATTTCACTTAATACCCTCTAGGTCCATCCATGTTGTCACAAATGGCAAGATTTCATTCTTTTTATTGACTGAATAGTATTTGAACAGTTTTAAAGATTGACTAGGAGTTTGCATATGGATGGGGTAAAAGCAGCTGAGGGGATATGAGAATGACAGATGGAATGTTGCAGAGGCATGGCAGAGAATGACAAAGTCACAAGTATTTCTGTGCTGCCAGAGGGTAACATGCAAAGGGGAAGTAGGAGAAAAGGGAGAAATGAAGTGAGATAGGTAGGCAGGAATTTTTTTGAACCTTATAAAGAAGTTTGGATTTTATCTGATAGGTCATGTGAACCATTGAAGACTTTTAAGTAGGGAAAGGACGATTTTAGGTTTTCTAGAAAAGTCAGAAAGCAGTGTAAAGGTGAGGATGGATGATTGTCAGGGGGTTTAGGAGAATTATTAATATAAGCAGAAATGTACTAAAATTGTAAGGAAAAGAGAATGAACATCTGAACTTGAGCAGTGATAAAGTGGATAGAAAGGAGAAAATGAATTCAGGAGAATTTTAGTATTTTAAAACAAAATAGTTTTTTCCCACAGTGGTTTGGATATGTGCTGCTGCTGCTGCTGCTGCGTTGCTTCAGTCATGTCCGACTCTGTGCGACCCCAGAGATGGCAGCCCACCAGGCTCCCCCGTCCCTGGGATTCTCCAGGCAAGAACACTGGAGTGGGTTGCCATTTCCTTCTCCAATGCATGAAAGAGAAAAGTGAAAGTGAAGTCGCTCAGTCGTGTCCGACTCTTAGCGACCCCATGGACTGCAGCCCACCAGGCCCCTCCATCCATGGATTTTCCAGGCAAGAGTACTGGAGTGGGGTGCCATGGATATGTGCTAGAAGATAGTAATATGGGAACTGAGGGAAACAAGAGGCAAAAGACACATGAGTAAGAGGATGAAAACTGATGAAAAGAATAGCACTCAAATAATAATAATAATGGAAATATGGGTAGAGGCCACTGTTTCCACTATTTCCCCATCTATTTGCCATGAAGTGATGGGATCTGATGCCATGATCTTAGTTTTCTGAATGCTGAGCTTTTAAGCTAACTTTTTCACTCTCCTCTTTCACTTTCATCAAGAGGCTCTTTAATTCTTCTTCACTTTCTGCCATAAGGGTGGTGTTATCTGCATATCTGAGGTTATTGATATTTCTCTTAGCAATCTTGATTCCAGCTTGTGCTTCATCCAGACCAGCATTTCTCATGATGTACCCTGCATATAAATAAGCAGGGTGACAGTATACAGCCTTGAATTACTCCGTTTCCTATTTGGAACCAGTCTTATGTTCCATGTCCAGTTCTAACGGTTGCTTCCTGACGTGCATATAGGTTTCTCAAGAGGCAGGTCAGGTGGTCTGATATTCCCATCTCCTTCAGAATGTTCCACAGTTTATTGTGATCCACAGAGTCAAAGGCTTTGGCATAGTCAATAAAGCAGAAATAGATGTTTTTCTGGAACTCTCTTGCTTTTTCCATGATCCAGTGGATGTTGGCAATTTTATCTTTGGTTCCTCTGCCTTTCTTAAAACCAGCTTGAATATCTGGAAGTTCACGGTTCAGGTATTGCTGAAGCCTGGCTTGGAGAATTTTGAGCATGTGAGAATTTACTAGCGTGTGAGATGAGATCAATTGTGTGGTGGTTTGAACATTCTTTGGCATTGCCTTTCTTTGGGATTGGAATGAAAACTGACCTTTGCCAGTCCTGTGGCCACTGCTGAGTTTTCCAAATTTGCTGACATATTGAGTGCAGCACCTTCACAGCATCATCTTTCAGGATTTGAAATAGCTCAACTGGAATTCCATCACCTCCACTAGTTTTGTTCTTAGTGATTCTTCCTAAGGCCCACTTGACTTCACATTCCAGGATGTCTAGCTCTAGGTGAGTGTGAGTGATCACACCATCGTGATTATCTGGGTTGTGAAGGCCTTTTTTGTGCAGTTCTTCTGTGTATTTTTTGCCACTTATTCTTAATATCTTCTGCTTCTGTTAGGTCCATACCATTTCTGTCCTTTATTGAGCCCATCTTTGCATGAAATGTTCCCTTGGTATCTCTAATTTTCTTGAAGAGATCTCTAGTCTTTCCCATTCTATTGTTTTCCTCTATTTCTTTCATAGATCATTGAGAATCACAGATGGTGATTGCAGCCACCACCAATTAAAAGACACTTACTTCTTGGAAGGAAAGTTATGACCAACCTAGACAGCATATTAAAAAGCAGAGACATTACTTTGCCAACAAAGGTCCATCCATTAAAGTCTCTGGTTTTTCCAGTAGTCATGTATGGATGTGAGAGTTGGACTATAAAGAAAGCTGAGCGCCAAAGAATTGATGCTTTTGAACTGTTGTGTTGAAGACTCTGGAGAGTCCCTTGGACTGTGAGGAGATCCAACCAGTCCATCCTAAAGCAGATCATTCCTGGGTGTTCATTGGAAGGACTGATGTTGAAACTGAAACGCCAATCTTTTGGCCACCTAATGCAAAGAGCTGACTCATTTGAAAAGACCCTGATGCTGGGAAAGATTAAGGGCAGGAGGAAAAGGGGATGATAGAAGATGAGATTTTTGGATGGCATCACCGACTCAATGGACATGGATTTGGGTAGACTCCGGCAGTTTGTGATGAACAGGGAGTCCTGGTGTGCTGCAGGTCATGGGGTCCCAGAGAGTCAGAAGCAACTGAGCAACTGAACTGAACTGAACTGATGGGTAGAGGCAGCTTGCATGCATGCTTAGTCACTCAGTTGTGTCCTCCTCTTTGTGACCCCATGGGCTGTGGTGCACTAGACTCCTCTGTCCACGGGATTCTCTAAGTAAGAATACTGCAGTGGGTAGCTATTCTCTTCTCCAGGGGATCTTCCCAAACTAGGGATTGAACCTGGAACTCCTGCATTGCAGGAGGATTTTTTACTATCTGAGCCACCAGGGAAGCCCCAGAGGCAGAGGGATATTAGAAGAAGAGAGAAAATAATGAGGGAAAATCATGTGGCAAAGTTGCAATAACATAATAGATTTTTCTAAGTTATTGGGCAAATTTTGTAAGTTACTTCCTATATATATCTTTATACCGTCCCCTTAATTCTTATGGATGCATCTCAGGTTCCTGTAATTTCCAATACCTTTTGTTTTATATTATCATTAATCAATAAATAATTATTGAATGCAAGGGAGGGAAAAGAATATACATCTGTGAATGATTTTGCTGTTGTATTTATTTATTTATTTATTTTTGCTGTTGTATTTAAATTGAACTGAACTAAGAAAATCTTATACCTGTGTAGATTTAGTAAATCAAGAGCCACTTTTCCCCATGAGTGTTTCAACAGATCCCGCCCTAATTAATCACATGAAGTTTTATTTCTATCTTGTACCTTTTAAACAGAATCCATCTAAAACTGAGTTTCACTGACAAATTTATGATGAACCTCTCTATCCAAAGCTTTATTTCCTTTCTTGTCTCACTCTCGTTCTCCTCAGAACTGGGGAGTATCTGATGAAAGGGGAATTGAAATCAAGCAAGACACTATAGAGCCTTCCAAGGTATAAAAGCCCCATCTGGTCCCCAGTTTCTTGTCTGCAGAAAAAGGTTTAGTCTCTTAGGCTTCCACCAAGTCCCCAAAAGGAGACTCAAGGAATTACTAATTTGGGAAGTCAGGGAATGTAGAAACAAAGGGAAAAATCAAGCAAAAGTAATAATAGTTCAGTGATAAACAGAGTCTCAGTTCCTCTTCCTTGTAGAATATACAGAGCAATCTAATAAATATCTTTGAATTGTTCTTCAGAAGCTAAGACCGACCCACTCCCCGCCCAGATACAGGATGTTGACTATATGCTGACCACAAGCACTAGAATCCAGATTGGCTGGAATCAGAAGGTTGATGATTAAAATTCTCCAAACATTACCCTATTACCTCACCAGCTAGCAATCAGAAGAAAGTCCATGAGCTTATCACATGCCCTGCAATCCTTACCTCTCATGTTGCCTTTAAAAATCCTTCCCTCATCAGAGAGTTCTGATATTTTGAGTGTAAGCTGCCCATTCTTCTGACTTGATACCTTACAGTAAAGTCTATACTTTCTTTCACCACAACCTGGTGTCAGTGGATTGGCTTTGCTGTATGGTGGGCAAAATGATCAGAGATGCAAAGTTACTGACTTTATAAATAGAGGAAAAAGACAATAAGCCAAAGAATTTGGCAGTGTTTGGAAGATAGAAAAGGCAAAGACATAAATTCTCCCCTAGAGTCTCCAGAAAGGAATGCCCATGCCTTGATTTCAGCTAGACCTGTGTTAGACTGCTGATCTAGAGAACTGAAAGATAATGAATCTGTATTGTAAATCATTGAGCCTGTGTTAATTTGTTATAGCAACAATAGAAAACTAATTGTGACATAATAAGAAATAAACATTTGATCTTCCTCTCTCCAGTTCCTGGCACAGAACTCCTATAACCCTTGGAATTTCCTGAGTGACATGGGTGAAAGGAATATCTTTTGTTATTTGTGATAAACCCCTTTCAACCATTTGTGTGCTTATGCTAATGAGGTGACTGGAGCATTTGGGCTGGTTGCCAAAGAAACCAACCTAGTGATCAGAGGGTTGGAATTTTCAGGCCCACCCCCCTCTCAACCTCCAGGGTGGGGAGAGAAGCTGGAGATTGACTTAATCATCAATGGCCAATGATTTAATTGTGTTAACTTAATGAAACTTCTTTTATTTTTTAATATAAATTTATTTATTTTAATTAGAGGCTAATGACTTTACAATATTGTATTGGTTTTGCCATACATTGACATGAATCCGCCATGGGTGTACATGTATTCCCCATCCTGAACCCGACTCCCACCTCCCTCCCCATCCCATCCCTCTGGGTCATCCCAGTGCACCAGCCCCAAGCACCCTGTATCAGGCATTGAACCTGGAATGGCAATTCATTTCACATATGATATTATACATGTTTCAATGCCATTCTCCCAAATCATCCCACCCTCTCCCTCTCCCACAGAGTCCAAAAGACTATCCTATACATCTGTGTCTCTTTTGATGTCTTGCATACAGGGCTATTGTTACCATCTTTCTAAATTCCATATATATGCATTATTATACTGTATTGGTGTTTTTCTTTCTGGCTGACTTCACTCTGTATAATAGGCTCCAGTTTCATCTGCCTCATTAGAACTGATTCAAATGTATTATTTTTAATGGCTGAATAATACTCCATTGTGTATATGTACCACAGCTTTCTTATCCATTCATCTGCTGATGGATATCTAGGTTGCTTCCATGTCCTGGCTATTATAAACAGTGCTGTGATGAACATTGGAGTACACGTGTCTCTTTCCCTTCTGGTTTCCTTGGTGTGTATGCCCAGCAGTGGGATTACTGGGTTGTATGGCAGTTATATTTCCAGTTTTTTAAGGAACCTCCGCACTGTTCTCCATAGTGGCTGTACTAGTTTGCATTCCCACCAACTGTGTTAAGAGGGTTCCTTTTTCTCCACACCCTCTCCAGCATTTATTGCTTGTAGACTTGTTGATAGCAGTCATTCTGACTGGCATGAAATGGTACCTCATTGTGGTTTTGATTCGGAGAAGGCAATGGCAACCCACTCCAGTACTCTTGCCTGGAAAATCCCATGGATGGAGGAGCCTGGTAGGCTGCAGTCCATGGGGTCGCTAAGAGTCGGACACGACTGAGTGACTTCACTTTCACTTTTCACTTTTATGCATTGGAGGAGGAAATGGCAACCCACTCCAGTGTTCTTGCCTGGAGAATCCCAGGGATGGTGTAGCCTGGTGGTCTGCCATCTATGGGGTCACACAGAGTCGGACACGACTGAAGCCACTTAGCAGCAGCAGCAGCAGTGGTTTTGATTTGCATTTCTCTGATAACAGGTGATGTTGAGCACCTTTTCATGTGTTTGTTAGCCATCTGTATGTCTTCTTTGGAGAAATGTCTGTTTAGTTCTTTGGCCCATTTTTTTTATTGGGTTGTTTATTTTTCTGGAATTGAGCTGCAGGAGTTGCTTGTATATTTTTGAGATTAATTCTTTGTCAGTTGCTTTGTTTGCTATTATTTTCTCCCATTCTGAAGGCTGTCTTTTCACCTTGCTTAGAGTTTCCTTTGTTGTGCAGAAGCTTTTAATTTTTATTAGGTCCCATTTGTTTATTTTTGCTTTGATTTCCAATATTCTGGGTGGTGGGTCATAGAGGATCCCGCTGTGATGTATGTCAGAGAGTGTTTTGCCTATATTCTCCTCTAGGAGTTTTATAGTTTCTGGTCTTATGTTTAGATCTTTAATTCATTTTGAGTTTATTTTTGTGTATGATGTTAGAAAGTATTCTAATTTCATTCATTTACAAGTGGTTGACCAGTTTTCCCAGCACCACTTGTTAAAGAGATTGTCTTTTCTCCATTGTATATTCTTGCCTCCTTTGTCAAAGATGTGTCCATAGGTGTGTGGATTTATCTCTGGGCTTTCTATTTTGTTCCACTGATCTATATTTCTGTCTTTGTTTCAGTACCATACTCTCTTGATGACTGTGGCTTTGTAGTAGAGCCTGAAGTCAGGCAGGTTGATTCCTCCAGTTTCGTTCTTCTTTCTCAAGATTGCTTTGGCTATTCGAGGTTTTTTTTTTTGTATATCCATACAAATTGTGAAATTATTTGTTCTAGCTCTGTGTAAAACACCGTTGGTAGCTTGATAGGGATTGCACTGAATCTATAGATTGCTTTGGGTAGTATACTCAGTTTTACTATATTGATTATCTGCAAATCAATCAATGTAATACACCACATTAACAATTGAAAAATAAACACTATATGATTATCTCAATAGATGCAGAGAAAGCCTTTGACAAAATTCAACATCCATTTATGATTAAAAAACCCTCCAGAAAGCAGGAATACAAGGAACATACCTCAACATAACAAAAGCTTTATATGACGAACCCATAGCAAACATTATCCTCAATGGTGAAAAATTGAAAGCATTTCCCCTAAAGTCAGGAACAAGATAAGGGTGTCCACTCTCACCACTACTATTCAACATAGTTTTGGAAGTTTTGGCCACAGCAATCAGAGCAGAAAAAGAAATAAAAGGAATCCAAATTGGAAAAGAAGTAAAACTCTCACTGTTTGCAATGACATGATCCTCTACATAGAAAACCCCAAAGACTCCACCAGAAAATTACTAGAGCTAAGCAATGAATATAGTAAAGTTGAAAGATATAAAATGCAAGAAATCCCTTATATTCCTATACACTAATAATGAGAAAATAGAGAAATTAAGAAAACAATTCCATTCACCATTGCAACGAAAAGAATAAAATACTTAGGAATATATCTACCTAAAGAAACAAAAGACCTATATATAGAAAACTATAAAACACTGGTGAAAGAAATCAAAGAGGACACTAATAGATGGAGAAATATACCGTGAAACTTCTTTTAAAAATTCTAAACCCTGAGAGCTTCTGGGTTGGTGAACATGTGAAAGTGCTGAGGGTGTCCTGAACCCTTCCCACAGATTTTGCCCTATGCAACTTTTCCATTTGGCTGTACCTGAGTTGTATCCTTAATAATAAACTAGTAAATGCAATTGTTTCCCCTGTGTTAGGGAAATTAAAATGGAGGTAGTCTTGTTCAGGGTTCAGAAGTGGAAGAGCAGGCCTCTGACTGGATTCTGACCCTGCCTGGACCCTAACTGAACTACATGCTGGCCTGCAAATACACCAATTATTGCCAGCAAGTCAAGCAGCACTTTAAGAAAAGGAGTGGGTCTTGAAATTTCTTAAGCTTCTGGGGGCCTGGCCAGCCTCTGGGGGTCTATAAAGTCTTCTATCTCACAAGATGAAACAAACAGCATTGTAAAAGTTAAAGGAAAACCAGAGCTGAAGTATTGGTGTGCAAACTTATGATGATTTTAGTTTTCAGTCTGGGATTATAAGCAGGAGCCCCCAAAGCTACAATTTGAAGTCTTACTTATGGGTTGGATACACTGCCCAAGACCCTTTTCCCAACTGGGACTCCACACTGCTGTTACTAGGGACTTCCCAGCACTGTTCAAATTTGGATGGAAATTCTCAGTTTACAGCTGATTGATCAGAAGTACAGCAGACAACATTAGACTTGTGACGGACATCTGAAATGGGGGTAGTCTTGTGGGACTGGGTCCTTAATCTTTAGGACTTTTTGATTCCTGCTATCATAATTGAATTGTAGGACAATTGGTCTGGAGAACTGGAGAACTGTTTCATCTGGGACACACCCAACACACACACTTGGTGTCAGAAATTGCTGTGAGTCGAGCAGTGAGGAAACAGAGTTTTTTTTTAAGTTATTTTACTAATAGAACTCCCTATCACCTTACCTTAATTTTTTGGACTAATATTCAAAGACCTTAACATAAAATTTAGCATTACCTCTCACCACTTTACTTGGCTTACCCTAATACCACCGCAAGCCCACTCCATTCCTGACCAATCTGTGTATTTTCTTCATGAGACTTTAGGACCCCTGTTCCACCATGAACTAACATCTCCATATTCTTATTTTTAATACTTCCATCTTCTTGAACTAAATAAAACAAGGATTTTTCTCTAAAACTTAATATTCTTTTCATCCTCTTCTATAGAAAGTTCTTTTTTTCTACTACTTCAACCCATGCTGCCGGGAACAAGGATGGGTGTATCTACTTCTAGATCATTGCTCTGTAGACATCATTTAACAGCCAGTTTTCTTTTGAATTTCTTACACATTTTTAATTCTACTATTTGAGGTTCTTGGTAACATCAGTACTTTCCAACCTCCTGTGGAAATTTCCTCTCAGTGGGAATTCCTTATTGAAGAGCTTTTTCTAAACTAGCCTCGTGTTTTCCAACCAGTTAAGCATCATTATTGAATTTACTCTTCATCTTACAATTTTTGTTTTCTAATCCTTATCTCCAAACCCATTACTGTATTTCTGACTTTTCTGCCTTCCAGTTAAGACTGGACTCCATGGTAAACTTCTCAATAATGCACTCACCAGCATTTGTTTGCTTTGCTAATCCTCATTAACAACACTCAGCATTCCTGCCATAGTGTTACCAAAGTGTTGCTTGCCACTCAAAAGCCAATACTCAAGAAGCAAGTGTTGGTTGGAAAAAGGAAGGTTGCTTTATCGAGGGGCCCAGCAACCTGGAGAGAAGGCAGACTTGTGTCTAAAAATTAACTCTGAAGATTCTGCTCAACCATGAATCTTTCTAAATGGAGAATCATTTGGATAGGAGGTCAGAGTGTCTGTAATCATCCATAGTGTGAAGACTTTCTTCTGATTGGTTGCTGCTAAGTCTGCTGCTAAGTCACTTCAGTCGTGTCCGACTCTGTGTGACCCCATAGATGGCAGACCACCAGGCTCCCCCGTCCCTGGGATTCTCCAAGCAAGAACACTGGAGTGGGTTGCCATTTCCTTCACCAATGTATGAAAGTGAAAAGTGAAAGTGAAGTCGCTCAGTCGTGTCCGACTCCTAGCGACCCCATGGACTGCAGCCCACCAGGCCCCTCCGTCCATGGGATTTTCCAGGCAAGAGTACTGTCTGATTGGTTAGTACGTCCAATTTTGATTGGAGGTAACAGGACATTGTTTCAGGAATCTTGTGCTCTGGATGAAGTTACCATCCTCTACCTGAGTGGGGACCTTAGTTCCTGCTTGTTGGTGTTGTGAAAGTCGCTCAGTCATGTCTGACTCTTTATGACCCCATACAGTCCATGGAATTCTGCAGGAGTAGATAGCCTTTCCCTTCTCCAGGGGATCTTCCCATCCCAGGGATCAAACCCAGGTCTCCCGCATTGCAGATGGATTCTTTACCAGCCAAGTCACAAGGGAAGCCCTGCAGAAGAACTCAAAGATAAATGTATGTATCCCTTGAGGAGGAAACGGGACCCTGTCCCATTGCTGCACTGTTGTTTCTTGACTGCTCTTCTTGTGTTTCTGTATTCCTTCCCTTCCCCAATAAGCAACTGTTTGAATCTGTTCTTTGGAACTTAGGGAAGGTCAAAGAGTCTGAACGAAGTCTATTTCCTACAAACAAGAAATAGGAGAAAGGGAAAGGATTTGTACCCTGAGGGTCCCACAGGGACCTGCTTCATTTTAACAGATCTAGAGTTACTTGATAAAATCTCAATAGGGCACAAGCTATAATTCCTAAAAATTTATAGTATCAAACTTTTCCATGGATTCTAAAGCTATTCAATAGTTCTTAGAATCATCCTTATTAAAATCTTTACAGGACTTCCCTAGTGGTCCAGTGATTAAGATTCTGTGCATGGGTCTGATTGCCGGTCCGAGAACCAAGATCCTGTGTGCCAAGAAGCATGGCCAAAATGATAATAATAATAATAAAAACAATAAAATAGAACTTCAGTTCAGTTCAGTTGCACAGTCATCTCCAACTCTTTGTGACCCCATGGACCTCAGCACACCACGCCTCCCTGTCTATCACCAACTCCCGGAGTTTACCCAAACTCATGTCCATTGAGTCGGTGATGCCATCCAACCATCTCATCCTTTGTTATCCCCTTCTCATCCTGCCCTCAATTTTTACCAGCATCTGGGTCTTTTACAATGAGTCAGCTCTTTGCATCAGGTGGCCAAAGTATTGGAGTTTCAGCTTCAACATCAGTTCTTCCAATGAACACCCAGGGCTGATCTCCTTTAGGATGGACTGGTTCGATCTCCTTGCAGTCCAAGGGACTCTCAAGAGTCTTCTCCAGCACCACAGTTCAAAAGAATCAATTCTTTGGCACTCAGCTTTCTTTATACTCCAACTCTCATATCCTTACATGACTACTGGAAAAACCATAGCCTTGACTAGATGGACCTTTGTTGGCAAAGTAATGTCTCTGCTTTTTAATATGCTGTCTAGGTTGGTCATAACTTTCCTTCCCAGAAGTAAGTGTCTTTCAGTTTCATGGCTGCAATCACCATCTGCAGTGATTTTGGAGCCCCCCCAAAAAAATTCTGTCACTGTTTCCACTGTTTCCCCATCTATTTGCCATGAAGTGATGAGACCTGATGCCATGATCTTAGTTTCCTGAATGTTGAGCTTTAAGCCAACTTTTTCACTCTCTTCTTTCACCAAGAGGCTCTTTATTTATTTTTTTTTAATTAATTTTTTTATTGAAGGATAATTTCTTTACAGAATTTTGCTGTTTTCTGTCAAACATCAACATAAATCAGCCATAAGTATACATATATCCCCTCTTGAAGCTCCCTCCCATCTGCCTCCCCATCCCACCCCTCTAGGTTGATATACAGCCCCTGTTTGAGTTTCCTGAGACATATAGCAAATTCCAGTTGGCTATCTATTTTACATATGCTAATGTAAGTTTCCATGTTACTCTTTCCATACATCTCACCCTCTCCTCTCCTCTCCCCATGTCCATAAGTCTTTTCTCTATGTCTGTTTCTCCATTGTTGCCCTGTAAGTAAATTCTTCAGTACCATTTTTCTAGATTCTGTATATATGTGTTAGAATATGGTATTTATCTTTCTCTTTCTGACTCACTTCACCCTGTATAATAGGTTCTAGGTTCATTCACCTCATTAGAACTGACTCAAATGCATTCATTTTTATGGCTGAGTAATATTCAATTGTGTATATATATCACAACTTCTTTATCCATTCATCTGTCAATGGACATCTAGGTTGATTCCATGTTCTGGCTACTGTAAATAGTGCTGCAGTGAACAATGACATACATGTGTCTCTTTCAATTTTGGTTTCCTCAGGGTATATGCCTAGAAGTGGGATTGCTGGGTCATATGGTGGTTTTATTCCTAGTTTTTTAAGGAATCTCCATACCATCTTCCATAGTGGCTGTATCAATTTACATTCCCACCAACAGTGCAAGAGGGTTCCCTTTTCTCCACACCCTCTACATCATTTATTGTTTGTAGACTTTTTGATGATGGCCATTCTGACCAGTGTGAGGTGATATCTCATTGTACTTTTGATTTGCATTTCTCTAATAATGAGTGATGTTGAGCATCTTTTCATGTGTTTGTTAGCCATCTGTAGGTCTTCTTTGGAAAAATGTCTACAGAGTCTTTTTCCCACTTTTTGATTGGGTCGTTTGTTTTTCTGGTATTGACTTGTATGAGCTGCTTGTATATTTTGGAAATTAATCCTTTGTCAGTTGTTTCATTTGCTATTATTTTCTCCCATTGGAGGGCTGTCTTTTCACCTTGCTTATAGTTTCCTTTGCTGTGCAAAAGCTTTTAAGATTAATCAGGTCCCACTTGTTTACTTTTGTTTTTATTTCCATTACTCTAGGAGGTGGGTCATGGAGGATCTTGCTTTGATTTATGTCATGGAGTGTTCTGCCTATGTTTTTCTCTAAGAGTTTCTAGTTCTGGTCTTAAACCCATACAAGAGGCTCTTTAGTTCTTCACTTTCTGCCGTAAGGGAGGTGCCATCTGCATATTTGAGGTTATTGATATTTCTCCTGGCAATCTCGATTCCAGCTTGTGCTTCATCCAGCCCAGCATTTCTCATGATGTACTTTGCATATTAGTTAAATAAGCAGGGTGACAGTATACAGCCTTGACGTACTCCTTTTCCTATTTGGAACCAGTCTGTTGTTTCATGTCCTTAAAATAATTAAATAAGATAAAATTTTTAAAAAGCTTTTACAGTGACTGCTCTTTTTTCCTTTCTCTGCAGCCCTCCATCCCTTTCCTTAGCCTATGCATTATCATTGGATAACATTTCTTCCTATTTCTCTGAAGAAAACTGAAGCTCTCCTAGATGAATTGCATCAATCGCCTTTTAATTTAACCTTATTATGACCCTTTTCTCTCCTTCAGCAATAATTTAAAAGTTCATTGATAGTAACATCATCTCCACTCTCCCTCACCAATGGAACCTATGGATTTTTATTCTCTAAGCAGCTGAAGGTGGAAGAGTGTAGATATGACTCATCTCTTAGAAATAGATCAAAAACTTTGAGTATTAGAATTCTTTTTTTTTTTTTTTTGAGTTAGTTAGGCAATCTGTTTAGAATTCTTAAAATCCAATTTTAGAAGCAGGAATCCAGCTTTAAAGATAACCCACTGCTGATAACATTGCTGCCCTCTTGTACAGGACAGTCTTTTGGTTATGAGAATAAAACACCAAACAAAGAAGTTGACCTAATGAATGGAACTACATTAGAAAGCTACAAGCCAGTTTGTCAAGAAAAATCAGTTCTGTCTCTTTGATGATCAAATATTTAATGCTAAGCTGTTGCCATTCACTGTTTGAAAATACAATTTTGGTATAAAATGTATGCAAATATTTGGGTAAATAAATGTTTTGTTGTTGTTTTCATATGTGATTCTATAACTAGGTGGCTAAAACCTCAGGATTGGAGGGGTTATCATTTTTTTCTGTATCTCCCTCTGCTCTATAATTTTCTTTGTCTCTTTTACTCTGCCTTTTGTACATTGCATAAAAATTCCATCTATTTAATTCTTTAATCGGTCTTTTTCTATCTAATTCGATAACTATCTCCATGGTTACTTATTGTGACATATACTACATTATTGAAAAACATCTAGGCATTTCTACTTCTACTACAACTCACTTAGAGAAATTAAAAGTCATTTTGAAACTGGAGGGAAGAGGACAGGGCACAACCTTTGAAAGAATGACATAGCCCATGACATAAACTCATTAGAACCAAAAAGATCCAAGATGAGTGTGTAATGAGGCTCAAGGTCTATTGGAAGTTGAATCTTCCACCCTCTTAGGCCTAGGCAGGTCTAACAAATTTATGCCTTGTAACCAAGGGCTATGTCATTCTTTTAAAGGTTGTACCCTGCCTTTTTCCCTCCTGTTTCAATAGGAAGACTGAGAAAGAGATGTGAGTCGGAGGACACCCTAAGAATGGGTAATTAAACTGCCTGCAAATGCCACTCCGGTAGGGATAAGCACCATCTTACTGTTTAACATGATCTGTCAGAGACAGGAACAAACTTAAAGGACTTGATTACACAGAAGCAACCCAATTCTATTTGATTATCTTAAGTTTTCAGAAATTTTGTGAGATTCTGACTGGTTTAAGCTCCATCTATAAAAACTGTAAACAAGTTGTCAACTTAGTGTAAACTAGTTTTTACTTGCTTATTACTCGTGTTAAATCCAGTATAATATGAATCTCTTTGGAGAGATTTTTAAAAGGAACTTAGAAAAGAGTAGTATACTAAATTTAATCTTTATTCTACTACCATTTAAGCCAAAATTAGAAGTAGAACTATAACCTGAATCATGCTGATTTATAACTATTGCAATGTTAAGAGCAGAAAGACTGTGTGTATTAGCTATTTTTGACATATTAACCTGTTAAAAAATTGAAGCACATAAAAGTAATAACACATTAAGTTTTTCAGCCCAAATATACTCTAAAAGATTCTGCTCAGTAAAATTGCTTTTTAAAAATCCAAATTTTCAAGATTGAAAATAAATGTAATTTCTCTGGAATTTAATCTTTAGACAGAGCTAAGACCCATCTATCATTTAAAAGTCTTAAAGGTATATGTAAGAACACATAATAGTTTTTGTTATGATAATATGGTCTCCTATTGAAAATGAAGGTAACGTTTATTCTTTGCAAGTGTGCTGTTGCAAATCTACTTAGAAAATGCTTTTAAAATCCCTTACTTTCATTCTATGAAATTGTTCCTTTTCAATGACCAAGCATTACCTCTCCATAGTGATATTTAAATGGTAACTATAGAAAGACTTTTTCTTCAGAGTTGTCATTAGAAAAGGTATTTTCCTTGTGCTGAGCTCAGAGTAAGACCTGAATTGATAGGCTTTTTAAAATTAAGTCTTAGTCCTCTTAAAATACTCTTAAGTGATAGGCCAATAGTTATATGGGAAACCCTGGGTGATATTTTGGGGACTCTAAGACCTAGGCTCGTTCAGTCTTTCTGCCATAGTATCCACAGATTTCTGACTCTTTACTCATAACCTCAATGTTCCTGGTCACAAAAAGGATGCAACAGTTCTAGGCATTATAGTCAAATTAAAGGCAAGAGGAAGGG
This sequence comes from Bos javanicus, assembly GCF_032452875.1. Taxonomy (NCBI): domain Eukaryota; kingdom Metazoa; phylum Chordata; class Mammalia; order Artiodactyla; family Bovidae; genus Bos; species Bos javanicus. The sequence goes on along the minus strand of NC_083868.1, from coordinate 56,162,801 downwards.
AGAATTGCAAGTGAACATCTTTTCTTCAACAGTATACTGAAACTCCTTCCAAAAGTTTTCCAAGAGATCTTTCTCGTGTTTCTTTGGCTAGGACTAGGTTATATATCTACTCCTGGAACGGACCTTTCTAGCCTTCTGCAAGAATCATTTTTAGAAATGATTGTGCATGCACGTTCATTCACTTCAGTCATGTCCAACTCGTTGTGACCCTATGGACTGTGGCCTGCCAGGCTTCTCTGTTCATGGGGATTCTCCAGGCAAGAATACAGGAGTGGGTTGTCATGCTCTCCTCCTGGGTATCTTCCGGACCCAGGGATCAAACTCTTGTCACTTATGTCTCCTGCATTGGCGGGAGGGTTCTTTACCGCTAACACCACCTGAGAAATGATTGTAGGGTTGCTCAACCATTGCTATTATGATTTTAGAAAGCCATTTTTGTGTAATTAGATATTGTCTGTATTCCACCTAAATACTCTGGAATGAAAAATAATTCAAGGATGCTTAAATTGCCCAAAGTGGAATTACTTTAGGATAACGGGGACAAAATAAGTAAAAGTGTCCTATTTTCCACATCACTATTATTATTATTACTATTACTGTAATTATTATCATGTTGCTTGAGGACAGAAACTTGCTTTTTTAAAAATATTGAAATTATTGGGGCATACACACACTTCATTTCAGAATTCTAGGTTTTTAAGGAGCGAATCATGGACACATATACATTATCATATGTAAAATAGATAGTGAGAATTTGCTGTGTAAAACAGGGAGCTCAACCCAGTGCTCTGTGACAACCTAGAGGGATGGGATGGGTTGGGAGATGGGAGGGGGGTTCAGGAGGGAAGGGACATATGTATACCTGTGGCTGATTTGTGTTGATGTGTGGCAGAGGCCAACACAATACTGTAGAGCAACTGTCATCCAATAATTGATTTTATTCTATACTTCTCAATATTGTACAATTATAATCTTTGATAATTAAAAAATTAAATAAATTGTATTTTTGGAGGGCAAAAAAAAAAAAAAAAAGGAGCAAATCAGGCTTATGAAGAACCTTTTCCACTAATATTGTTCTGGGAGGAAATGTTCACAGTATGCTTACAAGTTCTCACTTTACTCAGAGACCTCTGTACCCTCCTTTTTTTTTTTTTTTCATCCTTCTTTATGAAAGACACTCAAGGCAGAAATGAATCTATGAGTTTCAAGTGTTGGTCTCACCTGAGCCAAGTTTGCTTCTCCAGGTGCTAGTCACAAGTGCCACAGAACCGTGTTGAAAGTGAAGATTTATCTGCCCTTTTGCTTTCGAATGTGAGATCCTTTAATGGGTCTCTGAAGAAATCTAGGATGAAATGAGGCTGTGACCTCTTGCTCTCCATGAAGTGACATAGCAGAAAGTATGATTGTCCAACTGCCATTTCACCATATGCAGTCTGTCTGTCACTTCTCTTGGGACAGCCTTAGAGACTGATTTACAAGGCTTAGCAATGTGACTCAACACCAAGTCCACAGGCTTTCATGTCAGAAATTCAAGTTCTGAAGCTTATTTTCCCCACTTACTAATTCACTTTAAGTATATCACCTAAGTTCTATTTTTTTTTTTTCTTTAAAATGGTAGTATAGTGCGGCACCCCACTCTAGTTCTCTTGCCTGGAAAATCCCATGGATGGCGAAGCCTGGTAGGCTGCAGTCCATGGGGTCGCTAAGAGTCGGACGCGACTGAGCGACTTCACTTTCACTTTTCACTGTCATGCTTTGGAGAAGGAAATGGCAACCCACTCCAGTGTTTTTGCCTGGAGAATCCCAGGGACGGGGGAGCCTGGTGGGCTTCTGTCTATGGGGTCGCACAGAGTCGGACACGACTGAAGCGACTTAGCAGCAGCAGCAGCATAGTGATAATACTTTCTTCAAAGATCTGTTTTGAGAATCAGGTGGGATGTTAATTAAGCATTTTATAAATGAGAAAGCAAGTTATAAATGTGTTATCTTATTAATTCAGTAATTTTGAAGGTGGGTCCAATCTGGGCCTACTTTGAGGCAGACTGTATTTCATGGATTCACAAGTTTAACCAAGATAGTGTCTATAAAAATGCCTCCTTCATGTTGTATGTTCTTTCCTTTGCAATTGCTTGCAAAGGTATAATCAAAGAAGAGTTCAGGTCTGTTTATAATATTAAACAGATTTCCTCTCTCATTCATATTGAGATTTTAAATTCCTTCCTTATAAATCTAAGTGTATCTGGTTCACTGCTTTTGCCATCACTGCTGTATTTAGTAAGCCCCACTGACATCAAGAAAACTATTTTTATCTGGGATCTTCTCTGATAGTACTAGAAAAGTGCAAGTTTGCTGGATGAAACTGATTTCAATTTTTTAAAAAAAACAAACAGACAAAATAGACCTTTACACACAAATAAATGTTCAAATTTTCTATTACATTTATTTCACAAATATGTAATTATTTTTATATCACAAGGTAGGAGATTAATTTATTTAGAATCATCACCAAATATTTTTCATATTTCATATAATATTACTGTTCATATGATGTTCATATGTGTTATTCCCTCAGAGAAGTCTTTGCTGACCTTCCATTCTATATTGGTTATCCCTGGTTATTTCTTTATATGGCAAATATTTATTTGATTTAAGGTCACAAAAGTATAAGCTTCATTATAACCTAGTCTATTTGGCTGACTACTACATACATACCCAGCACTTAGCTAGTATATAGATGCATTCAAAGAATATTTGTTAAATGAACAAATGAAGAAAATCAAAGAATAGATAATGCTTGTAATGAATATATTCCATATTTTTTTTCATATATTTCTTCTGTATATTGGGACGTAGAAAAATCATGGAAAGAGAAGAGGAAAAGAGCAATTTAAATAGCAAAGTTTCAGATCCCAAATCTAAAAATCTGGTCTAGAGGAAGTCAAGCAGTTCTTGAAAATTCAACATCATTGGCAAGGTTAGAGACACCTTTTTGTTGATCTATGCAAACAGTCCAAGTTTAGAAGGAAAAGACACATAATGCAAAAACAGTAAGAGGCATTTGGGAAAGAGGTGAAAGAGCGAGTATTCACTGATTCTCCTTTCTCTGCTCTTCCATGGAGAATAGGCTGGCTCACTCTTACCCTCTTTATTCACCTCTCTTCGTCTGTCCTAGTGAGAGCAGGGGCACCTTCTACCTCATACAAAGTGGTCCCCAAAAAAGGCAGTGATGCCAACTATGAAATTGACTGATTGATGCTTTTGGGGCTCCCAAGTTGCCTCTTTGGCTGGCTGTGGTTCTTATCTTGAAATATAAAAAATAAGAGTGGTTTATAAATATTCAAGGATTGTACCTCCAATTTTATTTTGTCTATAGGATATTGGATTTCTTGTTACACTATACAAAAATTATAATACTTGATGTGTAAGGCATGTCTTTGTTCTTAAGAATTCCTGCTGCCTGTAGTCGTTGACTCAGGGAATAAAGAGGAAAGCACGTGTACCCAAAGGTCTTCTCATAAGGCAGGACAGCCCGCAGTGATCTACTGTGTCACTAATCTTCACAATTCAAAGAGGTACCCATAGAAGTTAGAGCCAGAAGTTAGAAGCCAGAAATTTCCTGTTAGCCACAGGATAGCAATTCAGCTCCTGGCAGTTTGTTTCTCTCAAAATTGGAGAGTATATTGAAAAGGAGTCTTTCTCATATGATGGGGAAGATAAGCCATGGAGTTTTTTGAGAAAATGGGAAAGAAAGACTGATTTACTGATCTTTCTAAAGCTTCTCCAGGATCTTTCTCCCAAGCTGAAAGGAAAATGAGATCTTATCATCTTCATGGAGAGAAGTAAGACAGCCATGATGAAGCTATTTAATTTGTACAAAAGGAATTATCTAAAAACTATACACACGCAAAGTAGGATTGATGGCTATTTACAGCATGAATGCTCTGGAAACAAGTAGAGTTTTAAGATTGAGTACTTATGCCAGTGTATGCATTTCGTTAACTAAAATCCCTACTCCTAAGAAAGTAATTGGGTGTAAGGTGAGAGGTGGTAGGCTAGTCTACCCATAAAAGATGAGACTTCAGGAGAGCCTCCCAATGTCTGCAGAGACATACAGGGTGACCCTAGAAGTCGTTTCTGGGGACCAGCTATAGTCTAATTTTCATATGCATGCTGGATCAAATATATTCTATTTCCTGGTTTCCTTTATAGTTAAAGGACAGGAATGGGGGGGGGTGGCGCATCGAAGCTAAATACTACTACCTCTTCCCCACACCCCCTCCCACATATGGAAACACAGTTCACTGGCTGATAGAATCTTAGAGCTGGAAGGACCTGCAGAACTCATCCCATTTTAACATATTTGCTTTTTTGTTGACACGGGCCAAGGACACACAGAACTGAATCGGTTGACCTAAGTTAACGTGCTGTGAAAGGAAGGATGCTGTACAGGATGGGAGAAATGGATCAAGTCCAGGACCTATCCTAGACAGTGTGGGCAATTCCTTTTTTTTTTTTTTTTTAAGCAAAACTGTTTTTGTTTTTTTTTCCCCCACACCTTGGTGTTGCTCTCCTGCCACCCTCCAGAGACAGGCCACTGGTCTTTTTATTGAAATAAAGTTCCATCCACACCCAGTGGCCTGAGTTCAAGATCTGACCCTGAGTCTGCCAGAGGATGGGCATGATGCTTGAGGCACCTTATAGATGTTTTCTAAGGCTGCTCCCTGCACAGTGACCTGTCCTCTGGCTCTGAGAAGGGGCAGTTGGCTCCCCAGACACTTCTAGTGCCACAGCTGTGATTTCAGGGCAGTGGGTGTGCCCCCAGACGGCGGGGCAAGGGAGCCCTAGTCGTGAAGCACAATGCCTGGACAGCTCCACAGCCGCAGGCTCAGTGCCCCACCCCAAGCCACCTCCCACCCCTGCTCTCATCTCTGCAAAGCACTGGGTGCAGGATGGAGAAAGGTGAGGCATGGGTGGCTGCCCTCTACTGACCACGTAGGCACCTGAGGCTGGTCACCCCGATGCCCCAACTTGGCCACAGAACGTTGCCCGACCTGGAGCCACGCGGCCATCCAGAAGTCCTAACAAGCATGGCCTGACTGACGGGCACACTGGTTCCCTAGTCCCAGGAAAGCAGCTCCTTCCCAAACTCGACCATGGCTCCTGTTGAGGAGGTGGTCAAGCAGCTGGCTTCAGCAGGCCCTTGGGGCCCAGGAGGTGAGTGTGTGAGCGATCTAGGCTTTGAGGCCTGAGCTTCACCTGAATGGCAATGATGATCAGTATTTGATGCTGCAGGCCTGCGGGATCCATGCCTAGGGCAGCGTCAAGTGAGTCTCAGTGGGACAGGCTCCCTGGACAGGGCCTTCAGAAACCTGTCTCTGTCTCCTGATTTTCTGGAATCAGGCTCTAGATCCCACTACTAATCAGTGCATGCAACACTGAGAGATTAATCTTCTTGAAATACTACTTTTATCATTGCATGCTTGTGCTCAAAATAATGAATAGTTTTCTATTACCACCCTACTAAGCATCAAATGTTAATTCATTTGCTTCTCCTAGGGCAGAAGTTGCAAACTTTAATACCCACCCAGAATATATGTCTTACTGAAAAGAAAGTTGCTAAACCATGGCTTCCTCAGACTGCTGCCATGTGGGAAGGTAGACTCGATGAGGCCAGACAGAGCTTTCGATATCTCAAGAGAAAGGAAGTTTAGATTCTAAATGTGGGTAACTAAATAACTTTTTTCTTTGTGACTTTGTTTTGTTAATTATGTCAAAACTATATTTCAAAGTCAAAACAATAAGTTATATTCACAGAAGTCTTGCTCTCATTTCTATCCCTATCACCTTGTTTTGTACCTCCCCTTTTAAGTAACTGCTTTAGCTAGTTTTTGGTTTATCTTTCCATCATTTCTTTTTGAAAATATAAACAATATACATATGTACTCATATTTCTTTCAATTTCTTACACAAACAATAGCATACAATAAACACCTATCTGCCCTTGTTTTTTCACTTAACACTGTTTGGATCCATATCATAATACAGGTATTTTCCTCAATTCTTTAGGTGGCTCAGATGGTAAAGCGTCTGTCTACAATGTGAGAGACCTGGGTTCGATCCCTGGGTTGGGAAGATCCACTGGAGAAGGAAATGGCAACCCACTCCAGTACTCTTGCCTTTAAAATCCCATGGATGGAGGAGCTTGGTACAGGCTACTATCCATGGGGTCGCAAAGAGTTAGGCACAACTGAGCAACTTCACTTCACTTCACTTCAGGATAACATTGGTATATACTATGATTTTTCCCAGGACTGACAAACTACAGTCTGAGAGCCAAATCTACCCTGCCATCTGTTTTTATATGGACTTCAAGCCTAGAATGACTTTTATGTTTTTAACTGGCTGAGAACAAAAGAAGAATATTTTGTAGCACAAAAGTTATACAAAGTCAAATTTCAGTGACTACAAATAAAGTTTTATTGAAACACAGATACACTCATTTATTGTCTATAGCTGCTTTTGTACTATGATGGCAGATTTGAGTATTGCTGCAGAGACTATATGCCCATGAAGCCCAAATTATTAACTATTTGGCCAAATAGAAAATATTTGGGCTTTCCTGGTGGCTCAGGTGGTAAAGAATCCACCTGCCAACGCAAGAGACCTGCCAATGCAGGTTCAATCTCTGATTTGGGAAGATCCTGCATGCTGCAGAGCAACTAAGCCTGAGTACCCTAACTATTGAGTTTGAGTCTGTGCTCTAGAGCCCGGAAACCACAACAATTGAGCCGACACGCTGCCACTACTGAAGCCCGTGAGTTCTAGAGCCCATGCTCTGCAACAAGAGAAGCCGCGCAGTGAGAAGCATGTGCACTCGAACAAAAAGTAGCCCCTGCTTGCCACAACTGGAGAAACTTGAGCAGCAAAGGCCCGGCACAGTCAAAAATAAATAAATAAATATTTTTTAAAAAGAAGAAAATGTTTGCCAACACTTCTTTACGCAGCCACTCTACTTTAATAGAAGTTTGTTTTTTCCAGCTTACTGCTATTGTAAAACAAAGTATAGCCTTGGACACCAGTCATTTTGAATTTTTACCAGTAAATCTTTACAACAGATACCTAGAATTGGAATTTATGTGTCACAGGATAAATACATATGTAACTGCATTAGAATTTGTCAAATTTCTCTCTGTGAGGATTGTGTGATTTCTTTTTTGCTTTCTTACTAACCATGTATGAAGGTAACTGTTTAGCCATGTTCTCACTAACAGAGCATATTGTCAAATATTAATTTAATTAATTAAATTAATTCTAATACATTTTAATACACTGGAAGGTTCCAACAAAGTATGTCTAAACCCAAGGTGCAGCTGGGGATCCACCTTTTCAGGTCTGCAATGTATTATTAGCCAAGTAGTACTGTGTGGGTAACAGTGTCTGGCCCTGGGGTGCAAATAGAGACTGAAAGCCATCCTTGTTTACCTAAGTCTGTGCCCTTCATGCTTGCTTTAACCTGATTGGTTCTGCCAGGGTGAGTCTCCATTTTCTAATTTACTCACTAGAAGGAACTTTTTGCAATTTATTGATATAGGGGCTGGGTAAGGGCAGCAGCCTCAGTGGAAGCAGAAAGTTGAGATGGAAACTTGCTGTAGTAAGGCTAGGAGAGAGAGTGGGGAAGATGGTTATAAGAACCTGCAAGAATAAAGTAAAATAATTAGGAATTCTAGGAACAAAACTTAAAACACTAAGAAAGAAAATGTAAACATAGTGAAACTGACTGATAATACCACTACTTTTCTCTGTAGTGAACATCTATATATAGTCAAAATACTCTAAACATGATTAGATTATTTAATTAAAATTGACATAGTTCTAGTGGGAGGAATGGAAGAGGGGTGGTGGTAGTTGTGTTGAAATAGCCAAATTCTCATTTATCATAGAATGGCATAAAACGTATGTAACAATGGTATATCAAGAATAGCAATATAAACATACTACTTATAAATACAGGAATTAGTAGTTAAAGAGAGGTTGCCTCTAGGGAACAGGACCTGGGATTGGGGAAATGTAGAGAAAGAAATTGCTGATATTCCTGATAACTTTTTTGGTTCTATTTGATTTTTGTAAGCATATGCATGCATTGCTTTTATGGAAATCTGATTTAAAAACTATTTTAAAATTAGGGTTCCATCAGTTCAGTCTCTCAGTCATGTCCGACTCTTTGCGACTCCATGGACTGCAGCACACCAGGCCTCCCTGTCCATCACCAACTCCCAGAGCCTACTCAAACTCATGTCCATCAAGTCAGTGATGCCATGCAACCATCTCATCCTCTGCTGTCCCCTTCTTCTCCTACCTTCAATCTTTCCCAGCATCAGAATCTTTTCTAATGAGTTGGTTTTCTGCATCAGGTGGCCAAAGTACTGGAGTTTCAGCTTTAGCATCAATCCTTCCAATGAATATTCAGGACTGATTTCCTTTAGGATGGACTGGTTGGCTCTCATTGTAGTTCAAGGGACTCTCAAGAATCTTCTACAACACCACAGTTCAAAAGCATTAGTTCTTCAGCACTAAGCTTTCTTTATAGTTCAACTCTCATATCCATACATGACTATTGGAAAAACCATAGCTTTGACTAGATGGACCTTTGTTGGTAAAGTAATGTCTGCTTTTTAATATGCTGTCTAGGTTGCTCATAATTTTTCTTCCAAAGAGCAAGTGTCTTTTAATTTCATTGCTGCAGTCACCATCTGCAAGGATTTTGGAGCCCCCAAAACAAATTCGGTCACTGTTTCCATTGTTTCCCCATCTATTTGCCATGAAGTGATGGGACCAGATGCCATAATCTTAGATTCCTGAATGCTGAGTTTCAAGCCAACTTTTTCACTCTCCTCTTTTACTTTCATCAAGAGGCTCTTTAGTTCTTCACTTTCTGTCATAAGGGTGGTGTCATCTGTGTATCTGAAGTTATTGATATTTCTCCTGGTAATCTTGATTCCAGCTTGTGCTTCATCCAGCCCAGCATTAAATGATGGAACTGAACAGACTATATTGTAATCTTTGCAGTTTACTCTGATAGATCAAGTATGAGTCCTGATTTCTTAACTGGCCAATGTGGTTCTAGTCCATGTGTTCCTAATTCTTCCTCTCCTGATGGAGGTGTTTTAAAACTTAATTAACCAATGCTTATAAAGGTATTTCAGGTGCTTGGATGAAATGTTTAGTCAATGTTGAAGTTGTTTCTCCTAATGAAATATTTTAGGGTACATTTTGCTATGACTTTTATTTGACATCAAATGACAAGGAAATACTAGAAACTGAATACTAGAACTAGTACAGTCTATTATATAAATAGCATTCTATTATAGTCTGTTGTACTTTTAAAATTATAGGTATTTTTAAAAATCAGAGGAAAATTAGTATTTTTATATTTCCTAGAGGTCACCAAAATAGAGGAGTAAAATATAGACAATAAAGTTAAATCCATTTTTTAAAAGAAACTAAATGCATTCTGAAGACATAAACAAGATTGAAAAGTTGAATGAATTTAACATATGTCATTACCTGGCTTTAGAAGGTATGATATAAAAGTTTAAATAACATTTATTGAGCATCTACTATATACCAGACCTTCTGCTAGATTTTTTCAAGTACATAATCTCTTCCAATCCATCTAATCTCTATTGTGCAGATAAGAAAATAGGCTTCAGAAATGGTAAGTCACTATTTCAAAATTAGACAGGTAATATGGTAAATCTTTAGTTTATACTCATAGAATCTAATTTTAAGTTTGTGCCTTGTTGAACATGCTATGAGCTTTTCAGATAAAGCAAGTGAAACAATAATGAGAATATAATAGTAACAGGGTAAAGTGGCAACTGTCTCTAATTGCTACCAAATTTAAAAAGATGTGAGTTGGCAAGTTGGGGCTGAAACATTCACAGTAAAATTGATTTAGTTTGGACAAAGCAGAGCTTAAAGTTCTATAATTTGAGGCAATTGAAACAGGCATTTGTTAGGTAGCAGAAATAATAACCTGAACCTCTCAATCAATGTTTCTTAAAGTGTGGTCCCTGGACTAGCAGAATAAACATCACCTGAAAATTTATTAGAACTGCAATCGTTGGGCCCCAATCCAGGCCAAGACCAATGCTTCTCAAACTATAGCTGCATAGGAATCACCCGGACGGGTAGTTACAGCATGGGTCCCTGGATGCAGGGATTCTACCTCAGTTGGTCTGTGGTGAGGACTAGAAATTTGCTTTTCTAACAGACTCCTTGGGTGATACTGATGCTGCCATTCTGCAGCCACAGTTGTACTTGAGTTATAGATCACTGAATCTCACTGTATGTTACCAATTAGTTTTTTGTTAAAATAATGACGACATGAATGAACTTTTCACTAGGACAAGGAATTGAGACACGGCTAGGTTAGAGGATAGTTAGAACTGAAAAATCATGGGAGATAGGTCAAGCAGGTACCTCAAAGTTGAGAGGCTTATTAGTCAGGGTTATTCCTAGAAGGGATGAGGTCTGCGTAAGGTCATTATGTTGGGAGATAATCTGGAATTTCCCTTAGCAAGTTTGGTTGTTTCCATCCTGCATCTATTAGGTCTCAGATGTGGCAAGGGAAGGGACCTTTTTTAAAAAAATCAATGATTGAAACCAGCTTTATCCAAGAGTTCATGAATCGCTGGAGAGAAGAGGGAGCAGGTGGAAATTAACTACTAATTTTCAGTGTCATATTTTTTTTCTCTAAGGCATTCTGAAACTGTGGGGTTTGACCAGTACCCTGATAGCACCTTCTTTTAACTTTCTTACTTTCATGTCAGCAGAAAGCAGCACTGCCTGAAGACACAGAATCGTCATCATCATCATTGATTCATGGTATAAAAATAAAATTTTAAAATAAAGATTTAAAACTTTAGAAATAAATTAAATATAAAACATATTTTGGTCTTAAAAAATTCCGTACCTTTCCACCATTTTCAATTTCCTTCCCAAATCTGGAAAGAAATGTTGAAGCTACATTTTCAGATTCAGTTGAAATATTTGTTTCAATATAAAATATATATTTTATATATATTTCAATAAATATATTTGTTTTCCAGAACAAATGATGATAAATACATTGTATAATTTTTGTCATTGAGGGTCATATTTAACAAAATCAAACACTACCATAACAGAATTCAGAAATCCACAGAAAATTATTGTATGTTGTGGTAACAAGTACAGAACAACTTTTTCTTTTCAAAAGAGGCCAGGAGAGTCATAGAGTTATAGAATGAGGAGGAATCCTTAGAGAGCTTGAGCCCTTTGCATTCAAACTGGAGAAGGAGGAAATAAACACAGGAGAAATGATTGTTTGGTTATGCATCCTGGAGAGTAAAAGGTACACAAAAATACAAACCCCAAAGCCTCTGAATTACAGAGAAGCCTGTGGAAGAACGGACCCCACTCTCTGGGAAATACTTGTTTTTCAATTAGTAAAAGATATTAGAAATGCCTCAAATATTGGCTTTTGAATCACTGTTACTTTGGGTTTCTCCAGGCACATACTCAAGGATTCAAATTCAAGTGGTATATTTGGAAGATAATCTTAGGAAGCACCAGCGGGGAAGTGAGGAAGTGAGGCAGAGAAGGAAAGGTGGCCAAGAGTGCTTTATCAGTCAGTGGGACTTCCCTGATGGTTCAGTCATTAAGACTCTGTACTCCAACTCAGGGTATGTGGTTCCTTCCCTGGTTGGGAACGAAGATCCCACATGCCACATGGCCAAAAGGGAAAAGAAAAAAGAGCACTTTATCAGATTACCACATGATAAAAGGAACTGAATCCTGCTGGAGACCTCTGGAGCCACTGTAGAACACATATCCTCCCACCAGCTCCAACACTCATCCTTGAATTAAGGGTGGGGTGAGAAGGGTTGGGTAGACATTTGTTCTCTGGCACTGCTGCTCTGCCATGTCTCGGGGCAGAGAGAGTTCCACTGAGTCAACTACTGGATTTGCATGGTCCAAAGCAAAATGATAATGTGGAGCTCCTGGCTCAAAAATCCAGGAAAAGCCCTCTCTCCTTGTCTCTTTCTCTGCACGTGTGCATGCATGTGTGTGTATGTGAGCGAGTTTTTATGAGGGCTTGGTATTTATTTAATATATCACTCTGGTAGAGGGATACTCACAGGGCAACTGCAGATGCTCACAAGTTGTCCCATGCTCCAACCCATCCCATCACTGGGCACATGGAATGTGCTGTATGCCTGTGCTTGACCCTGATTCTCACGCAACTTGTGTCTAGCTCCTCGGCCAAAGGTGGAAAGAGGCCGAAGTCACTGGGTCAGGCCAGAGGAGAGGGGTGCATATGAGTGGAGGCTCCAACCCCCTGTACATGTTCTACTGCCCCACTGGACTTCACTTATAGAACACAAACTTACTAAGAATTTCAATAGAGCAACAGCTGAGAATTGTAATTCTCCAAGCATAAGGCCCCCATCTGAGTATAGAAAGTATAGTAAGACTGTACTGGTCATACCTCCAAGAAGCTAGCCCTGGTATGGTCAGTCAGATGAGCCCTTGGCTAAAGAGATACAGATACTGCTAGCTGGAGAGTAGAGGGGACTCTATTGGTAAAAGCCCAAGGGGATATGAGTGGGGTATCAACAGTGCATGGTACAGGCTCAAAGACTTAAACTATAGATAGTAGCTTTTCCTGAAATTAACTTAACCTTTCAAATGAGATCATAGAAAGTTCTTTAACTGCCCCTGAAGAGTTATACAACAATATATATACTCTTGTATATCTTGTGTATATAAGAGTTATACAACACTTGCAGATAATCTTCCCTTTTTGCTCACTCCCAAACAATAGGGAGCACATGTGTGAAAAGGGTAGTGTTAGTTGCTCAGTCATATCTGAGTCTTTGCAACCCCATGGACTATATATATCCTGCCAGGCTCCTCTGTCCATGGAATTCTCTAGTCAAGAATACTGTAATGGGTTCAGTTCAGCTCAGTTCAGTTGCTCAATGTCCAACTCTTTCTGACACCATGAACCACAGGACGCAGGGCCTCCCTGTCCATCACCAACTCCCAGAGTTCACCCAAACTCATGTCCATTGAGTTGGTGATGCCATCCAACCATCTCAACCTCTGTCGTCCCCTTCTCCTCCTGCCCTCAATCTTTCCCAGCGTCAGAGTCTTTTCAAATGAGTCAGCTCTTCACATCAGGTGGCCAAGTATTGGAGTTGCAACTTCAACATCAGTCCTTTCAATGAACACCCAGGACTGATCTCCTTTTAGGATGAACTGGTTGGATCTCCTTGCAGTCCAAGGGACTCTTATGAGTATTCTTCAACACCACCTTCTAAAAGCATCAATTCTTCCACCGTCAGCTTTCTTTATAGTCCAACTCACACATCTATACATGACTACTGGAAAAACCATAGCCTTGACTAGATGGACCTTTGTGGAAAAAGTAATGTCTCTGCTTTTTACTATGCTGTCTAGGTTGGTCATAACTTTCCTTCCAAGGAGTAAGTGTCTTTCAGTTTCATGGCTGCAATCACCATCTGCAGTGATTTTGGAGCCCCCAAAAATAAAGTCAGCCACTGTTTCCACTGTTTCCCCATCTATTTGCCATGAAGTGATGGGACCAGATGCCATGGTCTTAGTTTTCTGAATGTTGAGCTTTAAGCCAACTTTTTCACTCTTCTCTTTCACCTTCATCAAAAGCCTCTTTAGTTCTTCTCCACATTCTGCCATAAAGGTCGTGTCATCTGCATATTTGAGGTTATCGATACATCTCCCAGCAATCTTGATTCCAGCTTGTGCTTCATCCAGATCAGTGTTTCTCATGATGTACTCTGCATAGAAGTTAAATAAGCAGGGTGACAGTATACAGTCTTGATGTACTCCTTTTCCTATTGGAACCAGTCTGATGTTGCATGTCCAGTTCTAACTGTTGCTTCCTGACCTGCATATAGGTTTCTCAAGAGGCAGGTCAGGTGGTCTGGTATTCCCATCTCCTTCAGAATGTTCCACAGTTTATTGTGATCCACAGAGTCAAAGGCTTTGGCATAGTCAATAAAGCAGAAATAGATGTTTTTCTGGAACTCTCTTGCTTTTTCGATGATCCAGTGGATGTTGGTAATTTGATCTCTGGTTCCTCTGCCTTTTCTAAAACCAGCTTGAACATCTGGAAGTTCACAGTCCAGGTATTGTTGAAGCCTTACTTGGAGAAATCTGAGCATTGCTTTACTAGTGTGTGAGATGAGTGCAATTGTGCGGTAGTTTGAGCATTCTTTGGCATTGCCTTTCTTTGGGATTGGAATGAAAACTGACCTTTTCCAGTCCTGTGGCCACTGCTGAGTTTTCCAAATTTGCTGGCATATTGAGTGCAGCACTTTCACAGCATCATCTTTTAGGATTTGGAATAGCTCAACTAGAATTCCATCACCTCCACTAGCTTTGTTTGTAGTGATGCTTCCTAAGGCCCACTTGACTTCACATTCCAGGATGTCTGGCTCTAGGTGAGTGATCACACCATCGTGATAATCTGGGTCATGAAGATCTTTTTTGTATAGTTCTTCTGTGTATTCTTGCCACCTCTTCTTGATATCTTCTGCTTCTGTTAGGTCCATACCATTTCTTTCCTTTATTGAGTCCATCTTTGCATTAAGTGTTCACTTGGTATCTCTAATTTTCTTGAAGAGATCTCTAGTCTTTCCCATTCTGTTGTTTTCCTCTATTTCTTTGCATTGATCGCTGAGGAAGGCTTTCTTATCTCTCCTTGCTGTTCTTTGGAACTCTGCATTCAGATGCTTATATCTTTCCTTTTCTCCTTTGCTTTCTCTTCTCTTCTTTTCATAGCTATTTATAAGGCCTTCTCAGACAGCCATTTTGCCTTTTTGCATTTCTTTTTCTTGGGGATTGTCTTGAGCCCTCTCTCCTGTGCAATGTCATGAACCTCGGTCCATAATTCATCAGGCACTTTGTCTATCAGATCTAGTCCCTTAAATCTATTTCTCACTTCCACTGTATAATCATAAGGGATATGATTTAGGTTATACTTGAATGGTCTAGTGGTTTTCCCCACTTTCTTCCATTTAAGTCTGAATTTAGCATTAAGGAATTCATGATCTAAGCCACAGTCATCTCCCAGTCTTGTTTTTCTGACTGTATAGAGCTTCTCCTTTGGCTGCAAAGAATATAATCAATCTGATTTCGGTGTTGGCCATCTGGTGATGTCTTTGTGTAGAGTCTTCTCTTGTGTTGTTGGAAGAGGGTGTTTGCTATGACCAGTGCATTCTCTTGGCAAAACTCTGTTAGCCTTTGCCCTGCTTCATTCTGTACTCCAAAGCCAAATTTGGAGAAGATCCCTTCTCCAAAGGATTTTCCCAACCCAGGGATTGAACCTGGGTCTCCTGCATTGCAGGCAGATTCTTTACCATCTGAGCCATCAAAGAAACGCATACATCATAGCAACTCATACTTATTGTACATATACTATGTATGGTTTCCAAACAGGCTCAAACATGTATTGAATATATTTGCTGAGCTCCTATTATGGACCAGACACTGTGGCAGGTGCTAAAGATATAGTGATGAACAAGACCAATAGGTTCCCTATGATAATGGAGATTATGTTCCAAGTTGTACTCAAGGAATCTTTTACTTGTATCTGACTGAAATTCTCCCCACATCATAGAAGCAGTGCTAGTATATGGAAAGGAGAAATGATACCCTTATTTCACGTCAGTTGCAACCCTTGAGAATTATTCATGAAAATGCAGCAGCTACATTAGCTTACCTTTTAAATCCATTTAGAATCCTTGTTAGGCTATAAACTCAGTGGAAAGTCCCTTGGGTTAATTAGAGATTTTGTAGAAGTGATTCCTTATATTCCTTTTCACAATGACAAGCTCACCAGCATATGATCCAGGGTAAAAACATAAGCAGTGGCTTTTTAATATACTTTGGTTCCTAATCATTCCTAATTGTCATAATGTTGCTGTAAATAGAAAAGCTTTGTAGTAAATCTGTACTCCCCCACCTAAGTCATAGGCTTCACTTTTTCTATCAAAGGAAAGTCAGTCTTCTATTTGGGACTCTGTCAGTTATGATCTTAAAACTGTTCCTAAACATTTGGATCTTAATTTCTCTTCAGTGCTCCATTAAAATATGAAAATAGCTATCTTTCTATGTAAAAGGTAAGAAAGAAAAATATCTTTTTATATAAAATATGGAAACCATATTGATGGTTTCTCTTTTTTTTAATTCTATCCTTGGTGTGAAGATGATTTTAAGAAATAACTCCTACACAACAACAAGGCTTTCAGAACTGTGAAAGAAAAATCACATCATGAAACAAAATAATTCTCACTTTGTTCCTGGAAGAAAATGGTCATTGTTTCTTGTCTGTGAGGTCATTCTTGGTATAGTGAGTGAAATGGCAAGAATAATGGAGAAAAATAGCTGTGTGTAGCACAAAAGCCAAATGCATCTTTTCTATTACATAAATAATGATCAGCTCTTACTGACAGTTGTTATTGTATATTTAGAAAAGAGGTGTTTGTATTCTTAGATATGATATGAAAAGCCTCATATCCCTCTTTCATTACATTTGTAGTGATTTAAAACATCAGTTGCAGCATGCACTGTGTATCCTGTCTACATAAAAATGTAATATATCTTTGAACAGACCTATCTCAAATGAAGCTGCTGGTAAACTACCTTTATATATCTGATTCTAGAAGATCACAAATAGCATACATAAGAAATATCAAAAAAGTAATATCACACAGAAATCCAATTTGTTTCTTATTAGTGTTGAAAATTGTATTGATAGCTGTTTATAGCTTTTATTGATAACATCACATGGAAAGAAAGGTTGTAGGCATTTTAAATGACATTTTATGCCCCTTTAGAACTTTTAGTTTCTATATAATAACATTCAAAAATAATTGCAAAACATTCCACTAGTGAAAAATGGCAGCATGAAAGCAATTTCTCATTTTTGCTTATAAAATTCTTTAAGACCCAAGAAATATGTAAATAAGATTACCCACACTCTATTTAAATGAAGTAAATGTTTAATTTTAACCTTTGTTTTGATAGCTCTTTTTTTATATCTGCTATTGCAGAATCTCCAGTCTCCTGCAAAATTGCCCACAGTTATTTCTGAAGGATCTCTGGGGATGTTTTATCATAATTCCTGAGTTCCACCAGATATATTATATGGTGTCATCCATTTTTCTTATCTCCAACTCTGACCTGCATCTGAGGATGCTCAATGCTGAGGGCTCTGTTGTGCATGGGCCATATTCATTCTACAGATGTCCTGCTCATCTCTTGAAGGCTACTGTGTTGGGAATGGCCCTCATTCTTTTGGACATTGCTCTCTTTTATCAGATTATTTCCTCCTAGTTTCTCCATCAGTTGATGTGGTAAGTCCTCCAAGAAGCCAACATTTCTATTAATAATGGAATACTCTCTCTTGCTCCTGCCCTAAGTATATTTTCTGCTGAGCTTTCATTTTTCTAGTGGTCAGGTCTCAAACCCTGAGCCACCCTTGATTCTTCTCTTTTTTTCACATCCCACAGCAATTTATAAGTACCTCCTCTTGGCTTTATCTTTAAATATATCCAAAATGTGATTATTTTCACCCCATCTACCTCTGCCATCTTAATCCAAGTCTAGCACCTCTTGCCTAGACTGTCATAATAGCTTCCAATGTATGCCTTTGCTTTCAGTTTTGCCATTCAAACAGCAGCCAGAGTTATTATTAAAAAAACCCCACATCAATTTTGCTCTAAACACTTTAGTGTTTTCTCTCTCACTCAGAATGAAACTCAAAGGATGTACTCTGTTTTACACAGCCCTTAGTGATCTTCTTCCTTGCTACCTAATACTTCATCATCTTCAACTCCCCTTTGCTAACTCACCACTTATTCTCAACTCATGTATTCATAAAACTTGTCTTTCTTAATTTTTTGCTCTCTGCAACTGTCACCTTCTCAGAAAAGCATTTCCTAATCTGACCACCTTATTAGAAAAAAAAGAGTGGTTTTCCCTCTTCACTTACACTCCACCTACTTTCTTGTCTCTTAACTGACTTTTTCATCTCAGCATTTTTTGCCATTAGATACATTAAATATTTATTTAATATATTTATCATCTTTCACTCCATGTCGAATGTCAGTTTCATGAAAGTAGCGATGTGATTTGTTTCGTTCATTACTAAGTCTCCAGAACATGGCAAGTAGTAGCTGTTCAATAAATATGTATCAATTAAATAAGTGGATATGATACTGGGACAAAATTCTAGTATTCTTGGATCTCTGACTAAATATTATAATAATAGCATTACATCCTGCTATAATAACTCCAAGCTGTTATGTCCAACAATAATACTACCATCAGTGATTAAGAAATATATTATTTGGTACTGAATGAATGGCCTCAAAAGTTTGATTACTGTTCAGGGAAAGTTTGGCTGTAAGTCTGGATAGCTGTAATGAGTATATCTTTAGACGCATTATAGCTAAATTATACTCATCATAAAACTCACATAAAGGATAATTTTTAGTTATCAATTTTTAATTCAATCAATAATATCTAAGGTTTTTCTCGTTATATTTTATATATTTTTTCTTTCAAAATTAAATAATTGAGAATATATACTCAAGAGAAAGAGTTGTATGAAAAGAAAATTTCTTATTCTATTTGTAAACCCAAAAGGGAAAATATTTGTAAATAAACAGGACTAATTTTTTTTACACAACTTATATGCGTTTTTTAAATGTAAGTGTGGCTGTTTTTTCTTGCCTTTGTTTTCAATGTCTTTCTCCTTTCTAATCAAAGTAATAGTTTATTTTCTGTATAAATGATGGTGAATTTAAAACTTTCCTTCAGAATAATGTAATTTAAATGAGGCTATTTTAAAATGGGCCATCTGTCTGCAGGAAAGCCCAATTAGGCCTAAAAATCTATCCAAATAGATTTTTTGAAAGTCATGTAAAATTTTTGTTAATATCTTCAGTAAATCAGATTAGTTTCCTAGTCTATAATTAGCTTCACTAATCCCTGGACAATATTTCTAGCATCTAAGGGCTCTTGTAGACCAACAAGGGTGAGCTGCAAAGGATGGAGAGAGATGTAAGAAAAAGAAACAGTAGGTAATTAGGCCATAAAATCATAATCAACAGTAATAAATTCCCTACGTTAAATAGCATTTATAACATCCTTTGAAGTCCTCAGAAGTCTCATGCTTGGGAAAAATATGAAGGTGAGGAAAATGAGATATGAGTAAAGAATGATCTTTTGGAACATGAAATACCAGTATAAAAACCTTTAGGTCAGGGGCAAACTTACTCTGCAAATTTCAATTTTAAGTTCTGAATTAGACAACCTCATTAAACAAACATTCTCAGTCATTACCAGAGTATCATTTCTGCAGTGCTGTGATTACAAAGAACGCCATAATTAGAATTTTCAATAGCAGAAGAAAAATTATTGTAATACTATTGTAATACTTTTCACCTGAAAAATGGAAACTTGCCTTCTTTTATCTAAAATAATGTAATGCTTAAAGGCTGCTGAATTGCAATTATTTTGGTTAATCTTTATATCCCAGTCTGAATGATTAATCCATCAAGGCTTAAAAATAAATTTGCAGGTGTTTTGATGGGGAATTCATTTCTAAAAATGCCTTAGATTTTTCCCCCCTTTTTTCAGTGAAGGTCATCAGAGTAGAATGGTTAAAAAAAAAAAAAAAAGCTGTGATCTTCAAACTTTAGTGTGCATGTGAAGCATCTAAAAATTGCTGAGCCGTACCCCCAGAGTTTCTGAGCCAGTAGGTCTGGGTAGGGCCTAGCATTTTGTATTTCCAAAATGTTTCTAGGTGGTGCTTATGCTGATGGTCTAGGAATTATCCTCTGAAAACAGTGAACCACTAGCTTGTATTAAGGCAAGTGGTTACTCCACAAATCATTTTGTTTAAATTTATATCTATTTTTAATTGTAAAGATGTTATTTCTCATGCAAGAAAACATGTTTAAAATAGACTGTTCAAGTCTTTTAGACTCTGTGGGAGAAGGAGAGGGTGGGATGATTTGGGAGAATGGCATTGAAATATGTATAATATCATATATGAAACGAATCGCCAGTCCAGGTTTGATGCAGGATACTGGATGCTTGGGACTGGTGCACTGGGACGACCCAGAGGGATGGTATGGGGAGGGAGGAGGGAGGAGGGTTCAGGATGGGGAACACGTGTATACCTGTGGCGGATTCAAGTTGATATATGGCAAAACCAATACAATATTGTAAAGTTAAATAAAATAAAATTTAAAAAAAAATAGACTGTTCAGATATAATTTTTAAAATGCATTGATTTCTCTATTATGTCTTACTAAATCTTACTTGGGGCTTACCAATAGCACACATCCCCAAGATGGTATACCTATGCAAAGTTTGAATTTCTAACTGTAGTGCAGAATCTGTACATTTAGAAAACTATTGGTACATTACTTCTACCTTCTAATACCAATCAAATTAATTGACAAATATAGACAATATTAAAAAAAACAACTTCTAGTTTAGATTATATTCATTCATTACCTGAACCAATTTCTGGAATTCCTTATTAATGCATTTAAGTTAGCTTACTTTGAAAGAGTCTTCAACCTAGTCTGGACTTTTTCTTATCTTTCTTGCCTGAGAAAAAATTTGCGTGATCAAATGTACAAAGCTAAGCTATTAAGATATGATTCACAATGGATATATTCTCATGGTAAATAAATTCCCCACATCTCAACCATCTTTTTTTTTGGTTACGTGTCCAGTTCATTTATGGTACTTGGAAACAGAGATGAGAAACAAAGCAGCATAAAATTCACTTCCATAGTCATAGCAGTAAAAATTATCCCCTCAAAAGGTTTTTTCCTTAATTTGATCTGATTGCATTTGTCTCTATATACCTAACAATGGAACTTTTTAATTTTAAGTTCTTTTGCCCATTTTGCACACATTATTTTCATGAATATATCGCATGTCATGACTTCTGTTTTTCAGCCTGTCTCTTCACCTCAGACATTTAGCAAAACACCAGGTCTGTCTGGCTAGAGGGAACTGACACCATCTCCGTGGATATAACTACCATTAACGTTATTGGATTTGATGACCTGCCATCTTCCTCTATTGTCCCAAGGTGATTTTTGTTGTTTGCACCTTCCCTGAAGGCATTTTATGTTTTCTAGGCTTCTCCCAGGCTTTGGAATTTGCAGAGATGCTTCTGATTTATAAAGCAGCCCATATCCTTCGAGGTGTATGTTTTCTGAATAATCTCAATATAAAGTCCCATATAAAGTTGTATGATGAAAATTCAAACACATTATTACCAAAAAGTCACATATAAGTATAATAAACATATATGATGTTGAACCTTATACCATATGGAGTAGATAGCGTACTCCCAAAAGTTAAACCATAGCAGGCCATTACAATGATTTAGGACCCTTTAGAAAGATGTTCTTCTTCCCTTTCTATCTCACATTCTAACTCAGAGAACCTGCTTATTTCTCATTCTCAGAGCTCACCCTCCATCGCTGTGAATTGGAAAAGTGTTAGCTCTGGTATAGATGATTGACTTTAGGGAGACAAATTGGGATTTGAAAACCTGATTTAGAATTTTTAGGTGGTTGGCTATAAAAGCTAGTCTTGGAAAATAATGTAGACTCAGAGATGGAGGACACCATTTCTATACATATAGAAAAAGAGAAGTAAAGCAAATAAGCACAGTGGGGCAGGAAAAAGACAACATTTGATCTATAGAGTTTTGTTGACTTTCCATTTCCTGACTATCCCAGATGTACTTCCTGTCCTGTGCAATAATCTTGCTTAAGCTCGCTCAAGTGAATCTCTACGACTAAATTATGTTTGACTAACACAATGTGTGAAGTCGCTCAGTTGTGTCTGACTCTTTGCAACCCCATGGACTGTAGCCTGCCAGGTTCCTTTGTCTATGGGATTTTCCAGGCAAGAACACTGGAGTGGGTTGCTGTTTCCTTCTCCAGACTAAGACAATGCTCGTGGTTAAAATCCCTTTATTTCCAACTGGAGGGAGAATAGAATAACAAGGATAACAGACTCAACATCAGAGCCACCATGCTGTCCAATCCAAATGTTTTCCTGTTACAATTTTTCTTTATTAATAATTTAAATTAGAAAAATAAAAAGTAATACATTGTCAATTTAAAAAATCAGAAGTATAGAAAGTTCATATCCCAAGTCTTACTTTCTCATGATGCTATTACTCAGAAGTAAATTCCAGTTAACCATTGTTACATATCCTTCCAGATTTATGTATTTATAAACAACAAACATTAATGCACATGTGTATATTTCTGTATATGTATCTACTGTCCAATTTAAATACAATGTCTCTTGTTCATTCTTCCCCAGACACAGGAAACATCTGCTCAGGTTCTCCATATAAATCCTTCATGGGTCTGAGACCAGCCATCAGTTGCTTCGTAGTTTTTTGTTTTTGTTTTTTTACAGGTAAAACAATCCCAATTCCATTAAATTTTCCTTCGTAAATATATTTAAACATCATTTTTTTCTTTTTCTCGCTACAAAAGAAAAACTGGTCTCTGAATTAAGTGATCTAATAATTTTTTAAACACTAATATTTTTTATTTTATTTATTTATTTTTTAAATTTTACAAAATTGTATTAGTTTTGCCAAATATCAAAATGAATCCACCACTGGTATACATGTGTTCCCCATCCTGAACCCTCCACCCTCCTCCCTCCCCATACCATCCCTCTGGGTCGTCCCAGTGCACTAGCCCCAAGCATCCAGTATTGTGCATCGAAGCTGGACTGGCAACTCGTTTCATACATGATATTATACATGTTTCAATGCCATTCTCCCCAATCTTCCCACCCTCTCCCTCTCCCACAGAGTCCATAAAACTGTTCTATACATCAGTGTCTCTTTTGCTGTCTCGTACGCAGGGTTATTGTTACCATCTTTCTAAACTCCATATATATGCATTAGTATATTGTATTGGTGTTTTTCTTTCTGGCTTACTTCACTCTGTATAATAGGCTCCAGTTTCATCCACCTCATTAGAACTGATTCAAATGTATTCTTTTTAATGGCTGAGTAATACTCCATTGTGTATATGTACCACTGCTTTCTTATCCATTCATCTGCTGATGGACATCTAGGTTGCTTCCATGTCCTGGCTATTATAAACAGTGCTGCAATGAACATTGGGGTACACGTGTCTCTTTCCCTTCTGGTTTCCTCAGTGTGTATGCCCAGCAGTGGGATTGCTGGATCATAAGGCAGTTCTATTTCCAGTTTTTTAAGGAATCTCCACACTGTTCTCCATAGTGGCTGTACTAGTTTGCATTCCCACCAACAGTGTAAGAGGGTTCCCTTTTCTCCACACCCTCTCCAGCATTTATTATTTGTAGACTTTTGGATTGCAGCCATTCTGACTGGTGTGAAATGGTACCTCATAGTGGTTTTGATTTGCATTTCTCTGATAATGAGTGATGTTGAGCATCTTTTCATGTGTTTGTTAGCCATCTGTATGTCTTCTTTGGAGAAATGTCTATTTAGTTCTTTGGCCCATTTTTTGATTGGGTCATTTATTATTCTGGAGTTGAGCTGTAGGAGTTGCTTGTATATTTTTGAGATAGTTGTTTGTCAGTTGCTTCATTTGCTATTATTTTCTCCCATTCTGAAGGCTGCCTTTTCACCTTACTAATAGTTTCCTTTGATGTGCAGAAGCTTTTAAGTTTAATTAGGTCCCATTTGTTTATTTTTGCTTTGATTTCCAATATTCTGGGAGGTGGGTCATAGAGGATCCTGCTGTGATGTATGTCGGAGAGTGTTTTGCCTATGTTCTCCTCTAGGAGTTTTATAGTTTCTGGTCTTACGTTTAGGTCTTTAATCCATTTTGAGTTTATTTTTGTGTATGGTGTTAGAAAGTGTTCTAGTTTCATTCTTTTACAAGTGGTTGACCAGATTTCCCAGCACCACTTGTTAAAGAGATTGTCTTTAATCCATTGTATATTCTTGCCTCCTTTGTCAAAGATAAGGTGTCCATATGTGCATGGATTTATCTCTGGGCTTTCTATTTTGTTCCATTGATCTATATTTCTGTCTTTGTGCCAGTATCATACTGTCTTGATAACTGTGGCTTTGTAGTAGAGCCTGAAGTCAGGTAGGTTGATTCCTCCAGTTCCATTCTTCTTTCTCAAGATAGCTTTGGCTATTCGAGGTTTTTTGTATTTCCATACAAATTGTGAAATTATTTGTTATAGCTCTGTGAAGAATACCGTTGGTAGCTTGATAGGGATTGCATTGAATCTATAAATTGCTTTGGGTAGTATACTCATTTTCACTATATTGATTCTTCCAATCCATGAACATGGTATATTTCTCCATCTATTAGTGTCCTCTTTGATTTCTTTCACCAGTAAACACTAATATTTTTTAATACTTGCTAGCTCTGGTCATGTATGGATGTGAGAGTTGGACTATGAAGAAAGCTGAGTGCCAAAGAATTGATGCTTTTGAACTATGGTGTTGGAGAAGACTCTTGAGAGTCCCTTGGACTGCAAGGAGATCCAACCAGTCCATTCTGAAGATCAGCCCTGGGATTTCTTTGGAAGGAATGATGCTAAAGCTGAAACTCCAGTACTTTGGCCACCTCATGTGAAGAGTTGACTCATTGGAAAAGACTTTGATGCTGGGGGGGATTGGGGGCCGGGGGAGAAGGGGACGACAGAGGATGAGATGGCTGGATGGCATCACTGACTCGATGGACGTGAGTCTGAGTGAACTCCGGGAGTTGGTGATGGACAGGGAGGCCTGGTGTGCTGCAATTCATGGGGTCGCAAAGAGTCGGACACGACTGAGTGACTGAACTGAACTGAATTGAGCTCTATATCAGAGTCTCACCATGTGTATAATGGGATCATTGACTCATCCAGTCAGTTTTGAGGCTTCATTTTGTTTGGCATTGCATTGATTACTCTCTGCTAACAGATATTATGGTTGTATATAGTATGATGAGTAAAGAAATTGTATATTTTTAAATTTATCCTAAATAGAAATATGGTCTCCTATTTAACATGATGTGGCTATCTTAAAGTCAAAGATGGAGAAGAGATATTCTTCATTGCTCAACATTCCTTCCACAAGTTGTATAACATCTGAATACTTACAAAAACCTAGAGAAAGTTCTTTTTAGGTAGAGAGTTTATTAAGTTATGTTTTATAGAGTTAGTATTTCTGAGATATCCAAACAGGAAAAAAAAAAATCCCTCAGTGGCTTCCCTTTCAATTATTTTTTAAGCCTCTGTTTTAAAAATAATCTTTGAAATGCATCATACATACAAAGAAGTATATAAAACCTATCTGTAAAGTTCAGATGATAGTAAAATGAATATCTCTCCTCTAGTCCTAGGAAACAGAATGGTATCACCTCTTCAGACCCACCTTGGCAAATACATCCCCTTTACCTCTGAAATACAGGTAGCCTGTATTCTAAATTTTTATTCCCTTTGATTTTGTTATTTCACCATTTAGATATCTATACTTCAACATTATTATACTGGTTAATTTCCCCAAACCTTAAATGGTATACTAATTGAATCATACTGCACATATTTTTCCATTATTTCAGCCAAATAATTTTGCAATTCATCCATGTTGATGAGTACAGGTTGCACTCATTCATTTAATTGATGAATAATATTTCCTTGTATGAATAAAGCATCTGCCTACAATGCAGGAGACCCGGGTTCAATCCCTGGGTCGCGAAGATCTCCTGGAGAAGGAAATGGCAACCCACTCCAGTACTCTTGCCTGGAAAATCCCATGGACAGAAGAGCCTGGTAGGCTACAGTCCATGGGGTCGCAAAGAGTCTGGGCAAAACTGAGTGACTTCACTTTCACTTCATACTACTGATAAATTTTGGAGTTGCTTCCAGGTTTTGCTGCTTTGACAATGTTCAGGGACTTCTGTTATTTTCCTAGTAGGTGGACTGCTTGGTTCCATCAAAAAAATTTTTTTTAACACAAAGCAAAAGTCTTTGCACATAGTTGGACCTGAGAAATGCTTGAGTGAATTAATTTCAATAATTGAACAGTTGACTTAAAGTCTTTTTAATATTTCTTAGCAAACATGTACCAAGGAACAAATATGAAAAACATAATTTGTATACAGAATGTGAGGTGGAGACCTAGTAATTGTTTAATTGGACTTACTCATCCCAGAAGAAACTCACCCTTGCTGAAGAAAACACAGCACAACTCATTCCCATCTCCTGTTCTTTGATAGGCTACCAAGAAAGAACACATTTGCCCAGCTAAGCCCACTTAAAACTTATTGGGAGACAAAGACATATAGAAACAAGTACAGTACATTTAATTAGGTCCAATTTGTTTATTTTTGCTTTTATTTCCATTACTCTGGAAGGCAAGTCATAGAGGATCCTGCTATGATTTATGATAGAGAGCGTTTTGCCTATGTTCTCTTCTAGGAGTTTTATAGTTTCTGGCCTTACATTTAGATCTTTAATCCATTTTGAGTTTATTTTTGTGTATGGTGTTAGAAAGAGTTCTAGTTTCATTCTTTTACAAGTGATTGACCAGTTTTCCCAGCACCACTTGTTAAAGAGATTGTCTTTTCTCCATTGTATATTCTTGCTTCCTTTGTCAAAGATAAGGTGTCCATAGGTGTGTGGATTTATCTCTGGGCTTTCTATTTTGTTCCATTGATCTATGTTTCTGTCTTTGTGCCAGTATCATACTGTCTTGATGACTGTTGCTTTGTAGTATAGCCTGAAGTCAGGTGGGTTGATTCCTCCAGGTCCATTCTTCTTTCTCAAGATTGCTTTGACCATTAGAGGTTTTTTGTATTTCCATACAATTTGTGAAATTATTTGTTCTAGTTCTCTGAACTACCAACTACCATTGGTAGCTTGATAGGGACTGCATAAGCAAGGTGAAAAGACAGCCTTCAGAATGGGAGAAAATAATAGCAAACAAAGCAACTGACAAAGAATTAATCTCAAAAATATACAAGCAACTCCTGCAGCTCAATTCCAGAATAATAAACTATCTAATAAAAAAATGGGCCAAAGAACTAAACAGACATTTCTCCAAAGAAGACACACAGATGGCTAACAAACACATGAAAAGATGTTCAACATCACTCATTATGAGAGAAATGCAAATCAAAACCACAATGAGGTACCATCTCACACCGGTCAGAATAGCTGCTATAAAAAAGTTTATAAACAATAAATGCTGGAGAGGGTGTGGATAAAAAGGAACCCTCTTACACTGTTCGTGGGAATGCAAACTAGTACAGCCACTATGGAGAATAGTGTGGAAGTTCCTTAAAAAACTGGAAATAGACCCAGCAATCCCACTGCTGGGCATACACACCAAGGAAACCAGAAATGAAAGAGACACATGTACCCCAATGTTCATTGCAGCACTGTTTACAATAGCCAGGACATGGATGCAGCCTAGCTGTCCATTGGCAGACGAATGGATAAGAAAGCTGTGGTACACATACACAATGAAATATTACTCAGCTATTAAAAATAATTCATTTGAATCAGTTCTAATGAGGTGGATGAAACTGGAGCCTATTATACAGAGTGAAGTAAGTCAGAAAGAAAAACACCAATACAGTATATTAATGCATATATATGGAATTTAGAAAGATGGTAACAATGACCCTATATGCGAGACAGCAAAACAGACACAGATGTAAAGAACAGATTTTTGGACTCTGTGGGAGAAAGCGAGGGTGAGATGGTTTGAGAGAATGGCATTGAAACATGTATATTATCATATGTGAAATAGATCGCCATTTCAGGTTCAATGCATGAGGCAGGGTGCTCAGCGCTGTTGCACTGGGATGACCCTGAGGGATGGAATGGGGAGGGAGGTGGGAGGGAGGGTCAGGATGGGGAACACACGTACACCCATGGCTGATTCATATGAATGTATGGCAAAAACCACCACAATATTGTAAAGTAATTAGCCTCCAATTAAAAAAAAAAGAAAAGAAACAAGTACAATAAGTCAAATATTTGCCCAGCTGACTTTTTCTGTCAAGTTGGTCTGTATATGGGTGGCAATTTTCTCTTCAAGCTCCTTCTGGCCCTTCGTTTACTACTTAAAACATTTTCATTCCCATCAAAAAGCATTTATTAAGCACTTAGCAATCACTGTATTGCAAGTGAAATCACAGTTGCAAAGTAGATTAGTGCAAAAGGGCTGTATGCTTTGTTACTAAAGAAAGATTAAAAGCTTTGTTTAACCTATATCTTATGTTAGGACAATAGTTGTAATATCAATCTTTTTCCATTCAGTTTGAATGATTAATATGGTTTGAATGATTAATATGGTGACAGAGGCCTAGACAGTAGAAACACAAGGGTAACCATGACAATGTCCCTGCTATCACCTGCAGCTTCAGGGAGCCCTGAGTTTGCTTACCATCTTTCCTTTCAACAGGAAATATCAGGAGGTCAAGTATTTCCTGCCTTGGAATTAGGCTCTTCCATGTCCCCTGGAGAAGGAAATGGCAATCCACTCCAGTACTATTGCCTGGAAAATCCCATGGACAGAGGAGCCTGGTAGGCTACAGTCAATGGGGTCACAAAGAATCAGACATGACTGAGTGACTTCACTTTCACTTTCATGTCCTTAAGGCAGGGGTGCTGATTATGACATCTTTTTTTTTTTTTTCTAGATTTACTTGCTTTATTTGACATCAGTAACTTGTCTGATTTCTTTCAGTTTTCTCACCTGACTTCTTGGTTTTAAAAGCTTAGTTTAATTTTGTTTCTTAATAATCACTATTCTTTTTTACCAAGGTGACAAATGATTTTTGCAGATGCAATTTGGGATGTCCCAAATTACAGTTGAGGTGTGAACCATGCTTCCAAGTATTATATTTGATAGCTTGCTAACTTGTTATCTATAGCAAGTTAGCAAGCTATCAAATATCTTATTATACTAGGTAGCAAGTTAGCAAGAAATTTAATATGTTTCCTTGATACTCATCTCCCTCCCAAGCTCCCTTTTTTATTTTTAAAATTTATTTATTTAATATTTTATTGTCCAAGGTTTTTATTTCAATCCATAAATTCTTTTCAACCTGCCTTTTGTATTCCAAAGGCCAGTCCTGCTTGTTCCTTTATTCTTGCCAGCTCTATTGCTATTATATTTCTTACAATTAAACAATGCCTAACATAATTCCCCAGAGAAGGCAATGGCACCCCACTCCAGTACTCTTGCTTGGAAAATCCCATGGACGGAGGAGCCCGTTAGGCTGCAATCCATGGGGTCGCTAAGAGTCAGACACGACTGAGCGACTTCACTTTCACTTTTCACTTTCATGCATTGAAGAAGGAAATGGCAACCCACTCCAGTGTTCTTGCCTGGAGAACTCCAGGGACGGGGGAGCCTGGTGGGCTGCCGTCTATTGGGTCCAACAGAGTCGGAAACGACTGAAGTGACTTAGCATAGCATAACATAATTCCTATGGCTAAAACATCTTGTTTAAATCTAATCTGTAGAGACTTCTAGCTCAAGGATAATGGGGTACCTCTTACTAGAAGAGTGCCTGAGGTCAGCTGTCTTCTCCCCTCTTCCTCTTCTTTTTAATATCAACTCACTAAGGAATTAGAGCTGCTATGAGGTCTAAAAAAAAATGTTTCCCATTTTTTATTTAGTAATATTTTAAGTTGGGTTTCCCTGCTGGCTCAGATGGTAAAGAATCTGCCTGTAATGTAGGAGACAGGGTTCAACCCTGGGTCGAGAAGATCCACTGGAGAATGGAATGGCAACCCACTCCAGTATTCTTGCCTGGAGAATTCCATGGACAGAAGAGCCTGGTGGGTTGCAGTCCATGGG
The DNA here is from genome assembly GCF_032452875.1 of Bos javanicus. Classification (NCBI taxonomy): domain Eukaryota; kingdom Metazoa; phylum Chordata; class Mammalia; order Artiodactyla; family Bovidae; genus Bos; species Bos javanicus. Next base: position 56,132,836 of record NC_083868.1, on the reverse strand, counting down.
ATCACAGAGTCAGACATGACTGAGCAACTAACACACACACACACAATATTTTAAGTTATAAAAATGAGAAGTAATATATGCCCATTTTGTTAAGTTGGGAATTTGGACTCATCATTTTGATGGGGTTATCAGATAAAATACAGGATTTAATGAAGTTTAAAGTTATGGCAGAAAGTGAAGAGGAACTAAAATGCCTCTTGATGAAAGTGAAAGAGGAGAGTGAAAAAGTTGGCTTAAAGCTCAACATTCAGAAAACTAAGATCATGGCATCTGGTCCCATCACTTCATGGGAAATAGATGGGGAAATAGTGGAAACAGTGTCAGACTTTATTTTTTTGGGCTCCAAAATCACTGCAGATGGTGATTGCAGCCATGAAATTAAAAGACGCTTACTCCTTGGAAGGAAAGTTATGACCAACCTAGATAGCATATTCAAAAGCCAACTTTGCCAACAAAGGTCAGTGTAGTCAAGGCTATGGTTTTTCCAGTGGTCATGTTTGGATGTGAGAATTGGACTGTGAAGAAAGCTGAGCACTGAAGAATTGATGCTTTTTAACTGTGGTGTTGGAGAAGACTCTTGAGAGTCCCTTGGACTGCAAGGGGATCCAACCAGTCCATTCTAAAGGAGATCAGCCCTGGGTGTTCTTTGGAAGGAATGACGCTAAAGCTGAAACTCCAGTACTTTGGTCACCTCATGCGAAGAGTTGACTCATTGGAAAAGACTCTGATGCTGGGAGGGATTGGGGGCAGGAGGAGAAGGAGACGACAGAAGATGAGATGGCTGGATGGCATCACCGACTCGATGGATGTGAGTTTGAGTGAACTCTGGGAGATGGTGTTGGACAGGGAGGCCTGGAGTGCTGCAATTCATGGGGTTGCAGAGAGTTGGACACAACTGAGTGACTGAACTGAACTGAAAGTTTAAAATTTAATAAAGTTAAGTAAATGAAGTTTCAGATAAACAACTATATATATTTGATGTATATGTGTGTGTGTGTATATATATATATATATATGTATGTATATATGTATGTATGTACATATGTATATATGTATATATATATGTATATATATGTATATACACACACACACACACACATATATATATATATATGTAAGTCCCAAGTAACATTTGGGAAATCTAGTACTAAATATTATTTATTGTTCATCTGAAATTCAAGTTTAACTGGAAATTCTATATTTAATGTTGCTAAATCCGGCAACGCCACCCCTTGTGCTGGTGGACTTCAAAACTGCCCACAGATACTGGTTGCTTGTTAAAAAGCCACTACCTTCTCCAGCGTTGGTGCAGCCAAAGTTGGAGGCAACCAGAAGTATGGTAATCATTTAGAATGGCTGGTGTCTAAGAAGAGGAAGCTTGTGATGAACTTTATGTTCCTGTAGCTTCTGCATCAGTCAGGGCAGATTACTGTTTACTGATTGTTTCAGATTTCAAGGAAGGATCATCTTACTCCCTAACACCTTCCTCACTGCTCTACTAGGTCAATAGTGTTTCATGGTAAAATTATCCTGAGGCCCTTATATTCTAGCTTTTTGGATTCATTCACATAATTACTTCAGGAAGCCACTGCCTGCCTGTGGAAAGATTGATATAGGACAGGTTCACCTATGTAGAACCTGTCTTTTGTCAGGCATGTCATCTGGTCCCAGCCTTTTCTGTCTCTGTGGTGACTTTACTTTTATTTTTGTCTTTTCTGGTCACTAGGCTTCTGTTGGGGTTATGGTCATCTATTCTCACAGATTTCAATTATCTTGATTTTGGAGCAAAATGGTTTGAGCTCTGGTACTGTCATATGGAAGAAAGCCACTAATTGTACGCAAATGTGGTTCCCTCTGGAAATTTTAAAGACACAGATAATATCAGGAATTTATCTTAAAAAGGTAGGAAGAGCAATAGATGGGTAGAGTGAGGGATAAAAGAAGAGAGGAAGGGAGGGAGAGAGGGAAGAAGAGAGTGAGAGAGACAGAAAGGAAGGAGGAAGAGAAAGAAAAAAAATAGAAAGTTCTACTTTCTCCTCACTGGGAATTAAAAAAATGGAAGAAAGCAAAAACTTGAAGTTCACTGGACATAGTTAAACCATAAAATGCAATACATTTTTAAATTTGGGGAAAACAGAGCAACACTGATCTCAAATCCAGCTACGGTCCCCTGTGTGTGTGTATGTGTGTGCGTGTATCTGTGGTTATTCTGTGGGGGTGTATATATATTCAGATATACAAATAAGCTCATACTCTACAATTTATTTTCAAATCTTCATTTTCCACTTAATATTATATTTTTCCATATAACTAGAAGTGGCTCAGTGGTAAAGAATCCACTTGCAATGCAGGAGAGTCAGTTTCAATCCCTGGGTCAGGAAAATCCCCTGGAGAAGGAAATGCCAATCCACTTCAGTATTTTTGCCTGGGAAACCCATGGACAGTGGAACCTGACAGGCTACAGTTCATGGGGTTGCAAAGAGTCAGACATGACTTGGTGACTAGACAACAAAAACAACATAATTAAAAATACTTCTAAAATATTATTTTAATAGCTAGGAAATATGCTATTAATTATAATAATAATTATATTTAACCAATCATTTATTTTATACACTTAAGGTATTTTAATGTACCATCTTATGGCTAATCTTTGCATATATCTTTATTTCCTTAGAATAAATTATCAGCAGTAGAATTTCTAGAAATGAGTAAAACAGGATTTTATTGTGAATAATTTTAGATTTACAGAGGAGTTGCAAAGATGGTATAGAAAGTTCTCTTCAGCCAGCTTTCCCTAATGTACATCTTATATAACCATGGCACATTTACCAATACTAAGAAATCACCGTTGATAAACATTAAGTTGAACTACAGCATTAACATCCTTTTATTGTTCCAGATTGCAATCCATGTTACTAAGTTGCATTTAGTTATTATGTCTCCTTAATCTTTTCCAAATTGCTTTTCATGACCTTGACACTTTCAGAGTACAAAGTTAGCTATTTTGTAGAAGGTCCCTCAGTTTGAATTTGTCTGATGTTTTCTCATTATTAGACAGCTAATGTGACCATATTGCTTAAGGTTTTGACCTATACATTTGAAACTGTGTTGTATATAAGTGATAGGCTGGTTGAAAGAAGTTGTTGAAATCAGTAAATTTATTAAAATAATATATACATACTTTATTCATTTTACTTGCTTTATGTATTTCATGTGCCAGCATTTCAGTTTTGAGCCAAAGTTTTACCTGTTTTGTTTTCTTGTTCTGAATAGCCTTTATTTCATAAATCACAACTGTAATTAATAAATCATTTATGATTCTAGCTTCACTTTGCTTAAAATGAAGAAAGAACCTAAAACACTTGAAAGCAGCTTTTCAAAATTTTTGCATTCTTTTGCATCTGATTCACCTACTTTTGATAGCAATTTTCTTCTTTGAAAATTTATATTCATTGAATCTTTTCAAAACACTTGGTTTCCATTGAAAAAACAAAATATTTTCATTCCATCAAATTATATATTTATTAAATAATAATTAAAATAATGAATAGAATTGAAATGATTGAGTTTAGAAAAAACATAATCCTCTTGATAAACTCCTTTGGGTTACTAAACAGCAAGAAAGCAGCAATACTTAGGTGAATTCTAGAGAAGCTCCCTAGCTTCAAGGGCTTCCCTGGAGGCTCAGATGGTAAAGAGTTTGTCTGCAATGCAGACGACCTGGGTTTGATCCTTGGGTTAGGAAGAGTCCTTGGGGAAGGGAATGGTTACCCACTCCAGCATTCTTGCCTGGAGAATTCCATGAACAGAAGAGCTCTGCAGTCCATGGGGTTACAGAGTTGGACATGACTGAGTGACTAACACAACAACCACCCCAGCTTCAAGCATTCACTGTGCAGATGGTACTAGACTGTGCTTTACAGAGAGCATGATGGGTGCTGGTTAACTCAGAAAACTGGTTAAAAGAAGCAAGTTAAGGAGCTGCTGATGTATTGGCAGGATGTCATTCAGTAAAGCTACAATCTATTTATGTTCCAGTTACCTGATAGGAGAATTTCTATTTCCTCACCTTTGATAACACTAAATAATAGTATGTCAAGCTAGATTTTAAAGAAATAATGTATATTGATAGTAGAAAATTATATTTTGGTGATTACAAATGAGACTGAATTTTCTTTTTATCATTTTACTTATTGATCATCTGTGTTTCTTTGTTTATGATATCGATATATTTCTACACAGTTAGGAACCCAAATTACAGACCTGCCTTTATTTGAAGGTTTTTAGACTGTGACTAGCAATAGGAGAGGCATTCAGCATGGAGCTTAGAAGCAACATATCTGGATAAACCTTGCAACTTGTAGCTTTATGATCTGTCACTTCTGTCCCTTGCCTCTCTCACATCCCCTCCCACTACTCTCCTCTTTGCTGGTCTTTGTACTGTTCTTGGAACACACTGAGCACATTCCCACCCAAGGGCCTTTCTGTGGGCTACTCCCTTTGCTAGGGACATTCTTTCCCTGCTTATCTGTAGGGTTAGCCCCCTTACCTCCTCCAATTCTTTGCTCAGAAGTCACCTTTGCACTGGAGTCTGTATTGATTACCCTGCTTAAAATTGTAACCTACCACCCATACCACTTCTGGCTCCCTTTACTTTTTCTTTTTTTTCTGTAGCACCTATAAATTTCCTTATTCTATATCACTCATTTGTTTGGTTTTTGGCTGCTCTGCACAGCTTGCAGTATCTTATTCCCCAACCAGGGATTGAACTCATAACCCCTACAGTGGAAGCATCAAGTCCTAACCACTTGATTGTTAGGGAAGTCCCTCTTTATCATTTACTTGTTTGTCACATATATTATTTAATTCTACCTCCCATTGCTAGAATGAAATGGCACATGGCAAACACCCAGTAAATATTTGTTAAATAAATGAAGTAAATTAAAAAGAAGGCCTTCAGGTATGCAAGAGAAAGATACAGAAAAGGGAAGTCCCTACTGGGGTAATCTATCTGGAAAAACAGAACGGTTTCATTCAGAGCCATTTGAATGTGTTGCCGCCCTCTTTGCTGTTTATCCTATAGGAGTGACTTTGGTTACCATCTTGCTGTGTGCTCACATTACCTCTTTTTTGTGTGCTTGAAGTGGGAGGAGCAAACTTCTCTGGTGTCTTATCCTGAAAGTGCACTAATTGCATCATGAGTAGCCCCACCCTCGTGACCTAATCTAACCCTAATTACCTCCTAAAAGCTCCATCTCCAAAAATAGAGCAATATAAACATTCAGTGGGTAACACTGGGTGACCAGGACCCTGTGTTCTGTGGCCCCATGAGTGAGAAGCTTTAGAAAACACATCCCAAACCATTCTTTCAGAGCTCACCAAGCAGGTTATTTGGCTTAAGGCGATGATCTGTTTTTCCCCAATCCTCAGAGGAAAAAGCCAGAGAAATTGCTGTAGGCAAGAGCAGAGTTGGTCCTCATTTTCTTTCAATTCACTGAGACTATTAAGATTTTATTTTTAAGTTTAAAGAATTTTTAAGGATGTTTTGTTTTAAACACTAATAGGAAACTAGAAGTTCAGTTTTGTTTATGACAAAGAAAGCCACAAAAAACATCTTGCCTCTATACTAACAAGAGGAAGAATCCAGATAGTCCAAAAGAGCCTATTTTTCCTTAAACTTGTCAGAGAACCAAAGTTACAAGGCAGCTAAGGGAACTGGATCTTATGGAGCCTGGTGTGCTGCAGTCCATAGGGTTGCATAGGGTTGGCCATGACTTAGTGACTGAACAACAACAGCAAGCCCCTTTGAAGAGGGATGGGACACACAAACTTTTACTTTTAGCAGAGCAAGGGAGGAAGGGGTGGCTTTCAGGGAAGCAACTAAGAAGAAATCAGCTAAAATGTCAATAAATACCTACAAGCCATGTGTGGGCTAGCATATCAGTTTAGGGTAACTGGGAGCTTGGTTTACAAGTGGAATTCAGTCTTTCAAAATTCCTGGATGCTCACAAGAAAGATAAGTGTCAGGGCAGGAGACCAGAGAGTCACCGTTGGAGCCTTAGAAACTAGGGAATGTCTGGTTGCCACGGGAATAGAGGCAGGAGCACTGAAAGGCCCCATTCCCAAGGCTGAGGTGCACAGACTCTCTACCTAACTTTGGGGCTAGACTAGGAGAATCATGAACTACCCGCACTCCCACTGCAACAAGCAACAGTAGTCTACTGCTGAGGCAGGGGGCCAGTGCTTGGGGTGAAATATCCTCTGGGATGCACGTGTGTAGGGACTGATGAAAGCTGCGGGTGGAACAGGAACGCTGAGAGAAGCTCTCCAGCACTTCCAGGTTAGCGAGCCTGGTTCACAAGAGGAATTCATAGTCTTTTCCTCTGGAGAGGAATCTGAAGACTGGTGCACAGAGATAACGACAGAAACAATACAGGTCAAACAGGGCTTTTAGCTGGGCTGTAGCAGGGATGAGAAGGTACCTATCTGATGATACATCTTTTCAATCTTTCCTGCCTCACTCTTGGCTCAAGGCTTTTGATTTTAACAAAATGAGTGTTTGAAAGTTTTGGTTACTCCATGGTTGGCAGCCACAAAACAGTGAGGGCCTCCCACAGAGTAGCCCAAGTGGTGAGATGGTGAGTTGGAAAATGGAGAGTGTGGGGAGGACTGTTAACAATTATTTGCTGCACTCATATGCTTAGTCCTCAGATTTACCATAAGCTGTAACATTCCGTGATTTCTTTTAAAAGTATTTAGTCAAGGTTTGTTTGTTTTTAGTATTCATTTATTTTTATTTATTCATTTGGCTGTGCCAGGTCTTAGTTGCGGCATGTGGGATCTAGGATCTAGTCCCCTGACAGGGGAACGCCCCCTGCCTTGGAAGCTCAGAGTCTTGGCCATTGGACCACCAGTGCAGTCCCTAACATTTCATGATTCTAAATCAAACTTTGTGAGCAATTATTTTTCTGCCCATGAGAAAGAAAGAATCTAATTTTAGAAGTCCTTTGTCTGTTTCTGCCTGTTGCTGTGGTGGTTGTGGTTTGATTTTCGTATCCATCGCCTGGTCCTTGTACCAACATTCATGGTAGTGTGACTAGACTAAGTGGTTATGGCCAGAGTGAATTATAGGCAAATTCATTTATCATTGTTTCCAGTGGGATCATCTTTTTCAAAAATTACATGCTGGAAAACATGTGCAGCCAATTTGGCTTTATGAAACTTTTGCTAAGAAAATCAATACATATCACATAGACGATGTTAAATGTTAAGGGTATTTCTTTAAACATTTCCCTAGATTCTCCAGAATGTTCTTTAGCAATTATTCTATGAATTCAATAAACATTCACAAGAGGACATAGCATAGTTGAAGAGACAATTCATTTTTCAAGGTTAAATTGACTTATAACGCCTTCTTAGAAGGCCCTCTACTTTATATTCTACATGTAAACATAACTGCACAGTTAGGAAACACAAACTTAAATATGTTGATTACAAAATAATTTCTAGCACTTCATACATGAAGTGCCCAAGATTTAAACTTCAAATTTAATACAACACATGTTCAACAGAGGGACAAAAAATAATCAGTAACATTTACTGATACAGTTCTTCAGAATTTCAACTGAAAATTGATTCAGTTGATTACTGAATCAAACTTGGAATTCAAGATTACCTTGAATTTGTAACAGATGAGATTTTAAAAAAAAATCAAAAAGTAACAACCACCTCAAAATTTTTTCCATTTAAATAATGAGTTAAAAGCAACTGACAGTTTGATTTGTTTATAAATTAGGCTTGTTCTATGAAAAATAGAAAAAAAAAAAAAGTCCTCAATCTTAACTTCCTTCATATCCTAGAACTGGAAAAAAGATAACATAAGCAAGTTAACATTTTTGTTTGTTTGTAGGTGATGATATGGTCCTAAAAATAGAGGCAATTGCTACCTATATTAGAGCTTTAATGGAAGAATGTGATGGTCTGTCAGTATGCAAGGAAACAGTCAGAAGGATAAAAGAGAAAGAAAAAAGGAAAGCCCATGGCATTGGTTCTCTCTGTCCTCCTGTCTTCAGATAAAAGTGGTCACCAAACGAAAGTTGGTGAGATTATAAACCTTGCTTTTCTATGTCTTCCAAAGGGCAAGGATGGTCTTTTCTATCTGGACTTTTTTGTTTTTAAAAATAGCCCTGGGTCATCTTTATTTTCTATATCGACACAGCACAAGTTTTATTCATTGGCCACAGAATGGAGACGTGTGAACTAAGTTCACAGATCAGTATCTCACCTACCTGTCGAGAGGGATTTACTTTTTCTGGATCTTCTTTTTAAGGTCTCTTAATAGGTATAAAAATATAATAGGTAGTTAGATTGATTGCTGGAGTCCATATAGCATTTTAGAGTTAGCTCTTGTGATAAAGACTACTTGCTTCAAGAATTAGTTTGTTACACACTTTACAAGTAGAACTTCAGTTTCATTCTAGTGTAATTTGAACAGCTAGCAAGTTTTGTATACATTTTTATTCATTTTTTTTTCATTCTTATCATACTTTTCCTTTCTGAGTACAAGAATAATACATATTCATTATATAGAACCCAAATATTACAGAAATATGTCTACTACAAACTTTCCCAAAGACATGAATTGTTTAGGTTATGTAGTTTAAAATCGTCTGATGACAGCCTGTGTTAGGGAGAAAGATAATATATATAGACAAATAGAATGCAGTTTGGTTTCTTAGAAATTACCACAAGATATGTGGTCCTAAAGTTTAATATATCTTTTCTGATCCTTCTTACACCTCATTCGGAGTCTATTCCCCCATTTTAAGTTATGATACCACTATTTTCAATCCAATGAGCTCCAGGCTCAGCTCAGAGATTCAATCATGCTGTCAGAAGTTGCCCCAAACAAATTCATTTTGTCTAAATTTTAGATCTTGGCTCATTAAAAATACCTTTACCTTCCAAATGATAAAAAAATATATAGGCCAAAAAGAAGACATTAGAACGGAAAAGTTTTTGGTTTAATAGCATCCATTTAAAATTTACTAAAAGTTAATCAAATAATATTTAAACAAATTATACTTAATAATTTTATTATTCTGCTTCTGTAAAGTAAGACCATATCTATCTGGAATTTAGTTAACCAGCAACCTCACTCACTCATAACATAGCCTGAAATTAAAAATAAACCAAAGTAGTTCACATAAACAAAAGTTCTTGATCCTTTATTTATAGATGGCCTCCTCAGGTGCTCTCAAAAAAACAATTTGCTCTTATGTAGCACATATTTTTACTAAGTTTTATAGAGTCTATGATTTTAATAAGCTTGGCAGTCTGGCTTATAATCCTCTCCTAGGTTAGAAGAAACACATCAAGAGAGGAGAGAGGAGCATCTACCTTCAAAGACACTGGCAACTGTAAGAAATAAGAATTGTAAGCTTGAAAAAAATTTTAAAAAATTAAAAATATATAAATAACAGACCTAATTATTAAAAAAAATTGATTTAGGTTTGGAGTTATAAGTCCTTGAGTGGTCCATGGTAGACTCTAAGAATGACAAAAACCTCCCTTAACACACCCAAGGTCTTTGTAGAATAACTCATTAACCATACTGAATTAACTGCAACCTAGCTCTTTTTTGAAGGTAAAAGATCTCTTCCAGGTTCTCTCAACTCTCTCAGTAGAAAATAGGTACTTACTACTTTAGTCTCCTCTTAGTTTTCAAAAAACGAAGATCATGGCATCTGGTCCCATCACTTCTTGGCAAACAGATGGGGAAACAATGGACACAGTGACAAACTTTATTTTCTTGGGCTCCATAATCACTGCAGACGGTGACTGCAGCCATGAAATTAAAAGACGCCTGCTCCTTGGAAGAAAAGCTATGACCAGCCTAGACAGCATATTAAAAAGCAGAGACATTACTTTGCCAACAAAGGTCCATCTAGTCAAAGCTATGGTTTTTCCAGTAGTCATGTATAGACGTGAGAGTTGGACTATAAGGAAAGCTGAGCCCCGAGGAATTGATGCTTTTGAAAGGTGGTGTTGGAGAAGACTATTGAGAGTCTCTTGGCCACCAAGGAGAACCAACCAGTCCATTCTAAAGGAAATCAGTCCTGAATATTCATTGGAAGGACTGATGCTGGAAGCTGAAGCTCCGATACTTTGGCCACCTATGTGAACAGCCAACTCACTGGAAAAGACCCTGGTGCTGGGAGAGATTGAGGGTAGGAAGAGAAGGTGACAGAGAATGAGATGGTTGGATGGCATCATGGACTCAATGGACATGAGTCAGAAAATTCCAGAAGACAGTGGAGGATGGGGAAGCCTGGTGTGCTGCAGTTCATGGGGTCACAAAGAGTCAGACATAACTTAGTGACTGAACAACAATCTGGTAATTAGTATGACACAGTAGTAAGAATAGTAACTTTTGATTCAAGCAGATGTGGTTTTGAATGCAGCCTTGTTATCAAAACCTCTATAACCTGGAGTTAATTAACTTCAGTGAACTCCAGTTGAATCATCTGTCAAATGAGGATAATGTAATATTATTATAGGGATACTGTGAAAATTTAATACGAAAATGTCTAACCATGCATAGTGTACAGTAAGTGTCCATTATGCCATTATAAACTAGTTACTCTCATCCTCTTCTAGTCACTCTCAACTGCTGACTTTCTGATTATTTCATAACCATGGAAGCTTTGGCACCTGGCTCACTGGCTTCCTTTCCACCTTAGTGCCTGATATCATCCAGTCAATATTGTTATGCCATTATTCCTTCACTGCTTTTCAGCATCCCATTGTCATGTGTTGACTTGTGCCTTGATATCAGTCAGATCTGTTTTATTTCACTATTTCCTAAGTATGCTCTACATCTGAAATTTTAAATTACAAGTAATGCTCTTTCTAATTATTGCTTCCTTTTCCTCTACTTTCATTCTTTACTTACATCTATATTTATTTTTCATAAAGCATTATAATCTCTAGTCAAATAGCTGCTTAATCACTTTCCAATATATTAATTTCACTTTCTTACTTTTTTCCTAGCCAGTCTACACCTGGTGACTCAAGACTTCAAACACTCATGCAGTGCTCTCTTCTCTCTTGCCCCTTGTCCTTTTAATGTACCCACTCCAAAAATTCCTGATCTATGTACAATCTAGATTTTCTGTTCATACAAGTCCTTTAACATATATACTCACTGCAAATTTTCTTTCAATCTATGTCCTGTTTATTCATTTTCTTAAATAGTGTCTTTTGATGAGCAGAAGTTTAAAATTATAAAGTCAAGCTATCACATTTTGGGGGACTTCCTTGGTGGTCCAGTGGTTAAGAATCTGCCTTGCAATTCAGGGGATGTGAGTTCAATCCCTGGTTGGGGAACTAAGACCCACATGCTGCAGAGCATCTAAGATCCAACACAGTGAAAATAAATAAATATATTTTTAAAAAACTTTCAAATTTTTGCATGTGGTTAGTGTTTTCTGTGCCCTAAGAAATCTTTGCCTACTCCATAGTAACAAAGAATTTCTCATATATTTTTCAAAAGTGGAAGTTTAGCTTTTATGTTTAGGTCAGAAATCCATGTCTAATTACTGTGTATTGTGGGATGTAGGGGAAACAGTTTTTTGTCCCCATATACTTAGTTGTTTTGGCATCATCTGTTGAAAAAACTTTTCTGTCCTCACTGAATTATTATGGCACCTGTATGGAAAAGTAATTGATCAAATATGTGCATCTCATTATGGATGCCCTATTCTATAATGTTCATCTATTTGCCTAAATTTATGGCAACCCACTCCAGTATTCTTGCCTGGAAAATCTCATGGACAGAGCATCCTGGTAGCTACAGTCCATGGGGTCACAAAGAGTCAGACACAACTGAGCAACTGAGCATGCATGCCACTACCCTATTAGAAAACACATCTCTATGGATCCTTTGCATCTCTGCAAGGTTTGTAAACAGAGGTACTGATGGCCTTTGTTCTGGAATATCTTTTTAAGGGTAAGAGATAGTGTCTCCCTCTAGAATAAAAGGCAGACTTATTTATTGTCTATTACAGTAAATATAATAAAGGTAATGTCTCCTTCCTAGGCAAAGGCCAGGCAGGCTTACTGCCTTTTATAAAAAGATTTGGGTTCCCTAAACTCAGGGTGATGCCATCCAGCCATCTGATCCTCTGTCATCCCCTTCTCCTCCTGCCTTAACTCAATGGACATGAGTTTGAGTAAGCTCCAGGAGTTGGTGATGGATGGGAAGCCTGGTGTGCTGTAGTCCATGGTGTCACAAAGAGTCGGACACGACTGAGTGACTGAGCTGAACTGAAACTCATGGTTCATTTCCTGTAAATGCACTCTACTGTGAGTACAGTTATCAACTGACACTGTTAGTGATATCCTGTAGGAATCAGTCCCCAGAGAACTGACATTAACCACTGCTGATACTCTGGCTTTAGCTATTACCATGAATAATAAAATATTTTATCTCTGACCCTGGTCTCTTATGTCTTTTGCCAGGATCCTTGAAACAGTGGCAGACTATAAGATCCAGCATGTTCTCTGTCTTGGTGAATACTCCATGGTTATGTGTGATTCTCCTATTGTTGAATGTAGTATTCTATAAAACCAATTTGCTTAAGTTGGTAGCTGCTGCTGCTGCTAAGTTACTTCAGTCGTGTCCAACTCTGTGTGACCCCATAAACCGCAGCCCACCAGGCTCCCCCGTCCCTGGGATTCTCCAGGCAAGAACACTGGAGTGGGTTGCCATTTCCTTCTCTAATGCATGAAAATGAAAAGTGAAACGGAAGTCGCTCAGTCGTGTCTGACTCTTCACGACCCCATGGACTGCAGCCCACCAGGCTCCTCCATTCATGGGATTTTCCAGGCAAGAGTACTGGAGTGGGACGCTATCACCTTCTCCGAGTTGGTAGCTACTATTGCTCAAATCTTCCATGTAGTTACTACTCCCCCAGTATAGTTGTTCTATTAATGACTCAGAGAGTCATTAATATATTTTCACAGTATTTCTTTTCCCATGCTTTTACTTTTAATGCTCTGCATCTATTTATTTCAATGACATTTCCTTTAAAAAGAATATATCAGTTCAGTTCAGTCACTCAGTCGTGTCCAATTCTTTGCAACCCCATGGACTGCAGCATGCCAGGCCCCCCTGTCCATTACCAATTCCTGGAGTTTACTCAAACTCATGTCTATTGAGTCGGTGATGTCACCCAACCATCTCATCCTCTGTCATCCCCTTTTTCTCCTGCCTTCAATCTTTCCCAGCATCAGGGTCTTTTCAAATGAGTCAGCTCTTCACATCAGGTGGCCAAAGTATTGGAGTTTCAGCTTCAACATCAGTCCTTCCAATGAATAGTCAGGACTGATTTCCTTTAGGATAGACTGTTTTGATCTCCTTGCAGTCCAAGGGACTCTCAAGAGTCTTCTCCAATACTACAATTCAAAAGCATCAATTCTTCAGTGCTCAGCTTTCTTTATAGTCCAACTCTCACATTCATACATGACCACTGCAAAAACCATAGCTTGTCTAGATGGACCTTTGTTGGCAAAGTAATGTCTCTGCTTTTTAATATGCTGTCTAGGTTGGTCATAACTTTTCTTCCAAGGAGCAAGTCTTTTAATTTCACAGCTGCAATCACCATTTGCAGTAATTTTCAGATCAGATCAGATCAGTTCAGTCACTCAGTCGTGTCTGACTCTTTGCAACCCCATGAATCGCAGCACGCCAGGCCTCCCTATCCATCACCAACTTACAGAATTCACTCAGACTCACGTCCATCGAGTCAGTGATGCCATCCAGCCATCTCATCCTCTGTCGTCCCCTTCTCTTCTTGCCTCAATCCCTCCTAGCATCAGAGTCTTTTCCAATGAGTCAACTCTTCGCATGAGGTGGCCAAAGTACTGGAGTTTCAGCTTTAGCATCATTCCTTCCAAAGAAATCCCAGGGCTGATCTCCTTCAGAATGGACTGGTTGGATCTCCTTGCAGTCCAAGGGACTCTCAAGAGTCTTCTCCAACACCACAGTTCAAAAGCATCAATTCTTCGGTGCTCAGCCTTCTTCACAGTCCAACTCTGACATCCATACATGACCACAGGAAAAACCATAGCCTTGACTAGATGAACCTTTGTTGGCAAAGTAATGTCTCTGCTTTTGAATATGTTATCTAGGTTGGTCATAACTTTCCTTCTAAGGAGTAAGCCTTTTTTAATTTCATGGCTGCAGTCACCATCTGCAGTGATTTTGGAGCCCAGAAAAATAAAGTCTGACACTGTTTAGAGATCAAATTGCCAACATCCGCTGGATCATGGCCACGTTGAAGGTCAGGAAGGGGGGCAGTGAGGAGATACACTTCGTCCAAGGTAAGGAGCAATGGCTGCGCTTTGCTGGAGCAGCCGTGAAGAGATACCCGACGCCCAAGGTAAGAGAAACCCAAGTAAGATGGTAGGTGTTGCAAAGAGGGCATCAGAGGGCAGACACACTGAAACCATACTCACAGAAAACTAGTCAATCTAATTACACTAGGACCACAGCCTTGTCTAACTCAATGAAACTAAGCCATGCCATGTGGGGCAACCCAAGATGGGCGGGTCATGGTGGAGAGATCTGACAGAATGTGGTCCCCTGGAGAAGGGAATGCCAAACCACTTCAGTATTCTTGCCTTGAGAGCCCCATGAACAGTATGAAAAGGCAAAATGATAGGATACTGAAAGAGAAACTCCCCAGGTCAGTAGGTGCCCAATATGCTACTGGAGATCAGTGGAGAAATAACTCCAGAAAGAATGAAGGGATGGAGCCAAAGCAAAAACAATACCCAGCTGTGGATGTGACTGGTGATAGAAGCAAGGTCTGATGCTGTAAAGAGCAATATTGCATAGGAACCTGGAATGTCAGGTCCATGAATCAAGGCAAATTGGAAGTGGTCAAACAAGAGATGGCAAGAGTGAACGTTGACATTCTAGGAATCAGCGAACTGAAATGGACTGGAATGGGTGAATTTAACTCAGATGACCATTATATCTACTACTGCGGGCAGGAATCCCTCAGAAGAAATGGAGTAGCCATCATGGTCAACAAAAGAGTCCGAAATGTAGTACTTGGATGCAATCTCGAAAACGACAGAATGATCTCTGTTCATTTCCAAGGCAAACCATTCAATATCACAGTAATCCAAGTCTATGCCCCAACCAGTAACGCTGAAGAAGCTGAAGTTGAAGAAGACCTACAATACGTTTTAGAACACCCCAAAAAAGATGCAGTAATTTTGGAGCCCCCCAAAATAAAGTCTCTCACTGTTTTCACTGTTTCCCCATCTATTTGCCATGAAGTGATGGGACCAGATGCCACGATCTTAGTTTTCTGAATGTTGAGTTTTAAGTTTTAAGAATACATATATTCTTTATATAACCACTGGATCACCAGGGGATTTGCTAAAAATAGTATATTTTGACTTTACTTTTTCACAGTGTTTGATGATCTCTGCTTTTTAATTTATATGTTCAGTACTAATGTATTTAATGTAACTACTGATACTTTGGTATTTAAGTTTACCGTTTACTTTTTCATTTCTTACTTGTCCTATTTGTTCATTTCCCTCCTTTTTTCTTTTTTTGGATTAACTTAGTATTTATAAGTATTCCATTGTATATCTTCTCTTGGCTTTTCACTATAACTCTTTCTTTGTGTGTGTGGTTTCCTTAGGGTTTACTATATGCATCCTTTACTTACCACAGTCTACCTGGGACTAACATAATAATAGGATGCATAATTTAAGAATATTGGATATTATACTTACACTTAACCTTTTCCAAATTATTGTGCAGTTTTCTGTTTTAATATTACATTTATGAGGTTCTTCACATTTGTTTTTATCACTTTTTCTTTTAAAAGGTAAATTATCTTTTAAAGATATTAAGAAACAGAACAAAAATGTTATATATTTGCCTAAAGAGCTATCATTTCTAGTGCTCTTCATTCCTTGGTATAACTTGGAGTTTTTGTTCAGTCTTGTTTCATTTCAGCTTAAGGAACTTCCTTTATGATTTCTTTCAGAACTAGGTTTGCTTATATAAAGAAAGTTCCTTAGCTTTTATTTGAAATGTGTTTTGTTTTCATTTTTGAAGAGTATTTTAGGAAAGCATGAGTTAAATTCTAGATTGATAGGTTTTTCTTTCAGTACTTTATAGATTCTGCTCCAGTGACCCTGGCTTGCACTAGTTCTAAGGAGATGTCAGTGATCATTCTTACTGCTATTCCTCTGTATGTCTTGTTTTCCTAATTGCCTCTAACATTTCCTCTTTACATTTGTTTTCAGCATTTAGAATATTAATGTCTTATTGAGTTTCCTGGCTTTGTGGGTTGACTTTTAAAATTTAATTTGGAAAAATTTTAGTCATAATTTATTTAAATATATTTCTTCTCAGTCTTTTCCTTCTTCTGAATTCTGATTATACGCTAGACTTCTTGATAATCTTCTACAGGTCACAGGCTTCCCCCCCACCCCCAACCCCATGTGCTATACTTTCTAGTGACCTGTGATCAAATTTATAGATTTTTTTTGGCTAAAGATTCCAATCTTCTCTAAGACCAGTTGGCAAATTTTCTCCCAATTACAAATATTATAATTTTGAGGTATAAAATTAATTTCAGTATTTTTTGGAATTTCCATTTATCAGTTGAGATTTTCCATCTCTCCACTCATGATGTCCATATTCTCCTTTTAATCTTTGAACATATATTTATAATATTTTAAAATCCTTGTTTGGTCATTCTATCAATAACATTTTTGTAATTCCTTATTCTGTTTCTACTGCTTTTTTTTTTTTAGGGAAGTGGGAGTCATGTCACATTTTCCTGTTGCCTCAAGGCAATGGCAACCCACTCCAGTACTCTTGCCTGAAAAATCCCATGGATGGAGGAGCCTGGTAGGCTGCAGTTCATGGGGTCGCGAAGAGTCGGACACGACTGAGCAACTTCCCTTTCACTTTTCACTTTTCACTTTCATGCATTGGAGAAAGAAATGGCAACCCACTCCAGTGTTCTTGCGTGGAGAATCCCAGGGATGGGGGAGCCTGGTGGGCTGCCGTCTATGGGGTCGCACAGAGTAGAACACGACTGAAGCGACTTAGCAGCATATGTATTATAATTTTTGGTGTGTGCTTGATGTTGTGAAAGATAATTGTGGAGAATCTGGATTATGTTGTCTTTCTTTAAAGAGTTTTGAACCTTTTAGAGGTGAATTAATTTACTGGCAATTTTGCTTGACAAACATTTATTTTTATTTTAGACTTATTAGGATGGATTTAGAGCAATCCTTGCTTTAGAACTGGAAGACCTCAGAACGCCCAGAGTGTTTAGTAAGGTCTGTTGGTCTTGTCTGCAATATCTCTCAGCATTATACTGGCACATTTACATTCAGTTCATAGCTTGTCAGGCCTTCTTCTTTGCTAGGTTAATGTACTCTTTTTCTGTGCTTGTACAGATTAGAATAGAGCCAAAGACTAAAAGGGACTCTGCAAATTTTGGCAGCTCTCTCTATATATAGTTCCCTGCACTCTGGTTCCCTGATTGACTAGTTGCAGCCACCTCAGGATTGCTGAACTTAAATTTCTCTTCTCTCCATCAAGATAATTTCTCTCTATGTGGGCTCTACTAATCTGTATTGCAGTTTGGAAAGTGTTCTCAGCCAGAAACCTGGGGTGAATGTAGCTTATGTTATCATTTCCTTTCTCTCTAGGATCACAGCTCTTCTGTCTCTTCCAATGCCAGAAAAAAATTCATACATTTTTTTTTTAGTTTAATAGATGTTTATAATGGAGAATATATTCAACAGTCCTTAGTCTGTAAGTGCTGGGACCAAAATCAGTACTATTCTTAACTCCTGGATTCTATTCTTAATTTTTGGATTTATTCTCTCTCTCTCTTTTTTTTAATACTCACAGCCGCTACCACACTTTCAGAGTCATCAGAACCCACACTACTAAGAATCTTGCAGTTGGCTCCTAATTTACTTTTTTATCATAGTTCTATTTTTCTTCTATGTATACTTCACATTTATACTGGAATATCCTTCCAAAACATGGGTTTGATAAATCTAAGTCTCCTTAAAGTCTCCAAGAATTTCTAGTAGCCTTCATGATAAATGTCAAACTCTTAATTATGGCATTCAAAATCCTTCATTATTTGGGTTACACTGACTTCTCTATCATTAAATATCTTACAATTCTGCCACTTGCACCCCATTATCATGCCAAACCAAAATCCTTTGAGCTCAAAGAATTCTTTGTTTCCTTTCCTCGTCTCTAGCTGGCTAATTTCTCTTTATTCTTTGGAAATCACCCATCTTGGGAAACTTCTCCTATCCCTTAGATCAAACAGTCCACTCCTGCTTTAAATTAGGTCCTCTATTTCTGAGCTCCTACAGTACCTTGTGTTTATCTACAGCATAGTTATTGTAAAGTTACCTTATAACTTCTCTTGTCTATCTCCCATCCTATGGTGTAAATTAATCAAAACAAGAAATTTCTGTTTTATCAGAGTACTCAATAACTGATTACTGAGAGAATAAATAGAGCATAATCCAGTAGTTTTCATAAGGAAAATCATGGATCATTAAAAAGATTTAAAATTTTATTTCATATAATATATTTAAGAAGGCAGGAAATATATACAATGGCTTAAAAATGTTTCTGCCCCAAATAATTAATTTTTTTAAAGGTTCAGGGAGGCAGGGACTTTATTTACTTATTTTATTTACTGACCACCAGCGGCATGTGGGATCTTAGTTCCCTGACCAAGGGTTGAATCCATGCCTCCTGCATGGAATCTTAATTACTGGATTGCCAGAGAAGTCCCCAAATAGTTAACATTTTAAACATGATTCATATCTTCAGAAAGGCAGAAAAACTTATTAACCAGAATAATACAAGTTATGGTTTGCTATGATTTATTGTTAGCCTTGTAATTTTTAGCAATAGTAAAGACAACAATTTTTAAAATAAAAAAAGAAAAACTTAGGTTTTCAGGCACAATTGCAAAATTGCTGTCTAAAATATAGAACAGAAGGGAACAGAACAGATTTCTCCTGAAGAGGTCTGTCAAAATTCTCTTCATCTCAATATGCCTCCTTCAAG
The DNA here is from genome assembly GCF_032452875.1 of Bos javanicus. Classification (NCBI taxonomy): domain Eukaryota; kingdom Metazoa; phylum Chordata; class Mammalia; order Artiodactyla; family Bovidae; genus Bos; species Bos javanicus. The sequence goes on along the minus strand of NC_083868.1, from coordinate 56,113,677 downwards.
ACAGGCAGATATCTGCTTTCTTGACCAGGGAACAGAAAGTCTTGATCCATTAACTGCTAATTCCTGTTGTTCAAATCAATAATAGTCTTCATTTGTTATTTGTCATGATATAGTGCCTTGGGGGCTTCCCAGGTGGTTCTAGTTGGAAAGAACCCGCCAGCCAATGCAGGAGACATAAGAGATTATGGTTAAATCCCTGGGTTGGGAAGATCCCCTGGAGGAGGGCATGGCAACCCACTCCAGTATTCTTTCCTGGAGAACAGAGGAGCCTAGCAGGCTACAGTCCATGGGGTCACAAAGAGTCAGATGAAACTGAAGTAACTTAGCATGCACACATGGTGCCAGTTACTTACATCAACAAACTGAGAAGTGAAGCAATTTGCCTCAGAATACCAGACCACCTGACCTGCCTCTTGAGAAACCTATATACATGTCAGGAAGCAATAGTTAGAACTGGACACGGAACAACAGACTGGTTCCAAATAGGAAAAGGAGTACGTCAAGGCTGCATATTGTCACCCTGCTTATTTAACTTATATGCAGAGTACATCATGAGAAACGCTGGGCTGGAAGAAACACAAGCTGGAATCAAGATTGCCAGGAGAAATCTCAATAACCTCAGATATGCAGATGACACCACCCTTATGGCAGAAAGTGAAGAGGAACTAAAAAGCCTCTTGTTGAAAGTGAAAGAGGAGAGTGAAAAAGTTGGCTTAAAGCTCAACATTCAGAAAATGAAGATCATGGCATCTGGTCCCACCACTTCATGGGAAATAGATGGGGAAACAGTGGAAACAGTGTCAGACTTTATTTTGGGGTCTCCAAAATCACTGCAGATGGTGACTGCAGCCATGAAATTAAAAGACGCTTACTCCTTGGAAGGAAAGTTATGACCAACCTAGATAGCATATTCAAAAGCAGAGACATTACTTTGCCAACAAAGGTTTGTCTAGTCAAGGCTATGGTTTTTCCTGTGGTGTTGTATGGATGTGAGAGTTGGACTGTGAAGAAGGCTGAGCGCCGAAGAATTGATGCTTTTGAACTGTGGTGTTGGAGAAGACTCTTGAGAGTCCCTTGGACTGCAAGGAGATCCAACCAGTCCATTCTGAAGGAGATCAGCCCTGGGATTTCTTTGGAAGAAATGATGCTAAAGCTGGAAACTCCAGTACTTTGGCCACCTCATGCGAAGAGTTGACTCACTGGAAAAGACTCTGATGCTAGGAGGGATTGGGGGCAAGAGCAGAAGGGGACGACAGAGGATGAGATGGCTGGATGGCATCACTGACTCGACAGACATGAATCTGAGTGAACTCTGGGAGTTGGTGATGGACAGGGAGGCCTGGCGTGCTGCGATTCATGGGGTTGCAAAGAGTCGGACACGACTGAGCGACTGATCTGATCTGATCTGATCTGATAGGTTCCTGTGATTTGTATTTTCCCTGAAACACAACATTTGCTCTGTTCATTTATCTCATAAGGACTTTATAGAAGTTCAAATATATACATATATAAAAGTGGCTAGCTTAGATATGACAGCCCAGAATTTAGTAATTGTATAGGTTTTATGGCTGTTACACTTACATGTATAATTAATTTTAGAGGACAAACATATTTGGTATTTATTCTAATGAAAGCTTATTAATCACAACATGTTTTTTGAAGGTTAATTATTTTTACAACCTTCATTTTTTTAATTCAGATGATATCCAGGCTCAGCCTTTTAAAAGGAATGTTGGCTTGTTAGATTGGGCCATCTTTCTTTATTTCCCTTAACATTCAAACATAAAATAAGGAGGAATGTAGGTCTATTAAACAATAAAATACCTGTAGCAATACTTTAAATTTTTTGACCCTCAAAAACATTGCTTAAGAAATCAAGTTCAGCTTAGTTGTCAGTTCAGTTCAGCCGCTCAGTTGTGTCCAACTCTTTGCGACCCCATGAACTGCAGCACGCCAGGCCTCCCTGTCCATCACCATCTCCCAGAGTTCACTCAGACTCACGTCCATCGAGTCAGTGATGCCATCCAGCCATCTCATCTTCTGTCATCCCCTTCTCCTGACCCCAATCATCAGAGTCTTTTCCAATGAGTCAACTCTTCGCATGAGGTGGCCAAAGTACTGGAGTTTCAGCTTTAGCATCATTCCTTCCAAAGAAATCCCAGGGCTGATCTCCTTCAGAATAGACTGGTTGGATCTCCTTGCAGTCCAAGGGACTCTCAAGAGTCTTCTCCAACATCACAGTTCAAAAGCATCAACAGATCAATAAAAGCTTCATCAAATATTCTGCTTATCTGTACATTTTTGGATAATTCTTCCTTATGGGAAGAATAAAATTCTTTGTAATAAAAATAATGTCCAATGTTTGTAAGATATAATAAGATATTTATAATTTTAAAAATTTCTTATAAACTCCTTTAAGCTGCTTGAAGAGATATATAATATGAAGACAAGTTATTAGTGATTGAAATGTGTTTTCCACAAATCCCACCAGTTGTTTTAAATGCAATCTCTTGGTAACAGTTTGTTCAGCCAAGATTAACATAAGCCAATATACACATTTGTAGAAAAATTCAACCCAATTACTTTGAGAAACACTGACATATTTTAGATTAAAATGCCAAAAAATTCCAAGTTTCTTAATAATTTAAAAAATGACATATTTCAGAGAAAAACTGTCCTTAAAAACATCTCTATGCTCTTATGTTACATCTATTATGCCAGCTATGAAGTTACATAAATGAGCAAAAATAAGAAAAGCAACTAATCTCAATAATTACAGCTCATTTCTTTTTTTCCTAGTTGACATATGTGGCAAGTTGCCTTAAAGGTCATTAGCCACGTGTTCTGTAGATAAAGCTCACAACTGTTGCAGTTTAGCTTGGCAGGGCTATAAAATTTGGAAAGCTGTGATTGAAACTGAAATTCTCAAAGTTTCTATAAAGGCCTAAAGTCTTAAAACTTGTAGCTATGACAGGACTGGTTCATGCATTTTATTTTGTAAAATCAAACAATAGCAACTTCTGGCTCTTTTATCTCCTCAGATTCAGATACAAGTATCTCTTTCTTGGTCTAGAGAAACATATCTATCCATACATATATATATCCTATTAGAAATCAATGTGTATATGTGATTTTTATTGGCACTTTGGGAGATTGGGGAGAAAGTGATTAGAAATTTACCTATTATATTAAATACACCTATTATATATATTTTATAGTCAGAAGAGAAAGGGAAAAAATTAAGAGACTATAAGGCTGGATGAGTAAGCTTAAAAAAAAAAAAAAACATTTTAGAGATAAATACTAGGTGTGTGTACTCAGCCCCTCAGTCATGTTCAACTCTTTGCCACTCCATGGACTATAGCCTGCCAGACTCCTCTGTCACTGAAATTTTCCAGGCAAGAATACTGGCGTGGATTGCCATTTCCTGCTCCACGGGATCTTCCCGACCCAGGGATGGAGCCCACGTCTCTCGTGTCACCTGTTTCAGCAGGTGGATTCTTTACCACTATGCCACTGCGAAGCCCCAAATACTAGGTGCAGACTAGCTAAAAGTTATAATTTCAGATATCTGCATAAAAAGTTAAACTACAGTATTACAGGAAGTCAATTAAAGCATTTTAGGAGTTATGCATGCTAATGAGTAGGAGAAGGAACTTTAGCTATAGATCAATAGATCAAATAAAAAACATACTGGAATTTGGAGTTCTTATTCCATTACAACTTGGTGCAGTTTTTCAGACACTTAGTTTTAGACTTCCCTGGGCCTGGGACATAGTTTTCCTTCTTCTTAACCAGAGCCTGTTGATTCTTCAACATCAACATCAACATCAACATCATGGCTTTCATCTAAATAGACATGTTACTTTTCATCTAAACCACTCATTTATACTACATTGTGGATATTTCTGAACTATTACCTCAAAGTCAAATTTAATTCTTAAGATTTTTCAGGGCAGAAACCAAATCCTCTACTGCTTGTCTGCTCCTATCTGCTTAGCATAGCGTAGGCACTTTAATATTCACTGAAACCTGTCAGGTAAAATGGCCGATTAAACAAAAGTATTCATCTTTGCTCCCTCCCAAATTTCTAGCAAAATTACAGGAAGGAATAAAAAAGGCACTGATTAATATAAGACAAGACAGTGAGAATGGGAGAGAAGATAGCACTTGACAAGAAAGATTAAAAAATTGGGGGAAATACGACAAGTGGATAGAAGAAACACTTAATAGGGCAGGGGAAGATGAATCTTAAAAGCAAGCAGTGGGAGATAACAAAATGCAAACCTACATTTGTCAAACTATAGAAAGGCTCAGACATTAAACGTACCAGTTAATCAGAAGAAAGGGGTCTGAATATGTGCTCCCATCAGATTCATCTGTTAAAATTCTAACCCCAAGGCGATGGTATCAGGAGATGATATTTGGGAGGTGATCAGGTCATGATAGTGAAGTTCTCATGAATGGGATAAGTGCCCTAATAAAACAGGCCCCAGAGGGCTCCCTTGACTCTTCAATCATGTGAAAATATGTGAGAAATCTGCAACTTGGAAGAGGGCTCTCACCAGAATTCAATCACGCTGGCACCCAGCCTCCAGAACTGTAAGCAATACTTTTTGCTCTTTATAAGCTAGCTACCCAAACCGTAGTATTTTGTTATATCAGCCTGAATGACAAGGGGTACAATGGGGAGTGAAAACAAATGCATGGGATCACAGGCATCTAGGTCTCCGTGCATGCCTGCTAAGTCACTTCAGTTGTGTCCGACTCTGTGCAACTTCATGAACTTCAACCATCAGGCTCCTCTATCCATGGGATTCTCCAGGAAAGAATACTGGAATGGGTTGCCATTCTCTTCTCCAGGGGGTCTTCCTGACCCAGGGATCGAATCCATGTCTCTTAGGTCTCCTGCATTGGCAGGTTGGGTTCTTTACCACTAGGGCCACCTGGGAATCCCATCTAGGTTCCCACCTCTCCCCTATGTAGCACATGCCCACCTTTCTGTCACTTCCAGAGGAAATAAAAGTTTTAGGTTGAGAGGACATTTAGCCATAAGGGCTCCAGACTTGTGCTTGTCAGGCACAAAGATGAACATGGGTAAAATGGCTACTTCAAGGCAGAGCAAATTAAATGAAGGTGTATATATACAATGAACGATGAGAACACACCCCTTTCTGCCTTCCCTGACCAAATCCCAGAAGATCAGCAGTCACATCCATCCTGAAGCAAGAATTGGGAGGGTCCTTCTCTGAGGAAATGGAAGAGACAGAGAAAATAACCACTGATAGTTACTTTTTTTGTATGACCTAGCAAGAAGGCTAGTGGGCCACCCAGTCCCCACAGTGAAGTACTTACTCTCATGCATGGAACTTACAATAAGTCTTAGTATAACAGTGTCAGACTTTATTTTTTGGGCTCCAAAATCACTGCAGATGGTGACTGCAGCCATGAAATTAAAAAACGCTTACTCCTTAGAAGGAAAGTTATGACCAACCTAGATAGCATATTCAAAAGCAGAGACATTACTTTGCCAACAAAGGTTCATCTAGTCAAGGCTATGGTTTTTCCTGTGGTCATGTATGGATGTGAGAGTTGGACTGTGAAGAAGGCTGAGCGCCGAAGAATTGATGCTTTTGAACTGTGGTGTTGGAGAAGACTCTTGAGAGTCCCTTGGACTGCAAGGAGATCCAACCAGTCCATTCTGAAGGAGATCAGCCCTGGGATTTCTTTGGAAGGAATGATGCTAAAGCTGAAACTCCAGTACTTTGGCCACCTCATGCGAAGAGTTGACTCATTGGAAAAGACTCTGATGCTGGGAGGGATTGGGGGCAAGAGGAGAAGGGGACGACAGAGGATGAGATGTCTGGATGGCATCATTGACTCAATGGATGTGAGTCTGAGTGAACTCTGGGAGTTGGTGATGGACAGGGAGGCCTGGCATGCTGCGATTCATGGGGTTGCAAGAGTCGGACACGACTGAGCAACTGGACTGAACTGAACTGATGTACGATGTCTATGTACAGGACTATGTACTTAGTCTATAGTAAATGACTTTCAAACATGAATGAGTCATCAAGGATTACCTGCCAGTTGGGAAATTCCTCCAACAGGAAAGAGCAAAACAAAGAAAAGGAACAAGGTGAGAGGCATCAGAGTGACCTCCAGAAAATCATATAACTGATATATATATATATATATATATATATATATATATATTTTAAAAAGGAGGTTTGAATATGTGGAAAAATCCTTTTGGAATTTTTGTGTGAAAAAGGAACAGATTATGAGGAGAACTCAAAATTGGGGGAAAAAAAGCTAAGAAATTGTTAACTCTAGCATAAAATAAAATTTGATTAAGACAATATGTAATATGATGTGATATGGTAGAAAACATTAGTGTAGATACTAAATACTGCCTAACAATTTGATCTTTTTAATTTTGTGGGATGGAGAAAGAGAAAGCACAGTAAAACTGCTAATGTCTTAAATTATGAGGTAGTTAAAAATTAATATTTAAATTGATAAGATATAGCAGATAAGGTATATTTTTCAATATGAAGTTAAGTGCCAGAAAAAACAGCCACAACGTTGAATGTGACTATCTTTGGTAGCAGGATAGGTTGGATACAGAGGACTGTTGTTTCTGTTACAAATCTTTAAACTCTGCATATGTTTCTATGATTAAAAAAAAAAAAAACATTAACAATTATTTTTTGAATATTTGGTTTTAACTTATTTCCAATGAGAAAGCTCAATGTCTTATCGTGATGTTTAAAGTGTCTAGAGGTGCCTGTTACTCTAAAGGAAGAATGATAAAAGGAAGGCACCTTTTCTCCTTTCACACTGAAATGCTGCCTGGAGTATGAACTAGAGGCTTCCGTAGTACCTGCATACTTCGATCTCAAAGATCAGCCCAGAGGGTCCCCTTTTCCTCCAAATATTCTCTGTAAAGGCATCATCCATGTTACCAGAGGCAAGCCTGAGGCTCCCTGTTGGGAGGAATCTTCATTTCCTGCTCCTCCAGTTTCCAAGAGGTAGGTTGGCCTTTCTCTTAATGCTTAAGTTATACTCTATCCATGTGTTCATTGGCTCCACCCTCAGCAAGGAGAAAGACTTCATCTTATTGGTGAATTTGAGGGAGAGGAGGAACAGGGTGTTCGGGACTGGTCCTTCCACTTCTCTTGGGAGCGTTCACTCCTAAATGTGAGCAAAGCAAGGCCAACTCCTTCCTGCTGTACCAGGTAGACTCTCTTTCACCAGGAAGGCTGTTGAATGGGGAGCGTTGGTGTTATTCAGTGTTGCCAGTAATCGCATGGGGTTATTCTGTTGGTAATTAGGAAGTCTGTTGGTGTCCCTTATCTATACTCAAGCGCTCAGTAATGGTAAAGAGGATGTGTTGGTTCGATCAGCCAGTTATTCTGTTATTATTTATCGGGCTGAATCGAATTCACCATTTACCCTATCAGGTATCTACCTGTAACGCCATTGGTTGTCTCAGGTCTGTGGAATTTTACCTGGGGGCAGTGTATAAATACCGTTTACATAAATACTAAATGTAATGACCTTACAAAATTCTTCCTTGAGTTAATTGTGTAATAAGTCAACTAATGAAGAAAAATGAAGAGACTAGGTTAAATCTCCTTTATTTGCAAGCATTGAAAAGGTAAATAAAAGTTGTCATCTGAGATGTACAACACTGCATGTTTCCAGGGGAAACATGGAAGTTAAAAATATTAGGATTCAGTTAAGTGAAAAGTAGATGAAAATGACATATACTTTCCCACTGGATCCCAAGAGAATGAGTTCAATTCGCCTTAGGGAATCAATTTATACAGCAAATGTGTTATATAACATAAAATTAATTGAGTATCTGTGTGGCAGGAAATGCTTTAATGCTAGGGATACAGCAGTCAACAAAACAGACAAAAACTCCCACGCTTGTGGAGATTACTATTTTTCACCTTTATTGGGGTATAATTACAAATGAGATTATTTTCTAATGGGCAAGACAGATAATGAATGTGAATATATAAAGTATATACTGTAGTATGTTAGAAGGCAATGAGTGTCATGGAGAAAAAAATAAAATCAGAAAAGTAAATATTGAATGTTGAGATTGGGAATGAGAATGGCAATTTTAAAATAGGGCATTATTTTAGTAAACACTTGGAGGAAATTGAGGCGACAACTCATATTTTCGTCGTCTTTAAACATGTTATTTATGTTAATCACTAAGGGAGTGAATGAGATAGAGAAGAAGTTAAAGGACTGAACCTTGGGATACTTCAAAACTAAGTGTTGAGATGAAGTGAAGGGAGATGAAGAAACAGCAAAGCAGTTTGTAGGAACTGTTGTGGAAGTAACCATGAGAGACCCATTACCATCTGGGTATGCATAAAGAGACAGAGAGGCTAAGGAAGATTTAACTGTGATTATTAACTTAACTAGGCATTTAACAGTAAGTAGCACATTGATGGGCAGATTATTTTATTTTTGTTTATAATTGGAGGATAATTTCTTTACAATGTTATGATGGTTTCTGCCATACAACAATGCAAATCAGTCATCTATATATACTTTTTAACCACCACTATTTCACAGAACTAGGAAGGAGCCCAAGCAAAGATTTATCAGCTGAACATGTACAAACCTTGGACATAGTGAAGAGAAGACCAACCTGCATATGCTTTTCTTTGGTATTCAATTTTTTTTTTTTTTACTGTGTATTTATTAAGATTTTTCTATGTGCCAACTTTTGTGCTATGGTAAGCAAAATCACAGTCTTTCTTCTAGGGGCCAAAGAATAGATAAGGTAACTTTAGGTAAGAGAGATGATAGCAGCTAAGAATTTTGAACTTGTAAGACATAAGGAAGAAGTGGAAGATTCCAAACAGAAAGATACATCTGTTTTTAGTAAAGGATGATGATGATGATAATGATCATGATTAAAAATTGTGTTAGTAGAAGCAAGAAGAATCAAAGCAGCACATTGACATTTAACAGCTGCTTTTATGCTAATCAAAGATTTTTCGAAGTAATGTGAAGGAAATATATTTTTCTGCCTTGGTTTCCTTACCTTAGATAAGTGAAAGTTCTGGAATTAAGAGAGGAATATGTGAAGACATTGACTTCTTCTTCAATTTCACCTAGAGTTTTTCAAGCCATGTGAATTCAGATATGTCTCAGATGTGTAACAAATCTCCTTTTAACACTTATAAGCCTCATTCACAAGCATGAAAAAAGTTTATTTTTTTTAAAGACAAGATGAATTATACAGTGAATAAAAGAAGAATCCCACCTAGCAAACAGTTATATCTATGCTTTTCCAAAATAAGACTTAAGAACATTATTTTCTTTCCTATGTCATTACTTCCCTATGAATTTAAAATGTTTTGCAAGGATTAATGGAGCGAGCCAGTTCACTTTTAATTTTAATTCTGCTCCTGTTTCCACAGTGCTTAGTGAGTCTGGAGAAAGTCACATGGCCATATTGGTTAGTCTCACTATTATTTGGTTTCTCTGAATGTAGTTAATGGCATATAGTTCTTCATTAATCCTTTATTCATCTGACTTCATTTAACATTTATCTCATTTGGCATTACAAATCTTTTTGCTCTGCCAGGCTTATATACTCATTCCTGATTGTTTAAGTGTGAGCTGACACAAATGACTAACTCTTAATGAAAGAAATTGTACATATTTATTATGAAGTTTCCAAACTTTATTTCCTTCTAAACTATCTTTGTGTTTTTATGCACCATCTACACTGTCTGAGATTTATTTATCTTTTCTTAGATCTTTATTTATCTTTTCTTAAATCTTTATTTTATCTTTTTACTTATCTTTATTTTATCTTTTTTGTATTAAAAAAAAAAGTGTTTCTTTTCCTTTTCAAGATTGTACCTAGGACCCCATAACCTCCATCTTTTTTGGACCTTGTCTAAGCAAACACTCTCTCTTGCATTTTTTAACCATCTTTTTTTTTTTTTTTGAGTTTACTTTATCCTAGATCTATACATTTTATTAAATTTCCCCATCCTAAAGTATAAACAAATACAAAGAACCACTAGCACAAAAATGTTCCCCTCAGTTGTATTATATTTTTGCTTTGTTTCATGGCTTAATCTTATTTTGAAGAACATGCTTTTCTGATTACAAAAGTAATATATGTACAGTTTAGAATGCTTGGAAAACACAATTTAAAGTAAAAAATTCACCATTGAAGAATAATTATTAATATTTTAGAGTATGTGCTTAGTCGCTCAGTTGTGTCTGACTCTTTGTGACCCCATGGACTGTAGCCCACCAGGCTCCTCTCTCCATGGGGATTCTCCAGGCAAGAATGCTGGAGTGGGTTGCCATGCCCTCCTCCAGGGAATCTTCCCAACCCAGGGATCGAACTCAGTCTCCCGCACTGCAGGTGGATTCTTAACCATCTGAGCTATCAGGGAAGCCCTTTCAGGGTATATTCTTACTTTATTCTTTTCATACTACGCTTTTCTTTTTGTGATAAACATGGTACAATTCAGTTTATATTAGGTTAGTGCAACAGTAATTGTGGTTTTGCATTGTTGAACTTTACCATTTGATATTGGAATACATTCTTAATTAAATAAATGTGGTTGTGAAAGTGAAAGTCACTCAGTCGTGTTCCACTCTTTGCGACCCCATGGACTGTATACTTCTCCAAGCCAGAATACTGGAGTGGGTAGCCTTTCCCTTTTCCAGGGGATCTTCTCAACCCAGGGATTGAACCCAAGTCTCCCACATTGCAGATGGATTTTTTACTAGCTAAGCCATAAGGGAAGCCTTATGTGGTTATATTATACATCATTTTAATGTGCAATTCTTGCTTTATGTTTATTTTCTAGTGACCTGTTACTTGCTGTTTACTTTATATATATATTTGTAGACTATGGAAATGATGTTAGACAGAAAGCAAATTTGAGGGATTTTTTTTTTTTAGGCGATTTCAAGATGGGTCGTAAAGCAGCAGAGACAGCTCACAACATCAATAACATATTTGGCCTAGGAACTGCTAATGAACGTGTAGTACTGTGGTGGCTCAAGAAGTTGTGCAAAGGAAACTGGCACCTTATCAGAAGTTGACAACGATCAGTTGAGACCAATCAAAACTGATCCTCTTACAACTACATGAGAAGCTGTGGGAGAACTCAAAAAGCTTGATAAGTGAATGCCTTATGAGCTGACGGCAAATCAAAAAAATCATCAATTTGAAGTGCTATTTGAAGTGTTATCTCTTTTTCTATGCAACAACAGCAAATCATTTCTTAATTGGGTTATGAAGTGCGACAAAAAGTGGATTTTGTGTGACAGCCGGCAACAACCAGCTCAGCTCAGTTCAGTTCAGTTCAGTTGCTCAGTCGTGTCTGACTCTTTGCGATCCCATGAATCGCAGCATGCCAGGCCTCCCTGTTCATCACCAGCTCCCGGAGTTCACTCAGACTCACGTCCATCAAGTCAGTGATGCCATCCAGCCATCTCATCCTCTGTCGTCCCCTTCTCCTCCTGCCCCCGATCCCTCCCAGCATCAGAGTCTTTTCCAATGAGTCAACTCTTCGCATGAGGTGGCCAAAATACTGGAGTTTCAGCTGTAGCATCATTCCCTCCAAAGAAATCCCAGGGCTGATCTCCTTCAGAATGGACTGGTTGGATCTCCTTGCAGTCCAAGGGACTCTCAAGAGTCTTCTCCAACACCACAGTTCAAAAGCGTCAATTCTTCGGTGCTCAGCCTTCTTCACAGTCCAACTCTGACATCCATACATGACCACAGGAAAAACCATAGCCTTGACTAGATGAACCTTTGTTGGCAAAGTAATGTCTCTGCTTTTGAATATGCTATCTAGGTTGGTCATAACTTTCCTTCCAAGGAGCCAGCTCAGTAGTTGGACCAAAAAGCAGCTCTGAAGCACTTCCCAAGCCAAACTTGCACCTCCCAAAAAAAGTCATGGTCAGTGTTGGTGGTTTCCTGCTGGTCTGATCCACTACAGCTTTCTGAATCCTGGTGAAATCATTGCATCTGAGATGTATGTTCAGCAAATTGATGAGATGCACCAAAAACTGCAATACCTGCAGCCAGCATTGGTCAACAGGACAGACTAATTCTCCATGACAATGCCTGACCGTATGTCACACAACCAACACTTCGAAAGTTGAATGAATTGGGCTATGAAGTTTCACCTCATCTGCCATATTCACCTAATTTCTTGCTAATCAACTGCCACTTCTTCAAGCATCTCAACAACATTTTGCAGGGAAAACACTTCCACAACCAATAGGGGGTAGAAAATGCTTTTCAAGAGTTAGTTGGATCCTGAACCATGGATTTTTATGCTGCAGGAATAAACCAACTTATGTCTTGCTGGCAAAATGTGTTGAGTGTAATGATTCCTATTTTGATTAATAATGATGTGTTTGAGCCTGGTTATAATGATTTAAAATTTGTGGTGTAAAACCACAGTTACTTTTGTACCTATCTAATACATGTCTTACTGGATGTTACAAATTCCAATACAGAGGAAATATCTTCCTACATCAATTTCTATCCTGCAATTTGATTTTAATGGATACATAGCATGTCATTATATAAATGTACCAAATTTATACTGAAAATTATATCATATATTTACTGTTTTTTAAAATTGTTGGTTTTCCCTACTGTTATGGACATAGGGAGTTTGATTATCTTATTCCGCCCATTCAATGGCTAGAGCAGTTCTTGGTACATAGTATTCAGTGAAAGGATATTTCTTTGTTATAAGAGTCAATATGCTGTTCAGTTGCCCAGTTGCGTCTGATCCTTTGTGACCCCATGGACTGTAAGACGCCAGACCTCCTGGTCCCCTACCATCTCCCAAAGTTCATGTCCATTGCATTGATGATGCCATCCAGCCGTCTCATCCTCTGATACCCTCTTCTTCTTCTGCACTCAATCTTTCTCAGGACCAGGGACTTTTCCAACGAGTCTGCTGTTCACATCAGATGACCAAAATACTGGAGCTTCAGTGAGTATTCAGGGTTGATTTCCCTTAAGATTGACTGGTTTGATCTTGCAGTCCAAGGAGCTTTCAGGAGTCTTCTCTAGCACCACAGTTCGAAGGCATCAATTCTTTGGCCCTCTGCCTTCTTTACAGTCCAGTTCTCACAACTGTACATGACCTTTGGAAGACCATAGCCTTGACTTTGCAGACCTTTGTCAGCATAGTAATGTCTCTGCTTTTCAATACACTGTCTAGGTTTGTCATAGCTTTCCTTCCAAGAAACAATTGTCTTCTGATTTCATGGCTATAGTCATCATCCATAGTGATTTTTGAGCCCCAGAAGAGGAAATCTGTCACTACTTTCACCTTTTCCCCTTCAAGTTGCCATATAGCAATGGGGCTGGATGCCATGATCTTAGTTTTTTTACTATTTAGTTTTAAGCTGATTCTTTTACTCTCCTCCTTCATCCTCATCAAGAGGTTCTTTAGTTCCTCTTCACTTTCTGCCATTAGAGTGGTATCACCCGCATATCTAAAATTGTTGATGTTTCTCCCACCTATCTTGATTACAGCTTATAACTCATCCAGTCTGGCATTTCTCATGATGTGCTCAATATCAATATATTGACATATATTTAAGCTACTTCTAGCTTTCAGTATTGTAATAATACCTCAAGACAATTCTTTTTTTTTTTCAAGACAATTCTTATACGTACTTTCAGTCAGTTCAGTTCAGTCACTCAGTCGTGTCTGACTCTTTGCGACCCTATGAATTGCAGCACGCCAGGCCTCCCTTTAGGGGATATTTATTATGATTTATTTAGTGTTAATTTTTCCAAGGTGAATTTCTAGGTCAAATTTTGCAAAACTTAAGGTTTTTTTTATAAATTGTCCAATAAATTCTATTGATTGCACCAATGTACACTCCCATTAGCAGTGTGTATTCTAGCATTTTTTTCCAACATTGTATTTTAGTATTTAAAAAGTTGTTTCCAAGTGAGTAGGTAGAAAGTATTATCTTTATCTTCCATTGTGTTTCTTTTGATTATATATGAGGTTTGAGGATCTAATTTGTACATTTTCAATTCTTTTGTATTTGTAAAATTACTCAGAAGATGGCTTATCTTGTTGAATGTTTCACATGCTCTTGAAAATTTTGTATACTCTACTGTTATTTGGTAATATAATGTATAAATATAAATGGAGTTAAATAAGGTTGATAGGTCTTCTGTATCTGTATTGATTTTTTGCCTAATTATTCTTTCAATTAATGAGAGAGGCATAAATTTCCAACTGTAATTGTGAACTATTTATTTCTCCTTTCATTTGTATTAGTTTTTGTCTTATGTATGTTAAACTGTGTTAAGTGCATAAACATTTTGGATTATTATTTGCCCCTGTAGATAATTATTCCCTTTCTTATTATTTAATGTTTCTCTTTATCCCTGGCAAAGTTCTTTGTTCTCATGTATGCTTTATCTGGTATTAATATAAGTACTCTAGATTTCTGTCTTTAACATTTGCATGGTGTGTCTTTTTTTGCTTTACTTGTAATCTATTTATGGCTTTATATTTAAAGTGAGTATCTTGTAGATAGGATATAGTTGTATTGTGCTTTTAAATCTTAATTTGACAATTTGTCTTTTAAATGGATGTGTTCGAACCCTTTACATTTAATGAAATTATTTACAAGGTTAGGCTAAAATCTATCATCTGGCCAGTTGTTTTCTTTTTATTACTTTAAATTTATATTTTACCACTTTTTCTGCCTTTGGTTCAGTTCAGTTCAGTCGCTCAGTCGTATCCGACTCTTTGCGAGGCCTTAGACTATTTTTAATTGTGCAACCATATTTATTATTTAAATTTTTGACCATACCCTGCAGCATGTGGAAGCTTTTTCCCTGACCAGGGATCAAACCCATGCCCCCTGCATTGGAAGGTAGAGTCTTAATCACAGGACTACCAGGGAAATCCTTACACTATTTCAATAAATTCATTAAAATTTTATAAATTCACTTATAAATTCATAAATTTGAAAAATCATTGATTTTTATAAAATCACTATTGGCTTATTAACTTTTTTCTTAAAGATAGTTTAACAGTTGCCCTAGCAGTTATAATATTCACTTTTAAATGGTCGGTCTATATTGCCGCACTTTACATGTAGTGTCAGGACCTTAACAACTGTGTACTCCTAATTTCTCCCTTTCACTGATGCTTTTGAACTGTGGTGTTGGAGAAGACTCTTGA
The DNA here is from genome assembly GCF_032452875.1 of Bos javanicus. Taxonomy (NCBI): domain Eukaryota; kingdom Metazoa; phylum Chordata; class Mammalia; order Artiodactyla; family Bovidae; genus Bos; species Bos javanicus. Next base: position 56,098,426 of record NC_083868.1, on the reverse strand, counting down.
AAGTCCCTTGGACTGCAAGGAGATCAAACCTGTCAATCCTAAAGGAAATCAGTCCTGAATATTCATTGCAAGGACTGATGCTAAAGCTGAAGCTCCAGTACTTTGGCCACCTGATGTGAAGAATTGACTCATTGGAATAGACCCTGATGCTGGGAAAGATTGAAGGTGGGAGGAGAAGGGGACAATAGAGGATGAGATGGTTGGATGGTATGCATCACTGACTCGGACATGAGTTTGAGCAAGCTCCAGGAGTTGGTGAAAGACAGGGAAGCCTGGTGTGCTACAGTCCATGGGGTTGCAAAGAGTCAGACATGACTGAGTGACTGAACTGAACTGATGCTATAAGCATACAATAGATTGCTACTATTTTTGCTTTAGGCAATCAGTTGTCATTTAGATCTATTCAAGATAAGAAACAAATTTTGTATTTTCTTTTTTTTTTTCTTACCCCAGGGTGGGACACGAACCCACCAAATTTTGTATTTTCAGTTGTTATTCAAATTCTGATGCTTTTCATTTATTTCTATAGATTCAGGATTAATATTTTGTTGGCATTTGGATATCTTGTGTAGGATAGCAAAGACTGTGGTAAATAATTTTTATGCCTGAAGATTATGTAATACCTTTTTTCTGCTATGTGTTTAGTATAGGGAGAAGTTGAGTCAGTGAAGTCAGGGGTTGAGGTTCATTTGCATTTGTTGTTGCCATGATTACCTTCTGTACAACACCAACTTTGAATCCTTTAGAATTACCTTCTGCTCATAGTAGAGGTTGGTTTGTCAGAAGGTTTCATGATGGTGTGTGTATGTGGGTATGTTTGTCTGTGTGTGGTCATGGTCATGATGGCATACTCTGTTGTTTCAATTAAGATTTAGTTTTAGACAGGCACTGTGTCCTGCATCATAGGAGGGGGATCTTCTCATGACATTGCTGCTCACCTGACTGGAGACGAGCATCCATGGTTTGGGCCCAGTACTTGTTCTTGCTTCTCCTCTAAAGGTAGAGAAGTTTTTTTTTTTTTCCCCTTCTTTTCTGGTGCTTTAGCTACACTAGGTTTCAAGAGTAGCTTAAGGGAGGGGAGATAGGGCTTGTTTCCTTTCTTCAACAGTTGAAGGCCTTTGATCCTAGGAGAGATTGAGGAAAAGGATCTAAGTGTGGGTGTGCTTTTCCAGCAGGTTGTTCCCTCACCAGGACTACCTTTCAAGGGAAGCTTACTTTGTGTTCTTACCAGAGTCTTTGTAAGCATTTGGCAAAGTCTTGTCAGAGTGGGTCTGCATGTGGGGACAATTTCCCTTATGTGTGCAGCCCTTAGGAGTTCTGTATTCTCCAGCTAGCCCACAGTCATCTTGTAACAATTCTTTAAATATTTTAGATGAATTCTTATTGTATGCGTCCAGGAGCATCTACCCCAAGTCATCAAGTTCTTGCTTTCCATTTATCCTTGTAGTGCATTTTTTTTCTTAGATTAGATTTCAGGTTAGTTCATTGCCCTGCAACCTCAGCCAAATGATAGGTCCAAGTGTTATAGATTTTCCAGCATTTTATTGTGGCATACTCAGTGTAAGAGTATATGGAACTTAAAATTTGAACCATCACACTTCGAGTATAGAATTAAAGCAGGTATTGAAGGTGTAAGGACTTAGAGAGGACATCCAATCTATACTGTTGTTCTATTCATAGCACTTGGCTATTGGAGTACTCCTAAACTGAAAATTCTTGTTCCTTTTCTGGTAGAGAAGACACTTCTATTTAAGGCTCTGTATCTAAGATGTTGAAATAGTGATTCTTGACCTCTTTAGAGTAACAATAATGTAGTAAAAGAGTTGGAGTTTACAGTAATCCTCTTTTTCAAGTACCCTTGATAGGTGATTTTAAAAAAGGGCAGAAGAAAAAAAAAGAAAAATGATAAAAAGACAACTGAGTTCAGAATAGTGCTAAACAGTCCTGGAAAACCTGCCAGCTATCTCAGCTCTCTCATATCATGGCATCCATTTACTGACAGTCTTAAAGGATATTTGACCAATTTGACATTGATAATACTTGGTGAGACTGCTAACTGTCTGCTCTATACATGTGTATCATCTGTTTATACAGGCATGGAGCCCTGTTGGGTCAGAGGATGGTACAGCTATTATTTATTGCAAAATTTAGCCATCTGATTATATGTGAATGAAACTCAAATTGTCAGATTATCAAGTACAATAAAAGCTTTATCTGCTTTTCTGTCCTTCCTGCCAAATCCACATGACAAACACACATTTCACTGTAGGAAAAGACTTAAAAGAACTCTGGGGTGAAAACTATTCAAAGGTCTCCAGTTTCTCTAGAAAGAATTCACAACAGCAAGGCAATTGCAGATCAGACTGATCTTCAAGGTAATAGAATACTCTTTAAATCCTTTGAACTATGTCTCTTTTATAAAACCCTACAGAACTGTCAGAGAAGAGAAAGGAGAACCCCATAGTACCTTTGAACCTTAAGCTTTAAAAATATACTTCATTTTATATTCATTTATTTAAAAAATACAGACTCTTAAATCCTAATCCATAGTTTTCTTTTTTTTTAATTTCATAATTTTTTTAAAATTTTATTTTATTTTTAAACTTTACATAATTGTATTAGTTTTGCCAAATATCAAAATGAATTTTCTTGATGGGATTGTATTGCCAGTGAACACTGCCAATGACACTGCTTAAATAGTAGACTTTATTTTTTTTTCTTATTTACTGGGTCCCTGGGATTCTCCAGGCAAGAACACTGGAGTGGGTTGCCATTTCCTTCTCCAATGCATAAAAGTGAAAAGTGAAAGTGAAGTCGCTCAGTCGTGTCCGACTCTTAGCGACCCGAATCTTAGCGACCCCATGGACTGTAGCCTACCAGGCTTCTCCGTCCATGGGATTTTCCAGGCAAAAGTACTGGAGTGGGATGCCATTGCCTTCTCCGGCGCAGCCGAATAGGATGAAATAAAATCAAGCTATGTTGGGAGAAGTATCAACAACCTCAGATATGCAGATGATACCATTCTAATGGCAGAAAGTGAAAAGGAACTAAAGAGCCCCTTGATGAAGGTGAAAGAGGAGAGTGAAAAAGCTGCCTTGAAACTCAGTATTCAAAAAATTAAGATCATGGCATCTGGTCCCATCATTTCATGGCAAACAGAAGAGGAAAAAGTGGAAGCAGTAACATATTTTGTTTTCTTGGGTTCCAAAATCATTTCTGATGATGATTTCAATCGTGAAATTAGAAGATGCTTGCTCCTTGGAAGGAAAGCTGACACACCTAGAAAGTATATTAAAAAGCAGAGACATCACTTTGCCAGCAAAGGTCTTTATAGTCAAACCTATGGTTTTTCCAGTAGTCACTTACGGATGTGAGAGTTGGACCATAAAGAAGGCTGAGTGAGTGCTGAAGAATTGATGCCTTCATATGGTAGTTCTGGAGAAGACTCTTGAAAGTCCCTTGGACTGCAAGGAGATCAAAACCATCAATCCAAAGGAAATCAGTCCTGCATATTCACTAGAAGGACTGATGCTGGACCTGCAATACTTTGGTTACCTAATGTGAAGAGCCAACTCACTGGAAAAGACCCTGTGCTGGGAAAGATTGAAGGCAAAAGGAGAAAGGGCTGGCAGAGAATGAGGTGGTTAGATAGCATCACCAACTCAATGGACATGAATGTGAGCAAACTCCAGGATATAGTGGAGGACATATGAGCCTGGCATGCTACAGTCCATGGAGGTCGAAAAGAGTCAGACATGACTTAGCAACTGGACAACAACAATGAGAGTACTAACATTTGAAAAAAAGTCTTACTTGCCAATTATATTTGCAGACGGACTGGGGTATCAAATGCAAAGGAAATATGCTAATTTTTATTGAGCAAAGGGTTATATACAGGTCATGATTTAATATATATATATTAAAATTCTCTCTCTCTCTCTCTCTCTCTCTCTCTCTATATATATATATATATATGGTGCATGTGTATGCAAGCTGAATAATTCTAATTCTTATGGATAGTATGAAATGAGCTCATTAATTGGAGAATTTAAACATAGGAGTGTCTGCCTATTAAGCTAGTGCTGTAATCAACCACTGAATCTAACTCCCCATATTAACTCACCAGTGATTCTCTTGACATCCAGATGGGCTTCTTTGCACTGAATAGCCCACTGACTACCCCCAGGGTAAGACTTTGGCACTCTTAAGTACCAATTTTTTAACAGCCTATATTTTGATACCAATTATGGAACAATGTCCTATTGGTCTTATTATTAAGATCTGATGACTGAAAAAGTCCACCTCGATTTATCAATGCTAAAGATACTACTTTTTTCCAAGACAGGCAACTTTTCATTGAGTATAGTTGATTTACAATGTTGTGTTAGTTTCAGTGATCTAGCACTGCAATTCAGTTTTATATGTATATTTTTATTTTCTTTTTCAGATATTTTCCATTATAGGTTATTACAAGATATTGAGTATAGTAATCTGTGCCATATTGTTTATCTAGTTTATATACAGTAGTATGTATTTGTTAGTCCCAAACCTAATATTGGGTTGGCCCCAAAGTTCATTCATGTTTTTCCATAAAAGCTTACAGAAAAACCTGAGCAAACTTTTTGGCCAATCCAATAGTTAATCCCTCCCACTCTTTCCTCTTTGGTAACCATCAATTTATTTACTGTATCTGAGTCTATTTCTGTTTTTTAGGTTCATTTGTATCATTTTTTAGATTACACATATAAGTGATATCTCCTCTGGAGAAGGAAATGGAAATCCACTTTGGTATTCTTGCCTGGAAAATCCCAGGAACAGAGGTAGCCTGGAGGGCTACTAGTTCATTGGCTTACAAAGAGTTGGACATGACTGAGTGACTAAACATCAATAGCATAAGTGATATTACATGATACTTGTCTTTCTCTGACCTACTTCACTTACTACAATAATCTCTAGGTCTATTCATGTTGCTGGAAATGGCATTATTTAATTCTTTTTTATAGCTGAGTAATATTCCATTGTTTATGTGTGTACACACACACACACACACACATCTTATTTATCCATTCATCTATCAGCTGATGTTTATGTTGCTTCTACATCTTGGCTGTTGTAATAGTGCTGCTATGAGATAACATTGGGATGCATGCTATCTTTTCAAATTAGAATTTTTGTCTTTTCCAGTTGTATGCCTAGGAGTGGGATTGCTGGATCATATGGTAACTCTATTTTTAATTTTTTAAGGAATCTTCATATTGTTCTCCTTAGTGGTTGCACCAATTTACAGTCCCACCAACAGTGTAGGCAGGTTCCCTTTCTCTACATCCCTTCCAGCATTTATTATTTGTAGTCTTTTTTATGATGGCCAGTCTGACTTGTATAAGGTGATATCACAATATAGTTTTGATTTGCATTTCTCTAATGATTAGTGATGTTGAAGAGCATCTTTTTATATACCTGTTTGTCATCTGTGGGCTTCCCTGATAACTCAGTTGGTAAAGAATCAGCCTGTAATGCAGGAGACCCCGGTTCAATTCTTGGGTTGGGAAGATCCGCTGGAGAAGGACTACCCATTCTAGGATTCTTGGGCTTCCCTTGTGGCTCAGTTGGTAAGAATCCACCTGTGATATGGGAGACCTGGGTTTGATCTCTGGGTTGGGAAGATCCCCTGGAGAATACCAGTATTCTTGCCTGGAGAATTCCATGGACTATATATCCCATGGGGTCTCAAAGAGTTGGACGTGACTGAGTGACTTTCACTTGTCGTCTGTGTATCTTCTTTGGAGAAATTTCTATTTAGTTAAAGACATACTTAAAGGTGGGCTTCCTGGTAGTTTAGTGGTAAAGAATCTGCCTGCAATGGAGGAGACCCGGGTGCCTGCAATGCAGGAGACCTGGGTTCGATCATCCCAAGATCCCCTGGAGGAAGGCATGGCAACCCACTTCAGTATTCTTGCCTGGAAAACTCCATGGAGAGAAGAGCCTGGTGGGCTATATAGTCCATGGGGTCATGCAGAGTCAGACACTACTGAAGTGCTGCTTACAGCAGCAGCAGATCCTTGAGGGTATTATTGTATTTGGTCTTTGCGTATAAAAGTCCTAGTTAACAATAGCTAATACTGGTTTACTAAATAATTGTCCTATATACACACGCACAATATTCTTTAACTGGGATGGGAAAATGCTGTTTAAAATAAGAGCCTTACTTTAGAATATAGAAGCTTTTGCATTCAAGAGGAACAGCCAGATTCATATTGGAGAGATAGCTTTTGGTTTGGAAGTGGAAGAGGTGACAGATATAACAGACCTATTCTTCCTGCATTTATGGTCTGAAATAAGGGTATGGAAATAATTAGGAAACTAAAAATCCTGATGAGTGGGGCTAGGGCCCAGGCATCAGTTTTTTTTTTTTAATTTTTCTTCTTTTTTTCTTTCTTAAATTATGAAAGTATGATAACACACTTACAGGAGACTTGGAAAATACAGAAAAAAGTTACATGTAGTTCTACTATATATTACAATTATTTTTAAGTAGATTAATTATGATTTTTAGTTGGAGTTTCAATATCAAATTCTCAAAAATTAATTGAATATACAGGAAAGTAGAAGGATATAGTAGACCTGAAAAGTACCATAAACCAATTCAACATAATTAAGATTTATACAATTTTCACACAATGGTGGGATACAAAATCTAGTCAAATTCCCATAGATAAAAGAGGAGACCCTGGAACAGGCATCAGTTTTTAAAACTTCTCAGGTGATTTCAGTGTGCCACAAATTTGGAAATTACTGGTCTAGAGTCTTGCTACTCCAATTGTGGTTCAGTTCAGTTGCTCAGTTGTGTCCAACTCTTTGTGACTCCATGGACAGCACACCAGGCTTCCCTGTCCATCACCAACTCCCGGAGCTTACTCAAACTCATGTCCATCGAGTTGGTGATGCCATCCAACCATCTTATCCTCTGTCATCCCCTTCTCCTCCCACCTTAAATCTTTCCTAGCATTAGGGTTTTTTTTCCCAATGAGTCGGTTCTTCGTATCAGATGGCCAAAGTATTGGAGTTTCAGCTTCAATATCAGTCCTTCCAATGAATATTCAGGACTGATTTCCTTTAGGAGAGACTGGTTGGATCTCCTTGCAGTCCAAGGGACTCTCAAGAGTCTTCTCCAACACTGTAGTTCAAAAGCATCAATTCTTGGGCATTCAGCTTTCTTTATAGTTCAACTTTCACATCCATACATGACTACTGGAAAAATCATAGCTTTGACTAGATGGACCTTTGTTGGCAAAGTAATGTCTCTACTTTTTATTATCTAGGTTGGTAATAGCTTTTCTTACAAGGAGCAAGCTTCTTTTAATTTTACAACCAGTATGCAGAATCTTGGGCCTTCATTTCAAGTCTACTGATCAGAATCTGCATTTTAACAAGCTCACCCCATGGTTTCTATACACATTAAAGCTCAAGAAGCAATGGGCCAGGAAAGTTTTTGACTCTGGCTGTATGTTAAAATCATGTGAGGAGATTTAAAAATGTAATGATATTCTGGTCTCACCCACAGAGACTTTAATTCATTTGGTATAGGATGGGACCTAGGATTTTTGGCATGCTGTATGGTTCTCAGGTGGTTCCAATGTGCAGTCACTGTTGTGAAGTAGAAACTGAATGCTCAAATAACTTTGCATAAAAGAGAATCTAGACATTACTCAGGTAGCTTGGGGAGATACAAGTTAGGGACAGTATGAAAGGTGAGATTTAAGGATGCTTATCCTGGTTGATGCAGCTATGTGTTAGGAAGCTAAGCTTTTTGAGAGGAAAGTTTTTCCAATGAGAAATTTCCATAGTGGTAGGGAAGGAAGAATAGAAGTTGGTTGAAGGACTTTAAAAATAAAGATGTGTAATATTTGATTTCAGGTTATTGACTTTGCTATGAAGCAGGATAAGAGGTGACCATGACAGCATTTGATCCTAATCATTTTCAGAATTCTTACGAGATATGTAGAATCCTCTGATAATGAAGCCTTGATCTACTGAAAATATAAACTACAGGAAGCGTGACCCCAGATAATTGGAGAACTTAAAGATGGAGGCATTTTGTTATCAGATATTTGGGAAATAAACATATCATATGAGTGGTTTATACTTTGGCCACCAACTGCTTCTACAGGAATGAGTACTATCTCTCCCAAATGAGTCTAGGTCAGTTTATCATTCTTGCTTTTTTATTATCTAACCTTCTTTTTGTTCACTCATGCTGCCTTCTTCCTGAGTTTCATGTGGTCCACTTAGTTGGAAGGACTTTCAGATTCTCATGTCTTGTTATCCAGGCAGTAAGACTTTTCATTCTATTATTTTTAATTGAAGTAAAATTGACGTAAATATTATATTAGTTTCAGGTGTACAACATAGTGATTTGATATTTTTATGTATCATGAAATGATCACCATGATGTCTAGTTACCATCTGTCACCATACAAAATTATTACAATATTATTGACTATATTTTCTGTGCCATCATCACATGTGACTTATTTATTTTATAATTGAAAGTTTGTACCTTTTAATCTGCTTTGCCTGTTTAGCTTATCCCTCCACCCCATACCCTCTAGCAACCATCAGTTTGATCTCTGTATCTATGAACCTATTTCTGTTTTATTATGTTTGTTCATTTGTTTTTTTTTCCTCTAGATTCCATATATAAGTAAGTCATATGATATTTGTCATTTCTTGACATATTTCACTTGCTTTCTAGTTCATCTCTATGTGGTCCCTTTGTTGTTTGCTGTGTAGAATCTGTTCGGCCAGGCTTCAGTTCTTCTTTAGGAAGAACTGCTTTATGAGTAGGTGTAGATTCACCATATCTGTGGGAGGATGTGAGTTCAGGGTTTTCTATGCCTCCATTTTTAATTGGGAAAATCCAAGGCTTTTCCATTCTAACTCTTTATCTCTGATTCTTTGACATTAGATACAGTCACCTCTAAGCAGTGAAGAAACTTCTGATCACTAAGTAAAGGGTACATCAGCTTAAAACAATCACACACACACACACACACACAAAAGCCAAATGACAAACCTAGAATTTCTTTCCTTCTGAAATAAAGGGGATCATTTATGTACACTTAATAATTTCAGAGGCAGATATCAGAAATTCCCCTTGAGGCATCCAGGTCATTTGTATTAAGCTTGGGTACCCATTCATGCCTGATGTAGCTGTATCTTGTATCTAAGACATTTAATCCAAAGGAAATATTAAGTATAGTTGCAAAGTTAAGATATTGAGCAAGCAGGTTCTCAAGGGAGGACATGCTTACTACATTTCATCTAACCTCTCCTGCATCCTTTCTAGAAGAAGGAATGATGGACAAGAAGGTAGTGACATGTTCCAAAAGATACTATATTTGTGTATATCTTATCTTCAAGCACATAATAGAGTGGGTATTCTTTGGGGCTTTTGCTCCTTCACAGAACTGTCAATGTGAAAAACTGGCTAAATGCTGAGTGTGGAAAGTGTGCACAAGGGTGAGTGTAAGGCAAAAATCAGATGAGAGAGGGCAAGGTGATAATAGCAAGGCACTCTCCCTCTATTTATCAAGTAGTATATAATTTGGGGATGAACTCATACAAGAGAAAGTAGCATTGACGTATATACAGTACCATGTGTAAAATAGGTAGCTAGTAGGAAGCTGCTATTGGAGAAGGCAATGGCACCCCACTCCAGTACTCTTGCCTGGAAAATCCCGTGGACGGAGGAGTCTGGTAGGCTGCAGTCCATGGGGTCGCTTAAAGTCGGACACGACTGAGTGACTTCACTTTCACTTTTCACTTTCATGCATTGGAGAAGGAAATGGCAGCCCACTCCAGTACTCTTGCCTGGAGAATCCCAGGGACGGGGGAGCCTGATGGGCTGCCATCTATGGGGTTGCACAGAGTCGGACACGACTGAAGCGACTTAGCAGCAGCAGGAAGCTGCTATATAACATAGGGAGCTCAACTCGGTGCTCTGTGATGACCTAGAGGGGTAGGATGGGGGAGAGGGATGGGAGACTCGGGAGGGAGTGGATATATATACACATATACCTGATTCACATTGTTATACAGTAGAAACTAACACAACATTGTAAAGCAACTATCCGTGCATGCTCAGTGGTGTCCGACTCTTTATGACCCTATGGACTATATAGCTCACCAGTCTCCTCTGTCCATGAGATTTCCCAGGCAAGGATACTGGAATGGGTTGCCATTTCCTACTCCAAAAGCAGCTATATTCCAATTAACAAAATAAAAATAAAATAAGCTGAACCTCAAAAAATTTAGCATACAGTTTCTCTTAATCAGTGTCAACCTATGCATGAATCTCATACATTGTGCTGCTAGCAAAGTATTTTTTCTTTGTGTGTCAGTGTGACATAAAATGACTAAAGCTAATTTCACTCTGTCAATCTTTACTTCATATTAGATTCCAACTAGAAAGTGAGCAAAGGATGTCTAGGAAGGCAGCTTAGGGATTAAGGAAGAAACTGCTTAAATAACTGGAGCAGCAGTCTGGGGATGTTTAGTGAAATGCCCTTCATGTCATTGGACTTTCCACAGAGGAAGAAATGCTAAGAATTGGCATCTTGATGAGATTAGTAGGTGGGAGGAATTCAGGGATTCCATTCTGAAATCCAAAGTCCTCAATTGCCACACAACATCCCAAACTTCAGCAGAATGCTCGCGATAAGGATTCTGTGTTACCACATGAGGGTAAATCCTACTGTGTATGTTATTTGAGCAGAGAGGAGTCTTATGTATCAGTGAGATTGTCAACAAAAAGATTACATTGCTTGTAATCGGATGTTAGGGGTTAAGATTTCATTATTCTAAATATTCACTTACTTGGATGACCTACCCTCCATCTTCCTGGATACTAGTAACTTAGATGTCATGACATAAATATTTAGTTCTCTCTTGGTTACCAAATAGCATGCTTCTTCCTCATCTAATCTGCTTTCATCTGTTCTTTTAACAGCGTATTTATATCACTATTGTAAGCTGATTTAAAATTGTATTTATTTGGTTGTTTATTAAAGTATGTTGGTATGAATTTCTCCATCCTTCCTTCCCTTTCCCAGGCACTTTAGCCCTCTCTCCCTCACACTTTTTAAATCTGACCAAACATAATTTGATCAGACTGTCCCCCACCTCCTCTCTAGTCTCTCTGTTCTGTTTCTCATCTTCTTTATGGACACTAGCACCTAGAGAGTTTGTTTCTCGGTCGTTGTCTTTGCTCACCTCCAATTTAGGCTCTTCAAATGATATCACACTTCTCTCTCAACACATATGCAACTAATTCAGCTGTTTGACATGTTTACTCCTCACATTTATACAAAACACATTTAAACTTTCACTTTTTATTTGCATCTGCATTTCATCCTCTGTAGAAGAAAATTCACACTAGAGAAGCATCTGCCAGAGCTGCAGTTCTGTTTCAATTTCATTGTGCTTATTTATTTATTTTTTGTACTCATCTAGTAATGAGAGAGACTATACTGTGGCTGTGTAACAGTCATCTCTTACCATCTCAAACAAGGTACTAATATCTCCTTAATAAATTTAGACCTATGTGAATATATTTGGGAGTGATAATTCTCCATGTGTATGTATTTCACATGGATGGATGCGCATGGTCAGGCATATAACTGTTTATAATAAGGGTAGAAGATTGGCAAGTTAGCTTTCAATCTCTGTTAGGCAGGAAGCAGACCGTTCTCTTCTTTAGCACAAAACCACCAAAGAGTTAGAGCTGTCTGGCAGTCGCTTTCAGGTGAATGATCAATTGTTCCTTTGCTTCCAGTTCTACTAGTGAAATTTCTATCATGAACCAGAAGTATTCCAGAGCCACAGTTTACCCTTTCAGTATTTTCAGACTCTATCTCAGGCCACAGATTTTATCTTAAACATTCAGGATATTTTTTTTTTCATTTAAGTGTATCCATATAATAATTTCTTGGTCTCTCCTTTAGAATTTGCTCAAGTATAATTAAGTAACTGCAGCAGCTGCTGCTGCTGCAGGCAGTACAGGGTACAGACAGGCTTGTGTGGTAGCTAAGCAACAGGCTAGACGTGATAATTTATAAAGATGCAGGGCTTTGTGACCCTTAGCTACTTTTTGCCTAGTTTCATTTTTGGTTAGTTGGGGCCAGTATCGGTTGATAGTGAGTACTGACATGGCTTATATTAAATAAATAGACAAAAATATTATGTACTTCTTAAATCACAGAATCTTCCTTTCTTCTAAACGTCAGTGACACTTTCTCAGATTATCTAGATTTTATGTTTGTGTGCCTGAAAGATTTCTAAAAGTCATTCTATATGTCATTGTTTTTATTTCTTCTGGTGTAGAGTTATCCATTGATTCCAACTGCTATTAACCTCATCATGTGTGGTCTCAGTAAATTCTTTAACCTGTCCATGCCCTTAGGTTACTATAGCTCCTGTAAAATAAAATACACAAATCAATCTTTTTTTTCTGTATACTTGCTTCTGTTCATTTGTCTTTCAAAGTACCTCAGTTTCTCTTTATCCCAGGTCTCTTATGTATTCAGAGCCTGGGTAGCTTGTTGACTGGAAGCTTTAAATTCTGCTCCCCTTCATAAAATATGAAAAGCTTCTCTTGCTTGGTCAACATAGCCTATTAGTAAGAATCTGTGTTGCAAGTATCTATGAGACTCTATCTTGGTTTAGAAGAAACATTACCTTTTGGAAGTGCAGACACCTGGTGAACAAGAATTTTAGTGAGGGATTTTTAACATTTCACACCAATGGTATTAATAAAGGTAGGAAACACTACTTTAGCTAGAAGGGAATTAAAAGCCTTCCAATAAAACTTGCTGCATTTTTCTCCTCAGGAAATTCTAAGGCTCCTAGTGTCTGTCAAACATTGGTAATGTGTCTGTAAGTTTCAGTTGACAGAAAACACATCAGTTAATCAGCAACCTCAAAAAGTAAACAAAGCCGAGTCTCAGAAAGCAATTGCTAAGGAGCCAGAGTGGTTCTTAGAGGTGATGTTAGGAAAAGCAGACAGAGACTAGAAGGAACACCGAAGGTAATTCTCCTTATCCTGAGTAGAAACTGCCCTCCAGTCACTCCCGGACTGCTGTGACATTAAATCCTTGCCTGTGTCACTTGGCTGGTAATTAGCTGGTAGACAGTGTACTTCCATGCTCTACACTTTGTTATCAAAACCCTGTCCATGATTTTCTTCATTCTTTTTCTGTTTTAAAAAATTACCCATACCATCATCACAATAAAACTGCAAAGATATCACAAATCCCCATGTAGCTGCCTGGAATTTAAAAATGGGACAATTTTCACATTTTGTTTTGAACTTATAGCACAGATACAATTGACTTTCTTTCCTCCACCTGACCAATTCCATTTTCCTCCCAACTTCCCTCATGGAGAGAACCATTTTATGAACTTGATATGATCTTTCCAGTCAGTTCTTTCAAGCTACTTATATAGCCCAGAAACAACATATACTTTTTTGGTGTGTAAAAATGTCCATAAATGTTAGCCTGCATGCTTCACCTAATTATTTTCCTGCTCTCTATCCTTGTTATACTTTCATTGCCCTATCTTTTTATTTTTTCTTGCATATTCTTTCTCCTCATTTACACGTATATCTGTCTCATTCCATTCCCTCATTTTTTTCCCTTCCTTATTCTTGTGGTATTTTATTTCTAGCACACACACACACACACACATGCACACACTCACGCACACACTCACATGATTATCTAAAGTGTACACTAACAAAACAAAACTGCATAGCAATTCCTGCCCATCTGCTTGCTGGTGGACCTTCCCATGTGTGCCTTAGTGTGATGTGATCCTCACTAGCACAAAAAGAGCAGGAAGTCTATACCACCAGAGGAGGCGAAGTGTAGGAGCATGAAGTCTTAAACCTCTTGACTAACTCAAGTCTCTAATAATCTTCTCATGCAAAATGACCCCTTCGAGAGAGAGATATAAACCTTGGGAGGACTGACCATTGTAGTGACTCATGCATTAAAATTAATGTGGTTGCCTCAGTCTTATCTTAATTTGCTTCATCCTTGGTTATGGAAGCAGCTGAGTTTCTGACTACAACTTGCACAAGGTCATAAGGGATTTGACATCTAAAAGGAGTCCACTCTTTCCCTATTAGTTCTGTAACTAGATCTTAGAATATCCCTAGAGAATGATCTTTGTATTCTGTATACCTCCTGTTGTAATTTTCTGGTCCATTTACCGAACTCCCACTCAGATCAAAGGGCAATGTGTATTGACTCACTAAATTCTTGGCCAACTTTTGCACTCTCTGAGGTTACCTGATGTTTTTTCCATGTGTCTTCCTTACCACATGTTCCTACCCTCAGTCAAATACTGATACTCACTTGTTTTGCCTTGTGCAGGTTTGATATACCTCTTCCTCTTGTAGGAGAACCAAAGAGCATGCTTATACTCAAATGAACGGCAAACCTCTTCCAAGGAGCTTGAGCCAATATGGATACCCTCCTCCTCATTTTCACAAAACTTTCATGTGCACAAGGGATCCTGGGGAGAGGAGGCAGAGAAGTGAGATATCTTCCCCCAACTTGTTTTATTTCTTTCCTATGTAGTTAGTTCATAGTTCAGTTTTGTCTACCCAAGTGGATTTCATGTCTTTGAGGGTAAGGCTCATGGCTATGTAATTCAATATATCTGTGTGAACAGGCCCTATCTAAGGAACCCTCTGTGCCATAGACATACTGAACTGTTTTTTAGTTTCTTGAATATAGTGTGAATATAGCATGGGCCTTTGAATACACATTTACCTGCACTTGGAACATCTCTAGGATAAACCTTTTCCCCACTCTGACTCCCACCCCAGTTCACCCAAAATTTTTGTCTAGGTAACATCCTCATACAGCATGTCTCAGCTTAGATGTTGCTTTTTCCCCAGTAATCTTCCTAGATATTCCAAGTCTGAAAAATCTCCTCATCACTTACTATCTTCTGTCCTTATTGCTGACTTACTTGTGTGCCTTCCTGATGAGACTGCAAGCTCTGTATCTGTCATGTTCAGATTGTACCTTGAATGCCTGGCACAGAGTCTGGTACATAGTAAAAATCTTTCAGTGACCTAGTGGTCTAGGTTGTGGAGGCTCTTATTTCACTCTGTCCAATGACCTTGTAAAAGCATTAACTTTTTCCCACCTCCTTATTTTTCCTTTTCCTAGACAGTTTTCTTGAACAAATTACAGAGGAAGGAAAGTTGTTTTGCTCTTAACCTGTCTATGAGTTAATGTGTTGCATCTCTGCCCATTTTAACTAAGGGAGGAAAACATCTTTACACAGTTTTAGCTACTTGTGTTTACCTGACTAAAACCTTGAGTTTAATCAGTATGAAAATTACTTTGCTGAAATCCTCATCTTAAAGAATATGAAGTACCTTCAGCAGAATTCATATTTCAGTTTAAGAAAACTCAAAGAATGCTGCTGATGACACATTCATCAACATAATATATAGCCTTTTTATCTTAGGATTTCACATCTTAGGATTTATCAACACCAGTTAACCAATGGAAACAAGGTCTCAGGGTAGACCTTGTTTACCATGAGAGAGGTAAAGAGATGGCATCAATAGTTCCTTTTATCACTGTGTACTAAGAAACCCCTGGATTCTTATCCACTAATGAGAAAATGTACATCAAAAGTTATATTAGTCCAGGGCTTTTCTTTATCCAGGAGGCTTTCCTGACCCTTGACAGTCTTTCCTATATAGACTATCCATGTAAAAATTATTTTGATACTTTTGAAATTTTGACCCTTGAGTGGGTAGCTGAACTGAGCAACTTCTTGAATGAGTTTATTTTTTTCCATTTATTCCTGCAAGGTCCTTTGTATGTGAAAGGGAAAAATAATCTGGTAACTCATTTCAAACAAGTGAAGAAAAATGACCCTGAAATGTACAAAATGGCAGTAGACTGACTCCTCACATTTATACTTACTTTACAGCTTATTTTCATATAAATTCAAGCTGCTAAAAATTACTCCCACAGGCAGCTATGTAAAGTCATTTTCTCCCCCCACACATTTCCTTGTAATAAATGAAGTCTTAGAGTAATTCCTTTAAATAGCTGTAGAAGAGAAAATGAAGATTGTGTGCCAACTTCCAAATTAGGAGACTTCACCTCAGTGCGGTGACAGTTTGCTGAAGAGGGACTCCGGAGAGCTGAGGCTCCTCTTCTTGGGAGATCCTTCTCCTATCCAGCACTAAGGCCCTGCCTCCTGCCAGGCCAGTCTCCTTACTATATAGGCCCCCTTGAGGGAGTCTGGCACAAAAGTAGGTTCTGGAATGAGAGAGTACTTGTTCAAATATTCTCTCTGCTGCCTTTTAGCTGTGTCAGTTTGGTGATTTATTTGTCACTTCTGCTTATCTCCCAGGCTTGCTGTGAGGGTCACATTAGGTAATATAAAAGTGAGGTGTATGAAGAACTCTGATCAGCCCACAGTAGTTACTCAATAAATGTTAGTTCCTTCCTCTCTCTTCTGCTTATGACTTTGTACATTCTCTTTCTCTCCTGGTCTATTCTATCTTCTTATCTTCAAGGAGCAGCACTTATAACACTCACTCAGAATTTCTTTATGATTCCAGTCCACACTGAGTCACATCCTGCTTTAGGATGCTCTTAATGTTAGTTGGGGTCACTGGTTTATTATTGCATTTTTCTAGTTATATGTGTAAGCATATACTGAACAGGCAACAAAAATGTCTGCAGACTTGTGGCGTTTTATTTTTATATAGTTACCCTAACACCTAACATAGGTGGGTAGGTAATCTCAAGGTTTCAAGCTATGTAATTGATTATCATTATCCAGGACCTAAGCAGATATATAAGGTGTCAAAAAGGCTAATCTCTAAAAATACAAATACTGTAGTTTACTCACTTTGAGGTTTTGGGCTTCTAGTTAATTAAACAGTCATCGTTTATTCTGTGGGATGATCTACTTTTTATGATAAACTATCTACTGGTTGAGTTTTTTCTCTGGATTTTTTTCTGTGAAGATCAAAACAAACCTCAAACTTCTCACTCTTTCATTTGAATTTCAGTGACTTTGGATAGCTAAGCAACTATTGTACACTCTCATACCCTGTTCATAAGGATTTAGACTAAGGGTTAGTCTAAAATTAAGGGTTCAATTTGGCAGTGTGAGAAACAAGATTCAGGAAGATAGCCAGTAACATTCCTGCCAACTGTGATCAAATACACTGAGGCAAGACAACATAGAGAAGGTTCTTTGGGAGCTCCTAAGCAATATAAATTGAAAATGAGAGTCAGGTTTAAATTTAGCTAAGTCTACAAGTGCATGAAAAAGTTCATAGCAAAAAGTTACAGACTGTTGAATAAACAGAGTGAAATAAGTCAGAAAGAATAACACCAACACAGTATATAATGCATATATATAGAATTTAGAAAGATGGTAACGATGACCCTATATGCAAGATAGCAAAAGAGACACAGATGTAAAGACAGACTTTTGGACTCTGGGAGAAGGTGAGGGTGGGATGGTTTGAGAGAGCACTGAAACATGTATATTATCATATGTGAAATAGATCACCAGTCCAGGTTCGATGCATGAGACAGGGTGTTCAGGGCTGGTGCACTGGGATGACCCTGACAGATGGGATGGGGAAGGAGGTGGGAGGGGGATTCAGGATGGGGGACACATGTATATCCATGGCTGATTCATGTCAATATATGGCAAAAACCACCACAATATTGTAAAGTAATTAGCCTCCAATTATAATAAATAAATTAAAAAAAAGATTGTTGAATAAACTAAAATACCTGAACATTCATAAACAATTTCTTTCAGTTGTTTACTGTTCTAAAGAAATTATTATCCATCATTAAATACATAAAGCCCTCTGTGCCTCACCCTAGAGCACTTTACGTGGAGTTGCTCATTTGACAAGCAACTCAAATGCAAAATAATACTTGTGATTCAAGAGCCTGATATTGTGATTTTTTTCTTTTAGTTTTAAGGTAAATATTTTGTTATAGTTTGTTCAGAATAGTGCTGGTTTATGACTATGGTCTTGACATAATCATTCATTGTACCCACTTTCACTATCAAATGAGGTTTTTTTGGACAGTAATTAAAAAAAAAATTATTTCTAGTGTCCTGATTGCAGCTTTGTTCGTATACTGTGTTCATAGCATCTTATAGCCTGGGGCCTGTCTCTCAAGATGGGTATTTAGTACCTGGCCTAGGTGAAGTCTCCACATATGTTGGCTAGTGGCTCCTGTTGTTTATTGAATTTTATCCCTCCAAAAGATATGTTAAAGTTCTAACCTCAGTACCTTATTTGGAAATTAGGTATTTACTGTTGTAATCAAGTTAAATTGGATTATGGTGGGTCCTACATTCAGTGACTGGTGACTTTATGAGAGAGATTTGAGGACACGGAGGAGACTCAGAGTAAGAAGGCCTTGTATATGCTGAGGCAGAGATTGGAGTTGTGTTGCCACAAACCAAGGAATGTAAAGGATTGCCAGCAACCATCAAAAGCTAGAAGAGGCAAGGAAAGATTGCTCCCTAGTGCCTTTAGAGGGAGTGTGGCCCCACCAACACCCCGATTTCACACATTTAATCTCCAAACCCGTGAAAGGATAAATTTCTGTTGTTTTAAGCAACTCAGATTGTAATAATTTGTTGCATGCATGCGTGCTCATTTGCTCAGTTGTGTCCAACTCTTTATGACCCCATAGACTGCAGCTAACCAGGTGCCTCTGTCCATGGGATTTCCCAGGTAAGAATACTGGAATGGGTTGCCATTCCCTTCTCCAGGGGATCTTCCCAACTGAGGGATCAAACTTGGGTGTCCTGTGTTCCTGCATTGGCAGGCAGATTCTTTACCACTGAGCCACCTGAGAAGCTTACAGGAACCCTAGCAAACTACCACATTTGTTCAATTCACCTCTGCTGGAAGATGACAGATAGGTTCTTTGGGGTTCACAAAGTGAAATTTTATACTCTATATAACCTAAGTCTTATGTCAGACCATCCTAATTTTGGCTACCTTAGAAAGTCTTCCAGATTGAATTTTGCATTTGACACAGTCTGTATTTTAAGTCAGATCATCCCAGTCATACCTTTCAAACTTGGTGAAAATTTCATATAATATGGCAACCCCAGGTAAACTGACAAATTCTCAGAAACTCTTTAAAAATGTTTGTATAAATAGATAACTACTGATATAGATATATCTATTATGACTTTTAAACAGAGTATTTAGTTGTTTGAAAATTTTTTATGTTTCTGTATAGATGCAGGTATAGATATGGCTATCTCCATGTATCTATCTTTACTATGTCTATTGCTACTGCTGCTACTGCTAAGTTGCTTCAGTCATGTCTGACTCTGTGAGACCCCAGAGACGGCAGCCCACCAGGCTCCTCTGTCCCTGGGATTCTCCAGGCAAGAACACCGGAGTGGGTTGCCATTTCCTTCTCCAATGCATGAGAGTGAAAAGTGAAAGTGAAGCCACTCAGTTGTGTCCGACTCTTCGTGACCCTATGGACTGCAGCCCACCAGGTTCCTCCATCCATGGGATTTTCCAGGCAAGAGTACTGGAGTGGGGTGCCATTGCCTTCTCCAATCTCTATCTAAATGTGGTATTTTTCAAGCAATTTCCATCCATCTGTTAATATGACATATCTATTTATCTGTCCATTGATAGATGGATCAATAGATATTTATAGATATTTTTATATAGATGCAAAGGTTATTATATATATATATATATATGCAGGAAATGCCATGAATAAAGCCAACTTTAAGAATATTTCACAACTGGACCTTGTTCATTTACATTATATAAAGTTATTGTACCGTTTTGAAACTGTCTGCCTTCTATTGCCAACTTCTATTCTACGAGAATAAAATCAACATGCTTTACTAATCTCCTGTTAGGATTTAGGGAAAATATTCAGGCCTGAAGGCAGTAATGGTAGAGAGACCAGGAAGGGGTGGATGCTGTTGAAATCCTGCTGGGGAATAAGGAATGAGCCATCTGGACCTCCAGCTGAGGCCAATTGGATCCAGACAAGAGCTGCCAGCAGGAATGGTCTGGATCTGGATGAGGGCCATCCCTGCCTAAGGAAGTGGGTTGGCCCTGGAGCAGAAGGAAAGGGATGCTCTTCTCAGGAGAAAGGATTTGGAAGACAAGTTCTCTCAGAGGTCACAGTAGGGACAGACATGTTATAATTATTAACACTGACTGAAGGCCAGCAAGATGATGAGCACAGTTGAGAACACAGAAACATTCTTGATTTCTGTCCAGGGAATCATTTTAGCATCTTCTGCTAAAGAAGTCAACTCTTTGTCATTCTTGTCCCTTATGTTTTAACTCTGCAGAGGAGTCATTTTACCTGCACCAAAGAGACCAACTGTTTTTATTCTGTCAATCCTATCACAGATGTTATATTTCCATTGAAAATTTCTTTCTTCTGGTACTACTGTTCTTATTCCTTTACTCTCAAATACTTTGGTATCAACTGTAGAAAAAAAGGAACATCCCCTGGTTCATCCATATCCTTTCTATTAGCATCTACAATATTTTGACATGATATATTTTAGTAGAATTATTGCTTCACTTTTATAAATTAGTTACTAGATTTATATATACTTCTCTTTGATTTTAGGGTAGGCAAAGAGTTAAGGTAGGCAAAAGCTACCCACTCCAATATTCTGGCCTGGAGAATTCCATGGACTCTATAGTCCATGGGGTTGCAAAGAGTTGGACATGACTGAGCAACATTTACTTTCACAAAGAATGAATTCTTATTATGTACTGTAGTTTATTCATTGAGTTTAAAAATAAGCTCTTGGTGAAATCTTGTTTAAATATGTGATTTTTTTTTTAGTCTAGTGTTGCTAAGAGGTGATTCATGATGATTACTATACTCACTGAATTGGCCTATTCTTTTGCAGATTTAGTCTGTGATGTTAGACTCTTCTCTGTGCATTAGTATCATAAAAAGCATAGTAGTCATTGTTTCTATGAGCACCATGACAGAGGACCCAAAGGAAAAGTCCTGCCAATGAATGTAACTTTGATAAGCCATTTCATTCATTTTTTTCTCATTAAATTAATTGGTTTGAGTACTATCTGGACAATAAGTAAACCATGGTTAGTTATTTCCAGAAATGTATATCAAATCCCCTTAAGGAGTTTGATTGATTGTTTTTAAAATATTTGTGTCTAGGAGCTTTTGATTCATTTGTTCTAGGGTAGATACCAGCTATGTATAATTTTGTAGAATCATCTCAAGTGAATCTGATATGTACCCCTGAATAAAAGCCATTATTTTAAAGAATGTTTTGCTATGGATCATATACTCAGCAACCTAAAGGTTTCAGGACCCTCCTAGTTTTTGTCTCATTCTTTCTCAAATTTTAAGATTATGCCTTGTACGTATTGTCTCTCTACATGTGGGCCTGCAAACTCAAGCCCATCGAAATCTCTGTTCCTGGAAGTCAAGTGTTTCCATAACAGTGAACACCAAAGACTTATTAACATGTGAGTCTTAACCTTGTCCCTAATTTGATCTACTGGCAATAGCAGGATGAACTAATCTAGATTTAGTCTTTCTTGTTTCCTCCTTTACCTGATACTGGGGAGTAAAGGGGCCAAGAGGAAGGCTGGCAGTAGTGAGCTGAAGCAAGGTTCCTCATCACTGAGATAATTAGTCATTGGACATCCATTTCCTGGGTAATGGGGAGTAGACTAAGAAAGGCTGACACAGATGCAGTAAAGTGAAAAGTGTGGTGACTAACACAGTCTGCCTCAGCTATAAACACAAAACCAAATAAAAGAGCAACAAAGGATTAACAAAATAAGAGAGGATTAAATAGTATTATAATAGACTATATTTCATTTGAGACTGTTTCTACTGGAACATATCACAAGCCTAAATTGGAAATAAAGTCTATTAAGTTTCAGTCAACCCATGAAATTATTACTGCAAACATTCATTATTTTTTGAAGCTGCCTATTGACAGCCCCTTGCCTGAAGAAAGAATTATATACCCATGTCACAGTATAACACAGCCACTGAGTTTTAGATTATAAATTCATCACTGTGCTCATAAGTCCATTCCATTGTTTTAAGTAATATTAAGGTAAAATATATGTACATCTTGTAACTTTTTCTTACACTTTTGGTGAGATATGTTGCCTGATAGAAAACATAATGCTGAAAGTCAAAATGTGCTAGATTATGTACGGAAGCCAAAATTATAAATATTTTTATATTAAAATATTCATAATTCATATTAAAAAATCATACCTTGGTGATATTGTAGATTTGGTTCTAGATGACCACAATGAAGAAAATATTTCAATAAAAAGATTCAAACAAATATTTTAGTTTCCCAGTGCATATGAAAGTCATGTTTGTGAGGGGCAAAGAGAAAGGATAAACTAGAAGTTTGGGATTAACATATACATACTACTATATATAAAATAGGTAAGCAATAAGGACCTACTTTATAGCACAGAAAACTGTATTCAACATAATATTATATTATGTTGAATACAGTTTTAATATTATAATAACATAATTGGGAAGAATCTGAAAATTAATATATATGTATATACACGTAACTGAATCACTTTGGTGTACAACTGAAACTAACATAATATTGTAAATCAACTAAACCTAAATTTTAAAAAGTTATGTTTACACTGTACCATAGCCTATTAAATGTTCAATCATTATGTCTGAAAGTAATGTACATACCTTAATCAAAATCACTTTGTGGTTGAAAAATGCTAACCACTGCTTGAACTTTCAGGGAGTTGTAATCTTTTTGCTGGGGTGGGTCTTGTGTCAGTGTTGATAGCTGCTGACTGATCAAGATGGTGGTTGCTGAAGATTGGGGTGTCTGTGGCAATTACTTAAAATAAGACAGCAATTAAGTTTATATTTATATATACTGTAAGCACACAATACATTGCTTTGGGGAGTCAGTTATCATTTAGAGCAATTAAAATAAGAAAAAGTTTTATTTTCATTCATTATTCAATTTTCAGTGCTCTTTATTTCTGTAGATCCAAGTTTCTGACTGGTATCATATACCTTCTGCTAGAGAAGTCTTGACCCCATCAAAATCATTTATGAAGCTTAGAATCAACTTCTTTCAAACTCCCTGTTAATGTTATTTTGACCACTTCCCATGAGTCATACGTGTTCATAATGACATCTAGAATGGAAACCTTCTAAAGTCAGTCTTTCCAGAAAGTTTTCATTTGACTTTGCCCATATCCATCAGAGGAATCACTATCTGTGGGAGTGATAGTGGAAGCCGTAACCTTACAAATATATTTCTTTAATAATAAGACTTGAAAGTTGAAATTACTCTTTGATCCATGGACTGAAGAATGAATATTGTATTAGCAGGCATGAAAACAACATGAATCTTATTGTACATCATCAGAGCTCTTGGGTGACTGGTGCATTGTCAATGAGCAGTAATGTTTTGAAAGGAATCTTTTTACTGAGTAGTAGGTTTTAACAGTGGTCTTAAGATACTTAGTAAAACATATAAGCAGATGTGCTGTGATCCAGGCTTAGTTATTCCATTTATAGGGTGCAGGCAGTGTAGATTTAGCATAATTCTTAAGGGCCCTAGGATTTTCAGATGGTAAATGAGCATTGGTTTCAACCTAAAGTCATCAGTTGTTTAGCCCTTAATAAGAGAGTCCACCTGTCCTGTGAAGCTTTGAAGTCAGACACTGATTTCTCCTCTCTCACCAAAAGTCCTAGATGGCAACTTCTTCCAAAATAGGTCTGTTTTGCCTACACTCAGTTGAGTTGAGTTGAGTTCAGTCGCTCAGTCATGTCCGACTCTTTGCAACCCCATGAATCACAGCACGCCAGGCTTCCCTGTCCATCACCAACTCCCGGAGTTCACTCAGACTCACATCCATCGAGTCAGTGATGCCATCCAGCCATCTCATCATCTGTCGTCCCCTTCTCCTCCTGCCCCCAATCCCTCCCAGCATCAAAGTTTTTTCCAATGAGTCAACTCTTCGCATGAGGTGGCCAAAGTACTGGAGTTTCAGCTTTAGCATCATTCCTTCCAAAGAAATCCCAGGGCTGATCTCCTTCAGAATGGACTGGTTGGATCTCCTTGCAGTCCAGGGACTCTCAAGAGTCTTCTCCAACACCACAGTTCAAAAGCATCAATTCTTCGGCGCTCAGCTTTCTTCACAGTCCAACTCTCACATCCATACATTGCCTACACTGAAAACCTGCTATTTAGTGTAGCCACCTTCATGGCTACACTAGCTAGATCTTAGCTAGATTTTCTTAGCTAGATCTTCTGGAAAACTTGGTATAGCTTCTACATCATTACTTGCTACTTAACCTTGCACTTTGATGTTATGGAGATGGCATCTTCCCTAAAGCCTCATGAGCCAATCTCTTGCTTGCTTTCAACTTTTCTTCTGTAACTTCCTTACCTCTGACAGCCTTCATAAAATTAAAGAGAATTAGGACCTTGCTCTAGATAAGACCTTGGCTTAAGGGATTACTGTAGTTTGATCTTCATACAGAATACTAAACCTTTCTCCATATCAGCAGTATGGCTATTTTGCTTCCTAATTCTTGTGTTCACTGGAGTAGCATTTTCAATTTTCTTTAAGAATTTTCCCCTGCATTCGCTATTTAATTAACTGGTCCAAGAGGCCTGTGTTTAGCCTTTCCCAGTGGCTTTTGACATGCCTTCCTCATTAAGATTTCTAGGTTTTGATTTAAAGTGAGGCATGTGTAACTCTTCCTTTCACTGGAACACTGGAACCTTTGTAGGGTTATTGATTGGCCTAATTTCAATTGTTGTGTCTTGTGGAAGAAGGAGGCCAGAGGAGAAGGAGAGAGATGGGGGACTGGCCGGTTGGTGGAATAGTCAGAACATACATGTCATTTAAGTTTTTGTCTTATATGGGCACAGTTTGTGACACCCCAAAAGAATTCTAAAAGTAACACCTAAGATTACTCATCACAGATCACCATAACAAATTTAAAAATAACGAAGATGTTTGAAATATTGTGAGAATTACCCAAATGTGACACAGAGATGTGAAGTGAGCAAATACTATTGGAAAAAATGGTGCTGATAGTCTTGCTCAATGCAAGGTTACCACAAGCCTTTTGTAAAAGAAAATGCGCTGTCTGTTGAAGGGCTGTGAAGTTAAGCACAATAAAACGAGGCAGATCTGCATGGTTATAGGGAATAAATAGGGCCGAAGGTGCAGTTTTGGAGGTATGTGCAGAATGATATTCCTCTTATACAATTAAGTATTACTAATCTGTCAACTATTCAATCAAATAAACATGTTGGGGGCAGCTACTATGTCTCAGATACTGAGCTAGGCATTGGAAAAATAAAAGTTGAATAAGTAATGCTCCCAGTTCTTAAGGACAAGTAGGCATGTATGTCAAAGACTACAGGGTAGAGTAACTAATTACATCTTTAGAGTTGTAAGTAACGGGCTATGAGAGCACAGAGGAGAGGACTTGGTAGTTAGAGCAGACTTACCATAGAGGTGATATTTGAGCTGTCTGAAAAGGACACCTTATTCCATATTATGCTTCCAGTGGAACAAAGGGCAAGAGGAAGTTAAAGAAAGTTATTTGGAAAGAACATTAAATGAAATGCAGATTCTTAACACTCTTTTAAGTCCTGTAGAAGGTCACACAGGCTTGACAGTTACTAATCTTGGAATTTGAGCATCTATAATGCCTTTACATTCTTGCTCTTCTGGGCTACAAGATTTTAAAAATTTCATTTTGAAAGTTGTTTTCTTGTTTTGATTTCTGAGGAATATATTTTTGACAGTGACAATTTCAACAAGTTATCTTTTTGTTATAATCTATCTTCAGAGAGATTTATCAGTATAGTAGGATTAAAAATTTCTATTTTCTTTATTCATTTTGAGTATAGTGGAGTACCTATGCTTCAATCAAAGAAACCAGTGAATGGATGATTCTCCTGTGTAACAAGAACATTATTAAGTGATCTGATACATCAGTTCTGATTAGAACAAAGTAAACTTCAGTTTGATCTGAGATATCTATTTACACGAGGTTCCTATTTACTGGAGCAAGACAAATACTTTTTACAGGTCAGGGTACTTTCAGAATAGAATTGGACACATTTCCAGCATAAACAATGTTAAGAGCCTTTAGATTTCTGTCTTACATTTACTGGGTCAATAGAAACCCAATAAATTTTTGGATTTCTCTTTGACTTGGCAGGAAAAGATGGAAAGCACTTTTGTTTGATATTTTATAAGAATAATGAAGCATATAAACAAGAACATCCATATTATGGGAGTAGGAAAGTCGTACTCAGAAAAAATATATTCATATTTAACTCTTTGAATAAAGAAACATAGTATTTGAAAAGAATATTGGATATATGCTAAGTTCATTTGATTATTATGCACAGAATAATCTTATTATGTAGTATGAATATAGTTTACTGCAACGATCACATTATACATCTTGAAGACCACAGATTTGAAATAATTATAGCCTGAGAATAAATTGAGTCATGAGATAAATATTTTGAGAAGTCTAGGAATTAGGCTGAATTTAAAGGTTCAATATAAAGTTCAATTTCTAGCAGCAACCAGAGAGAGATTCATTTTCTAAATTTTTGGGTACAAATTATGTATGCCAAATGCCTTTCTTTCTCCTATCCCATTTTATAAAGCTTTGGTGATAGGTTTCCATGTGCCAGTGATAGACTTTCAAATACCTTAAGGACTGTGTAAGTACCTGGTGGATTAAGAATAATCTGTGGATTTGAAGACTTGATTTTTCTAGGCTCTCCTTTTCCTATTCTGATCTTCTTTCTCCCTTTCTCTTTCTTCGGGAAACATAATAAGTCAAACTTCAGAACACTGCATTCATTTCTCATCTGATTGTTAGAAGATTATTTTTTAAAAAATCACAATTTTAGTCATATTGAGTATCTAACATGCATGCTGCTAATATAGTGGAATTCTCTTAAACTAAGAGGAAAAGGGAGAGATAGATAAGCAACTTGGGAGAGTGACCTATAATTTCTATTTTTTTAGGACTTGAACTTTTCCATTTGTCATTTTAAAATGTTTCCAATCTCATTTTCCATATCCACCCATATGTTGATGCTCTAACCTCATTAGATTTCTTGCAGTTCAGCCAGTTTGCAGTGCACTTTCTCTCCGCTGTGTCTTGACTCATGTTGGTCTCCCAGGCTCCTTCGCATCCCAGTGGATCAATGTAAGGGTCACTACCTAAGTGTGGTAGAAGGAGGTGGCAGACATAAAGAGGCCTAGGCACGAGTTTTACCTCTTACAGCTTAGCTCCCTTGGGAGTTATTTGATCCCTGTGAATTTCAGTTTCCTCTTATGCACATTATGGATAATATACAAGTTATTATGTAAGAAAAGGTATTTTCCTTCTCCTTCCCAGCCTCTTTCTTTTGTGAAGCTTTTTCTGATGATGCTAACCAGTACCTCAGAGTCAGAGTCCTTTCTTCCCATGTGTCCATACTTGTTTTGTTTCCAAATTGAAAGCACTCTCTTTTATTTCAATTATGTGTTTATGTGTCCACTCTCTACAGCAAGCTGAAAGCTTCTTGAGGGCAGGGATATTATTTAAACTAGTGCATATGAAACATTCAGGAAGAATATGATGGCATTTAATAAGATGTGAATTATATGATTCTTCTGCCTCTTCTTCCCCCAGTTTTCTCTACTCAGAATTCTCTTTAGGCATTGTCTAAGATCTGATGTTATAAATACATATGGCACTGAAGTTGCAACAGACAGCAGCATCACCTCAGCTCATTTTGTCTATCTGGTAGTTTGTTTTGTTTTTTGTTTTTATCTTAGCATCAGAGAATTGACTCATTCCTAAATGGACATATTTTTGCATGCACGCATGCTCAGTCACGTCCGACTCTTTGTGACCCTGTGGACGGTAGCCCGCCAGGCTCTTCTGTTCATGGGATTTTCCTGGCAAGAATACTGGACTGGGTTGCCATGCCCTCCTCCAGGGGATCTTCCTGACCCAGGAGTTGAACCCGTCTCCTGTGTTTCCTGCATTGCTGGCAGATTCTTTACTGGCTGAGCCACTGGGGAAGCTCCTAGAATGTCATTATACTACAGGATGCTTTGGTTTCCTGTTTCAGCTCAGTGTCTGTGCAGGACTGCCTGCAGTCGCTAGGGCAATGATGAGATAAAAAGAATGACTGGCCTCTTCCCTGGGCCCCACTTTATGGGGAACTCTAGCACTGCACAACAATGAAGCATTCTTCCTCACTTTGCCTGTGTAGCTCCCTTCCAGAAGTACAGTGTGGAAGAAAAGGTGTGGGTGAGAGGGCATGTGAATTACGTGTGTCTCAGAAAGAGAGAGAGACTGAGTGCTCTGGGTGGTGTTGGTGACAAACATCTGGCATGCTTCTACATCTGTTGGGAAGAGCCAGCCAAGCCACCTGGAGTGTTTCAGTTCTCCAGCCCCGAGGGACCTGGCTACTTGCAGCAAAAGGTTTAAGATAGCACAAATCCACAAGAATAGAGAAGTTATAGGTCACCCAGTTCTGTACCCTGGGGATCCCCATCAGACCATTTTCAACTGTGGGCTCTTTGACACAATACAGAACATTTCTAAAACAGTGCACTCTTTGTCTAGCTGAATTTAAAACATTCTAAGGAACAAAGGTTTCACTCTTTCCTAAAGGAGATGAATCTGAAAATCCCATTGTTTACAAGGTTAAGAAATGTGTCCTTGACTGTCAGCCGACAGAGTCGCTTTCAGAACATCCTAGTATTCCCAACCTCATTCTTTTTGTACATTGGGCCTTGAATGGGGAAGGCGCTGACTTATCTTGGCCCATAAAATACCCTGCAGGGCGTTTTACCACACGGAAGAAAGGTTTAATCTATTTTTGTTAAAACCTAGAGGAAACCTTTCACTCCTCTCTAGGAGCTACTAACCCGGGGTGCCTTCTTTCTCTCTCTTTTTGTGTTACCCGTTCCACCTTTCTTACAGTCACTACACCCTACCTCATTTGGTTTATTTTTGAAATATTCCCTTTCTTTCTTTCTTTCTTTTGCTCTTCCCCTTCCCCCCTTCTCCTTCCTTTTCATAGTAAAATTTTACAATAAAAATATAAAAGCTGTTTCCCCCATTGCCTAATTCAAAGCCTTTCTTAGTTAAACAGAAAATTCAGAGGTAAGCAGTTCCAGCTCCCTCATTTTATGACATAGGAAACTGGTAGAGTAAGGGAGTGACTTTCCAGGAAAAAATCAGGAAGAATCTCAGTCTCCCAAAGCCTGGCCCAGAGCAGTTCTGATAATGGGGCTTCCCAGCATGCAGACAGGATGACATTGTCTCACTCCCCCTCTGTCCAAATGAAAGGGATGAGAACTCCGACAGTGTGCTGACCTCTGTGAGCACTTGTTGTGAGGTCTCAAAGACGGTGTGGCAGCAGCTGGAGGAGTTGCTAAGAATCCTGCACCTGCCTCTGCCGGTCTGGCTGGGTGTCAGGCTGCCTGCTGTGGCCTGTCCTCTTACCAGCTCTGGAGATCCCCTGGTTCATTTTAGAAAGTGGGGTCCTGATCCCCACCTAGCTGGAGTAGATACTCAGCTCATGTTAAACAGCTGCACCAAATCTGGCCTGTGTTGGAATAAAAAAACCTTCAATTAGCTGTACAACAAGCCCTCCTGTGTACCTTAATGGTTACCCATCAGGCTCCAGGGGCTTCCTAGGTGGCACTAGTGGTAAAGAACCTGCCTGCCAATGCAGGAGACATAAGAGATGCGGATTTGATCCCTGGGTCAGGAAGATCCCCTGGAGCAGGGCACGGCAACCCACGCCAGCATTCTTGCCTGGAGAATCGACAGAGGAGCCTGGTGGGCTACAGTCCATGGGGTTGCAAAGAGTGAGAGACGACTTACCACACAAGCACATCAGGTTCTGGAGCCTCACAGCTTGGGTCTGAATCTCCAGGCTACTATTACTGATCAGCTTCTGGCCTTGGGACCAAGTATTTAATTTCTTTAAGACTCAGGTTTCTCATCTATAAATTGAAGAAAATATTAGTGCCTGCCTCAGAGAATTGACTTGAGGATAAATAAACGAGGGGGTCAAAAACACTAGTGTGCTTAAGTTACTCAGTAAACATTAACTGTATTTATTTTTACTCGAGGAACCCTAAGTAAAAATGCAGTGACTTTGATAGTTTTACCATATTTCATTGGTTGTCACAGGTCATCGCTGGACTGTAGCCCTCTTAATAGCTTTACTGCTCCTGTTTAGGCATTTCTGAGAAGGCAATGAGGATGTGTCTCCCTTGTGCTCAGTCTCAACAAGACTGAGTATTTATCATACTGTGCATTTTGCATGGAACTGCTGCACCGGGTCTCTTCTGCTGGAGACTGCCGCTGCCACTGACATGGAGGGTTATTCTGGAGTGGACTGGGTTGGGGACGATGCCTTTCTCCCATTTTTTTTTTTTTTTATTCTCCTTTATTAGAATTTCTTTCAAAGTAGTAGTAACTTGCTCTCCAGTGTCTTTCAGTTTTTACTCATAACTTTCTTCTCTAGATCTGAGTCCCTGGAGGGTTGGAATGACAGAAACCAAGCTGATTTTATCAGCTGAGCCTTTAGGTCTGACTCCGTCTTTTCCTAGAAAAAAATTATCTTCCAAGAGGTTCCAGAGTTTCTCTGGCAAATAAATTTTAGCAGTCATGTCTCTAGTCTATAAGATTTCCCCAAGCTTGTTCGAATCTCATTTGTGGGACCCCTGCTAATGCTTTCTTAATCTGAAATGGCAGAATCCAAGTGACATTAAAGACAATGTTAACTTCAGAGGAGGGAGTAAGGCACAATATATGTGAATAGCCATCACCTGAGTCATAGTTAAAACTTTTCCCCGGCATTAAAACCTGCCACGCAGGAAAGCTATGAGACTTAACTTTTTGATCTTAACAGCCAAATCTTATAACTGTCTCAGAATGGCTAATCTAAAAATCTGGTCTGCCTAAGGCCTGTCAGTATTTAAATGACCGGTTTTGGTTCTCCTTTTTTGGCTTCAGCCTTCAGCATGTCTTAGAACTGCCACTTGCTAATGGACTAGGTGTGGCAGGTGCCAGGGATAACAAGGAGGTGATTTGTCAGCTTAAGGGTTGTCACTGGTCATCAAAGAACCTTTTTTCTTTGGTATGAGCTGTAAAATCTATCTGAGTCATGAAGTCAAACGGGTGACACTTGGTACATTTACAGAAACTGAACATTTATGCCAATTACAGACTCTGCACATGAGGAAGAACAGAACTGATTTAGCCACTAGACAGGTAACTCACCTTAGGACTCTGAAAAAAAAAAGAGCTTAATGTCAAGTAACAACCAAAATAGAAGCTAAATTTGAGCTGACTAGTTCTAGTCTGCTGCCATCAGTCTGTTTTATTTCTTTTAGTGTTATGAGGTGAATCCTCACAGAGTGGATTCCTCAAAATAAGTTAGTTAGAATTTTGTAAGGCAGAAATATGAATCCCTATATATAAGATATATAATATTGTGAGTATACATATATGTAATAAGAATTGCTACAAGATTATTAATACATATGATGTTAGTTACTACTTGCAACTTTTTAACTCTAGTTTGAATAAATATATACACAGGGAAATGGAACTAGAAATTCCATGAAATAACTCATGGCAGATAAGTGGATGGCAGATGGTCCATCCTTAACACTTAGGATGGACTATTCCTTTTATTTGGGATGACCAGGAGGGTTTCTTACAGGAAATGAAATCTACACTGGTGTTTGAAAGATGGGAAAAATATGTAGGTTGATAGTAAGAAGAAAGGAGCTCTTTTGTTAGAGATATGAAGTACAAAAAAAAAAAAGTCAGGAAAATACCAGGTGTTTTGGGCAGCAGAGGGGAGGCACTGCAAGTAGAGTGTTTATACTGGAGCATAGCAAAGAGTCGGACATGACTGAAGCGACTTAGCACACACAGCACAAAGGGATGAATTAGTAGCAGAGCAGTGGGAGGAAAGCTGGAATGCAGATTGAAGCTATGTTCTGAGTGCCAGGCTAGGGATTTCACATGTTCTCAAACAGTTGAAAAGAACACTGTTGAAGCTGGATTATTTCATACTGGAGTTCTTTTTAGAACAATTGGTTTATGATGGCTTTGAAATGTACTTTCTTGGGTAATCTGTCTTGAAATTATGAAGGATGGATCAGGGAGGTGAGACAAATTAGGCAGGCCAGCTAAGAGAATTGGAATATTGTGTGAGGTGATCTTCATTAGAATTTATAATGGCTACTGGTTGATTTAAGAAGAAAATCTTCTCAATAATAGAGGAATAAATAATTAAATGAGTAAACATGTATATAAAGAGTCATAGGTCTTGGTAACTTATTGACTCCAAAGATAAAGGAAGAGGGAGAAAAAGAGGTGACCTCGGGGTTTTAAGTTTGGATGATGGTGGGACCAATAATAGAAGTGGGAAAAGCAAGAAAAGAAAGGAAGTTTTACTTGGGTTATTGCTAAGTTTTCCTAAATGTCTTTTTTTTTTTTTTTTTGAGAAATAACTCTTGCAACTTGCAAAACTTTAATTTCTGCTCACATTTCAAGTCTTGTCAAGGCCATCTGTTGAAAGCAATTAAGATTAGGTGTATGAGATGAGAGTGGGTTGTACAGTGTAAAACACTTAGGTAAAGTATTAAGTACATTGACATCATTGACTACCCTCAGAATTAGTTAGAAATTTTTCTCTGAAAATGTCACCTTTATATAGAATTGCATTCATTTTTCCCTAATAAAATCAGTACTGTCTCAGAGGATTTCTTTTAAAAGATTAAGTAGCTAACTCCTTAATGAACAGGGCTTCAGCTAATTATTATTTTCTTTACTAAGAGATTTTCATAATAGCATTTGAAATTTGAGATTGGTAATGCTAGCTGAATCCTATATTGCTAAACTATTGTTGAGTCAAATGGGACTGAGTTTGAATGCTTGCTTTCCACTTAATAACTTTATGATTTTTTGTCAAAGCAGGTCCCTTTGTAGAATAAGACATGGTGAAGATTAAGTGAGTTAATATGTGTGAAGGTCTTGTTGCAATGTTTGGCATAAGCTGGTAAGCTTTGAATAAGCGTTGTGATGTATTTTTGTACAGATTCACCAGCAGTTATGAACCCAAGAACAAAATGAAGTCATATTTCTTTAAGTGTCCTGCTCAGTATGACCTAGAGAAGTCATCTTGGCATTGTAAGGCAGGGCCCAGGAACCCAGAGGCTATCTTAGATGTTGTGCTTAATTGGGATTATAATCAAATATTATCAAGAGGAAATCAGTTGGCTAGTTGTCTGCATCCCTTGGCCTCACTGAATAGGTGTTCACTGTTGTATAGTAGTCCACCCTTATTTGTAGGGGGCTACATTCTAAGACCCCAGTGGATGCCCAAACCCTTGAATAGTTCCAAACTCTATATTATAGTATGCTTGTTCCCATACATACATGCCTAGGATAAAGTTTAATTTATAAATTAGGCACAGTAAAAGCATAACAAGAACAATTAATAGTAAAATAGAAAAACTATACCGATATAGTGTGCTGCTACTGCTAAGTCACTTCAGTTGTGTCCGACTCTGTGCGACCCCATGGACTGCAGCCTACCAGGCTCCTCCATCCATGGGATTCTCCAGGCAAGAGTACTGGAGTGGGGTGCCATTGCCTTCTCCGAACAATATAGTGTAATAACAGTTAAATGAATATTCTCTCTCTCTCAAAATACCATTGTACAAATCTGATGCCTTTTCCGTCTTGACTAAGCACTTATCGTGCACTGTGGCCACAACTTTTGTAACTTGAAGGTGCAACAGCACACATTTCTTTTTCCTACTTCAAAATTTCATGGAAGGAAGAGTCATTCTTACTGTAGATCTTAGCAACCTCAGCATACAATTATTTTTTCTGGTGAGTCTAGAACTTTCACTCTTTCATTTAAAGTAACTGCTTTATGGCTTTTCTTTGGCATATCAGAATTACCAGCGTCACTATTCTTGCATATGGGGGCCATTATGAGGTAAAGGAAGGGTTACTTGAGCGTAAGCACTGCAGCACAGTGATAGCCAATGTGATAACCAAGACAGCTACTGAGTGACTAATGTGTGGGATGTGCCAGACAAAGGGATGATGATTTAAGATTTCATCATGCTACTCAGAATGGCACACAGTTTTTAAATTTACGAATTGTTTATTTCTGGAATTTTCTATTTAATATTTTTGGGCTGTGGTTGACTGTGGGTAACTGAAACTGCCAAAAGCAAAACCTCAGGTAAGAGGGGACTACTGTGTCACCTTTCCACGGTGCCTTGCTGAGGTGCTCAAGGTCTGCATAGGGAGAGGAGAGGAAGCCTTCCTAGCCAGGGTCATCCCAGTCATGATGGTCACCCAGGGCCATTAGATGACTGGACCTCCAACATCAGGCAGCTATAGGTTTGTGAACACACACACTCAAACTTGCTCACACAACTTCCCCTCCACCCCCTCCTTCTATGGCAAACCCACTGTGTCAGGGTGGCCAGTTCAGACAAGTTTTCCACAGAAGCAATCCATATCTGAGACAGCCCAGGCCAAGCCTGGCTCTGTAGATCAGAATCTGCAGCAAGTTTTCTCTGAGCAACTAAACCACCAGCTAACCTCAGCTATGTCAGCCTTAGTCAGCTAGAGGTGTTTGAATAACTTGCAACCTCAAAGGGAACAAAGGTAAAGTTTTTCTCAGCAATTACCTTAGAAATTTGCATGTTTCTATCCTAACATTCTTAGAGCTGCTTATTCCAAGGGATTTATGGTGGAGCAGCTTCAGTCATGGGGGAAAAAGAAAAGGGAAGCCTGTTATACTTTTACCCCATAACGATGGATGCCTATTTATTTTATGCCACTTAATGAAAAACGGTTCTTCCCAGAGCTAATTGGGAGCTAAGACTTCTACAAGTCTTCCCTTGTAGAAGCTGAAGGGATTGGCAGCTTTTTTAATACATATTCTCTTATTAGAAAATTTAAAGTTCTGCCCCACCAATCATCTCTCTGTACTATTATTTTTATTCTTATTATTGTTATTTCAGAATTGAGGAGCTAAAAAGCCCTTTGAGAAGGCAACTTGAGAGAAAGGCAAATCTGATTTTTTAAAAATCCTGTACTCAAGTCAATGACCATTGTAGCTTTGATTTGTCATATACAAGAATATATCCTAGCTTTGTAATGAGGTTTTCTTGTATGATATATTGAATTTTCAGATCCCTATCAGATGAGAACAATTATAATATTTATAATTAAAAATTTATCAGTAGTTTGTCCCTTTAAAAAAACCTTAGGAAATTCTCCTTTGTCATAGTTCACATGAAAACCTGATACCACCTCCTACCTGTGGCTTTAATAAAGAGAGAAAAAGCCTCATTGTTACAGTATTATCAGTGTTAGTTTGACGTTCTCATCAAAAGAAACAGCTCTCCAAGCAAGGCTGTCCTTAAAGCCAGAGACAGATTTGTCAGTAATTCAGAGCCAGAAAGACTTGATTTTCAGAATGGTGATCAAACTGTCAGGGCAATGTTGCTTCCATGGGAATCAAGATTAGCCCACCTGTCTGATCTTTTTTTCCCAGACATAGCTAAGAGCTCCAAAGATAAACCAACTAGCTGAGGGAAAGACATCAAACAATTGCATCACTATTTCCCTAAAGGGATTTAGTCCTGAAGACTAAGAAAACTCTCTTAAATTAGCTCTAATTAAATGCTGTGAATCTACTGCTCCATCGTTCAGAGAATGGAATGGATTGCTTCATTGTATGTGTGTGTGTTTTCATGTTACTAGTGGTGTAGAAGAATTGAGATTTTTTAAAGGAAGATTAAAAATACGGAAGGGACAAAAGGAAGCTGGGTGAGAAAAGAAAAAGAAAGTAAGGACAAGGTTATTCTGGGTTCCCCGTGGACCAGTTGATGGTGGCCCTAGGTCATCATTCATTGCATGTTGACAGAATTGGTGTACGTGATCACTCAAGTGGTACACAAGCCATATTGATTATGGAGTGATATGTATAGATTATTAGGATGACTAATAGTGCCTCTCTCACTGGCTGATTGCATGTACAGACAAGATCAAGTTATTTTGTAGAGACTGTTTCTTAGGGTGTGTGGTGGGGGAGATGGCGATAGGAGGATCCACTAGACACTGCTTTAAGTTATCCTGACAAAAGACGGTTATTTTCAGATTTACCATAAAGTGTTTCTGCACAAAGGAACTGTTTTGTGGAAAGAATTCATGACAACATGCAAGCATGTTTCTTTAATTGGAAACTGGATACACTCTACTAAACATTTTATTGGAATATTTATTTCACACTTTAGGAATGATCCTGAGAGAAATGCTTTGTGATTAACTGTGATTGCCCACATATGAAAAATGAGTAAAGAGACAAGAATGAATATGCAATTCGTAGGGCAAGCTTCCAATTTTTATTCATTTTCTAACATTTCTACCAATACCACTTCTCCCAAAGATAATAATATTAAGCACCCAAGCTATAGTCAGTTTGGCATCCTGAGCAAACTTATCTTTTATTGTTATTTCAATCTTTAAAACAGCTTAGCCATAAACAGGAAGCTAGAGATACCATTATAATCCTAAAAACAGTTTTATTTGAACAGTAAGAAAAATGAGACCTAAGACCTACTCTGTTTTCATGTTCTTAGATACATGGGTTCTAAGAACATGACTTGCAGACTAGTGGCTTTTTTATTTCATTATAGTTTTTGATTTTTGAATGAATAAATCCTATACACCATTCAAGTGCAGTCCCTAGATGAACAGCATCACCTGGAGACTTGTAAGAAATGCAGATTCTCAGGTCAATCTCAGACCTACTGAATCAGAAACTCTACGGGTGGAGGAGGTTCAGCCATCTCTGTTCAACAAGCCCTCCAAGGTGCTTTTGAAGCCCCCTAAAGTTTGGGAACCACTGAATTATGCTGTCCAACTCCTTCCTCTCCTTGCTTTGACCTCTAAACATAGTGTGCAGCCATAACTTAGAGCAAAGTGTAGTTCACTGCCTTTCACTAGACCTGCTGGTTTTGTAGTTTCATAAGGACCATGCTCCAAATGATTGAGCTAAGCAGATGCTGATGAAGGAAATTTGTGAGCTTCAGCCCACTTTCCCTTTTTTGGAAGGAAGCATGGTATTTAAGGGCTTCTTAGGTGGCTTAGAGGGTGAAGAATCTGCCCGCAATACAGGATACCTGGGATCAATCACTAAGTTTGGAAGATACTCTGGAGAAAGGAATGGCTACCCATTCCCATATTCTTGCCTGGAGAATTCGATCGACAGAGGAGCCTGGTTGGCTACAGACCATGGGTTTGCTCAGACATAACTGAGCGACTAAGCACAAGCACGTGGTATTTAAAGGCAGGTATATAAAGGTCTCATTTCAATTTCTGATGTGTCTTAGTAGTTGTGAGGCTTGAAACTAGTTGCTTAACCCCTTTTAACTCTTGTATTCTTCACTTATAATCACATTCTTAATGGAGTTGTTTTGAGTATGAAATGAGATCTGTCAAACTCTAACACCTACAGTGTCTTTATGTGAATTAGAAAAAGGGTGTTAATATTGTCCACGTGTCTTTCTGAATTTGGCAGGGAGAACCTGGGGTGGAGTTCAGCCCTGACTTCTGTCTGCTCATCTGGAGTGAGTTGTTCAGGGCATTTGTATATGCAGAGCTCTTGAATGAGATACTGTATGGAAAGCAACTGGCATGTAAGAGTTGATTTTTATACAGTATATTACATATATAACATACTACACATAAACATAATTTTCTTATATGTGTCCATTATGGTTCATGGAGAGGATAGTACTTGGTAGTCAGTGGATTGTCAGTGAAGATGCTTAAACTGACTAATAAAAGTAAGAAGAATCATTTATTTCCCAATCAAAATAACAGGTTAGTGGAAAGCATTTAGTTTTACCTTTCATGTGGTGTAGACTTAGCCTCTCTGACCATTTGCAAATGAGATCTGGAAAAAAAACCGGTTTCACATTTGCTATTCATATACCACCCTGACTTATTTATGGACTGATGAAATAATATAAAAATGGGATTGACATAGCAAAATAATAAATATGACTTAGATACACATGTAATGTGGAGAGGATATTCCCTCACGTGGTATCATGCAGATGCTGAAGACTGCTTTCAAATCCTTTTTTTAAGGGCAAAGTCAATAGGGAGAAAAGCCTGCAGTTCTGCGAAAAAAAAAGGATGAAGAGGGAGATACAAAAAGGGCAAGGGTGAGGTTTTTGGCTTCTTCACAAGATTACCCAGGGTTGACCCTTCCTGGAGTTCTATATTTCAGAAGTTGAGTGTTCTCATTCTAGGAAAGGTACACAACCTCCTGTCACGTTTGATTGTCTTAGACTTTGGTGTTCCCTTTTAGCACAGCTCGTTATCACTCACTGTCAGTTCCCTGGTGGAAGGTGCTGGGATCCTGCCTAACACTCAGCATTACATATTAAATTAGCATAATGAACATGATGGAACAAAGGACTGACTTTAAAAGCAACAAATTCTTTAAAGGCCACACTAAATCCTTGTCTATACATTACTTGTTTACAGTACTGATACCAAAATTAAATGCTGTAGAAGAAAATGTAACAAGATGTTATGAAGCCAAGGTAAGATGCTAACCTAAATAGTATCATTAAAATGTAACATAGGAAATAAAATTGGAAATCACTATTAGAATACTGCTCATGTTACACGATGTCAGAATCATGCATAATGCAAGAGTGAAACTGCTTACAGAGACTTTACACAAGAGAATTTAAACTTGCTTCTATGGACATGAGGAGCTGCTCTTTGAAGCATGGGCTCTGATGAGATTCTGCCTGGTGCTAACGATGTTCTAAGGGAGTGTTGTCTTTCCATCTGATGCATATTTATTTATAGGGTGCCTGAAAGAAGAAATGTTGATACGGAACGGCAGATTGCACCTTCACCATATTTGTCATTAATCATCCTTTCTTTGGCATTTTCACCATTGCTTTATTATTGATCTGTTTTTTGAACCCTCTTTGTGAATAAACCTCCAATCACAAAATTACACATTGATCAATGTCAGCAAACACATTCCTGCAAACACAACCTTTAACTCCTTTTCTCCCTGAATCCTCATTCCATTTCATCTCTTGGGCAAAGGACTGAAAAAACAGATGATCCCTGTATTACTCCCTGAAGGTCAACAAATCCAGATTTTGCTAGGCTTACAAGGCTGAACATAAAGCCCATCTCAAAGAGAATACTTTTCCTCTGTTGCTCAGATTTAAGTCAAAAGTCTTTCATACGGATTCTAACATTTCCCTCTACTCTGTGTTAAAGACTATAGATCACATATTGATTTTTGTTGCCACATACAGAGAAATCACCATCTCTGAATACATGTATGCAATACAAACATTTATCCACATACTAACCTCTCTAATTTGGACATAATTAGAGAAAGGGCTATTTAATTAGTGAAAAGTCTTAAATTATAGATGGCTGATTACTTCTGAGTACATAAAGTAATGGCAGGAAATGACTAACAAAGTGATGCCAAGTACAAGACCTGCCAGGCCTGTTTTAATGAATAGCTAAAGACCACTGAAATTAGCACATTAATTGTATGCATGTAAATTGCTTCTGCTAAGTGCATTAAAATGTTGTTTTCTTTGTAATCATGTTGAAATTATTTATTTGGTTTGTACACCCTTTGCACAATTATTCATGAAAGACAAAACGTGAATTTTAACATAATGCCTACCTAAATTGGAACACTACCAATTATATGCCTCCATGTTTTACTATTCACACCAAGGACTTACTTGTGACTTAGTTTAAAAAAAATCCAAAATGTGCTTAATAAGACTCCCTTCAAAGTACCCATTTCCTTGCTTCTTGTCTTTCTTTCAGACTCTCATGGAGGGTAAGAATGGGCTCAGGGCCAGGTGGAACCCCCCAAGTGCATATCCCGAGTTCTCTACCACTTCAGAGCTATGAAACTTTGGATGCATTGTTGACTAATTCTGAACCTTGGTTTCTCTTATGCCTTCTAGGATTGAGCAGATAATTAAATGGATAAAATAATACTTTGAAAGTGTTTCTCAAACTTCCATGATGATAAAAATCACCTGGGGGTACTTGTAAAACCAAAAGTTTCCCAGGCTCATCCTCTGAGGCCTCCGCACCTACTGATTCAGTGGGGGCCACCAGTCACTCCAGGAGAGTCTTATCATCTGGGAAGCACCGTTTGCAGACACCTGGCTCATAGAAGCTGCTGTTCTGTCATACTCTATGCACTATATGTTGTATTGGTGAGCCAGGAAAAACAAAGAAAAAGTACACTGAAGATATAGAACCAAGAAAGTCATCACAGCATGTCTGGCAAATTTTCCTTCAATGCCTTCAGTAAGCAGGAGTTCTCCGTCTTATAGAGAGAGCAGTTTTCTCCACAGTTGAACAGTTCCATTGGTTCAAAAAACAGATCTCTTACTGTGTTGGAATCTGTTTCTTTTGAAGTTCTGTCTGTTGTTCTTGCCTGCTATTTGGAGCAACATAGAATAAGCCTACTTACTCATCCATTTGGCAGACTTTTTAAACATTAAAAGAGCTCTCTTATATCCTCCTGATCGTCTCTTTCCAAGTTAAATATACCAAGTTCCTTCATCCATTATGGGTCATAGAACACGGCTTCTACAGTTCTCACAATCTTAGTCGTCCTTTTCTGGATCCAACCTGAGACTACTGATTTTCTTCTTAAAGTGTGTTTTGTGACAGAACTGGATAGAATGCTATGTTTCTGAGTAGGACAGAGTATAAACAAACCATATTTCTATTAAAAAATGCCCTTATCCGAAAAGAATGATGCACTTAAAAGTTTCAAATGCCAGTTCACCAATTCTTTGACTTTTTACATGACCTTATATGAATCATTTAGCATATCCAGATGCTCGAAGACTGGTCTCTGAAACTGGGATAGCAATCTTCCTCTGTCTACCCACTCACCTCCTAGGGTTGTTTAGAGGTTAAAGTATAAAAGAAAGAATTTGAATGATTATGTGCTACTTTTATGACCAAATC
Organism: Bos javanicus; assembly: GCF_032452875.1. Classification (NCBI taxonomy): domain Eukaryota; kingdom Metazoa; phylum Chordata; class Mammalia; order Artiodactyla; family Bovidae; genus Bos; species Bos javanicus. The sequence goes on along the minus strand of NC_083868.1, from coordinate 56,057,168 downwards.
AACATAGCTATGTAGCTGTGTTAAAATAATAGTAATTTAAATGTTGATATATTTTAAAATTAAAAAAAGAGATAAAATGTTTGATAACCTGAAAACTTCATATGCAAGTTATTAGGTTTTAAAAGTCTTTTTCTCTTGCTTTTATGGAAAAACATATCACACATCGGCTCATGTCAATCTAATGTCAATTTAATACAAATCTCTGACTGTTTATTTATTTTTTTAATGTAGAGTTTTGCCAAGTCAGGTTTCCTTGAGTTTGCAAAGTAGAATTCTGAATTTTACTCTAAAAAACAACTTTCATGCTTCCAGAATGAGGGTCAATAGCCAGGAGACTGACAACTACAAAATCTTAAAGACTTACCTGTTAGGTCTGAAGAGAATTGGAGACCATCCCTACCTCTCTTGAGTTTATTGGAATTCTTTTCAGAGAGGAAAGTGCAGTTGCAGCTGTGTTTTATTCCTCAGTTCATTCCAGAGATTTGGTAATCAGTACTTTCCTTTTCTTCTTTTCCTTTTGATGTGATCGTAAGGTCAAGTTTAGAGTAGATGAGAAGTAGGTCTCTTTCTCGCAAACGATTGGGACTTAGATTCATGGGAGAAATAGCCTCTTTATAAACATAAAGATTAGCCTTGCTGATGTTTTCAAATAATATTTAATTAGATAAGGACATGTTTCTTTTGTCTGAGAGTAAAGAGAAAAATAAAGTACACCAGAGGGAAATAAACCAATATATAAAAGTGATTAGTTCTAGTCAATGAGATTACAGGTGTTTTCTTCTCTTTGTTATACTTCCTTGTATTTTCTAAATTTTCTACTGCATGCATGTATTACTTTTATAATCAGAAACCTGTTAGCAGGAAAGTGAAAGAAAGCAATGTTCTTTAACTTTGCTGCTAGGTGAAAAGTTGATGTTTATGTTAGAAACAAAGTTTTATGAAATCCTTTTTTTTCTTAGTGCCAACTCCGGAAGGTGGGGAAAGGACCTTCTTTTATTCTTCTTTCCATGTAATTTCATCTGACATGTAGGAGCCTCTTTTAATGATTAGAGTTCAATGAGGGAAAGGCGCCTGGGGCAACAATCAAGGGTGATTGCATTACACCGCGACAAAATCTTTAGAAACGCTTTTCTGGGCCATCAAACAGACTGCAACAGGTGTAACTCCTTTCATTTTTTAAAAGTAATTTTCAAGCAGACTTCCTACACCTTGAGGTACACATTGATTATTATTATTTTTTTAATCTAACTTATTTCCAAATAGTATTATGATTCTCACTTCCACACTAGTTTTCTGGTCTTTTATCTAAATTTAGGAGGTCAGAGCAGTGGTACTGACCACTAGACTGAAAGCTCTATGAAAGTAGGAATGATATTTTTCTGTCTGTTCTTAGTTCATCTCTGGATTCTCAGCATTTGGCCTAAGGCTTGACGTTTGGTAAAGTACCAACAGAACAAGGTAGAAACAAGCCCTTATGCCAGATGTCTAGGATATAGAATAGAGCTCCCTTCCCTTCTCCCTGGGGAAGGTGCCTGCATAAAGGACAGAAAAACCCTAAGAGACCTGGCAAAATGGACTGAGTAGTCTCTATCAGGATATGGGCAATTTGGAGAGGAGCTGGTAGAGGGGGGGCTAGGGAGTCCTGCTGGAATCTCTTCCATGTTGTTACTCAACTGTGGAGGCTTTGTACTTTGGACAATGAATAGCAAAGACCATTATTAAAGCTCTTTGGCTTGTTGTATTTGGCAGGGGGCAGGGAAGGGACAGGGTGGATTACAGATAGCTGTAAATTCACTCTGAAATGTTTGAGAAAGGGTTGGGACAGGGCCTGGGCTGACAAAGTGACAAATATCTATGTCAGTAGGTCCCATTTCCGCCAGAAATAGAGACAAGGACTTTGGCATATACTGAATTACCAGAACAGGTGAGCAACGCGAGGAGGGGCCAAGCCTCGGGAACAAGAGGCTCAGTGTGCCTTCAGATAAACTCCTCTGTTATTGGACTTAAACTCTGTAACCTCATAACAGAGCTTTGGAATGAGCTTTGGATTTGGGGTGTGAGGAAGGCCAAATAGGAGTAAAGTAGCTAGAGCTCTTGGGACATTTGTTCTGGGGAGACTGAGGAAAGAGGTGGATGGTGTGTGCTGGGTGCTGAGGCCTTGGCTACCTGGCCTGAAACAGTAAAGCAGGGAAGATCCTTTGAAGGCAAGCTGGAGAAGACAGGCAACTCAGTAACCACTACATACTTGCAATTTGCTGATGTGCATGTAACTTGTGTTCCAAAATTCCTCTCCATGTAGTAAAGCTGCAGAGATTCTTATGTCTTAAATTACTGGCTGGAATGTGTGAGGATCCAAATGACTCACTATGAAAGACAGCATTGGAGGATCTGCCTTCCCAAAGCTGGAGTTCAAGAGAAAAACCACTCTGTCTCTTGGTGGCAACAGAGTAATGAGTTTCTAATTGAAGTGCCCAGTGATACACACTAACTTCAACAGAGCCTAGAGAGTCAGCAACTTGACCCAAAGTAGTGACTCACGCTGGAAATTGAAGTACTGTGAGAACCTTGAGAGAAAGATGAATCAGGGCCTCTGAAGCTCTCATATCTGGACAATCTGGACAGCTCCATATTAAGGCTAGACGTGCTTTCCAAGGGATTACTTATCCCTAGAGAAATTTGGACAGAGCATTGCTAAATTAACCCATTTAAGATTCCATCCTGTGTACCAGGAACCCTTGTGAACTACAGTCAGCAAATAGCCAATTTGCTAGTCAAGTCAATCCTGTGCTAGTTAGGTCAATTCTTTGAAATCCAAGTCCTCTAATCTGGACCACTGCCTTTCCTGGGCCTGGCTGTAAATCCGTCAGCCTCCTCCTGGTTGATCCTCTGAACACTTTCTAAATTAACTTTCCCCCAAACACTGCCTCCATCGTGTTTTCCCTTTGTGTAGTAAGCTTTGGTGCACTAAACCCGTGGAGCATTGGATCTCAAGATATGCATTTGAATTGGCGACATCAGCATTACCTGGAAAGTTGTGAGAAATGTACATTTGGCAGCCCCATCTCAGTTGTACTGAGTTAGAAACTCTGGTAGTGGGGTCCACTGATGTGTTTTAAGAAACCCTGATGCATGCTGGTGTTTGCCATTGAGACAACCTGCCATTCACAGCACTCTCTCCTCTACAGTCTTCTAATGCTTGCCTCATATTTTGTGCTCCTTGATCCTGCCTTGCATTATGTTAGTGTGACCTGATTTCATATTCAGAATTGTAAACTCCATGAGGTCCAGGTCTATGTGTTTTCTAGATTTATTCACTTGTGAAATCATAAAGCTGGAAAGGATTTGGAAAAATACTATCCAGTGTCTTCATTTGCAAACCTTGGAAGGTTTGCAAAAGTTTGCGAAAGTCCCATGTGCATAGTGGACATTCAATTAACAATTGCTAAATGAAATAACATGCCCTCAGGGGCCACAGAGGTGAATTAAGACTGCTGAGACCTCAGTGTCATCGCCTTAATTTAGGTTGACCATTCTGGCACCCTCTAAGGGTTCATGAATGCCTGGGGAAAGCCTTGGATGTCTTTGCCAGCTTTTCCCTCATGGTCCTTTGCATGGACTCTGGAATTTGCTTGCTGAACACAAGGCAACATGATGTTTTGAGATACAAATAGCAGAGCAGCTGTATTAAGAAAATCAAAACAATAAACAAAATTGATGTTGTTTTCTTATTGCTGCTTTGAGACTTGACATGAAGTATGAATCTGTCATAACCAAGAACTAATATCTTGCCTGTATATCTAAGGCATAAATAAAAATTAATTGCAGCACACAGCTGTTAATTATCAGGTTTTGGAGCATTCCAGGGGCAGTTGCTTATGAATACCTATTTAGCTAAAGATCCCTCGCTCATTAGGTCATGCTGACATAGACTATGGGGACATTAGCCAGTTGTTGATCAGTTGCATCTGCATAGTCTAGTGGTCCAGGTTGCCGGAGGTCATTGCACTGTTAAGGGATAGGCTGCCACAGCTGAAATAGGGTACGCTTTGCTTATGAAACTACTCTTTCCTCGTTTCACAAATGTTCACACCTAAAAAAGGAGATTATTGACTTCCAAGGATGGCTTGTGGTGATTCTTCTTCTCAATGAATTGGGCCATGGATGTGACAGACATTTGTGTGTGTGTGTGTGTGTGTGTGTGTGTGTGTGTGTCACTTTGTAGGAGGCAGTAGATCGTAGTGATGTGCTAAATACATAAATAATATTTATATTGCATTTTTGTTATCAGAGTTTAATGCTTTAGGGCCATCAGAATCTGTTTCTCTCAAAAGAATGGCCAAGACCTGAAAAATCTCTTTATTGTTCTTTAGAGGGAGGACAAGGACAGAAAATCATTTGTATCCCAGAGATGAGAAGACATTCAAAAGGTACTTGATTCTTATGGATTAAATTCACATACTAATGAAAAGGAGGGAAAATAGGAAAAAACATGCTTTTCTGTTTTCTGCCGGCAGGGCAGCTGCCCCTAAATTTAAAAAGCCTATCATTTTACTCTAGGTCAAGTTCATTAAAACAAACTCACTTGGACTTTCCTCATTTTTTGTGTGTTTATGTGTATGTGGTTGTACTGTAAAGTGCTGTTACTTGTCTAGAAGTTAGGGCAATTATATTGATTGTAATCTCAGAACTGCAGGCCTGGTTTTTCTGATCTGGTTATTGTCAAGTCCCTCCTATCTATGCTCCAGTTTCTGCCAGCCTCTTCTCACCATGACTAAGCCTTCTAAGCTCACTGTGGCCAGACTTGATCTGGGAGAGGAGGCATTTAAGGAACTTTCAACAATTTTGCTCCTCATCATCCCGTTGGTTTGGCTTCTAGTCTGCCTTTGGTTTTTGCCATATTTGTAGAACCAGCCTTGTCTCTTGTTCCTTGGATTCAGTTATCTACCTTGCATTCTAGTTTTTGTGCCTGGGTTTTTGTCTCATTACCAAGGACTGATGTCCCGTCTTAGGAATTTCCCAGGTGTGCCCATGTCCTCTAGGAACACATAAGATGCAACCTTACTCCTCCCCTTTCTGAGCCCCAGGGTCCAGCTCCTGCACCACATGCTGACTGAGGCTCCACACTTTCAGAGGAGGCTCTCCGATGCTGCCTGCCTGAATGTTGGGGCACTTTTTGCTTCTGGATTCCATGGCACCATGCTATGATTTCACATTGAGTAAATTTCCATTGTTTCACGGCTGCCTCCTGATTCCAGGTTCCTGACTGCATTAGCAGCTCTATGTATTGCCGTTTCCTTCAGCTACTGTGTTCTGCCTGCCAGACTGGACATCTTCCCAGCACCTGCAGCTGGACTGTCCTCCCTGGCTGCAGGTCTGGTTCCAGGTCCCAGCTTCTCCACTATGACCTGCCCAGGCCTGGCTTAACACAGTCAACAAATGTAAAAGATGTCCTTCAAGATGTTTATGTTTCAAATACTGTTGTTCAAGCATTTTTAATTACAATTCTCCAATTAGGTTGTGTTACGCTTAAATAATTCTTTTCACTCTTTTTTATTATGATATGTGGATTGTAAAAATGGTAGCCTTTACCTTTTTGCAGGTCTTTTAAATAATAAACTATGAATGAATCTTGTTTTCAATGGACATTCTGAACAAAATTCTTCCAAATATATCACTCTTTATATTTAAGAATGATATAATATAATGAAATGGTGCCTATTTCTGTTGTGATGTCCATGGTAGGAACCCTGGGCCTAAGTACTGTGCTTACCTATTGCCCTCAGCCTTAAGCTAAACATGAAAAGCCAAAAAATAGGCAAAAGCAAAGGAAATCTCTTAGTGCACAAGTATGAATGTGTGTGTATATGTGTGTATATGCACACACACGTGCATACCTCAGGAGAGTGAATGATGAGAAAGGGCAGGTCAAAGTGACCCTGTTCATTTGACAGATTTTAAAAAGGGATTCTTATTAATATAATAATTACCAATGATGACCCAGATGGTAAAGAATCTGCCTACAATATGGGAGACCCTGGTTTTATCTCTGGTTTGGGAAGATCCCCTGGAGATGGGAATGGCTACCCATTCCAGTATTCTTGCCTGGAAAATCCCTTGGAGAGAGGAGCCTGGTGGGCTACAGTCCATGGGGTTGCAGAGTCAGACATGACTGAGCAACTAACACATTATTTTTTTATCTATTTTTTAAAAATAATTTTATTTATTTATTTATTTTTACTTTACAATATTGTATTGGTTTTGCCATACATCAACATGCATCTGCCATGGGTAATTACGTGAATACTTGTGTCGTATCAGGCAGTATGATAGACACTTAAATTACCTTATTAAAGCCTCCTTAATTTGGCACTAATTTTGTTTCCACTTCACATGAGAGAAAACTGAGGTTTAGAGAGGTTAATTACCCTACTCGAGTCCCCACACAAAATGATTGCTGGGATCTAGAGATGCTTCCCTGTAGTGTGGTCCACCTTTGTATCTTCTGCGACATCCTCTGCTTTCCTGTTCTTCAGTGTGATGTCTCCAAGTTATTTTTGTATAAGCAAGGAAGTAGTAGAGAATGTGGGAGGAAAATAACTAACATATACTAGTTTTAATTTTCTGATAATTTTTACATAGGCTATCTATTTAGTCCTCAGAAAAAGCATGTGTTTTTGTTGTCTCCATTTAAGAGGGTGAAAGAGAGGCTTGGAAACGTTCATTGGCCCCATGTTGTTGTAGGTGCTGTGGCTCCTTTACCTGACTGTTGTTTACTATTCCATTGTGAGACTCTACCACAGTATCCTAACAGTGGACATGTCGATTTTTTTCCCCAAGCTTTTTATATTGTAAATAGTTCCTCTGTGAACATTCATATGTATATTTCCAATGCACATTTTGCATAGCTTTTTATTAGGTATATACCTGAGAGTATGTATGTTTGGAACAAGGATGAGAGTGTGTCATGAATTATTTAATTTTGATTGAATAATTCTTTGCATCTGAGGTTAAAAGAGAATTCTATAAACCTGAGGTCTCACCTTTCTCCCCTAAATCACCTAACTTAGTGACTATCTAGGGCAACAGAGTGGGGAAGCGTGGACTGAACCTAAGTTCTGTAATTCCAGACGGTTCCCAGGCCTGTCCTGCTTTAATGCATGAGCATCTTTCTCACCATTCTACTTGGGTGGCCTGAGAACTGCAAGTTTCACAGGTTTAAAGGAGGATTATACACCACTGAGTTGTGAGTCTGTTTCTGCAGAAGAGATTGGATTTTGAGAAATTACTCAAGAGAGTTTATATTGCTTCACCAATGGGTCTATGTGTTGCTCCACTTGAAATGAAAAGAATGGCTTCGTGATTTAGCTTTATGAGGGAACCAGAGCCATAGAGTTATGATCCAGTGCATGTACCATTGAAGGATAACAATTTAAAGTCCAATAATTCTTGCTATCTATCTTCACCAGAGGATCTCAAAGAGTTTTATGATAAATTATAGACTAAGAATCTGAAAGAGTTATGTGCAATTTATGGTTAGAAAAGAAAGTGCTAAAGTTTTCCAGAATGCTCCAAGGCTGTCATTAGAGGAGACGTGAAAAGAGCCCAGGATCATCGATCCTTTGGCTAGGGACCCTGGCAGGACTAAATGTGACCAAATGACTCAGATCAGGAGTGGCTTCAGCTTGCTTTGTGTGGCACTGTTCCTTTTCCAGGGGTCCTGCTGCTTGAAGGAAGACAAAGAAGAGCCAACATGAACTGGTTGCCCAAACCTTTAAGAAACAATGTCATTGTGGTGGTCATATTAATACTGCTTTTGAAATGTACTCTCCTTCTGACTAGGGTTTCTCCCTCTTTTATTGGAATTTTAAGTACAATGATGGAGAAGGCAATGGCATCCCACTCCAGTACTCTTGCCTGGAAAATCCCATGGACAGAGGAGCCTGGTGGGCTGCAATCCATGGGGTTACTAAGAGTCAGGCACGACTGAGTGACTTCCCTTTCCCTTTCAAGTACAATGATGTGAGCCAGCTGAAGTTTTTAAACAGCACAAACATAAATGGTTATCCTAAATTATATTAGGGAGAAACTCTACTTGAGGTATTTAGGTTAATAAATAAAGACACCAAATGCATATGGGCTTAATATGTTTTAAGACTAAAAATGTGATTCTATAAAACTTTGGTGATCTTTATGCTTTCTGTTGGCTTGCCATAGGATTTTTAATTGAATTACTACAGAAAATTCAGCATAAAATATTATCAGATTTAACCACCCACTGAGTGTGTTATTTGTTACTGTTTTATTAGGCTAAATCATAGGTCACACATCTCTTTTCCTGTACTGATTTTCAGCCCAGAGGGCTAAAGTTTTAAAATGAGATGATGAAATTTTAGAAAAGAGCAAGAACTTAATAAAATGATAATACTCAATTAATTTCTATAGAAAAATAAAGCTTCCTTGACTATATGTGCATTCCTAGCTTTTTAAAGTTTGCTTCTTTGATGTTCACATTCTAAGCTTGTAACTAATCTGAGATTGAAACTAGAAGGAGAGTTGTAGGTGCTCATGGAGAAAAGACCTGTTGGCAACCCAGTGTCAACATTATCCACACTTCAAGCGTAGTGCCTTCTGGCCATATCTTCCAAAAGTTCAAAATGTGGGTGAGAAAGCAACATGCCTAGAGGATTCAGCCCAGAAGATAACCATTTCAGAGTCTATACATCTTCATTTGGTCATAATAAGTGGCTGGGAATGACCCCCATTTTTTTAAAGGCTATTACAAGTCATTGTGTCTCATTTTTAAACCTGAGAGTATTTAATTCAGTTGTTCTCAAAGTGCAGGCTCCAGACCACCAGCATCACCTGGGAACTTGTTAGAATTATATATTTTCATTTGTTCATCCAGTCCTGCTGAATCAGAACCACTGGGGAGGGGGCCCAGCAATCTGTTTTAAAAATGCTTCATGTGATTGTCATGCCCGCTAAAGTTAGAAAACAACCAATTTATGCTGATCAGTGTATGCTTTTTGTTAAGCATATTGAAGAGTAACTTAGCCAATGTCTGATTCATAGTAGGCTCTCAGTAAACATTACTCTGAAAATGAAAATATACTTAAATTGTAATGAAACATTCTGCAATGCTTACTATCATATTTTAGTCCCTTTGTAACTGTATACTCAGGAATGAGTAGTTGCCCTCACAGATTATTCATTTTCTTTCCCTTTAAGATTAGCTCTTCAGCTTTTTAATTTAATATGAAAGGTTATCTTCAAAGAAAAGTGTTGTCTGATGCTTCAGTTATTTAATTCTCTGGAGAGTCACTGAGAAGCAAAGTTGGCTCATGCCAGTCATTTCTTTCCCATTTTTAAAGAGGAAGAGTCACTTAACTGTCAATAATAATTAGTGAGTTTTTTTTTCCTAGTCTCTTCTGCAGGGCCAGGCAGAAGTTCAGTGGGCATGAATTTGTTGTTTTAAGACTTCTAAGTTGGCTTTGAGTCTGCTTTGGCAGCAAATTCACCTAAGGGCTTTAATACCCTCAGCTTTGCTTCAGTAATATGTGAAAATGGGGAAAAATCAACCATAAAGAATTTTGAAGTGATTTATGGAGACAAATGGGCTCATATTGTGACATGTGAATTTATATATATTATACTTCCAAATAATTTCCAGTGTATGAAATCCTGAGTAATCAGGGACTCCAGATTTAGTGGCATTCTTGTGGTACAAATCTCAATTGCATCTTGTCAGGCACTTGCCCTCTGAGGTTGAACAGCATCCCTGCATATGAACACACCCAGCTCTTGTGGAGGGTTCCTCACATTGGGGCATCAAAGGGAGAGTCAGGATCTGGAATTGAGTATGTGTCCCATGGGTATGTGTCATGGTAAATCCTTGTAGTCCAGGGATGACGGAAGTTTTGGGGAGACCTTGCATGAAGCAGGGTGGGGAGGTGGGGATGGCCAGGGGGCTGCTGACACTTTATCAGGAAGATGAAAAAGTGTGGTGGGATGAGAGGGAAGTGGGCCTGAGGCAGCCAGGAACCTGAATAACTGAGGGCTTCCCTGGCTAGCATTCCTTGTGATTCTAGTAGGGAAGTGGGAGGGAGATGCTACTCATGTAGAATTGCACTGAATGATGCTAACCACCACCCTAGTAGCTCCATTCCCTTCTTTTTTTTTTTTTTTTCTGAGTGAATCCAGCTACTGAAATCACAAACTCTGGATTGGTATCTTGATTTATAGTTGAGCACTGGCCAGCATTGTTAAGTTTTGCCCCCTAAATTTCAGTTTGTTCATTCAAAGAGAGGGGAGAATTGAACATAGAGCCCAGGGTTTGGAGGGCAGCCTGTAAAGACCTGCATTTTGCAGTCCACAATACTGAACACCTTCCAGATGTCAAGAAGCATGGAGGATGAAGTGACAAGCAGGACTTCCTGCCTTCAGGGAGTGCCGAGCCTAGTGAAGGAGATAGATCTCTAAACAGGTTATTATAATCCAGTGGGATGAACTTTGTAGGTACAGAATGTTACCCGAATCAAATCATGGTCCTGGTGGACAGTTCTGACAAAACATGGTCCACTGGAAAAGGGAATGGCAAACCACTTCAGTATTCTTGCCTTGAGAACCCCATGGACTGCATGAAAAGGCAAAAAGTTAGGACACTGAAAGATGAACTCCCCACGTTGGTAGGTGCCCAGTAGGCTACCAGAGAAGAGTGGAGAAATAACTCCAAAAAGAATGAAGAGATGGAGCCAAAGCAAAAACAACACCCAGTTGTGGATGTGACTGATGATGGATGATTGATGACTGATGCTGTAAGGAGGAATATTGCATGGGAACCTGGAATGTTAGGTCCATGAATCAAGGCAAATTGGAAGTGGCCAAACAGGAGATGGCAAGAGTGAACCCTGATATCAATGAATTAAAATGGACTGGAATGGGCAAATTTAATTCAGATGACCATTGTATCTACTACTGTGGACAAGAATCCCCTAGAAGAAATGGAGTAGCCCTCATAGTCAACAAAAGAGTCCAAAATTCAGTTCCTGGGTGCAATCTCAAAAATGACAGAATGATTTCTGTTTGTTTCCAAGGCAAACCATTCAATATCACAGTAATCCAAGTCTATGCCCCAACCAGTAACGCTGAAGAAGCTGAAGTTGAATGGTTCTATGAAGACCTACAAGACCTTCTAGAACTAAACCCCCCAAATTATGTCCTTTTCATTATAGGGGACTGGAATGCAAAAGAAGGAAGTCAAGAGATACCTGGAGTAACAGGCAAATTTGACCTTGGAGTACAGAATGAAGTAGGTCAACGGCTAACAGCATTTTACCAAGAAAACGCACTGGTCATAGCAAACACTTTCTTCCAACAACACAAGAGAAGACTCTACACATGGCCATCACCAGATGGTCAAAACTGAAATCAGATTGATTATGTTCTTTGCAGGCAAAGATGGAGAAACTCTATACAGTCAGCAGAAACAAGCCTGTGAGCTGACTGTGGCTCAGATCATGAACTCCTTATTGCCAAATTCAGACTTAAATTGAAGAAAGTAGGGAAAACCACTAGACCATTCAGATATGACCTAAATCAAATCCATTGCAATTATACAGTGGAAGCGACAAATAGATTCAAGGGATTATATCTGATAGACAGAGTGTCTGAAGAACTATGGACAGAGGTTCGTTACATTGTACAGGAGGTAGTGATCAACACCACCCCCAAGAAAAAGAAATGCAAAAAGACAAAATGGTTGTCTGAGGAGGCCCTACAAATAGCTGTGAAAAGGAGAGACGCTAAAGGCAAAGAAGAAAAGGAAAGACATACCCATTTGAATGCAGAGTTCCAAAGAATAGCAAGGAGAGATAAGAAAGCCTTCCTCAGCGATCAATGCAAAGAAACAGAGCTAAACAATGGAATGAAAAAGACTAGAGATCTCTTTAAGATAAGTAGAGATATCAAGGGAACATTTCTTGCAAAGATGGGCACAATAATGGACAGAAACAGTATGGACCTAACAGAAGCAGAAGATATTAAGAAGAGGTGGCAAAAATACACAGAGGAACTATACAGAAAAGATCCAGATAATGTTGGTGTGATCACTCACCTAGAGCCAGACATCCTGGAATGCAAAGTCCAGTGGGCCTTAGGAAACATCACTATGAACAAATCTAGTGGAAGTGATGCAATTCCAGCTGAGCTATTTCAAATCTGAAAAGATGATGCTGTGAAAGTGCTGCACTCAATATGCCAGCAAATTTGGAAAACTCAGCAGTGGCCACAGGACTGGAAAAGGTCAGTTTTCATTCCAATCCCAAAGAAAGGCAATGCCAAAGAATGCTCAAACTACCGCACAATTGCACTCATTTCACACACTAGTAAAGTCATGCTCAGATTTCTCCAAGCCAGGCTTCACAGTACGTGAACCAAAAACATCAAGATATGAAAGCTGGATTGAGAAAAGGCAGAGGAACCAGAGATCTAATTGCCAACATTTGTTGCATCATGGGAAAAGCAAGATAGTTCCAGAAAAACATCTATTTCTGCTTTATTGACTATGTCAAAGCCTTTGACTATGTGGATCACAACAAACTGTGGAAAATTCTTCAAGAGATGGGAATACCAGACCACCTGATCTGCCTCCTAAGAAATCTGTATACGGGTCAAGAAGCAACAGTTAGAACTGGACATGGAACAACAGACTGGTTCCAAATCGGGAAAGGAGTACGTCAAGGTCGTATATTGTCACCCTGCTTATTTAACTTATATGCAGAGTACATCATGTGATATGCTGGCCTGGATAAATCACAAGCTGGAATGAAAATTGCCAGGGAAAATGTCAATAACCTCAGATATGCAGATGACACCTCCCTTATGGAAGATAGTGAAGAAGAACTAAAGAGCCTCTTGATGAAAGTGAAAGAGGGGAGTGAAAAAGTTGCCTGAAAACTCAACATTCAGAAAACGAAGATCATGGTATCTGGTCCCCTCACTGCATGGCAAATAGATGGGGAAACAGCAGAAACAGTGAGAGACTTTAGTTTTTTGGGGTCCAAAGTCACTACAGATGGTGACTACAACCTTGAAATTAAAAGATGCTTACTCCTTGGAAGAAAAGTTATGACCAACCAAGGCTGCTTATTAAAAAGCAAAGACATTACTTTGCCAACTAAGGTCCATCTAGTCAAATCTATGCTTTTTCCAGTAGTTAGGTATGGGTGTGAGAGCTGGACTATAAAGAAAGTTGAGCGACAAAGAATTGATGCTTTTGAACTGTGGTGTTGGAGAAGACTCTTGAGAGTCCCTTAGACAACAAGGATATCCAACCTGTCCATCCTAAAGGAAATCAGTCCTGAATATTCATTGGAAGGACTGATGCCGAAGCTGAAACTCCAATACTTTGGCCACCTGAAACTGACTCATTTGAAAATACCCTGATGCTGGGAAAGATTGAAGGTGGGAGGAGAAGGGGATGGACAACAGAGGATTGGATGGTTGGATGGCATCACCGACTCAATGGGTGTGAATTTGAGTAAACTCCGGGATTTGGTGATGGACAGAGAGGCCTTGTTTGCTGCAGTCCATGGGGTCACAAAGAGTCAGACATGATTGAGCCACTGAAGTGAACTGAACTGAATGATAAGAAATGTTCAATGTATTCCTCTCACTTTCCAAAAGATGCATCTGTTTGAAAATTGACCATTTTCAGAATTTTGCTACTAGTTGTTTGTGTAAATGATTGTGGGTCATAAAAGACTATGTTAGAAGTACTATATTCCCAGACATATTTTGATCTTTTCCTACTTCAAAGTCTCTCTTTTAAGTGAACGAGCCCTTTCTCATTCTATCATCTTCTACTCTTCTGTAGAAAGTGCACTTTCTGGGAGTTAGGTGCCTTGATTTCTAATCCCAGCTCTGCTGCCTAGTAGCTGTATGACCTTAGGCCAAGGTTTGGCAGGCTATAGCCTGCTGCCTAATCTGGCCTATCAGCTGTTTTGTAAACAAAGTTTTATTGGAACACAGCCATGATTATTTATTTACTTATTGACTGTGGGTGCTTTTGTTTTACAGCAGATGAATATTTGTAAGAGGACCATAGGATATACAGAGCCTAAAATATTTTCTATTAAGTCCTTTATCCAATAGACTTGCCAAGCTCAGCATTAAGCAGGTCATTATCTTACTTGAGTCTTAGCTTCCTCATCTGTAAATTTGGGGAATTAGATTATGTTTTTCCTCAGGGTCTATGTTCTTTGCATTCTCAATAGCTCTTCCTACAGAAAACCTCATCTAATACAATCACTGTATGCTGGAATATAAACCTACTCATATTTTCATTCACTTATTCTATTTATTAGGGCTTCCCTGGAAGCTCAGCAGTAAAGAATCTGCCTGCCAATACAGGACACATGGGTTCAATCTCAGGTATGGAAGGTCCTCTGAATGGCAGTTCACTCTAGTATTCTTGCCTGGAGAATTCCATGGACAGAGGAGCCTGGCAGGCAACTGTGGGGTTGCAAAGAGTCAGGCATGATTTAGCTACTGAACAACAATAACAAATTCTATTTAATAGGCACCTGGCAAGCCACTGTGGAAAACTGAGAACTCTAAAAGATTCCCTGACCTTGAGAAGCTTATAATCTGGTTAGAGACATAGTCACAATGTTCAGAAGTTAAATTATAATAGAAGATAATAAAGGATAACACTCCAAATTTAGTTATTATGATTAAAGATGTTCAGAGAAGAGAAATAAGGATGCGCTGAGATGATTAGAGTAAACCTAGAGGGCAAAGTTGGAGAAGGCGATGGCACCCCACTCCAGTACTCTTGCCTGGAAAACCCCATGGATGGAGAAGCCTGGTAGGCTGCAGTCCAGGGGATCACGAAGAGTCGGACACGACTGAGCGACTTCACTTTCATTTTTCACTTTAATGCATTGGAGGAGGAAATGGCAACCCACTCCAGTGTTCTTGCCTGGAGAATCCCAGGGACAGTGGAGCCTGGTGGGCTGCTGTCTATGGGGTCACACAGAGTCGGACATGACTAAAGTGCCTTAGCAGCAGCAGCAGCAGCAGAGGGCAAAGTGGGATGTTTTTGAAGGGCACTCATCTCTATAACACCATAGAATACTGGATTCAAAGTCCCTCTAAGGTAATAGTTTTTAACTTTAGAATGCATGAAAATCACTTAAGTTACTAGGGAAAAAATAAAAATTCCTAGAACCCAGCTTTAGAGATTCTGACTGTAGCTATGGGGTATGTCCCAGAAATCTGCTTTTTCAAAAAATACCCCAGGTGATTCTGATATACATGGAAAATACTGCTCTGGAAATCTGGCAGGTTAATGCCTAGGAATTTATCCTAGGTTTGGCTAAATCTTATTAAACCACAGATTTTGTGTGACCAGGAGGAACTCCACTGTCATGGAACACTTATTTCAGTAACTTTATCTCTCCTTTTAGGGAAGCTGAGAACTTCCAGGCCAAGAAGAACAACCTGAGGACTCTCTATTTCCAAAGGCCCTTAAACTCCTTTAGATAAATCCAGAGGGGAAATCTGAGACCAGTGCTGCTGTTTGCCTATGATACTACTACTACTAAGTCGCTTCAGTCGTGTCTGACTCTGTGTGACCCCATAGACGGCAGCCCACCAGGCTCCCCCGTCCCTGGGATTCTCCAGGCAAGAACACTGGAGTGGGTTGCCATTTCCTTCTCCAATGCATGAAAGTGAAAAGTGAAAGTGAAGTCGTTCAGTCGTGTCCGACTCTTCTCGACTCCATGGACTGCAGCCTACCAGGCTCCTCCGTCCATGGGATTTTCCAGGTAAGAGTAGCGGAGTGGGGTGCCATTGCCTTCTCTGTTGCTTATGATAGCAGAGGGTAAATCATTGGAGTGAGGGGACTACGTCCATTAGCATTTGACTTTTGGTCCTTTTGTTTTAAGCTCCTTGTTTCTGCAAAGGTGGGTGGGGTCAGGATAGTGAGTCAAAAAACAAAAAACAAAAAACTCTCAGTGAGAGAGGTTGGGAATCTTCAATCTCCATTCCAAACCATGTTGCTGATGACTTGAAGATATCACCAGATACTCATGATACAGAGGATAGATTCTACCCATGGGAGAATGATTCTCTGAAGAAAAGTTTAGAATCATCTTCAGAGTCACTGGAGGCGACATCTGAGAGTCCTGTGGGTGATGTTACACACGATCTTGCCATGCTTCCAGTCCAGAAAAGAAAGCTAGATCCATCTCCAAAAATGCACAGGTATCTGAGGAATGTTGTAAGGACAAGGAGAATGAGAAAGAGCAAGAGGAAGGAGAAAGTGAAGACCCGCTGCCCTGGCATTCTTCCAACACCTTTTGTACCACCACAGAGTGAAGAAGAGGAGGTGGTAAATAAAAAGCTGACCTTGCTCAATGCCAAGGAACATTATCTTGACCTTCCCAAAGAGGTAGGGATGAGGCACGGGGTTGCAAAATCCTGGGCTCGACACACATATACAACAAACATATATCCAAATGTATAATGGCTCGACACTCCAAAAATGTGTTTCTTTCCCAAATATCAATTCTAAGTGGTTCCAGGATGGAGGCTGAAGGAAGAGGACATGGGTACCACAAAGCCATTCAGTGATCCAGGCTGATGGTGCCTCTGCCAACTTCAACATGCAATTTCTATAGGGGATCCTGGGTTACTCCAGAAGGGAATATAATGACAGCTTTTCATCTGGAATGGGCAGAGGGGGGATAAGGAACTTGAGAAGCAAACTAGGATCCTTGGGCCCAGATGGAGTATGAAAGAAATGGCTGAGAAGGTCAAGTCCTTAACTTTTTTCTTCTACTTGCAGGATGGATTACAGAGTCGGAAGGATGAAGGTGCCTGTGTAATGCATCAGGAATGTCAGATCCAGCCCCATGAGCTCTCAGTGTCCCCAGAGCTCGGGTCCTCCTCTCCTACAGTGACATCCTTGGCATCACCACCGCTCTGCTTCAGTTGTTTTTTAAGCTGTTTCGGCCAGACCTTCTCAAGGTCTAGGAAAAGGAAATCTCTTGGAAGAGAGGGTACCAGGCAGGCTGAGGCAGGGGGTGATGCTAAGGCTCTGAGACCTGGTCTGCTGAGGGTTCTAGGTAAAAGCAAAATGCAGCCTCACTGAAGCCTGTAGTAAGTTGAAATTGATTTAGACTTCCCTTGTGTTTAGTTTTACAGCTTTCTCTATGTCATTGTTCCTGTTCATTGAGTTCTTGTCTGTCGAAGACAGAGCTGCTTTTAAGCTCACCCTCAAGCTGAAAGAGGTAGTAAAATCAAAGTAACTTTGAGGGTTTTAATACTGTGCCCAGTAGTGGGATTGCTTCCTACTTCCTCCCATTAGACTGAAGTGGGATTCTTGGTGGAGCCATGGTTCCTAAAATTCATGCATATTTCATGCATGTATTTAGTTGGCTTACTTTTCACTAACTTCTCTGAGGATGGCAGCCATACAGGTTCATCATTTTGAGTAATACCTCCTGGTATGGACCATCAAGTGGAGATTTCTCATGCTCAAGTCCTCTCGTTTTTCCTCTTTTACCTTTGACTAGAGATTCACTTTCCTTTATTCATTTCTGGTACTTTGTTGAAATCATGCCACTTTCTACTTGATTTGGCAGTGCTTTGGGGGCAGAGGTAGGGTGGTTGCTACTGTTCTTGGACGTGATGCCACAATTACTCTCCCATTTCTAATTGTTGTTTGTTTTTCTTTTTGTTACTTCTTAGTAAGATACCTAGCTCCTGAAGTGTGCCTCTTTAGCCAGACCCTCACAGAATCTTGCCACTCCAGTGTCCTTGCCTGGAGAATCCCAGGGACAGGGGAGCCTGGTGGGCTGCCATCTATGGGGTCGCACAGGGTTGGACACGACTGAAGCGACTTAGCAGCAGCAGCAGCACAGAATCTTGAGTCCTTCTGTGATCCTAAATACAATAAGTACTTTAAAAAAGTTCTAGATCATTTCTTTTCTCCCTTGTTCTGGCATGCTAGATTAATCCCCTTCTTAGGATAGAAAATAAGACTTTAAATTAATTTTATACCGTCCTATGGGGAGGAATGGGTTTAAGAAGAGTTTGAGAGTTTTTTTGCAGCTTTAATTACTTGCTATTTCTTACTTGTCTCAGTTTCCCAACTCATATAAGATTAATAAATAAAAGTAGAAATATCAATAAATGCATGAAGTATCTTTATAAGGAGGAAGTTGTAAGGTTTATTTTCTTGCTTCCTTAAGACTTATCCTGATGGTTAGTATATTGGAATAAGATAAGACGATCAGTATGTTTGTTTTGTTCCTTTCTCATCTGGAACAGGGCTTTGTACCTTTGAGAAAATGTAGTTGGGAACAGAATAGAATGAGTTGCAAGAGCAGTGGCAAAGATCCTTAAGACTGCCTTGGAGGTAATAATTGGTGAAAATTGACCTTGAAGAAGTTTTTATGGTGTGTGTGTGTTGAGGATCTCAAATTATCGGATTGGCCAAAAAGTTTGTTACAGAAACATTGCATAGAAAAACCTGAATAAACTTTTTGGCCAACGCAGTAGAATTAGAAATTTTGCAAAATGTTATACTCAGTGCTTGGAGTAAAATAGGGCCTTTTCAAACTTTGGTATTTTTTGTTGTTTAAAAAGTCGTTGATTTCTTGTTTTAGAGAGTATAGAATTTTAATAGAGCTAATAGACCATTATAAAATGAGCTTAAGCTATTACATGAAATTTCAAATTATCCAAATTATGTTTATATACATACTTTTTCAACTTAGTACAAAAAAAGTACTTCTAGGCAAGGCATAATGTAGCTAAAGTCTTGAGTTATAGAGCTTATTATTAAAGACTCAAAGAAAGATAGATATAAGTGTTGCTATTAATACTTTATTATTGCTATTGTTTCTTTTCATAAGATGTTTCAGGATGAGCTGTTTTCTCATAGAAAACACATATTAGTTGGAGCCAAGTTAGCCATATCTAGCTAACCCTATCCCCCATACTGATTTTCATATAAAGTTTATTTACTCCAAATTTGGAGGACAGATTTCAGATAAGGAAATATCTGTAGAAGCACTTAGTTTTAAAATTCTCTTGACCCCTTGCTCACAAACAGGAGAAAGGGTGTCTACCTCTCTTCTGATCCTTTTGCAAATGAAGAAGTATATGTTCTCTGGTTTCAAATTTTGTGTTGCTGTCTTTATGGTTTGAAATACTAAACATGGTTTATGGCTTAATGAAGTTGTTTTGTAAAATATATTTAGAAAGTTTAGTATAACTGTATCAAAGTAAAAATAAATTAAAAAAATAAAACCTACTACTGTTGATGATAGATAAAGCTTTGGGGTCATTTTTAAAAATTGATTTCTGGCAAGATTGATAACATTTCTGTTGTACACAGAAATAATTTACAAGTAAAAATATGAGTCTATTTAGTGTGTTTAGTTCCTTTTTTTCCCATGGAAATTCTAACTAGGTAGATGGCAGGTGTACTCATTGCTATAAGTTGATTAAGTTGAGATTAAATGGGTCGATTAAATTTTTTCAGTGATTTTTCTAAGACCACTCATTAAATCTGATAGGGAATCATAATACAAGTTCTTTAAACAGATTATTTAACCATGAACCACATGATTACTTTTGCTCTGAAGTATTTCCATACTGAAACACTGCCTGTTAACCATTTTGTTTTTGTCAACTTGTCCTCAAATTGCTGTCTAAATTTCAACTAATGTCCTCTTTACCCACCTGGAAAATTTTAACATGAAAAAACTCTAGCTGATGTAAAGTTATTCAAAGAACCAACAGAGATTGTAAGTAATTGATTTACTTATAAGTTTTGACAGAAAAGGTAGAAATTATCTAGTCCACCCTTCTGTTTTTCCAAGGAAACTGAAACACAAGTAGCTCTCTCAAGATGACATAGTTAAAACAAGTAATACCTAACAAATTAAATATTGTGCTTTTTGTATCATCTGTAATCTTCAAATAATCTGTGTATGGTTGATATTAATATTTTCATTTCAAAGATGAGATAATTTAAGTTCAGAAAACTCCCAGGACTTGATATGTCTGATGCTGAATCCAAACTGAGGTTTAATAGTCTCCGAAGACTACGCTCATTTCATTCTACCTCTCAGTATTGTAATATTATAAAATCTCTTTGTTTCTGGTCTAACTCTGTACTGTCAAGAATAGACTTCTCTTATTTGACAAAATTTAGATTTTAGCCTTAATACATCTACACTAAAAATAGTTCAATAAAAAATGCAACTAATAAGAATATTTCTTCTACAGAAATTTTCTATATTAGGTAATAAATAATAAAGTAGTTAACCAAGTATCATTGGTAGAAGAAAACTGCAGTGTAATATAAACACAATTTTAGTCATTGCAAGCAATTAAGCTTAGACAATCATTTAACTGAAAAATGATCAAGTGAAAAAGGGATAGTATGTAATCCTAGCAGGACCCTCCACTTGACAGGGTCACAAGACAAAGCACAGCAAAGATGAATTAGGCCTCATTGAAAGCTAATAGACTTGAGAGTGTTTCTAAACCATTTTCAGGTGAATGACTTGGGACATGGGTAGCAGAGAGGCAGGCTCTTCTGTGTAACCCAGTGACCCTTGAAATAAGTAAATATACTCCTGCTAATGAACTCTAGGCTTTAAATAGAAAATTTTAATTTTCTCACGCCTTAAAACATTCTTTTCATTCTGATTTGACAAGGCTTCTTTCAAGAAAAAAAGCAAAGAACAATAAAACTGGAAGATTCTAGTCATTGGACTGTGTGGACAAGGAATGTTGTTCTTGGTGTTTTCAAACTCAAGTCATGAGGACAATTGTACATGGGAGATCAGATAGGTGCAGATTTCTTGAGCTATATTCTATCAACTACAAAGAACTGCTTCCATCATGGGCTTTCCAGGTGGCACAATGGTAAAGAATCTGCAAGAGATGCAAGAGACATAGGTTTGATCCCTGAGTCAGAAGATTCTCCTGGAGAAGGAAATAGCAACACACCCCATTATTCTTGTCTGGGAGATTTTATAGACAGAGGAGTCTGACGAGCTACAATCCATGGGATCACAAGGAGCTGGACATGACTGAGTGACTGAGCATACTACCATCACATACCAACTACATGATGGACTGTCACACAGTTATCACCCTCCTGGTTCACACTGCTGGAGGAAGTAAGAATTTGACTTTGATATTTGTTCTCCTTTTCCCCCTCTGACCCCTGCACCTTAGAATGAGTACTGCATTGGATAAGAGACCCAAGAAAGGCTAATTTAACAGAGGAAGGCTCTTGTTGTAGATGTTTATAATCTTCATGAAAATAAAATTTCAGAACAGATTAAAAGAATCTTTATATAATTTTTAATGAATTCAGAATTCTGGGATTCTATTAAGAATGATTTCTAATGTGAACTTCTCTCCTAGTTGCAATCACCGTTCTGGTTCTTGGATGCTGTGAAAATACACAATGCTGGATCATTACAGTGGTAGCCCTTCTGGTAAGCAGGACAATAGATCCATTCACTGAGAGTGATGAAATAGTAACTGGGATTTGAAATAACTGCTGTGAGAATTATCCCCTTAATATCTGTCCTTTGACTTGAAAGAATGCAGAATTATTATATTATAAAAATAATAAAAAGAATATATCCCTGTCAGCATTTAGTATCAAATCTTCTACTTGGCCCATGATGCTCAATAAGAATCTCTGGATAAAATTTATGTATAGAAGATTATGGACTTCCCTGGTGGCTCAAATGGTTAAGAATCTGCCTGCCAAGCAGGAGATGCAGGTTCGATCCCTCCGTTGGGAAGATTCTCTGAAGAAGGGAGTGGCTACCCACTCCAGTGTTCTTGCCTGGAGAAATCCATGGACAAAGGAGCCTGGTGGGCTATAGTCCATAGGGTCGCAAAAGGCAAACATGACTGAGACTAACACACATAGAAGATGATGAAAAATAAAGCAGTGATCTCATAACCTTTTCTTTAAAAGCTACTGTTTATTTTACTTTAAAATTTGATTTCATTTTAAAACTACAATTATGAAGCAAAGGTCTATATATAACCCTATTAAGCTGTCTAATTCCTACCTGTCAAGTAATTACATACATAATAATTAGTTGGGAAATACCTTCCTGAGTCTGGATTTAAAAGTTAAAAAAAACACTGAATCCTTGTTTTGCCATTTGCTGTTGTTTAAGTTTGGCTACTTATTTAAACTCATTAATCTTTGGTCTCTTCATCTAAAAAAAGAGGATAGTAATAATACCCCAGAGATGGTTTTGAGGACTTTATGAGATAATATCTCTGAAAAAGTCTAGTGGCTGCTTTGTAGTAGAGGGTTTTTGACATTATAATGCTTATTTTATTCTTAGAAAATAAAACAAAACATTAACTTTGTGAGTACTATACAAGGGTAAGCAACTCATGGCAGTCTTTACTTCACAGAGAACTAATTTCATTTCTAGGGGGATTACATGGAGCAAATAGTTTTCATATTTCTTTATTCCTAATTTGAATGTCTCTAGAGAAAATTTTTATCTCAGAATTTTTCAAAACCCCTTTATTGTTACAACCTGTGAAATCCGTTTTAGTTGGGTCTTTATTTGTAGAACTGAACAATACTCATCTAGTCATAAACTGCTTTAATGTAACACCTTTTTTATAAGTCATTAGCATTTTCTAAGAAACTTAGAAACTTAACTTTTTTACTTAAACCCTCATGAATGATAGGAGATATCCTATCAATAACAGTACTTCATTATGGTGATGATTATTGAATATTTAATGAAATG
The DNA here is from genome assembly GCF_032452875.1 of Bos javanicus. Lineage (NCBI taxonomy): Eukaryota > Metazoa > Chordata > Mammalia > Artiodactyla > Bovidae > Bos > Bos javanicus. The sequence goes on along the minus strand of NC_083868.1, from coordinate 56,034,342 downwards.
ATGATAGAGGTACTTATCGTATTTATTAGAATTTTTGATAAATTTTCATAGGGAAAACCTCTTTTCCCCTATATTCTAATAACCTTCTTCATCATTTCATTTATGTGTTGAATATTATGCAAAGACTGACTATGTAAAGGACCACTAGATGCCAGCATTTGTGATCTGGAATTTTATTTTGTTCTACTCAGTAAGTGTATATGGAACATTTGTGCCTAAACTGAAGCTGTTTTATCTCACAGTAAGACAAAAGAAACATACATAAAAGGTAGACAAACCTGTATGTTCTAACAAATAATTTGCAGGCTGTTCAGAGAAAATAAGACAAGCACTCACACTGTGACTGCTACACAATATTAAAAGCATCCAGATGAGCACAGAATAGTGTTTGACAATGTTTAAGTAAGCACTGATAGGATGCCTTGTATTAGAAGGATGGTTGCAAGGTGGAAAATAGGAGATACCTTCTCTGAATAGGTAAAATTTGAGGAACAATATGGTCTAGATTTTATCCAATCCCACAGCCAAACAAGTTAGAATTACTTTGCTGGATGGAGTCCTGGAGGCTGAATGGAGCCAGAGGACAGGTGTGACCAGATCCGGTAGAAAGCTGGCAGAAATGGTGAAGCCAATACAGACGAGTTTGTTCAAGAGCAGGCAGTTTAAATGATGGGTCAGCAACAGAAGACAGTGCTACAAAGTTAGGCCCGAGAAAGGCAGAAATGATACATAGGCAGTCACAGAACAGGGGGCCTAAAACTTCTATTTGAACAGTAGAAATACAATGAGGAATTGTATTTTAGGGGGAAGGTCCCCTCCAAAGGAAAACAGGGTGGACGGCACTGAATGACTTGAAAGTGGAGGATATGATGAAGAAAGGTACACATGTAGCAATAGTAGCTCACATATGGGAGACATGGTGTAGCTTAGAAATGTGTGGTAAAAAGTAGTGAGAAATAAGATGGGGCCATTTGAGCCCCATTATTGTATTCAATACTTGGCTTTGATTCCTAGTTGAGAGCGAGCTGTTGTAAATTCTTGATCTTCACTAACATGGCCCAAGTTAGCAAACCTAAGAAGGGGCAGATGTGGGAGTAGAAATGTGCAAGGGCATTAACCTAGATTCATCAATAATCTCTAAGAATATGTTGTTTGGTTAGCTTCTGTCTGCTTCACAACTGCGGTAGATGATTCCCTCTTTTTTCAACACTTGCTTACCAATAACATATTTTTGCAAGAATAGTGGATAATTTAAAGGAATGATTATAAAGGAACCCGTATGTGAAAATGCATAGTATGTAGTATTTTGTTGTATGAAGAATGTAGAAAATTATGATCTGACTTATGGTTTCACATTCTACATTCAGTTCAGTTCAGTTCAATTCAGTTGCTCAGTCGTGTCTGACTCTTTGCGACCCCATGGACTGCAGCACACCAAGCTTCCCTGTCCTTCACCAACTCCTGGAGCCTACTCAAACTCATGTCCATTGAGTCGGTGATGCCATCAAACGGTCTCATCCTCTGTCGTCCCCTTCGTCTCCCACCTTCAATATTTCCCAACATCAGGGTCTTTTCAAATCAGTCAGTTCTTCGCATCAGGTGGCCAAAGTATGGGAGTCTCAGCTTCAGCATCAGTCCTTCCAATGAATATACAGGACTGATTTTCCTTTAGGATGGACTGGTTGGATCTCCTTGCTGTCCAAGTGACTCTCTTGAGTCTTCTCCAACGTCACACTTCAAAAGCATCAATTCTTCCGTGTTCAGCTTTCTTTATAGTCCAACTCGCACATTCTGCATTAGTCAAATTAAATGCAATACATTTGGTAGGAACTTCTAAATGCATATTCATAAGGTAATATTATCAACCCTCCTGAGTTGGTCTCCAAGAAGGGTCCTTTTGTCCAATGTCGCTGGAGCCAGTAGATGAAGACGGAATTCGGTTCTGAAGGGCAAGAAAGTGTTATTCTTTTATCAGAGTGAAGAGGTGTGAGCTCTCTTGACCGGGCGTGGGCAGGGCAGAGCTATTTGGATCCTATTGGGTGCAGTTGTGTTGTTCCCGGTCCAGACTGCAGTGCCTGCACAGCTGTCACTGCACACAGCCCACTGCCGCCATCTTAAATTGCAGTATCAGGAGCAGCGCTTCTGCACACGGAGGGTGAGGTGTCCACAGAGCTGTTTCTCACAAGCAACTCTGGACTGAAGGACAAGCTGCAAGGTTTCTGCAAGCGGCATTCTATAAGCAAGCCAAACTGGACTAAGGCACAAAGGGAAAAAAGGTTCGACTTTATTTTATTATCTAATTTCTAATTTTATTTCCCAGGAATTGGTAATGGGCTTTGCAGGTGACAGTAACAGAATGGTACAAGCTGGTATTTTCACTGCAAACAGGGTCAGGGTTCAATTCCTGGCTTAAAACTTAGTAGCTATGTACCTCAAACAAAAAAAAAAATTTTTTTGATGCCTTGATTTGCTCCTCTGAAAAGTAAGAATAATTATACCTTCATCATAGAGCTTTGGTGAGAATTAAATGAGATGACACATTTAAAGAACTTAAAACGTAGCACACAAAGTACAAGCTCAACAAATATGCATCTGTTATCATCAGATGGGTAGGATCCTTTTTTTAAAAAAATACTGATTTGTGAGGGAAGAAATGATAAGGTCTCGAAGACGGAGGATTGTGTGAGGTCCCTGAGGAGTCTGACCCTAACCATAGGGACTTCTGGCCTCAACAAACATTCCAAGCATGGCTCATCCTCACACCTAAAGAGATTCTCTGTGTTAAGGCACAGTTATTACATGACTGTAGGGTGTATTTCTTAGCATCTAATTGTGAAGGACTCTAATTCATGTTTTATTTTCAGTGCCAAGCACAGTAAGCACATGATAACTACTTAGTAAATGTCTGTCAAGGAAATGAGTAAACAATTCACTGAAGAATAGAATTTCAGTATATGCAAATTTAAATGTGCCATTCACACAAACAGCATTTTGTTTCCCTCTCAGATAACTTTTAATGTTTGGCACCGAAGAAATCTCTCAGATCATGGCACATAGTGGGAGAGGCCCCCAAAGGAACTGAGTATAAAGCTTTCATCAATTACATGGGATTGGGCACGGATCAGCTTTGTTGTTGTTGTTGTTGTTTAGTTGCTCAGTCGTATTGGACTCTTTTACGACCCTGTGAACTGTTGCCCACCAGGCTCCTCTGTCCTTGGGATTTCCCAGACAGGAATACTGGAGTGGATTGCCATTTCCTTCTCCAGAGAATCTTCCCGATCCAGGATCAAACCCACATTTCCTGCATTGGCAGGTGGATTCTTTACCACTGAGCCACCAGGGAAGCTGGGATCTGCTTCAGTTCAGTTCAGTTCAGTCGCTCAGTCGTGTGCGACTCTTTGCGACCCCATGAGTTGCAGCACATCCGGCCTCCCTGTCCATCACCAACTCCCGGAGTTCACTCAGACTCACGTCCATCGAGTCAGTGATGCCATCCAGCCATCTCATCCTCTGTCGTCCCCTTCTCCTCCTGCCCCCAATCCCTCCCAGCATCAGAGTCTTTTCCAATGAGTCAACTCTTCGCATGAGGTGGCCAAAGTACTGGAGTTTCAGCTTTAGCATCATTCCTTCCAAAGAAATCCCAGGGCTGATCTCCTTCAGAATAGACTGGTTGGATCTCCTTGGAGTCCAAGGGACTCTCAAGAGTCTTCTCCAACACCACAGTTCAAAAGCATCCATTCTTCGGCGCTCAGCTTTCTTCACAGTCCGACTCTCACATCCATACATGACCACAGGAAAAACCATAGCTTTGACTAGACAGACCTTTGTTGGCAAAGTAATGTCTCTGCTTTTGAATATGCTATCTAGGTTGGTCATAACTTTCCTTCCAAGGAGCAAGCATCTTTTAATTTCATGGCTGCAGTCACCATCTGCAGTGATTTTGGAGCCCCCCAAAAATAAAGTCTGACACTGTTTCCACTGTTTCCCCATCTATTTCCCATGAAGTGATGGGACCAGTTGCCATGATCTTTGTTTTCTGAATGTTGAGCTTTAAGTCAACTTTTTCACTCTCCTCTTTCACCTTCATCAAGAGGCTTTTTAGTTCCTCTTCACTTTCTGCCCTAAGGGTGGTCTCATCTGCATATCTGAGGTTATTGATGTTTCTCCCGGCAATCTGGATTGCAGCTTGTGCTTCTTCCAGCACAGCATTTCTCATGATGTACTCTGCATAGAAGTTAAATAAGCAGGGTGACAATATACAGCCTTGACGTATTCCTTTTCCTATTTGGAACCAGTCTGTTGTTCCATGTCCAGTTCTAACTGTTGCTTCCTGATCTGCATACAGATTTCTCAAGAAGCAGGTCAGGTGGTCTGGTATTCCGATCTCTTGAAGATTTTTCCAGTTTATTGTGATCCACATGGTCAAAGGCTTTGGCATAGTCAATAAAGCAGAAATAGATGCTTTTCTGGAACTCTCTTGCTTTTTCCATGATCCAGCAGATGTTGGCAATTTGGTCTCTGGTTCCTCTGCCTTTTCTAAAACCAGCTTGAACATCAAGAAGTTCACGGTTCACATATTGCTGAAGCCTGGCTTGGAGAATTTTGAGCATTTCTTTACTAGCGTGTGAGATGAGTGCAATTGTGCAGTAGTTTGAGCATTCTTTGGCATTGCCTTTCTTTGGGATTGGAATAAAAACTGACCTTTTCCAGTCCTGTGGCCACTGCTGAGTTTTCCAAATTTTCTGGCATATTGAGTGCAGTACTTTCACAGCATCATCTTTCAGGATTTGAAATAGCTCAACTGGAATTCCATCACCTCCACTAGCTTTGTTCGCAGTGATGATTTCTCAGGCCCACTTGACTTCACATTCCAGGATGTCTGGCTCTAGGTCAGTGATCACACCATCATGATTATCTGGGTCGTGAAGATCTTTTTTGTATAGTTCTTCTGTGTATTCTTGCCACCTCTTCTTAATATGTTCTGCTTCTGTTAGGTCCATACCATTTCTGTCCTTTATCGAGCCCATCTTTGCATGAAATATTTCCTTGGTATCTCGAATTTTCTTGAAGAGATCTCTAGTCTTTCCCATTCTGTTGTTTTCCTCTATTTCTTTGCACTGATCACTGAGGAAGGCTTTCTTATCTCTTCTTGCTATTTTTTGGAACTCTGCATTCAGATGCTTATATCGTTCCTTTTCTCCTTTGTGTTTTGCTTGTCTTCTTTTCACACTATTTCTAAGGCCTCCCCAGACAGCCATTTTGCTTGTTTGCATTTCTTTTTCTTGAGGATGGTCTTGATCCCTGTCTCCTGTACAATGTCACGAACCTCTGTCCGTAGTTCATCAGGCACTCTATCAGATCTAGTCCCTTAAATCTATTTCTCACTTCAACTGTATAATCATAAGGGATTTGATTTAGGCCATACCTGAATAGTCTAGTGGTTTTCCCTACTTTCTTCAATTTCAGTCTGAATTTGGCAATAAGGAGTTCATGATCTGAGTCATAGTCAGCTCCCGGTCTTGTTTTTGCTGACTGTATAGAGCTTCTCCATCTTTGGCTGGAAAGAATATCAGTCTGATTTCAGTGTGATCATCTGGTGATGTCCACGTGTAGAGTCTTCTCTTGTGTTGTTGGAAGAGGGTGTTTGCTATGACCAGTGCATTTTCTTGGCAAAACTCTATTAGTCTTTGCCCTGCTTCATTCCGTATTTCAAGGCCAAATTTCCCTGTTACTCCAGGTGTTTCTTGACTTCCTACTTTTGCATTCCAGTCCCCTATAATGAAAAGGACATCTTTTTTGGGTGTTAGTTCTAAAAGGTCTTGTAGGTCTTCATAGAACTGTTCACCTTCAGCTTCTTCAGTGTTACTGGTTGGGGCATAGACTTGGATTACTGTGATATTGAATGGTTTGCCTTGGAAACGAACAGAGATCATTCTGTTGTTTTTGAGATTGCATCCAAGTACTGCATTTCAGACTCTTTTGTTGACCATGATGGCCACTCCATTTCTTCTGAGGGATTCCTGCCAACAGTAGTAGATATAATGGTCATCTAAGTTAAATTCACCCATTCCAGTCCATTTCAGTTTGCTGATTCCTAGAATGTCGACATTCACTCTTGCCTTCTCTTGTTTGACCACTTCCAATTTGCCTTGATTCATGGACCTGACATTCCAGGTTCCTATGCAATATTGCTCTTTACAGCATCGGACCTTGCTTTTATCACCAGTCACATCCACGGCTGGGTATTGTTTTTGCTTTGGCTCCATCCCTTAATTCTTTCTGAAGTTATTTCTCCACTGATCTCCAGTAGCATATTGGGCACCTACTGACCTGGGGAGTTCTTCTTTCAGTATCCTATCATTTTGCCTTTTCATACTGTTCATGGGGCTCTCAAGGCAAGAATACTGAAGTGGTTTGCCATTCCCTTCTCCAGGGGACCACATTCTGTCAGATCTCTCTACCATGACCCACCCATCTTGGATGGCCCCAGGGGCATGGCTTTGTTTCATTGAGTTAGATAAGGCTGTGGTCCTAGTGTGATTAGATTGACTAGGTTTCTGTTAGTATGGTTTCAGTGTGTCTGCCCTCTGATGCCCTCTTGCAGCACCTACCGTCTTACTTGGGTTTCTCTTACTTTGGACATGGGGTATCTCTTTACGGCTGCTCCAGCAAAGTGCAGCTGCCGCTCCTTACCTTGGACAAGGTGTATCTCCTCACCGCGGCCCTTTCTGACCTTGAACGCAGAATAGCTCCTCTAGGCCCTCCTGCACCCATGCAGCCACCGCTCCTTGGAGGTGGGGTTGTTCCTCCTGGTTGCTGCCCCTGGCCTCGGACGTAGGGTAGCTCCTCTCGGCTGCTGCCCCTAACTTCGGATGTGGGGTAGCTCCTCTCGGCTGCCCCCCCTGACCGCAGACATGGGGTAGCTCCTCTTGACTCTTGCCACACCTCTCAGACATGGGGTCCTCCCAGCTTCTGTCCCTGAAGCCGGGATCTGCTTCAGGCTGATTCAAAAAATAGATTCAGAGCTGCTATATTCAGTGATTAAGAAGAAGAAATGCACTCCTGTTTTCAAGTCTCAGTACTTTGCTTTAAAATGCACATGTGCAGACACTTGCATGGGCACAAATATACAAATATATCACAGTTACAATATCCATTTATTAATTTTGGTTAAGTCCTGCATAATAAGCTGTCTCAGAACTTACCAATTTAAAACAATGACATGCATTTAATTCATAAATCTGTAAGTTGGTCAGGATTTGACAAGGAAATCTCTTGTGTTCTGTTCAGCATAGCTGGGGCAGCTTTGTTTTTTTGACTGAAGGTTTCATATCCACGGTGGTACACTCACATAATTACATAATTGGCAATTTAATGCTGGTTGTCATTTGCTCGCTTAGTCTTGCTGTAGGCCAGGGGCCTAAATTCCTTTCCAAGTGTGGTCTATTCATAGACTGTCATCCATTACACCCTGGTGGCTGTTTCAAGAGTTTCCCAAGAGAACCAGGTAGATGCTACATTTTATGATCTAGTCTCAGCAGGTAATGTCAATTGTATTATAGGCCACCAGATTCAAAGAAATAGACACAACTCTTACCATCCCCTATCCCAAGCACCGCCCACCCCCCCCCACCCTCCCCAAGCTCCAGAGGAGGAGTATCAATGTCACATTGTAAGATGAGTGTGTGGAATGGGAGATCTTTTTGTGATCTTCTTGGAAAAGGACAGTCAGTACTTAAAGAAATGCTAATTCAAATTTTGAAAGTCCCAAAGTGACAAGACTCCTTCTTGGATCATAGCCTTGTCATGGTGAAAGGGCTTGCATAACTCAATGAAGCCATAAGTTAAGCTATGTAGGGTTACCCAAGATGGATAGGTCATAGAGTGTTCTGACAAAACGTGGTCCACTGGAGAAGGGAATAGCAAACTACTCCAGTATTCTTGCTGCAAGAACTCCATGAACAGTATGAAAAGGCAAAAAGATATGACACGAAGATGAGCCCCACAGGTTGGAAGGTGTCCAATATGCTACCGGGGAAGAGCAGAGGGCATTTACATGAATCTGAGCAAACTCAGGGAGATAGTGAAGGACAAGAGAGCCTGGTGTGCTGCAGTCCATAGCACTGCAAAGTGTCAGACACAACTGAGCATCTGAACAACAACAACAGAGTGACAAGAATATTCTGGTATGTAGGAAATAATTTCTGGAATAGGCATACTCAAATGGAGAAGATATTTTTCACTGTAAATGATGGTTTCAGTTACATATAAGTTGTGCCATTATACCTATCTTTGAAGAAAGTTCCCAACAATATCAATAGGACAAAGGGAAGGGGGGGGCCTTAGCTGGCTCAGGTTATTTAGCATGAAGAGCTGAGTGTCAAAAATTAACAAAATAGTTAGGAATCCTCATCTTGTTCTGTTGATGCCACTGGAAGAGGATATTCTTTTTTATTGGAATATAGTTGATAATATTATATTAGCTTCTGGTGTACTATATAGTGATTGGACATTTGCATAAGTTATGAAATGATTACTGTAAGTCTAGTTACCATCTGTCTTCATGCCAAGTTATTATAATATTATTGATGATCACATTCTTTATGCTGTATATCACATCCTTGTGACTATTTATTATATAACTAGAGGTTTGTGTCTCTTAATACCAGAAGAGGATATACTGAATAATCAAGGACCTTCAGCTATGACCACTTTGATATAGCAGAGTGTGCATAGCTAAGCCTAATTTTTTTCTATCTGTGACAGAATAAAATTTTCCATCATGACTAAAGGCTCAAAAATCTTACTCACTAAATTGAAAATAGACACAAAAATTGTAGGAAAATCTGTATCTGAAGTATATATCAACATTCTTTTGTCAGTAAATATTTATTTAACTCTCACAGGTGAAATATAAATAATGACTGCAGTTTTCCTTCAAGGCAGATTAGAGTTTAGCTGAGAGCAGTATTCAGCAAATCAAATGCCAGCAGTTTTGACCTCTCTGCCAGAGGAAAGGCATTTAAATGGTTTTAAAAATTATCTGTTTTAGGACTTTGCATCAAAACCCAGCAAAATCAGTTTGCTAAAATCTATACCAGCTGGCCTGGATGACTTTTCATAGTCTCTGCCTGCATCTACTTTATTCACAACGGAACTGGTATTGATTTGTATAATGAAGTAACAGCATACAAGTGATAACTTCCCCGAAAGCTATATCCTTTCTCTGTTTAGAATTTGGGGTGAAAACAGAAACCAATAAGAATTCATTTTCTTCCTCAAAATATATTTGTTACTTTCAATTGGCTTCCTTCCACCCAAAGAAGACTGTCAAAGACAAGTTATGGTTCAACATGGGAGTTCTTTTCTCCTCCTTATAAATTGCTGATCTGTCAGACCAGAATCTGCTCGGGCAAAGGAGAGGATAATCATGGTTGATCTCTTACTTTACTAACCTCTGAAAAGTCCTCCATTATTCATTTTTCACAATTAAATTATTTTAACTTATCCCATATGTTCCATAATTTTCTTTTGTTTAATAATTTAGTCCCTAGAAGAATCAGGAGTAGATAAATGATGATTCCTTTATGACAACTATGTATACTTTATGTCTGACCACTATTGTCAGGATAGGAATAGTTTGAGTAGAATGGAAAGTGTTAGACCTAAAGAACTGGGAATGTGCAATGAAAGTAAGATTTTTATCTCCTTACCTGGGTACTTCTATGTATGAATGGAGCTGTGGACTCATGTACCTAAGGAGTTGAGGCAGAGTCCTAGGAGTAGGATCATATGACTGCCAGTATCATTTAAGCCATCTTGCTATACACTGATTAGAATCTGTTAATTTATTGAGTCTAGGCAACTTCATATGCATGATTAAAGGCATTGTTTTGATCACAGCATCTAAATTTCAATACTTTCTGCCAGGGCATAGAAATTATGCAGTTGGGGTTACACTCCCTGACACTAGGCAGAGATTGAAAACAAATTTCAGTATGTGGTGATGGCAGTCCATGAAGTTGAAATTGTACATTTTCTGTGAATTCCACAAGTTCTTTAACGTCCAACCTGGAACTGATTGAATGCACTTAATATTGTGTTTGGAAGCATACTCCAAAAAGAGTTATTTTGAAGTTCGGTGCACTGTCTTTCTTCTTCATGTTTAATTATCTTTATATTTTAAATTCTATTTCTGTTTTTGAGTGACTACCAGTACTTTCAGAAAATTCACAGTAACATGTCTTAAGATACTAATATGACATGCCATATAAACAATTTGATTTTTCATTGTGCATGCTCTTCTTCCTGGAGAAATGTTAAATGAACCTGTTACATTTTACTTTAAGGAGTTAAGCTTAGACAAACCCTTCAAACAGCATGACTTCTTTAGACAGGTGGTAATTTATTGTTAGGCATTCTGAAATGGTTTGCCTGGCAGAAATAAACATACAATAAAATTATCCAAAAAGCATTCAGGTGACTGTTTTGATTCAACAAATGACAAGAAAGTTTGAAATTGGAATATTTTGTGAATTATAGTAGCAACTTTAGCAATTGATGGGCTATGAAGACAAATCAAATGGAAAGGAATTTTGATTTTAATATGAAAAATGTGCAGTTATGTAGAAGAAACTAAAGGGACTAGAAAAAGATTTCAACAAGTAACTGGAAATTATTCTTAAATAATCAAGAAGATCAAGAACACATGCTGATTGACAAGTATTAATAGAGCTATTAAAGATGTTTTTGAACCAAATGCACATGACATATTTAAGTATTTATTCAATGATTTCAGCACAATCTTTTGTTGTTATTAGCTGGTTGAGTTTTAGCAGATGATATATAAAAAGCTACAAGCCTACAAGTTAAGAAAAGCTTTTTAATTGTCTAGATGCCAATCTTTTTAAATGCCTGTATATTCATATATATATATATATATATATACATATATATTTATAAAATACATTGAAAAGAAAGATCATAAATCACAAATAAATAAACAAAATGAAGTATTACATTTGTCTGTCAGTTAGAACCAGATTCTTCTTTAAGTTCTAAATATGTTTTTATATACTATTTTGTTCTAGAAAGAACTGTGAGAAAACACATATTTTTATTGGAGAACCTACTATACTTTCCCCAAAGAGATATTAAGCTGTAGAAAATTGGGAAAGACGTCAACACAAAGGTCAATATGAATAAGAGGTTAATGTTGGAGTAGGAATGTTACAAAGATTAATTAATTTAAATTTCACCTATCCCCGAATCTTTCAGTCTTGAAAATTAAGTATATATCAGTGCTTCTCAAATTTTATGGGTTTCAGAATCATTGGAGAATTCCTCTTCACTTTCTGCCATAAAGGTGGTGTCATCTTCATATCTGAAGTTGTTGATATTTTTTCCCAGCAATCTTGATTTTAGCTTGTGCTTCATCCAGCACGGCACTTTGCAGGATGTACTTAGCATAGAAGTCAAATAAGCAGGGTGACAATATACAGTCTTGCTGTACTCCTTTCCCAATTTTGAACCACTCCTTTGTTCCACATCCAGTTCTAACTGTTGCTTTTTGACCTGCATACAGATTTCTCAGGAGGCAGGTCAGGTGGTCTGGTATTCCCATCTCTTGAAGAATTTTCCATAGTTTGTTGTGATCCACAGTCAAAGGCTTTAACGTAGTCAGTGAAGAAGAAGTAGGTGTTTTTCTGGTATTCTCTTGCTTTTTCTATGATCCAGCGGATATTGGAAGTTTGATCTCTGGTTCCTCTACCTTCTCTAAATGCAGCTTTTACATCTGAAAGTTCTCAGTTCATGTAATGTTGAAGCCTGGCTTGGAGAATTTTGAGCATTACTTTGCTAGCGTGTAGGATGGGTGCAATTGTACAGTAGTTTGAGCATGCTTTGGCATTGCCTTTCTTTGGGATTTGAATGAAAGCTGACCTTTTCCAGTCCTGTGGCCACTGCTGAGTTTTCCAAATTTGCTGGCATATTGAGTGCAACACTTTAACGCATCATCTTTTAGGATTTGAGAAAGCTCAACTGGAATTCCATCACCTCCACTAGCTTTGTTCATCATGATGCTTCCCTTAGGCCCACTTGACTTCAAATTCCAGGATGTCTGGCTCTAGGTGAATGATCACACCATCGTGATTATCTGGGTCATGAAGATCTTTTTTTGTATAGTTCTTTCTATGTATTCTTGCCACTTGTTCTTAATATCTTCTGCTTCTGTTAGGTAGCAGATGACAAAAATCAGTTTTCTGTAATGACACACAAAATTTATAAGTATTTAGTATTTAAGTCAAGAGAAATGATACTGAGAAATTTAAGGCCTTATATTATAGTGCTCCAGTTGCTCTACTGTTGTATTATTCCTTTATGCTTTATCATTCCTGTCCAACTTTCTATTTGCTCTCAATTCCCTGCACCCATTGCTTAAAACTGGTAAGACCCAAAGAACCAAATGACTTTTAATAGCCCTGCAGCAGAGCTGGTAATGGTGGGTGGGAGGGAGGTTAATCCTTTGAAATGGAGACTAATAATTTGTGGAGGGAGTGTTGGCTGTGGTTGTATAGCCCTGATGGTTAGAAGAACGGGGAGGAATGATGCAGTTAATGGGGTGAGACTAGGTCCCAAGGTGTGCTAATGTTGCAGAACATAAAGGAAAGGGAGGTGGGGTTGTTGACTGTAAGCCTAAGGCTGGGCCACACATGAATAAGATGTTGAAGAGGGCTTTCTAGAGTCTGCCTTCATAGATGGTCTGGTGTGTTCAGTATCTGTCCAGACCTCAGGGCCACATTCTCATTGTTTGAAATCACAAATCTGTCACTTGCTAGCTATCAGACCATTCTGATCATCTATTATCACTGATCATCACTTCTTTATTTGTTAAAAAAAAAAAAAAAGACAGTAATGATATCTGCCTCACAAGAGTTCTGTGTACATTAAATGAGTTGGAAACTGTTTTAATTGGGATATAGGAAATACTAGATATTCCCCTATGTCTTCAATCTATTGAGGAAGTAGGAACTATTTGAGATGGAAATTAAAGTAAGAATGTAGTTCTTATGAATGGTACATTTAACATTATGTATACTGGGATTCTTTTACTCATTGAATCATTTGTTTTTCTAATAGCACTTATTCAGCATTTACTATGTGTTCATTGGACTTGGCAATGTGCTAAGCACTAGGGATAAAAAGGGGAAAAGGCAATGGCACCCCACTCCAGTACTGTTGCCCAGAAAATCCCATGGATGGAGGAGCCTGGTAGGCTGCAGTCCATGGGGTCGATAAGAGTCGGACACGACTGAGTGACTTCACTTTCACTTTCCACTTTCATGCATTGGAGAAGGAAATGGCAACCCACTCCAGTGTTCTTGCCTGGAGAATTCCATGGACAGAGAAGCCTGGTGGGCTGCAGTCCATGGGGTCGCACAGAGTCGGACACGACTGAAGCGACTTAGCAGCAGCAGCAGCAGCAGAGTTCTTCAAAATGGAACATTAAGGAACATGTTCTATAGTCACATAATAACTGTACCCTGTTATTCAAAGGGAAAGTTATTTCAATAATTTAACTTTTATTAGTGTATGTCAGTGTTTTTAAGAAGTTTACCCTCATTTTTCCTCACTGGAGTACCAAGCTAATAAATAAGATGAGTGCATAAATCAAATGGAGACCAGAATATCCAAAGTAATTCACTGAAATGGAACAATTTGACTTATACCTATAAGTTTCCCAACACTGAATTCCAGAATTAGTGAAACCAACTCAGTGAGGCACAATTAAGTGTTACACTGTTGCACACCTGTCCCCATAGGGACAAGGTGTTTGCCACCAGGTTTATCATATAACTTGGAGAAATTAAGAACACAAGCTTTCTGTGGATGAGAGGAAGTGCATGCCCTGCTTTTCCTTCTAAACTCACCATGATTTCAACTCACTTCTGACTCCTGTGGGAGTAGTGGGTAAGGAGGAAGGAAGAGAGAAGCCAGATGTGTTCCATGGGAGGACACAACAGGAGAGGGAGAAAGTGCCTTACCCTGTCCTGTAATGCATTACTCTATTTTTAGCACTGTAGCTTGCCAAACATATTCTATCACTTATTCTGTTTGCTATACAAATGCCCACAAAGTAAGTGTCCTCTTCCCTCTATTATTCACATCTGAGAATTTTTTTTAAATGGGACTTTTAATTCTAGACATAGTGGAACACACACACTACATCTTATCTCTTTCACTATTGTTGTTCAGTCACTCAGTTGTGTCCAACTCTTTGGGGGCCCATAGACTGGAGCACACCAGGCTTGCCTGTCCATCTCCCAGAGCTTGCTCAAACTCATGTCCACTGAGTCGGTGATGTCATCCAACTATCTCATTCCCTGTCATCCCTTCTCCTCCTGCTTTCAATCTTTCCCAGCATCAGGGTCTTTTCAAATGAGTTGGCTGTTCGCATCAGGTGGCCAGAGTATTGGAGCTTCAACTTCAGCATGAGTTCTTCCAATGAATATTCAGGACTGATTTCCTTTAGGATAGACTGGTTGGATCTCCTTGTAGTCCAAGGGACTCTCAAGAGTCTTCTTCAATACCACACTTCAAAAGCATCAACTCTTTGGTGCTCAGCCTTTTTTATGGTCCAACTCATGGACCATACAGACTTTTATGGTCCATACATGACTACTGGAAAAACCAAAGCTTTGACTCTATGGACCTTTGTTGGCAAAGTAACCTCTTTGCTTTTTAATATGCTATCTAGGTTGGTCATAGCTTTTCTTCCAAGGAGCAAGTGGCTTTTAACTTCATGGCTGCAGTCACCATCTTCAGTGATTTTGGAGCCCAAGAAAATAATGTATGTTACTCTTTTCTTTGTTTCCCCATCTATTGGCCATGAAATGATGGGACCAAGTGCCATGATCTTAGTTTTTTGAATGTTGAGTTTAAGCCAGCTTTTTCACTCTCCTCTTTCACTTTCATCAAGAGGCTCCTTAGTTCCTCTTCACTTTCTGCCACTTTCTGTGTTATCTGTGTATCTGAGGTTATTAATATTTCTCCCAGCAATCTTGATTCCAGCTTGTGCTTCATCCAGTCCAGCATTTCTTATGAAACTCTTCATATAAGTTGACTCTTCATATAAGTTAAATAAACAGGGTGACAATATACAGCCTTGACATACTCCTTACCAAATTTGGAACTAGTCCATTGTTCCATGTCTGGTTCTAACTGTTGCTTCATACAGGTTTCTCAGGAAGCAGGTAAGGTGGTCTGCTATTCCCATCTCCTGAAGAATTTTCCACAGTGTGCTTTGATCCACACAGTCAAAGGCTTTAGCATAGTCAACGAACCAGGAGTAGATGTTTAGATGAAATACTAATCACCAATAGTATCTATTCACCAGTACTAATCACTAATAAAAAGGAATGAACTATTGATATATGCCAGAACTTGGATGAATATCCAGAATATTATGTTAAGTCAAAAAAGTTAGACTCACAAGGCCATATACTGTGTCATTCCATTGACATGAGATTCTGGAAATGTCCCCTACCCCCTAAAGGGGAATAGAGAATAGGTCAATGCTTGCTAGATCTTAGAAGTGAGAAGGGCCTGAATACAAGTGACAGCCTGAGGGATTTTGGTTGCTAGAACTCTTCTGCATTCTTTGGCAGTATGATTAGAGAATGTATGCATGTTAAAACATAACAGAACTATACATTAAAAAAAATGAATTTTACTGTTTGTGAATAAAATAAAATTGAAATTCATTTGGATCATCAGCACTGCTTAAGGCAGACTTGAAATAATGTATTCTCAGCTCTATCTATAATCTGTAGTAATACAATATATGAAGGGATTCAATAATTTGTTCTTTTATTAATATATTTTAATATTCAGCTAGGAACTTAATAGATGGCCCAAAGGATAATCTGAAAACTAATAGCTTTAAATTCTGATGTTTTCAAGGATATTAAGCCTCCAGTGTTTCCTCTTCATATACTAAATTCTCCAGTCTGCATTTTAATTAACATGGTAATTTCTATAAAATATTTAATCATTTATCTTTAGTAATGCTTCTTAATAAACAGAATCAGATGAAAATCTGCTATTTTCCTTCAACGCTCATTTATATATCTTCCTAAATTTATTCTGACATATAAACTATTGTTTTTATCAGAGGAGACTTGAGATAGAAGCTTTATTTAAATTGAATGACTGTGTTAAGGTTGTTTTGAAAAATATAGTGTAGTGGAATGTTGCATCCCCCAAAGCAATGCTTTTTCAAAACTAGAAATCAGTGTAGTGTATATTTTCATGAACTTCTAGTATGAGGCCTCAAGATCAGTTAGATATCATTAACTGCAAATGGCCTAAAATTTTACTCCACTTGCAAGCTAACAAAGTAGCCTGCCACAGTTTCATAGATGCCCTTTGCCAGAGGCTCCAACCAATCACCGAGAATTGTGGTGGTTTGAAGAGGTGGTTGTTTCTTGGGAACCTCAAAAGTAAAGAACATGTCCTACCTTGATGTTGGTTGGTCTCCATTCAAAGGATATTTATTTACAGGTTAGCAGACAGAAGGGCCAAGTGAGATACATTGTCTACAATGTTCAAAGAGCATATAAAGTATGAGCCTTCTTTTGGTGGAGAGATAGGAGAGGCACAGAGACAATAGTTTTTCCTTGACTGCCTGAGAGATTGAGTGTTATGAATTTGCCCACATAGTGTCCTAAGAGTGTTTACCTGATGAATAAGCCCCTGATTTCATTGAGGTTTATCAGCTACCCTTATTGGTAGAGCTATGATAACAATGTAGTCAGGGCTATTTAGACCGAAACTTCTACTTTGCCACCCCCAGGACATCAATAATAGAGTGAAAACTTTGGACATCATAAGGTAGAGGCACTTGTGCTAAATCCTGACTCACTCTTTGGTGGCATATTGCAGCAGAGTTTAGTTAGCCTTGACAAATATATCCTGGAAGCCTAGCCACATGATGTGATGGTTTCCTCAATCAGGTACCAGTGGCTAGAAAGTAAGGCATTGGCAGTGTCCTAGGCAGCACATCAAGTGCCATTAGTCTATGCAGTAGATTCAGTTCCAGTCACAGTGTCTTAAACAGCCAAGGCTATGGGAGCAACTACTGAATTCATTGATGTGAAGCTCCTCTTAAGCTCCAGCTCATGCTGACTCTCTGTATTAGGCATTCAGGAACATAGCATTCTGCACTACCCCTGCTGCCTTAAGTCCTCAGTCAGAGCTGTAATTTCTCTTTTTCTCCTGAGATGCGATTGTTTCTGCTTGACCACTTGGGATGGAACACTGAAGAATGACTTACATGTTTCTGCATGCAGTATTTCTTGAATAGAAGGATCCCTGTTGGTGCTTATAAGCATTCACAGTACAGGCATGTAAAATATCAATAACAATTATGCATTCTGTAGTGCAAGGCACAGTGACAGTACATTGAATCATTCCAAAGGGCCCCCCTACAAGGTCTGATTAGTTTCCCTTCCTCTCCGTGAATGTTACCCAGACCCCTTGATCTGAATCCAGGCATTTGCTCCCCACTGGGGAAAGGGTGACAGGGTGACTTGTTCTGTGTATGCAACAAAGCATACAACTTTGAGTCCTTCTCTCTCTGCTGTCCCTCAGCTTACTTGGGCTGGTTCAGAAGGCCTTTGGTGCCCCTTGGGGAGAGGGAGACTTTCACTTTACCCCTAATCAGTTTTCTCTTTAAAGTAGATGAGTTTGGATTAGAGGAGGAGAGAGAATGAAGGGTCTTACAGGGGAGAGAATGACTCAGCTCCAGTGAACAAGTCATATGTACTTTCCATTTTGAGTGGTGGAGCAGCTACACATAACCAAATGAACCTCCAATGGTTTTGATTCAATCAAAATCCATTACCAAACAGCAAGGTCATCATAATCAACAACATCAATATCAGCTTTGGAGGCCCTTTAACTCACCTACTACAGAAACATAGATTCCTACTTGTGGTCTTGGGGTTTATGCCTATTGCCCAGGTTGGTCTTTATTCTCACTGAGATAATTTTTATAAAGATGTCTACCTTACTGTAGTACACACTGTCACATCATCAAATTTTCTTAAGATCTCACTCAGTTTCAACATAGGATTAGGGGAGTTTTTCAAGGCAGCAAGGCTGACAGCAAACATTTATCCAGATTTCTTTGGGCTAATTTCTCATTGTCTAGTGATTTTCCTTTATCAACATTATAAACCCACCCCAGGGCACTAAGAGCCTGAATACTAGCCAATGCCTTATTCATGGCTTCCTACAAATATTTGCCTGTTCCAGAGAAATCTTCCTAAGAAGAGACTCCTTTTGGCAGCCAGGATCCACTAGAAAAGTCCCTCAGACTTACTCCATGGGCTTTGAATGGATTGAAGATTGCCACACCAGACTGCTGGAGGGGCTGAGTTGTATACTGCCCAGATGTTGCCAACCTTTTTTAATAAGAACTGTATGGTTCCCTCCCTCATATTCCACTTGATCCAGCCAAAGTTGTAAAGATTTACTTGCTTTCTCTCTACAGTGATCACAGACTTCCCTCCTTTCACATTCTGTGTGAGCGCACTTCTCTATAACTTGTTTAAGTGGGGACACCATCTCGTGCTTACCTAATGTAAAAGTGAAAGTTACTCAGTTGTGTCTGACTCTTTGCCACCTCATGGACTGTAGTCCATGGAATTCTCCAGGCCAGAATACTGGAGTGGGTAGCCGTTCCCTTCTCCAGGGGATCTTTCCAACCCAGGGACTGAACCCAGGTCTCTCACATTGCAGTCAGACTCTTTACCAGCTAAACCACCAGGGAAGCCCATTATACTTATTACAATGGGAGTAAGCCTGAGGCTGTTAGAATGATGAACAAGTCTCCCTCCTCCTTTATGAGCATCTGTCTTTGAACCTACTTTCTGATATTCAATCTGCAACTGTCTCTTCAATCTCTCCTCATTAACAGGCAGAAAAGTGGAGGACCATTTAGTGCCTAATTGGCCATACAATTTGGTCAGATGTTCGATATTGATCAGTTAGAACTTTTCCATTTCAACTATCTTTCCCTCTGGGTTAATAAGGAGATTATTGATTCTGTTCTTCTGTTAAATCACCCAGACTTCTATTTAAAATGACCAGTGGAAGGAAGTCATAGGTTTAAATTTTCAGAAGAGAGAAATTACAATATAATAAAAAAGAAGAATGAGATATTAAACTCATGTAATTCTGAAAATAAAGGGGGGTGGTGTCGGAGAACAAGGTGTTGAAGCTTGAGAGGGTCTTAATGGTCTCTAATTCATCCTGAAATATCTAGTTGAGTTCTGATTAAATTTTCCACAGGCATAAGCATCAATGGAAGAAAACAAGATGAGACATTGGACAAGCAACAGAGAAAGGGCATTATCCCTTTTCCACGCATTTTCCCAGTACACACATTTGAAATACTAGTGGATAGTTTCAGCATGCTAATGTAGCATAATTTGATGTGGCATAATAATAAAGTTTGAGAGCCAGAGTTTGGAACTTGACATACCAAGTGATAAGTTCCAAAACATACCACTTCTCATATAGTTTTAAACACATTTCTCAACATTTTTTCACCAAAATTTCTTTCATTATCTGTGCTGTGACAATAACATATAATTTATATGGTTGTTAAGATTAAAAGATGAGATAATATATGATTTGTGCAGTGCTTAGCACATAGACTCCTGTGTAAATACCCAGATATTATTATTAAAACCAGTGAAGACCATAATAACCTTTCTTTGGTGTTACTAAAGTAGATAATAGTAGAACAAGATTAACTAGTATGAAGAATTGATAATTTTCTACATAGCAAAAATTCAGAAACCAAGAATTCTCCTTCAAACAGCTCTTAATTGATAAGACTGATTCCTAGAATTCTATTATTAGATTTTTATCACACTGAATTTAATGTGCTTAAAATATAAGATAGTTGATGGATGATAGATGTCACTTTTTTTAGTCATTTTCATTGTGGGCAACCTGGTTTGATTCCATCATTTCCTGAGAGTAAAAGAGAAAAGAGGACAAGTGGGAAACATTAGGAAGTTTTAGAGAAGGGTTGCCTCAAGGAGGACAATGTGGAGAATAAGGAGGTGAAGTTTATTTGAAGACAAATTTTACCACCTTCATAATTTCGCCAAAGTTCAACCCTATTTCAAAAGAATTAATATTATACACAAATATGCCATTTAGCCAGAGGATTCAAGAGTTAATAAAATTTCATCGTTGTTCAATTAATGCTTAAATCTTTTAATTTCATGTAAGTAAATAGAGATTTTGAATGAAATTCTGAACTTTCACATTTTGAAGTAATACCAGTTAATTATGTCCTTTGTAACAATGTATTGCTATGATTTTCCTTCATGCATGCAAATCAGCCATGGAATTGTATTATCTTTTGTGGCCTGTCTTGGATGACCAGTCACACACACTGGAAAATTTCTAATCTTCCTTTCCTGCATTAGGTTATCTCTCTGCTTTGGTCTGAGTGTAGACTGCTTACTAGTGTGTGAGATTCTTGATATTACAATACCAATAAGATCATTTGTTTTCACGCTAATAGCCACTTGCAAATTAAAATCTTCAGAGTCTTTGTAGCTATACATATAATTCCATGGTCATTGTATAAAACACCACTGTACCCATGAATGGTATCCAGAGTGCTCTGATGAGGTTGCCTCCCCTGTTGTTGAGTAGCTCTGGTGGTTGGTTTCTTATATTGAGTCTGAATCCGCATCTTGATCACAATTCTGCTCTGTGGAACAGGAGGGAATAAACCTTTCACTCTGCCATTTGCTGGCCCTTTGAGTAAATTTATGTTGCCCGTCTTTTGCCTGCATTGTACACAAATGCACATACACAGCTTTGGACTATCAAGTTTCTTTCCACCTGAATGCCTTCAGTGTGCTGATATGATTTCCAGAATTCCAGGCCTTTCACTGACTGATTTTTCTCCTCTAAAAAGGTAACATATCTAAGGTGACCTCATGGCCTGGATTTCCAGGGACAGTACTGTTGTCCAGGTGTAAATAGTAACAATGCTCTCTTTCACCCTTACCATGTTCTTGTTTCAGTGATAAATTATAATGTCTCTTGTGCAAATAAAGATGAATTTCAAATCAGCAGTCACATAAGGCCTACCAGAATAGCATTCTGGAAAATTTACTGGTAAAATTCAGATGTGTGGGCTGTGCTTTCCCACACCCATTCTTTTTGGGACAGTGCACAAAAATCTATCAGGATTCTTCATCACACTCCATCAGAGGTATCCCTGCCCTTTGCACTGTGGGCTTTTAAACAGCACAATTAGTGAAGTATCAGCTCTTCTGGTGTGTTCAGAGTTCAGTCACTCAGTCGTGTCTGACTCTTTGGTGTGTTCAGAGGCTGAGATACAAAAGCTACATGACATGGCAGCACATTGACTAGAGCCTTATCCTGTCACATCTCTGAGCTTCAGCTTGGGTGTAGTGTCAGTTCCTTCCATGAATAGTTGGATCTGAACAAGTCATTGCAGTTGACAGTGGTTGATGGCCTTAATCACTGGAAAGTGGCCAGTTTCTAAGGAAATTTGCAAGAGATCCATTCTTTTCATGTGAGATTAGCATTCAGAGAACCTGTCAAGTTAACCTTTTACTCAGTCCTTCCCTCTTTTCCAAACCAAGAAGTGATGGTTTGGCATCATAACCTATCATTCTAAGCCATGAGAGTTGTGTGGCTAGTCACAGGATCACTGTGTTTGATACTGGAGGACAGTTGGGAATGGTTGAGTAACAGCCGAAAAGCACAGTTCATGTCTGCCTAAGGCAGAGTGGAAATGGCTATTGAATAGCACTGGAGGTGTCTAGTTGGAGAGTGTAATAGGGCCATTATCTGTACTTCCATGTGGAGGTTGTGCTGCTAACCACGATAAGCAGCATAGCTTCCTGGCCTCTTCCAAGGAGGAGGGATCCTTTGTCTTTATAGTACTATTATATTCTAGCTCTTGATCACACTCGGGAGGGATTGACATGTCCACAGTCATGCAGTTAATGTTTCATAATCTAGGGCTCCAGTCACTATCCTAGAAAAAGTAATTCTTGCCTTTGTGATTTTTTCCTGATAAATGCTACCCCAGAAATCTGTTTTAGTTGAAGTATAGTTGACTTACTTCAACTAAAAGTAAGAGGTGGCTGCGCGGGTGCAGGAGGGCCTAGAGGAGCTATCCCACGTTGAAGGTCAGGAAGGGCAGTGGTGAGGAGATACACCTTGTCCAAGGTAAGGAGCAGTGGCTGCGCTTTGCTGGAGCAGCCGTGAAGAGATACCCCACACCCAAGGTAAGAGAAACACAAGTAAGATGGTAGGTGTTGCAAGAGGGCATCAGAGGGCAGACACACTGAAACCATACTCACAGAAAACTAGTCAATCTAATCACATTAGGACGACAGCTTTGTCTAACTCAATGAAACTAAGCCATGCCTGTGGGGCAACCCAAGATGGGCGGGTCATGGTGGAGAGATCTGACAGAATGTGGTCCCCTGGAGAAGGGAATGGCAAACCACTTCAGTATTCTTGCCTTGAGAACCCCATGAACAGTATGAAAAGGCAAAATGATAGGATACTGAAAGAGGAACTCCCCAGGTCAGTAGATGCCCAATATGTTACTGAAGATCAGTGGAGAAATAACTCCAGAAAGAATGAAGGGATGGAGCCAAAGCAAAAACAATACCCAGCTGTGGATGTGACTGGTGATAGAAGCAAGGTCCAATGCTGTAAAGAGCAATATTGCATAGGAACCTGGAATGCCAGGTCCATGAATCAAGGCAAATTGGAAGTGGTCAAACAGGAGATGGCAAGAGTGAACATCGACATTCTAGGAATCAGTGAACTAAAACAGACTGGAATGGGTGAATTTAACTTAGATGACCATTATATCTACTACTGTTGGCAGGAATCCCTCAGAAGAAATGGAGTAGCCATCATGGTCAACAAAAGAGTCTGAAATGAAGTATTTGGATGCAATCTCAAAAATGACAGAATGATCTCTGTTTGTTTCCAAGGCAAACCATTCAATATCACAGTAATCCAAGTCTATGCCCCAACCTGTAATGCCGAAGAAGCTGAAGTTGAATGGCTCTATGAAGACCTACAAGACCTTTAAGAACTAACACCCAAAAAAGATGTCCTTTTCATTATAGGGGACTGGAATGCAAAAGTAGGAAGTCAAGAAACACCTGGAGTAACAGGCAAATTAGGCCTTGGAATATGGAATGAAGCAGAGCAAAGACTAATAGAGTTTTACCAAGAAAATGCACTGGTCATAGCAAACACCCTCTTCCAACAACACAAGAGAAGACTCTACACATAGACATCACCAGATGGTCAACACCAAAATCAGATTGATTATGTTCTTTGCAGCCAAAGATGGAGAAGCTCTGTACAGTCAGCAAAAACAAGACCAGGAGCTGACTGTGGCTCAGATCATGAACTCCTTATTGCCAAATTCAGACTGAAATTGAAGAAAGTGGGGAAAACTAGTGGGGAAATCTAGACTGAATGGTCTAGATTCAGGTATGACCTAAATCAAATCCCTTATGATTATACAGTGGAAGTGAGAAATAGATTTAAGGGACTAGATCTGATAGATAGAGTGCCTGATGAACTATGGACTGAGACTCATGACATTGTACAGGAGACAGGGATCAAGACCATCCCCATGGAAAAGAAATGCAAAAAAGCAAAATGGTGGTCTGGGGAGGCCTTACAAATAGCTGTGAAAAGAAGAGAAGCAAAAAGCAAAGGAGAAAAGGAAAGATATACCCATTTGAATGCAGAGTTCCAAAGAATAGCAGGAAGAGATAAGAAAGCCTTCCTCAGTGATCAATGCAAAGAAATAGAGGAAAACAACAGAATGGGAAAGACTAGAGATCTCTTCAAGAAAATTAGAGATACCAAGGAAATATTTCATGCAAAGATGGGCTCGATAAAGGACAGAAATGGTATGGACCTAACAGAAGCAGAACATATTAAGAAGAGGTGGCAAGAATACACAGGAGAACTGTACAAAAAAGATTTTCATGACCCAGATAATCATGATGGTGTGATCACTGACCTAGAGCCAGACATCCTGGAATGTGAAGTCAAGTGGGCCTTAGAAAGCATCACCACGAACAAAGCTAGTGGAGGTGATGGAATTCCAGTGGAGCTATTTCAAATCCTAAAAGACGATGCTGTGGAAGTGCTGCACTCAATATGCCAGCAAATTTGGAAAACTCAGCAGTGGCCACAGGACTGGAAAAGGTCAGTTTTCATTCCAATCCCAAAGAAAGGCAATGCCAAAGAATGCTCAAACTACTGCACAATTGCACTCATCTCACACGCTAGTAAAGTAATGCTCAAAATTCTCCAAGCCAGGCTTCAGCAATATGTGAACCGTGAACTTCCTGATGTTCAAGCTGGTTTTAGAAAAGGCAGAGGAACCAGAGACCAAATTGCCAACATCTGCTGGATCATGGAAAAAGCAAGAGAGTTCCAGAAAAGCATCTATTTCTGCTTTATTGACTATGCCAAAGCCTTTGACTGTGTGAATCACAATAAACTGGAAAATTCTGAAAGAGATGGGAATACCAGACCACCTGACCTGCCTCTTGAGAAATCTGTATGCAGGTCAGGAGGCAACAGTTAGAACTGGACATGGAACAGTAGACTGGTTCCAAATAGGAAAAGGAGTACGTCAAGGCTGTATATTGTCACCGTGCTTATTTAACTTCTATGCAGAGTACATCATGAGAAATGCTGGGCTGAAGAAGCACAAGCTGGTATCCGGATTGCCGGGAGAAATATCAATAACCTCAGATATGCAGATGACACCACCCTTATGGCAGAAAATGAAGAAGAACTAAAAAGCCTCTTGATGAAAATGAAAGTGAAAGCGAAAAAATTGGCTTAAATTTCAACATTCAGAAAATGAAGATCATGGCATCATGGGAAATAGATGGAGAAACAGTGTCAGACTTTGTTTTTTGGACTCCAAAATCACTGCGGATGGTGACTGCAGCCATGAAATTAAAAGATGCTTAC
This sequence comes from Bos javanicus, assembly GCF_032452875.1. NCBI lineage: Eukaryota > Metazoa > Chordata > Mammalia > Artiodactyla > Bovidae > Bos > Bos javanicus. The sequence continues at coordinate 56,009,244 of NC_083868.1, read as the reverse complement.
TCCTTGGAAGGAAAGTTATGACCAACCTAGATAGCATATTGAAAAGCAGAGACATTACTTTGCCAACAAAGGTCCATCTAGTCAAGGCCATAGTTTTTCCTGTGGTCATGTAAGGATGTGAGTATTGGACTGTCAAGAAGGCTGAGTGCCGAAGAATGGATGCTTTTGAACTGTGGTGTTGGAGAAGACTCTTGAGAGTCCCTTGGACTGCAAGGAGACGCAACCAGTCTATTCTGAAGATCAGCCCTGGGATTTCTTTGGAAGGAATGATGCTAAAGCTGAAACTCCAGTACTTTGGCCACCTCATGTGAAGAGTTGACTCATTGGAAAAGACTCTGATGTTGGGAGGGATTGAGGGCAGGAGGAGAAGGAGAGAACAGAGGATGAGATGGCTGGATGGCATCACTGACTCGATGGACGTGATTTTGAGTGAACCCCGGGAATTGGTGATGGTGTGCTGCGATTCATGGGGTCGCAAAGAGTCAGACACGACTGAGCGACTGACTGAACTCACTTAGTTATAGTTGACTTAATTACCTGAACACAGTCCCACCCATCAACAGAAATTGGATTAAAGATTTACTGAGCATGGCCCCACCCATCAGAAGAAGACCCACTTTCCCTCTTGGTCAGTCTCTCCCATAAGCAAGCTTCCATAAGCCTCTAGCTGTATCCATCAAAAGGCAGACAGAATGAAAACCACAATCACAGAAAAAATAACCAAATTGTTCAGATGGACCACAGCCTTGTCTAATTAATGAAACTATGAGCCATGCCATATAGGGCCACCCCAGATGAACGGGTCATGGTGGAGAGTGCTGACAAAACATGGCCCACTGGAGAAGGGAATGGCAAACTACTTCAGTATTCATGCTTTGAGAACCACAGGAAGTATGAAAAGGCAAAAAGATAGGACACTGAAAGACGAACTCCTCAGGTCGGTAGGTATCCAGTATGCTACTGAAGATCAGTGGAGAAATAACTCCAGAAAAATGAAGAGACAGAGCCAAAGCAAAAACAATACCCAGCTGTGGATGTGACTGGTGATGGAAGCAAGGTCTGATGCTGTAAAGAGCAATATTGCATAGGAACCTGGAATGTTAGGTCCATGAATCAAGGCAATTTGGAAGTGGTTAAACAGGAGATGGCAAGAGTGAATTTTAGGAATCAGTGAACTAAAATGGGCTGGAATGGGTGAATTTAACTTAAAAGACCATTATATCTACTACTGCAGGCAAGAATCCCTTAGAAGAAATGGAGTAGCCATAATAGTCAACAAAAGAGTCCAAAATGCAGTACTTGGATGCAGTCTTGAAAATGACAGAATGATCTCTGTTCATTTCCAAGGCAAACCATTGAATATCACAGTAATCCAAGTCTATTCCCCGACCAGTAATGCTGAAGAATCTAAAGTTGTACGGTTCTATGAAGACCTACAAGACCTTCTAGAACTAACACCCCCAAATTATGTCCTTTTCATTATAGGGGACTGAAATGCAAAAGTAGGAAGTCAAGAAACACCTGGAGTAACAGGCAAATTTGGCCTTGGAGTACAAAATGAAACAAAGGGCAAAGGCTAATAGAATTTTGCCAACAAAATGCACTGGTCATAGGAAAAACCCTCTTCCAACAACACAAGGGAAGACTCTACATGTGGACATCACCAGATGGTCAATAGTGAAATTAGACTGATTATGTTCTTTGCAGGCAAAGGTGGAGGAACTCTATAAAGTCAGCAAAAACAAGCCCAGGAAATGACTGTGGCTCAGATCATGAACTCCTTATTGCCAAATTCAGACTTAAATTGAAGACAGTAGGGAAAACCATTAGACAATTCAGTCAGTCAGTTCAGTCGCTCAGTCATGTCTGTCTCTTTGTGACCCCATGGACTGCAGCACACCAGGCCTCCCTGTCCATCACCAGCTCCCAGAGTTTACTCAAACTCATGTCCATTGAATTGGTGAGGCCATCCAAGCTTCTCATCCTCTGCATCCCCTTCTTCTCCCACCTTCAATCTTTCCCAGCATCAGGGTCTTTTCCAATGAGTCAGTTCTTTGCATCAGGTGGCCAAAGTATTGGAGTTTCAGCTTCAGCATCAGTCCTTCCAATGAATATTCAGGACTGATTTCCTTTAGGATGGACTGGTTGGATCTCCTTGCAGTCCAAGGGACTCTCAAGAGTCTTCTCCAATACCACAGTTTAAAATCATCAATTCTTTGGTGCTCAGCTTTCTTTATAGTCCATACATGGGTGTATAGTCCATACATGACTACTGGACAAACCACAGCATTGACTAGACGGACGTTTGTTGGCAAAGTAATGTGTCTGCTTTTTAATATGCTGTCTAGGTTGGTTATAACTTTCTTTCCAAGGAGGAAATGTCTTTTAATTTCATGGCTGCAGTCACCATCTTCAGTGATTTTGGAGCCCCCAAAATAAGGTCTCTCACTGTTTCCACTGTTTCCCCATCTATTTGCCATGAAGTGATGGGACCAGATGCCATGATTTTAGTTTTCCGAATGTTGAGTTTTAAGCCAACTTTTTCACTCTCCTCTTTCACTTTCAACAAGAAGCTCTTTAGTTCTTCCTCACTTTCTGCCATAAGGGTGGTGTCATCTGCATATTTAAGGTTATTGATATTTCTCCCAGCAACCTTGATTCCAGCTTGTGCTTCATCCAGCCCAGCATTTCTCATGATGTACTCTGCATAGAAGTTAAATAAGCATGGTGATAATATAGAGCCTTGACATACTCCTTTCCCTATTTGGATCCAGTTGTTGTTCCATATCCAGTTCTAGCTGTTGCTTCCTGACCTGCATACAGATTTCTCAGGGGGTGGGTCAGGTGGTCTGGTATTCCCATTTTTAAAGAATTTTCCAGAGTTTGTTGTGGTCCACAGGGAGGACTGGCGTGCTGCAGTTCATGGGGTCACAAAGTGTCAGACACGACTGAGTGACTGAACTAAACCATAAGTTGTTTTCTGTGTTACCCTAGCAATCTTGTGTGAGTGCTGCTTGGCCATTTTCAATTATGCACCAGACAGTCACCCTAATCATACTTTATTCTACAAATATGGGAGGGATGAGCAGATAAGCTGGAGGAGACCATTACTTGATCTTCTGTCTCTTCTCACCTGTGCAATAGTTATGTGAAATAGTAGGGATTTCCTTGTACTCTAGGTTTGGTCTCGTCACTCATTCAATTGTTTTGGAATGAAAAATTGATCAAGGTCTGGTTCTCCAGTTCTTTATCTATAAAACTGAGAAGTATGGTATCCATACTCCATGACCTTAGTTTCCTGAGATTGAACACATGTCTTATTTCTCTACATATAGCCCATAAAACATAATCTGTGATATGCTCCATAAATATTTGTTAGATAAATAAATAAATAATGAGTATCTCTTACATTTCTTCTTGTTGGTTCTTATATATTGCTCCAATCCATTTAAATCATTCTGAATATGATTCTAGCTTTCATCATAAAATCTAACTTTCTCTTCCAGGTATCATCTGCAGGTTGAATATGGCTATCTTGTACATATTTATCTTACTCACTGATACAAAGGTTTATAGGATACATCACTATCTGCTTTTTTTCTTTGTATCATAGGATAGACAAGAAAGAACAAATGTGAAAATTGTCTCCTTCATATCCTCCTAAGTCGTCATATGTTTTAAGAGCACCTATGAAGAAACAGAACATTTAATATTTTGAACTGACTGAACTACAAAATTATCAAGAACTAGCTGTAAGATTGGTTACTCATATGTAAATTTACTAAACATTTATTTGGTTCTTGAATTTTAAGCGTTTTGGTTAATTCTGATTCTTAAGGTTGAGGGATGGGGAGGAGGCTGTTGCTATTCCTTAATCTTCCAGTATCTTGATCCTGTAGACATACAGGACCATTTTTAAAGAAGGAAATAAGAAAAGAGGGTAATACTAATTTTCTGTTGGGTTAAGTTTGCCTCATAATATATAAAATGATATTAGAATGTTAGTAAATATTGCAACAGAAAAACAGAATAGCAGCACTGATCAATGCTGCAGGAGTGAAATATTAGATAATTTTAAAAACCTGTATAAAGTATAAAGAATAAAATTAATAGGTCTGAAAATTTGCAAGAGAGTTTTCAGAATTTGAATCTTGGATAGTATATTTCATTTAAAAAGTAACAAATATCTTTTATTACCTGAGTTTAAGCAATAGCTTGTATTACCAATGAGTGTGAATGTTATATACACAGTGCAATAAATAAAGGGAAACTTTTCTAGTGTACTTAAGTAATGCAGAATCATCAAATTTTTAGATTTGGAGGGACTTTTACAGTCATCAGTGTAACCAAGGATATCATAAGAATTGACACTTCCATATCATAGTTATCTTTCTTCTTTTTAAAGTTTTAAAATTTTATGCTGTTATTCATATGATTATAAAATAATTGGACATTGCACAATGACAGATTTTATTTTCTTGAGCTCTAAAATCACTGCAGATGGTGACTGCAGCCACTAAATTAAAGGATGCTTGCTCCTTGGAAGAAAAGCTTTGACAAACCTAGACAGCATATTAAAAAGCAGAGACATCACTTTGCTGACAAAGGTCCATATTATGGTCAAAACTATGTCTTTTCCAGTAGACATGCACAGATGTGAGAGTTGGAGCATAAAGAAGGCTATGAGAGTGGAAGAACTGATGCATTCGGACTGTAGTGCTGGACTCTTGAGAGTCCCTTGGCTGCAAGGAAATCAAACTAGTCCATCCTAAAGGAAATCCACACTGAATATCCATTGGAAAGACTGATGTTGAAGCTGAAGCTCCGATACTTTGGCCACCTGGTAGGAAGAGCTGACTCATTGAAAAGACCCTGATGCCAGGAAATATTGAGGGTGGGAGAAGAAGAGGGTGACAGAGAATGAGATGGTTATGGTCACTTACTCAATGGATGTGAATTTGAGCACACTCCAGGAGATAGCGAAGGACAGAGAAGCCTAACATGTTTCAGTCCATAGGTCACAAAGAGTCAAACATGACTTAGAAACTGAACAATTGTTAAAATCTCAGAATAGGAAAGGGACTTAAACTGTCCCCTAGTTAACTCACTATCTTGTACAACTGAAAGATTGTTCAGAAATTAAAGATAAACTAGGGCTCCAAACAAAGAGTTGTTTTGCTTCTTCCTGTTAAAAAGTACAGAGATCACTGGACTTGGTATCAGAATAGTTAGATTTACAACCCTGCTTTTGTATTTCAGCTATGTGTTCTTGGGCAAAGGACTTAGCCTTTTGAATCTAACTTCCCTTAGTGAGGTTAAACATGTCTTGCAGAGAATCAAATGAGACCTAATAACAAAACAATAATGATGCCACTTGTGACCATGCTAACAACTAATTATTTAGCCTTTCCATGGCTAGATTCTGTGCTAAGTTTTAAAAATATGTTTTAAAATTAATTCTTGTAGATTCTTGCATGTTTGGTGTTTTTTCCATATATGCCAAAGAATTTTAGAAATTCAAAGAGCTATAGTGATGTGAGTCATTATTATTAGTGTCATATTTCATCTAAATCAAAGGACTGTGTTTTTATGATAGGAATCTCCCCAACTTCCTTGTGTCTTGAGGTTGGTAAACCAGGATTCATTGGGTAAACAAATATCATGCTAATTAGAAGCTATATAAGGAAAATCAGAATGCGGTATCTTATCTTAGAATAAAGTTGGCATAAAATAATGTATATTTACCTGTTTTTTTTTCTTCATGAATAAAGGAGAGGTTCTTAGAGGTCACCGGATATTCATATGATTCCCTGTATTTTCCACCCTGGCAATTAGGACAGGAATGTGTAGTTAATTTTGGCCAATGAAATGAGAGCAGAATTACTGTGCATCACTTCTGAGTCAAGCAGTCAAGAACCAGTGTATATCTTGGATCTGTCTTTTCTCTTGCTGCTGTCATCTTGGATGCCACATATTCCAGATGGAGGAGGGTATCTCAAATTATATCAATATGAGTTAGATTAAGCCCCTGAGATTTTGGTATTTGTTTGTTACCACAGCATAACCTTACCTATTTTGACCAATAGAATACACTGTGTCTTACTCATAACTGTATCATCATATCATCATATCATCCCAAGAATCTAGCAGAATATAATGAAAGAAAAGACTATTTCATATTTCTGCAGCTAATGGATATGTTAGATTTAATTGCTTCAAGAATTAAATATCAAGTCCTTTGCAGTTTCTTCACATCATTACTGCTGCTGCTACTTCTAAGTCACTTCAGTCGTGCCCAACTCTGTGCGACCCCATAGACGGCAGCCCACCAGGCTTCCCTGTCCCTGGGATTCTCCAGGCAAGAACACTGGAGTGGGTTGCCATTTCCTTCTCCAATGCATGAAAGTGAAAAGTGAAAGTGAAGTCGCTCAGTCATGTCCGACTCTAGTGACCCCATGGACTGCAGCCTGCCAGGCTCCTCCATCCATGGGATTTTCCAGGCAAGAGTACTCGAGTGGGGTGCCATTGCCTTCTCTGTCACATCACAACACTAATAGGTAAATGTTTGTTTGGCATCCTTGGATAAAGAATCAAGTTTGCTTGGACAACTGGCCCAAGAGTTCAAGCTGCTTCATGTCCTACCCAGGCATGCTAGGGCCTAAAGGATCAACAGCTTCACTCTTTTATGCCATCTTGTTTGGGAAAATCTAGCCTAAAATTACTACTAATCAGTAGTTTCAAAATTAGAATCTAAGTGGCCTAACATACTATTTTACCACACTAGTTCTAAAAAGCTAATTGAGACGATTTTAGATTCCAGAAACTGTTTTGTTCCTGATTTAGCTACACTAATTGAATTGGGTAAATTTTGCATCCTCAGTCTCTTCATCTTTAAAATAAAGAGTTAATGTCTAAGTTCCCTCTAGCACAAAAATTATGTAATTCTTTGTGAACAAGGTAATATGCTGTGTATGTAGTATATCTACTTGAGCTAGTGCAAATTGAAATTACTATTTTATCATTATATAGTAAATCTGATCAATGCAGACAGCCAAATTAGGTAATTCAATCCCTGAAGTGAATTTTATTCAGTGAGAAATCAATCTGCACTCAAGTTGAGATTCTGAATGGATTTGTCCACATTCATGTGGATCATACACAGCTAATACTTATATATGTGAAAGTGGCTGGTATAGTTAAGCTCATAAAAAACCACCAAGTGATGGGAAAATTTGATTCAGATTCAAAATGATAAAGGAAAATGACATAAAACATATTTAATATTAAGTTTAAAAAGTTACTACACCATTTTGGGGCTTGGCAAAATTTCTTTTCATGAATAGTATTTTTTATCGACTTAACCACTTCTAAAGTAGCACAATGCTTTAATAAATAAATTTGTAATCATTTTAAATGTCCATTCAGGATTTTTGCTGCACATGAGAAGGAAGGGATAAAATTATTTTTCATCTGCCATCTCAGATTCATTGGCTGGGCCCTGAAATTAGACTGGACATAAACCCACAGCAGATTAACAAGAGAAAAACAGAAGTTTAATAGCAGATGGATTGCACATAAACATAGAATTCAGTGATGAATAACTCAAAAGGGTGGTTAGGACTTGAACTTACATAACATCTTAGTGAAGAAAAATAATTTTTGTAGAGAGGTGACAAGACAAAGGAAAGGATTTTGAGTTTCTAGGGGTGGCAAATTTGGGGGTTGCAAATATGGGAAAACTAATTAACCTTTGGCCACCTGATGCGAAAGACTGACTCATTTGAAAAGACCCTGATGCTGGGAAAGATTGAGGGCAGGAGGCGAAGGGGACGACAGAGGATAGGATGGTTGGATGGCATCACAGACTCAATGGACATGAGTTTAGGTAAACTCCGGGAGTTGGTGATGGACAGGGAGGCCTGGTGTACTGCAGTTCATGGGGTCGCAAAGAGTCAAACACGACTGAGCAACTGAACTGACCTGAATTATAGCTAATTGGAACATAAAAAAGACTGAGCGCTGAAGAATTGATGCTTTCAAACTGTGGTGCTGGAGAAGAATCTTGAGAGTCCCTAGGACAGCAAGGAGATCAAACCAGTCAGTCCTAAAGAAAATCAATCCTGAATATTCATTGGAAGGACTGATGTTGAAGCTGTAGCTCCAATACTTTGGCCACCTGATGAGAAAAGCCAACTCATTGGAAAAGACTAATGCTGGGAAAGGTTGAGGACAGGAGGAGAAGGGGGTGATAGAGGATAAGATGGTTGGATGGCATCACTGACTCAATGGACATGAGCTTGAGCAAACTCAGAGAGATAGCGGAGGACAAGGAAGCCTGGCATGCTGTGATCCATGAGGTCACAAAGAATCGGACAGGATTTAGTCACTGAACAGCAACAGTTGTAGCTAGAAGCTAGTTTTATCAGGGTTTGTTAGGTAGATTCTTCTGGGTTGATAAGAGTCTAGAGTTGTCTCCTCTGGTTAAATTCTCTTCTTCCTTGTAGAGAAGAGAGGGGGAATGTCTTTACAAATTTAAATTCTGCTTTTAAGCAAATAGATGAAGAGCAGAGAGCTTTCCTTGTATCTACTTCTTCTCAGTTATCTTCAGCTAAAACTAATTCAGATGCCAATGTAGCATGGTATATTCTACTGTCCTTCAATTCTATGTACCAGCTTGTAGATACTTCATCCTGGTTTAAACCCTGCACATATCATTTTGTACATTTTTCCTAAATGCTGTCTATAACTCCATTACAATTGTTAGGGCAAATAGACTAGGAGAATATCCCATGTTTGTAGGATTTAATTAAAATACTTCTTTTGCTTTGAGGGATAGTCAAGATGGATAATGTTTCTCTTAATGAAATAAATGGCATATCACCAGCAGATTTTATGATGCCTAATTGAAAAATACGAATTTAACATGCTTCTTTTCTATCCTAACAAGCACATACCACATGTCATTCTGAACTGTCATCCCTTTTCTCTTTCCGTTCTCTCTGTTTCCGCTCTCTCTCTCTCTCCATTCAATGACATAAGCATCCCTCACAGATGGAACTGTGCTGGTGCACTGAGAGTTAACCTAATTAAGACAGCATAACTAAATAATAGAGAAATGTTTGCTGCATATGGAGGGAAAATGACATTTGAGAACTCATTTATTAGATTGATGAACTGAGACATCTAATGCAGTGTTTTCCTGACATGCCTGGCTGGTGGGATAGGGGACAAGGAGGGTGCTCAATTTCAGAATCAGTTGACGGACTCTGCCCTGCCTCATTAAGGCAGACTTAACACTAACTACATCTGGGAGAGCCTTGTATTTTTTGTTTTAAGTTTATTGAGAAAAATGTAATGCGATTATGAAGTTTTTTCTGAATATTCTTCCTGAATATTCAAATAACTGGGCATGAAGTAAGTTTCACACCTAGGTCTCATGGAGCTGAGGCAAGCTTTATTTCAGTGATGTGCCTGCTTTCATCTTTTATTTCTTCATACAAGATTTATCTTTTTGACTACCCTGCACCCACCCTACACTGTAGGCACATTGATCCCCCCAATGCCTCCCCCTCTCCCCCGACTGCCTGATGAACACCTACTCATTCCTGACTAAGCTTAATCTGTGATGGTAGCTACAGTGGTGATGGCAGTGGCAGTGGCTGGAGGAGGCCTGAAAAGCACCAGTACTACCCTGGTGCCATGAGATCTATTACCCAAACTGCTATTTAGCTTTTCACCTGTTTTGCAGTTTCTCCATTTGGCTTCTATTGACTTTATCTTTTTCATCTGCCTTTATCATCCCCACTCTTCAGACAAGTCCATCCATCTTTTCCCCTGAAGATTTAACTGTTCGATACCCAAGATATTGTTTACAGCCTGGCCGAGCTCTAGTGTCCCACTGATGAACTTTGCTTTGCCATTTCACTGCCCAGGACTGGGTTTCTGCTTGGGTTCCCGATGGGTGATAACTGTTCCCTTCAGTTTCATTGGATGAGGTCACCCCCAGACAGATTTCTATCTAAGTGAACTCCTGCTTCATGAACTCATGGGTTCTTCCCCATCTCTCATTCTGTGCTGTCTGGTATTTCAGGCTGATGGAGGCAAATGTTGCCTCAAAGGCATGTTTCCTATGCAACTTCCTTTGAAAGAGAAAATAGTCAGAAATTTCTCTTTCCTGCAGTATGGATTTTTAACCAAAATAGCTCTGGTACACTAACAAGATACAGTTGAGTTAGAGATAGAGATGTGAAGTATATGTTAAGGGTACATGTAAGGGATCATCTGTGGTGGCCTCCAAGGTGGCTTGGGGTAAACCCTATCCAAAGAGTGTACAATAGGGAGTGATGGCAAACCATCCTAATGACATTTTATACATTCTTATAACTTCTGAGAGAGTTCCAGTACTTAGGATGTCTTATCACAGATGCTGAACACATTTTCTAGGTTTCTATGGACTTCCTGATTGACCTATACATTTGAATCACAACATAATTCTTAGGTTGGTAGGGTAACTTGTGTGTGACTTTGTGTTCTTATATTCTGGGATAAGCCTCCATCACTGAAGGCAAACTGAATGTTTCTGCCTTGGACTTCCTAGGAGGAAAAGTATATACTTCTTGGAACTTCCAGCCTTCTCTTGGCAGTAAAGTGCTCACCATTGCCTGAAGCATGGTTGATCTTGTCAAGCTCTGTGAACATCAGGCTGTCATGTCCAAGCTTCATACTTTGTCTTCTTGTCTTTGCTGCTCTCAGCAAAGAAAGATGTTAGTTCTTTGAGAGTCTGAAACTGTGTTTGAAGCTCCCACCTCATGTAAGATATAATTTACAGGTTTTTCAATAATATTGGTTGACTGATCTAGAGTCATTTTGATGTAGTTGCTCTCCAAGATAATCCTCAAACAAAAGTGAGTTTGTCATCCACAAATGCATATATATGTTTGTGCTCATGTCCCTATGTGTGTATATTTTTATATACAAAATTTACATTATGAACTCTATGCACACACGCATATTCAAAACTTCTGTAGTAATATACTTGTTGCCTTGGTTAGCCAGCAAGTCAAACTCGGCCTCTTTATCAGAATTTTCAGCAAAGGCCAACCAAATTCCTTGTTATTCAAAGTTTCTTCTAGGAAGCTTTTCCATCCCTGATATATGTAGTCATAGTGTTGCTAAGTATAGAGGCCACTCCTTGTCCCTCCAAAGGATTTGTTGTGTTTTCTGGTGTCATGGTACCTCAGCCAAGCACTGCTCAAGCATTACAAATGTAGCTACAGTTGTTGAGAAGTTTCATTACAATAGTTTTAATAATACTCCCAAGGGATAAAATTCTTCTGAAGAAGTATTTAAAAAATAAATAGGCTTCTATATATATAATCTCAGATGAAAGGTGATCCTTGATGTAGTTTTGCCTCAGAAGTGTGAAATACTCTTTTTGTGAGGTAGGGAAGTTTGACCTTAAGGAAAGAATATCAAATAATTCCTCCACAGCTGCCTTCTGTTTTTTACTACGGAATGATTCAGTGTCCATCTGACACAGTTTCTACTCCAGCAAAACAAATGTGCTTCTTTTATACATCTCAGATAACTGAGTTTTATTATCACTGATGGGAATGTCCAAACTCCTTCCTGCTTTTCAATCTTCCTTAAGAATTTGGCTCAAAACTCTGCTCCTTCTTGTTATCTTTCTGGATTAAAGTCATCCAGATATGATTACTCCAGTCACCCCTGCATACTCTTAAAATATACCAGCTACATGTCTTATGATTGCTTCAGTTTCTGCCATCTGGCTATGACTTTGAGGCCTACACAGTGGCATCTCAGCAATTTGAGTTTATGAGTAGGGTGGGGACACTGGAGTGCTAATGGTTTAGCTCAATTGAGAGGCTATGAAGTATTGAGGGTTGGGTGCTTTGTGAGCTTCAGGAAAAAGTACCCTTGGAATTCGCTTTGGTGGTTCCTGGCAGAAGTGGCAGTGGTAAGCTGGCCCCCTCAAGGGTCTTATCAAGCTATTAGCATCAATATGGAGGTTGTAGAGAAAAGACAGGAGTGGATGATTTATGAACACACATGTAAGACTTTCACAGAGAATTTTCTCTTTTAACTGACATAGGTAAAGTCAAGTTCCAGCAAAACATGGGTGATCAGGTTGAGTACGAAGGTCACAGTAGTCTTCACAGATCTACTACACCTCATTTCATCTAAATTACCTCACAGATCGTATGGCAACTCTATTTTTAGTGTTTTAGGAACTTCCATACTGTTCTCCACAGTGGCTATATGAATTTACATTCTCACCAATGGTGTAGGTGGGTTCCTTTTTCTCCATACCCTCTCTAGCATTTATTATTTGTAGATTTTTTTAATGATGGCCATTCTGACCTGTGTGAGGTGATACCTCATGGTAATTTTGATTTGTATTTCTCTAATAATTAGTGATTTTGAGCATCTTTTCATGTGCCTTTTCTCCATCTTCTTTGGAGAAATGTCTGATTAGGTTTTCTGCCCATTTTTTCTTGATTGAGATTTTTGGTCTTTCTTTTTTTCTTAATATTAAGCTGTATGAGCTTAATTCAGTTCATCTTCTGGACATATATTTAGAGAAAACTCTTAATTTCAAATGATATATATACACCCCAGTATTCACAGCAGCCCTATTTATAATAGCCAAGACATGAATGCAAACTAAATATCCCTTAACAGATGAATGGATAAAGAATATGTGGTATATATATACAAGGGGATATTAGTCAACCGTGAAGAAGGAATGAATTAATGCCATTTGTAGCAACATGTTTGGACCTAGAGATTAGCATATTAAGTGAAGTAAGTCAGAGAAAAACAAATATAATATGATTTTGCTTATATGTGGAATCTAAATAAAATTAAAGAAATGAACTTGTTTACAAAGCAGAAAAAGACTCAAAGATATAGAACACAAAATTATGGTTACTAAAGGGGAATACAGGGGAGGGATAGGTTAAGAGTTTGGGGATTAACATACATACTTCAGTTCAATTCAGTCACTCAGTCATATCCGACTCTTTGCAACCCCATAGAATGCAGCAAGCCAGGCTTCCCTGTCCATCACAGGCTCCCAGAGTTTACCCAAACTCATGTCCATTGAGTTGGTGATGCCATCCAACCATCTCATCCTCTGTCGTCCCCTTCTCCTCCTGCCCTCAATCTTTCCCAGCATCAGGGTCTTTTCAAATGAGTCAGCTCTTCACATCAGGTGGCCAAAGTATTGGAGTTTCAGCTTCAGCATCAATCCTTCCAATGAATTTTCAAGACTGATTTCGTCTGGGATGGACAGGTTGGATGTTGTTGCTATCCAAGGGACTCTCAAGAGTCTTCTGCAACACCACAGTCCAAAGCATCAATTCTTCAGTGCTCAGCTTTTTTTATGGTCCAACTCTCACATCCATACATGACTACTGGAAAAACCACAGCTTTGACTACATGGACCTTTATTGGCAAAGTAATGTGTCTGCTTTTTAATATGCTGTCTAGGTTGGTCATAGGTTTTCTTCCAAGAAGCAAGCGTCCTTTAATTTCATGGCTGTAGTCACCATCTGCAGTGATTTTGGAGCCCCCAAAATAAAGTCTCTCACTGTTTCCCCATCTGTTTGCCATGAAGTGATGGGATCAGATGCCATGATCTTAGTTTTTTGAATGTTGAGCTTTAAGCCAACTTTTTCACTCTTCTCTTTCACTTTCAACAAGAGGCTCTTTAGTTCTTCTTCGCTTTCTGCCATGAGGGTGGTGTCATCTGCATATCTGAGGTTATTGATATTTCTCCCGGCAATCTTGATTCCAGCTTGTGCTTCTTCCAGCCCAATCCTTTCTCATGATATAGTCTGCATATAAATTAAATAAGCACGGTGACAATATACAGCCTTGAAGTACTCTTTCCCTATTTGGAACCAGTCTGTTGTTCCATGTCCAATTCTAAATGTTGCTTCCTGACCTGCATACAGGTTTCTCAAGAGGCAGGTCAAGTGGTCTGGTATTCCTGTCTCTTTTAGAATTTTCCACAGTTTATTGTGGTCCACACCATCAGAGGCTTTGGCATAGTCAATATAGCAGAAATAGATGTTTTCCTGGAACTCTCTTGCTTTTTCCATGATCCAGTGGATGTTGGCAATTTGATCTCTGGGTCCTCTGCCTTTTCTAAAATCAGCTTGAACATCTGAAAGTTCATGATTCACGTATTGTTGAAGCCTTGCTTGGAGAATTTTGAGCATTATTTTGCTAGCATGTGAGATGAGTTCAATTGTGCAGTAGTTTGAGTGTTCTTTGGCATTGCCTTTCTTTGGGATTGGAATGGAAACTGACCTTTTCCAGTCCTGTGGCCATTGCTGAGATTTCCAAATTTCCTGGCATATTGAGTGCAACACTTTCACGGCATCATCTTTTAGGATTTGAGATTGCTCAACTGGAATTCCATCACCTCCACTAGCTTTGTTCATAGTGATGCTTCTTAAGGCCCACTTGACTTCACATTCCAGGATGTCTGGCTCTAGGTGAGTGATCACACCATCACGATTATTTGGGTCATGAAGATCTCTTTTGTACAGTTCTTCTATGTATTCTTGCCTATTCTTCTTACCATCTTCTGCTTCTGTTAGATCCATACAATTTCTGTCCTTTATTGAGTCCATCTTTGCATGAAATGTTCCCTTGGTATCTTTAATTTTCTTGAAGAGATCTCTAGTCTTTCCCATTCTATTGTTTTCCTTTATTTCTTTGCACTGATTAGTGAGGAAGACTTTCTTATCTCTCCTTGTTTTTCTTTATAATTCTGCATTCAAATGGGCATATCTTTCCTTTTCTTCTTTGCTTTTCATTTCTCTTCTTTTCTCAGCTATTTTTAAGGGCTTGTCACATAGCCATTTTAGTTTTTTTGCATTTTTTTTTCTTGGGGATGGTCTTGATCCCTGTCTCCTGTACAACGTCATGAACCTCCATCCATAGTACATCAGGCACTCTTGTCTATCAGATCTAGTCCCTTAAATCTATGTCTCACTTGCACTGCATAATCATAAGGGATTTTATTTAGCTCATACCTGAATGGTCTAGTAGTTTTCCCTAACTTTCTTCAATTTCAATCTGAATTTGGCAATAAGGAGTTCATGATGTGAGCCACAGTCAGCTCCCGATCTTGTTTTTGCTGACTGTATAGAGCTTCTCCCATCTTTGGCTGCAAAGAATATAATCAGTCTGATTTTGGTGTTTACCATCTAGTGGTGTCCATGTGTAGAGTCTTCTCTTGTGTTGTTGGAAGAGGGTTTTTGCTATGGCCAGTGTGTTCTCTTGGCAAAACTCTGTTAGCCTTTGCCCTACTTCATTTTGTACTCCAAGGCCAAATTTGCCTGTTACTCCAGGTGTTTCTTGACTTACTACTTTTGCATTCCAGTCCCCTATAATGTAAAGGACATGTTTTTTTGGGTGTTCTAGAAGGCCTTGTAGGTCTTCATAGAATCATACAACTTCAGGTCTTCAGCATTACTGGTTGGGGCATAGACTTGGATTGCCATGATACTGAATGGTTTGCCTTACAAATGAACAGAGATCATTCTGTCATTTTTGAGACAGATGTCATATTTTGCATCCAAGTACTGCATTTCGGACTCTTTTGTTGACTATTATGGCTATTCCATTTCTTCTAAGGGTTTCTTGCCCACAGTAGTAGATATTATGTTCATCTGAGTTAAATTCACCCATCAGTCCACTTTGGTTCACTGATTCCTAAAATATCAACGTTTACTCTTGCCATCTCCTGTTTGATCACTTCCAATTTGTCTTGGTTCATGGGCCTGACATTCCAGAATCCTATGCAATATTGCTCTTTACAGCATTGAGCCTTGTTTCCATCAACAATCACATCCACAAATGGGTGTTTTTGTTTTGGCTCCATCTCTTCATTCTTTCTGGAGTTATTTCTCCAGTGATCTTCAGCAGCATATTGGGCACCTACCTACCTGGGGAGTTCCTCTTTCAGTATCCTATCTTTTTGCTTTTCCATACTGTTTATGGGGTTCTCAAGACAAGAATACTGAAGTGGTTTGCCATACCCTTCTCCAGTGGACCACATTTTGTCAGCACAGAGAACCCTGTTCAGTATTCTATAATAACCTGTATTGAATAGAATGTGAAAATAAAGTTGATATATGTGTATATATAAGTGACTCCCTTTGCTGTACAGCAGAAACTAACACAAATTGTAGATTAACTATACTCCAATAAAAAATGAAATATCAAATAAAATACTGATGTGCTCCAGGAGTAAGAAGCAAGTATTATTGCTGGAGGAGAAGGAGCAAGGAAAATTACTAGAGATTCTTTAATTTTCAAGTTCAGAAATAAATAAATGCTTAAGTATTAAAATCAGTCTTTAATTTGATGAAATAAAAGAAAACAAGTGCATAAAATATGTTTTGAAAACATATTTTAACAAATTAAAAATAATTCTATCAACTTGTTTTTAATTTAATGCTAACTAAATGTGCATTAAAAAACATTCCACGTCTTAAAGACCTGAGTCAGGATTTTTAGCCATCTTTTCCCTATGTGAAATCTAGCATATTTATATTAGTCATGTCAATATAAACATGTGGGTATTCTTACATATATGTATGTCATCTCAATCCATGTGAAATGTGGTCATCACATATGAGCATGTAGACTGTCTAAAGATGCTAGTTTCTTACATAATGGCTGAGATTCTCTAATTTGATTGAATGCAGAGATCTGAAGTGAATAAAATTCACTACAGGGATTAAATTACCTAGTGTGCTGTCTGCTTTGATTAGATCAACACAGTCATTGCAAAATAGTCACTTCATTTTGGTCTCCTTCAATACAGTGTCAGCACTTGACAGAACAGAGTAAATTCTTTTGTTAATAAAAATTTTAAATATTAGAGCTGGAAGGATTTTTACAGATTATTTATACCTCTTTTAGTTTGTTCGTTAAGAAACTGAGGCTCATATATATGACAGTTCAATCAATGCAATTAATTCTAACTCAAACCATTTTCTAGTATCTGAGTATTTTGATGTATTGTTCAATCAGTGTGAAAGAGGAAAATATAACAGAGTATATAAGCCTGGTGCCAGAACACCTAGTTTAGGCCACTGCAAATGCTTTGACACTTCTGCTGAAGAAAATCAGGAGCCATTGCAGGTCATGAGTTAGAAGATCAATACCATGTGAAATACATTGTAAGAGGTTCATACTGGCTGCTGTGTTGAGTGAACTGAGGGGGTTAAGGGTAAAAGCAGGAAGATCAGTTAGTGCAGGAATCTAAGGGAAAGAGATGATAGCTCAGATCAAGGTGACAGCAGTGGAAATAGCGAGCAGAAAAATGTGTTTTGAAGGTGGAGCCAACTGGATTTTTTTGAAGATTGACTATGAAGTATGAGAGACAGGAGTCAAGTATGATATCTTAGCTCAAGGTGCTGTGACAAAATACCATGGACTGGGTGGCTTAAACAGAAATTTATTGTTTTACAGTTCCAGAGACTGGAAGCCCAAGATCAAGGTGTGATCAAGGTTGGTTCCTTCGAATGTTGTGAGGGAGAATCCATTCCATGCCTCTCTCCTAGCTTTTGGTGTTTGCGGGAAGTTTTTGGTATTCCTTGGCTTGTAGATCCATTATCCTGATCTCTGTATTCATGTTCACATGACATTCTCCCTGTGTATGTGTCTAAGTCCAAATTTTTCCTCTTCATAAGGGAATCTGTCATGTTGGATTAGGAGCCCATGTTATTCCAGTATTACCTCATCTTAACTGATTACATCTATGACAACCCTGTTTCCAAATAAAGTCAGGTTCTGAGGCACTGGGATTGGGACTTCAACATGAATTTTTAAAAAATTATTTTGAATTGGACTATAGCCAATTAACAATGTTGTAATAGTTTCAGAAGGACAGCAAAGGGACTCAGCCATTCACTGCATGTATCCCTTCTCCCCCAGTCTCCCCTCCAGGGAGATTATCCAGGCTGCCACATAGCACCGAGCAGTTTCCTGTGCTATCTAGTAGGACCTCAACATGAATTTTAGAGGGACATGGTTCAACCCATAATAGGAACCAAGTGTAATTTTTTTTTTTTTTTTTAAGAAAAGAGGTTCAAAGATTAGGAAAGAAGATTATAAACAAGTAATCAGCGAGGTAGGGAAAAACAACTAAGAAGGTTTTATACTGAAATCAAGGAAGAAAGGGAGCTTATATTCACTTATTATGGTTAATTGGCTAATATAAGTTTACTTCTACCAAACCATAAGCTCCATGAGTATAGGGATCAACTCTTTTGTAACTGTTTTAGAGCCACAGAAGATATGTAATATTTAGTGAGAAAATTAATCAGTGAATGAATCATCTACCCCCATGATTTACAGTTTGCTGCACAGAATGCCTCATTGCTCTGGGGTTCCTAGCTTTATATCCTACATGAGAGTGTAAGCTCTTTGAGATTGGCCCTTCTGTGTCTCAGTAGTACTCAGTACATATGCTGGACGTTAGGCACAGAGTAGGTGTGCAACAGATACTGGTTAATTGATTTCTATTATACAAATCTGTTTTTAATACATTAGTTCATAGTATTTTTAATCTTGATAAATGTATTATTTCTGTCATAAAATACTTTACTCACAATTTGAAAAGAGGCTAAAAACATCAATTATAATTCTAATACTGAAAAACAAATTCTTCTAGAATTTTAATCTATTTTTCTAGTTAAAATATTTTTTATTCTTGATTTTATACATAGTTTTTTTTTTTTTTTTTTTGTCTCTTTTCCTTGTATGTATTTGCATGTGTCTTGTCTCCATTAATAGATTTTGAGAATTTTAAGGCTAAGAATCATGACTTTCTTGTCTTTTTGTCCCTTAGTGGAATTATATAGTTCAGTAACTCTCGCCTGCCTCCTCCCCCTACTACCCCATTCCCAACTCACATACTTTGGATTTGCAATAATCATCCAACAATGAATTAGCAGCCTGATTCCCACACTCATTTCAGAGGAGATTTCCAGACTCATTCCTAACCCTTGATTGTCCCCATCAGTATAATCCTTTCTTGTGATTTCAGCGACAAATCAACACTTTGCTTAAATCAGGTAAACTCCAGGATGACATCTTCAGGGCCTTGTTCATAAATAATGGTCAGAGAAGCACTCTCCTGATTTAGATCATGTAGTGACTCTGTAATGCATCAGAAACACTGGGGCTTTGGTCTTGTTTATATGCATCTTATTTGGGCCCTGTGATTGACAATCAAGTGAGAAATAGAAAAGAGAATTATGCAGCAAGCCTGGATCACTATTACAACAACAAGGAACAAAAAGTTCTTTCATAAGAACCAATTTGGGAGAATGAAAGGAGGTGGTTGAGGGTAGGAAGTAAATATTTTTCTTTTTAAAGAATATTGTTTTAGTTATCAGAATGTGCTCACTAAAAATATTTTGAGGTTTTTGCAACTATAATAATAGATTACAAATTAATGGCTACTTCAAATCCTGGCAAAGTAAATATCATTGAATGCAGTTGTGTAACTAATTGAGCCATATTTTGGATAGAATACCCAATACAGAAATGTCTTTCAATTTGCTATGTGAAGCATTCTTCAAATCTGTGGCAACAAGGTTTCACATATTTGCCAAAATTCTCACACTAGACTTTAATTTAGTTCATTGTTGGCAGAGAGAGATAATTATCTTCTTCCAAAAGCAGCTATAAATTTTTCTAGGTGTTTTTCTTAGAAGTCTTTCCTCCATACCACCGTGGAAAATACGGAATGTTTTGCTGTTGAGATAGATTGTTAAACCTGACATATATGTGGAAAAATTTTTAATGAGAACTTATGGGAAATAATAATATAAAATGATGCAATAGGAGAACAGGAAAAAAAAAAAAAGATTATCATCAACTACAACAAAAAGGAACAGAGCCTCAGTGACCTATTGAAGATATTTCTATTGAACATCAGAAAGTACAAAGGGCGTGAAATTGGGGTCCCAGAAGGGAAAGAGTGAACGAGAGACAGACAAATATTTAAAGAAATAGTGGTCAAACTTTCCCCAGATTTGATAATAACATTGACCTACAAATGTAAGAAACTCAGCAAACTCCAAATAGGACACATAAAAAGAAAGCCACACCAGTGCACAACACAATCAAACTGCTGAAAACAGAGAGTTTCAAAAACCTTTGAAATCATAAAAAATAGCCAGAGGGGAAAAAGCACATACAGAGGAATAATAAGAACAACACTCTTAAAGTGCTAAAAAAAAATATCATCAACTCAGTTTATGTTGTCACTGAAAAAACATTCACACAAATGAGGGTAAAATAAACTTATGTTTTTTTTAGTAAAGAAAAACCAGCAGAATTTGTTGTCAGCAGACCTGCACAAGAAGGAAAATAATAGCAGGTAGAGTTCAGGTTTATAGGCAGGAATAATGTGTTTGTGAAATGGCGCCTATATGAAATGACTGTCTTTTTCTTTTTATGATTTCTTTAATGATAAAGCTATATACAGGTCAAGAAACAACAGTTAGAACTGGACATGGAACAATAGACTGGTTCCAAATAGGAAAAGGAGTATGTCAAGGCTGCATATTGTCACCCTGCTTATTTAACTTATACACAGAGTACATCATGAGAAACGCTGGGCTGGAGGAAGCACAAGCTGGAATCAAGATTGCCAGGAGAAATATCAATAACCTCAGATATGCCAATGACACCACCCTTATGGCAGAAAGTGAAGAGGAACTCAAAAGCCTCTTGATGAAAGTGAAAGAGGAGAGTGAAAAAGTTGGCTTAAAGCTCAACATTCAGAAAACTAAGATCATGGCATCTGGTCCCATCACTTCATGGGAAATAGATGGGGAAACAGTGGAAACAGTGTCAGACTTTATTTTTGAAGGCTCCAAAATCACTGCAAATGACGATTGCGGCCATGAAATTAAAAGACGCTTACTCCTTGGAAGGAAAGTTATGACCAACCTAGATAGCATATTCAAAAGCAGAGACATTACTTTGCCAACAAATTGGTCATGTGTGGATGTGAGAGTTGGACTGTGAAGAAAGCTGAGCGCTGAAGAATTGATGCTTTTGAACTGTGGTGTTGGAGAAGACTCTTGAGAATCTCTTGGACTGAAAGGAGATCCAACCAGTCCATCCTAAAGGAGATCAGTCCTGGGTGTTCATTGGAAGGACTGATGTTGAAGCTGACACTCCAGTACTTTGGCCACCTCGTGCGAAGAGTTGACTCATTGGAAAAGACCCTGATGCTGGGAGGGATTGGGGGCAGGAGGAGAAGGGGATGACAGAGGATGAGATGGCTGGATGGCATCACCGACTTGATGGACATGAGTTTGGGTAAACTCCAGGAGTTGGTGATAGACAGGGAGGCCTGGCATGCTGTGATTCATAGGGTTGCAAAGATTCAGACATGACTGAGCGACTGAACTGAACTGAACTGAATGTACAACGATGGCTTAAAATGAAAATAAAATAATTTCTTATGGCATTTCCAATGTAAATACAGGTAAAATATATGATGTCAATAGTATAAAGGAATTGATACAGCTCAGCTGGAATTCTATCACCTCCACTAGTTTTGTTCATAGTGATGCATCCTATGGCCCACTTGACTTAGCACTTCAGGATGTCTGACTCTAGGTGAATGATCATACCATTGTGGTTATCTGGGTCATTAAGATCTTTTTTGTATAGTTCTTCTGGGTATTCTTGCCACCTCTTAATATCTTCTACTTCTGTTAGGTCTATATAATTTCTGTCCTTTATTTTGCCCATCTTTGCATGAAATGTTCCCTTGGTATCTCCAATTTTCTTGAATAGATCTCTAGTCTCTCTCATTCTATTCTTTTCCTCTATTTCTTTGCATTGTTCATTTAGGAAGGATTTCTTTATCCCTCCTTACTATTCTTTGGAACTCGGCATTCAGATGGGTATATCTTTCCTTTTCTCCTTTGCCTTTCTTTTCTCAGCTATTTGTAAGGCCTCCTCAGACAACCATTTTGCCCTTTTGCATTTCTTTATCTTGGGAATGGTTTTGATCATCACCTCCTGTACAATGTTATGAACCTGGATCTATAGTTCTTTAGATACTCTGTCGATCAGATCTAATCCCTTGAATCTATTTGTCACTTCCACTGTATAATTGTAAGGGATTTGATTTAGGTCATACCTGAATTGGGCTTCCCTGTGGCTCAGCTGGAAAAGAATCTGCCTGCAGTGCGGGAGACCTGTGTTTGATCCCTGGATTGGGAAGATCCCCTGGAGAAGGGAAAGGCTACCCATGCCAATATTCTGGCCTGGAGAATTCAATGGACTGTATAGTCCATGTGGTCGCAAAGAGTCAGACACAACTGAGCAACTTTCACTTTCACGTTCATACCTGAATGGTCTAGTGGTCTACCCTACTTTCTACAATTTGAGTCTGAATTTTGCAGTAAGGAATTCATGATCTGAATCACAGTAGCTCCCGGTCTTGTTTTTGCTGACTGTATAGAGCTTCTCCATCTTCAGCTGCAAAGAATGTAGTCAATCTGATTTCGGTATTGACCATCTGGTGATGTCTATGTGTAGAATCGTCTCTTGTGTTGTTGGGAGAGAGTATTTGCTATGACCAGTATGTTCTCTTGGCAAAAATCTGTTAGTCTTTGCCCTGCTTCATTTTGTACTCCAAGGCCAAACTTCCCTGTTATTCCAGGTATCTACTGACTTCCTACTTTTGCATTCCAGTCCTCTGTGATGAAAAGGACATCTTTTTTTGGGTGTTAGTTCTAGAATGTTTTGTAGGTCTTCACAGAACCTTTCAACTTCAGGTTCTTCAGCATTAGTGGTTGGGGCATAGACTTGGACTACTGTGATATTGAATGGTTTGCCTTGGAAACAAACAGAGATCATTCTGTAGTTTTTGAGATTGCACCCAAGAACTGAATTTCAGACTCTTTTGTTGACAGTGAGGGCTACTCCATTTCTTATAAGGGATTCTAGCCTACAGTAGTAGATATAATGGTCATCTGAATTAAATTCACCTATTCCAGTCCATTTTAGTTCACTGATTCCTAAAATGTCAACGTTCAAATCTTCTGTTTGAGCACTTCCAATTTACCTTGATTCATGGACCTAACATTCCAGGTCCCAATGCAGTACTATTCCTTATAGCATGGGACTTTACTTTTACCACCAGACACACCCAGACACTGGGCATTTTCATTCCTTCTGGAGCTATTTCTCTGTTCTTCTCCAGTAGTATATTGGACACCTACCAACCTGGGGAGTTCATCTTTCACTGTCATATCTTTTTGCCTTTTCAAACTGTTCATGGGGCTCTCAAGGCAAGAATGCTGAAGTGGTTTTTCATTCCCTTCACCAGTGGATAATGTTTTGTCTGAACTCTCCATCATGACCCATCAGACTTCAGTGGCCCGACATGGCAGGGCTCATAGTTTCATTGAGTTAGACAAGGCTATGATCTATGTGGATCCCATGATCACAGTGACCCGTGATCACTATGAACAAAGCTAGTGGAGGTGATGGAATTCCAGCTGAGCTGTTTCAAATTCTAAAAGATGATGCTGTTAAAGTGCTGCACTCTATATGCCAGCAAATTTGCAAAACTCAGCAGTGGTCACAAGACTGGAAAGGGTCAGTTTTCATTCCAATTCCAAAGAAGGGCAATGCCAAAGAATGTTCAAACTACCACACAGTTTGAAGCTAGCAAGGTAAATCTCAAAATCCTCCAAGCTAGGCTAAAAGAGATTGTGAACTGAGAACTTCCAGATATACAAGTTGGATTTGAAAAGGCAGAGATCAAATTGCCAATATCCACTGGATCATAGAAAAAGCAAGAAAGTTCCAGAAAAACATCTACTTCTGCTTCATTGACTATGCTAAAGCCTTTGACTTTGTGAATCACAAACAAAATGTGGAAAATTCTTAGAGTTGGGAATACCAAGCCACCTTACCTGCCTTCCTAGAAACCTGTATTCAGTCAAGAAGCAACAGTTAGAACCAGAACAATGGACTGGTTCCAAATTGGAAAAGGAGTATGTCAAGGCTGTTTATTGTCATCTTGTTTATTTAACTTACATGCAGAGTACATTATGTGAAATGCTGGGCTGAATGAAGCATAAGCTGGAATCAAGATTCCTGGGAGAAATATCAGTAACTTCAGATATGCAGATGACACCACCCTCATGGCAGAAAGTAAAGAGGAACTAAAGAAATTCTTGATGAAAGTGAAAGAGGAAAGTGAAAAAGCTGGCTGAAAACTCAACATTCAAAAAACTAAGATCATGGCATCTGGTCCTATCACTTCATGGCAAATAGATAGGGAAACAATGGAAGCAGTGACAGACTTTATTTTCTTGGGCTCCAAAATCACTGCAGATGGTGACTGCAGCCATGAAATTAAAAGACACTTACTCCTTGGAAGGAAAGCTATGACCAACATAGACAGCATATTAAAAGGCAGAGATATTACTTTGCTCACAAAAGTCTGTATAGTCAAAGCTATGGATTTTCTAGTAGTCATGTATGGATGTGAGAGTTGGATGATAAAGAAGGCTGAGTGTTAAAGAACTGATACTTTTGAACTGTGGTGTTGGAGAAGACTCTTGAGAGTCCCTTAGACTTCAAGGGGATTAACCCAGTCAATCTTAAAGGAAATCAACCTTGAATGTTCATTGAAAATACTGAAACTGAAGCTGAAGCTCCAGTACTTTGGCCACCTGATGTGAACAGCTGACTCATTGGAAAAGACCCTGATGCTAGGAAAGATTGAAGGCAGGAGAAGGGGATGACAGAGTGTGAGATGGCTGGATGGCATCACTGACTCAGTGGACATAAGTTTGAGCAAGTTCTGGGAGATGGTGAAGGACAGGGAGGCCTGTCGTGCTGCAATCTTTGGGTTGCAGAGTTGGACACTCCTGAGAGATTGAACATCAACAAAATGTAAAGGACTGGAATAAATGGACTTGTACTGTTGAAAGGTTTTAACAATTCCTGTGAAGTGACACAATAGTAATTCTAAATACACTATGATAAATAAAGAGTGCATATTTATTTAATTCATAAAGAAATGAATAAAATAGCAATTAATACAAAGAAATCATGCAAAATAAAAGCCAAAAGAGAAAATAAAATGGAACACTAAAAGTTGACAAGCAAAAACAATTCTGATTTCATCTATAGTTTTCCTTTCTCTAACACCTCCTATCCAGTTGTTCAAGCAATCCTGCTGTCTCTAACATCAAACTATATTCAGAATCTATTTTTTGCCACCTCCTCTACTCTAAGCCTGGTCTGACTCTTTCTCCTCTCTCAGAAAAAGCCATCTTAACTGATGTCCCAGGTTCTATCCTTCCCTCAATGAGCCATTCTTAACACAGCAGCTGGAGTGATTCCATTAAATACTAAATTTGCTACAGTAGCCTGAAAGACATGACATGTCTGGCCTCAAGGTTGTGTCTACCTGCATTGCCTATATTTATCCTCTTTGTTTCCTCTGTTCCAGTCACAGGTCTGTTTAAAGTTCCCACAGCACGCTAGACACTCTTGTCTAGAGACCTTTACTCTGGCTCTTCTGTCTAAATAGTTTCCCCAGGTATTTGCAAGGCTAACTCCTTACCTCCTGCCACTTCTTGCTCAAACGTTAACCACTCTACAATACTTACCTTGATCAACCTATTAAAAATAAGAACACAGTCTCAACTATCCTGATCACCTACTCTGCTCTATTGTTTCTTTTTTGTTGTTGCTTCATCTAACACCTTTTAATAGGTCACGTAGTTTATTAATTATATTTGTTGTTTCTTTTCGCCTAACAAGACAAAGTTCCACAAGTATTCACATTTCATCTTTATCCATTTGTTTTAATTTATATATATATCAAGCACATAGAGCAGATGCTCAGTATATAATTGTTGATCAAATAAAAAACTGAATAAGAAAGAGCTAGCTGTCTAATTCGTTGAGAGTATATATATAAGCTCTCATCATAAACAGAATTTTCTGACAACTACTCTCAGATTTCTAGCCTCCAGAACTGTGAGAAAATAACATTCTGTTTTCTGTTGTCTAAGTTACCCAGTCTGTGGAGTTTTGTTGTGGCAGCCCAATCTAAGACAGGAAGATAGCAAGCTTGCTAGTAGAGGTGAAAGGGGCATGCCAAGCAAGGGTGTTGTCACAGAAACTGAGGGCAAAGGGGATTTCCACAAGGAAGGAGCAGTTGACAGTTTCAAATGTAGCTGAGAGGTCAAGTATTAAGAGGACTATAACATCCATGAATTGTCCATGAATTCAATGATTTGGATGACTTGCTGTCTTATAGACTGATAGAACTGGATGTCTGGATGGAAATGAGACAACAAATATAGACAACTACTTCTAGAAGTTGGCTTTGAAGAATTTAGAAGGGCTGGAGGGAAAGAAAAGGGGAAAGGGAAGAAAACATTGGGGAAGACACAGAGGTATGTTTATACAACAGAAGGTAAGTAGTCAGACCAGTCTGATCAGAGTCAGGGAAACCTAATTAAGAGTTGATAGTCACATGTTAGGTCTGATAGGGCCAGATTAACTGACCCAAAATTCAAATGGGGAGAATTTTATTTGACGTAGAGAGAAATGGGTAGACTGAGAAGGTCTTTGATAACTTAATGTAATGTACGTTCATCAACCACTTGTTAGCTGATAACTACTAATGGTACATAAATGAATGAATGAGACATAAGTGAATATGCAAAGAATACAAAAATGTACATTTTTATACAATTGAGATAGTACTCATTTTTTTGGTAATTTGATTTCAAATTATTTTCTAAAGATGACAAAGAATGTACTCAAATTAGCTAAAATAAGGAAGCATGTGTCTCAGGGATTCCTGTGCAGTCATAAAAGGGTAGACTCTCCCAGAAATAGAACAGGAAACAGTTCCTATAAGCCAAATAAATGCTCTGGACTGGCTCATTCAATCCGTTTTTCATTGTACTTCTAGAAAAGAAGCTAGAAATGTAAAAAATTCACTCTATACTTTTCTTGCAGCCAACTAGCTCAAATTCTGGATTAGAAGTGGGTCCCACCAATTAGATTTACTTACAGATGTTTTGGGAGGCAGAAGTGAAGCAGATGCTATCTTTGGCAGCTCTGTTAAATAGGAGGGTTTTTCATGCATCAGCTTTCCAGTGTCTGTTCCTCAGCTTTCTATTTCTGGGCAGATAGAGTGTGGGCAGAATTGCTTTATTTCTTCTGGCAAAACTCTAGCTGTGGTCTCAGAGGCAGTAGCTTCCTAAGTTGGTAGGTTCTGAATCTTGGGACCATTCCAGAAAGCGTAGCCTAAATAGGATAGGAAAACGTCTATAAAGAACAAAGAGCAAATATTTTAGGCTTTGTAGACCATAAAATCTCTGTTGCAGTTACTCAACTGGGCTCTACCTTGAAAATAGCCATATACAATATATTAATAAATTGGCATGACTGTTCCAATAAAACTTTATTTATAAAAACAAGTGCCAGGGATGGTTTGGTCTTGAAGACCATAGTTTGGCACTCTTTGGCCTAAATGCTTCTCTTTAAAGCCTTCCAGTGATTTTGTAACACCTTATTCACTTTACTAATAATGTTTGTGCTAAAATAATATGTAGAGTGTTTTCTGGTTCTTGCACTGAATTCTGGCTCATAAGGCTGTATATCAGTCGCGACGGGTTAGATTACACTGTATTAATAGCTGTCCCCAAATCTCAATGATTTTACTTAACTCCGTAAAAGATGATTTCTCATTCACATTAAACATCTAAAGCAGGTCAGCAGGACATATTGTTCCATATCTCCTTACTTAGCACCCTAGGACCTCTATGTAAACCTTTAATGGTCTCCATGACATTGAAAAAGAGGAGAACATGTCTAATTACACACTGACTCTTAAAACTTCTGTTTAGAAATGACATAAGTCACTTATGCTCTTATTTGACTAAAAGAAGTCACATGGATGTGCCTAACTTCAAGGAGCAGAGAAAGGCAATCCTATCCTGTGAGAAGAAAGAGAAAAATCAGAGTATTCTATGAATTTTAATGACTCCTACCAGTTGAATTTCCAGGGAGTGTGGTAAGAGGGAAATACTGGATTCAACTCAGCCCAAAGGTGTTTCTAGAACATTACACTGTGTTTTGCTATCACTGAGATATAGCTACATTGTAGCTGTTCACACCATTCATTATATTTGTGTGAATAAGGGACAGGAAGCCTTGGTTTAATCAACTGAATAATGAGAGTAATAACACCTACCTTCTTCTTGCCTTGGAAGTGACTTTCCCCAGCGTTCTGGGTAATATGAAGTACTTCTGGAAAGTGCACAGTTCTTTGATGCCACTTGCTACAGAGATTGACTGACTTGAATTCATGGAGCTCTCAAAAATGCTTTGTTTATAGGAGGAAAGTAGTTTAGAGGCTGAGAAAATAGAATTTGATTTCCGCAGAATTCTTTCTGTAGTGATTCTCTGTCATCATACTTTTATCATTGTCCTGCAAGCATAGCAATAATAATGCATTTGATTTGGGGATCTCAAGCCAGTGTGACTCAGTTTGAATTCTGTCCAAACTTACAGAGTGTCATCAGGTGTATTAGGTAACCCCCTCAACTCCACTTCCCTTCTACAAAGTGGGTATAATGAC
Source organism: Bos javanicus (assembly GCF_032452875.1). NCBI lineage: Eukaryota > Metazoa > Chordata > Mammalia > Artiodactyla > Bovidae > Bos > Bos javanicus. The sequence goes on along the minus strand of NC_083868.1, from coordinate 55,980,536 downwards.
AGTTGCTACTTCATTAGTAAACACTTAGAGCACTAGGCAGAGTGAACACTTAGTGGACTTGGTGAACATTAGTGAACACTTAGTACAGCACTTAGAACAGAACTGTCAGTAACAGCTGACGGATGTTTCTCCTCCTTCTCCTCATCCTCACTTCATGGCATTATAGTGATGATTACAAGCTAAAGGGTGTATAAAAACATTCTGCTAGCTCTGAAGCACTTCACAAATGCTATTAAGGAACATATTCTCACTTCCTCCTTAACTCTATCTCACCCTCCATAGGACCTCAGATCCTTCCAAATGATTGCATTGCTAGGCAAGATTTGTGTCCTCCTCTTCTACTTAAAAAAAAAAAAAAAGATGTCCTTTTCATTATAGGAGACTGGAATGCAAAAGTAGGAAGTCAAGAAACACCTGGAGTAACAGACAAATTTGGCCTTGGAATACGGAATGAAGCAGGGCAAAGACTAATAGAGTTTTGCCAAGAAAATGCACTGGTCATAGCAAACACCCTCTTCCAACAACACAAGAGAAGACTCCACACATGGACATCACCAGATGGTCAACACTGAAATCAGATTGATTATGTTCTTTGCAGCCAAAGATGGAGAAGCTCTATACAGTCAACAAAAACAAGACTGGAAGCTGACTGTGGCTCAGATCATGAACTCCTTATTACCAAATTCAGACTGAAATTGAAGAAAGTAGGGAAAACCACTAGACCATTCAGGTATGACCTAAATCAAATCCCTTATGATTATACAGTGGAAGTGAGAAATAGATTTAAGGGCCTAGATCTGATAGATAGAGTCCCTGATGAACTATGGAATGAGGTTCATGACATTGTACAGGAGACAGGGATCAAGACCATCCCCATGGAAAAGAAATGCAAAAAAGAAAAATGGCTGTCTGTGGAGACCTTACACATAGCTGTGAAAAGAAGAGAAGTGAAAAGCAAAGGAGAAAAGGAAATATATAAGCATCTGAATGCAGAATTCCAAAGAATAGCAAGAAGAGATAAGAAAGCCTTCCTCAGCGATCAATGCAAAGAAATAAAGAAAAACAACAGAATGGGAAAGACTAGAGATATCTTCAAGAAAATTAGAGATACCAAGGGAACATTTCATGCAAAGATGGGCTCAATAAAGGACAGAAATGGTATGGACCTAACAGAAGCAGAAGATATTAAGAAGAGGTGGCAAGAATACACAGAAGAACTGTACAAAAAAGAGCTTCACGACCCAGATAATCACAACAGTGTGATCACTGACCTAGAGCCAGACATCCTGGAATGTGAAGTCAAGTGGGCCTTAGAAAGCATCACTACAAACAAAGCTAGTGGAGGTGATGGAATTCCAGTGGAGCTATTTCAAATCCTGAAAGATGATGCTGTGAAACTGCTGCACTCAATATGCCAGCAAATTTGGAAAACTCAGTAGTGGCCACAGGACTGGAAAAGGTCAATTTTCATTCCAATCCCAAAGAAAGGCAACGCCAAAGAATGCTCAAACTACCGCACAATTGCACTCATCTCACATGCTAGTAAAGTAATGCTCAAAATTCTCCAAGCCAGGCTTCAGCAATATGTAAACCGTGAAATTCCAGTTGTTCAAGCTGGTTTTAGAAAAGGCAGAGGAACCAGAGACCAAATTGCCAACATCCACTGGATCATCAAAAAAGCAAGAGAGTTCCAGAAAAACATCTATTTCTGCTTTATTGACTATGTCAAAGCCTTTGACTGTGTGGATCACAATAAAGTGTGGAAAGTTCTGAAAGAGATGGGAACACCAGACCACCTGACCTGCCTCTTGAGAAATTTGTATGCAGGTCAGGAAGCAACAGTTAGAACTGGACATGGAACAACAGACTGGTTCCAAATAGGAAAAGGAGTACACCAAGGCTGTATATTGTCACCCTGCTTATTTAACTTCTATGCAGAGTACATCATGAGAAATGCTGGGCTGGAGGAAGCACAAGCTGGAATCAAGACTGCTGGGAGAAATATCAATGACCTCAGATATGCAGATGACACCACCCTTATGGCAGAAAGTGAAGAGGAACTAAAAAGCCTCTTGATGAAAGTGAAAGTGGAGAGTGAAAAAGTTGGCTTAAAGCTCAACATTCAGAAAACAAAGATCATGGCATCTGGTCCCATCACTTCATGGGAAATAGATGGGGAAATAGTGGAAACAGTGTCAGACTTTATTTTTCTGGGCTCCAAAATCACTGCAGATGGTGACTGCAGCCGTGAAATTAAAAGACACTTACTCCTTGGAAGGAAAGTTATGACCAACCTAGATAGCATATTGAAAAGCGGAGACATTACTTTGCCAACAAAGGTCCGTCTAGTCAAGGCTATGGTTTTTCCTGTGGTCATGTATGGATGTGAGAGTTGGACTGTGAAGAAAACTGAGCGCCGAAGAGTTGATGCTTTTGAACTGTGGTGTTGGAGAAGACTCTTGAGAGTCCCTTGGACTGCAAGGAGATCCAGCCAGTCCATTTTAAAGGAGATCAGCCCTGGAATTTCTTTGGAAGGACTGATGTTGAAGCTGAAACTTCAGTACTTTGGCTACCTCATGTGAAGAGTTGACTCACTGGAAAAGACTCTGATGCTGGGAGGGATTGGGGGCAGGAGGAGAAGGCGACGACAGAGGATAAGATGGCTGGATGGCATCACTGACTTGATGGACGTGAGTCTGAGTCAACTCTGGGAGATGTTGATGGACAGGGAGGCCTGGCGTGCTGTGATTCATGGGGTCACAAAGAGTTGGACATGGCTGAGCGACTAAACTGAACTGAACTTCTGCTTTAGTATTGAAATGTTTTTATTTAGCTCATTTTCATATTTTCTCCTCTCTGTGGCCTTTTCCTTTGTTGTCCTGCTCCATTTCCCAGGAGAAACAGTCAGTTCTGATAATGCTAAGCTAACTCCTGAGACACATGTATCCTCCCTTCCCATAGCTTTTGTGGATGCATTCAACTGGGAGGAGAGATGCATAGATTCCTAGGAAGAACTGGCCCTATTGTGGACAGCATATGAGAAAGCACATTTCAACTCTGAGCTGACCAACTCTCATGCCTGGGGCCTCTGTCCAGAGGAGAAGTCACACAGAACCTCTGCAGTAGAGCCCAAATACCTTTGAAGTTGCTTACTCTCCAGAAGACTGTCTGAGGCCAGAGAACTGGGAAGGGTGGCTTTTCAGCAGTGTGACAGCATTCCCAGCCCTAATGCCACATCATCTGAGCTTTAGACCATAAAAGTAATAGAGCTTAAAAAATAATAAAGCTGCTTTCCACATCTGGACTCTGCCCTCCAAGATGCATGACTGACTCCATGGCTAGTGCCACAGCACCATAGGGCATCTCTTAAGTACTTACAACCTGAAAGAGATATGTGACATTCATTTTCATCCCACTGTGAATACTTGGGCATAGAAGGACAAGCAAAATCAATATTTGTCTAAAAGAAGAGGATGGAATCTGTGGGTGTTCTGTAATTTCAAGAGGTGGTACAAAGGTGCTCAGAAGATGAATTGCAAATAAAAGAGCAGAAAAGAATTTCCTGAGTGTCATTTTAAAAAGCTTCATGCTAATAAGAGCCAAATTCACCCTTTGATATTTCCAAGCTCGCTGAGTAAATAACTCATAAATTTCCTGTAATGATTATATGCATGCTACTGGTGTGCCTCAGAGTCTGACCTATTTTGCGGGTCGACAGCAGAGTCAGAGAAAGCTGTGTCAGAGAGCTAGCATCCCAGCTAGCTCCTAGGCTCTGTACACTACCCATGCCCCACACCACATGGAGGGGCTGGGGTGATGTCTATTTCTGGAGACTCAGCTGATATCCTACCTGAAATCTACTTTAATGGTATTACTTATCTAATTTTTACCTCCTTTAAATTTATATCTTTTGTTTTCCTCTAGCCAAACGAAAGGAAAGACAACGTGTATCATATAATATTCTTGAATATTATCACCTCTCACAAAATATCTTGAAGGTGGGGAATAGAAAAACTTTTATTTAATGTTTTTAAGCTTGTGATCTTGAAGTGTAAGATGTGGCAGGCAGATAACAAATAAGCAGGACGTTAAGGGTGTAAGTGTAATTACAGGGTGGACTTTCATACTCACGCAATCCTTTCTGACTACTGAGTGTGTATATTGAGTTGTGTGATTATTCAGTGCTACCCGGGAGCAATGCATGGATGAGGAGACAGGGGAGGTGGGACTACCGAACAGCAGTCATAATGATGACAGTATCAGTGACTATATACCTGCTTTTGTTTTTTTGGTGGGAGAGTTTATGTATTCAAAGCGACTGTACAGTTTTCACTGTGACATTTTCTCAAAGTAGCATTTCATGTGAAGCTCATTAAATGCTTTCTCATAGCAGAAATGTGATGAATGTACTTACAGTTCTCAGTCTTACTTTCTACATAGATAATAAAACACTGATATTAAACTATCATAAAAGAAGGTGATGGAACTAAAATCACCATTTAATGATCATATGGCCAAGGCCATGGAAAACAATAATTTCACAGATGGAAGGTCAAATTAGTTTAAACCAAATGCTTCAATGAAAAGTAGAAGTCTGAAATGAACAGATCATAATATATTTTTAGAGAACGCTTGTTTTTCATTTTCAATTTCACAGACATAGTGTCCTGTTTTATGGTAACCAAGCTAGTGATGTGAACTTTCGGAAAATATCAACTGCTTTAGTCCTGGTCTGGGGTTCTTCCTGGTCATAGAGCAAGGCTGAATTTTCTTTGTTTATTTTCTAGAGTCTCTTGTTTATATTCAAAATTTGGGACCATGTTATTTAGAAAGGGCTTCCCTCATATCTCAGTTGGTAAAGGGTCCGCCTGCAATGCAGGAGATCCTGGTTCGATTCCTGGGTTGGGAAGATCTGCTGGAGAAGGGATAGGCTATCCACTCTAGTATTCTGGCCTGGAAAATTCCATGGACCATTAGTCCATGGGGTTGCAAAGAGTTGGACATGAATGAGCAAATTTCACTTCCCTATTTAGAAAAGAAATTTTTTCCTCATTTGAAGTTATATTGGAAAGGATGAAATCTTTACCTGTTTAAAATATCCAACTTAGGGTCTTCAATCATGAATATGAAGCTTTGTACACAAATAGGGAGATATGTGGAAATGGTGGCCCTGCAAGGCAGTTCATGAAGAGGAAAAGCCCAGCTTTTGAGTGACAATTCTTCTGTTCTCTGTAGCTTCCATTTACCTCATCTTTGAACTGCCTCAGAGAAAGTCATGTTATCTTTTTAATCCTCAAATCATGTTTGTATCTAAATTTGGCTTTTCTCTCCTATCTGATCCCGCAATCTTGAATCATGGAGCGCTTACTTCAGATTTCTTCCTCCATATACTTTTGTTTCTGCTTTCTCATTATCATTGTGCTTCTTGCCCATCTCTTCTCTTACTTTGGAATTAAATTTGTGGACAAGGTCCCTAAATTGAAAATGACTTCAGCTTGGGAAAGCCTTTTAGAATTTAATAAGTAGCATTCAGTTCAGTTCAGTTCAGTCACTCAGCCATGTCCAACTCTTTGCGACCCCATGAATCACAGCACGCCAGGCTTCCCTGTCCATCACCAAATCCCGGAGTCCACTCAGACTCACGTCCATCGAGTCAGTGATGCCATCCAGCCATCTCATCCTCTGTCGTCCCCTTCTCCTCCTGCCCCCAATCCCTCCCAGCATCAGAGTCTTTTCCAGTGAGTCAACTCTTCACATGAGGTGGCCAAAGTACTGGAGTTTCAGCTTTAGCATTATTCCTTCCAAAGAGCTACCAGGACTGATCTCCTTTAGGATGGACTGGTTGGATCTCCTTGCAGTCCAAGGGACTCATAAGAGTCTTCTCCAATGCCACACTTCAAAAGCATCAATTCTTTGGTGCTCAGCTTTCTTCACAGTCCAATTCTCACATCCATATGTGACCACTGGAAAAACCATAGCCTTGACTAGACGGGCCTTTGTTGGCAAAGTAATGTCTCTATTTTGAATATGCTATCTAGGTGGGTCATAACTTTCCTTCCAAGGAGTAAGCATCTTTTAATTTCATGGCTGCAATCACCATCTGCAGTGATTTTGGAGCCCCCCAAAATAAAGTCTGACACTGTTTCCATTGTTTCCCCATCTATTTCCCATGAGGTCATGGGACCAGATGCCATTATCTTCATTTTCTGGATGTTGAGCTTTAAGCCAACTTTTTCACTCTTCTCTTTCACTTTCATCAAGAGGCTTTTTAGTCCCTTTTCACTTTCTGCCATAAGGGTGGTGTCATCTGAATATCTGAGGTTATTGCTATTTCTCCCGGCAATCTTGATTCCAGCTTGTGCTTCCTCCAGCCCAGCATTTCTCATGATGTACTCTGCATATAAGTTAAATAAGCAGGGTGACAATATACAGCCTTGACATACTCCTTTTCCTATTTGGAACCAGTCTGTTGTCCCATGCCCAGTTCTAACTGTTGCTTCCTGATCTGCATATAGGTTTCTCAAGAGGCAGGTCAGGTGGTCTGGTATTCCCATCTCTTGAAGAATTTTCCACAGTTTAGTGTGATCCACACAGTCAAAGGCTTTGGCATAGTCAATAAAGCAGAAATAGCATTAGCATAGGCATTATAGCAATTCCTCCTTTCCCAGTGACTGTTTGGTTTTTAAATTATTATTTCCCCTTTACAGATGATAAAAAAAATCAGGCTGAGTAACTTATTAAAAGTAAGTCAGTTTATAAGTGATGAAGACTGAATTTTAATACATGGTATATGACTGTAGAACCTGTGCTTTCTCCACAAATCTACTAGCTTCTAAAGGATGTGGAAAATTCCAGTACTTGAAATCTATCTCATAAAATTACGTAAAATGTCCAACATTCTCCTTTATCAAGCCACTGCTTTCCAGATATTCTTACCCCCAAACACTAGATACTTTCTCTAAAGCTCTTATGTCCAGCCACAAACCTCATAATCCACAAAGTATTATTTCTGAAGATTCACCAGTACACTTAACCTAAAGACCATCTGGGAGTTTCAAAAAATATTAGTGCCTGGGTCCTGCACCAGTTCATTCAGAGTTGATTAGTTTTGCAGTTTTTCAATATCTTCCTGGTGATTCTGATTCAGAGTCAGAGTGATAAGCATGGCTGTAGAATATTCAGGTAGCAATATCAATGTCCTGTCATCTATAAGCCTATAGATGTTATCCCTGTTTTCCTCATCTGCAAATCCTGGAGTCTCCCAGCACTATTATCCTACCAGTGCTTTAACATACGTAACTTTTGGAACCTTGAACTATCTTCAAAAGAGCAGTATTATAAACTCTTCACGAATATCTCCCCATTTCTGAGGCTAAAGGAAAGCTCAAGAGGAGCTGTTGGGCCTCTGACCTGACATCCCTGGAGAGCCAGTGCCAGGCTCCATCAGAGGATCAGAGTTCAGTTCTTGCCTGGTTGAAACTCTTTCCCCAGGCTCTTATTTATCTATCTAAGGGGCCTTCAGGGCTCACATCCATCCTCCCTCCACTAATGTTTCTTAAGGATCCAGGACCTAACACTAGAATGCATCCATGACTAACTGAAACTGCTTTCATTTGTAACTCTTTCAGTCTGCTTTTTATCTTGTTCTTTCTCTTTATTTTTTATTTCAGTAATCAATAGCTTATAAGTGTCTTCTGTCTGCTAAGCTCTAGGTACACATTGATGGTCCAAACCAACGTGGTCTTTTTTTTTTTTTTTTTAAGGAGACCACTGTTACTACCTGTAAATAATTCATATTCAGTGTGTGCTACAGCTCTAGCCATCAAGGCTGTACACGCATGCTCAGCCGCTTCAGTCATGTCAGACCCTTTGCAACCCCATGGACTATAGTCCACCAGGATCCTCTGTCCATGGAATTCTCCAGGCAAGAATACCGGAGTGGGTTGCCATGCTCTCCTTTGGGGGGTCTTTCCAACCCAGGGATTGAACCCAGGTCTCCCTTGTTGCAAGTGGATTCTTTATGTCTGAGCCACCAAGGAAGCCCCAAAAGACAGATACTGTTTAATTAACATGTATAAGGTATCTAGAATACTCAAATTCATAGGAGCAAAAAGTAGAATGGTGATTACCAAGAGTTGAGGGTAGGGTGGAGTAAGGAGTTGCTTAATGAGTATAGAGTTTCAAATTTTCTTTTCTGAAAAAATTCTAGTGATATATTTCACAACATTGTGGATATACTTAACATTATTGAACTGTACGCTTAAAATGGTTAATAGTATTTAAAGAAACAAAAGCTGAAACAAAGTTTAAAAAGGGCAGGAAAGATTGTTAGGCAAAGCTGTATATAGTCTCATGATCTCTAAATAAATCTGAGTATGTATCTGTTATGTATGGCCAATATATATATTACACTATTTTTATATTTTATTTTATTCTGATTTTAATACATATATTGCTATTGTATAATATACTGAGGCAGAGTTGTATTTTAACATAGAATTTCACTTCCTTGTGTATATTTCCTTTTTTCCTTTTCTCTCCCGCTTATACCTACAGGGCCATATTTTCTCCTCCAAACATCATGAAAGTAGAAGAAATTATTCAAAGGAACTATAGACTCAAGTACTTATAAACATGCCTGTTGGATTTTTATAGATATTTCATAAGGTTCATTGTAGGTTTTATACAAGGCCTGGGCCTAGGGTAGTGGGGTACAGCTAATGATGATTGACATGTGAGAGTAAATACTGTTTGAGGGGGGAAAAGACCACGTGGGCTTTATCTAATGAATGCAAGTTGGATTGAACATCTAAAAATAGATCAATGTAATTCACATAATTATCTAAGTGAGAAAGAAAAACTATATGATCATTCAGTACGTGCAGGAAAGGCCTTTAAAAAATTAGCCATCCACGACTTCACTTTCACTTTCCACTTTCATGCATTGGAGAAGGAAATGGCAACCCACTCCAGTGTTCTTGCCTGGAGAATTCCAGGGACAGGGGAGCCTGGTGGGCTGCCCTCTATGTGGTTGCACAGAGTCGGACACAACTGAAGTGACTTAGCAGCAGCAGCAGCAGCATGATGAAGACTCTCAAGAACCTAGGTAAAAAATGGAAATTTCTCAACTTGATAAAGGGTTTCCTGAAAAATTTACAACTAATATATATAATGATGAAAGACTGAATGCTTTCTCCTTAGGTTGCTGCTGCTGCTAAGTCAATTCAGTCGTGTCCGACTCTCTGTGACCCCACAGACGGCAGCCCACTAGGCTCCCCCGTCCCTGAGATTCTCCAGGCAAGAACACTGGAGTGGGTTGCCATTTCCTTCTCCAATGCATGAAAGTGAAAAGTGAAAGTGAAGTCGCTCAGTCCTGTCCGACTGTTCGTGACTCCATGGACTACAGCCTACCAGGCTCCTCTGTCCATGGGATTTTCCAGGCAAGAGTACCGGAGTGGGGTGTGATTGCCCCTTAAGTTAGGAATAAGAATAGTTTGTTCATTTCTATTTCTTCTATTTAATATTTTACTATAGGTCATAGCCATTTCAATCAGACAGGAAGAAAAATAAAAAAAAATAGAGATTGTACAGAAAGAAAAAGCCATCTTTATTCACACAAAGTATTATCATCTATGTAGAAAATCCCAAGAAACCTACAAGTAAGGTGTTTAAGACAAATAGATCAGTTTAGCAATATTGCAGAATGCAATGTCTACATACATTATTGTTTAGTCACTAAATCGTGTCTGAATCTTTGTGACCCCCATGGACTATAGCCAGCCAGGCTCTTCTATCCATGGGATGTCCCAGGAAAGAATACTGGAGTAGGTTGCCATTCTTTCTCCAGGGGATCTTTCTGACCTAGGGATAGAACCTGGGTCTCCTGCATTGCAGGCAGATACTTTACCACTGAGCAATCTGGGAAGCCCCATCTATATATATTCAGTTCAGTTCAGTCGCTCAGTCGTGTCTGACTCTTTGCAACCCCATGAATTGCAGCATGCCAGGCCTCCCTGTCCATCACCAACTCCCAGAGTTCACTGAGACTCATGCCCATGGAGTCAGTGATGCCATCCAGCCATCTCATCCTCTGTCATCCCCTTCTCCTCCTGCCCCCAATCCCTCCCAGCATCAGACTCTTTTCCAATGAGTCAACTCTTCACAGAGGTGGCCAAAATACTGAAGTTTCAGCTTTAGCATCATTCCTTCCAAAGAAATCCTAGGGCTGATCTCCTTTAGAATGGACTGGTTGGATCTCCTTGCAGCCCAAGGGACTCTCAAGAGTCTTCTCCAACACCACACTTCAAAAGCATCAGTTCTTTGGTGCTCAGCTTTCTTCACAGTTCAACTCTCACATCCATACATGACTACTGGAAAAACCACAGCCTTGACTAGACAGACCTTTGCTGGCAAAGTAATGTCTCTGCTTTTCAATATGCTATCTAGGTTGGTCATAACTTTTCTTCCAAGGAGTAAGCATCTTTTAATTTCATGGCTGCAGTCACCATCTGCAGTGATGTTGGAGCCCCCCAAAATAAACTCTGCCACTGTTTCCACTGTTTCCCCATCTATTTCCCATGAAGTGATGGGACCAGATGCCATGATCTTCGTTTTCTGAATGTTGAGTTTTAAGCCAACTTTTTCACTGTCCTCTTTCACTTTCATCAAGAGGCTTTTTAGTTCCTCTTCACATTCTAGCAAGGGTGGTGTCTTCTGCATATCTGAGGTTATTGATATTTCTCCCAGCAGTCTTGATTCCAGCTTGTGCTTCTTCCAGCCCAGCGTTTCTCATGATGTACTCTGCGTAGAAGTTAAATAAGCAGGGTGACAATATACAGCCTTGGTGTACTCCTTTTCCTATTTGGAACCAGTCTGTTGTTCCATGTCCAGTTCTAACTGTTGCTTCCTGACCTGCATACAAATTTCTCAAGAGGCAGGTCAGGTGGTCTGGTGTTCCCATCTCTTTCAGAACTTTCCACACTTTATTGTGATCCACACAGTCAAAGGCTTTGACATAGTCAATAAAGCAGAAATAGATGTTTTTCTGGAACTCTCTTGCTTTTTTGATGATCCAGTGGATGTTGGCAATTTGGTCTCTGGTTCCTCTGCCTTTTCTAAAACCAGCTTGAACAACTGGAATTTCACGGTTCACATATTGCTGAAGCCTGGCTTGGAGAATTTTGAGCATTACTTTACTAGCATGTGAGATGAGTGCAATTGTGCGGTAGTTTGAGCATTCTTTGGCATTGCCTTTCTTTGGGATTGGAATGAAAACTGACCTTTTCCAGTCCTGTGGCCACTACTGAGTTTTCCAAATTTGCTGACATATTGAGTGCAGCACTTTCACAGCATCATCTTTCAGGATTTTAAATAGCTCCACTGGAATTCCATCACCTCCACTAGCTTTGTTCATTGTGATGCTTTCTAAGGCCCACTTGACTTCACATTCCAGGATGTCTGGCTCTAGGTCAGTGATCACACCATCATGATTATCTGGGTCAGGAAGATCTTTTTTGTACAGATCTTCTGTGTATTCTTGCCACCTCTTCTTAATATCTTCTGCTTCTGTTAGGTCCATACCATTTCTGTCCTTTATTGAGCTCACCTTTGCATGAAATGTTCCCTTGGTATCTCTAATTTTCTTGAAGATATCTCTAGTCTTTCCCATTCTGTTGTTTTTCTTTATTTCTTTGCATTGATCGCTGAGGAAGGCTTTCTTATCTCTTCTTGCTATTCTTTGGAACTCTGTATTCAGATGCCTATACCTTTCCTTTTCTCCTTTGCTTTTTGCTGCTCTTTTTTCACAGCTATTTGTATAGCAAAGGAAAATCAGTAAATGAAAGGTCAATGCAATTATGTTAACATAAAATATGGAATTCAAAGTTATAAATTTGATAAAGCAACTTTCTATCACCTATGCACTGAAAGCTACAAAATATTGCTGAGAGAAATAAATTAAGATCTAATAAACAGACAGAATACTCTGTCCAGCGATCAGAAGACTCAACATTGTTAAGATGACAATTTTCCCCAGTTGATAGTCTTCATCTGTCAGATTCAACAGTCTCCATCAAAATTCTAGAAGGCCTTTTTTTGTAAGAGCTGATAAGCTATTTCTCAAATTTATATGGAAGTGTGAAAGGTAGAGACTAGACAAAACAATTTTAAAGAACAGTATTGGAGGACTTACACCATTATGAGTCTTCAGCAAATACAGTGTGGTTTAACAAAAAGATAGATGCGTAAATCAATAGAGTAGAATAAAGTCCAGAAATACACACATATAAGTACATTGCTTTTTGACAAAGGGCTTGAAGCAACTCAGTGGGAGGGAGGATGGATTACGGATTACAGAAACTTTTGAGGTGGTGGAAACCTCCATTAACTAGATTATGATGATAGTTCTATAGTGTGTACAGATGTCAAAACGCTCATCAAATACACACTTTAATATGTGTATTATGCTAAGTGTAAATTCTACTTCATGAAGATATATACATATATATGTGTGCACATCATGCTTAGTCACTCAGTTGTGTCCAACTCTTTGCGACCTCACAGACTGTAGTCTTCCAGGCTCCTCTTTCTATGGGATTCTCTAGGCAAGAATATTGGAGTGGGTTGCCATTTCCTTCCCCAGGGGATCTTTTTAACCCAGGGATCAAACGTGGGTCTCCTGCATTGCAGGTGAACTCTTTACCATCTGAGCCACCAGGGAAGGCCTTGTATGTACATATATACACTTAAATATGAGGGTAAAAAACAACAGTATCCTTCTTATTTGTTGATTAATTCAATATATAATTCAATAAATAATTTGAATTTATTGGACCAAATCTGATATTCATTCCTGATTTTTTTTAAACTAGAAAAATTCCCCATTACAATAATTATTGCAGCAGGCATTATGTTTATGTTTACCAAATTTTTTCTTTTCTTCTTGGACCCAGAGGAGGGCTACACCTCCCATCTTTTTTGCTGGATGGAGCTATATGATTAGTTTTAATCAATGGAATGTTCACAGAAGTCATGTATGCTATTTTTAGACCTGCAACCAACTATTTTCCCATGAGCTCCTACACTTTCTATCTTCCCTCGACTCCTCCACAGGTACTGAAGATTCATTTGAATTCAAGGAAGAGCCACAGGATGAATTAACTTGGGTCTCTGAATCCCTTTATGGAAAGCCAATCTCCACCTTGGTATGTACTGTAATGTGAAAAAGAAATAAGTTTTTATTCTTATAACTCGCTGAGAATTTGAAATTTCTTGTCACAGAAGTTAGCTTTCCTTGACTGATACAGATATAAGAAAGTCAGAATATAAAGGAATAAGCTTAGCATAATATATACATATTATATTCGCACCTGGCGCATTACAACAAGCGCTCGACTATCACATCCAGGGAGATCCAGACCGCCCTGCGCTTGCTGCTACCTGGGGAGCTGGCCAAGCACGCCGTGTCCAAGGGCACTAAGGCTGTCACCAAGTATACCAGCTCCAAGTAAATATAATATGCCTAGCTGCTGTTAAAGGAGAAGGCGATGGCACCCCACTCCAGTACTCTTGCCTGGAAAATCCCATGGACGGAGGGCCTGGTGGGCTGTAGTCCATGGGGTTGCTAAGAGTCGGACACGATTGAGCGACTTCACTTCCACTAATATATATATATTATTAGTAGTATGTTATCAATAACCTCAGATATGCAGATGACACCACCCTTATGGCAGAAAGTGAAGAGGAACTAAAAAGCCTCTTGATGAAAGTGAAAGTGGAGAGTGAAAAAGTTGGCTTAAAGCTCAACATTCAGAAAACGAAGATCATGGCATCTGGTCCCATCACTTCATGGGAAATAGATGGGGAAATAGTGGAAACAGTGTCAGACTTTATTTTTCTGGGCTCCAAAATCACTGCAGATGGTGACTGCAGCCATGAAATTAAAAGACGCTTACTCCTTGGAAGGAAAGTTGTGACCAACCTAGATAGCATATTCAAAAGCAGAGACATTACTTTGCCAACAAAGGTTTGTTTAGTCAACGCTATGGTTTTTCCTGTGGTCATGTATGGATGTGAGAGTTGGACTGTGAAGAAGGCTGAGCGCTGAAGAATTGATGCTTTTGAACTGTGGTGTTGGAGAAGACTCTTGAGAGTCCCTTGGACTGCAAGGAGATCCAACCAGAAGGAATGATGCTAAAGCTGAAACTCCGGTACTTTGGCCACCTCATGCAAAGAGTTGACTCATTTGAAAAGACTCTGATGCTGGGAGGGATTGGGGGCAAGAGGAGAAGGGGACGACAGAGGATGAGATGGCTGGATGGCATCACTGACTCCATGGACGTGAGTCTGGGTGAACTCCGGGAGTTGGTGATGGACAGGGAGGCCTGGCGTGCTGCGATTCATGGGGTTGCAAAGAATCAGACATGACTGAGCAACTGATCTGATCTGATCTGATCATATAGCATTATTTTTGGAACAGTTTGCAATGTTTTGAGGAATGTGCAGATGACACCACCCTTATGGCAGAAAGTGAAGAGGAACTGAAAAGCCTCTTGATGAAGGTGAAAGAGGAGAGTGAAAAAGTTGGCTTAAAGCTCAACATTCAGAAAACGAAGATCATGGCATCTGGTCCCATCACTTCATGGGAAATAGATGGGGAAACAGTGGAAACAGTGTCAGACTTTATTTTTTTGAGCTCTAAAATCACTGCAGATGGTGATTGCAGCCATGAAATTAAAAGATGCTTACTCCTTGAGAGGAAAGTTATGACCAACCTAGATAGCATATTCAAAAGCAGAGACATTACTTTGCCAACACAGGTCTGTCTAGTAAAGGCTATGGTTTTTCCTGTGGTCATGTATGGATGTGAGAGTTGGACTGTAAAGAAAGCTGAGTGCCGAAGAATTGATGCTTTTGAACTGTGGTGTTGGAGAAGACTCTTGAGAGTCCCTTGGACTGCAAGGTGATCCAACCAGTCTATCCTAAAGGAGATCAGTCCTGGGTGTTCATTGGAAGGACTGATGTTAAAGCTGAAACTCCAATATTTTGGCCATCTGATGCAAAGAGTTGACTCATTTGAAAAGAGTCTGATGCTGGGAAAGATTGAGGGCAGAAGGAGAAGGGGATGACAGAGGATGAGATGTTTGGATGGCATCACCAACTCAATGGACATGGGTTTGGGTGGACTCTGGGAGTTGGTGATGGACAGGGAGGCCTGGTGTGCCAGGCCAGGTTTGTGGGGTTGCAAAGAGTAGGACACGACTGAGCGACTGAACTGACTGAAGTTCAAAAATTCATATTGCTACTAAACAACTTATAATGGAGATAATCTAATAACAGAAAGAAACTTATATCCAGATAAATCAATAAATATGAAGTCCATGAAAAGGATTTATTTTTAACAACAAATGTGGTTGGTGAAATCAGTAATGGGAAAGGGTGTCAATAGAGTTAAACAGCTTGATAGCTATTTGAAAAAAAATCTGGAATTTCTATTTTATTCTTTGAAAGAAAATAGTTTAAATTAGCAAAAATTTAAAAATTAAGCTGTAGAGTTTTACAAAAGAAATGAAAAATTGCATGTTTGAGGAGGACTTGCAAAGAAGTCCTAAAAACTTAAAAACCATAAGTGGAAAATATTTTTAAAATTTGAAAATATTACATAAATATTTAGAACTTCTATATGTCATAAATAACTCAAAGTTAAAAGACAAAAGACAAATAAAATTGTGAAAAAAGTAGCAAAACTATGACATAAACCAAATGCTTTATGCTAGCTATCCCATACATATTTAAAAGGTCAAATATATGAATAGTTAATGACAGAAAATAAAAATAAATGGCTGATAAAATACAAAATATGACCAATCTTCCTCATAATCAAATAAATGAAAACCAAAATGAAAGATACTTTTTCTCTCAGATTGGTAAATGTTAATTTTCTTATGCTGGTGGAAGTATGGCAAAATTTATGCTTTCCTATACTACTAGGGGTAGTGATAATTTTGCAAATTTTTAGAGCGAGATTGAAATATTTATTTTAAAATATTCATACCCTGTGGTCCAGAAAACCTGTTCTAGGAAGTTGGCTCCCAAAATAAAATATCACAAAATTATTTTGTGTTGTGAACATGGGAATGTGTATTGTAACACTTTATTCTTGTTTGACTGCACTGGGTCTTCATTGCTTTGCAAAGTCTTTCTCTAGTTGCGGTGAGTAGGGGCTGCTCTTTGTTGTAGTGTTCAGGCTTCTCATTGCAGTGGCTTCTCTTATTGTGGAGCACAGGCTCTAAGCCCATGGGTTTCAGTAATTGCAGCACACAGCCTCAGCAGTTGGTGGCATATGGGCTCAGTTGTTCAATGGCATGTGGGCCCTTCCCAGATCAGGGTCTGAACTCATGTTCCCTGTGTCGGCAGGAAGACTCCTATCCACTATGCCACCAATAAAGTCTCAACGTTATTTTAAATAGCAAAATGCTAGCTATAATCTGAAAGTCCTTTAATATGGGTTTCATTAATCAGTTCATTACATTCATCCAATGGACTGTTGTACACCTACTTTGCAAAGATTAGTTTAAATATAATATTATGAAAAATTAAGAATGAAAATGTGGATTTCCACCCTGAGCCATAATGAAGTGATAGAGAATAGACGGCCCCTCCATCCTTCAACAATTGGAAAACTGAGGAAATTTCTCTGGCAGTCCAGTGGTTGGGACTTGGTCCTTTCACTGCTGGGGCCTGGGTTTGATCTTTGGTCAGGGACCGGAAATCCCGCAAGCTCTGTGTTGGAGCCCCCCTCCCCCGCAAAAAAAAAAAAAAAGAAAAGAAAAATGAAAAACTGGAGAAACTATGTGAAACAATGGTTTTCAGACCACAGGTAGACCTCAGATCATACACAACTTTGATCCTTGAGAGAAGGGAAACAAATGGTAGGTGAATCCTGAGTTCTTATTTTCTGTTGGAGGTAACTTTCAGCTCGCAACACCTAGAGATTTTACTGAGTTCAGGAGGCAGAGACCATAGTTTTATAAGGTCAAGGTGATTAGAATTTACAGTCAGGGTACCAGAAAGAAAGGAACTACACAATATCAGTGCTCCAGATATCTGTAGCTGGATGTCTTTAAGTTTGGTTGAATACAAACCTATACATCTACAAGAAGACATTTACCCAAGGGTGGGGAGGGAACACCTGAAAGGCAATAAGCTTAATAATTCTTGGAGTTAGTATGGGAATGAGTAGAGTTTGTGATTTCAGCAGCAAAGTGGAAAGATCTTTTAATATGTGGGGGATTTGGCAGATTTTCCCTACTTCATTCATGACATACTGTTCATGACCATGGTACAGGAGGCAGTAATCAAGACCATCCCCAAGATAAAAAATGCAAAAAGGCAAAATGGTTGTATGAGGAGGCCTTACAAATAGATGTGAAAAGAAGGAAGCTAAAGGAAAAAGAGAAAAGGAAGGATATACCCATTTGAATGCAGAGTTCCAAGGAATAGCAAAGAGAGTGATCAAAGTGATCACTTCCTCAGTGACCAATGCAGAGATACAGGAAAACAATAGAATGGGAAAGACTAGAGATCTCTTCAAGAAAATTAGAGACACCAAGGGAACATTTTAATGCAAAGATGGGCACAATAAAGGATAGAAATGGTATGGACCTAACAGAGGCAGAAGATATTAAAAAGAGGTGGCAAGAATACACAGGAGAACTGTATAAAAAAAGATCTTCATGACCATATAACCATGATGGTGTGGTCACTCACCTAGAACCAGACATCTTGGAATGTGAAGTCAAGTGGGCCTTAGGAAGCCTCACTACGAACAAAGCTAGTGGAGGTGATGGAATTCCAATTGAGCTATTTCAAATTCTGAAAGATGATGCTGTGAAAGTGCTGCCCTCAATATGCCAGCAAATTTGGAAAACTCAGCAGTGGCCACAGGACTGGAAAAGGTCCATTTTCATTCCAATCCCAAAGAAAGGCAATGCCAAAGAATACTCAAACTACTGCACAATTATACTCATCTCACACACTAGTAAAGTAATGCTCAAAATTCTCCAAGCCAGGTTTCAACAGTATATGAACTGTGAACTTCCAGATAGATGTTCAAGGTGGATTTAGAAAAGGCAGAGAAAGCAGAGATCAAATTGCCAACACCCATTGGATCGTCAGAAAAGCAAGAGAGTTCTAGAAAAACATTTACTTCTGCTTTATTGACTATGCCAAAGCCTTTGACTGTGTGGATCACAATAAACTGTGGAAAATTCTTCAAGAGATGGAAGTACCAGACCACCTTACCTGCCTTCTGAGAAATCTGTGTGCAGCAAGAAGCAACAGTTAGAACCGGACATAGAACAACAGACTGGTTCCATATTGGGAAAGGAGTACATCAAGGCTATATATTGTCACCCTGCTTATTTAACTTATATGCAGAGTACATCATGAGAAACGATGGGCTAGAGCACAGGCTGGAATCAAAATTGCTGGGAGACATATCAATAACCTCAGATATGCAGATGACACCACCCTTATGGCAGAAAGTGAATAAAAACTAAAGGTCCTCTTGTTGAAAGTGAAAGAGGAGAATGAAAAGTTGCCTTAAGACTCAACATTCAGAAAACGAAGATCATGGCATCTGGTCCCATCACTTCATGGCAAGTAGATGGGGAAACAGTGGAAACAGTGAGAGACTTTATTTTGGGGGCTCCAAAATCACTGAAGATGGTGACTGCAGCCATGAAATTAAAAGACCCTTGCTACTTGGAAGAAAAGCTATGACCAACCTAGACAGCATATTAAAAAGCAGACACATTACTTTGCCAACAAAAGTCCATCTAGTCAAAGCTATGGTTTTTCCAGTAGTCATGTATGGATGTGAGAGTTGGACTATAAAGAAAACTGAGCACCAAAGAATTGATGCTTTTGAACTGCAGTGTTGGAGAAGACTCTTGAGAGTCCCTTGGACTGCAAGGAGATCCAACCAGTCCATCCTAAAGGAAATCAGTCCTGAATATTCATTGGAAGGACTGATGCTGAAGGTGAAACTCCAATACTTTGGCCACCTGATGTGCAGCACTGACTCATTTGAAAAGACCCTGATGCTGGGAAAGACTTAAGGTAGAAGGAGAAGGGAACGACAGAGGATGGGGTGGTTGTATGGCATCACCGACTCAATGGACTTGAGTTTGAGTAGGCTGTGAGAGTTGGTGATGAACAGGGAAGCCTGGCGTGCTGTTGTCCCTGCGGTTGCAAAGAGTCGGACATGACTGAGCAGGTGAACTGAACTGATACTTCATACTTGGGCTGAAATATCCTAGACTATGAGTTGCTCTGTACCTGACCAAACCTTATAAACAAATGTCAAAGTGGGTACAAATGACTCTAAATAAGTTAAAACATGCAATCACAAAGCCAAGCACGATTGGAATATAACAACATCTAAGAAAATGAAACATTAACATTCAAAATATATATTGTCCAGTGCAAAGTTACCAGATATGCAAATAAGCAGGAAAATATGACCTGTAATGAAAGAAATCAAGCAATGGTTACAGATCCAGACATAATACAGATGACAGAATTAGGAGGCAAGGGCATTATACAGATATAACTATGTTCCACATATTTAAGAACGGAGAAGAAAGTTGGAACAGGATGAGGAAAGAAATGGAATATTTGTAAGACCTCAGTAGAACATCTACAGATAAAGAATACTATACTTGAAATGAAAAAAATAGATTAGATGGTATATTACTTTACTAAGCCTACTGTAATACAGTGACCTAAACAAGAGAAATTTATTTAGAAGAGGTTAGAGGTCCAAGATCAAGGTGTTGGCAAAGTTGGTTTTATTGTGAGGCCTCGGTCTCTTTGCCTTACTGATAACAAACTTCTTCTGGTGTCTTCACATAGTCTTTCCTCTGTGTCTTAGTTTTCTCTTAAAAGGACACCAGTTATATTGGTGTAGGCCCTCTCTCAATGACCGCATTTAACTTATGTTTCTTCTTTAAAGACCTTTTCTCCCATTACAATCACAATCTGAGATTCTAGGGGTTAGGATTTAAATATATAATTTTGGGTGGGGCCTAAGTCAGTCCAGCCTTCCCTGATGGCTCATGGTAAAGAGCCTGCCTGCCAATGGAGGAGATGCAGGAGATGCGAGGTAGATCCCTGGGTCAGGAAGATCCCCTAAAGAAGGAAATGGCAACACATTCTAGCATTCTTGCTGGGAAATTCCAAGGGTAGAGGAGTCTAGCAGGCTACAGTCCACAGGGTTGTAGAGTCAGACACGTCTGAGCAGGCATGCATCTAAATCAGTCCATTACAGATGGGATTAACAAAAATTCAGACACTGGGAGAAAAGATCAATGAATTTGAAGACACCAATAAAAACTATTTAAAATGAAACACAAAGAGGAAAATGATTGAATAAAATGGACCCAACATAGGTGAGCAGTAGAATGAGGTAAAGTAGTTCAACTTATGTGTAACTGGGTGGGGATATAGAAATGTCTGAAAAATAATGGTTAAAAATGTGAAAACTACAAACCCACATATTAAACACATCCAATGAATCTGAGCAGGAGATCAGATCAAATCAGATCAGATCAGTCGCTCAGTCATGTCCGACTCTTTGCAACCCCATGGATGCAGCACGCCAGGTCTCCCTGTCCATCTCCAACTCCCGGAGTTCACTCAGACTCACGTCCATTGAGTCAGTGATGCCATGCAGCCATCTCATCCTCTGTCATCCCCTTCTCCTCTTGCCCCCAATCCCTCCCAGAATCAAAGTCTTTTCCAATGAGTCAACTCTTCGCATTAGGTGGCCAAAGTACTGGAGTTTTAGCTTTAGCATCATTCCTTCCGAAGAAATCCCAGGGCTGATCTCCTTCAGAATGGACTGGTTGGATCTCCTTGCAGTCCAAGGGACTCGTAAGAGTCTTCTCCAACACCACAGTTGAAAAGCATCAATTCTTCGGCGCTCAGCCTTCTTCACAGTCCAACTCTCACATCCATACATGACTGTAGGAAAAACCATAGCCTTGACTAGACGGACCTTTGTTGGCAAAGTAATGTCTCTGCTTTTGAATATGCTATCTAGGTTGGTCATAACTTTCCTTCCAAGGAGTAAGCATCTTTTAATTTCATGGCTGCAGTCACCATCTGCAGTGATTTTGGAGCCCAGAAAAATAAAGTCTGACACTGTTTCCACTGTTTCCCCATTTATTTCCCATGAAGTGATGGGAGCAGGAGAAAACCACACCAAACATTATAATCAAATTGCTGAAAACAAATAACAAAGAGAAAATTTTGAAAGAGCTAGAGGAAAAGATTCATTGCATTCAGATGAACAAACTACAAATGATTTCTTGCCAGAAATTTTGCAAGACAGAAGACAAAGTAGTAACATCATTAAAATTCTGAGTGAAAAAGATCTGTCAGCATAGCATTTTGTACCTGGCAAAAGTATCTTTCAAATATGAAGGAAGAGGAAATACATTTTTAGGCAAATAAAAGCTGAGAGAATTAATAGTAAATTTTCACTGCTTTTAACTTCAGGTTAAAAAAATTATACCAGGTGGAAATTTGGATTGATTTAATAGAATGAAAAACATTGAAAGAATGTGGGCACATATAATGGACATTTTTCTCATTTTTAATTTCTTTGACAGTTGATTATTTTAAACAAAGATAATAAAATTTTATAACATGTGAAGAAATGTATGACAAGAATAAAAAGGACAGGATGGGAGAAATATACATGATACGGCCTAGTATTATTTGGTGTAGACTGTGATACATGAAAGTTATAAACTAGAACCACTAGAAACATAAAGTAAAGAAGTATATTAATAAGCCAAATGGTAGAGATAAAAATATTAAAGTGCAATAGAGTGTATATTTCTTTTATAGAAATATTATTTTGAGAATATCAGAAGATATTAACTGTGATTATATTTTGAGTAATAAACTGTAGGTGGAGAAAGAGAAGTATTTTTTACATTTCATTACATACTTTTTATTGTAGTATTTTAACTTTCTTCAATAATGAATGTATTAGTTTTAAATTTATTTATTTAGTATAGTTGTTTGCTGGACGTATGAGCCATTTTGATTTTTTTATGCTTTTCTGTCTTCAAAACTAATAATTGTCATTATTTTAAAAATACACATTAAAATAATCCACAGCCTACATTTTACCATAATATTATGACAATGGCATAATTATAATCCTACTTCACAAGTTAAAATTCTGTGCCAGAATAAATTCACTTGAATTAATCTTCGCTCTATATGCATATATTGATCTTCTCCTTATTACTTTTCTTTTTATTAAATACACAAAAGAGACTATAATAGAAAAGATTACATTTAAAATTTAACTGGATAACAAAATATTATTTGTTGATAAAACACAATAAAACTGAATTAAACAAAGTCTACTGGATTACATATGAGATTTTCACTTAGCATTGTGAAGCCACTACTTCTTGGGAAAGCACATGTTTTGAGATGACCATCACAAAGTCTTCCAAGAATTGTGTAATAAAGAAGAATCTCTTTTATTCCAGGTTTAGCATTCAGTAAGGGAAAAGTCACAGTGGGGATTCTGGAATCTAAATTCCATTCTAATGGGAAGAATATTGACTTGGGCATATTTCATGCCTTGAAACCACATCTAATTTTGATAAGCACTTATCTTTTGTATCTACATCTACAGTGAAGTCTAAACATATAATACAAAGAAACAGGGTTTGATTCATTATAATACTTTACAATAACAAAGTTTTTATGATTATCTCATTGCATCACATGACTGCAAATGGACATAAGTATGTGAAATGCTATTTTAATAGACCAAAGTATAAATGCCACATCATTATAAGTAGAATGCCTTCTCCATTGTAAAGCACATAGCCACCTTAATTTTTCCCTTTACACAGAAAATACATTTTTGTCATTCTTTAGTTTCATCATGAGAGTGCTTAGAGAGGTATGAATGTTGACAGTGGACAATTGATGTGTAAATCTGTTTCTGGATCTCCTTCCCCGTAAAGTCCTGAGGGGAGAAAGCTGAAAAGAACCGAGTGTAGATAAGTACTGAGCTGACTGATTTCCCTGAGAACAGAACCTCTTCTGGCAGAAATTTCATATTGTGGTCTCAACTCCTTCCTGAAACAAAAGAGACGCTTGTACATTGAGGGGTGGGTAAAGAGAATAGGGCTTAAGAGACCCAAACAAGTCTTCTACCATGTGTGTGCATGCTCAGTCATAGCCAACACTCCTGTGCCTTTTGGACTGTAGCCTGCCAGGCTCCTCTGTCCATGGAATTTTCCAGGCAAGAATATTGGAGTGGGTTGCCGTTTCCTAATTCAGGAGATCTTCCCCACCCAGAGATCAAACCCATGTCTCCTGCATCTCCTGGATTGGCAGACAGATTCTTTACCACTGTGCCACCTGGGAAGCCAGTTTGTATCATATCTTCTGCAAATACATCTTCTAAGTATAATATGTTCGATTTGCCCATTCATTTATTAATTTAATTATGATATTAGTGACATATTTAATGTAATTAAGTACTTTTTACATCACATTAGGAAGTTTGAACTTCATTTCACAGGTAAAAGGTATCTACCAGTATTTTTTTAAGAAGAAGAACTATATGGTCAAATTTGTTTTCTACAAAGATTCCTCTAATAGCAGAATGGAGATTGAATTGGCAAAAGGTCACTTTAAACAAAGAAGAATGCAATAGGAGAATGTTGCAGTGTTCTAGTGAAAAATATTTAGCCAAGGGCAGTAAGAGTAGAGGTGGAAATAAGTGAATTCAGGGATAATTGGAGGCTAAAGCAACAGGAAATTTGGATGGTACGTAGAATAGGGAGGGGAGATATAAAATAGGGAGGGCCTGGCACGATTGAAGTGACTTAGCAGCAGCAGCAGCAGCAGTGCTCAGTTTTAGTCTGGGGAAATGGGAGACTGGATGGACAATGAGCCTTTCCTGAGACAGCAAAGATAAATAGAAGAGAAGATTTGGGGACAGAGAGAGGATTGATTTAGCTTTATGAGTATATATTTGAAAAACCTATAGGATTATTTATAGAGAAAAGTCTAACATATAGTAATGAGCCATGACCATTCACTTTAAATAGCATTGGTTATTTTTCTCTGATTTTCAAAGCAATATATGTTCTTTGCAGATAGTTTGGGAAAAAATAAGAAGAAAAGAGAAAATAACATTCATCCATAAATTGTCCATCCTGACATGTGATACCTCTCTTTTGAAGTATTTTTTTTTTCTATTGATTTTTTTTCTTCACACAATTGGGAAATACTTTTTTTTCTTGATTTTAAATGAAAACTTCCCATATAATTAAAGATTCTTCCAAACACATTATTTTAAAATATTTTATTAATTATATACAATAAAAATCACTCATTCTGATGCTCAGTTCTTTGAGCTTTGATAAATACAGAGTTGTGCAACCACTACCATAATCAAGATACAGAGAAGTTCCCTCACTACCCCCAGGAAATTCCCTATGCCTCTCCTTTGAGGTTAATCTCTCCATCAGCCCCCAAACTGGCAATCACTAATTTATCACCAGCCAGTAATTATCACTTTGTCCTGGTCCATAATATCATATAATGGCATCATCTTAGAGTTACCCATGTTGCTGCCTTTTTATCGCTGATTAGCATTAGATTAAATGAATGCACCAGAGATGGCTCATCCATATATTAAATGAAGCACATCTGAGTTGCTTCCAGCTTTCAGCAATTATGAACAAAGATACTAAAACATTTATATAGGTTTTTGTGTGAACATAAGTTTCATTTCCCTTGGATAAATATCTAGGCGTGGGATTGCTGGATCATTAATATTTAGATATATGGCAAACTGGCAAGCTGTTTTCCAAAGTGGCTGTGCTCTTTTTCACTCTCACAAGCAAGGTATGAGTGTTTGGGTTGCTCTCTATCCTCATCAGCACTTGACAGTATTTTAAAACCATTTTAATAGGCATGTAATGTATGGTTGTAGTGTTTTATTATGTGCTTATTTGGATCCATATTCTACTTGGGTGAAGTGTCTATTTAAGTTTCTATCCCAGTTTTTAAATAGGATTTTCTGTTTTCTTATTATCAAGTTTTCAGAATTCTTTAGCTATTCTGGGTCAAGTCCTTCATCAAATATGTGATTGGCAAATATTTTCTCCCAGTATGTGGCTTGTTTTTCATTCTCTTAAGAGGGCAAAGTTTATATTTTGATAAGGTCAATTTATAACTTTTCTTTTATGGATTGTACATTTGGTGTATCTAAAATTCCTTTGTCTAATGCACAGGATAAAGTTTTTCTCTAGCATTTTCTTCGGTGTTTTATAATTTTAGCTTATATATATAGGTCTCTGTATTAATTTGAGTGATTTTTTGGTCCAAGGTGTGAGGAATGTATTGAGTTCAGTATTTTGCATATGTGGATCTACTTGTTCTACCACCGTATGTACAATAGGCTCTCATTTCTCCATCCCATCAGCTTTGCACTTCCGTCAAAGTCATTTGCCCTTAGGCAGATGGACCTATTTCTTCACTCTGTATTCTGTTTCATTGACCTGTGTCTCTGTCTGTCCCCCAACACTACACTGTGTTTATCACTGTGACTTTTAAAATAAATCTTGAAATCAAATCATATATTAACTTCAATGTTTTTCTGTTTTTTAAACAAACTTGTTCTTCTAGTTCCTTTGCTTATTCCTATAAATTTTATAATCAGCTTGTCAGTATCTGCAAAATATCCTGCTGTGAATTTGACTAAGTTTGTAATTATCTTATTGATCAGTCTGGGAAGAATTAACATCCTAATGATATTGAGTTCTCCAATCCATGACGAACATGATTTATCTCTCCATTGTTCAATCTTTGATGCTTTCTTTAGTGTTTTTAGTTTTGAGGGTGCTAATCCTAGGCATTTTTGACTTTGTATTCTGTGACTATACTAAACATAGTCTGTGCTTAAACTGTGTTTAGACTGTGACTAAACTAATACTTGTTAGTGACAAGTGCTGTTTGGTCAATTCCTTGATATTTTTATGTAGAAAATCATGTGTGAAAATAAGGTTTTATTTCTTCTTCCCCAACCTGTACTCTCTTTAATTCTTTGTATTAGTTTATTGCATTACCTTGGACCTCCAGTATGATTTTGAATAGGAGTGGTGAGAGTGGACATCACCTAGTTCCTGATCTTAAAAGCAAGACGTTCTAACTTCACCACTGAGTGTTATGTCAGCCATAATTTTGCATGTATATATGTATGTATGTATGAATGTATGTATGTATGTATTTTGGTAGATGATTGTATTAGTCAGAGTTCTTCAAGGAAATAGAATCAATAGGAGGTATAGATATATATCTCACATATATATGGGCTTCCCTTGCGGCTCAGCTGGTAAAGAATCCACCTGCAATGTGGGAGACCTGGGTTTGATCCCTGGGTTGGGAAGATCCCCTGGAGAAGGGAAAGGCTACCCACTCCAGTATTCTGGTGTGGAGAATTCCATGGACTGTATAGTCATGGGGTTACAAAGAGTCGGACACAACTGAACGACTTTCACTTCATATTTCTTTCACTTCATATATACATATATATATATATGTTTGTTTATTTATTTTGGAGGAATTAGCTTATGCAATTATAGAGGCTGAAAAAAATTCCATGATCTTCTGTTTGAAAGTTGGAGGCCCAGGAAAGTTAGTGGTGTAATTTCAGTCCCAGTCTAAAGGCCTCAGAACCAGGGGAGACAGTAGTGTAAAATCCAGTTCAAGGGTGGGAAGAGACTGATGTCTCAGCTCAAGAAAACAGGCAGGAAGCAAAAAGCATAAATTCCTCCTCTTCCACGCTTTTGCCCTATTCAGGCAGTCAGTGGAGTGGATGATGCCCACCACATTGGGAGGGGAGCGATCTACTTCACTGAGTCCACTCATTCGAATGCTAATATCATCTACAAACACCCTCACATCAAACCCAGAATGATATTTAATCTGGACATCCCTTGACCCAGTCAATGTGACATGCATAATTAACCATCACAATGTCCTTTATCAAACTAGGACATTTTTTTTTTTTTGTAATCCTTACTTACTGAAATCATGAAAGTATGTTGAAAATTTTAAAAGGCTTTTCTAGCATTTATGGAGATGATAATATATTTCTTATATGTTAGAATGTTGATATGGTTCAGTTCAGTTCAGTTCAGCTGCTCAGTCGTGTTCAACTCTTTGTGACCGCATGAACTGCAGCATGCCAGGCCTCCCTGTCCATCACCAATTCCCGGAGTCTACCCAAACCCATGTCCATCGAGTCGGTGATGCCATCCAACCATCTCATCCTCTGTCATCCCCTTCTGCTCCTGCCCTCAATCTTTCCCAGCATCAGGGACTTTTCAAATGAGTCAGCTCTTTACATCAGGTGGCCAAAATATTGGAGTTTCAGCTTCAACATCAGTCATTCTAATGAACACCCAGAACTGATTTCCCTTAGGATGGACTGGTTGGATCTCCTTGCAGACCAAGGGATGCTCAAGAGTCGTCTCCAACACCACAGTTCAAAAGCATCAATTCTTCGGCTCTCAGCTTTCTTTATAGTCCAACTCTCACATCCATACGTGACTACTGTAAAAACCATAGCTTTAATGAGACAGACCTTTGTTGGCAAAGTAATGTCTCTGTTTTTTAATATGCTGTCTAGGTTGGTCATAACTTTCCTTCCAAGGAGTAACCGTCTTTCAATTTCATGGCTGAAATCACCATCTGCAGTGATGTTGGAGCCCAGAAAAATAAAGTCTGACACTGTTTCCACTGTTTCCCCATCTATTTCCCATGAAGTGATGGGACCAGATGCCATGATCTTCGTTTTCTGAATGTTGAGCTTTTAGCCAACTTTTTCACTCTCCTCTTTTACTTTCATCAAGAGGCTCTTTAGTTCTTCTTCACTTTCTGCCATAAGGGTGGTATTATCTGCATATCTGAGGTTATTGGTATTTCTCCCGGCAATCTTGATTCCAGCTTGTGTTTCTTCCAGTCCAGCGTTTCTCATGATGTACTCTGTATATAAGTTAAATAAGCAGAGTGACAATATACAGCCTTGTACTCCTTTCCCGATCTGGAACCAGTCTGTTGTTCCATGTCCAGTTCTAACTGTTGCTTCCTAACATGCATACAGATTTCTCAAAAGGCAGGTCAGTTGGTCTGGTATTCCCATCTCTTTCAGAACTTTCCACAGTTTATTGTGATCCACACAGTCAAAGGCTTTGGCATAGTCAATAAAGCAGAAATAGATGTTCTTCTGGAACTCATTTGCTTTTTCAATGATCCAGCAGATGTTGGCAATTTGATCTCTGGTTCCTCTGCCTTTTCTAAAACCAGCTTGAACATCTGGAAGTTCACGGTTCACGTATTGCTGAAACCTGGCTTGGAGAATTTTGAGCATTAGTTTGCTGGCGTGTGAGATGAGTGCAATTGTGTAGTAGTTTGAGCATTCTTTGGCGTTGCCTTTCTTTGGGATTGGAATGAAAATGGACCTTTTCCAGTCCTGTGGCCACTGCTGAGTTTTCCAAATTTTCTGGCATATTGAGTGCAGCAGTTTCACAGCATCATCTTTCAGGATTTGAAATAGCTCCACTGGAATTCCATCACCTCCACTAGCTTTGTTCATAGTGATGCTTCCTAAGGCTCACTAGACTTCACATTCCAGGATGTCTGGCTCTAGTTGATTGTGAGTGATCACACCATCATGATTATCTTGGTCATGAAGATCTTTTTTGTACAATTCTTCTGTGTATTCTTGCCACCTCTTCTTAATATCTTCTGCTTCTGTTAGGTCCATAGTATTTCTGTCCTTTATTGTGCCCATCTTTGCATGAAATGTTCCCTTGGTATCTCCAACTTTCTTGAAGAGATCTCTAGTCTTTCCCATTTTATTGTTTTCCTCTATTTCTTTGCATTGATTGCTGAGGAAGGCTTTCTTATCTCTCCTTCCTATTCTTTGGAACTCTCCATTCAAATGGGTATATCTTTTCTTTTCTCCTTTGCTATTCACATCTCTTCTTTTCACAGCTGTTTGTAAGGTCTCCTCAGACAGCCATTTTTTCTTTTTGCATTTCTTTTTCTTGGGGATGGTCTTGATTGCTGTCTCCTCTTCAGTGTCATGAAGGTTGGTCCATAGTTCATCAGGCACTCTATCAGATCTAGTCCCTTAAATCTATTTCTCACTTCCACTGTATAGTCATAAGGGATTTCATTTAGGTCATACCTGAATGGTCTAGTGGTTTTCCCCACTTTCTTCAATTTCAGTCTGAATCTGGCAATAAGGGGTTCATGATCTGAGCCACAGTCAGCTCTCAGTCTTGTTTTTGCTGACTGTATAGAGCTTCTCCATCTTTGGCTGAAAAGAATATAATCAATCTGATTTCAGTATTGACCATCTGGTGATGTCCATGCGTAGTGTCTTGTCTTGTGTTGTTGGAAGAGGGTGTTTGCTGTGACCAGTGCTTTCTTTTGGCAAAACTCTGTTAGCCTTTGTCCTGCTTCTTTCTGTACTCCAAGGCCAAATTTGCCTGTTACTCCAGGTGTTTCTTGACTTCCTACTTTTGCATTCCAGTCCCCTATAATGAAAAGGGCATCTTTTATTGGTGTTAGTTCTAGATGGTCTTGTACGCCTTCATAGAACCATTCGAGTTTAGCTTCTTCAGTGTTACTGGTCAGGGCACAGACTTAGATTACCGTGATATTGAATGGTTTGTCTTGGAAACAAACAGAGATCATTATGTTGTTCTTGAGACTGTAAATTATACTAGTAGATTTTCAGATGTTTGCCCAGCCTTGCATCAAGACAGATACCACTTGGTTATGATATATTATCTTCTTCATATATTTCTGGATTCAACCTGATATTATTTTGTTTAGAATTTTTGTATCTATGTTTGTGAGGAATATTGGTCTGTAACTTTCTTTAATTATTATTGTCTGGTTTTGATATATGGATAAACATACTTTTTAATAGTTTCATTATAATCCACCTTACAAATATTCTAAAATTTAGAATTGTTTTTCTATTTGGGAACATTTTGGTTGATTTCATTTTGGGGGAGTTTCATCTAAAAACATTACAGAGAACATTATTGAAAACAAAAATTTCTCTACATATCTGGTTATTTAAGAATAAGTTCCTTTAATTTTATTCACTAAGTTGAAACATATAAGCATTTTTACTGCTTATATGTTTTTACATTTTGACTTTATCTTGCAAATGATGGGACACATGTGCTATAGTGACTTTAGCTGTTTTGTGCTTTATTCAAAACTCTCTGGTGGTCCTGTGAGGAATGGGCTGAATGGGAAGGAGCTGCAGGTAGGGGGATCATTGAAGGGTCAGTTACAATGCTTTGAGTTAGAAACTCTTAAGTGCATGAACTATGGCAGGTGAAGAGGAGGAGATGGCCTCTGAAGTTATTTTCGAAACAGAATTTTGGTGACAGAGAAGACAGAAACTTAAAATTAGTCAAGAATGACCTGGGCTTTAGATGACTCAGTGAGCCAGGGAACAGAAAGCAAGAAGAATAAAATGTGCTTACTTGGAAAATTGTTGAGGGGTGTGGTAGTGCTCCAAGAAATCCAGGTTTCAGTAGCGATGAGGCCATAAATGAAATATTCAGTGGAAAAATTTCAGGGAACTATCATAGAAAATCTCTTTAGAATACCAGGGCATGGTGGTAAGGAATAAGATAAACATCTTTAAGGATAAAGCAAAAAAGCAAAAGGAAGATCTAAACTAAATGGAAATGAGGCTATGAGGGGAGGTGAGTGACTAGAGAATGAAGTTTGGAGATAGAAATAAGATAGCAAAATCTGAAAAATCTCCATTACTCGGTAGATCTGTGGTCAGAGGCATTTCCGGTGATTGCCACTCTGTTCCTCAGATGACTATGAAGGCATTAATCCCTCCGCAAGGAGTCTGCCTCAGCTTTGTGGTTAGGTCACTGGCAGTTTGCTGCTGCTGTTAAGTCGCTTCAGTTGTGTCCAACTCTGTGCGACCCCATAGACAGCAGCCCACTGGGCTCCCCCGTCCCTGGGATTCTCCAGCAAGAACACTGGAGTGGGTTGCCATTTCCTTCTCCAGTGCATGAAAGTGAAAAGTGAAAGTGAAGTCACTCAGTTGTGTCTGACTCTTCTCGACCCCATAGACAGCAGCCTACCACGCTCCTCCATCCATGGGATTTTCCAGGCAAGAGTACTGGACTGGAGCACTGGCAGTTTATTTGTCTCTAAAAATCCTACCTGGTAACCAGCTGGTGACTACTTCTGGTTCCCGAACTTGTCTCCCAAATTCTGTAACCTCCATCCTCACCCATATGCTGAGACTTCTGTCACTGACAAGCTATTTTTTTTGGCACTTAGAGAACTTAAACACTGCACCTGGCAGGTTGTGTGACTTGAGCACATTGCTCAGCCTCCCCCAGGCACAGCTTCCTCAGCTGTAAAATGAAGAGGCTGGGCTAGATGATCTCAAGGTTTCCTTGTGGCTCATTCTTTAATTATATCCTTAGCATAATCATGTGTGTGAATCTGTTTTATATACATTTGGAGAATATAAATAACACAAGCTGTTTAGTCAATTACGCATCCAGTCCTTGATCATGAAACCATTTCATATGCATTATTACCAGACTCAGCAAAAGCTTGCAGACTGAAGTATGAATATTAGACAGATGTCTCTCATGGACAAATGGTGGGTGAGGAGTTGTGGATGGGGAGGTAGAAGCTGTGCTAAATCTTTCCAACCCAAGCTATATTCACCAAACTGATGCCTTAAGCCCTGGCAGCTAATAGTACTTGTTTTGCAGTTAACTAGTAGTAGAGGCAGGGTGCATGAAATTCTGAACCTTTAATGCCTAATATAAGGGCAAATCAAACACAGGGAGCATTTAGGGAGTGATTATAATAGAT
The DNA here is from genome assembly GCF_032452875.1 of Bos javanicus. Lineage (NCBI taxonomy): Eukaryota > Metazoa > Chordata > Mammalia > Artiodactyla > Bovidae > Bos > Bos javanicus. The sequence continues at coordinate 55,948,535 of NC_083868.1, read as the reverse complement.
GAGTAGGAAATAAAAATCAACATACTGATATGGAAGTAACGCAGTTATTTGGGTTTTAGCAAAGACCCTCTAGAGGTTCTCATGAAATATTTCTCATATCTACACCAGGAATGACATTTAGGTGTGGCTCAACTGGATTTAGAAATATTGAGATACTTTCAGGTCTCCTGAGAGCCCTCCCAATATCCTGGTTGCCTGGGTCCCCTATTGGGATTTTCTGAACCTCCTTATGACTGAGCAGCTAAAGGTGTAATGCCTGGAGTACTCTGCTCCCATGCTGTGGGTGACACTGACATCTGTCTGTCTGGATTATGTAGGTGATTGATGGTGTAGAGTCACTAAATTGTGTCTGACACTTGTGACCCTGTGGACTATAGCCCACCAGGCTTCTATGTCTGTGGAATTCTCCAGGCAAGTATACTGGAGTGGGTGGTTGGTGTTCAGTTGCTCAGTTATATGTGACTCTTTGCAACCCTAAGGACTGCAGCACGCCAGGCTTCCCTGTCCTTTACCAACTCCTGGAGCTTTCTCAAACTCATGTCCATTGAATCAGTGATGCTGTCCAACCATCTCATCCTCTGTTATCCCCTTCTTCTCCTGACTTAGATCTTTCCCAGCATCAGGGTCTTTTCAAATGAGTCAGCTTTTCACATCAGGTGGCCAAAGTATTGGACCTTCAACTTCAGCATCAGTCCTTCCAATGAATATTCAGGATTCATTTCCTTTAGGATGGACTGGTTTGATCTCCTTACAGTCCAAGGGACTCTCAAGAGTCTTCTCCAAGACCAAGTTCAAAAGCATCAATACTTTGACGCTCAGCCTTCTTTATGGTCCAACTCTCACATCCATACATGACTACTGGAAAAACCATAGCCTTGACTAGACGGACATTTGTTGGCAAAATAATGTCTCTGCTTTTTAATATGCTGTCTAGGTTGGTCATAGCTTTTCTTCCTTGGAGAAAGCGTCTTTTAATTTCATGGCTGCAGTCACCATCTTCAGTGATTTTGGAGCCCAAGTAAACAAAGTCTGTCACTGTTTCCATTGTTTTCACATCTTTTTGCCATGAAGTGATGGGACCGGATGCCATGATCTTAGTTTTTTGAATGTTGAGTTTTAAGGCAGCTTTTACACTCTTCTCTTTCACCTTCCTCAAGAGGCTCTTAAGTTCCTCTTCACTTTCTGCCATAAGGGTGATGTATCTGCATACCTGAGGTTATTGGTATTTCTCCAGGCAATCTTGATTCTGGATTGTGCTTCATCTAGCCCAGTATTTCACATGATGTACTCTGCATAGAAGTTAAATAAACCGGGTGAAAATATAAACCTTGACATACTTCTTTCCCAATTTGGAACCAATCCGTTGTTCCATGTCCAGTTCTAACTTTTCCTACTTAACCTACATACCGTTTTCTCAGGAGGCAGGGAAAGTGGTTTGCTGGTCCCATCTCCTGAAGAATTTTCCACAGTGTGTTGTGATCCACACAGTCAAAGGCTTTAGTGTAGTCAATGAAGCAGAAGTAAATGTTTTTCTGAAATTCTCTTGCTTTTTCTATGATCCAGCAGATGGACAGCCATTCCCTTCTCAAGGGGATCTTGACCCAGGGATTGGCCTATGTCTCCTGCATTGCCGGTGGATTCTTTACCACGAGACACCAGGGAAGCCCTTGTAGGTGATTACATATTCCAATTTTAACTCCTGTCCATACTTAGAAGTGTTTTGTTTTAAACCTTTTAAAATGATTTGCCAACATTAAAACATTAGGATATTTCATATAAAATTAGGATTTTCTATTTTTCTTGATAAATCAGAAGATCTGTTAAGACTAGATCTAAATCCAACATGCCAATAATTAGAGGAAAGTACATAATTACTGCAGTCTCCAGATCAATAGAGCATTCCCAAACTCCACGCCTAGACAAAACAGACATACTTGTGCTTTATTTATTTATGTTATCTGCTTTTCTCCTAAGGGATTGTGACCACATGTCCTGGTTTGCCTGCATAGTCTTAGTTTATCCCTGTTGATCTTTAATTCATTAATATTATCTGCTTTGCTATAAAAAATCTCCTGGTGTGGATGAACAATTATATGGTCATGTTATTCAGAGGGATCTGAATCTGTGTTCTCCGACATAAGAAAGTGACAGAGTTAACTGTTGGGAATTTGTATGCTTAAATAATATTCTTATTTTGGATATAATCTTTTATATACAAATGTTATTAAACACCTACTGATAAGCTGCTGTGCTAGAAGCTGGGGATAGTGTAAGATCAAGAAGAGACAGGTTTTCTTTTCTCATAATATATGCTGCTGCTTCTAAGTCACTTTAGTCGTGTCCAACTCTGTGCGACCCCATAGACAGCAGCCCACCAGGCTCCCCCATCCCTGGGATTCTCCAGGCAAGAACACTGGAGTGGGTTGCCATTTCCTCCCCCAGTACACGAAAATGAAAATGAAAGTGAAGTCTCTCAGTTGTGTCCGACTCTTAGCAACCCCATGGACTGCAGCATACCAGGCTCCTCTGTCCATGGGATTTTCCAGGCAAGAGTACTGGAGTGGGGTGCTTTTGCCTTCTCCCATAATATATGCACTGTATTGGAAAACCTAGAGAATTACCTAAGAATTAAAATAAAGTCTGATGAGTAACTTAGAAGAAATACAGGGGACTATAAAGAAGAGAACCTAAACTTATCTACACAACAAGGAGAGGCTTCCAGAAAGAAGCAGAGATCTGAAGGATGTTAAGGATTTCTTAGGTTGGAAGAGAGAATGGGAGAAGGTTTTACTAAAGAGTGGAAATGACATACATGGTCTCACCATGAGAATGTGTCAGGTCAAAGAGCAAGGAAAAAAGTATCTCTGTCACTCTAGGCTTGTCTAGAAGGTAGAGATAAGGAAGGAAGCTGGAGATAAAGGTGGGAACTTGCAAGCCATGTTTAAACAATTGATCATTTATTATAAAGGCAGTGGGTAAGGATTTTGGCAGTAGAGTGAAAGGAAAGGTTGTTCTAAAGCAAGTTAAGTAGAAAGGAGAGTTAGGTAGCTGTTGCAGTAGTTCAGGGAAATAGTGGTGATATAGCCTAGAATAGGGAGAAGGCAATGGCACCCCACTCCAGTACTCTTGCCTGGAAAATCCCATGGTTGGAGGAGCCTGGTAGGCTGCAGTCCATGGGGTTGCTAAGAGTTGGACACAACTGAGCGACTTCACTTTCACTTTTCACTTTCGTGCATTGGAGGAGGAAATGGCAACCCACTCCAGTGTTCTTGCCTGGAGAATCCCAGGGATGGGGGAGCCTGGTGGGCTGCTGTCTATGGGGTCGCACAGAGTTGGACATGACTGACACGACTTAGCAGCAGCAGCAGCAGCAGCAGCCTAGAATAGAGATGGTGAGATGGAGAAAAATGAGTATCCTACTCAGTATTTAGGGGATTAATTGGCACTATGTAGTGGTTAACTGGGGCCTCCCCAGTGTCTCAGTAGTAAAGAATCCTCCTGCAGTGCAGGAACCACAGGAGACATAGGTTCGATCCCTGAATCAGGAAGATCCCCTGGAGGAGGGCATGGCAACCCACTCTAGTATACTTGCCTGGAGAATCCCATGGAGAGAGGAGCCTGGTGGGCTACAGTCTGTAGGGTTGCAAAGAGTCAGACACAGCTGAAGCGACTTAGTAGCAACAGTAGTGGTTAACTACTAAGTGTGGGGAGAAATAAAGGATAACTCCTAGGTTTCTGGATTAAAAATGAAGTGGGTGGAGCTGTCTTTCATTGAGATAGGAAAGACTTGAGGAAAGAAGTAAATTTGGGGTGGAGATGATGAGTTAGTTTTGGACAAGTTGAGTGTGGAGTGCTATGAGGCACCTAATAAAGATATCCAATATGTAGTTGGAGACACCTTGGATTGGATTATAGGGCAGAAGGACAGACTGGGACTATAGATTTATGAACCACGTATGGATGAAAACAGATACATCATATAGACAAAAACAATCATAATGTAATGTGATAAGGGTTAAATAGAAGAATGCATCAAGTAGTAGCAGGACATTATTTCATAAGATAAATACATATTATTTACCATGTATAAAACACAGAGAAAATGTTTTCAAGGAAAGTTAGCTATGAAAGGTAAGTTTGGACAATCAGTAGAGGAGGTTGTGAGATTGAGAGGGCTTTATTTGCTTATTCGTTTTAGACAAACAATACACTGATCATGTTTAAATGTTGATGGAAAGACACCAATAGGAAAAAAAAAAAAAAGGTGAAGAACCTGGTGAGAAAGCAGAGAGAAGAACCAGGTAAAAGATGGATGAGAGGAGTTGAGAAAGTAGAATCAACAACTCTACATATTGAGTTAAAATTCTTTTCTTGATCCAGAGGGACTATCTCCTGTTAATTGTGAATTATGTGATCAGCTTTTTAAGTAATATAACAAATGCAAACAAATCTAGTGCATTTAAAATCCATTTACAAACAACCCATTCCCCTGTCAAAAAGACATTTTTTCATCTGAGCTTGTCTTCTGGGTCACCACATTGATGACATCTTCAAAGCTTTATAAAGTTAAATCCATCCACTTGGAACATAGATGGCTTCATTAACAGCTATTTTTCCCAGCTCCCCCTCTTTACCTCCTATATTCTTGAAAGGTAACTCTCAAATTTTGTCAGGACAATCTCTCTAATGCTCACATCACCTGCTCCTACCACTATTTTCTGAATTCTTATTAAGTTAATCTGACAGTGCATACATGTTCAACTTATGGAAATGAAATCAAAACACCTTTCTTTTTTTTCTGGAAGCCAGGAGGTAGAACTTAAATCATTAACTGACCTCTATTTTTATTTAGGCATTGAAGGGTGGCTTAATTCTTCTGGAAATGAACATAATCAAGTCTCAGTCAGCTTAAGCAAGACATCAAGTTAAAGGAAGGAAAACAGAGTAGCATAACTTTTATACTTAGTCTTTATTTTTCCTCCAAGGAACTCAAGGGGCATCACATGCATACACTCATTAACATCTCAGAATTTTCTTAGTCTGTGGAAAGTATTTTATAGTTACAGCAAGAAGCTATTTGAGTAGTCTTAGGAAAGTTTGCCAGAATAATCCAAAGTAGAATAATAATTCTTAACTTCTTTGGTGTTTTTTTTTTTTTTCTTTTTACTGAAACATCACCGAGTCATTGAAGAATAAACTACATTTTTGTAATTTGCTAAGAATCTCCTGCTACCAGCATACAAATAGTTTCTGTTTTTTGGAACAGTCTGCTCTCATCAGATCCCTCTTTTCCTATCCAGAAGGGGATGGAGGCAGGTTCTGGAATTAGAGACATGAGGATTCCATTCCCAGGTCAGTAACCACAGGATCTTGAATGTTTTATTTAATTCTAGTTCTTTAATTTGTAAAATGGGAAAAAAATATTCTCTCATATGGTTGCCATGAACATTAAATAAATTATGATAGGGCTTGACACGGGTAGAAACTTCATATTGATATGTTTCCTCCTTCTTCCCAATGGAAACTAAATGTTCAGACTAATGCACTCTCTCCTCTCCCTGCATCCTCCCATCCTATTATGCCCCAGATAATCACTATTCTTTACACATTCCCATACCCATATTCTCTACTCCACCTCTAATTCTTTCATCTTTCATAAAAGCATCTGAATAAAGAAGAGTAGGGAATGTTACCTTTAGGAAGCCAAAGCCCGATTTATAGAAACTGATATCTTTCATGTTTCTAAAATATTTTCAGCAATAGAAGGACAAGCCACACTAAGTTACACCAGGTCAACAAATTAAAGAGAAAATTTTGGTTCAGAATTTGAAATTTTTACAGAAAAATTATATAATACTGTATTTGTTATGCTAATTTGGCAATTATTTTAAAATCTGGCAAGTAAAATACATACATAATAATTCAAAGATGAACTTTTAAATTGTTCATTTTCTCTAGTTTTTTCCCCTATTGGACTGTGGAAAATTTATACCAAAAAAATCCCTTTCTGGGTGATTCCAAATTTCTAGAATGATTGCTTTCATAGTTTTCTTCCTAACTTATAGTTAAAGGTCCTAATTTTATTTTTGAAATGTGGTATCTCTAAAGGTAGAAAACCAGGTAACTAAGAAAAGGAGAGGAAAAGAGGGTTTCTTTCTCTTTAATATAAAAATCATTTTCATGAATGTTGGAATGGAATGGAAGGCAGAGCTAGTCTAGTGATGATTGTTCGTTTAACTCCCATCAGACAGATTGATACTGATCCACATCATTGCTGTTATGTTAGTGGATTGTTTTCAATACCCACATGTCATAAAATTGCATACCAAGAAGAATATTTTAAGCATTAAGGTTTTATTTTAAGTTTTCATTATCAAAAGATTTTTATCATTTTTTTCTTATACTGGTAAATCTTATAGGAAATATCAGATTATTTAATTCTTAAGTAATTAACTATCAGTTTAATTCTTCAGTGATTGGACAGTATCGCTCTCTTACATGCCTACTAGAGCGAGAACTTATTAGAGAGTTAGACCACCATAAAGAAGCATGAGCGCCAAAGAATTGATGCTTTCAAATTGTGGTGCTGGAGAAGACTCTTAAGAGTCCTTTGGACACCAAGGAGATCAAGCCAGTCCATCCTAAAGGAAATCAATCCTGAATATTCATTGGAAGGGCTGATGCGGAAGCTCTGATACTTTGGCCACCTGATGCAGTCAGTTCATTGGAAAAGACCTTGATGCTGGGAAAGATTAAGGGCAGGAAGAGAAGGGGATGACAGAGGATGAGATGGTTGGATGGACTAACTGAGTGGACTAACTAACTCAATGGACATGAGTTTGAGCAAACTCTGGGAAATGGTGAAGGACAGGGAGGCCTGGCATGCTGCAGTCCATGGAGTTGCAAATAGTTGGACATGATTTAATTACTGAACAACAAAGAGGATGAGTTGATTGAGATTAAAAAAAAAAAAATCAACTCTACATCATTTTGGGCTCCATAATTTTGCACTTATAAGCATTGTTCAATAAATATTTGGTGACTGAATGCATAGATAAATGAATAAGTGAATGAAAGCATTAATGATATTAATACTGAATATTTACCCACCAACTTTAAGAATTCCTGATTGTCAGGTGACTATTTTTTCTGGTCATGCCAACTTATTTGATCTCTTGTTCTGAGGAAGGGAAAGAGGGAGGGAAGAGACAATTATAGTAAAAACAGAACCAGCAAAACCTTGGAATAGCTTTACATTTCATGGAGCCGTCAACTCTTACTATTGGTCTTTTCCAGAACAAAAAGTGTTTAAAACTAGCTGTACTCACTACAGCTGTTATTGCAGGGTAAGAAAAGAGGCATATTTCTACCTGAAACACCTGTTCATCCACTCGGTGTATTGTTGAACTTATTCCTAAAATAATCCTTTTGAATAATTTGAAATCATTGCTTTATTTTTGAGGCATATGCAAGCATTTAATTATAGTGAGCAGTGACTTGGGGGTTTTGTTTTGGTAAGTGACTTCCAATCAGGGGATGGAAACCTGAAAATTTATGTCTCAAATGGTTTTATAGTGTGGAAAAAAGACTAATTTATAAGAAATGTTTACAACAATTATACAAACACTTGACTTAGTAATTAGTTTCAGACAACTGTCTGCTTTAAGGAAACATAGATTTGTCTAATTTCTCACCAGATTAACAAGACTACATAGTCAGTGAATCAAAAAATAAGGGCTGTAAACGATCTTAGAAATAGTTACTGCTGCCTTTTCTCAGGCAGATTGTTCTAATGTCTATCTTCAAATGCTTCTTTGAAAAGAACATCTTTTCTTAAACTTGCATTAAATAAATATGGACTTGAAAAAAGAAATGTGCACAGACTAAACTATTGACCAACACTGGGGTTAATCCAAATATAATTTATATTTAGTCCTCTGTATCTTCAGATTCGTCTGTGTAGTACTGTGTGCTAAGTCTCTTCAGCCGTGTCCGACACTTTGCGACCCTACGGACTGTAACCCACCAGGCTCCTCTGTCCATGGGATTCTTCAGGCGAGAATACTGGGGTAGGTTGCCATTTCCTCCTCCAGGGGATTTTAGCAACCCAGGGATTGAACTTGAGTCTGCTGCATCTCCTGCATAGGCAGGACTATTCTTTACCACTAGTGCCACCTGGGAATCTATTTACTTTTTAAAAAGTTCCATATGTAAGTAGAACCCTGCAGTTCAAACCCATATTGTTGAAGGGCTAATTGTACTTTGTTAGATTTTTATGTAATATCTATATAATCTGTATCTGTGTGTTTATATGAACATATAACTAATATATGGGTGTGCAGATGTGTGTTATTATGTGCATCTGTGTGTATTACACCATCGAGATCATCTGGGTCGTGAAGATCTTTTTTTGTACAGTTCTTCTGTGTATTCTTGCCACATCTTCTTAATATTTTCTGCTTCTGTGAGGTCCATACCATTTCTGTCCTTTTCTGTGCCCATCTTTCATGAAAAGTTCCCTTGGTATGTCTAATTTTCTTGAAGAGATCTCTAGTCTTTCCCATTCTATTGCTTTCCTCTATTTCTTTTTGGTGATCACTGAGGAAGGCTTTCTTATCTGTCCTTGCTATTCTTTGGAACTCTGTATTCAAATGGGTATCTTTCTTTTTCTCCTTTGCTTTTTGCTTCTATTCTTTTCACAGCTATTTGTAAGGCCTCCTAAGAGAGTTATTTTACTTGTTTGCATTTATTTTTCTTGGGGATGGTCTTGATCCCTGTCTCCTGTACAATGTCATGAACCTTGGTCCATAGTTCATCAGGCATTCTGTCTGTCAGATCCAGCCCCTTAAATCTATTTCTCGTTCCTACTGTATAATCATAAGGGATTTGATTTAGGTCATACCTGAATGGTCTAGTGGTTTTCCCCACTTTCTTCAATTTCAATCTAAATTTGGCAGTAAGGAGTTTATGATCTGAGCCACAGTCAGCTTTCAGTCTTGTTTTTGCTCACTGTATAGAGCTTCTCCATCTTTGGCTGCAAAGAATATAATCAATCTGATTTTGGTGTTGACCATCAGGTGATGTCCATGAGTAGAGTCTTCTCTTGTGTTATTGGAATAGGGTGTTTGCTATGACCAAGTGCATTCTCTTGGCAAAACTCTATAAGCCTTTGCCCTGTTTCATTCTGTACTCCAAGGCCAAATTTGCCTGTTACTCCACGTGTTTCTTGACTTCCTACTTTTGCACTCCAATTCTCTATAATGAAAAGGACATCTTTTGAAGATGTTTTTGGGTGTTAGTTCTAGAAGGTCTGGTAGGTCTTCATAGAACCATTCAAGTTCAGTTTCTTCAGTATTACTGGTCAGGGCATAGACTTGGATTACCATGATATTGGATGGTTTGCCTTGGAAATGAACAGAGATCATTCTGTCGTTTTGAGATTGCATCCAATAATACACAGAAGAATTGTACAGAAAAGATTTTCATGACCCAGATAATTATGATGGTGTGATCACTCACCTAGAGCCAGACATCCTGGAATGTGAAGTCAAGTGGGCCTTAGGAAGCATCACTATGAACAAAGCTAGAGGAGGTGATGGAATTCCAGTTGAGCTATTTCAAATCCTAAAAGATGATACTGTTAAAGTGTTGCACTCAATATGCCAGCAAATTTGGAAAACTCAGCAGTGGCCACAGGACTGGAAAAGGTCCGTTTTCATTCCAATCCCAAAGAAAGGCAATGCCACAGAATGCTCAAACTACTGCACAATTGTACTCATCTCACATGCTAGTAAAGTAATTCTCAGAATTCTCCAAGCTTCAGCAATACATGAACCATGAACTTCCAGATGTTCAAGCTGGTTTTAGAAAAGGCAGAGGAACCAGAGACCAAATTGCCAACATCCGCTGGATCATCAAAAAAGCAAGAGAGTTCCAGAAAAACATCTATTTCTGCTTTATTGACTATGCCAAAGCCTTTGACTGTGTGGATCACAATAAAGTGTGGAAAATTCTTCAAGAGATGGGAATACCATACCACCTGACCTGCCTCTTGAGAAACTTATATGCAAGTCAGGAAGCAGCAGTTAGAACTGGACATGGAAAAACAGACTGGTTCCAAATAGGAAAAGGAGTACATCAAAGCTGTATATATTCATCCTGTTTATTTAACTTATATACAGAGTACATCATGAGAAACGCTGGATTGGAGGATACACAAGCTGGAATCAAGATTGCCAGGAGAAATATCAATTACCTCAGATATGTAGATGACACCACCCTTATGGCAGAAAGTGAATAAGCACTAAAGAACCTCCTGATGAAAGTGAAAGAGGAGAGTGAAAACGTTGGTTTAAGACAACATTCAGAAAACAAAGATCATGGCATCCAGTCCCATCACTTCACGGTAAATAGATGTAGAAACAGTGGAAACAGTGGCAGACTTTAATTTTTTGGCTCTAAAATCACTGCAAATGGTGACTGCAGCCATGAAATTAAAAGACACTTACTCCTTGGAAGAAAAGTTATGACCAACCTAGACAACATATTAAAAAGCAGAGACATTACTTTGCCAACAAAGGTCCATCCATTAAACGCTCTGGTTTTTCCAGTAGTCATGTATGGATGTGAGAGTTAGACTATAAAGAAAGCTGAGCACCAAGGAATTGATGATTTTGAATTGTGGTGTTGGAGAAGACTCTTGAAAGTCCCTTGGACTACAAGGGGATCCAACCAGTCCGTCCTAAAGGAAATCAGTCCTGATTATTCATTGGAAGGACTGATGTTGAAGCTGAAACTCCAGTATTTTGGCCACGTGATGCGAAGAGCTGACTCATTTGAAAAGACCCTGATGCTGGTAAAGATTGAAGGCGGGAGAAGACCAACAGAGGATGAGATGGTTGGATGGCATCAGCAGCTCAATGGAGATGAGTTTGAGTAAACTCTGGGAGTTGGTGATGGACAGGGAGGCCTGGTGTGCTGCAGTCCATGGGGTTGAAGAGTTAGACAGGACTTAGTGACTGAACTGACTGACTGACTGTGTGTATCAACTTTCTATGTCGGTTATCTACTTTTTTGAAGAAGTGACTCATTTTTTTGATTGAGTGGTGTCTTTGTTTTAAATAGCACCTTTCGTGTTTTTTTATGGGATTCTTGTCCCAGAAATTGATAGGTTGTATTTAACTATTGTAGCAGTTAGGTAGTTCTGAAGGATGTGGAGCACATTAAAACATACTTTTCTATATTTATGATTGTATAAATTTCCTTTGATATGTGTACTGCTGTATTAAGGCATGCTATGGAGATTTATTTTAAATATTTATAAGAGAATTACTTATTTTAACTCATAAGGAAACAATACTTAGCATAGAAATTTGCAAGTTTTCCTGGGGAGATGAGGTGAACAAAAAGCAAAGTCGTTAGTGTGAGTGCAACTCCTTGTTTTAAAGCAGTTGTGTCCAAATCTTTGCGACCCCATGGACTGTAGTCCTCCAGGCTCCTCAGTCCACGGAATTCTCCAGGCAAGAATACTGGAGTGGATTGCCATTCCTAGGGGGTTTTCCTGTCCTAGAGTTTGAGCCCGGGTCTCCTGCATTGCAGGCAAATTCTTTACCATCTGAGCCACCAGGGAAGCTCCCAGCTCTTTATAGAATAGGCAATAATTCACTTTGTGTGCGTGGGCTCAGTGGGTCAGTTGTGTCCGACTCTTTGCAACCCCATAGACTATAGCCTGCCAGACTTCTCTGTCCATTTGGTTCCTTGGTGAGTCTACCCTGTTTTTCTAAAATAGAAAATTGTAAACAATAATGTGGATTGTGGAGCCTGAAGTGAGGTACTTAATCAAAGTACAGAGCCCACACAGACTGCAGAACAAGGCCTTCTCTTCCTCAGACACATAGAACTTTAACCTCCTTTTGCATTCATACTTCCTGACTCCATCTGAGCAGCAATCAGAGCAAAACTTCCTTTACATTAAGGAAGAGGGCTAGGGTTGGGGTAGGGTACAGCCAGATTCTCCATGATAACCCACTCTGCAGACTCAAGACTGTTCTTCTCATTGCCCACAAAATAATCTCAGAAAGTCTCAGTTTATGCAGTTCAGCTTTCAAGCATTTATACCAAATGTTTACTGTTCATGGCAATTATTATGCAACATATGCATGTGTGCTGAGTCGCTTCAGTCGCGTCTGACTCTGCGATGCTATGGACTGTGGCCCACCAGGCTCCTCATTCCTGGGATTCTCCAGGCAAGAATATTGGAGTAGGTTGCCATGCTCTTCTCCAGGGGATATTCTCAACCCAAGGATCAAACCCACGTCTCCTGCGTCTCCTGCATTCCAGGCAGATTCTTTACCATTGAGCTACCAGGGAAGCCCTATTATGCAGCATAGTAACCAACAGTTTCATATATCCCAAACAATGGACCATACAATTTGCATATCATGTTCTAGCATTGAAATGATACTGCATATGATGAATTTGTTAAATAAATATTACTTATACTATGATTTTTGCTGTTTCTTAAAGCAGTATTTGTATCCACCTAGTAATCTTAAGAGCTCTTTTATTCATAAGAAGTTGCCTTTTCCTTTTAAAATATTAGGAAATAGAAAAATAAAAACCCACGTGCAACTTTTAATAAAAATAAGTTTTAAATATAAATATTTTTAAAAGTTAAAAATTAAATAAAACACCATTCAAGAGCTCTGTTGTCATCTAGTTGGTATATTAACCATATATTTTGTTTCCTTACTGTTTATTACCATTTGTTTTCTTTAATTTGATGCTTTGCTATCTGGGGCCTTGGAGAAACACCCTCTCCAAGGGTTAACCAATAGCTAGAAATAATAAACAATTCAGCTGTGAGTGCACTTTTCAAATACACACTAACAATTCAGAGTTCACAATCCAACCACTTCCTTTATTGAGTTCTCACACTCTGGACTACTCTCCACTTGCCCTATTCTCCCAGCTACCAGATAGCTAGGAGCAGTCCTTATACCTCACAGCCATGGAATTATTCAAACTCCCCCAGCCTATGCCTGCTTACTCTGTGTTACCCCCTTTCTTCCCGTAGAAATCATGATAAAGATTCTTGCTCACAGTTCCCAATTTTCCCTCTGCCTCCTAACCAGCCCTGCTGCTTCCCCATTTGGCCCTGCATGGTGTATTGTGCCCCTTGCTCTTGGGAATTGTGAGCAATAAACTGTTTTTTTCAATGACAATATTTCCTGATCTATTGGCCCTAATACAACTGAAATTTTCTATTAATATCCTATATTTTAAAACAGTTGACAGTGTAAAGAACTGGTATGGTGCTTCCAGTCCCCAGTTTGTATCCTATACAAAGTGATTGGGCCCTTGGCTCCTTCTTCTCACTCTGGTGTCTGAGTCTTCTATCATGTTTCTTTCTGAACCAAATTTCTCCAATGGTGGGGATTTTTCTTACTCCATCCACGCAGGAGAAGAGGACAGAAAGAAGGTACACTGTGTCTCCTTCATGGTATAATGAACAGAAGCCTCCTAAAGATTTTCAGAAACATATGTACCTCTAATTAAAAGCAATTGAATGTTAACCATCACCAAGAAAACTGATATTAAATATTGACAATTAGAAGGAATTTCATGCCAGTAAGGAATATAATGGTGATTCACTGGTGGCTCAGTGGTAAAGAATCCCCGGCAATAAAGGGGATGTGGGTTCGATCCCTGGGTCAGGAATATCCCCTGGAGGAGGGCAGTGTAATCCACTCCAGTGTTCTTGACAGGAGAATCTCATGGACAGAGGCACCTGGCAGGCTGTGGTCCATAGGGTCACAAAGAGTTGGACACAACTGAAACGACTGAGTAGGCAGGCATGCAAGGAACCTAGCAGAGTGAAGAAGTTGTCAGAGACATGATCACTCAACACTGGATTCAAATGAGGATTGGGTTACATAAATAAGCAAAAAATTATGTTGGTGAATAGAACCAGATAAAACCCCAAAGAAGAAAAACAATAAGTCAACTTCAAAGAGGAGCTACTTGCCCATGGAGGAAGCTGCTTTTATGTTTGTCCTTCGTAGAGATCATCTTTGTTTTAAAGTACTATGTGGGCCTACACTTTCAGGGATGGAGAAGTAACATCTGTGGAAAGATTAAGAAAAATTAAATATTTATGAAGATATAGTAACAGAAGCAGAACATGTTAAGAAGATATGGCAAGAATACACAGAAGAACTGTACAAAAAAGATCTTTACGACCCATATAGTCACAATGGTGTGATCACTCACCTAGAGCCAGACATCCTGCAATGTGAAGTCAAGTGGGCCTTAGGAAGCATCACTATGAACAAAGCTAGTGGAGGTGATGGAATTCCAGTTGAGCTATTTCAAATCCTGAAAGATGATGCTGTGAAAGAGTTGCACTCAATATGCCAGAAAATTTGGAAAACTCAGCAGTGGCCACAGGACTGGAAAAGGTCAGTTTTCATTCTAATCCCAAAGAAAGGCAATGCCAAAGAATGCTCAAACTACCACACAATTGTACTCATCTCACATGCTAGTAAAGTAATGCTCAAAATTCTCCAAGCCTCAACAATATGTGAACCGTGAACTTTCAGATGTTCAAGCTGGATTTAGAAAAGGCAGAGGAACCAGAGATCAAATTGCCAACATCCGCTGGATCATCAAAAAAGCAAGAGAGTTCCAGAAGAACATCTATTTCTGCTTTATTGACTATGCCAAAGCCTTTGACTGTGTGGATCACAATAAAGTGTGGAAAATTCTTCAAGAGATGGGAATACCAGACCAAATGACCTGCCTTTTGAGAAATCTGTATGCATGTCAGGAAGCAACAGTTAGAACTGGACATGGAACAACAGACTGGTTCCAGATCGGGAAAGGAGTACAAGGTTGTATATTGTCACCCTGCTTATTTAACTTCTATGCAGAGTACATCATGAGAAATGCTGGGCTGGAGGAAGCACAAGCTGGAATCAAGATTGCCGGGAGAAATATCAATAACCTCAGATATGCAGATGACACCACCCTTATGGCAGAAAGTGAAGAACTAAAGAGGCTCTTGATGAAAGTGAAAGAGGAGAGTGAAAACGTAGGCTTAAAGCCCAACATTCAGAAAACAAAGATTATGGCATCCGGTCCCATCACTTCATGGGAAATAGATGGGGAAACAGTGGAAACAGTGTCAGACTTTATTTTTTTGGGCTCCAAAACCACTGCAGATGGTGATTGCAGCCATGAAATTAAAAGACACTTACTCCTTGGAAAGAAAGTTATGACCAACCTAGATAGCATATTAAAATGCAGAGACATTACGTTTTCCACAAAGTCTGTCTAGTCAAGGCTATGGTTTTTTTTCCAGTAGTAATGTATGGATGTGAGAATTGGACTGTGAAGAAAGCTGAGCATCGAAGAATTGATGCTTTGAACTGTGGTGTTGGAGAAGACTCTTGAGAGTCCCTTAGACTGCAAGAAGATCCAACCAGTCCATCCTAAAGGAGATCAGTCCTGGGTGTACATTGGAAGGACTGATGCTAAAGCTGAAACTCCAATACTTTGGCCACCTGATGCGAAGAGCTGACTCATTTGAAAAGTCCCTGATGCTGGGCAAGATTGAGGGCAGGGGGAGGAAGGGATGACAAAGGATGAGATGGTTGGATGGCATCACTGATTCAATGGACATGGGTTTGAATGGACTCTGGGAGTTGGTGATGGACAGGGAGGCCTGATGTGCTGCATTTCTTGGGGTCACAAATAGTTGGACACTACTGAATGACTGAATTGACTGAGTGAGACTGATTAATATAATTAATAGGCAGCTAAACACTTGTTCTGAAGATATTGCCATTGGGTCCAAGTATTTTCCCTCAAAATACTTGCAATGATAACAAGACCTATTGGGTAGATTCTCGAAGCCTCCAATGTAGGATTTAGAAAAAAATATATTGTTGTTCAGTCGCTCAGGCATGTTTGACTCTTTGCATCCTCATGGACTGCAGCATGGCTTCCCTGTCATTCACCATCTCTTGAATTTGCTCAAACTCATGTCCATTGAGTCAGTGATGCCCTCCAACCATCTCATCTTCCTTCTCCTCCTGCCTTCAATCTTTCCCAGCATCAGGTCTTTTCTAAGGAGTTGGCTCTTCCCATCAGGTGGCCAAAGTACTGGAATTTCAGCTTCAGCATCACTCCTTCCAAAGAATATTCAGGGTTGATTTCCTTTAGGATTGACTGGTTTGATCTCCTTGCAGTTCAAGGGACTCTCAGGAATCTTCTCCAGAACCACAATTTGAAGGCATCAATTCTTTGGTACTCAGCAATCTTTATGTTCCAACTCTCACATCCATACATGACTATTGGAAAAACCACAGTTTTGACTATATGGACCTTTGTTGGCAAAGTGATGTTTCTGCTTTTTAATACACTGTGTATGTTTGTCATAGCTTTTCTTCTGGGGAGCAAGCATCTTTTAATTTCAAGGCTACAGTCACTGTTTGAAGTGATTTTGGGGCCCAACAAAAGAGTACATAATAAAAATATATAATAATGCCTTAAATAAAGTTTTGATTAAAGTTACCAAATGTAATGAAAAAGTAAAGGATAACCAGATGACACAGTGTTGCACATGCAGTAGGTACTCAATAAATATTTCTTTTCAGCCCGACTGTAATATTAACTAGCTGTATGACAAAGAGTAAATTCCCTGACCTGTGTGCCTCACTGTGTTCAGGGTAATAATAGAACTCAATTTATAGTTTCTTGTGAGGACTATATGAAGTAATACATGTAAATTTGCTTTAAAAATACTTCTTACAAATAGTAAATCATGTCCACGATATATTTATTTCCTTCTTTTGGAATTGCCTTCAGAAATTGTGGTACATTCTTTTAAAAAATCTGAATGGTTATCTTTAGAAGTGGATCAGGATATTTCTGGGTAGACAAATGTTACTATAAAATGTCTTAAATATTTGTACAGCTTATACCAGTTTTTAAACTGGGAGATTAAAAGGCTGATACTAAGAGACAACTGTGAACACAGGTCTAATAGGATAATAAATCTTAGCAGATTCTTATACCACAAAGTATGTAACTTAGAAGATGTGTAAGAATGTTTAAAGAGGAAAATTTGGGTTATTAGCCAAGTGTTTTTTTGTTTGTTTGTTTGTTTTGTTTTTTAAAGATAAAACATTGAAAAGGACTGATATGCCAATTAGGGCTCAGAATTTGGAGGCCAGAGGAATTTTTATGACTGTCTTCCCAGTGTGCATTATCGGGGGAGGGAGGAAAGGAAAGGACACCCAAGTACTGAGTGCAGGATAAAGGTCTCCTGTGTTTCCCCTCATATAGTTTTCTAAGGCTGCTGGAATAAAGTATCACAACCACATGACTTAAGCAACAGAAATTTATTGTTTCACATTCTGAAGGCTAGAAGTCCCAACGTCTAGGTGTCAGCAGGGTTGGTTACATCCGGGGGTTGTGAAGGGAATGTGTTTCACGGTTTTCCTAGCTTCTGGTGGTTTGCTGGCAATTTTTAGTGTTCCTTGGTGTGTAGAAGCATTTCTGTGCTTCATCTTCAGTCTCTGACTTCATCTTCACACATGTCCTCCTGTGTATAGTCTGTGGCAAATTTCCCCTTTTACTCAGGAATTTGGTCATATTGGATTAAGGCCCACCCTGATAACCTCATGTGTGCGTGGTGCGTGCCACGTCACTTCAGTCATGTCTGACTCTTTGCAACGCTATTGACTGTAGCCCATCAAGTTCCTCTCTTCGTGGGACTCTCCAGGCAAGAATACTGGAGTGGGTTGACATGATTTCCTGCAGGGGATCTTCCCAATCCAGGGATCAAATCAGCGGCTCCTGCATTGCAAGCTGATTCTTTACTGCTGAGCCACTGAGGAAGCCCCTAGTAACCTCCATTTAACTAATTATATCTGCAATGACCCTGTTTCCAAATAAGATTACATTCTGAGGTAATGGGGGTTAGGACCTCAATGTTTGATTTGGGGATGCAGGGGACACAATTCAACCCATAACACCCCTGTTTAGGGAAAATTAGTTGGTGATGGTACTTGGGGTCATTGGAATGTTGAAATTAGGCAGGAGATAAGCATAAGACCTCAAAATAGAAACCAAATGAAGGTCAGTGCTTACAGAAGATAAGCTTGCATTCTTATCTCCCTGGTTTCTCACAGGAAAAACACCCCCTGTTTTCTCCTTCATCTGAGTTCTGTCTTTTAAAGCTGAGAACAATTTCCAACTTCTTCATGAAGTCTTGTTAGAGCACATAAGCCGTTTGTTTTTTTCTACCACCTTTGAATACCTACTGCTCTATTGTTAGGAGATCTTACTTATTATGCATGCGAACCTGGTTCAGCCATATGAAATTGATGGTATTAAGTCATTTTTGACCAACAAAAACTGCAGTTTAATATTTCACTCCTAATACTTGCATTATAATAGTGAAGATCCTGAGACTCTGAAATTAAGTCTATGCCAAACAGTAGACCTAGGACCCAAATCCTGGGCAAGGCAACTATGCCTCAGTTTTTTTAATCTGTAAAATGGAAAGGTTAATATTACCAATCTCAAAGGGTTGTTGGAAGATTAATATGCTAATATCTACATATATCTATCCAAGGGGTCGCAAAGAGTTGGATATGACTTAGTGACTAAACAACAGCTATGACAGTGGTATAATACTGCTATGACAGTCCATAATTGCTAGCTATTATTGTTGTTATTATTGTTATTTAAGATTCATGTTTCATTAAGCATAGGGGTTTTAGTATTATACCCATTTAATAAATATTTGTAGAATGAATGAATGTATGTCCTCTCAATTACATATACTCTAACACAAACAAATATACAATGTAGATAATCATGCTTGCTGAAAATTATTAATCATTAGTACTAATTATATTAATAATAAGAAAAATAAATCCCCAATAAAGCTCTGTATAAATTATAACCCTCATATTTTAATTCTGACTTGTGTTTCTTCACTTTAAAAAATTTTCAAAGTTTAACTCGTAAGTAAAATGTATGCTCTGGATTGCAATCTAAATTAACCAGTCTATCAAGTACAGGCTCTTGGCTCTTCTTCCTTCTGAGATTTCTCATGGTCAATTTTCAATCATCAACAAATAAAAGAACAAAAAAGTCTATAGCCAGTCACTGAGGCACTTTGTAATGGAAGTGCCCCATGAGTTTACTTACCTGCAATGTTTACAACATTCTTGGAAGTTTAACTGGAATCTTTGTCAAATGACTGTCCATAAGCCCAAAACTGATTTATGATTGGTCCCTTGACTCTTTATACTAGTGTAAATCTATCCAAGAAACTATGTACCTGATTTGAGGAAATTTGAACTTAAATTATAATATTTTAAGTGCACATTTCTCTGTATTTTCGTTTTGATAAGAAATCAGGAGTTGATGTCTGAAGTCCAGGCGTCACTTATTTGATCTCATGTCCTTAAAAATGTGTATGCAAGATGCATGCTGCTAGGAAAGAGCTTGAAACAGCGGGAGTAGCCCAGTTTCTTGTATCTATGCAGAGGTAACTATCTTAAGTTCAGAAAACAAGATGGACTCCATCAGACAACTTTTAGAAATCATCTGGCTCAGTGATGTCCGTTCACACATGAGAACACTGAGGTTACTGGTTTGCCAAGTCAGTGCAGTGAATGTGAGAGTGGAACTAGAATTTGGGACTCCAGTGGTTGTAGTTACTCTGTAATACTTTTAGGGCACATCTGTTTCTCAAATGGTTAGAATAAGAGATTCAGACATGGGGTGCTGAAAACTCCCAAACAGAACATATCTCTGAGCTGTAATTACTGGAACATCTTTAGATTATTAAGATGAATGAGGCAATGTGAGGGACACCATCGTGGTGATCTATAATCCAGGGAAGACGTTTAAAAGAGTCCCAGGGAATGCTATAAAATCAAGCACCATAAAAATACTTGTTCATATTTTAATTAGATTTATATAAATATTTTGATAAGTAGAATATAATTAAATTAAAAAGATAAAGATAACTTCATTTTGTGGTCTTTTTAAAACTAAAACTTGAATCCAAGGAAAGTAAAACACAAATATCTTTTGTTACTAAGGCCCTTCATTAGACTAGTTCAAACTGCCAGAGAAAACCTTAATTACAGAAAAAGAAATTGATAACAAAGTACCATGACCCTTAAAACAGTATTTCTAAGTCATAAACATTGAAAGTATTCATTTAGAAATTTTTAATGGCAGCCAGGAGCTATAGGACAATATTGTAATGTTTCTGGAAGATTTTAATTAGACTTACTCAGGAATTACTGCTGTATTTGTCTATTTTAAATAAGCTCTAATAATTTCACATCTGAGAGGCTGGAGGGAGACAATACTGGTGATATCTGATGGCAGAACGGTAGGGGCGTCTGCTAAAGGTTGGGTGAGGTAAGGGATGGGAGTCAGAAGGAAGGGCCATCCATCATCATATGTTTGGAAAATGGTTTGGCTTTATGTTAGCTGGAGGTTTACAAGAGAGCGTGAAATAATATGTGGACAGAAGTAGACTGTTTCTATATATGTTTAGGGGCAATGTTTTCTTTTTAAACGTTCTTAAAGTTTAAGCAATATCTGCCTTAGAAAGCATTATTTTAATTATAAAAGTTCATGCTCATCATATGAAATTAGAGTATTCAGAAAAACTTAAAGAAAATTCAAAATCACTTATAATCCAATCACACAATTATCTCCATTTACATTTTAGCATGTTTTCTTTGTAAATTCAAATTAATGTAACTGAAGATAAAATACACATATAATTTTTGAGATCATTCTTTATAAGATTTAACAAATATTTACCAGTAACTTTATTTAACTCATTTTAGCATATAGCTGTATCCACGTTTATTGAACTACTTAGTGTATTCAATGTTTTGCTATTGTGATTTGAACTGCTGTAAGTCTTTTGACTGCATATCCAGTGTTTTCCTTAAGATAGATTCCTAGGATGGGAAATACTGGTTGAGAGTTTGTAAATATTTTTAAGAGTCTTGACAGATTTTGCCCAGTTGACTCTTCTAACAGGTAAGACTAATTAATTCTCTACAGCAGCCTGTGAAAAGGTCAGCCAATATTGGTAATTGTAAAAGAAGTAATCTGTACAGATTTGAACCAGGCATGGGCAGAGCAGTGCAGAGGCCTCAGGAAAGACAGAGGCTTCAAACAGGAGCATAGAGATGGTCATCAGCCAGAGCTGCGTTTGCGTTTCCAAACCATGGCTACTCAGGGAAAGGCTTTTTTTTTTTTTTTAAACTTTAAATTTCAAAATAATTATATGTTCACAGGAAGTTGCAAAGTAGTATAGAGAAAACCAGTGTATACTTCATGTAGCTCTCGCTCAATGGTTACATCTTACAAAAATGTAGTACAGTATCCAAGCCAGGAAACTGGCATTGATATAATACTTGTGTATAGTTCTATGTCATTTATCAAGTGTTGATTTCTGTAACCACCACCACAGTCAAGAGAGAGAGCTATCCCTTCACCATAAAGATCTTCTCTGTGCTGCTTCTTTCTAGTCACTCTCACCCTCCAATGATTCCTAACTCCTGACTGCACTAATTTGTCTTCCATCTCTATAATTTCATCGTCTTAGAAGTGTTGTATAAATGGAATCACACAGTATTCAACATTTTTTTTTATAAACTTGGAGTAATACCCTTGAGAGTAGTCCAAGATTTTGCCTGTATTAATAGTTCATTCTTTTAGTTGCTGAGTAGTATCACTGGGTGTAGATATACCATTGTTTGCTTAACCATTTACTTTTTGAAAGACATTTTGGTTGTTTCATTCTGGGGCTCTTACAAATAAAACCGCTATGAACCATCATGTAGAGGTTCTTGTGTGAACATGTGCTCATTTCTCTGGAATAAATGCCCAAGAGTGCAATAACTGGACTGCATGGTAAGTGTACGTTTAGTTTATTAAAGAAACTATCAAACCGTTTTCCATCATGGCTGTACCATTTACAACTCCACCAGCAAAGCATGATAGATCCCATGTTCCTGCATCTTGGTCAGCATTCTGTATTGTCACAATTTGAAAATTTTACCTGTTCTCATAGACGTACAAAGTGTTTTGTTTTTTGTTTTTCTTTAATGATGTTTGGGCCCTACACTGGTTTGATATTTAAACCAGAATCTCTGGAGAAATTGGATCTCTCCATTTAAAAAATCTCTTCAGAGGACTCAGATATGTAGTCATTATTGAGCATCACTGAATTAGAGCAGTGGCTCTCAAAGAGTGGTCTCTGGATCGCATCAGCATTTAGCGTTGCCTGGGGACATGTTACAAATGCAAATTCTCAAGCCCCACCGTAGACCAACAGAATGAGAAACTGGGGGTGGGGGTCTAGACATCTATTTTAACAAGCCCTCATGGTGATTCTGGGGCACCCTAGAGTCTGAGAACCACTGACCTATAAGGTGAAAATAAGAATGAGATGAGCTGTTGTGGCAGAAACCATCCTCAAATTGGAAGAAGATGCAAACAAGAGGTAAACATGGACTTGCTGATGTAGACAGTAGCCGTCTGGGATAGGGAGGTGGGGTGTGAGGAAAACATGGAGGAAGGACTATCCCAGTTCTTTAAAAAAAAAAGGGCCAAGGGTTTGGGTTTAGGCAATGTCTTTGGGAACCAATGACAAATACTTACAACTCTGAGGAACACTTGCTTAGATTGGCCATGAAGTATCTAGGAGGGTATTCTTTAACATGGATTAGTTTGTGTATTAAAGTTGAAACAATCTGGAGAACTAAACTTAATTCAAGTGTTATTTTCAACTTTCAACTGCCAGGGTTATTTCAAGGGGCTTCCCAGGTGGCGCTACTGGTAAAAACTCTGCCTGCCAATTCAGGAGACGTAAGAGATGCTGGTTTGATCCCTGGATTGGAAAGATCCTCTAGAGGAGGGCGTGGCAACCCACTCCAGTATTCTTGCCTGGAGAATCCCATGGACAGAGGAGCCTGGTGGGTTACAGTCTGTGAGGTCACAAAGAGTCAGACATGACTGAAGCGATCTAGCATGCATTCGTGCAACCTCAGAAATTCTAACCATCTTTGTTTTATGTTTAACTTGGTATCTATAGTTCATGTAGATCTGTTTCAGTGCAGTTCCTTACTCAGAACAATTATGGACAAAGGTGAAGAAATTAGGCGATAATCAGAGGACAGGAGTAAAGGCCTAAAGGGAGACGGCCTGAGGTAAAAATAGACACTAACTGACCTGGGAAAAATTCTGGCCCAACATGTGGTAGCTGAATGATTTTATGCAAATACATCCTCTCTGTGTCCTGGTCTATAAAATGGGAATGTCTGAGTCTGGCTATGGTGAGATGGTTCATCCACTAGCCTTTAAAAGCAAATTTTGTTTCAGTTCACTTCAGTTGCTCAGTTGTCTCTAACTCTTCGCAACCCCATGGACTGCAGCACATCAGGCCTCCCTATCCATCACTAACTCCCAGAATTTACTCAAACTCATCTCCATTGAGTCGATGATGCCATCCAACCATCTCATCCTCTGTCGTGCCCTTCTCCTCCTGCCCTCAATCTTTCCCAGCATCAGGGTCTTTTCAAATGAGTCAGCTCTATGCATCAGGTGGCCAAAGTATTGGAGTTTCAGCTTCAACATTAGTCCTTCCAACGAACACTCAGGACTGATCCCCTTTAGGATGGACTGGTTGGATCTTCTTGCAGTCCAGGGGACTCTCAGGAGTCTTCTCCAACACCACAGTTCAAAAGCATCAGTTCTTCGGTGCTCAACTTTCTTTGTAGTCCAACTCTCACATCCATACATGACTACTGGAAAAACCAGAGCCTTGATGAGACAGACCTTTGTTGGCAAAGTAATGTCTCTGCTTTTTAATGTGCTGTCTAGGTTGGTCATAACTCTTCTTCCAAGGAGTAAGCGTCTTTTAATTTCATGGCCACAATCACCATCTGCAGTGATTTTGGAGCCCCCCAAAATAAAGTCAGCCACTGTTTCCACCGTTTCACTATCTATTTGCCATGAAGTGATGGGACCAGATGCCCTGATCTTAGTTTCTGAATGTTGAGCTTAAGCCAACTTTTTCACTCTTCATGTCTTTCACTTTCATCAAGAGGCTCTTTAGTTCTTCTTCACTTTCTGCCATAAGGGTGGTGTCATCTGCATATCTGAGGTTACTGATATTTCTCCTGGCAATCTTGATTCCAGCTTGTGCTTCTTCCAGTCCAGCGTTTCTCATGATGTACTCTGCATATCAGTTAAATAAGCAGGGTGACAATATACAGCCTTGGCATACTCCTTTTCCTATTTGGAACCAGTCTGTTGTTCCATGTCCAGTTCTAACTGTTGCTTCCTGACCTGCATGATTCTCATTCCCATCTCTTTCAGAATTTTCTACAGTTTATTGTGGTCCACACAGTCAAAGGCTTTGGCATAGTCAAAAAAGCAGAAATAGATGTTCTTCTGGAACTCTCTTGCTTTTTCTATGATCCAGCGGATGTTGGCAATTTGACCTCTGGTTCCTCGGCCTTTTCTAAAACTAGCTTGAATATCTGGAAGTTCACAGTTCATGTATTGCTGAAGCCTGGCTTGGAGAATTTTGAGCATTAGTTTGCTGGTGTGTGAGATGAGTGCAATTGTGCGGTAGTTTGAGCATTCTTTGGCATTGCCCTCTTTGGGATCAGAATGAAACCTGACCTTTTCCAGTCCTGTGGCCACTGCTGAGTTTTCCAAATTTGTTGTCATATTGAGTGCAGCACTTTCACAGCATCATCTTTTAGGATTTGAAATAGCTAAACTGAAATTCCATCTTTTGTTTATACACTCCTAAAGCTGCCCAATACTTACATTGTCATCTGGACTCTTTGGTTACATTTACACTGCATAACTTGTTTATCACTTAACGTGGTATCTTTGCTAAAATGTTCTGAATGATTCAGATAGAAACAGTGATTCAGATGGAAAGGTATTTAGATGTAAAATCATTCTTATGTGGATGTAAGGCTTTCCTTAGTGTTTCTATGTAAACTCCAGAGTTACTTTGACTTTGTTTGTCTCCATTTAGCTGCAGAGAAGTCAGTTTCATTTAACAGTATGCCCAATACCTACAACAATTACTGGCTCATAGAAATATATATTTAATATATATTTGCTAATCATTAAATGAACAGAAGCATGTCAGAGAATGTTTCTTAGGTAACAGAGTTTACATCTGACTGGTACAGATTTGAAGTTAAACATTATTTTAATTGGAGCCATCCAATGCAGTTCAACCTGCTGATCAGTGTCCTCCCCTGTAACACGGCACTACAACCAGACTTTCAAGTACCTCCTATCAGTTATCATTAACAGGGAGTCTTTGGAAGCTTCTATTTTCCTAATCTATAAAAAAGATGAAGATGATAGAGGCATGGTTTGCTTAGCACTAAAGCTGTTACTTGACCAATGTTCTGGAACCAAGGTGAGCTGTAGGCTTGCCTGTGGGGATACCTAGTTGCAGTTTGCCTCATTGCCTCTTAGACATTGGAGTAAACATTATTCTCTAGCTAACTAGAAAGGTTGCAAAAGGCTAAATATCTTCCTACGTGTGAAGGGAAAACCAACTGTCCATGCTATCCCCAATCCTGGAGCCAGAACTGAACTTTGAGAGTAGCTGGAATTTGAACCATGAGTGAATTTTCCCTATGATAGGTGTGCCTTTGTTGTGATGCATTGAAGAGGCTCATAGACTTTGTCTATCATCAGGAAACATCTACTGTTATTTAGGATTGACTAGGGGATTCCCTGGTGGCTCAGTTGGTAAAAAATCTGCCTGCAATTAAGGAGACTTCCTATAATTCAGGATACTGCCTGCAATGCAGGAGACCGGAGTTCGATCTCTGGGTCAGGAAGATCCCCTAGAGGAGGAAATGGCAACCCACTCCAGTATTCTTGCCTGGGAAATCCCATGGACAGAGGAGTCTGGTGGCCTATAGTCCAAGGGGTTGCAAAGAGTCAAACATGACTTAACAACTAAACCATTACCACCAGGATACAAACCAGTGTGCAAACCTTTTTTTTATTCTTTATCACACAAACTTCTCACAAGTACTAAAAGTCCCTTTCCTTTTATTTCTTTCCTCTTTCCTACTCCTTTCTCTACTTAATCCTATTGCAATCTCCGGTGCTCCATCTGTTAAGCCCTATTTCACGTTGATCCATGTATTTCTGAAAAGAGAGAACATAAGAGATAAAGAAACACTTTGTCTCACTATTATTCATTAGTTCTCATAGAAAGCTTCTGTGAATTATTGAGATTAAATACCCTCCCCACCAGGGGTGAGGCTCGAGTGGGACCAAAGCCTGAAGCAGGAAGAGACCTGTGGATACCATCTCCTGTCTTTTAGACTGGTTAACTGAAATTGTCTTCATGCTCTAATAGTACTTTGTCACTGGCAAATGCCATTTGGTATCACTTCTGATCTCCTCAGATCTTAGTGACTGCTCAAATTTCATGCTGTGTGGAACTTAAAGATAATTTCACCTCTGTGTTTTTAAATATGACTCTCATAGAGGCAGTTATTCTTTAGCTAAATTTACCCACCAGCACATTAATTACTTATGACTGTCTTAACAGGGATATGTTACTAACAGTAAACAGTGGGTCATCAGGACAAGTGGGACACTGAACAGATCGATACTGGAGTTCTCAGGAGCATGCAGCGAGAGGGGGGCCCTGGCAGACTTCTGGGAGCCACTAACATCACTATGTCACATTTGTCTTCCCTTGGGAAGCAGATGAGATGAACTGCCTGACAGCATTGTCATTATTCTTAAATGAGTGATTGCATAGATCTATGTGGTAGGCTCTTTGCAGGAAAGAACCAGGATACCAGAGTAAATGTTTAAGAAATGAGGTACCCAGAAACTGAGTTCTCAGGAGTTTACTGGCTTTCTCAGAGGAGGAAAATTATTCAAATATGGGATGTTCTTTCAGATATTTGATTTAAGTTAAACTTTCTTTAGTGTTACTGTGTAAACTCCAAAAATATTATTTATCTTTTGTCTTTAAAAAGATAGACAACAGGTACATGTATGAAGGACACTGTTGGTTTCTATCTAGCTTTCATTCTTTCTTCTTCCTGAGTGAACCCTTTATAAAAAATCATTTCCTCAATTCACCGACTCTTACTCTCTCCACACTCATCTCACTTCAGCCACACAGGACTTCTTTCTACCCCTTGAGCTTACCAAGTGAGGGCCTTTGCTGTTTCCTCGACCTAGAATATTCTTCCTGGAGATCACTCGTACCTGGTTCTTTCCTTTCCCTCAGATATCAGCTTAAATATTACCTCTCATTTAAGAGGCACCTTTCTCTGATGTTTCCATCTGTAAAAGTTTCCCAGTCTTCCTCTATCACATCACATGCTTTATTTTCTTAACAGTATTTACCACAATCTGACTTCTCATCTAACTTATTGACTTTCTCCTTCCCCTAGAATGCATGTTTGCTGAGAGCAGGAAGCTAGTCTGCTTATTTCATTGCTATATTTCCAGCACCTAGAACTGTGTCTGACA
Organism: Bos javanicus; assembly: GCF_032452875.1. Taxonomy (NCBI): domain Eukaryota; kingdom Metazoa; phylum Chordata; class Mammalia; order Artiodactyla; family Bovidae; genus Bos; species Bos javanicus. Next base: position 55,920,929 of record NC_083868.1, on the reverse strand, counting down.
CATAGTAGGTACTCAGTAAACAATCACTGAACACATGAATAGGTAAATAAATTCTGAATGGTCCCAACTTTTTTTCCTATATTCATAATTGATAAAGAAAAATAACATTGCTTCTTTGAGTCACAACCTCAAGTTTCTCCAGGAAATCATTCAGTAAACAACATATTCCTTAAGGACAAGGACTGTGCCATTGCTCTATCAGGTCATAAAAAAAAAAAAAAAATCATTTCCAAATATCTACCTCTTCCTCAACCAGCCATGTACCTCTGCAAAAGCTGATCACCACTGCAGCTTTAGTAGAGGACTCATTGGATTCAGGATAGTGATTCTTTGAAGAATGTTTCATGAATCAACCTTGGCTAGTGAACTATTATTAGGGGAATTCTTCTAGGAGGATCTGGAAAGAGTTTTCCTCACTTGTAAGAGAATTCCACAGAAGAAAAACTCTCTCTGAATATTGTCATGTCTGGATATTTTCCTGAAACTGTTGGTTGCCCTACTATTCTATGTCTAAGGATGGAGCCAACTCTTCTGTTGGATCGTTGAGGGTGGCTGAAATGAGAAGAAGAAAGAACTTAGGCTCCCAACTGCTGGATTAACCAGTCTCAAAATCAAATCCAAAAAAAAAAAAAAATCAAATTCAACTGTTGTAAGATACTTTAAAATCCAAGCATTTGGACATTTATTGAGTTCTTTATTTCCTCGGCTATTTATGCAAGAAAAATAAGAAATGTTTTGCTTCTATAGCATTCTTTGTGCTTTCTTTCTTTTAAAATAAATATGCCTTGCAAAATAAATATTTCTTGAATTGAACCAATAAAGATTTGGGAAAATATATCAGGGATATATTAGAGTCTGAATGTTATTAAAATTGACATAAGGAACACATTGTAACTTCTTGTCTTACATCAAATAATACCTATATATTCCACTGCTAATAAGCTTCAGAACATTTAAGGCCTGGGTTAATGGGATTCCCTGATGGCTTAGATGGTAAAGCGTCTGCCTGAAATGCAGGAGACCCTGGTTTGATCCCTGGGTTAGGAAGATCCCCTGGAGAAGGAAATGGCAACCCACTCCAGTACTCTTGCCTAGAAAATTCCATGGATGGAGGAGCCTGGTGGGCTACAGTCCATGGGGTCGCAAAGAGTCAGACACGACTAAGTGATTCCCTTCCCTTCCCTACTCTCTTCCCTGACCCACACTTATGTCTTGTTTCTCTGACTCTCTTACTTTGTTGACATGGTGGTGGTTTAGTCGCTAAGTCGTGTCCGACTCTTGCAACCCCATGGACTGTAGCCTGCCAGCCTCCTCTGCCCATGGGATTCTCCAGGCAAGAATACTGGAATGGGTTGCCATTTCCTTCTCCAGGGGATCTTCCCAACCCAGGAATTGAACCTGGGTCTCTTGCATTGCAGGCAGATTCTTTACCAACTGAGCTATGAGGGAAGCACTTGTTGACATAGCATCTTCGTCTTTTACTCTTCCACTCACTTTCTATGAAATCCAAGTAGGTTATCTCCCCTATTTCATCTTTGAATTTATTTTTGAAATTACTATTCTTTAAAATAGCAGTCATTTCTCTGTTTGAATATAATTATAAAATATTCAAAATATTATTACAAAAGACAATTCTTCATGAAAATATTCTGATATAACTAAAAATTTTAAAGATCTAAACTATGTATAGTATTTCTGTTGCTCAAAATAGTATGTATCCATAGATTTAGTATTATTTTATAGAAAATGTAAGATGCTCTAAATTTTGAAATTAATATTTTCAAAGAGTAGTAAATATCTTGGCCAGATTATAGTTAAGTATAGTTTTAATTTCTATTCCCTAGCAACTGATAGAAAATAATTATAAAAATTTTGATATATTTTAAATGATTGCTTTTACTAGGGATGCTAGTAGAAGTTTAAGGATGGTAAAATATCAGATTTTTTCTCAAGTTCTCATTTATGATACATTTTTTCCATCTTATGCATTTTTATTCTGAAGAATTTCATTTAAAAATGTCACTTTAAATTCTGTAATATTTTATCTTCCACACAAAATTCTACTTAAAAAAATCATTTTACTACCTGAAGAATGTTTAAGGTAATTGAAAAGGAAGCTGGAACAGCATAATACCCTTAAAAAATCATATTTTTGTCAGACTCAAGTGTATTTTGGCATTGAAGAATTTTGTAGTTTTATTTTAAACGTATACATACATGTATGGAAAACAGTCCATGTTGCTTGAGCAGTTTCAAAATGAGTTGCCTCCTTTAGTGATTATGTGTTTTTCTCCTCCCCTTCTCTTTTAAAAAAGTGCTTAAATTATACTTCTTGGAAAGCTACCCTGTGCTCAATTTAAATGAGTTCTATAGTCAATCAAGTTGGAAAAATGTCACATACTATTCCCTCTTCATATTAATAATGCACGCCATCATATGAAGAAGTTTGGGGATCCCAGTAGTAAAGACATTTGTTTCATCCAGCCTTTAATCACGGGACCATTTCTTTCTGTCACAGCTCTGAACATGCTTTGAAACTAAGGTATCATTTAACACACTTTAGGAGGTATCATTCTAAATAAGTCTTCTGTCAATCCAAAGAGTCAGTGGAGCTTCCCTGGTTGAGAAAACATAATTTGTGTAGCCCTTGAATTGGTTTAAATTTTAAAAATGTTTTAATTGGGGATTGCTGTCTCATGTTGTCATGGGAATCCTTGTTGACAAAGCAGCACCGCAGTGCCACAGTTGATATCCCAGCCCCGGAAATTCTGAACTTGATTGGTTATGGCATTCTTTTAACACAGTTTGCTAATTTCCTGATTGCATTCCTTGTTATTGACTTCATATGGTAGGGAAGCATGAGGTCTGCATTATCTTTTCACCTATGGCAATTTTTTTGCTGGATGTTTAATACATAGGAGTAGAGAATTGGCCACATGATTAGTATAAACTGAATGGTAACGATAATTTCAACAAAGCCAAGGGAATTTCCCCCTCCCATGCCAGAGGTCATTTTAAAGCTTTTTTTCCCCCTCGCATTGTTACACATAAAACATTCTAAGGTTGACCGGAGATAGGAAATAAAGAACACAGAGCCACATGTTGACCTTCCTGCAGCCTTGAGATTCTGAAGATGTGTTGTGTGTTCACATGGGCTGTCATCGCATGATCTATTGCTTGATAAAGAAAGAGTCTCTGTTCTCTGACCCCAATTCCTTCAAGCCTAGAAAAATACTTCACATTAGAAATTTTAAATCGACTTCTCAAGTTACCATTAACTTGCCCTGTTAATTTGGGAAATATTTCTCATGTATTTTAAAGAAAATACTTAGATGTTTCTGTTTCTTTTTTCCCATACAAAATATATGATTAATTTTGTTACTTTATGTTTCTAATACTTTTCTGATGTTGTGCTTCCCTTGAGAGAATTTTTCTTTTTAAGATTCAGATTCAGTAAGAGATATTGTTAATGAGTTTTTTAAATTAAAATCACTGTGTGGCTGAAATCAGAGAAATTTTATAGAGATACATAGATAACTAAAGGAGCATTTTCTATTAGGATGCTAGGTGTCTGATTTTTAGAGGTATGTTTTGAAGTGAATCCTGTCAAAATATAAGGTGTACTCCAGAGATTTAGTTTTCTGTTTTAACCTTTTCATGACATTTTATGATTACATTTAAAGGCATAGAAAAAAGAGAGAAAATTGAATTTAAAGAGAGAATTTTACCTTCATCCTTTCATAAATTTGAAAATATAATTATTTACTTGTTCACTTATTCATTGATTCACTGATTTATGCACATTTATGAGGACTTGACTTTCTCAAATAAACTTCCAATGTAATTGGATAGATCTATTACCTGTCTTGTGCCTCCTGGTCCTGGGACTGAGTCAGTCATTTCTGCCCTCAAATTTTTATTCCTGTTATTGTCTTGGGCTATAAGGCCTTCCTTTCTGCTCTGCTTGTTTAAACTTTATGCAAGATCCAAAGAGCAGTTCCAATCCCATCTCCTTAGGAATTCTTCTCTGTCTCACTTAAGCAATTATTTAATAATCTTTCATCTGAACTCCCACAGCACTTCCAAAATGAGCCATATAATTTAGTACTTAATTATATATAGTCTCATATCATTTATCTATAAGAGATTTGTCTTCCTTGTTTCATCTTTATACTGTATGGTCATAAATGCCAGGATTCCTGTTCTTTAGTATCCTTCACAGCACTGAGAACACACTAGATGTCCAATCAATGAATGGTCATCAATTACTGATCATTTTAATTTGTTTGGAGATACAGTTCAGTTTAAGGAAAGGACTATGGTATCAGACTATCCAAACTAAAATCTTACCTATCATTTACTGGCTGTACTTTTGGCAAATTGCCAAAATAAATTTCTTCATCTGTTAAGTAAGAGTGAAAACAGAGTTCCTGCACACATCACACAGGTTGATTATGAAAATTAAGTGACACAGAGCATGTAAAATATATGCATGGTAGTGCCGGGAACCCAATAAAATTCAATGAACATCAGTAGTGGTATTATTAAGGCACCTAAATCAATACTCTCCTTTTTCATCTGAAATGTATTGCTGGAAAGAGGATTACTACACAAGAATCAGAACTGGGGCTGGGTAGATAAGGTAGGGAAATGGAAACTCTGTTATCCTATTAAATCTCTTGCACATCTAATCCTGTTTTTTAAACTTTTTCTTAATTTTTAATTGAAGTATAGTTGATTTACAATGCTGTGTTTCAGGTGTAGAGCAAAGTGATTCAGAGATCTAATCCTCTCTTGATGTCTGTTTCTCAGAGGACCCAAATTAACATACCTGTCTAACTGGTTGTTTTAAAAAATATTGTTTACTTCTATCTACATATCACATACGTATAGGTTTCTGTACCTCTGTTTGAAAAAATGAAAGTGTGAAAGTGTTAGCTAACTCTTTGTGACTCCATGACTGTAGCCCCCCAGGCTCCTCTGTCCACGGAATTCTCCAGGCAAGAATACTGGAGTGGGTAGCCATTCCCTTCTTTAGGGGATCTTCCCTCCCCAGGGATCCCTTCTCCAGGGGTCTCCTGCATTGCTGGCAGATTCTTTACTGTCTGAGCTACTAGAGAAGCCCTACACCTCTGTTTTCTTCTATGATTTTGATTCAGAACATTCTGTTATTTATATCTTTGTTAGCCATTTTGTAATAAGAGATTTCAGTCAGATTCCCCTTCATGGGACTGAAGAATACATAATTAAAATTAATAGACTGAAGATCCTATTGTAAAAAAGTAATAGTTTTTTCCTTTTTCATGGGAAACAAATGGACTAAGAAACATTAAAGCACAGCAAGATTTTATGTCTCTTGTTACTCAGCAAGAGAATAGGACACGTGATTCTCCCAAAACTCCTGTGAGCAGCACATCATTGTCCAGAAATTCTGCTTCTTTAGAGCTTAATATTTTTACCAGAGAGTGGAGAGGAGCTGCCCTGTCATGTTAGCTGAGGTTTGGGTGTCACATGGAACTCACCTCACATGAAGGGAGAGCCATGGCTGGATATCACCTAAGACTCATGGCTTCTGCTGTTGGGAGGTTAAAAAAAAGAACAAGAGGGAAGTTGACCTCTTCTCTTTGAAGCATCTGCCCTTCATGCACAGGAGCTTGTCTGTGAGTGCACCATTGTGTCCAAACAAGCTTATCAACTTAGGGATCTTGTCACCTTCAGTTGAAGGCTGGAAGCAATGCAAGTGTTTGGGTAGGAAACCAAGGAATAAGAGAAAAATCTTCAGGTCTTTGTCCCTGGATAGCTTAAAACCTTTATTTGGTGACATTAAAAAATCACAGCAAATGCCTAGCCCAGATGGGGGAGTTGTTATTCACTTTAGCAAGGTTCTATGACACCTTGATCTATTTCATTTTTTTAAAAAAATGAGGCCCTCACCTCAATCAGCAACCTTGTAAATACTACTCTTGAATATGCACACCACCTGTTAGACGGTTAGGAGTTTTGGAAGAAGATTGTATGGTTATAACTGCATAAATAATATCACTATGCTGCTTTAGAAATGGAAAGAGTAGATAGAGTTCTCTCAAATGGTTTTGATAAGTTTGTTTACTGTGTCCTTTTTGAAGCATTGGCTTTACTTATCCATGAACCATCCACAGAAGAGGTTGGTTGAGGTTGAATAATGTATCTATTTTTACAATTCTGTGAAAAATATGTAATAAAAATTCTTTGATAATGTGGCAGTTAAGAAGTCTAGGAAGAAAGTACATGGGTATTTTTTTTTTGGTTGCCAATAACTAATAATGATAATGTACTTTAAAGAAAGTGAAGTCGCTCAACTTTAAACCTTCCTTTAAATGATGAGCTGTGTACTTCTTAAAGTAAGCCTGAATGAGATGAAGTAATGAGTAAAATAAAAGTCTATTTTCACAACCTTAATTGATTCTGGGTGCATGTGTGTGTGCAAGGTACAAAATGCTGGTTTGTGTGGCTTATCTCTACCTCAAGGTTTCTTTGTGAATTAAAGAATGATACTTAAATAACTGAATTATCTGAATTTCAACAGTTTGTTCAAAAATAGCTGCAGTATCAAGAGAATATGCACACTTAACTTTGAGAGAACTGCAGATTTATTTTTCTATGCAATGTTTTCCATGAAGCTGTTCAACAAATGTTTGTCAACTGCCCAACATTAAAAAAATTTTTTGAAGGCATAAAACAACTCAGTCATTCCTGTGCTCACATATCTTTGTTTTTTCATTTTACGATTCTTTCATTTTGCTATACTAAAATCTCTATCTGGCATTGGCACATGCTTTCCTGCGAATTTCTGCAGATGGCACACTGATATTCCTATAGAATTAGAGAATGAAGAGAGATCTTATCTAGTTTTCAAGTATGGCTTCTACCTGCCAGCATTAATATCACCTGGGCAATATTGGAGATGCAAATTCACAGGCCCTACCCCAGACCCAGAAAATCCGAGAGTTTGAAAAGTGAGCACAACAGTTGATGTTTTAACAAGTTCTCTGGATAATTCTGAGGCACACTGAAGTTCAGGAACCAATGATAATATCCAATCCTTTCATTTTACAATTAACAAAATTAAGACTGAGACTACCTCAGCTCCTTTATTCTGCGTTCTCTCCAGCTTTCATATCACATGTAGCTTTAGTTACTACCTACATGCAGTTGGCTTCCAAATTGTAACATCTTTGACCTTTTTTCCTAAGACCCATAGCCAACTTCTTTACTTGGTTTGAGTGTTGGTTTGAGTGTTGCAGGTACCTCAGATTTACAGGTACAAAGCCTCTATCTTCTCCAGTGTTACACATCTCAGCAAATGTGCATTCTTTTGCACAGCTGTTCAAACTGGAAGCCTGAGAATCCTTTTTCTCACCTCTCCCTCATCCTCCTTTATTTAATTCATCAAAATGTCAGTTCTACTTCTGAAATAGCTCAAAATAATTCTCTCTCCATCTCTACTGCTACAAGCCCAGTGGAAGTCATCATTATTCTCTTTTACTTCCTTCACCCCTTGTTCCTCTTTTGACCCTTCTGGTGCTTTCTATCAAGAGGACCTAAAGCAATTTTTGAAAACTGGTCTTGTCAGTTCTGTTTAATAACTTTACATTGATCAGTTCAGTTCAGTTCAGTCACTCAGTCGTGTCCGACTCTTTGTGACCTCATGAATTGCAGCACCCCAGGCCTCCCTGTCCATCACCAACTCCCAGAGTTCACCCAAACTAATGTCCATTGAGTCGGTGATGCCATCCAGCCATCTCATCCTCTGTTGTCCCCTTCTCCTCCTGCCCCCAATCCCTCCCAGTATCAGGGTCTTTTCCAATGAGTCAACTCTTCACATGAAGTGGCCTAAGTATTGGAGTTTCAGCTTTAGCATCAGTCCTTCCAATGAACACCCAGGACTGGTCTCCTTTAGAATGGACTGGCTGGATCTCCTTGCAGTCTAAGGGACTCGCAAGAGTCTTCTCCAGCACCACAGCTCAAAAGCATCAGTTCTTCGGTGCTCAGCTTTCTTCAAAGTCCAACTCTTACATCCATACATGACCACTGGAAAAACCATAGCCTTGACTAGATGGACCTTTGTTGGCACAGTAATATCTCTGCTTTTTAATATGCTATCTAGGTTGGTCATAACTTTCCTTCCAAGGAGTGTCTTTTAATTTCATGGCTAAAATCACCATCTGCAGTGATTTTGGAGCCCAGAAAAATAGTCAGCCACTGTTTCCACTGTTTCCCCATCTATTTGCCGTGAAGTAATGGGACCAGATGCCATGATCTTAGTTTTCTGACTGTTGAGCTTTAAGCCAACTTTTTCACTCTCCTCTTTCTCTTTCATCAAGAGGCTTTTGAGTTCCTCTTCACTTTCTGCCATAAGGGTGGTGTCATCTGCATATCTGAGATTATTGATATTTCTCCCAGCAATTTTGATTCCAGCTTGTGTTTCTTCCAGTCCAGCGTTTCTCATGATGTACTCTGCATAGAAGTTAAATAAGCAGGGTGACAATATACAGCCTTGACGTGCTCCTTTTCCTATTTGGAACCAGTCTGTTGTTCCATGTCCAGTTCTAACTGTTGCTTCCTGACCTGCATATAGGTTTCTCAAGAGGCAGGTCAGGTGGTCTGGTATTCCCATCTCTTACATTGTACTTAGGGTAAAATCCCGTTTTTCAGATTGCTTATGGAGAGACAGAGGTTCGGTGTCTCTGCCTAATCCATCTCCCAGTGTTTTCCTCTTATTTCCTAAATAGCAGGCAGTTTTCAGGGCTTTGACAAGTATCGTTCTTTCTGCTTTGAAAACTTTACTCTGTACTCTCTACTCAGCCTCTTCCTACCTTCCAATATCAGTTGAAATCTGTGGTCTCAATCCTTGCTTCAAATTATAATCACTTAGGTGAGATTTAAATAAATGATGCTCAGTTCAGTTCAGTCACTCAGTCCTGTCCGACTCTTTGTGATCCCATGGACTGCAGCACACCAGGCTTTCTTGTTCATCACCAATTCCTGGAGTTAACTCAGACTCATGTCCATTGAGTCGGTGATGTCATCCAACCATCTCATCCTCTATTATGCCCTTCTCCTCCTGCCTTCAATCTTTCCCAGCATCAGGGTTTTTTCCAGTGAGTTAGTTCTTCGCATCAGATGGCCAAACTATTAGAGCTTCAGCTTCAGCATCAGTCCTTCCAACGAATATTCAAGATTAATCTCCTTTAGGATTGACTGGTTTGATCTCCTTGCAGTCCAAGGGACTCTCAAGAGTCTTCTCCAACACCAGAGTTCAAAAGCATCAATTCTTTGGCGCTCAGCTTTCTTTACAGTCTAACTCTCACTTCCATACACGACTACTGGAAAAAGCATAGCTTTGACTAGATGGACCTTTGTTGCAAAGTAATGTCTCTGCTTTTTAATATGTTGTGTAGGATGGTCAAAACTTTTCTTCCAAGGTGCAAGTGTCTTTTAATTTCATGGCTGCAGTCACCATCTGCAGTGATTTTGGAGACCCCAAAAATAAAGTCTCTCACTGTTTCTATTGTTTCTCCATCTATTTGCCATGAAATGATGGGCTCAGATGCCATGATCTTAGTTTTCTGAATGTTGAGTTTTAAGCCAACTTTTTCATTCTCCTCTTTCACTTTCATCAAAAGGCTCTTACTTCTTCTTTGCTTTCTGCTATAAAGGTGGTATCATCTGAGTACTGAGGTTAGATGATGCTACCTGAATCTCATTCTTAGATTCAGTTCCTTTGATCTGGTACATGGTCAAGCAGTCATTGCTTTTAAACCTTCTTCAGGTGATTCTAATGTGCAAAATTTAGAACTACTGGCCTAAATATCACTTCCATAGAGAAACCTTCCCTGATTTACCACTTCCTGTTTGAATTCCTAATTGACTAGTATTTATTTATTTATTTATTTAATTTTATTTTATTTTTAAACTTTACAATATTGTATTAGTTTTGCCAAATATCAAAATGAATCCGCCACAGGTATACCCGCGTTCCCCATCCTGAACCCTCTTCCCTCCTCCCTACCCTACCCTCCCTCTGGGTCGTCCCAGTGCACCAGCCCCAAGCATCCAGTACTGTGCATCCATCCTGGACTGGCGACTCGTTTCATACATGATATTACACATGTTTCAATGCTATTCTTCCAAATCTCCCCACCCTCTCCCTCTCCTACAGAGTCCATAAGACTGATCTATACATCAGTGTCTCTTGCACATTATGTGATTATATTCAGTACTTGTCAGTCAAGCTCAATTGTAAGCTTCGTGAGGGCAGAGGCTCTGTCTCTTTGGTTCATCTGTGTTTCCAGCACTAAATAGTATGTAGGTTAAGATTGGTCCATAAATTATTGGTGAATAAGTCAATAAATTAATTTGGAAGGTTTTAAAGCTAGCTTGTGGTGGAACCCAGTCTAAACCCAACCTGCCCTGACTTCTGCTTCTATAGTTTTAGAATGCAGAGGATCAAGTAGTTCTTTGAATCTAATATGCCCAAACGGAGAAAATTCTAATCTGAAACCACTACCTCCTCTGGTGGAAGACAACGTGAGCTGTTAGTTGTACTCCTCTTAATAGCAGCTCCACACCACATGGCTCTGTTTTGCTTCATTTCTGAGCCCTAAAATCCAGATTGGTCCTAATGTCTCTTGAGGATATCCAGGACTGTCCTAATAAAAGATGTACTATTGAATTTTTATGAGACTTATATATGCTTTGACATGAATTTCAATTTAAATCTTGTGATATAAAGAGCTATCAGGAAATAGTAGCTCTTTGGCAAAGAGGTGGTATTAGAAGATTTAGATAGTTCATGTACTATTTTCCTCTTTAATATGCCACCTGACATTCTATTTTATTTTATTAATATGTGGCTGCAACCAAAGGGGAAAAGAACATTCAGAGAGTTAGACAATGCTCCTCTGGAAAGGTCAAATTCACACTTTTGAATAATAGCCCGCTTTTCCCCCAAATTACATTTCCAGTAGGCAATAGTGGGTTTGACTGATAAGCACTAACTGTGGATATTGATTATTATTCAAGGGCTCTTGTTTTTGTTTTTTTTGTTGTTTTTTTACTGAGAAAGGAGTCTAAGCTCAGTGACAAGCTCCAGGCTACACGGTCAGTTTCTGTTGTATAGATATCCTTACCTCATATTATTTATTCATCTATCTGGGTTGTTGTTCTTAAATCAGATTCACAAAATTTCCAGGATAGTCTTGACTTTAGACACCATACCTTATAGTATCACCAACTCAACAGACATGTAAACTCAACAGCAAACTCTGGGAGATAGTGGAGGAAGGAGGAGCCCAGTGTGCTGCAGTCCATGGGACTGCAAAGAGTTGGGCCTGACTTAGCAGCTGAACAGCAACACCTTACTCATGTTTGAAAACATCAAAACAGCACAGGAATCCCTCGGATTTAGCAATATTAGTGGAATGACTCAAGTCAGAGGTTGAAGAGGAATAAAAGTTAACAAAAACATACAGGAGTTTTTCTGTGCTTTAATAATCTCCCTTTCTTCGAAATGGCAACCCACTCCAGTATTTCTGCCTAGAGAATTCCATGGACAGAGGAACCTGATGGGCTACCGTCCAGGGAGTCACAAAGAATCGGACACGACTGAGTGACTAACACAACACGACAACTCTCTTTGAAAACCTCCCTGATGTTAATGCTAGGGCAATTGTGTTTGCCAGAGCAAGGAAAGGCTGAGTCATTGATTCAAGGTGATAGCAATGACAAGTATTTCCAAGTGTAATTGAAGGCATTTACTTGCCTACATTGCTAGCATTCTTTGAAGTGTATTCAAAAGAAATTATATTTCATATTAATGTCAAAATGAATGTAAAAGTCAAGAAGATGTGTACTTTTAAGGCAACTGTGTAAAAGGAATAGCTCATTTAAAAAAACCAGTAATCACAAGTGATGTGCACATTTTAGAAGTGAGATATATCAATATATTGCTAGCATTGGGAATTTGATATGCTTTTGAATACTCAAATAAAGAAAAATCTATTTTAGGCATTATGAACTTACAGGTAGAAGAAGGGAGATCTTGTTTTCTTTGTAAATTCAAAGATGGTTTTCTTACTTTTAAGGAAATAATCTTTTAAATAAATATGTTCTAAAATTACATTTTAATGAGAGTTTGAGAACAGACTAGGTGAGTGGAAAGACTCTATAGAGCAGAGATAGCTAAGAAGATATAAAGATGTTTGGTATGTGAACATTAGGATTTGAAACACATGCAAAGGAATTACATGGATTCATTGTCTCATTGTTATGTATAAATGCTATGATATAAAGTTGTTTTCCCTAAATAATAACTTTTGAACATCAGAAACAAAACATGTATCACTAAAATGTTTGTAATCAAAGTGAAAAAGTACAGACTTGCCATTTTTTTTTTTTTAGGAGAAAAAGCAATATATAAAATTTTAAAAAGCAGACTACAATTTTTATTAAATCTGTTAAGAAGAAATGGCAATCCACTCCAGTATTCTTGCCTGGAGAATCCCATGGACAGAGGAGCCTGGCAGGCTGTAGTCCATGGGGTTGCAAAGAGTTGGACATGACTGAAATGACTTAGCAGAGCACAGTACATTAAGATATTATCATTTTATAGTAGTGGAAAAACTAACATGACAATCTAATTTTAAGTGATTATTTTATTGAATTATGCATTGCATTTCATATAATTTTATTTTTTCAAAAAATGTTTTAGTCATGTGATTGACCCAATTTTATTTTATTATGTGATCTTAAATATTAATTTAGATATGGAAAATATTTTTAACATGTCTCAAATTTTGTCATGAAACATAGGTAGTAAATAACATGTGATAATTTTCTATTTTGACTCCCTTTCTGCATTATAGTAACTGAATTTCTTCACATTGGAAGTAAGTCTTCTAACTGAAAGAACTTGTTTATCAGCTCTAGGAAATAGTTGTGCTCAGTCACATCTGACTCTTTGTGACCCCATGGATTCCTGCCAAGCTCCTCTGTCCATGGGATTTTCCAGGCAAGAGTACTGGAGTGGATTGCCATGTCCTCCTCCAAGGGATCTTCCCAATCTAGGGATTTAATCTGCATCTCCTGTATCTCCTGCATTGGCAGGCAGAATTCTTCACCTCTGAGTCACCTGGGAAATAGTTATAGAGTTAGGATTTTCAGGCCTTGGTGTCTAGAGTTGCTTCTTAAGGACTAAGTATTGTGTTAAATGTTGAGCCCTCCGGAAATGTCCAGAAAACAGTCCCTTCTGTGGAGATCTCCTCTCATAAAGAAGTTAGTCACAAACACAATTAACCTCATAATTAAGTCAAGTGGTAGGTACAAATAAGCAATAAAGAAAAAACTTTGGGGACAAATACACAAGTAAGGTTAATTCTGATTGAGTCCCAGGCATCTGACTGAAAAAAATATTCTTTCTGTTCCCATGTTGTCTGTACTATGTATTACTCATAGCAGGTGTTCCATTGTTAGGCTGATGTCAAGTCAGTGAAGGCTCTTTAACTATCTGGTTGGGGAGTTGTGATGGAGGAGGCCTCTCGACTGTTTTTGAGATTGGTACCTGCTAGTCAGTTTCCGGAGGAGGCAATGGCACCCCACTCCAGTACTCTTGCCTGGAAAATCCCATGGATGGAGGAGCCTGGTAGGCTGCAGTCCATGGGGTCGCTAGGAGTCGGACACTACTGAGAGATTCACTTTCACTTTTCACTTTCATGCACTGGAGAAGGAAATGGCAATCCACTCCAGTGTTCTTGTCTGGAGAATCCCAGGGGATTCTCCTGGTGGGCTTCCGTCTATGGGGTCGCACAAAGTCGGACACGACTGAAGCGACTTAGCAGCAGCAGCCGCAGCAGCCATAGTTTCATTCGGCTGACTGTATCTTAAAACAGGAATTAAGCTTCAGCATTCACTTCAAGCTTAAAAATTTTAAATGAAGCTTTTACCTAATATTTTTCATCAACAGAGTAGGTAGATCTTGAAATGATGTCATCTGGGAGGAACTGGGAAAATATATAAAATACTTTCAAAAATATATTAAATACCTCAAAAATATATTAAGTACATTTCTCCTATACTTAAAACTCTATGACTGAAGGTTAATTTCTTTGTTAAACTCTCAATTCCTTTTGAATACAACTGTCCCTGGGAATGATCACACATCATTCTGCTATAACATCTGGTTGTGAATCAATAGGCTCCTTTTCAGACCGAAGTTCTGTTCATACAAAGACAGTTATGTCCAGGGAAGCTGCAAACATTCATGGAAGTTAGGGTCATCCAGGTCTATTGTTGTGAGACATTGAGAGACAGTCAAAAGAGGGGAGCAGGGTTTTGAAAAAGAGAATAGAGGAGCCATATTTGCCAAACTTGACTAGGAATTGTCCTAACTGTGAGATGGTGCCACATGTTATGATTGTTTGATAAACCTAGTCACTGCATTCTACAAACCTAAGTCCTTCTAATTACCTTTTTAGCTTGGGGCTTCCCTGGTGGCTCAGACCGTAAAGAATCTGCCTGCAATGTGGGAGACCTGGGTTCCATCCCTGAGTTGGGAAGATCTCCTGTGGGAGGGCACGGCCAGCCACTCCAATAGTCTTGCCTGGAGAATCCCCAGGGACAGAGGAGCCTGGTGAGCTACAGTCCATGGGGTTGGAAAGAATCTGACATGACTGAGTGACTAAGCCCAAGCACATAAGGTTGAATTTAACTTAATTGAAATTAAAATTACTGAAATTGAAATCAGTTGGAGATTCTTCAGTTCAGAGGCAGGTCAGGATCCTTCCTGAAGGTTGGCCTCTGAAATTGTACCCAGACAGCAGTGATGCTGGTTAATAACAAATGATGGGTTGAGCATTCATAGTCTCACTGGAGGGGTCACATTATATAGAATAAGGTGATGCCCCCAAAGAACAAAGGTATAAACTATTTAAAATAGCCCACTTTTCCTATTTTATCCTTTCTTATTACAGATGGTAATTCATACTTTATTTGATACTGAGGATAAATAACAAAATTTATGTAAGCTCATTGTGCTGAGTGTGTGTGCTCAGTCACTCAGTCATGTCCAACTCTTTGCGACCCCATGGACTGAAACAGATGTAAACAGCATTTATTAAACACCCACCTGTGTGAGGCTTGGAGACAATACCGTCATGCAGTGTCCTATTTGAACCAATTAGGCTCAAATCAAGTGACCTAGACTCTCACATATAGAGTTACCATAACATAGGAACAAAATTTCAAAGCAGAACAAAGTCTGATTCAGACCTTTTAATGACTCTGCAGTATCACTTTTGGAAAGGGATGGAAAAAAATACAAGTGGGACCCAGACCTTGCCTCAACTCCATTCTACCTCTATGTGGGCCAATTACTCTCGGATGGCCATATAAATCCAAGAGGCTATATTATGTCTTCAAGCTCAAACAATCCATGCTTCTCTGTACTTTGGCATCTGTGAGCCATGGTAATGGAGTGGGCATTATCTCTGAGGGAACTTTACCTCTTACTTCATGATAAGCACATTTGGCAAATGAGAAGAATGAACCACTTGCTTTCTTGCCCACATGGAGCTCAGTGTTCACGACCTTTGGGCCTCCTAGAGCCTGCTTTTTCTGCAGAGCCCCTTGGCTGCATATCACAGGGCATGCCATTGCCGTATATGGATAGGTCATTGGGCTGCACGAGTTAACTGGGATTATCAACAACTATAATGTTGGTGTTTTGATCCTCAGCAACTTGGCTTTGAAGCTGAAGGCCAGGGCACAGGCATACTTATGTGTCTTAATTTGGTAATAATAGCATGCTTTTCTGATGACAAAGAATGCTGTGAATATCCAAGTTTATACTATGCATACTGTTGATATTTGATATGACATTAAGTTAAACCATGGCTTGCCCATTTGTCTAAATCTTGTCACTTAAACTCCAAACATTTGTCATGAATGGACTTGGGATGTGGTGGAAAAGTAATTAGGAAGACCTTTTACTTTTCTAGCTCGAGTCATACTTTTGTAGCCTTCTTTGGTATTTTCAGATGATTTTGCTTCTCTTTATTTACCCTTAGTTGTTAGATGAAAATAAATATTCATTTGAGGTCTCTTTGATTTGAAGTTACTGTAGTCATAGACAAATATCACCACATGGATTTTTTAGACCCATAGAATATTACTGCTCAAAGCAATCTTTTTAGCAATCATTTAGCCTAGTTCTTTTATCAAGATGTTTCTCCCTATACCTGGAAAAAAGTGTATAGATTATGGCATCAGAATTGCATTCAAATTCTTGCCTTGCCTAATAGCAACCATGGACAAGTTACTGGACCTCTCTTAGGCTAGGTATCCTTACCTGCAAAAAACGGGGTCAATTAGACCTGTCTTTACAGATCTGTACAGACGTATTATGTATTAATAGTTTAGCTTCAGAATGTTAGCTCTACTTTAACTCTACAATAATATTCTTTGTTTGCATTTTAATTTAATTTTATATTAAAATAATTATATCATGAGACAGTTAAATAAGGTTATATATAAATATATGTATATATATTATATACTTCTTTCCTTTAGTATCACAATTTAAGAGTAACCTTAAGATCAGATATAGGGGTCTATTTATATGGAAAAGGAAACTTATGGGAGAATAAAAGAAAATATGCCTTATTTTAAATTCCCAGAGTGTAGAAATAGGAGTAGTGAAGTAAAGGATGGAGAATGAGTTTTTTAAAAATTCCTGGGGTGGAAATAAGAATGAATTTATATTTTGACTGGAAGTATAATTTAAATAATACTATGAAGGGTAAAGATATAAGATAGACTTAATGACAATAAAAATGAAATCCTTTAATATGAATAGTGTGAAGTGGCTCAGTCGTGTCCGACTCTTTGTGACCCCATGGACTGTAGCCTACCAGGCTTCTCTGTCCACGAGATTTTCCAGGCAAGAGCACTGGAGTGGGTTGCCATTATGAATAGTGTAGGCCTACTCAAATTTTTCATATTCTAAAAAACATGTAGGAGAGGATGAAAGCCCGAACTAAAGTAAAAACAGATTCATCAGACATATTGTCTGGAATTAAGTGAAGAAAGTAAATGGCATGTTTTTTCCCTTTCTGTGTCTTTTTCTGGAATAAAGACATGTAAATTGTCAGATTTAGAAACATGATTTAAAAATTTTAAAACATTAATTAATGTTTCTACTTAAAGTTGCTCAGTCATGTCTGACTCTTCGTGACCACATGGATTGTAGCCCGTCAGGCTCCTCTGTTCATGAAATTCTCCAGACAGGAATACTCTAGTATTAGAGTATTAGAGGTTACTCTAATACTCTAGTATTAGTATTAGAGGTTAGCCTTTTCCTTCTCCAGGGGATCTTCCTGATCCAGGAATTGAGCCTGGGTCTCCTGCATCGCAGGAGGATTCTTTACCATTTGAACCATCAGGAAGGCCCCAGTGTTTCTGCTTAAGACACTATTAATTCATTATATGTTCATTCATTATTCATTAATGTGTGCATTCATTACTGTATTAAACAAATATTTTTGAACATCTATTGGACAATCTTTTATGTGCTGGGAGATAGTGGTGAATAAAACCTGCCAATAACTGTTGTTTGTGTATTAACGACCTAGTAGGGAAGAGAAGGATACTCATTATACACATTTGCACATAGATGTAAAATTATGGGGATCAATGATAAATGCCACATAGACAGGGAAACCTAAAGCAGAGGAGAGATCTTGGGAGCAACACAAAGGAGAGGGCTTCAGTTTTAGGCTGTTGTGTAGGGAAGTCTCATGGTTCATGGACTGTGTGTTCTTGAAGGAAAGCTTAGAGGCCTTCCTTGGAAAAGGCAGAACTAGTAGTGATTCAGTATTCATGAAAAATGAGGTCAAATAGGCAATAGGAACCACATAATTTAGGTCCTGTAAGGCGTTGTAAGGATTTTGGCTTTTACTCAGAATAAACAAATAATTTATAATATTTTAAAGAATGGCAGCAAAGAAAATTAATCCACCTAGTTGTCCCAGAAACCCTTCAGACCTATTACCTTCATCTTTTTCTTCTCGTCTGCTTACCTGATCCAACCATCTACCAAGGGCCAAGCTTCCCTTCTCTATCTGCCCTGACACTGTCTTATTCCAGACCCTCATCATCTGTCATCTGGATGCCAGCATTAACCTCTTAACTCCTTTCTCTGCCTCTGTATCACTATTATCTTGAATCCATCTTTCTCACTGTCAGCTGATGTCTTTCAGAAAACACCGAGCTGTTTGTATTGTGCTGCTGATATATCCTTTGAAGTTTACACTTTTTCTAAAGTCTGACTCTTTACAAGGCTCTTGACAATCCAGGTTAGATGCACATTTCTAGTCTCAATTCTGGTGCTCCTCAGTGTGGCATGCTCCCGAAGTAGGTTCTGAGCTTTCACATTTGTGAAACTGCTTCACATTCCTCTGCCTAGAATGCTTTCATGTTTTGAGTGTATCACACTCTAATTCAACCTTGAGGCCCAGTAACAATTCACCATATTGAGGAATTCCAAGCTCTCCTAGATAGAACCAATGAATCTTTCTTCTAAGTGCTCATTGAACTATTTTTTGTCATAGCATGTCTTACTCTTTAATTTGTTTTTATATATATATCTTTCTGCCAGATAATAAGCTCCTGAAGCATGAAGTCTGTCTTATTTCCCTCTGTATCCAGAGTACTTAAGGGCCATGCCTAGTATTTAGGGAATGCTCAAGAATTTTTAAAATAAATACTATATGAATGGGTATGTGTGGGTAGTTGGATATGATTATGTTAAAGTTATTAATATGATAAAAACTATTAATAGTAAGAAAGGACTATAGGCTGTCTTTATTATCAAAGCTTTGGGAAAATTCATCTGATTAAATATATTGGCCTTAGGGTTTTTTCTTTGATAAATTCAGATGGTTGAATTGGATGGTCTTCAAGATCCCTTACATGTCTAAAACACTACTCATTCATTCATCCATGCATGCATGCATTCATAGTTAGGTGCCTATTATGTGCAAAGTATATGACTTCACCAAATCACAAATCATTCTTTTTATTCTATTTTATGTTTTGACTTAGTTAAATACTATGATGAGACTATAAATAAATGTATGGTATTTCTTTCCAGTCTGTCATAAGCTTATAAGATTAGAACATGTTTAGGTGTAACCTAAATACACAGCATTAAGGGAATTCAAGACAGAAAATGGATACGAGAAATTTAAAATAGCATTTGATGCTGATTGACATCTTAATACCACTAAGACATGGAAAAACTCATGTCATCCTTTCTACATAAGATAAAGGGATTCGGAAGAATGTCTTGTTACTATACATGCTGGAACATATCCATAGAATGCTATATTTCAATATTCCAGAACAAATTCTTTACAATTAAAAGATGAGAAGACACACTTATATCTATACTACTTGAACTGAAATCTTATATAGAGAAAGCAAGGAATGAAATTTATAATAGAATTGACTAACCTGAAAATAATCTCCTGAAATCTGTCAGTAGTTCTCCAAAAGTAGAATTTCTTTTTTAAACAAAGAATCCTGGCCTGAAGATGGCTATTGGCATCAGACAGAGGGGAACAAACTGGAAATATTTTCTAGGGATGAATGGAAGTTACTTTATTTTCAGAGTAAGAAATACTAGTTATAGATAATTCTTCCTTTTCTCCTTCGGCTCTCATTTTAATACTATTTTACTCAGATTTGTCAAATAGAAATATGTTATTATATAATACTTATCAAAAATTATTTGGATCCAAATTAGGTATTTCATAAATCTTTCTTTATATTACTTGGTATCACACTAATGCTAACCAAGGAAATGACCCCTGTATTGTTGGCTATGGAGAATTTGTCACCATGTGGGATTTTCTACAGTGGAAACAGTCATGTATAGAAAATGAGGCAAACTCTTGTATGTACCAGAGCTTTTTGGTTTTCATGCTACAACTTCTTAACTCCAGGTCACAACTTCTTGCATTCTAAAGTAGTCCACAAATATTTCATTACTGAGGAATCCCTATAATTCACATCAACCTTAACTGGACATGGAACAACAGACTGGTTCCAATAGGAAAAGGAGTACGTCAAGGCTGTATATTGTCACCCTGCTTATTGAACTTCTACGCAGAGTACATCATGAGAAATGCTGGACTGGAAGAAGCACAAGCTGGAATCAAGATTGCCAGGAGAAATATCAATAACCTCAGATATGCAGATGACACCACCCTTATGGCAGAAAGTGAAGAGGAACTCAAAAGCCTCTTGATGAACATGAAAGTGGAGAGTGAAAAAGTGGGCGTAAATCTCAACATTCAGAAAACGAAGATCATGGCATCCGGTCCCATCACTTCATGGGAAATAGATGAGGAAACAGTGGAAACAGTGTCAGACTTTATTTTTTTGGGCTCCAAAATCACTGCAGATGGTGACTGCAGCCATGAAATTAAAAGACACTTACTCCTTGGAAGGAAAGTTATGACCAACATAGATAGCATATTTAAAAGCAGAGACATTACTTTGCCAACAAAGGTCCATCTAGTCAAGGCTATGGTTTTTCCTGTGGTCATGTATGGATGTGAGAATTGGACTGTGAAGAAGGCCGAGTGCCGAAGAATTGCTGCTTTTGAACTGTGGTGTTGGAGAAGACTCTTGAGAGTCCCTTGGACTGCAAGGAGATCCAACCAGTCCATTCTGAAGGAGATCAGCCCTGGGATTTCTTTGGAAGGAATGATGCTAAAGCTGAAACTCCAGTACTTTGGCCACCTCATGCGAAGAGTTGACTCATTGGAAAAGACTCTGATGCTGGGAGGAATTGGGGGCAGGAGGAGAAGGGAACGACAGAGGATGAGATGGCTGGATGGCATCACTGACTCAATGGACATGAGTCTGAGTGAATTCCGGGAGTTGGTGATGGACAGGGAGGCCTGGCGTGCTGCGATTCATGGGGTCGCAAAGAGTCGGACACGACTGAGCAACTGAACTGAACTGAACTGATGCTAATCCATGGACTTCCCTGGTAGCTCAGCTGGTAAAGAATCACCTGCAAAGTAGGAGTCCCCAGTTCGATTCCTGGATCGGGAAGCTCCTCTAGAGAAGGTATAGGCTACCTACTCCAGTATACTTGGGCTTTCCTGGTGGCTCAGACAGTAAAGAATCCATCTGCAGTGCGGGAAACTTGGGTTTGATCCCTGGTTTGGGAAGATCCCCTGGAGGAGGGCATGGCAACCCACTCCTTGCCTGGAGAATCCCCATGGACAGAGGAGCCTGACGGGTTACAGTCCATGGGCTTGCAAAGAGTCAGACATGACTAAGCACAGCACAGCACAGCACTTGCTAACACATATATATTTTCATCAAACTGCATTAAATGAATAATATTTCATTTTCTCCTTTTTTCAAGCTATGCAATTAGATGGTCTTTCCTCTATTTTTCTGAGCCTATCTTGACAACATTTCTACTCACTCAGTAACTGTCAACTCCACTGTCCTTCTTTTTCTTTGAGCTTGCTAAACTTGTTCCTGTCTCAAAATCTTTGCCCTTGCTCTAACTTGTGCCTGACATATTCATCATCTACATTAGTTGTTCTCAACTGGGCATGATTTTGCCCCCCAGGGGACATTTAGGCAATGTCTGTAGGCATTTTTCATTATCAAAATCTGGGGTGGGGAATTCTACTGACATCTGCTGGGTAGACATTAGGGACCCTGCTAAATACCCTACAATACACAGGACAGCCTTCTTGTCTTTCTTATTTGATCCCAAACATCAACATTTCCAAGATTAAGAAACCCATCCTTAGATTTTCTCATAACTAATTCTTTATAATCATTTAGAAAGAATTTAGTTTGTAATTCATGCAACACCTATCCAGAAGAGGGCTTCTCTAACCATCAGTGTAAATAGTTCTAACCATCACTGTAAATAGTTCCACTCCTGCTCTCACCGGTCCACTCTTTATTCTTATTCTTGAAGTGTTTATTTTTGCTAAGATTAAACTTTAATATACTGGTTGTTAAATATGTTTTTACAGGTAAGGGCTTTATTGCATTCACAATTGTATTGCCAGTGCTTACAGGACTGACTGGCATACGGTTGACAATATTTTTGAATGAATATTGAAAGACCGATGAGATCAGTAGGTCATTAAGGGTTGTGTGTGAAAGTGACTCAGTTATGTCTGACACTTTGAGGCCCTATGTGCTGTAACCTGCCATGCTCTTCTGTCCATGAGATTTTCCAGGCAAGACTACTGGAGTGGTAGCCATTCCATTCTCCAGGGGATATTCCTGACACAGGAATTGAACCTGGGTCTCCTACATTGTAAGCAGATTCTTTACCATCTGAGGTACCAGCCCCTAGTTAAGGGTTGCTGCTGCTGCTGCTGCTAAGTTGCTTCAGTCATGTCTGACTCTGTGTGACCCCATAGACGGCAGCCCACCAGGCTCCCCCATCCCTGGGATTCTCCAGGCAAGAACACTGGAGTGGGTTGCCATTTCCTTCTCCAATGCATGAAAGTGAAAAGTGAAAGCCAAGTTGCTCAGTCGTGTCTGACTCTTAGCGACTTCATGGACTGCAGCCCACCAGCCTCCTCCATCCATGGGATTTTCCAGGCAAGAGTACTGGAGTGAGGTGCCATTGCCTTCTCCGAGTTAAGGGTAACACATATTTAATTCATAAAATTTCAACTCAAAGGAAGAAAACGCACTTTCAGCTCTCTTATGCAACATGATGGCAGAAAAGTTGTATTATCTAAAATTTTAAAACATCTTGAAGAAGTTATGCTTTTAGTAATAGTAGAATAGATTGTATTGGACTGTCTTCACCTATAATAATTATAATCTTTGGTCAAAATAAAAACAAGCAAACACAAAGGCAACAGAGAGTGACAAAACAAATAAAAACAGTGACAAAAGAAACTGTGGCACTGAATTGAATCAATTTGACTTTTATTTGGCTTTTCACCTGAGTATATTCTTCAGTCCAATTCAGTAAAAAGAGATGATTCTAACTAGATGTTAGAAGACAAGGACTTTAAAATCAGCTTTTATAAATATGACAAGGGAATGAAGGAAATCATGATTTTAATGAATGAACAGTATGTGGGATCTTAGTTCCCTGATTGGGAATCGAACCTGTGCCCCCTACACTGAGCACACAGAATCTTAATCACTGGACTGCCAGGGAAGTCCCTGTCATGTAACTTTGATAAGATACAAGACATTGCAAATTTTATCTTGTTAGATGCTGAATATTTTTTGTCTTCATAAAAGTGTTCTTGAACTTTGTTCTGAGGTGCAGTTAAATTACCTGGAAGCAGGCTGATACTTCTGATTCTTGTTTTTAAAATTTATTAGGTGGACCAGAACAGCATTCAATATAGACCTAATTATTTCTCAACTGAAGCAAGACCCTACTCTACCTAATATCCCCATAAAGGTTTTACAATCTGGATAGAGAAAAAGGCATTATTGTCATTCTTACGCAGACTCTGAAGATTGTTCTGTTTTATCGTTTTGGAATAATGTCTCCAGCTTTTTGTTAGTATCCTTACATGCTTCCTTTGATCAGTACTCTGAGGAAATAAACTAGACTTCATCCAATTTAGAAATGTATGCTTATCAAAAGACACATTTAAGCAAATAATCCATATTCACTGGGAAAAATATTTTTTAAACACATATTTCAAAAAGGACTTATACCTAGAATACATAATGAAATTATTGTGATGCAGTTATATGACAGTCCAATAGACAGTAAGCAAAAGACTTAACAGATGCTTCAAAAAGGAAGTTAAATGAATGGACATAAGCACCTGAAGTAGTGATCCATGTCTTTAGCCCTTTGGGAAATGAAGATTGGAACCACACAAGATAATTCTACACACTCATTCTAATGAGTAAAATTAAATGAGCTGACAATACCAAATTTTGTTGATAATTTAGATGAAATCGAATTTGGCAAGAAAGTAGATAGAATGAATGGAACTACAATTTGGGAGACTACAATGATACAGTCACTTTGGCAAAAATGTTCGGCAGTTTCTGATGGAGTTAAATGTATACCTATTCTGTGTGTGCTGTGTGCTTAGTTGCTCAGTCGTGTCGGATTCTTTGCAAACCTGTGGACTGTAACCTGCCAGGCTCCTCTGTCCATGGTTTTCTCCAGGCAAGAATACTGGAGTGGGCAGCCATTCTTTTCTCCAGGGGATCTTCCCAACCCAGGGATTGAACCCAGGTCTCCTACATTGCAGAAGGATACTTTACTGTCTGGGCCACCAGGGAAACCCATACCTACTCTATGACGTAGCAATGTATTTTTAAGCTACTTCTCCAAGACAAACTATGTTTCCAAAACAAGATTTATACATGAATCTTCATAGCAGCTTTAGTCATAAAAGCCCCAAACTGAAACAATTCAAATACTTATAAAAAGAATCGATAAGCAAATTGCAGTATAACAAATATAATATAATCATTCAGCAGAATACTACTCAGGAATAAACTGCTGATATAAATTATGACATGTATGAATCTCACAGAAATGCAAGAAAAAAACGCTGGGCGCAAATATATTATGTGATATATTGGCACACATGTATTGTGTGATTTCTTTTATAAGAAGTTCTAGAATAAGAAAACTAATTTATGGTGAATAGAAGCAGAGAAACAGTTGCTCTTGGAATGGGGGATTGACTTGGAAGGAATACTAGTGATCTTTCTGAGATGATGAAAACATTCTATATATTAATAGGGTTATAGGGTTACAGGGATGTATGCATTTGTCAAAACTCATCAAATTATATACTTAAGATTTATGAATTTCATATATATAATTTTTACCTAACATTCTATACTGTTAGACAAACTCACAACACTAATTAGTAGACTTCCTTTTTGAATTGCTGTGGTTTAGCAACTCTGAAACGACTTTGTGTGAATTCTAGGATTAAGCAAATGAGTAAAAGCAGTGAGAATAATAATGCCAGCTGGATTTTGTGCAGCTAATAACAGATTTACAAGAGTTAAATGCTGTAACGCTTGAATTCATGCTATGGTTTTGGATTGGAATGGGTGAGATCAGTATGAATTCATAATTTTTAATAATTGTGTATATGTATAACATTTTATAAGTTACATATACTTATTTTTCTAGTATTGTTCACTGCTTAGAGAGCCAAGAAAATGATACACCAGTAACAGTGAACACAGTAGGGTCAAATATTTGTTGCTTCTTAAAATTTTCTAACAGGAACCAGGGCTCTTTGGAGAAATAACTTATTCTGGGGCTGGGATATGAAAAGTATTAATGTAAGAGAAGTCTGGAATGTCTGTGTGCCAGAAAGTGAGAAAATGATGAAAGAAATGTGGACATATATTAAAAGAACACCTGATTTCTCTTGAAGAGAGACTCACTAGCCAAACTTGGGACAGTTTGAGCAGTAAAATCAACAATGATAGTAATGGACTGCTGCTGCTGCTACTGCTGCTAAGTTGCTTCAGTCGTGTCCGACTCTGTGCGACCCCATAGATGGCAGCCCACCAGGCTCCCCTGTCCCTGGGATTCTCCAGGCAAGAACACTGGAGTGGGTTGCCATTTCCTTCTCCAATGCATGAAAGTGAAAAGTGAAAGTGAAGTCGCTCAGTCGTGTCCGACCCTTATCGACCCCATGGACTGCAGCCTACCAGGCTCCTCCATCCATGGGATTTTCCTGGCAAGAGTACTGGAGTGGGGTGCCATTGCCTTCTCCAAGTAATGGACTATAGCCCATTAAATAAAATAAGAATTTGTAAGTTCATATTAACATAAATAAGTAATTGATTAAATAAAAGGGGAAGAAGAGAAGGATCTTTCTGACTCTTGAATGGCACTTAATAAATGAGGAGGGAATGATGAATTAGAAATCATCAATGGATGCTAAAATTAGGGAGGGGAAGTTTGATCAAAATAACAACGATAAGACTATCTCCCCACAAATTATTAATTGCAAAGGAAAAAATATTAACTCTGGAGGGAAGAAGCCTGGCATACACCATATTTTTTTTTTTTTTTAGTGTTTTTAAATTAAAGTTGATTTAGAATGTTGTGTTAGTTTCCTAATTTATTCTTCCCTTCTTCTGCTTTATCCTTTGGTAAGCATAAGTTTACTTTCTGTGTCTGTGAGTCTATTACTATTTTGTAAATAAATTCAATTATATCATTTTTTTAGATTCCACATGCAAGTGATATTATATGATATTTCTTTCTATCTGACTAACTTCACTCAGTATGATCATCTCTAGGTCCATTGCTGGGTAGGAAATATGGTGAAACAGATTTAATCAATTAGGTGTAAAAGGAACTCTTCTCTTATTTGCAGCATTATTTTGCCTATTAAAGACAATGTCTTATTTCAGATGGTTGTTCATTCATTTCAGAGAGTATGACAAGTTATTGAAGAGACTTCACTGGGTCTGTTTTATTCTCATCAGTTATTATGTAGTAGACCCCTAAGTTGATTCATTTGACTTTCTGTGATTTATTCATTCATGCAGGCCCTAGTGTGGTGGGCAGGGTACAGTCTTCACAGTCCGCACCACTGTATTTATTGCACAGTGGCATAGCTTTCCATCGTGCTGTTAAGACTTTGTGAGTCAAGACCCCTAGCACATCTGTACACAACATGCAGCACTGCAGAGATGTCAAAACCCAGGACACATACAGCCCCACACTTGACAAGTAGAGCGTTATTAGCATTGGTAATAAGACGACCTGGGTTTGTCTGCAGAGGTCCCTCAGCTTGTGATCATTTACATTCACTGCACACTACATTCAAACCAGGCTCTTAAACGAGCCAGCTTTAGAGAAGACAATAGAAACCCTGACAGTAAGCTGAAATATTTGGGTAGAAATTCATTCATTTTAATTAAGAGAACCTCTCTGACCTGCCTCCTGGCAATTAGCACAGTTGTGTGTGGTCCTTTTATTTGAACCGGCAACCACAATCTTAGGATCCATGGGCTCAGGGAGCCTTCTCTCCTCCATAACTGCACAGTCCAGCTCTCCTCTCTGTAAACAGATTCTCTTTGACTTGCAACAGCAAACACTTCAAACATTTGCATTTCACTCATTATTTGTGCTGCTACAGGCTGAGCATGACCCTGTCATAGAAACAAATCCAGCTGAAAACCACGTAACAGCATTGATTATATAACTATTAGATTTCCTTGAAATATACTTTCCAGGACTAAAAGAAAGAAATGGGATCTTTACACCATGAGATTAGCTTGTTCTGGTCTTGTTTTTCATTTCTCTTAGCAAAACCACTTTCTCCTTAAACCTAAATTATAAGAACTCAGCTCTTATCCATAATAAGATGTCAGTAAAAAGAACATCAAACTTTGTATTAGCACAGTGGGAAATTTACTACAGTTTTTTCTGTATTTTTTTTCCTTGACAATTACGATTTTGATAGATGAAGACTGGAATGTTTAGGAATGGTAGGCAACTAGATTTCTTTATGTGTGGAATAAAAGAAATCTCAAATTGGGTTTCAGAATCTCAGATGTGCCCTTCCTTTGATCTGTCACATTGTGTTACCTTCCATCACAGTACTGCGCAACTCCTCAGATTTATAGGAGCCAGCCTTTGCTTTTTCCAGGTCAGATACTAATTTAGAAATTTGGTGTGAAGTAATGATGAATAATGGATGAACCTGTTTTCTGAATTGGAGTCCCAGATTCTGAGGGACTTGGGAAATCTTCACAGCCAGCTAGAACATGTGAACTTGAATGCCAGTGAGAGAGCCACCTGAAGGAACCATTTGCTTCTCTACCTGCCTGGCTGTCCACTCACTGCCAGCTGGAATTAGTTTTAAGAACAATTCATATTGTCACATGTGAAATGCTAAAATATTTGTGTTTAAATTCAATATGTATCTAGAAATCCTGCTTTCTTAAATTAATTGCTAATACACAGAAATCAGGTTTAGGTTTGGAAAGTGCACCATATTGCTTTCAGGAGTCTTTGTTTGGCCATTAAAATCGTCCAAAATCCATTTCTGCTTCGCATGCTTGATGCTTGTGTAGGCTTCACATTCTTTTTAGAGAAATGTCTCTACTTCTTTGATGAACAAATGACACTGAATTAAGACTTTTTTTCTTCAGAAGGCTTGCAGTAGTGCAAGGCAGTTGAATAAATACAAAATATTCATTCAGAGTATAAAGTATAGGATTATAGAAGTTTGAGCTCTTGAGGTTTTAAAAATTCTCCCTGAAAAGATATCAGATGATTTAGAAATTCCCACCAAATCATAATGTTCATAAGGTTTTCTTGATTCTCTTGTTTCTCCAACTGTATTCCTTCTGGGAAAGGCATTCCATGGTAGCCTTCTGGACAAAATGGAAAAATAGAGTAATAGTATATTTAGAAGATTTGAAATGGGTTATGTTACCCAAAAAAGGGTAATGGAGAGCAGGTTCAAGTTAACCTGCTGTGGGACTTCTTTTAATTTTTTTAAGCCTTGTGTTGTTAGAATTTTTAATCTATTAAAATATAGATGCTGTTTTATTAGATTTATAGATGACCCAAAGATGGGAATGGTATTGAATATGCTACAAATAGATGACAGAATCAGGACTAAAAGGGCCTTTACAGGCTGAAATAAAGGCTGAAACTATCAAAATGAACAAATTTGAGGTTGTGCTTCTGAGCACAAAGAGATCTTCACAAGTGTCAATTGTAGGAGGTGTTCCTTTAGCAGAGTAAAGATGGGATCTCGCATCACTAAGTGCATGTGAGGCAGCAATGCGATGTGGCACGAGAATATTGTGATTTGGATACACTGGTAGATGCACAGTATGAACATGAAGAAAGGGACAGAGTGTTCCTGATGGCTCAAAACACGGGGAGTTCCTGGAGTGATATCTGAAACTGTTTCCCCGCTACATGTACACACAGGGAGAAACAAAAGGAAGAGGCAGGCCACTCTAGATGGGTACGCTGCTGCTGCTGCTGCGTCACTTCAGTCGTGTCTGACTCTGTGCGACCCCATAGACGGCAGCCAACCAGACTTCCCCTCCCTGGGATTCTCCAGGCAAGAACACTGGAGTGGGTTGCCATTTCCTTCTCCAATGCATGAAAGTGAAAAGTGAAAGTGAAGTTGTTCAGTCGTGTCCAACTCTAGCAACCCCATGAACTGCAGCCTACCAGGCTCCTCCATCCATGGGATTTTCTAGGCAAAAGTACTGGAGTGGGGTGCCATTGCCTTCTCCGAGATGGGTAGGCAGTAAGTTTAATAAGCAAGGAAATGGACATACAGGAGCTTGTCTTGTGCGGCCACGAGAGAGTACCCATCTGTCAAAATCTTAAACATTTATAATTGAGGTCATAATGATGGTCAGTCATGTATTCAATCCAGGTGGTCTCAAAAGCACATTGCTCTCTAGGTGCATCTTTGAAAATGACTCTGGCTATGAGAAGAGTGGGCAGGAGATCCCAGGGACAGAGGTAGAGGTGAGGAGACTCTGATTGCATGAGTCCAGGTTATGGGTCAACTGGCCTGCACATCTTCTTAATGATCTCTTCCAACAGTTCTCTTGAGATAGCATTGTATGCATACGTGCTAAGTCACTTCAGTTGTGTCCAATTCTTTGTGATCCCATGGGCCATATCCTGCCAGGCTCCTCTGTCCAGAAAAGAATACTATATTCTCCCAGCAAGAATACTGGAGTGGGTTGCCATGCCCTCCTCCAGGGGATCTTCCTGACCTGCACCTCTTCTGTCTCCTGTATTGGTAGGCGGGTTCTTTACCAGTAGCGCCATCTGGGTCTTCACAATTTGTAAGACAAAGACAAGCTACAGTGTGATAAGCAGCAAGCAATGTGGTATCCTACATGGAAGAGAGAACTTTAACCAGGAGATAAGAACCTTCACATTGATTTGATACCAATGGTGGTGGTGGTTTAGTCACTGAGTTGTGTCCAACTCTTGAGACCCCATGGACTGTAGCTCATTGGGCTCCTCTGTCTGTGGAATTCTCCAGGCAAAAATACTGGAGTGGGTTGCCATTTCCTTTTCCAGAGGACCTTCCTGACCCAGGAATCAAACCCGGGTCTCCTGCATTGCAGGCATATTCTTTACTAACTCAGCTACGAGGGAAGACCTTGATACCAATTCCTGTAAGTACGGAACGGAAGAAGGATCAGACTTCCTTAAGATGACTTCAGTAAGTTGAACAAGGAGCAGTGGATGAAAGTTACAGGGGGATGGACTTATATAACTTAGAACAATACATGACTTTCTGACAGGGGTGGCAAAAGACGAACAAGCCACCTTGCTGGAAACATTCAAGCCAAAGCTAAATTCTTACTTTGAAGAATTCTTGTAGGGTGAATTCAGATAACAGTTGAATCTAATAGTTGGTTGTGGTTCTTTTTTTCCCACAAATTCCTCATTATTCATCTGATAATGAACACATCTTATGAATTTGAACTTTGGTGACAAATTACTGTCCATTATACATAAGAGAAAGTTATGAAATAGAGATGTTAGGACAGTAATCCCAGCAAGTCCCTGTTCTTGAAAATAAGAGAGACAATTACTGGCTTGATTTAGAGAGTTTCATAGTTAAAGACTGGCATCTGAGGCAGTTAGTTTCTTGAACCATCTATGGTTATTTGTGTACCAGGGATCTATATCTTCTCTTTAAAATGGTTGTTGGTCAGACCTTTTTCTACAAACCTTTAAATTCACTGAACCTTGTAAAATTTCACATTGTGACATGGAATGGTCTTCTCATAACCTTCTGACTCACTCCAGGCAGAGTAGAAAGCATGGTCTATAATCGTTTGTTTCCTCCTCCTGTGGTGCTCTCTATGTCTTCTTATCTTGAATTGCTTCAAAGATGTGTTTTAAAACACACCATTTGATACTTACTATATGTTCTATCCATTAGAAAAAGATCTCCATAACTCTAATATTAAGATTCTTTGACATTACATGGTGAGAAGGAAATAGTGATAAAATTATTCCTACAGCATAGACAACGAATTTGAATTAAACTTATATGTTTTTGGTTCCCTTACCTTGATGTGTCCATGTTGAGAGAAGGGACACCAGGATACAGAATTAAGGTCAGGGAGGGTTACAAAAATGTTCAGTGGCAGTGATTCTGAATTTACTGATCATCAAAGTTATCTGGAGATTAAAAGTTCTCCAGAAAAGTTTCTGATTGAGTAACTTTGGAATGGGGCTGAGGAAGCTATGTTTTTAACAAGTGTCACAGGGGGTTCCTATGATTATACAAGGAGGATGCTATTCTAGACAATCTCAAGTTATAGTTCAAGCAAGGCAAGAACTATAGATGGGCAGGAAGCTGTAATAGAGCAATCTCATATATAAGCTGAAACAAGGCATAACTGTTTTCCAACAAGATGTTCAGAATTGATTTGCTCATTTATGCAAGTGGCACTACCTAAAAACTTAACGTTTAAGTCTTTAAATCATAAAATTTTGAATTGGATCATGTATTCTACTCCTGGCAGAACATTTCTTTCCATGTGCCTTTTGTAAAGAGTCTCAGGTAAGCTATTTGCCTTGCATAAATCCATCTTGTTACTTTCAAAACAAATATGTTTTTCTTTTTTTTTCAAGTAACAACCAAGCCACTAGCAGATGATTTAATGAGCAAATGTGCCTTCTCCTTGTGAAAGAAAACAAAGGGTATCATCAGCTCCTAACTGTGATGTATGGGAGGAGATTTAGTCAAGATTTTCTCCTCTGTTCTTACCAATTACCTCTCATGTCCTGTTCCTTCCTTTCCCTTGTTTTGCATAGGCTGGCCATTTGGTGCTTTTCCTTCTTAATTCAACTCCTCCCTTATGGGCAACATTATAACATTCAACTGTGCTTGTGGTGGCTGCTAAGTACTTTTCGCTTTAGGATAAAATTTGAGGCAAAAACTTGAAATGTGAAAAGATACATCGTGAAAATTATATTTTTGTTAATGCAAATTATCTTCCTCTCTTTCCTTTTCTCACAAAAGTACCCATAATCATTATGAAGCAGACTTTCTTTAAGTATCTTTTTAAATGTGTAGGTGTGACTTCCAGAGCAAGTAGAAATGTTATGAACTCTGGATGACAATGAACTCTCCACCAACAGTTGTTCACTTCTCATGAGACTACTAAATAATGTTTCTCATTTACTCAACTAAGCAGATCATTATTATGGACAAGTATCGATCGTCACCCTGACCACCATGCTTTGGGCTCTGAGAAACTCCTTAAATTTTTTGTATGTAGATGCTGTGGCCCGCTAGGAGCACAATCCCCTCATCTTTGGAGGAGTTTATGTGCAGCATCTAAACCACTGTTCCCTTATTAACTAAAACAGCTGTGGGCTTTGATTTTTTTCATACTGTCCTTGGACCATATCTCATAAAATCTTTTGAATTAATGAAGATACTTCAGAGTTTCCTTTCTGCAAAATGAAAACAGGATTCAGTTTGGCTGAGCCAAAACTATATCTCATCTAGGTATCAGCCCGTGTTCTCTTCTCTTTGAATAACTATTTTCAAATAGCATCCCTCATATTTTACTTAGAACTGAGTATCTGTGCTATACTTTTCTAAACTCTTTCCTTTGGCCTCACTGCATTATTCCCCTCATTCTATGTACCTTTCTTATGCCTTCTTCTAACTTTGCCTGGTAGTACCTATTTCCAGAATCAGCTCCGCTGACCTCATTAAGCTGGGCTCTTTTTAAGTTACCAATCAACCCATTTGGTAACACAGAGACATAGTACTTTTTTTCTTTCTTTTTATGCTGTACTCTCTTGCCTGGAAAATCCCATGGACAGAGGAGCCTGGTATGCTACAGTCCATGGGGTCACGAAGAGTCGGACACAACTGAACAACTTCACTTTCACTTTTCACTCTCATGCATTGGAGAAGGAAATGGCAACCCACTCCAGTATTCTTGCCTGGAGAATCCCAGGGACGGGGGAGCCTGGTGGGCTGCTGTCTATGGGGTCGCACAGAGTCGGACACGACTGAAGTGACTTAGCAGCATGAGACTTTGCTGTTTGGCAAATGAAGAAACTGTCTCAAGGACTACTGTAATTTCAAGGGTTGGCAATAGACAAGAGATCTAGACATGAATGTTAATTTCCTCTTTTCCTACTTAATTTTCTACTTTCATGGAGGAAATATTCAAAAGAAAAGGCTGCAGAGATTAAGAGATTAAATAGGGTGGTTCACACTAAGAAATAGTACAGCAATAACTCATGGAAAATATTTCCAGTAAATTTTCTGCTGTTTGAATTGAAGTTCACATTACTTAAAGTGGCACTTAAAGTTTGAGACTCCTCTGTGCTCTTCCTGACTGTGACATTGCATGCAAAAGACATTATTTTTCTCTTGCTATCTATTTGGTCTTTCTTTTGTTTAAGAACAGAAACTGGCAGCATTCTTTAAAGTTATTTGAAGGTAAAAAATAACTTGAATCTAGCTCTATGAGTCACATTATTTTATAGAATTCTTTTTTTTTTAAACTTCTGTTTCTCACCATGTGAAAATATTCTTTAAATGATTTTCATGCTACATTGTATTCAGTCATATCAAACTGAATATTTCCCTGCAAAAATTTAGTAGCAGTTTCAAGAAGTCTTGTTCAAACCCATTACAATTCATCAAGTAATTTTATTACTTTCCAATAGTGACTTAAAATTATTTGCATTTGATTGCATTGTTTTTAAAAAAATCTTATTGATATACAAAGCTTTTATAATATTTTCTTACAGAAAGTCTAATCTTTCAACTAATATGTATATATTAGTTTTACTATTTATTATCACTTTATGCTTTACATATCAGACATATGGATATTATATATGTAATATAATTATATATTTATATTTGTGAATTATGTATAAAGAGGACAAATACTACACACATATATGCACACATGTTAATTAGATAATACATCTTATAAATGAGTGGCTTGAGATTTAGTGACAGAGGTAAAGTAATTTGTCCAATGTTATGTAGTCAGGGAATGGCTCAACTAGTTCGCAAACTCAGCTTCATTGTCTCTATGTCCAATGCTATCTCTGCTTGTATTATTCTATCTAATGGTAATAGTTATTATTGCTTTTGCTTTTTAACATATTATAGAGCTTATTTTAATTTCTCTTTTGTAATTTATTGGCATTTGTTTCTTTAATTTATCTAATTTTTCTTATAGAGTAAATGAGATAATTTCTTTAAAACTTGTATTTAAGCAATAATCACTAAATTGGTAATTTACCTGTAAGATAATTTAGGTTTGCAACTTAAAAATCAGTTTATTTAACTGTTAACCATTGCTTTAATTAGTAATGCCTAGTAAATCAGATGCAGATGTTTAAGAAAATTAGATAAGGATACAAAAGATCATAAATCAAGAAGCATTTTAGCCTCTTAAGTTCACTGAAAACTTACCAATTTGGATAATGTTGGGTAAAATTATGAACGAGTTAAAATTTCTGAAATACAAAACATTAATTCCCTAAATATTACAGAGCATATAGTATAGCATGATAAAAATATGCACGTTTAAAAATACATGTGATTTTCTCTTTTAAGTGTACTATAAACTGAACTTTCGAAATTGTTTATTGAGAAGTATGTCTGAGAGAGATAGTACAGGGTAGTGGAAAAAAATGGTCTTTCCAGCGAAGTGACCTTTTTCCAGTTTTAGTCATATTTCCCTGGAGGGAAACCTGGGTTCAATCCCTGGGTCTGGAAGACCCCCTGGAGGAGGAAATGGCAACCCATTCCAGTACTCTTGCCTGGAAAATTCCATGGACTGTAGCCTACCAGGCTCCTCAATCCATGGTGTCACAAAGAGTCGGACACAACTGAGCGACTTCTCTTACTCATTCATATTTCTGAATGCAGATCCTTTCTTTATAAAAGATGTTTAACAATACCCACTCCACAGAGTATTAAACGAGATCACATAAGTAAACTACCTATCACAAAGTCTGTGATCAATTGCTTCCCTGCCCTTGTTGGTTGCTTTCTCAGCACTGATCTGAGATACAGCAAAGAGAACAGACAGGCTATGCTAAGTCACTTCAGTCATTTCCGACTCTGTGCGACGCCATAGACAGCAGCCCACCAGGCTCCCCCATCCCTGGGATTCTCCAGGCAAGAACACAGGAGTAGGCTGCCATTTCCTTCTCCAATGCATGAAAGTGAAAAGTGAAAGTGAAGTCCCTCAATCGTGTCCGACTCTTAGGACCCCATGGATTGCAGCCTAACAGGCTCCTCCGTCCATGGGATTTTCCAGGCAAGAGTACTGGAGTGGGGTACCACTGCCTTCTCCGAACATACAGGCTACAGACTGCAATTGCTGTATGTTAGTTGACATGCACCTTTTTGATAGTATACCCCTCCATACTTCCTTTTTGTTTTTCTTCATTCATTCATTTATCTATCATGTATACTAAGTACGCATGATGTGCTGGTACTGTGTGATGAATGGAGGCAGTAAGGAAAACATGCTTGAATTACTGGCTGGGTTCATCAAGTTAGTTTTTCTGACTCCAGTCCAGGCCTTTTTTCATTGCACATGGCTGTACAGCAAGGAAAGCAAGAATCATACAAATGAGCCACGAGTGAACTCTTATAAAAAAGTATGTAATTAAAATCCAAATTGTTACCTATAAATACTTGAGGAATCTCAGCAAGCAGACTGACTCGTCAGGCTGGAGGTGCTATAGTGAGGGTAGGAGGGGTGCCAGTGGGCTTTGAGGGGTGGGAAACACAATATGTTCCTTGCAAGGAAGGCATGGAGGCAAGAAATCACACATTCCTATCTAACGTTGAGGTGCTCAGCATAATGAATGGAAGTTCATGTTATAAAGTCATCTGAAATAAGATTATTAGGCTGAGATGAAATGTGATTCAGGGAACCTTGAAAAATAGACAGGTACATCTTGTTATAATAATAATTGCTAATATTTATTGCACATTAACTGTGTACCAGGCATCGTTCTAAAGGCTTTAAATATATTAACCTGTGTAATCCTTGCCACAAGACTATGATATAGTTATTATTATTATCATTTTACAGAGGAGGAAACTGAAGCCCAGAAAGTTTGACTCACTTGGCATAGACCTTACAGTGGAGATGTTGCTGAGCTGGGCTTTGAATTCAAGCAGTCTGGCTCCAGAATCCATGCTTTTATTATCTTTGTTACCCTAACTATCTCATAAAGTCTGGTGTGGGAATGAAATGACAGTTTTTGATGAGGGAATTGACACAATTAAAGCTATACAGTAAGGAATGTGTACTGGGGAAGTGTAAAGTCAGAGACCCCAGGTGGCATTCCATTAATGAATCAGTGGATCTATAGCCTAGAGTAAGGTTATTGAAATGGAGAATTTGAGAACTTACTTCATGTGAGCTATGAGGATAAAAGTAATTCTAAGTTGCTCCAAGTTATTAAGACTGATTGCTTGGCAGAAGGATGTTGTCATTGACAAAGATAGGGAAATTAGGGCAGGTGGCAGGTTTGGAGAAATACACAATGAAATTGGCTTTACACACAGGGATTTTGATTTAGCTTTTGAACTTGTGAGGCTTGGACTTGGAAAAGATTGAGAAACAGATACGTAAGTTTGGGAGTCATTAGCAAAGAGGTGATAGTGAAAGTCACAAGAATAGATGCACTCACTCTCCAAGGGAGAGACTGTGAAGAGAAAAGAGCAGATGGCAGAAGGAGCAGGTTAATTAGTAACATCCGCTAATGGCCAACCAAAGGTTGCCAAGCAAAGAACCTGCCAGATTTGTTGAAACAATAGTTTTCAAATTGTGTTTACAGTAGTAATTTGCTTAGCAAACCCTGTCCTCCACATAGTTTGTGGGGAACAGGGCACCTGTGAATCAGTTTCAACTATAAAAAAATTAGAGCATTGAGGGAGCCAAATAAATGAAGTTTGTACTAAACACACCCGCCCTTCCCCATCCTGACCATCACCTTTCTTCTCTAGCTTAGTATATACCCCTCATCTTCCCAAAGGAATCACATAATTCTCACATTGAATTCTTTCTTTCCTGAAAGCTTCCTTTATTTATTTTGTTTTACCTGCAACAATTAAAACAAATTCAGTGGCTCAGCATTTTGTCCATCATGGATTTAATAGTTCTAATTTATTAAGGAGCTTACATGGACTCTTTTTCTTTTTCCCCTTAAAATATTTACAATAATCTATTACTCATTCTGAATTTTAAATTGCTTAGCTTTCTCTGGAAATAGCAATTCATTTTATGCATCAATTTTTGTTTACCCCCATTTTATCCTTCATTCTCCAGCCTTCAGACAAAAAAAAAAAGTTTACTGATACTTTTTGTACTTCCTTTAGAAATAGAAATTGTTTATACTCATATATTATGCTGTTTTTCCAATGTGTGATTCTTTAAAATGTGCCTTGTCCCAACTGACTTCCCTGAATTAACTGTGCTCTATTAATCAAAGCTTAATTTACTAAATGCCACCCTAAACTGTTGTCTTCAGACAAATTACATTGTAATTCCTTCCTTTTAAAAAAACTGAATGTTAAATCCTTCCAAAATAATCATTCTGTCTTTTTTTGGTAACCCTTCACACAAATCTTTGATGATGCTCAGTTATATGACTTGATAATTTTGTTAATAAAGAAAAATGATAATAACAATGCATCATATTACCATGGTTTTGAACTTAATTATGAGCAGTGTACTGTATATTTTCATTCTTTCGAATCTTCAAACTGTTAACTTCTTTTGGTAGAGTTGTAGCCAAACATCTGCCTCCTCATAATCAAATTGCCTATAGTTTCCATGTCATTTGTTTCGAGATGGTGAGGGTTCTATTGTGTCCACTTCTTCCGAAGAACTGCCTTTGTTTCTCTTAGACTTCAGATCTTGGAGGCGCTGACAGTAAGGCCATCTTAATGGAGTGGTGCTACCGTTAGTACTTCTTTGCCTGCTGCAAATCTCTGCAAACTACTGAGAGACAGGTTGGGACAGAGCTTGGATATCTATGAGCATAGGCTTGAAATTTCTTGGTGGATCCTGGTTGATATCTGGGACTCTGTGGTTTATGGTAGCATTTCCCAAAATATATTCTTAAGTGCTATAGTGTACGAATAAATGTGACAAAAAGAATTATCTAGTCCACTATGTAAAATTCTGAGTTTATCAATGTTAAGAAGTTGTCTTTGCTCTCTGAATTCTCAGAGCCCTCAAATACACTAAGTATCACTGACTTCCATGAGGGAGGTGTTGTGTCTTCTACATCCCCATCTTCTCTCCTCTTCTTACATGTTGCAGGAACATTTCATCAGACCACATTTTAGGAAATGCAGGTCTAGCTATAGACTCCAATTTTGATGAAATGATTTGGTTTTTTTCCCATTCATTTTCCATGATTATAGGATCATATTTAAACTGAATATTTTGTCCTAGGACAAAATTTTTTTATCTTAATTTTTGTTTCCCAGTGATACTGTAGACAGCCAGTTTAGATTTTTATCTTTGCAAACTATTTTAAAATTTCATTAATAATTAGAGTAGCCCAGAACTTTTGTTAAGTCATATAGTTTGTTTTCCATAATAAGAAATTACTGTTCTCAGTATTCAAAAATTATCTTTACTGACATGTTTACTAAATGCATTCATTTAGCAAATGTTTACTGAATACATGCACTCAGTCATTGGGTGAACAAACTTCCAGTCTTCCTGGGGCTGAAGCAGGACTTTGGGTGCTAAAACTGGGGCATTACCAGACAAACTGGCACTATTGTGTCACCCTCAGAAATGTAGCCGTGGACAAGGACATTCTAAGCAAAGGAAACAGCATGTATCAATGCCCTGAGGCAGGAACAAGTTCATTTTAGTTATGAATAGGAGCATTAAATTAAAAGCGTATCTGTCAGAGAGATAGGCAGAGGCCAGGTCATATACAGATATATGTTGAGAATGGGATTATGATTTTATTTTAGGGACAAAGGGAAATGACTGGAGGATTTTAGTAATATAATGATATTTTAAATTGTTAAGAAATGGACTGTAAATTTAAAAAAAGGCTATTGTAGAAGTCTAGGTGGTAGAAGATGGTATTACATAGAAGTAACTAGGAGAGTGATATAACTAGGAAATATAATTGACTGGAATTGCTCAACGATGGTATCTGGGGTGCATTTGAGTTTTAGGACAAGTATAAGTGAATGGATGGAGGTGTCATTTACTGAGAGGGAGAATATCAGAGTAGGTACAGCTTTGGTAGACAGAATGTCCTGGATCATGATTTCTGGTTTGGAAATGTAAAGTTGAGTTGCAAGGCAGCAATCAGACAGAATTGTCAAGCTTAGAGTTGGATATAGAAGTCTGGCTTTATTGGAGAGATCAGACATAGAGCAATATATCCATCAGCACATAGACAGTATTTAAAGGATGCGACTTTATGATAGAGAGTTTTAAAAAATAAAGTAAAAAGTCCCCATGACTGAGCCTTGGTGTGTTCGAACAATTCAGATGTCATGCTAATTCTTCTGAAGAAAAGTACTCCCTCAGTCTAGACTCTGAAAATATTCTCCAAAATCTATTTGGAATGTCTTGGAAAGAGTGCATTCAAATTCCTGTTCACCAGCCTTGGTCTTTAAACAGAATTATCTGTAGAATAGAAGAGGTTACTCATCAGGCTACAGCAGCTAGATAAAAATTCCTTCTGAGCATGAGGCATTTATTTACTTTGTCCTTATTTGATAGGTAGGCTTCCCAGGCGGTGCAGTGGTAGAGAGCATGCCTGCTAACGCAAGAAACACAAGAGATGCAGGTTCAATCCCTGGGTTGGAAACATCCCCTGGAGAAGTGCAAGGCTATCCACTCCAATATTCTAGCCTGGAGAATTCCATGGACAGAGGAGGCTGGCAGGCTACAGTCCATGGGGTTGCAAAGAGTCAGACATGACTGAGTGACTAACACACTACTGTTTAATAGCTACATTCTGGAAAAAGAGAATTGTGGTCCCAAGTGAGTCTGAGAGAGCATCTATGAAGTCATGAAAGTACCACATACCTACATCTGGAAAGACCTACCTTCATTATTGATGCTTTCATGTTTGCCTTGCTTCAAACATAAGCTATTTAAAATAAATATATTTAAAAATATATATACCAGTCTATGAAATATATGTGGAAGAGAAAAAAACATGCTTTAAAAACATGTAGGTTCTGTATCCAATATTATCAGGTGAAAGTCAGGGGAGGGCTTCCACAAGAAGGGACCTATGGGATCTCTCACAATCATGGCTCTTCTCTTGATAGATGTATCTCTTCTGTGGAGAGAAATGATTCATCAGAATGTACAGTCTGATGAAAAATTCCTTACTGAAGTGTCATTTCCTATGTTTCAGTTTTGTTTTCACTAACAGCTGTGGAAATTTATTTAGTTTTCTCATGTAGTTTTTCCCAGTGGGAAGAGACAGCATCAATGAGCAGTATATTTCTCATAGAAAATTGATAAATAAATAGACAATCTTGTAGAAATTCATCTCTGGGGCTCAAAAAGTATGATAAATTTTTCTCAGGAGGAGTACACAGGATGGTGTACTCCTGTGAACCAAAGGTCTAAGCTTTGGACCTGAGAGAAATGAAGGACCCATCAGGGAATGGCAGAACTCAGCAAGGGAGGTTATCTGAAAGAGCTCAGTGTGTGTCATGGCTACCTTCACCTCACAGGCTCAGATGAAGTCTTTTTCTTCCTTGGCATCTGCTTCAAAATCTGTTTTGAAGATTTGCCTTCTATACCTGTTTCTTCTTTATGGTCTGTGATGTGCGGTACGTTCTTTATTCTGGCCATTTCTTTCATATTGGACCACCTTTTCTTTTTCTTTTGCTAATGGAGACACACTCTCCCCACCTTCTCACAAGGATCAAAACTGTCGCCACTCAAAGCAACTCCACCTGAATTCTAGAGCTGCCTCTCTCTCACCTCTTGTCTTCCTCAGATGTCTTAAGACTCAGCACAAGACTCCAGGCAATGTAGCCCTGAGGAGGCATCGTTA
Source organism: Bos javanicus (assembly GCF_032452875.1). Lineage (NCBI taxonomy): Eukaryota > Metazoa > Chordata > Mammalia > Artiodactyla > Bovidae > Bos > Bos javanicus. The sequence goes on along the minus strand of NC_083868.1, from coordinate 55,879,780 downwards.
ACATCATCTTGCTGGAGTTTTCGAGGGCTCACTTCGGTTTTCTAGAAATTAGTGAAGTCTCAAGAGAGCTTAAATAATATGAGCCAATTTCTTTGAAATTTAAATCCTTTCAAAATGAGCAACCCTTGAAGTGCTGAGTTTAGTAGGTATACGTGCTTCCTAGGGCTGTCATAACAACAACAGAAAAAAAAAAAAAAAAACCACAAGCAGAATGACTTAAAGGAACAGAAATGGATTGTCTTACAGTTCTGGAAGTGAGAAATCTGAAGTCAGTGTGTCAGGAGGGCCATGATCCCCACAGAGGCTCTGGGGAAGAACCATTCCTGCCTCATCTTAGTTTCTGGTAGCTGTCAATTGCTGCTATTTCCCTGCTTGCAGCTACAGTATATCGATCTTTGTTTCCATTATTGTATGGCCTTCTCCCCTTGTGTCCCCAAGTTTCCATGTCTGTTCTCCTCTTCTTATAAAGACAACAGTCATTTGGGATTAGGGCCCACCCTGATGACCTCATTTTAACTTGATTAAATCTGCAAGGATCTTATTTGCAAATAAGATTTTATCTAAAGGAGATCAGTCCTGGGTGTTCTTTGGAAGCAATGATGCTAAAGCTGAAACTCCAGTACTTTGGCCACCTCATGCGAAAAGTTGACTCATTGGAAAAGACTCTGATCCTGGGAGGGATTGGGGGCAGGAGGAGAAGGGGACGACAGAGGATGAGATGGCTGGATGGCATCACTGATTCGATTGATGTGGGTCTGGGTGAACTCCGGGAGTTGGTGATGGACAGGGAGGCCTGGCGTGCTGCGATTCATGGGGTCGCAAAGAGTTGGACATGACTGAGTGACTGAACTGAACTGAACTGAACTGAACCAGGGCAATGACTTTATCAAAGCTTCCTAGGGAGACACAATTCAATCCCTAACATTTGGTGTAGAGACCAGACTTCAGATCTAGAGTAAGTGATAAGAAAACATTCCATCATTATCTTGACATGAAGATATGGACCTGGCTCCTCTGACTGCAGGTGTTCCCACACATCCCCCCTTTTCTCAAAGAGGACTCTTTTTCTTAACATTAAAGCTTCATACCATTATTTCATTGGGATATCAAGACATAACACATAAACTCCCTAACTAGACAAAATAAACATTTATTGACTGACTTTAGAGCCCCAGAAGTTAAGGACCTTGAATAAAACAATAAAGTTGGAAGAATACTTCCTGACACAATTTTTTTCCTGCACCAGTGGAGGTGAAAACTCTATGATTTGGAGAGAAAGGGAAGAGCTCTTGAGGAGAGTAATATAAATAGTGAAACTGAAGGAATAAAAACAATAGAAGGAATTGCTGGGATGGATCCCTGTGTGAAGACCCTACCTTTGTCTCCTTGGGTTAGAGAGAGCAATAGAATTCTTTTACAGATTTAGGATATGAGAACAGGGGGAAAGGACCCTGTTCTGACTTGTTATCTGGGAGCCTTGGGCATGGCAGTGTCTCAGACATTCTTTTGCATTATCATAATGGCAAATTTCTATGAAAGAGAGCTTCATAGACTACTGAACAGAGAGGTCTTAAGATAGCCTTAGGGTGGGTCAGCAATATATTTTTGTAAATCTGGGAAGAGTGTGAAGGATAGGTGAGAGGGTGGGCAGACTTGGGAAGGATGACTGAGCAGCTGGATATCAGAGGCAAGGTGGGTGACCCTGCAGTTGTTGATGTTAAGAACACAGCGATGGTGGAGGTGACAGTATGATAGTAACAACTCCCAGGGACAAGACAACTCTCCCGACCAGATAGCTTAAGGCTCTGAGGTCCAGAGAAGAAAATGAAGGGAAAGAGCAAAGGAAGAGACCTTGAGATGATGGAGAGTTCACACCAAACTACCAAGATTGCCTTTTCACTACCTGATGGAATGAGGTCTCAAGACAGAAACTAAGTTCACTTATAGACAAATAAGGTTACCTCCTTTTTTTGCCTCCTGAGTCTGTGGTTTGAAATATACCTACTACAACATCTTTGTAGTAAACAGATGAGTAAGTACATATCTTACTCATCTTTACTGGAAAAAAGTAAACATTTTTTCCAGTAAACAGATGAACTCCAAGGCACTCTGCAAAGAACATACCTGAAGATTAGAGAGTAATCCTCCGGGAGGACAGGGTCAGTGTTTCTGTCATGATTTTATCTCTAGTGTCTAACACGAGGTGCCCTGATAGAGGGCATAATTGCTAAATAGCGAAGGGGTGATTCACTGTTCTTTAGGTCCAGAGAAATCCTATGGCATGGTAAAATGAAGCATCACATATAGGAGAGCATGTAAGGTATGGACAAAAGAAACTAGTGATCACCATTTTCCTTCTGGCAAAAGTAGCCAAGCCTGGAGTTTTGTAAACACTGGCTCAAGGAATAATAAAATGCCTTGAGCTCTTTCTCACATATATCACAGTAATAATTTCATATCTCTTTAACTTCTAACTACCTAGTTGTTAGAGATAATAGATTAATAACTAGCATTTAAGATAAGCACAAGTTTGCTAAACTCAGCTCTTTGTGTACTTTATCTTATTGAAGAGGCACAATAATTCTATGAGGTAGTAATTACTCATTCTCATTTTGCAGATGAGAAAAGGAGCCTGAGAGAGGTTAGGTAACTGACTTCTACAGGACACAAAATCTGAGTTTGCTTTTAGCCATTATACTATATTGCCTTCAGGCGATGGAAAATGTATTTGGAAGCCATTTGTGTTTTAGATTTTTATTTATTTATTTATTTTTTCTAATTTTATTTTATTTTTAAACTTTACATAATTGTATTAGTTTTGCCAAATATCAAAATGAATCCGCCACAGATATACATGTGTTCCCCATCTCGAACCCTCCTCCCTCCTCCCTCCCCATACCATCCCTCTGGGCCGTCCCAGTGCACCAGCCCCAAGCATCCAGCATCGTGCATCGAACCTGGACTGGCAACTCGTTTCCTACATGATATTTTACATGTTTCATTGCCATTCTCCCAAATCTTCCCACCCTCTCCCTCTCCCACAGAGTCCATAAGACTGTTCTATAAGTATCAATATTTAATGTTTTAAAAATACTGTGATATCCACCTGCTTCAGTAGTTGCGGCACCCTCCCTTTTCCAGCCAATCTGTATGGCAGAGAGCTTAGAACAGTCCTGCCATGGAGATAGCTTCAGACCACTGAGTTGACTGAAGCCATTTAAGGCACAGAGGAAAACTGCCAGGACGGGACACTGACATTCGTCTTTGACTGTCCTTCTCCAGTGATTGCAGAGCTGGGTCTTGGTGACCATATTTGGGCTACAGCAAATGCTGAAGAAATCATATCCATTCTTGCAGAACTCCCTGGGTCACACTAGTAGCTTAAGGGAAGTATGAAGCAAACATGCCTTTTAGCTCTTGTTTTCAGTTCTTCTAGGGCTGTTGGGGGCAGTGACTCCAGTGGTGTGCCTGTCTCCACTTCATCCTTATCACATCGTATTTCAGGTGCCATTAGACACTAAATTTCTAGTTTGCTGAAATGGATGGAATATCGTCTCAGAATACAACTTCCTGCAGTATTTATACCCTCTTTTCCTTCCTAGCTCAAAATAGGACTTTAAAATTGCCTACTGCATTGTTTTTCAATTTCACCTTGTGAGATTCCCTACCACTTTTCCCATAATGTAGAATTCTCAGAAGTGCTATAGCTACATCTGTTTGTCAGACTTGTATCTCCTCCTCCATTAGCGTGGTTCTCTCTATTTCAACTCCGGCCTGCTGAAGTGACCACTTTCTTTCTGAGCTCTTTCTTCCATGTCTTTTCTGAGGGAAAAAGGCAAGTTCCTGTGGTGAGAATTTTGTTGGTAGACTGAAAACCTTCTCAGACTGTGATGCTGATGCTTTGTGACTTAGCAGCCAATAGTGCAGCCAAGTTTTGGGTTCCTCCACACATTGCAGTTCCTCCTTCCAAATCTCAATGCTGGCTGTGTTTGCCAGAGATGGTCTGTCTTACCAACCTGCCCCAGCCCTTTCTTAAGTAGTCTCTCCTGCTCATAGTATAGCTATAGTCCAAGGGTCAGCACACTATAGCCTGTAGAACAGATCTGGGCCAACATCTATTTTAGTAAATACACTTTTATGGGAACACAGCCACACCCATTCATTTATGTAATCTGTGATTGCTTCTGTGCTACAATAGCAGAGTTGAGTAGTTTTACAGAGAATAAATGGTTCCCAAAACCTGGAATATTTACTTTATGACCTTTCACAGAAAAAAACTACCAACTCTTCTGTAGGCTATTTTGTTCAGTTACTCAGTTGTGTTTGACTCTGTGATCCCAGGGACTGAAACATGCCAATGACATTATTGTATATTATTTCTATAACCCCAATGGCCAACACTCAGTGTACAAAGAGAACCAATCTGGAAGCTCGTCTCCTCCATTCATATTCTCTCTACAAGGAATCTGTGATGACAATAGTCAGGGGTCCACTTGTAAACAGAAATTAGGAAGTCAGTCCATGTCAAGATTGAAGAATGAAGCTAATCTGCAGAGAGAAAAAGTTAGATCTTGCTTCCCAGAGGAAACAAAAATGTTGGAAATAGCAGCTGTGCTGGCTCCTACAGACTTTCCTGTTCCTGGTTCTAGTCTCTCACAAGGCCCAGCTGCATATTTTGACCTTGGATTTCAGGAGATAACCTTGTATGCTTTCAATAAATTTCCCTTTTCTCTTAAGCTCATTTTGTGACCAAGTCAGTGAGTTTAGGCTTTAGGTATGCATAAGGTTTTCATTCAACATCCTTTCCTTCATAAAGCTTGCTTCATCTTCCCTTGGCCGCACAATTCCCCTCCTAAACATTTAAATCCGGTCCTAGCATATCTGACAACAACATTAATTAGAAATGGGAAACTGATTCCTGTGGGGGAAGGAAGGATGCTGGTGGGAGAATAGGGTTAGGAAGTGGTCAATTTGTGATGATTTGGGACTTTTTCAAATTGTATGCAGAGGCATGCAGAACATTTCACTCTCCTTACTTTTGTGCTTTTGTGAAAGTTCAGATGGAAAATACTTTTTATTCATTTTGAAATAACATGGCCTTGCTTTTTTCCACAAAAGTTTTTGGCCTCACTAATCATTTTTCCTTATTTTAGTACTATCTGGATTTTTTAAAATGTGTTTCCAAAAATATAGGGAAGAGAAAAAGTTTCTGGGCTTTTTGGAAGGCTTCTCCAAGAATCTAATTAGCATCATAAACAGCTAAAATGTAGAATGATACTTTGATGGAGTCAGGTAGGTGTGTTGATGTCCTCTTGCCAGCTCCCCTTGTTTTGGCATTGACTTTATTAATTTTTCTCTGTAATCTGGGTCTCATGAACTTTTAAAAAGTAGAGTAGCAAACAAACAGATAATAATGAATATGATCACTGTTTGGCACAGTCATCAAAATCCCTCTTATTGATTATTGATCCTTTAAAAATTGGGTGTTGTTATCTTTTGTTCCTAGATGTAGGCAGACATATGATGATGACACAGCCTGAGAAGAAAGTGATAGAGTTTAGGGGTATAGCTCTTATTGATCTCTGGGCACTTTTGAACTTTTGTGGAATTTATAAAATTTGTAATTTTTCTTTTCTGTAACAGTATATGGCCCTACTCTCCTAGAGCACTCTAAGTATGATTAATGATTTACTTAAAAGGTTTAAAGCAATTTTTTATGGGTTGTTGGAAACATTAAACTTAATTTCAGAGAAGTCACACTGACTATATAAGGAAGCATGAGGATTTTTGAATTGTATCCAATAGAATAATTTTTGATACAATATCCTAATGACTAAAAAATGATAAACCTCTTGTGCCCATATCATTTAAAAGTTTCAAGAATTTGAGGTTTCCTCCATATTACTTAATATATTTCTACAGATAATATATCTGTATTTATTATTTTGCTTGGACTTCTCTTTATGCTTGGTACTTTAGGTAACATTTCAAAGGTGTTTTTATGCCTTATATTGTATGCTGAATTAATTTTATCTCTTTAACAAACCCAAGTTCTTTCTGTATGTGAGACACAGTGGTATATAAGTATTTTAAAAAGATAGCTCATTTATACCTCATGGCCATATGAGATGAGTGTTATTATCTCTGTATACAGTTGGGGAAACAGAGGCACAGATTGATTAAAGTAGCCTGCCTAAAGTCACACAGTCAGTAAAGTGCATGATCAGGATTTGAACTAAAATTATCCAGTTCCAGAACTGATATTTATAACCACTCCTTTGTATTAAATGTTAGCATTCACTCATTTTGTAGAGAGATACAGATTTTACCCCTCAGGAAATTACCTCTCCCAATACTTGTTCTGTAGAGTTGGACATAGGATCTCCTTAAACATTTTAAAAAATACACTTGTAAATCAGTGAGCATTCTTGCTCAGATTCAGCCATCAAATATTTCCAGCCACGCCACTCTGTCCATGGCACAGCAAGAGAAGAAGCTGGGTGACAAAATCATTGCCAAAGTCAATGTCCATTCAAAACACAGGGCAATGCCAACTTTCTTCTGTTTGGAGGCTTAGATTGAGGTTAGGACAAAGTGATCAGATGAGCAATCCTCTATTCTAAACTACTTCTATGGGCCTGAAAAAAGGTAGATTTGTTGCAATCATCCCAATTGTCTTGCATTATTACAATAGGTTCAAGTTGTCATATGAGTTAAAGGCAACTGTGCTCAAGATTTTTAAGGAAAAAGTTTGTTTCTGAGAATTTTCTTTCTTGGCCAGCAACAGAAATCGCTTTGTTTCATTCATTTTTTTCACTATTATAAATTTAAAAGATTATTTGGCTTAAGTTTGAATTGAGCATACTATTTCCTATTTACCATTTCCCAAGAAAAACATAGATACTGGAATAATCTCACACTTTTCTCTCTTTTTACCTTCTTTTTCTTCATTCCCTTTATATTGAACTCCTTTCAACGTTAGGAATAACAAGGTGATTTAGGTCTTAATGCCTGCCCTAAGGAGTTCAGAGTCTCACAGGAGAGATAGACACCAAAACAAAAAATTATAAATCAATGAAATGAGCACCATAATGGGAATATGCCAGAGTGTATGTCAGAGACAAGCCCCTTAAAACCACGCCAGGAATCCATATTAAAGAAATGACCGTCAAATGTAGAAGCTGGTGGGAGCCAAGAGGAGAGCAGAGAGGGAAGATATCGCCAGTGTCTGAAATCAGAGAGGACCCAGGAGGGTAGTAGAGCAGGCATCACCCTTAAGATCCTGAAGTGATCCAAAGAAAGAAACCATTAAGAATAAGTGGAGGAAAAGTGTGTGGAAGATCAATTTTAATTCTGCTATAATGAGTCTTGCTAACATAGGATCCTTTTTTTTTTTTTTTTTGTATCCTTTTAAAGGAGCAGGAGTGATAAGGCTTACTCTATACAGAATTTCTGTTTGCTCTATGGATACTGGGTTGTATGGGACACCAAAGGAATCAGAGAGGAGGGTAATTCATTTTACCTCCAGGGACTGAGGAAATGTTGAAAAGAGAGTTCATTGCTTGAGACTGGCATCATAGACTGATAAATAGCAGTTCTCCAGGAAGAGGGTTGGAGCTAGAGGTGAAAAGGGGCAAATAATAGAAGCAAAAGAAGGCATGGAAAATTTGAAAAAGGCTATCCAATCCTGTTCACTGTGGTTGAAATGTAGAACCTACATCAGACTGTTGTTTTGATCTGCCCCTTACTCCCTCTTTCTCCTACTCCATAGTGTCCTGTGTTTCTGTCATTCCCAGTACTCCCCTATTCCCCCATGGGAACTCATCAATGATGCAGGCATAGCCAATCACAATTCCTTTCCCTCTGGCCACAGTGATTCCTGTAGCTATGCTTGGATATCAGAATCTGCTTTTAAATTCTGGTCCCTCCATTTCTTACTGCAGCGAGTTACTTGGACAAGTTACTCTTTTTATGCTTCATTTCCCCATCTTCAAACTGGGTTTGATGATAGGGTTTTTGTGAGGACCAAATCACTTAATATATATATATATATATATTGTATATTAATATATTAATATATATATGAAGTATAACACTCACACATATATATATATGTATGTATATATATATATATATATATACATGTAGAGAGAGAGAGAGTATGGAGGAGTATGGAGAACAGTGCCTGGAACATGGTACACACTCTCCATGGTAGCGTGTACTCACTTAGAGTGGAGGATATTGTGCTTTGCATTTTTGGTTAAGTGATTAGAAGAAAGTGCAGTGGGGACTGATGGTAGACATTTATTCTGCCATGTGGAGCAAGTCTGTCTACATCAAGGATGAAAATGGCCAGCACCTAAGGAGCAACAGAATCAAGATAGCCATCTACCCACTGTGTATGTGTCTATCTCTTTATCAATATTTATCTATTGTGGAACCAATAAATTTCTTGACTAGTCACTTGCTACTTAAAGAGACCGATATGAATATTGGTCTCTCCAATATGAATATTGGAAAGCTTGGAGAGAGTTGAGGCTGAATAGGATTGGTTGGACTTCATCCTTTAAACTATGGTATAACATTAAAGTTTTTCAACATAGAATGATACAATCAGAGATGTGATGAAAAAAACAAACAAAACTCTGGTTACTGGGTGAAGAATAGAGTGATATTCAGGCTTTTTATACCTGGAGCTACACTTCTAGCTTATAGCATTTCACAATTATACTATAGAGGTTTATTTGGCAAATGATTACTCTAATGAAGAGAGTTATAGCCCAATGATTTTTTATTCCAGAGGTAATCACCATGATTCTGCATTTGATTCTCTTTAAAAGTAATAATGATGAAATTGGAAGCATAGAGGGTTAAGACTTGACTTAAGAAGGAATTGCCTTTTACTTGCAAGAGTGGTTAGCATTCCCGTGAGAAACATTGAACATTTCCACCATGTTTTGCTACTCAGCTGAGCTGCTTTGGAAGAATTTGGGGGGTTTCAGCTCCTACTTTAATACTGCAGTATACTTCTAACCTAACTTCAGTTCCTCCTCTGTTTTAGTTACTCTTCCAGATGGAGCCTCCTAAAATAGTACTCTGAAAAAGCATATCACTTCCCCTACTTAGAGATTTCAGTGACTCTTGTCTATTAAGGAAAATACAAAATCCTCAGTCTGCTTTTGAGGTTACAGTCTGGTTCTTAACTGCAGTTAGTAAGCAAATATTTTATTGAGTACCTACTATGTGTCAAGAATCTCTAATAGATATATAATGAGTCACATATATAATTTTAAAATTTTTAGTAGTCATATTAAAAAGCTAAAAAGAATTAGGTAATTTTAATGTAAATAATACATTTTATTTAATTCAATATATTCAAAAATATGTTGTTGCTGATTAGTCACTAAGTCATGTCTGACTCTTTGTGAGCCCATGGACTGTAGCCCATCAGGCTCCCTCATCCAGGGATCTCCCAAGCAAAAATACTAGAGTGGGTGGATATTTTCTTCTCCAGGGGATCTTCCCGACCCAGGGATCTAATCTTCTACTTGGCAGGGGGATTCTTTACCTCTGAGCCAGCAGGGAAGACCATACACAAAATATATAAAATATCAAAATATAATGGATACTGAATATTACTAACAAGATACTTTATGCTCATTTTTAAGAAATCTCAAGTATCCAAGGTATATTTTATACTTACATCACATCTTAATTCAGATGACAAATTTTCATTGATAATCCTTAATCAGTAATTAGAATTCCTAAGGTGTACAGTTGAAAAAGCAGACTCATATTTAGGTTGTTCCAAACATTCTTGCAAATTTTCGGTAAGTAAGCTGGGTATCAGTTTTTAGATTTAAATTTTAATTAATTGAAATTGAATACAATTTGAACTTCAGTTCCTTAGTCTCGGTAGCAACATTTTGGCAGTTACATGTGTCTCATGGCTGCTGTATTAACCAGTACAGTTCCAGAAGCATGGGCCTCACACTCATGAAGTGTACATTAACTCACCTTTCCAGCTCTATCTTCTGCTGCTTCTTTATAATGTCAGATAGATTAAATTTGTCTCAGACTCTATTCAGGTTGTTCCAGGTAAGCTCATTTTGTCCTTCAAAAGATGTTCTTCTAAATTATTGAACTCTACTTACCTTCAGCGATTAGCTCAAATGTTAACCCACCTAAGCAAAACCTCCTTGATCATGTAGGCAAGAAGTTTTCCATATTTTCTATTAATAAACATTTTCAGAACTTTGATTGCACCTTTCTTTTGACATTGATCTCACAATACCATGTGGTCTTTGGAATCAGGTTTGATCAAACCCAGGTTTGAGATCTGGTCCTACCGCTCATTGGCTATATGATCCTGAGTCACTTCCTTTATTTTTCTATTTCATCATTTTTATTTCATCATCTGAAAAGTGATGACAACATTGTCCACCTGATGAGATTGTAGGGTGAGATAATGTGGAAAAGATCAGCACTTAACCCATTAGTGTGTGCTAAGTCACTTCATTCGTATCCAACTCTTTGCCACCCCATGGACTGTAACCCGTCAGGCTCCTCTTTCCATGGAATTCTCCAGGCAAGAATACTGGAGTGGGTTGCCATTTCCTTCTCCAAGGGACCTTTCTGACCCAGGAATCTAACCTGTTTCTTCTGCATTTACTGCATTGCAGGCAGATTCTTTACTCACTGAGCAACATGGGAAGGTCATAGATATTCCTTATCTCTCTTAAATAAAATGATTGATAAACAACAATAATAGTAATATGGTAATAGCAATACTAATAAGCTTGTTCTAGTTCCTATTCAATTGTTTTATAATATCTAATCCTCCAAACAATTATTTTATCTTCATTTTACAATTAAGGAAACTAAAGCAGACAGAGATTAAGTAATTTGCATAAACTAATGTCACATGACCAGGAGAAGATACAGTTGATTTTAAATAATAGATTGAGTGAACTATAGTTTGAATACCTTTCATTAATATTTTCTCTGTTGTAGTTTGGAGGTGAGGTAGAGGAGTTGGCAAAGGAATTGGAATCAGATTCGATACCGAATGCTAACCCTGTCACTGACAAGGAATCTGTTTCTGGGAAACCCACTTAATCTCTCTGAACCTCAGGTTCTTGCACTGCAAAATGGAGGTAATAAAACCTAGCAGGAAGTATATGGTATATAGGTTAGGTTCAAAGTGTCTGCTGTTAAATTCAAATTTCACCTTTAAAATTCCTAGCTTTGCAACATTTAGAAAGTTACCTAATTCCTCTACTGCAATTTCCTCATCTAAAAAATGGGAAAGTTAACACTATTAAGCTCATAGATTTGTTCTAAATATTAAATGATGCAATCCACATAGACACACAGAATTATAACCAGATATAGTAAACACTCAGCAAATGTTAGCTATTATTATCATCATTATTACAAGGCAGGGCTTGGTATAGATAGAATACTGAATTGGTTTAATTAAATTCCCATTTTTTTCTACTTCTCCTCCTCTTTATAGTTATATTCTTATATTTGTATCCTTTATAGAATATGATAATAAATCTTACATATACTGTGTACTCTATAAACATTCAACTGAATAAATGGATGTCTCAACCAGACTTTTATATTATTTGTATTTTACAGAAGTACATCAATATTATTTTCAGAGAATGTAAAATAATTGCATGATAGTAAACTAGTTTCTAGTACATAATGTTTTATATTTCCCTTGGGCTTGCAGTGATTTTAGTTATGTTTGAGGCATTCTGAATTTCATATGCATAAAACTTCCTATTCAGTCAGTATGGTCCTCTGTCCAATTCTGATAAACTTAAATTAGAATATCTTTCAAAGTCAACCACAGTACCAGACTGTACTGAAAATGAATTCATAAAGGAGGCAAATATTGTCATAAGCAGTTGATAAAAAGATTTGAATAATGTAAAATGCTGCAGCAGAAACTGTAGAGGTGTAATGAATATTATACATACAGTGCTTTGTTTCTAGTTCTTAAATATGACCTTCCTCTCATTCCGAATCTCTTCTATTGTGCTCCCAATTTCATTTGCCAGTTGTTATGATCTGTTCAATCTCTGAGCAAAATCATTCTCCTCATTTTCAAAAACCTGAATTTCTCTAGTTCTCATTAGGTCTTTATTTGGATTCAGACTTTCTTAAATTAAAATTATGTACATTGTGTTCATGTCTTGTTCTTGTGCATTGGCAAGATCGGAAGTTTTTAAAAACTCAGTACTCACTTTTTTGACCATAAGTAAAATGTTTAGCACTGTCCTAGGCATTACAGACCAGGAAGAGGACAGTCCCTCACAGCTTGGAATATACAGTCTTGTGACAGTGACATTACATGCACATATAAATGTAAAACAAAACAGATGACAGTATACTATCATAGTAAAATAGTTTTTTTGAAATGTGGAGAGGGAGAGAGGGGTTCTACTGGTTGTGAGGGCAGACTTCTTAGATGAATTTAACTGGGTCTTGCTTAGCTAGTAAGTCTTTCACCTAAGAGGCAGGCTGAGGGAGTCCAAAGACACATAAAATGGGAAGAGAACAGTAGTAGAAAAAATAAAGCAGAATGCAATTGTGGAAAATATTGTCAGACTGTAGTCTACGATTTCTTTTGATGTATTGAGATACCATTGAAGATTTCCAATTGCTTGAATTAAAAGTGAAGCTTTTGAAATATTGAAAGTTTTTAATTTGTTCCATCACAATTTACCTATCCATAATTAAAATCTGCATACCACTTAATTGAAGATATTTGTATACATTTTAAAAACTGAAAATGCAGGTGATTTCAAACCTGTGCAGCTTTGATAATTTTATTTTTGTTTGATATTTAAATTAAAGCTCTGACCAGGAAGAATTTTTTTTATTGGAGTATAATTAACATATGACATTATATTAGTTTCAGGTATACAGTAAGTATTTTACATTTGTATACATTGCAAAATGACAAACAGATAACTTTAGCTTTCATCTGTCACCATATTAAGTTATAAAAAAATTTAATAACAGTATTCAACATAGAAAATCAAGTGATTATTTTGAAAATCTAATCTTTTCCTCTGTTTATTATATTCAATATTATTATTATTTTAATTGAACATGTACAGCATTTCTGTAATATGCTAAAATGATTATATTAGTTTTCTGTTGCTGCATAACACATTATTACATACAGTGGCTACAGAAAGATCTATTACTTCACAGATCTATAGGTCAGGAGTCCAGACACAGAATGGCTGGGTCTTCTGCTCAGGGTTGTACAAGGCAGAAATCAAGGTGTCAGTTGATTACATTTTCATTGGGAGTTTTCTCAAATCATTCAGGTTCTTGGCTGAGTATCCTTCCTTGTGGTTGTAGGAATGATGTCCCCATTTTCTTGCTGGCTCTCAGCCATGGGTCATTCTCATTTCCTAGAGGCCACCCTCAGTTTCTAGCCATGTGAAAGGAATTGTTCATTCTCACAACAACAGCACATATCTTCTTACTCATCAAGGAAAACCACTGTACTTTGTAAACTTCAGATATGTGCATGCCTGCTAAGCCGCTTCAGTCGTGTCCAACTCTTTGCCTTTCTGTGGACCATAGCCTGCCAGGCTCCTCTCTCCATGGGATTCTTCAGGTAGGAATGCTGGAGTGGGTTGCCGTTTCCTTCACCAGGGGATATTCCCGACCCAGGGATCAAACCTGTATCTCTTACATCTCCTGCATTGGTGGGTGGTTCTTTACCACTAGTGCCACCTGGGAAGCCCCGTATACGTATATGCATGTGTGCTAAGTCACTTCAGTCATGTCCAACTCTTTGTGCCCTTCAGCCCTCCAGGCTCCTCTGTCCATGGGATTCTCCAGGTAAGAATACTGGAGTGGGTTGCCATGTCCTCCTCCAGGGGATCTTTCTAATCCAGGGATTGAACCTGCATCTCTTAAGTCTCCTGCATTGGGAAGTAGGTTCTTTACCTCTAAGCACCATCTGGGAAATCCTTATATATATGTATTCACAAAAGTAAGATCATATAATTCATCATAAATATTTTATGTTCCAATAAAAACATTGAATTATTTTTAATGACTAAATAGTATCCTATGATATGGTTGCACTATAATTTATTTAGCTCTTTTGTTATTGTTGGATATTTACTTTGCTTTAAACTTTCAATATTATAAACAAAGGTGCAATGCACATAGACACTGTACCTATGCCTTGGGTATTCCTATAGAATAGATTTTAAAGTCTTTAAATGCCAAATTGACTACTGCTGGTACGCACTACTGAAGGTTATAGTAATTATCTCATTTAAGGCATTCGCTATGTTAGTGTTGAAACGTGTTGCAATATAACTCACAATACTTCTACACATCTGTTAATGTTGTTAGTAAAATCAGCAATGTGGGACAGTGGCTGAAAAGGATCGATGATATGCTAATGATTCCATACATCTAACGTGTATAATGGTTAATTTTATGTGTCAACTTGACTGGGCCACAGAGTGGTCAGATGTTTGGTCAAACATTATTCTGTGTATGTTTGTGAGGGAGTTCCTGGGTGTGATTAACATTTGAATTAGTAAGCTAAGTAAAGTAAACTGCTCTTTCTAAAGTAGGTGGGCCTCATTCAATCAGCTGAAGGCCTAAGTAGAACAAAAAGACTGAAGAGGGAATTCTTTATGCCCACTGCCTTTGAGCTGAGACATCAGTTATTTCCTGCCTTCAAACTTGAACTGAAACATAGTCTCTTTTTTTTAAGTCTCAAGCCTGCTGGCTTTAGAACTGGAACCACACCATTGTTTCTTCAGCTTGCTGACTAGAGATCTTGGAACTTTTTAGCTTCCATAACTGCATAAACCAGTTCTTAAAAAATCTCTTTCCATTCCATGTCCACCTGCTAATGCAAGAGACAGGTTGGATCCCTGGGTCGGGAAGATTCCATAGAGAAGGAAATGGCAACCCACTACAGTATTCTTGCCTGGGAAATCTCATGGACAGAGGAGCCTGGCAGGCTACTGTCCATGGGTTCCTAAAGAGTCAGGTATAACTTTGTGACTGAGCATGCAACACACCTATTTAAAAATCTCTTCATCTATTTATCTATCCATACTATTAATCTTGTTTCTCTGCAGAACCATGATACGATGGGTTTTATTTGTGGGTGGAATAGGTTTTTTTATTGGCCATGTTAGGAGTCTCATAGGCAGATAGAAGTATAATACAGTACAGTCAGAAACCTTTGGTTTTCTTTTGTTAAACATGGGTGAAAATCTATTATTATGTTTTCTGAACAGCTTGGGTTCTCAGTTTCCTTATCTGCTAAAAAAGGGGCTTAGTTGTAAGGTTTAAATGAGATTATTTCATGGATCGTGGTGCATGGTAAATACTTTACAGAATACTAGTACTTTTTTCCTCCTTCTTAAGAATCTTAAAAAGCAAGCAGATTGACTGTTTCTTGTGTGCTCAGAAGCTGAGCCTCGAGATTCCTTCATTAGAAGCCATGTTCACTTGTGTGCCAGCGGTTCTTCAGAGTGAAGTTATACTGCCTGCTGTTACTGAGTTATTTTTTAACAATATCTTGTTGGCAAACACATGGGGTGGTACTGAATAACTGCCTCAGAAGCTAAAGATGACTCTCTTCAATATGAAGAGAGTTTTATTACTGTAAATATGATCTGGCTTAACCTCAATCTAAATTACCATAGCACATAAGTACAGGAATGCCAGAAATACATTAATGCTAACCCTAAAGTGCAGGCTTCCCTGGCATTTATGTATAATGTAGGAACACAAGTCAGATTATTCCTACTTATTAATTTAAATGAATGTATATTTTTAAGCTTCATCCCCCCAAAATAAACGGAATGGAGAATATCTCTATTACATGTTCAGCACATATAGAAAATGATTCTCAGTTTGATTGAATTAAAAATACTTTTCTATATCTTAAAAAATGGAATGCAGAATTCTTATTAAAAGAGTAAAAAAAAAATTTTGAGTATATTTAGAATTCTACTTGTTAAAGTCCTGGAAGAGTTAATTTCCAGATGCTCTTCATCTTTAGAATTTTAATTTGATTTTGATTTTAATATCAGATCAGATCAGATCAGTCACTCAGTCGTGTCCAACTCTTTGCGACCCCACGAATCGCAGCACGCCAGGCCTCCCTGTCCATCACCAACTCCCGGAGTTCACTCAGACTCACATCCATCGAGTCAGTGATGCCATCCAGCCATCTCATCCATTTCATCCCCTTCTCCTCCTGCCCCCAATCCCTCCCAGCATCAGAGTCTTTTCCAATGAGTCAACTCTTCGCATGAGGTGGCCAAAGTATTGGAGTTTCAGCTTCAGCATCATTCCTTCCAAAGAAATCCCAGGGCTGATCTCCTTCAGAATGGACTGGTTGGATCTCCTTGCAGTCCAAGGGACTCTCAAGAGTCTTCTCCAACACCACAGTTCAAAAGCATCAATTCTTCAGTGCTCAGCCTTCTTCACAGTCCAACTCTCACATCCATACATGACCACAGGAAAATTATTTAAATTGGTCTTTGCCTTTTAATTATCAACACTTGTTAGAAATGTCAAGTATTGTTCTTGTAGTACTACTAATGCCTCTTTTTGAATGATCCCTTCGATTACATAATAATGTATGTAGGCCAAATAAATGGGCTTGTGCTTATTGACAGGTACTCAGTGATCAGTTGTTCATGAAATGCTGACATTCGCTTCACTTGTTTATATATTCAGTCATCAATCAAGTACTTTCTCCTTTCTTTGGGGAGCTGGCAATATGATACAACACTGAAAGTAAGTCAAAACGATTTTTAGTCTTCATACATCTGGTTGTTATAATCTAAACTGGTCTTGCTTCAGTCCTACACAAGGCTCCCAATAATGGTCCCAATAAAGTGTCTTCACTTTATCTGTTGTAGATGCTAAGATCTGTTGACAAGAATAAAAACATTGTAGAGTGGAAAGAGCATGGATTTAATTTAAAGACAATCCTGGATTCAAAATATGAGCCCCACTTCTAGGGTAAATTCTATACACTTCTAAATCATGTGCTTCTTAAACTATAAAAAGGACTATAATATATCCTGTGAAGATTTTGTTGAGTATGAGAAAAGTATCTATCTCTCTGTCCATCCATCCATCCTCCATCTATCATCTACTGTAGCATAGTAGCTGATAGTGTGTAAGTATTTGACTCAAACTATGGGCAAGTTGCCAAAAGTTTTGCCTAGTCTCAGTGATTTTTAAATACCTCAGAAGAGTCTTCTAAATGAGGATCTATTGCCCAAGTGCTGCTTGAGAAGGAGAAAGTAAAACTTAGAGATCCAGAAGTAGTTAACATCATCAGTATTCCATTTTTCCCAAGAATGACCAGGTCCAGCCTAGGCATTCTCTTTTCCCAGACTTCTTCCAAGTATACCCTTCCTCAGCTTCTCTTGCCTTTTCTTGACTCCCATCCTCTCAGCTTCATTCCATATTAAATTTAAGGAGCTGCTAACAGAATGTACTTTGCTAATTTCTAGTCCTTCCAAAATAACGTATATAGAAACCTATTTTTCTTTAACGTAACCATTGATATGATTGTATTTAGGTCTGCTTTCTTACTATTTGTCTCAAGTCTTTTTGGTTCCTCTATTTTTCCTTTCTTGCATTTCTTTATATTTAAAAATATTTTATTGTATATTTTAGTTTCTCTTTGGAATTTGTTGCTATAAGTATATATGTTTTCATTATTTGTTGTTGATTTCCCTAGGGATTGTAATATATGTGTTTAACTCATTGCAGTCTTCTAAGATTTGATGTTGTAGGTTCTGGGTAAGATGGAATAAATACATGTCAATCTTCCTCTCCATTGCAACTATGAAAACTTGAGAAATTATAGGCAGCTTTCCTGAAAGGAAATCTAAAAAGTAAATATTGACATGTAAATCTGGCTTGAGGAGTAAAACAGGGAAATTTTAAATCTCAAAAATAGTGGGGAAAATACCCCAGTGTCTCAGTCCTTTTGGGCTGCTGTAACAAAAATAGCATTAGACTAGTGATGCAGTGGAAAAGATTTCACCCGCCAGTGCGGGAGACACAAGAGACGTAGCTTCAATCTCCTGGAGTTGGAAATGCAACCCACTTCAGTATTTTGCCTGGAGAATCCAATGGATAGAAGAACCTGGCGGGCTACAGTTCATGAGGTCACAAAGAGTCAGATGTGACTGAATGACCAAGGACGTGCACACAGGTAGCATATACACCACAAAAATTGATTTTTCACTGCTCTGGGGGCTGAGAAGTCCAAGATCAAGGTATCAGTAGATTTGGAATGATGAAAGCCCTCCTTAAGGCTGCAAACTGCTGACTTCTCTATCCTTACATGGTAGAAGGGGTAGGAATCTCTGGGGTCTTTTTTTAAGGATATTAATCCCATTCAGTAAATCTTTAATCCAATTTTCTATTGATGGCCAGAGTTGTATTCCCTCTGTGTTATTTGACCTGAGACCAAAGTATGGAGGAGGTAATGAAGATAATGCCCACCTCCTTCAAAAGGTCCCATGCATGCACTGCTGCACTCAGTGCCCCCAACCCTGTAGCAGGCCACTGCTTATCCACACCTCTGCCAGAGACTCCTGAACACTCACAGGCAAGTCTAGGTCAGTCTCTTGTGGGGTCACTGCTTCTTTATCCTGGGTCCTGATGCATACAAGGTTTTGTTTGTGCCCCCCAAGAGTCTTTTTTCCCAGTCCTGTGTAAGTTCTGGTGGCTCTGTGGTGGGATTAATGCAACCTCCTTCAAGAGGGCTTATGCCATTCCAAAGTCTACTGCACCCAGAACCTCTGCCCCTATAGCAGTCCACTACAGACCCATACCCCACAGGAGACACTCAAACAACTTCTGTCTCAGTCTCTTTGGGGTCTCTGGGCCCTGGGGTGCCCAAGGTTTGTTTGAGCCCTCTGAGCATCTCTGCTGGGTATGGGGTTTCATTCTAAACATGATTTTGCCCCTCCTACCACCTTGCGGGGCTTTTCTTTTGCCCTTGGATGTGGGGGTATCTCCTCAAAGTCATTCCAACACCACACAGCCACGACTCCAATGCCAACCATCTTGCTGGGGCTTCTCTATCCTTGGACAAGGGATATCTCCTCAAAGTCAGAACAAGACCCAGTTTCCCCTTCAGTCAGTATCTCCCATCAGGAAGCTTCTTGAAGGATAAGCCTCTTATTCTTCTCAACCAGAGGGCAGACAGAATGAAAATCACAATCACAGAAAACTAACTAATTTGATCACATGGACCACAGCTTTGTCTGACTCATTGACACAATAAGGCATGCCATGTAGGGTCATCTAAGATGGACGGGTCATGGTGGAGAGCTCTGACAAAACATGGTCCATTGGAGAAGGGAATGGCAAACCACTTCAGTATTCTTACCTTGAGAACCCCATGAAGTATGAAAAGGCAAAAAGATAGGACACTGAAAGGTGAACTCCCCAGGTCAGTAGGTACCCAATATGCTACTGGAGATCAGTGGAGAAATAACTCTAGGAAGAATGAAGAGATGGAGCCAAAGCAAAAACAACACCCAATTGTGGATGTGACTGGTGATGGAAGTGAAGTCTGATGGTATAACAGCAATATTGCATAGGAACCTGGAATGTTAGGTCCATGAATCAAGGTAAATTGGAACTGGTAAAACAAGAGATGGCAAGAGTGAACATGGACATTTTAGGAATCAGTGAACTAAAATGGACTGAAATGGGTGAAGTTAACTCACATGACCATTGTATCTACTACTGTGGGCAAGAATCCTTTAGAAGAAATGGAGTAGCCATTATAGTCAACAAAAGAGTCTGAAATGCAGTACTTGGATGCAGTCTCAAAAATGACAGAATGATCTCTGTTCATTTCCAAGGCAAAACATTCAATATCACAGTAATCCAAGTTTATGTCCTGACAGATAATTCTGAAGAAGCTGAAGTTGAACGGTTCTGTGAAGACCTACCAGACCTTCTAGAACTAACACCCAAAAACACCCCAAAAAAGATGTTCTTTTCATTATAGGGGACTGGAATGCAAAAGTAGGAAGTCAAGAAACACCTGGAGTAACAGGCAAATTTGGCCTTGGAGTACATAATGAAGCAGGGCAAAAGCTAATAAAGTTTTTCCAAGAGAACACACTGGCCATAGCAAACACTCTTTTCCAATAACACAAGAGAAGACTCTACACATGGACATCACCAGATGGTCAACACCAAAATCAGATTGATTATATTCTTTGCAGCCAAAGATGGAGAAGCTCTATACAATCAGCAAAAACAAGACCAGAATCTGACTGTGGCTCAGATCATGAACTCCTTATTGCCAAATTCAGACTTAAATTGAAGAAAGTTAGGGAAAATCACTAGACCATTCAGGTATGACCTAAATCAAATCCCTTATGATTATACAGTGGAAGTGCAAATAGATTCAAGGGATTATCTGATAGACAGATTGCCTGAAGAACTATGGATGGAGGTTCATGACATTGTATAAGAGGCATCCCCAAGATGATCAGGACCATCCCCAAGAAAAATAAATTTGAAAAGGCAAAATGGTTGTCTGAGGTGGCCTTACAAATAGCTAGCTGAGAAAAAGAAGAGAATCGAAAGGTAAAGGAGAAAAGGAAAGATATACCCATTTGAATGCAGAGTTCCAAGGGATAGCAAGGAGAGATAAGAAAGCCTTCCTCAGTGATCAGTGCAAAGAAATAGAGGAAAACAATAATGATGGGAAAGACTAGATATCTCTTCAAGAAAATCAAAGATACCAAGGGAACATTTCATGCAAAGATGGGCTCAATAAAGGACGGAAATGGTATGGACCTAACCGAAGCAGAAGATATTAAGAAGAGGTGGCAAGAATACACAGAAGAACTATACAAAAAAGATCTTCATGACCCAGATAACCATGATGGTGTGATCACTCACCTAGAACCAGACATCCTGGAAAGTGAAGTCAAGTGGGCCTTAGGAACCATCAGTATGAACAAAGCTAGTGGAGGTGATGGAATTCCAGTTGAGCTATCTCAAATCCTAAAAGATGATGCTGTGAAAGTGGTGCGCTCAATATGCCAGCAAATTTGGAAAAGTCACAAGTGGCCACAGAACTGGAAAAGGTCAGTTTTCATCCCAGTTCCAAAGAAAGGTAATGCCAAAGAATGTTCCAGCTACCACACAATTGCACTCATCTCACACGCTAGCAAAGTAATGCTCAAAATTCTCCAAGCCAGGCTTCAACAGTACATGAACCATGAACTTCCAGATGTTCAAGCTGGATTTATAAAAGGCAGAGGAAGCAGACATCAAATTGCCAACATCTGCTGGATCATTGAAAAAATTAGATTCCAGGAAGACATCTACTTCTGTTTTATTAACTATGCCAAAGCCTTTGACTGTGTGGATCACAACAAAGTCTGGAAAATTCTTAAAGAGATGGGAATACCGTACCACCTGACCTGCCTCTTGAGAAATCTGTATGCAGGTCAAGAAGCAACACTTAGAACTGGACATGGAACAACAGATTGGTTCCAAATTGGGAAAGGAGTATGTCAAGGCTGTATATTGTCACCCTGCTTATTTAACTTGTATGCAGAGTACATCATGAAAAATGCTGGACTGGATGAAACACAAGCTGAATTCAAGATTGCAGGGAGAAATGTCAATAACCTCAGATATGCAGATGATACCACCCTAATGGCACAAAGTGAAAAAGAATTAAAGAGTCTCTTGATGAAAGTGAAAGAGAAGAGTGAAAAAGTTGGCTTAAAACTCAACATTCAGAAAGGTAAGATCATGGCATCTGGTCTCATCACTTCATGGCAAATAGGTGGGGAAACAATGGAAACAGTGAGAGGCTTTATTTTCTTGGCCTCCAGAATCACTGGAGATGGTGACTGCAGCCACGAAATTAAAAGACACTTGCTCCTTGGAAGAAAAATTATAACCAACCTAGACAGTGTATTAAAAAACAAAGACATTACTTTGGCAACAAAAGTCCATCTAGTCAAAGCTGCTGTTTTTCCAGTAGTCATGCATGGATTTGAGATTTGGACTTTAAAGAAAACTGAGCACCAAAGAATTGATAGTTTTGAACTGTGATGTTGGAGAAAACTCTTGAGATTCCCTTGGACAGCAAGGAGATCCAACCAGTCAATCCTAAAGAAAATCAGGCCTGAATATTCATTGAAAGGACTGATGCTGAAGCTGAAACTCCAATACTTTGGCCACCTGATGTGAAGAACTGACTCATTTGAAAAGACCCTGATGCTGGGAAAGATTGAAGGTGAGAGGAGAAGGGATGTTAAAAGATGAGATTGTTGGATGACATCACCAACTCAATGGAGATGAGTTTGAGTAAGCTCTGGGAGTTGGTGATGGACAGAGAAGCCTGGCATGCTACAGTCTGTGAGGTCGAAAAGAGTTTGATATGACTGAGTGACTGAACTGAACTGAACTGAATCCCATTCGTGAGGGCTCTGCCCTGATGACCACATCACCTCCCCAAGGCCCCATCTCCTAATACCACTACCTTGAAGGGTCAGATTTCAACATACAAATTCTGGACGGACACAAAGATTCAGGCTACAGCACCCAGTTTTTTCCCCTCCCTTACCCTGTTATTGGGCTTCCCTTGTGGCTCAGCTGGTAAAGAATCCAGCTATAATGAGGGAGACCTGGGTTCAATCCCTGGGTTGGGAAGATCCCCTGGAGAAGGGAAAGGCTATCAACTCCAGTATTGTGACCTGGAGAGTTCCATGGGCTGTATAGTCCATGAGGTCACAAAGAACTGGACATGTCTGAGTGACTTTCACTTCAATTTACCCCATTCTCAAATCTTTAAGACCAGGCCATTGTGCAGGGCAGTGGCATGTCAGGAAAGCAGCATCCTCCTTTTTAGTGAAACTGTGACTATGAAGGCATGACCTAAGCTGTTGGTTTTCACTTTCCTGTCTCTCTATACTTATACTTACAGGAGTCTGATCTTTACTGGCATACTAATGACTTTGAGAATCAAGATAAAGACATATATCTGTCAAATACAGTTGTTGTTGTTGTTATTTTTACTTTGGGACATAAGGTATAGATCATCCCTGGATAGCTAACACTTAGGACAAATTCCAATAATCTACAAGTAAGACTGTCAAACTATTGAATGGATAGTCTGCAAATAGTCCAACAGTCTGCATATAAGACTGCCATGTTTGGCAAGAAAAATACAAGATTCCAGTTGAATTTGAATTTCAGATAAACTGTGTGTATATATATATATATATATATATATATATATATATGTATATATATATAAATGAAATCAAATAAAAATACAATACTTGAGTATATGTACATTTCATGAAATATTGGGTGTCCTATCTGCAAAGGCATCGATAATTGGACCAACTTTGAAACCATAGGCCACTGAAGATGGATTGGAACCTGTGGGATGAAACTAATCAAGTCATGTGCATGCTAAAACAAAAATATCAATATTCTCCATAGGGTTTAAACAACATATAGGTTCTCATAAGGAAATACTCAAAATATCCAGAATTCAATAGAAATTATTCTGCACACAAAGAATAAGGAAACAATACTGACTTTCATGGGAAAAGATGATTAACAGATGCCAATGGCAAGATAGGAATTACCTGACAAAGACTTTGAAGCAGCCATCATAGAAGTTTTGAAAGTGCAACTGCAAACATTCTTAAGACAGTATAATTAGAACTGAAAGATCCATAACAAGGAAATATATAATATAAAGAAATGGAAATTTTGATCTAAAAATATATAAACTGGAAAAACTTAGAACATCAAGAATAAACAAAGAGAAAAAATTTATACTTCAGTGAAGTATAATAACTGTGTCAGTTTTTCTCAGTGTTGTAAGCCCAGTAGTTAGCACAGTGCCTGGCACATTGATTGAATGAATACATGAAATGAGTATTCTGAATGAGGATACCTCTCTCATTCTGACCTTTTAAACACTTCCTCAAGTGAAAGCTTTTTCCTTTCCTCACGCCTCTGTCCACGCACACTCCCCTGCCCCCCGCCCCCATATCCTTGGTCAAAGACTACATACTTCTGAGGTCTGTAGTCTCAGTGCTCCTATTGCAGTTGAGGAGGAGTCTCCCTATGTGGCCAGACATGTTCTTGGGATTAAGGTATGTGGCTACCATTTTTAGAGCTCCTGTTGGGATTTGATAAAATATTTTTGGATAGGATTAATGATGGCCTAGAACTGGACATGGAACAACAGACTGGTTCCAAATAGGAAAAGGAGTACGTCGAGGCTGTATATTGTCACCCTGCTTGTTTAACTACTATGCAGAGAACATCATGAGAAACGCTGGGCTGGATGAAGCACAAGCTGGAATCAAGATTGCTGGGAGAAATATCAATAACCTCAGATATGCCAGTGACAGCACCCTTATGGCAGAAAGTGAAGAGGAACTCAAAAGCCTCTTGATGAAAGTGAAAGAGGAGAGTGAAAAAGTTGGCTTAAAGCTCAACATTCAGAAAACTAAGATCATGGCATCTGGTCCCATCACTTCATGGGAAATAGATGGGGAAACAGTGGAAACAGTGTCAGACTTTATTTTTGGGGGCTCCAAAGTCACTGCAGATGGTGATTGCAGCCATGAAATTAAAAGACGCTTACTCCTTGGAAGGAAAGTTCTGACCAACCTAGATAGCATATTCAAAGGCAGAGACATTACTTTACCAACAAAGGTCCGTCTATTCAAGGCTATGGTTTTTCCAGTAGTCATGTATGGATGTGAGAGTTGGACTGTGAATAAAGCTGAGCCCTGAAGAATTGATGCTTTTGAACTGTGGTGTTGGAGAAGACTCTTGAGAGTCTCTTGGACTGCAAGGAGATCCAACCAGTCCCTTCTAAAGATCAGTCCTGGGTGTTCTTTGGCAGGAATGATGCTAAAGCTGAAACTCCAGTACTTTGGCCACCTCATGCGAAGAGTTGACTCATTGGAAAAGACTCTGATGCTGGGAGGGAAGGGGACGACAGAGGATGAGATAGCTGGATGGCATCATCGACTCAATGGACATGAGTTTGAGTGAATGAGTTCTGGGGCTTGGTGATAGACAGGGAGGCCTGGCGTGCTGCAATTCATAGGGTCACAAAGAGTCGGACACAACTGAGTGACTGAACTGAACTGAACTGATACTCCCATTTTTCTATAAAGTGGCTAAACTCAAATGCTCCTTCTACCTGCCTCCTACTACACTCACCAACACACATACACACGTACTTTCTTCTGACCAGCTTTTTTAAACTTTAAAGCAGTTGATCTGGAAGAGAGAGAGAAAGAAAAGGAATCTAAGGAAAGAAAAGTTGGAGAGAAAATAATTTTAAACAAATTTTTAAAATAATTTTTTCACAAATCTTTCATCTAGTATGATTGGCTGTGACATATAAATTCTAGAAAACTGCATAAAATCTTGTGCTTGATCAGGACGTAGTATTTTTCAGGAAAGATAATTGTGTGAAGCAGAAGGTCCTGCCCTCTACCAGCATCTACTTAATTATTGGTGATTAGTGTTAAAAGGATTAATTTAGGCTTGAAAAGTCTCAAGTTAGTTTGGGATATTATTTCCTCCAATCTTGAGAATATCTTGTTTGAATGATTTCTGAATTTTTAAATTCATTATTTTTCTATGATAATTTTATTTTCTAAGATAAGTTTATTTAATTTTCCTCCTGCCTCACTTACTTACTTCCTCCTGTCTTACTTCTCAAGAACCCTAAATAAATAAGTCCTGTATAAAATAAGTAAATACTAAATAAGTCCTATACAAATAAGTAAGTCCTATATGAATAAGTAAATACTAAACAAATAAGTAAGTCCTATACAACACAAGGGTTTCCCTGATGTTTAAGTTGATAAGAAATCTGCCTGTAATGCAGGAGACCTGGGTTTGCTCCCTGATCAGGAAGATTCCCTGGTGAAGGAAATGGCAACCCACTCAAGTATTCTTGCCTGGAGAATTCCAGGAACAGAGAAGCCTGGTGGGCTACTGTTGTCCATGGGGTCACAAAGAGTATGGACATGACTGAACAACTAACACATACAAAAAACCCCCCAGGTTTTGAAGAATAGTATAAAACCTGATTTTAGAGTAATGTGGTCCTAAGTCATTTACAATTTAGATATCCTCAGTTGGGAACATAGGGCTCATGTTACCATTTTTACCTCTGCTACCTGATATATAATAACAAAACTGAAGAAACAGGGAAACACTAGGGCAATTCCCTTT
Source organism: Bos javanicus (assembly GCF_032452875.1). NCBI lineage: Eukaryota > Metazoa > Chordata > Mammalia > Artiodactyla > Bovidae > Bos > Bos javanicus. The sequence continues at coordinate 55,853,458 of NC_083868.1, read as the reverse complement.
GAATTGTAGAATTAAAAAATAATTGAAAAAATCTAACAACATAAGTTCCTTTAAATGCAGTTTATTGCAATTTTAATATTTTATGGTTGCATTTTAACTTTTATCTCATAAATTAAAGATTAACAATCATGCCTAAACTGGAATATATTTTATCCACTTACAAAAATGCATTGACTAATGCTAATTAAATTTGCTTAATCAGGCTTAACAATGCTACATGCTGTTACTCATCAGAAAGTAAGTACCATGCATATTTCCCAAAGTGCTCAAGCTAGAACACCAAGGATTTTTTTCTGTCAGGGTATCCAAGGGTTCAGCCATCTGCTATTTACTCTAATTTTTAATAAAAAGTTATTATTCATCTTTATTGCTAATCATTTGCCTTGCAAACAAAACATATTTTATCATTATTATTATCATTTTAACTCCACCACCGCCAGGGAGACACAAAGGAAAATGGTTTGTACTCAATTGTGCCACATTAATGCTTGCAAATGGTTTAGCTTCTGTGGCAGAAAGACATAGGTATTATGAAGGTAATACCTAATATCAAATTATATGCAGCAGCATTTCATCACGTTGCCCTAATGCCTTCAGCAGAATGAGCTTTTCCCCAATAAAGTAGGAAAATGTGATCACCCTTAACACCCTGAAGGACAAGACAGTGGCTGTGTCATTCTTTACCGTGTATTGCTTTTGTTCATAGCTAATCACATTTAGACAATTTTAACCCAGACCCTGCAGATATACAATAAATCGTACTGATAGAGAAAGACTAAAACCTGTTGGAATTGCCTTCAAGCTATACTGAGCATAGAAAAAAAAAAATCGTGGATTGAGATAGGTGGGGTCAACTTCAGAATGGAAAGAGGTGAATAAAAGTTCTGTGCAAAGAGAAACTGTATGTTAAAGACACTTAGTGGGAAATTGCAGTGCAGCGTCTCCAGTGATAATCTCGACTATCTTGTTGTGAAGCAACAGACTCTAGGATGATGGTATCCAGGAAGGTTCATAATACTGGCAAAGGACCTGGTAACTAAAACTCGAGCACTAAGGGATCAGAAAGAAAGATAATAATAATGCCTAACACTCATCAGTGCTAACTGTATACCAGACACTGCTAGGCACTTGATATGTCATTTCACCTTTGCCTAGACGCTCTGAGTTAACCATGTTCATACAGGTTTTCTTCAGATAAGGGCACAGGCTTAAAGGAGTTAAATAACTTCTCTGCAGTCACACAGAATTGAGATTTATAGCCTGTGAGTCTGAGGCTGGCTTCTTACTTTGTTACTCGAGTGATTTAACAAGGAGAGCAAGTCATTAGCAGGCATTTTCTAAGATTATTGGGGGGAGGCAGCATGTTCCACAGAAAATACCTAATGACTGTGCTCCTAGAAACTGCAAAAGTTAATATTAGTTTAGTAATCTTAGTAAATGTAATATAGAGATTATGGCAAAAATGGAATAACGTGGACTTCTGAAAATAAACAAATTTTACAATAAATGTAATCTATCTTGTCAGGGCCATTGAGTCAGTAACTTCAGTTTCAGAGGTAGCACTGCAGTTTTAGGGGTAACATTTGATATCTGGAATGGTAAAAGCCACGTAAATTCCTCTCATGTGTAACTGCTGTTTAATGAATTTCATTCCCTAGAATGTGCTGCAAGCTATAAGCACAGTAACAGGATGAGGAGGGTGGGAATGGAGAGACTGCCTGCGTGGTTTTCTCTAATGTGTTGGCATCATAAGACAGAAAAATGCATGTAATCATTTCCCTGCTCTTAAGGAGCTGATACCTAGTTATGGTATGGACCTAACAGAAGCAGATGATATTAAGAAGAGGTGGCAAGAATACACAGAAGAACTATACAAAAAAGATCTTCATGACCCAGATAACCACGATGGTGTGATCACTCACCTAGAGCCAGACATTCTGGAATGTGAAGTCAAGTGGGCCTTAGGAAGCATCACCACAAACAAAGCTAGTGGAGGTGATGGAATTCCAGTTGAGCTATTTCAAATCCTAAAAGATGATGCTGTGAAAGTGCTGCACTCAATTTGCCTGCTGGAAAAGGTCAGTTTTCATTCCAATCCCAAAGAAAGGCAATGCCAGAGAATGTTCAAACTACTGCACAATTGCACTCATCTCACACTCTAGCAAAATAATGCTCAAAATTCTCCAAGCCAGGCTTCAACAGTACATGAACTGTGAACTTCCAGATATTCAAGCTTGATTTGGAAAAGGCAGAAGAAGTAGACATCAAATTGCAAACATCCGTTGGATCATTGAAAAAGCAAGAGAGTTCCAGAAAAATGTCTACTTCTGTTTTATTTACTATGCCAAAGCCTTTGACTGTGTGGACCACAACAAACTGTGGAAAATTCTTCAAGAGATGGGAATACCAGACCACCTGACCTGGAGCCTAGTATACAGAGTGAAGTAAGTCAGAAAGAAAAACACCAGTACAGCATATTAACACATATCTATGGAATTTAGAAAGATGGTAATGATGACCTTATATGTGAGACAGCAAAAGAGACACAGATATAAAAAACAGACTTTTGGACTCTGTAGGAGAAGGTGAGAGTGGGATGATTTGAAAGAATAGCATTGAAACATGTATATTACCATATGTGAAATAGATCACCAGTCCAGGTTTGATGCATGAGACAGGGTGCTCAGGGCTGGTGCACTGGGATGACCCTGACGGATGGGATGGGGAGGGAAGAGGGAGGGGAGTTCAGGATGGGGAACACAGGTACACCCATGGCTGATTCATGTCAATGTATGGCAAAACCCACTACAATATTGTAATTAGCCTCCAATTAAAATAAATAAATAAATAAATAAAAGTCTCTAATGCTGGGAAAAATTGAAGGCGGAGGAGAAGGGGAAGACAGAGAACGAGATGGTTGGATGGCATCACTGACTCAATGGATATGAGTTTGAGTAAGCTCTGGGAATTGGTGATGGATAGGGAAGCCTGGTGTGCTGCAGTCCAATGAGGTTGCAAAGAGTTGGACATGACTGAGCTACTGAATTGAGCTGAACTGAACTAGTTAGGGAGATGGAAGATATATAGATTGTATAATAAAACAAGTGTAGGATAATGATGTCAATTGTCCCCAGACTTTACTTAGGGTAACTTTCAAGCCTTGCTTCACTTTTCAAAAAATCACTATCCTCACATTTTAGCTGTTATCAACAGGATTTAGAGCCTCCTCCATTTCTTAGACAATTCACTTTGAGTTCCTGATGTCATGAAGGCTGCTTTTAATTAATTATTTTCTCTATTATTCAGGTCTACATTTTTTTGTTTTATTCTTTCAGCTTTCTGGGAAACAGAGAGCTGCAAAGTGGGGCATTCTTAGCACAGCAGCGCCCATGGTTAGGGACATTAGTTATTCTTGTTTCCCTTTTTCTGCACTGAACCACAACAAATTCAAAATATTTTGGGTCCTGGGTCTCCCTTTTGGGTAGCTGAGCATCTAGTGGGATCTGGAATTGGAGAAAACTCCCCACCTTCTCCTTTCTTCTAATGGACCTGCTAGAAGCTTCCTCTACGATCCATCTAGTTGAAGTCCTGAAATGGATTTTGGAAAACCCTTTTTATCCTTTTTGATCAACCTAATTTGATGGCTAAGAGATTGGACTTAGGAGTCAGCCTGCCTGGATTTGAATTCAGTCTCCATCATTATTATTACCTCTGTCATGTTGGGAAATAACCTCCCTGTGATTCAGTGTCTTGGACCAAAGAAGGACATTTGTTTCTCCTCCTATGTAAGCATTGCTATGGTGTGCTGTGCTTAGTCATTCAGTCATGTCTGACTCTTTGTGACCCCACACACTGTGGCGCACCAGGCTCCTCTGTCCATGGGGATTCTCCAGGCAAGAATACTGGAGTGGGTTGTCATGCCCTCCTTCAGGGGATCTTCCCAACCCAGGGAATCAAACCCAGGTCTCCTACATTGCAGGCGGATTCTTTGCTGTGTGAGCTACCAGGGGGGCCCAAGAATGCTGGAGTGAGTAGTCTATCCCTTCTCTAGGGGATCTTCCCAACCCAGGAATCTAACCAGACTCTCCTGCACTGCAGGTAGATTCTTTACCAGCAGAGCTACCAGGGAAGCCCCTCCTAAAGCATTAAAAGAGATAATTTACATAAACCAATTAACAAAAGTCATGTAAGCATTCTATAGAAATGATCTGTCTGAGATATTATTATTATTGTAGGATATATTACTACATTGATATGAGAGCTGATAAGTCAAAATGTACCTAAGACAAACTGTAGTTCTAAACTTTAAATAGGATTCTTCTTGGTATCTACTTAGTACCCTGTGGAGCTAATCCAACACAACAAATTTCCCCCCACAAAACTCAATGTTAACTGATGCTACTTTGCAGGTAGAACATATTAATTTTCTCCTGCATTTACTTACATGGTTGATAGTACATTGATACTAAGAATAACTCTTCTTGAGTTTCCTTCCACAGCAAATACAGACCAAAATCTGTTAAAATAGGAAAAAAGCCTTCAATGTTTTCTCTTTAAAAACACAACTGCTAGAAATAAAAAGGCTTGTTCTTACCTGATGCATACCTGAAACCATAAGAACATGCAAAAATACAAATATTTATTCCAGAATCCTGACCCTAAGTTCTTTAAGAAATTATGTTTGTGCCTGGAGAAGCAGCATTAGCAGAAGGCAACATTTATAGCAGTGATGTCAGCCAGCCCAGCTGTCATTAACACTTACCATATCATCTGCGCTTAAGCTTTCCTGAGAGCACCTGAAAGTAAGGAGAACTATAATTACATAAATATAATTAATTATATATTTTAAAGTGTACGCATGTCTATATGCATTTGAGCCATTTGACACATGTTGTTTGACACAAACAACTACAAACATGTTTTGTAGTTCAAAACTCAGGCTTCTGAGGCCCCCTGCAACTAAGGTTGATGTAGATTAAAATTAAGTTGCACAGAGTGACACTAAGTCACACAATATGGAATTAAAAGATTCTTGGTCCTTGGGAGAAAAGCTATGACAAACCTAGAAAGTGTATTAAAAAACAGAGACATTACTTTGCTGACAAAGATCCATATAGTCAAAGCTGTGGTTTTTCCAGTAGTCATATATGGGTGTGACTGTTGGACCACAAGTAAGGCTGAGCGCTGAAGAACTTATGCTTTTGAACTGTGGTGTTGGAGAGGACTCTTCAGAGTCCTTTGGACTGCAAGGAGAGCAAACCAGTCCATCCTAAAGGAAATCAACCCTGAATATTCATTAGAAGAACTGATGCTGAAGCTCCTATTCTTTTCCACCTGATGCGATGAGCCGACTCATTGGAATAGACCCTGATGCTGGGAAAGACTGATGGCAGGAGGAGAAGGGGACACAGAGGATGAGATGGTTGGATAGCATCACCCACTCAATGGACATGAGTTTGAGCAAACTCTGGGAGATAGTGAAAGACAAGGAACCCTGGTGTGCTGCAGTCCATGGGGGTCACAAAGAGTCTCACTTGACTTAGCGACTAAACAACAAAACAGGGTGGGTAACAGTGCAAATAAAAATTTCCCAGCATCAACTTTTTATCAAATAATGGCTTTTGTACATGGTCACCTTTGAGTTATGGCCAAAAGGCAGAGTGGAGGCCATTATAAACAAGGAACTGAGGCCAAAGCAAGGATAACCGAGCTTTGCTTCTAGATTGCCCTCTGGAGACTTCTAATCCAGAATTCTACCTGCTTCCAGGAGGCCTCTGATGCATTTCCAAGTAACTTGTGTTCCACTCTGGATTATTCCTTTGATCTTGCTTTACCTGCCCTGTGATTGACACTATCTTTACCACATTCCATTGGAATTGGAAGTCTTTTATACTTGATCTGTTGGTATTTGCTCTTTCTACAACGCTGGGCCCCTCTGACTCACCTACCAGAAATTTGTAACATCTCTACTGATAGTAACTGCCAACATAGAACCTGGGGACTAAGATATTTTTCTTGGTTTCCTATTCATCCATCTACAAAATTGGCTATGGATTATATAGATATAAGATTTTTTAGCTTCCTTGTCCTGAATAAGGAGTAGGGATATGAAAGTGGAGCACCATAAAATAATTATTTGAATGAGATTGGCTCACAGCTTCATTAAGTTATGTAAGCATCTTTGACATGACAAGGCTGTGATCCATGAAGGGGGATAATGCATATAAAATACTAACACAGAACCAGGCACATGGAAAGGTTTCTACAAAGAGGGCATGAAAAGTTTTAGAATAGTGCATTTGGTTGTTTTCTGCTATAATGTTGGGTTTATGAAATGGCAAATATAAGTGAGAGCTGCTAACTTAAATTTGTCTCAACAGAAACACTGTTGCTTAATTCTTTTTGGAGAATATTACATTTTACTATATAGTCTGCTTTCCGCTTCACCTTCCTGTGAAGTCAATTCTTATTTGTCTTTATAGGCGTACATATATTTGCTTTTATCTCATTGAAGCCTGACCAGAAAGATTGGAATTTAAATGTTTGTGTTCCCCTCCAAATTCATATGTTGAAATCCTAACCCCTAATATGATAGTGTTAGAACATTGGGCCTTGGCAGTAATTAGGTCATGAGGGTAGACTCCTGATGAATGCGGTTTAGAGCCCTTATAAAAAGAAGGAAGAGCTTGTTTCTCTCTCTCTCTCTGCTTCCTGCCATGTGAGAACACAACCAAAAGATGGCCATCTGCAAACCAAAAAGCAGGACCTCACCAGGATCAGCTGGTGCCTTGATCTTAGACTTCTCAGCTCCCAGAACTGTGAGAAATAAATAATTGTTGGTTTTTTTTTAGTCACCAAGTCCATTGTATTCAGTTCAGAATACAGTAGCCTGAACTGAGTAAGACACCTGTTTTTATTCTGGGGCATGCTTCTCAAATTTGAATGTGAATATGAATCACCCTGTTCAGTTCAGTCAGTTCAGTTCAGTCGCTCAGTCGTGTCCAACTCTTTGAGACCCCATGAATCACAGCACGCCAGGTCTCCCTGTTCATTACCAACTCCCGGAGTTCACTCAAACTCACATACATCAAGTCGGTGATGCCATCCAGCCATCTCATCCTCTGTCATCCCCTTCTCCTCCTGCCCCCAAACCCTTTCAGCATCAGAGTCTTCTCCAGTGAGTCAACTCTTTGCATGAGGTGGCCAAAGTACTGCAGTTTCAGCTTTAGCATCATTCCTTCCAAAGAAATCCCAGGGCTGATCTCCTTCAGAATGGACTGGTTGGATCTCCTTGCAGTCCAAGGGACTCTCAAGAGTCTTCTCCAATACCACAGTTCAAAAGCAGCAATTCTTCAGCGCTCAGCTTTCTTCACAGTCCAACTCTCACATCCATACATGACTACTGGAAAAACCATAGCCTTGACTAGACAGACCTTTGTTGGCAAAGTAATGTCTCTGCTTTTGAATATGCTATCTAGGTGGGTCATAACTTTCCTTCCAAGGAGTAAGTGTCTTTTAATTTCATGGCTGCAGTCACCATCTGCAGTGATTTTGGAGCCCAAAAAAATAAAGTCTCACACAGTTTCCACTGTTTCCCCATCTATTTCCCATGAAGTGATGGGACCAGATGCCATGATCTTTGTTTCTGAATGTTGAGCTTTAAGCCAACTTTTTCACTCTCCTCTTTCACCTTCATCAAGAGGCTCTTTAGTTCCTCTTTACTTTCTGCTATAAGGGTGGTGTCATCTGCTCATCTGAGGTTATTGATATTTCTCCCGGAAATCTTGATTCCAGCTTGTGCTTCTTCCAGCCCAGCATTTCTCATGATGCACTCTACATAGAAGTTAAATAAGCAGGTGACAATATATAGCCTTGATGTACTCCTTTTCCTATTTGGAACCAGTCTGTTTCATGTCCAGTTCTAACTGTTGCTTCCTGACCTGCATATAGGTTTCTCAAGAGGCAGGTCAGGTGGTCTGGTCTTCCCATCTCTTTCAGAATTTTCCACAGTTGATTGTGGTCCACACAGTCAAAGGCTTTGGCATAGTCAATAAAGTATAAATAGATGTTTTTCTGGAACTCTCTTGCTTTTTCGATGATCCAGCAGATGTTGGCAATTTGATCTCTGGTTCCTCTGCCTTTTCTAAAACCAGCTTGAACATCTGGAATCACCCTGGGGTCTTGTTAAAATGCAGATTCTGATTCAACAGGCCACTGGGGCAGGTCCCAAGTTTCTGTATCTCTAACAAGGGACCCTCCCTTATCCATAAGATGCTGCTGATACATGAATTGCACTCTGAGTAGCAAAGTTCTGCTGCTGCTGCTGCTAAGTTGCTTCAGTCGTGTCCAACTCTGTGTGACCCCATAGACGGCAGCCCACCAGGCTTCCCCATCCCTGGGATTCTCCAGGCAAGAACACTGGGTTGCCATTTCCTTCTCCAATGCATGAAAGTGAAAAGTGAAAGGGAAGTCGTTCAGTCGTGTCTGACTCTTAGCGACCCCATGGACTGCAGCCTACTAGGCTTCTCCATCCATGGGATTTTCCAGGCAAGAGTACTGGAGTGTGGTGCCATCTCCTTCTCTGAGCAAAGTTCTAGAAGATCCTAAACCATTCCAGTGTATGAAAAGTAGGGCAAGTGAGATACAAATATCTCTGCTATGTTGAGAAATTAAAGCATAGACAAAAGTCTTTGGGTATCTAATCTTTAGGAAATAGAAGTAGTAAATTTCAAAGAGTACCAAATATCTCTATACAAAAAATGCAGTGAATATTCTTTGTCTTATTTGTTTAGCATTGTTTGAATACTTCTAAGAAAGAAATCTAAAGTATACTGTAAATTCAGATGAAGCCAGATGTCATTTCTTTAAGTACCATTTTAGGACTTAGATGATAGCCATATAATATTATGCTTCCTATTAACTTTGGGGAAGAAACAAAATGAAACCATTAATTGTGAATCACTCCCAGCATCACAGGAAAAACTTACATGCCAACTCCGGAAGGTAAAACATTCACTGAAATAGAGACTGATTAAACTGCTCTTTACAGGTAGTTCTGAGCAAAAGAATAACCAGTTGCACACAGGCCTTGTAAAACAAGTAAAAATGATTTCCATCAGGTTCACTATGTATAGGGCTACCCTGATAGTTCAGTTGGTAAAGCATCTGTCTGCAATGCAGAAGACCCCAGTTCCATTCCTGGGTCAGGAAGATCCACTGGAGAAGGGATAGTCTCTCTGCTCCAGTTTTTCTTGGGCTTCCGTTATGGTTCAGCTGGTAAAGAATTTGCCTGCAATGCAGGAGACCTGAATTTAATCCCTGGGTTGGGAAGATCCTCTGGAGAAGGGAGAGGCTACCCACTCCAGTATTCTGGCCTGGAGAATTCCGTGGACTGTATAGTCCATAGGGTCACAAAGAGTCGGACATGACTGAGAGACCTTCACTTTCACTTACACTATGGTATAACATGCTTTGCCAAGCATTTCCTTCATTGATTCAAAGCAAAGAAGTTTCCAAAGAATGCTTCATCTTGTGCTTCTGGTCCCTTTCTGCTTATCTCATCAAAAAACATCTGTTTGTAGTAGCTGTATCCTAGAATATTAAGGTTAGGAACAATATCCAGTTTTTGCCAAAATAGAATGTAATTACAATGATCATTAGTGTTCTTCTCATATGAAGAATTAGATCTTTAAAAGGGTTAAGATGTTTCTCTAAGTATATTTGTTCTAGTCATCCTTGAAATGGAAAATCTGTCAGACCTTTCAAATGCTTGAAATTTCCTCTATAGGGATGAAGGAGTGGAGCCGCAGACTAATCCTTCCTGAGAATTGAGGCACTTTCCTGATCTATTCATCTCTTCTGCTTTCACAATTCTGCCCCCTTTACCCCCAGCTTCAGCCAACAGGCTGTGCAGAACTGCAGTTATTTGGAGATCTGACAGCACAGAAATGAATATCTATGACAACAACTTAGCATAGGGGCTGATTTTGTGCTTTTGCTGACCATGGCAAGTTTCCTTATGTGATTCTGATGCTAATGCATGTTCAGTGCCTGTAAAAAAAGACAGGAGTGTACAGGGAAATCTGCTTTTGATGCAACTACAACAAAAAATGGAGCGCAATGAAGAGGCCAACCCTATCATCCTTCTCCTTATCTCAAGGTGAAGCAGGGATGTCTCTGCCAGACAGCAGTGATCACAGAGTTGGATCTACTTGTTTTCTTGATCTCAGAAAACAAAATCAGTGTTTCTGCTTTTCTACAGCTCCTGGCATGATGAAGAGAAGAATCTGTCTGTGTGTAAGGGGTGGGTTTGGGCCCTGAGTCGCTGATGTCCTTTTATTTCTTGTCTTCCAAACAGAAACAGCAATTTCCACTTGTCTTTTTATTTTCTTGATGGTGATTGGTGAATTATTATATGACATTATGCATGTGAAAAGTGGGGTACCTTTCTTCTAATGAATAATTAAATTTCATATCTATTGTTAAGACGTGCCTTTACAATTAAGGAATGTGAATAAAAGATTATGACTAGTACAAGGCAGTCTCACTACATTTGCCCCAGATATGACCATGATAATCAGAAAAATAATATAATAGTGCAGGAAGTCATCATCTTTATTTACTTGGCTATGTCTTCTGAGAGCTGACAATGGTTTTGGACTGAGTCTATTCTCATGCATTGAAAAGGGCTCTGAGATTTGAGATGAAAAGCTCTGTCACTCAGAAGGTTAGGAGAGCAGATGAATTGGGGCAATTTGAGGAAAGCAGAGGAAAATTTCTTTTCCTTCATAAAATGGGAGATAAGGATTTTCCATATAGAGACAATAGAAAGCCTAAATTCAATGATTGCAAAGACCAAATAATTTTCTTCATTCTTTCTTTCCTTTATTATTTTATTTATTCACTTATTCACTCCTTCCAAGAAGTATTTATTGAATGCTTTTATTGTGTCAGATATTGTGCTAGAAATGAGAAAAATTAGGAATGGTTGTTACTTACTAATGAAGCTCACACTCTGATAGAGAAGACAGACATATTACAGAATAATTATATACTACTGTATTATATGTATTTGTATAGAGGCAGCTATAAAATACACAGTATAGGAGAACAGAAAATAATCCTTCCTCTGGGTTGGGGTAGAGGGTCACTAGGCAAAACATGACAGAGGCCATCATGTGTCATGTGAGTCTTGAAGAATGGATAAGAATGTACACTAAAACTTTAGAACTATCCATGTCTTGTGAATTAGCAGTTTTATTGCTTGGATTGTTAGGATAAATATCCTAAGGAAATAACCAAGAATACACATAAATGCTATTACAATGTAGAAAAACAACAATGCACCCACAGTGTAGAATATTAATGTAGCTATTAAAAATTATGTTGTAGAACAAGATAAGAGAAAATGTTTTTTATATCTTAGTGTGAAAAAATTAATTACTTGTAAGTTTGTACATTTTATTTCCAAGCGTTTATATATTATACAGAAGTATATTCTGTGTAAGCATCTTTGGAACAACTTCAATGGCCCTTTGGAAAGATGTGTTTCTGTTGATAAGCATGATGTTTGGCCCTGAGATATCTAGGTCCTAATCTCTGGAATGTGTGAATGTTACTTTACAGAACAAAAAGGACTTTGCAGATATGTTTAAGTTAAAGATCTTGAGATGAGGCAAGTATGCTGTACTTTCTGAGGGAGGCCTATATATAATCACAAATGTTCTTATGAGCAAGAGGAATAGGAGGTTTTCCTACAGAGGAGAAGGTGATGTGATGGAAGCAGAGAGAGATTTTAAGATGCTATGCTTCTGGTTTTAAAGATGGAACGGGGGCATGAGCCTAAAAATACAGCTCTAGAACCTGGAAAAAACAAGGAAACAGAGTCTGCCCTGAAGCCTCCAGAGAAAGCTTGTCCCTGCCGGCATGTTGGCTGCAGCCAAATGAACCTGATTTTAGATTTCTGTCCCTACAAAACTATAAGAGAATAACTGTTTTTTTAAACCATAAATTTGTGGTAATTTATTCTAACAACAATAGACTATCAATAAAACAAGATCTTGTATTTTTCTAATGCATCTCCCTGTTCCAGGGCTCTTTGTGTGTAATTCTTCCCAGGCTGCTTTTTAATCTTGAAATACTAGCCTCCATTCTTCTTTTTTCTTCTCTAAGGAGGGTCCATTTAGATCTTACTTCTTAAGATTCCTTGGAATTTCAACATTTAATGAGTAAAAAAATATAAAGAAAGGCAGAAAGCAGTAGAGCAGAAATGTAGTTTTGTAAGAACTATACATAAAATGAAAAGATTGAATCAAACAACCCTTATGACACATTCAGGTATATTTTTAAATGCAAAGTCCAGCTGTAGTTTTATTCTTTAATATATAGTGATAATCTCTAGTTCTAATCTGTCATGCTAACTTTTGAGAATATTGCTATGTAAACAATTATAAATATAGCTGATTTCTAATCAGTGGATAGCTTGTTTAAAAATATTTTAAAATAATTGTCAGTGTTATGGTTTAATACCAAGAAATTATAATGATGGAAGCTTGGAGATCACAGATACTGGGGATATAATTTGGATAGACTGGTTGTCTTATATTTTGAATATTTCCATAATATGAATTAAATGAACCTGACTTGCATTCATCTTTAGCTTTATCACTCCTTTCCTTTGAGAGCAAGTGTCTTGCAAGAGATTTCCCTGGTGACTCAGTGGTAAAGAATTTACCAGCTAATGAAGGAGACGTGTGTTTGATTCCTGGGTTGGGAAAATCCTCTGGATAAAGAAATGGCAACCCATTCCAGTATTCTTCGCTGGGAGATCGCATGGATAGAGGAGCCTGGTGGCCAACAGTCTGTGGAGTGGAAGAGTCGGATACAACTTAGCAACTAATACAAAAACAGCAAGCTCTGCAAGTATATAGTCTGTGCTTCACTGGGTCTCCATTGCCTAATTTTCATTCACTCTTCAGCTCACCAGTCATGAATTTTTTTTTTTTTTTTTTTCCTGTGGTGGCTACCACAGTGGTTGCCACAATGTAGGTATTTAATAATTGTTTTAAAATCAGTAAAAGCTTTCATCACCTATCTTCCTCCAAGGGAAGAATCCTTTGAGTAATTTGGAGTGTGCCCTTTATTTTTTATTAAAAAAAAATGTCAAGCAACCTGACTTCTAATGAGGATTAAAAACACAGAAAACTCCACTTTTCAGATATTGCAACCACAAACTGTTATCAAAAGTATGCTGAGAATGGTGGTGTTTGAAGGGCACATACACAAGGCATTTCTCTAAGTTTTCTCTGCTCTCTCAAGAAGAGTTTCCATATCCAGAGGACAGAATGTTTTCCTTTTGGACTATTGTTGTTGGTCAGTCTCTTTGGACTATTGCCTTCACCAAATCAGTCAGTTCAGTTGCTCAGTTGTGTCTGACTCTTTGCAATCCCATGGACTGCAGCACGCCAGGCTTCCCTGTCCATCACCAACTCCTTCACCAAATAATGCTTCGTTATTCTTATGTAACTGGCTTTTGTTGAGCAATGCTTCCCAGGTGGCACTAGTGGTAAAGAACCCACCTGCCAATGCAGGAGACAGAAGAGATGTGTGTTTGATCCCTGGGTTGGGTTGGGAATATCTCCTTGGAGAAGAGAATGGCAACCACTCCAATATTCTTGCCTGGGGGTTCCCATGGACAGAGAAGCCTGATGGGCTATAGTGCACAGGGTTGCAAAGAGTTAGACATGACTGAGTGACTGAGCATGATCCTGGAAAATATGAAACCTGTTACATTTATTATATAAATATTTTGAGAATATTGTGTCCCTATAAAAAGCCTACATGAGAAATTCCTTTATAGAAAGAAGTACTAAAAATGTATTGCTTCCTCTTGGAACTGCTTTGGTTTTACCAATGAAACCTATATCAGTTCAGTTTCTCAGTCATGTCCGACTCTTTGTGACCCCATGGACTGCAGCATGCCAGGCCTCCCTGTCCATCACCAACTCCCAGAGTTTACTCAAACTTATGTCCATCAAGTCGGTGATGCCATCCAAACATCTCATCCTCTGTCATCTCCTCCTTCCACTTTAAAACTTTCCTAGCATCAAGATCTTTTCAAATGAGTCAGTTCTTGCCATTAGGTGGCCAAAGTGTTGGAGTTTCAGCTTCAGCATCAGTCCTTCCAATGAATATTCAGGACTGATTTCTTTTAGGATAGATTGGCTAGATCTCCTTGCTGTCCAAGGGACTCTCAAGAGTCTTCTCCAATACCACAGTTCAAAAGCATCAGTTCTTTGGAGCTCAGCTTTCTTTATAAGTCCAACTCTCACATCCATACATGACTACTATCCATATATGAAAAACCATAGCTTTCAGTAGATAGAACTTTGTTGGCAAAGTAATGTGTCTGCTTTTTAATATGCTGTCTAGGTTGCTCATAGCTTTTCTTCCAAGGAGCAAACATCTTTTAATTTCATGGCTGCAGTCACCATCTCCAGTGATTTTGGAGCTTAAGAAAATAAAGTCTGTCACTGTTTCCATTGTTCCACCATCTATTTGCCATGAAGTGATGGGACCAGATGCCATGATCTTAGTTTTCTGAATGTTGAGTTTTAAACCAACTTTTCCAGTCTCCTCTTTCACTTTCATCAAGAGGCTCTTTAGTTCCTCTTCACTTTCTGCCATAAGGGTGATGTCATCTGCATATCTGAGGTTATTGATATTTCTCCTGGCAATCTTGATTCTAGCTTGTGTTTCATCCAGCCCAGCATTTCTCATGATGTACTCTGCATATAAGTCAAATAAGCAGGGTGACAATATACAGCTTTGACATACTCCTTTTCCTATTTGAAACCAGTCTGTTGTTCCATGTCCGTTTCTAACTGTTGCTTTCTGACCTGAATACAGATTTCTCAAGAGACATGTAAGGTGGTCTGGTATTCCCATCTCTTGAAGAATTTTCCAGAGTTTGTTGTGGTCCACACAGTCGAAGACTTTGGCATAGTCAATAAAGCAGAAGTAGATGCATTTCTGGGACATTCTTGCTTTTTCAATGACCCAATGGATGTTGGCAATTTGATCTCTGGTGTATAACTCATTCCATTTTTTGCTTATGCTATTAGGAATGCAAATTTGGGTTGCTTTCCTTTAAGCAGCTAGTTACATCTATGACCAAAGTCAGGGATTGTGAAGAAGTTTCATCTTGCACAGCGATCAATTCCTTTTGGATATCTGGAGCACCATCTGGAGAGTTACGTATGCGGCAGCATGAAAACTTAAAGGGACAAGTGCTATGATCTGTCTCATGGTGATACTATAAGGGAGGAGGCAGGATTTTGTGCATTTGCTGATTCTGATCTAGGTATCCTGTGTATTAACCTCAGTCTTCATTTTCAACTCTATTTAATTTCCCTTAACTCCAAGTTTTTAAATTTCATTTTTGTCATCATATTCATGTAGGTAATTTTGTATCAATTTCTTTAGATAATTTGTTCCATGGTATATTTCTGAGTTATATAATAAACTTTACCAAAACTATGGATAACATTTGAAACAGGGCAAGGAGTGCTTTCACTGTGTAATATTAAGAAGCTTAATTAACAGAAATAATATAATATTCTATAAGAATAAACACTAATATTACATATGGAATTTAATATATTATATATATTACTTGAAATATACCAACTGCATATAGACATTAACAATACCTACAGGTTTTCAGTCTGCAAAATCTACTCGAATCATCACTTTTATAATTAGTACTCTTAATTTCTTTTCCTAAATAACATAGAGCTATTTTCTTTTTTCTTCTTTTTTTTAGAGCTATTTTCTTCACATTTTCCATCCCTTCAAGTTTTCTAGGACTCATAGATATGGGCTGACTTTTCGAGGAATTATTTCTCAGTTTTGTCTGAGTCAAACCAGTCTCATTTTTTCTCACTGTGTCCTTATGACATTCCAGGCCTTGTTCTATGTGCCAGGAATTCAGTAGTGAAGATAGATGTCTGTTGCCCATGCTCTCTTGGGGCTTACAGGCCTATATCCTCTCTCCTTGAGTCAGACCTCTTGGCATTTTGTTTCAGAGAGACATGATGTTGAGTAGCTGTTCCTACTGAACAGAAAAACCTCTGGTACAACTACTATCCCTAATGTCACTGTATTGAGAAGGCCTCACCTCTTATGTTTCTTGTCTCTCATCGTTCTAGCAGCTTATTTTGACTTAGAGGGAAAATTGCTTTTTGCATTTTGTTCAATAGCTAATATATCCATTCAATCAAGCGACACTCTATCTTTGCCAATTATATCCATAAATTTAACATGTTTGTGGTTTGGAGGCAGAATATCAATAACAAATTTTTAATAAATACCTAACATCCTATGGGCATGCCTTTTCTACTGGTATATAACATAGATCTATAAAATACACACAGATCTGCTCAGCTCCTAGAAACTGATAATCTGTTTAGCACAAAGCTGCAAATTTCAAATTGATCTCTTGTCTTTGTTTTTCCTTTTCCCTTTGCCTTCTTTCTGCACTCTTTCTTTCTCTTTTACTACTCTGGCACTAAGCGATATTTACATCAATAGATTAAATTTATATATCCTGTGATATCAAGCCTTTAGCAGAGGATTCATTTTGGTGTCCTTCAGTCACTGTCTGCTTTTGTTCTTACAGAAAAACCATAGAACTTGTTGCCTTACATGATGGTGTCAACTTTTGCTTGAAAATTTATAGTTAGAGCTAATTAATACTGCTGGTGGCTGGAGGCATTTCTCCTCTCATGGCCATTATGTTGAACTTGGTCAATGTGATAGCTGTGATTAAACCAGGAGGCTGTTAAAAAGAAATAACAAAAAACTTGACTCATTAAAACATTTCCAGCCATAAATTTAATTTAAAAAGATGCCTTAACTTCTTATTAAACTTTGATATGCTATTCCATCAGGCTTGGGGATTTATTTTATTCTAAATCTCTGCTGAAACAGCTTCTGAGATATGTTTGATTCAATCTAGGATTACTACGTAAAAAGGGCATTTGGTCTACGATACTTTTAGGAGAGTTGGCTTCTTAAAAGATCACTTTTTTTAGCTGACTGTGAGTTGCTGAGTCCCCCCAAGCCTTCCCAGGTGAGTTACATCTGTTGTGGGACATAAAAATTTGCCAGGCTCCATGAGAAACAGGAATGCAGTTGATGAAGGAAGCAGCAAACCTAAATTCTGAAGGTTAGAATCCTTAGCTGAAGTCCACATCAACTATTTTAAATACCATGACAAGGCTCTCCAGATTGGCTCTTGTAAACTTTGCTAAAGTGGTCTAGGACTCTCCCCAGCTTATTACTACTTCATAAAAACAAAGTCAGCCATACAGGATTCAAGTGCGCTGCGGACTCTCTTGGTTAATAATTGTTCAAGACCACAACTACAGTTTGCTCACTCAACTTCCTACTGTCCAAATTTCACTCAGTGTCCTGTGACACTTGGAGGAAACCTCAGAGTCTTGCCCTTTCCTTTCTCTTAGATGTTTTCATAGTTGGGATCATCAGTGTTTTCAGCTGGAGGAGCAACAGAATGTGAGGTGGCTTTAAGGTTAATGTGCTGTATATGTCAGCTATCTGTTCTCACTATGAACTCTGGCTCAGTACACCCTCTATCCCACTTGCCCACAGCTGTCATTACCACAGTGATGGGAAAGATCTAGAAAGACTGCTTGGCTCAGTTTCGTGCCTTCAGCAAAGTCATGGTCCCACTCTGCAGAGTCCCCCAAGAGCCCACTCTGGAGAAGAAGCCCTGAAGGATGATTTCCAGCAGCAGCACAATTGGCTGAATTGCAATACCAAGGGAATCTTACTTGGCTTTGGGGCTTTTCACTTTTCTCCTGAGACCCTTTCCCATCTTCTCATCTTCCTTTCCTCCATTCCCTATTGATGATGTTCTCTAAATGATGGGAATACATCATTTTTTTGTCTACTCAGGGTCTCCATCGCTATTTCATTTCCTTAAGCTCTATTTTTTTTTTCTTTTTAAAATTTAATTTTATTGAGATCTAATATACTTTTAACATTGTGTTCATTTTAGGCACATGGCATAACAATTTGATGTATGTATATATTATGAAATGATTACCATGGTAAGTTTGGTTGATATCTATCAGCTCATATAGTTACAATTTTTTTTCCTGTAATAAGAAATTTTACAATTTACTCTCGTAACAACTTTCAAAGTTACAACACAGTATTGCCAAGTATAGTCATCATGCTGTATTGTTATATCCCCAAACGTACCTCACAACTGGAAGTTTGCGCTTTTGACCACCTTCACCCATTTTGACCAACCTCTTCACCTCTCACCACTGGCCACCATAACTCTGTTCTCTGTATCTATGAATTCAGTTTTGGTTTATCATTCTACTCCACATGTAAATGAAATCATAAGTTTATGTCTGTCTCTGACTTATTTCACTTAGCTCAATACCCTTAGGATTCATCCATGTTGTCACAAATGACAGGACTTTCTTTTTTTTTTTAATGACTGAATAATATTCTATTGTATGTGTATGTGTATACCACATTTTCTATATCCACGTACTTACTGATGGACCCAGATCATTTCCATGCCTTGGTCATTGTCAATAATACTGCAGTGATTATGAAGTTTTCTATCACTTTTTGAGTTAGTGTTTTTGTTTTCTTTGGATAAATATCCAGAAGTAGAACTGTCAGATCCTACTGTAGTTCTGATAGTTCTATTATTTATTTTTTTCAGTTCAGTGACTGTTTATTGAATAGCTCCTATATGACTATATCCTGGGTTCCAGGGATACATAGATAAATGAAATTCCCATGGTCTCTGACTTGGGCTCTAATTTTTAATGTTAGTATGTATTAAAATCATTTAGAGTGATTGTTAAAGAAATTCAGGATGCGAGTTACCTTGGGAAAGTGTTGAGGGAAATAGAATGCAGAAAAAACATTCAATTTAAAATGGGGGAAAAAAACATACACAGACACTTTACTGAGGAGGATATATGGTAGCTAGAATGGTACTGTCTTCCATAGAAAATGGCTTGGCAGTTTCTTTCAAAACTAAAAGTGGGCTTATTATAAGCCCTGGCAATTGTATTTGTAGACATTTGTCCAAGACAAATTAAAACTTATTTTCACACAGAAACTTGTATACAAATGTTTCTATACACTACTTAATAATAACCCAAACTGAAAAGTACCCAGATGTCCTTCAATGGGTCAGTGGTTAAACAAAGTAGGACATCCACATCATGGAATATGATTCAGTAATAAAAGGAACAGTTTATTCATGCACATGATAAGTTGGCTAGACAGACCCCAAGAAAATTCCACTGAGTGAAAAAGCTAATTTTAAAAAGATAAATACTTCATGACTCCATCACTGTAGTATTTGTGAAGTAATATAATTACAGAGATGATGAACAGACTTTTGCTTTACAGTGACTGGGAACTTGGCAAAAAGGGAATGAGTAGGTCTATACCCGAAGTAACCTGAGTGAGTCTTGTATTACTCCAGCTGAGTATCTTGATTGGGTGGTGACTGTGTAAAGTTATATGTTTGATACAATTGTGAAGCAATAGAATCACAAATGCACACATACACAGTGCATGTGCAATTGGTGAAAATAAGCTCTGTGGACTATACCAAGGTTATTTTATTGATTTTAACATTGAAATATAATTGTATACAATAGTATGAGATAGGCTGGAGAAGTATGCATGAGATTTCCCTCTACATTTCTTTGCAAACTTTCATAAATTTAGAATCTTTTATAAAAATTTAAAAATTAATTTTAGGCTCATTGCAATACAAAGGGAGGATTTTTATGAGTGAGAGCATCAGGAGCTAGAATTCACTGGAGGGCCATATTCAAGTGCTAGTTAGCAGACAACCCCAGAAAGTAATCTCAGATCATCCAATGCCCATTTAACCTGCAGACTTGTCAGTTAAATAAATGCATACCCTCTATGCTGATTGGAGAAGGAAATGGCAACCCACTCCAGTGTTCTTGCCTGGAGAATCCCAGGGATGGGGGAGCCTGGTGCGTTGCAGTCCATGGGGTCGCTAGGAGTCGGACACTACTGAGCAACTTCACTTTCACTTTTTACTTTCATGCATTGGAGAAGGAAATGGCAACCCACTCCAGTGTTTTGCCTGGAGAATTGCAGGGATGGGGGAGCCTGGTGGGCTGCCATCTATGGGGTCGCACAGAGTCGGACACAACTGAAGTGACTTAGCAGCATGTTGCTTAGATTTAGTGGTGCTCGCTAAAAGCATTAATATGAACCATGAAACAGGTAAGATCTATTTTCATCATAAAAGGAATTCCCACTGTGCCTAGTTAAATGTCCAAAGAAGACAAAGGTGATACCTTACATTTATCTGCATTTGCCATGATTTTTGATAGTATGCTCGGTATATGGTGATATTCAGGAAATACTGATTGCTTTCTGAATATTTATAGTTACCAAACTCAAGCTCATTTTGATAAAATTATTCCCAAATCCTTTATCTCATATGACATCAGTAATGTTGAAAATTCCTGATTGTGAGGTAGTAATGGATCTTACTCTTAAAGCTTGGGAACACCCCATGTTGAAGACATATTAATAAATATGACAAATTTGTTCCAAAATTAATGTCCTCATTTTTTCTGATGAATTGGTATACTCTGTGAACATTTTTTTAAAAATGTGAATACATAACCATCACTTTTCCACTTCTCTCTTGGCAGTTATGACATTCAGTGCCAAGTTTAATGTCCAGTAATGCCAAGTTTCATGTGTTTTTGCTACTGAAACCAATCTTCCCACTTACACTATATATTTTTAATCAATCAACAGTTTAATTGATAAATTAATAATTTAAAGTTTTCATGAGTCAATTACATGAATTTCAGAACATACAACACTTTGTTTTCTATTAATGTTTTCTGTAAAGTTTTAAGTAAATTTTTAAAGTAAATTTAACTGAAGGATAACATAGATACAGAAAAGTGCATAAGTATACATCTTAATACATACAAAGAGAGCATTTCAATTAAACTACTATTCTCATCAGGAAATACAGCATTGCAGTCACAGCAAGAATTCATCTTGGTCCACTACCCAGTCACTATTTATCACTCTCCGAAGGAAATCTCTCAAACGTTTTCCCTAATTCTAATCCCACAATTAGGTTTGCATGTTTTTGAACTTTGTATAGGTAGAATCATACTATATGTTCTCATTTTTGACTGTCTTATTTCGATCAATCTTATGTGTATTTGGTTCATCCATGTGACAGTGAATAGCAAAAGCTAATTTATTTGTTATTGTGCAGTATTCCTTTGGAGAAGGCAATGGCAACCCACTCCAGTACTCTAGCCTGGAAAAATCCCATGGACAGAGGAGCCTGGTAGGCTGCAGTCTATGGGGTCGCTAGGAGTTGGACATGACTCAGCTATTTGACCTTCACTTTTCACTTTCATGCATTGGAGAAGGAAATGGCAACCCACTCGTGTTCTTGCCTGGAGAATCCCAGGGATGGGGGAGCCTCGTGGGCTGCCGTCTATGGGGTCGCGCGGAGTCAGACACGACTGAAGTGACTTAGCAGCAGCAGCAGCAGCAGCGCTATTCCTTATAAAGATATGCCATCGTTTGTTTACCTATTATACTTTTAACAGAAATTTATGATGTCGCACAGTTAAGTATTACTAAGAATAACACTGATAGGAACTTTCGGGTACATACTTTTATAAACATATTTTTGAATTGCTATGGGACATATACCCAGGAATGAAATAACAAAATCAAAGTTCAGTTCATTCGCGAAGTTGTGTCTGACTCTTTGCGACCCCATGAATTGCAGCACGCCAGGCCTCCCTGTCCATCACTAACTTCTGGAGTTCACTCAGACTCAAGTCCATCGAGTCAGTGATGCCATCCAGCCATCTCATCCTCTGTCATCCCCTTCTCCTCCTGCCCCCAATCCCTCCCAGCATCAGAGTCTTTTCCAATGAGTCAACTCTTCACATCAGGTGGCCAAAGTTCAGCTTTAGCATCATTCCTTCCAAAGAAATCCCAGGACTGATCTCCTTCAGAATGGACTGGTTGGATCTCCTTGCAGTCCAAGACACTCTCAAGAGTCTTCTCCAACACCACAGTTCAAAAGCATCAATTCTTTGGTGCTCAGCCTTCTTCACAGTCCAACTGTCACATCCATACATGATCACAGGAAAAACCATAGCCTTGACTAGATGAACCTTTGTTGGCAAAGTAATGCCTCTGCTTTTGAATATGCTATCTAGATTGGTCATAACTTTCCTTCCAAGGAGTAAGGGTCTGTTAATTTCATGGCTGCAATCACCATCCGCAGTGATTTTGGAGCCCAATAAATAAAGTCTGCCACTGTTTCCACTGTTTCCCCATCTATTTCCCATGAAGTAATGGGACCAGATGCCATGATCTTAATTTTCTGAATGTTGAGCTTTAAGCCAACTTTTTCACTCTCCTCTTTCACCTTCATCAAGAGCCTTTTGAGTTCCTCTTCATTTTCTGCCATAAGGGGGGTGTCATCTGCATATATGAGATTATTGATATTTCTCCCGACTGTCTTGATTCCAGCCTGTGCTTCTTCCAGCCCAGCGTTTCTCATGATGTACTCTGCATAGAAGTTAAATAAGCACGGTGACAATATACAGCCTTGACTTACTCCTTTTCCTATTTGGAACCAGTCTGTTGTTCCTTGTCCAGTTCTAACTGTTGCTTCCTGACCTGCATATAGGTTTCTCAAGAGGCAGTTCAGGTGGTCTGGTATTACCATCTCTCCATCTTTTTCAGAATTTTCCACAGTTTATTGTGATCCACACAGTCAAAGGCATTGGCATAGTCAAGAAAGCAGAAATAGATGTTTTTCTGCAACTCTCTTGCTCTTTCCATGATCCAGCGGATGTTGGCAATTAGATCTCTGGTTCCTCTGCCTTTTCTAAATCCAGCTTGAACATCTGGAAGTTCACATTTCACGTATTGCTGAAGCCTGGCTTGGAGAATTTTGAGCATTACTTTACTAGCATGTGAGATGAGTGCAATTGTGTGGTAGTTTGAGCATTCTTTGGCATTGCCTTTCTTTGGGATTGGAATGAAAACGGACCTTTTCCAGTCCTGTGGCCACTGCTGAGTTTTCCAAATTTGCTGGCATATTGATGCAGCACTTTCACAGCATCATCTTTCAGGATTTTAAATAGTTCAAATGGAGTTTCATCAGCTCCACTAGCTTTGTTCGTAGTGATGCTTTCTAAGGCCCACTTGACTTCACATTCCCGGATGTCTGGCTCTAGGTGAGTGATCACACCATCGTGATTATCTTTCTTTGTATAGTTCTTCTGTGTATTCTTGCCACCTCTTCTTAATATCTTCTGCTTCTGAAAGGTCCACACTATTTCTGTCCTTTATCGAGCCCATCTTTGCATGAAATGTTCCCTTGGTATCTCTAATTTTCTTGAAAAGATCTCTAATGTTTCCCATTCTGTTGTTTTTCTTTATTTCTTTGCATTGATCACTGAGGAAGGCTTTCTTATCTCTCCTTGCTATTCTTTGGAACTCTGCATTCAGATGCCTATATCTTTCCTTTTCTCCTTTGTTTTCACTTCTCTTCTTTTCACAGTTATTTGTAAGGCCTCCTCAGACAGCCATTTTGCTTTTTTGCATTTCTTTTCTATGCAGAGGGTCTTGATCCCTGTGTCCCATACAATGTCAGGAACCTCTGTCCATAGTTCATTAGGCACTCTGTCTATCAGATCTAGTCCCTTAAATCTATTTCTCACTTCCACTGTATAATCATAAGGGATTTGATTTAGGTCATACCTGAATGGTCTAGTGGTTTTCCCTACTTGTCTGAATTTGGCAATAAGGAGTTCATGATCTGAGCCACAGTCAGCTCCTGGTCTTGTTTTTGCTGACTGTATAGAGCTTCTCCATCTTTGGCTGCAAAGAATGTAATCAATCTGATTTTGGTGTTGACCATCTGGTGATGTCCATGTGTAGAGTCTTCTCCTGTGTTGTTGAAAGAGGGTGTTTGCTATGACCAGTGCATTCTTCTTGGCAAAACTCTATTAGCCTTTGCCCTGCTTCTTCCGTATTCCAAGGCCAAATTTGCCTGTTATCCCAGGTGTTTCTTGACTTCCTACTTTTGCATTCCAGTCCCCTATAATGAAAAGGACACCTCTTTTGTGTGTTAGTTCTAAAAGGTCTTGCAGGTCTTCATAGAACCGTTCAACTTCACCTTCTTCAGCATTACTGGTTGGGGTATAGACTTGGATTACTATGATATTGAATGGTTTGCCTTGGAAACAAACAGAGATCATTCTGTCGTTTTTGAGATTGCATCCAAGTACTGCATTCTGAACTCTTTTGTTGATCATGATGGCTACTCCATTTCTTCTAAGGGATTCCTGCCTGCAGTAATAGATATAATGGTCATCTGAGTTAAATTCACCCATTCCAGTCCATTTTAGTTCATTGATTCCTAGAATGTGGACGTTCACTCTTGCCATCTCCTGTTTGACCACTTCCAATTTGCCTTGATTCATGGACCTGGCATTCCAGGTTCCTATGCAATATTGCTCTTTACAGCATTGGACCTTGCTTCTATCACCAGTCACATCCACAACTGGGTATTGTTTTTGCTTTGGCTCCATCCCTTCATTCTTTCTGGAGTTATTTTTCCACTGATCTCCTGGAGCATACTGGGCACCAACCAACCTGGGGAGTTCCTCTTTCAGTATCCTATCATTTTGCCTTTCATACTGTTCATGGGGTTCTCAAGGCAAGAATACTGAAGTGGTTTGCCATTCCCTTCTCTAGTGGACCACATGACCCGCCCATCTTGGCTGGCCCCACAAGACATGGCTTAGTTTCATTGGATTAAACAAAGCTCTGGTCCATGTGATTAGATTGAGTAGTTTTCTGTGATTATGGTTTCAGTGTGTCTGCCCTCTGATGCCCTCTCACAACACCTACCGTCTTACTTGGGTTTCTCTTACCTTGGACGTGGGGTATCTCTTCACAGCTGCTGCAGCAGAGCGGAGCTGCTGCTCCTTACCTTGGACGAGTGGTATCTCCTCACCGCCACCCCTCCTGACCTGAACAAAATCAAAGGGACACCTCAAAAAATCAGATTGTCATTCAGATGGATTCAGTTTAAAGAAACATTTCTGAGAATTTATTATGGTTGAAACCAAAAATGAAATTTGTATATAGGGAAATTCATGTATAGGACAATTAAAATACAGGGACAAATATTTAACCCAGGGCATTTTCCACTGATGCTCTAAACTTAATGGTTAACTCAACAACAGAGCTCACATTTGTGACTTTATTTACTAGAGTATGATGTTACCACTCAATAGAAAAAAATTGTATGGATAAAAAGGAAAAAATGGAGAATGTAGTGGATTGTTTTATATGGAATTTCTGAGTTAAGGAAGGCTTCCAATGAAGACCAAAATCTAAAACCCTTGGATCTGGGTGTATTGGGATGTAAAGAAGGTAGACAAAGACAGAAAGGAAAGTATAGCTAAAGGGAACATAAGCTTAAATGCTTAAGATTTTCTCTACTTGACCATTTTCTACAAGTTAAAGAAATCTTTAGTAACTACATTTACCTAAGAGCTTTAAAAACTAGAAATGGGAGAAAAAAGTCTGTAATTGCTGTAGCAGGAATCACCAATTAGTATGTCTGTAAGTACCTGCAAGTAGCAAAAAAGTATGGATTAGACTTAGAACAGTGGTGAACTGGAGAAAATATACCCAATAAAATATTTTTCTATGAACCAAATTCAGCTGGTGAACCAACCACTTCCCACTCCCTGCTTCATTTTTTAAATTGAAGAAGAGTTGATTTACAATGTTGTGTTAATTACTGTTGTACAGCAAAGTGATTCACTTATACATATATAATAATAACAAGATACATACATATATAATATAATATAACATTCTTTTTAGAATATTCTTTTCCATTGTTGTTTATCATAGGATATTGAATATAGTTTCTTGTGCTGTACAGTTAGGACCCTGTTTATCCATTCTACTTATAATAGATTTCATCTGCTAACCTCAGCCTCCCACTCCATCCCTCCATCAACACCCTCCGTTGGCAACCACCAGTCTTTTCTTTATGTCCGTGATTCTGTTTCTGTTTTGTAGATAGGTTCATTTGTGTCACATTTTAGATTTCACCTATAAGTGATATCATATGATATTTGTCTTTCACTTTATGACTTACTTCCCTTAGTATGATAATTTTCAGATGTATCCAAGTTGCTGCAAATGGCATTATTTCATTCATTTTTACAGCTGAGTAGTATTCCACTGTATATATGCTGCTGCTGCTGCTAAGTCGCTTCAGTCATGTCCGACTCTGTGCAACCCCATAGACGGAAGCCCACCAGGCTTCCATGTCCCTGGGATTCTCCAGGCAAGAACACTGGAGTGGGTTGCCATTTCCCTCTCCAATGCATGAAAGTGAAGTCGCTCAGTCGTGTCTGACTCTAGCGACCCCATGGACTGCAGCCTACCAGGCTCCTCCATCCATGGGATTTTCCAGGCAAGAGTACTGGAGTGGGGTGCCATTGCCTTCTCCATGTATATATGCTCACATCTTTTTTATCCATTAATCTATTGGTAGACATTTAGGTTGTTTCCATGCCTTAGCTATTGTGAATAGTGCTGCTATGAACATAAAAGTGCATATATCTTTTTGAATTATAGTTTTGCCTGGATATATGCCAGGAGTGGGATTGCTGGATCATATGGTAATTCTATTTTTATTTTTCTGAGGAACCTCTATATTATTTTCCATAGTGGCTGTACCAATTTATATTCCCACCAACTTACTGCCTGATTTTAATAATTATTATTTTATTTTGGAAGAATGCAGTTATAACAGCTATAGATTATTTCTTCTGAGCTGAAGGGAAATCTTCATGGGCATGCTACTATGTAAAATTCAATATTCACAATATTGGAGGCTAAAGAAGGAAGCAGTAAATGACTTCTCTTGTTGATTTACTGCCAAAGTCAGCTTCAGGTAATTTATGGAGTCTTCCAGATAGTCAGATATCTCAAAGATGTTTTTGACTAGACAAGATAAGAGTGTAAGATACTATTTAAAAAAAAAAGATAAAACTTTAAAGACTGGTGTTTTGGGAAGTATTAGGAATACCTGGACTTTTCAAGAAGGTAACTTGGCACCGTTTGACAGTTAACATTCCATGAGGCTGCATTTGAATCAGGTCTGGAAATACATTTGTTTGGCATTCTTGGAGGCATATCCAAGAAAAGAGACCTTTTCAGTTTCGTTTTCTTTCTTTCCTTAAGCAATCTACGGTAGATACATGGACATCTGAGAGCTGTAAATGCTTAGTGCATAATCCAAAACCTGGCACAGATTTTCAAAGAGGAGGTTTTACTGTAAGTACTGAGCTCAGATATTCTTTTGTACTTCCCCAGCTATTCTCCTCCTAATCTGTCAGGTTCCCAGAATAGAGAGGTAATTGCCTGACATCTCTTTTAATTCCACTGCATTCTCCATTTTTTTTCTTTTTATCTCTTTCCTATTATCAAGTTTTTCCAGGATCTTATTGTAAGTCACAATGAAATTAATGGCAAACTTTCTTTTCACAAATGTTTCCTTACAGTGAAAGTTTGAATGGACCCAGCAGTTGTTAATATCACAAATAAAGAGCCATTTGAGGACTTTTGTGAAACGGTATTGTGATTTCCTTGTGTGTATTTGTTGCCTTTGATGTTTCAAATTCTTTTGTATAATATCGATATCTTCACCACACAGTTTTTTCATTGAGTGGAAACATCATACTTTAGTAAATAAAGCCACAGGCCACAAGCATGAGCTGTATTGTTCAATTAACCACCAGTTTAAGAGCATCAGTAGAAAATACCCCTGGATTAAATTCATGACTTTGTATTTTAATTTTCCTGTACCTGAATTTCCCTATATACAAATTTCACTTTAGGTTTCAACCATAAATAAATTCCAAGAAATGTTTCTTTAAAATTAAAGGCATCTGAACAACAAGTATTCTGATGTTTTTTTTTTTTTTTTAAATGTCACTTCCAAGTTGGAAATTTTGATTTTTGGGTGTGAGCGGTGCTATTGAGTATGGGAGACTGTACCATTTGGTGCAGTGATTTTCCATGACATCCCATGGGCCTGCCAAATGTGAAAGTTGTAGTATTCAATATCTTCAGACTGAAAGTTAACTTAGTATTGAGACTTGCAGTACTGGCACTTCAAAAACCCAGATGGGCTGCAGAGTCTTACAAAGTTTAACATTTTCTGACCTTCTGTGGTTGAAAAAGAATTGGACTGGAAGCCAGAATATGTGGGTTCTAGTCTTGGCTCTGTTACTAACCAGCTGTTGTAATTTTGGACAAGTCAATTTTCCTCTATAATCCAGGCTTTTCTCTATTATATAATGAAGAAGTTAGACTAAAATGATTTTGCAGTCACTTCCAATCTAACCCTGTTATGCAAGTGATCTCTGGGTTCAAATCCTAGATTTATTACTTGTCTCAAGCCTGCAAGGGTGAATTAGTTTCTCTGTTCCTCAGTAAATGAGTACTACTGGTAGGTGAGCATGATAATAGGGCAGTGTGATGAGTAAATGAGTCATGTGCAGAGACGCGCACAGTTAGTGTTCAATAAAGGGTGGCTATTATTATTGTGAGTCAGGTCTAGCAAACTGAACACTGAATTTGAATCACATCACTTGTATCTGAGGCCTGCATTCTCCATTGACTGTGTGACCTTCTAAGAAGTCATTTAATTTTGAAAGAAATAACTGCACTTTTTTCAAACTCCCCAACTTAAGATAAATTAGTATCAATAATCAAAAAAATCTGAGCCTCTAGAAGTTTATGTGCTATACAAGCAAAGAAATTATGATGTCATTCCTATCTATGCTATTTTTTTTTAATTTATTGGAGTATATTTGATTTACAATCTTGTGTTAGTTTCAGGTGTACAGCAAATTGAATCAGTTATGCATATACATATATTCATACTTTTTTAGATTCTTTTCTGTATAGGTCATTACAGAGTACTGAGTATTGAGTATACTCTGTAATGATCCTGTACTCCACAGTAGGTCCTTATTAGTTACCTATTTTGCATATAGTAGTATGTATATTCTAATCCCAATCTCATCTCCTAATTTATCCTTCCAAGCTGCTAATAACCATTGGTTTGTTTTCTACATCTGTGACTTTATTTCTGTTTTGTATATAAGTTCATTTGTACCACTTTTTTTTTTTCAGATTTTACATATAGGTGATATCATAATGTATTTGTCTTTCTTTGACTTAGTAGGACAATATCTAGATCCATTTATGCAGCTGTAAATGTCATTATTTCATTCTTTTTTATGGCTGAGTAATATTCCATTGTATATATGTATCATATTTTTATGTTCCCTAAACACATTTCTTCCTCAGGGTTCCAGTATAGCTGAGTCACATTTCATTGCAGAGAGGCTGTGTGGGGGTGGTTAGAAGCACAAATTATTCTATAGATCTTGAAAGTTTTTCTTTTTACTAAATATAGTGGCACTTCTAACTTAAGACTAAAGTTAACTTTGTTTTGACTAAAAACAGAAATCTAAGGCTATTTTTTTTTCTTTTTTTCTTTGTTCTTGTGTTGATTTCTACCCACCTAGCCATGCACTTCAGGTAAATTTTATGACATCTCTTTGGCTCTGAAGAAAGCCTTGGTCCCTCCCTTAGTTTCTGCTTCAATGGCAGATGCCTATTTGGGTTTCTGTTGAATATACAGAGTAAATAGGCAAGGATAGCTTTGAAAAAAATTTAGTTACATGGCTATTTATATGCAGAGAATACAGAACATTTTATAATGGAAAAGCAACAACTTCCTAATCCATCCTTTCCATTCCCAGCTCCACTCCTCAGAAACAACTATTTGTTCCCATTTCTCTACTGAGTTCATCTGGTGATGTCTCTATAATCCTATAACCATGCTACTATACTGCTCAAAATATCGACTTTAGAAATGACTTAAAATTATCTCCTACTATATGAAATGCAAATTTTCTCATTCACCCATTTCTGTCTCCAACTTGTTGCTGATATATATTTTTGCCACTATCCATTTTTTCACTTCAATTTATATTCACATAATTTAAATATTTATTTCTTATTCCATAAATCATATACAATACTTTGTTCCCCACTTTGGAAGAAGAGGATATATTTCACCTGTCTATTCTTATCACATCTATCTGGAAACTCATAATGAACTATGCACAGTCAAGTTTGATGATTTCTGTGATTTGTCCATAGATTGATCTTAAAATTAAAAAAAAAAAAAGTGCTTACATCATTATGAGAAGTATGCTTTGTTCACTATATACCCAAGTAGTTTATAATGATAACATATGCTTTTCTTCAGTTCCAGGCTCACAGCCCTTATGACTCACAAAATAGTCTAATTTGTATGAAATTCAGGTTTTTTTTTAAATATATATTTCACCAATCATTCAAACTCATGCTGCTGTATTACAGTTTGCCTTTTATTTGGACCATGCCTTTTTTGCACAGTTATATTTCTCTTCCTGGAATTCTGACTGCTTTATTTATTTATTTATTTTCAGTTTTGCAATTGTAGGATTTCCCAAAGAATCTTGGATGAATATTAAAAGTCTAATATTCTCTTGGTCAGAAGTATGGGACTATCTCTCAAATCACTGTGTCTATACGCAAGTATGAAAAAAAAAAAAGAAAACTTGTGTTTTACTGCTCTGGTAACTGAATGCTGTGGAAAGCTAGGGAGCCATGTTCAAAAACAATATATGAGAGTTGTGCTTGAACTCTGGACTCTGCTTGAATCTTGTTACCAAGATGACTGAATACTGCATTACTTGCTGTGCGTACCATCACCACTGTATCAAAAATGGCTGTATAACTTTGAGCCATTTATTTCTGAGAGGTTGAAGGTGAAAATAAATTCCAGGAGACACCACTGTGAAATCTTTGGTGCTAGAGCAATTACAATAATAACAAGATTCATAGAGGGCTTGCTGTTAGTTCATGAGGTAGCTGTACCAATATTTTTGTCTCTTGAGACTTTTGAACTCTAATTACTGTGGGCACAAGCATGGGGAGCATACTTACCTCTCATCTATGAGGTCTTTGTTCATCTTGAATCTTTCCAGATTGTCGAATTGAAAGACCTCTGAGAAGAAACTGGTGATGAATTAGATGAAGATCACAGCTGGCTGATGCATAATTGCCACTTGAATATGAGGGACATTTAAACATATTAAAACTGCCAGATGGTATGTTGTTCAGATTGATATGCTGTGGGATCATTGCAGACAAAGACACTGGTTGTTTTCAGACTACAGTAGCAGTGGGTGGGTGGGGATGTGGATGGGCTTGAATATATTTTAAAACTTTTCACAATTCAAAGGCTCAGGCAGAATCTGATCCTACTGACCATAGACTAAAAGATTTTATAGTTTCTTTTTCACAAATATGCTCATAGATGTTCACTGGAAGTTGGAACATGGGAGTTCAGACAATCCTATGCTTCTGCTGAGGGAGAGACTTTGTCTGACGATTTCTACTTCACTAAATGCCTAATTTTGGAAGAAAACATACATGGAAGAGAAAAGTGAAACTGAAAGCCGTTCAATCTTGTCCCGCTCTTTGCAACCCCATGGTCTGTACAGTCCATGGAATTCTCTGGCCAGAATACTGGAGTGGGTAGCTGTTCCCTTCTCCAGGGGATCTTCCCAACTCAGGGATCAAACTCAGGTCTCCTTCATTTCAGAGAAAGTAGAAGAGGAAGGTTTAGCATACCTGACAGTCAAAAAGATTGAATTACAATGCTGACATTGTAGGAATGACAGATAATCTATGCCAAATCATGCTAATACCCAGTGCTTGATCGTAATTTTCATTTTTTGTTTAATTTTAACTTTTTAAAATAAAATTTTTTTTAAATTACATTTTTGTTCAGAAATTTAAAAAAATAGGTCTAAAATGGTTTTAATGTAGTTCTATCAAGCCAGGAAGGAAAACCAATGACTAATAAGTCCTTAGTGTTAAAATGACTCTCAGACTATGCAAGCTACTGTAAATCTGTAGGAAGGAATGTAAAAATGGGTCCTGATTTCACCTAGGTTAGGATAGAAAGTTTTAAAGGTGGGCTTTAGTACCATCTTGGACTTCCTTGGTGACTCAGTTGGTAAAGAATCCACCTGCAATGCAGGAGACCTGAATTTGATCCCTGGATTGGGAAGATCCTCTGGAGAAGGAAATGGCAACCCACTCCAGCATTCTTACCTGGGAAATCCCAAGGACAGAGGAGACTGGCCGGCTACAGTCCATGGGGTCCCAAAGAGTCGGACACAACTGAGTGACTAAACCACCATCATGGACTTGCTATAGTTCACCTTCAAATGGCTCAATTTCATGTAAAAATGCTCTATTTTTAAAAATTAAATGGAATGAAGTTAGGAATCAAATGCCCTAGAGTCTTTTTGCAGAGAAGCAATAGAACAGACTAAAATTTTCTTACAAAGGTGAAGTAAATTAATAATGTTTTCTGGGCAACACATGAGATTATTCATTCTGATTTAGCCTAAAGGACTCAGAACTTATTTTGGGTATTTGAAGGATTTCCTTATGGAAAAAGGACTTGATTTATTATGCGTAGCTTCAGGGAGCTGACCAAAGTCAGATCAATGGTTACCTGTTAGAAATCTCAGGACCAAATTAATATCCCATTTTTAGCAAAAGTACAAGATCAAGTAAAGTCTTTTATGTAATAATTCTTGGTATTACCTTATTTTTCCTTTTATTTTCTCTCATTTCTTCCTTTGTTTAAATTTATTTTGTCCTGTTTGTGTACATTTTTCTAATAATGATGCAGAGCATTGAATAAACAAGTACATAAATAACTAGTGAATGAAACCTGCAGTATAGCAATTTTTCACTCAGTATGAGACGAAAAAAAGAAACTTCTCAGTAATGAGGCAGACGTTGGTTGTCACACAATATATGCATGACCACAATGATACAGGTATTAGAGTTATGCTTTTTTTTTTTGGTGGGCGTGGGGGTGGGATTCAACGATTTAACAATCTCTCTCTCAAGCTGATATCCTATCCCATGAATCTTTGGTATAATGAAAAGAAAGAAAAAAATCTTTTGGATTGCAGAAAGAAACATGAAAAGAAAAGATATACCATCTAGATCTCTTCTTGGACATATCACTGCTAATTTGTTAGTTCTGCCAAAGACTGACTTTTTCATTTGCTTCTAACTGCTTAGATAACAATCACAAATGATTAAGCTTAGAATTTTGAATACAGCTGTTTTACAAGAAACATGTTATACATCAGCTCATTTGTGTTGCAGTCCCAAATTTGAGGCAGAAAAAGTTGAAGGACTTGACCATAGTGGCAGCCAATCAGCAGCCTAGACAGGAAATAGATTTAAGATATCTGTCCTTCATGGTAATTTGCCATTCACCATAATATGTTCGTGATGATACATTTTAAGTTATAGCTGGATCAAGTTATAGCTGGATGCATATCTAAAAGGATCATTTCAATAAGCATTTTATAAAACAATAAGGCCAAACTCAAGCATTCTACACAATTGCTGCTGATGGAAGATACATAATCTCATTTCAAACTGGCATTCAGCGGATCATGCACATAGTCCACAAATGACCACAAGAAGAGATTTGGTTTAAAAATAAATCCAATCCCAACCCTACCTTAAATGTAATCTCAATACAATTCTGACATGATTATAGCATTTTTCTGATATTCCTTTTTCAGGTATTGACCTACTTGTCATCCCACCAGATTTTCCTGTTTCTATATTAATTTTGTGTTAATAACCAACCTATAACGCTCATGCCTCAATCTATTGAGAGAAAATGCAGAAAAAGGCGGCTGCTATTATCTGAAGGAGGGACGCAGTGCCGAGGGAAGAGGGTAACCAAGTGAGGTTACTTGCGTCCACGTAGTTTGGAGAGGAACTCAGGAGGATGCTGTAGGAGAATCTGGGCCAAGAGGTAAAAGATCAAGCAATGGAAAAGAAACGGAAAAAAAAAAAAAAGGAGAATAGGATGATGTATGAGAGAATTTAAACAACTGGATACACACACACAAAATTCAAGATTTAAAAATGTCATGACTTCCTCCAAATAGAATTACAAAAGTATAATTGCAATTCAAAATGCATTTACAATATAATTTTGAAGTTAGAAAATAGAAAGTGCTTAAGAATAATGTGAGACAAATTCTTAAAACATCAGCTTTTCTCTAAAATATAAATGCTGTGAAGAACAATCATACAACATAAATCATGACTGCTCAGTTTTTCGGTTTTTGGTTTTGAATTTTTCAGTTTAAAAAAAGCACTTTATTTTTGTAGAGCTGTTTTATGTTTACAATGAAATTAAAAGGAAGGTACAGGAATTTCCCATATACCCCTTACCCCCATACAGGCATAGCCTCTCTATTCTCAGCATCACTCACCAGAACGGTACAATTTTATAAAAAAATGAACCTACACTGATATATCATAATCACTGTTTACCTCAGAGTTCACTCAGTGTTCTGGACTCACAGTTTCCAAAAGTGGACAATGTCATACATCCATTATTATAAAATCATACAGAGTATTTTCACTGCCTTAAACAAACTTTTGACTGTTCATCTCTCCTCCTGCTCATACCCCTAGCAACCACTGATCTTTTTTACTGTCTCCATGGTCTTTTCCAGAATGTCATATATTTGGAATAATGTATTATGTAACCTTTTCATATTGGCTTCCTTCAGTTAATAATGTGCACTTTTCTCCATGTCTTTTCATAATTAGCCCACTTTATTTTTGTTGTTGTTTGTTTTTGTTGTCATTATTGTTGTTTTTCAGTTGCTAAGTTGTGTCTGATTCTTTGCAACCCCATGGGCAGCATGCCAGGCTCTGTCCTCCACTGTCTTCCAGAGTTTGCTCAGATTCATGTCCATTGAGTCAGTGATGCTGTTGAACCATCTCATCCTCTGTTGCTCCTTCTCCTCCTACCCTCACTCTTTCCCAGCATCAGAGTCTTTTCCAATGAGTCGGCTCTTTTGCATCATGTGGCCAAAGTATCAGAGCTTCAGCTCCCATCAGTCCTTCCAACGAATATTCAGGGTTGATTTCCTTTAGGATTGACTGATTTGATCTCCTTTCTGTCAAAGGGACTCTCGAGAGTCTTCTTCCAGCACCACAACCTGAAAGCATCAATTCTTCAATCCTCAGCCTTCTTTATGTTCCAACTCTCTCACATCTGTACATGACTACCGGAAAAACCATAGATTTGACTATACGGACTTTTGTCAGCAAAGTGACGTCCCTGTTTATTAAAAAGCTGTCTAGGTTTGTTATAGCTTCTCTTCCAAGGAGGAAAGGTCTTCTAATTTTATGGCTGCAGTAATTTTGGAGCCCAAGAAAATAAAACCTGTCACTGTTCCACTTTTTCCTCTTCTATTTGCCATGAAGTGATGGGACCAGATGCCATAATCTTAGTTTTCTAAATGTCGAGTTTTAAGTCAGGTTTTTCACTCTCTTTCACCCTCATTAAGAGGATCTTTAGTTCCTCTTCACTTTCTGCCATAAGAGTGGTATCATCCACATATCGAAGATTTTTGATATTTCTCCTGGCAATCTTGATTCCAGCTTGTGGTTCATCCAGCCTGGATGAGTATTTTTAGTTGCATGCAAAACTACCAAGTTTTCCATAGTGGTTGCATCATTTTACATTCCAGTTAGCAATGAATAGTAGTTCTTGTTGCTCCACATTCTCAACAGTATTTGGTTGTCTTGAATTTTGGTCATTTTAAGAGGTATGCAGTGGGATTTGCATTTCCTTGATGGCATGTAACGTAGAGCTTCTTTTCAATTACTTTTTTGTAATTTCTGCATCATCTTCGGTGAGGTGTCTGTTAAGGTCTTTGGCCCATTTTTAATTGTTTTCTTATATTGTTGAGTGCTAAAATCTTTGGATAACAGTCTTCTATAAATTTGTCTTTTGCAAATATTTTCTTTCAGTCTATGGCTTGTCTTCTCATTCTCTTCTCATTGTCTTTCAGTTAAGAAGTTTTTAATTTTAGTGAATTATGTCTTTCATGAATTGTGCCTTTGGTGTTGCATCTAAAAAATCATCACCATACCCAAGGTTATCCAGGTTTTCACCTATGTTATCTTCTAAGGAGTTTTACACTTTTCCATTTAAAGTTTAAGTCTGTGATCCATTTTGAGTTAATTTTTGTAAAACATGTAAGGTGTGTGTCCAAATTCATTTTTTTGTTCAGTTTTTCCAGTACCACTTGTAAGAGGTTACCTTTGCTCCATTGTATTGCCTTTGTTCCCTTTTTCAAGGATCAGTTGGCTTTATTTATATGAATCTATTTCCATGCTCTTCATTCTTTCCCATTGATCAACCTGTTTATTCTTTTGGCAATACCATACTATCTTGATTGTTGTAATTTTATAATAAGCCTTGAAGTCAAGTAATGTCAGTTCTTCAATTTTGTTTTTCTTCAATGTAGTGTTGGCTACTCTGGGTCTTTTGCCAAACCATATAAACAGTTTGTCAATATCCATAAAATAATTTGCTAGGATTTTGAGTAGGACTACATTGAATTTATAGACTAAATTGAGAACAACTAACATCTAGATAATGTTGAGTCTATCTAGGAACTCTATCTTTCCATTTAGTTTTTTTTTTTATTTCTTTCATCAGAGTTTTGTTTTCCTCATATAGATCTTGCATTTATTTTGTTAGAATTGTATTTAAATATTTGGAGGGGTGCTAATATAAATGGCATTTTTAAATTCCACTGGTTCATTATTGGTAAAGGAAAATCAACTGACTTTAGCATACTAATTCTGTATCCTGAAACCTCACTATAATCAATCACTTATTAGTCCCATTCTGGGGTTAATTTTTTTTTTTTTTTGAAATTTCTATATAGACAGTCATGCCACATAATAAAAACAGTTTTATGTTCCATCTCAATCTGTGTATATTTTATTTCCTTTTCTTTAGCTCTATTGAATTAGCAAGGACATTCATCATAATGTTGAAAAGGAGTGATGGGAAGGGACATCCTTGCCTTGTACCTGATATTAGTAAGGAAGCTTTGAGTTTCTCACCATTAAGTATAATACTAGCCATAGGGTTTTACAGATAGTCTCTATCAAGTTGAGAAATTCTCCCTCTATTTGTAGTTTAATGAGAGTTTTTATTATGCATAGGTGTCATTTTCGTTGTTATTCAGTTGCTCAGTTGTGTTCAACTCTTTGCGACCCCATGGACTGCAGCACTCCAGGCTTCCCTGTCCTTCACCATCTCCCAGAGATAATGGGTTTTGTCAAATGCTTTTTCTGCATTTATTGATGTGATAATGTGAGTTTTTTCTTTTTTGTTTTTTGGTCTGTTGATGTAGTGGATTATGTTAATTGATTTTCAGAAGTTGAATCAGCCTTACATACCTGATATAAATCCCTCTTGGTTGTATGTACTTATGCATTGTTGAATTTAATTTGCTAATATTTTGTTAAGGATTTTTCCATTTATATTCATGAGAGATATTAATTAGTAGTTTCCTTTTCTTGTAATGTTTTTGTTTGGTTTTGGTGTTAGGGAAGACTAGCCTCACAGAATGAGTTGGGAAGTATTTTCTCAACTTCCGTCCTGAGATTTTAGAGAATTGGTATAGTGTCTCCCTTAAAGCTACTGAGTTTTTTGATCCATTAACTGCCATATTTGTTTGATCATGAGAACTATCAGGAACAATATGTAAAAATTCAAGTTTTCAGAGTATACTCTGTCTGTTAAATCAGTTTCTCCAGCTAAGTAACCTGGTAATCTGTAATTTTAACAAGCAAACCAAGGTGGTTTTTATGAGGTGACAAATTTGGAAAACAATGCATTAGAGAATATTGCTTAGAAGCCAAAGCCATGAGTATAAACCCCTTCTCTGTAGAGAAGGCACTTCAGGTGAATGTGTTGGTCCAAGGTGATCCTCTCATTGAATATAAACTTTAAGTCACAATAAATTTATCTCCCAATTCATAGAATATTAATGAAAATTTGCCTTCTATTGGTTCTCATCTTTGTTTTTGAAGAACTGCATTAAAACTGCTATCCCAGTGTTACTGTAGTTACTTTTTTTTTTTTTACAGTACTTCTTTATGTAGAAAGAGAAAGCTAAATTAATTTTATAAGCCTCATGAAAAGCTTTATTTTAAGCACCACACATGGCTAATTAACAGTGTATGCTGTGTAGACTCCAGTGACTGCATCCACAATAGATAATTTATGTAACAATGGAAAGACAGGCCAATTCCATTTCTTTCTAGGTCTAAGAACAGAGGAGTGATTCATACTATCCACTATAAGTACCTTCATTTTTATTTGTATCTTTATCCATTTTATAGCAAAAAGATCTTCATCACCTGAAAAATCTCAACTTTTCTATTATTTTCAAAAATAGTAATATAAGCATTATAAAAGAGATTACTGCTGTCATGAAAATAATATGTGGTTTATGAAGTCAAAACTATACCTTATTCCAATTACTACTTGCCTTGTAATTTGCTTTATGACTTTGACTTGTTTATTCCATTCCTCAGAGCCTCAGCTTACTCATATTTATAGTGGAGGTGTAACACCTCCCTACATGGAGAATGACTGAGTGAACCACGTGTTGTGGACTGGACTGCTCCCCAGTCTTTATTCTCTTCCACCATGCAGTCTTGCAATGCACAAGAGTGGGTGGCGTACACTTGTTACCCACTGACCTGGGCTTCATCCTGCAGCTTACTTTGGTGGATGGAATGAGGGCAGGTATGACAGTGTGCCAGTTTTAAGCTAAGGCCTTAAGAGAAACCTTAGAGCTTATTCTTTCACGCTTATGATCTGTCATGAAAATAGCATGCCCTGAGAACTCATTGTCCCTTCAACCTAGAATGATTTATAATGAATATAGGTGGGGAAATCCTGAAACTCCAAACCTGAAGCAAAGATGACTTAGCCCACTCACAGACCCACTGGCAAGAAAAGTAAATACTCTTAAGTCACTGAGTTTGGGGTAATTTGGGAGGCAAGATTATTATGGTACCAATGATGGCTAATTTATTATGTAATACCTTTGACCTAGTGGGCTTACACAAGCATTGAATCTCCTCTTAAATATTTTGCCATTTAGTATCATTTGAATTTAAAACATAAGAATATATAGAGGGAAGACATATAAATATATTCACTAAATACATATCTACTATTATCAGTGTGATGATGGACAAAACATGAATGCATATGATACACAAGTATTAGGAGCATGTAGGAGGTGCTACTGCTACTGCTGCTAAGTCACTTCAGTCGTGTCCAACTCTGTGTGACTCCATAGACGGCAGCCCACCAGGCTCCCCCATCCCTGGGATTCTCCAGGCAAGAACACCGGAGTGGGTTGCCATTTCCTTCTCCAGTGCATGAAAGTGAAAAGTGAAAGTGAAGTCGCTCAGTCATGTCCGACTCTTAGCGACCCCATGGACTGCAGCCCACCAGGCTCCTCCGTCCATGGGATTTTCCAGGCAAGAGTACTGGAGTGGGGTGCCATTGCCTTCTCCGTGTAAGAGGTGAGTGGGATATTAAGAACTTTTAAAAGAGAGTTGGCATAGAATTGAAAGGGAAACTATAAAGGACAAATAAAAAAATCTAAAGGAGATAAAAGAAGCAATTCTTTGCCTACTAGAAAATAAAATTCACTTTGGAAAATGTTTCATTCAGATTTTACTTACTTTTCTAAGGTACTATGGAAACATTAAAGACAGGAGTTTGTTTGCCCACTGAGAAGATCAGACCCACCACCGTATAATCCAGCACAGTAGTGACGTAGCATACAGGAAGCGTGGCAGCAAATGAGAGAAGGCGTACAAACCACCTAGCCAGTGTCTAGCACAGAGTAAATGTTCCATATGCTTTCCGTGCTGTTCTCCTGGCTCGACACAGAAATACTGGCAGTTTCTTCCTAGTCAGGAATGAAGTTTCTTTTCCGACTGTGGCTCCTTGAACATAGGGTCAATATTTTACTAATTTTTGTGTCCTCAGTGTTTCATATATTAACAAGAGATAAGCATGTAGAGAAAGCAGTCTACAAACTGAAGGTGAAGAGGCAAAAATCTCTAACATGACTTGAATTCGCCAACTACAGTATTTACCCTGTAAGATTATAAAAGATTCATTCTCTTTAATTCATCACTTAAGTTGGTTTATGCTTTTTCTAGACTTCATTTTGACACTTGTAATTGACCTGCTTGAAATTTCTGTTTCCTGATACTGTGCTTCATCTATTTGTCAAATAAAAAACACTCCATTCACACAGGAAAAACATCTTTAAATAAATACAAGATTTATTTGCTTGATTAAGGTACTTGTTTCACCTGGACATAAAAGGAAAGAACGAGGGGCTTTCCTGGTGGCCCAGTGGTTGAGACTTCACCTTCCAATGCAGGAGGCACGTGTTCAATCCCTGGTCATTGAATTAAGATCCCACATGCTGTGAGGTGTGGCCAAAAAGTAAGAACAAAGTTTGCTTCTTAAAAAAAAGGAACTAGTGAGTTGGATACTCTTCAGTCTTGTGCATCTGTAAAATATAAGCCAAAGAGCTCAGGCCTTGCCTTACATGAGTGCTGCAAGATACTTTACAGAACATTGATTATGATTTATGCAATGTGTATTCGTGTGTGTTAGTTGCTGAGCTGTGGAGTTTGCCAGACTCCTCTGTCCATGGAATTCTCTAGGCAAGAATACTGTAGTCAGTAGTCATTCCCTTTTCTAGGGGATCTTCCCGACCCAGGGATTGAACCTGGGTCTTCTGCATTGCAGGCAGATTCTTTACCATCTGAGCCACCAGGGAAGCCCGATTTGTGCACTACATTTCTCTAAGACTGTTAGAGGACACAAAGAATAAGAAAACCTCTCTTTTCTCAGTGAAATTACAGTTTAGGAAGGAGGGTTGGAAAGACATACAAAGACCAAAACACGGGAAATGAAGGTAAAGGCCATAAATGACTTTAGAGCAGAAACAGCATTTTACTTTCAAAGAAGGTCCCAAAGAAACCATGTGCCTGCAGCCAAAAAAAGCCAAGGAAATAAAAGAATTTACTTAAATCAGTGCTTAGCTTTTCACTTAGAAACTTGGCCAGAGTTAAGTGTGAAAATTCCAACTTGAATATGTCCT
Organism: Bos javanicus; assembly: GCF_032452875.1. Lineage (NCBI taxonomy): Eukaryota > Metazoa > Chordata > Mammalia > Artiodactyla > Bovidae > Bos > Bos javanicus. The sequence continues at coordinate 55,812,104 of NC_083868.1, read as the reverse complement.
GTCTTTTGGAGGTTCTGAGTGTTCAACTGGTAAATACAGAGGAGCATTCTCTGGATACTTTAGTAGGCAAATAGTATATTAACCTGAAGTGTTAATGAGTTCTTTAGGAGTTCTCCTGAGCATAGCTTCAGTGCTAGAGTGTCAGAGGCATTCATCTCAGCCTGTTCCATCCTGGAGCCTGGTGTTAGGAATCAGGAAGGTTTTTATCTGATCAGGGGAGAGAGGAGAACACAAGGGTTTCTGGACTTGTGGGTTTGTCGAACTGGATGGAGGCTGCTTGTCTGTGAGGCATGACCACTGACTGGACCTACACTGTGATTAGATTGAAATGAGGATGTTTTAATGTTGATATTCATTATTTTAAGCATTTTCCCTGATTTCCTTTTATATATTACCATTCTTCCTAAATTCGAATTGTTTATCTTTTTCCGTTATTTTAGGAGTTTTGTCATTGGATAATGAAAAATAAAACCATATTTTAAGAACTACAGTTGTCACAGTCAAATAGGTATTGAGCTTGTGATGGAACAGATTTGTATATATGTAAAAACCCATTTATTTTTTATATCCTCAAAGAATAGAATAAGAAAATAGGAATATAAGATATTAAGATAAAAAAGAATTTCATAGCCACGTACAAGGCTGTGGATTTTCTGTTTCTAAATTTAGTTCTCTTGTCCTGTTCCTTTCTGCTTGGGTCTAACTTTAGCCTAGAGATAGCCTTGACGAGAAATTATTTTCTTGTTTAGAAATTAAAACAAAAATAACAACCTTCACCCAACTGCTCATAGACATTATATACTGGATCCAGTTGATACAGGCTCACAAAATTTTACAAACCATTAATCATAATCACTATTTAAATTATACAGAGTTAAAATTAAGATTATACTAAATGCAAAGGTAGTAAATGTCCTAACCTCATCCCTTTCTCAGGATTTTACTGACTTCTTAAGGTTACTTACATCTTCGAATGTGGAAAAGCTATTTAATGATGTGCTACTGCATACATCCTTCCAAGTTGGAATTCAGTGATGTCATGTTGGTAGAAGCCAGCCATGGCCAGAGTATTTACATCACAGAAATTGATAAGTGCTATGATAAAGGTTTGATTTATTGTTTTGTTGATTGTCTAGGCTTAAGAAAATGCCTAGAGGAAGAAAATGTTAATAATGATGATTAAACTTAAAAGCGTATCATGTCTAGTGCTGAAGGTGAAGGAGGGTTTAATTTTATGCTTAGAATTTGTGCAAAAGTGAGAATTAGTTTAATTGCACATCACATGTCACATTTAACGATAAATTTTTTGAGAAAAGAATGACTGGACTCTCTTTATCAAATAATGAGTGAATTTTCCCCATAGTTTGGCTATGGAGAAAAGACTTTGGCAAACATTAATGGAAGCATTCTGTGAGAATCAATTGGCTGTGTAATTTACAATAACAGTATTTTGTATTTTATTTTTCATAAATTTTGTGCCACATATCTTTTAACAAACTTATAGAAAATTATGTTCATGTATATGTGTGCACCGGAGAAGGCAATGACACCCCACTCCATTACTCTTGCCTGGAAAATCCCATGGATGGAAAAGCCTGGTAGGCTGCATGCAGTCCATGAGGTCGCTAAGAGTCAGACATGACTGAGCGACTTGACTTTCACTTTTCACTTTCATGCATTGGAGAAGGAAATGGCAACCCACTCACTCCAGTGTTCTTGCCTGGAGAATCCCAGGGACGGGGGAGCCTGGTGAGCTGCCATCTATGGGGTCACACAGAGTCACAGAGTCGGACATGACTGAAGTGACTTAGCAGCAGCATATATGTGCACATTCTTCCCCTGAGAACTGCTCATTAAACATTTACCACACACCACTGCAAAAGATTACCTGGAAGAAAAAAAAAAAAAATTATCCTTCCACTTACAATTTTGAATATTTGAATAAAATACTTAACTAAATCATTATTAAGCTGGGGAATTCTTTAATTGTTTTGCTTTGGGGAAAAATAAGGCATAAGGGAAAGAAAGAAAACATCTGTGGATTAAAAACAGCATTTAAAAAACACTGAACCAGTGACCCCTCAAGGTTGTGTTTAGTTCTTAACTAAGTGACACGGGCGGCTCAAGTGTGACTGGACTGTAAATTAGATTCAGTACAAGTTTTTTTTTCCCCCTCAGTATTTATTGCCTTTCTCATGAAACATGACGCTATTTTAAAGGTTTTAAATTCTGAACCCCCACCACCCTGGAGTGTGACTCAAAGCTTTTACACTTGGGATGGGATTTCGAAGGATGAGGATTCCCCTTTCATCCACTGGAGGGATATGGGAAAATCTGACACTGGTGCTTCAGAGAGAAAAATCAAAGCCAAAACAAGTGGTTAAGCAATAGACCAGTTCTTTCGGGCAAGGTAATCAATACAGAATGCAGGTAACAATATTATTTATTATCTATTGATAAGAGTAAGGTATAATGTCTGATCTATAGCTGACCCTGAATAAGAATGCTGATTAATCTGTCAACGTAAACATGTATATTAATTTGGGGGACTAACCTTGACATGATTAAACTTTAAGAATCACATTTAATAAATGGCATTTGGGGACTATGACAACAAGAGCCAAACTTATTTTTGCATTAATTTATTTCACTGTGTTGACTATTCATTGTGGATAATAAACCATCCCAAAACTTATTGACTTAAAATAATGTTTTACTATGTGTCACAATTCTGTGGTCTGGCTGTGGAATGCTTATGCTACTCTTACTTGACATCACTCATGCTTTTCATTCATCTGAGAGGTCTTCTGAGTTGGAACTAGAGGGTCTAATGTGTCCTCATCTATGTATCTGAAATGGATGAAGGCTGGGACCTTTCCACAGAGTCTCTTATTATTCTTATATTAGCCCAGTCTGAGCTATTTTTAATGGTGGCTGCATTTGGTCTCAAGAGTTAAAGTGGAAGCTGCCAGTCTTTTATTTCATAGGCTTGGAATTGACAAAACTTTACTTGTGCCATGTTTGATTGATCAAACAAGCCATAAGTCCAGTATAGATATAGAGACAGAGTAAATGGATGCTTCCTCTCTATAGGAAGAGCTGCAAAGTTGCATTGCAAAGGTTCATGTGAAAGATTATTGTCACTTTCTACAGTCAACCTCGGTCACATCCTCTGGAACATCTATGAAGTTGGTTTGATAATATTCTTTTATTTGTGAGTTTCTATTATTAATTCTTATTGTTAGTAACTCAGTCATGTCTGACTCTTTGCAGCTCCATGACCGTAGCCCACCAGGCTCCTCTGTCCATTTTCCAGGCAAGAATACTGGAGTGGGTTGCCATTCCCTTCTCCAGGGGATCTTCCTGACCTAGGGACTGCACATGGGTCTCCTGCATTGCAGGCAGATTCTTTACCATCTGAACCACCAGGGAAGCCCTCTAAAGATAAAAAATAATAGTAACAGTATCTACCTTGTTGTGATAGCAACAACAAAGGGTTGTTGTGAGTATGAAGTGAAATACTGTCAGCAATTAGTACAGCAACTGTCTCCATTGAGTTCTGAATAGCTTAAAGCTACAGTTATTATTAGCTATAATTAGATATTAAAATTAAAAACCCATAATTTTTTAGAAATTATAAAGCAAACATAGCCCCAAATGAAACTATTAAAATGGATGTATGAGATATTTAGGCCACTATATTATGTATGCTTTTCAAATGTTTATTTTGAATATAAATTTACATTTCTCTAATTTTTATTGCTGAGTGAGATTAGTTCAGCAAAATGGCAAATATAAAATCACTGTACCTACTTCAAATTCTGAATATCTCAGTTAGCTCTCTTGAAATACAGTCTTTGTGTTGGAAAATCCTCTGCCATAAAATGTGCACACAGTCTTATGGGGTAGGGGTGTGAGGGTTACACAGAGATTTTTAGTAAATATTAGATCCCATTCATTTCTTAGTAAGAGATTTGTTCACTTCCTGATCTCTTATTTGAATACTCTTCCAAGGCTTCTCTAACTGACTATTGTAGAGCCCTTTAGCTGATGCTTCTTCTTAGTTGTATAAAGCATAAAGAGGTTTTTTCTGTAACCCTCCTATCTTACCTCACTAGGTGTTGAACTGGTAGCATGAGAGCTTTCTAAAAGCTATCAGAATTCCTGAAGTTTCTTCTACTGTAGCCCCATGATGTTCATAAAGTGCACTTCTGACAAGAAAGTTTCTCGCTCCAAAGTCCTGTTTATTCTTATTTGTATTTCCTGATCACTTTATTCCATGTAAAATGACATTACCATGACAGAAAATGAAATCACAGACGTTTAGAAGGTTTCTTTCTCAAAGATGGTTTATATGGCAAAAACCATATTGCAAACTAATTATCCTCCAATTAAAATTAATTATTAATTAATTAAAAAATAGTGGGAGTAGGTTTGGGCTTGAAGTGGGGTTTTCGTTTTCAGTCAGTCTGGTTCTTCCATCTGAAATGTTCTTCATACCTCTAGGCATTTATTTACATGAGCCAAGATGCATGCAAGAGAGGAATCTGCCAAGAGGAAATTTAGGGTTAATGTTCCCTGGGGAGAAACAGTGAGATGAAGATGACAGCATGATGCCTGGCCAAGGAGCTTCAGCTGCTTCTTATTTAGAGTCTAAGGCAGAAACTGAGAGGCTTGCTATCATGACGGCATCTTTAGTATTTGGGCAGACATATGCTTGAAATTTATGTTCAAAAGTCCACACAGAATTGGGGATGTTGGTATTCTCCTCAGTTTTGTGTTGAAATATGTGAGGCTCTGATGAAGGAGAATTGTTTTTGCTATGTAGTGCTGTATAACAAACCACCCCAAAATAGAGGCTTAAAGCATTAACAGCATTTCTTTTGCTCACTTTTCTGCATTTTGTGCAGGATTTGGCAGGGATAACTCATTGCTGCTCAACTAGGTGTCAGCTACGGGCTTTCTAAAGGTATAGCCTGGAAGGATCTGAAGATTTCTCTTTTTACACATCTAGCAATTCATGCTGGTTGTAAGCTGGAACCTCAGCTAGGGCTCCTGGTGGAAACAAGCGTCCGCTCTGTGTGACTTGTGTTCCCTCACAATATGGTGGCTGGTTATGAGTGCCAGGGTTCTAAAGAGGAGTCAGGAAACTGTATCCCTTCCGTGATCTAGTCTTGGAAGTCATATAGCATCATTGCTGCTTTACTCTATTGCTCTCGACAGCCAGCAGCTTCCCAGGTTTAAGGGGAGGATACAGGGCATCTATTTCTTGATGAGAGAGTGGCAAAATTCTGGAAAAGCAGATGGGACCAAAAGTAATGCTGTGACCAATTTCGAAAAATAGAAGCTTCCATAAAACTCATGTGGTTGCAGATGTTCATGATCAGGCTTAAGCAGTTTCAGAAGTGCTAAGGGAACATTAGGCATGCAGGCTTCTCATGAGAGCACCCAAACACTGGTTCTCATGGTGCAGTGTGCCTTTCTCCCGGCTCTTGGGCACGAGATAGCACAGGACATATTGATAAGAAAATAGGAAAGGATTGATGCTAGTCTTCCATTTGGCTCTCCAGGAAACCCTGAAGATTTTGAGGCTGTATGAGTAAAGGATAATAGGCATGGAAATTTGAATTCCGTGTGAATTCATTTGTGCCACAGGCTTTAATCCTAGAGCAATGCAGGCTAATGAGAATATCCAACAATCACCCAAACTAGCTTTAATCCTGTATGGTTTTACACCAATGACTTTTCTTCTCAATATCATAGAATCATTTTCTTTCTTCCTGAATCCATCTTCAAAATGACTCCTTCAAATGAAACAAAAAATCAGTTGTCTTTGTTACTACAATTTTATGGAAACTCATAGATAACTTGTTAAATTTCTTATTTGTACAACAGCATTTGTGTAACTGCTTTATTTGTTATAACTGCATTTCTGTCTTGTCTATTCAGGTAGACATTAGATCTTCTTTTAACCAGTACTTCCAAGAAGAGATTTCAGAGAGATTTGATTTAATTTCTGCTGGAATGACAATTGATAAAAGTTGAATTTCAGGTGCTTTCATTTTTGCCAAAATACCAAGCATGGAATTCATGTGGTCACTTTCATCATTCTTGACTGATATCCTCTACTTACCTAGAGCAGTCATTGCAGATTTGGCAGTCAGACCCTATATGCCTCTCAGTATCTCCTCCTCCTCATTAAATACACTGTATTGAACAGTGCCAGAACCAATGCTAGACTCCTGGGTGTCTAATTATTAACTTCACTCTCAAGCACAGCTGTTCACTAAGATTGCTTCTACAGCTTTTCACAGCAATGCTTTGCAGTATTCTGCCCTCTATCCTCTAGTGACTTCTTCCCTTAGCAATCTGTTAGAAGGAAACTTATCAGAAACATTTTTGAAAAAGCTGAGCAAATTATATTTACTGGGTTGCTTATATAGTATGCTATAAGTAGATCTTACTTAACATAGAGGGGATTTAATAAATTAGAAACACACTTCTTTTTTTTTTTTTTTTTTTTTTTGAGAGTTGTTTCTTTGACTCTGTTAACTTTATACTATAGGCATACTGGTTTGCCCTTAATTAAATTCTCAATCAACTTACCTAAGAATGAAAATTAATTTTATTATGCTATGGTTTCTTAAATTTCCTTTGTAAGTTCCCATATTTTTAATGATTTATGCCATATTAATGGTGATTTTCAGGCACATTGATTGTAAGTTTGAATAACAAAATGTGAACTACCTGAGATGAAAATTTCTCATAAAAATTGGAAATACATACATGAACTTTCCCCATGTATCTTCTGGCTGAAGTTGGCTCAGGTTTGGCATATTTACGTTTGCCAGATGTGAAGAGTAATTTTACATGTCAGCTTGACTGGGCCACAGGGTACCCACATACTGAGTCAAACATCATTCTGGGTGTTTCTGTATGTCTTTATGTCAGATCAACACTTAACTAGATAGGCTGAGTAAAGCAGATTGCCTTCCCTACTGCAGGTGAGCTTTATCCTATCAGTTGAAAATTTAAATAGAGTAAAAAGGCTGACCGTCCTGAGTAAGTGAAAATTCTTTCTGGCTGACTGCATTCAAACTGGAACATCAGCCTTTTTCTTACCTTCAGACTTTAATTGAAACATCGTCTCTTCCTAGGTCTCGAGTTCTGCCTGCCTTCAGACCAGAACTCTACCATCAGTGCTCCTGTGTCTCAGCTTGCTGACTCACTCTGCAGATCATGGGGCTTGCTTGCCATAAGGAGCCAGTTCCTTATGATGAGTCTATCTCCCGATCTATCCTTCTATCCATCATCTATCCACACTCAAATATACACACAACCTATTGGTCTGTTTCTCTATAGAACCCGACTAATACACTAGCAAAGGGAACTTCAGAGTTGGAGCCACAAGCTGTAAAGAAATATTCATCCATTCTTCATACAAAACTTTTGGGGTATATAAGGCTTAAGAGATAACAAAACTGAGGTTGAAAGAGGTTAAGAGGCTTTTCTAAGCTAATAGTGGTTGTCAAAGGTGGGTTCAGAGTATAATGGAGGAAAATTAAAAAACCACGATTCTCCCACCAAGGTGGCATTCGTATGGGGTAAGGTAGACAGGTTGGTCCTATCAGTGCTGACCATCTGCAACAGGTCTCACCTGCAGACAGGTGAGGCAATCACTGTGGCTCTCCAGATGAAGTAGCCAGATCAGTTTGAATCCACACTGGACCAGGCGGTCTATACCTGACATGCTACCTGATGTCCTGGTGATTTTTCAAGTAATGAGATAGATGATACTAAACCTAATATTGCAATAAAACAGAAGAACCTAAGTAGGGACTCTGGAGAGCTTTAAGCATAACACCACAGGAGCTAAAGACCTTTCAGTAGCTCAGTACGATGACCAAACTGACCTGGCCCATGATGGATGCAACCAAGTTGATCAGGAAAGGGGCCCAGAGATCATGGTAACTCTGGTGTGACTTGTTCAGTTTCTTCAAGAAATGAGAAGGTAGCTGGTAACAAAAGAGATGAACTTTATTCAGACTAAAGACCAAGCCTATGATTTGGTGGCACAGCTATAGTTGAATCATTGGGCTTCCAGATTTGTCCCAGAGCCTCCCTTTTCCCCTCTTCCTTCTTTGCATATGTGTCTCCCTTTTCTTTCTTTTCTTTGATAACTGTCTGAAAAACTAGCCTTGGCCCCTTTCCTTAATTCTCCAATTACTTATCAGGTATGTCCCAGCTGGAGCCCTGACCCTGCCTAACATGGCTTAGGCCTCTGTCTCACTTTCTGTTATACCTGTATTTGGAATTCGGTAGATTTTTATTTCCATCTGACCTGCCTCTCAGTTGATTCTAGATCAGGAGCATTGGCTTGAGCTGAGGTCTCAAGAGCCCCGCCTGGAGGAGGGAAGGAATGAGGGTCATCCCAGGCAGGATTCAAAGGGAATAGAATCTAACATCTGGAGGAGTTAAGGATGAAGTGGAAACAAGGGCAGGTTCAAGATATCAAGTCAGGGATGTCTGAATTACAGCATCAGTAACTAAGAAATAGGACAAGTGATGGTTTTAGTAGACAGAGCCTGGCTGGATCTGCAAAACCGCAGTGTCTTGGAGGCTGAAGTTCTTGTGGAAAACATCAGAGAGCTCTGCCTTCCGTTACAGTGAGTGGTTAATGGATTCTTAGGACTGTACAGGTTAAATGTATGTGTCACCTTTTCCCAGGTGGCTCAGTGGTAAAGAATCCACATGCCAATGCAGGGGACTTAGGAGACAAGGGTTCAATCCTTGGGTCAGGAAGATCCCTTGGAGTAGGAAATGGCATCCAAATGGTATTGCTTGAAAAATCCCATGGACAGAGGAGCCTGGCAGGCTACAGGCCATATGGTTGCAAAGAGTCGAACAAGACTGAGCACACACGCAAGCACCTTTTTCTAACTGTGAGACCTTTGGTAAATTAGGTAATTCCTCTGAGTTTCTGGTTTTTTGTCTACAGACTGGCAGTAATAATACCTGTTCAGTCAAGTAACACTTATTCATGTCCAACTTTTTGCCACCCCATGGACTGTAGCATGCCAGGCTTCCCTGTCTTTCACTGTTTCCTGGAGTTTGCTCAAATTCATGTCGATTGAGTCCATGATACCATCCAACCATCTCATTCTCTGCTTACTCCTTCTCCTTCTGTCCTAAATCTTTCCCAGTATCAAGATCTTTTCCAATGAGTTAGCCCTTTGCATCAGGTGGCCAAAGTGCAGGCACTTCAGCTCCAGCATCATTCCTTCCAATGAATATTCAGGGTTGATTTCCTTTAGGACTGACTGGTTTGATCTCCTTGCAGTTCAAGAGACTCTCAACACCATAGTTCAAAAGCATCAGTTCTTCAGTGCTCAGCATTCTTTACGGTCTATCTCTCACATCTGTACATGACTACTGGAAAAACCATACCTTTGACTATGCAGAACTTTGTTGGAAAAGTGATTATCTCTGCTTTTTAATATGCTGTTTAGGTTTTTCATAGCTTTTCTTCCAAGGAGCAAGTGTCTTTTAATTTCGTGGTTGCAGTCAACGTCCACAGTCACTTTGGAAACCAAGAAAATAAAGCTGTCATTATGTCTACTTTTTCCCCCATCTATTTTCCATGAGGTGATGGGACTGGATCTTAGTTTTTTGAAAGTTGAGTTTTAAGCCAGCTTTTTCACTCTCCTCTATCACCTTCATTAAGAGACTATTTAGTTCATTTTCACTTTCTGCCATTAGAGTGGTATCATCTGCATATTTAAGGTTGTTGACATTTCTCCCGGGGATCTTGATTCCAGCTTATAATAATACCTGCTCACAGACTATTATGAGGATTACAGACAGTGAGAATAAGGTTACTAACGAACATGAGCTGTGTAAGGGCTCATCATATGGTCACTCTCACTACAGTTGTATTACTGATGACTTGGCCTTGGGGAACTTATTTCACACTTTTGGACTGCTGTGTCTTGTCCAATGAGTGAAGAGATCAAATTAGATCATCTCTAAGTCCTCATTCAGCTCAAACATCCTAAAATCTATTCTAAACTCTTACTTTAGGCAAAAGAGTCTTGCTTTCTAAAACTATCTTACAACCACTCTGCGACTCAGGCCCAAACCCACAAATTAGATTAAATCCCATTATTTAAAATAAAAAAGACTCTTTTGAAACATTAAAGCCTACATATATGTTTAAATAACCTTGTCAAATTTGCTCTGCCTACAGAGGGCTTTTCATTATTCTTTTTCATTAAAATAAAAATCCCTCTGGTTGACTTTCTAAATGTGTTTTTGTTAGGCCTTCAGCCTGTTGTTAACCATTTTCAACCTAATATTAAACCCTGTCCTCCCAAAGCTGAGTGCTCTGTTACCCCCTGAGTAGTCACCCATGATGATGAGAGAGTGGGCACTTAATATGCTAAATAATAATAATATAAAATCAAAATGTGTAGTGATCACTGGCTGCGCAACAGGGGTCTGTCACTCACTCCCTTTATCAGTCATTTTTACTATAAAACTCTGTGTTGAAAGGGAAGTGGAAAAGCCCTGCAGAGCAAATGTCTCCAGGCTACAGGCTGTGGTAAATAGGGTATCTAATATCCAGAAAATGAATATGCAGCCTCCTGAGAAACATATTCAGTGAAGGGAAATGGTTTCTCAGATTAGGAAGTACAAATGAAGAAAGGGACCTAATTTGCGAGAGAAAAGAATAGATGTAGTTGATTTCCTCCCTACTGATAAACTGCTCTTGCATATAGTTTTTCCTCTTGTTTTATTTCGAAAGCTTTAAGTCAAAGGTTTCGTGTTCCTTTCTGTTTCATAAACCAAGTCATTCAGATAACCAGCCCTTTGCTCTATCAACTAATTACTTTCTGATTTGCTTTGATCTATTATTCAGGCAGTAAATTCCAGCTTCATTGCACCCATCATGTAAAGCCCAAATGTAATCACTGTTGCAAAAGGAGGTAATTGTAAAGTTGCCCATTTGACAGAAGCATTGCTTTTTTCTCTGGAAGTGTGGTATATGATATATATATACTCTTTCCGTGTTATTCAGGCAATTGACCTTGTACAAACCCAGTTGACGCCAGCTCTTTTTGCCAGATAATAATCATTTAGGAATCATGCTTTTGGAATTGTAAACTATATGTGATGTTATTTTGTGTACTATTCCTATATGTGCATGTGTACTAAGTTGCTTCAGTCATGTCTGACTTTTTGTGACTCTATGGACAGTAGCATGATATAATATGATATGATGCTTAATTCATTAATTAAAGTGTTTTTTTGGGTTTTTTTGAGTATTGATTTATGGAGTCAGTACTTCCTAGTCAAATGTTCACATATGCTATCAACCTCACTACAAAATTGTTTCTTCTTTGGCTCAACTATGTTCAAAAATATTCCTGCATAAGTTATTACTGTTTTTCCTAATTCATGTGAACAAACTGGGTTTATAAATTAGAATTCTCTTACAGTCTATTAAATCCACATAATTCCATATGTTCAAAGCCAAGAGAATAATTTGTGAGGATATCATGGTGGAGAGGTCAGACGGAATGTGGTCCACTGGAGAAGGGAATGGCAAACCACTTCAGTATTCTTGCCTTGAGAACCCCATGAACAGTATGAAAAGGCAAAATGATAGGATACTGAAAGAGGAACTCCCCAGGTCAGTAGGTGCCCAATATGCTACTGGAGATCAGTGGAGAAATAACTCCAGAAAGAATGAAGGGATGGAGCCAAAGCAAAAACAATACCCAGTTGTGGATGTGACTGGTGATGGATGCAAGGTCCGATACTGCAATGAGCAATATTGCATAGGAACCTGGAATGTCAGGTCCATGAATCAAGGCAAATTGGAAGTGGTCAAACAGGAGATGGCAAGAGTGAACATCGACATTCTAGGAATCAGTGAACTAAAATGGACTAGAATGGGTGAATTTAACTCAGATGACCGTTATATCTACTACTGCAGAAAAGAATCCCTCAGAAGAAATGGAGTAGCCATCCTGGTCAACAAAAGAGTCTGAAATGCAGTACTTGTATGCAATCTCAAAAACGACAGAATGATCTCTATTCGTTTCCAAGGCAAACCATTCAATATCACAGTAATCCAAGACTGTGCCCCAACCAATATCACTGAAGAAGCTGAAGTCGAATGGTTCTGTAAAGACCTACAAGACCTTTTAGAACTAACACCAAAAAAAGATGTCCTTTTCATTATAGGAGACTGGAATGCAAAAGTAGGAAGTCAAGAAACACCTGGGGTAGCAGGCAAATTTGGCCTTGGAATACGGAATGAAGCAGGGCAAAGGCTAATAGGTTTTGCGAAGAGAACGCACTGATCATAGCAAACACCCTCTTCCAACAACACAAGAGAAGACTCTACACATGGACATCACCAGATGGTCAACACCAAAATCAGATTGATTATATTCTTTGCAGCCAAAGATGGAGAAGCTCTATACAGTTATCAAAAACAAGACCGGGAGCTGACTGTGGCTCCTATCATGAGATCCTTATTGCCAACTTCAGACTGAAATTGAAGAAAGTAGGGAAAACTACTAGACCACTCAGGTATGACCTAAATCAAATCCCTTATGATTATACAGTGGAAGTGAGAAATAGATTTAAGGGCCTAGATCTGATAGATAGAGTGCCTGATGAGCTATGGACTGAGGTTGGTGACATTGTACAGGAGACAGGGATCAAGACCATCCCCATGGAAAAGAAATGCAAAAAATCAAAATGGCTGTCTGGTTAGGCCTTACAAATAGCCGTGAAAAGAAGAGAAGTGAAAAGCAAAGGAGAAAAGGAAAGATATAAGCATCTGAATGCACAGTTCCAAAGAACAGCAAGGAGAGATAAGAAAGCCTTCCTCAGTGATCAATGCAAAGAAATAGAGGAAAACAACAGAATGTGGAAGACTAGAGATCTCTTCAAGAAAATTAGAGATAGCAAGGAAACATTTCATGCAAAGATGGAGTCGATAAAGGACAGAAATGGTATGGACCTGACCGAAGCAGGAGATATTAAGAAGAGGTGGCAAGAATACACAGAACTGTATAAAAAAGATCTTCATGAACAAGATAATCACGATGGTATGATCACTCACCTAGAGCCAGACATCCTGGAATGTGAGGTCCAGTGGGCCTTAGAAAGCATCACTACAAACAAAGCTAGTGGAAGTGATGGAATTCCAGTTGAGCTATTTCAAATCCTGAAAGATGTTGCTGTGAAAGTGCTACACTTAATATGCCAGCAAATTTGGAAAACTCAGCAGTGGCCACAGGACTGGAAAAGGTTAGTTTTCATTCCAATCCCAAAGAAAGGCAATGCCAAAGAATGCTCAAACTACTGCACAATTGTACTCATCTCACATGCTAGTGAAGTAATGCTCAAAATTCTCCAAGCCAGGCTTCAGCAGTACATGAACCATGAACTACCAGTTGTTCAAGCTGGTTTTAGAAAAGGCAGATGAACCAGAGATCAAATTGCCAAAATCTGCTGGATCATGGAAAAAGCAAGAGAGTTCCAGAAAAACATCTATTTTTGCTTTATTGACTATGACAATGCCTTTGACTGTGGAACACAATAAACTGTGGAAAATTCTTCAAGAGATGGGAATACCAGACCACCTGACCTGCCTCTTGAGAAACCTCTATGCAGGTCAGGAAGCAACAGTTAGAACTGGACATGGAACAACAGACTCGTTCCAAATAGGAAAAGGAGTTCATCAAGGCTGTATATTGTCACCCTGCTTATTTAAATTCTATGCAGAGTACATCATGAGAAACGCTGGACTGGAAGAAGCACAAGCTGGAATCAAGATTGCCAGGAGAAATGTCAATAACCTCAGGTATACAGATGACACCACCCTTATGGCAGAAAGTGAAGAGGAACTCAAAAGCCTCTTGATGAAAGTGAAAGAGGAGAGTGAAAAAGTTGGCTTAAAACTCAACATTCAGAAAACTAAGATCATGGCGTCTGGTCCCATCACTTCATAGGAAATAGATGGGGAAACAGTGGAAACAGTGTCAGACTTTATTTTTGGGGGCCCCAAAATCACTGCAGATGGTGACTGCAGCCATGAAATTAAAAGACGCTTACTCCTTGGAAGGAAAGTTATGACCAACCTAGATAGCATATTCAAAAGCAGAGACATTACTTTGCCAACAAAGGTTCATCTAGTTAAGGCTATAGTTTTTCCTGTGGTCATGTATGGATGTGAGAGTTGGACTGTGAAGAAGGCTGAGCACCGAAGAATTGATACTTTTGAACTGTGGTGTTGGAGAAGACTCTTGAGAGTCCCTTGGACTGCAAGGAGATCCAACCTGTCCATTCTAAAGGAGATCAGTCCTGGGTGTTCTTTGGAAGGAATGATGCTAAAGCTGAAACTCCAGTACTTTGGCCACCTCATGCAAAGAGTTGACTCATTGGAAAAGACTCTGATGCTGGGAGGGATTGGGCGCAGGAGGAGAAGTGGACGACAGAGGATGAGATGGCTGGATGGCATCACTGACTCGATGGACGTGAGTCTGAGTGAACTCCGGGAGTTGGTGATGGACAGGGAGGCCTGGTGTGCTGCGATTCATGGGGTCGCAAAGAGTCAGACAGGACTGAGCGACTAGACTGAACTGAACTGAACTGATGATTATTTTTACTTTGATTTGAGTGAAAATACAATTCACTCATCATTTGGCTTCAGGGGAAAAAATCCAGTTTTTCAGAATCCCGTGCAAACAAGAATTTGAACTCTTCAAATACTTCTTTAAACCAGATAATATTCTGACTACTGGCTTTTCTTTGAAATTCATTCTTTGTCACATCTTTTCACCTCTAATTTCTTTCCCTCTGCATCTCTCTGCATAGGTAGATATATGGACTGTAGCCTTTTTCTATGTTCCAGAGTGGTTCTGAGTACAGAAGGGATTCTGCAGACATGAATTCCAAAGCATTCAGACCTCTTATGGGGATTTCTCCTTTAAATACTTGAGATTCTAGGCATATTAAAAGAGCAATTGACCTTATTAGATTAGCTCTTTCATTAAGCAATGCTTTAAACACATTACTCAAGCTCTATTATTTGGCCTTAGAAATAGTTGATCATCTATTCAGAGCAATCTATCTTCTTTGTTCTTAAGTAATTCACTCTCTCACACCTCCATCCCCTGTACTCCCAGTCCCATGTAGCAACTTTTCTGAAACAATTTTATTTGGTTTCCTAAAATTTACCTGTGTTATTCTAGAGCACCAAGAATTTGGCTCATAATGAAACTTCAGTTTTCACCTACATTATTTACCTGGCAAGGGCTCTGGAGCAAGGTGACTTTGGGCTTCCTTTTGAGAGCTGAGGGTTTGATAATAATTAACTTTCTTGATAACCAGAAGGCAGTGAGAAATTTGAAGGCCATAGTACTTGTTGTATAAACTGAACAGCAGCCTTGTCGGTTGTTCTTTTGTGAAAGGAAAAGAATGATTAAATTGTATTCTTATCTTATCTATTGTGAAAGGTTTCCTGGTTTATAAACTTGATTGGGAGGATTTGGTATTGAACAAATAAAACTGGATGTTGGTGGTAGCTTGTGAATTTTCTTAGTCTTTGGCTCCTAACAGCAGAATGATATGACTTTGCAAATAAGGAGGTAGTTAGTATTTAAAGTCAATATTGCTACCATAAAAATTAACGAGTGCTCAGATTTTTATATTATGATACTCTTGCCATTGACAAAGCCTGACCTAATTCATTTGCTTTCAAATTTCACTGCAAAGTGCTTTTGGAGTTGCCCTGTCTGCCTTGTTACTAGAGAAAAGTCTTCTTTTTTGACTGCTTGATCTTTAACTCTCTGAACCGACTTGCTCACTAGTAAAATGGAAATAGGTATAGTTTCTGCCTTTTAGGTTGTGAAAGGACTGAATAAGATCATATAAGTGGATTAGGTGACATAATATTTGTAACATGTTTTGGACGGTGCCTGATACATAGCAAGCATTCAATTAAATTTCAGCCATCACCATCACCACCACCATCATCATCATCACCACCAATACCAAGGAAGTCATCTGGCTTCAGATGAGTTTAATTTTGAAAATAAATTGTTTCTCCCAACTTTACTAATCAGAGTGGGGAGACTTACTGGAAACGGTACTTTTAGGTTCCTGCCATCAGTTTGGTCAGTTTAGAAATGTGCTCACAGTCAAAATAACTCTTGAAACTTCCCTTTTGGTAGAAGGAGAGAAATACTATTAACTATGGTAGGGTTGTATGTTAAGAGAAAAGCTGTCTTTATTCATCTATTTCTCCAAATTTTATTTTCCATTGACTTTTAGGAAGTAAATAATGACAGAACTTTCCAAACTCCTCTTGGCTCCACATCCACCTTGTAGGTTATTACAATATTTTTGAAATCTTTATTTTTGTCAAATCAAATCCCCTAATTATACAGTTTATATTACAGCCCATAGAATATGCTCCACTTCAAAAATGCTTTTGATGGTAGCACCTATTTTTGCTTCTTTTGGACTAGTCTTTAATGCTTTTGGTGTTCTATTCAGGAAGCCTTCAGTGAGTATTTCATAGTGCTTTTGAATGGTGGAACAGGCCTGAAAATTATCTAATTCCAGCCAGAGGAAGGGACATTTCCTAGTTGGCAACTGTGAGGCATTTTACTCTCAGTAACCTGGTGCAAATGAATGGGAAGAGTTTGTATTATAGAGTATTCATGATATGCAAGTTACTTCACCTTATAAAAGCTGATCTTTATAGAGTATTTTGTATTTGTATTACAGTGAATACAACTTATTTACTCCTAGGGTATAAAGTCTCTGAGGTAGATTCTCTTATTCTTCCTGTTTTACAGATGAGATATAATACTTGAAACACAAACGTGACAGCTTGTTTAGACTACCCAGCTAGGAAGAAGCAGAATGGAGATTTGAAGCCAAGAATCCTGGCTCTTCACCATTATACAGTCCCCACAGCAAACCGCTGGGTGGATATCACTGTCTCATTGAGGGCAAATTGAGGCTCAGGATAATGAGGTAGCTTGAACTTGCCTCTCCACTCTATCATGCTTAGATAAAAGCGTGTCATCTCATACTTGCACGCATGCTAAGTAGCTGCAGTTGTGTCCGACTCTTTGTGTCGTCATGGACTGTAGCCCACCAGGCTCCTCTCTCCATGGGATTCTCCAGTCAAGAATACTGGAGTGGGTTGCCATGTCCTCCTCCAGGGGATCTTCCTGACTTAGGGATCAAACCCATGTCTCCTGTAGCTCCTGTTCTGCAGACAGATTATTTACCGCTGAGCCACCATAGAAGCCCCATCTCATACATATCAGTGGTCAATTGTGTCTTGGCTAAAGGCAAACAAAAAGCAGGTTTTGGATGTGGTTATGCCCACCTGTGGTTGCCAGAGCCCTGCATGCTGTCCGGGTGAAGCAAGGTCATGAGGATGCTCAGGAGAGTCAGGTGTGAAGAAACAGTGAGGTCTCTATCTGGAAGCACCTTTGAAAATAGTTTGCAATCCTTCTAGCACATGTGCTGGCTGATGAGAAACTGGCTGAAGATCCAGAAGGTGGACTCAGCTTGTTCTCTGGAGCCACGATCCCCACTGGCCTCTGTTGGAGGGGAGGCAGCATTAGCACCCTCCTCCATCCTGAGGGTTGCCAGCTAAGGAAATTTTTTCTGCAGATGCTGTTGGTCAGATTGAAATAAACATAGGAGAAGAGGGAAAGGAAGAGAACCAGGGGAGGCAGGAAGAGGGAAAGAAAAGGGAGTAAAAGGGCAGTAAGAAGACAGGGTAAAGAAAGGAGTCCAGCACTGGAGTTCATCTACCCCTGTCAGAAGGGAGAGTGGAAGTGCTCCGACCCAGAGGTGTCCTATTCCCCAGCTCCTAGGGAGAAAGCAGGTTCCTTCCCCTCAGGGTTCTGAATCCTGAACCAGCCAAAAAATTCATCTAAAAAATTAAATTATATCTGAGGTGCAATCACCCTTCAAAAGGCCCTGGAGGTCAGAACAATCAGGACTTAAATTAATTGCTTAATGGAGGGGGGGTAGATTTCTGAGAACAGTGCTGATAATTTGCTAAAACTAGGGTATGTTTGTAACTCTTTGAAATGAATTGAATTGCTGGTTATAAGAATTAATGCTTATAGAGAAATTGTGATTGGAATCCCCAAAGTTTTAATTCCTTCAAGCAATTGGTAATTAGTAAGGAATTGTGCACGTAAAGTCAGTGTTACATTCAACACATAATTACATACTGTCTCAAATTGTTTCCCAGTTGTTGCATGTATGTTGGTCTTGTCTCCCCAGACTTGGTCATAAACTCAGTGTGAGCAAGTGTTGGGACTTGTTCTTTTATTGGTGCCTCCCGCTGTGCCTAGCACAGCTCTAAACACACACAGATACTCAAAAGTTGATGGATGTGGATTGGAATAAATCCATGAACTTAGAAAACTTTGGCCTTTTGAAGATAAATTTATTTAGTTATCCCAGCATGCCAAGAACAGGGCAAGTTTCTCAGGAGGAGAGCCAAGAAAGTGAACACATGGTGCAGCTGGAGATTGCGTGTGTTAAATGGAGTAGAGAATTTGAAAGTACACATCCTATTTTAGTGAAAGGAAATCGTAGATAACTCGAGGTCAGACGCTTGCTGTGGAAGAGCTTGATTTGGATTTTGTTGATTTACCTACATTTTACGATGTCTGAAAATAGTCATTAGGCCTGGAAGGGGATTGGGAACTGATGGCACTGGGGCTGCAGTTTTCTGCATGGATCTCCACACTTTTCAAAAGCTTTGTCTGTGATTTGTCTATTAAAAAGCAACTAAAACACAGGTGTTGTTACTATCCATTTGTGAGTGACAAAAATAAAATATTTACCATTTTGTTTACTAAGTTCAAGTTCATTTCTCTAGGTCAGAGGCATATGAATAATCTTCTCAGCTATCAAGAATATTCATTTATATTTTCACATTTCCAGTAAGTCTCCTCTTTAAAAACATTTAATGTAGACATCTTAAGAGTGGCAATCTTTCAAAGAATACTAAATATGATTCCGTCAGTTCAGTTCAGTCGCTCAGTTGTGTCTGACCCTTTGCAACCCCATGAATCGCAGCACGCCAGGCCTCCCTGTCCATCACCAACTCCCGGAGTTCACTCAAACTCGTGTCCCTCGAGTCGGTGATGCCATCCAGCCATCTCATCCTCTGTAGTTCCCTCCTCTTCCTGCCCCCAATCCCTCCCAGCATCAGAGTCTTTTCCAGTGAGTCAGCTCTTTGCATGAGGTGGCCAAAGTACTGGAGTTTCAGCTTTAGCATCATTCCTTCCAAAGAAATCCCAGGGCTGATCTCCTTCAGAATGGACTGGTTGGATCTCCTTGCAGCCCAAGGGACTCTCAAGAGTCTTCTCCAACACCACAGTTCAAAAGCATCAATTCTTTGGCGCTCAGCCTTCTTCACAGTCCAACTTTCACATCCATAAATGACAACTGGAAAAACCATAGCCTTGACTAGATGGACCTTTGGTAGGCAAAGTAATGTCTCTGCTTTTGAATATGCTATCTAGGTTGGTCATAACTTTCCTTCCAAGGAGTAAGCGTCTTTTAATTTCATGGCTGCAGTCACCATCTGCAGTGATTTTGGAGCCCAGAAAAATAAAGTCTGACACTGTTTCCACTGTTTCCCCATCTATTTCCCATGAAGTGATAGGACCAGATGCCATGATCTTAGTTTTCTGAATGTTGAGCTTTAAGCCAACTTTTTCACTCTCCTCTTTCCCTTTTATCAAGACGCTCTTTAGTTCCTCTTCACTTTCTGCCATAAGGGTGGTGTCATCTGCATATCTGAGGTTATTGATATTTCTCCCGGCAAACTTGATTCCAGCTTGTGTTTCTTCCAGCCCAGCGTTTCTCATGATGTACTCTGCATGTAAGTTAAATAAGCAGGGTGATAATGTACAGCCTTGGTGTACTCCTTTTCCTATTTGGAACCAGTCTGTTGTTCCATGTCCAGTTCTAACTGTTGCTTCCTGACCTGCATAGAGGTTTCTCAAGAGGCAGGTCAGGTGGTCTGGTATTCCCATCTCTTTCAGAATTTTCCACAGTTTATTGTGATCCACACAGTCAAAGGCTTTGGCATAGTCAATAAAGAAGAAGTAGATGTTTTTCTGGAACTCTCTTCCTTTTTCCATGATCCAGCAGATGTTGGCAATTTGATCTCTGGTTCCTCTGCCTTTTCTAAAACCAGCTTGAACATTTGGAAGTTCACGGTTCATGTATTGCTGAAACCTGACTTGGAGAATTTTGAGCATTACTTTACTAGCATGTGAGATGAGTGCAATTGTGCGGTAGTTTGAGCATTCTTTGGCATTCCCTTTCTTGGGATTGGAATGAAAACTAACCTTTTCCAGTCCTGTGGCCATTGCTGAGTCTTCCAAATTTGCTGGCATATTGAGTGCAGCACTTTCACAGCATCATCTTTCAGGATTTGGAATAGCTCAACTGGAATTCCATCACCTCCACTAGCTTTGTTCATAGTGATGCTTCCTAAGGCTCACTAGACTTCACATTCCAGGATGTCTGGCTCTAGTTGATTGTGAGTGATCACACCATCATGATTATCTTGGTCATGAAGATCTTTTTTTGTACAGTTCTTCTGTGTATTCTTGCCACCTCTTCTTAATGTCTCCTGCTTCTGTCAGGTCCATACCACTTCTGTCCTTTATTGAGCCCATCTTTGCATGAAATGTTCCTTTGGTATCTCTAATTTTCTGAAAAGATCTGTAGTCTTTCCCATTCTGTTGGACGGGAAATGTTCTTTGCATTGATTGCTGAGGAAGGCTTTCTTATCTCTCCTTGCTATTCTTTGGACCCCTGCATTCAGATGCTTGTAATTTTCCTTTTCTCCTTTGCATTTCGCTTCTCTTCTTTTCACAGCTATTTGTAAGGCCTCCTCAGTCAGCCATTTTGCTTTTTTGCATTTGTTTTCCATGTGGATGGTCTTGATCCCTGTCTCCTGTACAATGTCACAAACCTCCGTCCATAGTTCATCAGGCACTCTGTCTATCAGATCTAGTACTTTAAATCTATTTCTCTCTTTCACCGTATAATCATAAGGGATTTGATTTAGGCCATACCTGAATGGTCTAGTGGTTTTCCCCACTTTCTTCAATTTAAGTCTGATTTTGGCAATAAGGAGCTCATGATCTGAGCCACAGTCAGCTCCTGGTCTTGTTTTTGCTGCCTGTATAGAGCTTCTCCATCTTTGACTGCAAAGAATATAATCAGTCTGATTTCGGTGTTGACCATCTGGTGATGTCCATGTGTAGTCTGTGAAGAATTTTGTCTTATGTATGTTCACTTTAATTTTTGTAAAAGGTGGCTATAGTAATAAAAGGCTGGGAAAATATAAACAAGTCTATTTTACAGTAACTGAAAGGTAATTGAGAAATGACTGCTGATCATACTACTTCATATCATCTATGGGTAATACTCTTGTACAAAGGAAAGGCCTTCTATGAACTTGTCCATATCTGTTTCTCAAAACTCTTTTCACAGCTCTTCATATTACAAACTATATTTCAGTAACTTCCAAATTAATTATGGCTCCCTGCTTAAAGAGCTTCCCTTATGGCTCAGCTGGTAAAGAATCTGCCTGCAATGAGGGAGACCTGGGTTCGATCCCTGGGTTAGGAAGATCCTCTGGAGAAGGGAAAGGCTACCCACTCCAGTATTCTGGCTTGGAGAGAATTCCATGGACTGTATTGTCCATGAGGTCACAAACAGTCAGACACAAGTGAGTGACTTTGACTTCGCTTCCCTGCATAAAACACATTTTTCTAGTTATGTCATTTTGCTTGGCCTAAAGTGTCCTTTTCACTTTTCTTGGTAACTCTGACTTACCTTTCAAGACTTTTCCTGTGCAAAGCTCCTAGAATGTTACTTTCCCTACATCTTCAGGTTGGATTAAGCACCTTAATGATTTATCTGTGTCACTGTGGGCACTCTCTAGTCTAGTGTGTGCATGTTCAGTTATATTTGACTCTTTGTGATGCCATGGATTATAGCCTGCCCGGCTCTTTTGTCCACGGAATTTTCCAGGCAAGAATATTGGAGTGGGATACCATTTCCTTCTCCAGGGGATCTTCCCAACCTAGAGATTCAATCGCGTCTCTTATGTCTCTTGCATTAGCAGGCAGATTCTTTAACACTGCACCACCTGGAAGTGTCCTTTGGGCACCATCATGCCTCAGTGCCATCCCCTTGCATGTTACATGAAAAATCTGACTATATGTGTATCTTGTCCACTAATCCACAAATCTACATCCATTTCTCTCCTCCTTCTGCTCTCTCTCATTCTTTTACTCTTTCTTTCCCGTGATGACTAGCTCAGTGCCAAGCAGCACACAGAAAGTGCTCTATAAATTTTGGTAATTATTACTATTACTGTTGTTATTAAAGGGCAAGAATGGAATATTTTGTGTAGTAGAGGTAAAGAAGTGGAGTGTGTCTCATCAACAACTTCTGCAAAGTCCAAATTCAGTCTTGAAAGAAGTCATGGGAATGTTTACAAACTGGGATTTAAAGGTGAGCTGAACTTCTCGTTTGATGATTTCATACTTTCATGTATCTCCTGTCTGTGGGAAGTACAGGAAGCAGAAGAGTACACCCTGACATCAAGCCATCAAGCTCTGATGCTCAGACCTTAATCACCAGGGGTAGTCACAGAAGCGGATCTCCTGGGGTGCCAGGGGGTTTTTGATGCTTTGGAGCTCTCTTTTCTCCCCTTATATTCTGGAAATAATATATACATATATCTTAATCCTCCTTATATGAAGTATTATCTTCCCAGATTCTGTTCCCTCTTCTTCCAATCCTCACCTGCCCTAACATGTTTTATCTGACATCTCCCTTTTACTGATCTTACCCACTGCCCTTTTTCTTCCTGTTTCTCTTGACTTCAGGGTCACCATGATAAATGCAGCAGAATGGGCTTAAAAATAAATGTCCCTTCAAAAACTGTAAGTAGCTAAAAATGGCTTTATCATTTCTGTTCCCACATCTGTTGTATTTTCTTTTCTACTGTAAGTTATTCAAGTATAAATATTCAGATATATGAGGTGCTTTGATTTTGGCTTACTTGCTTAGTAGCAGTTCAATATAAGATATTGTTTTAGGTTATAGGGAGAAATAGAAAATTAGTGTCTTTTTGTTTATCATTAACCTGATTCCCAGGGAAGTAAAGAAAAAAAAATTGTACAATTTTAATTCTCTCTCTCTCTTTTTTAATGAAAGAAATTCAACATTTTCCTTCATGTTCCCAATCCCTTTTTAAAATAAGAACTAGAGAATGTAAAATTTTACCCAGTAATCACAGAAAGCATTCTAACGTTCTGCTTGATAGTATCATTGTTTTAAGGGAGAAAGAAACAAAGGAGATAAGAGGAAACATTGTAAAAGTAAAGAGAGATATAGAGATAGCCTTGCATATACAGTCAGAGACCAGTAGAGACCAGTGGGAAGCTAAGGATGGTATTATGGTAAGAGTGCGTGCTTTGCTTCCTAATCCATGTTTGTTTTCATTCCATTTGCAATTTTTTTGTTGTTGTTGTAGGACAATTTACCCAATCCATTGCACCATCAGCTTTCCTATTTATTAATGAAGAATAAAAATAATAAAATTCCATATTTACTTGGTAACTTGTGGGATTAAATGAAATATCCATTCTAGAAATATATATTGAGTTTCCAGTCATGTACACTGGTTTCTGCTGTAACTATTTGTTTCTGGTCCTTACCTCACTCCTTCATCAATATTTTTCCTTATGCTCACTGCTTTTTCCTGTCTGCCATGTTGCTGATTCTCACCTCATGATACTGGAGGAGACAAGAATGTGTTCGGTCGCTCAGTCGTGTCTGACTCTTTGCAACCTCTAGCATTGTAGCCCGCCAGGCTCCTCAGACCATGGGATTCTCCATACAAGAACATTGGAGTGGGTTGCCATTTCCTTCTCCAGGGGATCTTTCTGACTTCGGAATCGAACCTGAGTCTCTAGTGTCTCCTGCGTTGGCAGAAGGATTCTTTACCACTGAGCCACCTGGGAAAGCTGGAGGCCAGAATATGCTACCCCAAACTCTGAGTGTAGGGGCCTATAGCTCACCACTCAAAACATACCTCTTTGATATGAAGATTATTTTGAGCTAACTATTTTAAGAAATAGCAGACACAGGAGAATTTCTGTAAATAAATAATATTTATCTTTTCATAAGTCTATCTATTTGTAAAGATATCCATTTGTAAGAATATTTCCCTCTCTATACCAGAAAGAGGATGATTCTAAATCATAAGAAAAACTTGTCAGTAGAAAAGGCACTAATTGAAATCAACATAAACAACTTTACTCTTGTCTGTCATATTTTTCTTTTCCTGGTCACCTTCCCATAACTGGCATTGACCCATACCCTCCTTTCTTTGATTTAGCTGAAGATGATATTTAAGCTTGAATTCTAAGCCATCTCTGTGAGTTACTCATTTCCCTGGGTATGGCTTATGTATATATGAGATATACATGTTACTGTACTTCTGTTTGTTTTTCTCTTGTTAATTTGTCTTCTGTTAAATGGCTCCCAGCCAAGAACTTAGAAGTGTCAAGACCCTGCACATAAAAAAGAGGCAGAAACAGACACGGTAGACATGGTTCATAGGTAATTACCACATTTTTTAAATGCAAAGTTTTAGAATCATGTTGCATTTTAAAAAATATTATAATGACATTCTTTCCCTTCATTGTGTATGGATGTGAGTGAAAGGTACAATATTTAGCCAAGAGCTGCTGATTTTCTATGCTTGCTGAAGAGCGACAAGGACAGTTCAGAACTGGAGACCGAATATCATTTAATCTTTCAGTTGGTCCTTTATTTGACCTACTGTTTCACATACTTTCTCAAAATTAAATGTTGACATCTGGATGGGATTATTAGTACAACCATAGTAGGTGTGAGCCAATAAGAGATTCAGGAAACACACTACATTCCATTTATTTTATCTTTCAATTTCTAGTGATATTTTCACAATCTTTGAAAGCATTTTTATGGAAGAATGAATACCTGTGCAGAAATCAAAATAACAGAAATAAATGGAAGAACATCTGGCTGATTCAATCACATTAAAATTTAAAGTCAAACTTGGCTTATTAATATTTATGAGTTGAAAATATGTCCTTGGAGTTTGTCTAACAGTATCCAATGTGATATTTAACAATTGAATGATTAGATTTTCTTAGTTATTTAAATATTGTGACTTGACTCTTTTGTCATTTGAAAATAAGTCATGAAAAATTCAATTTATCACTTTTTATTTTTCCCTTTAGGATAATAAAACATCATTACATATTTGCTTATGCTTACATACAGTTCAAGTATGTGATTACAGTAAAGTTGTTAGATATCAGTGTTTTTTTTTGGTCCTAGTTACTTGATATTTTTTTAAATGTAAGGACCTAGTAAGTAAAAATGCTTTTCACAGTAGGTATTCAAGTAACTAACAAGTTTCATGGTCACTGAAACTGTAGATATGGAGGTTCATGTCTCTGCCCTGAACTGTACTAGCCTCAGATGGGATCTAGAAACAAAGCTTAAAAACATACATTTCAAGAAAAGTGTAAGTACTAATTATTATTGTTGTTGTCCAGTCACTCAGTTGTGTTTGACTCTTTGCGACCCCCATAGACTGCAACATGCCAGGGTTCCCTGTCCTTCATTATCTCCCGGAGTTTGCTCAAATTCATGTCCATTAAATCAATGATGCTATCCAGCCATCTCATCCTTTGTTGTCCCCTTCTCCTCCTGCCTTCAATCTTTCCCAGCATCACGGTCTTTTCCAATGTATCAGCTCTTCGCTTCAGATGACCAAAGTATTGGAGCTTCAGCTTCACCATCAGTCCTTCCAATGAATATTCAGTATTGATTTCCTTTAGGATTGACTGGTTGGATCTCCTTATAGTTACCTCTATTGAGTACCTATAGGTACTAAGTATTTACATATATTATCTCATTTTGTACTCTCAACAAACCTTCAAGCTAGCTATTTTTATCACTGATCAGCAGCTGAGGAAACTCAGCTCATTGACTTTACAGAAGGTGCAAGCATCTTCTTTTATCTGCCATGTGGTAAAGCTGGGATCAAAATCTGTGTTTGTTTGATTCTAAAACTTGATATTTCTATCTATTAGGTTATTGATACTCTGGACTTTTAAACAGAGAAAATAAATTTAGTAACTTCTCCAGCATTTGTCAGTTATTTCATTAAAGATATTTTTAAGAAAAAATACATGAATTCTGTAAGACTTTGTATTCCTTCTCTATGGCAATATTGTTGCCACTTATCAATTGGAGTCAGCTGAGAATAGCTGAAAGTTGAGTTCAGAGAGAATGGAGAGCAAGATGTCTGAGACAGCCCCTTAAGAGATGAGCTCTGACCTTACCTAAAACATGGGGTAGGGTGGGCATCTAAGGTCTGTCTTCCGTTTATTGAACTACCTACAGAATGCTCTTTCTTGACCTGATTTTAGCTTGATCCCATCGCTTGTTATGCCATCTTTTAACCCTCACCCTTTCACCAACCTGGGAATCTTGAACTACAAATTGAATAAATGAGATTAGCAGGTTTTCATTTTATTTTATTTCATTTTATTTTCTGCATGAATTGTATATTTACACATTTCTACATTTAGCCTAATTTAGCCTAATCCATGAACTCGGCAAACCATTTGCTCTGCCCACAGAATTAGTCTCTGCAGGTGGCTTGTGGTTTTAGTTTATTCTATATTTGAAAGTAACCACCCCCACATCCACCACCATTAAGCATATTATTTTATTTTTCTTAGACTCCCTATCATCACCTTCTAGTATTTCTTTTGGCCTCCACCTAAAGAAGAAGAATAGTTCTGGGCCCAGGTCTCCTCCACTTCCCAGTGATCCTTGAAGTCCTGTGTGTAAAAACAGCCTCTTGATCCCCTGAGCAGTTGTGCTCAGCTTCCATTCACAGACATTTCCATGAACAGCTTCTCATTTTGGGGCACCCTGGCCCCAAGCTGATGCTCTGACTTGTACCGCCTCCTTTACATTCCTTCACTTTTCACCACCCTACTCCTTGCCTCACTTTTCTTCTCTTTTTTAAGTTCCTCTAAGGCAGACCATACTACTGTTCATGTCTTCTTCTTTCTAATCTGTCAATCTTTAAAAAACCTTCTTTTTCCCTTCTCTTATTTGATTTTGATGACTATGTGAGCATTCTCTGAAGTCTTCTCATCACAGTTTTCACTTTCTCTACACATTATTTTACCTAAAACTGATATTTTTGTGATTATTTCAGCCTCAATCCAGGGTCCCCTAGATTCCTGAGACACTTCATCTGTGAATACAGAGGGTCAGTGGTGAGCTGTATTTCTACCTTTGGTTTTCTAGTGTCTCAGAAAGCTCATTCCTCACATAAGCTGATAGGCAGAGAGGCAGCCTTGGTAGAGGTTAGGTAGTGCTGACCGTGTATAGTGTTAAAACTTCATAGACTCCAAATTAATCTTGGAAAAAAAAAAACAAAACTCTAAAATGTAGATAGAGTACATGCAACAGTGTACAGTATTATGCATTTATAAATATTTAGTGTATACAATAATGGCGGCTTCCCATGTGGTACTAATGGTAAAGAACCCCCTGCCAATGCAGGAGACATAAGAGACATGAGTTGGATCCCTGGGTTGGAAGATCCCCCAGAGGAGGGCATGGCAACCCATTCCAGTATCTTGCCTGAAGAATCCCATGGACAGAGGAGCCTGACAGACTACAGTCCAGAGGGATGCAAAGAGTAGGACACATTTGAAGTGACTTAGCACACATGTACACAAGAATGTAATACCTTTTTTTTAGCAGAAACAAGTGATTGGTTTAAAAACTATGATAAGAAAAAAATATAGATCTGCATGTGCAAACATGTATGTGTGTGTGTGTCCCTGTGCATATATAGTAATCTTTAAATATTTGAATCACATCCAGTGCAATAAAGTGAGCACACACAGAGGCATAAGGGAAATAAAAAGGTTAAAGGCAACAACAGAAGATGCACATTTCCTTATTAAGTAAGGTGGATATAATGGTCAACAGAATTTTCTGAACTATTTAAAATTTTGTCTCACTTTTTTATCTTTTTATTTTTATTTTTGGTTGCTTATAAGCAAAGTAAAAATAAGTGTACAAGTAAGGTTGCATTCTCCTGAATTGTTGACCATGTGATACAACAATACCAGGTTCATATTTTTGAATCTTATTTCACCTAAATATAGTGTATAATAATACTGGTTTGTGTATCTTGCTAGCAATTTCAATCAAGGTTGCTAATTCATTTTTTTTTTTTTTACCAGTCTCTCTAATTTTATTTTATTTTTAAACTTTACGTAATTGTATTAGTTTTGCCAAATATCAAAATGAATCTGCCACAGGTATACATGATAATTCATTTTTAACAAGAATAATGAGAGGGAAATCCGTGGTTTAGATCTGCATCTTTGCTCTGTCGTTCAGATCAGTGCTCAGTTGGTAAGAATCATGTTATTGCAGATAATGTTGGAAATCTAACAAAATCTTGCAAAGACAAACCTAAAATGACAAATACCAGTCTTGTGATTCAATTCTGCTTCACTGAGCTTAAAGAGTCGGACACGACTGAGCGATTGAACTGAACTGAGCTTAAAATAATGATCAGACTTGAATTGTCACCTCAGTTCATTTCCGGTTTCTTCTCTCACAGTATCTTTATATACACAAATCTAAGGCCAACTCTCTGTTTAGTGACTGTGGCAAGAACTGTCCCTTCTGCCTGGGCTCTGCAGATGCCACAGTCAGACAGTGATGGTGTTAGAATTCTTAAATAGAAATGTCTTAGGCTTGTTAACTGGTTTAGAAGGTGAACTAGGTTATTCTTTTTAAGCCATGTTTGCTGAGCAAGCCCCTTCTCTTTCCAATTCTGTATGAGAAAAACATGAGTTTCCTTTTCGTATTTTAGCATGATGTGGAGTAGGCAGATATTGAAGTATAGTAACTATATCACTGAGATGAAAATCAAAGGTAGAAGCTGGTCTAAAAGAAAGGGTAGGATATCTTAGTTCTATTTACCTTAGTCCTTCCATAAAGAATACTTCTGTTTCAAAAGGTCTTGGGACTTTACAGCACCCTATTAAGACCATCAAGAACTGGAACGCACAGTGCTATGACTAATGAGGACGTACGGCTGAGATTACTGATAAATATGCCCTGCAGATGAGCTAGATAAACATAGAATTTCAAACTCTAAGTGTCATTGTAGGTGGTACTAAGGACTTGGTCAGTCAGTCAGTTCAGGTGCTCAGTCATGTCCAACTCTTTGCGACCCCATGGACTGCAGCAAGCCAGGCTTCCCTGTCCATCACCAACTCCCAGAGTTTACTCAAACTCATGTCTTATCATGTTGGTGATGCCACCCAAAGATCTCATCCTCTGTCATCCCCTTTTCCTCCTGCCTCAATCTTTCCCAGCATCAGAGTCTTTTCAAATGAGTCAGTTCTTCACATCAGGTGGCCAAAATACTGGAGTTTCAGCTTCAACATCAGTCCTTCCAATGAACATCCAGGACTGATTTCCTTTAGGATTGACTGGATGGATCTCCTTGCAGTCCAAGGGACTCTCAAGAGTCTTCTCCAACACCACAGTTCAAAAGCATCAATTCTTTGGACCTCAGCTTTCTTTATAGTCCAACTCTTATATCCATACATGACTACTGGAAAAAACATAGCTTTGACTAGATGGACCTTTTTTGGTAAAGTAATATCTCTATTTTTTAATATGCTGTCTAGGTTGGTCATAACTTTCCTTCCAAGGAGTAAGTGTCTTTTAATTTCATGGCTGCAGTCACCATCTGCAGTGATTTTGGAATCCCTAAAATAAAGTGTGTCACTGTTTCCACTGTTTCCCCATCTATTTGCCATGAACTGATGGGACTGGATGCCATGATCTTAATTTTCTGAATGTTGAGCTGTAAGCTTTTTTCACTCTTCTCTTTTACTTTCATCAAGAGGGTCTTTAGTTCTTCTTTGCTTTCTGCTGTAAGGGTGGTGTCGTCTGTGTATCTGAGGTTATTTATATTTCTCCTGGCAATCTTGATTCCAGCTTGTGCTTCATCCAGCCCAGCATTTCACATGATGTACTCTCTGCATATAAGTTAAATAAACAGGGTGACAATATACAGCCTTGACATATTCCTTTCCTGATCTGGAATCAATCTGTTCTTCCATGTCCAGTTCTAAGTGTTGCTTCTTGACTTGCATACAGATTTCTCAGGAGGCAGGTCAGGTGGTCTAGTATTCCCATCTCTTTAAAAGAATTTTCCACAGTTTGTTGTTATCCACACAAAGGCTTTTGCATAGTCAATAAAGCAAAAGTAGATGTTTTGCTGGAACTCTCTTGCTGTTTTGATGATCCAGTGGTACACATCACTGAAATGATCCTGTAGCTTTATTCGTTGGCAGTTGTCTAAACTGAGGCTTCCCAGGTGGTGCTAGTGTTAAAGAACCCATCTGCTAATGCAGGAGACATAATAGAATGGGTTGGATCCCTGGTTTGGGAAGATCCCCTAGAGAAGGAAATGGCAACCCACTCCAGTATCCTTGCCTGGGAAATCCTATGGACAGAGGAGCCTGGTGGGCTATGGTCTGTGGGTTCACAAAGAGTTGGACACAACTGAGCACGCACCCATACATACATACCTTGGTCATCCTGTGCCTGTATTGGCCTCTATTCCCAGAAGGGAGCCTGGAGGGACTGGCGTTTTTGTTCTGGGGTATGATGAAATCATCAATTTGAGAAATTTAAAATTCTTACTTAAAATACCAGTGGTTTTCCTGACAAGATTAACTTTATGGAGAATGAAAAAGACAGAAACTCTTAATGAACACATATATATGTCTCTATTCTGCCTTTCATTTTTTTCTTAAGAATTTTTTCTGAAGAGTTGTTTCTGCTCTCCTTCTACTTAATAATACAGAAGAGTGTATATCCACTTTTAACACACACACACACACACACACAAATAAAGAGCAAAGATTTGAACTCCAGATTAATTTTTTGTAGGAAGATAAAAAGTGGTAAATGTCGTGTTAGAAATTTTGGAGTGAGCAAATGAGAAGTAAAGAGCAACTCGATTGGTTACCAAAACCCAGCTCAGCACTCTTTTGATTACTAACATCCAAAAAAACTTTTATGGGAGCATAAGTAATGGGAGAAAAAAAATGGAGTAGGGACAAGAAAGACACTGAGGATTAGAACTTGTTGCTGCCAGGGCTCTCTTTCTTGCTATCTTTCCACTTTGCTTTTCTTCGATTCTTGGTCTCATATTCTCTTATTGCAATCAGACTTTTTCCAAGAGTCAGAGAATAGAGTTATGGGCAAAATTCCAGTTTAGTGATTAAAAAGAACTTTCTCTATTGCTACTTACTCTCTGAACCATCCTATAGAGGCACACTCAGCCTAGCTTATACTGTTTACTTATGCTTGGACCATTCAGCATGACAGGTCACCACCACTGGATTCTACATTTGATTTTGCCAGTCATGGGCCCTTTTCTGAAGTCAGAGGCAAATAATACTGTGGTTGGAGTTTGTGAGGAATAGTTTGCTAAAGGAAATGAAATTTACTTTTAGAACAAGGGCAAGTAATGAGTAGGTATGTAGACCAGGAAGGGGCAAAAATAATGGTTACCAATACAATTCTACTGTACTAGATTTCTACACTGAATAATTGCCACAAACTCAGCAGCTTAAAATAAACCCATTCATGATGATTTCACAGCTTCTCTCAGTCAGAAGTCTAAACGTGGCATAGTAGGTTTTTCTGCGCAGGGTCTCACAAGTCTGAAATCAGGGTGTCAGCCATGATTGCCTGCTCATCTGGAGCTCAGAGTCTTCTTACAAAACCACCTCAAGCGTACTTAAAGGAGATAATACAGGTTCAGTTTCAGACCACCACAATGAAGTGGATGTTAAAATAAAGTGAGTCACACATTTTTTGATTTCCTAGTACATAAAAAAGTTAGCATTATACTATACAGTAGTCTATTAAGAGTGCAATATCATTTTGTTTAAAAAAATCCCAATATTCATTCCTTAATTTAAAAATAATTTATAGCTAAACAACGTTAATCTTCATTTGAGCCTTCAGGGAGTCATAATCTTTTGCTGGTGGAAGGTCTTGGCTTGCTGTTGATGGCTGCTGACTGATCAGAGTGGTGGTTGCTGAAGGTTGGATGGCTGTGGCAATTTCCTGAAAGGAGACATTGAAGTTTGCTACATCAACTGACTTTTCCTTTTATGAAAGATTTCTTTGTAACATGCTATGCTCTTTGAAGGATTTTACTCACAGTAGAATTTCTTTCAAAATTGGAGCCAGTTCTCTCAAATCCTGTCACTGCTTTATCAACTAAGATTATGTAATATTCTAAGTCTTTTGGTGTCATTTTAACAATCTTCATGGCATCTTTACCAGGAGTAGATTCCATCTCAAGAAAACACTTTCTTTGTCCATTCATAAGAAGCAATTCTTCATCCCTTAACATTTTATCATGAGATTGCAACAACCTAGTCACATCTTTAGACTCTACTTCTAATTCTAGTTCTATATTTCCACCACATCTGCAGTTACTTTTTCCATGGAAATCTTGATCAAAATCATCCATGAGAGTTGGAATCAGCTATTTCCAGACTCCTATTAATGTTGACATTTTGATCTCTTTCAAAGAATAATGAATGTTCTTAATGATATCTAGAATGATGACCTTTTTCCAGAAAGTTTTCAGCTTACATTCCCCAGATCCATCAGGGGAGTCACAATCTCTGACAATGGTAGCCTCACTAAATATATATTTTTAATGATCCTGCAATTTTGTAATTAATCCTTGAATCATAGGTTGCAGAATGGATGTGTTAGTGGGATTAATCCTTGAATCATAGGTTGCAGAATGGATGTGTTAGTGGGAATGAAAGCAACATGAATCCTACTATACATCTTCATTGCAGTTTTGGGAGGCCAGGTGTATTGCCAATGAGCAGTAATACTTTAAAATGAATTTTTTTTCTGAGCAGTAGATCTCAGTAACAGGCTTTAAATATTCAGTAAGCCATGTTGTAAACAGATGTGTTATCATCCAGGCTTTGTTGTTCCATTTAAAGAAGCAGAGTCAAATTAGCATAATTCTTAAGGTCCTCGGGATTTCTGGAATGGTAAATGAGCATTGGGTTCAACTTAAAATCACCAGCTGCATTAGCCCGTAACAAGAGTCTGCCTGTACTTTGCAGCCTTGAAGCCAAGCACTGACTTCTTCCTAGCTCTAAAAGTTCTAGATGGCATCTTCTTCCAACAGAAGGCTGTTTCATCTACATTGAAAATCTGTTGTTTAGGGTAGACACCTTCATGAATTACCTTAGCTAGACTGTCTATTCAATAGATGACTTGATGCAGCTTCTAATTAGCAGTTGCTGCTTCAGCTTGAAATTTGATATTATGGAGGATTCTTTCCTTAAACCCCATGAGCTAACATCTTGCTTCAAACTTTTCTTCTACAACTTTCTTACCTTCATCAGCCTTCATAGAATTGAAGAGAATTATGACCTTTCTCTGGACAAGGCTTTGGCTAAAGGAAATGTTGCTGTTTTGATCATCTATCCAGACCACTAACTTTCTCTATATCAATACTTTCACTGTATCAGTAATAAGGCTGTTTCTCTCTCTTATCAGTCATGTGTTCACTGGAGTAGCACCTTTAATTTCCTTTAAGAACTTTTCCTTTGCATTTACAACTTGGCTAAATGTTTGGTGCAAGAGGCCTGACTTTCAGCCTGTTTCAGCTTTCAACATGACTTCTTCACTAAGCTTAATCATTTCTAGCTTTTGACTTAAAGTGAGAGACCTGTGAGTCTTCTTTTTACTTGAATGCTTAGAGCTAATTGTAGGTCTATGAATTGACCTAATTTCAGTATTGTTTTATCTCAGGGATTTGGAAAATCTGAGGACAGGGAGAGGGAAGGGGGTAAGCTGGCCACTGGAGCAGTAGCAACACACACATTTATTAAGGTCACTGTCTTATATGGCCATGGTTCATGGTGCCCCAAGACAACTTCAGCAGTGACATCAAAGATCACTGATCATAGATTGCTATAGCAAACTTGATAATAATAATAAAAATTTAGAAATATTGTAAGAATTACCAAAATGTATCACAGAGACAGGAAGTGAGTAAATGCTATTGGGAAAATAGTGTCAATAGAGTTGCTGCATTGAGAGTTACCACAAATCATAAATTTGTAAAAAGCTGTGAAGTATAATAGGTTGAGATATACCTGCAGTTGTTGGTAGAGTTCTGTTTCTTGTGGTTGTAAGACTGAGATCGCTGCTTTCTTGCTGGCTGTTAGCCAGGTGGCATTTTCAGGGAATATAGGCCTCCTGCCATGTGGCTCTATCCGAAGTATAGCAGTTTGTTTCTTCAAAGCCAGCAGGAGACTTTCTCTCACTGTGAATTTTCTTTTAGGAGAAGGCTTGGATGCTCTTTTATTTTTATTTTTTTTTTTTTACTCAGATACATTTTATTTTATTTTATTTTATTTTATTCTTCCAATTTTATTTTATTTTTAAACTTTACATAATTGTATTAGTTTTGCCAAATATCAAAATGAATCCGCCACAGGTATACATGTGTTCCCCATCCCGAACCCTCCTCCCTCCTCCCTCCCCATACCATCCCTCTGGGCCATCCCAGTGCATCAGCCCCAAGCATCCAGCATCATGCATCGAACCTGGACTGGCAACTCGTTTCCTACATGATATTTTACATGTTTCATTGCCATTCTCCCACATCTTCCCACCCTCTCCCTCTCCCACAGAGTCCATAAGACTGTTCTATACATCAGTGTCTCTTTTGCTGCTCTTTTAAATGGCTCACTTAGTTAGGTCAGGCCCACCTAAAATAATGATCATTTGGGTTAACTCAAATTGATTTGAGACTTTAATTGTGGCTGCAAAATCTCTTCATCTTTTCCATACAACTTAATCACCAGAGTGACTTTCATTATAAACACAGATGGTGCTTATACTTACTGAGACAGTATTATACAAGGTATGTACTCTAGGGTGTGGAAATCTTGAAGCCTATTTCAAAATTCTGCATACTACATCTACATATCCTAAAGATAGATATAATGTGAAATAACAATAAGGTACACATGTACAAACTATCATATATAACAACAAATTATTCAGAGGTATATATAGATTGATATATTTGGAATAAGCTTTATTTTTGTTTGTAAATTCCAATTAGTACCATATTATGCTACACAAAGTTACTTCTTACATTTTCACTTGGAAATGTTGCATAAGGAGTAATTTCTAAGCTTCTTTCACATGACTTTTTTTGGTCTTTATTTTTCTTTCACCTGTGCCTTGAAATTTCAAAAATTGGCTTCTACCTGTCACTATTATCTCGTTTCATGTTTCTGAGGTGTCTTAAAGAAAATGATGATTTTTAAAGTCCATTAAAACCAACTGCTACGTGTGAATCAGGGTCTTGGCCCTCAATCAATTATGGAGTTATCTCCACTTCTTAGGCTTTTGCACTGGGCAGGTGATTGCTTTCAGGAAAGTGTGAATGGCTGTGGCTTTGGCAGACTTTAGAGGTTGTTGTCCTTGGAGAATCTAGGTATTTCAAACTATGCAGTTTAGAATCTAGGCAGTACTTAGAATATAACTTTTCTTACAATGCTGAAGTTTTTCTAAATAATTATCAAAAATATTTTATTAAATGTTAATGTTTATTTTTTTCCTCCAACAGCATGAATTGCCCTACAGTTTGGGGCTATCAGATAGACAGAGGAAAATGTAGCTAGTAGCCTAAAGTTGAGCCTTAGAAAATCTAGGGCTTATCTGGATCCATATATTAGTTAATCAGTCAGGTAAATGCTTACTTTTTAAAAAAAATATTCTTCTTTTTCTTTTTCCTCTTTTTTTCTGCCAATGAATATACAAACTCAAGTTATTAACTGAATGGTTTTATAATCCTTATGTGAATTTTAAAAAATGTGTTTTAAGAAATGCTTCAAATCAAAACTCTACCGCTGAGATGCTTATTAAATTACAAATAGCTCATTGAAGATAATAATGATGATGATGTTAATGATTATAAAGACTTTCATTTGTTTTGAAAATTTCAAATTCTTTCACACTGTTAATAACTGCATATATTTAATTTTAAGCTACATTTTCTGATTCTAATATATTTTCTATTACTGGGCCATAGGCAGTATTTTCCATTCAGTATATTTTGTTGAGAGAGACAGAAAAAGTAAATTTTACTCCTTTTTCTGTAATCATATAACATATCCTTTAGATTGAGTGAAAACAAAAAAATATATATATAATTCTAAAAAATTTCTTGATTGCCCCAAGATATTGGGCATTGGTAGATATTTTGAGGCAAATGCAGTTTGTGATCATCAGAATCTTGTTCTTAAATTACTACACTAATAAACTCTTGGAGCACTTGAATTCTTAGAAGAACTCTCCTCTCTCTATCATTTACTCTGCAGGACAATTGGGATTATTGCTGGCTCATTTGGTTAGACACCAGGAAATGCCTCTCCTTCACCTAATATGGGGGGACATGATCTACACCACGTGTAGGGCAGGCTCTTCGGCTATAAGAGGAGTAAACCGTGGCCAGGCCTCATCAGTTTCATCCTCCATGTTTGCGGACAGCATGTGTGATAACGGGTGTGGGAACAGTGAGATCAGTCATTGGTTCCCTGTTTCTAACTTAGTGGTAAAAAAGAATATATATCTATCAGTAATTTTAGTTTGTGTCAGAATCAAACTAGGAAGGAAGTTATCTTGCTTATGAAGGGGTCTGAAAGTGCACTTCTGGGAAAGAGTATACATGGAGCTTAGGTTGCTACTGAAGGATAGTACAGCTTTCAATCGTTTTCTATTACCTAGAGCTTGTCTGATCAGTGACAAGAAAGTATGGTTTTTCATATCTCTTTCACAGCTTCCTGACGTAGCCTGTGCAAGCATGTGGCACTTGTTTTTGCTTCCTCACTTTTGCTCCTGGCATTTCTTCTCTCTTTCCAACTGTGGAAATACTTCTTATTCAAAACCGAGTTCAAGTTAACATTTCTTCAGTCTATTCTAAGTAATTCTACCTTTAGTTGTAAAGTGCCTATATTGTTTTTTGACATTTTACTGATATCCATATTGCCTCCTTAATGAGATCATGAGTTCTATGAAGTTAGAGACTCTATTTTATGTTATTTTAACTTTTTTAAACTCCCATTTCCTATAAAGCAATGGAGTTAGTGGCTCGGTAGTGTCCAACTCTTTGTGACCCCACAGACTGTAGTCCACCAGGCTTCTCTGTCCATAGGGTTTTCCAGGCAAGAATACTGGAGTAGCTTGACATTAGCACAGAATGAATGCTCAACAGAATCTTTTACAATCTGAATCTGTACATTCCGCCCCCCCATTTCAATACCTGCTTAGATTTATACAGCACTTTATAACTTGTAAAGATTATCTATGTATATTTTTCATTGACACTAGTTGATTAAATAAAATGAGTGGCCTTCATTATCTAGAAGTATTTTCTAAATATGAAATGAGGGGAAGTCTCCTGGCAGAACCCTGTGTGAGGGAAGTTTATTCTGAATAAAGGAGGAATCAGAGAATGAAAACCTGGAATGGAGCCTTTGGTAGATCTGAACCCCAGTGGGGATTCAGAAGTTGACAAAGTCTTACAGTCTGTTTTTTAAAAAATGCTGTTAATTGATATTTCTGACAATCTCATCAACCAAATCTGAGTTAAGTGTGTGATAGAAGCTAGTTAAAAAGATTTTGCCCATGTTAAGTCAGCTATAACTAAAGTCTGTGATGAAAAATTAAAATGATCACTGGTATTGATACAACTCCATTATTTAATGAAAATTCAAACTGTGCTGTAGTGACATTTGTGTTCTCATCAGAAAGACTTCTCCATTTGCAGCCCTCAGAATACCATGATGGACTGAGCTCGGTGGCTGAGGTTCTCACAGCATTAGCCAGGATAGCACAACATGGGAATGTGAAGGAGGAAGTTGGCTCAATCCCTGGGTTGGGAAGATCCCTTGGAGGAAAAAGCTGGCTTAAAACTCAACATTCAAAAAACGAAGATCATAGCATCCTGTCCCATCACTTCATAGCAAATAGATGGGGAAACAATGGAAACAATGACAGACTATTTTCTTGGGCTCCAAAATCACTGGAGATGGTGACTGCAGCCATGAGATTAAAAGACAATTGCTTCTTGGAAGAAAAGCTATGACAAACTTAGACAGCATTTTAAAAACAGAGACATTACTTTGCTGACAAAGGCCATATAGTCAAAGCTATGGTTTTTCCAGTAGTCATATATGGATGTGAGAGTTGAACCATAAAGAAGGCTGAGTGCCAAAGAATTGATGCTTTCAAACTGTGGTGCTGGAGAAGACTCTTAGAGTCCCTTGGACTTCAAAGAGATCAAACCAGTCCATCCTAAAGGAAATCAATCCTGAATATTCATTGGAAGGACTGATGTTGGCCACCTGATGTGAAGAGCTGACTTATTGGAAAAGACCCTGATGCTGGGAAAGACTGAAGGCAGGAGAAGAAGGGGACGACAGAGGACAAGTGGGTTGGATGATCTCACTGATTCAGAGAACATGAATTTGAGCAAGCTCCAGGAGATGGAAAAGAACAGGGAAGCCTGATGTGCTGCAGTCCATGGAGTCACAAAGAGATGGACACGACTGAGTGACTGAGCAACAACAAAGGGCATAGAATACTTTGCCTCCTCTCCATTTATGTCCATAAGTGCCCAGTGAGACACACCAATGTTTTCATTTCATAGATGATAGTGATAACAAAATTAAACACATTTGGTGACTTAATTAAGGTAGCACATCTCGTAAGTGTTAGGGGGAGAGTCCAGTTCTGAGCTTCTGTCTTCAAATACTCTCCCTTTTCTATCAGCTCAGACTACTTTGGATCTGTAGTAGGAAGACAGTGTGAATTACAATTATCTTTTTGAACAGATACCAAATAATACAAATCCAAATATTTTATCAATTTCAAAATAACTTGGCTTAGTCTTGTCATTAATTTGCTAGTATAAAGTTTGTCCTGTTTTACTAAACCCCGAGGGCAATGATAATGAAAGAAGAGATTTATTTTTGTATGGTTTAAAACAAAACACAGGAAAATTGATAGTATCAAAACTCCTGAAGGGTGAGAATTTAGAATTTCTCATGTTCTTCATATTTATTTCAATTTTTAGGTTCACTGTCAAGTCAGTGCAAACACATATCTGAAAACAAAACTCACTGGTTGTGACACTATCACATATGATTTGATAACAAAGCAAAGTCAGAGCTGATGTTTTCTATTAGCCCTAGCTCTGCCATATAAGCTGGAGATGTGGATGAATCTGGGCATGAATCTGTAGCTGAATTGGCTACAGAATTGCACTCTTAGCAGTACTTGTGAACTTCAAAGGGAGTGTCAAGCCACCTATCAGTAATCTAGAAATAAGGTATTAGTCATTTACTAAATATTTTAATGGAAATTATTACCAGTAAATTCAGTTTAAAAATCCCCCATTAACAAGGAAACCACTTAATGAAATGTGGCTTGTTTTAGCAGAAAGATTTTTTTGACACATGACATACTTCATAACCATGGATATCAATGTCAAAACCCACACTGCTTCTTACAGCTTGCATCTCAGTAATTTTAGCATATTCCCAGCAAAGACATTACATACCTCTTGACAAAAATGTTTTCCACGTGTTCTCATTGCAATTTTGAGTTTTGTGAAAATGATGCATACTATTGTTTTATTATATACGCTTCCTTTTACTCTCTGTTACTGTTTTTATATTTTCTGTATTATATGGCTTACTGCTTCCATGGGATCACAAGAGTCAGACATGACTTAGTGACTGAACAACAACAATAACAACATGCTAATACTGGCTTTAAAACAAGGGAGAGACAGTCTGGCTATAAATGCTTACATTTATAAATGATAAAATTGTCTAGCCAAGTTTTTATTAAAAGTTCATATTGAATTTCATGTCAGAGTTCATGTTAAAGCCATAGCTCTCAGGGATTTACTAAGTCCTACAGCACACCATGCTCCCCTGTTTTTCACTGCTTCCCAGAGTTTGCTCAGATTCATGTTCATTGAGTTGGTGATGCTATCTAACCATCTCATTCTCTGTTGCCCCTTCTCCTTTTGCCTTCAGTCTTCCCAGGATCAGGGTCTTTTACACTGAGTTGGCTCTTCACATCAGGTGGCCTAAATTTTAGAGTTTCAACTTTAGCATCTGTCCTTCCAATGAATATTCAGAGTTGATTTCCTTTAGGACTGACTGGTTTGATCTTGCAGTCCAAAGGACTCTCAAGAATCTTCTCCAGCACCACAATTGAAAAGTATCAGTTCTTTGGTGCTCAGCCTGCTTTATGGTTGAACTTTCACAATAGTACATGACTACCAGAAAAGCCATAGCTTTAGCTATATAGACCTTTGGCAAAGTGATGTCTTTGCTTTTTAATTCGCTAAGTTTGTCAGGGCTTCCCTGGTGGCTTAGACAGTCAAGAATTCTTGCAATGCAGGAGACCTGGATTGGATCCCTGCCTGGGTCAGGAAGATCCCCTGAAGAAGGGAATGGCTGCCCACTCCAGTATTCTTGCTGGAGAATCCCATGGACAGAGGAGCCTGGCAGGCTACGGTTCATGGGGTCACTAAGAGTTGGACACAACTGAGCGACTAAGCACACGCGTTTGTCTTAGTTTTTCTTCCAAAGAGCAAATGCCTTTTAATTTTGTGGTTGCAGTCACTGTCCACAGTTATTTTGGAGCCCAGGGAAAAAAAAGTTTGTCACTGTTTCAACATTTTTCCCTTCTATTTGCCATGAAGTGATGGGATCAAATGTCATAATCTTAGTTTTTTGAATGTTGAACTTCAAGCCAGCTTTTTCACTCTTCTCTTTCACCCTTATCAAGAGACTCTTTAGTTCTTCACTTTCTGCAATTAGAGTGGTATCATCTGCATATCTGAGGTTGTTGGCATTTCCCCCAGCAATCTTGATTCTAGTTTGTAATTTATCCAGCCCAACATTTTGCATGATGTACTTTGCATAGAAGTTAATAAGCAAGGTGACAATATATGGCCTTGATGTACTCTTTTCCCAATTTTGAACCAGTCTGTTGTTTCATGTCCAGTTCTAATAATTGCTTATTGACCTGCATAGAGGCTTCTTAGGAGGCAGTTAAAGTGGCCTGGTATTCCCATCTCTTTTAAGAATTTTCCACAGTTTGCTGTAATCCACACAGCCAAAAGCTTTTGCATAGTTACTGAAAGAGAAGTAGATGTTTTTTCCTGGAATTCCCTTGCTTTCTCTATGATCCAACGAATGCTAGCAAATCAGCACAAACAAACAAGCCAAATACCTGAGGCGGGGAAAGAACCATGGGAATCCTAGAGGGAGCAACAACTGGTACTCACACAAGATGGAAGTAGTAGCTGATCCCCTTCAGTTTGACTGGAAAATCTGATTATTCACAGGGCACTGGGGTGGAGTACGATGCTCTCGTGCCATTTAACAAATCTTAAGGGCAAGAGCAAGGACATACTTTGTGGGACACAGTGCAAAATGGAACTGCCAGGCCCCTTGTTCAAAATCATTAAGACGTTCAAATTGCCAAGAGAAGAGTGCTCAACCAAGCTTAGGACCTCTCTAAGCACTGGGCCCTGTGTGAGTGAAGAGGTCACACGCCAAAGGAGCAACTCTGCTGAAAAGCAAGACTGGAAAAGGTCAAACTTTTCCGATGCAACTTAACTTTGTCTCTCAAGCTTTTGTAGATCTATTGCTCTTGTCTGCTTTTGTATTTCTTTCGTATTATTTTAATTCTTCACAGACATTATTTTTGATTGAGTGCTAGATGATGTATGTGAAAAAACTATAGAAATCATTTATAAGCTAGAATGATAATATCTATCTTGGAGTAGATATTTTCTTTTTTTTTCCTTGCCAGGAAAAATTGATAAATAATAGATAATATAAATAAATAATAGATAAATATTCAGGGATATTAGAAAACAAAAATGTCCTTGATCTATTTTCAGAGTTTGAGTTATTCAGTATTGGGCTTTAGTTATACCAAGGGGCTTACCTTGGTGGCTCAGTAGTAAAGAATCTCCCTGCCAAACAGGAGACACAGGTTCAATGCCTGGGTCAGGAAGGTCACCTGGAGAAGGAAACGGCAACCCACTCCAGTATTCTTGCTTGGGAAATGCCATGCACAGAGAAGCCTGGGAGGCTATCACCCATGAGGTGGCAGACAGTCAAATATGACTTAGCAACTAAACAATACCACCACCAAGCACTGATCTACTTTTGGTTCAGTCTTATTCCTAGTTGTACTCCTTCATGGTTCCAACCTGAAACTTGGATTTGTAAGAGATCTTGACCCTGGTAGACCTGGGAGTCTAATCTTTCATATTATTTTTGTCCCTTTGGTCCTGTTATTTCTGATCAGATCCTAAGACTTTTTAGCTACCCTTCTCTGAATTGGCAATTGCTTCAAGGGGAAATTTGGCCCCTCACAACTAACCAAGGATAATTCTAAAAATCACTGTAGTTGGATTTAAGCAACAGCTTCATTTTTAAGAGGAAATGGTAAAGTAAATTTCATGGTTTCCATAGTTTTAGATGCCTTATAAATCTAATTTTAACATTTTTAACAATCCTATCTGGCAGGGAATAATAGCTCCATTTTAGGAAGCTGGAATCACGTTCTCAGATACGTTAAAAAATGTAGCCAATATCACACAGTAAGTGGTAGTCACCATCTAACCTTGGTCTTGCTAACTTCAAAGCCTGCCTTCTTTAAATAAAACTATATTCTTTCATTTAACATAATGTGAATTGCAGATTTTACAAGTAATGTTCATAGTGTTATGGAGACTGCTAAACTAAATTTTAAAGCTGCATTTAAATGAGTAAAATAGCTAACTGTTAAAAGTGGTCTTCCATGTTAATACTCTATTTAAGGAATGATTTTAAAGTTTATTCTAGTTGGTTGAATGGATGATGGAGATTTCTGCCCTTGTATCAGGGAAGACTCAGTGAAAAAATATTTTACAAAATTTTTTTTTAGTTGTATGTTGCAAATACAGAGTATCTATTAGATAGTTAAGCACATGTATGTGGGTATGTGGGCATGTGTGTCTGATGGAGACCAGAAAACAGGCAGGTGTCTTGGAATCATTTCAGTTCATCTTTTAGCACTTTCCCTCTGTACTGAGTTGATTTGTTGGCTGAAAATAGTGATAACCTGGCAATGCATTACATTGTTACTCTGTATTTGAATGGCTTTCAAGGATTACTAAATCTCTGAGAGCTATGGTTTTAACATAAACTCTGACATGTTTATGTTCAAAACAAAAAAAGCTCAAATCCAATATGAGCTTTTAATAAAAACTTGGCTGGACAGTATTTATCATTTATAAATGTAAGTGTAAGTATATATAGCTAGACTGTTTCTCTCTTATTTTAAAGCCAGTATTAGCATGTTGTTATTGTTGTTGTTCACTCACTAACTCATGTCTGACTCTTGAGATGCCATGGACTGCAGCACACCATGCTTCCCTGTTCTTCATTATCTCCCAGAGTTTGCTCACCTTCATGTCCACTCAGTCAATAATGCTATCTAATCATCTCATCTTCTGTCACCCTCTTCTTCTTTTGCCCTCAATCTTTCCCAGAATCAGGGTCTTTTCCAATAAGTGGACTCTTCTCATCAAGTGGCCAGAGTATTGGAGTTTCAGCTTCAGCATTAGTCCTTGCAATGAATATTCAGGGTTGATACCCTTTAGGATTGACTGGTTTTATCTCCTTGCTGTCCAAGAGACTCTCAAAAGTCTTCTCCAGCATCACAATTCAAAATCATCAATTCTTTGGCACTCAGCCGTCTTTATGGTCCAACTCTCACAT
Source organism: Bos javanicus (assembly GCF_032452875.1). Lineage (NCBI taxonomy): Eukaryota > Metazoa > Chordata > Mammalia > Artiodactyla > Bovidae > Bos > Bos javanicus. The sequence continues at coordinate 55,767,945 of NC_083868.1, read as the reverse complement.
CAGTACATGACTACTGGGAAAAACATAGCTTTGGCTATATCCATCTTTGTTGGCAAAGTGATGTCTGTTTTGTAGTATATTGTCTAGGTTTGTCATAGCTTTTCTTCCAAGGAGCAAGCATCTTTTAATTTCATTGCTGCCGTCACTTTCTGCAGTGATTTTGGAGCCCAAGAAAATAAAATCAATCACTGCATGTTACCGCATCCAAAAGAAAAAGATACAAATACAATTTTAAAAGATCTGAAGGTGTTTTGATTTACAAATTCAGGTACACCACTCATCATATTAAACACATCTCTGAAATTTTCCCTTAAGAATCTTTCTCTCCAAATCTCAACTCCCCAGAGGAGTACCTAAAGCTCTGTCTTATCTCTTTCTCCCAGCTCCCCCTCAGGCTGCTCTGTCTTTGGTATGGAAAGCTGGGGTCACCACAGGTCAATCTGCAGTCTGAATATAGCCGGTGGGTATTTGGAGTTTGGCCTTTACAGAGTGTTGAAAATTTTGAGTTAGTTGCCAACCTTTGGAAGTTAGACTATTTCATGTTAAAATCCAGTTATTTGGGCTTCCCTGTGCAAACCAGAAGATCTGGTGACCCCATGCTTTTTTCCCTTACAGCAATTTTCACTTTGTGCTTCAAGGCAGTTAGCAGCCTCCGCTTTAGTCATTTCTTGGACATTCAAATTGTAGCCATTGTAGTGAAGTGGGTCAAATTCAGATATACCACTCGTTATATTGCACACATCTCTGAAATTTTCCCCGAAGAATCTCTTTCTCTTCAAATTTCTACTCCCCAGGAGGGCTACTTAAATCTCTGTCTTTCTTGTCTCTCCCTCCCTTTAAAGTCTCTGTTGTAGTGGAGCTGTTAGGTGTCACTGAGTCTGGGTATGCTATTACCACCTATTAGTATTCTTTGACCTATTTTGGGCAAGAATCTTTGAAAGGGAGAGGGACATGATTAACATTTGGCTGTGTTCTGTCTAAATCTATTAAACATCACTCTCATGTCTGCCTCACTGGTGCTGAACTTTTTCACACTCTTATGTATCAATGAGTGGAGATCTCAATTTTCCCACTGAGTTTCCATAAAGAAGAATTTTTTTTCCCACCACATATGATATACTGAATTGCTCTGAAGTTCAACCTGTAATTTTTTCTCCCTAGGCAAGCTTCTGAGGCATTTTGCCAAAGTAAGTGTTTGAATGGTGACATTTTCTTAAACAGCAGAGAAGTTTAACTGAAACCCAACTATTGGTGGTGAAGGCAGAAAAAACAGTGGAAGAGCTATGGGCACTTGTCTGAGCCCTTGATAAGAGAAGTAAGGAATGTGTACAGGTTCAGTTCAGTTCAGTTGCTCAGTCGTGTCTGACTCTTGGGACCCCATGGACTGAGCATGCCAGGCATCCCTGTCCATCACCAACTCCCAGAGTTCACTCAGACTCACGTCCATCACATCAGTGATGCCATCCAGCCATCTCATCCTCTGTCGTCCCCTTCTCCTCCTGCGCCCAATCCCTCCCAGCATCAGAGTCTTTTCCAATGAGTCAACTCTTCGCATGAGGTGGCCAAAGTACTGAAGTTTCAGCTTTAGCATCATTCCTTCCAAAGAACACCCATGGCTGATCTTCAGAATGGACTGGTTGGATTTCCTTGCAGTCCAAGGGATGCTCAAGAGTCTTCTCCAACACCACAGTTCAAAAGCATCAATTCTTCAGCACTCAGCTTTCTTCTCAGTCCAACTCTCACATCCATACATGACTACTGGAAGAACGATAGTTTTGACTAGATGTACCTTTGTTGGTAAAGTAATGTCTCTGCTTTTCAATATGCTGTCTAGCTTAGTCATAGCTTTTCCTCCAAGGAAGGAGCAAGCATCTTTTAATTTGATGGCTGCAGGTACCATCTGCAGTGATTTTGGAGCCCCCCCCCAAAATAAAGTCTGTCACTGTTTCCTTTGTTTATCTTTATCTATTGCCATAAAGTGATGGGACCGGATGCCATGATCTTAGTTGTCTGAATGTTGAGTTTTAAGCCAACTTTTTCAGTCTCCTCTTTCACTTTCATCAAGAGGCTCTTTAGTTCTTCTTCACTTTCTGCCATAAATGTCATCTGCATATCTGAGGTTATGGACTTTTAGCAAAGAGAGGAAATAGAAGGATCTGGATATGGTTAGATAGTGGAATATAAAATATGCATGCATATAATTTCTAGTATTGGGGCTGAGAGATAAAGAGCGAAAATCAAGAATTTTTAAGATTTGAAATCTTGTGGACATTTATGTACCAAACCAATAGAAATCAGCAGCTTCTAGATGCAGACTTTGTTTTAGTCTACAGAATGTGATCTTTTAGGTGACTATCTTAATACAATCGTAATTTTCCCCCATTGCCTGATTTCAAGGTATTTACAAATTGTAAAAAATAACATTGCTTTATGATAAGTGTTTAGATTTTGCAATTTAAATTTTTATCAGATTTAGTGTAATGTAACCATACTGCTTCCCAACCCTTGTTGCTGTATGATATAAGGCAAGACGTTTACTTTTTAGAGTTTAAAAAATTGTGGTAAAATATACTCAACATAGAATTTACCATCTTAGATATTTTCAAGTGTGCAGTTAAGTAGTGTTCAGTGCATTCACAATTCTGTGCAACCCATCCTGACTTTTTTTTTTAAGGACTTTTAACTTCCATCAGCAATGTAACATATTTAAAATGAGTCATTGTAAATATTAATCAGCTTTTCAATGCAATAATAGTAATGCCTTGGGATATAATGTGCTTTTTGTAATATGTAGTGTTTTGTTGCAAGGTAAGAATCAATATAATATTAGTGAAATATACTTTCAGCATGATTCATTCTAAATATGCAAAGTGATGAAAAAGCAAATATCACTAGGTACCTTAAAACCAGTGTTTTATATATATATTTTTCCCCCTGACATCTCTTCAGTCTCCTCCAAGACAACGTCATGCTTCCCTCCACATGAGTGACTCCTACAGAATTCTGAGGAAGCTTAGACTTGCTACTTGGGGAACTAGGTATTTTCCAACAATTGGGTTTTTTTCTCTTGTCCCCTTCTGTCTCCTTTTTCAGATGCCTATCTTAGTTCAATTTCTTCCCTTTTTCTGATTGTTTTCTCTAACTATTTTATTTCAACATTTTCCAGTCATTTATTTTGTTTTCCTTTTTCTGATTTTCATACTCAAGGATGATATTTCTTCTTTTCCTTTCTTTTCACTCCTTTCTCTTTCTTTTCTTCTCATTAATTCTTTCACTCATTTATTTATATTATTTATTTTTTTACTTATTTTGTGTTTGTGTAAAATTTAACTGCAGTGTATACTGTTCCAGTGATTTTCATAAAACGTTAGATGTAATCTTGAGGATAAGAAAGGAACTATGTATGACCTAAGTGTTCCGTACGTGCATAGTCTCAACCACGAAGGACCAATGTCCCCCTACTTCTTCCACTTCCAAGTGTCACCCGCCTCAGGTGTGCAGTGGTGTGCCCAGCACCAGCTCCAGTTTGCCTCCAAAGTCCTGTGGCTGTTTTCTGCCTTCCATCCTGTATTGCTCTAAGAACGCACCAAGTTCTGCAGAGCACCATTAATATAACACTGTTGGGTGTCACGGGCTTTTAGAAAAGGTTGAAGATATGGCAGAAACTACAATAACTTCACCTAAGTCTTGTTAGACATAAATTTTCCTAACGTTGTATCAGCATTTCTCCATCAGAGGAATCTTTTTTCTCATGAACAGTGCTTCTTTTAAAGCCCTGGTCTCCCCTGTTGATATTCAAGTTTTACTACATATGGTTCTACTTTGAGTTATTTGAAAATCCTAAATTTCTCCAAGGTCTTCCTTGGTAGCTCAGCTGGTAAAAAGTCCACCTGCAGTGCAGGAGACCCTCAGTTCAGTTCCTGGGTTGGGAAGATCCACTGGAGAAGGGATAGACTATTCATTCCAGTATTCTTGGGCTTTCCTAGTGGCTCAGCTGATTGATAGAGAATCTGCCTGCAATGCAGACTTTCTCTAAGTCAATCTAAAGTCGAGGAATATATTGTGAACATAGTGATACCTCTCTATCTCTACTTTGGTATCAACAGGGAAACTTTATGTTTCAGAATAAAATTAAATTTTGTAATAGTTTAACTTCTTGCAGGACAAGAAGTTTTATTTCATCAATGTATCTAGAACAAATCTTAAAGAATGAAGCTGTTAGTTTTAGTCATCAGAAAATGTAATTTTTTTTTTGATTCCACCAAGTAACAATGAATCCAAGTAGCTCTAAATATAACTCTGGTTCTGTTTTTAGTATTCCAATATAGCTCAATATGGGTCCTTCCCAGGCAGGAAACACAAGAGAAGTGGATTTGATCCCTGGTCAAGAAGATACCCTGGAGAACGGAATGGCAACCCACTCCAGTATTCTTGCTGAAATAATCCCATGGACAGAGAAGCCTGGTGGGTTACAGTCCATGGGGTCACAAAGAGTTGGACACACTTGAGCACACATGTTTATCTTATAGCTCAATATCACTTTAAAACTTTTTACGGTAAAAAAAGGCATTAAAATTATTATTTAAAAACCAAAATTGTAGCATAAGCCCATCATATTAACAAAGAATTAAAAACTTTTTCTGTTCACATTCATAGGTAAATTGATATAGTTGCCCTGAGTGAGTTCTACTTTTAAAGTTATTTCATTTTAAACTTTCATAGAGTGGATGCACTAAATAGAATTAATAATTTAATAGGTTTATAATATTATGCTGAAAAGCATCCTTATTCAGTTAGCCATTCCTTAAACATATATGTTTTTTCCAGTAATTTGTTATTTTAAATAATGCTAAGATAAATAGCTTATCTTATCATTGAATAAATATTTATTGAATACCTACCATGTCCCATATGCCATTCTAAGCAATAAAACATAGGAGTCAACAGATGAAAATTCCTGCCTTCATGGACCTTGTATCCACTGGGAAAGAAGATGGGAAACAAATTAAATGAGCAAATTATATAGTAGCTCTGAAGATGATAAACACACTGGAGAAAAATAAAGCAGAGAAGGGGCTAGGGAATGTAGATGGAGGAAGATGTCATTTACTAGGATGGTCTAGAAGACCTGTGGAGAAGGTGATATTTGAGCAGACTCAAAGAAATGAGGAAAGAGTCACGGAATAGCTGGCCTGGGGACAGAACATGTCTGCATGATTCTGGTCCTAAGAAGAGCAAGAAGTCCAGTGACTGGAACAGGGGAAGAGGAGGTCAGATAAGTAATGCAGTCTAGATCTTAGACAGTCTTGAGGAGTTCTGTAATGTCTCTGTCTTTCCCTCTAGATGAGATAGAGAACTATGGGAGATCTTCAAGCAGAGAAACTATATGCACTGACTTGTTAACAGAATTACTCTTGCAACTGTATTGACTCTTATGGGGTAATAGTAAAAGCTGGGAGATCAGTTAGGAGGTGATTTGAACCATGGTGGTAGCTGGGATGTTTCTAGAAAGTGGTCAGGTTCCATATATATTTTCAAAGTAGAGCTGGCAGGATGTTTGCAATGCTACCATCAATATAAACGTGCACTTCTGAACATTTGAAACTCACACACACATATGTAGGTGTTTATATATTCACACATACATATGTTTGTATATATATACATATATAAATATATATAAACAATTTTCTAACATTTTAAAATTATTTTAAATTTTAAGTTTCATGGACTAACATATATGAACAGTGCCCCACATATTTACTGATATTGACTGTATTGTAGCCTCTTTCATCTTAGTTTGCTCACTTATTTGAAGTTTTACAGGCATTCTAAGAAATTTCAGTAAACATTTACATATTTAAAATAATAAAACATATTTTAGTTACAATACTTATAAATATTATTCATTAGATACTACCTGTCCACCCCAGCATTTCGTTTTTCTTTTTCAAAATACACTGCTACTGCTAAGTCGCTTCAGTCGTGTCTGACTCCGCACGACCCCATAGACAGCAGCCCACCAGGCTCCTGTCCCGGGGATTCTCCAGGCAAGAACACTGGAGTGGTTTGCCATTTCCTTCTCCAATGCATGAAAGTGAAAAGTGAAAAGTGAAAGTGAAGTCGCCCAGTCGTGTCCGACTCTTAGCGACCCCATGGACTGCAGCCCACCAGGCTCCTCCATCCATGGGATTTGCCAGGCAAGAGTACTGGAGTGGGTTGCCATTGCCTAAACTGATCAACCAATCAAAAATGCACAAAATACTGTTTTGATTTTGTTAACCATTGAGCAAAATGTTAACATCCGAAGTGTTACGATCTTTCATTCTAAAATGCTGCTCCTGGGAGAGAAGAGTCAGAGGTCCATAGAACCCAGCACCGTCTGTGACAGCTCATACTCTTCAGGTCCTCGAGTCTCAGTCTGGTGCTGTGGAGGGCCTGATCCCTGTGGTGAGCAGCTCGCCATCTGCAATAACCATTCTGAGTAACCTTCAAATGTATTGTGCTGCTGAATCCTTCATCTTTTACATCATTTGGTATTTTAAGCGATCTTCAAAATATTCATATAGAGCATTCATAAATACCAAATCCCTTTCACAGACCATATATTTACTTGTACAAGCAGGCTGGGGCTGCCATAACCAAGTATATCAATCAAACCTGGTGGCGTAAGACAACAGAAATTTGCTCACAATTCCAGAAGCTAAAAATCGAAAATCAAGGTATTACAGGGCCAAGTTCTTTCCACAGACTTTATGGTTGAGTCATTTCCATGCTTTCTTCTTAGTTTTTGAGTTGCCAGGAATCCTTGGTATTTGTTGGCTTATAGACACATCATTCTAATATCTACTACTGTTGAGTTAACCAAAACTTCAGAAACAGAGACCTGATGGAAATAAAGAGGTATTTATTTGGAGTTTGTTGGGATTGCAGCCTGGGAGACACAGATTCAAGAAACACTTCAATTGTGTTCTGTTGGCCTACAAAATGGGGACAAGTTTATAAAGGCAACAGAAAAGCAAGGTTATAGAAATTGTTTTTAAAGAATTAAGATTGGAGCTGGCAAGAAGTAAAGGTACCTTTTAAACAAGGATCCACTGGTGTTTCAAATGATTACAGAGTTGTGATGGGTGAGTGGGAGGACTTTGAAACTACAAAGTTTCAGCTAGCAGCTGCTGTTTTGAAAATGGCTGGTAGTGTCCTTGAGTTTGATACAGTTTAGAGAAAATTCAAGTTCTCAGTGATGCAGAAACCTGTCTGAAATTGCATCCACAATGGCTAGCAGACTCGATTTCAGATGCTTGAACCAAGCTACTCCATTTTGATTTTTAAATAATCTTAAATGTGTTATCATTTGTTATGTGACATTCTTCCTGTGTGTCTTCACATCATCTTCCTTCTCTGTGCGTCTCTGTGTCCCTTTTACTCATCTTCTATGGAGGCTAGTTATATTGGATTAGTATTCACTCTAATCTATGGGACCTCATTTTAACCCTATTACCTCTGCATAGACCCTATTTATATATAAGATCACATTCACAAACACCAAGAGTTATGAATTGAGCCTATCTTATTGGATGACACAATACAACCCATAACAATTGGTTTGAGAAAAGGAAGTCGTTTCCAAAAGAACCAGCCTAAAAAATGTATTCAGAATTATACTGAGAATAGAATCTAATAAGAATTTGAGATTAATGAAATCAGAAGGAAAAGCCACAAAGTCTCAGCTGTACTGTCCACCCATCTTTCAAGCCTCAGCTTAGTTCTGCCTTTTAACAGAATGTTATTGAACTACTCTGAGGATCTCTCATATGACAATATAATTTGCATTACATATCTTAATTTTTAATCAAATAGTTTTCTGTATTGTACCCTAATTGATTCAAGTGTTTTGATTCTGTTCTCTTTTGAGAGCAGGCATCTAGGTATTTTTATGTCTCTGGGATCCTCCTGAATTTCTATTAGAATGTTAGAAGCATACAAGTTTCCCATAAACATTTATTGGTTTAAACCAAAATATGTAAGGGTGTGGTTATATTGGCAGTAAGTTTGGCTGCAAGTTATTTTCCCAATTAGCCATTTAGTATTCATCGTTTGAGTCACAACTAAGTTGTCCTTTCTTTAAGAAGATATTTTTCCACTAATCAAAATTACATTAAGTGCCGCTCTTATGAGCTCCCGTACCACTCTGAGATATGCTTGAAAGTGAAATTGTTAGTCGCTCAGTAGTGTCCAACTCTTTGCAACCCCATGGTTGCAAACCCTAACTCTTTGCAACCTCTTTGTAGCCCACCAGGCTCCTCTGTCCATGGAATTCTCCAGGCAAGAATATTGGAGTGGGTAGCCATTCCCTTTTTCAGGGGACTTTCTTGACCCAGGGATTGAATCCTTGTCTCCTGTATTGCAGGCAGATTCTTTACCATCTGAGCCACCAGAGAAGCCCTGAGATATGCTTACCACACCATATTTTAATTTTCTGGTGACTTGTCCCTTTCCCATACTGGGTTGTGAGCTCTTCCAGGGCAGAGACTGTGCCTTGTCACTATAGCATTCCCAGAATCCAGAATAGTGGCTAGTCTATGGCTGGCACCTAATAACTAACTGAGGAATTAGTTCAGAGAATGACTAAACACTCAGCTGAATCAGTTCCTCTCCCTGGCTTTATTTTTCTTATGTGTAAAATAGGCAAAGAGAAATGGCGATGCTTAACAGAGGCCTGCCTACAATTCCAACGGAGGCTAGGTAAACATGGACGTGGTTAGACAGCTGAACCAATATGTGTGACCTTCCTTTCTATAGGGCTTAGGGAACTGTGATTAGGCCACTGGTCTCTACAGTAACTCTGGCCAGGTTGGCAGAGAGCTCTATCCTGGAGTTCAGTTTCACACAGGCTCTGAGGAGGAATCCAGCTGACATTGTTAAAGTTCAAGTGCATAAAATTCCAAGCATGACAAGACAAAAAGATATTCTATTGGTGACAAATAAATAGGAGCCAAGACTCTCAATAGTCAACTTCCATCAATTTATTTCCATCTGTTCATATCTACTAAACTACCCTAAGTTTATTTAGAGACAATTATCCATGGCAACAACAGTCCCTCTGAGAAGTTTGTAATTTTTTCATAAAAAAACTCAATGAAAATTCAAAGCCAAGAGACACCACAGTGTAATTCCCAAACTAGTTATTGTTAATTACAAAATAAAATTAAATCTGCCAAAGGGGAAGCAATGAAATGCACTCCACTCTTTTTAAGGCATTAGGAGGAAGAAGTGTAAATTTCTTCAGAAAGAGACTCTCATATTGAAGATTATGGATGAAGCCAACAAATCGTGCTTGGCTACTGCTTTGAAAATCCTGAATTTCTTCATCTTATCTGGGCAAAACCAGCATTCATTACTGTCAAGTATATGAAAAAATCAAAATATTGGGCTTTTCCCTCATTGGTGCATTAGAAACAATTCTTAGTGAACCTTTTAATATGAATTTTATTTTCTTCCATCTAAGAGTCAGACACAACTGAACGACTAAACACAGCGCATACAAGGTGCTTGATAAACTAATTAGCTGGACAAGAGTGTGATGCACCAATAATTAAGTTTAATGTATCTTTTGGCTAATACTCAATCCAGTCTGAAGGTTTTGCAGACTTGAAATTTTCCATCTTACTGGCCATTACATTTGGGGTACTTACTATTATCTCATACTCTACATACTTACCAAATTAATCATCCTTCCAGCCTGTTCTACCTTAACTATTGCTATAGGTGATATTTCTATTTCTCCATGCATGCTGACTAGAAACTTTGAAGTCTTTGTTGTAGCCTCCTTTTCTTTTAGAACATTAATATATGTCAGCATTATTTATGTTATTAAAAGGATGTCATTTTTAAAAATTATTCTTTACTAGGTTTCAAGTGCCTATTCCATTCTCTTCACTACACGTGACCACTGTCATTTGTGTTCTTGTATTATACACTAATTCCTATAATAGCCTCCTAATCTATCTCTTCCACTTACTTTCCCACATCACTGATTAATCATCCTAAAAATACTGGCTTTATATTCTAAGCTTTGCTGAAAATGTTTCTCTATTAACTTTCCTTTCTGCATTGTAACTTATTTTCAAGTTTCGTTTTCTAATTGTTTATTTCTAATACTTAGAATATTTATCTTACAGCAATGTAACAGATCAAATAATCTAACTGCTCTTAATAAATCTTCATAAAGTAAGATAATAGCATAATAAACCTTAGATGAAAGCTCAGGATATCAAGCGGATAAAAACAGAATTATCCTGCTTGAATGGGAAGGGGAGAGTAGTAGCATGTAGGTGAGATCAACCTGCTAGCCATTCCCCACAACCTAAGCAAAGGATCACTCCCTTCCAGAAAGCGTCCCGGGTTTCTCAGCCTCCATTGATGTGGCCTTTCTCTCTAGTCACTGTGCATCTTATTAAGCACTATACCATTATATCTTTTTTGTTTGTTTCGCTTTTGTCTTTTAAAAACTGAAGTACAATTGATGTGCAGTATATATCATGATATCTTTTTATAAATTTGATTTCCTTACTCTCCCCATAAGCTCCAAATAGTGCTGATATAATGCCATGAGAAACACTGATTATTGCCAAACAAAACGTGAACCAAGTTTCAGAATTTGAGGGAAAGGACCTCTTGTTCAGTAGGCAATATGTATATTTAAGTATTGAGAAGGCAGTTATGCACCTTAACCCATGAAGAACTAAGCAAGCACCTAATGTACAGTGTGGGTATCTAGTCAAAGGAAACTTTGAACACTCTTGTTCTGACACATGTGTAATGAGCATTACTTTCAAAAACAGTGAAGAGGCATTCATGATTGTTAGGTAGTGAAATTATTTTAGTTAGTATGAATTTCCCACATTTGAATTATTTTTCATCTTATTTCTCCTGATACCATAAATAATTAATTTACAAGCAGTACACATTAAACACGTGCTAATGCAGGTTACTATTGGATATAGTATACAAGTTAATTTTTGTCTCCAGTGTGCTCACAGTGTTACACAGATACACACACAACACACATTTGAATGTATAATATACATATATTAGGCCAAGCTCTGTGCATCAAACAAAGTCTAAACTGAAGCATGGATATACTGGAAACATTTAAAACTGAAAACATTTAATATTGGGAGTTAGTTACACAGGTTATAGACTCTCCGGGGATCCACAGAGCAGATGATGAGTCAACCAAGAGATGAGCATCAGAAGGAAGCCCCTATCAGCTGCAAGAGAGACAAGGAGGTCTGTGATCCCACAGTGCCCGGACCATATTGGCCTGTCCCATAGGAGCTGCTGTCACAGAGAAAACATAGTCATTGACAAAGATAACCACAGGAAACGGAGAAAGGAAAGAAATATCTCAGCTTACCTGCTCCTCCTGTCCTTCTTGTTTATGTCTAGTTTTTGGTTGCTGCTGCTGCTGCTGCCGCTAAGTCGCTTCAGTTGTGTCCGACTCTGTGCGACCCCATAAATGGCAGAACACCAGGCTCCCCCGTCCCTGGGATTCTCCAGGCAAGAACACTGGAGTGGGTTGCCATTTCCTTCTCCAATGCATGGAAGTGAAAAGAGAAAGTGAAGTCGCTCAGTCGTGTCCGACTCTTATCGACCCCATGGACTGCAGCCTACCAGGCTCTCCCGTCCATGGGATTTTCCAGGCAAGAGTACTGGAGTGGGATGCCATTGCCTTAGCTAAGTCTACCCAGAAGTGTTAGGGGCAGAAGAGCCTAGAAAACAGTTCTTATAGAACAAAAGCAGAGAAGAAGAAAGGGGAGGACATTAGGTAGGAGACCAACAGGCACCTCTTTGTCAAGTGATGTTATATTTATATAACTGAGACTTGTAGCTTTATTTGCTCATCCCAGATATTAATGTCTTACTATGTTTATCATTGACACCTATCTACTTTGCTTTCCTCTTTTCAATTTCTGAAAAATTATTTTAGATCATAGAAATGATAATTAATGCTCACTTTAAAGAATAATCTATATGCTGCTGTTTATTAAAATAAGATGAACATAATATACACATATTGATGCTTCTTTTATAAGAAAATCTGTGATTAGTGATATAATTAATTCTACAACTACACTGTGATGTCCTAATCAGTAACCCTTGTCCCCCTGTAGGTATCTGTGAAACCCTTAGGTAGGTGTGATTAACGGGAAAGTGTATAACTTTGTTCTGTTCAGAGCTTTAACTGAACTGTAGATGTTTTGAGAGATAAACCTGTGTTTTATATGTGTGCATGTGTACTTGTAAAAATAGGACTAGAACCACACATGCATTTGCTGAATGAATAAACCACTTTGTGCTCTAGAAGGAAATCAGGGAGCAAGAAGCAAGTTTTGGAAAGGCCTGTGATGGTGGCTGAGCTTCTCTTTGAGAAGAATACATTCCAGTTTCAAAGATGGTAGATGATGGTACCTTCCCCTTCACCAGCTACTGGAAATAGATCATCAGGAGTCACAGCCTATTTCACTCAAATCATCTTTTCCAAATGAAGAGAAGGGAGGAAAAACTAGAATCGATATTTGTTGTTGTTGTTGTTACTCTAAAAATGGTAGGATATACTATATTCTTCATCATTTAATATTTAAGTTTGTGATGGGTAAACAATGAAAACAGTGACAGACTTTATTTTCTTGGGCTCCAAAATCACTGCAAACAGTTGCTGCAGCCATGACATTAAAAGATGCTTGCACTTTGGAAGAAAAGCTATCACAAACCTAGACAGCATATTAAAAATAAGAGACATTGCTTTACCAATAAAGGTCCATCTAGTCATACATGGTAGTCATGTATGGATATGAGAATTGGACCATAAAGAAGGCTGAGCACCAAGAATTGATGCTTTTGAATTGTGGTGTTGGAGAAGACTCTTGAGAGTCCCTTGGACAGGAAAGAGATCAAACCAGTCAATCCCAAAGGAAATCAACCCTGAATATTCATTGGAAGGATGATAGTCAAGCTGAAGCTCCAATACTTTGACCACCTGATGTGAAGAGCTGACTCCCTAGAAAAGACCCTGATGCCACGGAATACTGAAGGCAGGAGGAAAAGAGGGTGACAGAGGATGAGATGGTTGGATGGCATCATCGACTCAATGGACATAAGTTTGATTGAGCTCTGGGAGATGGTGAAGGACAGGGAAGTCTGGTACACTGCAATCCATGAGGTTGCAAAGAGTCAGACACGACTAAGCGACCGAACAATGAGTTTGTGATGCAGAAGTCTTATGATCATTTGGCAGATTAGATAATTAATGCTATCTGTCTATCTATCTATCTATCAGAAAAGTTAAACAGGTTACATAGCAAGTGACTGATAGGGTCAAGTTTACAACCCAGGCATGGAGAGCTGAAAAGAAAATATTATTACATTGGAATGAAAGTAATTGCAGTTTTGCATTGTTGACTTTGCCCTTTGATATGGGGATACATTCTTAAATAAATATGGTTATGTTATATATCATTTTAATGTGCATTTCTCGCTTTATCTTATTTTGCTAATGATTTATTACTTTTTGTGTATTTTATACTTATTTTAGACTATGGAATTGATATTAGACATAAAGCAAATTCAAGCAATTTTCTTATTCAAGTTCAAAATGGATTGTAAAGCAGCAGAGACAACTTGGAATATCAACAATGCATTTGGTCCAGGAACTGCTAATGAACATACAGTAGAGTGGTGGTTCAAGAAGTTTTGCAAAGGAGATGAGTGCCTTGAAGATGAGGAGCACAGTGGCTAGTCATGAGAAGTTGACAATGACCAGTTGACATGATCATCGAAGCTGATCCTCTTACAACTACATGAGAAGTTACTGAAGAACTCAGTGTCAACCATTCTGTGGTCATTCAGCATTTGAAGCAAATTGGAAAGGTGAAAAAACTTAATAAATGGGTGCCTTGTGAGCAGACCAAAAATAAAAATTGTCGTTTTGAAGTGTTGTCTTCCTTTATTCTATGCAAAAACAAACCATTTCTCTATTGGATTGTGATGTGCAACAAAAAGTGCATTTTATTTGACAAACACTGGTGATGGCCAGCTCAGTGGATGGACGGGGAAGAAGATCCAAAGCATTTCTCAATGCCAAACTTACACTAAAAAAAAAAAAAAAGGTTATGATCACTGTTTGGTGGTCTGCTGCCCATCAGATCCACGACAGCTTTCTGAATCCTGGTGAAACCATTACATCTGAGAAGTATGTTCAGCAAATAGATGAGATGCACTGAAAATTGCAATGCCTACAGCTGGCATTGGTCCACAGAAAGGACCCAATTCTTTACGACAATGCCTGACCGCATGTCATGTAACCAAAGCTTCAAAAGTTGAATAAATTGCGCTACGCGTTTTTGCCTCATCTACCATATTTACCTGACTTCTCGCCAATGGACTGCCACTTTTTCAAGTATCTAGACAACTTTTTGGAAGGAAAATGCTCCCACGACCAGCAGAATGCAGAAAATGCTTTCCAAACGCTTGTTGAGTCTCAAAGCACAGATTTTTAAGCTACAGGAATAAACAAGCATTTCTCTTTGGCAAAAATGTGTTGAAAGTAATGGTTACTACTTTGATTAATAAAGATGTGCTTGCTGCTGCTGCTACTGCTAAGTTGCTTCAGTCATGTCCGACTTTGTGCAACCCCATAGATGGCATCCCACCAGGCTCCCCAGTCCCTGGGATTCTCCAGGCAAGAACACTGGAGTGGGTTGCCATTTCCTTCTCCAATGCATAAAAGTGAAAAGTGAAAGTGAAGTCGTTCAGTCGTGTCCGACTCTTTGCAACCCCATGGACTGCAGCCTACCAGGCTCCTTTATCCATGGGATTTTCCAGGCAAGAGTACTGGAGTGAGGTGCCATTGCCTTTTCCGAAGATGTGCTTTAGCCTAGTCATAATGATGTAAAATTCACAGTCCAAAACCGCAATTACTTTTGCACCAAGCTAATACAGAGTATCTCAATTTCCATACAGGATGCCTAGAATAGTTACAGAACTCACTTCATGAAGCACACTAGAACTCTTGTCACCTAAATAATTACCCCAATTGTTCAAAATGTTCAATGGAGAGGCACTTATATCTCACAGTTAAAGAGAAAAGAAGCCTTATAAAGCAAATTGGACTGTAATTGTTTAACTATTAGCATGAATAGTTTTAAATCAATGTGCCAATGACTGCTTTGAGCTTTAAATAAAAAAGAGGCTTAGCATGCAGAAAGGGTAAATGCATCAGAAGTAGGGACTAAAGAGAGAAGAAGGTAGTAGAACAATATCTCTATTGAACACTAATGACAGATTTCAACAACTTTGCAGTTGTTTCTTAGTTGTTACTTCCAATTTCAACTCTGGATAGGAAAACCAAAGCTGGGGCCCTGCTATTTTGCTTTGGGAAATATCTCCCCAATTCTCCCATGAGATCACCTCTCTTTCACCTGTTGGTGATATCAGGCTTTGAGTTGAAAATTGTTTGAGAAAGAGCTTCTCCCTCAAAAGAAGAAAAAAAAAAAAAAGTTTAGACATCACAGCTCCAGAACATTAAGGACAGTTGTAAAAGAAGCACTGAAATGGGGCTTGGGAGCCCCAGGTTTATTCTGGCTCTTTCTCCTGTAGTGCCTCCTTCATTTCACCTCCGGAACCTCCCCCTTTTTATTTCAGTTTATATTCAGTTCATTTTATTTCAGTTCTATTTTTATTTCAGATTTATTTATTTCAGAATCTAAGTATCTTATTAACTGGAGTCCTTCCAACTCTTGACATTCTTATGGGGAGATGCATTTTGCAGCATAATTTGATTTTTATCACTCCTCATTTTTGTTGTCATCTCTTAAGTCATTTTAATTTGTGGGAGCACCTGTAATATTAGAGGATGGTTGAGCCTGGTGAGCTGTGGTTAATTATAGGTAAGCAGCATTTTAAAGTGAGGCTGTGAGGTAGCACAAGCCTATGTTAATTCTAATTATTTTACACTGGATTATCATTAGAAGAACTTGTTCCAAAATGTCACTCTCCAACAACTTATAGAGGTGACCATAGACATAATTAAGATAATCTGGGATCAAGATCTCACTGTCAGACTCTTGTTATAGTGACCTATTTAATTTCTTTTCCTTGAGACCCACCTGGAAGTCCTGAGGCTTGGACAAATGGCTGTGCATCTCCAAAGTGGAAAAAGTTATGATCTCTAGAGAGGGGACCCAGGAAAGCTAAAGAGAAAGTGCCTGGTACCTGTTTGTGTAGAGATTCATAGTCTTTGTTCATATACCAAACTTTCAGAGACTTGCCAGCACCCAGGGATATCTGGCTACACTAATGTGAACTCTTCATTTTGTTGTAAGAGTTTTACAGTGTGAACTTTCCTGGTAGTGACTGGCATAAATTCTAGTGAATTTATCCCCTGCCCCCCAGGAGCTATATTTATGACAGAAAATAAAGCAATAAAGCAATCTGCTGGTCCACGGATGCAAATTTAATTCTTTTTTTTTTTTTTTCAATTATTTCCTTTGTTATTTGCAAGGATATCCAGAGAGCCTATAATGAGGAGACTATCTAGAATATGAGTTGTAAGGGACTTTTTCACCTGCCTGAAATATAGAACACGTAAAAAAGAGCTAATATAAAGTCTAAGCTTTGACTCCAATTGATTATGTAAGAAAGTGTTTATAACCCATGAGGTGCTCAGAGTTTGAGGTGAGAAATGGTAGGATAGAATCTAGCTCATTGATTGACTCCTAATCCCCATCACAGCACAGTAGTAACAAGGGACATACACAAATCCAAAGGCTTATTGTAACGCCATTCATTCAAATATTTAATCAGTATATTCTAATTTCTAAGAAATCGGCCTAGTCCAAGTCTATATAGATTACCTTATAGAATTTTATAGTTTTAGGTTTTACATTTAGTTTTAAGATCCATTTTAAGCTTTTAAAAATGTATAGATATTAAGCTTTTCGTGTTTTATTTCATTTTATTTTGTTTAATTTTGACATAAGCATACAGTTGCACAAGTACCATTTATTGAAAAGGCAATTTTTTCTCCACTGAATTAATCTTGCCCTTTGTCAAAAGTCAGTTTACTATACACGTTTGTGTCTATTTCTGAACTCTGTTTTGTTGCATTGATCTATTTGCCTACATTTATGCCAGTTCAACCCATCTTGATTATTATAACTTGAAGAACTCTTAAAACTGGAAAGCTAACTATTCTCTGCCACTTGCATTTCCATGAGTTTTAAAATTAGCTTTTCAATATTTTCAAAAATGCTATTAAGATCTTGGATAGAATTTTGTAAAATATATAAACCAATTTGTGTAAAATTGGTATTTAAAAATATTGAGTTTTCTGACACATGTACCTTGTATATATGACTTTCTTTTATTTCTTTTTTTAAAGAGTTTTCACTTCTCTTAGCAATATATTGCAATTTTCCGTGTACAGGTTTGAACACATTTTGTTAGATTTATCCTTAAGTATTTCATAGTTTTTTGATAATATTGTAAATGATATATTAAACTGAAATTTCAAAATTTTTTGCTAATACATAGATAAAACTGTTGATTTTTGTATGACCGTCTTTTATTTTGCAAACTTAGTTATAGTAGTGTTTTTGTAGATTCTACAGAATTTCCAGCATCAGTTTAGTTCAGTTCAGTCGCTTAGTCACGTCCGACTCTTTGCAACCCCATGAATCACAGCATGCCAGGCCTCCCTGTCCATCACCAACTCCCGGAGTTCACTCAGACTCATGTCCATCGAGTCAGTGATGCCATCCAGCCATCTCATCCTCTGTCATCCCCTTCTCCTCCTGCCCCCAATCCCTCCCAGCATCAGAGTCTTTTCCAATAAGTCAACTCTTCACATGAGGCGGCCAAAGTACTGGAGTTTCAGCTTTAGCATCAGTCCTTCCAAAGAAATCCCAGGGCTGATCTCCTTCAGAATGGACTGGTTGGATCTCCTTGCAGTCCAAGGGACTCTCAAGAGTCTTCACCAACACCACAGTTCAAAAGCATCAATTCTTCGGCACTCAGCCTTCTTCACAGTCCAACTCTCACATCCATACATGACCACAGGAAAAACCATAGCCTTGACTAGACGAACCTTTGTTGGCAAAGTAATGTCTCTGCTTTTGAATATGCTATCTAGGTTGGTCCTAACTTTCCTTCCAAGGAGTAAGTGTCTTTTAATTTCATGGCTGTAGTCACCATCTGTAGTGATTTTGGAGCCCAGAAAAATAAAGTCTGACACTGTTTCCACTATTTCCCCATCTATTTCCCATGAAGTGATGGGACCAGATGCCATGATCTTCGTATTCTGAATGTTGAGCTTTAAGCCAACTTTTTCACTCTCCACTTTCACTTTCATCAAGAGGCTTTTGAGTTCCTCTTCACTTTCTGCCATAAGGGTGGTGTCATCTGCATATCTGAGGTTATTGATATTTCTCCCAGCCATCTTGATTCCAGCTTGTGTTTCTTCCAGCCCAGCGTTTCTCATGATGTACTCTGCATATAAGTTAAATAAGCAGGGTGACAATATACAGCCTTGACATACTCCTTTTCCTATTTGGAACCAGTCTGTTGTTCCATGTCCAGTTCTAACTGTTGCTTCCTGACCTGCATACAGATTTCTCAAGAGGCAGGTCAGGTGGTCTGGTATTCCCATCTCTTTCAGAATTTTCCACAGTTTAATGTGATCCACACAGTCAAAAGCTTTGACATAGTCAATAAAGCAGAAATAGACGTTTTTCTGGAACTCTCTTGCTTTTTCCATGATCCAGCGGATGCTGGCAATTTGATCTCTGGTTCCTCTGCCTTTTCTAAAAGCAGTTTGAGCATCTGGAAGTTCACGGTTCACGTATTGCTGAAGCCTGGCTGGGAGAATTTTGAGCATTACTTTACTAGTGTGTGAGATGAGTGCAATTGTGCGGTAGTTGAGCATTCTTTGGCATTGCCTTTCTTTGGGATTTCCAGCACAGATAATTGTATTTATTAGCTGTATGATTTTTGTAGATGCCCTGTATTAAGTTGAGGAGTCTTCTTCCTATTCCCTTTGGGCTGAGAATTTTTGTTAGGAATAGATGTTGGATTTTGTCAAATGCTTCTTTTGGTATTTATTGAGAATATAATTTTTTTTGTTAGTTTGATAATAGAGTGAGTTATATTAATTGCTTTTTATATATAAAACCAACTCTGCATTCTCAGTATAAATCTCAAGTAGTGTGATTTATATCTTATAGGATTTGTACATGTGTGATTAGTCATGGTCAACTCTTTATGACTCCATGAACTGTGATTTCTAAAATTAAAAAAAAAAAACAATTTAAGTATCTATATTATACTTATGAAGTATATTGATCTGTAGTTTTCTTTCTTACATAATTTTGTCTGGTTTAGGTTTCAGGATAATGCTAGATTCATTGTAGAACTTCTGGTATTTTCTCTTAAGTATTTCGTAACATTCAACAATAAGGTCATGGGGGCCTATTTATTTACATTATGGACACTGTTTTTCGCTGTCAAAGAAATCTAATTAATAGATAGAAGGCTATTAGGTTATTTTTGGATTTGTGTACTTCTAAGAACTTTTCTATTTATAAGTTGCCAAATTTATGAGCACAAACTTATTTATGTTATTTTTTGACTTTGTTTTTAATATATATATAATCTCAGGATGTCATTTCTCTCATTCCTGTCATTGGTTATATAAGTCTTTTTGGTTTTTCTTTATTAGTCTGACTGGGGATTTAGCAATTTTATTGATCTTCTCAAATAATTAGTTTTTTTAGTTTTATTGGTATCCTTACTCTTTTTCTGCTTTCTACTTCACTGATTTTATTCTCTGATATTTCTTACTACTTAAAGTTGATTACTTGTGATGTTTTCAAGTAAATTTCTTCAGTTAGTGGTTTGAAAGCCATACCATACTGTTCACAGACAGCAGAATCAGGTAAAGTAAAATATTTGTCTTCTGGATCTAGGACTAGATTCTTAAATTAATGAAGTCTAACGTGTAACAGCAAACACCCTCTTCCAACAACACAAGAGAATACTCTACACATGGACATCACCAGATGGTCAACACCAAAATCAGACTGATTATATTCTTTGCAGCCAAAGATGGAGAAGCTCTATACAGGCAGCAAAAACAAGACCGGGAGCTGACTGTGGCTCAGATCATGAACCCTTATTGCCAAATTCAGACTTAAATTGAAGAAAGTAGGGAAAACCACTAGACCATTCAGGTATGGCCTAAATCAAATCCCTTACGATTATACAGTGGAAGTGAAAATAGATTTAAGGGACTAGATCTGATGGATAGAGTGCCTCATGAACTATGGACGGAGGTTCGTGACATTGTACAGGAGACAGGGATCAAGACCATCCTCAAGAAAAAGAAATGCAAACAAGCAAAATGACTGTCTGGGGAGGCCTTACAAATAGCTGTGAAAAGAAGAGAAGCAAAACGCAAAGGAGAAAAGGAAAGATATAAGCATCTGAATGCAGAGCTCCATAGAATAGCAAGGAGAGATAACAAAGCCTTCCTCAGTGATCAATGCAAAGAAATAGAGGAAAACAGTAGAATGGGAAAGACTAGAGATCTCTTCAAGAAAATTAGAGATGCCAAGGAAACATTTCATGCAAAGATGAGCTTGATAAAGGACAGAAACGGTATGGACCTAACAGAAACAGAATATATTAAGAAGAGCTGGCAAGAATACACAGAAGAACTGTACAAAAAAGATCTTCACGACCCAGATAATCACGATGGTGTGATCACTGACCTAGAGCCAGACATCCTGGAATGTGAAGTCAAGTGGGCCTTAGAAAGCATCACTATGAACAAAGCTAGTGGAGGTGATGGAATTCCAGTTGAGCTATTTTAAATCCTAAAAGATGATGCTGTGAAAGTGCTGCACTCAATATGCCAGCAAATTTGGAAAACTCAGCAGTGGCCACAGGACTGGAAAAGGTCAGTTTTCATTCCACTCCCAAAGAAAGGCAATGCCAAAGAATGCTCAAACTACTGCACAATTGCACTCATCTTACACACTAGTAAAGTAATGCTCTAAATTCTCCAAGCCAGGCTTTAGCAATACGTGAACCGTGAACTTCCAGATGTTTAAGCTGGTTTTAGAAAAGGCAGAAGAACCGGAGATCAAATTGCCAACATCTGCTGGATCATGGAAAAAGTAAGAGGGTTCCAAAAAATATCTATTTCTGTTTTATTGACTCTGCTAAAGTCTTTGACTGTGTGGATCAAATAAACTGTAGAAAATTCTTCTAGAAATGGGAATACCAGGCCACCTGATCTGCCTCTTGAGAAACCTATATGCAGGTCAGGAAGCAATAGTTCGAACTGAACATGGAACAACAAACTGGTTCCAAATAGGAAAAGGAGTATGTCAAGACTGCATATTATCACCCTGCTTATTTATCATCTATGCAGAGTACATCATGAGAAACACTGGGCTGGATGAAGCACAAGCTGGAATCAAGTTTGCCGGGAGAAATATCAATAACCTCAGATATGCAGATGACACCACCCTTATGGCAGAAAGTGAAGAAGAACTCAAAAGCCTCTTGATGAAAGTGAAAGAGGAGAGTGAAAAAGTTGGCCTAAAGCTCAACATTCAGAAAACTAAGATCATGGCATCTGCTTCAATCACTTCATAGGAAATACATGGGGAAACAGTGGAAACAGTGTCAGACTTTACTGTTTTGGGCTCCAAAATCACTGCAGATGGTGACTGCAGCCATGAAATTAAAATACGCTTAGTCCTTGGAAGGAAAGTTAGGACCAACCTAGATAGCATATTCAAAAGCAGAGACATTACTTTGCCAACAAAGGTCTGTCTAGTCAAGGCTATGGTTTTTCCAGTGGTCATGTATGGATGTGAGAGTTGGACTCTGAAGAAGGCTGAGTACCGAAGAATTGATGCTTTTGAAGTGTGGTGTTGGAGAAGACTCTTGAGAGTCCCTTGGACTGCAAGGAGATCCAACCAGTCCATTCTGAAGGAGATCAGCCCTGGGATTTCTTTGGAAGGACTGATGCTAAAGCTGAAACTCCAATACTTTGGCCACCTGGTGGGAAGAGCTGACTCATTGGAAAAGACCCTGATGCTGGGAGGGATTGGGGGCAGGAAGAGAAGGGGACGACAGAGGATGAGATGGCCGGATGGCATCACCAACTTGATGGACATGAGTTTGAGTGAACTCCAGGAGTTGGTGATGGACAGGGAGGCCGGGCGTGCTGGGATTAATGGGGTCTCAAATAGTTGGACACTACTGATCGACTGAACTGAACTGAACATGTGATACCTTGTCAGGAACTAGAAGATTATATTTATCTGGATTTTATGTTTGCATTAACAGTGTATTTAAATAAGAAAAGATATCTACAGCAGAGTATGAATACAAAGCAAAAATCTCTGCAACTTCTAAGTTGGTTCTTTTTGATTTATATCTTCCACCTCAGTTGATCTTTTCTACAATTGATTGAAATAATCACATAATCAATTTGACCTTTAACAAAATATGTTATCTTTTTTCCTTCATCAAATTGTCCTCCATCTCCTCTTGTCCTCCTTATTTTCTTACTATCATTATCAGAGCCATTTGGGCTTCCCAGGTAGCATTAGTGGTAAAGAATCTGCCTGCCAATGCAGGAGACATAAGAGAATTGGTTTTGACTGCTTGGTCAGGAAGAACCCCTTGAGGAGGCCATAGCAACCCACTCCAGTGTTTGTGCCTGGAGAATCCCATGGACAGAGGAACCTGGCAGGCTACAGTCCATGGGGTCACAAAAAGTCGGACATGACTGAATTGATTTAGCACACAAGCATCAGTGCCATTTATTGGGCATTTACTGTGATCTATATACTGTATTAAGGATTTTATACACAATCCTTAATTCCTAAAATAATGATTCAAAGTACATATTATTATTATCTTCATTTTTACAAATGAAGGCATTGATATAAAAATAGTTTAAATGTTACATCCAAGGTTGCAAATTTTTATGTAGCTGAGATGAATTTAAAGTCAAGTTTGTTTGAGCTTACAGTTTGCAGTAATATTATCTCTTTTATCTAGAGTTTATTGTACCCTCTAGTCAGCAATTGTGTCTTACCCCACTCCACATTTTTTATGCCTAGATCAGTGCCCTGCGTCGAGTGTGCCAATGATAAAATTTAACAAAAATTAATGAAGATTAGTGATAATAGTGATAGATTTTTAAAAGTGAATAAATGAATACAAGAGTTTTGGGCGTCAAAAACTGGAAGTTTTGGAAGTCTGTAGTGAAATAGTTTTAGAAAATGCTGCATTGAATAGGTTTTCTTGCCGCAGGACTTTTCAAAGGTTTTAAGAAGAAATATGTGTTGTGAATCCAGTCAAGTTGATATTTTGTAGCATGCAGCATTTATTAAAGATGTTTATGCACAGAATTCCTTTTCAGGGTAAACACTTTCTTGGACTTTGGGAAAGTTTAAATTAATTTATAAAAGGAAATGCATTTAAAAATTGTTAACAAACAACTACGTCCACAGTCAGGGGTGGCTGCCAGGAGGAGCTACCCCCAGCCTGAGGCCAGAGGTGGCAGCCCAGAGGAGCAACCCCACCTCCAAGAAGCGGTGGCTGCGTGGGTGCAGGAGGGCCTAGAGGAGCTGTTCAAGGTCAGGAGGGGCAGCGGTGAGGAGATACCCCTCGTCCAAGGTAAGAGAAACCCAAGTAAGACGGTAGGTGTTGCAAGAGGGCATCAGAGGGCAGACACACTGAAACCATAATCACAGAAAACTAGTCAATCTAATCATACTAGGACCACAGCCTTGTCAGTTAACTCAGTGAAACTAAGCCCTGCCCATGGGGCCACCCAAGACGGGTGGGTCATGGTGGAGAGTATGACAGAATGTGGTCCACTGGAGAAGAGAATGGCAAACCATTTCAGTATTCTTTCCTTGAGAACCCCATGAACAGTATGAAAAGGCAAACTGATAGGATACTGAAAGAGGAACTCCCCAGGTCAGTAGGTGCCCAATATGCTACTGGAGATCAGTGGAGAAATAACTCCAGAAAGAATGAAGGGATGGAGCCAAAGCAAAAACAATACGCAGTTGTGGATGGCTGGATGGCATCACTGACTTGATGGATGTGAGTCTGAGTGAACTCCAGGAGTTGGTGATGGACAGGGAGACCTGGTGTGCTGCGATTCATGGAGTCGCAAAGAGTCAGACACGACTGAGCGACTGAACTGAACTGAACTGAACATTTTTAAGCAGTGAAATATTAACTTTTATTCAGCAAAGAAATGAATATTTTCTTCAGCATGGCATTTTCAGAACAGCATAATTTGGAATGAAGTGATGATCCATAAAATAATTTTCTTATTAAATATGGCCTTGAAGCTTTTTGAAGAAATTCCACATTAATACCTATCAAATCAAATCAAATCAGATCAGATCAGTCACTCAGTCATGTCCGACTCTTTGCGACCCCATGAATCGCAGCACACCAGGCCTCCCTGTCCATCACCAACTCCCGGAGTTCACCCAGACTCACGTCCATAGAGTCAGTGATGCCATCCAGCCATCTCATCCTCTGTCAGCCCCTTCTCCTCTTGCCCCAAATCTCTCCCAGCATCAGAGTCTTTCCCAATGAGTCAGCTCTTTGCATGAGGTGGCCAAAGTACTGGAGTTTCAGCTTTAGCATCAGTCCTTCCAAAGAAATCCCAGGGCTGATCTCCTTCAGAATGGACTGGTTGGATCTCCTTGCAGTCCAAGGGACTCTCAAGAGTCTTCTCCAACACCACAGTTCAAAAGCATCAATTCTTCGGCACTCAGCCTTCTTCACAGTCCAACTCTCACATCCATACATGACCACAGGAAAAACCATAGCCTTGACTAGACAGACCTTTGTTGGCAAAGTAATGTCTCTGCTTTTGAATATGCTATCTAGGTTGGTCCTAACTTTCCTTCCAAGGAGTAAGTGTCTTTTAATTTCATGGCTGTAGTCACCATCTGTAGTGATTTTGGAGCCCAGAAAAATAAAGTCTGACACTGTTTCCACTGTTTCCCCATCTATTTCCCATGAAGTGATGGGACCAGATGCCATGATCTTCGTATTCTGAATGTTGAGCTTTAAGCCAACTTTTTCACTCTCCACTTTCACTTTCATAAAGAGGCTTTTGAGTTCCTCTTCACTTTCTGCCATAAGGGTGGTGTCATCTGCATATCTGAGGTTATTGATATTTCTCCCAGCCATCTTGATTCCAGCTTGTGTTTCTTCCAGTCCAGCATTTCTCATGATGTACTCTGCATATAAGTTAAATAAACAGGGTGACAATATACAGCCTTGACATACTCCTTTTCCTATTTGGAACCAGTCTGTTGTTCCATGTCCAGTTCTAACTGTTGCTTCCTGACCTGCATACAGATTTCTCAAGAGGCAGGTCAGGTGGTCTGGTATTCCCATCTCTTTCAGAATTTTCCAGTTTCTTGTGATCCACACAGTCAAAGGCTTTGGCATAGTCAATAAAGCAGAAATAGACGTTTTTCTGGAACTCTCTTGCTTTTTCTATGATCCAGTGGATATTGGTAATTTGATCTCTGGTTCCTCTATGGATTACATTATATATTCAGTTCAGTCACTCAGTCATGTCTGACTCTTTGCAAGCACATGGAGCAGCACACTAGGCCTCCCTGTCCATCGCCAACTTCTGGAGTTTACTCAAACTCAAATCCATTGACGTGGTGATGCCTTACAACCATCTTATCCTGTGTCATCCATCTACTCCTGCCTTCAATATTTCCCAGCATTAGGGTCTTTTCCAATGAGTCAGTTCTTCACCTCAGGTGGCTAAAGTACTGGAGTTTCAGCTTCAAAGTCAGTCCTTCCAAAGAACATTCAGGACTGATTTCCTCTTGGATGGACTGGTTGTATCTCCTTGCAGTCCAAAGGACTCTCAAGAGTCTTCTCCAACACCACAGGTCAAAAGAATCTATTCTTCGGCACTCAGCTTTCTTTAAAGTCCAACATCCATACATGACTACTGGAAAAATGATAGCTTTCACTAGATGGACCTTTGTTGACATAGTAATGTCTCTGCTTTTTATTATACTATCTAGCTTGGTCATAGCTTTTCTTCCAAGGAGCAAGCGTATTTTAATTTCATGGCTGCAGTCACCATCTTCAGTGACTTTGGAGCCCCCCAAAATAAAGTCTGACACTGTTTCCACTATTTCCCCATCTATTTACCATGAAGTGATGGAACCAGATGCCATGATCTTTGTTTCTGAATGTTGAGCTTTAAGCCAACTTTTTCACTCTCTTCTTTCACTTTCATCAAGAGGCTCTTTAGTTCTTCACTTTCTGCTTTAAGGGTGGTGGCATCTGCATATCTAAAGTTATAGATATTTCTCCTGGCAATCTTGATTTCAACTTGTCCTTTATCCAGCCCAGCATTTCTCATGATTTACTCTGCATATAAGTTAAATATGTGACAATATACAATGTTGATGTACTTGTTTCCTTATTTGAAACCAGTCTGTTGTTCCATGTCCAGTTCTAACTGTTGCATCCTGACCTGCATACAGATTTCTCAAGAGGCAGGACAGGTGTCTGGTATTCCCATCTCTTTCAGAATTTTCCTCAGTTTGTTGTGGTCCACTCAGTCAAAGGTTTTAGCTTAGTCAATAAATCAGAAGTAGACATTTTTCTGGAACTCTCTTGCTTTTTTGATGATCCAGTGGGTGTTGGCAATTTGGTCTTTGGTTCCTCTGCCTCTTTAAAATACAGCTTAAACATCTGGAAGTTCACAGTTCACATATTGTTGAAGCCTGGCTTGGAGAATTTTGAGCATTACTTTACTAGCATGTGTGATGAATGCAATTGTGCAGTAGTTTGAGCATTCTTTGGAATCGCCTGTCTGAGATCAGGATGAAAACTGATCTTTTCCAGTCCTGTGGCCACCGCTGAGTTTTTCAAATTTGCTGGCATATTGAGTGCAGCACTTTCACAGCATCATCTTTTAGGATTTGAGACAGCTCAACTGGAATTCCATCACCTCCACTAGCTTTGTTTGTAGTGATGCTTCCTAAGGCTTACTTGACTTCACATTCCAGTATGTCTGGCTCTAGGTGAGTGATCACACCATCGTGATTATCTGAGTCATGAAGATCTTTTCTGTATAGTTCTTCTGTGTATTCTTGCCACCTCTTCTTAATATCTTCTGCTTCTGTGAGGTCCATACCATTTCTGTCCTTTATTGTGCCCATCTTTGCATGAAATATTCCCTTGGTATCTCTAATTTTCTTGAAGTGATCTCAGAGTAATCCAAGTCTATTCCCAGACCAGTAATGCTGAAGAAG
Organism: Bos javanicus; assembly: GCF_032452875.1. NCBI lineage: Eukaryota > Metazoa > Chordata > Mammalia > Artiodactyla > Bovidae > Bos > Bos javanicus. Next base: position 55,740,535 of record NC_083868.1, on the reverse strand, counting down.
CTGAAGTTGAACGGTTCTATGAAGACCTACAAGACCTTCTAGAACTAGCACCCAAAAAAGATGTCCTTTTCATTGTAGGGGGCTGGAATGCAAAAGTGTAGAGTCAAGAAATATTTGGAGTAGCATGCAAAATTGGCCTTGGAGTACAGAATGAAGCAGGGCAAAGGCTAATAGAGTCTTGCAAGAGAATGCACTGGTCACAGCAAACACCCTCTTCCAACAACACAAAAGAAGACTCTACATATGAACATTGCCAAATGGTCAATACTGAAATCAGATTGATTATATTTGCTGCAGCCTACAATGGCAAAGTTCTATACAGTCAGAAAAAATAAGAAAGGGAGCTAACTGTGGCTCAGATCATGAACTCCTTATTGCCAAATTCAGACTCAAACTGAAGAAAGTAGGCAAAACTACTAGACCATTCAGGTATGACCTAAATCAAATCCCTTACGATTACACAGTGGAAGTGACAAATAGATTTAAGGCATTACATCTGATAGAGTGCCTGAAGAACTATGGATGGAGGTTCAGGACATTGCACAGGAGGCAGGGATCAAGACAATCCCAAGGAAAAGAAATCCAAAAAAGGAAAATGGTTGTCTAAAGAGGCCTTACAAATAGCTGTGAATAGAAGAGAAGTGAAAGGCAAAGGAGAAAAGGGAAGATATATCCATTTTAATGTAGAGTTCCAAAGAATAGCAAGGAGTGATAAGAAAGCCTTCCTCAGTGATCAGTGCAAAGAAATAGAGCAAAACAGTAGAATGGGAAAGTCTAGAAATCTCTTCAAGAAAATTAGAGATACCAAGGCAACATTTCATGCAAAGATGGACATACTTTATATTAAATATAATTTTAAAAAGATTTACCTAGAAGGTGCTGGGAGAGGGAGAGGAACACCTAAACCAATTTAATATTGCTCAGAAATGTGAGGAACAAAGTACAGAAATAGTTATCACTGCTTCTGATAAAAGGAGTCCTTAAGAAAGTGATTGATCAACCTATTCTTTACCTGTAGCATAATCCCATTTGCATATAAAAAGTTCCAGCAATATGAACCTATACCAATTACTTCCCAATTTAAATGGATTATATGTGTTAGAGTAATTAGACTTATGTTGAGGCTTCAATAGTGTAATCAATTATTTTGAGTAAGCTAAGCTGTTAACTCAGTAACAATCAATATGATCATCTTAAAAGCAAGTGATCAAGACTACCCTAGTGGCTCTATGGTAAAGGATCCACCTGCCAATGCAGGAGACATGGGTTTGATTCCTGATTCAGGAAGATCTCACATGTCACAGAACAGTTAAGCCCATGTGCCACAAATATTGAGCCTGTGTTCTAGAGCCAGGGAACTGCAACTACTGAAGCCGTCGCACCCTAGAGCCTGTGCTCAGCAGCAAGGGAAGCCACCAAAATGAGAAGCTTGTGCAACACAGCGAGAGAGTAGCCCCTGCTCTCTGCAACTAGAGAAACCTCTCACACAGCAACAAAGACCCAGCACAACCAAAAATAAATAAATAAAATAATTTAATTTTTTAAACAAGCAAGTGATCAGACTGTTTTTGTTTGATTTTACTTACAACTGAATGAAGTGATTCATTTAGTTTTGTGTGAAGATGATATCAGGCGTTGCAATGTGACAAAAATTGCTAGAACCAAGTAGGGGTGTCAGCGGGGCCAAACCTCAGTATGGTATCTAGAAAATAAACTGTGGGCTTAGTTGCTCAGTCATGTCCAACTCTGTGACCCCATGGACTGTAGCCCTGCCAGGCTCCTCTGTGCATGGGATTCTCCAGGCAAAAATACTGGAGTGAGTTACCATGCCTTCCTCCAGGTGATTTTTCCAACCCAGGGATGAACCCACATCTCTTATGTCTCCCATGTTACAGGTGGGTTCTTTACCATCTGAGACACCAGAGAAGCCCCATATAATAGTGTCTAAAAAACATGTATTAGAAGGTATGAATTCTATTTGTACATTCATTCACTTTTTCCTTTGTTTAGCCAGATATGGTCACCTTCAGTGTCTGCATAACACATTGGACCCCAAGATAACCTCCTTGACAGATGCATCTGATTTTAAATATGCACTTTCTTGGTTCAGTATAACTCAGTGATTTAGAGGGATAGAGACAGAACTAGACCCATCAATATGATACTGGGGTATGATGGTAAACTTTATGGCAAAGGTATAAGAATAAACAAAAGGTAGAGGCTCAGAAAGGATTTTCAGAGGAAGTAATGACTGAACTGTGGCTTGAAGAATGAATGGGAGTAAACAAAGCAGAAAAGGAAATCAGGAAAGTGATAAAGCAAATATTTGAGGAGAAATTCCTAGGGGGATAAAGATATACTAATAAAAAGGTATTACAGATGTGAGTACATTTGAGGAACTACAAGTAATTCATTATGGCTAAGAAGAGAGTGTAGAAATAACTCCAGAAAGAATGAAGAAACAGAACCAAAGCAAAAAAAAAAAAAAAAAAAAAAACCCAAAACACCCAGTTGTGGAAGGGACTGGTGAAAGAAGCAAAGTCCAATGCTATAAAGAGCAATATTGCATAGAAACCTGGAATTTAGGTCCATGAATCAAGGTAAATTGAAAGTGGTCAAACAAGAGATTGTAAACATTGAAATTTTAGGCATTAGTGAACTAAAATGGACTGGAATGGGTTAATTTAACTCAGATGATCACTGTATCTACTATTGTGGGCAAGAACCCCTTTGAAGAAATGGAGTAGCCATTGTAATCAACAAAAGAGTCCAAAATGCAGTACTTGGATGCAATCTCAAAAATGACAGAATGATCTCTGTTCATTTCCAAAGCAAACCATTCAATATCATGGTAATCCGAGTCTATGGCTTGACAGTAATGCTGAAGAAGCTGAAGTTGAACAGTTCTATGAAGACCTACAAAACCTTTTAGAACTAACATCCAAAAAAGATATCCTTTTATTTATAGGGGACTGGAATACAAAAGTAGGAAGTCAAGAAACACCTGGAGTAACAGGCAAATTTGGCCTTGGAGTACAGATTGAAGCAGGGCAAAGGCTATTAGAGTTTTGTAAAGAGAACACGCTGGTCTTAGCAAACAACACAAGAGAAGACTGTACACATGGACATCACCAGATGGTCAGCACCAAAATCAGACTGATTACATTATTTGCAGCCAAAGATGGAGAAGCTCTATACAGTCAGCAAAAACAAGACCAGGAGCTGACTGTGGCTCAGATCATGAACTCCTTATTGCCAAATTCAGACAAGTAGGGAAAACCACTAGACCATTCAGGTATGACCTAAATCAAATCCCTTATGATTGTACAGTGGAAGTGAGAAATAGATTTAAGGGCCTAGATCTGATAGAGTGCCTGATGAACTATGGAATGAGGTTCATGACATTGTACAGGATACAGGGATCAAGACCATCCCCATGGAAAAGAAATGCAAAAAAGCAAAATGGCTTTCTGAGAAGGCCTTACAAATAGCTGTGAAAAGAAGAGAAGCAAAAAGCAAAGAAAGGGAAAAGAGAAGAAAGCAAAAAGCAAAGAAAAGGAAAGATACACCCATTTGAATGGGGAGTTCCAAAGAATAACCAGGAGAGATAAGAAAGCCTTCTTCAGTGATCAGTGCAAAGAAATAAGGAAAACAATAGAATGGGAAAGACTAGAGATCTCTTCAGGAAAATTAGAGATACCAAGGGAACATTTCATGCAAAGATGGGCACAAAAAAGGATGGAAATTGCATGGCCCTAACAGAAGCAGAAGATATTAAGAAGAGGCAAATATGCACAGAAGAACTGTATGAAAAAGATCTTCATGACCCAGATAATCACGGTGGTGTGATCACTCATCTAGAGCCAGACATACTGGAATGTGAAGTCAACTGGGCCTTAAGAAGCATCACTATGAACAAAGCCAGTGGAGGTGATGGAATTCCAGTTGAGCTGTCTCAAATCCTAAAAGATGATGCTGTGAAAGTGCTGCACTCAATATGCCAGCAAATTTGGAAAACTCAGCAGTGGCCACAGGACTGGAAAAGGTCAGTTTTCATTCCAATCCCAAAGAAAGGCAATGCCAAAGAATGCTCAAACTGCCGCACAATTGTACTCATCTCACATGCTAGTAAAGTAATGCTCAAAATTCTCCAAGCCAGGTTTCAGCAGTACTTGAACTGTGAACTTCCAAATGTCAAGCTGGTTTTAGAAAATGCAGAGGAACCAGGACCGAATTGTCAACATCTGCTGGATCTTTGAAAAATCAAGAGTTCCAGAAAAACATCTATTTCTGCTTTATTGACTATGCCAAAGCCTTTGACTGTGTGGATCACAATAAGCTGTGGAAAACTAAGTCATGGCATCTGGTCCCATCACTTCATGGCAAAGAGACAGGGAAACAGTGGAAACAGTGGCAGACTTTATTTTTGGGGGCTCCAAGATCACTGCAGATGATGATTTCAGCCATGAAATTAAAAAATGCTTATTCCTTGGAAGGAAATTTATGACCAACCTACATAGCATATTAAAAAGCAGAGACATTACTTTGCCAACAAAGGTCCGTCTAGTCAAGGCTATCGTTTTTTTGCAGTAGTCATGTATGGATGTGAGAGTAGGACTATAAAGAAAGCTGAGCACTGAAGAATTGGTGCTTTTGAACTGTTTTGTTGGAGAAGACTCTTCAGAGTCCCTTGGACTGCAAGGAGATCCAACCAGTCCATTCTAAAGGAGATCAGTCCTGAATATTCATTGGAAGGACTGATGTTGAAACTGAAACTCCAATAGTTTGGCCACCTGATGCATTGGAAAAGACCCTGATGCTGGGAGGGATTGGAGGCAGGAGGAGAAGGGGACGACAGAGGATGAGACGGTTGAAAGGCATCATCAACTCAAAGGACATGAGTTTGGGTAAACCCCGGGAGTTGGTGATGGACAGCCTGATGTGCTGTACAGTCCATGAGGTTGCAAAGATTCGGACACGACTGAACAACTGAGTTGAACTGAACTGAACTGAACTAACCTCCCTTGAGGAAGAGCAAATTCTACTTGTAGCCCTCCTTTGGAATCGAATGGCAACTCTTTCTCAGTGTCTTGTCTACCAACCTGCTCTGCAAATTTTGGACTTGCCAGGCCTCCATGGATACATGAGCCAATTCTTTAAAATATCTCTCTTTTTTTCCATACATCTAATGGTCGTCTTTTTCTGGAGCATCCTGACTAATACAGATACATATAGGAGAGAAGCAAGATTTGAAAGGCTTTGGAGAATGCTTGAAAATTTTTTGTTCTTTTCTTTTTCTTTTTACTTTTTATTGACATATAGCACACATAAAGTGAACATATCATAAATGTTAATACTCTTTATAAACATTCATATGAACACACTCATGTAACCAGCACTTGGAAAGAAAAATGGAATGTTATCAGCTATCTCCTCTTCAAGTTGCTATCCCCAAATCCATTAGCAAAATTGGTCCTGACTCCTAGAAGCACTGTTTAGTTTTGAATGTTTTTGATTTTTAAAAATATTTGTACATGCAAACATTTTACTTGTATGTAGTTTAGTGTTTTTTTAAAATTCTCATTGCTATATAATATTTCTTTCTGTAAATATACCACAATATTTTTATCCATTCTAAAGGTAGGCAGTTAGGAGTTGTTTCTAATTTCTATTTTTTATATAAAATTGTTGTGAACATTTTAGTATATTTCATTTGGTGAATAAGCATGCATTTCTGTTGGGTATTTCCATAGTGGTAAAGTTGTTTGATTATGCTGTATGGTTGATTGCAGAATCATGGAAAAGTAACAAATCAAATCAGACTTTTAGACAGATTTCTCATCACAATGAAAATAATGGATTGAAGAATAATGAAAATAATCCAGATGAGAACTGATATAGATTTGAATGAATGTAAGAGAGATATAAATTAAGACAGGACTATGACAGCTATTTTTTAGTAGACTGGGAAATAGTTAGACTTGATGGTCCAATTAGACATGGATGTGAGGTCAGGTTGACTTTCAAGTATCTAACTGGGTGAGTAATGGTGCTATTCATGGAATGGGGGCTGTGGGAACCTCATTAATGAGAATGTACTTCCTTCATTCATTTTGGAAATGAGGAAATAGACTGACACAGAAAACAGCCAATTAATGGCTTATTTTCTCCAAAATGTTTTACCCGTTCTTTAGCCAAAATAGCTCATCACTTATTTTGTCAACTGCTATGCATTTTAATAGTTATATGCATTGAAACTAAGAATTAAAACAGACAGATCTGAGTTTGAATTTACATCTGTCATTTAGGAATTATATGAACTTGGGATAGCTATTTAACATTTAAGATGCAGTTTCTTTGCCTGTAGCATAATGTAATAATATACATCTTGCATGATTCAATGAGAAGAAGTAACAGTTCAGTTGCTCAGTCGTGTCTGACTTTGCGATCCCATGGATGCAGCATGCCAGGCCTCCCTGTCCATCAGCAATTCCCAGATTTTACCCTGACTCATGTCCATTGAGTTGTTGATGCCATCCAACCATCTCATCCTCTGTCATCCCCCTCTCCTCCTGCCCTCAATCTTATCCAGCATCGGGGTCTTTTCAAAGGAGTCAGCTCTTCACATCAAGTGGCCGAAGTACTGGAGTTTTAGCTTCAACATCAGTCCTTCCAGTGAACACCCAGGAGTGATCTTCTTTAGGATGGACTGGTTGGATCTCCTTGCAGTCCAAGGTACTCTCAAGAGTCTTCTACAACACCACAGTTCAAAAGCATCAATTCTTTGGCATTCAGCTTTCTTACATTCCATCTCTCATTCCATACATGACTACTGGAAACACCATAACCTTCACTAGATGGGCATTTGTTGGCAAAGTAATGTCTCTTCTTTTTAATACGCTGTCTAGGTTAGTCATAACTTTCCTCCCAAGGAGTCAGTCAGTTCAGTCGCTCAGTGGTGTCCGACTCTTTGTAAGCGTCTTTTAATTTCATGGCTGCAGTCACCATTTGCAGTGATTTTGGAGCCCCAAAACATAAAGTCAGCTACTGTTTCCACTGTTACCCCATCTATTTGCTATGAAGTGATGGGACTGGATGCCATGATATTAATTTTCTGAATGTTAAGCTGTAAGCCAACTTTCACTCTCCTCTTTCACCTTCATCAAGAGATTTTTAATTCTTTTTCATTTTCTGCCATAAAGGTGGTGTCAGCTGCATATCTGAGGTTATTGATATGTCTCCTGGCAGTCTTGATTCCAGATTGTGCTTCATCCAGCCCAGCGTTTCTCATGATGTACTCTGCATATAAGTCAAATAAGCAGGGTGACAATATACAGCCTTGACGTACTCCTTTTCCTATTTGGAACCAGTCTGTTGTTCCATGTCCAGTTGCTTCCTGACCTCCATACAGATTTCTCAAGAGGCAGGTCAGGTGGTCTGGTATTTCCATCTCTTTCAGAATTTTCCACAGTTTATTGTGATCCACACAGTCAAAAGCTTTGGCATAGTCCATAAAGCAGAAATAAATGTTTTTCTGGAACTGTCTTTATTTTTCAAAGATCCAACGGATGTTGCAATTTGATCTGTGGTTCCTCTGCCTTTTCTAAATCCAGCTTGAACAGCTGGAAGTTCATGGTTCACATATTGCTGAAGCCTGGCTTGGAGAATTTTGAGCATTACTTTGTTACATGTGAGATGAGTGCAATTGTGTGGTAATTTGAGCATTCTTTGGCATTGCCTTTCTTTGGGATTGGAATGAAAACTGACCTTTTCCAGTCCTGTGGCCACTGCTGAGTTTTCCAAATGTACTGGCATACTGAGTGCAGCACTTTCAAAGCATCATCTTTTAGGATTTGAAATAGCTCAACTGGAATCCCATCACCTCCACTAGCTTTGTTCATGGTGATGGTTCCTAAGGCCCACTTGACTTCACATTCCAGGATGCCTGGCTCTAGGTGAGTGATCACACCATCGTGATTATCTGGGTTGTGAAGATCTTTTTTGTACAGTTTTTTGTGTATTCTTGCCACTTTTTCTTAATATCTTCTGCTTGTGTTAGATCCTTACCATTTCTGTCCTTTACTGTGCCCATCTTTGCATGAAATGTTCCCTTGGCATCTCTAATTTTCTTGAAGAGATCTCTAGTCTTTCCCATTCTATTATTTTCCTCTATTTCCTTGCACTGATAACTGCGGTGCCTTTCTTATCTCTTCTTGCTATTCTTTGGAACTCTGCATTCAAATGGGTATGCCTTTGCTTTTTTCCTTTGGTTTTCACTTCTCTTCTTTTCACAGCTATTTGTAAGCCCTCCTCAGAAAGCCATTTTGCTTGTTTGCATTTCTTTTCCGTGGGGATGGTCTTGTTCCCTGTCTCCTGTACAATGTCATGAACCTCCATCCATAGTTCATCAGGCACTCTGTCTATCAGATCTAGTCCCTTAAATCTATTTCTCACTTCCACTGTATAGTCATAAGGGATTTGATTTAAGTCATACCTGATCGGTGTAGTGGTTTTCCCTACTTTCTTCAATTTAAGTCTGAATTTGGCAAGTATATAAAACATCTATTATATGTATTAGTGCCTGACAGTTTTTTAAAATATGATATCTCTATTACTACTTTTATTTACTTATTACATCTTAATGTTTTCTTTTCTGTCTTTTGTAGTGCTGTAGTTCGTCACTCATTCATGTCTGACTCCATGAACTTTAGCCTGCCAGGCTTCTCTGTTCATGGGGATTCTTCAAGCAAGAATACTGGAGTGGGTTGCTATGCCCTTCTCCAGGTGATCTTCTCAACCCAGGGATCAAACCCAGGTCTCCCGTGTTGCAGGTGGATTCTTTACCATTTGAATCCCATGGAAGTCCAATAATACTGGAGTGGGTAGCATATCCCTTTTCCAGGGGAACTTCCTGACCCCAGAATTGAACTAGGGTTGCCTGCATTACAGGTGGATTCTTTAACAGCTGAGCTATCTGGGAAGCTTTTACAATCACACATACACAGGAGAGACCATTTTTTCCACTACTCTCAATAAGTTAGTCTAAAATCTAAGCATTCACATGTTAAGTAAAAATTGACATTGTACTTAGCAGCCTTTAACCTGACCAATCATACCCTTGCCAAAAGTATTTCCTGACTTAAGGATGCATGCACTGGTTTTGGTATAATTCTGTTCTTAGCCACTCATAGGCTATTCATTTTTAATGTTTTCATATGCCACTTTCATACTTATCTCCATTTATGAGTATTTAGCTATCTCTGGAGAATGAAAAAGTTAGCTTAAAGCTCAACATTCAGAAAACGAAGATCATGGCATCTGGTCCCATCACTTCATGGGAAATAGATGGGGAAACAGTGGAAACAGTGTCAGACTTTATTTTGAGGGGCTCCAAAATCAATGCAGATGGTGACTGCAGCCATGAAATTAAAAGACGCTTACTCCTTGGAAGACAAGTTATGACCAACCTGGATAGCATATTCAAAGGCAGAGACAATTCTTTGCCAACAAAGGTCCATCTAGTCAAGGCTATGGTTTTTCCAGTGGTCATGTATGGATGTGAGAGTTGGACTCTGAAGAAGGCTGAGCACCGAAGAATTGATACTTTTGAACTGTGGTGTTGGAGAAGACTCTTGAGAGTCCCTTGGACTGCAAGGAGATCCAACCAGTCCATTCTGAAGGAGATCAGCCCTGGGATTTCTTTGAAAGGACTGATGCTAAAGCTGAAACTCCAGTACTTTGGCCACCTCATGCGAAGAGTTGACTCATTGGAAAAGACTCTGATGCTGGGAGGGATTGAGGGCAGGACGAGAAGGGGATGACAGAGGATGAGATGGCTGGATGGCATCACTGACTCAATGGACATGAGTCTGAGTGAACTCCGGGAGTTAGTGATGGACAGGGAGCCCTGGCGTGCTGCAATTCATTGGGTGACAAAGAGCCGGACATGACTGAGTGACTGAACTGAATTGAACTATCATCTACTTTTATTACACGATTTTTTCAGACCATATACATAAGGTTGTGAATAATTAATGCCTTGTCTTACATATTAATAATGGTAAATTTTTATCCCCACTTATCATTTATCAATATGCTTCCATATTGTAATAAAAGTCAACTTTTCATTTAGCTGAGCTTATGTTCATAAGCATGACTTAGCAACATCAACAATGTTCGTAATAGGTACATTCATATTATAAATAAAGTTTAACAATTTTTCTTACTTGTGTTTAAAGTAGATTAACAAGCTTTTCTGCTTTTGGATTAAAAAATGAAATTAATGAAGCTCGCTGATGTGAATTTTGTAAAAAAAGTATTTCAATAAAAGGTGAAATGTAGAATTATCCCAGGTCTTGGGAAGATTGTTGTAGCACTAATGAATGAGTAGGCTACAGAGTTGCTATGTATGTAGAAACGACAGATTTTCTAGGTCATAGAGTTGGAGCTGGAATGAGTCAACAGGTGTCAGCTGAGTGGCCACAAGTGTTGAACCAGGGATAGATTAGGTGAATACTGAATGAGAATGAAATAGCCACTAACTCATGGATTCTTGCTACCTCCCCCACACAGTAGGAAAGGTTGGCTTGGTTACTGCTGAAACCCTGCCTTAGGATATTTATTTAGGAAGTCTGGTGGTTTTCTGAAAGGCTTACCAAGTTTCTTATAAGTGCGCTAAAGTTCACTGAATCTGTTCATCCTAGTCTAACTTTTTGCACACAGTCCCTTGGTCAACCTCTCAGTGGCCTAGGAATACACCAGCTGCTGCTGCTCAGACTCTTAACAATCTATCTCCATGAAAAGTCTAGCCAGAGAGATTAATAAAAAGGAAATATTTATTCAGTTTCTTTCAAGTCTGCTGCCTAATTTCTTGCCGACTGAATGGTTTTTGGTGTTTGGCATGTGGACTAATGTAAATGGACAAATCAGGAGTCTCAATCCAGTCATGTATTCATAAACCCTGAGAGTGGACTTTCTTGACCCTAGTTGCAGAACATCTCCTGGGGAGCTTTTAAATATTATTACTGGCATGGCCCCACCACAGCCAATTAAGTCACAAGTTCCGAGAATGTATTCTGGGTACTGATTGTTTTAGTTTCCAAGAAGATTCTAATTTGCAGCCAGAGTTGAGAACAATGGTTGTGGTTTTCTAAAGTGATTTAGAGATCATGCAAAGCACCTCAGAGACTGTCTAATCCAGTATATGAAACAGATCAAGGTAGGTCTGGTTAACAGTGAGAGGAAAACTTCAGACTTCTGTTTGCTTCTCCTCCATGTTCCAAAATCACTGCAGATGGTGACTGCAGCCGTGAAATTATGACACTTGTCCTTGGAAGAAAAGTTATGACCAACCTAGACAGCATATTAAAAAGCAGAGACATTACATTGCCAACAAAGGTCCATCTATTCAAAGCTATGGTTTTTCCAGTAGTCATGTATGGATGTGAGAGTTGGACTATAAAGAAAGTCCACTGAAGAATTGATGCTTTTGAACTGTGGTGTTGGAGAAGGTTCTTGAGAGTCCCTTGGACTGCAAGGAGGTCCAACCAGTCCATCCTAAAGGAAATCAGTCCTGAATATTCATTGGAAGGACTAATGCTGAAGCTGAAACTCAAATACTTTAGCCACCTGATGCAAAGAACTGACTCATTTGAAAAGACCCTGATGCTGGGAAAGATTGAAGGCAGGAGGAGAAAGGGACGACAGAGGATAACATGGTTGGATGACATCACTGACTCAATGGACATGAATTTGAGTAAACTCTGGGAGTTGGTGATGGTCAGGGAGATCTGGCGTGCTGCAGTCCATGGCGTCACAAAGAGTTGGACACGACTGAGTGACTGAACTGAACTGATGTGTCAAGGAGAAAATTATTCAGTTATTCAGTGACAGACTTTATTTTCTGGGGCTCCAAAATCACTGCAAATGGTGATGGCAGCCATGAAATTAAAAGACGCTTGCTCCTTGGAAGAAAAGCTATGACCAACCTAGCTGCTGCTGCTAAGTCGCTTCAGTCGTGTCTGACTTTGTGTGACCCCATAGACAGCAGCCCACCAGGCTCCCCGGTCCCTGGGATTCTCCAGGCAAGAACACTGGAGTGGGTTGCCATTTCCTTCTCCAATGTATGAAAGTGAAAAGTGAAAGTGAAGTCTCTCAGTCCTGTCCAACCCTCAGCGACCCCATGGACTGCAGCCTTCCAGGCTCCTCCATCCATGGGATTTTCCAGGCAAGAGTACTGGAGTGGGGTGCCATTGCCTTCTTTGGACCAACCTAGACAGCATATTAAAAAGCAGAGACAGTACTTTGCTGACAAAGGTCTGTCTAATCAAGACTATGGTGTTTCCAATAGTCATGCATGGATGTGAGAGTTGGACCATAAAGAAGGCTGAGCATCAAAGAATTGATGCTTTTGAAGAAAACTCTTGAGAGTCCCTTGGACTGCAAAGAAATCAAACCAGCCAATTCTAAAGGAAATCAATTCTGAATATTCATTGGAAGGATTGATGCTGAAGCTGAAGCTCCAATACTTTGGCCACCTGATGCGAAGAACTGACTCATTAGAAAAGACCCTGATGCTGGGAAAGATTGAAGGTGGGAAGAGAAGAGGCCGAGATGGTTGGATAGCTTCACTGACTCAATGGACATGAGTTTGAGCAAGCTCTGGGAGGTGGTGATGGACAAGGAAGCCTGGTGTGCTGCAGTCTATGAGGTTGAAAAATGTCAGACAGGACTGAGTGACTGAATGAAAACAAACTATAGTGTTCCATTTTATTATTACCAAATTAAGAATATAAAAATCACAGAATTTAGTGGCTTGCACAAAGTAACACAGACTTTGAAAGACTAGTCATGCTTTCTGACTTGAGTTTCAGTGCCTGTTCTACTTTTCTATATTGCTTTAGCCATATTAACATGAACCATGATGCTTCTCCTTTAAAATACCTTTTAGCATGATAACTATGAGTCATTTTTCACAATACACTCAAGTAGTTTGTAAACCAGCAGTAACTTTGTGTCCCTCTTTCATCATATTTGCAAAAACACAATGTTGGACATTTTCATTCTGTCTTTATTTCAAGATCTAAGACTCTAGATCTAAATTAATTTGAAAGACGTACTATAGACTCATCCAGTGGAGACTCCTACCATCTTGTTTTTCTGGGATTAGTGTTTGCTTAAAAGGTCATTTGTACCTATTAATGTTTTTTTCCCACCTTGCAGCTGACATGGTGGAAGAAACCAATGACTCTGGTCATTGCAGATGGAAGGATGAGTTCTGACCTGAAGAAAAGCAAATAAGATGATGGAGCCAAATGTGAATTAAGGCACCTGACAGTGGTTCTGTGATGAGAAAACAGACTGCTTTTTAACGAAGCCTTTTGTCACATTTTACGTTATGATTTTGTCCTTCTATTGTAATGAGAGGTTGTTGCTACACTTTATTAGAGATGAATACTGAAGAAGTGACTAAATAAGAGGGCAAGAAATCAGGATAATTGGTGTTGTCTCAGCAGAAAAAGAAGGCAGAAAATAGTATTTTTTTCCCAGACTCTGTTACTGCATTTGCCTCACCTACACATTCTGAAATAACCTTGGAATATTTCCTTTATTCCATGATATTCTTGCCACTGTCCAATTGTGTGAAACTGTGACTGGCAGAGGGCAGATAGAACTCTGAAATCCTGAGGGTAGTAAATGTATTTATTTGTATATGATGTATATTCTCTGAGTATGCTGTGGCACTTATTACTCCATTTCTGAAGATCTTTCAGACTCTCCATTTCTTTTCAAAAATATAACTACAACTGAATCCCTTCTGAGTAGAAAAGATTGTTCACCTTTTACATCTTGGGAAGAGTTTATATATTAGGACTGCTTGCAGAAAAAAAAAATTCTAGAAATATTTGAGAATTGGAGATTAAGAGTTTAAACCTTAGACACATTATCTAGGTGTGTATCATAATCTTAGATACATTATCTAGGGGGCTCTGTAATTGATTCCCTCTCAAATATTGTGTATGTTTTTATCTTTGAGATAACATATATATTTTGCATAAACCTGGGGGAAACATTTGCTAATAGACACCAAAATACAAAAATATTCCTAATAGTGATGTTTATAATAGCAAGATTAGATTGAGAACAATCTAAAAGTTTTTTGAAAGGAGAATGACTAAACTGAGATTAATGAATACATTAGAATAATATATAACATTAGCAGTGAAAATTATAGCTATTTATCATGGACTAAAGTTCCACCAAATCAAGTGCACAAACTCATGTGACACTAGTGGAAGTATCAATTCAAATGACTGCTTTGGAAAATAATTTATTATTATATTATTGGAAATATAGTGAACATTGTGGAATGTTTACTATGTTCCATTTATTTTCCTAAGTTTACCAATATTATTTCATTTTATCCGTATAATTGTGAGGTACATACTGTAATTTTAATCACTTTATATATAAAGGAATTGATATAGAGAGTTTGGGTAACTTGGTCAGCATCAAAAAGCCCATTACTGGTACCAGCAGCCTTGAATCTAGGCAGTCTGGCTTCAGAGTTCATCCTCTTAACCATTACATTACACTGTTCCTTTCAACTAGTAAAATCAGTAACTTCATTTATTAACATAAATCATAACAGAAATTTTTCCAATGTACAAAGATACAAATATGCTCATAGCAATTATGTTGATAATAAAAAGAAAAACCTAAAAACCCATTGAGAAGAGAATAGATAAATAATTGAGATGTACAGAATAATGTTACACCGTGCCACCAACTGTACGATGCAAACAAATATCAAAAAATGTTGGCTGATAAAAGCAAGGGCAGAGAACATATACTATAAAGAAAAGTATATGTTCAAATACTTGAAAACCTAATCAGTATATATTAACGTGTATATTAAGACTATTAAGTTTGTACATCACACTACCACAAAAACAAGGCTGATAACTATTTGAAAAAAAAGTTCCACTTCACTTGAATTTTTAAGAAACACAGAGTGATGTGGTTTTTTTTTTATTTGTTTATTGAGTTGGCAAAAAATGTGCATGTTTCAATGTATAACTTTTAATGAGAAAATTTGAAAATATATATCAAAGCCTTTTCCATAAAATTTTAAAAATAATTTTTGGTTAAACATCCATGTGAGAAAATAACCAGAAATGTGCACAAAGATACTTTTGAAACATAGCTTTGCTTATGAAAATTAAAAATTGGAAATAATACATATTAGTTTACTAGGGCTACCATCGGAGAAGGCAATGGCACCCCACTCCAGTACTCTTGCCTGGAAAATCCCATAGATGGAGGAGCCTAGAAGGCTGCAGTCCATGGGGTCACTGAGGGTCGGATACGACTGAGCATCTTCACTTTCACTTTTCACTTTCATACATTGGAGAAGGAAATGGCAACCCACTCCAGTGTTCTTGCCTGGAGAATCCCAGGGACGGGGGAGCCTGGTGGGCTGTCGTCTGTGAGGTCACACAGAGTTGGACACGACTGAAGTGACTTAGCAGCAGCAGCAGCAGGGCTACCATAAGAAAATAATACAGACTGAGTGATTTAAGAAACAGAAATACATATTCTCACAGTTCTGGAAGCTAGATGTCCAAGATCAAGGTGTCAGCAGTTTGTTTCTTCTGAAGGCCTATTTCTCACTGATGTGCAGATTTGCAGATCCTGTCTTCTGCCTGTGTCCTCACGTGGTGATCCCACTGTCTCTTCTTGTCTGTATTCTATTCTTTATCTTTTATAAGATTACCAAGTTGTGTTAAATTGGGGTTCATGCTAAGAATCCCATTTTAACTTAGCTATCTTTTTAAAGACCCAATCTCCAAATACAGTCACATTCTGAGGTACTGGTGGTTGGGGATTCAAGATATGTATTTGGAAGGGAAACACTGCAGTCCATAAATTCAAGTAAATATTTACTAATCCAAAATGAAGTAATATAAAATAATTTAATACAATATAGCTAACAAAAAAATAAAAGCTATTTGAAGTCTTCTCAGTGGCATGGAACAAGTCTCATGATGTATCAGTTGAAAAATATAAGCTTATAAATATGAACATATACTCTAAATTTGTTCACAAAAAACCATGGCAACAAAAAGATTAATAGTAATTATAGTGGTAGCATCTTGATTATTTTTTCTTTTGCATATTCAAGGGTAACTACATTGAATATTATTATTTTATAATCAAAAGAGTTTTTAATTTACTACATGGAGAAGATTACACTTCAAGAGCAAGCCATTAATACATTAAGAGCAACATTCCCTGGTTAAATTTATTATTTTATTTATTCAACCAATATTTACTGATTGTCAATTCTTTGCCTAGAAATCAGGGTGAAAATGGAGAATTTGGAGGATACATAATTATTTCTTTTTATGTAAAATATTTATGCATATATATACCTGTGACCTAGGTTTGTAAATTTTTGACTCAGAATAAAATTTGTGACTTCAGAATTTTTAAGGCAAAGTTACCAAATTCTGTTATGTATCTAATAAAATACAGGAGATAGTTATATAAGAGGACAAACAAAGAAGAAGAGGCTCGTGACAAATTTCTTGAAAAATTTGAAAGGGAACCATGTAGAAGAACGTGTAATTCTAGGTACATTTTAGGGAATGGAGCTAGTACAAATGGGTAGAAGTTTGATTATATATATGGGAAAAAATTCCTTAAAAAGTAGTATTTAAAAAGCATCACAGATACTCTTGGGAGGTACTGAGTTTTCTGTAATGATAGTGTTAAAGCTTTATTTACATTGGCAATCCCTAATACAATTTTTTGTGGTGGTGGAAAAGCTCTGTACCTCTGCTGTTCAATGGAGAATCCACTGGCTCCATGTGCCAGCTTATGAGCATGTGAAATGTGACCAACAACTGAAAAATTGGATGTTTACTTTAAATTTTTTAATTAATTTAAATTCATGCATCTACATGTGGCTAGTGACTCACCAGACAGTACAGGTCTAGCAAACCTTTTGGCAGGAAACAACCAATTTGAATGTTTAATGAATAACACAGTTAAAGTATATGACTGTTCAAGGATTCTCCTAGCCTCATATCATATGATTCTTTGAATTTGAAGTTATGGGACAATTCTTTCTTCTGTGTCCCTTAGAGAAAGAAACATATCCTAGTTGGAGATGGCCAGTGAACATGTTTAGATTGTCCAAAGTGCTAGGAAAACATGTTTTCCAAAATTGAAGGAGTAGTAGAGATCAGAGTATTCACTGTAATATGAATAAATGTAGCTACTAAATGTTCAAGATGCTACAATTCAGCTAAAAGTGACAAGGGACAACCATATGTGAAATGCAATATCTGTATAGGTACTATTACAGATCATTTATACAAATCTCAGATGTATAAATTAGAAAACTGAGACCCAAACAGGACACTTGTCCACTAGACTCTCATATAAATTTTAGGCAGCCCTTAAGAGCAGCTTCTTAAACAATACTAATTAAAAAGTGGTGACTGTCAGAGTAGACACTGCAACTCTGGTCAGCTGAGTGAATTCAGTCCACATTCCACTCTACCACACTTTCTGAAAATGCATATAAACCAAGAAGACCCTGAAAACATATCCACAGTAATAACACCACTGACACATTTAAATGCCAAAGACCTAAACTCTTTACATGCATGTTCTAGCTGCTGCTGCTGCTAAGTCGCATCAGTTCTGTCCGACTCAGTGTGACTCCATAGATGGCAGCCCACCCGGCTCCGCCATCCCTGGGATTCTCCAGGCAAGAACACTGAAGTGGGTTGCCATTTCTTTCTCCAATGCCTGAAAGTGAAAAGTGAAAGTGAAGTTGCTCAGTCCTGTCTGACTCTTCGCAACCCCATGGACTGCAGCCTACCAGGATCCTCCATCCATGGAATTTTCCAGGCAAGAGTACTGGAATGGGTTGCCATTGCCTTCTCCAGTATGTTCTTGAAACATGGCTTAAAATTTCAAGCTAGTTTAAAGAAAATGTACCAGAATATGTTTCTTGTGACAGGATGAGTAACCTTTGAAGGTTTATTTCTACAGACTATTCAAGTAACTAAGTAAGCAGTGACCTATGTCTTTGACAGATATGTTATCTATAATAAGCAGGGCTTTGAAGTGAGAACAGCAACTTGAAAACTAGTTGCCTGGATTATAACAAGCATTAATGTCAGGAAAGTCCACTGAGAAGTGACCTCCAACAACAAGCTTTTGTCATTTAGACTTAGTCCACATTCTTTGTCAAACGCAGTGCAGTGTGAGTAACACTATTGACCTTTTGCTTTTCATTAAAAGGTCATTAGGAAAAGTTAAGCCTCCTATGTGTCCAATCACTTTTGAAGGTTGCCTTTCTCAGCATTCCATTTAAGAGGTTATCAAAGGATGGGGAGAAGAAATCAGATAAAGGCACTGCAAACTTTAAATCTGTAAACTACATCAAACAGTTCAAATTGTCACCTGCCATTTAGCTGTATAATTAGAAATGTATTCCTTTCAACTTAATTCAAATATCATATCTCATTGTGATAGCAATGGTGTGTTACCTTCACCAGTGCCTTACTGTGTTTATTTCTATACTTCAGTGTTAGAATCTCCTGTTTTTTTCTAAGCTTCTTTTTCCAATGGCTCTTCCATATCAAAGACATCTCAGAAAACCTCTCAAACTGAATTGCTATGGCTTGAAAAGAAGTGATAAGTAAAAGTATTGGGTGTTATAAAGTGGTTACACTAGTAGATGTAGGGTGAGAAAAGCTCATTTTCATTTGAGGATATGTTTTGGAATACTGGTAAGAATCATAGAAGTATAGATATTATATGAATAAAATATTGTTTGATTGCTATTCAGAGATGGGAACAGATAGTGAAATGTTAAGTATTTAGTGGATAAATAAAAACCTATGATATAATCATGCCAAGGTCAACCTTAGGAAAAGTATTTTGCCCTCATTTTTCTAGGTGAAAACTGTATAATCTGCTTCAACTTATTTCACAAAGACAATGCAACAATACATACATCTATAAATGTCTCAATGCCCCTCTGAGAAAAAAGTGTATACATTTTTGCCATTGTTATTATAATCATAATTATACTTAATGAAGGAAAAATTATGTTGCTATTATTTCTATAAATGGATTTTTGGAATAAGAAGATAATTGATTGGACAATAGCATGAAGAACAGTATCCAATTGTACAGGTGTGACATTCTAAAACTCCAAATTCCTAGGTTTGGGAGCACACAGCTTCAAAAACCAAAGACTGTGGGATGGCTTTTTATGGAAACATGTAATTTTCCTGAAAGCTGCTATGTTACGAATTATATAGAGTAATAAGTATAGGTCTGTGATAATATGTTGTCCTATTTTGGGCTTTAATTTGTATAGCAGTGAGGGTAATTCCATAAAGTTTCCTCTCTGTGTGAATATACGTACTACATTCAAATTAATCATTGTCAAGCTATTCCTTTTTGTATTTATTTTAAAATATTTCTATTTACTGAAGTAATATGCCTAAATGGAAAATATAAATTTGAAGATAAAATTTATTCAGTTGATATTTTTTAAATTTTCTGGATGCCAAGATAGATTATCACAGAAATCCATTATTTTCTTTTAACTCATTAAATGTATGCTACTGCAGGCAGTTGGTTTGTTGTTTCTTGGCTCTTCCAATATGACAGTGAATGTTATGTATACTCTGAGTATATTCATAATTTGGACCCTGCTTTTTGATAAGATATGTTTCCAGCTGGCTCTTTGAGAAAGTTCTGCATGTATTATCTTGATGTTAAGCAAAAAGTACTGGCTTATCATTAGAGCCCCGTGGATTTTAATGAATTTTGCCATCAGACAGATATTTGAATATTGTTAAGAAGACCTATGTATCATTATTGTATTTTGCTTCAAACTTGAATTAAAGGTGGCTTGCAAAAAAACATCCTGGCAACACAAGAGTGTTTACTTTATGTGTAAACTCTTGCAGCACATCAAACTTAAAAAACAAACAAACAAACCCACAAATCTCATGTATGTTAGTAATAGCTAATTAGGACAAACATCAAGTGTGGATCTCTTTAATTTGGCAGTCCCACTATAAATGGAGTTGTTATCTACACTAAAGTGGTCTATTTATCCTGAGATGAGAGAAAGATGGCCATCAGCAGGAGAGAGGGTGGTTTCTGAGTCACAGGCTCTCCTTGGAAAGACCTGGGGGATTCTGTTAAAAATAATTTGTTATTCAGGCACTTTAGACAATACTCTCACTCAGTCTCGGAGATTTAAAAGTGTCTGGAGCTGCTGGCAGGGAGATGAGAGAGAATTTAAAACATGGTATAATAATAAAAAATAGTTCAACATCCAATCTACTGTGCCTTTTCTCTGTTTCTTTTTCTGGTGGTCTTATAATGGTCACTAAATAAAGGCATGAGAAGATGCTCAATTACCGGAATGCTTCTAACGGAGAAAAGGCTTACTCAAGCATCTTCTTAGTTGAATATGGTAATGAAGAACTCAAAGTGGCCATGATGCTGTCTCTCATTTAATTTATACTAGAACAACTTGGTATGCTTGAGATCTCTCAGACTGTCAAGAGCAGCAAATTTGAGAAAGGAGGAAATAGTCCAGATCCCATGGTGAAAGTGCATAGTAGAAACTTAGTAGAGGAGTTCTGCTACTGACACTCAAAGAATCAAGGATATCTTTTCTTCACATAAGATGATTTTTATTACTACTAAAATGAAAGCAACAACTACTGCTGCTACTAGAACAACAGCTGCTGTGCTATGTGTCAAATTGATAGGTCCAAGGGATGCCCATATAAATAGCTAAACATTATTTCTGGGTGTGTCTGTGAGGGTGTTTCTGGAAGAGATTAGAGTTGAATTGATGAGCTGAGTAAAGTAGATGGCCCTCCCCAAAGCTGGTGTTGTTTTCAGTCGCTAAGTTGTGTCTGTCTCTAAGACCCCATGGACTGCAATACACCAGGCTTTCCTGTCTTGCACTATCTCCCAGAATTTGCTGAAACTCATGTCCATTGAGTCGGTGATGCCATCTTATCCTCTGTTGTCTCCTTCTCCTCCTGCCCTTAATCTTTCCCAACATCAGGGTCTTTTCCAATGAGTGGGCTCTTTGCATCAGGTGGCCAAAGTAGTGGAGCTTTATCAGTCCTTCCAATGAATACTTAGGGTTGATTTCCTTTACGATTGACTGGTTTGATCTCCTTGCAGTCCAAGGGACTCTCAAGAGTCTTCTCCAGCACCACTGTTTGAAAGCATCAGTTACTTGGCACTGTCTTCTTTATGGTCCAACTCTCACATCCATACGTGACTACTGGAAAAACCATAGCTTTGACTCTACAGACCTTTGTCAGCAAAGTGATGTCTTTGCTTTGTATACACTGTCTAGGTTTTTCATCGCTTTTCTTCCAAGAAGCAAGCATCTTTTAATTTCATGGCTACAGTCACCTTCCACTGTGATCTTGTAATCCAAGAAAATAAAATCTGTTACTACTTCCATTTTTTCACCTTCTATTTGCCATGAAGTGATGGGATTGGATACCATGATCTTTGGTTTTTGAATGTTAAGTTTTAAGCCAGCTGTTTCTCTCTCCTCTTTCACCTTCATCAAGAGGCTCTTTAGTTACTCTTCACCTACTGCCATAGCTGAGGTTGCTGTTATTTCTCCTGGCAATCTTGATTCCACTTTGGGATTCATTCAGCCTGGCATTTCCCATGATGTACTCTGAGTATAAGTTAAATAAGCAAGGTGACAATATACAGCCTTGACATACACTTTTTCCCAATTTTGAACCAGTCCTGTGTTCCAGGTCCAGTTCTAACTTGCTTCTTGACCTGCATACAGGTTTCTCAGGAGATAGGTAGGTTGTCTGATATTCCCATCTCTTTAATAACTTTCCACAATTTTCTGTGATCTTCACAGTCAAAGGCTTTAGCATAGTCAATGAATCAGATATTTTTCTGAAATTTCCTTGCTTTTTCTATGATGCAACAGATGTTTGAATTTGATATTTGATTCTTCTGCTTTTCCTAAATCCAGCTTGTACATCTAGGTGTTCTCAGTTCACTTACTATTGAAGCCTGTCTTGAAAGATTTTGAGCATTACCTTGCTAGCTTGTGAAATGAATGCAACTGTATGGTAGTTTGAACATTCTTTGGCATTGCCTTTCTTTGGAACCGGAATGAAAACTGACCCTTTCCAGTCCTGTTGCCATTGATGAGTTTTCCAAATTTGCTGACATATTGAGTACAGCACTTTAACTGTATAATCTTTTAGGATTTCAAAAAGCTCAGCTGGAATTTTATCACCCTCACTATCTTTGTTCATAGTGATGCTTCCTAAGGCCCACTTGACTTCACACTCCAGGATGTCTGGCTCTAGATGAGCACTCCATCGTGGTTATCCTGGTCATTAAGACTTTTTTTGTATAGTTCTTCTGTGTAGTCTTGCCAGCTCTTCTTAATCTCTTCTGCTTCTGTTAGGCCCTTCCATTGGTGTACCACATCCATTCCATTTGGTCTCAATAGAACAAGAAGGCAAAGAAAGATTGAATTTTCTCTCTAAATCTTTGAGCTGGGAAATTGACCTTTTGCTTGCCCTTGTGCTCAGGCCTTCATACTATACCACTGATTTTTCTGGGTCTCCAGCATATAATATAGTATATTCATATATATATTAATATATATATGGGCTTCTCTAGTGGCTCAGCAGTAAAGAATTCACCTGCCAATGCAAGAGATGTGGATTTGATC
Source organism: Bos javanicus (assembly GCF_032452875.1). Lineage (NCBI taxonomy): Eukaryota > Metazoa > Chordata > Mammalia > Artiodactyla > Bovidae > Bos > Bos javanicus. The sequence continues at coordinate 55,717,746 of NC_083868.1, read as the reverse complement.
CCTGGGTCTGGAAGATCACCTGGAAAAGGAAATGGCAACCCACTTGAGAATTTTTGTCTGGGAAATCCCATGGACAGAGGAGCATGGTGTGCTAGAGTCCAAGGGGTTGCAAAAGAATAGGATACGACTCAGCAACCAGACAACAGCTATATATATATATATATACACATATATGTGTATATATTTATGTCACTATATTCTATTTCTCTGGAGGACACTGACTAATATACCTGCCATTTAGCAAATAAATATGCTCTTAGTATCTGTATTATATTCTTTACACACATTGTTACTAATCCTCACTACAACCCACATACTCATGTGGCCCTACATTGTTGGTGAAGAAACAAGTCCAGTAAAGTTAAACACTTTCAGCAAGTAAATGATGGATCCAGGATCTGTACCCATCAGAGTAGCTCAAAACCCCAAATTTAGTTATCATTTAGTCAATTAGTATGCGTGAGGTGCTTACCAGTGTGAGAAATTTCAGTCTGTGAAACTTCTATAGCAAAAATACTTTTACATAGCTCTTTCCCTAAATCTCTCTAATTGAGCTCTTTTGTCCTTCCCTAGACCATCTTGGATTCTGGGGATCACCAGTGATGAATTTGTGTGACTACCTCAGTTCTACATTGTTGCTTTAATTTTTTCTCATTTCATTTTAGTCCCCCCTTTCCCCCCAGATATCTCTTTATAATTAAGACCTTTGCTTTACCCTTTACATTTTAACAGCAATAGAATATTAGCTTTTATTTCAATATCCTTTAGATACTATATCCAATAAATTAAATATCCAGTAAGTTAAATTATTTATTCTTTAAACATTTATTGATGTCTTATTATATGTTGAGGAAACCAATGCAAATATAAACTAGCTTATGCCCTTAGGAAACTTTTAGGCTAATTGAACTTAGACATAGAAAATCAGCTAAATACAATTCAGTGTAACACTTTGAATTATTATGATGGACATACATCAATAAATTCTTAAACTGAGGTGGAAGCATCAGGGGTTTCTCCTTGATGGAAATGGTGACTGAGTTGAGTGTAAAGCATAAAAAATGAGTTAATCAAACAAAGAAAGGTCAGTGCATTTCAAAAAGAGAAAACAGAATGTTCAAAGGCAGAGTTAAAAGAAAACTGCAATTAATTCTGAATGATAGGAATTTAGATTTGGGAGAGGTAGAAGCATGTGAGATATCCAACTGAAGACATATTCAGAGACCAAACCAGGAAGGACTTTGGAGGTCATAATAAAAAGACTCACTTTTATTCAGTGGACAGTCCTGGGAAAATACTACTAATCCAGAAGAGGAATCCCAAGGGCTTGAACTAAGGCAGTGACTACAGATGACAGCAAACACATCCTGCTGATGTTAGCGCTTGCAGGAACATTGAGCTCTTTAGAAATGGTCATCCTCAAACTGTATTATATACTACTAATTTCTATCTACTATAGGAAAGGGGTTCAATAATGGCACTATGACTAGAGCCCAGGTGTAATCGAGGGTAAGTGGTTCCTTACAGATAGAGTTTTCTGTTTTCTAAACTCCCCAAGAAAGTTAAAAAGTTGTATTTCCCTAAAAATTTGAGTTACTGACAATGATTTACACTTCTTTTGGAAAAAAAAAAAAAAAAAAGACATATTACCCTGAAGTAGAAGTTCAGTTCAGTTCAGTGGCTCAGTAGAGTCCGACTCTTTGCAACCCCATGAATCACAGCACGCCAGGCCTCCCTGTCCATCACCAACTCCCAGAGTTCACTCAGACTCACGTCCATCGCGTCAGTGATGCCATTCAACCATCTCATCCTCTGTCGTCTCCTTCTCCTCCTGCTCCTAATCCCTCCCAGAATCAAAGTCTTTTCCAATGAGTCAACTCTTTGCGTGAGGTGGCCAAAGTACTGGAGTTTCAGCTTTAGCATCCTTTCAAAGAACACCCAGGGCTGATCTCCTTTAGAGTGGACTGGTTGGATCTCCTTGCAGTCCAAGGGACTCTCAAGAGTCTTCTCCAACATCACACTTCAAAAGCATCAATTCTTCAGCACTCAGCCTTCTTCAGAGTCCAACTCTCACATCCATACATGACCACAGGAAAAACCATAGACTTGACTAGACGGACCTTTGTTGGCAAAGTAATGTCTCTGCTTTTGAATATGCTATCTAGGTTGGTCATAACTTTCCTTCCAAGGAGTAAGCGTCTTTTAATTTCATGGCAGCAGTCACCATCTGCAGTGATTTTGGAGCCCCCCCCCAAAAAAAAACTCTGACACTGTTTCCACTGTTTCCCCATCTATTTGCGATGAAGTGATGGGACTGGATGCCATGATCTTCGTTTTCTGAATATTGAGCTTTAAGCCAACTTTTTCACTCTCCTCTTTCACTTTCATCAAGAGGCTTCTTAGTTCCTCTTCACTTTCTGCCATAAGGGTGGTGTCATCTGCATATCTGAGGTTATTGCTATTTCTCCCAGCAATCTTGATTCCAGCTTGTGCTTCTTCCAGTTCAGCATTTCTCATGATGTATTCTGCATATAAGTTAAATAAGCAAGGCGACAATATACAGCCTTGACATACTCCTTTTCCTATTTGGAACCAGTCTGTTGTTCCATGTCCAGTTCTAACTGTTGCTTCCTGACCTGCATACAGATTTCTCAAGAGGCAGGTCAGGTGGTCTGGTATTCCCATCTCTAGAAGAATTTTCCACAGTTTATTGTGATCCACACAGTCAAAGGCTTTGGCATAGTCAATAAAGCAGAAATCGATGTTTTTCTGTAACTCTCTTGCTTTTTCCATGATCCAGCGGATGTTGGCAATTTGATCTCTGGTTCCTCTGCCTTTTCTAATAGAGTTTTGGTAAGAAAATGCACTGGTCATAGCAAACATCCTCTTCCAACAACACAAGAGAAGACTCCACACATGGACATCACCAAATAATTCACACCGAAATCAGACTGATTATGTTCTTTGCAGCCAAAGATGGAGAAGCTCTATACAGTCAACAAAAACAAGACCGGGAGCTGACTGTGGCTCAGATCATGAACTCCTTATTGCCAAATTTAGGCTTAAATTGAAGAAAGTAGGGAAAACCACTAGACCATTCAGGTATGACCTAAATCAAATCCCTTATGATTATACAGTGGAAGTGAGAAATATATTTTAAGGGCCTAGATCTGATAGATAGAGTGCCTGATGAACTATGGTCAGAGGTTCGTGACATTGTACAGGAGACAGGGATCAAGAACATCCCCATGGAAAAGAAATGCAAACAAGCAAAATGGCTGTCTGGGGAGGCCTTACAAATAGCTGTGAAAAGAAGAGAAGGGAAAAACAAAGGAGAAAAGGAAAGATATAAGCATCTGAATGCAGAGTTCCAAAGAATAACAAGAAGAGATAGGAAAGCCTTTCTCAGTGATCAATGCAAAGAAATAGAGGAAAACAACAGAATGGGAAAGACTAGAGAACTCTTCAAGAAAATTAGAGATACCAAGGGAACATTTCATGCAAAAATGGGCTTGATAAAGGACAGAAATGGTATGGACCTAACAGAAGCAGAATATATTAAGAAGAACTGGCAAGAATACACAGAAGAACTGTACAAAAAATATCTTCACAACCCAGATAATCACGATGGTGTGATCACTGACCTAGAGCCAGACATCCTGGAATGTGAAGTCAAGTGGGCCTTAGAAAGCATCACTATGAACGAAGCTAGTGGAGGTGATGGAATTCCAGTTGAGCTATTTCAAATCCTGAAAGATGATGCTGTGAAAGTGCTGCACTCAATATGCCAGCAAATTTGGAAAACTCAGCAGTGGCCACAGGACTGGAAAAGGTCAGTTTTCTTTCCAATCTCAAAGAAAGGCAATGCCAAAGAATGCTCAAACTACCACACAATTGCACTCATCTGACATGCTAGAAAAGTAATGCTCAAAATTCTCCAAGCCAGGCTTCAGCAATACGTGAACCGTGAAGTAGAAGCATAGTAACTTATTTTTTGTGTGTGAGTACATGCATCTGTACATGCTAAGTTTTGTTAGATTTAGTCATATCCTTGATCTGTCTCAAAAGCTGAGAGTAATAAGTCTGACCTTGTTGAAGTCCTAGGCTATCTTTCTTGCCCAGCTGATGTTGGAAAACGTGTAGTGTCGTGTCAAGTATGCTGGAAGGAAAATCAATGAACAGTATACATTTATTAAGGACCTACTTTGTGTACACATTTTGCTAAGTGCTATGAAATGTAAAAATAGATTATAACTAGTGCCTTTATCCTGAAAGTATAATTGGAAAGAGTAAAAAAAAAAAAAAAAAAGAGGTTTTGAGACAATACCATTGTTTTAAACTTGAGGGTTTAGAGCACAAGTCAATGCAGGATATGTTGACTAGCAGTGAGAGGACATCTAGAAGGGGATTCTGGCTGAGCACAAAAGAGGGAGTAAGCTTACATCCTGAGAGTGGAGATGGCTGGAATGGGGAAGTAGATTGTGAAGAACCCTTAACATTAAGCAAGACATTTCGGTTTTACTAGATAAGTTGTGAATAGAAGAATATATCAATGAACTGTTTCTTGAAGGGAGGAGAAATATTTCAGGAATGTATGGACTTGCAGCTATGTGCCTCACTGAAGATTTTGTGACTAGTGAAACCTTCCTGTCCTAGTTTTTGTTATTGTTGTTGTTGCTCAGTTGCTAACTCGTGGCCAACTCTTTTGAGACCACATGGGCTGTAGCCCACCAGGCTCCTCTGTCCATGGGTTTCTCCAGGCAAGAATACTGGAGTGGGTTGCCATTTCCTCCTTCAGAGGATCTTCCTGACCCTGGGATTGAACCCATGTCTCTTGTGTCTCCTGCACTAGCATGCAGATTCTTTACCACTGTTCCACCTTGTGCAGAGGCTGAGACAAGGGTTTGCATAGAAATTGCTTATTTTGAGGAGTTACCCGAAGAATCAAGAGGGAAGGATAAGGAGGAAGGCAGTAGAGAGGAGGGAAAGCCAATGCACCTTCAATACTAAGCGGGCCCCACATAGTGAACTTCTGAGGAGCTATCCTGCAGAATCATTACACACGGGCTGGAAGAGGGGAACATTTACTCACAAGTGTTTCATAGAATATTAACTCCCTCATTCTTTCCATTGCATTTGTGTGCTTGCTGCTGAGTCAGAAAGTCCAAGAACAGATGTGAAAAATCCATGTTAGAGCTGAGGGTAGATGCTCTCATGTTAGAGTTTGTCAAAGGTAGTGCCAGAAAAAACTGCAGTTGGAGTAGGGCTGAGAAAACCTGACCCCAAGAAGGGCACGGGGTGTTAGATGCATTTGTCATTTCAGGCTGATGGGAGCAGGGCCTGTAAAAGCCTTAAACTATTACAAAATAAATTCATATTTATTATTGGCAAAATTACTGTTTAAATATAGGCTAACACATTGTTGCTTAGAAAGTATTTGGCATATCTTGTAATGAAAAATTAAAATGGTTTGTTATGAATGTCATATTTCTCAAAGCCTAATATGATGCCTGACACAGAGCAGATGTTCAGTACTGCATAAGGAAGGACTGAGTACATCAATTCAGGTAAATGTGTGCTTCAAAATGCATTGAAAATTATATTCCTCAGTACAGCTGGGATAGTGGTGGTGCCGAGGAGTAGAGGAAAGGGTTTTTATTGCAAAAAGTTTATTTTGAAAATATTTATGGAATGTACCAAGGGAAAACAGTAGTTTATCTTTAAATCAAATTATTTCATAAGTTATTTCAAATTGTATTTGATTTGTATTTGAAGTAATGGGGTTTTTTTTCTTTTAAAATTAAACCCTCTACCTATGTCTAAAATGTTCTATAATCTGTAGTGAACAGGAATAGCCTTATATATCATTGTAAATGCAAAACAAAACAAAACAAAACAAAACCTAAATAGTCACACAAAGAATTAATAAAAAGTCTCTTTAGTAAAGTTTCAATCTGCTTCCATATCACATATACCACTCACAGTATTATTTGTAAATATTATGGTAAGTGAAAATTTTCAAGATGTGAAATTGTTTCATTTCCATTCTCCTTTGCAATTAGAAGAGGAAAAGACAGAAGTAGTGACAGATTTCCTCTTCTTGGGCTCTAAAATCACTACAGATGATGACTGCAGCCATGAAATCATAAGATGACTGCTTCCTGGAAACTGCTTCCAGGAAAGCTATGACAACGTAGATGGTGTGTTGAAAAGCAGAGATATCACTCTGCCGACAAAGGTCCGTATAATCAAGGCTATGATCTTCTCAGTGGTCACATACGGTTGTTAGAGCTGGACAATAGAGAAGGCAAAATGCCAAAGTACTGATGCCTTTGAACTGTGGTGCTGGAGAAGACTCCTGAAAGTCCAGCAAGGAGATCAAACCAGTCAATCTTAAAGCAAATCAACCCTGAATACTCGTTGGAAGGACTGATGCTGAAGCTGAAGCTCCAGTATTTTGGTCATCCGATGTGAACAGCCAACTCTTTGGAAAAGTCCCTGATGCAGGGAAAGATTGAAGGCAGGAGAAGAGAGCATCAGAGGATGAGATGGCTGGATGGCATCACCAATGCAATGAATATTAACTTGGGAAAATTTCTGGAGATGGTGAGGGACATGGAGGCCTGGCATGGTATAGTCCATGGGGTCACAAAGAGTCGGACATGACTGACTGACTGAACAACAAAGGGAAAAATGTACTGAATGCCTGTTGTGTCACTAAGATTCAGAAAGCTATAGTGGATCAGATGGGCAGCAGACTATCAAACAGTGACCATGATCTTTTCTTGGTTCAGGTTTGGCTTTGGGAAGTATTTTGGAGCTTTTTCCCAGTCCAACCACTGAGCTGGTCTTTGCTAGTTGTTATGTAAAACCCACTTTTCATTACATAGCACAATCTGAGAAATGGTTCATAGTTGTTGCACAGAATGAGAGAAGATCACACTCAAAATGACAATTTTTAAAATTTCTAGTCAGCTCATGAGGCACCATTTATCAAGTTTTTTCACCTTTCCAATTTGCTTCAAATGCTTAACAACCATAGAATGGTCCACACTGAGTTCTTTGGAGACTTCTCACATAGTTGCAAGAGGATGGGTTTCTATGATGGCTCTCAGTTGGTTGTTGTCAACTTGCGATGGTCAGCCACTACACTCCTCATCTTCAAGGAACTCATCTCCTTTGCAAAACTTCTTGAAACACCACTGCACTGTACATTCATTAGCAATTCCTGGGTCAAATGTATTGTTGATGTTGCAAGTTGCCTCTGCTGCTTTATGACCCATTTTGAACTTGAATAAGAAAATCACTCAAATTTGCTTTTTTGTATAAATAAATATAAAATACACAAGTAATAAGTCATTACTAACAAAAAATGAAGTGAGAAGTGCACAATAAAATGATGTATAACAAAACCACATTTATTTAAAAATGTAGTTCAATATTAAATGGCAAAGTTGAATACTGCAAAGCTGCATTTCCTTTTGTACCAACTTAAAAAGAAAAAGATTCCACATACAAGCAATATTATATGACCTTTGTCTTTGACTTATTTCACTTAGTACGATAATCTCTAGGTTCATTCAAGTTGCTGCAAATGGCATTGCTTCATTATGACTGAGTAGTATTTCATAAAGTATGTGTACCACATCTTTTTTATTCATTACTCTGTCAATGGACATTTGCTTCCATGTCTTGATTATTGTAAGTACTGCTGCAATGAACATTTGGGTGCATGTATCTACCTTTTTGAAGCATGGTTTTCTCCAGATGTATGCCCAGGAGTGGTATTGGAGAATCATGTGTTAGCTCTCTTTTTTTAAGGAACCTCTATACTCTTCTCCATTGTGGCTGCACCATTTTACATTTCTACCAACAGTGTAGGAAAGTTCATTTTTCTCCACATCTTCTCAAGCATTTATTTGTTGACTTTTAATGATGGCCATTCTGACTGGTGTGAAGTGACATGTCATTGTAGTTTTGATTTGCATTTCTCTAATTGTTGGACTTCCCTGGTAGCTCAGACAGTAAAGAATCCACCTGCAATGCAGGAGACACTAGTTTGATCCCATATTTGGTGGCTCAGAGGGTAAAGCATCTGCCTGCAATGCAGGAGTCCTGGGTTTGATCCCTGGGTGGGGAAGATCTCCTGGAGAAGGAAATGGCAACCCACTCCAGTATTCTTGCCTGGAAAACCCCACGGACAGAGAAGCCTGGTAGGCTACAGTTTATGGGGTTGCAAAGAGTCGGACACGACTGAGCGGCTTCACTTTCACTTTTCACTTTCTGAAGAAGGAAATGGCTACTGACTCCAGTATTTTTGCTTAGAAAATCCCATGGACAGAGGAGCCTAGCGAGCTGATGTCCATGGGGGTCACAAAGAGTCAGACTTGACTGAGCAACTAACACTTTGACTTTCTCTAATAGTTCGTGAGGTTAAGCAATTTTCATGTACCTTTTGGCCATCTGTGTGTCTTCTTTCTGAAGGTGAGGCTTCAGAGCTACAGAGCCAGGTATGTTTGGGGCAGAGAGTAGACTCTGGGCCCTTGTTCCTGAACATTAATGGATTGCAACAAACCAATTCTATTAACATTTCTGTCAGCTTCAGAACTTTAAGTCTTGTTGTCTCTTCAGAGATATGTTTGCTGGTTTAAATCCTTCAGTACTGTGTGGATTTGCAAGCTCTCAGGGTATCCAGTGCTTATAAATATAAGTAATAGGAGACTCTTATTTTCCAGGGAGGTTAATTTTAATTTCAAGTCATCTTAACCCTTATAACACTGAATGGTTTCATTTTAATGAAGTAATTTATATCAGACAAGATATCACCAGGGAACCATGTGAAAAATTATTTCTTTTTGTCTCAGATTGTATTTTTTCAGGATTCTGAAGAAATTAGGAAAATGAAGACAGAGCCGGCCAATGACTGTTTATGCAGCACTGTAAAACCCTTCATCATTCCATCTAACATATTTATTTTAAACCTTATATCCCAGTGCTTAATGAAATTATATCTTTCCCATGCAGTCTTATATTTTGTTATCAGAAGTCTCACATTTAAGAAAATAACTGCTTTGAATATTAGAGGTCAGCACCCAATTGTGAAATGTGATATAGCAAACCAGCTTTGAATATAGATTCTTTCCTACTTTTATACATAATATGTTCATAAAAATTGAATGTTGACAATTTGTGAAAAATATATATTAAGCAGAAGTGTTTTAAAATACTAAAATTTCACAATATAATCTTCCTTTTTAGATAAAATCTTTTTGATCTAAGGAGATGGCATCACCACCTACTTATTTGCTCAAACCATTTGTATGGGTAATCATCCTTGAGTCTTCATTTTCCTGTACCACCACTCCAGCAAATCTCTGTAGATCTGTTTACAAAATATAACCATTCACTTTTCTATATTCAGAACTTCTACTCTGTTCCAAACATCACCTTTCATGCAGACTTTGATAACAGACTTCTATTCTATCTTCCTGTGTCTACTTTTGTCTTCCTTTTTATATACAATTCACCCAACAGCCAGAAAAATCTCAAAACGTAAATGAGAAAATGTATTTCCACTATTCCAAACTCTCTAGTGAATTAACATCACAGTCTAAGTAAAATCCAAATGCTTTACCAAATCAAGGACTCTTCTGTGATCCAGGAACATGAGAAATTTGGCCATCCTGAACTTTGCTTCTCTTTTGACAATGGCTGATCTCTTTCTTTTCTTTTCCCCTTCTTTCCTCCATAAGCATTTCTAGTATTAGAAATTCCTCCATAAGCATCTACTAGCTTCTGTGCCAGGCAATGAGATCCCCATGACTGGAATTTTCTTACCTATCAGAATATTTTATTCATCATTCAAGTCCCAGATTTCACACATACACACACACACACACACACACACACACACACACATACACACATAAAAAAAACTGTTAATAAAGTCTCCTGTGACCCTCTGAGCAAAATGTAGTCTCGCTTGCTCTATTAAAATGTATTTTTATGTACAATAAAATCCACACATTTTAAGGCTACAGACTGATGAATTTTGATAATTGTATAAAATTACATAAGCACCATTTTAATAACAATATAGACTAGCTCCTTTATCTTAGAAGTATTCTCATGGCACTTTGTTATTGATTATTTTCCAGTTACCACTGATTTACCTGGTATTACTATAGGTTTGTCTCTCCTAAAATAACATAACTGATATCATAAAGTGCATTGCTTGATTTCTTTCACTTAGCAAAACATTTTTGAGATGCATTCATGTTGTTGGGTATATTATTTGTTTGTGTTGCTGAGCAGTATTCCATAGTATGGATGCATCACAATTTATTCATTGATTTCTCAATTGATGAACATTTGGTTTGTTCGTAATTTGGGGTTATTATTGTTGTGACCATACATGTACATGTTTTTGAGTAGACATTTATTTTTACTTTTCCTAGAATATTATCTAAAAAGAGAATAAGTATATCCTTAATTATATAAAATACTGCATATTAGTTTCAAAGTGACTGCAACATTTCTCATTTTTACCAGCAATGTTTGAAAGTTCTAGTTGTTCATATTCTCACCAACACTTAGTGAATGAGATCAGTCTTTTTAACTCTGGCTATTCTAGTGCATGTGTAATGGTACCTCCTTGTAGTTTTAATTTCTCAGTTATTTGTGATAATAAACAATACTTTGTGTGCTTACTAGGCATTTGTGTATGTTCTTAGGTGAAATACTTTTCATATATTTTATCTATTTTTTATTGTCAAAATTGAGTTGTAAGTCTTCTTTATATATTATATATTCTGGAAGTAAGGTGTTTGCTTGATATATTTTTGCAAAAACTTTATCACATTTTATGACTTGCCTTTTAGTTCTGGTAAGGATGGTTTTCAGAAAGAGCTTTAAATTTGATGTTTATTTTATCACATTTTCTTTCAAAATATTTTATGTTTTTTGGATGCTACTTAAAAATTCATTGCCTAACCTGATGTCAAGTGGGCCTTAAGAGCCATTTGTGGAGGTGATGGAATTCCTGCTAAGCTATTTCAAATCCTAAAAGATGATACCATTAAAGTGCTGCACTCAATATGCCAGAAAATTTGGAAAACTCATCTGTGGCCACAGGACTGGAAAAGGTCAGTTTTCATTCTAATCCCAAAGAAGGGAAATGCCAAAGAATGTTCAAACTACTGAACAATTGCACTCATTTGTGAGTTCTAGAAAGGTAATGCTCAAAATTCTTCAAGCTAGGCTTTAACAATAAGTGAACCGAGAACTTCCAGATGTATAAGCTGGATTTAGAAAAGGCAGAGGAACCAGAGATCAAATTACCAATATTCACTGGATCATAGAAAAGGCAAGGGAATTCCAGAAAAACATCTACTTCTGCTTCATTGACTACGCTAAAGTTTTTACAGTGTGGATCACAAGAAAACTGTTGAAAATTCTTAAAGAGATGGGAGTACCTGACACCTGACCTGCCTCCTGCGAAACCTGTATGCAGGTCAAGATGCAACAGTCAGAACTGGACATGGAACAATGGACTGGTTCAAAATTGGGAAAAGAGTCCGTCAAGGTTGTATATTTTCACCCTGCTTATTCAACTTACATGCATAATACATCATGCAAAATAACAGGCTGGATGAAGTTCAACCTAGAATCAAGATTGCTGGGAGAAATACCAATAACCTTATGTATACAGATAACTCCACCCTAATGGCAGAAAGCATAGAGGAGCTAAAGAGCCTCTTGATGAAGGTGAAAGAGGAGAGCGAAAAGCTGACTTATAACTCAACATACAAAAAACTAAGATCATGGCATCTGGTCCCATCACTTCAAGGCAAATAAATGGGGAAAAATAGAAAGAATGACAGACTTTTATTTTCTTGGGCTTCAAATCACTGCAGATCATGACTGAAGCCATGAAATGAAAAGATGCTTGCTCCTTGGAAGATACAAAGAGTCAACTCATTGGAAAAGACCCTGATTCTGGGCAAGATTGAAGGCAGGAGGAGAAGGGGAAGACAAAGGATGAGATGGTTGAATGGCATAACTGATTCAATGGACATGAGTTTGAGCAAACTCTGGGAGACAGTGAGAGACAGGCAAGCCCGGTATGCTGCATTCCATGGAGTCACAAAGAGTTGAACAGAACTGAGTGACTGAACCACAACCTGATGTCACATAGATTTTCTCCTATGCTTTCTTTTGAAGTTTCATAATTTTAGTTTACTACCTATTTTGACTTAAGTTCTGCATTTGCTGAGGAGGTTAAAGTTTATCTTTTTCCATACCCATGTTCAGTAGTGTAATCATTTTGTCATGTATGTAAATCACAACATTATGCTATACACCCTAAATTCAGAGTGCTGTATGTCAATTATATCTCAGTACAACTGGAAAGAAGAAAACATAACAGTAACACATAAGGAAAGTTAAATGCTATAGAAAACAAATAAATCTAGTTCACTAGTTTTAAATATTCTTTCAAAGCAAAGAGAAGGACACTTTCAAATTATTAAAATGAAACCTCAACAAATAAATGCAAAATTATAAAAAGATAAACAAGAAAAAAGATAACCAATTATTCTTACATCTCTTGTTGAAAGAATATATTTTTCTCAGTTAATTAACTTATCACCTTTGTCAAAAATCAATTTATTGTATACACATGGGTCTATTTCTGGGCTCTCTAATCTGTTCCATCGATGAATTGGTCTACCCTTAGATCAAGATCATATTGTCTTGAGTACTGTATCTTTAAGGTAAGCCTTAACATTAGTCAGTGTAAGTGCTTCAACTTTGTTCTTACTTTCCAAAATTATTTTGGTTTTTCTTGGTGTTTTTTGCATTTCCATATAAATTTAAAAATAAAGTTATCAATTTTCTGCATCCATTGAAGTGATCATATGTTTTATCATTTATTATGGTGAATTATATTGATTGGTTTCTTAAGCATTAAACCAACTTTGAATTCCCAGGATTGACTTCCACATCATTATAATGAATTCTTCTTTTTGCATTTTTATTGGATTTAATTTGCTAATGTTTTCTTTCAAATTTTTTGTAGCTGTATTCATGAGGAACATCAGCCTGTGGTTTTCTTTTCCTGTGGTGTCTTTATGTATTTTTGAAATCAAGATAACATTAACCTCATAAAATGATTTAGAATCATTCCCTTTTCTCTTTTCTGAAAGTGTAAGATTGAAATTTCTTAAATGTTTGGAAAAAACTTTCAATGGTACAATCTGAGCCTAAAGAATTGTGCAAGTGTGTATGTGTTGGATGGAGGAGAATATTAATTATGAATTCAATTTTTTAAATTTATATAGGACAATACAAGTTTTCTACTTCTTCTTGGATGACTTTTGGTAGTTTGTATCATTAAAGAACGTGTCCATTTTGATTTATTGTCATAAAATTTTTCACTATGTTACCTTATTGTCTTTTTAAAGTCTGAAGGCTCTTGATTCCTGTTGATAGTAATATATGCCTTACCTTTCCTTCCTTCCTTCTTCTCTCCATCCTTGCCTCCTTTCTTCCCTTCTTTTTTCTTTATCTTTCTCCCTCTGGTTAAACATTCATTTCACTGATTCCCTCCCATCAAATATTTTACTTTCATTGATTATTGTTTTTGCTTTCTATTTAATTGATTTCTGCTCTTATATTTATTTCTGAATTTCTGCATGTCTTGGGCTTAATTTAATTTGTTTTTTAGTTTCTTAGAATAGAAGTTTAGGTCCTTCATTTCAGACATTTTTTCCCTAATATAAGCTTTTAGTGCTAAGCATTTCCCTAGAAACATTGCTCTAGCTACAGCTTATAAATTGTGATATATTTTTATTATCATTGATCATTTAATTTTTATTCAATGCAATATTTAATTAAAATATGTTGTTTAATTTCCAAACATCTGGATTTTTTCTGGAAACATTATTGCTGTGTTTTAATTTAATTATAGTAGAGTTAGATAATATATTTTGTTTGTTTTCAAACTTTTTAAAATTTATGGAGGCTTTTCTTATTACTCAAAATATAGTTATCCTAGTAAATGTACCCATGCATTTGAAAAGGATGTCGTTCTCTTATTTGGGGATGTAGAGTCTTATAAATATTAATTCAGTCAAGATATTTGATAGTGCTATTCAGATTTTTCATGTCTGTTAATTTTTGCCTAATTATTTAATAAATTGTGTAGAAAATGAGTGTTAAAATCTTCATGTAAAATTGTGAAATGTTATAATTTTCTCCTCAATTCTGTTCAGTTCTCATCTACTTTAAGCTTATGTTATTAGGTACTTGTATATTTATGATTGTTATCTTTTCCTGATTGACACTTTACTACCAAGTGTCCCTCTTTTTGTCTTAAGATCTACTTTCTTTGACATATATATGTATGGTATATCTTTTCCATTCATTTGCTTATAGCCAGTCTAGCTTTATATCTTAAAGCAGGTGTCCCCAGCCTCCGGGATTTCATGCCTGATGATCTGAGGTGGAGCTGATGTAATATAATGAGCTAGTGTACAATAAATGTAATGCACTGAAATCAACCCAAAACCATCCCCACCCCATGGTCTGCGGAAAAATTATCTTCCACAAAACTGGTACCGGATGCCAAAAAGATTGGGGACTGCTGCTTAACATATGTCTCTTGTAGGCAGAATAAAGCAGGATTAAAAAAAAAAAAAGCATCTAGTTAACTTTTAATGTAATAATTAATATTTTCATAGTTGAGTCTAATATTTTAATATTATTTTACTTGCCTTTTTTAGTTTTGTTTCTCTATTCCTTTGTTCCTTATTTAAAAAAATAATCTTTGGTTTTGTTAAAGAATTTCACTTAAAATTTCCTGGAAAACTTTGGGTTATATTTCTACATTTTAAATGATTGTCTTATAGGTTAACAACATACATCATTAAATTTTCATAGACCACTTACAGTTAACACATGTTACTTGAGATAAATTACAGACATCTTGCAAACACATAGATCCATTTTCTTTCCTTTTTTAGCTGATAAATATATACATATATTTATGTATATAATCTGTGTAGTAAAAATATATCTGTATTATATAAATACATTTTAAAATCTTAAAAGAAAATATTTTAAATTTTATATTAAACATTGCATGATTTACAAAAAAACAAATTTGTAAAATAATATCATATAAGAAACTAATCGCCTGTTGAGGTTTGATGCAGGATACAGGATGCTTGGGGCTGGTGCACTGGGATGACCCAGAGGGATGGTATGGGGAGGGACGTGGGAGGGGGGTTCAGGATGGGGAACATGTGTACATCCGTGGCAGATTCATGTTAATGTATGGCAAAACCAGTACAATATTGAAAGTAATTAGCCTCCAATTAAAATAAATACATTTAAATTTTAAAAAAGGCAACATAAAAAATAACTTGCACTTATCTATATTGTTACCATTTCCATATTTACCATTTATCCAGATACTTAGCAGCTGTTTATTCTTTTCTGGAAATCTTAGTTTCAAATCTGGTATCACCTTCCTTGAGATTGAAAATTTTCCTTTAGTATCTATTTACTGCAGATTTGTATCTCTTGATTCCCTGAAAATGCCTTTATTTTCTCTTTCCTCCTTTCCCCCCAGTTTACTGAGGTATAATTGACAAATAAAAATTGTATATGTTTTAAGTGAACAACATGATGGTTAGATAGACATATACACTTGAAATGGTTACCACAATCAAGTTCATTTTTGCATTTGTCACCTCACATAATTCATTTTTTTGTTTCTTTTGGTGTGATGAGGACATTTAGGATTTACTCTCTTAACAAATTTCAAGTATACATGTTAATAATTATCATCATCATGTTTTACATGAGATTTCAAGGATTTACTGATCTTATAATGGAAAATTTTTACGCTTTAAACAACAGCTTCTCATCATTTTCCATCACCTCAATCTGCCCCAGACCCTAATAATCACTGGTATCGTCTCTAGTTATGTGAGCTTGACTTTTCATACTGCACATATAAGTGAGATTGCACAGTATTAATCTTTCTCTGCTTGATTTATTTCACTTAGCATAAGTCTTTGGCTCCATCCATGTTGATGAAAATGTGAAGAGTTTCTTCATTTTTGTGGTTGAATAATATCCCATTATCTGCCTATCTATCTATCTTAATCTTTCCTCTTTCCAATATTGGGTGGGTTTTTTGTCCTTTTTAATTTTTTGGTCTCAAGTTTATCCTATTTTTATTTCAGAATTTTATACTGGAATTTCCATTTCATTCATTAGATTTCATTGTTTCTGTTTCTTGGCTGATGCTTTCTATTATTTTGCTTATATTTTTACTTATTGGAAACATGTTTTGTTTTAGTTCACGGAGAGCAATTATAATAACTTCTTTATGATCCACATCCATTTATTTCAATATCTAGTTTATTTAGCTGTCAGACTGAATAGATTTTCTATCCTCTTGAGAAAGGGTTTCATTTTTTTGGTTCTCTTTTCAGTTAATTTTGGATGGTATTTTGAACATTATGAATGTTATGCTTTGGAGATTCTGGAGTATGTATTTTCTCCAGTGAGCATTTCCTTTGTCCTATAGGGTCAATTTCTTTTCGCTGGAATTGAACTGCAAACTCTGCCTCTTGGGTGGCATCTTCTATCTAAGTCTAGATCTTTGTCTTTAGCCGAGTTACTTTGAGTCTATTCTGTGCCTGCTTGGGTTAGAAATTAAGAATCGAAAAAGTTTGAGGATTCCCCTCTCTGATTCTTTACATTTTTGGATCCCCCCCATTCTCTTCAGCATTTATGGTTTTTCAGTTTCAATATTTTCTCCAGGTTAGAAATGCTGTAGACTTTAACACAAATGTCTTTGTTGCCACTGTGTAAACAGTGTGGACTGAATTTAGTTCAAGGTTAAATGCCTAGTAAATAGATGGGGAAACCGTGGAAACAGTGGCTGGCTTTATTTATTTATTTGGCTCCAAAATCACTGCAGATGGTGATTGCAGCCATGAAATTAAAAAATGCTTACTCCTTGGAAGGAAAGTTATGACTAACCTAGACAGCATATTAAAAAGCAGAAACATTACTTTGTCAACAAAGGTCTGTCTAGTCAAGGCTATGATTTTTCCAGTAGTCATGTAAGGATGTGAGAATTGGACTATAAAGAAAGCTGAGCTCTGAAGAATTGATGCTTTTGAATTGTGGTGTTGGAGAAGGCTCTTGAGAGTCCCTTGGACTGCAAGGAGATCCAACCAGTCCATCCTAAAGGAAATCAGTCCTGGGTGTTCTTTGGAAGGACTGATGTTGAAGCTGAAACTCCAATACTGTGGCCACCTGATGTGAAGAGCTGGCTCATTTAAAAAGACCCTGATGCTGGGAAAGATTGAGGGTGGGAGGAGAAGGAGACGACAGAGGGTGAGATGGCTGGATGGCATCACCGACTCAATGAACATGAGTTTGGGAAACTCAGGGACTTGGTGATGGACAGGGAGACCTGGCCGTGTTGTGGTTCATGGGATCGCAAAGAGTCAGACACGACTGAGTGACTGAACTGAACTGAAACTTACTTACCCCGATGTAGTTCCCATCTTTCTTTCTCAAGTTATTAATGCACTTCTGAAGAACTTATTTTTATTGCTCTCTGGCACTTTCAGAAAATTGCTTTTTATGTTACATCCAAGTTTTATAGTTGTTTTTGGCAGCAGGGAGACAGTATTTGTGTTATGCTAAATATTAAGTATTTTTGAGACAAAAACAACATATACTCATGGTGTCTCTGTGGCATCTTCTAGATGTTCAATGTATTTCTGCTAGATTTAGCTGATATTAAACCACAATGACTTACATATTTTTGGGCTTCCCTGGTGGTTCAATGGTAAAGAATCCCCCTGCCATACAAGAGCTGCTGGAGACATGAGTTCTATCCCTGGGTTGGGAAGATCCTCTGGAGAAGGGCATGGCAACCCACTCCAGTATTCTTGCTTGGAAAATCCTATGGACAGAGTTGCCTGGAAGGCTACAGTGCATAGGATCACAAAGAGTTCAAAACAACTGATGCGACTGTAGACACAAGCACGACTTAAATATATGCAATAGAGAAAAGATCTATCAGCTAGAGGAAAGACAAAAGGAGCTCAGAAACGCTAACCTATGCTTTATTAATTCAATAGCATAAAACTACGTTTGAGTCTCATAAATACAAAATCCCCTCAAGATGACAAATACGTAAATTTTGGATCTCTTAGTGGCTGCCCTTTTTATTTAACTTGATCTCATTTAAAAAAAAATGTATTGACAGAAAATATAGAATATATATTAAATATATTGACGCATTTTTTTTTCAGGATTTTGAGAGCCTTTACAGATGAAAGTATATAGGAAATGATAAAAGTGGCATAGAAGAATTAAAGGAGGTAAGACCTTTAATTAAAGGAGGTAAGACCCATCTAAGCACATCACAGACTTAGAAAGAAAATTACCCTCTTACTTCATCAATGCAGATCATCTCTATTATGACTGATGAGTGGGACTCATAAGCTCAGAATCTGAGATCATTAAGAAAAATTGTAGCTTCCTATGTCAGAGCCATCATTACAGAGTGAAAAAGTTTAGATTTTCTGCACTCTGTGTTAGACGACTTCATTTTGAATATAAGGGTTATGTATGCTGAGACATTTGAAAACGTTATTGGTCTTATTACGGTATACACATGTGTAGTCTGACTTCTCATTGTCTCTTCACTGACTAATTTGGTAATGACGGCATATATATTGGATGTATTAGAAGTTAAATCATTGATCTCCCAATAAAACTGCCTGTATCTCTACTCTGTATCTCTACTGTGCTCGAAGGCAATGTTTACACTATTCATTTTTTACAAAGTTGGAATCCTTTTGCAAAGTCAGTTAGGGGTTAGCTTTTATTTAGAAATGGATTGAGAGGAAGTTTTAGGATTAAAACAAAGAAAATGAAAGTAAAAGTTTTTTTTGGCTCACAAATAATAGTTGATTAAATTATTCAATTATAACCTTATAATTATCCAACTATGTAAGCTTTGGGTGTTAGTTCTAAAAAGTCTTGTAGGTCTTCCTAGAACCGTTCAACTTCACCTTCTTCAGCATTACCGGTTGGGGCATAGATGTGGATTACTGTGATATTGAATGATTTGCTTTGGAAATGAACAGAGATCATTCTGTTGTTTTTGAGATTGCATCCAAGTACTGCATTTCAGACTCTTTTGTTGACCATGATGGCTACTCCATTTCTTCTAAGGGATTCCTGCTCGCAGTAGTAGATATAATGGGCATCTGAGTTAAATTCACCCATTCCAGTCCATTTTAGTTTGCTGATTCCTAGCATGTCGACATTCACTCTTGCCATCTCCTGTTTGACCACTTCCAATTTGCCTTGATTCATGGACCTGACATTCCAGGTTCCTATGCAATATTGCTCTTTACAGCATTAGACCTTGCTTCTATCACCAGTAACATCCACAGCTGGGTATTCTTTTTGCTTTGGCTCCATCCCTTCATTCTTTCTGGAGTTATTTCTCCACTGATCTCTAGTAGCATATTGGGCACCTACTGACCTGGGGAGTTCCTCTTTCAGTATCCTATCATTTGGGCTTTTCATACTGTTCATGGGGTTCTCAAGGCAAGAATACTGAAGTGGTTTGCCATTCCCTACTCCAGTGGACCACATTGTGTCAGACCTCTCCACCATGACCTGCCCATCTTGGGTGGCACCACAGGGCATGGCTTAGTTTCATTGAGTTAGAAAAGGCTGTGGTCCTAGTGTGATTAGATTGACTAGTTTTCTGTGATTATGGTTTCAGTGTGTCTGCCCTCTGATGCCCTCTTGCTACACCTACTGTCTTACTTGGGTTATACATTAGCATACTTCTTGAATTGAATTTTCCACTTTCACTTTTTAATATCTTTCCAAATCCCAAATAGTCTCTGGAAATTTAAAAAAGGGTGGTGGGAGGGTTGGTGATGTGTATGCCACAGATGGAGATGGAAAAGCTGCCCAGAAGACCTATAAGACCTTTTAGAACTAACACCCAAAAGAGGTGTCCTTTTCATTATAGGGTACTGGAATGTCAAGAAACACCTGGAGTAACAGGGAAATTTGGCCTTGGAATATGGAATGAAGCAGGGCAAAGACTAATAGAGTTTTGCCAAGAAAACGCCCTGGTCATAACAAACACCCTCTTCCAACAACACAAGAGAGACTCTACACAGGGACATCACCAGATGGTCAACACCAAAATCAGATTGATTATATTCTTTGCAGCCAAAGATGGAGAAGCTCTATACAGTCAGCAAAAACAAGACCAGGAGCTGACTGTGGCTCAGATCATGAACTCCTTATTGCCAAATTTAGGCTTAAATTGATGAAAGTAGGGAAAACCACTAGACCATTCAGGTATGACCTAAATCAAATCCCTTATGATTATACAGTGGAAGTAAGAAATAGACTTAAGGGACTAGATCTGATAGATAGAGTGCCTGATGAACTTTGGACAGAGGTTCCTGACAGTGTACAGGAGACAGGGATCAAGACCATCTCCATGGAAAAGAAATGCAAAAAAGCAAAATGGCTGTCTGAGGAGGCCTTACAAATAGCTGTGAAAAGAAGAGAAGCGAAAAGCAAAGGAGAAAAGGAAAGATATAAGCATCTGAATGCAGAGTTCCAAAGAATAGCAAGAAGAGATAAGAAAGCCTTCCTCAGTGATCAATGCAAAAAAATAGAGGAAAACAACAGAATGGGAAAGACTACAGATCTCTTCAAGAAAATTAGAGATACCAAGGAAACATTTCATGCAAAGATGGGCTCAATAAAGGACAGAAATGGTATGGACCTAACAGAAGCAGAAGATATTAAGAAGAGGTGGCAAGAATACACAGAAGAACTTCAAAAAAGATCTTCACAACCAAGATAATCACGAAGGTGTGATCACTCACCTAGAGCCAGACATCCTGGAATGCGAAGTCAAGTGGGCCTTAGAAAGCATCACTACGAACAAAGCTAGTGGAGATGATGGAATTCCAGTTGAGCTATTTCAAATCCTGAAAGATGATGCTGTGAAAGTGCTGCACTCAATATGCCAGCAAATTTGGAAAACTCAGCAGTGGCCACAGGACTAGAAAAGGTCAGTTTGCATTCCAATCCCAAAAAAAGGCAATGCCAAAGAATGCTCAAACTACCACACAATTGCACTCATCTCACATGGTAGTTAAGTAATGCTCAATATTCTCCAAGCCAGGCTTCAGCAATGCGTAAACCGTGAACTTCCACATGTTCAAACTGGTTTTAGAAAAGGCAGAGGAGCCAGAGATCAAATTGCCAACATCTGCTGGATCATCGAAAAAGCAAGAGAGTTCTAGAAAACATCTATTTCTGCTTTATTGACTATGCCAAAGCCTTTGACTGTGGATCACAATAAACTGTGGACAATTCTGAAAGAGATGGGAATACCAGATCACCTGATCTCCCTCTTGAGAAACCTATATGCAGGTTAGGAAGCAACAGTTAGAACTGGACATGGAACAACAGACTGGTTCCAAATAGGAAAAGGAGTTCGTCAAGGCTGTATATTTTCGCCCTCCTTATTTAACTTATATGCAGAGTACATCATGAGAAACGCTGGGCTGGAAGAAGCACAAGCTGGAATCAAGATTGCCGGGAGAAATATCAATAACCTCAGATATGCAGATGACACCACCCTTATGGCAGAAAGTGAAGAGGAACTCAAAAGCCTCTTGATGAAAGTGAAAGAGGAGAGTGAAAAAGTTGGCTTAAAGCTCAACATTCAGAAAATGAAGATCATGGCATCTGGTCCCATCACTTCATGGCAAATAGATGGGGAAACAGTGGAAATAGCGTCAGACTTTATTTTGGGGGCTCCAAAATCACTGAAGATGGCGACTGCAGCCATGAAATTAAAAGACGCTTACTCCTTGGAAGGAAAGTTATGACCAACCTAGATAGCATATTGAAAAGCAGAGACATTATTTTGCCAACAAAGGTCCATCTAGTCAAGGCTATGGTTTTTTAAGTGGTCATATATGGATGTGAGAGTTGGACTGTGAAGAAAGCTGAGTGCCGAAGAATTGATGCTTTTGAACTGTGGTGTTGGAGAAGACTCTTGAGAGTCCCTTGGACTGCAAGAAGATCCAACCAGTCCATTCTGAAGGAGATCAGCCCTGGAATTTCTTTGGAGGGACTGATGCTGAAGCTGAAACTCCAGTACTTTGGCCACCTCATGTGAAGAGTTGACTCATTGGAAAAGACTCTGATGCTGGGAGGGATTGAGGGCAGGAGAAGAAGAGGACGACAGAGGATAAGATGGCTGGATGGCATCACTGACTCAATGACATGAGTCTGAGTGAACTCCGGGAGTTGGTGTTGGACAGGGAGGCCTGGCGTGCTGCAATTCATGGGGTCGCAAAGAGTCGACACGACTGAGCGACTGAACTGAACTGAACTGAAGATGAAGACTGGAAAGCTTGCTTTTAACCTGAGGCCCAGTGATAAGGGACCGACCATTCTTGCCTGGTATAAAGCTGCAAAGCCCATTTTATGAAACTGCCAAATGGGCCAGTTCTGAACTCAGCACAATTTAGAATATCACCTTACACCCACTGTAGCCATTTTCCCTTCCCATACTGCTAATATAACTAGCTGAACAATGTGGTACATTTATTTTGAGTTTCATCATGGAAACAAAGCATGTAAGGAGATAATAGTATTTGTATCTTCTATTTACAAGCTTTCTGATACAAAGTCCTAATAAATTATTTCACTTGGGAAAAATTATAATTAAAAAGGCAAATAAATTATGTATTTAACAACAGTCCCAAAGTTTTTGAAATACTGTGCATGTTTTTCTGCTATTGTTAGCTTTGTCAAACATAGGTCAAGATAAAATGGGCCTCAATTCTATTAAGGAATCTTGAAGAATTCATGAGCAACTAAGATGTCAACTCTTCTAAGTTCCCCCTTTGCTTTTTGTTTCTTCACAAATTTCTTCCATGTGTTATGACACCATTTAAATGATCTTTTTGAATGAAGTTTTTGTAAGAGTTTTGAAAAAGTATGTTAATATTTATAAAATGAACTCCATCACTGTTTATACAAAATCAACAAATCTGAGTATTTTTTAATATTTATTTGTTTTGCTGTTTTTTAATGAAGGCTCTGGTACTGATTTGCAATTGTAAGTTAAGTAAATTACATAAAATTTTCTGATAATTCGGGGAGGAAATTTTTTGTTTTAGTTAACCTGTTTTGTTTTTTTTTTTGTTTAGGTTAGTTAACCTTCAGAATAACTAACACTTTTATGTAGCTTTTACTTGTTCAAATATAGAAAAAAGAGCATTTTTGTTTTTTTTTTTATATTTCATTAGAGATTTTTTTTTCTTGTGAACACTGACCATTAATGGGATCTAATTATTCAATTTAAATTAAAATATTTTTATAATATAAATTACATAATCATAATCATGTAAGGGTTTATATTAGAAAGGATTCAGGTAAGGTGGTCTGGAATTCCCATCTCTTGAAGACTTTTCCAGTTTGTTATGATCCACACAGTCAGAGGCTTTGGCATAGTCAATAAAGCAGAAGTAGATGTTTTTCTGGAACGCTCTTGCTTTTTTGATGATCCTTCAGATGTTGGCAATTTGATCTCTGGTTCCTCTGCCTTTTCTAAATCCAACCTGAACATCTGGAAGTTCACAGTTCATGTACTGTTGAAGCCTGGCTTGGAGAATTTTGAGCATTACTTTACTAGCATGTGAGATGAGTGCAATTGGGCGGTAGTTTGAGCCTTTTGGGGCATTGCCTTTCTTTGGGACTGGAATGAAAATTGACCTTTTTTAGTCCTGTGGCCACTGCTGAGTTTTCCAAATTTGCTGGCATATTGAGTTCATCACTTTCACAGCATCATCTTTAGGATTTGAAATAGCTCCATTGGAATTCCATCACCTCCACTAGCCTTTTTTATAGTGATGCTTTCTTACAGCCCACTGGAGTTCACACTCCAGGATGTCTGGCTCTAGCAGAGTGATTACACCATTGTGGTTATCTGGGTCATGAAAATCTTTTTGTACAGTTCTTCTGTGTATTCTTGCCACCTCATCTTAATATCTTCTGCTTCTGTTAGGTCCATACCATTTCTGTCCTTTATTGTGCCTATATTTGCATGAAATATTCCTTTGGTATCTCTAATTTTCTTGAAGAGATTTCTAATCTTTCCCATTCTACTGTTTTCCTCTATTTCTTTGCACTGATCACTGAGGAAGGCTTTCTTATCTCTGCTTGCTATTCTTTGGAACTTCACATTCAAATGGGTGTATCTTTCCTTTTCTCTTTTGCCTTTCGCTTCTCTTCTTTTCTGAACTATTTGTAAGGCTTCCTCTGCTGCTGCTAAATCGCTTCAGTCGTGTCCGACTCCGTGCAACCCCATAGACGGCTCCCCACGAGGCTCCCCCGTCCGTGGGATTCTCCAGGCAAGAACACCGGAGTGGATTGCCATTTCCTTCTCCAATGCATGGAAGTGAAAAGTGAAAGTGAAGTCGCTCAGTCGTATCCAACTCTTAGCGACCCCATGGACTGCAGCCTACCAGGCTCCTCCGTCCATGGGATTTTGCAGGCAAGAGTACTGGAGTGGGGTGCCATTCAGACAACCATTTTGCCTTTTTGCATTACTTTTTCTTGGGTATGGTCCTGATCACTGCCTCTTATTTATTTTTGTACAGGAGACAGAGGGAGGCAGACATAAAAATAAGTTCTGGCAATTTTTACTGGGCCCAGCAGAAAGCAAGCAAATGCTTAAGCGTAGTCTATTCTGCCTCTGCCTCCTCTGGATAATTTGGTTGTTTTATTCTTTTCTTTTTTGGAGGGGGGATAATACTTTATTCTTGGACATGATCTTTCAAGAGCTTGTTTTATGTACATAGATATAGATATATAGATCTAATTCATTTTCTATATATGAGACTTTATCTTAAGCACAGGGACTTAAATGGAGAACTCAGTATTCTTTCCTGGAGAATTCCATGGACATAGGAGCCTGTTGAACTACAGTCCATGGGGTCAAAAAGAGTCTGATGCAATTGAGCACTCAGCATATAGTAAGTGTTAAGACAGGTATAATAGACAACACAATAATACACAGAGAAGGGGTACCTTATCCAGACTGATGGGACTGTGGTGGTCAGGAAAGGACTTTTTTACATATAGAATTCTCTGTACTTTTTAGCTCATGCCATGTAAAAGTCAGTGGATTCTGGGATATACTGAGAGTTATTAATTATGGACTCAGGTCACTGAAAATAATTTTCAAATATGGATCACCATATGTAATTACACCTTATTTTAGCACTGTCTACTCATGTATTCAAC
This sequence comes from Bos javanicus, assembly GCF_032452875.1. Taxonomy (NCBI): domain Eukaryota; kingdom Metazoa; phylum Chordata; class Mammalia; order Artiodactyla; family Bovidae; genus Bos; species Bos javanicus. The sequence continues at coordinate 55,692,333 of NC_083868.1, read as the reverse complement.
AAGTTGTTATTACATGTATATCATGTGAAGTATTTTTTTAGAATTTGGGATATGGAAGTGAAAAGGAAAATCTTAAAATCTCATGAAACGTATACATTCTAAGGGAGGCAAGAGATTATGATTTGTGATTGGTTTCAAGAAACATTGTCCTTCTTGAAGTTTATTTGAATAAGTAAGCCATACTCAAAATTCAAGACCTTTATACTTGCTGATTTTTCTGCCTGTAACAATCCCCCCGGTCTTCATAGAGCATGCTTCCACATGGGTTTTAGGGCCTTTGCTAACCCATCCAGAGTATCATTACAAATGACCTTTCCCACTACCACTAGCTTTTCCCTGCTTTATGTTCTCTCATGGGAACTATCACCATCTAAAAATGATGATAAAAGTATTATCTACCTAAAATACTGAAAAGTTCCCCCTGCTCCCACAGTAAAGTCCAAAGTTCTCACAAAGGACTTCAGAGTCCCTATGATCTGCTCCCAGTTCCATTTACTCTTCAACCTCAACTTTATCTTTTTTCTTTTTTTCACTCTTCCAGGTTGATTTTACTTGGTAAGATCAAAAGCAGCTTGAGCAGAAGAGTTTCATGCCATGACTTAGGCTCAGAATGGTTGAGGACATATTGAAAGAGGGTGGGAGGGGTTGTGGTCAAAGTTCAAAGCAGGGAGACCAGTTAGAAGGGTCCTGAATTAATCCAGGTGAGGGATGACAACAGTTTGGAACTGCATGGTTATAAACCAGGTCCCAGGATTTGAAGAGAAATAGTCAGTTCTAAACATATTTTGAAACTAGAATCAACAGGATTTGATGAGAGATTGGGTTTGGAGATTGAGAGGAAAATAAGAGCCAAAGTTGATCCTCATGTTTCTGTCTGAGCAACTGGAAGGATGGCATCACATTTCATAGATGGAGATGACTGCAAGGGGAACAGAAGGAGCTGGAAACCAGGAATATATTTTGTGACATGCTGCATTTGAGATACACATTTGATATCCAAGTAAAGATGCTGAAGAGACAGTTGGAAATACAAGATGGCAGTTTGAGGGAAAGTCTACACTGGAAGTCTAAATTTGAGTCTTTGGCATACGAATGATACTTAAAGTTACTAGGTTGAATTAGATCACCAGCATCTGAATATAGATAAAGAAAAGATCCAGAGGACTGATTCCTGGGGCACTGATATTTTGTGATCAGAGGGAGGAGAAACCAGGAAAATAATGCAAAGGAGTATCTCAGGAGATGGGAGGGAAGTGAGAAGGGTGGTGTCCTGGAAGCCAGGATGGAAGAATTTTTATAAATGGGGAACGATTATCTGTACCAAATGCTGCTGGTAGGTCAAGTAAGATGCATTAGCTAACATACACTGCCTTGATTACTGGAAATATGTTTGAGCAAATGTCAACAGGATAAATTAAACACCTGCTTTTCTGCCATGTAAAATATCAGAGAAAAAAGCTTAGGAAAATTCCCAAGGGGCACAAAATTTATTAGTCACAGTTTCATCTCAAATAAATGTACTTTGTATGTATCAAACATACACACACAAGTATAGGCATGTATTTTTTTTTTAATGCTATGATTAAAAAACCTGATCTGTAGATTGATACTGGGAGCTTTTGATTACTCCATAGTACAATGTAAGGTGATGTCCTAGGACAAAATCCAGGTTTTTCTCCTAAGACCCATAAGAAGAAAGAGAGATGAGATGGCACAAACACACTTTCTATTTTGTCCACAGAAAACTGTAATTAGGCAGTTTTCAAGTTACCTTATACTCGATGCTGAATCACATTTCACCACATTGAGTCTCACTGAAAAATCACAGGGTATTTCACCATATAGTACATTTTGGATTCCTTTGATCAGCATGTCTCATTAAGGCATATTTGTTATTCTCAGAATGTGTTATTTAAAAACACATGTGTTAATAATTAAAATCTCAATGGAGAAATGTCCTTGGATGAGAAGTACTGTTAATTTTTTTTGATAAGCTTAATCCACTAACTTCCTATAAACACATTTGCACATTCTGATTCTATTATTGTGATTGATTCTATTTCATCAACATACAAGGATGCTTTCTAACCTACTGATACCTAACCTATTTTCATAGGTTATTGAAGCCATAATAAATTTGTTTATTCATGATACAATCATGTTGCTGCTACCGCTAAGTCACTTCAGTCGTGTCTGACTCTGTGTGACCCTATAGATGGCAGCCCACCAGGCTCCCCGTCCCTGGGATTCTCCATGCAAGAACACTGGAGTGGGTTGTCATTTCCTTCTCCAATGGATGAAAGTGAAAAGTGAAAGTGAAGTCACTCAGTCATGCCCGACTCTTAGCGACCCCGAGGACTGCAGCCTACCAGGCTCCTCTGTCCATGGGATTTTCCAGGCAAGAGTACTGGAGTGGGTTTCAGTTACATTCTCTGAATACAATCATATTTACTACTAATTTTGCTATATTCAACAAAATAGGATTGCACTGGTTCAAAGTCTGAACTATAGAAATCTAAAATTAAACAAGGGTATAAGTTGTCTAAACATTTGTTATATTCATTAAATTTGGGGAAATCAGATAGTTTTCTTTTCTTTTTTAATATAGTTAATTTAAAATATTGTGAAAATATTATGTTAATAGATAAGTGAATTGGGGAACTGAAGGTCAGGAATGGGGAATGGACAGTCACTTACTTTTTACATAAATAACATAACTCTGTATGTTATGTTTTATGAGAATGCATTTTATTTCAATAAATAAATTTACAATAAAAGTGATCAAGGAAACTAAAAATATTGTGTTTCTGGTGTACAGCAAAGTGATTCATATATATATATATACACATATAAATATATATTCTTTTTCATATTCTTTTCCATTATGGATTATCACAGAATATTGTATATACTTCCCTATAACCTTGTTGTTTATTTTGTATATAGCAGTTTGTATTTGCTAATCTCAAACTCCTAACTTTTTCCTCCTTGTCCCTTTCACCTTTGGTAACTATATATATTTTTTCCCTGTATCTGTGATTATGTTCCTGTTTGGAATATAAGTTCATCTGTTTCATATTTTAGATTCTATATATCATATGTTATTTGGCTTTCTCTTTCTGACAATTCATTCAGTATGACAATCTCTTGGTCCATCCATGTTGCTTCCAATAACATTATTTCATTCTCTTTTATGGCTGAGTATATTTCATTGTGTATATATACCACATCTTTTTATTCATTCATCTGTCAATGGAAATTTAGTTTGCTTACCTATCTTGGCTGTTGTAAATAGTGCTGCTATGAACACTGAGGTGCATGTATCTTTTTCAAATTATAGTTCCCTCTAGATATATGCCTAGGAGTGGGATACCTGGATCATATGGCAACTCTACTTTTAGTTCTTAAAGGACCTTCCACACTGTTTTCCATAGTGGCAACAATCTACATTCCCAGTAACAGTGTAGGAAGGTTCCCTTTTCTCCACACCCTCTCCAGCATTTGTTCATTTTCAGACTTTTTAAAGATAGCCATTCTGGCTGGTGTGAGGTGTATCTTATTATAGTTTTGATTTTCATTTCTCTAATAATTAGTGAGGTTGAGCATCTTTTCATGTGCCTGTTGCACATCTATATGTCTTCTTTGGAGAAATATCTATTAGTCTTCTGCCCATATTTTGATCGAGTTATTTTTCTGTTATTAGATTTTATGAACTATTTGTATATTTTGAAAATTGATCTCTTATTGTTTGCATCATTTGCAAATATTTTCCCCCAGTCCATAGGTTATCTTTTCTTTTTTTTTTTTTTTTTTGGTAGGGGGGTACCTTAGCTGTGCAAAAGCTTTCAAGTTTGACTAAGTCTTATTTGCTCATTTTTACTTTTATGAAAATCAAATCATTTTAATGGCTGTTTTTTCTATCATTCTTTTTCTCTCAAGTCATCAAATGACTCTATCCTGAAACATCTTTTCCTAACTTTGACTATACTTTTTCCAATTTGGCTTAATTATAGAGCTTTTTATATATCTTGTATTTTCCCAATGCAGAAAATACTCTCTTATTTTGGTGAGAATTTTTTCAAATTTTTTACATTTTATAGCAACTTTTCATGCATTAGTTTGTATTATTTAATTGTTTTATTGTTTTTATTGTGTGTTGTCAAAAGACTTTAAGTTCTTGAGAGTCAGAATCATGACACATATTAAAGCAAAAGCAACAAGAACTAATTTTTCAAACATACAGTCACTTCATACTTCATAAAAGTTAACATCACTTTGGGACCATTTTCTATATGTTTAAATTATGTTGCTGTTGGTTTAACTGTCAATATTATATGACAGCCTGGATGGGAGAGGAGTCTGGTAGAGAATCAGATCAGATCCAATCAGATCAGTCGCTCAGTCGTGTCTGACTCTTTGCGACCCCATGAATCCCAGCACGCCAGGCCTCCCTGTCCATCACCAACTCCCGGAGTTCACTCAGACTCACATCCATCGAGTCGGTGTTGCCATCCAGCCATCTCATCCTCTGTCGTCCCCTTCTTCTCTTGCCCCCAGTCCCTCCCAGCATCAAAGTCTTTTCCAATGAGTCAACTCTTCGCATGAGGTGGCCAAAGTACTACAGTTTCAGCTTTAGCATCATTCCTTCCAAAGAAATCCCAGGGCTGATCTCCTTCAGAATGGACTGGTTGGATCTCTTGTAGTCCAAGGGACTCTCAAGAGTCTTCTCCAACACCACAGTTCAAAGGATACATGTATATATACGGCTGAGTCCCTTCACTGTTCACCTGAAACTGTCACAACATTTTTTGTTAATCTGCTATACTCCAACACAAAATAAAAAGCTTTTCTTTTAAAGTCTTTGCAGCTATTCTTGGAATTGTCTGTAAAGATTTTTTTTTGTAAAATTGATTAATAAATCTTTGAGTCACATTTCTTCTAAGATACACCCTTAAAAGGCTATTATTCAAGTGAACACTTCATCTTTCTCATTACATTGGACTCTGAAAGACCTTTGAGTATTTGTTTATTTAAATAAATATAGCCTTAGATACTATTATTTCTAAAAATTGAACCTGAATCTGCTGAAGTCTCTAAAACTAATTATCAGTTTATGGGAAATCAAGAGGCTGGAGAAATGTGCTAAATGTTGCCATGGGAATGAAATCTACAACATCCAGTTTGAAAAAGTCTCAGGACAAAAATGTCTGAATTCTTCAGAAAATAATTTGCAAAGAAAAAGTAAAAGGTGATAATGATAGAAGCTATAAACCAAAGATAATTTTAAAAACATTAAATATATCAACTATTTCCAATGTATACAAATTTTAGGATCTTGATCTGAATAAACACGCTATTAAACACTGAGATTATATGAGCTATTTTAATGCTGATTAGTTAGTGATATTAAGGAATTATTATACTGTTTAAGTTATTAAAATGGTATTTCGGTCACATTTTAAAATGTACTTATCTTTTAGTTATTCAAAAAGCTGTAAGTATATGAAATGAAATGCTTGATGCCTAGATTTGGATTCAAACTAACCTGAGGTTGAAGACATTGGTCAAGGGCATATGAAGTAGGATTGGCTATGAGTTTGTAATTGTTGCAGGTGACTAATAGGTGGGCTTCCCTGGTAGCTCAGTTGGTAAAGAATCTGCCTGCAGTGCAGGAGACCTGGTTTTGATCCCTGGATCAGGAAGATGCCCCAGAGAAGAAAACGGCAACCCACACCAGCATTGTGATTTATTATGCTATTTTCTCTTTTATATTTATGTGAAACTTTCCATTAAAAGTTTAAATAATAAATGAGCTGCCTCAAATGAAGAATGCCTGCAATAATTGATAATGCTCAATACAATGCCCACCACCTCAGCAGGCAGTTTCCTAAGGATATTAAAATATATATGTATTGTATGTGTTAGAAGCAGCATCAGATTTTTCACATTTCCTCTTGCACTTGGAATCTCTTTCTTTTCCTTTTACCCTTTCCCCCCCATCATAGTGACTAATTTAGATTGGATTAAATGGGTGTTGAGCAGAAAGTTCTGGTGTATCTTTTAATTAAATGAATTTTTGGTAATCCTTTATTGTTTCTAACTTTTATATCCTCAGCACTGGACGCATGATAGAGACTTAATAATAACAAGCCAAATGCTTACTGATGGAGTAGTCTTCTCCCCTGCTATCCTTTCTGCTGGCACCACTCAAGTCCGCCAGGACTTGGAAAGAGTCTCTCAACTTCATCCTTTGTTTTGAAGTCTCTGAGGCAAGATATATTTAAGTCATCTCTTGGCTAACGTTGCTTTACTACAAGAACAGGGATTTATCATTGAATACAGTAAGCACCAATAGTTAACCAAAATTAGAGCTGTATGAAGTCCTGTTATGTACAACTGGAAATGGAATCATTTAATCCAGTCCTCTTTCCTCCTTGGACTTCAGGTCTATCTGTGTCTGGGTCTTTTTATGTGTACTTTAATGTTTGCTGAATTAAACTGAATTAATTTTGATGCCTTTCTTGGTACCCAGGGCATACTGACCCAATTTCTTTTATCCATCCCCACATCCCTTTGCAGAGTTGTGAATAACAGCTCTTAAGTTTGTACCTAAGGCTTAGATTTCCAGTTTTTGACTTCTTAGCTTTTAAAAATATTTATCTACAAACTTTTGTGCAAGAATATGAGATCCATACCCTGTGACTGGGGCTGGAGATACACAAATGAATGAAATTATACAATCTCTGCCTTCAGATGGCTCTATCTGCTATACTTCTATCTACTTGCACAGATTCTGAGAAACTACTGTTATCTTCAGTCACTTGTCACTGTACTCTATAAGAGCTCTGTGCTTCCAAAATGTGATATTTCACTCTGCTTTACTCCTGCCTGCAATCATTTATAAGATGCTAAGTAAAATAGATCTGGAATTATTCATGAAGAACCCCACTCTTTACCCTTTGCCATAGATAGAAGTATTTTACCAGTATTTTGCCTCTTAAAAGCCACTTCTTTTCTGACCAAATGACATTTTCCTTTCCCCAATATCCTGGTGACTCTATTTTAAAACAATCTTTAGTGCGATTTAGTCCAAATGTTTTCAATAATCTACGATTATACTTTTGTACTCCTGCCAAGCTCTGCCACCTCACCATCAACAAACACAACAAAACATTTAATTTTCTTTACAATTGCAAACACAATACATGCAAACTGTGAAAAGTTAGGAAACTAGAAAAAAGTTTAAAATAGAAAATTATAGTCATCCATAACCCCAGCTGATTATTCTTTTATTTAAAAATCTTTCAGAAGACTAAACAAATCATCCCATTGTGATTCTATTAAACTCATATTTATCTGGTTGGTTTGAGAATATTTCTCTTTGTCAAGGACCCTACCAGCTTGCTAGTGTGTGAGTAAAAGTGAGACTTGGAGCTGTCCAGTTCACAGAAAGCCTTTAGGAATTCTGCTTCCCTAATGGCTCAGCTGGTAAAGAATCCACCTGCAATGTGGGAGACCTGGGTTTGATCCCTGGGTTGGGAAGAGCCCCTGGAGAAGGGAATGGCTACCCACTCCAGTATTTTGGCCTGGAGAATTTCATGGACTGTATGGAGTCCTGGAGAATTCCACGGGGTCGCAAAGAATCGGACATGACTAAGCAACTTTCACTTTCTTTTCTTTCCGCAGAAGAAAGTATTCACTCCTCAGGTCTGTTCTGAGGGAAGTTTACAAATCTGTGTTTCAGAACCAATTGAATTATATATTTAAATTACAAAGAGGTATGTACCATGATTTATAAACCAGAATTTAGGGATTTGATCTTCCCACTAGGCAGACTGGTAAACAACATGCCTTTGGAAGTGACTTATTTTTGTTTATGTTAAAAGACTGTTTCTAAAATTTTTGTCATCTTTTTCCTTTGGCTTTTTTCTTTTTTTCCAGAAAGTCATTGGTATAGCCTCATATTTAATTCACCTCTGCATTGCATCCTCTTTTCTGACATCTCTCTATTCCTTTGAAAAAAGTCTTTGAAATTGTGAGGGCAAATGGAGCTAATGTCAAACAAGCTCTTTGGGCAATAAAATAGTTGAATATTGACATATTAAATAAATTATTTGGAAAACCTAGTGTTTGTGAGCCAGGAAAATGTGCATAATAAAATTCTAGCTTTGTGTATCTGTTTTTCTCCATATACCATGAATCAGGGGAAGACCTTTAAAATTCTATTTAAATTAGGAACTGGTCACAGCACTATTAATGATGATTCCTGCTAGGAAACAATTGTAATTTCACAGTCTATAATGAATTTTACAGTTGAGAGCATTTAAATGTGAGGAGAGAAGACAGACTTGGTTACTTTCATGATTCTGTTTATTACTATTATCATTTAATTATTTCTGGTCAACATTTACCAGGGGTTAGTTCATGGATTTCTCTGCCAAATTTCCTTTGTTTTTCAAAATGCTGATACTCCAACACTTTGTGTTTATTAGTTCTAAAAAAAAATCACTTTGCTTTAAAAAATTAAAATTGAAGATTTATTTTCTATGAATTTAAATTACAACAATGACTTTCACAATTTTCATTGATTAAACATGAATTCCAAGTTGGATTTTCTACAGAATGAAAAGCACGTGAAGAAACATTGACAAAAGGCAACTGAGACCAGGAAAAATAAAAGGGCCTTTGGGTCCCTTAAATAAATTTAAGATTGTAGGCTCAGCTTGGAATTAGAAGGACTTGCAGAGGGCATACAAGGTTCCAGAAGGTTGCAAACAAGCACATATATTCAGAATACAGAAAGGGGAAGTGGAAAGATTATATAAACCCCAGACTCCTAGTGACTTTGATGCCTATATTCATTGATTAATTATTTGATTCAGTCACTGAGTAATTATTTATTGAATTCAGATGTGCCAGACATGGTATTAAGGTGTTGAGGTACAGAGATAAACAGGAGATAACCAGGAAACTTCATAACTTTAAAGAGTTTGCAACCCAGTGGGTGATTATATACAAGTAAATAGGCAATTAATACAAGTAATACATAATAGAATTCAAAAGAGCCTGAAGTGGAAAATTTAAACTCTTATCAGAAGATTCACTAAGAGATTAAACACACTTTGTGCCTGTGCATGGCAGGGTCGGGGAGAGGGAGGTTGGAGGAGACTGAGAGGAGTTTCCAGAAGGAAAGATGACACATACCAAGATCTGAAGGCAAAAAAGAGATTGATGTAGTTGAGAGACATGCTATGCTTAGTCATGCCAGACTCTTTGTGACTCTATAGACTGCAGCCTGCCAGGCTCCTCTGTCCATGGGGAATTCTGAGGGCACAAATATTGGAGTGGTTGCCATGCTCACGGCCAGAGGCTCTTTCCAACCCAGGGATGACATCCAGGTCTCTTGCATTTCAGAAGGATTCTTTACCATCTGAGCCAACAGGGAAGCTCAAGAATACTGGAGTAGCCTATTCCTTCTCCAGGGAAACTGCCTGACCCAGGAATCAAACCAGGGTCTCCTGCATTACAGGTGTATTCTTTACCAGCTGAGCTAATAGGAAAGACATATTAAGAGGTCAAAAAAAAAAGGTTTTTGAACAGTTTACTGAAGATGTTAATAGGGATCAGCATGGATTTACAAAAAGTCAAATCAAATTATTAAAATTCCTTATTTGTTTATTTCTTGTTTCTTGGTTCCTTTCTTTATTTTCCCCTTTCTTCTTTTCTTTCCTTTCTTCCTACATTGTCCTCCTCCTCCTTCTTCATCTTTTCTTTTTAACATTTCCTAACTACTACTCTGAATGAATAAAAACAATGCTTTTGATATACCATTTCCAAAATTCAGACACTAAATTTCTTTTGGTACCCTGGTGAGCTATATAGTTGATTAAGTTCACCAAAAGGGTATTGACTAATAAATGAATGTTTCCAGAGGCTTAGATGTTATTCTTTCCTTAGTCTTTTATAGTTGAGTCTCTTTATCTAAAATTTAAGTAAAGATATTGGATTTTCTTTATCAAATTTAGAAATAATATAAGCCATATGGAACTATGGATTAAATGTGATAAGATAAATTTTGGAAAAATATTTTACAAGCATAAATGCAATAATATTCATTGTAAATAGAATTAGATCCATTTTAAAAAGTTATATGCAAAGTGTCATACATATAAATACATATATTTATTTAAAATATATTAATTTATTTCAATACTTCAAACTATCAATTATAAAACTTGATATATATACTTATAATTTTATATGTGTTTATGTAAACACCAACTTTGTAAAATGAGATCATATTGTAAAAGTTTTATTCTGTCATTTTCTTAGTTATTATCATTTTTCCATGTTAATACATTTAGAGCTCATTCATCTTGTTGATGGCTACATAATATTCCATTATGCAAATATACTATCATTTAATTATCAATTACCTCCTACTAATATTTAAGCTTGATATTTATTGTCATTATAAAAAATACTTTTATAAATACCCATGTGTATTTCACCTATATGTACTTGCAACCCTATGGAATATAGCCCAACAGGCTTCTCTGTCCATGGGATTCTCTAGACAAAAATACTAGAGTTCACTGCCATGCCTTCCTCCTGGGAATCTTCTGGACCCAAGGATCGAATCTGAGTCTCTAGTATCTCCTTCATTGGCAGGTGAGTTCCTTACCACTAGCACCACCTGGGAAGCCTGTATATATCTTTAAATTCTTGGAAGTAAAAAATACAATGTCAAAGGGTCAATTCCTTCCAATTGTGGTATATACTGGAGAATGAACAAGATGAAATTTAACAGGCATATCTACAAGACTATGTAAAAAACCACAGCAAGTTGAGAAGAGCTATCACTGAAAAATATTAGATAATTTTAGATGATGCTATTCTACTAGTGTTGTGTGGCTGCTTCAGGCCCGTGTTTTAAAACTGGCAGCCGAACTTATCTCAGGAGAGTTTGGATATGTGAAGAGAAATTTGGGTTTTTACAGTGTCTGGGGACACTGCATACATTTAGCAGCAAATAACACATAGGCAAGTTTAGCACAATGAAGAATTGTTCCATGTAAAATACCTATAATGCCATCTTTAAGCCATACTGAGCAAATCCAATCAAAGGTTGTGTTAATAGAATAGTGGCTAGGTTAGGTATAAAGGGAAAGCCAAACTATTAACTAAAATTCATCTGTATTATTTTTCTTTTGATTTTATGTCATGCAGTTTAGCGCATGAGTTTGGTAGGGCAAAAAAGTTTCTTTTTATGTACCATCTCTTACTGATTATTAACAACAGCCTAGGAAGTTACAGTGAAAAGACTCAGAAACCATTTCTGGGCTTGGAATATTTTAATCAGTTACTAATTCCAGTCAGTTGGTAAGACAGAGGGGTGACATTACTTTTGCCAAGCATTTGTCTTTACCAACTGGCCTAACTGTTCTCTGAAGGCAAGGGTGACTAGATTCAGAATTGTCTTAAGATGCTGTGCATCATAAGACATCAAAATGCCTTAATTTTGTCAAAATGTCTCTTACAGCATTTCCAGCTTTAAGCATTAAAAATGGAGCATAATTATTTTCAGGGCCCTTATCAGCTGAATTGTGTACTCTCAAATTTGAATGTTGAAGCCCTAACACCCAATACTTCAGGATGTGATTGCGTTTGGAGATAGGACCTTTAAAGAGGTGATTAAGTTAAAATTAGGCCTTTAGGGTGAGCCCTAATCCAATCTGACTGGTGTCCTATTACAAGAGGAAATTTGGACGCACAGGAGACAGCAGGGGTGCAAACACTAAGGAAAGGCTATGTAAGGACACACTGAGAAGGCAGCCTTATGTAAGCCAAGGAAGCAGTACTTAAGAGAAAACAAGTCTGCCAATATCTTGATCTTGGCCTTCCAGCTCTCAGAATTATGAGAAAATTAATTTCTATTAGTCACCCAGTCTGTGGTGTTTGTGACGGAACCCTGTTAAATGAATACAATTCTTTATTAATATTTCATTATGCATATTTAATTATCAAATTTCAATTTGATGAAATAAATGGATAATTCAGTTTGAGTTATCATTATGCTTGGGACCACTTATATATACTGGGGTGAAAGATATGAGAAGAATAACACATACTGTGTTTAAGGCTCAGTCTATCAAAGGCTCAATCTAAGGCAAAGAAACATCAACTTCTCATGTATTTCACTGTCATTGTCTTCCTCCTGACTTGAAATTTCCAATTAAGGTTAACTATTTGGACAACAGAAAAGAAATACAGAAAGAAACCTTTAAGTGTAGTCAACAGTAAATATCTTTACTTCTTGGCTTTACCTGCACTGGAACAGAGACATGAATGAACTTATTAGATTAGTTAATTGCTGGTCTGGAAAGTTCACAAAGAGCCGGAAGGTGAGCTCTAGGAAGAAGCACGTACAGATAGACAAGTGGTGGATGTGTACATAAGAAAAACAAAAAGGTTGAAGATTTTTTTAAAAAATAAGAAAGCAAAGCAGCTATAAATTTTCATTAACTGAGAAACCAAATGAAGCCCCAAGCCTGCAGAAAAGAAGAGAAATCTTAATTGAACTCTGTGTCTAGTCTTTGAAAGCATGAGACCCAAGAGAGGCAAAGAAGTCAAATCATTTTTTCTGATCCTTAAGAAGAGAATATGCTCCCTATACAAATTGTTGCGACTTCTCCTATGACATTTGCAAGCAGACATTGGTGCAATAATTATGCTTTTGAAGCCTATATTGTCCTGGAAATGCTGTCACATACTGGGACCAAATTGGTATTCATTTCCTCTCCTCGTTAGTACTATTCTGTGATGCTGCTTGTGGGAGTAGCTTCACAAAGCATGTCTTTGGAATCCCAGGGATATTCAGTGCTTGCTGGTTTGTCATGAGGGGCTCTAAAGACTGAAGCCACCTCCCTGAAAATGTGGCCCCTGTCTGTGGACAGCAAAGAGTTTGTGTTGACAGCTCAACAGAGAGATGGAAATGCTAGATGTACAAACAAACAAAAAAAAAAGTTTGCCTTTGCAAGTCTTCCTCCAAGATATGGCATACATTTGGGAGCACCACAAGACTGAGTAGACAAATAAAACATATTTAAAATTGCAGATGTTATTTCTAAATTGTTCATAAGTAACAGGAAACTTCAGGATGATATTTAACTACTCTGTAGGTAGCAGGCAATTTGCATTTGTAATATCAGCATAATGAGTTTAAGATGTGCATTGATCCCATTTCATTCTATACGGAATGCAACAAAGCATGTTAATGTGTAGCCTAACAACATATAAATCAGGGGAAAATACAAAATGTTATAAAATGCAGAGCTGTCGTAGTAATTGTGGTTGTTTGAAACATCCCACCAAGGTATCCACAAAGTCTATGGCAATTAATAGCAAATGTAATTACAGTGAATGCAGAAATGAAGATTTTTCATTTTCAATTTTTCATGAGACACAATGGATGATTTTTTTCTTGAAAGATGCCCCACAGTAAAATCTTTTATGATTTATGGTACTTTAATTAAAAATAAGCTATTTCATAGTCATGCTAGTCTTTTAGTCTCAGAAGCAGCTGACAGACTTTATCCATGTTGTCTTTCTTTTGTATTTTAGTTGTTGCTCATTAACTGAATTTTTCAGTCATAACTCATTTAAATATTCAAAGGGTCATTTTATCCCAGTTAGGCATGTGGGAGTGTACACATTCATCTCAATTTTGAGAGAAATACATCACATTATCCCGTTATTCTTATTTTATGATTTTGTTTTTCTCTGTGGTTGCCAATTGTTTTAAGAAGAGTAGAATAAGTATATAAGAATCATGAGAGTGGTTGCTATAATACAAACACAACAAAATCAAGGTAAGGAGTGACAGATTATTTTCCTGTTTATAAATGGCATTGTTGAGATTCTTTGAATTACATTGTCTTCAGGCTATAACTACATAGATAACTAGGTAGTGACTACTTATTTTAGCATCTTACTATTGACTCTCTTGTGCTTTTTCCCCATCTCACATCTCACAACAATCGAAAGATGTAAAATGTAATAAGAGAACTTTTAGAAGATACTTGCTCCCTCTACTAATCAGATCATGTAAATTAAAAGCAATTATAGACCACTTCATATACTTTCAGTTGGCAAAATTTGAGTCTGATAATATGGTAAGGGTGCAGGAAAATAGTCCCGCTGGTAGGAAAGTCAATTGTTACCAAAATTTTGGAAAGCAATTTGTTGGAACCTGGATAGCTGAAGATGCCCATGGAGTCTGTTTGATAGATAGTGGTGGCTATCCAGGCAGCTCAGTGGTAAAGAACCTGCCTGCCAAGCATGAGACATGGGAAGATCCACTGGAGAAGGGAATGGCAACCCATTTCAGTATCCTTGACTGGAAATCCCAGTCAGGTCAAGTCAAAGATTGACTATAGTCAATCCCTATAGTCAAGGAGGGCTATAGTCCATGGATTCACAAGAGTTGGATGCAACTCAGCAATTAAAGAACAAGTAGAGATCTAGATATCCACTCAGAAAAATTCTCCCAAGTGTGCAGAAAATTAATGTATTTTTGCAATAGAAGAAAAATGAAAACTACCTGCCTAGTCATCTCTTAAGAGAGGAATGAATAAATTTAGTTTTAGTTGATAAAGTAGAATGCTTATTTAGTAAGCATTAGTAAGCCTATTGGAGAAGGAAATGGCAACCCACTCCAGTGTTCTTGCCTGGAGAATCCCAGGATGGGGGGAGCCTGATGAGCTGCCTTCTATGGGGTCGCACAGAGTCAGACACGACTGAAGTGACTTAGCAGCAGCAGTAGCAGTAAGCATAAGATGAATCAAGCAGAGATTAATGGTTGATATCCTTTTATGTACAAAAGAATATAAAATATAAAATGTCCTTTTATCACTCAAACTAATGATGCTTTTAAAAACATCATTAAATTGAGTGATAGAAGGATATTTCACAGTTTGATGATGTATATGTAAATTTTAAAATATATAAATGATAATATACATATTAAAAGATAAATACTTGAAGCTTACCCACACCAACATCAGAGTAGTGTTCCTTCAAAGGAAAAAGGGATAAAGAATAGAGAGCAGAGTCTTAACTGTATCTGTAGTGTTTAACTCTTGATAAAGAATGATTTGGAAGAAATAAAGGAAGATGTTAACGTTTGATAAATCTGGGTTTTCCACATATGTTGTTGTTGTTAATCAGTCTCCCAGTCATGTCCAAGTCTTTACTACCCCTTGGAATGAAGCACACTAGCCTCCTTGTCCCTCACCAGCTCCTGAAGTTTGCCCAAGTTCATGTCCATTGCATCGGTGATGCCATCCAGGCATCTCATCTTCTGATGCCCTCTTCTCCTTCTGCCATCAATTTTCCCAGCATCAGGGACTTTCCAATAAGTCAGCTGTTCACATCAGATGACCAAAATACTGGAGCTTCAACATCAGTCCTTCCAACAAATATTTAGGATTGATCTCCCTTAAGATTAACTGGTTTGTCCTCTTTGCTGTCCAAGGGACTTTCAGGAGTCTTCTTCAACATCACAGTTTGAAGGCATCAATTCTTTGGTGCTGTGCCTTCTTTACGGTCCAGTTCTCACAACCGTATGTGACTGGGAAGTCCATATCCTTGACTATATAGACCTTTGTTGGCAGAGTAATGTCTAATCTTTTCAACACACTGTCTAGGTTTGTCAAAGCTTTCCTGCTGAGAAGCAATCGTCTTATGACTTCATGGCTGTAGTTACCATCCTCAGTGATTTTAGAGCCCAAGAAGAGGAAATCTGTTACTACTTCCACCTTTTCCCCTCTATTTGCCATGCAGTAATGGGGCTGGAGGCCATGATCTTAGTTTTTTAGTATTTAGTTTTAAGCTGGCTCTTTTACTCTCCTCCTTCACCCTCAAAAAGAAGCTCTTTAGTTCCTCTTATCTTTGTGCCATTAGAGTGGTTATCACCCACATATCTGAGGTTGTTGTTTTTCCCACCTATCCTGATTCCAGCTTGTTACTCATCCAGCCTGGCATTGCTCCTGATGTGCTCAAAATAAACAGGGTGACAGCAGACAGCCCTGTCTACTCCTTTCTCAACCCTGGAACCAATCAGCTTTTCCATACAGGGTACTAACTGTTGCTTCTTTATCCGCATACAGGTTTCTCAGGAGACAGTTTAAACAGTCTTGAATTTCCATCTCTTAAAGCGCTTTCCACAGTTTGTTAAGATCCACACAGTGAAAGGCTTTAGCGTAGTTGTTGATACAAAGGTAGATTTTTTTGGAAATTCCATTGCTTTCTCTATGATCCAGCGAATGTTGGCAATTTGACCTCTGGTTCCTCTGCCTTTTCTGAACTCAGCTCTGAAGCCTGGAAGTTCTTGGTTCATGTGATGCTGAAGCCTAGCAGGCAAGATTTTAAGCATGAGAGATGAGTGCAGTTGTCTGATGGTTAGAACATTCTTTAGTACTACGCTTCTTGGGAATTAGGATGAGGATTGACCTTTTCCAGTCCTCTGGCCACTTCTGGGTCTTCCAGATTTGCTGAAATATTGAGTGCAACACTTTGATAGCATCATCCTTTGGGGTTTTGAATAGCTGTACTGGAATTCCATTGTATCCACTAATTTTATTAACAGCACTGCTTCCTAAGGCCCACTTTCTGTATATAGATATCCAGTATTTTATTTTCTGTGCTTTTATGTGCATTTGAAGTATTTTATGTTTAAAATTTTAAAAGTTAAATTAATATAGTATTTCTCATATTTTGTGACCATACCAATATAATTTATAAGTGAAATGCCATTGCATATGCTATTTTAGGTGTTTTATGTGTACTAACTCTTTTAGTCTGCCCACTGATTCTGTTTGATAAATACTAACATTATCTATATTTTACAGACATGGAAATGGAAACATAGCACGGGATTACAGATTTTGGACTACAGCTTGTATTCTTAACCTTGATTCTATGATCTGTCAGATTTAATAAATTCTCATTTATCATATGAAACATCATATCATATATCTTATGTATATATATATATATATACACATATTATGTAATGCTTATATTCCTCTGTCATTTGTCCTTTATTCTTTTATTTATGAATACATCTTATATTGGTATAAATTAATTAGGGATAACAGGGTAGATAATGATACTCCCCAAGGCCTCAGAACGATGAGATCTAACTTCTAATCTCATCTACATCAATGCCCTGCTGAATGATTTGAGGCAAGACCTTTCATTATTCTAAATATTGACTTCTCACTATAAAACACAATTGATCAATCTGTCTACCTCCTGCTATGAAGATAAAACAATGGAAGGTATTTGGAAACACATTGAATAACACAATTATTTAGAGTGCTATAATATAGAATGTAGGGCTTCCCGGGTGGCTCAGGGGTAAAGAATCTGCCTGCCAATGCAGGAGACACAGGAGGTATAGGTTCCATCCCTGAGTTGGAAAGATACCCTGGAGAAGAGAATGGCAACCCACTCCAGTATTCTTGCTTGGAAAAATCCATGAGCCTGGTGAGCTACAGTCCATTTGGTCACAAAGAGTCAGACAGGACTGAGTGACTGAGCACACACACACACACACACAATATAGAATGTTGTTTATTTTGCCTTTTAATATGAAATATTAGTTATTTTTCACACAGACTCTGAGAAGAGAGTCTACATACTGTTTTGAATCACTGTGAAATATGCCTTCCTTTCCTTGAATTATGATGATCAAATAAAGAAAAATGTAAGAGATTCTATTTTGGATTTTTTTTTTTTTTTTTGGTCAGAAATACTGCTTAGACTTTGTTTCAGACTCACAGATTTGAGCAGACTTCTAGTTTCTATCTTGTGACTTTTGCTTCACTGTGTTCAGTAGAGCCTATGATTTCTTTTTTTTTTTTTTATTTTTATTTTATTTTTAAACTTTACATAATTGTATTAGTTTTGCCAAATATCAAAATGAATCCGCCACAGGTATACATGTGCCTATGATTTCTGTCTTGAAAATGCCAGCTTGGGATTCCTCTGAGCACTGTCCGGGTGGATCTCAGAAACTACAGCACACAATATCGATTTCTTTCCTGTAAATGAAGCTCAGAATTAACCAGAAGTCAATTATTGCTAGCATTAAATTGAAGTTGAAATCACTGGGAATTGCAAGGCAATTTAAAGTAAATGTGTTAGACCAGGAAATAGGAGATTTGAGTCTCACAAAGGAAATAAGGGCACCCCATGTGGTAATCATATGAATCCAGAACGGACAGTATCTTCTAAACGTAAGCCGGGATAACTAAATTGAAGTAACTGCAATACAGGGTCACCACCTGCATCTTTAGCATTCTGAAATTATTTGTTCTTTTCATTTTTAGTTCCTATTGCTGTCAGTGATTTTAAAATTTTACTTTCTTCATTTTATTCTTTTACTTCTTTGATGTTCTCTATTCTTTTGCATATCTCCTTCATCCTCAAGAACTTAAATCTATAAATTCTAGAATTCTCATTCTTTAGCTTCCATTTGGAACTTTCTAAGTTCCATGGTGCTGTTTGCTACATGCTGTGGTATGGTGCTAAGTCGCTTCAGTCATGTCCAACTATTTTTGACCCCCTATAGTCCTCCAGGTTCCTCTGTCCATGAGAATACTGGAGTGGGTTACCATGAGCTCCTCCAGGAGATCCTCCCAACCCAGGGATTGAACCTGAGTCTCCTGTGTTTCCTGCATAGCAGATGGGTTCTTTACAACTAATGCCACCTGAGAAACCCCATTTGCTACACAACCATTCTTAAATTAAGAAGCACAGCAATCTCTTTGCACTTTATAGGCTTGTAGAAACTATACCTTCTTACAATGAAGTTGGACTGCCCCTGTTTAACAGATATCATATGATAAAATAAAAATGTATGGGAGTAACTCTGATAATGCCAAAGGAAATTGTGATCTTGAGGCAATGTAACTGAAAGGAGAATCTATTACAGTAGCACCTACCAGGTAAATAGGAGCTATAAAAGGACGTGAATAAAGTTGAGCTCATTATTGAAAAAGATAATTAAGAATAGAGGTAAATCTGGAATGTGCTCACTGAGATTGTGATTAAAGCAGAAAAATCTGATTGGGTCACAGTTCAAGTGACTTTGAGAAGGGCAATTTAGACATGAAGCTCTGGGCATCAATCAGAGTTTCAAAGAGGAGACTGCCTTGCTTCCTGGATGTCATGACACCAGGAGGGAAAGTTCATCCTGGGGCTGGGAAAGAAAAACTCAAGCCCAGAGCTGGGTCTGTTAATTAAAGCCTTTTTGGCAGATGCAATTGGTGCCAAACTTGAATAATAAGACTGTGTATTTACATCTTCCCAAAAATCATGCAGTTTTCATTCTAAGCTTCCCTAATAAAAATTGTTATGCATCCTAAAATGTATTCTAACATGTCCAAGACTCTGAATTATTTTGTGGGTATTTATTTCTTAGTGATATCCAAATAAAAGCTCTGAACTGTGGACCTGACCCTGCATGTTTTTTAATCCAGAGATACTCCAAACTGATGGCCAGAGTTACCTAGGGAGGTGGACAAATGGAAGTATAAATAGATGCATGGATAAATAGGCAGATTTCTGGATCTCTCCTCAGATTTACCATATTGGCAGCCATAAGAATTGAGTCCTGGAATCAATATATGTAAAAGCTTTCCAAATGATTCTGACAAGTGTCTGTATTGGAGCATCATGTAGTATTGTCATGGATATAGTGAGAGAAGCATGTTACCTATAAACAAAAAGAAACGGGTAGACCAGAGATTTCTAGGAGCTCAATCTCTGGAGAAATGACCATCTCTTAGTCCGGTAGTGGCAGCAGTAAATTCCCAGGAGAGGGTCCCATGGAAATCAACCCGGAGGAGTCTTTTGCAGGAAGTTCCTCTAACAGTGCTGGGTTCCATCCTTTGGCAGGTAAATGAACTGAAGAGAAGCAAGGACCCAGAGAGTTAAAGTGCTTCATTTTCACTAAACAGCTATTATAGACTATCACTGAAGGACAATGTTTTGGGGTCCACTAATACCGGGGTGGGTAGGAATTAGAAGATTGGCCCAGTAAATGCATAGCAGGGCTCTCCCATGGATCACAGCCTTGACAAAAGGTGACCATGGTAAGAGTGTACCTCTAAGTACAACCAGGAAGTGACCCTTCTCAATATGGGAGGAGGCGTCCAGCCCTGAGGCAACGCTTATACACCTGAAGACAGGTTATAGCTGTGACTCACCCTTCCTCCTCTGTGGCAGTCCCACATCACTCTGATAGGCATTGTTTTCACTGCTTCTGGCATCATGGATAAACCATCTTTTCTGTTTGCCTGATATGTGCTTATATCTAGTCTTGCTATACCTCTAGTCTGCTCTGTTCCCCTCAAATGTATCTTCACAATATAAATAATTTATTGAATATAATACGACATCATCACTTCTTCATGCACCACATGGTCTCTCCTCACTTAAAGATGGAGTTGTGCAAAGTCAGTTATCTAAACTCTTAAGCTCAAGTGTTGACAAAGACAGTCAAACAAGAGTGGTTGTTTTATTTTCCTGAACAATGCAGTAACATGCTAGCCAATATGTTGTAACAGAAAGAATACATCCTTTCTAAGGACCAGAGACTCTTCCTCAGGTTAAATTCTCTTAAAGTTTTTTTTTTTTTAAGTTTAAATTTATCCTTTGTGCAGAGCTTAACTGTTTACATTTAAATTCCTCCTGTTGCTTTCTAATTGTGTATAGACTTCTCTGGACCTTAAATTCTATTTAATTAGAATTAAATAGGATAAGAATGTAAAATATTTCACATGTAAGCATCACTCAGTAGGTAAATACCCTTTCTTATTTACCTACACTTAAATATATTTTCTCCTAAATATCCTACTACCTAAATATCTTTTCTTCTTCTACCTACATGTATAGACTTAAGGAAAAATTTATTTTATTTTCCCCTTTGATGAGTTCTCAAATTTCACAGTGTTCTGAGATAGAACTAGAGGTAAATAACGAAGGATTCATGAACACCTAGAGGGTCTATAGTGTCAATAGTTGTAGGTCTGTACATGCTTTGGGTAGAGATTCATAGGTCTTTTCAGATTCTAAAGTGATTTGTGACCTACATACCCACTTAAAATGTTGGGAATTACAGTTTTGTTGGCCTTATAAATTGTACTAATTCTCCCCTAACTTGAAAATCATCTGTTAGCCTCCATGATTCCATCTTAAAGTTTCTGAGAGCATATTTTATCAAGGCATATTTCACAGAGTAGGTGTGGGATCAAATGAAAAAATGCACATAAAATATTTTCTTAAGCTGTAAAACTCTATATAAATGAAAAGTGTTAATATTAGCAGCAATCTGTACTGTATTGTTGCCTTTGTAGCTGTAGGATATCTCTTCCTGATTTGTTATGATAAAAATTATCATAATGATTACAACATTAATCACAATTACACAGCAATTTTATCACAGTGCTCACAGCTGAGCAAGTTAATTGAAAGCTTAAAAATTCCTAACTGTGGCTATTTTTAATTTTTCCTGGGCATCACTTCCTATGAATATAGAAATCACAACTTTTTCTTATGCTTGAAGAAATCTTTGATGACCTCTAATTTAACCTCCTTGCTTTTGGATGAACGAATTAGGCCTTGTGTCTCTTGATTGCTATGAGAAAGTGACTTGCCATACTTATGACTTGTAGACACACGGCTAGTCTATTGAAAGCTAAGACAAGAGACTATATTTAGGCTGTTCCTTGCACTCTTTGACTCATTAAAATAGTTACAAATTTGAATGATCTTCCCAATATTTTAAGGGAATAATATTTAAAGAAAGTTCTATTTAAAGTATTCTTGTCACCTCTTCTTAATATCTTCTGCTCCTGTTAGGTTCACACCGTTTCTGTCCTTTATTGTGCCCATCTTTGCGTGAAATGTTCCCATGTGGTGGTTGCTTGGTCCCTAAGTCGTGTCTTACTCTCTGTGACCCCACGGGCTGTAGCCTGCCAGTCTCCTCTGTCCATGGGATTCTCCAGGCAAGAATACTGGAGTGGGTTGCCATTTCCTGCTCCAGGGGATCTTCCCGACCCAGGGATCCAACCCAGGTCTCCTGCATTGCTGGCAGACTCTACTGACTGAACTATAAGGGAAGATGAATGTTCCCATGGTAGCTCTAATTTTCTTGAAGAGATCTCTAGTCTTTCCCTTTCTATTGTTTTCCTGTATTTCTTTGCATTAATCACTTAGAAAGGCTTTCTTATCTCTCCTTTCTATTCTTTTGAACTCTGCATTCAGATGGGTATATCTTTCCTTTTCTCCCTTGCCTTTTGCTTCTCTGTTTAAAGTATTCATTATGGTAGATAAGGAAGAAAGTAATATTTTTAAGAAATGAAAATAATTAATCTTCCATGGAGTATCTCCCCCTAAAATATATTTTAATTGGAATGACCTAGAAATCTGCCTCAGTTACACAATGTTTTCCTAAGCAGCAACTCATAGCTCAAACACTAGTGTTCTAGTCAACATGCTTTGGCAATAAAGGACCCCTTTGTTATTGTTGTTTAGTCGCTAAGTCATGTCCGACTCTTTTGTGACCCCATGGACTGCAGCCTGCCAGGGTCCTGTCCATGGGATTTCCCAGGCAAAAATATGAAGTGGGTTGCCATTTCCTTCTCCAGGGGATCTTCCTGACCCGATGATCAAACTGATGTCTCCTGCATTGGCTCTTTATCACTGAACCACCAGGGAAGCCCAAAGCCCCCCTGTAGGCAGGCTGAAGTAGAAAGCTGTAGAGAAAAATAAAGAAGCAAGTCTTAGCCAGTCCCTATGGGAGACAACCTTTGAGAACTTGAGGACCTTGGGGCCAGGACTTCTCTTTGAATGTCTAAAAGGGCAGAGTAAAGGGACAAAGTAAGTGATTAAATAGTTAATCCCACTAGGGGATTATAAGTAAACAGAAAATATGGGAGACTCCTATAAATTAATGAGCACTCAAGAAAATAGGTTCACTTAACCACAAAACCAAGCAGACTTGCTTAGTAACAAAACTGCAATAGGAGCATGAGACATGCACCCGAAAGAATAAATAATGGTGGTATGAGACCCACATCTTGCCCAGTGAACTGAATAATGTAATGACCCCTAAGATATGCTCCCTGCATACATGGGCTGTGCTGGGCTGTGCTTAGTTGCTAAGTCATGTCCGACTCTTTGCGATCCCATGAATTATAGACCGCAGATTGCTCCGTCCCTGAGGATTCTCCAGGTAAGAATGCTGGAGAGGGTTGCCATGCTCTCCTCCAGGGGGTTGTCCCAACCTAGGGATCAAACCCAGGTCTCCCACATTGCAGATAGATTCATTTCTGGCTGAGTTACCAGGGAAACCCCCTGCATACATAAAAAACACTGGTGGTGGTGGTTTAGTCACTAAGTCGTGTCCGACTCTTGCGACCTCATGGACTGTATCCCACCAGGCTCCTCTGTCCATGGGATTCTCCAAGCAAGAATACTGGAGTGGGTTGCCATTTCCTTCTCCAGGGGATCTTTCTGACCCAGGAATTGAATCCAGGTCTCTTGCATTGCAGGCAGATTCTTTACCAACTGAGCTATGAGGGAAGTCACTCCCCCCCCACCCAAAAAAAAAAAAAGAAAAACAACAACAGTAATTTGTGGAAAAGTGACATTTTAAAGTGGAAGACCCTCACTGCCCTGAGACCGGAAATAATTTTTCCTTAGTGCCATGATAATCCTGTCTTGACCATCTAGGGATAACAAAACTCCCCTGTCTGACATAGAGGGGGAGCTGATGATGGAAGCATGATGTCTACTGAAGAAATAAGGAAGAAGGTGGTCTTTCCCCTCCCCACTCTTCCTTTTACTATAAAACTGTAGCTCACTTAGTTCTCAAGGCACAGAACTCCCTCAGCCCCTAACTTGTAAGCCTCACAAGTGTCCTATTCTAATAATTCACTATCATTTTGCCTTTGCTGACTTCTTTCTGCACTGAGACATGAAGAAACAGCTCATTGGAGCCGCCTGAAATGACACTTAGTGGCTTCATGTCTGTTCTGTTCTTCAAGCCAAAAGAAGAGATCAGTTTGCTCCTCATCATTGTGCACGTGGTCAAATCTGACCTTAAATGAATTTTCAATTCATGTACCCTAGACTTTTGTATTACACCCTCTCTTTATTCATCTTAGAGAGACAGAATCTGATCATTGAGCAGTTGATGGATTAGCCTGTAGGCTACAGGATCAATTCTGATCTTTCCAGACTTAGAGGTAAAGTTTTATTTCAGTCAGCCAATTCCACTTCTCTAATAAAACTAACACAGTGTTTAGTTATCAGAAAAGAAAGGGGTTGACTCTAATAAAAACTTAAATTTAAACCCAGAATAAAAGAAAGTTCTGAAATTTCTACAGATTTTTTTCTTTTTTCAGAATTATGTGTTGGGGCATATATTTTGATGCAGGATCCAGCCATGGGAAAGTTTTTTTTTAAATAAATATGGTGTGGCACTAGTGGTAAAGAACACATCTGCCGATGCAGGAGACAAAAGAGACACAGATTCAATCCCTGGGTCATGAAGATCCCCTGAAGGAAGGCATGGAAACCCATTCCACTCTTTTTGCCTGGAGAATTCTGTGGACAGAGAAGCCTGGTGGGCTACAGTCCATAGAGTCACAAAGGGTCAGACATGACCAAAGTGACTTAGTATGCAGGCATGGTTCTGTATGAGAGCGTGCTCAGTAAGTCACTTCAGTATAATCCAGGATATATGATTGCTATATTTCCAGAATCAGGAAAATATAGAAGTTTCTTTTTCCTTGTGGAAAAGCAACTGTGAAATTTCTGGGAAATTCTAATTGAATATTAGAGAGTCTGGTACTTTTTTTTCTGGTTTAATATAAAACCACATGAATTGATTGATATAAACCACTCCCATGAAGATTATTTCAGGTTACCTCCTAATTTTTGGCATCACTTTCCTCCCCTAATGCTGCTCTTATATTTCAATGGCTACAAAGTACGCAGGGAATTTGGGGCTATTAGCCACAAAATATTTTCTAAGAAGTTGCATGCCCTTTTGTGTTTGATCAGATTTATACTGATGCCATTTTTATCAATTCAGATGACTTCTTCAGAAATGCCATCAATTAATATATATTTTTGAGCCATTACCATATTCATACATATGTATTCTAAAATATGACCAAAATAATCCTGCAACTAGTTAACATTATCTACATATAGAAAAACCGTTATAATCCAGTACATACCATTATCCTTTCTGCAAGTTTTTAAAGTAATGGTTATAGTACTTCATATCTCTATTACAATCTTAAAGCTCCACAGTTCATTCTCCCCTTTTCCTTCCTCTCTGCTTGGAGAGTGAAATGTAAAAGACATAAAAACAAATCTAAAAAGTAATTAGTAAAAGAGATATCTTAATGTGTGGGTTATATTAGTGCTAAAAAGAATAGATCACAGTATTTCATTTAATAGCTGAGACTGATGTCTAAGAAGCTAAGGTCAAGAATTCCTTTTTCTTAATGCAAGGCTGGAGAGAAAATGAATTATTTCAAGGAGGTGGTTGAGGTTTTTAAGAGAGCAAGAAGAAAACTATTTGGCTACTGAATCTAGAATGGATTTCCAGAAAATATTTTTAAGATTTCCAAGATAGGACAGGGAAGGATTGGATATTTGATTTATTGGTGAAACAGGGTAAGAATAGAATTTTAAATATACCAAGTATACTATGGAAAAAAATGTGAAATTTGGTTCAAAAGGTGTAGTAAGTAACAGGTACAGAGTCAAAGAAGATTCTTAAATTCCAGTTGGGAAAACATGATAAAATGTCAGTATCTACTGAAATGTATCATTTCTACAAATATTTGTTGAATATCTAAAAAGGACAAGCATTATAGCAGACACAAAAAGGAATACAAAAATATGTGAGGAATACAAAAAAATCAAATGGAGATATTTTCATCAATTTGCCATTAATTGAAAAGGAGGTGCAAAATTTGGGGAAAATGATTGACTATCGAAATGCATGAAAGAAACACAAGAGCTATGGAAATTCAGAAACAAAATTGCAAAACGGAAAATGAAAGACTTTTTATGAAGTAGATAACATTGGACTCCTGTATGCACAAATAGTATGAGAGAACATTCTAGGAAACACACATGGAGACAGTCATATTTATCTGTATCTAGTACCGTCAGTTAGTATGTATTATAGTGAGAAATAAGTAAATTACGAGGTTACCTTATTTACCATTTTATCATTTATTTCTGATACATAATATGGGCTCAAAAAATGTTGAATGTTGTCAAAATGGGTAGTAAGACTAAAGGAGATGAAGTCATTTGACCAATAGTTATTAAAGAAAGAATGAAAACAAAAGTTAAATAAATGCCTTTTAATGTGCTTTTTTTTTTTTTTTTTAAGATATAGGGTAGGGAAAAGTACTTACTTTTTTTTTTTAAAGCTAATTTTTAAAGCCTTTTGCTTCTGAAGGATGACACAAAGCATACCAATGGGGAAAAATATCTTTATCTTTTTTATTTCAGAGCGTCATGGGGAACAGAGAAAACACACAATAGAATGTCTGCCGCTGCTGCCACTCCTGCTAAGTCGCTTCAGTCGTGTCCGACTCTGTGCGACCTCATAGACGGCAGCCCACCAGGCTCCCCAGTCCCTGGGATTCTCCAGGCAAGAACACTGGAGTGGGTTGCCATTTCCTTCTCCAATGCATGAAAGTGAGAAGTGAATAGTTTCTGCTTATTTTTCTTGGCTATTTAAGTTTAAGATCCAGAGAAGATGCACCTCTGCTTAGAAAATCCCACAAATGAATCCTTGGAGATAAAAGGTAGAATTACTAGGAAGAGAGTTTGAGAAAGAAAGAATCAGATCATATTTTGAGCTGGTACTGGATGAAAAAAAAAAAAAATGCTGCCAAATAGCAGCATGGTTTTGGATTGTTTTAACTGTGTATGTTCTTGGACTATGAACTTCCCTGACCACAATTTTCAAGTTTTCTACACATAATAATTGGATTGGATGAGTGGATTTGGTGAAATCTAGAAAAAGGTGTTGTGTACCACACCTGAGTCAGAGAGAAGATAGTGAATAAATTAAGTTTGGGTAAGACAAGACTGAAATAAGGAAGTGAAGAGAAGTAGTAACTCAAGGCCAGAGGTAATTATGAGGACCTAAACCCATGGGAGTTCCCTGGTGGCTCAGAGGTTAAAGCATCTGCCTGGAATGCAGGAGACCTGGGTTCGATCCCTGGGTCGGGAAGATCCCCTGGAGAAAGAAATGGCAACCCGATCCAGTACTCTTGCCTGGAGAAACCCATGGAGGGAGGAACCTGGTAGGCTACAGTCCATGGGGTCGCAAAGAATCGGACACGACTGACTGACTTCACTTTCACTAAACCCATGGGAATTCACAAAAATCATGAAATTGTGGGTTAGTTAGCTTGTGCAATTCCATTCAAATTTCAAAGGAGAGTGTGGGCTTGGTTCCATATACTTATCTCTTTTAACACTGTGATCATGTGCCAAAAGCAGAGGTATAACTCCTATGTCTCTTGAGTCTCAGTTTTACATTCTTTCTATTATATGAACAGAGAAAAGTAGAGCAAAAGAATCCAGAATCATTCTGGATTTGGGAAACCAAGGTTGCTAAGTAAACAGCAGTGTCCTATCTTTAAGGTGTCTTGGCCCAATGAATGGCGACATCCAGTGCTTCACCAAAGGAAAAAGAGCAGGGGAAGCATCGATCTCCCCACAGGCAATAAGGGGTGCATTGTTTTTCTGGAGAATTTAAAAGTAACAATAAAAAAATAAATAAATAAAAGTAACAATGAAATTGACTTAAAGTCAGCCCAGTCTTGTTGTTCTCATGCACCAGTGAATCTACCAACGTCCATGATAAAATTCTTCCCGCTGCATCTAAGCTTTTAATCTCTCTCATCTTTGGTGTACCAGTGAACTTATCCATTTGGGAAAGGCACGTACACATATCCCCACTTCACTTTCTGCCACTTTGGTTTTTAGGAAAGACCTACATCAGAACCTGTTTTCCTTAACAGAATGAAATCTGAACAGGATTTTTGCTTTTATGTAAACAACATTATCACTGAGCATTTACTTTGCAGTGGGCCTGTTTTAGGAGAAGGCAATGGCACCCAACTCTAGTACTCTTGCCTGGAAAATCCCATGGATGGAGGAGCCTGGTAGGCTGCAGTCCATGGGGTCACTAAGAGTCAGGCACGACTGAGCGACTTCACTTTCACTTTTCACTTTCATGCACTGGAGAAGGAAATGGCAACCCACTCCAGTATTCTTGACTGGAGAATCCCAGGGACAGAAAAGCCTAGTGGGCTGCCGTCTATGGGGTCACACAGAGTTGTACACGACTGAAGTGACTTAGCAGTAGCAGCAGCAGGGCCTGTTTTAGAAGCAATGAGCAGCCAGAGCCGGCAGGAGTGGCTCCACCAAGCTCTTTCCCCAGGAACTACATTCAGCATCCACATCAAGCTACCATAGCTTTGAACTGTGTCTGTGAGCATCTTGCTTTATTTATCTCAATTTATACTGTGCATCTGTTAACAAGATGTGTCCTAGGTTAATTGCTGTTTTGCTTTATGCTATTTTGGCTCAAGAAAAGTTTCACAGTAATACTCTTTCAGATAGTGAAGAAAAACTGTCATCTACTTTCCTGTCTGCAAGACTAAACCCAAGTCATGGAATAAAAGCTACATGAAGCTGATGACTGTGATCAGAGTCTGGTAAAGCATCTCACTCCCGGGCACTAATATCTCATAGTGGTGAACTCCTTGCCAAGTATTTCAGTTGCTCTTTTGAGTTGGACTGCATCTATTTGCCTAAACGCCCATCTTTTCTATTCTATATCCTACCATTCTAGATTCTGTCCATCTCATATTCAAATTTCCCTCCTAATCTGAATTAGACAAATAAAATTACGTTAGTCAAAATATAAGCTCTCTGTGAATAGGAATAGTGTATGCTTTGCTTTTCTCTTTTTGAAAATTTTGTAAAAATTACATACAGTGAAACACACTAATCTTTTATGTGTAGTATGATGTTTTGAGTGTCTCTCAAATCTTTTTTCCAGTTTTTTTTAAAGTCTTTATTGAATTTGTTACCATATCATTTCTGATTTTTATGTTTTGGTTTTCTGGCCATAAGGGATGTGATATCTTAGCTCCCTGACCAGGAATCAAACCTACATCTCCTACACTGGAAGATGAAGTCATAACTACTGGGCCACCAGGAAAGTTTCTCCCATTGTTTTTTATTGGGTAATTTATTTTTTCAACAATGGGCATGAGGGATTATTTATGTATTCTGGATACTTATATTTTGTGACCACACCTTTTCCAGGTTCACAAGTTGAAGCCGCTTTGGCAGCCTAAATTCTGTCCTTCAACCATCAGAGCAGTGAGAACTCCACTTTCTCTTTGAATTATAGAAGCCTTGTATCCACAACTGACTAGGACATCTTCTTGGGGGTAAAGAGCATATAAACCTGGACCTCTTACTTTCTTTCAAGGCTCAAATCTTCTCCAGTTTCTGCACTTTCATCCACTCTCCTGTGGTTTTAAATAGCTTCAAACTTTTCTTTTTCTTCAGAATTTATGATTGTTATCTGTAGAAAGATTAGTCAATATATACTAATTTACCATTAACTGGAACAGGAATAGGTTCCTGCTTTTTTCCCTGTTTTATTCCCAGATACTTTAATAATTATTTTTGTATTGGGGGGATTAAATAAATAACAATAAAGGAAAAATACAATGTTTTGAAAAGCAGAGGGCAATAATCTGAATCGTGTCCCATCAAATTTCATATGTTCAAGTCTTAACTCCCAATGTGACTATATGTGGACACAGGACCTAAAAGGAAATTACTAAGGTTAAATGAGGCCATAAAAGTGGGGTCCCGATTCAGTATGACTAGTGTCCTTACAAGAAGAGATGTTAGAGAGCTTCCTGTCTCTCTGTGCATCCGAGGAAACAGTGAGAAATCAGGCAGTTATCAGCAAGACAGGAAGGGAGTTCTCACCAAGAACTGAATCGGCCACCACCTTGACCTTAGCCTTCTCAGTCTCCAAAACTGTGAGAAATAAATATCTGTTCTTTAAGCTAATTAGTTAGTGGTATTTTGTTATGGAAGCAGAGAAGAGTTTTTTTTTTTTTTTTTTTCCCATCAAGCACACAGACAGAGTAAAGCCTAGATTAAACTATTTTGTTATATACCCAAACCAACTCACAGCATACTACCTACCATGTAATTTAGAGTGTGTAATTTAGTGTAATTCTTTACTCCCTGCATTAGTTGCATTTATATAACAGATTCCTCCATGCCTTAGAAGTTTAAAACAAGAAGCATTTCTCATCTCCCAGTTTCTATGGGTGAGGAACGTAGGCATAGTTTAGGGGAGTGCCTCTGGGTTAAGGTCTCATGAAGTGCAGTCCAGTCCGTATGTCAGCTGGAACTGTAGTCTCATCTGAAGTCTTCAATGGGGGGAATTTGCATTTAAGCTCAGTTACAACATAATTAATGGCTGAATTTCAGTTCCTTGCAGGATGCTGGACTGAGGGCCTTACTTCCTCACTGTTGGCCAGATCCTTTTTCAGTTCCTTACCATGTGGGCCTCTCCATATCTGACTGTCCTCAGACAGAGCAAATTGGAGAGAGCAAGAGCGAGACCAGGATGGGAGGCAGATACTTTTGTAAAATAACCTTCAAAGAGCTGTTCCATCACGTCTGCTGCATTATCTTTGTTAGAAGTGAGTCAGTGAGTGAGTCAGTGAGTCAGTGAGTGGCCAAGTGGAGGGATTAGATAGGAGCAAATATATAGGAGGTAAAGTTTATTAGAAGTCATCTTAGAAGCTGTCTACAGCATTTCCCTTACAGGCAAAATGAAGAATCATTAAAAATTTAAATATAAAAAATTAAATAGGCTTCCTGTCTTATTTGAGTCACTGCTATACTCTAAGGGAAAGAAAGATAAAAATAACACATCTCCTGTCTTCCTGGAGCTGGTGGTCTGCTTCAAGAGGTAGGACTGGGTAAACCTGATCAATGCTGTAAAAACTGTAGGAGTTGGAACAAGGAGAACTTTTTCAAGATGTAAAAAACGGTGCTTTCATAAAGTAGATAAAGTCGGGCTGTGTGTTAAAGAGACAGGACCAACCCAAGAGAGAAACCACCTTCCAGTCTGAGGCTGAAAACCTGGCAGGAGCTGCAAGCATTTGAATGACAAAGCCTGGGATCTGCCCTGGGGGGAGTAGCCAGGAATCAGGCAGAATTGAGGAATCAGAAACCCATAATGTGAAGGGCTTGTTAGGCCATACTAAGGACTTTGAACTTTATTCAGTAAGTGGAGTGGAAACACTGAAGCACATGACCAGATATACACAGTGTGAAGAACAGCCTAACCCAAATTCCATGTGTACTGCCGTGCCAATTATCAGGCCAACAAGGCGAGGAATACTGGTGGTTTAGTCGCTAAGTCATGTCTGACTCTTGCAATCCCATGGACTGTACCCTGCCAGGCTCCTCTGTCCATGGGATTTTCCAGACAAGAATACTGGAGTGGGTTGCCATTTCCATCTCCAGGGCATCTTCCTGACCCAGGGATCGAACCTAGATCTCCTGCACTGCAGGCAGATTCTTTACCAACTGAGCTACCAGGGAATACCTAGAGGAATAGTTCTCATCTCCAGTTATACACCCTCCAAAACTCCCGTCAGAATGACTAAGTCATAACCAGGTGGAAAGCTCTTTGTGAGTTCCTTTACTTCAAATCAAATCACACATCTCAGTGACAATGGACCACATCTCAATGACATGTAATTTCTCACAAGCACCACCTTTTGTTAAGTAACCTGAAGAATATAATTTAAATTCATTTCCAGAGAAAAATGAAAGGAAATAGTGGCATTTCTGCATAATGTTAACCATGATGCAGCTCAACCCATAGCTCTGTTATTTAGCTTGCTAAATTCAATGAATCTCTAAATACTTTAATTACTTCCCCCACTGCCTTTTTTCCTCCATGGTACAAACTCTATGCCATTCATTTGTTAAAGCCTCCTTTGAAATTCATTTCTCATTTTCCCCCAAAGACTCATAGGCTTTTTATACAGAAGAGAAAAGAAGCAGTGAGGCATATAGTCCGTGATACTTAAAACTGGATGAGTCACCCCCAAGGAATGTCTGGGGTATGTTGTAGAAATCAGCTATGTGCCACAGTCCACAGTCTGGTGAAAAATCCAAACAACCCAAATTTTACTGAAATCCGTAATTTATACTTGCCTAACCTCCTTCTCTTCATGCTGAACCCAAGGGGCTTACCAATACTTACTAAATTTGCATTGTCATCAAAGGGCAATAACACGGTCCTTACAGTATTGTGTGACTCCTGATCATATGGTGCTCAACTGAGCAATGAAGATTTAAACAGTTTACATGTGTTGGGGCCCCATGCACAGTGAGCCTCACTCCAATATTCCTCAGAAAAATGCAAAATGACTGGGTCAAAACAACAGGAAATGAGGTCCATGTCACTCATATGCATAGAGATTATATGTCTCCCACCAAAGAAACAAAACTTTCTGCAAGACATTTTAACTTCAGAATCAAGTAGGAAAGCTGAGGTTAACTTCAAAACAATTCTTTTGTTCTAGATTACCATATTTTATGAATTTCTCTACAAAAAGATACTTTTTTTTTCTTCTTAATTTATAAGTGGTCCAGTATGAAGTTCAGATATCAGAACAAAAAAGATTCATTTTATTACCTACATCTTCTTAGCTGGGATCACGTAGAGTTTAAAATTATTGTTTAATTATGACTAAGGAAAAGCAAACTTTTGGAAAGATTAAAGGATCTGGCATGGCCCTTCAGAGAAGTTAATTGCCAAGGAAACTTAGCAAGTATAATTTAGGCAAACTTGAATGATGACAGAGTAGAAACTGGCACAGAATCAGGTGACAACACAAAATTAAAGAGGCTAGCTCTAGTCCACTGCAGCTTATATATTTAGGTTTAGAAACATTTCTAAGATGTACAAAACTCCAGCATTTTGCCATCAGATATAAGTTAATATAGGAATTGCCAGAGTTCTAAAATTACAAACCTGAGAATAATTAAGAAACTATAACTTAGTAAGAACACCTATAAAATATTAAGATATTTTGGAAAGCTATTGACACCGAAAACTCATGTGGCCATTTTGTAGCAGAGAAATGGATGTATGTATGGAAAAAGGAACAGCCAGTGAAAGCCAGTTTTTACTGTTAGGTCATTTTCAGTTTATTGTTGGATATTTTCCTATCAAGACTTTTCACATGGAAATTAATGGGTTTCAGGCTTTAGATTTTTACTTTATGAGTACGTGATTGCTACCTCAAGTACAGGAATAGAATACAGATGGATGGTAGAAATGTAATGTTAACTCCATCCTAAACTAAACTTTAGATTATAATATTCTTTTGTGTGAAGGAACAGAAACAAGGACCAATGTGATAAGGGTTTTCTCCTGTCCATTTCAATATTAGGGAACGAAAAAAGATAAAGTTGGCTCTACACATATAAATAGTAAAGGTGTGGTAAGACAGAGCTAAGCAGTATGTCCTTCCATTCCATGATTAACTCTTAATGCCTTCATAAAAGGAAGCAACAATAAGCATATTCTCCCAAGTCACTGATCTTAGGACTTTGGAGTTTCCATTTTCACATTCCTGTTTTCCCCTCCACCTGTAAGTTCTCTTTAGCCCCGCACATGCTCAGTCATTAAGTTAAGGTTTACCAACTGTGCTAAAAATACCCCTACTCATTACAGGTACCCTGCCACTTCATTTAAACTTTCTTACTTTGCTCATGAATTTGGATTTGAATAGTAGTCTCTAGTTTCAGTTCCTTGTTTACCACTTTATTTTTCTGCCCACCCCTGGCCTAAATAAGGGGTGCTGAGTTCTTTGAAGGTGGAAGTGCTAAAATTTCTGCATTTTTTCATTCAGATAAGACTATACTTCAGATAATGTAAGAGGATCTCTATTACTCCTGACTGTTCCTCTCTGGGGAATCTCCTTTGCATCCAGTCTACACCATATTTCAAAGATGATAGACTTCACCAGCATGTTCCTGTATCTCTTTCCTTCCTATTACTCATGCTTATTACATGAAAACGGGCTCACTTCAGCCTCAGTTAATATCTCTACAAGCTTCTCCATTATTTTATGTCACTGTCTCTCACATTGTCCAACACCTTTTTTCTCATATCGTCTGCAAACTTGTTTCTCTGAAGGAGTAGTTAGTGACATCTATATTTCTCCACATTCCACCCTGTCTTCTCCCCACTGGAATCTTCTGTCCTCTGGGCTGACTCACTCCTCTCCTTCTGCTTAGTTCCTGAAGTGTCAAGTACCTGGTCCCTGGCTTCTAGTTCCTTTAGTTCATTTCTTTACAGAACATGAGCATATTTGCATTTGATTAGATTGGGCCTAGCACTGAATTTCTCTCAGAGCACTTAATTTATTTCCTTTTCTCTTTCTTTTTTTCTCTTTCTTTATCTTCCTTTCTTTCTCTGCCTTTCTTTCATTTTCTTTTTCTCTTCTTGTTTCTTTTTACCTCCCTCCCTTCTCTCCTTTTTTCTCTTCCTTACTCTTTTCCTCTCTTCCCTTTTTCTTCTCTCTCTTTTTCCTTCCTCCCTTCCTTCTTTTTGTCTTTCCTTCCACCTTTGTCTCTCTGTAGGTATGAAATAAAGTCTGATTACTTGATTCTGTCAACCAAGACATCCATTATGTTTCTCCCACTTCTTCCCAACTTCATCCCATAATCTCATGTGACATCTTTTTCAGGTTTTACAAGAAATTTAAGCACAATCAAAGTAAATTTTCTTCAGGATCAGAAGGAATTAGGAGTGAAGAATCATATTGTACAATTTGTAGTGTTCTTCCAACTCCTCAGTGTTTACTCCTTTTTCACTCAATTTCTCTGCTCCTTAATCCTTCATCTAAGGATTCCTTGTTTGCTTCCAATCCCGCAAGTCAGAGTGATATCTTTCTTCATCTTAAGCCTAGGAATGGGCTCCTGGAGACTAGGTCATTACTAAAGTGGACTTACTATTGTTAACCAGATTTCTGTGAGAAAATTAGACATTCCTAAAAAATACTCCAAACAGTGGAGATACAAAAATGAAAAGTAGATCTTGGACCCCAAGTCCCTAGACTCTTTCCCTTTAGGTAAACATTGAACTAGGCATCTTTCTAGGAGTATTCCATGGCTATTTAAATATAAATGTGTACATGTCCTTTCAAAAACACAAATTGTAGCACAGTGATTGACTATTCAGCTCAGAGTTTTGTTGTTGTTATTGTCATAAAGTTTCACAGTGTCTCTCTTTTTCTCTCTTTTCCTCACTCTTTTCCTCTCTTCCCTTTTTCTTTTCTCTTTCCCTTTTTCCTTCCTCTCTTCCTTCATTTCATCCTTCAGCAAGAGCAGCTATTTTGGAAGAGTTCATCAAGTTGCAGTGTTAAATTTGTTTGGCACCAGGGAACAACATACTTATTTCACTTCAGCTCAGTTCAGTTCAGTCGCTCAGTCGTGTCCGACTCTTTGTGACCCCATGAATCACAGCACGCCAGGCTTCCCTGTCCATCACCAACTCCTGGAGTTCACTCAAATTCACGTCCATCGAGTTAGTGATGACATCCAGCCATCTCATCCTCTGTCATCCCCTTCTTCTCCTGCCCCCAATCCCTCCCAGCATCAGGGTCTTTTCCAATGAGTCAACTCTTCGCATGAGGTGGCCAAAGTACTGGAGTTTCAGCTTCAGCATCAATCCCTCCAATGAACACCCAGGACTGATCTCCTTCAGAATGGACTGGTTGGATTTCCTTGCAGTCTAAGGGACTCTCAAGAGTCTTCTCCAACACCACAGTTCAAAAGCATTAATTCTTTGGCGCTCAGCTTTCTTCACAGTCCAATTCTCACATCCATACGTGACCACTGGAAAAACCATAGCCTTGATTAGACGGACCTTTGTTGACAAAGTAATATCTCTGCTTTTGAATATACTATCTACGTTGGTCATAACTTTCCTTCCAAGGAGTAAGCGTCTTTTAATTTCATGGCTGCAGTTACCATCTGTAGTGATTTTGGAGCCCCCCAGAATAAAGCCTGTCACTGTTTCCACTGTTTCCCTATCTATTTCCCATGAGGTGATGGGATCAGATGCCATGATCTTAGTTTTCTGAATGTTGAGCTTTAAGCCAACTTTTTCACTCTCCTCTTTCACTTTCATCAAGAGGCTTTTTAGTTCCTCTTCACTTTCTGCCATAAGGGTGGTGTCATCTGCATACCTGAGGTTATTGATATTTCTCTCAGCAATCTTGATTCCAGCTTGTGCTTCTTCCAGCCCAGCGTTTCTCATGATGTACTCTGCATAGAAGTTAAATAAGCAGGGTGACAATATACACAGCCTTGACGTACTCCTTTTCCTATTTGGAACCAGTCTGTTGTTTCATGTCCAGTTCTTTGATTGTGTGGATCACAATAAACTGTGGAAAATTCTTCAAGAGATGAGAATATCAGACCACCTGACCTGCCTCTTGAGAAACCTACATGCAGGTCAGGAAGCAACAGTTAGAACTGGACATGGAACAACATACTTATATACCTTAATTCTCATTGTAACAGTATGCCATGGTGCTATTTTTTAAATCATCACTCTAAATCAATCTCTTAATCTTTTTATTCTGGAAGAACACTCAAAACTCAGGAAAGTCCTGCATAAAGTTATGATATCTATATCTCACAGTATATCTGATCGATCAGTACATTGTAGATCAAAAAATCTTATAGTAAATGCCAGTGTTCTTTTGCATCAGGATACCATTTTCAAATATGGTTCTATTTATTATAGCTAACTTATTAGCCTGTTCATTTTGTATGATTCCACCCTCTACAAAGATTATAATTGCTAACACAAGTGGCTGCTGTAGGTGTAAGAAGCTTCAACTTTTCATCAAAAAAAA
This sequence comes from Bos javanicus, assembly GCF_032452875.1. Lineage (NCBI taxonomy): Eukaryota > Metazoa > Chordata > Mammalia > Artiodactyla > Bovidae > Bos > Bos javanicus. The sequence goes on along the minus strand of NC_083868.1, from coordinate 55,655,212 downwards.
AATGCTACTTAAGTTTTTTAACCTTATCCATATTAATCTAAAAGTGTCATTGTGTTTTTCTTCATTGTGTTTGTGAATGAGATGAGGTGTATAACAGATTCAAGCACAGTATTTTTTGTTTAAAAATGGAAGGGAATGGATATGTGTTTATGCATTGGGCTGGTGGTTTTGATGTGCACCTGAGACCTCACACACTGTTAATTGGCTATACTCTGATAGAAAATAAAAAGACTTTAAAAAAGACCCATAGGACTTTTTAAAAAAGTGAAAGGGATTTTAGTCAAATTTTTTAGAAAAAATAATAGATTAATTTTATTTTTCACAATGTTTTTTCTTCCCATCTTATAAGTTTTACATAGTCATAAGGTATGCATAACAAATTTCTGTTAAACAACTGTCTCAAGACAAAATGACATTTATTTCTTGTAAAAGAAGGCTTGGTAGATTTCAGTTTCAACACAAGCCACCATTTGATTTAATTAAGGCTATTTGCAATATGAAAATCTATTAACAATATGAATAATAAAACTTTAAAGTCATAATCCAAAGCACTGAGGAAAAATATAACATATGATGCAAATTTTATATAAATTAAAAAAATACATTTTCTAATAAGACATATAAGACTCCAATATAGGCTTAGAATTATCAAAATATAAACAAGTTGATTATTTGATCTTATTTATGAATCTACATATGATAAAAAGTAATACTTGAAGCTAAATGTGAAGAAGTAAAATTTTACCTTTAGTCTAAAATCTGTATGTTTTATTTTTGCTTTGTGTTTTTGCTGCAAAAATTCTCACTTTATGATTAAAAATGATATAAACACACAAGATAACATTTTCAACAAAAATGAGACAATTTGTATCATGCTTTTGATACTTGATCAGCAAAAAGAAGTTTACACAAACATGAAAGAAACTGAAAAGCAAAGCAAACCATTCACTGCTATCTTATAATGGCAGGATACTTTTGTTTTGCTTTCAGAAGCCCAGAACTTTTCCAGAATTCAGTCAATTTTGTCTTTATTGCCAGGTTAAATATAGCTCATTAAGTTCTTTGTCTCTCAAATTCACATTCTTCAGCTGAGAAGACTATTCAAAGATAGATTCCTTCACTGGGTCATACATAAAGACTGTTCAAGAGGGTCTACCATATTCTAAAGAGTTTGGGAGGAATTCCCTGGTGGTCCAGTGGTTAGGACTCAGTGCTTTCACTGCTGTGGTCTGGGTTCAATCCCTGGTCAGGGAGCTAAGATCCTGCAAGCTTTGCAATCTGGTCAAAAACAAATAAACAGAAATTTTGGTTCTCAATAGGATTTGAAACTTGCTGAACTTTTTCCTTACTCTCAGGCCCAAGCAGCAAATGAAACATTTTATGGTTTCTTTTGCAACATGGTTGTTTATAAATACTCCATTTCCCTTGATATCCAAGAATTGCATTCCTTGAAGTCTAAACATTTTTCTCCAGGACCTTGCTGAGATATATACAAATGGTTTATGTGATGAAAAAATGCCTTCCAAGTTCTGCATATCAGTGTTGTGTAGTCATGCTTCATCTTCAGAGCATTTCCGCAAAATCTGGCTAATTTCTTGACAGCACTTCTGCAAGTATACTTTCAGTTAAAACATCCTGTTGAGAAGCATTCACAGTTTTCTAGAATATTCTTAAATGAAATAGTTTTGATTTATGAAAAAATAACCATTTTGGGGCCATTACCTGAACTTCTATCCTTCCATCTCCAACACTATTTGACTCTAGCACTTTTCTGATGTGATAAAAATAGCATGTTATGATAGTATTTTCTTTTTTCACATGAGAGACAAAAATGTCTAACAGAGGACCATTGGTACAGATGCCACGTCAGTTTATCCAAGGCACATACTGTGTTTTAAAAAATGAAGAGATGTTTGCTTTTGGGGATCAGCTTTTCACAACAGAGAAAAATTATAAAATTCATAATTATTTTTGAATCTTTCAAATGCTAAAATATGACATTTACCAGACTTCCCTTGTAGTCCAGTGGTAAGGAATCCACCTGTCAAAGCAGGGATCACGGGTTTGATCCCTAGTCTGGGAAGATTCCACATGCCATGGGACGACTAAGCCTGTGTGCCGTATGCTCTAACACCCATGTTCTGCAATGAGAAGCCACTGCAATGAGAAGTCCTGAGTACAACAACTAAACAAATAGCTCTCGCTCACCTCTACTAGAGAAAAGCTCACGTAGCAATGAAGACCCAGAACAGCCAAGAAAACAAAAATAAATATTAAAAAGTCTTTGACAAATGACATTTACTCATGAAACCTGTTGACAAGTAAACATATTGGATAAGCCATTGGTTTCTAGTTTATTGCACAAAATCTTTTTAGCATCATGTGACTTGCCATAAGTAAATTAGCTTATACAATTTGTGATTGAGGTCTTCATTTTCTTCAGCATGAACTTTATCAGAATACTCTTTTATCAGATCAAATCAGTCACTCAGTCGTGTCTGACTCTTTGCGACCCCATGAATCGCAGCACGCCAGGCCTCCCTGTCCATCACCAACTCCCGGAGTTCACTCAGACTCACGTCCATCGAGTCAGTGATGCCATCCAGCCATCTCATCCTCTGTAATCCCCTTCTGCTCCTGCCCCCAATCCCTCCCAGCATCAGAGTCTTTTCCAATGAGTCAACTCTTCACATGAGGTGGCCAAAGTACTGGAGTTTCAGCTTTAGCATCATTCCTTCCAAAGAAATCCTAGGGCTGATCTCCTTCAGAATGGACCGGTTGGATCTCCTTGCAGTCCAAGGGACTCTCAAGAGTCTTCTCCAACACCACAGTTCAAAAGCATCAATTCTTCGGCGCTCAGCCTTCTTCACAGTCCAACTCTCATATCCATACATGACCACAGGAAAAACCATAGCCTTGACTAGATGAACCTTTGTTGGCAAAGTAATGTCTCTGCTTTTGAATATGCTATCTAGGTTGGTCATAACTTTCCTTTTAGGACAGATCTAAATTTCTCTTCTTCTCTCATATACCGTATCATCAAACATGAACACACTGGATCTTCAGAAATCTTGGTAAAATAGAAAATAGTAATGAGCTTCCCCCATGGCTCGGTGGTAAAGAATCCACCTGTGATGCAGGAGACTCAGGTTTGATCCCTGGCCCGGGAAAATGCCCTGGAGAAGGAAATGGCAACCTGCTCCAGTTTTCTTGCCTGGAGAATCCCATGGACAGAGGATCCTGGTGGGCTACAATCCATGGGTTGCAAAGAGTGGGACACAACTTAGTGACTAAAAGACAACAGCAAAAACAAAAGAAATATAAAATAGAGAGATATAAAAATAACTAAATGAAATGTATTGCAAAAAAATTAAAAACTGTCCCATTACAATTTATTTCTAATCTACACAAGTCATGTATTGCAATGTGTTCAACAACAAAAAAGAGGCAAATGAAGCTAAGGATATCATGATTTTTTTCTTTATAATGAAAATTTCCCTCATAATTCCATTACACTAATAGAGCTTGTTCATGCCTGCAAATCTGGCAATTATGTATAACAAGAAATTGAGAAAAATAATTTGGGAAGGAGAGGTTTTTATCATCAACCTAACATCATCCCCTTCTTATAATACAGAAAGCACTAATTTGCCAACAGCTTTCTGTGCCAAAAATGGAGAATGGAATCAACCAAATACACAGCTCTGCTATTTTATTCCATATGGAGTCAATAAACAAATTCATAACAAAGCTGCATGGTCACTGTGCATCACTTTGTGCATAAGCATTACAACTTTTGAAACTCAAAATTTATGTTTATTCCAAAAAACTGCTCTCTACTGGGGAACCCATTAACAGCATCTCATAGTACCCTAGAGTTTTACAGAAGCTACTTATGAAGTCCACTGTAGGAAAACAGTTTTGAAAAAATTTTACACTTATTTCCTTCTCCAAGGGATCTTCCCAACCCAAGGAATGAACCTGGATCCGTTGCATTGCTGACAGATTCTTTACCATCTGAGCCACCAAGGAAGCCCTCCAGTTATCTATTGAAATGCAATAGGCTATGTCAAAATATAGTATCTTCAAACAGTTTATTATTCTTTCTCACACTTTTTGCTTGACTGGGTCAGCTGGCCAGTTCTTGTTTGGGATCTCTGTTATGATTACAGTCAAATGATAGCTGAGCTGGAGTTATCTGAAGTTTTCTCTACTCACATTATCTGTCAGGTAGCCTGGGATGCTGGAGCACATGGGTGTTGGCTGACTATCTTTGCTCTTCCTGTGACTATGTGGCTATCTGAGGCCTCCTTACTTAGCAATTCCTAAAGCCAGCTGACATTCATTTGGAATTTGGCTCCACATCTCAGGGGGAGGGATAACAAAGATTCTTTAACCATCTTTTATCTACCATATACTAATTGTTTATCTAAGGATCCAGATTTGTAGAATCCTTTTATCTTTTGAAAGTGAGAAGGAAACAGACTTGGAGCAGTTAAGAGACTTGCTACCAAGGTCCTTCAGTAAATTAGTGGCAGAGAAGTGAAAATAATTATATACAAATTCCTTAATTTTTTGAATAGCAAATCCTCCATTTGTAGAGTGTTTTTAAAGTGAATACTATATCCCGAATGTTAAAATCTACCAGAATGACATTTTAAAGATTCTTGTTTATGTGCATCAGTAGCTTTTGTACAAATGAAGTATTTTCTCAATTTAATGTTTTCTTTTTTCATTTCCAAATCTCCTAGTTTTTAATCTCTGATATTCTAGAGACATGTTACAAAAAGCTACTGCACATATAATTTTCTCAGTGGTGATTTTATCCCACTGATTCTACAGACTGAAATTGCTATTTGCCCTTATCTTCTGAAAATTAAACTGTAATGTCAAGTAGATAGTGCAAAGGTTTGGCTATTTAACATATTTTACTCATGAAAATCCACTTAAATCTCAACAAGCAGAAGTTGAAATGTTAGCACTTTTGGCTCCATACTTTTATTTTAAACTGATTCAAGGGGGAAAAAAGAGAAGATAAAGGTGTTTTCTAGAGCATATTAATGTGAATTTCCTGAGGAATAAAGCTGCCTTCTTTGGGCCTTCATCTAGGGTTTTTCTCTATTTTCTTCTTACCCAAATCTGTTTTTCCCATGTTTTTTTTGGGGGGCGGGGTATGTTTTGCTGCTTTGGGGAGTACTTCTCAAGGATTCTTATTTTGTTAGGAAGAAGCTTGATGTTTTTTGGGGTCACTTGCCAGGGGATAATTGCTTAGAGTTTCCCATTTAATTCCTGATGATGATGGTGCCAGGACAAACAGCCTCTTTTTTGTCTTTCTGTAGTTGCCCCTGCAATATGTAAAGACATCTTGTTTCAACTTTTCTAACGTTGGCATGGATTTTTAATATCTGTGTGCAGGTGCATGCTGAGTGCTAAGTTCCTTTAGTCATGCCCGACTCCTTGCAACCCCATGCACTGTAGCCCACCAGGCTTCTCTGTCCATGGGATTCTCCAGGCAAGAATACTAGAGTGGGTTGCCCTTTTCTGGGGGATCTTTTGAACCCAGGGATTGAATCCATGACTCGCATGTCTTCTGCAGTGGCAGGAGGTTCTTTACCACTAGCACCACCTGGGAATCCCATGAAGATAAAATTCCTTCATCTGTCAAGTGAAAATGCACAGTACCTTTCCCAGAAATTAAATTCTAATCAAAGCGAAAGACCAAACTCTGCAGCAACATTAGAACTCCTTGGCTTAAAATAAATTAACATTTACACTTCTTTGCTTAAGAAAACTTTATAAAAATAATTATGACATTTATTGTATGATATCACTTTCTTATTTATAAAGCAAGTTCAAATAGGCCATTTATTGGAACATCACCTGTATAACTGGCCTAGCTCATGGCACAATTTTCTGATTTTAATTTTATAAGGAGAGATAAAAAAGTCTTCCTCAGTGATCAGTGCAAAGAAATAGAGGAAAACAATAGAATGGGAAAGACTAGAGATCTCTTCAAGAAAATTAGAGATACCAAGGGAACATTTCATGCAAAGATGGGCACAGTAAAGGACGGAAATGATATGGACCTAACAGAAGCAGAAGATATTAAGAAGAGGTGCCAAGAACACACAGAATAACTGTACAAAAAAATCTTCATGACCCAGATAATCACGATGGTGTAATCACTCACCTAGAGCCAGACATCCTGGAATGTGAAGTCAAGTGGGCCTTAGAAAGCATCACTATGAACAAGGTAGTGGAGGTGATGTAATCCCAGTTAAGCTATTTCAAATCCTGAAAGATGATGCTGTGAAAGTGCTGCACTCAATATGTCAGCACACTTGGAAAATTCAGCAGTGGCCACAGGACTGGAAAAGATAAGTTTTCATTCCAATCCCAAAGAAAGGCAATGCCAAAGAATGCTCAAACTACTACTCAATTGCACTCATCTCACATACTAGTAAAGTAATGCTAAAAATTCTCCAAGCCATACTTCAATAGTACGTGAACTTTAAGATGGTCAAGCTGGTATTAGAAAAGGCAGAGGAACCAGAGATCAAATTGCAAACATCCGCTGAATCATCAAAAAAGCAAGAGAGTTCCAGAAAAATATCTATTTCTGTTTTATTGACTATGCCAAAGCCTTTGACAGTGTGGGTCACAATAAACTGTGGAAAATTCTTAAAGAGATGGGAATACCAGGCAACCTTACCTGCCTCTTGAGAAATCTACATGCAGGTCAGCAAGCAACAGTTAGAACTGGACATGGAACAACAGACTGGTTACAAATCAGGAAAGGAGTACAATATACAGTCAAGGCTGTATATTGTCACTCTGCTTATTTAACTTATATGCAAAATACATCGTGAGAAATCTGGGCTGGATTAAACACAAGCTGGAATCAAGATTGCTAGGAAAAACATCAATTACCTCAGATATGGAGATGATATCACCCTTATGGCAGAAAGTGAAGAACTAAAGAGCCTCTTGATGAAAATGAAAGAGGAGAGTGAAAAAGTTGGCTTAAAGATCAACATTCAGAAAACTAAGATCACGGCATCTGGTTCCATCCCTTCATGGCAAATAGATGGGGAAACAATGGAAACAGTGGCTGACTTTATTTTTGGGGGCTCCAAAATCACTGCAGGTGGTGACTGTAGCAATGAAATTAAAAGATGCTTACCCCTTGGAGGGAAAGTTATGACCAATCTAGACAGCATATTAAAAAGCAGAGACATTACTTTGCCAACAAAGGTCTGTCTAGTCAAGGCTATGGTTTTTCCAGTAGTCATCTATGGATGTGAGAGTTGGACTATAAAGAAAGCTGAATGCCGAAGAATTGATGCTTTTGAACTGTGGTGTTGGAGAAGACTCTTAAGAGTTCGTTGGACTGCAAGGAGATCCAACCAGTCCGTCCTAAAGGAAATCAGTCCTGAGCGTTCATTGGAAGGACTGATGTTGAAGCTGAAACTCCAATATTTTGGCCACCTGATGAGAAGAACTGACTTGTTTGAAAAGACCCTGATGCTGGGAAGGATTGAAGGCAGGAGGAGAAGGGCACCACAAGGGATGAGATGGTTGAATGGCATTATCGACTCAATGGATATGAGTTTGGGTAAACTCTGGGAGTTGGTGATGGACAGGGAGGCCTGGCATGCTGCACTCCATGGGCTCACAAAAAGTTGGATGGGACTGAGTGGCTGAACTGAACTGAACTGATGTCTTGTTAATTTCCCAATAGGAGAAAATTAACTGTTTAGTTGATAAGTCTTTCTATAGTTTTATTTCTCATTTTAAGTTATGATATTAACATTATGATCATGTTTATTGTGAATTAGTTACTCTGATCCAGATTGTCTTTAGGTTTACTGGCAAAGTCTAGTTTCTAGATTTGTGAAGCTGTGAACTTGACTCTAGACTGTTGTTTCTTCCACTGTCCTAATGGCCATCATTATTAGAATCACCTGGTGTGGCTACAGAAAAAGCCATCCTTAGCTCTTTCCCAGATCCATCAAATAAAATTCTCTTCTAGGACAGGCTAGGAACTTACTTTTAGACAGATTCCCCTGGTGATACTTGTACACAAAGAAGGCCAAGAATTACCACATCCTATTATGTTGACTCCATAAAGAAAAATGGAAAAAGTATATAAGTAAGCTTTTTTATGTCCCAGGCATTAGAGCAAATATAGGGGACATATGATTGCATAAGGTAGAGCTCTGTCTTCAAGGAATACATAAAAATAGTGTATCAGTAGTCATATATCTTGGACTTCCCTCGTGGCTCAGATGGTAAAGCGTCTGCCTACAATGTGGGAGAGCCAGGTTCAGATCCCTGGGTCAGGAAGATCCCCTAGAGAAGGAAATGGCAACCCACTCCAGTACTCTTACCTGGAAAATCCCATGGACGGTTGAGCCTGGTAGGCTACAGTCCATGGGGTTGCAAAGAGTCAGACACAACTGAGCAACTTCACTTTCACTTTCTTCTATATATCTTAGTGGCTTTTTAAATAAAGTTCTATCAAGGAATAGAGAAAAGAGAAAGTAATTTTTTGTTTGTCAGAAAAAGATAAACTTTCTAGGGAGAGTTTCTGAGTCAAGATCTTGAGAAATAGCCAGATTTGATATATTATAGATAATGAGATTATAAAACTTTCTCTAATGCAGAAAGAAAAATCTCAAAGAATATGAATGACAAATTATACAGATGGAGTAGCTTTAAAGATTTTGAATAACTTTCCTGGGAAGAGAATTAGGAACAGAAGGAAAGAAAAGGCTCTGAACCAGAGTTTTTAACCAGAAAAATGAGGAGTGGATGCTGGGCATGGGGAATTGTTCAAAGTCTCTGGGGGAGTCGTCCATTTGCCATGTCCAACATTCTCACCTGTCCCAAGGTGGGAATGGTTATTGTATATAACAGAGTGAGGTTGTGGAAGAGAGAAGCTTAATAACATTTACTTAGGATTCTTACATCTGATCTCCTGTTTGAGATCTACTGATCTGGGAAACAGTGTTTGCCTAACATTTAGGCTGTCAATACTATAAGTTATCAGATGCAGTTTTCAGATATATATGGTATATTGCATAATCATAAGTTAGAAAATCCTCATCATGATTAGCAAAGTCAAGGTATATTTTGTACTTTTTGATCCTTAATGGGAAAATCTAGAAAGTAATCTTTTTGGCCTTTATGTTCTCCATCAGTAATACTTAGAAAGGTTTAGCTAACCAGATGACAACCATAGCCAGCATCCACCGTTAATGTGGTAGTATTCAACTGACTTGTGGATCAGTGCCTAGAAATATATTACTTATCTCTGAAAGTCATATTTTAGTTGCACAAATCCATAAGGTGAAAATAAGGCCTACAGCAGCAAAATATAAAATTATCAAAAATATGATGTCACTAATGAAATAAAAGTATGATATCCTTTTTAAAAATGTGACCAGTGAAATTTGGGTAAAAGTCATAGAAACAATGAGAGCTAAAATTATGCAGTACTTGTATATCATATTATATATCTAAAATTATTCTCAATTCTGTATTAATTTAATTCTCATAATGACATTTATTATTCCCACTATTACCATCTCCATTTTATAGATGAGGAAATTGAGCCAAAGAAGTTAAGCAATTTGTGCATGGTTACTTAGTTGGTACCAAACATACTATTCACTGCCCCTCCTATATAATAGCATCTCCAACTCCTCCTTAAGATTAAGGTCGATTACATGTATGAAAACATTGATTCATCATTCTTATCTGTTGGCCTCTTAGCACTCAGAGTCTGAAATAACTAGAGGCTTAATAGAACTATGAGGACATCCCCAAAACACCACACTTATCCACTACATCACTGACATCATATTAATTGAACTGGATGAACTAGAAGTGTCAAGAATGTTAAAGGCACAGAGAACTCTCTAGTTGGAAAGATAAGTCTCTTTACTTGCTGCCTTTGAGGCCAACTGTCTTTCATATTTAGCCCTTAATTTGTGATTAGTCACCTTCAGCATTTCATTGTCTTTTTCAAATCAATCGCCCCCAACAGCAGTCACCACATTCCATCATCCTTGTAATCATGATTGTTCTGTATTTCTTAATTACTTTATACATTGCATCTACTAACGCATTTCCTTCTCAAAGCACAGGATCTAAATTCACAACCTGTACAAGTTTTGACAATTGTCCCACTTATTTCACACAAAAGGCTGTCTCTACACTGACCACCAATGATAGGGCTCTTCTCACCAGCCAGAGATTCAGCTTCAAAAATCTCATTTTAGGGTTGTGTTTTCAGACCACTCCAGCACCACCTATTTCACATTGAGTTTCCAGAGGCATCCCCTGAGACAAACCTTTCCATTGAGGACATTTACTGGGAAGTTCTCCCGGAATCAACACCAAGAAGAAAGTAAAGGAAGTGGTATCGATCAAGTAGAGGAAGAGATTTAACTGCAATAAGTTTTATGTAAGAGGACTCAGCCAATCCTACTGGGAGCCCTCTTGTTGAGATGACCCTTGAAAGCTGTCTGAGATTGATGCAAGGATCTTTATATTCTTCTATCAATCCACCATTAGACGCACACTGCTTCTGGAAATGGAGCATGACTATGAGTAAGTCCTGAAGACATACTTGCCTGAGTACTCTTAGCCACCAGCACTCTGAGCAGCTGGGAAAGTAAGTGTTTCAGTCTGTTCAGGAGATCTGGGTGGTGCATTGTGGGATCCATTGCAATTGTTTTGGCTGCAGTTGAATGATTCTTAGATAACTTTTCACAGTAAATACAGCCAGTTTAGTTATGGGGTGCAGATAATAACATAGAAAACATATTAACCCAACATTTACATTTTTATATGGCTCTGTCAGAGCACATGTGGAGGATGCCTACAGACTAAGAGAATCATGAGCAAGCAAGCTCATTAAGTAAAGGTATTGTGGTAAGGAGGACTAGTCCACGAAACTACAGCTGTATCATGAATCATGAATTCCAAATTGTGTGACCCTAGCTAGCTAATGAATTAAATTATCTGAATTTCCATTTAATAAACTATAAAATGGAGCTAATAATCCCTTTGTTAAAGCATTACTGCAAAGACCTAGTTATGACTGTCAAAATTAAAGTATGAATTCAACAAATGCCCTTTTCTTAAAAAAGGGGAGTTAGTTTCTTCTCACCATTAATCTGTGTTGATTTAGGAATAAGTATCTTGTGACTACTTAAATCATTAAAAATAATCAATTTAAGAATAAGTAAAAGGGACAATAGAGGCTTCCCTGGTAGTTCAGCTGTTAAAGAATCCACCTGCAATGCAGGAGACCCTGGTTCGATTTCTGGGTCAGGAAGATCAGCTGCAGAAAGGATTGACTACACACTCCAGTATTCTTGGGCTTCGCTGGTGGCTCAGATGGTAAAGAATCTGCCTGCAATGCGGGAGACCTAGATTTGATCCCTGGATTGGGAAGATCCCTTGCAGAAGGGAACCCACTCCAGTATTTTTGCCTGGAGAATTCCATGGACAGAGGAGCCTGGCAGGCTACAGTCCATAGAGCAGCAAAGGGTTAGGCAAGAATGAGTAACTTTCACTTTCAATAGGGTATGAAAATGGTAATACTATTTTCTGTGTTGGACATAATATTCAAAATTCTGTTAATAACTCTAGGAGGGACAGGAAGTTCAAATACATGACTGTCAGAATTTTATCTAACAACTAGAGGATTAAGCTCACCTTTTCCCAGGCAGATTGTCGTCTAAGCCTTTCCTAGTGGGAATTCTGGAGCTTCCACTGAGTATGTCCTAAGTCCTCTTCCTCCTTCCCTATCCCCTTCTCTTTCTCTTTCCTTTCATTTTCATTTTCCTCTCTATTCCTTCTATTTATTATTCAACTGACTCTATTCCATCATTATCTACACCACTTGACTAATTTCAAACAGCCTTGCCAAAGCTTACACTAATTTATTGTTTAGTCACTTGGTTGTGTCCAACTCTTTGCAACCACATGGACTGTAGCCTGCCACGCTCCTCTGTCCATGGAGGATCCAATCCAGGTCTCCTAGCTGGCAGGCGAATTCTCTAGCAGTGAGCCACCAGGGAAGCCATTACACTAATTTATACCCCAGAAAGCTTAACAAATATTTTCTGATTAATTGTATTTCCAATTTATTTAAAAGTAGGCTGTATATTTATTGGTTTTTCCCTAATAACTTGTACTGCTGTAGATGAAGTTCATGATTTAAGTCTCTCCTTTCAGTAGTAATTTTATTTGCATTTTAATTCTTATTTTTCATTCAACAAGATTATTTTAGTACATAAAGTATCCTATTCATAAGCTTGTATTTCATTACTATTATTGAAATTAAATAGTCATTACTTTTCTTATTTCTGAAATTGCATAAAGTACTGGTTTTGTGCCTATCAGCAATACTGACCTAAACATGATGAGATGAAAAAATGCAGTTTTAGACAGGCTAAGACAGTTTATTTAACTTATATGCAGAGTACATCATGAAAAATGCTGGACTGGAAGAGACACAAGCTGGAATCAAGATTGCCGGGAGAAATATCAATAACCTTAGATATACAGATGGCACCACTCTTATGGCAGAAAGTGAAGAGGAACTAAAAAACCTCTTGATGAAAGTGAAAGAGGAGAATGAAAAAGTTGGCTGAAAGCTCAACATTCAGAAAACTAAGATCATGGCATCTGGTCCCATCACTTCATGGGAAATAGATGGGGAAACAGTGGAAACAGTGTCAGACTTTATTTTGGGGGCTCCAAAATCACTACAGATGGTGACTGCAGCCCTGAAATTAAAAGACGCTTACTCCTTGGAAGGAAAGTTATGACCAACCTAGATAGCATATTCAAAAGCAGAGACATTACTTTGCCAACAAAGGTTCATCTAGTCAAGGCTATGGTTTTTCCTGTGGTCATGTATGGATGTGAGAGTTGGACTGTGAAGAAGGCTGAGCGCCAAAGAATTGATGCTTTTGAACTGTGTTGTTGGAGAAGACTCTTGAGAGTCCCTTGGACTGCAAGGAGATCCAACCAGTCCATTCTGAAGGAGATCAGCCCTGGGATTTCTTTGGAAGGAATGATGCTGAAGGTGAAACTCCAGTACTTTGGCCACCTCATGCGAAGAGTTGACTCATTGGAAAAGACTCTGATGCTGGGAGGGATTGGGGGCAGGAGGAGAAGGGGACGACAGAGGATGAGATGGCTGGATGGCATCACTGACTCGATGGACGTGAGTCTGAGTGAACTCCGGGAGCTGGTGATGGACAGGGAGGCCTGGCGTGCTGCGATTCATGGGGTCGCAAAGAGTCAGACACGACTGAGGGACTGATCTCATCTGATCTGATCTGAACTGCTGAAGGTTGATTTTATTGGACATTTTTGCTGCAGATTATTCACCAGTTCAAGGATAGCTTGAACACTTTTATGTTTTCCACAGGTGGTGGCCAGTTTAAAATTATCTTTCTAAGGCAATGCATAAAGTGATATGGTGTAAATTTTATCAAACAATAGAAAATAATAAATTTGTCGGATGCAACCAGAAATAAAGGCAAATGCATTTTTCTTCTTTTAAGTAAATAGCAGAATTTAGTATGTCATACTTGTGAAAATTTCTTGGTGAATTTTTTCTAGGTACCAAAGTTCCAGTTTGACCAGCCTGACAGTTTGAAACCTCAAAGGGCATTTGGCTACATCACATGAGAAAGATAAAGACAGGGAAAGGATGGATCGCTAGTGTTATGTATAAGGCTCACTTCGGGCATATACCTGAAAACTACAAGGAGAGAAACAGAAAGGATGAAAGTTCATGTACTGATGTGAAGAGAGAAATTTTTGATTAGAAAATGAGAAAGAAAGAAAGAGAGAGAGTGGATGGGAGGGAGGAAAGAAGGAAGAGAGGAAAGACAAAAAGAAAGAAGGGCCTTTTTGGAGAAAAATGAAAAAATTCATGAACAAGATTCAGAGGGTTTCAATATAGCTCCTAATCTGTAGTGGGAAACACAGTAATGAAAGGCAACCACCATTGCTTCCATGGCAGAGAACAATATATGGCTAAGAGGACCACTGCTCAGAACAGCAGACTGCAGCTTGAATGCAGGTGCAGTTTTGTTTGAGCTGCAAGAATTTTGTATCTTTATCCTCTCCTTGCTTCTCTCTCCTTTGATTCTCTGTCCACATGCTAAGCCTATTTTGAATTTAGAGCCTGGGAAATTCTTCAGTGTCTAAAAATGGCCATAAAAACCTAAAGAAAGTCACAGTTTTGAGCCCTGTCTTGGTAATAAGTTGGAGAAAGAAATGGCAACTCACTCCAGTATTCTGGCCTGGAGAATTTCATGGGCAGAGGAGCCTGTCAGGCTACAGTCCATGGAGTCGCAAGAGTCAGACATGACTTAGCGACTAAATCATTGTTGCCAATAAATAGATCTTGGATTATCCTTATGGGGATAGGAATGTAGAGAAATCTCACTTCAGTTCAGTTCAGTCGCTCAGTTGTCTACGACTCTTTGTGACCCCATGGACTGTAGCATGCCAGGCTTCTCTGTCCATCACCAAATCCCAGAGTTTACTCAAACTCATGTCCACCCAGTTGGTGATGCCATCCAACAGTCTCATCCTCTGGCGTCCCCTTCCCCTTCCACCTTCAATCTTTCCCAGAAATCAGGTCTTTTCCAGTGAGTCAGTTCTTTGCATCAGGTGATGAAAGTATTGGAGTTTCAGCTTCAGCATCAGTCCTTCCAATAAATACTCAGGACTGATTTCCTTTAGGATGGACTGGTTGGATCTCCTTGCAGTCCAAGGGACTCTCAAGAGTCTTCTCCAACACCACAGTTCAAAAGCATCAATTCTTAGGCACTCAGCTTTCTTTATAGTCCTACTCTCATATCCATATATGACTACTGGAAAAACCATAGCTTTGACTAGACAGACTTTGTCAGCAAAGTAATATCTGCTTTTTAATATGCTGTCTAGATTGGTCATAACTTTTCTTCCAAGGAGCAAGCGTCTTTTAATTTCATGGCTGCAGTCACCATCTGCAGTGATTTTGGAGTGCCCCAAAATAAAGTCTCTCTCTGTTTCCATTGTTTCCCCATCTATTTGCCATGAGGGGATGGGACCAGATGCCATGATCTTGATTTTCTGAATGTTGAACTTTAAGCCAACGTTTTCACTCTCCTCTTTCACTTTCATCAAGAGCCTCTTTAATTCTTTGGTTTCTGCCATAACGGTGATGTTATTTACATGTCTGAGGTTATTGATGTTTCTCCCAGCAATCTTGATTCCAACTTGTGCTTCACACAGCCTGGTATTTCGCATGATGTACTCTGCATATAAGTTAAATAATCAGGGTGACAATATATAGCCTTAATGTACTCCTTTCCAGATTTGGAACCAGTCTCTAGTTCCATATACAGTTCTAACTTTGCTTCTTGACCTGCATACAGATTTCTCAGGAGGCAGATCAGGTGGTCTGGTATTCCCATCTCTTTGAGAATTTTCCACAGTTTGTTGTTATCCACAGTCAAAGGCTTTGGCTTAGTCAATAAAGCAGGAGTGGAGAAATCCAAGCAAAGCTTAAAAGGTCTCCTTTCAAAATAATGCTCCCAACTGATATTTTAAAAATCTAGAATTATTTCATGTTATATGAATCACTAGCTTCTCCATACCTTCTCATTTAAAATTCATTGATCCCTGATGGTTAACAGAGTTCCTATTTTATGATATCTTTTGCACAGTAATGGCAATTTGGTCAATCCAGTTGTTTAGTTTCATGTAGCAAAAATGAAATCTTCTTCTCTTACTGATATTTCTGTAGTGTTTCACACACTGGTAATATTATTTTGAAATGGAACTATTTTAGACACAGTTTTGTTGGAGCCCGATAAACATTCCAAGACTAGGTGAGAGGCCGTCATGCAAGTGTTGCCTCGGAGGTGGCCAATTCCAGTTTCTGAATCAATTCCTCACCCACATGAAGTCTAAATTCCTAAATATACAGGTGGATGTCGGAAGAGGATTTTTGGAGAGAACTGTCAATTGTCTCTCTCACCTAGTGCTCTACCCATGGAGAGGGGATGGGGGCAGGGTGGCTTTGTCTTCCACAATAGGAATGTTCCCTGGAGTTTGGTGAACTAGTGACTAACTCACATCTGATAAATCTAAAGGGTAAGAGGCCGTGTAACTACTCTGATGGCAGTCTGAAGAGGGCTTCAATCACCAGACAAAGGCTGCCTGGGCATTGTCTGTGTGCCAGATGAAGGGAAGCTGCCTGTAAGCATGCTCAAAGAAGACAGAGAGCTGGAAAACCCCAAAAGCTTAGCACTGTGAGAGACAGTGTCTGTCTCAGGCAGTGGCGCTGGAGGGGAATGAATGGGCATTGTCCAAGAGCCAGAGGGGCCAGGAGCTGGTGGAATCAGTGAGGGGCCAGGAGCTGGTGGATTCAGTGACCAGCCAGGAAGGCAGGCTATCTCACAGATAGCACCCGTGCAGTGCATACATGAGACCTGCCTGGGGGCTCTAAGGGATAACTTACAAGCCCTGGGAGGACATTTCATCACTGTGCATGTCTGGGATTCTTGGATTAAGTCTGAGGAGCAGAGCAGCCAAAACTGCAAATGTATAAAAGCAGATGAAGAGTTTGCCCGAACACGTGGAAGAGCACATATAGAGCACTCAAGACATATTTTCATAGGTTGACTTAAAGTCAGCGTGATCTGCCTCTAATGAAGAGTTTAGTGGATAGAATTCAGCTTAGGCTAAGATGAGGAATTTATGGCTGCTTTTTTCCTGCTAAAAAAAGGTTTTGAAGAATATAAAGTCATAAAACAGTCTGAAAATGCCATCTCTTACCCCAGATTTAATCTATTAGTGCTGTGCTGTCGTGTGCTGTGCCCAGTCGCTTCAATCGTGATCAGCTCTTTGCGACCTAGGACTGTAGCCCACCAGGCTCCTCAGTCCAGAGGATTCTACAGGCAAAAATACTGGAATGGGTTGCTGTGCCCTCTTCCAGGATTCTTTCCAACCCGGGAATCAAACCCATCTCTCCAGCATCTCCTGCATTCTTTACCTTCTGAGCCACCTGGGAAGCCCAATCTATTAGGGGAGATGCAATTATTTGGAATTAAAAATCAAAATTAAATTTTCTCTCAGAGTATAGTACCATCTTTTGATATACAATTCATACCATATTTTTTTCACTGGTAATTATGTGTTAAATTATAAAAAGAGGGACTATAACATTGAGTATACTTCCTACCATAGGACACACTTGGCCCTAGGTAATCAACAAAAGTTAAACGACTGATAAATCTGAAAATACCTGAGAATGTTATGAGAAAATGTTCAAAGTCTGTAACTCAGTAATAACTAGCTTAGGAGTGGGGCACAGAGACTGTGTCATATGCTGGATATTGATACGCTTAGGTACTTAGGATTGTATTCTTACTTTTCAGAAATCCTAATTAGCTATTTTAGCTCTTATAGAAACCTCAGAGCAAAGAACATGAAGTTATTTAGAATGGACTCCATGGGGGAAATGCTAAATGATTAAGAGCCCAAAGTCAGTATGGGCCTTGTTTCCATTTAGAACTTTGATTACCAGTTTGGTTCATGGCATGAGATTTTTGCTTGTAGCTAAATTCTACGAGGATCCATGTGTCTTCCAGTGCAAGTGTGAGTAATACAGTCTTGTTTGTGTCTGTTCACACATCTCTCTCTTGCCAAGTGTAGGACAGCCTCCTTTTCTATATGATGCTTTATATACATATTTTCTGCTGCTTCCAAGTAAGGACAGACTGTTTTGTGACAGCACAAACACAAAATCTCTCCACCGTCAAATCCCAGATACTGTATGAGACACAAAAACAGAGAAGGCTGGGGAAAGGTAGCTGGCTGTTTCCATCAAAGGAAAGAGAAATGTTCTTGAAAGTAGTCAGGGAAATGCTGCAACAGCTGGCTAACTGTTTTTGTGATTAAAAAAAAAAAAAAAGTACCCTTTGTACTATCGGAGAGATGCACCCAAACATCCTGATGGTGTCATCACTATTTATATGTGGCCTCGAGCCTCAAGGGGCCTACTCTACAGAGTAAATTCACAGGTTTTAAAGATCTGCAGCATATGTAGAGATGCTTTATTTGACTCAGCTTGGGAAGACTGGCTGTTACTAAGCGGTAGCACTAGGTAATCAAAGAGGAGGTGATGGAGTTCAAAACTTCTTTGCTTATTTAGGTAAAAATACTGTTCTGCAGCTTGTAACTTGCATTGTATGCTCTTTATCAAAAGCATGTTTTTATGCACTTTAGTTACTAAGATCACTATTCTAGGTAAACAATACTGTGAACTATAACACTGACAAGAACAAAATCCCCAAAGCTTTAAACAAGGAGGTGAAACAGTCCTGTAAATGGGTTTACCTAAAAACAAGACAAATGTAGGTCAAACCAGATACTCTTGATATCTCCTACAACTTTTTGTGGTTTATGCTCTGATTATCCATTTTGCAGTGCTCCCCTGTAAGCTGTGTGGTTTACAAGTCAAAATACAATATTTAAGACAGAGAAACAAAATCTAAATGCCACAAATATATACATTTCTGAGATGTGGTTCTCAAATTAGGTATAAATGACAATGTCAAGTTTAGACTTCCCTTACAGAAGAAGGACCAAAAAAATGTCCAGAATATCTTATTTATGCATGCATGCTCAGTCATGTCTGACTCTGTGATCCCATGGACTGTAGCCTGTCAGGCTGCTCTGTCCATGGGGTTTTCCACGCAAGGCTACTACTGGAGTCAGTTGCATTTCCTCCTCCAGGGGATCTTCCCAACCCAGGGATTGAATCGGCATCTCCTGTGTCTCCTGCACTGGCAGGCAGGTTCTTTGTACCACTGAGTCACCCGGAAACTCCCCTGAAATGTCTTAGGAGATACTCATATCTTCTTTTCCATATCAAATGTGTCTATGTATTGATCTATACTCACCGTTTCAATTTTCTTGCCCACACTTACTATTTCCACCTTAGTCTGGCTTGCTGCCTTCAACACTTGCTGAGATTGTTTGTTCAACTGTCAGGAAAGTCCACCTAATTGCCAAATACCACTCGGCCTCTCTGTAGTGTCTGACTCTGTTGTCAGTGTGATTGCCTTGAAATGCTCTTTCTCTCTATTGCTTTCTTGGGATGGTCTTCCATTCTCGCTAACTGAAGCAACTATGTCTGTGGAACCAGACTGTGTTCAAATAGCTTTGGAACTTTAATTATCTGTGCCTCACATTCTCTGTCTGTAAAATGGATGCAATAGTACTAATAGCTGTAGCTACTTACATGACGTTCATGAGAATTAAATGAGTTAATTCACGTCACAGGCTTTTGACAGTGCCTGGCAAACAGAAAGAATGATCTTCCTCTAGATTGTGTTTTTACTGTATCTAATAGAGTTTAGTTCTGAAAGGATATTGTTATGGAAAGTTGTTTTCCTTAGGTTTTTTATCTCCTTCCTGGCTTATACTTTTTTTCTAATTTGTCATGGTTCACAAATGTGACCTCTTTCCTCGTGGGCTTTCTCTTTATGGCTTTAAGTATGCCTCTTGTACATGTCCAGTTTGGAACCAAACCCATACACCGTCACTAAGCTTATTCATTTATACATCCTTTCACTGTTTTGCAGACACTGTTTGGGCCCAGAGCCCAACACTTTGTTAGGAATAATGTTCTTGTATCTCAGCATTTTTTTCCCCTTGAGACGTGTCAGTGTATTTCTCCACTGAATTCTAGTGTTGAAGATTGTTGCTGACAGTGTGTCTAAGGAGAATCTGAATGTTTTCCTCTGTGTGGCTCAAGTCTTTTTTATTTCTTCTGCATGAAGACTCAAAAGGTTCCTTATATTTTTACTCTTCTTTATCTTTGAAGTCCATAATTTTACTAGGATGCATGTTGGTGCCCATTTAGAATAATAAAATGAATTTTTAAAGGCACAGTATGCTCTCTCAATTTGTAAATCTGACTTTTTTATATCTAGAAAACTTCTAAATGTATATCTTTAAACACATTTTTTTATCTCTTGGAAGTTTGATTTTCTTCTCCAGCTGTATTTATATTCATGTAGTACCTCCTTTGACTGTCTTCTAGATCTCATATTTGCTTTATAAACCTTTACATTTTTATTTTGCTTACTCTTCTTAATTCTGTGTTTTTATCCACATCCACATATATGTTGCCTTTATTTATGTTATGATTTGTCTTTCTTTTATACTTTTTCTACCCGGAGCTGTTAGCTTATAGTCTACGTTTTTCTGTCTTATTGTTGCTACGCTGAGTTATAGTCTCTATTGTGACTTTTTTGATTTGTTAAATTATTCAAATTCATGGAAGCACACTACTCTGTAGTAATGTTTTCTCTTCATCTATGGTTTATTTTTCCTGTTCTTTCCATTGTTGCATTTTCTAACGGTTTGCAGTTTATTTCGTTTTTTTTTTTTTTTATTATTTCTCATTTCTGAATTTGATGAGTTTTAACAAGATAATTTAATTACCGAATAGTCATTGGAAAAGTGAGCAGCACCAGTTTTCCAGATGGTGAGGATTCTCCCCAATTCACATGAAATTTCCTTATGACAGAAGTGTATACATTTTGTATCCTGTTTCTGTTTTCTTCAGCCAGCAGGATTTCTAGCTACAGGGATTGTCATGATTCAGAATCTCTTCCCAAAAGACATGTACAAATCTCTTCCTTGTGGAAACAGTGGATTTTCTGCCTTATTGCCCTTGTTACTCTGGGTACCACTTCAGAGCCTAAAGAGGAATTCAACACCAGGTTCCACACAATATTTTTATTGTTCCTGCTATGGATTCTGGGTATTTCCCTTGAGGTGTACCATCTCCTGTTGGATAGGTGTGAACAAGTTGATGACTTGAATCTTGAAATCATTCATGCTTTTCATTTTTTTCATAACTCTTTTACCTCACTATGTAGTTTTTCACACATTATATCCGTACTTTGAATTTTAAATACCTTCCACTCCCTTAAAATGAGACTTTTACTTCTGTTTCTTATTCTCCTTCTTCCTGACATGATTTTCAAGAGGAGAATGGAACAGGACCATTTTTTCCACCATTTATATATTATAGGAAGTCAACATATACATTTAGATCTGTGTGTGTGTGCTCTGTTGCTAAATTGTATCCAACTCTTTGCTACCCCATGGACTGTAGCCTGCCAGGTTTCTCTGTCCATGGGATTTCCCAGGCAAGAATACTGGAGTGTGTTGCCATGTCCTCCTCTAGGGGATCTTCCTGAACCAGAGATCGAACCCACATGTCTTGCATTGGCAGGTGGATTCTTTACCTAGGAACCACCAGAGAAGCCCCATATTTAGATCTAAGCTATGCCAAAAAATACTATCTCAGAAGGACAGAAGAAGAATTTCACCCCTTTTATTAATATTAAATTTCCAGTCGAACTCAAATGTATGTATTTTTATCCAGTTAGAAATGCACAAAGGAAAAAATGTCATTGCAGCCAATAACTTGGACAATAAAAATGCTGGCATTGAGTGTTTTTGAGCATACAATGAGTTTAATGCTTAACTGGATTTCAGACTATAAATACGTTAAGGAATTAGAGGATCCATTTTACTAAAGTAGCTGTTTAAACAAATTCAATTGCACGTAAAGAACTCAATTGGTATTCAGAGGTTTATATATTACCATGTACTAAGGGTTGTGCTGAAATGGCAGTGAAACAGGTGCATAATTTCCTGTAGCAGTAAAGGGATTTATATTTTGTTAGACCAATATATGCACTTGTAATGTAAAGCTCTTCTATGAGGCAATAGTTTAATACTATTCTGAGGCCAATGGGAATTCACTTTGGTATTTTAATCTCAGTTGTGTCACAAGGAATTTTTCCTTTTCCTGGCTTCAGTTTGGTAACTATTTCATATATCTATGATAACTGAGTGCCAAAAGAGAGATAAATTTAAGGCAAATACTGTGTGTTTTTATTTTCTCTCTTAGGCATGGGTTTGGAACTGAGTGCCTTTTTGACCTTGTCATGATTGGATCAGGTCCTTTGTGCAGAATTTATAAGAGAGAATGGAGGGATCAAAACAAAAAAGGGAAAAAATAGTTACCTGATTATTTATAAAAGTAGGGAACGATACCAGGAAAAAGTGGCTTTCTTTTTTGGGGAGCTTCTATTTGGTGTGCTCCATATGTGTTTGGAAACCACACTGTTAACTTAAAAAAAAAAAAAAGTTATTCTCTGAGCTATTCCTTATTAGCACTAAAGGGAAACTTTCTGGATAGGGAAGTTCATACCAACCATGAAATTTCTGTAAGAAGATCAAGGTTCAACATATGCTTTGAGAAGCATGGTATGGTTTTTCCAAGGATCAG
This sequence comes from Bos javanicus, assembly GCF_032452875.1. NCBI lineage: Eukaryota > Metazoa > Chordata > Mammalia > Artiodactyla > Bovidae > Bos > Bos javanicus. The sequence goes on along the minus strand of NC_083868.1, from coordinate 55,632,804 downwards.
TTTTCAGTCTTCTCAGACTGAGAGATTCTTAGTGGGTTATTGTGAGAAGGAACTTAGGCAAAAACATGCCCCAAAGAAATAATGTCTGGGGACAAGCTGTCTCAGGAGATTAGTAACAGGCGACATGGAAACTTCAACCTCAAAGTCAAAAGCTCTAATCTACTCTTAGTCAATAGTAGCTGTGTAGTAGTTAGAGTACAAATGACCAGTTTGCTAGGACAAAGAAGAAAAGTGTCCAATCTTGCTCTTCAAATGTATTTGTATCACAAATCCCAGTTTGAAAATAAGAGGGGGTTTATACATATTCACAACACACAAACTCACCCACATACATACACATTTGGGAATAGAACTCTAAAAGGTCCACACATTTATTAAAAATGTTTCTGAACGGTAGGATTATGAATTAAATTTCTTCTTTTTGCCAGTTTCCATTTTCTAAATGTTACACAATGAAATATATATATTCTTTGTTAGGAGAGAAAAATTAAAACATTTTTCTCAGTCTTTAATTTTACAGAATTAAAAGATAATTCTATCATTTTCTCCACATGTTTATTTCTTTAGATCTAGTCTTTAAAATATTTTGGCCAGTAACTCTTCTGAGAAACATTCAATCTTGTCTTCAGTAACTAGTAGAATAGATAATTTTTCCAACTTCTTCATTATTTAGTACTTATGTCTCCAAACTGGCTGTCAAAAAGGGTTAAAACCTTTCTGAAACCTCTGCAGGACTGTCCAAACATTTTTCAAATTCAGTATCATTTTAGAAAGATTTTTCTTTATATATGATCTTTTTATTTAAAAAAGTATATCTTTCAGGGATTCCCTGATAGTCCAGTGGATAAGAATCCTGCTTCCAATTTAAGGGATGCGGGTTTGATCCCTGGTTGGGAAACCAAGATCCCACATGCTCAGGGCTACTGAGCCCACAGTCCACCACTAGAGAAAAGCCCACACACAGCTTTGAAGATCCTGCATGCCACAACTAAGACTTGGCACAACCAAAAATAAATAAATATAAAATACACACACACACACACACATACACACATATATATATATGTATACACTTTTCAATGAGAGTGTGTCTCAGTAAAGTTATAGTACAAGACTAATAACAACAATAATAAAAACTGATCCAGCCTCTTGATCTTCAAGGTTATTATTAGCTCTACAAGGCTAAAAAATATAATAATAAAAACCTATATAGCCTCTCACTCTTCAGAGATAATAATTCAACATGGGTTTATTTATTTATTCACAAAATGGCTAACAAGGCCTACTATGTACTACACAGTGTTCTAAGTGCTATGACTTGGCAGCAAAAAAGGACATAAAAGTCCTTTGCAATGTGGAGTGTACATTTGTATGGGAAAGACAACAAATAGATAAATAATAATTAAATAATAGATTATCCATTGGATGTGAAATGTGCTCAGAAAAAATAATGAAACAGAACATATGAAATACTTAGAGGGAGTGAAATACTAGATAGATTGTCCAGAGACGACATCACTGAGTAATGACTTCTGTTATTTTAAGGAAGTCAGTGAGTTAGGAGGATATCTAGAGGCAGAGGTTTTTGAGCAACACATGCAAAGGCCCTCAGGAAGTAGTGTGTCTGGTGACTCAAACAAACCTCAATTATTCATGTCCCCCTAGTATTTTTCCACATAGTTAATCAATCAGTGGGATATGTTAATGTCAGATATGTTCTATTGAATCCCAGCAATATATGAGTCACCGGCTTTCTGTCTCACAACTGCCCCTCCCCTTCCCTTGTATATTAGAATATACAAGCTTTGGGAAGTGCTTTGGAGCTTCTTTTTGGCCCAACCACTGAGCTGGTCATTGCCAGTTGCTGTATAAAATCCACTTTTTGTCACATGTCACAATCTGATTAATGGTTCTTTGTTGTTGTGTAGAATAAGAGAAGACAACACTTCAAAATGATGATTTTCTTGATTTGTGGTCAGCTCATGAGACACCCAGTAATCAAGCTTTTTCACCTTTCCAATTTGTTTCAAATGCCAAATGACTGTAGAATGGTTAACATTTAGTTCTTCAGCAATTTGTTGTATAGTTGTAAAAAAATCAGCTTTGATGATTGCTCTCAATTCGTTGTTGTCAACTTCCAATGTCTGGCCACTGCACTTCTCATCTTTGACTCTTATGTCTTTTGCAAAATTTCTTGAACCACACTGCACTGTATGTTCATTAGCAGTTCATGGGCTAAATGTCTTGTTAATGTTGAGAGTTGTTTCCGCTGCCTTATAACCCATTTTGAACTTAAATAAGAAAGTTGCTCAAATTTGCTTTTTTATTGAACATCATTTCCCAATCTAAAATAAATATAAAATAAATGGCAAGTAATAAGTCATTAGCAAAATAAAAACCATAAAGTGAGAAATGCACATTAAAATGATGTATAACATGACCACATTTATTTAAGAATGTATTCCGATATCAAATGGGAAAGTTCAACAATGCAAAACTGCAATTACTTTTGTATCAACCTAATAGATGTCTTTAAGTTCTTTTTTGGCATCAGATTGCCACCTGAGTCACCCTCACCCTACTGTCTCTTTCCAGCCCTAGGAGTGTATTTTACAGTTCTCTGAAAGCTCTGAAATACCTGGACACTCTTAAAGTAAGGATTGCAGTTCATCAGGAATATTCACAAAGTGATCTGTTTACAGCTGATCTTGAATATTTCATTTTCTTTACTAGCATATTTTCTGTTGTACCTTTGGTGGCTCCCAAAACATGAAGCACAGAAGAATCACCTTCTTACTGTACTCCAGTGACAGCTGCCACTCGTCACAGACAGTTACAAACTCTTGGGTCAGATATACTAAGCCAACCAGAGTGTCATAAATTGCATGCATGAATTGCTCAGGGGCCCCTGGCTAAGTCTGCAACAGAGCTGAAATGAAACTCCTGACTCTTCCTATACAACTGCCTTGCTTCTGTGAATCAAAGCCCCAATACACTGTTCTTTTATTGTCCTGGTATCTCCCTTTGCTGTGCTCTTCAGCTGTCTCCTCTAATCTTCTCTGCAGGCTCAGGAACAATTTCCATTTTTTTCCTGACTTTATTAACAGGTGGTACTGAAGAGATGATATGTGTCATTGTACCATGGAAACTAATGTCTTCTTAATTTAATCTCACTCTTATTATCATATTGCTAACACACACACACTCTTTTTCTCAATATTTTTTGGTATGTATTAAGGAAAGTTATGACCAACCTAGATAGCATGTTCAAAACCAGAGACATTACTTTGCCAACAAAGGTTCGTCTAGTCAAGGCTATGGTTTTTCCTGTGGTCATGTATGGATGTGAGAGTTGGACTGTGAAGAAGGCTGAGTGCCGAAGAATTGATGCTTTTGAATTGTGGTGTTGGAGAAGACTCTTGAGAGTCCCTTGGACTGCAAGGAGATCCAACTGGTCCATTCTGAAGGAGATCAGCCCTGGGATTTCTTTGGAAGGAATGATGCTAAAGCTGAAACTCCAGTACTTTGGCCACCTCATGTGAAGAGTTGACTCATTGGAAAAGACTCTGATGCTGGGAGGGATTGGGGGCAGGAGGAGAAGGGGACGACAGAGGATGAGATGGCTGGATGGCATCACTGACTCGATGGATGTGAGTCTGAGTGAACTCCGGGAGTTGGTGATGGACAGGGAGGCCTGGTGTGCTGCGATTCATGGGGTCGCAGAGTCAGACACGACTGAGCGACTGATCTGATCTGATCTGATAATAAAATTTTACCCTTGGGCTGTGTTCTGAAGAGGCTTAATCTCTAAAAGTGGTCCTCAAAATGTTCTATCGCAAAAGTTTACTTACTACAACTCTTGGAAATTCATAGTGAATATCAATACTTTGGGCTTCCCCAGTGGCTCATGGTAAAGAATCCACCTGCAATGCAGGAGATGCAGATGCAAGGTTGGGAAGATGCCCCAGAGAATGGCACAGCAACCCACTCCAGTATTCTTGCCTGAAGAATCCTCATGGACAGAGGAACCTGGCAGGCTACAGTCCATGGGGCTGCAAAGAGCTGGACATGACTGAAGTGACTGAGCACAAACATTAATTCTATAAAAGAAATAGTATTCTTGGTACTACCAATGAAGTCTTACTTTGTTTAATCCTATGCTTTTCAAACTTATTAACTAAAACAAAAATTAAAAAAAATTATTTCTTATGATAGTAGTATTTTTATAGTGTGTGCACCCATCTTGAGTTTATAGTTTGTATAACTCTCTCAAATGCAAAAATCTATTTAACCCATATCTCCCCATCAGGTTATGAAATATTTCATCACTACAAATAGTGCCTCCTGTTCCCCAGTCAATCTTTGAGTTTTGTGGAATCCATAAATCCATGTTCTACCATTGTAAGGTACTTCTGCCTTTTTCATATAAATGAAATTATACATATACACTCTTTTGTGCCTAACTTCTTTCAGTCAGCATGGTTTTTGAAATTCAGTTAATTTTAGTAACTCAATACTATTTCTCAATAATATTTTATTGTGTATCTGTTTGTTTATTAATTCTCCTCTTGATGGGCACCAAGATTGTTTCCACTTTTTAGCAATTATAAATAAATCTGTTATGAGAACTTTTGTACAAGCTTTCCATGAATACATATTTTCCTTTCTTTTGAATGAGTTCCTAGGAGTGAATTTTATGGGCCATAGGGTACATGTATGTTTAACATTTTACAAAATTGCAAATTTGGTAGCCAAAGTGGTACCACTATTTTACACTCCCGCAGACGTGTATCAGGATTTCTGACCCCCCTCAAAACTGTGTTTTTCTGTCAGACATCTGGTAACAGGCTGAGTGCACAGTGTGAAAAACTGATATAGTCATTATACAAGGTTATTGTTATTCAGTCCCTAAGTTGTGTCCCACTCTTTGTGACCTCATGAACTGCAGCCCGCCAAGTTCCTCTGTCCTCTACTATCTCCTGGAGTTTGCTCAAATTCATGTCCACATCATAGGAAGGAATGGGTATGGTCAAAAGAGGCTTCCCTGTTAGCTCAGCTGGTAAAGAATCCACCTGCAATGCAGGAGACCCTGATTTGAATCCTGGGTTTGGAAAATCCTCTGGAGGAGGGCATGGCAACCCACTCCAATATTGTTGCTGGAGAATCACCATGGACAGAGGTGCCTGGCAGGCTACAGTCCATGGGGTCTCAAAGAGTTGGACACAACTGAGCGACTAAGCAGCAGTAGCAACACAATCAAAAGAGATGAGAAATTGTAGCAAACTTTTGTAAGGTCTGATTCAGAGAAATTCAGCTGTATTTCTTGAGTTTGTTCCATCCATGACTCAGAGTTTATTAAGGTATAACTCATCTCTGGTGGCTGAGAGATTTTAGGTATTCTTTATACTTCTAAAGAGTTTCATCACAAAATATGCTTCACTTAATTATAAATGCTGATGCAAAATTGCTAGCCTGGTTCATTCCTATGTAGAATTGGTAGCTATTCTGGAAATTCATATTTCTCTTCTATATTAAAGTGGGAGGTATTGGATGACAATAAGAGTTTGGATGCTGAAAGTGGAAAATTTTTGTTTTTAATTCTACAAGTTGAAATGCCATGGTATTCTTACAATGCTTCTAAATAGTATTAAATCTGGACTATTTGCATTATACTTCAGCTAATAACATTTCACATGGTTTTGTTTAAGCATTTTAAAGTATGTATGTTTTGAAACTCCATTTATACATGATAGATAGTCATATATTTATGTCTTATATGAGATAATGGTTACTCAAGGAACAACAAATGGGAAGGTTGAAGAAGGGTCCACTGATTTTTTTTTGTTGGGGGTGGTGCTTAGTAGAAAGGATGAGAATATGATAACTCACAACTATTGACTCACTCATATCCACTTTGCTTGACTTCTAAAGTCTTCTTGACATTTTATGATGTGGTCTATATATAGGTTCATGGAAAGGTAGGGAAGAGTCTTAAAAACATCCAGTCATAGCATTCATTTGATGCTTAAATTTCCTCTATTTCTCCAGTTGTTTAACAGCAGAAAGATTTGCTTCCTTGGGCCTGGAGAAGGTCTGGGGAGTGTCTCTTTAAGGACTGGAAATGTGCTTCGTCATTAGTTTCTCACTTGTATCAGTTATGCTTCCTTTTTTCATTCCAAGAGAACATGGAGAGTGTGTGATGACAAAGGGCACACACCTCCTGGTGCTAAGGCTCATAGAGAAGGGGAGGCTGTTTGATGTCCTTCCAAGTAGAAAGCACAGATTAACAGATCTGGAAAGAACCATGGTGTCTGCGCCTACAGGCCACAGTGACACAGCCATCGAAACACCTCCTTTCTGCCATTCCTTGGTGTGTGGCGGTCATCAGCAGAGTCTCACTGACTGCAGACTACATTTACTGCCAACGGGCTACAGCCCACTCTCTAGTTCTCAGATATTGCATCGTTGCTATTGTTTTCCTTTGCTATTATCTTAATTTTTTATTGTGAAGTATTTTCTCCTTGAAGACAGCAAGTAGTTATTTTGGGAATCACGTTTTTAATCTACTCTCACCAACCCGAAATAATAATATTCCAAATAAATGCACTTTCTTTGGAAAGTAAGTCTCTTTTTAAAGAAAAATTATGTGGGTGTCAGAGAGTAGGAGGATGTCTGACTGAGAATTTTTTTCAAAGTGTTTTGTTAATAAAACAAGAATTCCTCCTACTCTTGATACTGCAACCACCACTCTTTGATAATATTATCATGAGCCTTTTTTTATCCTGCAAACATTAGGTTGTTTTGGAAAGGACAAAAGGGTGAAAAAAGGATGAAAGCAACAACTAGAGGTTATGGCTAGTCATTTGGTTTCAGTTGAGCTTTGCTTATTTGATGCGGACTTGGGGATACTGGAATCCACTGCGGTCCTGTGTGGGCCTCTACTGTGACTGTGGTGCGGAAATCTCACTGCCCGCTTAGATTGGGAGCTTCTAGTGCACGTGTCTTCTATGATTATAGGTACTGTGACTATAATTCATTTCACTCTGCTGACTAAGTTATGCAAATAAGACAGAGTTTAAGAAAGTGAGATTATCCAAGAGTGTCTAACTTAGTCACAAGGGCCCTTTAAACGTAGAACATTTTCTCCAGCTGGTCACCGAAGAGAATGCCAGAGACAGACTAGGGGAAAAAAAAAAAAAAATCCTTGTTGTAAATTGCCAACATGGGACAGAACTGTGGACAGTCTCTAGGAGCTGAGATTGGTCCCCAGGTAATAACAGAAAATGGGAGACCTCTATCTTAGAATTCCAAGGAAATGGATTCTGCAAACAACCAGTGGGCTTGGAAGGAACTCTAAATCCCAGATGGCAGCCCCACATGACTGACATCTTGATTTCAGCTCTGTGAGACCTTGAGTAGAGAATTCATCCACATCGACTTCTGATCTCCAAAAACTGAAAAAATAAATTAGTATTGTATTTGAATTGTTTCAAGCTGCTAATAGAAAACTAATAAATGAGGCAATCAAGAGAAGATGGTTCATTTTTATTAAGAAGAGTCATTTTTATTAATCAAAATCTTTATTTAAAGCAACTACTCATGACAAGTGATTTAAACATATTTGAAATTTTTAAACTAAATGCATATGCTTATTAACTTTGTGATTTTCATTATAGGACAAATGAATTCTGCAATTAAAATTTCAATCTTTTTATATAAATCATACTTACAATGCTTCCTCTGTATTTCCCAGTTTTGTGTTCTTTAAAGTGTAAAATTCTGAAAGAGAATACCAGACCACCTGACCTGCCTCTTGAGAAACCTATATGCAGGTCAGGAATCAACAATTAGAACTGGATATGGAACAACAGACTGGTTCCAAATAGGGAAAGGAGTACAACAAGGCTGTATATTGTCACCCTGCTTATTTAACTTATATGCAGAGTACATCATGAGAAATGTTGGGACTGGAAGAAACACAAGCTGGAATCAAGATTGCCAGGAGAAATATCAATAACATCAGATATGCAGATGACACCACGCTCATGGCACAAAGTGAAGAAGAAGTAAAGAGCCTCTTGATGAAGGTGAAAGCTAAAGCTCAACATTTAGAAAACTAAGATCATGGCATCTGGTCCCATCAATTTATGGGAAATAGATGGGGAAACAGTGGAAACAGTGGCTGACTTTATTTTTCTGGGCTCCAAAATCACTGCAGATGGTGACTGCAGCCATGAAATTAAAAGATGCTTACTCCTTGGAAGGAAAGTTATGACCAACCTAGACAGCATATTAAAAAGCAGAGACATTACTTTGCCAACAAAGGTCCATCTAGTCAAGGCTATGGTTTTTCCAGTGGTCATGTATGGATGTGAGAGTTGGACTTTAAAGAAAGCTGAGCACTGAAGAATTGATGCTTTTGAACTGTGGTGCTGGAGAAGACTCTTGAGAGTCCCTTGGATTGCAAGGAGATCCAACCAGTCCATCCAAAAGGAGATCAGTCCTGGGTGTTCATTGGAAGGACTGATGTTGAAGCGGAAACTCCAATACTTTGGCCACTTGATGCGAAGAGTTGACTCATTGGAAAAGACCCTGATGCTGGAAAGATTGAAGGCAGGAGGAGAAGGGGACGACGGAGGATGAGATGGTTGGATGGCATCACTGACTTGATGGACATGGGTTTGAGTGGACTCTGGGAGTTGATGATGGACAGGGAGGCCTGGCGTGCTGTGATTCATGGGGTCAGAAAGAGTCGGACACAACTGAGCAACTGAACTGAACTGAAAGTGGAGCAGAATCTTACAGGTGATTGTGTAATAATCTTCTTACAGAATCATTTTAAATGTTGTTAATCTGCTCTCACTCTTGCCCCTAATCTTTCCAGTTACCTGGATAACACCTTGTTCCACAGCCATCATTTAATGATTTACTTTTATTAAGTCTTTTGAAAGTATTCAAATAAATTTTCATCAATTCAACATTTTTTTCTATTGTTATTTCAGTATTTTATATCATAGCTAATTAAGTTATTTATTTTTAGTGACACATGAAGCTGGTATAAACATGTTCTGAGAAAACACAGATACATTTAATTTAGTAGATGTATATATGCATAGACTCCCAGGCCTGTTGGTGTTCCTTGTGCTATGGATCTCAGAAAGGATACTATTGAGGAAATAGGGAATGTCACTTTGTATAAACTTTTACTATATTTGGTTGGTAAATGAAATGAAGGTAGGTTAGAAGATTTTCTAATAAATACATACACACACACACATATAATGGCAAACCACTTCAGTATTCTTGCCTTGAGATCCCCATGAACAGTATGAAAAGGCAAAAAGATAGGATACTGAAAGAGGAACTCCCCAGGTAGGTAGTGCCCAATATGCTACTGGAGATCAGTGGAGAAATAACTCTAGGAAGAATGATGGGATGGAGCCAAAGCAAAAAGAATACCCAGTTGTGGATGTGACTGGTGATAGAAGCAAGGTCCGATGCTGTAAAGAGCAATATTGCATAGGAACCTGGAATGTCAGGTCCATGAATCAAGGCAAATTGGAAGTGGTCAAACAAGAGATGGCAAGAGTGAACATTGACATTCTAGGAATCAGCGAAGTAAAATGGACTAGAATGGGTGAATTTAACTCAGATGACCATTATATCTACTACTGCAGGCAGGAATTCCTTAGAAGAAATGGAGTAGCCATCATGGTCAACAAAAGAGTCCGGAATGCAGTACTTGGATGCAATCTCAAAAACGACAGAATGATCTCTGTTCGTTTCCAAGGCAAACCATTCAATATCACAGTAATCCAAGTCTATGCCCCAACCAGTAACACTGAAGAAGTTGAAGTTGAACAGTTCTATGAAGACCTACAAGATCTTTTAGAATTAACACCCCCAAAAGATGTCCTTTTCATTATAGGGGACTGGAATGCAAAAGTAGGAAGTCAAGAAACACCTGGAATAACAGGCAAATTTGGCCTTGGAATACGAAATGAAGGAGGGCAAAGGCTAATAGAGTTTTGCCAAGAAAATGCACTGGTCACAGCAAACACCCTCTTCCAACAACACAAGAAAAGACTCTACACATGGACATCACCAGATGGTCAACACCTAAATCAGATTGATTGCAGTCTTTGCAGCCAAAGATGGTGAAGCTCTATAAAATCAACAAAAAAAAAGACCAGGAGCTGACTGTGGCTCAGATCATGAACTCCTTATTGCCAAATTCAGACTTAAATTGAGAAACATAGGGCAAACCACTAGGCCATTCAGGTATGACCTAAATTAAATTCCTTGTGATTATACAGTGGAAGTGAGAAATAGATTTAAGGGACTAGATCTGATAGATAGAGTGCCTGATGAACTATGGACGGAGGCTTGTGACATTGTACAGGAGACAGGGATCAAGACCATCCCCATGGAAAAGAAATGCAAAAAAGCAAAATGGCTGTCTGGGGAGGCCTTACAAATAGATGTGAAAAGAAGAGAAGCAAAAAGCAAAGGAGAAAAGGAAAGATATATGCGTCTGAATGCAGAGTTCCAAAGAATAGCAAGGAGAGATAAGAAAGCCTTCCTCAGCAATCAATGCAAAGAAACAGAGGAAAACAACAGAATAGGAAAGACTAGAGATCTCTTCAAGAAAATTAGAGATACCAAGGGAACATTTCATGCAAAGATGGGCCCAATAAAGGACAGAAATAGTATGGACCTAAGAGAAGCAGACGATATTAAGAAGACTTGGCAAAAAACACAGAACTGTACAAAAAGGATCTTCACAACCAAGATAATCACGATGGTGTGATCACTGACCCAGAGCCAGACATCCTGGAATGTGAAGTCAAGTGGGCCTTAGAAAGCATCACTACGAACAAAGCTGGTGGAGATGATGGAATTCCAGTTAAGCTATTTCAAATCCTGGAAGATGATGCTGTGAAAGTGCTGTACTCAATATGCCAGCAAATTTGGAAAATTCAGCAGTGGCCACAGGACTGGAAAAGGTCAGTTTTCATTCCAATCCCAAAGAAAGGCAATGCCAAAGAATGCTCAAACAACTGCACAATTGCGCTCATCTCACACGCTAGTAAAGTAATGCTCAAAATTCTCCAAGCCAGGCTTCAGCAATACGTGAACCGTGAACTTCCAGATACTCAAGCTGGTTTTACAAAAGACAGAGGAACCAGAGATCAAATTGCCAACATCCACTGGATCATGGAAAAAGCAAGAGATTCCCAGAAAAACATCTATTTCTGCTTTATTGACTATGCCAAAGCCTTTGACTGTGTGGATCACAATAAACTATGGAAAATTCTTCAAGAGATGGGAATACCAGACCACCTGACCTGCCTCTTGAGAAACCTATATGCAGGTCAGGAAGCAACAGTTAGAACTGGACATGGAACAACAGACTGGTTCCAAATAGGAAAAAGAGTACGTCAAGGCTGTATATTGTCACCCTGCTTATTTAACTTATATGCAGAGTACATCATGAGAAACGCTGGGCTGGAAGAAGCACAAGCTGGAATCAAGATTGCCGGGAGAAATATCAATAGCCTCAGATATGCAGATGACGCCACCCTTATGGCAGAAAGTGAAGAGGAACTAAAAAGCCTTTGGATTAAGGTGAAAGTGGAGAGTGAAAAAGTTGGCTTAAAGCTCAACATTCAGAAAATGAAGATCATGGCATCCAGTCCCATCACTTCATGGGAAATAGATTGGGAAACAGTGGAAACAGTGTCAGACTTTTTTGGGCAGGGGCTCCAAAATCACTGCAGATGGTGACTGCAGCCATGAAATTAAAAGACGCTTACTCCTTGGAAGGAAAGTTATGACCAACCTAGATAGCATATTCAAAAGCAGAGACATTACTTTGCCAACAAAGGTCCGTCTAGTCAAGGCTATGGTTTTTCTGGTAGTCATGTAATGATGTGAGAGTTGGACTGTGAAGAAAGCTGAGTGTGGAAGAATTGATGCTTTTGAATTGTGGTGTTGGAGAGGACTCTTGAGAGTCCCTTGGATTGCAAGGAGATCCAACCAGTCCATTCTAAAGGTGAACACTCCTGGGTGTTTGTTGGAAGGACTTATGCTAAAGCTGAAACTCCAATACTTTGGCTACCTGATGTGAAGAGCTGACTCATTGGAAAAGACTCTGGTGCTGGGCGGGATTTGTGGCAGGAGGAGAAGGGGACGACAGGATGAGATGACTGGATGGCATCACTGACTCGATGGACATGAGTTTGAGTGAACTCAGGGAGTTGCTGATGGACAGGGAGGCCTGGCGTGCTGCAATTCATGGGGTCAGAAAGAGTCGGACACGACTGAGCAACTGAACTGAACTGAACTGATATATATAAATTCACCAAAATTAGAGTAAAATAACATGAGTCCTCAAGGACTCAGCTACTCAGAGTCCCCATATTATATAAACATGAACATAAAAATACTTTGCTAATATAAAATCATGAACTCTGTAAGGATCATGTGATTATTAATTTTCACAGGCTCCTATTTCAAGTGCAGGTAGACACAGGTTTGAATCAGGTTCTCTGGCTCTGTGGTTTTGGATGTTACACAATCATTTCAAAACTCCATTTGCTCCTCTCTTAAATGGGGTAATACATCCATCACCAAGATTTGCTGTGGAAGTGAATGAGACAACCTGAGAATCTGCCATATATTACATGCTTGGCAAGAATTACTTTCTTTCCTGTTTGACCTTCCATGTCATGGTGAAATTGTCTTTAGTGTTTGATTTGCAAAAAGTGGACTATAATCACCTGTAATCCTAATTTTTCCATACTTTGATGTAGTGCTATTTGCTAGGTGTGAATGGAAAGCATTTATAGGTAAATCTTTTAAGAATTGAGATACAGTCCCTAGATTTAGTACCAACAAACTCACCATACAACATCTACTTTGTTCCCAACTTTTAAATAATCTTTAATGCAACTTCCTGGTAATAATCCTAAAATTCAAAATTGAAAAAAAATGTACCTATCATCTCCCTATCCTAATACAGCTACTATTTCTGTGTTCTCTGTTCTGTTGGGTTCTTCATTCCCTCATTCCCATTTTGTAAAATGGTAATTGCAGTTAAAAAAAATCAAATGTGATTTTCTCCCCACTTTTTATCATATTGTAGGACCATTCTCATGGTATATATGCAGTTAGAAAAACTATAGATGAGCTGAGTGCTTATTCATGTTGCTAACATCAGTCACTAAGATGTTTATAACTCCCCACCTCTAGGCCTCTTCCCTTGTACTTCCTGCTGGTTTAGAACACAGGCTTCTAAAGGGAATTTCTGTGTGGGATGCAGAGCAAAGCTGGTACCAACAGAAACAAAAGCCTGCTCCTGCTGACTCTGATTTGAAGTCTCCAACAGACCACTTGCTTCCCCTTGAGAGCAGAGTATCCACATTGGCATTGGACAGAGCTTGTTTCAGAAAATTTGAGGCAAGGTACAGACTATTTCCTCACCAAGCGGCATGCAGGGAGAAAACAGAAACAATCGTGGAGCTATTCTAGAACTGGGAAAATTGGCACTTTTCGAGGATGTAGAAAAGATGATGGAAAGTGCTAAAGAATTAGGAAGTCAAGGAAGAAAAGAAGATAGTGATTAAAATATATATCTGAAAGGTAACAGAATCTCAAAACCAGTTTTGAATCCTTGCTCTTTATTGATGCGTTGTAATTTCATTGCCCACTGAAGCTACAAATGGAGGCTGAGAGTTCGAGGTCACACCTGTTGCATGGAGTGAGGTTCACGATTTATGTCTCTGTGACCTCTTAGGGCATGCTGCAGAGACATCAGTTCTATAGAAATGAGACATAAATATACTCCCTGTCTTTGACACACATGTCACCCCAAAATCTTTTGTCTGGAGCTTCAAACATTTGTGTTGGCACCTGTTAGGCCAGCTGCCATGTCTTTACAATAATGTCTTTGCTAATAAAAGACAAACAGAATTGGGCCTAACCTCAGCTGTTTCACAATTTAGGTTTTACTATACCATTATTTGTCCCTATTCCTTCACGTATTAAAAATATGTTTTGAGCATCAACTATGGGCTGTTTTCCATTCTTGGGAAAACTGTAGGGAACAAGGAAAGGTATAACCTCATGGAACTCAGCTTCTAGTTGGGAGAAATAGCAACAGACAGTACAATTTCACTAAGTGAAGGTACAATAGCATGTCTAGGGGCTGAGGAAAGCCAGAGAGAAAAGAAGTTGCTCTTTTATACAGCACTGTCAAGAAAGTTCTACATAATACAATGACATTTGAGTAGAGAAGACTACACATGGACATCACTAGATGGTCAATACTGAAATCAGATTAATTATATTCTTTTCAGCCAAAGATGGAAAAGCTCTGAACAGTCAGAAACAAGAAGACTGGGAGCTGACTGTGGCTCAAATCATGGACACCTTACTGCCAAATTCAGACTTAAACTGAAGAAAGTAGTTAAAACCACTAGGCCATTCAGGTATGACCTAAATCAAATCCCTAATGATTATACAGTGGAAGGGAGAAATACATTCAAGGGATTAGATCTGATAGATACAGTGCCTGAAGAACTATGGACAGAGGCTTGTGACATTGTACAGGAGGCACAGATCAAGACTGTCTCCAAGAAAAAGAAATGAAAAAAGGCAAAATGGTTGTCTGAGGAGGTCTTACAAATAGCTGATAAAAGAAGAGAAGCTGAAGGCAAAGGAGAAAAGGAAAGATATACCCATTTGAATGAAGAATTCCAAAGAATAGCAAGGAGAGGTGAGAAACCCTTCCTCAGTGATCAAAGCAAAGAAATAGAGGAAAACAATAGAATGGGAAAGACTAGAGACCTCTTCAAGAAAATTAGAGATACCAAGGGAACATATCATGCAAAGATGAGCACAATAAAGAACAGAAATGCTATGGATCTAGCAGAAGCAGAAGATATTAAGAAGAGGTGGAAAGAATACACAGAAGAACTTTATAAAAAAAGATCTTCATGACCCAGATAACCATGATGGTGTGATGTGTGATCACTCATCTAGAGCCAGACATCCTGGGATGCAAAGTCAAGTGGGCCTTAGGAAGCCTCACTATGAATAAAGGTAGTGGAGGTGATGGAATTCCAGTTGAGCTATTTCAAATCCTAAAAGATGATGCTGTGTAAGTACTGCACTCTATATGCCAACATATTTGGAAAACTCAGCAGTGGCCACAGGACTGGAAAAGGTCAGTTTTCATTCCAATCCCAAAGAAAGGCAATGCCAAAGAATGCTCAAACTACTGCACAATTGCACTCATCTCACACGCTAGTAAAGTAATGCTCAAAATTCTCCAAGCCAGGCTTCAACAATATGTCAATTGTGAACTTCCAGATGTTCAAGCTGGTTTTTGAAAAGGCAGGGGAACCAGAGATCAATTGCCAACATCTGTTGGATTATCAAAAAAGCAAGAGAGTTCCAGAAAAACATCTACTTTGGCTTTATTGACTACGCCAAGGCCTTTGATTATGTGGTTTACAACAAACTGTGGAAGATTCTTCAAGAGATGGAAATACCAGACCACCTTACCTGCCTCCTGAGAAATCTGTATGCAGGTCAGGAAGCAACAGTTAGAACTAGACATGGAACAACAGACTGGTTCCAAATCAGGAAAGGAGTACGTCAAAGCTATATATTGTCACCTGCTTATTTAACTTATATGCAGAGCACATCATATGAAATGCCAGGCTGGATTTAGCACAAGCTGGAATCAAGATGGCCAGGAGAAATATCAGTAACTTCAGATACACAGAAGACAGCACCACTGTATGGCAGAAATCAAAGAACTAAAAAGCCTTTTGATGAAAGTGAAAGAGGAGAGTGAAAAAGTTGACTTAAAACTCAGCATTCAGAGAACTAAGATCACGGCATCTAGTCCCATCAATTAATGGCAAAGAGATGGGGAAACAACAGAAACAATGACCTTTATATTTTGGGGTTCCAAAATCACTGCAGATGGTGACTGTAGCCATGATATTAAAAGACGCTTGCTCTTTGGAAGAAAAGCTATGACCCACCTAGACAACATATTAAAAAGCAGACCTTACTTTACCAACAAAGATCCATCTAGTCAAACCATGACTTTGGTTTTTCCAGTAGTCATGTATGGATGTGAGAATTGGACTATAAATAAAGCTGAACATTGAAGAATTGATGCTTTTGAACTGTGGTGTTGGAGAAGACTCTTGAGAGTCCCTTGGATTGTAAGGACATCCAACCAGTCCATCCTAAAGGAAATCATCTTGAATATTCATTGGAAGGACTGATGCTGAAACTGAAGCTCCAATATTTTGGCCACCTGATGTTAAGAACTGACTCATTGGAAAAGACCCTGATGCTGGAAAAGATTGAAGGTGTGAGGAGAAGGGGACAACAGAGGATTAGATGATTGGATGGTATCACTGATGCGATGGACATGAGTTTGAGTAGGCTTCAGGAGTTGGTGATGGACAGGGAAGCCTGTCGTATTGCAGTCCATGGGTTCACAAAGAGTCAGACATGACTGAGCAACTGAACTGAACTGAACTGAGGGAACAAGTTAGGGGAATAGTTCTGGAAAGAGTATTTCAGGCTGAAGGCTTGGTGAGGCAAAGGCCGTGAGCCAGGTGTGTGCTTTGGGTGTGTGAGGAACAGTAAAGAATCCAATATGCCTAGGGAAATAAAAGAGCAAGGGAAAGAAGGGTAGGAGATGAGGTCAGAGAGGCAACAGATAATCTACAAACTTATGGACCAATGTAAGGAATTTGAATTTTTTATTTTTATTTTTTAGGTTTTAGATTCTTTTCTGGGCAAGATAAGAAGCTACCAAAGTTTCTGGCAAAGTGCTCTGAGCTAACTTGGATGTTCTCAGGTTGATTGAACTGCATATTGCGAGTAGAAGTTGATTGCTCTAGTGTGACCTCTATGTATGGAAGTGAGAGAGACAAGCATTCAGGGGTCTTTCCCAGTGTTTTGAGAAGAACAAAAGAATGCTACATTGTTAAAAGGAGACAATTTCCAGTCTTTTTAATAAAAATATTAATGGTGCATTTTTCTATAATGAAAGGCAAAGCTGCTTTAGAAATTAGTCTTGAGAAGTGTATTCTTATACAAAGACAAACTTTTTTTTTCAGTTTTCACATGTGGTTTTCTTACTGTAGTGACTGAACTAAAAAATTCATCAAAGAACCACCACCCAGAATATTGGAAATAAAAGCAAAAATAAACAAATGGGACCTAATTAACCTTAAAAGCTTCTGCACAACAAAAGAAACTATAAGCAAGGTGAAAAGACAGCCTTCAGAATGGGAGAAAATAATAGCAAATGAAGCAACTGACAAACAACTAATCTCAAAAATATACAAGCAACTCCTGCAGCTCAATTCCAGAAAAATAAATGACCCAATCAAAAAATGGGCCAAAGAACTAAATAGACATTTCTCCAAAGAGGACATACAGATGGCTAAAAAGCACATCAAAAGATGCTCAACGTCACTCATTATCAGAGAAATGCAAATCAAAACCACAATGAGGTATCATTTCACGCCATTCAGAATGGCTGCTATCCAAAAGTCTACAAGCATTAAATGCTGGAGAGGATGTGGAGAAAAGGGAACCCTCTTACACTGTTGGTGGGAATGCAAACTAGTACAGCCACTATGGAGAAGAGTGTGGAGATTCCTTAAAAAACTGGAAATAGAACTGCCTTATGACCCAGAAATCCCACTGCTGGGCATACACACTGAGGAAACCAGAAGGGAAAGAGACACGTGTACCCCAATGTTCATCGCAGCACTGTTTATAATAGCCAGGACATGGAAGCAACCTAGATGTCCATCAGCAGATGAATGGATAAGAAAGCTGGGGTACATATACACAATGGAGTATTACTCAGCCATTAAAAAGAATACATTTGAATCAGTTCTAATGAGGTGGATGAAACTGGAGCCTATTATACAGAGTGAAGTAAGCCAGAAAGAAAAACACAAAGACAGTATACTAACGCTTATATATGGAATTTAGAAAGATAGTAACAACATCTCATTACAGTAACATCTCATATACAGATGCCCTGTATATGAGACAGCAAAAGAGACACTGATGTATAGAACAGTCTTTTGGACTCTGTGGGAGAGGGAGAGGGTGGGATGATTTGGGAGAATGACATTGAAACATGTATAATATCATATATGAAATGAGTCGCCAGTCCAGGTTCAATGAACGATACTGGATGCTTGGGGCTGGTGCACTGGGACGACCCAGAGGGATGGTATGGGGAGGGAGGAGGGAGGAGAGTTCAGGATGGGGAACACGTGTATACCTGTGGCAGATTCATGTTGATATTTGGCAAAACCAATACAATATTGTAAAGTTAAAAAATATAAAAAAGAGAATAATGTCATAAAAAAAATAAGGAAACAAGTGAAAAGAAAATCTCCTTTAAAATTCCAACACTCAAAGTCTTCTGCTTAATACGTTTATCCAAAAAGAGTCGTCATCCTATTTAGTTAGAGGTTGCCTATTGTTTTCCATCCTCTAACTGTGTTTGATGCCAGAAGTCACAAAGTATTTATGCTCTGTGGTTGTTTTTTCTCTCACTAATCAATGTAAGGGAAAGGAATTTTATTGTCACACTATTAACTTCTTTCACAAAAAAAAAAAAAAAAAAATTCATCAAAGATTATGCAAGGACCTCTGAGATTAGCTGTTCTCTTTCTAGCAAAAATTTGTGCAAAAATGCAGGTAATGACCTAACAGTAAGGTTTACACCTAACATCATTTCTTAATTCATTCAAATGAATAATTTATTTCTTCTTGCTTCAATTTCCCAATTTCTCAAAGTAAAAAACAAAACAAAACTCTGTTCTGACCCACCCTGTAAAGTCTCAAAACCTTTCTTAATTCTTGAGCATGCATTATTTTGAAAACATTAAATCTAGAAAAGTTTTCAGATTCCAGAAGTCATTATGTAATTGGCTATAGATGGTTAGAAAACCAGAGAAACACCCAGCAAGTGGGCTGTTGCTACTATGGCAAAATAATTAAGAAATAAGGGGGAAATTTTTATGAATGATCCCATGCAAAATATGAAATATGTCAGGGATTCACAATTGTTGTTAATATTTTTAAGTGATATAAGACTATGCTAGATATTCAGGTTTTGACTAAATTTTGACAACGATGCCTCCAATGTGAGGAATTAAGTTGAGAAATAATAAGGAGTCCTAGTCCAGCACATTCTAGTGAACCTATTCAGAAACCATTTACCTTTACACAGGCACATGTGCTGCCAAGTCGCTTCAGTCGTGTCCGAGTCTGTGCGGCCCCATGGACTGCAGCCTACCAGGCTCCTCCCATGGGATTTTCCAGACAAGAGCACTGGAGTGGGTCACCATTTCCTTCTCCAGAGGATCTTTCCCACCTAGGGACTGAACCCCGGTCTCCCGCATTGTAGGCAGATGCTTTACCGTCTGAGCGGAGACTGAAAAGGGATGCCATGTATTTGAGAAAGTGGCCAATGGTGCTACGAACCACTTTACTCCCTTTTTCTCTTTCTTAATTCTCCCTCCCCTGTTTCTATCATCAAAATAGAATTTCATACCTCTGTTCATTGCTTTTTGTTTCAACATTCAAACTGATCTAATAAACCTATACATTGTAACATGATAAAGCATTTTATGTGGTTTATGAATATAAGATTCTCTCAGAAAATATTTATATAAATATAAATTCAAAACTCTGTGACTATTTTTTTCTTTTCTTTCTTTTTCTTTTTATTATTATTTTTTTACTTTACAATATTTTATTGGTTTTGCCATACACCAACATGAATCCACCATGGGTGTACACGTGTTCCCCATCCTGAACCCCCCCTCCCACCTCCTTCCCCATACCATCCCTCTGGGTCATCCCAGTGAACCAGCCCCAAGCTTCCTGTATCCTGCATCGAACCTGGACTGGCCATTTGTTTCTTATATGATATTATACTTGTTTTAATGCCATTCTCCCAAATCATCCTCCACCCCCCCACAGAGTCCAAAAAACTGTTCTATACATCTGTGTCTTTTTTGCTGTCTCGCATACAGGTTATCGTTACCGTCTTTCTAAATTCCATATATTTGCATTAGTATATTGTATTGGTGTTTTTCTTTCTGGGTTACTTCACTTTGTATAATAGGCTCCAGTTTCATTAGAACTGATTCAAATGTATTCTTTTTAATGGCTGAGTAATACTCCATTGTGTATATGTACCACTGCTTTCTTATCCATTCATCTGCTGATGGACATCTAGGTTGCTCTCATGTCCTGGCTATTATAAACAGTGCTGTGATGAACATTGGGGTACACGTGTCTCTTTCAATTCTGGTTTCCTCAGTGTGTATGCCCAGCAGTTGGATTGCTGGGTCATAAGGCAGTTCTATTTCCAGTTTTTTAAGGAATCTCCACACTCTTCTCCATAGTGGCTGTACTAGTTTGCATTCCCACCAACAGTGTAAGAGGGTTCCCTTTTCTCCACATCCTCTCCAGCATTTATTGCTTGTAGACTTTTGGATCACAGCCATTCTGAATGGCATGAAATGGTACCTCATTGTGGTTTTGATTTGCATTTCTCTGATAATGAGTGATGTTGAGCATCTTTTCCTGTGTTTTTTAGCCATCTGTATGTCTTCTTTGGAGAAATGTCTATTTAGTTCTTTGGCCCATTTTTTGATTGGGTCATTTATTTTTCTGGAATTGAGCTGCAGGAGTTGCTTGTATATTTTTCAGATTAGTTGTTTGTCAGTTGCTTCATTTGCTATTATTTTCTCCCATTCTGAAGGCTGCCTTTTCACCTTGCTTTTAGTTTCTTTTGTTGTGTAGAAGCTTTTATTTTTAATTAAGTCCCATTTGTTTATTTTTGCTTTTATTTCCAATATTCTGGGAGGTGGGTCATGGAGGATCCTGCTGTGATGTATGTCAGAGAATGTTTTGCCTATGTTCTCCTCTAAGAGTTTTATAGTTTCTGGTCTTATGTTTAGATCTTTAATCCATTTTGAGTTTATTTTTGTGTATGGTGTTATAAAGTGTTCTAGTTTCATTCTTTAACAAGTGGTTGACCAGTTTTCCCAGCACGACTTTTAACCAAGGAAGTTATTCAAATTTGAAACCCCATGGTAAAATGATTTGGTGATACCACTTTTGAAAGTTCTTATTTTGGTTGCAGGCTGCCTCAATCCACCACAGAATACTTCTCAAAAGATCTAAATGAAAGATTTTTAAATGTTATAGTTCATAAGAATTGACTAGAAGACTACCCAAATATCCATTATGAAACTATAAAGCAATTAAGACAGAATACATTATGGATGAAAATTTACTATATCTTGACTTTGAATGGAGGTTATGTGGGTATATTCATATGCAAATATTCACCCAGATACACTTGAGATTTCTGTATTTTAATGTTATAGTGAAACCAGTACAACATTGTAAATAAACTATATTCCAATAAACATTTAAAAATGTATTATAATAAAATTTCATCTCATAAAGAGAAGCAAACTCAAAAAAAAAAAAAAAACTTGGAATACCTTCTGAAATAGAAATTCCTGAGCTCTGGCCACAGGTATTTTGATTTGGTAGTATGGTAGTCTGGAGAAGGCAATGGCACCCCACTCCAGTACTCTTGCCTGGAAAATCCCATGGACGGAGGAGCCTGGTGTGCTGCAGTCCATGGGGTCGCTAGGAGTCGGACACGACTGAGCGACTTAACTTTCCCTTTTCACTTTCATGTATTGGAGAAGAAAATGGCAACCCACTCCAGTGTTCTTGCCTGGAGAATTCCAGGGATGGGGGAGCCTGGTGGCTGCCACCTATGGGGTCACACAGAGTCGGACACGACTGAAGTGACTTAGTAGTAACAGTAGTATGGTAGTCCCTACCTGAAATCTATGTATGTATTATAGATTCCTTTGGGTCATTATAGTATAAACAGTCTATGGACCACATTTTCAATAAATCCTGGACTAAAAGAGTGGTTTTATAATTCCAGAGAGAAATCAAGGTTAGTCTGGGTTATTTGTTGTTGTTCTGTCTCTAAGCCATGTCTGATTCTTTGTGACCCCATGAACTGCCGAATGCCAGGCTTCCCTGCCCTTCAATATCTCCGTGAATTTGCGCAAACTCATGCCTATTGAATCAGTGATGCCATTCAACCATCTCATTCTCTGTTGCCCCTTCTCCTCTTGCCCTCAACCTTTCCCAACATCAGGGTCTTTTCCAGCGAGTCAGCTCTTTGCATCAGGTGACCAAAATATTGGAGCTTCAGCTTCAGCACCAGTCCTTCCAATGAATATGCAAGGCTGATTTTCTTTAGGATTGACTGTTTCAACCTCCTTGCTGTCCAAGAGTCTCTCAAGAGTCTTCTCCAGTCTGGATTACTGAGTTCTCCTAATTTGATATTTTGTGTTATGATTTATGAGCTTATGCAATTTCAACTGAATTCTTTCTTTTTGTGAATCAAACCATAATTCTATTGTTAAAACTTTGTTTTCATTCAAGTCAGCAAAATGAAAGAATTTGAGGATGGCATGGAATTCTTCAGTCTATCTTCTGGCATCTGCCAAAAACCAGATTATGCAGCCTTTATAATCTCTCCATCTTCCACCCTCCATCCCATCTGCTATTCCCATATTCTGTTATGTGTCATTTTGAGTTCAAATTCAAGAGGTATCATATAATGAGTTTTTAGACTCTCTATTTAAAACAATTGGTTTTCACTTAATAACTATAAACAATGGTTTTTCAAAATGCAACTATATTTTAAAACTTTTCAAATAACTTTTTTTTTTTTTAGAAACTTTATATCTATTTTTTTCTTCACAATTCTCCCAATAATTCTCACAGGCATGCAATTGTTAAGTGAAGCAAAAACGGAAATTTAAATACAATTATTGTAAAATTTGTATTGAAGTCTACACAGCATATGAATTTAATTTTCTTCATTTAAATTTGCTTCCAGGTAATTCAGTTCAAGATAATATAAGCACTCTGTTGAATTCCTTTGCTGAATGTTGAAGCTGGTCAAGGATGGTTGTTGTGCTAAAAAGAAATATTAATTTATGATATTATGGCTAATTTTATTCTGCTACATCTTCTTTGTTGAATTAAATAAATGATATAGGTGAAGAATTCTTTTAAAATATCTAACATGTTTGTATGACTTTTCTAAAAGTGCATTGACTTAAATGGAAATACATTAAAAATAGAATACATTTTGTTGAAAATGTACTGATAAATTCAATATCCCTATTTTTCACAGAAATTTTAAAGAGAAAGTGAGAGGTAAATAAAGAGAAAGAGAGCAAGCACAAATAATAAAGATTTTTTTAAAAATTAGAGTATAATTGTTTTACAATTTTGTATTGGTTTCTGCTGTACAACAACATGAGTCAGCCGCAAGTATACATACATCCCCTCTCTTGAATCTCCCATGTACTCTCTCCCCTGCCTTCCACCCCTTGCCAGGTTATCATAGAGCATGGAGCTGAGCTCCCTGAGCTATACAACAGCTTCCCACTAGCTATCTATTTTACACATGGTAGTGTATATATAGGGCTTCTCAGGTAGCTCACGGAGAAGGCAATGGCACCCCACTCCAGTACTCTTGCCTGGAAAATCCCATGGGCAGAGAAGCCTGGTAGGCTGCTGTCCATGGGGGTCTCAAAGAGTCGGACACGACTGAAGCGACTTCATTTTCACTTTTCACTTTCATGCATTGGAGAAGGAAATAGCAACCCACTCCAGTGTTCTTGCCTGGAGAATCCCATGGACGGGGAGCCTGGTGGGCTGCCGTCTATGGGGTCGCACAGAGTCGGACACGACTAAGTGACTTAGTAGTAGCAGCAGCATCAGGTAGCTCAGCTGGTAAAGAATCCTCCTGCAATGCAGGAGACCCTGGTTTGATTCCTGGGTCAGGACCTTCTCCAGGAGAAGGGATAGGCTACCCACTCCAGTATTCTTAGGCTTCGATGGTGGTTCAGACAGTAAAGAATCTGCCTGCAATTCAGGAGACCAGGGGTCCGTCCCTGGATTGGGAAGATCCCCTGGAAGAAGGCATGGCAACCCACTCCAATATTCTTGCCTGGAGAATCCCCATGGACTAATAAGCCTGGCAGGCTACACTCCATGGGGTCTCAAAGAGTTGGACACAACTGAGTGTTAGGGTTAGGGTTAGGGTTACGGTTAGAGTTGGACACAACTGAATATATGTCAGTGTTCCTCTCTCAATTGAGAGCAATAAAGATCTTTAAATGTATTATATTTTTACTGTTGAGAGTATTCATTTTAATATACCTATTTGGCAGAATAAGACTAAAATACTGGCTAATTTAAAAGTGAAGACTGATACCCAGTCTTTTGGTCAAATAAACTCAAGTTAAAGGTTCAACTTCACTGCTTTAGTAACTCTGAAACTGGTCAAGTTACTTAGTTTCTTGAAACAATGATACTTAAATCTGCTGTATGATGCTCAAATGGTTAAAGAATCATCCTGCAATGTGGGAAACCCAGGTTCATTCCCTGGGTAAGGAAGATTCCCTGGAGAAAGGAATGCTACCCACTCCAGTATTCTTGCCTGGAGAATCCCATGGACAAAGGAGCCTGGCAGGCTACAGTCCATGGGGTTGCAAAGAACAGGACACGACTGAGTGACTAACACACACACACACACACACACAAATTAAGTCAGAAAATACTTGATAATACTGAACACGGTGCCTGTATATAGTATTTACTTTAAAACGATGTTACTTGCTGACGTGCAATCATGATTATACCTCCTAATAATGATTGATATTGGACAGTAGTTAAGACAGAAGTACCCTTGTTTGGAGTCACAAGAACAACACAATTCAAGACAAAGCTTCTAAATGCACCATTTCAACTCGGAAATATTTCACAATATCTAATTTGAATATAAAATAAGCTGTATTGATTTCTGTTAAGACCTATTTTAAAACTGTAACAAACAAGAAATTTTACCTTTCTTGGATTTAGCAGTGACCTAATAGTATGTACACAAGTTTCATAAATAAATGCATGTGCATGCATGTGTGCATCCTCAGTCACTCAGTCGTGTCTGACTCTTTGCAACCCTGTGGACTGTAGCCTGCGAGGCTCCTCTGTCCATGGGCTTCTCCAGCAAGAATACTGGAGTGAGTTGCCATTTCCTTCTCCAGGGGATCTTCCTGACCCAGGAATTGAAGTTGAGTCTCCTGACCTCCTGCATTGGTGGGCAATGTGCTGGATGACAGTTTACTTACTCATGAATGGACTCTATTAACTGAAATCCAAGGACAGGGAGGCCTGGCCTGCTACAGTTCATGGGGTCGCAAAGTGTCGGACATGACTGAGAGACTGAACTGAACTGACTGAACAGCAAAATAGAACCAAAGAAAAAAAAATTACCCAAACTAACTCAGACAAGAATAAGTCAAACTAAACCAAACCAAACCAAAGAGAATCTACGTATAGGAGAAATGGCAGAAAAATGAGCACAAATACAATAAAATAATAAATTCTTAAAAATTCCTATATTGTAATTTTGACTTTCACATTATTTCTAGTTGGAAAAGCATGGAGAACTAAAATTAATGGTATTCTCAAAGGAGATAATTCAAAGGAACTATGTAAGAACATAAATTTAATTGGCTTATTTCTGTCTTTAAAAGTTTAGTATTAATTGCTCATTTCTGTAAGGCAACTTGAAATAATAAGAAAATAATTTGTATTTTATTTATCAGCACATTACAGTATGCTTATATTGCCTCTAAATGAGACAGAGACATTGAAAAACCACTTTTTCTCTCTCATCTCACTTGCCCCCTCCTGCTCAGTATTTCTGATGATTCACATTATCAGTCAACAAGTTTAAGAAAGTTCTTCACATATGACTAAAATTTACAAATCCTATTTTCAGGAGCGAGACACTTTGGTATTTATAAAATGCTTAAAGAAGATAATTAGTGGTGGCATAATTTTCTTTCAGTTAATGGGTTATGGAAGACTTTCTCCTTTATGACAGTCTCTTTTGTCTCAGAAAGTAAAACCCCATTGCACTAGTTATCACAGGATTAACCTAGTTGAGTCATGGTTAGGTGTAAGAACACTTTGTTTTTTTTTTTAATCTCACATCTTCAAAAGTATCTCTCCCAAAGTCATCTGCTTGCTCAAAGATTCCCATTTTAGGGGGATGCTTCCTTAAATAGAAAATGAATGTAAACTATTTATCACAGCTCTTGGTACTATATTACATCAGCTCTACTGAAGAGGTAATGGGCACTAAGATGTTAAACTTTCCAAAATGAGAAAATAGTGGTAGGGCTAGGATACAGACAGACAACTCTTAATTAGTGCATTTAATGAATCAACTATTTTTACTCTGAAAACAGCGTGGTTACTTTTAAGTCAAGAGGATTTGATTAGGTGAACCGTAACTTTATTTTAGGATAGGACAAAGCCATGGAAGACACAACCATTTAGCTCAGGGCACATTCATATATGTGAAGTTGATGCCAGCTGCCAGCAGCCCCTTGACTGCTATAGACCTTGGTTTTCCACTGATGAATCTTCCATGTGAATGCAGAAGTAGATGCTCCTAAAGCCATGTGCTACTCCAAGTAACCCATCTGCTCCATCAGGTTACCAGTTCAAAAGGGACAGAAATAAGGATGCTTGTATTAGGCAAAATTTAGTGTGAAAAGGAAAATGGGATTCTAAAAATATCAGTGAGTAAGACATTAGTTCAGTCAGTTCAGTCGCTCAGTCATGTCCGACTCTTTGCGACCCCATGAATCGCAGCACGCCAGGCCTCCCTGTCCATCACCAACTCCCAGAGTTCACCCAGACCCACGTCCATCGAGTCAGTGATGCCATCCAGCCATCTCATCCTCTGTCGTCCCCTTCTCCTCCTGCCCCCAATCCCTCCCAGCAGCAGAGTCTTTTCCAATGAGTCAACTCTTCACATGAGGTGGCCAAAGTACTGGAGTTTCAGCTTTAGCATCATTCCTTCCAAAGAACACCTAGGGCTGATCTCCTTCAGAATGGACTGGTTGGATCTCCTTTCAGTCCAAGGGACTCTCAGGAGTCTTCTCCAACACCACAATTCAAGTAAGACATTAGAAAAGCCTAAAACTGTAGAAACATGCCCACTCGTCCAGTGCTCATGCTGACTCCACCTGTACAATTGTTTCCATGCTTTCTCACTCTCGGATATTAAATAACTATCATTTAAAGCTTTTATTTTAAAAACCATGTTTGTAAACATTTAGGTATGTCTTTCTATGTGACAAATGCCATACCAGTTGTCTAAAACCAGCTAATGCACTTGGAAACTTACTGAATAGTTATATTGCAGGAGAAACAGAAAATATGTATATTACTACCTGCAAGTAATAAAAGGAAGTTGGCTTCAATGATCAGCAAGTGGCAATGGGCTTGCTAGCATCCTCTGGAAGACTCTCCGCAAGGCAGGTTTTTGGTGTCTATTTTTCTCTTTCCCTTCGTTTCTCCTTCATACCGCTTCATATTATAAGAACAAAACAACTAAAAAACAAAAAAGTAAAAAAAAAGAAAAACTCCAAAGGAACCTTTGGTGACTCTTTCTCCTCCTGCCCTTTCCATTTATAGATGAAGAAATTGACAAATACAGAAACCTCTGCCTCTACCACCAACCAAAAAAAAAAAAAATTAAGTTACTGGAGAGAAGTCAGACAGCTAATGCTGAAAAAAATTAAAACAAAAGAAAATTAAGCATAGGCTATTGATTATTTTAGAAAAGTAACACAATGTAAACATTTGAATCTAAAGCAAAGTCAATAAATCACAGAACTATAGAGTAAGTGTCTCAAATATGTCATCCAAAGTCACCCACTGTGAATCTCATGGCTAGCTCAGTGGGAAAGCTAGAAGCAAAGTCTCCACTGATGGTCTTCTTCAGCTTCTTAAATTCCAGACTATCTCAAATGTCTCCTGATTCTCACCTGATGTCAACCTGCTGCTTTTTACATGCACTAACAGAACATTTCAAAACTCCTTCCTCTTTTATGAGGTTAGTCTATGTGACAGGAATTGGGGAATTTAGAACTACAGAGCAAGACAAATAAGATATCAAAGAACTAATACTTACATGGGCAATCCAACAATAAACATGTAAACAAATAAGTAAGCAAATTTATTGACAAATTGAAAAAAAAAAAACAAACCTGAAAATTGTTATTACCACAAAGGACCTAATTGGACCAAAAGATATAAGTGAAATTGAGAAAAACAAGGTGGTCAGGAAAGAGCTCTCTGTGGCTGTGACATTTGAGCTGAATCCAGAGAATGGCAAGGAGGCGGGGGCGAGCTGGGAAGCCTCCATAGGTGGCCCTAGTGGTAAAGCACCCGCCTGTCAATGCAGGAGACAAAAGAGACATGGGTTTGATTTCTGGGTTGGGACGATCCCCTGGAGGAGGAAATGGCAACCCACTCCAGTATTTTGGCTTGGAGAATCCTGTGGACAGAGGAGCCTGGTGGGCAACAGTCCACAGGGTCTCAAAGAGTTGGACACTACTGAAGCGACTTAGCATGAAGGCATGCCTGCTACAGACTGGGAATGAGACGAATGCCAAGAATTCAGGGACAAACCCTTTGGGCAGAGGGACTGGTGAGACCTGTCTGCTGGCTATGTCTATCAATAGAGCAAAGGAGAGCTCTCTAAGGGTGAAAAGGCAAATGCAAGGGCCAGAGCAGGAAAGCTCAGACACCTTCCAGAAATGGTAAGACAGCAACATTCGTTGGAGTGAAGGACACATCCTGGGGCTAATAGGTAGGCAGAGGTCAGGTGAGGACTAGCCCCTAAATTTTCTGTGAAGGCATGAAATGGATGGAGACATTGGAGGCTTTTAAATGTCTTCTTTGTTTATCCTGGAGTGGACTTTGTTTGGTTGATTCAGATTTTAAAAGGTGTCAGGGAACTCATCTTTTTAAAGTCCTCAGGGAAATCTTTTCCAAAAGAAAAATAATCAACCTTCACATGTGATTATTAAGTTTGAAATAAACAAACTTAACTAGCTCACATTTTAAATAAAGTGTGAAATGTGATGTTTTGACTGCTTTTAATTTGTAATCTAATTTTAAAATCTTTTGTTTTTAAATCAGCATCTAAAAAACACTGCATTTATTTTCTGTAGCTTACCTGTAATAGATTGCAGATAATAATAGATAGATCACTGTCCCACTGACTCCTTTTAAATTAAGAGGTATTTAGGAGTACTTAACAGGTGGCTCTAGAGGTAAAGAACCCAAAGCAGAAGACATAGAGATAAGAGTTCCATCCTTGGGTCAGGAAGATCCCCTGGAGGAGGGCATGGCAACCCACTCCAGTATTCTTGCCTAGAAAATTCCATAGACAGAGAAGCCTGGTGGGCTTCAGTCCATGGGGTCACAAAGAGTCAGACACAACAAAGAGATTTAGCACAGCACAAAACAAAGAAAATAGAAAAACTGAAAACTGCTTTCCATCTGTTCAAGGTGATTACTGATAGCACACCATATCAATTTTGCATTGGGAATCTAAAGCAGACAGTCTTTTAATTGTCAGTGTAAACAACTATGAATTTTTTAGTTTATGGAACACACAAGTGGATAAACAGCTATTTTTACAGTTCTATTACTGTGTTCTTTTTAATTAGATACAGAATGCTTACTAAACCTTAAACTTGATGTCAATAAAACCATCAATAGACATTTATCAAAAGTTTACAAGGTTTAAGGTGCTCTACTGAGTGGTAGTTATTCATAGACAAAATCCAGAGGATTACAATCTAGGAGGGGAAAACTAGATACACATGAAAAGATGACCAATAAGACTAGGTAGCATAGAATAAATTAAAACTCAGTGGTAGAGATCAGAAAGTCATCGAGGTTCAGATTTGGAAACGTTTCAAAACTGAGTCGAAGTTCACACTACACATTGGGAAAAGAAAGTCTGAGCCAGGTGGAGAGGAGAGTAGGAACTGGGGAGGGCAAAGCAGATAAAAATGGAAAATACTAAACAATTGCTCTAGTCCAATCCCTCTGTCTTGTCAAAAATTTAAAAACCGTATAAATTAAAGCCAGCTCAATAAAAGTATTCAGTAAGAGTTTACTGTGCACAACATAACAGTTTGTGAACTGCATGCATACTCAGTCAGTCAGATGTGTTCAACTCTTTGTGACCCTATGGACTCTAGCCTGCTAGGCTCTGCATCCATGGGATTCTTTAGGCAAGAATACTGGAGTGGATTGACATTTCCTCCTCCAGGGAATCTTCCTGACCCAGGGATTGAATCCGAGTCTCCTGCATTTCAGGCAGATTCTTTACTACCATCTGAACTACCAGGGAAGCCCAGTTTGTGAACTAGAAGTCTTCAAATTCAAAACCAATGTGAAGAGGCAGGACATAACAGGGTGACTTAAGAAGTGAAAAGCAGGAAGTCATCTAACTTTTACAAAGATTATTTATTACCATAAGTGTTTCTAGACAGCAGGTTAAAGGTGCTTGTGTTATACCATTTAAGAAAATAATAAAGTTTATTTTTTGGTTATCAGAGGCACTTATAAGAAATGGGCTTGTTAGGTGGCACAAATAGTAAGGAATCTGCCTGCCAATTCAGGAGACCTAAGAGAGACTCGGGTTTTAACCCTCATTTGAAAAGGTCCCCTGGAGGAGCAAATGGCAACCCACTCCAGTATTCTTGCCAGGAGAGTCCCACGGACAGAGGAGCCTGGCAGGCTACAGTCCATGGGGTTACAGAGTCAGACACCACTGAAAAACTAAAAACACAGGCAGACATGCATGTGGATTAAATGGTTTTGTCTGTTTGGGGAATTCTCTAGCCTGGTCTCATTTTATTTTATTTGAATGGTCTTAAAGCCCCTAAGCAGCCCATGGGTTAAAACTGGATCACATTAACCATTTCTGATTCTGTTTCTACAGTTCTAGCCCTCTGTCAGAGAAACTATGACAGGTTCTACCTCTTGCCATGGATTATTTCTGTGGGTCCTAAGAGGGTGTGCCCATGTGCTCAGCCACGTCCTCTCTGCTCCCTTGGAGGGCCCATCATCCCTTGCTCCTTCTGGCGACGAAGATGATGCTGTGCTGGTGAGGAGCAGCAGAGAGAGGCCTCACTGCTGTCTCAGGTCCTACTGTCTTCCCGGAAAGAGCAGTAGGTTGGACCCAGGGCCCCATCTCCTTCTTGCTACCCACCCTTCCTCCATCGTAGCTCACTGCTGCTGAGATGTGCAGTGTCTCACTGTGGTCTCTCCGGTTGTAACTATACACAGTCACAGACTGAAAGGGGAAAATCCCCTTCTTTTAGCATTGTGCTGTTCATGCTGCTACATGAGCCCAGAAATAAGACTGACTTTGCTCCGTCTCTCTTGCAAGCTGTTCAGTTCAGTCGCTCAGTCGTGTCCGACTCTTTGTGACCTCATGAATCGCAGCACGCCAGGCCTCCCTGTTCATCACCAACTCCTGAAGTTCACTCAGACTCAAGTCTATCGAGTCAGTGATGCCATCCAGCCATCTCATCCTCTGTCGTCCCCTTCTCCTCCTCCTGCCCACAATCTCTCCCAGCATCAGAGTCTTTTCCAGTGAGTCAACTCTTTGCATCAGGTTGCCAAAGTACTGGAGTTTCAGCTGTAGCACCATTCCTTCCAAAGAAATCCTAGAGCTGATCTCCTTCAGAATGGACTGGTTGGATCTCCTTGCAGTCCAAGGGACTCTCAAGTGTCTTCTCCCACACCACAGTTCAAAAGCATCAATTCTTCAGCACTCAGCTTTCTTCACAGTCCAACTCTCACATCCATACATGACTACAGGAAAAACCATAGCCTTGACTTGACGGACCTTTGTTGGCAAAGTAATGTCTCTGCTTTTGAATATGCTATCTAGGTTGGTCATAACTTTCCTTCCAAGGAGTAAGCGTCTTTTAATTTCATGGCTGCAGTCACCATCTGCAGTGATTTTGGAGCCCCCCCCCAAAAAAAAAAATAGAGTCTGACACTGTTTCCACTGTTTCCCCATCTATTTCCCATGAAGTTATGGGACCAGATGCCATGATCTTCGTTTTCTGAATGTTGAGTTTTAAGCCAACATTGCAAGCTGTTAGTAAACTCAATTCATTTCTTTTTACTCCTAGAATAATCTCTCATCTCAGGCCTCACACATGAACTGATGAATTGATGATAGTGGGGCCTGATGACAAAATCAAACTAATAGATCCAAAACCTTCAAGGCTTTACTGTGAAGAATAATGTCATGCGGTAGATGAGCTACTGAAAGAATACTATTTTCTGAAAGCAGCAGTAATAACTGGGAAAACTTGCCATGAATGAAGGCAAAGGTTTCCTCTTCTCAATCACTTTTGGAAGGAGGGTCAGCCTGGCTTAGGAGCTTTATAAACATGACCTGGAGAGCCTGGTAGTGCAGGAGCCACATTCCCCACTCTAGTCCCATTACTGCTCAACCTTGGTGATCTTCAAGGTCATCTTGTGGCTTTGGATTTCAGATTCTTTTCTATCTGAAAAAAAAATGAGATCAGCTTAAATAGTTTTTGTTTGTTTGTTTTTCTTCCTAAAATTCTACAAGTGTGTATACATACTAAAGATCATTCTATTCCCATGTGTTTGTAGATATCAACTCAATCTAAATAAACACACAATACTTCCATGTGGGACCCTTGAAGTTCTGTCAAGTCAGCCCTGTTGACTCAATAAGTATGATTATCAAGCATATACCGTACATGACTATTAATAATGAATATTAATCTGCAAACTCTGGAGAGCAAAAGCAAAGCCTGTTTTAAAATTTTGTTTAAATCAACATAAATCTTCCCTGGTGGCTCAGACAGTAAAGAATCCACCTACAATGCAAGAGACCTGGGTTTGATCCCTAGGTTGGGACGATCCCCTGGAGAAGAGAATAGCTACCCACTTCAGTGTTTTGGCCTGGAGAATTCCATGGACAGAGGAGCCTGGCAGGCTACAGTCCATGGGGTCACAAAGAGTGGGACGCAACTGAGTAACTTTCACTTTCAAAGCTACCTCCAAACCTCTCCCT
This sequence comes from Bos javanicus, assembly GCF_032452875.1. NCBI lineage: Eukaryota > Metazoa > Chordata > Mammalia > Artiodactyla > Bovidae > Bos > Bos javanicus. The sequence goes on along the minus strand of NC_083868.1, from coordinate 55,599,662 downwards.
GCCCACTCCAATACCCTCTGGAAGGAGATTCTATTTTAATTAGTGTCAAGGCCTTTCCTTTCAACAAAATGGCTCTAGAAATTGAGATGACTAAGTAACTTCTGAAACAGGAGCAGGACCTTAAATCTTGACCTGCATTATGACACCTGCTGCTGTTCCCGTTTGCTATAACTGCCAGAAGTCCACTCATGAGCTATTAGCGGGCATAGACATTTTCACAGAGGTGAATGGCTCCATCCAGTGTCCAGGCACCCCTCATACACATGCTTCCAAACCCTTGAAGTCCTACCTTCTCGCCAGGGCATCCCCACACAGCAGATCGCAAAGGTCCACAGATGACAAGGTTCACCCATCTTTGCTTCCTCCAAATTTCTAAGAATTCCCTCCTTTCTAATTCTGTACCCAGAGTCTCTTCAATGAGCTGGGCATTTACTTAGCAGAGAAAGGAGCTATTATCTGATGTCTTACCTATGAAATTATCCATATTTAAGGTGATGAATATACATAGGCCTTGTTACTTGCTTGAATGGGAAGACAGGAAATTAAAGAAAAAACATATATACATTTATATTTTAACAGATTATCCTGCTTACAATTCCTTGCCTTAGGGCAAAGGTAAATGACTCATTTAACTAGCAAAAAACAAGGATAAAAATTAGCACTGGCTTTGGGGAAATAAAATCAAGTTCATGGGTGCTCTTTTGCAGGTTTTAAAATTGACTCTAGGTCAGGTAGATAATTCCCTCTAGTTTATACTGCCAAAAAGAGAAATGAAAACCTCCAAGTCTAAATTAAGACAATTATACCAAATTTTTAATTTGAAATTACAAGTGTAAATTTCTGAACAATCATAGTAAACTGCCTAGATTTGCCTCTTATCTATCCAACTACACTTTTTTCTCCAATTAACTGATACTCCCTGCCTAGCTCCATACTTGAATACCCCATTCTTTTCTTAGATTTGTTACATATATATTTAATTACTTTCATTTCTGTACTTTCTGTTTTGTTCCACTGGTTAACTTCTTTATTCTTGAACCTATAATCAGTTTAGTTCAGTTGCTCAGTCATGTCCAACTCTTTGTGACCCCATGCACACCAGGCCTCCCTGTCCATTACCAATTTCCAGAGTTTACCCAAACTCATGTCCATTGAGTTGATAATGCCATCCAACCATCTCATCCTCTGTTGTCCCCTTCTCTTGCCTTCATCTTTCCCAGGATCAAGCTTTTTTCAAATAAGTCAGTTCTTCGCATAAAGTGGCCAAAGTATTGGAGTTCCAGCTTCAACATCAGTACTTCCAATGAACATCCAGGACTGATTTCCTCCAGGATGGACTGGTTGTATCTTCTTGTAGTCCAACGGACTCTCAGAAGTCTTCTCCAACACCACAGTTCAAAAGCATTAATTCTTCAGCACTCAGCTTTCTTTATGGTCCAACTCTCACATCCGTATATGACTACTGGAAAAATTGCAGCCTTGACTACATGGACCTTTGTTAACAAAGTAATGTCCCTGCTTTTTAATATGCTGTCTAGGCTGGTCATGGATTTTCTTCTAAGGGGCAAGCATCTTTTAATTTCATGGCTGCAGTCATCATTTGCAGTGATTTTCGAACCCCTCAAAATAAAATCTGTCACTGTTTCCCCATCTATTTGCCATGAAGTGATGGGACCAGATGCCATGATCTTAGTTTTCTGAATGTTGAGCTTTAAGTCAACTTTTTCACTCTCCTCTTCCACTTTCATCAAGAGGCTCTTTAGTTCTTCACTTTCTGCCGTAAGGGTGGTGTCATCTGCATATCTGAGGTTATTGATATTTCTCCTGGCAATCTGGATTCCATCTTGTGCTTCATCCAGTCCAGCATTTCTCATGATGTACTTTACACTTAAGTTAAATAAGGAGGGTGACAATATACAGCATTGATATACTCCTTTTCCTATTTGGAGCCAGTCTGTTGTTTCATGTCCAGTTTTAACTGTTGGTTCCTGACCTGCATACAGATTTCTCAAGAGGCAGGTCAGGTGGTCTCTAATTCCCATCTCTTTCAAAACTTATTTTCTAATACTTAGCACTTACTGAGATGCTTTTTATTAGCATACTTATACTTGTTAATATGAAAAATCATGAATAGAAAAAATAATGTCCTTTAAACTATATTCAAGAAAAAAATCCATTTTGGAGCTTGGATATATTGCCTTTACTATTTGGAGTTGTGATATACTGTTACTTTTAATGTCATGGTGTTTCCTGCTTGCTATTATTTTCTTTAGGATTTTTGCTTCTATACTAGCAAATGAGATAGTTCTGTTTTGCTTCCCTTTTTGTGATGTTGATTAGTACCTTTTAGGTAAAAAAAAAAGTTGAGGAATTCTGTATATATAAATATATGCTCTCAAACTCACTGCTAAATATTCTGACCTTCGTCAGACTTCCCATCATTTCAAGCCCAAGAAAAAGGCATTCTAAAGCAGGAAATCTTGGAAGTGTAGTGGATCCAGTCGATTGGCTTACTCAGTTCCAAAATCTAGCCTAACTTCTTGTGCTGCAGAATCTGTAAAACTAAAAATACAAATGAAATTGCTCATATTTTCCTTAAAGTAAAAGATAAAGTAATAAAGCTTTCATTTCATGAGAGGCTTCCTCACAAAAAGAAATAAATCTGTATTGCTTTCACTGGGTTTAATATTTTTGTGAAAGTTACATTAAATGAGCAGGGGGAAAAAATAGGTGTAAGTGGTGCTTAAATGTAATTATACCTGTGTTGTAGGTGTTGCGAATTCTGCTTTTCTCTTCTTCTTTTTTTTTTTTTTCAGAGCATTTTCGTTTACAAGAAACCTAGATAGAACAGGGAAATATGGTTCACACTGTGAGACATGTTTTAAAATTTAAATAATGTCATTTGGCAAATAATAAAAGTTAAAAGTGTGATTCTATAGAGCTTTAAACAGGGCCAGCCTCAGGGGCTTACAGCTCTTTTCAAAACATCATTTCAGAAACTAGAAGATGTAAAATGATTGAGAAGGAAAGTGTGGATTCTGTAGTCAGACAGACCTGGAAATGAAATCCCAGTTCTGCTACTTACTGCCTTTGTAACCTTCAGCAAATTGCTTAATCTTTCTCAAACACTGTTCTCTATCTATATATAAAAAAGCATCATATTTAACCATGAGATTACTGTACAGATAAAAGAAGATAATATATGTGAAAACTCCTTTCACAGTGTCAGGAGCACACTGCACATTCAGTAAATATTAGGACTGTTCCTTCCCAACTGGATTTAAAATCTGCAATTTTACCTACTTAGATATATAAGTTTAATTTATGCTTTTCCTTTTGGTTTCATCCACTACAGCTGTTAATAAATCCTTTAGTGATATTAATTATTTACATATTTGAAGAAATATGTTATCTGTCTTTCACACAAAAAAGATCTTCATTCACAGAGGGGAACAGTGGGGAAAGCAGTGTTAGAGAAAGCCTGGTTCCTGGTATCTGAGATGGGTGGGAGGGAACAGGATTGTTGCTGCTGTTCAGTAGCAAAGTTGTATCCATATCTGACTCTCTCTGATTCCATGAACTGCAGCATTCCAGGCTCCTCTGTTGTCCACCATCTCCTGTAATTTGCTCAAATTCATGTCCACTGAGTGGGTGATGCTATCTAACCATCTCATCCTCTGCCTTTCCTCTTCTCTTTTTGCTTTCAGTCTTTCCCAGCAAAAGGGTCTCCCCAGGGAGTCAGCCCTTCTCATTGGGTAGCTAAAGTATTAGAGCTTCAGTGTCAGTCCTTCTAAAGAATATTCAGGGTTGATTTCCTTTAGAACTGACTGGTTTGATCTCCTTGCAGTTCAAGGGACTCTCAAGAGTCTTCTCTAGCACCACAATTCAAAAGTATCAGTCCTTCAGCACTCAGCCTTCTTTATGGTCCAACTTTCACATCTGCACATGACTACTGGAAAAATCACAGCTTTGACTAGAATGACCTTTATTGGCAAAGGGAACAGGATTGGCAGGATATTCAAAGTACATAGAAGAAGAGCTAAGGGTCAAGGAAAAGAAACTTATGAAAAAGAAATATAAATGTTAATATCATAATTTTTTCTAGGACGTGCTGATGAATAGTCACTGATTTGGGGAAATGACTTCTTCATTGGACCATTGTAAAGTGAGTATAGAGGCTAGGATGATAAAAATTTCCCAAATTCTCCAGATGAAAGTAAGTGCTGAGCACTCAGTAGACTCTCAATGAAATTCACCAATTAATTATTATACAAATCTATGAGCCAAAAGAATGTAAATGTGTGCTTTAATTTATTTTTCCTAAGAACTCCCTGTAATGATTCTTGCAGTAGGCCAGTACTATTATAGCCATTAAAAAAAAAAAAAACAAACAAAAAAACTGTGGAATATAGGAACTTGCCCCAAATAAGCAAATAAGTTTATAAGATAGGGAGAATAAAAATCCAGGTTTTAATATTGTATTCCGCCTTATGGCTCTTAAAAATAAAAGCTCAAACAGTGAAATTTTAAAAATGGCATTACTGAAAGACACTATGGCTTAAGGTAATCTTCTCCAAGTTCTTTTAACACAGATCATGTTTCCACCAGTCCAACTCCTGAATTCTAAAGATGTAATAATTATCTTTTCTCCTAAAGTAAGGAGTAAAATTTTCCTACTACAGAGATCTCATCTAGTTGTTTCAACATAAAGTATAACATTTTAAACCACAAAGGTTATCAGAGCTTATTTTCCCAGTATTTTTATTTCACAGATCAGGAAACTGAGACCTGCAGAAGTAGTTGATGGGGTCAAGGACACACAACTGGTATGTTCACAGCCAAGAATCACCCTTATGTCTTCTGACTCTCAGACCTCTGTTGCTTCTATTATTATTATTACTATTATCTCATCTTTCCTAACTTTAAGCAATTTTGTGCGTTGGAGAAAATAAATCACTAATGCTATTTATTCATTGGTACCCTAGGTAAAGGATTTAGAAATCAGAAGAAAAAGAAACTAGGATTTCATTTGTTTTGCTAAAGTACACTTAACTTTAGATGTATATGTGTATGTTGTTGTTCAGTGGCTCAGTTGTGTCTGACTCTTTGTGACCCCATGAACTGCAGCATGCCAGGCTTCCCTGTCCTTCACCATCTCCCGGAGTCTGCTCAAACTCTTTCCATTGAGTTGGTGATGCCATCCAACCATCCTAACCCTCTGTCATCCCCTTCTCCTCCTGCCTTCAATCTTTCCCAGCATCAGGGTCTTTTCCAATGAGTCAGCTTTTTGCATCAGGTGGCCAAAGTATTGGAGCTTCAGCTTCAGAATCAAAGAAAGCTGAGTGCTGAAGAATTGATGCTTTCTAACTGTGGTGTTGGAGAAGTCTTTTGAGAGTCCCTTGGACTGCAAGGAAATCAACCCAATCAATCCTACTTTGTGCAAGTTTCCTTGGACAGTTTAAGTAAAGCTGAGTTGCTAAAGCATCATTGTCAAATCAGGTGTAAGAAAACAATTAAAAGAGATTGGAGAAACATGGAATAAAAATTAGGTGTACTTTGAGCTCAGGTTAGGGCTTCTAACATGGCACAGTGGTAAAGAATCTGCCTGCCAAGGCAGAAGACACAAGAGATGCATGTTCAATCCCTGGGTTGGGAAGATCCCGTGGAGAAATAGCAACTCATTTCAAAGTTATTGCCTGATAAATTCATGGACAGAGGAGCCTGGCAGGGGGGCATTGCAGACATTGGGGTTGCAGACCATGGGGTTGCAAAGAGTCAAATGTGACTGAGACATTGAGCACACACATAGGAGCTCATATTACAAAAATTAAAAATGCAGAATTCCAAATATGGCAAATACAAACTCAAACATGAACCCTTGTTCAAAAGATGGTGTGCATTTTGTTGTTGCTGTTTTTATTATAAATACAAATAAAATATATAACATAAGTCATTGCAATTTTTTCCCTTTAGTGATTTTTCTTTAATGACAAGTGGCATAGCTTTAAATAAAAGGTTTACTACTATTGTAGAAAAAAGTAGAGTTTGAGAGGAGTTCACAACTTTCCCAACTTCTAGTCTGGTGTTTTTTCTATCATCATAAATTGAATCCCTTAATCTATCTGTTACTGACCTTATATTTTTTGGCCTGTTCTAATTCTAATAACTCTATGGTGTAATTTCTAAGAGTTAACGAGTTAATGTTGAATATGGGGGACATAATTTTGTTCTTCATACATGCTCTCAGGAGAACTGCTGTGGGTGATAATTCTGGTGGCCATACCTCCATATTAATCTCAAAGCATTCACCAAAGTTACCCAAGATGTTTCCAGACAATGACAGAATACAGTAGAGGATTTTAGAGCTGAACCATTACCTCTGCATGTGATACTCCTGGAACAGGTCATAGCATTCTCAGGTCTACGTTATCATATGAGGCTCTTTTCATCCAATCTTCCTTCCCTTCTTCTATCATAGGTGTCAAGCATGCATCAAGGTCTCCTTGCCCACTCTTTCTCTCTCCCCCTTCATCCTTCAGAATTTTTTCACCTGGGACTTCCCTCATTGTCTAGTGGTAAAAACTTCAACATCCAATGCAGAGAGTGTGGATTTGATCCCTGGTTGTGGTGCCAGGATCCCACATATGTAGCAGTCAAGAAACCAAAACATGGTTGGAGTGGGCTGAGATGGTGGAGAAATAGGATGGGGAGACCACTTTCTTCTCCACAAATTCATCAAAAGATCATTTGAATGCTGAGCAAATTCCACAAAACAACTTCTGAATGCTGGCAGAGGACACCAGGCACCCAGAAAGGCAGCCCATTCCCTTCAAAAGGAGGTAGGACAAAATGTAAAAGACAAAAAGAGACAAAAGAGTTAGGGATGGAGACCCATCCCAGGGAGGGAGTTGTGAAGGAGGAGAAGTTTCCAAACACCAGGAAAGCCTCTCACTGGTGGGTCTGTGGGGAGTTTTAAAATCTCAGAGGGCAACATAACCGAGAGGGGGAAAAAAAAAAACCCAGAATACGCACCTAACTGCAACCCCCAAGCACAGAAGTAGCCCAGATGCTTGCATCCACCATCAGCGAGCAGGAGCTCAACAGGGAGGTGCGGGTTGCATGCTTAGGGTAAGGACCAGGCCTGAACGCCCTGAGGACAATCTGAGGGAGCTAACTTGAGATAGCACCCAAACTGTGAGATAGCCAGAGAGAGAAAAAAAAAAGAGAGAGAGAGAGAGAGAACTTAGTCATGCAAAGCTCTAACCTGAGGCACAGCCTGGCCTGCTCACAGAACAAAGGATTGAGAGAGCAAACACCAGAGGAGAGCTAGCTGGCTGCGAACTGGCCCATCCCCCAACCAGAGGCAGAGAGGCAGGCGGGCGACAGCCAGAGCCAGAAGGCAAGGGGAAATCTTGCCCCCAGAGATGGCATCCTCCACCAAACTGTAAGCAGGCTCCCAGTTGCTAACCAAGTCTTCCTGGGATCCTGGATGGTTGACATCTGCCAGGAGGGTTGCAGCCAGAGATCAGCTCTCCAGAGGAGACACATGGCACACCTGAGACAGTGTTCTTGCTGTGCACCCGGGAAACTGAGCAGGTGGGACCAGAGAGGTGATTAAGATGCACCGCCTAGTGGGACAGTGTGCTCGCCAAGCACCTGGTCACCTGAGCTGCTCAGACCTGAGAAGGGCACAAAACACAGGCCCAACCATGCCCGTGCCTTTGTGGAGTACTGGAGAACCTGAACCTGAGCAGCTTAGACCTTGGAAGTGCATGAAACCCAGGGCCTGCTTTGGACAGTTCCCTTGCAGAGCAACCTGGAGCCTGAGCAGTATAGACGGGAAAGCACACACGCCGTGAGCTGGGGTAAACCCAGTGTGGTCCATACACTTTGAGCACTCCCCACACACACCAGCAATACTTGTTTGTAGTGTTCCTCCCTCCCTACAGCACAACTGAGCAAGGGAGCCTAAATAAGTGACCACCTTCACCACCTTGTGTCAGGGCAGAAATTAGACACTGAAGAGACTTGTAAACAAAGGAAGCTGAAAAACAAACAAACAAACAAACAAGAGGGATCTGCTCTAGAAGTGACAGGTGCAACAGATTAAAACCCTGTAGTTAGCATTGACTAAGCATTGGAAAAGGCCTAGAGACCTCGAGAAGAAATATAAACTGGAACAAGGAACTATCTGAAACTGAAATGACCCCACACTACCCTCAACAGCTCCAGAGAAATTCCTAAATACATTTTTACTATTATAATTTTTTAATTTAAAAAAATTTTAAGTTCTTTATACTCTTTTAATTTTCATTTTTGTAGCCTACTATTACCTTGCAAAAAAAAGACCCAATTTTTAAAGCATATTTCATAAATATATTTTTTATAATTTTTGTGATTGATTTTGTTTTGTATTTTTAATATTGTATTTTCAGAGTCTAACTTCTACTCTAGGTTTTTAATCTTTGCTTCTTGGTATTTGTCATCAGTTTTGTACCTTTAGGAATCTAATCTTTAGTTCCCATTTTTCCTTAAGGGTGTGATTACTAGCTTGATTGCTCTCTCCCCTTTTGACCCTCCCTTTCCCCCTCCAGGTCACCTCTATCTCCTCCCTCCCCCTTCTCTTCTCTACTTAACTCTGTGAATCTCTCTGGGTGTTCTGGGCGGTGGAGAACACTTAGGGAACTGATTACTGGCTAAACTGGTCTCTTCTATTTTGATTCCCCCTCTTTTCCTCCTGGTCACCTCTATCTCCCTCCTCCCTCTTCTCTTCTCCATGTAACTCGTGAACTTCTCTGGGTGTCCCTCACTGTGCAGAACCTTTTCACCATTAACTTAGATGTTTTATCATCTGTGCTATAAGAATGGAGAGATCTTGAGGCTACTGTAAGAATAAGACTGAAAGCCAGAGGCAGGAGGCTTAAATCCAAAACTTTAGAACACCAGAAAACGCCTGACTCCAGGGAACATTAATCAACAGGAGCTCAACCAAAAGCCTCCATACCTGCACTGAAACCAAGCTCCACCCAAGAGCCAACAAGTTCCAGAGCAAAACATACCATGCTAATTCTCCAGCAATGCAGGAATATAGCACTGAGCATTAAAATATAGGCTACCCAAAGTCACACCAAACCCATACACACCTCAGAACTCACTACTGGACACTTCATTGGACTCCAGAGAGAAGAGATCCACCTCCACCCACTAGAACATTAACGCAAGCTTCCCTAACCAGGAAACCTTGACAAGCCACTAGTCCAAACCCACCCACAGGGAGCAATCTTCACAATAAAGAGGAACCACAAACTTCCAGCATACAGAAAGGCCACCACAAACACAGCAATCTAAACAAAATGAAAAGACAGAGAAATATTCAGCAGGTAAAGGAACATGATAAATGCCCACCAAACTAAAAAAAAAAAGAGGAGATAGGGAGTCTACCTGAAAAAGAATTCAGAATAATGATAGTAAAGATGATCCAAAATCTTGAAAACAAAATGGAGTTACAGATAAATAGAATAGAAACAAGGATTGAGAAGAGACAAGAAATGTTTAACAAGGACCTAGAAGAAATCAAAAGAGTCAATCAATAATGAATAATGCAATAACTGAGATCAAAAGCAATCTGAAGGGAACCAGCAGTAGAATAACTGAGGCAGAGGATAGGATATGTGAGGTGGAAGATAGAATGGTGGAAATAAATGAAATAGAGAGGAAAAAAGGAAAAAGAACTAAAAGAAATGAAGACAAACAGAAGTGAAACAGACATGTGTACCCCAATGTTGATCACAGCACTGTTTATAATAGCTAGGACATGGAAGCAAACAAGGTGTCCATCAGCAGACGAATGGATAAGAAAGCTGTGGTACATATACACAATGGAGTATTACTCAGCTATTAAAAAGAAAGCATTTGAATTAGTTCTAATGAGGTGGATGAAACTGGAACCTATTATACAGAGTGAAGTAAGTCAGAAAGAAAAACACCAATACAGTAGAACAATGTGTATGTATGGAATTTAGAAAGATGGTAATGATAACCCTGTATGCAAGATAGCAAAAGAGACATAAATGTAAAGAACAGACTTTTGGACTCTGTGGCAGAAGGAGAGGGTGGGATGATTTTAGAGAATAGCACTGAAACATGTATATTATCATATGTGAAATAGTTTGCCAGTCCGGGTTTGATGCATGAAACAGGGTGCTCAGGGCTGGTGCCCTGGGACAACCCTGAGTGATGGGATGGGGAGAGAGATGGGAGGGGAGTTCAGGATCGGGAACACATGTACACCTATGGCTGATTCATCTGAATGTATGGCAAAAACCACTACAATATTATAAAGTAATTAGCCTCCAATTAAAATAAATAAATTAATTTACCAAAAAAAGAAAGAAACCAAAACATTAAACAGAACAATAATGTAACAAATTCAATAAAGACTTTAAACAGGTAAGCATAAAAACAAACAAACAAACAAAAAAACTTACAAAAAAAGCAAAAGCATTTCCCTGATAAATTGCTTGCACATCTAAATTTGGATTTGGCATCTGCTTCTAAGAGGACCTGGATAGCTACTGTTCTTTTAAAGGTCTAAGGAAATAGATGGTATGATGGGATGTAGGAATTTCTCACTCACCATCCAAGTGATAAGGAAGATCACATTGTTGAGAGCAAAAAAGGAACAGTTAGTTCCTAACACAATGACATGATTCACTTGCTGTAGATTTCACTGCTGGTGATTAGAAAAAAAGTCTCCATAGATTATTAAAAAAAAAAAAAATATATATATATATATATATATATATATATATATATATATATATCCTTGTAGAGAACACTCCTTCCAGCTAATTCATATAGCTTTTTCAGGGTATAATTTCTTCACAGGCTTTGTATGTTCCCAATTATACTGAGATTTTAAACCTAGGTATTGGCCTGACCCAGAGAAAAATAATGGAATAATTTCTATAGCGGAATTGTGTTGCCTAGAGAGAGGGAGAGAGGTTGTTAATTGTCTTCTCACATTCCAGCTCACAGTACAAATGGTGAGACACCTCTGCAAGTTTCGAAAGTTTGTAGGGATCCACAGAGCCTAAAACATCAGTGCGCATACCCAGATGTCTTGATGTAACAATACTGCCTTAGTTAAGCATTTACTAAGCTCTGTGATGCCCATTATCACATCTGAGGATTCTCATTAACTGTGTCCCCTTATTTACTACAGGAAAGAAAGGCATTTTTGTCACCTAAAAAAGCATTCCAGAAAAACATCTATTTCTGCTTTATTGACTATGCCAAAACTTTTGACTCTGTGGATCACAATAAACTGTGGAAAATTCTGAAAGAGGTGGGAATATCAAATCACCTGACCTGCCTCTTGAGAAATCTGTATGCAGATCAGGATGCAACAGTTAGAACTGGACATGGAACAACAGACTGGTTCCAAATAGGAAAAGGAGTACGTCAAGGCTGTATATTGTCACGCTGCTTATTTAACTTATATGCAGAGCACATCATGAGAAACGCTGGGCTGGAAGAAACACAAGCTGGAATCCAGATTGCCTGGAGAAATATCAATAACCTCAGATATGCAGATGACACCACCCTTATGGCAGAAAGTGAAGAAGAACTAAAGAGCCTCTTTATGAAAGTGAAAGAGGAGAGTGAAAAAGTTGGCTTAAAGCTCAACATTCAGAAAACGAAGATCATGGCATTTGGTCCCATCAATTCATGGCAAATAGATGGGGAAACAGTGGAAGACTTTATTTTATTTATTCATTTTTGTGGGGGGTGGGGGGTGCTCCAAAATCACTGCAGATGGTGACTGCAGCCATAAAATTAAAGGACACTTACTTATTGGAAGAAAAGTTATGATCAACATAGACAGCATATTAAAAAGCAGAGTCATTACTTTGCCAACAAAGGTCCATCTAGTCAAGGCTATGGTTTTTCCAGTAGTCATATATGGATGTGAGAGTTGGACCATAAAGAAAACTGAGCACTGAAGAATTCATACTTTTGAACTGTGGTGTTGAAGAAGACTCTTGAGAGTCCTTTGGACTACAAGGATATCCAACCAGTCCATCCTAAAGGAGATCAGTCCTGAGTGTTCATTGGAAGGACTGATATTGAAGCTGATACTCAATTCTCTGGCCACCTGATTTAAAGAACTGACTCATTTGAAAAGACCCTGATTTGGGGAAAGATTGAAAGCAGGAGGAGAAGGGGACAATAGAGGATGAAATGGTTGGATGGGTTGGATGGCACCAATGACTCAATGGACATGAGTTTGAGTAAACTTCGGGAGTTGGTAATGGACAGGGAGGCCTGGCATGCTGTGTTCCGTGGGGTCGCAAAGCATTGGACACAACTGAGCTAGTGAACTGAAGTGAACTGAAGCCCTTCTGGAGGAGAAAATGGTCCCCCACTCCAGTATCTTACCTGGAGAATTCCATGGACAGAGAAGCCTGGTGGGTTGCAGTTCATGGTGTTGCAAAAAGTCAGACATGACTGAATGACTGAGCATTGCAAAGAAGCCCTTAGCTCTCATACTTATTTGATTCTTGTTAACAGCCCTCAGTTTTTCATTATCCCTCTGCATCAGTAAAACTTAGTAATAAATAGCCATTTCCCTGTCATTGTAGACACCACTTCCCCCTAACAGTATCAGAATGCATGCTAAGTTGGTTTAATCGTGTTCTACTCCATGCAATAGTATGGACTATAGCCTGGCAGATTTCTCTGTACATAGGATTTTCCAGGCAAGAATACTGGTGTGGGTTGCCATGTGCTCCTCCAGGGGATCTTCTCCACCCAGGGATTGAACCCATTTCTCTTATGTATACCTCCATTGGCAGATGGGTTCTTTACCATTAGCACCACATTTCACACAAAAAAATATGCCTTTTTAGCATACAGATTGTTTTAAACTAAGGGCCACCGAGAACCAGCAGATACATAAAAAGTTCTAAAAACAGGACAAACATTATCTTTTAAAGAAGAAATGTATAGTTATAAAGCAAATTTCCACTTGTAAAGACACCACCCTCTTCAGTACTAGAAGAGGAGAATACTTAGCAACTTCTTATCAATGGGTCACCAGCTTAAAGTAACAAATAGTGCTAAACAGAACAAATCTTGTTTACCATACTTTTCCTGGTCACCTTACCATAACTGGCTTTACCTTCCCAGAAACCTAGAATTCCTTTTTTTTTTTTTTTTTAGCCTAAGATGGTATATAAGTCCAAGTTGTAACTACTCCTTTTAGTTGCTCACCATTGAGTGCTTCCAGATGTATACCTTGGAGAAGGAAATGGCAACCCACTTCAGTATTCTTTCCTGGACAGTTCCATGGACAGAAGAACCTGTTGGGCTGTAGTCCATGTGGTCACTAAGAGTCAGACATGACTGAGTGACTAAAGAGCAGCAGCAGCAGCAGATGTATACTTCAGTTCAGTTCAGTTCAGTCGCTCAGTCGTGTCCGACTCTTTTCGACCCCATGAATCGCAGCATGCCAGGCCTCCCTGTCCATCACCAACTCCTGGGTTCACTCAGACTCACGTCCATCGAGTCAGTGATGCCATCCAGCCATCTCATCCTCTGTTGTCCCCTTCTCCTCCTGCCCCCAATCCCTCCCAGCAGCAGAGTCTTTTCCAGTGAGTCAACTCTTTGCATGAGGTGGCCAAAGTACTGGAGTTTCAGCTTTAGCATCATTCCTTCCAAAGAAATCCCAGGGCTGATCTCCTTCAGAATGGACTGGTTGGATCTCCTTGCAGTCCAAGGGACTTTCAAGAGACTTCTCCAACACCACACTTCAAAAGCATCAATTCTTTGGTGCTCAGCCTTCTTCACAGTCCAGTCCAACTCTCACATCCATACATGACCACAGGAAAAACCATAGCCTTGACTAGATGGACCTTTGTTGGCAAAGTAATGTCTCTGCTTTTGAATATGCTATCTAAGTTGGTCATAACTTTCCTTCCAAGGAGTAAGCGTCTTTTAATTTCATGGCTGCAGTCACCATCTTCAGTGATTTTGGAGCCCCTCAAAAATAAAGTCTGACACTGTTTCCACTGTTTCCCCATCTATTTCCCATGAAGTGATGGGATTGGATGCCATGATCTTCATTTTCTGAATGTTGAGCTTTAAGCCAACTTTTTCACTCTCCTCTTTCACTTTCATCAAGAGGCTTTTTAGTTCCTCTTCACTTTCTGCCATAAGGGTGATGTCATCTGCATACCTGAGGTTATTGATATTTCTCCAGGCAATCTGGATTCCAGCTTGTGTTTCTTCCAGTCCAGCGTTTCTCATGATGTACTCTGAATATAAGTTAAATAAGCAGGGTGACAATATACAGCCTTGACGTACTCCTTTTCCTATTTGGAACCAGTATGTTGTTCCATGTCCAGTTCTAACTGTTGTATCCTGACCTGCATACAGATTTCTCAAGAGGCAGGTCAGGTGGTCTGGTATTCCCATCTCTTTCAGAATTTTCCATAGTTTATTGTGATCCACACAGTCAAAGGCTTTGGCATAGTCACTAAAGCAGAAATAGATGTTTTTCTGGGAATCTCTTGCTTTTTCCATGATCCAGTGGATGTTGGCAATTTGATCTCTGGTTCCTTTGCCTTTTCTTAGGTACTCATTAATAAACTTCTGCTTTTTCTTGTTAAGCTTTCTTTTGTGTCACCTGGTATATGGGTCTGATCATAATTTTTAGATGTGCAGTGTGCTGCCTTCCTATAGAAGCCATAGTCATAGCCAGCTTTAGGATTTGATTTTGAAGACATTTTATCAGGGCCCTTGAACATAAGACTAGACAAATAAAGGTTCATATATTTAGGGCACTGGTTTTGGGGACATAGGATTTCATAACCTTGCAGGAACTACAGGGGATTTGGTGACAAGCTACTGAGGGTAGTTCTCAAAAGCCCAAAGGAAGCATGATTCATGCTGAGAGAAGTGGGAAAGCCTGGGGTTCCCTGGCATATAGAAAAAGGGAAAAAACTTTGAGGAAAGTAGTCATGCTGGTTTGAACATATTTCATGAGGCCAGAAAACCCATGTTGACCAAAAATCACACACACACACAACCCGAGAAGTGTAAGTTCAGTTTTATTTGGGGCTTACCAAGGACTATGGCCCAAATCCAGGCCATAGTCCTTTCCAATGAAAGAAGCCCCACACAGTCCTCTGAGTTCAGAAGCAAGAAATGCCATTTTTTACAGAATTATATTACTTTTGAGAAACAGCTTCCAGCCTTTAATTGGGCACTGGGAGAGACAGGACTCAGAACCTTGAGATACTAAGTGATTGTGCTTCTGGAATTCCCACCAGAAACTCCATCTTGAGCTGGCATTGGTATCATAAAGACAGACAGATGTACCAGCAGTCCACTCTAAGATGGAAATAGCTGCCATTGCACTCAAACAGGACTAGAGGGTACAAGTGAGCTTCACAATGGGTGGTCAAGACCCTCACACATCAGCAGACCATCAACAGAACACACCTACCTCTCCCTTACACCTATATGAAAAATTGTCTCAGATAACCAGCTGAAGGATAAGGAAAAGATCCTGTTTGGTTTAAGAATGTATCAGATCATTCATTACGTGGGCACAAGACAAAGATGGGTGGTGTCTGTATTTCTGTAATACTGAAAGATTGTGTTGAAAGTATAAGGCAGGGAAAATTTCCCCAATTAACAGAGATGCAAATGATTTGCTGGGTCCTCCCAACACTGGAAAAAAAAAAAAAAAGGGCTGAAGGTGAGAATATATATGGATACCTGAAAAGGGGTCAAAGGCCTAGCTAGAGATTCAGGGGCCTGGAAGGAAAAATGATTGGAAGATTAATGATAAGGTGTGAAGGAAAGGAACATGGGTGGATATTCAGGAGTGCACAGAGTATACATTTTTGTACACATATAACACCCATCAAAATCACCTACTATGGAAGAGGTACTGAAAACCAAATAGACAAATGACTTGACTAGTTGACATCATTCAGTCCTTGTCAGTGGCCTTCTCTTATCTTCCTTTTAAAGAGGGAATGGTGATTTCCAATGTTTGAGTCTGGGAAAAAGATCAGTTTGTCTGAAGAAAACATGTATAACCCTCCTGCTCAGGACTGGGCAGTAAGTTTGCCAAGATCAAGTGATTTTTTTTTAGCGTGAGGCAGTGGGGAAGCCAGGTGCTCTGAGATGCCAGTGACTGCAACTGAAAATGAAGAACGAATTCAGGAGTAAGCTTTTAGCAGGCCCATTTGGCTAATGAACCTAAAGACACACACTTCCACAACTCTAACAGTAACAAACCAGTAGTTTAATTCCATCTGCCTGACTCCTATGTTCATCTTGCCTTTGGTTTATAATGTGAGGTCTTATTCATTTGTCCCTCAAATTCAAGCAACTCACTAAATGGAAAGTAAAGATTATTTAAGAGTGTTTTTTATTTTCTTCCAAAAGATGATTTTATATCAGAAGAGTAATTCATGAGAAAAAGTAGCTGATTGTCCATTTTGTTTCTTTCATTATTATCTTGTAGGTGACTCAGTGTATCTTTCCTTTTCCTGCTTTATTTAAAATTTTATTTTTAATATGATGGAGATTTAAATTATGCAAAAATCATACTCTTTGTCTACATTTATTAAGTTTTAAATGTCAGAATATTGGGTTCTAACAATCTATTTAGAACAAGGAAAGTCCAAGGTATGCACTTTTTTGGCAGTTAAACTAAAGAGAAGCTCCTGAATTCCTCAGACCAGACAGAATCACCTGTATCGTGCTAGGTACAATTCAAGCAGGGTGGGGAAGCTGATTTACAAGCCACTATGAGCATTTGTGTGATACTCAGTCATGTCCTGCCCTTCAGGAACTTTTGTATTTAAAGTCAGCTATCATGCAATTCACAGATTTAATTCATATTCCAAATGGAGGACCTTTTAGAAATCATCTAGTTTCAAAACTATTTTTTAGGGAAAACACTATTTTTTTTTTTAATTGGAATATAATTTCCTGGAGAAGGAATACTCCCTGGAGTATAACTGCTTTACAATGTTGTGTTAGTTTCTGTTGTTCAGTGAAGTGAATTAGCTATACATATACATATATCTTCTCCATCTTAGACCTCTCTCCCCACTCCCATCCCACTCATCTAGGTCCTCACAGAGCACAGAGCTGGGCTCCTTTGTTACACTGTAAGCTCCCATTAGCTATCTATTTTACACATGGTAGTGTATATATGTTGATCTTAATCTCCCAATTCATCCCAGCCTCCCTTCTCCTCTCTATGTCTGCATGTCCATTGTCTACATTTGTATCTCTTTTCTTACCCTGGAAATAGGTCACCAGTACCCATTTTCTAGACTCCACATATATATGTTAATATATAATATTTCTTTTTCTCTTTCTGACTTGCTTCACTCTGTATGACAGACTCTAGGTCCATTAATAACTCTACAAATGATTGAATTTTACTCCTTTTTATGGCTGAGTAATATACCATTGTGTATATGCACACCATAAGAACAGACATTTTTTGTTGGACATCTAGGCAGTTTCCATGTTCTGGCTATTGTAAATAGTGCTGCAATGAATAGTGGGGTATACACATCATTCTGAATTATGGTCAAACCTATTTTTCTTAAAATCAGTGAAGTATTTTTTTTTTTCACCAGGAGATCATACATAAAGCAAATCAAAGAGGAGTTATTCTGTTTAAAGGTTGGGGATACCACAACTGCACACTGTCTACCCTGAAACAACTCCATGAAATTCACAGACTCCAGACTAGGGCACTGACAGTGGGTTCCCTCCTCAACCTAAAGTGAGGAAATTCAGAGCCTTTTGTATATACCATGGAGTTGAGTGCTAAACAGTATTGTTAAATATATTAAATGTAATTATTGTTTATTTTGGGTTTCCCTGGTGGCTCAGATGGTAAAGAATCTGCCTGCATTGCAGGAGACCCAGTTTCAGTCGCTGGGTCGGGCAGATCACCTGGAGAAAGACATGGCAACCCATTCCAGTATCCTTGCCTGGAGAATCCCTTGGACAGAGGAGCCTGGCAGGCTATAGCCTATGGGGTTGCAAAGAGTTGGACACAACTGATCGACTAACACTAACGACTGAATATTGCTTAATTTAGTGCTCCTGAGTTTATAATAGCATATCTCACCTTTGAAAATGACATATCTCACATTTGGGAAAATGGCATAAAGAACATAAACTACAGAGTCCAATAGATCAGAGTCCAAGTTTGTTAACTCTTCTCTAGTTTCTACATGTGTAAAGTAAGTGTATTGACCCTACCTTTTAAAGATTGTTCTGAGAATTAAATTAGAAGATATATAATACCACCTATTGTTGCAGGGTCATATTAAAAACTTGAAAACTATTAGCTTCCTTCACCCAGTTAGTTTTAATTTTGCCTCACATAATGCCATAGCAAAGCTGGATTGGAACATAGGAAAATCTGAGAAGTTGGTCAATGTAGATGAAGAGCCTAGGACCACCCAGATCCTCATTTTCCTATTTGTCAATTTCTTTATTAGAATGACTGTGGCATGACATCAAACACATTAGGACAGAGGGTCTATTAGTAAAAAGTTGGTGACTGGTTAGCCATTTTTCAGGATGGCAAAATATTGATTTTTCCTATTTCATATATAGTCTTATAATGGAAACCACAGAACAATAAGAAAAATGGAGCTGTAGTCTTTAAGAAAAAAATGAAATGTGTTTATACATTCCCTTGAATAAATATGTTCATGGATATTAATTTCACTTTAAAAGTATATACTGAGAGTTCTTATTTATTTGCCAATGAAAGAAACAGGAAAAAAAATAAAACTTGAAAGTGCCTGATTCACCACAATATTTTTGGAAAGGCTTTTGAAGGTCATTAACACTTCTCCTCTCACATCCTACTGATGTTGTACAAACACCACGATTAGTTTACTTACTTTGAAACTGTTTACATTAATAAAAGGAGCCAATTTATCTATGTCGAACATGTCAAAATGAGCCAATACAACAAACTGATTTAACTTTGTTACTCGTAAGTGCTTTCCAACACTTAATAAGAAATATCTAGACTAAACACAATTAACACAAAGTACATTACCTCGTAACCTTGAAAACACTTAATGACTTCCTGGCATAGTGTGAAAATACTTCCTACAATGAAAGAAGTGATTGTTACTTCAAAATTTTTGTTTTGTATAGAAGGCGAAAAAATTAGAAGCAAATGTGTTTTTTCTCAAGTATATAAAACATAATATTTCAATGGTATTACTGTTTATAAAGAAGAAAGGCATTGCATATTATTGTCCAGAAAACAATCCATATCCAATAATATATTACATCCAAAATAATTTAATAAGCCAACCAAATCCAAGAGAGAAAACTAAACAAAGAATTAGAAAATATTTCTCTCCTAGGAGATGGTGCTGGAGGAAGGCATGGCAATCCACTCTAGTATTTTTGCCTGGAGAATCCCCATGGACAGAGGAGCCTAGCAGGCTACAGTTCATGTGGTCACAAAGAATCAGACACGACTGAAGCGACTAAGGAGAAGCAGCAGGGGATGGTGAACAGTGACTACTGTATATCTACAGAGATCTTTGGCATCAGAGTGAAATTTCATAATGCTTATAGTTTCTATCATTAGAATGATACTTCTTTGTTAAGATGTGTATACACACATGAACATACCACACACACAGATCCCAGGTAGACTGCAGGTGTATCTAAACCAAGGCATGGAGGGTAATGGGTATTTTGCCTTAAGTGTGAAATAAAAGTGTATTCTTTTTCTCTTGGATCTTTTTTTTTTTTTTTCCTATTGATAACACTGATTTTAAAACTACATATTTGTAGTTGTTAACTTTATGTGTCAACTTGGCTGGGCCATGGTGACCATATACATAGAAATATATGATTCTGAATATTTTCTGCAAAGGTGTTTTTTTAAATGAGATTAACATTTAAATCTGGCTTCTATAGTAGCTCAGCAATAACAAATCTGCCTACAATTCAGGAGACCACATGAAATGCAGGAGAAGCAGGTTGGATCTCTGAGTAGGGAGAATCTCCAGGAGAAGGAAATGGCAACCCACTCCAGTAGTCTTGCCTGGGACACCCTATAGCTAGAGGAGCCTGGAAGGCTGCAGTCCATAGGGTCACAAAGACTTTACCTTGGCAACTAAACCACAACATTTTAATCAGTGGACTTAGAGTAAAGCGAATTCAGTTCATTCAGGTCAGTTGCTCAGTCATGTCCGACTCTTTGAGACCCCACGGACTGCAGCATGCCAGGCTTTCCTGTCCATCACCAAACCTGGAGCTTGTTCAAACTCACGTCCATCAAGTCAGTGATGCCATCCAACCATCTCATCCTTTGTTGTCCCTTTCTCCTCCTGCCTTTAATCTTGCCCAACATCAGGGGTTTTTCCAATGAGTCAGTTCAGGCCAAAGTATTGGAGCTTCAGCTTCAGCATCAGTCCTTCCAGTGAATATTCAGGACTGATTTCCTTTAGTATTGATTGGTTGGATATCCTTGCAGTCCAATGGACTCTCAGGAGTTTTCTCCAACACTAAAGTTCAAAGGCATCAATTCTTCGACACTCAGCTTTCTTTATAGTCCAACTCTCACATCCACACATGACTACTGGAAAAGCCATAGCTTTGACTAGGCTGACCTTTGTTGGCAAAGTAATGTGTCTGCTTTTTTTTTTTTTTTAATTTTATTTTATTTTTAAACTTTACATAATTGTATTAGTTTTGCCAAATATCAAAATGAATCCATCACAGGTATACATGTGCTCCCCATCCTGAACCCTCCTCCCTCCTCCCTCCCCATACCATCCCTCTGGGTCGTCCCAGTGCACCAGCCCCAAGCATCCAGTATCGTGCATTGAACCTGGACTGGCATCTCGTTTCATACATGATATTTTACATGTTTCAATGCCATTCTCCCAAATCTTCCCACTCTCTCCCTCTCCCACAGATTCCATGAGACTGTTCCATACATCAGCGTCACTTTTGCTGTCTCGTACACAGGGTTATTGTTATCATCTTTCTAAATTCCATATATATGTGTTAATATACTGTATTGGTGTTTTTCCTTCTGGCTTACTTCACTCTGTATAATAGGCTCCAGTTTCATCCACCTCATTAGAACTGATTCAAATGTATTCTTTTTAATGGCTGAGTAATACTCCATTGTGTATATGTACCACTGCTTTCTTATCCATTCATCTGCTGATGGACATCTAGGTTGCTTCCATGTCCTGGCTATTATAAACAGTGCTGCGATGAACAATGGGGTATACGTGTCTCTTTCCCTTCTGGTTTCCTCAGTGTGTATGCCCAGCAGTGGGATTGCTGGATCATAAGGCAGTTCTATTTTCAGTTTTTTAAGGAATCTCCACACTGTTCTCCATAGTGGCTGTACTAGTTTGCATTCCCACCAACAGTGTAAGAGGGTTCCCTTTCCTCCACACCCTCTCCAATATTTATTATTTGTAGACTTTTGGATCGCAGCCATTCTGACTGGTGTGAAATGGTACCTCATAGTGGTCTTGATTTGCATTTCTCTGATAATGAGTGATGTTGAGCATCTTTTCATGTGTTTGTTAGCCATCTGTATGTCTTCTTTGGAGAAATGTCTATTTAGTTCTTTGGCCCATTTTTTGATTGGGTCATTTATTTTTAATGTGTCTGCTTTTTAATATGCTGTCTAGGTTGGTCATAACTTTCCTTCCAAGGAGCAAGCATCTTTTAATTTCATGGCTGCAATCACCATCTGCAGTGATTTTGAAGCCCAAGAAAATAAAATCTATCACTGTTTCCACTGTTTCCCCATCTATTTGCCATGAAGTGATGGGACCAGATGCCATGATCTTAGTTTTCTGAATGTTGAGTTTTAAGTTAACTTTTTCACTCTCCTCTTTCACTTTCATCAAGAAGCTCTCTAGTTCTTCTTCACTTTCTGCCATAAAGGTAGTGTCATCTGAATATCTGAGGTTATTGATATTTCTACCTGAAATCTTGATTCTAGCTTGTGCTTCATCCAGCTTGGAATTTCACATGATGTACTCTGCATATAAGTTAAATAAGCAGGGTGACAATGTACAACCTTGACATACTCCTTTCCTGAATTGGAACCATTCTGTTGTTCCATGTCCAGTTCTAACTGTTGCTTCTTGACTTGCATACTGATGTCTCAGGAGGTAGGTAAGGTGGTCTGGTATTCCCATCTCTTTCAGAAATTTCCACAGTTTGTTGTGACCCACACAGTCAAATGTGTGGTACAGTCAATAAAGCAGAAGTAGATATTTTTCTGGAGCTCTCTTGCTTTTTCAATGATCCAATGGATGTTGGCAATTTGATCTCTGGTTCCTCTGCCTTTTCTAAATCCAGCTTTAACATCAGGAAGTTCACGGTTCATGTACTGATTGTTGGAGAATTTTGAGCATTACTTTGCTAGTGTGTGAGATGAATGCAATTGTGTTGTAGTTTGAGCATTCTTTGGCATTGCTCTTCTTTGGGATTGGAATGAAAACTGATCTTTTCCAGTCCTGTGGCATGAGTGCAGCACTTTCACAGCATCATCTTTTAGGGTTTGGAATAGCTCCCTTGAATTTCCATCACCTCCACTGGCTTTGTTCATAGTTATGTTTCCTAAGGCCCACTTGACTTCATATTTCAGGATGTCTGGCTCTAGCTGGGTGATCATACCATCGTGGTTATCTGGGTTATGAAGATCTTTTTCATTTATTTCTGTGTATTCTTGCCACCTCTTCTTAATATCTTCTGCTTCTGTTAGGTCCATACCATTTCTGTCCTTTATTGTGCCCATCTTTGCATGAAATGTTCCCTTTATATCTCTAATTTTCTTAAAGAGATCTCTAGTCTTTCCCATTCTATTGTTTTCCTCTATTTCTTTGCATGGATCACTGAGGACCCTTCATAAAGTGCATGGGCTTGACTTATTTCTTTGTAAGTCTGAATAGAATAAAAACCGATCTCCTCTTTGGCAAGAAGGAAGTCTACTAGAATACTGCCTTTGGACTTGTCTTATAAGACTTCCCCGAGAATCCAGCCTGCTGGCTGACTCCATCAGATTTTGGGAGTTTGTATTTACCAAGCCTCCACAATTGCACAAGCCAATTAAAATCTTTCTCTCTCTATCTCCATTGGTTCCTGTGGTTTTATTTCTTTGGTGAATATATTGGTTCCTTGAGTGGTTCTATCAGGTTTTGGTACCACGACTGGTTATATTAGCAAAAGACGCTCTTTGTAATACAAGTTTCAATTTTTATTAGTTAAAAGTTTTTGTAATTTTGAGCAAGGTGTAAATTCTTCTGTCAGTTTTTCTAATTCAAAGGAAAATCTGTTTTGTTATGTAAAGGGTGAGGTGTTTTGTAACTCCTTTCCTTCCTTCCTTCTTTCCTCCATTTTTAAAGAGCAGTACAATGATGACTAGGATGAACTGTTGCAATACAGAATTGAAGAACTCCAAGAAGTAAAGGCATAAGAAATGCTTGAAATTCACAACACATGGCATGTACCATTGGTGGTTAAATCTCAAAAAACAGGTTAAAGTTTCTAAAATCCCACTTTGAAAATTTAGCCTGCTATCTTCACCATCCTTGTGAATGGGGTCATAATGTCCTGTTTACCAAGATTTTATTAGTTCTATACACTGTGCCTTGTTTTTAAACACCTAGCTTCCACATTAATTTTTTAAAATATAAAATTATTGTTACAAGGCAAACTGAAAAAGAAACACATTTTCCTGTGGTTCTCAGGACCTCATACCACTTCTGTTTTAATTCAGGTATTTGAAAATGTTAGAAGCACAGTGTGGAATTGTTGTCTGTGGTGATAATAGAAAATCACCAGGGATCCAACCATAAAAGCAGAAGGGTGACATTTCTCAATATTAATAAAAATAAAAATCCCCTATCTCTGGGGTTTGAAGGTCTTGTAAACTATGGAAATTCTCTTTTAGGAAAAGTAATAAAGCACACATTTATTGAGTGCCCAGTTGTGAATTTCTCAAAGGGTAAGATCCTTTCTTCATATTTCCTAATACTGAAGCAAGAGTCTTCACTATGCACCAAAAGAAGCTGAGAAACTCCTATTGATATGACTACTTATTACAAAAATGTCTTCCTTCTGTCATATTAGAGATGCAGGACTGAATGGTATAAAACACACCCTCAATTTTGCTTTTAGGCACATATACTGTGGAATCAAGCTTACCTACTACAGAAGGGAGAAAAAAACCTCACCACAGTGGACTCCTGTGTCTAACTCAAATGGTATTCCAGCAGTGATTTTCTCTTTACTGGAGCTTCTCAATAATTGGACTTTGATTCCTACTTTCATATTGTGTGATCTTGCACCCCTGTGGCTGGTTTAGATGCATAACCTGGTGACTCTCTTATTTCATATCTATTGTTTTGCACCTTTAATGATGGCTTCCTTCCTTTATTTGACTCTGGACCCAGGGCTTACATCTACTCAGGCTTATTCCATACATGGCTCTGTGTTCTCAGAAGTCCTTTTTTCCTGCACTAAGCCACCTTGAAGAAGGCAAAAGGCATGAGTTAAGGAATTCAGGAAAATCTCATTGTTTATTATTTGCATGGAACAATTTCCTTCTCTGTCATAGCCTTATGCTTCCTGATCTTGCTGTTTTTAAGAGAGGAATATCCATCAGGTAATCAGGCCAATAATATTTTGAAGTTTCTGAAGAAGGCCAGTGAGGAGAAACTAGAGGGAAAATGTATATATAGATAAGTTCAGTTCAGTTTAGTTGCTCAGTCATGTCCGACTCTTTGTGACCCCATGAATTGCAGCACGCCAGGCCTCCCTGTCCATCACCAACTCCCGGACTTCACTCAGACTCACGTCTGTCGAGTCAGTGATGCCATCCAGCCATCTCATCCTCTGTCGTCCCCTTCTCCTCCTGCCCCCAATCCCTCCCAGCATCAGAGTCTTTTCCAATGAGTCAACTCTTCGCATGAGGTGGCCAAAGAACTGGAGTTTCAGCTTCAGCATCATTCCTTCCAAAGAAATCCCAGGGCTGATCTCCTTCAGAATGTACTGGTTGGATCTCCCTGCAGTCCAAGGGACTCTCAAGAGTCTTCTTCAACACCACAGTTCAAAAGCATCAGTTCTTTGGTGCTCAGCTTTCTTCACAGTCCAACTCTCACATCCATACATGACCACTGGAAAAACCATAGCCTTGACTAGACGGACCTTTTTGGTAAGGTAATGTCTCTGCTTTTCAATATGCTATCTAGGTTGGTCATAACTTTCCTTCCAAGGAGTAAGCGTCTTTTAATTTCATGGCTGCAGTCACCATCTGCAGTGATAGATGAGTGATTATTTGTTAGATGATATTTAGAAGAGCTAAACCACATAAAAACTTTTCTAAGCCATAAAAAAGGCAACAAATTGAGGGAAATCATAGTTTTCACATATTTCAAAAGTTGCATATTCAAAGCCTTCCTGTTTCTACTTCATTATTCATCCAGGCTCATCATTAAAAGAAACTGCTAACCCAAAGGGCACTGTCCCCAATTTTAGTCTTAGTAAAGTGGCAATTTATTGGTTACAGTAAGTTGATGGGGTGTAAGAAAAAAAGTTGTAATAAAGATTTAAAGAATTCTGCTTACTCTTTTGAAAACATTGGATTTTTTTTTTTAATCTATATGCTAAAATGAGTGTAGCCTGGGATGGCACTAAGGGAGCTGTGTTCCACTGGCTATGTGTCACTGCCGCTGTCCCTCACCAGCTATATGATGTTGTATAAATCACTTGTATTTCTCTGTCCAAAAGTTTCCTTGCCTAGGGAATGAGTCTTAGACCATTTCATTTATAAAGTGCTTTCCAGTTCCAACATTTTATATTTTAAATGTTTATGAAATTCTACCTCTGAGTTCTTCCAGGTATCTCAGAACATTTATTCTCTCAATAACCTTGAGGATTATTACATTTTAAGAGGCTAGAGAGTGGTATGGCAAGGCCAAGTGTTCAACGCTACACAATCTTCAACAGGACTAAGAGTACAATCTATTCCGTTGTATTCACTCTGTTATTTTATCAACATATAATGATGTATCCTACATTGAATGCATGAACTACAATACAAATGGTCTCAAACTATTTCCCATGCTCCAGAACTGTGAGTCTTAGACATAGAGAGTCTTTTCAAATCTGCCAATGCATATTAAAAGTATCAGCCTTGTCAAGGTAATAGGAGAACAATGTAGTACAGAGAAGACAAAGCAATGATGTGAATAACTCTCTGACTTCCTATAAACCAAGGTCAACCTATACACAATCAAACTTTGAGTTACACTAGGGATCTGGGCTGGGCTGGGGCTTCCCTGAAAACTTGGATCACTTGGCATGAGGTACTGAAGTTTTCTGATAAATTTGGGAAACAGTTTCTATAAGCTGTAAGACTGCTCTTCAGAAAAGTTAATTAGGCACTGAGAAAACTTTGTCTCTATGTTTCATCCAAATCTGCAGAGGTCAGAATCTTCGCAGATCTTCGGGACCAGCAGAAATAGTAGGATTGAGGCTCCTCAGGCAAATAAATCCAGACTCATGACATATTGCATTAATTTCCTTTTGTTGTGTTGCTTTGAAGCCTCCCCTGAGGCTTCCTAAATATAATCTGAAACTGGCCCCCATACACAGAGAAGATAGGGAGAAACAGAAATAAAGGGCAGACCTCTTCAGACTGCTGGGAGACAGGTTTATAAGCAAGATAACTTGGTTATGAAGCTTTTCAGGGGTTGCTGCAAAACTAGTAGATTCTGTGCCTGCCCTGGGTTCAGTCATACACATAGTTCAGATAACCTCAACTTCATATTTCCAGTTCAAGGTGATATCCTTGAAACAGTGTCTGGGAATGGGGAAGGCAAACAACACACAGGGATGAGGAATGGCGCTGCCGCCGCTGCTCTTTAGTTGCTTAGTTGTGTCCAACTCTTTGAGATCCCATGGAGTGTAACCCACCAGCCTCCTCTTTCCACTGAATTTTCCAGACAAAAATATTGGAGTGAATTGCCATTTCCTTTTCCAGGAGATCTTCCCGAGCCAGGGATCAGAACCTGCATCTCCTGCATCCATTGGCAGGCAGATTCTTTACCACTGAGCCACTAGAGAAGCCCTGAGGAAAGGGTGAGCAGCCTCCAGTTGCCTCGATCTAGCTCACAAGTCAACTGGAGGTCATGACTTCTTGATGACTTATTTCAACTTGCTATTGTAACAAATTAGAACAAATTTTTCAGCCTAAAACAACACAAATTTATTCTCTTGCAGTCACAGAAGTTGAAAGTTCGAAAATCAAGCTTACTTCTGGAGGTATTAGGGTAGAATCCAGTTTGTTGTCTTTTTCATCTTCTAGAAGCTGCCTGCATTCCTGGGTTCTAGGCTCCTTCCCTCATCTTCAAAGCTAGCAACATGCACTTCAAATCTCTTTCTTTCTGATTCTGACCCATCAATACACTCTCATCAGGACCCTTGTATATATATCGCTTCCCAGATGGAGCTAGTGGTAAAGAACCCATCTGCCAATGTAGATGTAAGAGACACAGGTTCAATCCCTGGGTCAGACAGATCCCCTGGAGGACTGCATGGCAACCCATTCCAGTATTCTTGCCTGGAGAATCCCAGGAACAGAAGAGCCTTGTGGGCTTACAGTCCATAGGGTTGCAAAGAGTCAGACACAACTGATGTGACTTGCACAGTGCAAAGAATATCCAGGATAATCTTTTTACTTAAGAACTTTAGTCACATCAGCAAAGTCCCTTTTCTCCTGTAAGGTAACATATTCATAGATTGCAGAGATAAAATATAGGAATATTTAGGGGCCATTATTCTGTCTACCACACATACTGGGTCCATCTGGATTCACCCTACTTCCAGAAATGGTGTTTGGTAAGTGGATCTTCAATTCGATGAATCTTCAGTTGGGTGAAAGCAGATCTCCAGTTGTCTACTGGGAATTACAGCATCTGAACCATACAGAGACTGATACTGCAAAAGTTCTGTGGGGCTAATGGACAAAATACAGGTGACTAAAGTAAGGGCCATGGGCAGCCACTGAAATAATAAAGGATTCAGGAAGCCTTTATAATGTGTACATATCCTTTAACCTTGAGGCCAATTCAACACAAAAGCACAAGTCTCTTATGGTTAAGGCGTGCTTCTGCCACAGGGCATATACTAGCTGCTACTTCTGCCTGGGACATTATTATTGCCTTAGATAGTCACATGCTAATCCTCTTAATTTCTTCCAATCCTTTTTAAGTGTTGTATTCTCAATTAAGTTTGCACTGATCATTGTTTAAAATTGCAAACTGTCTTCCTCCTCGGATGTCTAACCCACATTACCCTGTTACAGTTTAAATTTTTCCATAGTACTAACGACTTTCTTATAATTATATAATATACTTATTATATCCATAGGACATTATCTTCTCCTGACCCTCAACCTAGAAGTTAGGTTCTTAGAAACCTGAGATCGTTACCTGTTTTTGTTTTTTTCCACTGAACTATCCCAAGTGCTGAGAATAGTGCCTGGAATACAGTAAGTGCTTAATAAAGATTGTTAATTAATTGAATGACAAAAGATAAACCTCAGGTACTTCAGCTAAGTGTACCCTACCTGGCTGCATACCAGTTTTAATTGAGAAAGTGTTCCAATTTTAGTTGATTCCTAAACTTTAGCTTGTTAAGTGATTTTGACTTTTCTTGTATTTTTGACATATAGATCAATACACGTTACTCATAAGGGATCAGGTTCAGACTCACCTCTGAGATTATCCCAACCCTGGCTCTATCCAGAAGGAAAATTCACTCTAGCTCTGGCCCTGGGACACAAATTTACCTGGCAGATATTTCAATTGAGCCATACAGCCTGAGACCAGGATTAGACGGATAATTTCTATAACCAATGCTTCTCTGAAGTACTCTTATACTGGTTCCATGAAATTGTTAGAATCGAAAAGCAACGGATTTGGTGTCCCAAAGTAATAGAATCTGACTTTATCTCATTATAAAGGGTATAACTCGTTTCCTCCTGGCTATTTCCTAAGCTTCCTAGCTCTGTTTCCTTCCTTGGATAAAAAGTGAAATGTTCTTCATTCCTCCAAAGTGATTCATTTCCTCACAGGGAGTTCTGCAGCATAGTAGACGCTCATGGGCCTGCCAGCATGGCTTTGAGGCCAGTGCTAAATTTATAGGAAGCCAAACCCTGAGTGAAAGGGAACAGTATAGAGATGATGTAACAATGCCAATTTGTGAAACATGCTCATAACAAATGTTAATGTCTGCCCAATTTGATGACAGGCTAATCCAGCACAGAGATTGGTCACATCTTTCAGACCACACACTCTGTGCTACACATACTATGTTTCCAAAATATGACCAATATAAATACATAGTTCTTTTGACATCCACCATGTCATAAGATAGTTGGGATGTTAGGAAGAGGCACTGAAATGTTAATAACCAGGGGGATGAAAATATGTAATTTGGCATGTCATGTGGATCCTTAGGAAGTAAAACCCCTTATGCTGCTCAAGTACATGATAAACCCTTTTAGTCTCCTTCTGCTGGCTTCACCACTCTGCATGCTGAGTTCACTACTTGCATGTCATATTCTGCTGAAGAGAATAGGATGACAAGGCTTGATCCATGTCTGCAACAGCACAGCAGGTGAGTTTTACTTGGATGGGCCAAAAGCCATTCTCAGCCAAAGACATGTCTTATTAGCAAGCATGAAACAAATTCAACTAAAAGATAGTGTACAGGAAACTTTTTGCAAGAGCAGCAGAAGTCCTCTCTATTCATTTGTCAATTCTCTTATATAGAAGTCATTTTGAAACTATGCTTGGGGCTGGTGCACTGGGACGACCCAGAGGGATGGTATGGGGAGGGAGGAGGGAGGAGGGTTCAGGGTGGAGAACACATGTATACCTGTGGCAGATTCATTTTGATATATGGCAAAACCAATACAATATTATAAAGTTAAATAAAATAAAATTTAAAAAACAAACAAACAAACAAAAAATTACTTGTGGATGAAGACTCAGCTCTAGCTCTCAGGACAGTTCACATTATCAAGGAATCTAAAGGTTTCATTCATATGAGAACATTTGTGGAGAGATCATATCTGTATCTAAGTATTTATTATATATGTAGTGAATAAGTTAACCAATGCCTAATGCCAAATTTGAGGTCAAGTTTTGTCCTGAGACTTTCCATCTTTCTCTCATGTCATCAAATTTGTGATAACTTGAATTTTTCCAACACTAATTTAAAAAATGGATTAAACTTAAAGGAAAAGAGAAAATTTCTTTGACTGCAGAGAGTGACAGGGGCGTTGACAGTAGGTTGGAACTCATCATATTCTTTCAAATGCAGTTCTTCTTCAAACACCCTTATTTCCAGGGTGCCAGATAAGTCTCAAATGCTCCTCTAATGCTTTTCCTCCTTCACCTACTTTATATAATATCTCTTACCTAGCATTAATTCCAACTTTCCAAATGTGTTTCTTGTCTGAGCCCCTTTTAATTTCCATTCATTGATTTTCAGATGTAATTGAAGGTAACACACTAGGGGCTGATTTTGGCTTCTTTACTAGTCTCATGAATGGCAGTTATAGCCACTCACTTGCCCTTCTACCAACCTCTTCCACCTCCAACCTATCCTTTCTACCCTTCTTCTTACTCATAATCTCAAAAATTTTGTGCATTATTTGTTAGTCCTGTTTATGGGAAACTCTCTTCCTTTGCTTTCAAAAACCACATAGTTTCCATTTGCTTTTCTCTCTATTGCTTGTCAACTTCCTTTGTTGATTCTTTCTTCTCTATTGGGCTTTAAATGCTGCATCCTTCAAGACTGCCGCTTGACTTCTCTCTTCAGATTCCTCTTTAGCACACTACCTACCAAAGCCCATGTTTGTAGTAGGATTGCTACATTGACTTTTTCAAATTTATTCATCTAATTCAGTTCTCTCCTCTTATTCCTGTAACCATACATACAGTTGCTACTCAACACTGCTATTTAATTTGAATATACCTCAAAATTAACATGTCCTAATGTGAATTATCTCCCACCTCTAACTTGGACCTCCTCTAGAGTTTCTTATGGTAAGCAATATTTTGCCATGGTTCTGCAATACTGACCAATATTATTATCATGACCCTACAAGTTTTTGTAGCACATAATATAGCCCTTATTTTCTGCTCATATCACACTCTTACTCTGTCTCTGCACTTCCTTTGCCTTGGACACATTTATTCCTCATTGCCTATGCACCTCCATCTGTCTGGGATACCCTTCTACATCCTCCTTGTTTCTACATCTCCTTCATCCCAGAATCCTTAGCTTTAATGTCACTTCATCAAGAGAGCCTTCCCCAAGTCACATCCACCTTCCCCACACCACGTGCACACTCTACTGCTATTCTGCATTTCTCTTTTGCACTTTTCGAATCAGCAATTACGTATTTATCTGCATTTATTATATCTACCTAAAAATATCTAAATATATATTTACATATACATATATATCACTTCCATGAGGCAGAAATATAATTCATCTTATTCAATGACATACTATTAGTGGCTATAAACATGTATAGTACATAGAAATCTGTCAACAAACTTGGAAAATATATAAAGCTCAGATAAATTCATGTAAGTTTGAACCTTTGTATCCTTTCACAATTAAAAAAAAATAAAATAAAATGTTTTAAAACTTTACTGTGTGGCTTTCAGGACTGCATAAGCCTGACTATGTTTTACAAGACCTGTGTGTATGAATGAGTTCCTAAAGCAGGGTCTGGAAGATGATGTGGAATAAGTTGATATATGATTGGTGCCTAAGATGTATTAACCCAAGATGTACAAGAGAAAGTGATTCAGAATTGTGGAACTGAATGAAATGAGATTTAGCCAAATACACTGAGGTGCTTTAGTACCATATGGGTATGAGCTCTGTAAGTGAAAATCTAACTTATTCTTAATAAGTCTGAAGTGAATAACTTGTGAGGAGTAATGATGTGCAGTGATTGTATGTGGGGAGTGCCTCAGATTATGATAACTACGGAACAAAAAACATAATGCCATGTGGAAACTAAATTGAACAAATTGAATTTGAAGCAAGGTAGCTTTCTAAGAGACAGAATGTCTTCAGAAAAATAAGGAAGGTTTGCTAGAGCCACTGTGGTTTATTGTATTTAATTATATCTCACCTCTTACTCAATTATATTGAAATAGCCTGTTAACAAAGGACATAAATACAAGAAAGTTAATAAAATCAGAGTGTTGAACAGAAGGGGAGAGCAAGTAGGTGGGAGGTTGAATCATTCAAAATCTTTGGTTGCAATCAAGAAAAATAGACCCAAACTAATTTAAGCAGAAATGGGCTCCAAGGAAGTCTATCGTGTGGTTTAATCCTCTCAATTTTTAACTGACAAAATGAAGGTTGATTTAAGGTACTTCCTTAAGGTCTCATGGCTCAACTGTATTAATGCCATGGGTCGTAATTTTTCTTTATATTATCTTATACCTTTAAATATGTTTTATTTTACTTTTTGAATAGTCCTTATGATTCTAGGGTATGAACACTTACATGAACCTATCTTTATTTTTTTCCTATTCTCTTATAAGGATATATAATGGATAAATGAAAAGACATAAGGAAAAATGTACTACATTTCATAGTAAAGATATAAGTAAGTGCAAATTTATCATTTGTATTTTGAAGTAAAAAGATGTTAGAGGTCATTTCTCTAGACTTTAAGATTATGAGAGAGAAATGCAAATATCCAATTGGCATTTTCTTGCTATGATCTGCTATATTTGCCAAAGCTTTGTCATTTGTGAGCAATTCAGACAAGAAAAACTTTCTGTTAATTAAACTTTGATATTGTACAAATGTATTTATATGTCATATATTTAAATCTGTATTTATAGAGAAATACCTTTAGAGCTATAATAAAAACATTTCTCCTTGATTTGTCATGAAAAAGATTTCCATTAAATATCCTTGTTTCTGCATGCAATGTAATGAAGCCCCTTAGTTATTATGAATTTGAGTCAGTAGCATCAAGAATAATTTTTGAAGTTAGTTTATAATTCAGACAGTGTCCAAATAAATAGTCTTATTTCTATCTTTTACTCAGCAGCACGGTGCTCCCCGCTGACTTGGTGGGCCTGGCTGTTATACTGCAGTACAGTGAGGAGAGCAGCACCTCGTCAGCCCGCAGGCCAGCAGGTAGACTGACCTACAACAGCGTTTATGTCTACTGCAAAGGCCCGTGTCAAGGAGTGCATCTGGGAAAGCTCAGAGGGCGGTGCAGCACCTGCCAACAAGCAGTGCTCACCTTGGCCCAGTAGTCATGTATGGATGTGACAGTTGGACTATAAAGAAAGCTGAGCGCCGAAGAATTGATGCTTTTGAACTGTGGTGTTGGAGAAGACTCTTGAGAGTCCCTTGGACTGCAAGGAGATCCAACCAGTCCATCCTTAAGGCGATCAGTCCTGGGTGTTCATTGGAAGGACTGATGTTAAAGCAAAAACTCCAATATTTTGGCCACCTGAAAAAGTTGGCTTAAAGCTCAACATTCAGAAAACTAAGATCATGGCATCTGGTTCCATCACTTTATGGGAAATAGATGGGGAAACAGTGGAAACAGTGTCAGACTTAATTTTTCTGGGCTCCAAAATCACTACAGATGGTGACTGCAGCCATGAAATTAAAAGACGCTTACTCCTTGGAAGGAAAGTTATGACCAACCTAGATAGCATATTCAAAAGCAGAGACATTACTTTGCCAACAAAAGTTCGTCTAGTCAAGGCTATGGTTTTTCCTGTGGTCATGTATGGATGTGAGAGTTGGACTGTGAAGAAGGCTGAGCGCCAAAGAATTGATGCTTTTGAACTGTGGTGTTTGAGAAGACTCTTGAGAGTCCCTTGGACTGCAAGGAGATCCAACCAGTCCATTCTGAAGGAGATCAGCCCTGGGATTTCTTTGGAAGGAATGATGCTAAAGCTGAAACCCCAGTACTTTGGCCACCTCATGCAAAGAGTTGACTCATTGGAAAAGACTCTGATGCTGGGAGGGATTGGGGGCAAGAGGAGAAGGGGACAACAGAGGATGAGATGGCTGGATGGCATCACTGACTCGATGGACGTGAGTCTGAGTGAACTCTGGGAGTTGGTGATGGACAGGGAGGCCTGGCGTTCTGCGATTCATGGGGTTGCAAAGAGTCGGACATGACTGAGGGACTGATCTGATCTGATCTGAAGAGCTGACTCATTTGAAAAGCCCCTGATGTTGGGAAAGACTGAAGGCAGGATGAAAAGGGGATGACAGAGGATGAGATGGTTGGATGGCATCATCGACTCAATGGACATGGGTGTGGGTGGACTCTGGGAGTTGGTGATGGACAGGGAGGCCTGGTGTGCTCTGGTTCATGGGATCACAAAGAGTCGGACATGACTGAGCGACTGAACTGAACTGACTGACTCAAGGGCTCTTCTTTGCTTCCCACCTATAGTCTATTACAATTTAAGGAATTCAATATGAAGAGATTCGGTACTTATATGGTATGTTTAGTTTTTCAATTCAGTTCAGTTGTTCAGTCATGTCCAACTCTTTGAGATCCCATGGACTACAGCACCCCAGGCCTCCCTGTCCATCACCAACCCCCAGAGTTGTTAGGCTAATGGAAAATTAATGTTTACTTGTTAGGCTAATGGAAAATTTAAAAAACAGATATGCATAGTTAGAACCTAACTCTATTTAAATATAGGAAATCTTTTAGTGAATTGGTTTTTAGATTAGTTAATCAATTAAATAACTCAACCAGTTTTTATTAACTTATGGACAAGGTAAATATACTCTAAGAGCAAACCTAGCAATTCTAATACTATAGAGGTAATTGATAAAAATACTTTAAGCTAATATTTATATAAAATGCTAGTTGCTTTACATGAATTATATTGTTTGATTTTTACAACGAAACTATGAGAACCTACTATTATTTCTTTTGCCAGTGACGAATCTGAAGCTTACCTGAAGATAAGTAACTAAAGTCAAACAGCTAGTACATTAAAGAAGCTAAGATTTGAACCCCCAAATGCACAGCTTCAGAGTTTAACTATATAATCACAAAATTACATTTCCTTTAAATGTTTTATAATAACTTTAATTTCGGAAAATTTTAGCTTGACAGTCAGATATTTGTGAAATATAATTTTTATGAATATTATAAGGTTGGTAATTCTAGTTTTTCTACTTGCAATATTGAACTAGTGAAACTAAGGAAGTAGGGATGGTCTCATTAAAAGCACTCAGACAAATTTTTTAAATGTTAAGGATTAATTTGGGAAAATGTCTAAGAAAGTTATATATCATTTTACAGTGACCTGTATAGTATAGTATAGAATTTTAATAAGAATCTCAGTTTCTCTAGAAGACCAAAGTATTTGCATTTATCCTATATTATATATTTCATTTGATTTTCTACAAAAGAGGTTTCACACCACTAAACATTCCAAAGCTATTTATTGAGTATGAGACTGTAATTCTGCTCTATCATATTAAGAATGCTTTTCAAATTGTTAGGTATTATAGTTTATTGCTGTGGTGACTGCTAATGGTCTAATGTTTGTGTCTTCCACCCTCCACCGCAATTCTCACAATGAAGTCCTAATGGCCAATTTGATGGTGTTAAGAGGTGGGGCCTTTGGAGGTGATACAAGTTTAGTGCTCTGTAAAATGGGCCTGAGACAGCTCCCTGTCCCTTCTACCTTGTGAGGCCACAGCAAGAAGTTAGAAGTCTGAACCGCCCCCGCCCCCTGAAAATGCTCTCATGGAACCATGCCTGTGCTCTAATCTTAGACTTCTAGCTTCCGTATCTGTGACCAATAAATTTTTGTCTGTGTTACTTTATTATAGCAACTTGAACAGACTACAACAGTGATTTTAAAACATGTGACAGTCCTTCCATGAAGATACAGGGCCAAACAGATAGATGGCTGGGGATGCTCGACAAGCTTGGCTGGTTGAAAAAACACTCTTTCAAGAAGAGCTTGGGTTTGTGGTGGTGGTTTTCTGTGTGTCCAATGTAAGGTCCTACTAGTCCTTGGACCAACTCAGTTGAGAACTTCTTAAGACTTTACATACCTCAGCACATTCCCTAAAATCATATCATATTTGAATAGTTACAGCAATCACCTTTACCAAGTTATGCCATTTGAATCCAACATATAGCTTTCAAGCACCACTGTGCCATCAGAGTCCACTTGCTATATAGTCCACAGGTTATATAAAAATGTAGAAATATCAGATTTATGCATCACAAATCACCACTTGTATAAATGACAGGCAGTTATCCAGCAAACCTGACTCAGGGAGGGTCTGTGGACAGCTGGACTACATCAGAAGTCAAGTATAACTGATAGTTCAGGAAAATATAATTTCACATGTATCCTACAGTTTATTATAATACTTTGACACATATTTGAAAAAATATAACCTTATGCTACTTCTTCTTCTTCTTGGTTTGCAAATGGATCTATCACTAAGTCATTATGCTTTTATTTATTCAATCACTCAATAAACTCTGAATGAGCACCTGTGTAAGATGAAAAACCTTCTTAACCACTTACCATGTTGTTTAGCAAGAAGAATGGCTTAAACACTGTTGGATGCTCTAAAGCATGGATTTCAAATAAGACTGAACAATGGATTATGCAATAAAAGGCTAGTAGGCAATTGGTTGTTTTTGGAAAAGCAAACATAATTCCTATCAGTTCAGTTCAGTCACGCAGTTGTGTCCGACTCTTTGAACCCCATGAACCACAGCAGACCAGGCCTCCCTATCCATCACCAACTGCTGGAATTTACCCAAACCCATGTCCACTGAGTTGGTGATGCCATCCAACCATCTCATTCTCTGTCATTCCCTTCTCCTTCTGCCTTCAATCTTTCCCAGAATCAGGGTCTTTCCAAATGAGTCAGTTCTTTGCATCAGGTGGCCAAAGTATTGGAGTTTCAGCTTCAACATTAGTCCTTCCAATGAACACCCAGGACTGATCTCCTTTAGGATGGACTGGTTGGATCTCCTTGCAGTCCAAGGGACTCTCAAGAGTCTTCTCCAACACCACAGTTCAACAGCATCAATTCTTCGGCTCTCAGCTTTCTTTATAGTCCAACTCTCACATCCATAGGTGACTACTGGAAAAACCATAGCCTTGACTAGATGGATCTTTGTTGGCAAAGTAACATGTCTGCTTTTTAATATTTTGTCTAGGTTGGTCATAACTTTTCTTTCAAGGAGTAAGCGTCTTTTAATTTAATGGCTGCAATCAATATCTGCAGTGATCTTGGAGCCCCCAGAAATAAAGTCAGCCACTGTTTCCACTGTTTCCCCATCTATTTGCCATGAAGCCATGGGACGGGATGCCATGATCTTAGTTTTCTAAGTATTGAGCTTTAAGTCAACTTTTTCACTCTCCTCTTTCACTTTCATCAAGAGGCTCTTTAGTTCCTCTTCACTTTCTGCCATAAGGGTGGTGTCATCTGCATATCTGAGGTTATTGATATTTCTCCTGGCAATCTTGATTCCAGCTTCTGCTTCTTCCAGCCTAGCGTTTCTCATGATGTACTCTGCATAGAAGTTAAATAAGCAGGGTGACAATATACAGCCTTGACGTACTCCTTTTCCTATTTGGAACCAGTCTGTTGTTACCTGTCCAGTTCTAACTGTTGCTTCCTGACCTGCATATAGGTTTCTCTAGAGGCAGGTCAGATGGTCTGGTATTCCCATCTCTTTCAGAATTTTCCACAGTTTGTTGTGATCCATACAGTCAAAGGGTTTGGCATAGTCAATAAAGCAGAAATAGATGTTTTTCTGGAACTCTCTTGCTTTTTCGATGATCCAGCAGATGTTGGCAATCTGATCTCTGGTTCCTCTGCCCTTTCTAAAACCAACTTGAACATCTGGAAGTTCATGGTTCTTATATTACACTATAAATTTATATCTTCAAAATGAAATAGACCCTTAACTCTTCTTTATAACCCTTCCTTTCACACTTAGCTTTCTTTCTCTTTCTGTCCTCTTTAGCAGTTAGTAACCCAAATGCATGCATGCATGCTCAGTTGGTCAGTCTTGTCCAACTCTTTTCGACCCCATGGATTGCAGCCCACCAGGATCCTCTGTCCATGGAATTTTTTCAGGCTAGAATACTGGAGTGGATTGCCATTTCCTTCAGGTGATCGTCCTCCAGAGGATTTTCCCTGACCCAGAGATCAAACACGCATCTCCTGTGCCTCCTGCATTGTCACATGGATTCATTACCACTGCGCCACCTGGAAAGCCCAGTAACCCAAATAAACTGAGATAATTTCAATTTTATTTCACAGAAGAATTAGATATGATTAAATATAAAGTTCATGCCTTCAAATTTATAAATATATATTCATTTATATCCATTCACCCCACTGCCCTCATCTTTGTTACAATAAATGATGTGTCTTTTTCCGTTCTGAGTCCAATCCCTCCACTGGTACTCTGGTCTCAACATTTTTGCTTCACTGTGATCCTTACAGTATTAACTATGCACTCTGTATGTCCAAAGTCTTATTCACCAGATCTGTCTCATCAGTAATTAAGCTCTGTCATATTGGCTGTCTCTGTCTCTCTCATGCATGAGCATGTGTGCACACACACATAGATATACATACATGTAGACACACACTGAATTTGTTATTTTCACACTCTTTATCTCCATTTCCTGTTAACATGCTGTGAAATGTATTCCCGTAGTAAAGTTACCACTGATCTCCACTTTACCCAGATAACAGTAACTGTGTCCTTTGATCAATGCAGTCCTCTTTCCCCTTTATAAGCCTTTTTCTGCATTGAAGCTGGAATGATATTTTTAAAAATATAAATCACATGGCATTAATGCTGCTTAAAATATCAGAGTTAATCCTTATTCTTTTAGGATATGGTTCAAAATCCTTTGGTTTACAGGGTCCTCTACTACTTGGGGGGGTGCTTCCCAGGTGGTGCTAGTGGTAAAAGAACCCGCCTACCAATGCAGGAGACATAAGAGATGTAGGTTTGATCCCTGGATCAGGAAGATCCTCTGGAGAAGGGCATGGCAACCCACTGCAATATTCTTACCTGGAGAATCCTTTGGACAGAGGAGCCTGGTGGGCTACAGTCCATATGGTCACATAGTTGAACACAACTGAAGTACTTTAGCATGCACACACACACTAATACTTGGTACCTGTCAATACTGCCAATCCCACTTCTCTCTATTCCTCATTCCCACCCACTTTCTCTAAGCTCTGGCCATACTGAATTTCCCTTAATGTTACATATCCTTCTTCATCATGAACCTTTCTGTGTACTCTGTTTTCTCCTTACCCTTTAGGTTTTATCTTAGTCATTAATTCCTGTGGAAAGACTCTTTAGCTTTCAAAGCTGATGTTCAATGTCTTCCGTGGCTTCCAATGGCTTTCCATGTCATCTTGCATTTCTCTGTCTTCATTTTAGTTCATTTGCTCAGTCGTGTCTGACTCTTTGCGACCCCATGAATCGCAGCACGCCAGGCCTCCCTGTCCATCACCAACTCCCGGAGTTCACCTAAACTCACGTCCATCGAGTCGGTGATGCCATCCAGCCATCTCATCTTCTGTCGTCCCCTTCTCCTCCTGCTCCCAATCCCTCCCAGCATCAGAGTCTTTTCCGGTGAGTCAACTCTTTGCATGAGGTGGCCAAAGTACTGGAATTTCAACTTTAGCATCATTCTTTCCAAAGAACACCCAGGGCTGATCTCCTTTAGAATGGACTGGTTGGATCTCCTTGAAGTCCAAGGGACTCTCAAGAGTCTTCTCCAACACCACAGTTCAAAAGCATCAATTCTTCAGTGCTCAGCTTTCTTCACAGTCCAACTCTCACATCCATACATGACCACTGGAAAAACTATAGCCTTGATTAGACGGACCTTTGTTGGCAAGGTAATGCCTCTGCTTTTCATTTTTTTTTTTTTTTAGTTTTTAATATATTTTATTTTATTTTTTAACTTTACAATATTGTATTGGTTTTGCCATATATCAAAATGAAACTGCCACGGGTATACACGTGTTCCCCATCCTGAACCCTCCTCCCTCCTCCCTCCCCATACCATCCCCCCAGGTCGTCCCATTGCACTAGCCCCAAGCATCCAGTATCGTTCATCGAACCTGAACTGGCGACTCTTTTCATATATGATATTATATATGTTTCAATGCCATTCTCCAAAATCATCCCACCCTCTCCCTCTCCCACAGAGTCCAAAAGACTGTTGTATACATTAGTGTCTCTTTTGCTGTCTCGTATACAGGGTTATTGTTACCATCTTTCTAAATTCCATATATATGCATTAGTATACTCTACTGGTGTTTTTCTTTCTGGCTTACTTCACTCTGTATAGTAGGCTCCAGTTTCATCCACCTCATTAGAACTGATTCAAATGTATTCTTTTTAATGGCTGATTAATGCTCCATTGTGTATATGTACCGTAGCTTTCTTATCCATTCATCTGCTGATGGACATCTAGGTTGCCTCCATGTCCTGGCTATTATAAACAGTGCTGCGATGAACAATGGGTTACACGTGTCTCTTTCCCTTCTGGTTTCCTCAGTGTGTATGCCCAGCAGTGGGATTGCTGGATCATAAGGCAGTTCTATTTCCAGTTTTTTAAGGAATCTCCACACTGTTCTCCATAGTGGCTGTACTAGTTTGCATTCCCACCAACAGTGTAAGAGAGTTCCCTTTCCTCCACACCCTCTCCAACATTTATTGCTTGTAGACTTTTGGATCGCAGCCATTCTGACTGGTGTGAAATGGTACCTCATAGTGGTTTTGATTTGCATTTCTCTGATAATGAGTGATGTTGAGCATCTTTTCATGTCTTTGTTAGCCATCTGTATGTCTTCTTTGGAGAAATGTCTATTTAGTTCTTTGGCCCATTTTTTGATTGGGTCATTTATTTTTCTGGAGTTGAGCTGGAGGAGTTGCTTGTATATTTTTGAGATTAGTTGTTTGTCAGTTGCTTCATTTGCTATTATTTTCTCCCATTCTGAAGGCTGTCTTTTCACCTTGCTTTTAGTTTCTTTTGTTGTGCAGAAGCTTTTAAGGTTAATTAGGTCCCATTTGTTTATTTTTGCTTTTATTTCCAATATTCTGGGAGGTGGGTCATAGAGGATCCTGCTGTGATGTATGTCGGAGAGTGTTTTGCCTATGTTCTGCTCTAGGAGTTTTATAGTTTCTGGTCTTACATTTAGATCTTTAATCCATTTTGAGTTTATTTTTCTGTATGGTGTTAGAAAGTGTTCTAGTTTCATTCTTTTACAAGTGGTTGACCAGTTTTCCCAGCACCACTTGTTAAAGAGATTGTCTTTAATCCATTGTATATTCTTGCCTCCTTTGTCAAAGATAAGGTGTCCATATGTGCGTGGATTTATCTCTGGGCTTTCTATTTTGTTCCATTGATATATATATTTCTGTCTTTGTGCCAGTACCATACTGTCTTGATAACTGTGGCTTTGTAGTAGAGCCTGAAGTCAGGCAGGTTTATTCCTCCAGTTCCATTTTTCTTTCTCAAGATTGCTTTGGCTATTCGAGGTTTTCTGTATTTCAAAACAAATTGTGAAATTATTTGTTCTAGCTCTGTGAAGAATGCCATTGGTAGCTTGACAGGGATTGCATTGAATCTATAAATTGCTTTGGGTAGTATACTCATATTCACTATATTGATTCTTCCAATCCATGAACGTGGTATATTTCTCTATTAGGGTCCTCTTTGATTTCTTTTACCAGTGTTTTATAGTTTTCTATATATAGGTCTTTAGTTTCTTTAGGTAGATACATTCCTAAGTATCTTATTCTTTTCGTTGCAATGGTGAATGGAATTGTTTCCTTAATTTCTCTTTCTATTTTCTCATTATTAGTGTATAGGAATGCAAGGGATTTCTGTGTGTTAATTTTATATCCTGCAACTTTACTATATTCATTGATTAGTTCTAGTAATTTTCTGGTGGAGTCTTTAGGGTTTTCTATGTAGAGGATCATGTCATCTGTAAACAGTGAGTGTTTTACTTCTTCTTTTCCAATTTGGATTCCTTTTATTTCTTTTTCTGCTCTGATTGCTGTGGCCAAAACTTCCAAAACTATGTTGAATAGTAATGGTGAAAGTGAGCACCCTTGTCTTGTTCCTGACTTTAGAGGAAATGCTTTCAATTTTTCACCAATGAGGATAATGTTTGCTGTGTGTTTGTCATATATAGCTTTTATTATGTTGAGGTATGTTCCTTCTATTCCTGCTTTCTGGAGAGTTGTTTGTTTTTTTTTTTATCATAAATGGATGTTGAATTTTGTCAAAGGCTTTCTCTACATCTATTGAAGTAATCATATGGTTTTTATTTTTCAATTTGTTAATGTGGTGTGTTACATTGATTGATTTGCGGATATTGAAGAATCCTTGCATCCCTGGGATAAAGCCCACTTAGTCATGGTGTATGATCTTTTTAATGTTTTGTTGGATTCTGATTGCTAGAATTTTGTTAAGGATTTTTGCGTCTATGTTCATCAGTGATATTGGCCTGTAGTTTTCTTTTTTTGTGGCATCTTTGTCAGGTTTTGGTATTAGGGTGATGGTGGCCTCATAGAATGAGTTTGGAAGTTTACCTTCCTCTGCAATTTTCTGGAAGAGTTTGAGTAGGATAGGTGTTAGCTCTTCTCTAAATTTTTGATAGAATTCAGCTGTGAAATCATCTGGACCTGAGCTTTTGTTTGCTGGAAGAGTTCTGATTACAGTTTCAATCTCCATGCTTGTGATGGATCTGTTAAGATTTTCTATTTCTTCCTGGTCAAGTTTTGGAAAGTTGTACTTTTCTAAGAATTTGTCCATTTCTTCCACATTGTCCACTTTATTGACATATAATTGCTGATAGTAGTCTCTCATGATCCTTTGTATTTCTGTGTTGTCTGTTGTGATCTCTCCATTTTCATTTCTAATTTTATTGATTTGATTTTTCTCCCTTTGTTTCTTGATGAGTCTGGCTAATGGCTTGTCAATTTTATTTATCCTTTCAAAGAACCAGCTTTTGGCTTTGCTGATCTTTGCTATGGTCTCTTTTGTTTCTTATGCATTTATTTCTGCCCTAATTTTTAAGATTTCTTTCCTTCTACTAACCCTGGGGTTCTTCATTTCTTCC
Source organism: Bos javanicus (assembly GCF_032452875.1). Classification (NCBI taxonomy): domain Eukaryota; kingdom Metazoa; phylum Chordata; class Mammalia; order Artiodactyla; family Bovidae; genus Bos; species Bos javanicus. The sequence continues at coordinate 55,556,342 of NC_083868.1, read as the reverse complement.
TTTTCTAGTTGCTTTAGGTGTAGAGTTAGGTTATTTATTTGACTTTTTTCTTGTTTCTTGAGGTATGCCTGTATTGCTATGAACTTTCCCCTTAGGACTGCTTTTACAGTGTCCCACAGGTTTTGGGTTGTTGTGTTTTCATTTTCATTTGTTTCTATGCAAACTTTGATTTCTTTTTTGATTTCTTCTGTGATTTGTTTGTTATTCAGCAGCGTGTTGTTCAGCCTCCATATGTTGGAATTTTTAATACTTTTTCTCCTGTAATTGAGATCTAATCTTACTGCATTGTGGTCAGAAAAGATGCTTGGAATGATTTCAATTTTTTGAATTTACCACGGCTAGATTTATGGCCCAGGATGTGATCTATCCTGGAGAAGGTTCTGTGTGCGCTTGAGAAAAAGGTGAAATTCATTGTTTTGGGATGAAATGTCCTATAGATATCAATTAGGTCTAACTGGTCTATTGTATCGTTTAAAGTTTGTGTTTCCTTGTTAATTTTCTGTTTAGTTGATCTATCCATAGGTGTGAGTGGGGTATTAAAGTCTCCCACTATTATTGTGTTATTGTTAATTTCTCCTTTCATACTTGTTAGCATTTGTCTTACATATTGCGGTGCTCCTATGTTGGGTGCATATGTATTTATAATTGTTATATCTTCTTCTCAGATTGATCCTTTGATCATTATGTAGTGACCATCTTTGTCTCTTTTCAAAGCCTTTGTTTTAAAGTCTATTTTATCTGATATGAGTATTGCTACTCCTGCTTTCTTTTGGTCTCTATTTGCATGGAAAATATTTTTCCAGCCCTTTACTTTCAGTCTGTATGTGTCCCCTGTTTTGAGTTGGGTCTCTTGTAGACAACATATGTAGGGGTCTTGTTTTTGTATCCATTCAGCCAGTCTTTGTCTTTTGGTTGGGGCATTCAACCCATTTACATTTAAGGTAATTATTGATAAGTATGATCCCATTGCCATTTACTTTATTGTTTTGGGTTCGAATTTATACACCCTTTTTGTGTTTCCTGTCTAGAGAATATCCTTTAATATTTGTTGGAGAGCTGGTTTGGTGGTGCTGAATTCTCTCAGCTTTTGCTTGTCTGAGAAGCTTTTGATTTCTCCTTCATATTTGAATGAGATCCTTGCTGGGTACAGTAATCTTGGCTGTAGGTTATTTTCTTTCATCACTTTAAGTATGTCTTGCCATTCCCTCCTGGCTTGAAGAGTTTCTATTGAAAGATCAGCTGTTATCCTTATGGGAATTCCCTTGTGTGTTATTTGTTGTTTTTCCCTTGCTGCTTTTAATATTTGTTCTTTGTGTTTGATCTTTGTTAATTTGATTAATATGTGTCTTGGGGTGTTTTGCCTTGGGTTTATCCTATTTGGGACTCTCTGGGTTTGTTGGACTTGAGTGATTATTTCCTTCCCCATTTTAGAGAAGTTTTCAACTATTATCTCCTCAAGTATTTTCTCATGGTCTTTCTTTTTGTATTCTTCTTCTGGGACTCCTATGATTCGAATGTTGTAGTGTTTAATATTGTCCTGGAGGTCTCTGAGATTGTCTTCATTTCTTTTAATTTGTTTTTCTTTTTTCCTCTCTGATTCATTTATTTCTACCATTCTATCTTCTAATTCACTAATCCTATCTTCTGCCTCTGTTATTCTACTATTTGTTGCCTCCAGAGTGTTTTTGATCTCATTTATTGCATTATTCATTATATATTGACTCTTTTTTTATTTCTTCTAGGTCCTTGTTAAACCTTTCTTGCATCTTCTCAATCCTTGTCTCCAGGCTATTTATCTGTGATTCCATTTTGATTTCAAGATTTTGGATCATTTTCACTATCATTATTCAGAATTCTTTATCAGCTAGATTCCCTATCTCTTCCTCTTTTGTTTGGTTTGGTGGATATTTATCCTGTTCCTTTACCTGCTGGTATTCCTCTGTCTCTTCATCTTGTTTATATTGCTGAGTTTGGGGTATCCTTTCTGTATTCTGGCAGTATGTGGAGTTCTCTTTATTGTGGAGTTTCCTCACTGTGTGTGGGTTTGTACAGGTGGCTTGTCAAGGTTTCTTGGTTAGGGAAGCTTGTGTCGGTGTTCTGGTGGGTGGAGTTGGATTTCTTCTCTCTGGAGTGCAATGAAGTGTCCAGTTATGAGTTATGAGATGTCTATGGTTTTGTAGTAACTTTGGGTAGCCTGTATATTGGAGCTCAGGGCTGTGTTCCTGTGTTGCTGGAGAATTTGCTTGGTATGTCTTGCCCTGGAACTTGTTGGCCCTTGTGTGGTGCTTGGTTTCAGTGTAGGTATGGAGGCGTTTGATGAGCTCCTGTCAATTAATGTTCCCTGGAGTCAGGAGTTCCCTGGAGTCAGGGTTTGGACTTAAGCCTCCTGCTTCCAGTTATCGGTCTTATTTTTACAGTAGTCTCAAAACTTCTCCTTCTATACAGCACCACTGAAAAAACATCTAGGTTAAAGATGAAAAGTTTCTCCACCGTGAGAGTCACCCAGAGAGGTTCACAGCGTTACATGGAGAAGAGAAGAGGGAAGAGGGAGGTAGAGGTGACCCGAAGGAGATGAGGTGGAATCAGTAGAGGAGAGAGTGGGCTAGCCAGTAATTACTTCCTTATGTGCATTCCACAACTGGACCACTCAGATTTTCGTGGAGTTATACAGAGAAGAGAAGAGGGAGGAAGGAGACAGGTGGCCAGGAGAACAAAATGGGGGGATGAAAAGGAGAGAGACAGATCCAGCCAGTAATCAGTTCCCTAAGTGTTCTTCACTATCTGAAACACACAGAAATTCACAGAGTTGGGTAGATCAGAGAGGGGTTAGGGAGGAGACACAGGTGACCTGGTGGAGAAAAAGGAGAGTCCAAAGGGGGAGAGAGCAGTCAAGTCAGTAATCTTGCTCCCAAGTTAAAAATGGGTCCTGAGGGTTGGGTTCTTAAAGGTACAAAATTGGTAACAAATACGTAAAAGCAAAAATTAAAAATCTAGAGTAGAGTTTGGAATTTCAAAAATACGATGTTAAAGAAAAGAAGAAGGAAAAGAAAGAGAAAAAATAAAACAAACAAAACAAAGTCAGAAAAATTATAAAGAAAATATAGGTACAAAATTGATAACAAATACCTAAAAGCAAAAATTAAAAATCTAGAGTAGAGTTTGGAATTTCAGAAATACAATGTTAAAGAAAAGAATAAGAAAGAAAGAGAGAAAAAAAAGTCACAAAAATTGTAAAAAAAAAAAAAAATATATATATATATATATATATATATATATAGGTACAAAATTGATAACAAATACCAAAAAGCTAAAATTAAAAATCTAGAGTAGAGTTTTTAATTTCAAAAATACAATGTTAAAGAAAAGAAGAAGAAAAAAAGAAAAGAAAGAAAGAGAAAAGGAAAAGAAAAAAAAACAAGGTCATAAAAAGTATAAAAAATACATATATGAAGTTTGCTTTAAAAAAATAGGGTTTTGTTTTTTTTTTTTGCAAAGTAATAGTAGGTTATAAAAGTGAAAATTAAGGGAGTAATAGAGGACTTAAAATTTTTTTAAAAATTGAAAAAAAAAAAAAAGAAAGAAAGAATGATCATAAAAAGAGTAAAAATATATCTAGGACTTTCTCTGGTGTTGTTGTGGGTATTGTGGGGTCAGTTCATTTTCGGATAGTTCCTTGGTCCGGCTTATATTTCTCAAGATCTATAAGCCCCTTCCTATGTAGTCGGTACTAACGACAGGGTTTTAATCTATTGCTTGTCGCTTCTAAGGCGGTTCCCTCTGTTATAGCTTCTTCTGTTTGCTGGTCTCTGCAGTGTCTGATTTCCGCCCTGATACAAAAGGGGCGGTGGTGGACGCTTTTTTTTTTTTTTAGACTCACTTGTTCAGTCGCGCTGTGGGGAGGGAGGGACGCTGCAAACAAATAACACTGGTGTGTGCTCGCAGTGCCTCAGCCACACTGGGCCTGCCCCCACTCACGGTGCGTGTAGCTTCCCTGCCCACACTGCTCAGGTTCTAGGCTGCTCCGCTGAGAACTATCTGAGGCCGGCCCTGGGCTGCTTGCACCTCCCAGGTCTAAGCCGCTCAGGTTCAGGCACTCAGGTAGTCCCAAGAGGCTCAGACTCAGTTGGGCCTGCGTTTTGTGCTCTTCCCAGGTCCGGGCAGCTCAGGTGATGAGGTGTTTGGTGAGCACGGATGCTGTGACTTATCACCTCCCCACCGCTCAGTTTTCTGGGTGTACAACCGGCGCACCTTCTCAGGAGGATGTTGACCGTCCAAAACCCCAAGAAGTCTTAGTTAGCAAAGAAGCCTGCTTACAGTTTTGTAGATAATGTCTCTCTGGGGTTGCAATTGCCCCCTTCCGGCTCTGGCTGCCTGTCACCGGAGGGGGATGGTCTGCAGCCGGCTCTGTTCAGTCCTTTCTTCTGTGCGCTGGCCTGGCGATGTCTTAGGTTAGGGTTGGCCTTTCACGTGGTATTTATCTCACAGTCTGGTTTCCAACCCCAATTAGTTCGCTCAGATACCGCTCAGGGCATTCAGGCCAGACCCTTACTCTAAGCCATGCAGCCCGTGCCTCCCTGCCCAGCCCCCGCTTGCTAGTGGCAGGTGCAGGCGTCTGCACTGCTTCTCTGCTGGGGGAGTTACTGTTGGGCTGGTATTCTGTGGGTTTTAATTGTTTATTTATTTTCCCTCCCTGTTATGTTGTCCTCTGTGCTTCCAAGGCTCGGAACAGACTCGGCAGTGAGAGTGTTTCCTGGTGTTTGGAAACTCCTCTCTTTTTAAGACTCCCTTCCCGGGATGGAGCTCCGTCCCTCCCTCTTTTGTCCCTTTTTTTGTCTTTTATATTTTTTCCTACCTGCTTTCGAAGACAATGGGTTGCTTTTCTGGGTGCCTAATGTCCTCTTCTGGTATTCAGAAGTTGTTTTGTGGAATTTACTCTGCGTTTAAATGAATTTTTGATGAATTTGTGGGGGAGAAAGTGGTCTCCCCACCCTATTCCTCCACCATCTTAGCTCCTCCCCTCTCTCCGCTTTACAATATGCTATCTAGGTTGGTCATAACTTTTCTTTCAAGGAGTAAGAGTCTTTTATTTCATGGCTGCAGTCACCATCTGCAGTGATTTTGGAGCCCCCCAAAGTAGTCTGACATTGTTTCCACTGTTTCCCATTCTATTTCCCATGAAGTGATGGGACCAGATGCCATGATCTTCATTTTCTAAATATTGAGCTTTAAGCCAACTTTTTCACCCTCCTTTTTCACTTTCGTCAAGAGGCTTTTTAGTTCCTCTTCACTTTCTGCCAAAAGGGTGGTATCATCTGCATACCTGAGGTTATTGATATTTCTCCTGGCAATCTTGATTTCAGCTTGTGTTTCTTCCAGCCCAGCATTTCTCATGATGTACTCTGCATAGAAGTTAAATAAGCAGGGTGACAATATACACAGCCTTGACGTACTCCTTTTCCTATTCGGAACCAGTTTGTTGTTCCAGGTCCAGTTCTAACTGTTGCTTCCTGACCTGAAAATAGCTTTCTCAAGAGGCAGGTCAGGTGGTCTGGTATTCCCATCTCTTTCAGAATTTTCCACAGTTTATTGTGATCCATACAGTCAAAGGCTTTGGCATAGTCAATAAAGCAGAAATAGATGTTTTTCTGGAACTCTCTTGCTTTTTCCACGATCCAGCAGATGTTGGCAATTTGATCTTTGATTCCTCTGCCCTTATAAAACCAGCTTGAACATCTGGAAGTTCATGGTTCATGTATTGCTGAAGCCTGGCTTGGAGAATTTTGAGCATTACTTTACTAGCATGTGAGATGAGTGCAATTGTGCGATAGTTTGAGCATTCTTTGGCATTGCCTTTCTTTGGGATTGGAGTGAAAACTGACCTTTTCCAGTCCTGTGGCCACTGCTGAGTTTTCCAAATTTACTGGCATATTGAGTGCAGCACTTTCACAGCATCTTCTTTTAGGATTTGAAATAGCTCAACTGGAATGCCATCACCTCCACTAGCTTTGTTCCTAGTGATGCTTTCTAAGGCCCATTTGACTTCACATTCCAGGATGTCTGGCTCTAGATGAGTGATCATACCATCGTGATTATCTGGGTCATGAAGATCTTTTTTGTACAGTTCTTCTGTGTATTCTTGCCAGCTCTTCTTAATATCTTCTGCTTCTGTTAAGTCCATAGCATTTCTGTCCTTTATCGAGCCCATCTTTCATGAAATGTTCCCATGGTATCTCTAATTTTCTTAAAGTGATCTCTAGTCTTTCCCATTCTGTTGTTTTCCTCTATTTCTTTGCATTGATCGCTGAGGAAGGCTTTCTTACCTCTTCTTGTTATTCTTGTGAACTCTGCATTCACATGCTTATATCTTTCCTTTTCTCCTTTGCTTTTCCCTTCTCTTCTTTTCACAGCCATTTGTAAGGCCTCCTCAGACAGTCAATTTGCTTTTTTCATTTCTTTTCCATGGGGATGGTCTTGATCCCTGTCTCCTGTACCATGTCACGAACCTCCATCCATAGTTCATCAGGCACTCTATCAGATCTAGTCCCTTAAATCTATTTCTCACTTCCACGGTATAATCATAAGGGATTTGGTTTAGGTCATACCTGAATGGTCTAGTGGTTTCCCCTACTTTCTTCAATTTATGTCTGAAATTGGCAATAAGGAGTTCACGATCTGAGCCACAGTCAGTTCCCAGTCTTGTTTTTGCTGACTGTATACAGCTTCTCCATCTTTGGCTGCAAAGAATGTAATCAATCTGATTTCAGTATTGACCATTGGTGATGTCCATGTGTATAGTCTTCTCTTGTGTTGTTGGAAGAGGGTGTTTGCTATGACCAGTGTGTTCTCTTGGCAAAATTCTATTAGCCTTTACCCTGCTTATCATATTCTACTTAATTATATGTTCATTTGTTTTCCGCACTAGACTGTAAGCCCCATCAGGTTTACTGCTCAAGAATCCAGGACTTATGCCTGAATAAAGGAATGAATACCATGCTATACACAAATAACAATTTCTGAATGGACTAAAAATTTAAATATACAGAACAAATATGCTAAACAGCTAACATAGGATAAATATCCAACTGTTTTGGCATAGAAAAGTCTATGAAAGCCTATAAGCAGTTGTAAACATAATCAATAAAAGACTGATTATAGATGAGTTAGTATAAAAGGAAGAAATATATGGCAATAACAAAAAACAGCATAAACTATATTGGAAGCCAGATGACAAGTTGGGGGGAAATATCTTCAGGCTATATAGAATAAGTGGTAAATATCCATAAAGCTTTTTAAAGCACTTAAATATCGATATGAGAGAAACAAATTCTTCACAAGAAAAGTGCACCATAATATGAAATGTATATTTATATTAAGAAGAAACACAGATGACAGATATAAGTAGTGAATACCAGTGAATGTTTATTGTGTTTATAATTGTGTAAGGCATGTTCTAAGCCCTTAACAGTGTTAACCAATCAATCCTCAAAACAAACGAATGAGTTAGATGCTATTATTTTCTTATTTATCTTACAGAAGATAAAACCAAGTCCCAGAGAGTTTAAATAACTTTCCCCAAATCTCACAGTAGTGGAACCATCTTTCTACTTTATTCTCCCCACAAAGCACCATATGGATTTAACCCTACACAATCTAATAGTTCACACATTTAAAAGCTCTGCAATTCCTTGATGCTGTTATCATGATGGGGAAAATATTTCACCCCAATAACAACAAATCAACATAATAAGGAACAAGACTTGGATGATTAAATTGGGAGCTTTATATGCAGTTAGCAATATCAAGTAAAATGAACTTTCCAAAATTACTGTTAAGAAATTAAATAGGTTCAAGTTTTCTGGAAAACAAATCTTAAAACGGTGCCTTTGCTTCGACCTAGCCATTGCATTGCAGTTGATTGGTTCAAAATTTTAACATCAAATATATTAATTATTGCATTTTTTATAAGAGAATACAACCACAGTTACTTAAATGACTAACAATAAGGGAGTGAATAAATAAATTATGCTAAATGTGTTTCTATGTAGATATAAAAATTACATTTAAAAGACTACTCAATTACGAGATATATTCCCAAGATTGTTGAAAAAGTCATATAGTAATATTACAATATTATAAAATGAATAATATTTTTAAATTTAGAGTTATGCAATAATAAAATAAGATGTCCATATTTTGCTAGTAAACTTGTAGATACGTCTTTTTCTTATTTTGTTTGCTTCTAAATTTTCTAACAGTTTTATGTTGAAAATAATTTCCTTAGTCACAAAAATTAATATGAGAGAGTTCTGGACTTTAGGATTGACTCCTGGTTTTGTAGTTTGATAGCTTTCACATATTCCCACTCTTCTGTACAACTGGTAAGTAAGCCTAGTAAGCCTACTTACCAACTAGTAAGCCTACCTCACAGGATTACCAGATTAAGCAGTAGTATGAATGAACAAAGTACGAAGTGTATAAAGTATGATCAAAACATGCAAGCTGCCACTTCCTTGGTGCTTAAGAGGTCTGGGCATAGTACTTAAATTTGTTCAATCGATTTCTAAAATTTCCACAGTAAGTTGAATTAGGATGTAAGCCAGGGACTGTTGTGATGTTGAGGGTACAAAATACCATGGCTGCTGGGGATCTGGGTTAATTTAAGCAATTTGTTCCCAATACAGGCAATCAGTAATTCAAAGTATGTGGCCTAACATATGGTTTACACATGGGGGCTTGATTCAAGTGAATGCCAGTTTCAAATGAATCTAGTCTGGTCAGTGCTGAAAGGTAGCTTGAATTTTCAGTAAGCAGGCATATTCAGAGAAAAATACGTGATTGCTTTTGCTTTAGTTAATGAGATTAATTTGGAGCATGTTTTCAATGAGTGCCTTAGGTTATGCATACATATGAGCATTAGTTTCAGTAGAAAATTCTTGCAAAAAAGTGTGCCAGAACATCTGGAGTTCAAGAATTGACCCAGCCCATAGAGACTAGAGAACTAACCAGAAATCTAAGGCACTTTTAGGATCAAACACGGCAGGGTTCCAAGTAGGTTCCAGTCAGCCATGTACATTGGATACCAGCTTTAGATTTTACCAATGGAAAAGGATTCTTGGCTTGGGATTCTGGCATGGCTAAATCTCTCAACTCACATACTGGTGGCCTGTGGTCTACATTCCATCTAATACATACATCTGTTCCATCTGAGAGATGTATTTCACTTGGCTTACAGAGTTTAAGCAAAATTAAAAATTAGTTTCCAATATTTAAATATCAGGAGACTTCCTAGCAAAATCTGGATTTTGGGTTTTTTATGAGATATGGGACTATCTGGCAACACTGGGGCTCTATTTTCTATTGAAAACTGGCTAGAACCCCGTAGCTGCTTCCATGAGGTATGTGGTCTTTGGCTGCCCATATTCTTTGCTCTCTCTACCTAGTCTGCCTCTCTCATAGTCATTACCTGCATGACCCTGGAATGATTTGTCTACAATTTTTCCTGGTTCACAATGCTGCCTGCTTCTTAGGGGAAGTCACAGGCTGTTAAAGACTGATGTGTACAAAATTTCAAACCCAAAGGGTTAATAGAGATGCCTGTAGGCCTGGTCTGGCTTACTGCTTTTCCATATATCAAAACATGGAGCCAAGAGGCAAGACTTCCCTGGTGGTCTGGTGGTTAAGACCTTGCCTTCCAATGCACTGGTATGGGTTCCATCCCTGGTCACGGGGCTAAGATCCCACATACCTCGTGGCCAAAAAACCAAAACATAAAACAGAAACAATACTGTAACAAACTCAATCAAGATTTTTAAAATGGCCCACATTAAAAAAGAAAAAAAAAAAATTCTTTAAGAAAAAAAGGAACCAAAAAGTGTTAGGTAAGCAGTCAACTTGAAACTCATTTAAACTTACATTTTCCAGGGAAATAAAGCACTCTGCTTTCCCACAATCAGAAATAGGCTAGTGGAAACAATATTTAACAGAGAAAGTAAACTTAGACATGTGTGAGAGTGACTTATATGGAAAATATGTATGAACTTACCACACAAAACTAGAACTCTCTATGTCTTAGTTTTTCAATATGTAAATAAAGGTATTTGAAAATGAGACTCCCCAATTCTTTTAACCACTCCCATTCTATTGTTCCATGCAAAAGCTTGCTATCTTTAACTCAGTTCAGTTCAGTTCAGTTCAGTCACTCAGTCATGTCCAACTCTTTGTGATCCCATGAATCGCAGCATACCAGGCCTCCCTGTCCATCACCAACTCCCGGAGTTCACCCAAACTCACGTCCATCGAGTCAGTGATGCCAACCAGCCATTTCTGTCGTCCCCTTCTCCTGCTGCCACCAATCCCTCCCAGCATCAGAGTCTTTTCCAATGAGTCAACTCTTCACATGAGGTGGCCAAAGTACTGGAGTTTCAGCTTTAGCATCATTCCTTCCAAAGAAATCCCAGGGCTGATCTCCTTCAGAATGGACTGGTTGGATCTCCTTGCAGTCCAAGGGACTCTCAAGTGTCTTCTCCAACACCACAGTCTAAAAGTATCAATTCTTTGGCACTCAGCCTTCTTCACAATCAAACTCTCACATCCATACATGAGCACAGGGAAAAACATAGCCTTGACTAGATGGACCTTTGTTGACAAAGTAATGTCTCTGCTTTTCAAATATGCTATCTAGGTTGGTCATAACTTGTCTTCCAAAGAGTAAGCGTCTTTTAATTTCATGGCTGCAGTCACCATCTGCAGTGATTTTGGAGACCAAAAAATAAAGTCTGACACTGTTTCCACTGTTTCCCCATCTATTTCCCATGAAGGGATGGGACCAGATGCCATGATCTTCGTTTTCTGAATGTTGAGTTTTAAGCCAACTTTTTCACTCTCCTCTTTCACTTTCATAAAGAAGCTTTTGAGTTCCTCTTCACTTTCTGCCATAAGGGTGGTGTCATCTGCATATCTGAGGTTATTGGTATTTCTCCCAGCTATCTTGATTCCAGCTTGTGCTTCGTCCAGCCCAGCGTTTCTCATGATGTACTCTGCATATAAGTTAAGTAAGCAGCGTGACAATATACAGCCTTGACGTACTCCTTTTCCTATTTGGAACCAGTCTGTTCCAGGTCCAGTTCTAACTGTTGCTTCCTGACCTGCAAATAGCTTTCTCAAGAGGCAGGTCAGGTGGTCTGGTATTCCTATCTCTTTCAGAATTTTCCACAGTTTTTTGTGATCCACACAGTCAAAGGCTTTGGCATAGTCAATAAAGCAGACATAGATATTTTTCTGGAACTCTCTTGCTTTTTCCATGATCCAGCATATGTTGGCAATTTGATCTCTGGTTCCTCTGCCTTTTCTAAAACCAGCTTGACATCTGGAAGTTCACGGTTCATGTACTGCTGAAGAATGGCTTGGAAAATTTTGAGGATTACTTTACTAGCATGTGAGATGAGTGCAATTGTGCAATAGTTTGAGCATTCTTTGGCATTGCCTTTCTTTGGGATTGGAATGAAAACTGACCTCTTCCAGTCCTCTGGCCATTGCTGAGTTTTCCAAACTTGCTGGCATATTGAGTGCAGCACTTTCAAAGCACCATCTTTCAGGATTTAGAATACCTCAACTGGAATGCCATCCACTAGCTTTATTCATAGTGATGCTTTCTAAAGCCCACTTGACTTCACATTCCTGGATGTCTGGCTATAGGTGAGTGATCACACCATCGTGATTATCTTGGTCATGAAGATCTTTTTTGTGTAGTTCTTCTGTGTATTCCTGCCTCCTGTTCTTAATATCTTCTGCTTCTGTTAGGTCCATACCATTTCTGTCCTTTATTGAGCCCATCTTCACATGAAATGTCCCCTTGGTATCTCTAATTTTCTTGAAGAGATCTCTAGTGTTTCCCATTCTGTTGTTTTCCTGTATTTTTTTGCATTGATCACTAAGGAAGGCTTTCTTACCTCTTCTTGCTATTCTTTGGAACTCTGCATTTAGATGCTTATATCTTTCCTTTTTCCTTTGCTTTTCGCTTCTCTTCTTTTCACAGCTATTTTTAAGGCCTCCTCAGACAGTCATTTTGCTTTTTTGCATTTCTTTTCCATGGGGTTGGTCTTGATCCCTGTCTCCTGTACCATGTCACAAACCTCATTCCATAGTTCATCAGGCACTCTATCAGATCTAGGCCCTTAAATCTATTTCTCATTTCTTCTGTATAATCATAAGGGATTTGATTTAGGTCATACCTGAATGGTCTAATGGTTTTCCCTACTTTCTTCAATGTAAGTCTGAATTTGGCAATAAGGAGTTCATGATCTGAACCACAGTCAGCTCCTGGTCTTGTTTGTGTTGACTGTATACAGCTTCTCCATTTTTGGCTGCAAAGAATATAATCAATCTGATTTCAGTGTTGACCATCTGGTGCTGTCCATGTGTAGAGTCTTCTCTTATGTTGTTGGAAGAGGGTGTTTGCTATGACCAGTGCATTTTCTTGGCAAAGCTCTATTAGTCTTTGCCCTGCTTCATTCCATATTCCAAGGCCAAATTTGCCTGTTACTCCAGGTGTTTCTTGACTTCCTACTTTTGCATTCCAGTCCCCTATAATGAAAAGGACATCTTTTTTGGGTGTTAGTTCTAAAAGGTCTTGTAGGTCTTCATAGAACCGTTCAGCGTCAGCTTCTTCAGCATTGGGGCATAGACTTGGATTACCTTGATATTGAATGGTTTGCCTTGGAAATGAACAGAAATCATTCTGTTGTTTTTGAGATTGCTTCCAAGTCCTGCGTTTTTTGACTCTTTTATTGACCATGATGGCTACTCCATTTCTTCTAAGGGATTCTTGCCCGCAGTAATAGTTATAATGGTCATCTGAGTTAAATTCACCTATTACAGTCCATTTCAGTTCACTGATTCCTAGAATGTCAACGTTCACTCTTGCCATCTCTTGTTTGACCACTTCCAATTTGCCTTGATTCATGGACCTGACATTATTCCATGTTTGTATGCAATATTGCTCTTAACAGCATCAGACCTTGTTTCTATCACCAGTCACATCCACAGCTGGGTATTGTTTTTGCTTTGGCTCCATCCCTTCATTCTTTCTGGAGTTATTTATCCACTGATCTCCAGTAGCATATTGGGCACCTACTGATCTGGGGAGTTCCTCTTTCAGTATTCTTTCATTTTGCCTTTTCATACTGTTCATGGGGTTCTCAAGACAAGAACACTGAAATGGTTTGCCATTCCCTTCTCCAGTGGACCACATTCTGTCAGACCTCTCACCATGACCCGCTCATCTTGGGTGGCCCCACAGGCATGGCTTAGTTTCATTGAGTTAGACAAGGCTGTGGTCCTAGTGTGATTAGATTGACTAATAGTTTTCTATGATTAAAATAGTTTAATAGTTTTCTGTCATTGTGGTTTCAGTGTGTCTGCCCTCTGATGCCCTCTTGCCACACCTACCATCGTACTTGGGTTTCTCTTACCTTGGACGTGGGATATCTTTAAGTAGGAGTGTCATATTCTTAACAGGATCTAGCCTCTTAGCTCTTGAAGATATATGGAGCTGATTCTACATCAAATAATACAGTAGCTTCCTGATGTATTTTTTTTTTTTTTTGTTAAAAGACTAAAACATTACCAATGTGAGCTCTTTATCTAGGAACCTGTATCTATAGCTTTCAATAAAGAAATCTGTAAAATTCAGCAAATATTTTTCAACATTAGTTTCCAGTGTCAAACAGCAAGACCTGCTTCAGCACTTATTTTATATGTGCTGTAAATCAAGTTTTCTAACCAGATAGTTTCCATCCAGGGCATGTCTTTTTAGCATTATTCCTTTGTGCAGTAATCAAAATTTTCTTTTATCATGGCAAGAGTAAGAAAACATTGCTTAGTTTGTGTTTATTTTCTATCATAATTGTGACAGATGTAATTTCTGTTTAGCCATTTCCAAGGTACCATTTTAGTACAGTAAGAAAATATAGATTTTAATGCTGTCCAGAAAGAGTGTTTGCTCTGAGTCAACACCAGAAGTGATCTAGGATGTGTTGTTCAAGGTCTAACTTTATGTATGACTTCCCTAGTAGACAATATAGTAAGACAACCATCATGCAACTTCTAGCATTCAAATCCCTGCTCTACTGTTTTCTAGAGACATAAAATTGCACGCATTACTCTCTGAGACTTTTCCCCTGCTATAAATTGGACTGGTATTAAAATATATTAGCTAATTCATGTTTCTATGAATATTGAATGAGATAATATATCAAAGTATTAAGCTCAGAATTAATACTGGTTGTTAATAAAAATGATACTGTTAATACAAAATTATAGAAATTTATCAATAAAAATTCATTTTGCTTCTGAAAATTGTCATCAACAGATGTGACCAATATAGAAAACAAGCTTTTTTAGTACTCTTTAGTACTCTAGGGAGGCTCAATAACGAGATGCAGATGCTTCAACTTTCCTTAGGCAAGTCTGTGACATCTGGCACCTGGCTACTCAAAATTCTCTAGAGGTCAGTCTAAATTACAAATTATGCTAATCAAATCATCTTGCATAGTCAATGAGCCAATGACGAGAATGAAGAAAGCTGATGATTATTACTAAGCATCCGCTACTGATTTTGAATGAAATCAGAAAAAATTGACAAATAATTGGGGCAGGAAAAAGTTTAGTATAGCTTCAGTAAATTTACCTTAGATAAAGGATTCTTAGAGAAGTATCCTTTGCAATTTACACTGATGATTTCCAAAATCTTTGCTTCTCTATTGTCAAAAGGATTTTTTTTTTCTATTATGTAATTGTACATTTATAAACTGATTTCTAAAGATTTTCATCCTAAATTTATATTGTTCCAAATGTTATAGTATTCAACACATTGTAATTATTAAAGCTTTTCAAAATCAAACTGTTATATTGTTCTTCTAAATTATTTCACTCCTCCAAACACTTAGGAAGTTCACATTGCCCTTGATTTATTTAAAAATACACAAACTGCTTTTCCTTAATCAAACAGAAATGTTCTTTCTCTTCTTGAATTCATATTTCTGTTCCATGTTCAAACAGATTATTATCTCTAAGTACTGTTTTTGATCACCTAACACTACTCTGCAGGAAAATTTTGTATATTAATTAATCTTAAGTTTTAAAAGTTCTGAAATTATAAATTTGTTACCTTTCTTCTTTTCGATTGAGCTATGTTACAATTAATAATAGCGCAGAATATTCAAAATAGCAAAATATAGCTTGGATTTTATTCATAACAAAAATATACAATAAACTATCATTAGAAATGTATTTCTTAATAATTAGTTCTTATATATGAGTCAATAACTAATTATTGCTATTTGTTGATGCTTAGTCAGTAAGTTATATCCAACTCTTTGCAACCCCATGGACTGTAGCCTGCCAGACTCCTCTGTCCATGGGATTTTCCCAGGCAAGAATACTAGAGTGTGTTGCCATTTCCTTCTCCAGGGGATCTTCCTGACCCAGGGATCAAACCCTTGTCTTCTGCACTGCAGGTGAATTCTTTACCACTGAGCTACCAGGGAAGCCCAACAGTTTAATATCAAATTTATCCTAATTATATACATATATATATATATGTATTTATATACATATATGAAACCTTATTCACATAAAAGAGTAAATGGGAATTTGAAGGTGGTTTTACAAAAACAGTGTCCCTTAATTTTTAAAGCTTCTTTTATGTGTTAAAATTTACATTGTGATCTATCATCATCAATAACTACATATTAAGCCTTCTGGAACTTTTTTAAACAGCAAAGAATTATAAAAAATATAGTTTTACAAAATGATTTATTACATAGTCATTAGATTTCTGGAATGTAAACTAAAAATGTTATGAAAAGTTATTAAATGACTACTTAGGTGCATTATATTTTTTCACTCAAGATATATTTATTTAATAGGCTATATGTGAAAGTTGTGAAAAATTACAATAATAAATTTAAATATATCTTTGATAGTAATTTTGAATCATGGTTCTATCTTAACTTGCACTTTAAGTACGCTTGGAAGCTTCAGATACAACTGATATAAGGGTGTCTGGGAGTATTCACCAAACTTTTCCTCATCTCCAAGAGTGGTGTAAATACGGAGTGGGGAGCAAATTGTTATTGCGCTATATCTAGTATTTTCCATGTATATTCTCTCTGCTTTGAATATTCTTGCTTCTTTAATTCTTTACCAATAACCCAAGGTTGTGAAATAAAAAATTGGTCATGCTGCCCACCCTACAGTGTTTCTTAATTTATAATACTCCAATGTGAACTATAATACAGTTTCTAGTAACACATTACCACCATAAACATAAATATGTATAAGACTGCAAAGGACATGAAGCACTATGGTGCCTTAATTAAAAGATATTGAATTGACACTAATAAATTGCATTATTTATTCTTGTGGAATGCAGAGAATTCTATACCTTCCAATGGTCACAGTAAAATACAGAATGATAGAGAGGCATACTTTTCTTCTATGCGATGGAAAGAGAGTGAATATGAAGGGGAACACGGGATAGAAAAAGAAACACTTCATTGTCAAAGCAAATACACAAAAGAAAATTTAGAAACTGAAAACTTGTTCTATTAAAACTATCCAGGGGGACTCTGGGGTTTTATTAGAGCCTAATTTACTTGAGGGAAGGGAAATGCCTAGCTCCAGCTGACTCTAGCTTTCTAATTGGGGGAAGGGAAATCCATAGCTCTAACTCCTAGTCACTGTGTCCACCTAAGGGGAGAGGGTACAGAGAAGCAGCAGTAAAGTTCACAATCAAGGAGCACAGTTTCACCAAAAGACTGAAATCCAATAGGACCACAGAATACTTCCTATTCCCACACACCTTAGGACTACATTACTAAAGACCCATTTACCGTACTTTTTTTGGTACCTTTTTTCCCTCCTGTGCTATTCAGTAGGTTCTCATTAGCTATCTATTTTATATGTAGTAGTGTACCTGTATCAGTCCCATGCTCTCAGTTGATCCCACCCTCCCCATGTCTATATGTTTGTTCTCTGTGTCTCTATTTCTACTTTGCAAATAGATTCATCTGTACTATATTTCCAGTTTCCAATATATTCATTAATATACAATATTTGTTTTTCTCTTTCTGACTTATTTCATTCTGTATGACAATCTCTAAGTCTATCCACATCTATAGCATACCACGTCTGCCTTTCAACAAAAAATTGCAAGGTATACTAAAAAGCAAAAAATATAATCTGAAGAGATAAGGAAGGAATATTGGACTCATATGAGGCAGGAATATTGGAATTATCAGAACAGGGTTTAAAAAACTATAATAAGTCCCCTACACATGAATGAGTTGCAGTTGTAGAGCACATTCATAAGTCCAATTTGTTTATAAGGCCAACCAAGTTATCGTAGGTATCCAAGTAATCAGCAATATAAGTACTGTACTGCAATAGGTTTATAATACTTTTCACACAAATAATACATAAAAAAGCAAACACAAAAAATAAAAGAACATATTTTAAATCTTATAGTACCTTGAAAATTATAGTTGTACAGTACAACAGCTGGCATACAGGGGCTGGCATGAAATGAACAGAAAAGAAGAGTTACTGATTGGAAGAGAGAGATGAGATGGGAGATGGTAGAGCTGAAGGATTACCAGCAATAGGAGATGGAGGGAAAGCTGTAATTTCACTCAAGCCTGATGTTGATGAAACACGTGTTCACATCTTTGAAAGTTCACAACTTGAAAGTTCATATTATTACTGCATTATTAATACACAAAGGGATTTAATGCATAAAGTAGACAACGTGAAGGAATTAGATGGATAATATAAGCAGAGAGAAATTCTAAGAAAGAATAAAAAAGAAATGCTAGATTCAAGAATATTGTAATGGAAATGAAGAATACCTTTGATGTGCTCATTAGTAGACTAGAAAGAGCTAATGAAAGAATCTCTGAGCTTGATGATGACAGCAGAAACTTACAAAATTGAAAAGCAAAGAGAAAAAGAGAGAGAAAAAAAAAACAGAATATACAAGAACTGTGGAACAACTACAAAACATAAAATATGCATATAGAAAATACCAAAAGAGAAGAGAGGAGAAGAAAACTCACAAGTAATATTTGAAGCAATAATAATTGAGATTTTCCCATATTAATGTCAGACACCAGACCACAGATCTAGGAAGCTGAGGGAATATGAAGCAGGATAAATTTCAGTAAAAATTATATCTAGACATGCCATATTCAAATATCAAAAAATCAAAGATAAAGACAAAATTTTGAGAGAAGCCAGAGGAATACACACCTTACCTATAAAAGAACAAAGAATTACATTCAACTTCTCCTCAACACCATACAAGCAAGAATGAAGTAAAAATTTTAGTCTTGAGGGAAAAAAATGCACCAACACAGAATTCTGAAATTGTGAAATTATCCTCCCAAAGTGATGGGAAAGTAAAGACTTTCTTGCACAAAAAGTGAAAGAATTTCTTGCCAGTAAACCTAACTTGCAAGAAATTTTCAAAGAAATTCTTGAGAGGGAAGGAAATATTATAGGTTAGAAACTTGAATCTACATAAAGTAACAGCATTAGAGAATATAAAGGTGAAATAAATTTTTATTTTTCTCGTTTTTAACTTATAACAATTTGCTTCAAATAACAACTGCAATGATATAGTCTATTTCCTACCTTCCTCTGTCTGTCTTTTAGACTATATTATATATGTATATTTACTTATGTAAAAGTGAGTTGAATTACAGTGTAATGCAAAGGATGGTAGAGAGGAATTGGGAATGTTTTATTCTTGCAAGGAATTTAAGGTTCATATGAGTGGTATAGTATTATCTGAAAGTGGACTTGGATTAATTGTAAAGGTATATTTCAAACTCTAGGGCAAACAACAAAAATGGTTTAAAAAAGATATAACTGATATACTAAAAAGGAGAGAAATGAAATCTTATAAAAGATTTGCAAAAGACACATCTGAGAATGATTTTTCCAAAATATACAAAAAAACAGTATATTCAACAGTAAGAAAATTTAAAACCTGATTGAAAAAAGGGACAAAAGGCCCAAAGACACACATCATCAAAGAAGGCATATAGATGTCAGGAAAATATACAAAAAGATATCACCAGATAACTGAAAATTAAAACAATGAGATACCACTACATATTTATTAAAAAGGTCAAATTTAGAGTACTGTCAACACCAAATGCTGGTGAGAATATGGAATAACAGGCACTTTCATTCACTTTTGATAGGAATACAAAATACTATCATCACTTGGGAGATAGGGCTTCCCTGATGACTCAGATGGTAAAGAATTTGCCTGGAATGCAGGAGACCTGAGTTCGATCTTTGGTCAGGAAGATCCCCTCAAGGAGGAAATAACAACCTAATCCAGTATTCTTGCCTAGAGATTTCCATGTGAAGCCTGGCAGTCCACAGTCCACAAGATCACAAAGAGCTGGACATGACTGAGTGATTAACACTTTCACCTTTTTTGGAAGATAGTTTGGTAGTTTCTTCCAAAGCTAAGTCTATTCTTACCATATGATCTAGAAATCATATTCTTTTATGTTTACTTATATAAATTGAAAAATGTCAACACAAGAATGAAATATGGATATTTATAGCAACTTTATTCTTAATTGCCAAGTTAATGGGGTATTACATAGCACTGAAAAGAAATGGGTTATCAAGCCATAAGAAGAAATAGAGGAATCTTAAATGCATATTACTAAATGGCAGATGCCAATCTGAAAAGGATAAACACTGTAAGATTCCAACTGTCTAGCATTCTAGATAAGGCAAACCTATGGAGACGTTAAAAGATTGGTAACAGCCAGTGGTTACACATACGAAAGGAATGAATTGGCAGAGAATAGAGGATTTTTTAAGGCAGTGAAACTGTTCTGTAATACTAAAATAGTGGATACTACAATAGTGGATAGTTGACATACATGTTAAACCCATACAGTATACAACACCAAGAGTGAACCCTAATGTAAACAATGAACCTGAGCTAGTAATAACATATTGGAGTAATTTTATCAATTGTAACAAATGTAGCACTCTGGTAACAGATGTTCGTGGGAGGGGGCATGTTTTGCCTGTGTGAGTATAGGGAATGTATCTGTATCCCTCACAGAATTACGCATTGCCCATGTGGAAGACTGCTAAACAATACTGCAGAATGTAATTCCAATGTTGCCTGGGGAGTCGGGGGCACATCTACTTTGTGCGTGATCTCTGAGGAATATGATGGACTCATCAGAAAAAAGACTCAGCCTCTTTCTCAACTGAGAAACAATGGAAATATCAGCTTTCCTGGACGTTATAGCTATACTCTCAATCTTCAGAATGACTCTCAACAGTAGGTATCCATGTATGACATTGAGTGGAATATCATGAAACCGCTTAGCATGAGTTTGAAAAGGACTGAAATTTTAAAGAATGAATGAAGCCAGAATAAAAACATTTTTGGTGGCTACATGTAAAAAAAGAATATAAACTACAGAATCGGTTCAGAAAAGTCACTAAATAAAGAATGACAAACTATGGGGAAGGGGAAAATGTGATTTCCAAAATTACCACATTATATTATTTAAAACATTAAGTTTTTGAACAAAAAATTATGAGACATATCAAGAAACAAGAAAGTATTGTCCATACACAAGGAATAAAGCAAATAGAAACTCTCCCTGGTGAAGCCTGGATGCTGGACTTACTAGACATAGAATTTTTAAATCAACCATTTAAATATGTTCAAAGAACTTAAAAAAAATCCATGTCTAAAGAACTAAATGAAAGTAAGAGAATGATTTATCATTAAATATAGAATACCAATAAAATATATAAATCATAGAAAAGAACCAAAGAGAAATTCTGAAGTTGAAAAGTGTAGTGACTGAAATAAAGAATTCACTAGAGGAACTCAGCAGCAGATTTCAGCAAGGAAAAGAATCAGTGAACTTGAAAATAAGTCAACTGAGACTATCCATTTAGAGAAATAGAAAGAAAAAAAAGAGTGAAGGAAAAATGAGAGCCTCAGAGCCCTGTGTGATATCATGAAATATACCATCACATTCATGGGAATCTCAGAAGAAGATGAGAGAAAGGAAAAGGCAGAAAAATATGCTTTAAAAATAATGAAAACAAGCTACACACCTGAGAAGCTCATGAATTTGCAAAAGGATAAACTCACAGATCCACATCTATACACATCATAAAGAACAGCTGCCCAGAAGAATTTATATCACAGAGAATTACTTTAATTTTTAAAACTTAAAATTAGTATATAAAGCTAATTTTTAATGATGAAGGGTCTGAACATATTTAATATACAATGCAAAAATGGTGCTGGTGGTTGTAGTAGAGTATCAGAGCCAGAATTTAATTTTAAGGGCAATAACTTAACAGATATGATTTATTTCATGTTATTTAAGTTCTCCATTTTTCTATTTCTTCTTCCTGTTCTTACCTGTTAATGTAGGGATCAAAGTAACAAGACGGAGCTAAAAGAGGATGGGTAAAGGTCAACAGAATAGTAACCATTTGCTTGTGAAATTCCAGATGGAATTTTATCACCAAGAAATTGTAACTTAAATACTGATTTGAATGAGAAAATTTGGCATTCTTCTCTCAAGACACATTGTGACATTTACCATTACTTAATAAGTTTGGAAATGCAAGGTCAGACTTAGAATGTTTGTGTCATCCTTGGTACTCCCTTAAATATGAGTAATGTTAGACGAAAATTGATTCCTGGGGTTGGGCGGCTTATTTTCAAAGACTGGGCTTTTTTCAGATAGGAATAAGTGATCCAGGTACAAAACTCATGAAACATTTTGGGAGCACTTACTATTTACTTTGGTATGCAAGATAGACAAAATTTCTATTGTTAAAAGATTACAGGGCCTTCTGTAATTACAGCCACAGTCCTGGTGGCTCAGATGGTAAAGAATCTGCCAGCAATGCATGGGACTGGGGTTCAGTCCCTGGGTTGGGAAGATCCCTTGGAGAAGAGAATGGCTAACCACTTCAGCATTCTTGCCTGGAGTATTCCATGGACAGAGGAGCCTGGTAGGCTATTATTCATGGGGTTGTAAGGAGTCAGACATAACTGAGCAACTAACACACATAAAGATTACATTCTAGAAGGGAAGACACGTAGTAGGGTAAATATAAGCATGTAGTAGAGTAAATAAGGTAACTTCATATGGAGACAAGTAGGACATACATCATTTGTGGTACCTAGTGAAAAACAAAAATTCAAGGCTCTTGTTCAAGTATTAATAAGAATTTCAAGATAGCAGCTGCTGAGCATAAACCAAATGGGCGATGATTTTAATCATAGGGCCCTATGTGACTGCACAGATTGCAAGCCCATGAAACCAGGCATACATATAAATGTTGTAAAGGAAAGAATACAGGTTAGATAGGTTGGGTTAGAATTAGATAAATTGGCGAAAAGACTGTTGAAGCTTTAACAGTTTAAATAGTTAAAAATACAACTCTACCCAAATAACTGTGTATGCTGTGTTTTACAATGTAAGTTATGATATTTTAAAAATGTAGCTAGAAAGACAGAGTTTAAATGCATGCTGTCATTAAGCTAATATAATGTAGTACTTTTATGAAGGAATAGACTCAGCCTTTGAATTGAGCAAACTGAATGCCCTTCAAAAAACAGCACTGAATTTGCTCTGGGGATGAAGTAAGATTATCTTAATACTTGGTTCTTAGCATGGTGTCAAGAAGACAATAAAGACTTTAAAATGATAATTAATTATCAGTAAAAGCAAGTTTTATCATTTCTGCTTACCTTCTTATAGATATTTTTCTCCTTTGCATAAAAGTATTTCACTTTATTCTACCAGTTTCTCTAGTCTATGGAGATATATTAATTATCTTGACTATTCATGGCCATTCATCAAACCCTGCCAGGCACTTATAAAAAATTGACAAAACAAACAAAAATTTTAATTACATTCTCTATGTTTGCTGTTGGTCATTGATAATTAATAATATGGTAGAATTCTTAATCAGTTACCAAATTCTTATTCAATAAGATTTTCTCTGAAAGAATTTACTTGCTGACGTGGAAACTTTCAAACTCTTGTTGGAGCTCTTGCCCTTAACCTACTTTTTTTTTTTCCTCTAATATACAATAAACAAGGAGGAGCTATGATCTTTATTAGATGATGCAGCAAAAACTATATAGATATATCTCCTACCAGGATCTGTTTCTTCTCTCTAGAACTCTGACTAATAAAGATTTTGGTACTGAGAGTGGTTTCTGAGGAACAAAATCTTAAAAATGAGTTTTCTGAAAGTGGTTCTCGAATTCAATTAGATTTAGATGTAAAGACACATTCCCAGTAGTAAATGGGAGCTGGTAGTCCATGCCATTATGTGGCAATAGAGATGAAAATATCACCTACAAAAGGTAAAGTTATGGGTGATTGTCTATTCTAGTTTACAGCATTTTAGTGAAACTAAGAAATAGCATGAGATTGATTAGTTGCTCCTAGCTGCACTGAAAAAAGGAAAGATTGAGCTCAGAGTTTCAGATTCCCATTTCAAGGTCCACATTAATGATTTAAAAGTTGTTGTGTGTGTTCTGCAAGAAACCCTTATCTTCCATGGCCACAGCACAGAAATTGCTGAAAACCAAGTCCAGAGTCTCATCAAGTGAGTAGCTAAAATACAAAAGGAATTGAATTCCCAATGTCACAGAGTACCTGATATTAAAGAGAGGGCATTGATGTTCAAACTGCCATACAATTGCACTCATTTCACAGGGTGAGCAAGATTATGGTCAAAATCCTTCAAGATAAGCTTCAGCAGTACACGAACAGAGAACTTTGAAATGTACAAGCTGGGTTTCAAAAAGAGGAACTGAGGTCAAATTGCCAACATTCCCTGGCTCATGGAGAAAGCAAGGCAATTCCAGAAAAATATCTACTTCTGCTTCATTGACTAAGCTAAAGCCTTTGAGTATGTGGATCACAACAAACTGTGAAGATGGGAGTACCAGACATCTTACCTGTCTCCTGAGAAACCTATATGCAGGTCAAG
Source organism: Bos javanicus (assembly GCF_032452875.1). Taxonomy (NCBI): domain Eukaryota; kingdom Metazoa; phylum Chordata; class Mammalia; order Artiodactyla; family Bovidae; genus Bos; species Bos javanicus. The sequence continues at coordinate 55,532,255 of NC_083868.1, read as the reverse complement.
AAGCAACAATCAGAAAGCAGACATGAAACAATGGACTGGGCCAAAATTGGGAAAGGAGTATGACAAGGCTGTATATTGTCACCCTGCTTATTTAACTTCTATGCAGAGTACATCATGCAGGAACTAAAGAGCCTCTTGATGAAGGTGAAATAGAAGAGTTAAAGGCTGCATGAGTTTTCCAATTTATACAAACAGAAATCCAAGGAATATGTTTGGGAATGGATATTAAGAATATGAGACAACAGTGGAAGGAATATAAAGTTGAATTGCTGCTGCTGCTAAGTTACTTCAGTTGTGTCTGACTCTGAGTGACCGTATGGACAGCAGTCCACCAGGCTCTCTGTCCATAAGATTCTCCAGGCAAGAATATTGGACTGGGTTACCATTTCCTTTTCTGATTTAATTGCTAAGTCATGTCTAACTCTTTGGAACCCCATGGATTATAGCCCACCAGGCCCCTCTGTCCATGGGATTTCCCAGGCATGAATACCAGAGTTGGTTGCCATTTCCTTCTCCAAAAGTTGAATTAGGCCAAATTTATTGATATGCACCCATCTAGTAGAGATTCTAGATTTACTGTTGCAGCTTGAGAAGTTATACAATGTCCTAACAGTTTGTTTAAGGAGCTGAAACATGGACCAAAACTAACTTATATTAAGTGAAATTCCAATGTCAGAACTGCCATGGTATACTACAGAGAGAGGTATCCAATGTGTTAAGGAGACTATAATGTTAGAGAGCATTTGTCCTGCAAGATGTTCTTATTTTCCCTGGTAGAGTTCAGACAACTTACCTTTCACCATGACTGTGAGAAATACATTTGTGGGAGAAGCCTCAGGATCCATGAAGTATTCTTTTTGTTCTTCAATGTGGCTCAGAAATTACAGTGAGAATTCTTGTCACTAAATTGGGACACCTAAGTGTGATGCAAAAAATTGGATCACAGGGTGACAGGGACCAAGAGGCAGCATTTAATCATGAAAGATAAGGTGGAAGTGGACACTATAATGGACAGCAGAAACAAAGCAGTAGTCAGATTAGTCTGATTTATAGAGACCTAAGGCATTGTTGAACTGATCAGGCAGCTCCTAGAAGTGAAGAACCCACTCCAGTGTTCTTGCCTGGAGAATACCAGGGAAGGGGGAGCCTGGTGGGCTGCCGTCTATGGGGTTGCACAGAGTCGGACACAACTGAAGAGACTTAGCAGCAGCAGCAGAAGTGAAGAATATGTACAATCCACTTAATTCTTACATGTGTAGGCAGAAGAGTTCTAAGCCAAGTGAACAGAAGTTTAATTTAAATCATAAAACTAGAGTCAGCCCCTCAATTCATTCCTAGACATGAAACAGTTTACAGACTCAGAACCCCTCTAATGAAGGGGAAGTTGGTTTTCCTTGAGGAAGGAACTTGTTTCACTGCCAAAAATTATAATCTTCCTATTAGCTTTTACTAGAGGGGCCTAAGACCTTTTGACAGGCTGACAGTGCAGGGGGAAGGAGAATGATCAAAACTTTCAGGGATTACTGGACACTGCCTCTGAAGTGACACTCATTTCTTGAGACCCAAAATGTCTGTGATCTTCTAGTCAGAGCAGGGACTCATAAAGATTGAGTAATCAGAGGTTCCTGCTCAGATCAGTTCCACAGTGGTTACAGTAGGTCTCTAAACCTGTTCTATGTTTATTTCCCAAGTTCTGGAGTAGATCACTGGAACAGACACACTTAGCATTTTACAGAGTACCCTGTGTTGATTCCCTGACCTTTGAAATAAGGGCTTTTATGATAGAAAAGGTCAAGTGGACACCAATAGAACTGTCTGGACTTGGAAAAAAACATTAAACTAAAAGCAATACTGCATTTTTGTGGGCATCAACAGTATTAGAGCTACCATCAAGGACTTGAAATATCCAAGGGTGGCGATTCCCACCATTTCTACTTGATCTGTATAGAAAACAGATTGATCTTGGAGAAGGGCAGTGGGTTATTATAAACTTAATTGGATGATGACTCTTAATTGTAGCTGCTATTTCAGATATGAGTTCATTGCTGGAGCAAATTAACACACTCCTAGTACCTGACATGTAGTTATTGCTCTGAAAAATGCTGTTTTCAATACCTTTTGACAACCAGAGCAATTTTTATCAGCTGGCAAGGCCAGCAATATGCCTTCATTGTCCTATCTTAAGAGTAATTCAACTCTGTATCCTGTCCTAGTTTAATCTGCAGAGACCTTGATCATCTTTCCCTTTCACAAGAAAACATAATCATCCATTGTTATGCTGACTGGCCCTGGTGAGCAGAAGTAGCAACTACTCTAGCATATTGAAAGGTCATTTATGTGTCAGACGGTGGGAGATTAATCCAACAGAATTCTAGGGTCTTCCACCTCAGTGAGGTGTGTAGGGGATAAAATTGGTTGAAATATTCCCTCTAACTCTTCATGAAAATGAAAGTGGAGAGTGAAAAAGTTGGCTTAAAGCTCAACATTCAGAAAACTAAGATTATGGCATCTGCTCCCATCACTTCATGGGAAATAGATGGGGAAACAGCGGAAACAGTGTCAGACTTTATTTTTTGGGGCTCCAAAATCACTGCAGATGGTGACTGCAGCCATGAAATTAAAAGACGCTTACTACTTGGAAGGAAAGTTATGACCAACCTAGGTAGCATATTGAAAAGCAGAGACATTACTTTGCCAACAAAGGTCCGTCTAGTCAAGGCTATAGTTTTTCCAGTGGTCATGTATGGATGTGAGAGTTGGACTGTGAAGAAAGCTGAGTGCCAAAGAATTGATGCTTTTGAACTGTGGTGTTGGAGAAGACTCTTGAGAGTCCCTTGGACTGCAAGGAGACCCTACCAGTCCATTCTGAAGGAGATCAGCCCCGGGATTTCTTTGGAAGGAATGATGCTAAAGCTGAAACTCCAGTACTTTGGCCACCTCATGTGAAGAGTTGACTCATTGGAAAAGACTCTGATGCTGGGAGGGATTGGGGGCAGGAGGAGAAGGGGACGACAGAGGATGAGATGGCTGGATGGCATCACTGACTCAATGGACGTGAGTCTGAGTGAAGTCTGGGAGTTGGTGATGGACAGGGAGGCCTGGCGTGCTACAATTCATGGGGTCCCAAAGAGTCGGACACGACTGAGTGACTGAACTGAACTGAACTGAACTGAACATGAAGGATAAGTTGTTACATCTAGCCCCTTGTACAACTAATAATCAAGGCACAATACCCAAGTGGACATCTTTGGATTTTGAAGGCAACATATTCCTCATTTGGGTGTGCTGCTGTGGCTTAATTGCTGAGTGACCCTAAAAGCTACCAGTTTGAGTGGGCTCTGAAGGAGAAAAGGATCAACAATAGGTCCAGATGCCATCCAAGCCATGCTATCATTTAGGCAAAGGACCCAATAGATCCACTGGTTCTTGAAGTGTCACTGGCACACTAAGATGCTGTTGGAGCCTTTGGCAGTCTGCTATAGATGCATTGCAGCTCACACCCTGGAGGAAAGCCTTGCCATCCTTGATGGACAACTACTCTCCTTTTGAGAAATGGTTTTTGGTTTGCTTTTGGCCCTTACTTGAGACTGAACACTTAGCTATGGACCACCAAATTACCATGTGACTTAAACTTCCCATCACAAACTGGGTATTGTCTGATCCACTAAACATAAAGTTAGGTGTGCATAGCACCATGGGATTATCAAATGGAAGAGGTATATACAAGATTATACTTGAGAAGACACTGAAGGCTTAAGAAGTAACATGTGACTGTGGCCCTAATGCCATGTTCTCTACTCCTGCTACAGTCTTTTCTATCCCAGGCCAGTTCTATGGCCCAGTGGGGAGTTACCTACTTTGGGCATGGTTTACAGGTGGCTATATACAATACGCAGGCACCACCTGAAAGAGAATAGGTTTGGCACTACAGTTCCTTTCTGAGACATCTTTGAATGAGGTGAAATTCTCCCAGTGGGCAGAAATTTGATCAGTATGCTTTGTTGCTCATTTTTTGGGGAGGTAGGAAAAATGGCCAAAAGTGCAAGTCTATACTGCTTATTAAGCTGCTGCCAGTGGTTTGGCTTGACTGTAAGGGACTTCAAATATAATTGGGAAATCCGTGACAAGGAGGTCTATGCTTAGTCATGCAAGTAGACCCCCTTGAATGAGCTAAAAAATGTGAAGATATTTTGTCCCATGTGAAAGTTCACTACAGAGTGACCGTAGCAGTTGTTGTTCAACAGGCAAAGAGGGGAAGCACTGTACTTGCTGGGATAATTGCTCCTGAGTACCAAGGGGAAACTGGGCTGCTACCTCAAAATGGAGGCAAGGAAGAGTGTGTCTGACATACAGCAGGTTCCTTGGGGGTTGTTTAGTACTACCACATCCTGGAATCAGAGCTAGTTGGATACAACAACTACCCAATTCAGCCAGGACTGCTAATGACCCAGATCCTTCAGGAAGGAAGTTTTGGATCACCCCAACAGGTAAAGAACACAACCAATTGAGATGTTTGCTGAGGGCAAAGAGAACATGGAGTGGATAGTGGAAGAATGTAGTCATAAATATAATCTCTGACTGTGTGATCAGCATAGATAGAATGAGGAATATAATATTATGAATGTTATTTATTTTGTTATGACCATGCTTGTGTGTGTGCATATATAGTATATACAGCAGCCAAATTTTTCATTTAATGTGTTCTTCCTACTTCTTCCAAGTAATTCTACTTTCCATGGCATAGCGTTTCTTTTTACACTGTTTAAAAAGTAAATGACCAGATGACAAGTTTCTAAAGTTAATTTGTTTTGGGGGATGGGGTAAACATTAAAAATATTATCGGATACAGGTTGCTTGGGGCTGGTGCACTGGGATGACCCAGAGGGATGGTATGGGGAGGGAGGTGGGAGGAGGGTTCAGGATGGGGAGCACGTGTACACCTGTGGCAGATTCATGTTGATGTATGGCAAAACCAATACAATATTGTAAAGTAATTAGCATCCAATTAAAATAAATTTAAATAAAAATATGTATTTAAGAAAAATATTTTTTTCTTATACTCCAACTATTGCTTCATATATGTATGTGTGTTTGCAACTATTAGCTCATGGGTGGTGAAGGGCTTTGCTGAACCTTGAACATTTGAGATGCTCTAGATTTTAATTTTATTTATTTTTTATTAAAAATTTTTTTCTCATTGCTTTATTTTTTAATTTTTACTTTATATTGGAGTATAGATGATTAACAATGTTGTGTTAGTTTCAGATGTGTGGCAAAGTGATTCAGTTATATATGTATCTATTCTTTTTTAAATTATTTTCCCATTTAGGTTATTACAGAATATTGCATAGAGTTCCCTGTGCTGTACAGTAGGTTCTTGTTGGTTATCTATTTTAAATATAGTGTTGTAAATGTGTCAATCTTAGGGGTTGATTTTAAACTTCACAAAACTTGACAGAAGAGATTTTTAATGTCACATCAGAGTCTGTTCATTTTAAACTGAGTCCCTGGGGGCTGAAATCACAGTTAGAGAACTAGGATGTGGGGAGTTGGGACTAGGGCATGGATGAATAGTCCTGCCTCTTGGATCATGCAGGGAAGGGGTTTTCTAGAAGACATCTGCTGAGCACCCTCTTCCATGCAATTTGTGATGAAGACCAAAGAAGCAAGCTGCAACTCTAAGAAGTACAAAAACTCTCCACCATGTTTCCTTCATGTGCTATTTTAAAATATAATTAAGTTCATGAGGCAGCATGTGTAATCCCTTAGCAAGAACTACTATGGGAATTTACATGTGACCTGTGGGGCTGCTCCTGATGTGCAGGAAATGCTTCTTTGAAAAGAGTTCTTTTTTCCATTTCCCCCCTTGATTTAGATAAATCACTGAGCACTAAGAACATCATGACTTGCAGTACTGAAATGCTCAGTACTGCAATGATCAGCTTTTTAATTCTCACCAATCAGAATCATCTGGGCTCACTTTATGAACACGTGCTCACAATTACACTCTTGTATTCATATCTTTTTTCTTAGAGGCTTTCTGTGATTTGGGGCACCTAAAATGTGTTTTAGTTATTCATTAGGAAATCTCTGGGCTTCCAAGTGATTGGAGAAGCTGACTTGTTATTTTACAAGTGAAAATGTTCAGACTAAGCGTGCAAATGATTTAGTCTATCTACGTGACTCACTTCTAATTTTAGTCCTCTTTTTTAACTCTTCACAATGTGGCATATTCCACTAGTCCAATAGTACTATGACATTTACCATCAGATTTTAAAAGGATTGCCATGGGCAAGACATTTTTCTTTTCCTTAACATATTTTTCTTATATGGTTTTTCCTAATGGTAACATGAGTTATTGTCTCTAGAAGCTTGTACTAACTTCCAAATGAATGTGACTTTTCTATAAGCCTTTAAGAAAACCTGAATAAAAACATTTTATCTTTGCATCTTGCTATTGTTTCTTTCTAAAAATACACAGAAGCTGAACACTTTTATTCAACATTCACTGTGTACAATTCCTGTCCCAGACTAGGTTCAAGCAGAAAGGCAGACAGTATGAGTAGGTCCTGATGTCATTAACATTAGAATTCCCAAGAAAACATTTTAACTGATGTTTGCTGATTATGTATAACTTCAGTTTTGGTACAAGTGTAAGTCTATAATGCTTTCTTCAGAATCTAATGATCAGTCTTCATTTATTTATTTCATTTGCTAATATTCACTGAATACTCCATGGTACCTGTTGGCAAGGCATTAATAATGGTCGAGAGTCATCTCTGCTCTCATGCACACAATTTTTTTTTTTAATTGGAGGATAATTGCTTTACAATGTTGTGATAGTTTCTGCTTTATCACAACTTGAATCAGCCGTAAGTATACATGTATCCCCTCCCTTTAGAGCCTACCTCCCACCCCACCTCCATCCTCATCTCTCTAGGTCATCACAGAGCCTCTAGCTGAGCTCCCTGTGCTCTACAGCAGCTTCCCACTAGGTATCTGTCTTACACATGACAGTGTATAAATGGAAATCCTACTTTCCCAATTCGTCCCACCCTCCCCTTCCTATCTGCATGTCCATTCTCAATGTCTGCATCTCTAGTCCTACCATGGAAATAGGTTCAGCTGTACCATTATTTTAGATTCCACATACATGCATTAATATACTATATTTGTTTTTATCTTTCTGACTTACTTCACTATGTATGACAAACGCTAGGTCCATCCACATCACTGAAAATGACTCAACTTCACCCCTTTTATGGCTGAGTAATATTCCATTGTATATATGTACCACATATTCTTTATCCATTTATTTGTTAATGGACATTTAGGTTGCTTTCATGTCCTGGCTATTGTAAGTAGAGGCATGCAGTTTAGAGACCATATCTCTTTAAGTGGCCAACTTATGTTTCCTTAACCAAGGGGAACTATCCCAACTTTCCTCATTTCTTCATCTCTCATGTCTTCAAATATAACATCAAGATCATGTGGTTCCCCTAGGAATTTTAAGCATCATTTTAAACCTTTGTCTATAAGTATGAGATACATATTGAAAACAAAATGCTATATAAACACATATGATGTTTTTGATACAAGATAAACCTACAATTAATGTTCTCTATTTGGTCTTGAATCTCCCAGTCACATAGTAATAAACTGTCTATGATAGTAACTAGAAGAACTAGCTATACAAAACACAGATAATAGTGGTTACAAAACACAGATAATAGTGGTCTTGTGCCCACACAATGTAAAAATAGTGGAGTGAGAAGAAAAGTATGTGAGAAAAAAATAGTATGAGAAAGTGTTCTCAGAAGGATAAGCTTTTTGGAGTCCTTTATATGGAATTACGCTGGGAAGCATGTTAAGTTCTATGAATGATTAACATGCATTTACTTAATTTCACAATATATGAATATTTTTACTTTAAAGTTAATGTAATTGGCAATATTAGGTAATTTATTTCATATCATCTATGGTCTTTAAAAAAATTTTTTTTACAATAACCTTGCTAAGTAGGTTTAATATTTCCATTTTTTGTTTGAGAGAACCAAGTCTCAGAAAGAACTTTGCGTAAGATGGTACAGCCTTCATTAGTTTCCACTGGCTCAGACTTTCTTGCCACTATACTGTGCTGATTGGGGTCAAAATTTAATTTTGACTTGTAGCATTATTCTTAGAAAATTTAGTAAACAGCACAATTTTGAGTATAACATTTTTAATGTTCCATATTTCATTTAAAGTTCCATATTTCATTTAAAGTTTCATAAAGTTCATTCAACTCCTTGCCAGCAAATGTTAATTCAGAATAAAGGACTTAATAAATGGCTTTTGCTGTTATTGTTGCTACTTTTTCAGAGTGATGAATGGTTGGAGAGTCTTTATGTCTAATGTTTGATCCATTTACATCAGGTTTTTATGCTCTGTATTCAGTGGGTTAGCCATGCTTTAAGAATAAACACCATAGATTATGTATGTTGCTGCTGCTGCTGCTGCTGCTGCTGCTAAGTTGCTTCAGTGTGTCCGACTCTGTGCGACCCCATAGATGGCAGCCCACCAGGCTCCCCCGTCCCTGGGATTCTCCAGGCAAGAACCCTGGAGTGGGTTGCCATTTCCTTCTCCAATGCATGAAAGTGAAAAGTGAAAGGGAAGTCGCTCAGTTGTGTCCGACTCCTAGCGACCCCATGGACTGCAGCCTACCAGGCTCCTCTGTACCTGGGATTTTCCAGGCAAGAGTACTGGAGTGGGTTGCCATTGCCTTCTCCGAGATTATGTATGAGTGTGTGCTTAATATTGGCAGAAAGACCTTGGAAGAAGTGGGGAAGAAGTCTGGAGCTGATATTAAAAAGAAGTCATGAACAATTTTCTTTCTCGGTGAGAAGACGTAGGTAAACACTTTTTAAGGGAGTTAATAATGAAGTCCAGTCACTGGTTGGAGAAGGCAATGGCAAGCCACTCCAGTACTCTTGCCTGGAAAATCCCATGGATGGAGGAGCCTGGTAGGCTGCAGTCCATTGGGTCGCTATGAGTCAAATGCGACTGAGCGACTTCACTTTCACTTTTCACTTTTCACTTTCACGCAATGGAGAAGGAAATGGCAACTCACTCCAGTGTTCTTGCCTGGAGAATCCTAGGGACGGGGGAGCCTGGTGGGCTGCCGTCTATGGGGTCGCACAGAGTCGGACACGACTGACGTGACTTAGCAGCAGTAGCAGCAGCAGTCACTGGTTATGAGAAAACCCTAAAATGATAAACTTGCAATAAGTCAAGATTTTAAGCCTATACTGAGAGTAAATAAAAACACACAAACAGAATCCAGCTTCTTAGAAGCACCAGAAGTCTTATTAGCCCAAGTAAAGGTACTTTTCTGTAACACTTCTGAGAGAATTAGGGGTGGTATTCCTGTCAAAAATACTCAAGAAAAATGGAGATGAATTTTGTTGTATCATTTCTGAAAAGTAAATGTCTTTTATTCTCTAGTGGTAAGGATGGTGCAGATTTTAGGCTACCTAATATGGTGTACTTTTCAAAAACTCTTGGTGGAAATTTATGAGAAACAGAAAATAAATAGCAACTCAGGCTCTTTGTGGCAAAGGCCTCTCAACCATAGGTCTTATACAACATTACAATTCTACATGTACCTCTTAGGTCCCTAAGCATGTAGCAGTTTCCTGTCTCCTTTCTCCATGTTCATCTATGTTAGCAAGATATACCTGATATAGAAAATGTCACTCAATACATACACTTCAATTAAACTAATATTAGTTGGGTTTTCGTGCTTATATTTGAAGCTTCTTGTAAAGAAAAAATCAAAAATTAGAAATAATCCAAATTAAGATGGAAAAATAAAGTTTACAACAAAATTACAGATTTTAACCTCTGTGAAAGTACAGGCTGATTTAAAAGATGGTGACTTGTACTTGATGGATTATTTTTCATTGCTAATCATTAGCTTCCAAACTAAAACACAGTAATTTAAAGAGGCTTTATTCTTTTACATCGGCATGCAACATGGTTATGCCTTCAAACCAAAGAGTGTATTTGTTTTGGCTCAGGTGTACTTAATTAGATAACAGAAATCATAGGCATTTTTGTGACTAAATAGGAAAACTGAAAAAACCATTGCATGTGAAGTTTCACTGGCAGAGGAATCATTTGAAATAAGTTAACTCCAATTTAGAATCAACCAACAAAACTCATTAAATTGTTATCATTTGATTACCTCAAATGGTAAGAATCTGCCTGCAATGCCAGATACCTGGGTTCAATTCCTGAGTCGGGAAGATCCACTGGAGAAGGGGATCTACTCCAGTATTCTTGCCTAGAGAATTCCATGGATGGAGGAGTCTGGTGGCTACAGTCTACAGGGTCACAAAGAGTTGGCAGGACTAAGCGACTAACACACAAGTGATTAAATCTTCTGACTGGGATATTTCCAAGTCTGTTTGGCCACTAACCTTAATTTTTAAACTGTGGGAGGTCCAGGTATAACACACAATTAGCAGACTAAAAAGGCAATCCTGTACATAGATAAATACTTACCTCTTATAACATAAGAAGTCTGCTTTTATGACTCACTCAGAGAGCCTTGATTACTATTATCAAACAAGTTCAATAGCCCAGACATCAGAACTTACTTCTATACCTTTACAATTCAACTCAAGACTTGTAAATAAGACAGGATTTGTTGAAAATTATTGGAAAGAAAACTAGTTACATGTTGCAAAACAGCAAACATATGTGCAGCTCTAACTCAATCATCAAATTCAGTCATGTGTGCACATAAATTTTGATATAAACATATACCCCTGATTATTCTTTCATTCATTAAATATCTATTGGGCATCTATTATATACCAAGTATTATTCTCAGAACTAGAGATTCAGTAAACTAGATAGGCAAATATCTTGCTCTGTCATAGTTACATTTTATAAAACTGATAATAAACAAGCATATTAAGTAAATGTATGCTAAAGCTGAAACTCCAGTACTTTGGCCACCTCATGCGAAGAGTTGACTCATTGGAAAAGACTCTGATGCTGGGAGGGATTGGGGGCAGGAGGAGAAGGGGACAACAGAGGATGAGATGGCTGGATGGCATCACTGACTCCATGGATGTGAGTCTGAGTGAACTCTGGGAGTTGGTGATGGACAGGGAGGCCTGGTGTGCTGTGATTCATGGGGTCGCAAAGAGTCGGACACGACTGAGTGACTGAACTGAACTGAACTGATTGTACAGTATGTTAGATGGTAAATGTATATAATGATAGTGACATTTCCACCTACTGGTAAAGGAAATAGGCATTTTTACTCTTGGATGTTTGTATCACCATCATTTTGGTTTTGGTCAGGGCTGGGAAGATTAATACTGACAGTTGGTTGCTGCAGCACTATTAAACTTACTGCCTTTTGGGGATATGCTACAGTCCTGGATAGGACATTTCAGAATAACTGGATAACTGGCATAATTACATTTACAAAATCAGCACAGTTAAATATGAATTGTGCAGAATAACATTGTGATTAAGACCAAAAATTTTAGACTCAAGGTTCAAACTCTGCCTTTGTAATTTTATACCTATAAGATTTTGTCCAATTATCTTTTCTCTCTGTGTCTTTGTTCTCTCATCTATAAAATTGGACTTAAAAATTCTTCCTCAGAGAAGTGTGGTGATGATTTAATAAAAATGCAGATAAAATATTTAGCATAATGATAGATATATAAATCCTATTTGATGAAGAGCAGATATCATCATTTTGTATTTAAACACTCAAGGAATGTCAGAAATGGAAACCATTTGAGAGATGACCTAATTGAATTTAATAATTTATAGGGAGAGGAAACGGAGGCCCATATTAGTGAAATGAATTGTCCAAGACCACAAAGTTAATCATGGAGGTAGACATTGGTAGAGGTAATTAGTTTCTACCAATTATCAAATCCCAGAACAATGTGGCTATATTGGGGTATATTGCTGTTTGCTGTTTAGTTGCTAGGACATGTCCAACTCTTTTGCAACCCCATGGACTGTAGCTCCTCTGTTCATGGGATTTCCCAAGCAAGAATACTGGAGTGGATTACCATTTTCTTCCCCAGAGCATTTCCCGACCCAGGGATGGAACCCACATCTCCTGCTTGGCAGGTGGATACGCTACCACTAAGCCACCAGGGAAGCCACTTGGATATACCCACATACCATATTCATATTCTACCTCCTTCTCTATATTTAAGGAAAAGGATAAAGGTAGTCACAGTTTCAGTACACATGCTTTCAAGAGCTCAATATCCAGTTTCTGAGGATTATTCCAAACAGAATTTCTACCCTGTTGGGGGCCAGAGTGAGGTACTCCGTCCGTGGCAAAGGTCATGAGGAAGGAGGCTCAACATACGCAAAGGCGGGATTGAGCCTCAGGAGTCCCCCTGGAAATCCTCAAGCATCTACCCCCATAACCAGAGCCTGCCTACTTTACTACTTTGTGCTCACCTACACCTCTGACTTTACAGGGGGCTGTCCCCCACCACCTCTTTCGGAGAAGGAGTTAACTTAGAGCTCCAGTTAATAATAATTCCTGGGCGTGATAGGAGTGTTTTAACCTACAAACTCCTCTGAAGGTTCTCTAGCCTGCCTGACAGGCTTGTCAGGCCACATGTGATTGCTCACAGCCTCCCAACCGTGAGAGGCACGAGATGCTTTAAACCTTCTAAAAACAGGTTCCTTAGAAAAGTTAGAAAACTATTAGTATAAGTATAATGGGCTGATTAGAAATTGTATTGGTGAAGGGTTTTTCATTTGTTGAGCCAATGTTTGTTGCTAAGTCTCCACATCCCCTGCCTTTATACACATTAATGAATATATAGAAGAAATAAGTATTAACCTTTGATATAAATCACATTAGACCTTAGGCTAAGTAAATTCTTTCCTTAACTAAAACCCACTACACCCTCACCCTATAGGAATGTAACTTTATTTGGGTGGCGTCTGTTTTAAGAATAATCACCCCTGGAGAAATAAGTGTCCTGGTTGACTGACTGTTGTCACAAGGAGAGGGTCATAAATTGTCAGCAGGCCCCCTGGCCAGAAGATGATGTAACACCCCTAAGACCTCTGTATACATTTGTGTGAAGCACCTGACTTTAATAAAAGTCAGGACTGCTGTCCCCACGTGACTTTTGTATAACATCTCAGTTTATAAAAACAGACTCTGGAAAATAAAGAATTGGGATCAGTTTCTCGAAATGCTGGTCTCCCCATGTCGCTCTCTCTCCCACTCTGGCTGAGTCTCCATCTGGAGCGCGGAACCCGCCATGCTTACTAATTATGCCTGGGCTTCTAAGATCCAACCGGGGAGGCCTCAGTGTCTCCTCTCCTTCGGGAGAACGGAAGGACGCCTGCGGCCTACGTAAGTGGTGCAAACTTCTTGTCTTGAAGTTTTATTGGTCTCCCGCGTAAACCGAGCTACTCAGCCTCTTTTTTCCACTGAATTTTCCTACTGAGCTATCCTCATCCTATTACTCTTTATATCTTTGATAAAATATTTAAATAAATAGGTCGCCGACGCCATCCCCGCTTCGAATACCCTGGATCAGCCGGGGCTGGACCCCGGCACTACCCCTTAAGTTAATTACTGCCAAGTTATGGACTTAGACTTATTTTGTGGTTATCTCAACTGCTGAAGAGATTTTCTGTCCTAAATTTGATTAAAATGAGAATATAAACATGACTTTAATATCTGAAGTCATAAACATACTGTATTTTTAAAATAAATTGCTTTCAGAAATGTGAAGTGTTGATTTAATATATTTACTGTAATCACATAGTAAATTAAAGCAATGATTCCTATATCCATCAAACACAATGACTTAACAGAAAAATGCCAACTCCAATGGTCATAAAACTTTACAATGTTTTCTACTCAAGGGAACCAATGTCAGAGTGAGGTGAATGATAGGGAAAAGACACAAAGGGAATACAGAAGAGAAGCAAATAAAATTAAAAAGTGGAAAAGCAAAAAGTCTGCTTTGTTCTCCAAGATTCCTGGGTATTCTGGTCCTACAGACAATTTTGAGAAATGGCAGCATAGCTCCCCAGCTCACTAAAAAGAATGATACATTGTGACTACCGTGACTTTTTTTCCCTGTTGATTCCAAACAAGGGCATTTTGGGATTTTCTTTCCTGACTGTTGATTTCTTGGAGGAGTTAAGACTTAACAGTAACAAAGTTGAGTAGAAATAATGACAGCAGGCATTTTTGTCTTTTTCTCATCTAGTGATCATGCCTCTTACATTTTCACTATTAAATTTGATGTTTTCTACAGTTTTTTTTTTTTTTCTTTTATTAAGACAACAGGAATTATTACATTGGTCTGGAAGCCACAAGTCCAAAATTAAGGTGTGGCAGGGCCACACTTCCTCCAAAGAATTGGGGGAAGCTTCTGTTTCTTACTTCTTCTAGCTCCTGGTGACTCCAGGCATTCCTTGGCTTGTGAGAGCACTCAGCCCAATCTCTACCTCCTTGGTAACACTGCCACTCCCTTTTCTCTCTAGCAAATATCCCTTGTGTACCTTCTATAAGGACGTATATCATTGAATTTTGCATCCACTGGATAATACAGGATAATCTTTTCACTTCAAATCCTTAATTATGTCTGAAAAGGCCATTTGAAAAATGATGTCACAGTCACTGGTTCCAGGAATTAAGATGTACACACATTTCTAGAGTGTCCAGTTTTGTTTATGTTTTTTAAAAAAAATGTCCTTTTGTGTTCAGTCCAGTGAGGTTTAATGAATGTAACCATAGGAAGCACTAGCAAAAGCGCTATAAACATCAATGTCAGAGTCAGATGGATCTGGGTCTGAATTACAGCTTCAGCACCTTCTAGCTGTGTGGCTTCAGGCAGCTAATTTCAACTTCCTGAATCACAGATGCCTCATCTATAAAATGCACACATTAATTTCTATCTCATAGGATTGTTATAACAATTAAATGAGATAATATTAAGTTCTTATCTAGAAAACAAAAGTGATCAATAAAACATATATAGCAGTATTGTAGTTCTTAAACTTGGTAGTATTGATAATTGAATTTGTGTTGAAGTATTCAATATAGCTTTCTCAATAATCTAGCATATGCTACTAATATGACATAATTATTTGTATCTTCCCACACTATCTTTTTAATATTTATGTATATTTTATACATAATGTGCTAAACTAAACATAATGTAAAATTTACCAATTCAATCATTTTTAAACATACAGTTATACAACCCCATAGGCTTTTGGTAGTTATTCTCTATTCCCTTCTATTCTGATTTTGCTACATTATTTAAAAATTAAGAATTTATTATCAAATGACTTTTCTTCATATACTGAGACAGTTATACAATTGTTCTTTTATGTTCTGTTAAGTCAACATATTTTAATTGTATATTTAAGTTGGAATGGCCATGCATTTGTAGGATAACTTGATATTTTCATAAGGAAGTTTATCCAGCATAAAAATATACAGAATTGCCTAATAAAGAAAAAAATTAGACCAAAAGTGTAGATTAAAAAAAGGAGCAAATTTTAACAACACATATAACAAGAAAAAAGAATATAAGCTACATCTCTAAGTAATATGACAAATCCTTATGTTAGCATACTCTTTTGTTAAATTTCAATAAAAAGAGAGTCAGTCAGTGCATATCATTGTTCACAAGTTTTTTTTTCCTTTTCCACTAGCTTTTATTAATAAAAGAATCACAATTAGGTCATAAATAAACAGGTAAATTATTAATTACATGATTTGAGGTTTAGGATGAAAACTTGTAAAAATTAGTTTGATATACAGCAAAGTTATACAACACACTAAAATCAACCATTTAATATTTTTGCCTTGTGTGAACTGCCCATAATAAAATAGGAACAAACTTTTTAAGGATGGAATACACAATTAAATATATATATATATGGGATGTTTCACGAATTTGCATGTCATCCTTACGCAGGGGCCATGCTAATCTTCTCTGTATCATTCCAATTTTAGTATATGTGCTGCTGAAGTCTTACAAGTTTTACAGTGCTCAAAATAAAACCTATATAGTCACCTGGATTCATTCTATAAATGTTTTATTTTTAAGATACATTCTCAGACTTAATAAAAATATCATTTTGCTTATTGTTATCATTATTATCCCTCAAATTTCCTGTTCCACTCACAAGCTATGGTATTTGTATAGAAGCTGAGAAAGTATCCATCTGTTGGTTTTTCTATCTTGGTTGACATTTGAGGTCTTTCTCATATTGCTAGTCTGTAAGTATGTCCAAGATAATATTGAGCTATCATAGCAGGGGAAGGTCAGATTCATTTATCTTATTGCATACAAAAACAGAGCAAAATTTCTTTTAGTTAAAGTTTGCCTAAAAATGCACAACCAAAATTTATTCCAAGGGAGACGGCCATTCAAGTATGAGTCTGACCCTACTGTTACATTCTCAGCAGAAACAGACAAAATCTAGTCCTAGGGTCTTAGCTGGCTACTGGGTGCCATGCAAAATAAACTCTCAATCATTACAAATTCATAGAAGATTTAAAATACTAATTGGAGCTTCCAAGAATATTTGAGGAAGAAAAATAAACCTACTGGTGGGTGCAGACAAGGGCCAAATTTGTCCTCCTTTCCTTAAGGAAGGTTAAACTGCTACAGAACTATTTGACTTAACAAATAATAATTTGGGGCTGAGCAAGTAGTTGCTTGCAGCTTATTTTAGTCAAAGCATATCCCCTTGAAACACTAGGGTTGAAATGGAAATGTTGATGGACTATTTACCAGTTAGGCCCTGGTGAGAGCAGGGAAAACAAATGTAATCCATTTTGTTAACATGATGAAGTTATCATAATTAAGTAGTGGTAAAGAAAGAAATCTATCTGGAGATTAAATTTCCTTCTCTTTAATGAAATCTGATGGTCAAATAAATGGGTGTCATGGGGTCCCGTTATTGTGTACATTAAAAGAAAGTGAAAGTGAAGTAGCTCAGTCGTGTCCAACTCTTTGCGACCCTGTGGACTCTGTAGCCCACCAGGCTCCTCCGTCCATGGGATTCTCCAGGCAAGAATACTGGAGTGGGTTGCCATTTCCTTCTCCAGGGGATCTTCCCAACCCAGGGATTAGAACCCAGGTCTCCCACATTGCAGGCAAACGCTTTAACCTCTGACCCACCAGGGAAGCCCAGATAAGTCACTGCTATAATTCTGGCTAGATCTTCCTAACAAGCAGACTTTTATTTATTTATTTTTTAATCCATTCCTGGCAACTCTCTCAACTTGCTGCTTTATGCAATCCTTACTCAGAAATATTTCCTACTTAAACTAGATCTAGGGGGCAAGCTGATATGTTGCTTCTCTATTGCAAGCTAATTTTAACTCTTTGCTGCCTTTTCAAAAATACAGCAAATCCTAATGGGGACCTATGTTAAAGGAGATAAGATACCCCTAGAAAGAAATGAGCAGCCCTGAGCCAAATTATTTGGATTCTGAATTTCCAAATTGATGGATTACATTCTCAAAACTGCTGCAACCAACACATATTCCTGCTTTCATTGGAGCACAACCCAACCAAAAAAGCTTCTGAAGTAAATGAAGAGTGTTATATTCCCCAGTTATTAATACTGTGCTGAATTCAAACTACAGCCAAAATAAAGGATTACTTTTAAAATGTGAGATTGATAGGACATTAGAATTCCATGTTTTTCAGTAATCTTCTATTAATATATATACTTTCTATCATTAAAAGAATGAGTTTTAATCAGGATGGGGAACACATATACACCCATGGCTAATTCATGTCAATGTATGGCAAAACCCACTACAATATTGTAAAGTAATTAGCCTCCAATTAAAATAAATTAATTAAAAAAATGAAGGTTAAAAACTATTTTATTTCTTATAAAAGTATCCCACATTTCTAAGAAAAAAGAATATGACCATTTAGAGAGATAATCAAGATTAATATTTATTTAATTTTGACATAAAATATAATTTATAAATAAGTTATATAAAATGAAACAACATTTATGTTTTGCTCAATTTTTTTTACTCAATAATTCATGGGATAATTCTGTCATCCATTGTTTATTTGATCTCCGTGAAAACAGCTGATCCAATATTCTAGATAATATAACTACTCCAGTGAGCAAACCTACAGTTTAATACTAATCTATATTTACCCAATTCTTATGGGTGCTGCATGCTCAGTTATGTCCAACTCTCTGTGACCCCTGGGTTGTAGCCTGCCAGGGTCATATGTCCATAGAATTTTCCAGGCAAGAATATTGGAATGGGCTGCCATTTCATTCTCCAAGGGATCTTCCCAACCCAGGGATCAAGCCTGAGTCTCTTTGGCCTCCTGCATTGGCAGGCAGATTATTTACTACCGTGCCACCTGGGAAATTCGTTACTTATTGTTAAATCTGTAGGGCTTTTCTTCTCACATTATTTATATTGCAATGATAATAATTATAGCAAAATCTTTCTGCACATCCATAGTCATTTATTGTGCTATTCCTAGCAATATGATTATTGTGCTGGTGAGTATATATTGGAGGCTTTTGATATGCAATGGCAAACTTCCCTAGAGGCAATTAATTGCTGTGTTCACAACTTAGTTTGAATAATGTGGCTGACATGGTTAGTTGTCCTACAGAATCCATTAGCCTCAATATTTTCTCTAGTAATAGAACTTCCCCCATTGAATTATAGCTTGGTTTTGGCTACCCAAGTAGGTGGATTGAGCAGTGGCTACAGAACTAGAAAAAGTCAGTTTCCATTCCACTCCCAAAGATGGGCAATGTCAAAGAATGTTCAAATTACCATAGAATTGCTCTCAATTTACACACTAGCAATGTAATGCTCAAAATCCTTCAGGTTAGGCTTCAGCAATACCTGAACCCAGAGCTTCCAGATGTACAAGGTGGGTTTAGAAAAGGCAGAGGAACCAGAGAACAAATTGCCAACATCTGCTGGATTATGGAAAAAGCAAGAGAATTCCAGAAGAACATCTACTTCAGCTTCATTGACTAAGCTAAACACTTTGACTGTGTGGATCACAACAGATTGTGGGAAATTTTTAAAGAGATGGGAATACCAGACCACCTTACCTGCCTCCTGAGAAATCTATATGCAGGTCAAGAAGCAACAGTTAGAACCAGACATGAAACAATGGACTGGTTCAAAATTGACAAAGGAATATGACAAGGCTGTATATTGTCATCCTGCTTATTTAACTTACATACAGAGTACATCATGCGAAATACCAAACTGAATGAATTGTCATCTGGAATCAAGACTGCCAGGAGAAATATCAATAACCTCAGATAGGCAGATGATACCACCTTAATGGCAGAAAGCAAAGAGGAACTAATAAGCCTCTTGATGAGGATGAAAGAGGAGAACTAAAAAGCTGGCTTGAAACACCACATTCAAAACACTAAAATCATGGCATCTGGTCCCACAACTTCATGGCAAATAGAAGGGGAAAAAGTAGAAGCATTGACAGGCATTTTTTGGGGGTGGGCCTCCAAAATCACTATAGATAGTGACTGTAGCCATGAAATTAAAAGATGCTTGCTGTTTGGAAGAAAAGCTATGACAAACCTAGAAAGCATATTAAAAAGTAGAGACATCACTTTGCTGACAAAGGTCCGTATAATAAATCTATGGTTTTTTCAGTAGTCATGTATGGATGTGGGAGTTAGACCATAAAAAAGGTGAGTGCCAAAGAACTGATGCCTTCAAATTGTGGTGCTGGAGAAGACTCAAGAGTCCCTTAGACTGCAAGGAAATCAAACCAGTCAATCCTAAAGGAAATCTACCTTGAATAGTCATTGGAAGGACTGATGTGAACCTGAAGCTTTACTACTTTGGCCACATGATGACATATTGGAAGAGCTGACTCATTGGAAAAGACCTTGATGCTGGGAAAGATTGAGGGCAGGAGGAGAAGGAGATGACAGAGGATGAGATGTTTGGATGGCATCACCAACTCAATGGACATGAATGTGAGCAAACTCCGGGTATAGTGAAGGACAGGGAAGCTTGGTGTACTGCCGTCTACATAGTTGCAAAGAGTCAGACACAAGTGAGCAACTGAACAACATTCAAATAGGAACTATAGTCTTATCCTTAGAATTAGATTGATCATATGATTTAAATCTGAAAGTGACATGTACGCCAAGTGATGTATGCAACTGCTGAGCCATGTCCCTAAAGGGAAGCTCCTTGTCCTCCACTCCCACTTTTCTTCCTGCTAGGCTCAGCTTAGTTATGGGGAACCATCACAGACCAAGAAGAATTGGTAATGAAGGAACAAGGGAGATGGACTCCATGTCTCAGAGCCAGGTCATGGAACAGAATAGCCGTGCATCTCAGACATGTATGAGAGTGAAATAAACACTCTGTCTTGGTGTAAATCACTGTTAAATCAGCCCAACTAGTACCCTAAATAACATAACTACTCCAGTGTACAAACCTAAAATTTTTGGAAATTTGAAGCAGAATGGAAATGAGCAGGGGAACATAATGATCCATCTGTGAAAGCTGCTTATTTTCCTGAAACCACATATTTGTGCCATTAGCTTTATAGTTGTCCTCCAGCAGGATACACTTCGTGCCTGTGGTTATAAGTGATGCAGTGGTTGCTGAAGCCCAATATTTCAAAAATGAGGATTTACAGAAAATCTGCCCTGTGCCTGAGGTTGCAGGAGGTTGCTATTCTACCTCCAGAGTTTCTCTCCTAATATCTCAGTTATGAAGTCTTTTGTTTGATAAAGTTTTGGAATCTAAAGTTAAATTATTCTGGCTACATGTTGTTTAGACCATTCCATATTTCCACTTCTAGGTCATACAAATGAGATCATCTATAAAATACATGAAATAAGAAAAGTCACTCATCTATCTCCAGTTGTTCTCAAGAAGCCCTCCATTCTGGTTTCAGCACGCCTGTCCAAAAGAGCACTGAAAGGAAGTTTTGATACTGTGACCAATTTAACAAAATACAAACATCTTAATGGGCTTCAGCTAAAATATCCAGGTGATGTGCAATAATTGATCAATTTTAGAAGATGTTGACCAAGGAGAAACAGCAATTTAAAAACTTGGTGAAAGAAAGACCCAACACTGAGATTTTTACGGAGAGTCACTATGTTTTCAAGGAAAAGTTACCCAACCTCAAGGAAAACAAGTAGCCTGAATTTAGGACAAATATTTGGAAGCATTTAAAATGAATCTATTGGGAACAAAAACAGCATGAAGAAGAGGGATAGTTAGCTGAAAATTTTGCAAAATTACTATTAGACTCATTTTTAAAGAAATATTTCTAGTATTTACATATCAATGTGATAAATTGATTGTTTGCAAAGATGGCCACAACAATTGCTCTTTATTCTGTGCTTGTGTTCAAGGTGACTTTGGAATTCTTCCCATGAAGAATTGGAGACTATTTCCCTTCCCTTTAATATAGGCTGGCCACATAACTTGCTTTGACCTTTGATAGATTATTATAAGAGGATGTCCAGCCTCTGTTCTTGTTCTCTTAGAAATCAGATGCTATACAGGAAAGCCTGAGGTAGTCTGCTGGAACTGCCACACATCCTGACCAACAGCTCCAGCCAGTTGCCAATGAAGTAAGTGAAGTCCTCCAGGACCAACCAGCTGACCTGTTAACTGACTACAACAGCATGGCTGAGTCCAGCTGAAACCACGAGGAACAGAGATGAACTATGCCAGCGGAGCCCTGCCATGTTGCCAATCCCCAGTATCATGAACAAATAGTGAGGGTTGTTTTAAAGCATTAAGTTTTGGGGTGGTAAAATATTCAAAAACAAATACCAGTTCTCCTGCATTGCAGGTGGATTCTTTACCTGCTGAGCCATTAGGGAGCCCCAAATAATTAATGAGTGTGGGTACGTGCTTAGTCATGTCAGACTCTGTGACATTATGGACTGTAACCTGCCAGGCTCCTCTGTCCATGGGATTTCCTAGGCATGGATACTGGAGTGGGATGCCATTTTCAAGGGATCTTCCCAACCCAGGGATTGAACCCACATCTCTTATGTCTCCTGCATTGGCAGGCAAGTTCTTTACTACTAGTGCTACCTGGGAAGCCTCTAAATAATTAACACAGGTGACAGATTTTAAAATTAATTTATAATTCTTCTTAAGCCTCCTACCAAACAAATTAGTTAAGGGTATGAATTTACTTTAATGGAGATGTTTTACTGTTGCTTAGAGAAAAAGATTCTTGCTGTATATTTTCACCACCAATAAATATACTGTTACTGCAGAGATAGACTAGTTTCTTGCAGCATAAATTGGGAAGGTTTGACTTTAGTTTGTGACAGATTTTTGCATGAAGGACACTGTGTACAAGGCAGAGTTATTGGTCACCTCTTAATAAATGGCTGCAAATATACATCAATGATGGAAAACTTATTTTATAGATGAAGTCTGGTGCACATATGTTTTAAAAATGTAGTCCAGTTTATCTGAAGATAACTTAAACTTGCTTTGATCTACTGACTAATTAAACTTTTTGTTCAATATAGCATAGTCATCCTTTGGGCCTGAAATTGTTTTGGTATGGCATTTAGACTCATTGATACTTTTACAGGATGATTTATGACTTATGAAGACATTCATTTGTAATATCAAAGCCTAAATTAGAGTAAATTTGGCAGCTTTCCAATTCAAAACTTGCTATATACAATGAAAACGTCTTTAAGGCTGGAAAGTCATTAAACAAAAATAGCATCTGGTGGTCCACACTGTATCCGTAAGATTGAGTGAGTGAGTGAAAGTCGCTCAGTCGTGTCTGACTCTGCAACCCCGTGGACTATACATACCATAGAATTCCCCAGGCCAGAATATTGGAGTCCGTAGCCATTCCCTTCTCCAGGGGATCTTCCCAACCCAGGAAAGAATCCAGGTCTCCCACATTGCAGGTGGACTCTTTACCAGCTAAGCCACAAGGGAAGCCCCTCTGTAAGATTACTGGGAAAATTTCTTCCTATAGAAGGAATCTATCAGGCAAACCCATTCATAGAAACAAAAATAACTCCTGCCAACGTTCTTCATGTTATAACTCCTTAAAAATGATATCACAGTATTTATTCCATACACTCTCTGCATATATTCCAGAGAGCTAAAAAAGGTAACATGTCAGGTGATCTTGCATGGCTGAAAAGAACAAAGGTTCAGAAATGTTTTTTTGGAAAAATAATTGTTTCATTTGTATTTACACATACTCTATTGTTTGGTAAAAGAAAGTAATGTGAAAACATGCTCATCACTTTCTCAGCTAATTTTGTTTGAATATAGTTATCTGTAAAGTGAATGTCTATAGTCCTGTTTCCCATTTATTTTCAAATTATGCAGGCTAGATTCTATTGAAGTCATGCTTTAAATCATTCATCAAAAATAACTTTGAGATCTAAGTGGCTAATCAGGTTATCTCTATTTTATATTAATTTCCTACTTATTCTTTTGTGACATTCCTTTTTCTAACTTTTGAATTAACTTTAGATTTATAGAAAAATATTACAAATATTTCTTGTGTGATCTTCCCTAGATTTTTTATAGTCTTAGTATTTTACCTATACTTTTATCCACCTCTGTTTAAATATGACAAACATAGATAGATAAATAGGATAATTTACTGATCCAGTTCAAAGTCAGTTGCAGCTATAATGTCCTTTCCCCATGAATACCTCAATGTGCATTTTCTAAAAACATGACAATTCTTTTCATAATTGCAATAGTTAATTAAATTAGGAATTGCTCTCTTTCAGTTTATTCTAAATTCATTTCTTTTTAAGTACTATATCTCTTCTTCAAGAAATACTTGTCTGTTTCTCATTTTAAATTCAGAGATTATACAGACCTCAGAGTTCATCAAAGCATAAACTACTCCATTTGAAGCAATTCTTTAGTATTTTAAAGATTAACTTACAGCTTCATCAGAAAATTTAATTATAAATTAAATGATTAATTATTTTATTTACAAAACTAATTAATTATAATGGCATACATTTTTTGAAGGCTTGCTGCATTTGAGGTACCTTGTATTTTATGTAACTTTATTATTTAATCAGAATAGGAATATTTAACCAGTGCTTGTCATTTTTAAGCACTGTGTTAAACACATTACAAGAATACAAATCAAATAAAATAGCAAATACTTAGGAACCTTTTCTTCTGTTTCAGAATTCAGAAGGAAGTGCTTTACATATAATGCTTATTCAGTCTTTTTAACATTACGGTGAGGATACTGTTATCATTCCTATTTTACAGATGAGGAAGCTCAGACTACAGAGAAATTAAGACCTAATGGTAATTATTAATATATCTATTTGAAGGAGGAGAAAATCTGAAACTTGAATAAGGTGTTACTTTACCAAGTTGAATAAGTGGTATTAGTTTCCCAGGGCTGTTGTGAAAAATGGCCTAAAACTGGATGGCTTCAAACAGAATTTTATTTCCTCATAGTTCTGAAAGCTGGAGATCTGGAGTCAAAGTGTCTGCAGACCCAAAGTGTCTGCAGACCCAAGACTCTAGGGGAAAATCTATTTAATGCCTTTCTCTTAAGTGGCTGATGTTGTGAATCCTTGGCTTGAAGCTGCATCTCTCCAATATCTGACCCTGTCCTCACATGGCATTATTCTCTCTGTGTGTCTGTCTCTGTGTGTCTCTTTTTAAAAGAAGTCAGTCATATTGCATTGTATGTGTGCCAAGTCACTTCAGTCGTGTTCCACTCTTTGCAGTCCCATGGACAGACCAGGCTCCTCTTTCCATGGCATTCTTTAGGCAAGAATGCTGGAGTGGGTTGCCATGCCCTCCTCCAGGGGATCTTCTTAACCCAGGGGTAGAATCCAATCTCTGAAGTTTCCTGCATTGGCAGGTGGGTTCTTACCACAAGCCGCCAACTGTGAAGCCCATATTGCTTTAGGAATTGCCCTAATAATTTCATCTTAATGACGTCTTCAGAGATCCTAATCCCAAAAAAAGTTGTGTCCAACTCTTTGTGACCCCATTGACTATACAGTCCATGGACTTCTCTAGGCCAGAATACTGGAGTGGGTAGCCTTTCCCTTTTCTAGAGGGATCTCCCCAACCCAGGGATACAACCCAAGTATCCCACATGAGTTATTAAGATCGTGAAATTTGGTCCCATCACTTCATGGAAAATAGATGGGGAAACAGTCAGTCAGTTCAGTTCAGTTGGTCAGTCGTGTCCGGTTCTTTGTGACCCCATGAATCACACATGAAAAGCCTCCCTGTCCATCACAAACTCCCGGAGTTCACTCAAACTCATGTCCTTTGAGTAGATGATGCCATCCAGCCATCTCATCCTCTGTCGTCCCCTTTTCCTCCTGCCCCCAATGCTTCCCAGCATCAGGGTCTTTTCCAATGATTCAACTCTTCGCATGAGGTGGCCAAAGTATTGGAGTTTCAGCTTTAGCATCAGTCCTTCCAATGAATTCCCAGGACTGATCTCCTTTAGGATGGACTGGTTGGATCTCCTTGCAGTCCAAGGGACTCTCAAGAGTCTTCTCCAACACCACAGTTCAAAAGCATCAATTCTTTGGTGCTCAGGTTTCTTCACAGTCCAACTCTCACATCCATACATGACCACTGGAAAAACCATATCCTTGACTAGATGGACCTTTGCTGGCAAAGTAATGTCTCTGCTTTTCAATATGCTATCTAGGTTGGTCATAACTTTCCTTCCAAAGAGTAAGCGTCTTTTAATTTCATGGCTGCAGTTACTTCCTGCAGTGATTTTGGAGCCCCAAAAAATAAAGTCTGATACTGTTTCCACTGTTTCCCCATCTATTTCCCATGAAGTGGTGGGACCGGATGCCATGATCTTCGTTTTCTGAATGTTGAGCTTTAAGCCAACCTTTTAACTTTCCTCTTTCACTTTCATCAAGACACTCTTTAGTTCCTCTTTACTTTCTGCCATAAGAGTGGTGTTCTCTGCATATCTGAGGTTATTGATATTTCTCCCAGCTATCTTGATTCCAGCTTGTGCTTCTTCCAGCCCAGCATTTCTCATGATGTACTCTGCATATAAATTAAATAAGCAAGGTGACAATATACAGCCTTGATGTACTCCTTTTCCTATTTGGAACCAATCTGTTGTTCCATGTCCAGTTCTAACTGTTGCCTCCTGACCTGCATATAGGTTTCTCAAGAGGCAGGTCAGGTGGTCTGGTATTCCCATCTCTTTCAGAATTTTCCACAGTTTATTGTGATCCACACAGTCAAAGGCTTTGGCATAGTCAATAAAGCAGAAATAGATGTTTTTCTGGAACTTCTTGCTTTTTCAGCGATCCAGTGGATGTTGGCAATTTGATCTCTGGTTCCTCTGCCTTTTCTAAAACCAGCTTGAACATCTTGAAGTTCACGGTTCATGTATTGCTGAAGCCTGGCTTGGAGAATTTTGAGCATTACTTTACTAGCATGTGAGATGAGTGCAATTGTGCGGTAGTTTGAGGATTCTTAAGCATTGTCTTTCTTTGTGAATGGAATGAAAACTGACCTTTTCCAGTCCTGTGGCCACTGCTGAGTTTTCCAAATTTACTGGCATATTGAGTGCAGCACTTTCACAGCATCATCTTTCGGGATTTGAAATAGCTCAACTGGAATGCCATCACCTCCACTAGCTTTGTTCGTAGTGATGCTTCCTAAGGCCCACTTGACTTCACATTCCAGGATGTCTGGTTCTAGGTGAGTGATCACAGCATTGTGATTATCTGGGTCATGAAGCTATATTTTGTACAGATCTTCTGTGTATTCTTTCCACCTCTTCTTAGTATCTTCTGCTTCTGTTAAGTCCATACCATTTCTGTCCTTTATTAAGCCCATCTTTGCTTGAAATATTTCCTTGCTATCTCTAATTTTCTTGAAGAGATCTCTATTCTTTCCCATTCTGTTGTTTTCCTCTATTCCTTTGTATTGATCACTGAGGAAGCCTTTCTTATCTCTCCTTGCTATTCTTTGGAACTCTGCCTTCAAATGGGAATATCTTTCCTTTTCTTTTGCTTTTTCCTTTGCTTTTCACTTCTCTTCTTTTCACAGCTATTTGTAAGTCCTCCTCAGACAGACATTTTGCTTTTTTGCATTTCTTTTCCATGGGGATGGTCTTGAACCCTGTCTCTGGTACAATGTCACCCACCTCCTTCCATAGTTCATCAGGCACTCTGTCTATCAGATTTAGCCCCTTAAATCTATTTGTCAATTCCACTGTATAATCACAAGGAATTTGACTTAGGTCATACCTGAATGGTCTAGTGGTTTTCCCTACTTTCTTCAATTTAAGTCTCAATTTGGCAATAAGGTGTTCATGATCTGAGCCACAGTCAGCTCCCCATCTTGTTTTTGCTGACTGTATAGAGTGTCTCCCTCTTTGGCTGCAAAGAATATAATCGATCTGATTTCAGTGTTGGCCATTTGGTGATGTTCATGTGCAAAGTCTTCTCTTGTGTTCTTGGAAGAGGGTGTTTGCTATGACCAGTGTGTTTTCTTGGCAAAACTTTATTAGCCTTTGCCCTGCTTCATTCTGTATTCCAAGGCCAGATTTGCCTGTTACTCTAGGTGTTTCTTGACTTCCTACTTTTGTATTCCAGTCCCCTATTTTGAAAAGGACATCTTTTTTGGGTGTTAGTTCTAAAAGGTCTTGTAGGTCTTCATAGAACCGTTCAACCTCAGTTTCTTCAGCATTACTGGTTGAGGTACAGTCTTGGATTACCATGATATTGAATGGTTTGACTTGGAAATGAACAGAGATCATTCTGTTGTTTTTGAGATTGCATCCAAGTCCTGCATTTTGGACTCTTTTGTTGACGATAATTACTACTCCATTTCTTCTAAGGGATTCCTGCCCACAGTAATAAATACAATAGTCATCTGAGTTAAATTCACAGATTCCAGTCCATTTTAGTTCACTCATTCCTAGAATGTCGATGTTCACTCTTGCCATCTCCTGTTTGACCACTTCCAATTTGCCTTCATTCATGGACCTGACATTCCATATTCCTATGCAATATTGCTTTTTACAGCATCAGACCTTGATTCTATCACCAGTCACATCCACAAATGGGTATTGTTTTTGTTTTGGCTCCATCCCTTCATTCTTTATGGAGTTATTTCTCCACTGATATCCAGTAGCATATTGGGCACCTATGGATCTGGGGAGTTCCTCTTTCAGTATCATATCATTTTGCCTTTTCTTACCGTTCATGTGGTCCTCAAGGCAAGAATACTGAAGTGGTTTGCCATTGCCTTTTCCAGGGGACCACATCCTGTTGGACCTCTCCACCATAACCCGTCTGTCTTGGTTGGCCCCGCACGCCATGGCTTAGTTTCATTGAGTTAGACAAGGCTGTGACCTGTGTGATCAGATGGCTAGTTTTCTGTGATTATGGTTTCAGTGTGTCTGCCCTCTGATGCCCAGAGGAAACAGTAGCTGACTTTATTTTTGGAGGCTCCAAAATCACTGCAGATTTTGATTGCAGCCGTGAAATTAAAAGAAGCTTACTCTTTGGAAGGAATTATGACCAATATAGACAGCATATTAAAAAGCAGATACAATACTTTGTGAACAAAGTCCGTCTAGTCAAGACTATGGTTTATCCAGTGACCATGTATGGATGTGAGAGTTGTACTATAAAGAAAGCTGAGTGCTGAAGAATTGATGCTTTTGAACTGTTGTGTTGGAGAACACTCTTTAGAGTCCCTTTGGCTGCAAGAAGATCCAACCAGTCCATCCTAAAGGAAATCAGGTCTGGGTGTTCATTGGAAGGACTAATGTTGAAGCTGAAATTCCAATACTTTGGCCACCTGTTGCAAAGAGCTGACTCATTATTATGATAACTCAATCCATAAAATCATTTAGAACCTTATGGTTAGAGAGAATTCAACCAACACAAAATTTTAATTTACATACATCTTTTTGTGGCATACAAATATTTTATAAAATTAATTCAAAAAAAAGACTAAAGAATGGCTGTTCTAACCGATGTAAGGTGAGACTTGTTTTTATTTGCATTTCCCTAGTAATTAGTGATGTTGACCATCTTTTCATATGTTTGTTGGCCATCTGTATGTCTTCTTTGGAGAAATGTCTATTTAGGTCTTTTAAGTAGAGATGCAGAAGTAGAGAACAAATGTATGGATTCCAAGGGGGAAAAGAGAGAATGGGAAGAAATGAGATGCTGGGATTGACCCACATACCCTATTGATACTGTTCTCTAGTGAGAACCTACTGTATAGCACAGAGAATGCTACTTAATGCACGTGATGACTTTAATAGGAAGAATGCCCAAAAGGAAGAGGAATACACACACACACACACATACACATGGCTGATTCATTTTGTCCTACAGTAGAAACTAACACAATATTGTGAAGCAACTATACTCCAATAAAAATTAATTTTATAAAGACTCAAGATTGAAAATATATTGTAAGAGGATGAAGAAGAGACGGTGAAATAACATAAAATTTCAATGCAAAGATGGAATATAAGTTTTCCTAATAACGAAGAGCCCTTTATGAAAAAAAACAAAAACAAAGACCCTGATGTTGGGAAAGATTGAAGGCAGGAGGAGAAGGGGACTACAGAAGATAAGGTGGTTGGATGACACCACCGACTCAATGGACATGAGTTTGGGTGAACTCCGGGAGTTGGTGATGGACAGGGAGGCCTGGCGTGCTGCACTTCATGGGTTTGCAAAGAGTCAGACATGACTGAGTGACTGAACTGAACTGAAATATCTGTACTATACAGAAGAGCTTTAATATTTATGAACAATTAAATCTAAAGTATTTGTCTTATTCCAGCTTAATCACATACACTGTAGACATTCATGTACATAGCAGGATCTTCACAGCTGGTCCCCACTTTTTTTCTTCCAGCATAATACATCCTACATACTAAGGACAGAATAACCTTGGTAAAGCTCAGATGTGGTCAAGTCACTTCCTTGCTAAATGTCATTCTGCGGTTTGCCATTGCTGTAAAAAATACTGCTTGTGAACTGCTTTGAACAAAGGAATAACCAACCAAGCAAAATCATGCCAGACAATGTTTAGAAGTATGACAAAGGCAAGAAGACTGTTTTGAGTAATATGAAAATGGTAAAAATGACTCAGGCACCACAAATTCAAGGTGTTAATTCAAATATGAAAAATTATTCACTTTTACCAATGTTATCTTTATTTTGGCAGAAGTTTTACATCTATTTTAACAACTAAAATTCATCTTTAATTTCCTTTTCTTGCCCTGGGCCAATTTTCCTTTTAAAATTTGTATTAGCTTAGATAGATAGATAAGAGGGAAATATGATATTTTATCTATTTTGTTACCTTTCTTAGTCTTGCTAGACATTTTTCAACTTTATTGTTTTTTCTAAAGAACCAACTTTTAATATTGATGTTATTATTGGGCTGTGTTTCCTCTTCCTTGTGCTTAAACTATCCTCTAGATTTTTCATTTCAGCTTCCATGATACTGTTGACAATAATCTTAGTTATTCTCATAAAATCAAGATTTAAGTCTCATCATTATAATTAATCTTAAGCTTTATAGTCACACATTTTATGTCCATCACAAATCTGTGTGATCTTGGGCAAGTTTTTTTAAAGTTTCTAAGCCTATAATTCTTCATGCTAAGATAGGTAATTCTAGTAGTTATAGAGTGGCTATGACAATTAAAATAATAAGTGCTCACAAAATGTAACAAAGAAAAGATGACACAGTTCAGTACTGTGTACAGAATGTGTATTGTGTACAGTTATGTACTCTACTGAAGCCTAGGTATCAGAGTTCTAGTTTCAGATTGTTTCTTTACCTTGTTTCATTCATCTGTAAAATGAATTAGACTACAGGAACTTGAAAATGTCTTTTAGCTCTAAAAGTGTATGTATCGTCTTAACACAATCCAGAAATCTTGGAATAAAACAATACAATTAAATAACATTAAACATGACTTAAAGTGCTTAGCACAGTGCTAACATGATTAAAGTTTCTCATATAATGGTGGCGATCATGATAAAGATGATAATTCTGTTAGTGATATGATATTGTGCTTATTTCAATCAGGCACAGCATTTTGGATCTTTTACTTGTGTTATCTGAATTTATATTTCAACGAGTCATTCTGTATATTTCCATGAATATGTGCTTGTAAGAACTTATGAGAAAAATAAGACTATAACAATAGGTGCATTTATTTTATTTAATCTAAATTTTGTTCATGGCCTACTTCAGGAAATTATTCCCATATACTTTCAAATAAATTTTAATGTCATCATTTTTGTACTATGGTTTATCTTGAGATTAATGAGGTAATGTCTAAAAAGAACTGAATTCTTTGGAGGACATACAAAGTCAGAATCCAAATTGTGTCAGGAACTATGTTTGTATTTATAAACTAGATATATGTCTTTTCTACCTCGTGAGTTGCCAAAAACTCAATACTGTTACTTGAAGAGTTATCGTTATGAGGAAAGAGGAATGGGCAAAAAACACAGAGGCTGATGGAAGGAGAGAAATAATGGAATCTAATTAGAAAGAGTAGAAGCAAAAATGCCAAAGTTAAACAGATTTGAAGAAGCAGCAGAATGGGGTAGGGTCATCATATTTAGTAGCTGTGTATGACATGCCATTTATCCATCACTCTCCTCAAAACATTTTCCTTACACTGACTTCAAGAGAAAACTTTTGCCTGGCTGTGGTCCTCTCATCTCTGTGTTATCTTGGTTTTGTTGCTGGCTCTCCTTCATCTTCTTGACCTCTAAATGTAAGACAGTTCCAGCATTCAGTCATTGACCCTCTTTTCTATCTTCATATCCTCCATTAATGATCTCATATAGACTCATGGCTTTAAATATCATCTATATGCTAATAAAGCCAACATTTCTCCAGCTGGGGCCTCTCCTCTAGAATCTAAGATGTATCTCAAATTTAGCATGTCTAAAACATGAACTTTGAATAACTTCACCCCACTCTGGCCCTGGTCTTTTGAAAACCTCCTTTCATAATCTTTGATGTACATGGCCAATTATCTCCCCTCTTCAGCTCAGGCTCCAATTTCTAGTCATTCCTAGTCCCTCTGTTTTCCATCAAACTCCATGTTCAATTTAACAACAAATGGTTGTTGAAGGGAAATCCAAAATCTGAGCTCTGCTTAGCACCACCAGTTCTGCCTCCTGGAGTTGTTATAATCATCTCCTAACTGGACTCCGTGTTTCTATCCTTACTTTTGCTGTGAGGCCCCAAATAGTGTGTTTGACAGAATCCAGATTTGATTGAGCATTTCTGACTATGTGTCATTTGGTATCTTATCATGTATCTCTAGCATGACTAGTATTCCACCAGGAGCTATTATTCAAAAGATGTTTACTTCTTTGCAGATGGTATAGCCTTACTTCAGAACCCCAGGGAACTTCAATGTAATTTTCTCGCTAAGCTTTATGTAAGCCTTACATAACATATTTTCTTTTCACAGATATACGTAAGACCATAGGGTCTATTATATTAAATGATCCAAGCATTAGGAACTCTTACACCAAAATCTGGCAATCTAGACCTGCTACAAAGCCTTTTCCTGTTCTGTGTGTTTCTCAAGCTTTGCATCTTTTCATGTCATTGGATAATGGCCAAGACTCTCCAGGTATGGCCCATCACACATGGAACATCCTGCTGTGTGATAAGAGGTATGAGATACGTTCACTGGCCTTTATTTTGGAAGGTATTTTTTGGAATTCTGCAAACCAATGGATCCCTAAGAATTTTATTATTAATCTTAATAATATTATCTTAACTCTTTATAGTTCATGGCCTACAATCTGATGTTAATGGGACTTTCCAAGGCCTCCAACATTCTTGCTATTTGTTGCTTATCTTGTCTGATTAAGATGATGTCATCAATATAGTGGACCAATGAGATGTTCTCCTTGATGCAGAACTGACATCCAACACCCAACACTACAGAGACTTTGTGTTTAGTCACTAAGTCATGCCTGACTCTTTTGCAACTCCATGGACTGTAGCCCACCAGGCTCCTCTGTCCATGGGATTTCCCAGGCAAGGATACTGGAATGTGTTGCCATTTCCTTCTCCTGGGAATCTTCTGGACCCAGGGATTGAACCCATGTCTCCTGCTTGGCAGTTGTATTCTTTATCACTGAGCCACCTGGAAAGCCCCACTGAAGAACTACTGCTCTCTACTTCCTTCTGAATTCTGCCATTACATATATTCTAAGCCCTGTGTTTTCTATTTTTATTTTTTCATGGTATCATTCCTTTCCCCTCTCAGGAGGCCCAGGACATCTCTGGACTGGTTACATGTTGATCTGATATACTTATTGGTCTAATGGTCAGAAAGGAATACTAAGGAAGTTCCTGAGAGGGGAAGAGTTATATTGTGGGGACAGCCAAGTGTTTTCTAGAAAGGGTGGAACACCTACCTTAATCAGAAAGAGTGATTCACCTTGTCAGGCTCAGTGGATTCACTGGGTTTTAGAAGCCAAGATTCTCAAGTATGTCAATCCTTCTCAGATCTCTCCAGGAAGCAGACTCTGAGATGGAGAATAGATTACAAGAATTTTCATTAGAAAGTGCTCTAAGGATCAATACCTTTGGGATAAAGGCCAAAAAAAGGAACTAGCAACTTGTGAATGTGGATTACAGCATAGACAAAATACGACTTTAGTTCATTTCACAAAGAATTGTGAAGCTGGAATGACATTGGAGTTGTCCTGATGTAAGGCAAGGGACCTGAGTATTCATACCTATAAGAAATTAGTCACAGGTGTTTTAGGTGAGGAGGCAGCATAATCTTAGACAGCATATATCTTTTTATTTCAAAGAGGTTGATAGCTAGGAACAGTGCATGACATATCCCATAATGACCCTCCAAATTTGGAATAAACAGTATGGAAATTTTTTATTTACCAAACATCATTTTGGGGTAATTTGAAACATTTATTAATACTAGGTAAATTAAATCTCTATTTGGGAAAGTACCAGCCATGTTTAAGACAAATAAAAGTCATAGACTTGTAGCTGGAAATGACTGAGAAATCAGTTAGTAAAATTATTGAGTAGAATCTTTAACCTTATTGACAGCATGTTCAAAACCTTTCAGGACACTTGTACTGTTGAAATACTGACTTCCAGTTTCAGTAGTTTCAAAATGATCATTTGAAAAAGTTTCTCCTTTTGTTGAGCAGACTCTGCCTTCCCATCACTCTTGCATTTTTTTTCCTACTTCTGACATGACGAATCATATACATAGATCAAATTCTAATGAAAGCTTCAGACATACAAAGATGATTCAAATTGTGCCCACATACCATTATCCACTGGCTCCAACCATTGTTTATGTGATCCAGTTTTAATTTAATTTTATTTTTAATCTTTACAATATTGTATTGGTTTTGCCAAATATCAAAATGAATCTGCCACAGGTACACATGTGTTCCCCATCCTGAACCCTCCTCCCTCCTCCCTCCCCATACCATCCCTCTGGGTCATCCCAGTGCACCAGCCCCAAGCATCCAGTATCGTGCATCGAACCTGGACTGGCGACTCGTTTCATACATGATAGTATACATGTTTCAATGCCATTCTCCCAAATCTTCCCACCCTCTCCCTCTCCCACAGAGTCCATAAGACTGTTCTATAAATAAGTGTCTCTTTTGCCGTCTCAATGCCATAACATTCTGGGTACTATACTCTGACTTTATTGTAACTTGTCATTTTTTTTTCTAAGTGTAACTTCAGAAATGAATACAGTGCTCCAAAGTATGATTCATACATGGAATAGGAACTCCCATATTTTAGATATTGTATATCTATTCTACTAAGCCAGATTCATATTTTACTAGCTCTTT
Organism: Bos javanicus; assembly: GCF_032452875.1. Taxonomy (NCBI): domain Eukaryota; kingdom Metazoa; phylum Chordata; class Mammalia; order Artiodactyla; family Bovidae; genus Bos; species Bos javanicus. The sequence continues at coordinate 55,497,314 of NC_083868.1, read as the reverse complement.
TGGCAGCTACAAGGTACATTTTACTCAGTGTTTGAAAACAACTGTATCATTGTTATAATTTAAATACAAAAAGCAATGTTTTATTTAATTAATTGATATGGGCTTTCCTATTATTTTTTCCCTTTTTTCACCTTCCAGAAAATTATAACAGTGCATCACTGAGAGCCATAATTATGACTCTACACCACTTGTAAGAGAGAAATAGTAAGAGAGAAATAAATAAAAATGAAAAAGAAAACTTAAATATAAGTAAAGAGGATGAAGTGAGAACATACCTCCAAGTGATAAGTAAAATAATCTGTGAAGAAACCAGTTACTAGGTAAAAACTTTATATATTTTTTTATTATTCACTTTCTGAGGAAGGAATAATATTACAGATCAGAGAAGAGGAAATGAAAAATAGAAAGTTGGCAACCTAAACTTTTATTGTATTAATAGTTGTGCAGCTAAAAAACTTATACAGTTTTTACTTGAAATTTTATATTTTTTTAAACTTTGCATCACAAGATTAATTTTAAGCATCATATCTTGAACACAACATGTTTCTTTTTTAAAAGGACCAGGGATAATTTCTCATTTTCCCAGCTTTTGCTTCTGTAAATGTCGTCATCCTACATCTGCTTGAAGCCCAGACGTTTCAAGACGACTTCATATAACATCTTGCTGAGTTGCCATAAATTTATAGCAATATTGAAATTACTGTTCTTGAAACAAAAGGATGGTTCAATTACTCAAAATTTATTACCTGGCTTAATAAGTGACTTCATTATCTCTCTTTCTCTAACATATTTTCTACATTATCTCAACAACTATGCCCAAAGTGGAAGAGAAATGCAGACAGCTAAGTTTGGCACTGTAAAAAGTTATGATCCACAAATGAATGCAAATATTACAGGGTCTGGAAAGCCAGAACACTTTAATAGATGCCAGCAGAAGTTAATAATGTTAGCCTTCCACAGGAATGGTAGAATCTGTGTGAGAGCAATTTAGTATTGTGATGGTGCAATTTAAATGATTTATTAAAAAAAATTTACTGGCAAATGTTGAAAAGAAAGTCATGCTTTGATAAGGAGCAAAATCCTGGGTTAAGACCTGTTGGCAGCACCATCACCATGAAACTGCTATTTTGCTTTTATTGTTATGTAATGCTCGATTATTTAAAATACTTATATGAGAGTTCAAATGCTGCCGTAATATGCCAATGAGACATTAATTGTATGTTTTAAATGGATAAAATTGGGATTTATGTTTTAAGGTTATAGCTATATTTATGAGGTTCCCCTGTAATCACTGTAACACTATTTTCTCAATTGATTTTCAACTGCCAATGATAAATTGGCATAATTAAATCTCGCAATAGCACAAACTGGTAGGTAATAACATTAAAACTTTGACTTATTAATAGTGATTTATTCTTCTGTGTGGGCTTCTCTGGTGGCTCAGATAGTAAAAAATCTGCTCGTAAAGGGGAAGACCCAGGTTCAGTCCCTGGGTTGGGAAGATCTCCTGGAGAAGGGACCAGCTACCCACTCCAGTATTCTTGCCTGGAGAATTCCATGGACAGAGGAGCCTAGTGGGCTACAGTCCATGGGGTTGCAAAGAGTCAGACACAGCTAAGTAACTGACAATTCACTTCTGTGTTCTGCAAACATGAGTTAGTCAATTCATTGAAGTCTCCAGTAGTTGACACAATGGCAAGTATACTTAGAGCTAGAGGCACAAAATTAAGAAACCATAGGATGGAGGCTTGCCTAGCCACGGGTAGGTTTGGAATTCCAGGCAATTCACTTCTAAAACATTTCTTAAATAATTTAAGGGGCTTCCTTGGTGGCTTTTCATACTTTAATAAAACTCTGCGATACAAAAGCTCTTGAGTGATCAAGCCTGGTCCCTGGTCCTGAAGCTAAATTTTCTTCTTCGGATATCAAGAATCTGACACAATTCACCATAAGCTATCATCTTGGGGGCTCGTCCGGAATTGTCAGGACAAGTAAGTTGGCTGAAACAGAGAAGGAGTGGCCGAGAGGAGCTACCACACGTTCAAGGTAGGAGCAGTGGCTGCGCTTTGCTGGAGGGGCTGGGAAGAGATACCCCACATCCAAGGTAAGAGAAACCCAAGCAAGACAATAAGCACTGAGATAGGGCATCAGAGGGCAGGCAGACTGAAACCACAATCACTGAAAACTAGCCAATCTGATCACAAAGACCACAGCCTTGTTTAACTCAATGAAACTAAGCCATGCCATGTGGGACCACCCAAGATGTTCGGGTCATGGTGGAGAGGTCTGACAGAATGTGGTCCACTGGAGAACGGAATTGCAAACCACTTCAATATTCTTGTCTTGAGAACCCCATGAACAGTATGAAAAGGCAAAAGACAGGACACTGAAAGATGAACTCCCCAGGTCAGTAGGTGCCCAATATGCTACTGGAGATTAGTGGAGAAAAACTACAGAAAGAATGAAGGGATGGAGCCAAAGAAAAAACAATACAAATTGTGGATGTGACTGGTGATAGAAGCAAGGTCCGATGCTGTAAAGAGCAATACTGCATAGGACACTGGAATGTTATGTCCATGAATCAAGGCAAATTGGAAGTGGTCAAACAGGAGATGGCAAGAGTGAACATCGACATTCTAGGAGTGAGTGAACTAAGATGAACTGGAAGGGGTGAATTTAATTCAGATGACCATTATATCTACTACTGTGGGCAGGAATCCCTTAGAAGAAATGGAGTAGCCATCATAGTCAACAAAAGAGTCTGAAATGCAGTACTTGGATGCAATCTCAAAAACGACAGAATGATCTCTGTTCGTTTCCAAGGCAAACCATTCAATATCATGGTAACCCAAGTCTATGCCCCAACCAGTAATGCTGAAGAAGTTGAAGTTGAACGGTTCTATGAGGACCTACAAGACCTTCTAGGACTAAGACCCCAAAAGGATGTCCTTTTCATTATAGGGGCCTGGAATGCAAAAGTAGGAAGTCAACAAACACCTGGAGTAACAGGCAAATTTGGCCTTGGAGTACAGAATGAAGCAGGGCAAAGGCTAATAGAGTTTTGCCAAGAAAACGCACTGGTCATAGCAAAAACCTTCTTTCAACAACACAAGAGAAGACTCTACACATGGACATCACCAGATGGTCAACACCGAAAACAGATTGATTATATTCTTTGCAGCCAAAGATGGAGAAGCTCTATACAGTCAGCCAAAACAAGACCAGGAGCTGACTGTGGCTCAGATCATGAACTACTTATTGCCAAATTCAGACTTAAATTGAAGAAAGTAGGGAAAACCACTAGACCATGCAGGTATGACCTAAATCAAATCCCTTATGATTATACAGTGGAAGTAAGAAATAGATTTAAGGGACTAGATCTGAGAGACAGAGTGCCTGATGAACTATGGACGGAGGTTGGTGACATTGTAGAGGAGACACGGATCAAGACCATCCTCAAGAAAAAGAAATGCAAAAAAGCAAAATGTCTGTCTGAGGAGGCCTTACAAATAGCTATGAAAAGAAGGGAAGTGAAAAACAAAGGAGAAAAGGAAAGATATACCCATTTGAATTCAGAGTTCCAAAGAATAGTAAGGAGAGATAAGAAAGCCTTCCTCAGAAATCAATGCAAAGAAATAGAGGAAAACAATAGAACAGGAAAGACTAGAGATCTCTGCAAGAAAATTAGAGATACCAAGGGAATATTTCATGTAAAGATGGGCTTGATAAAGAACAGAAATTGTATGGACCTAACAGAAGCAGAAGATATTAAGAAAAGATGGCAAGAATACACAGAAGAACTGTACAAAAAAGATCTTCACAACCCAGATAATCATGATGGTGTGATCACTCACCTAGAGCTAAACATACTGGAATGTGAAGTCAGGTGGGACTTAGGAAGCATGAGTATGAACAAGGATAGTGTAGGTGAAGGAATTCCAGTTGAGCTATTTCAAATCCTGAAAGATAATGCTGTAAAAGTGCTGCACTCAGTATGTCAGTAAATTTGGAAAACTCAGCAGTGGCCACAGGACTGGAAAAGGTCAGTTTTCATTCTAATCCCAAAGAAAGGCAATGCCAAAGAATGCTCAAACTACAGCACAGTTGCACTAATCTGACATGCTAGAAAAGTAATGCTCAAAATTTTCCAAGCCAGGCTTCAAGAATACATGAACAATGAACTTTCAGATGTTCAAGCTGATTTTAGGAAACGCAGAGGAACCAGAGATCAAATTGCCAACAGTTTGGTGGATCATCGGAAAAGCAAGAGAGTTCCAGAAAAATATCTATTTCTGCTTTATTGACTATGCCAAAGCCTTTGACTGTGTGGATCACAATAATTGTGGAAAATTCTTCAATAGATGGGAATACCAGACCACCTGACCTGCCTCTTGAGAAACCTGTATGCAGGTCAGGATGCAACAGTTAGAACTGGACATGGAATAACAGACTGATTCCAAATAGGAAAAGGAGTACGTCAAGGCTGTATATTGTCACCCTGCTTATTTAACTTATATGCAGAGTACATCATGAGAAACACTGGGCTGGAAGAAGCACAAGCTGGAATCAAGATTGCCAGGAGAAATATCAATAACCTCAGATATGCATTGACACCACTCTTATGGCAGAAAGTGAAGAAGAACTAAAGAGCCTCTTGATGAAAGTGAAAGAGGAGAGTGAAAAAGTTGGCTTAAAGATCAACATTCAGAAAACTAAGATCATGGCATCCGGTCCCATCACTTCATGGCAAATAGATGGGGAAACAGTGGAAACAGTGTCAGACTTTATTTCTTTGGGCTCCAAAATCACTGCAGATGGTGATTGCAGCCATGAAATTAAAGGACGCTTACTCCTTGGAAGGAAAGGTATGACCAAACTAGACCACATATTAAAAAGCAGAGACATTACTTTGCCAACAAAGGTCTGTCTAGTCAAAGCTATGGTTTTTCCAGTGGTCATGTATGGATGTGAGAGTTGGACTATAAAGAAAGCTGAGTGCTGAAAAACTGATGCTGTTGAACTGTGGTGTTGGAGAAGACTCTTGAGAGTCCCTTGGACTGCAAGGAGATCCAACCAGTCCATTCTAAAGGAGTTCAGTCCTGGGTGTTGATTTGGAAGGACTGATGCTGAAACTGAAACTCCAATCCTGTGTCCACCTGATGCAAAGAGCTGACTCATTTGAAAATACCCAGATGCTGGGAAATATTGAGGGCAGGAGGAGAAGGAGATGACAGAGGATTAGGTGGTTGGATGGCATCTCTGACTCAATGGACATGGGTTTGGGTGTACTCCAGGAGTTGGTGATGGACAGGAAGGCCTGGCATGCTGGGTTCATGGCTTTGCAAAGAGTTGGACATGACTGAGTGACTGAATTGAACTAAATTGAACCACTGAACCTGGTTGCTCAGTGGTGAAGCATCTGCCTGCTAATGCAGGAGACATGGGATTGATCCCTTATCCTGGCAGATCCTACAGGCTGCAGAGCAAAGAAGCCCATGTGTCACAACTACTGAGCCTGTGCTCAAGGTCCTGGGAGCCGCAAATACTGAGACCTTGTGCTCAACTACTGAAATCTGCAGCCCCTCTCTGCAGCCCCTCTCTGCAGCAAGAGAAGCCACCTCAATGAGAAGCCTGAATACTGCAATGAATAGTAGCCCCTGCTCACCATAACTAGATTTAAGTCCACAGAGCAATAAAGACCCTGCCCAGGCAAAAATAAATAAATAAATAAATAAATTATAAAGAAGGATTTAAGTAATGAAGTACAGTATACCTGTAGTTGCAAGATACAGGTTCTAGTTTCATAGTACCACCAATTAGGTAGCCAAAGGCTACCTTTCTTAATTAATCCAGTCTCAGTTTTCCAAACATAGGGAGTATAATATGTGTGTTAGTGCTCAGTCATGTCTAACTCTTTGTGATCCCATGGATTGCAGCCCACCAGGCTCCTCTGTCTGTGGGATTCTCCAGGCAAGAGTACTGGAGTGGGTTCCCATTTCCTTCTCCATACAACTGTGTGTGTGTGTGTGTGTGTGTGTTAGTCGCTCAGCTGTGTCTGACCTTTTGTTGCTCCATCAATTGTAGCCCTCCAGGCTCCTCTGTCCATGGGATTCTCCAGGCAAGAGTAGTGGAGTGGGTTGCCATTTCCTTCTCCAAGGGAGTAGAATAGGTGCTATCAATAACTTCTTTCTCTAAGGTTTCAGGGTTCCAATCTCTCACACATAATCTATATATATTATCTATATGTCATATATTAATATATGAGAAAGATTCAGAAAAATATTTGGCTCCTAGCCACACAAAGTTGTGGTTTCATGCTGCTGCTGCTGCTAAGTCACTTCAGTCGTGTCCGACTCTGTGCGACCCCATGGATGGCAGCCCACCAGGCTCCCCCGTCCCTGGGATTCTCCAGGCAAGAACACTGGAGTGGGTTGCCGTTTCCTTCTCCAGTGCATGAAAGTGAAAAGTGATAGTGAAGTCTATCTTAGTGACCCCATGGACTGCAGCCTACCAGGCACCTCCCTCCATGGGATTTTCCAGGCAAGAGTACTGGAGTGGGGTGCCATTGCCTTCTCCAGTTTCATGCTAATAGAACACAAATATGAGTTAATGTGAAGGAAAGCATCTTATTCATATTAAAGAACAGAACTACTGATGTCACTTATGATCCAAATGGATTAATAGAAGCCAGATTTACCCTCCTATTAGAAACAACTGAAAAAAAATTCCAAATTTATGAAACAGTAATTTTCAAGATACTGAACATAAACAATGAAATCTAGTGATTGCTGAGAGATGGGAAACAAATAAGGTGATCCTCACAATTTCCTTAGCTAACTCTCTCATGATAGTTTCCTGGCCATACCCCACTGAGAAAGAATCCAGGCAAAGTCCATAGTCTTCCTGAATTGAGGTAATGAAGGTAGATGTCTGAAGGCCAAGGCAGTTATAATTCTTGGCATCAAAGACATATCCCATGAAAGAAATAATTAATAAGCTGAATTTTATTAAAATTAAAAGTTTCTGTTATACAAAAGCCAATGTCAAGGGAATAAGAAGAAGCAACAGACTGAGAGAAAACAATTGTAAAAAACACATCTGATAAAGGATTGTCAATCCAAAATAAACAAAGAGATTTTAAAACTCAGCAGTAAGAAAATAAATAACATGATTTAAAAATGAAAGAAAGGCCTTAGCAGATACCTCATAGAAGAAGATCTGTAGATGGCAGATAAGTACATGAATAGACTCTCTATATCATATGCCACCAGGGAAATGCAAATTAAAACAGGAAAGCACCATATACCTATTAGAATGACCAGGATCCAGAACACTGAGAATATTAAATACTGATGAGAATGTGGAGCAACAGGACTGCTTATCCATTGCTGGTGGGAATGAAAAATGGTATAATCATCTTGGAAGGTAATTTTGATGGTTACTTACAAATATTTATACAACTCTATTCATAGTTGTCAAAACTTGAAAGCATCCAAGATATCCTTCAGCAGGTGAGGGGGTACACAAGCTGTGGAATATCCAGACAATGAAATATTACTCAGTGCTAAAAGTAAGTGAATTATTAAGCCATAGAAATACATGGAGAAATCAGTATTCTTGCCTGGAGAATTCCATAGACAAAGGAGCCTCGTGGGCTACAGTCCATGAGGTCGTAAAGAGTCAAACACCACTGAGTGACTAACACTTTCACTTTCAAAAATACATGGAGAAACCTTAAATGCCTATTACTAAGTGAAATAAGCCAATCTGAGAAGTCAAAGGATTGTATGATTCATGATACTCTGGGTAAGTCAAAACTGGTAACAAGATAAAGATCAGTGATTGACAGGGGCAGGGGTTAGTAGTAGGATGAACAGGCAGAACACAAACAACATTCAGGATTGTTACATACTCTGTGTGATACCATAATGATGGACACATGCTGTTATACATTTGTACAAACTTACAGAATGTACAACTGTAAGAATGAACCATAAGGAAAACCATGGACTTTGAGTAATTATATGTCAATGTAAATTCATCAACTATAACAAAGTACTTTGGTAGAGGTTGTTGATAATAGGGGAGGCTATGCGGAGAAGGCAATGGCACCCCACTCCAGTATTCTTGCCTGGAAAATCCCATGGACGGAGGAGACTGGTAGGCTGCAGTCCATGGGGTCGCTAAGAGTTGGACACAACTGAACGACTTCGCTTTCACTTTTCACTTTCATGTGTTGGAGAAGGAAATGGCAACCTACTCCACTGTTCTTGCCTGGAGAGTCCCAGGGACGGGGAGCCTGGTGGCTGCCGTCTATGGGGTCACACAGAGTCGGACATGACTGAAGTGACTTAGCATAGCATAGCATAGACATTATAGAAAAAACAAATCATGAATTTGATGTAATAAGAGCTATCCAAAAAGAGACAATGAAGATTTTAAAAAGATGAAAAAGAATATACACATAAGAAAAATATCTGTGATAGTTGTGGCAACTTCAAATGGTCAAGTATTTATGTAACTGGAGTCTCCAAATGAAAAGAGAAAGGAGGAAAGACAGCAAAAAAGAGTCAGATAAATAACAACCAAAGAGTTTTCAAATTAGATGAAAAGTATAAACTTTCAGATCTAGAAACTCAAAAAATCCAAGCACAAGAGATATGAAGGAAATTACTACAAGGCCCATCACAATCAAATTGTTTAAAACCAGTTATAAAAAGCAGAGTAAAAAAAATGCTTTATCATTGGGGACAATTTTTAATGGGTCTCTCACATTTCATAAGCAAGATATTAATTTTATTATGAACTATTTCTCAAAAATGTTCAGATAGTGAACAGCTCTTTCTCCATCCAGAGCAACAACAGTCATGCTTAATATTCATTATCAGAGATTTGGATTCACTAAACTCAGGGTTTCTCTGCTATAAGGCAAAGCACAGCCTGTGAAGCTGTTACCTCTCTGTTCACATCACCTTGTGACAAACAAGACTCAGGGACTGGCCCAAAAGCACAAATAGTCCAGACACTGCTATTGGTATGATTAATAAATTGTCCTTTGTCTCTGACCCATGAATCTCATGTTTTCTAACAATTTATGTGAATATATATAGCAGACTAACATATTAGCTTGTGTGTTAGTGTGTTAGTTACTTTGTTGTGTCTGACTCTTTGTGACTCAATGGACTGTAGCCTGCCAGGCTCCACTGTCCATGGGATTTTACAGTCAAGAATACTGGAGTGGATTGCCATTTCCATCTCCTGGGAATCTTCCCAATCCAGGGATCGAACCTGGCTGCATTGCAGGCAGTCTTTACTGTCTGAGCTATCAGGGAAATATTAGCTTGCAAGTTGAGTAAAATCTCAGACACTTCATAGTTCTTGACAATTTTGTGATAACTCTGGTATGTTGACAAAAATATGATTTTATAAAAAAATAAAGTTGAGAGCTTCATATGCATGTTATCAAGGTTTAAGGAAAGACCATGGAATCAACAACAAATGTTACTAACCAGATTACATGGATGTTGGGCAAAAATATGCTCCTCTATGTTACCACCTGCTAATGAGGGGGCAATTGAAGATGTGGTTGAAAACTGAGTACCATGAATTTAGATTCAAAAACAACTGACCAAATGGTGTCCTAATTCTCCTCCAGGTGATGATGGCCTTGGCAACTTAGCAGTCAACCATAGGTGGACATACAATACTGAGATTTATCCTGGATAGACAGAAGGTTTAGCCCATTTTGGATAAGTGATACAAAGGAGTGCAGCTATATTTAGGATAAAAGGAGGGGACTTAGTGATCAGTAGGGTTCAGAGAGGCAAAAGATTCACAGTGTGGTTGGTTCCACTGGGACATGGGGGCGATGTTTATAATGTGTGTTAAAGAAGAATGACCACAAGTACATTGTTTTATGGTTCAGCCTGTCCTGCAGTCTATGTGCTAACTTTGGATTCATTCAGGGATGACAGTGAAAGTCTCAGAGTTATTTTTCCCAGGATTCTGATTGCAATAAGGGTACTTTGGCCCTCTTGAGGGAGATTCTCTAATAAACAAAGAGTTCACAGGGAACCGTGGATGAGGCATTGAGTAGTATTTGAGTCATCATTATAGATCAAGTTTGCTCATGAAAGTGATCCCCTAGAGAAAAATGGACACAAAGGAATCTAGATGAATTCTTGTCATTATCTCTACTACTTGGATAATTCTTTTAAGTCTTATGATAAAGCCATGTGAAAACTTAAGATTTTATCATGAAAATGGAGCAGTGGAAGTCATGTATTAGAGTGAACTCCTTAAAAATGCTGTCTTGGTATAAATCAATTCGACTTAGACAAAGCAGCAAAACTCTGATCACCATACTGACTGTCATGTGACTGTGGCTGCAGAATCAAGAGGTTCCCAAAGCTGAGATTAGTGGTGTCTGCAATAAGACCTTTGTTTTTCAATACAAACCATTGGGTAGAGTGAACATATATACTGTTAGTTGGTTGAGCTTCACCTCAGGAATCTAAAAGTAAATGTACCTTGCTGCCTATGTATGGAGCTGCTCATTCACACTGTCTGCACCTCCTTCCCCCTCTGTCCCAAACACAGTTGGTTTAAAGAAAAAGATGAGTAGTGGTGGGACCAGAATCTTCCTATCCCCAAGAGGAGTGAAGATCATATGCAACTGTCCGACTGTGCTGTAGAACTTTGGAGAAAAGAGAGGCTCCTTTCTTGGATACAAGACAAAGTTGTCATTCTACCTTGTCCCGTAGCAGGAGGAGATGTTAGATTTAATTGATGTTGTTTGGACAAGCTTCCAAGTGAGGGGTACAAGTTGAAGAAATCTTTCAATATGGCCCATTGGGTTGCTCAGATCAGATCAGTTGCTCAGTCATGTCTGACTCCTTGCAACCCCATGAATTGCAGCACGCCAGGCCTCCCTGTCCACCACCAACTCCCGGAGTTCACTCAGACTCATGTCCATCGAGTCAGTGATGCCATCCAGCCATCTCATCCTCTGCCGTCCCCTTCTCCTCCTGCCCCCAATCCCTCCCAGCATCAGAGTCTTTTCCAATGAGTCAGCTCTTCGCATGAGGTGGCCAAAGTACTGGAGTTTCAGCTTTAGCATCATTCCTTGCAAAGAAATCCCTACTATTATGATTTCCACTGAAAAATCTTTACATTGTATTGATGTGACTTGCATTTCTTGATTCAATAAATATTAAAGGGGATTCTATAAAACTTCCAGGAAAAATACAGGATTAAATTTTCATGAACTGGACAAGTTATATTTTTTTATTCCATGCTAAAATATGATCCATAAAAGAAAAGAAAGATAAGTTAGACTTCATCACATTAAACAATTTCTATCCCTAAAGGACACCAAGAAGACAATGAAAATATGTCATGAACAAGGGATAAACATGCAGATCACATATGATGAAAGAGTCATATCCAGAACATGTAAAGAACTCTCAAAAATCAACAATAAGAAAACAACTCAGTTTTTTAAAGGAGGAAAATATTTGAAGTTTACCAAAGTAGATACATTGATGAAATGAACACTAAAAGTGCCCAAAACTATTAGTTATTGGGGATATGAAAATTAAAATCACAAGTGAAAAACCAGTTTACACATCTTGGAATGTCTACTATGTAAATTACTGAGTATTTCAATACTGGTAAGGATGTGGAAAAGAAATGCAAAAAAGCAAAATGGCTGTCTGGGGAGGCCTTACAAATAGCTGTGAAAAGAAGAGAAGCGAAAAGCAAAGGAGAAAAGAAAAGATGTAAGCATCTGAATGCAGAGTTCCAAAGAATAACAAGAAGAGATAAGAAAGCCTTCCTCAGGGACCATTGCAAAGAAATAGAGGAAAACAACAGAATGGGAAAGACTAGAGATCTCTTCAAGAAAATTAGAGATACCAAGGGAACATTTCATGCAAAGGTGGGTTTGATAAAGGACAGAAATGGTATGGACCTAACAGAAGCAGAAGATATTAAGAAGAGGTGGCAGGAATACACAGAAGAACTGTACAAAAAAGATCTTCATGACCGAGATAATCACGATGGTGTGATCACTCACCTAGAGCCAGACATCCTGGAATGTGAAGTCAAGTGAGCCTTAGAAAGCATCACTATGCTATTTCAAATCCTGAAAGATGATACTGTGAAAGTGTTACACTCAATATGTCAGCAAATTTGGAAAACTCAGCAGTGGCCACAGGACTGGAAAAGGTCAGGTTTTCATTCCAATCCCAAAGAAAGGCAATGCCAAAGAATGCTCAAACTACAACACAATTGCACTCATCTCACACGCTAGTAAAGTAATGCTCGAAATTCTCCAAGCCAGGCTTCAGCAATACATGAACCATGAACTTCAAGATGTTCAAGCTGGTTTTAGAAAAGGCAGAGGAACCAGATATAAATTGCCAACATCCACTGGATCATGGAAAAAGCAAGAGAGTTCCAGAAAAACATCTATTTCTGCTTTATTGACTATGCCAAAGCCTTTGACTGTGTGGATCACAATAAACTGTGGAAAATTCTGAAAGAGATGGGAATACCAGACCACCTGACCTGCCTCTTGAGAAACCTATATGCAGGTCAGGAGGCAACAGTTAGAACTGGACATGGAACAACAGACTGGTTCCAAATAGGAAAAGGAGTACGTCAAGGCTGTATATTGTCACCTTGCTTATTTAACTTATATGCAGAGCACATCATGAGAAACGCTGGGCTGGAAGAAGCACAAGCTGGAATCCAGATTGCTGGGGAAATATCAATAACCTCAGATATGCAGATGACACCACCCTTATGGCAGAAAGTGAAAAGGAACTAAAAAGCCTCTTGATGAAAGTGAAAGAGGAGAATTAAAAGGTTGGCTTAAAGCTCAACATTCAGAAAACTAAGATCATGGCATCTGGTCCCATCACTTCATGGCAAATAGATGGGGAAACAGTGGAAACAGTATCAGACTTTATTTTTCTGGGCTCCAAAATCACTGCAGATGGTGACTGCAGCCATGAAATTAAAAGACGCTTACTCCTTGGAAGGAAAGTTATGACCAACCTAGATAGCATATTCAAAGGCAGAGACATTACTTTGCCAACAAAGGTCCATCTAGTCAAGGATATGGTTTTTCCTATGGTCATGTATGGATGTGAGAGTTGGACTGTGAAGAAAGCTGAGCACTAAAGAATTGATGCTTTTGAACTGTGGTGTTAGAGAAGACTCTTGAGACTCCCTTGGACTGCAAGGAGATCCAACCAGTCCATTCTAAAGGAGATCAACCCTGGGTGTTCTTTGGAAGGAATGATGCTAAAGCTGAAACTCCAGTACTTTGGCCACCTCATGCGAAGATTTGACTCATTGGAAAAGACTCTGATGCTGGGAAGGATTGGGGGCAGGAAGAGAAGGGGACGGCAGAGGATGAGATGGCTGGATGGCATCACTGACTTGATGGAAATGAGTCTGAGTGAACTCCAGGAGTTGGTGATGGACAGGGAGGCCTGGCGTGCTGCAATTCATAGGCTCACAAAGAGTCGGACACAACTGAGTGACTGAACTGAACTTAACTGAAGGATGTATAACAATAGAAACTCTTACACATTGCTGGTGAAATTGTAAAATAGTACAAGCCCTCTGGAAATCAGTTCAACAACTTCTTAAAAAGTTAAACATACATAGAACTCAGCTATTTCAGTCCCAGGTATTGACCCCAAAGAAATGAAAGCATAAGTTCCTATGAAGTCTTGTATGCAAGTATTTATTAAAACTTTCTTTTTAACAACCCAAACTAAAAACAACCCAAATCTCAGGTGAATAGATCTTTTCAGGTGAATGGAAAATTACAGTATAGTACTAAGCAAAGAAAGAAGAAACTATTAATCCATACAAGATAAAATAACTCAAGTAATTGCACTGAGTGAAAGAAGCTGGATTAAGAGAATACCTACTATATGATTCCAATTATGTTAAATAATTTTATTGATAGAATGTGTGTATAACATATATATCCACATCTACATAATGTATAAAAGTACATGCTTTGAATTGTGAAGTGTATTATATGTTAATTATATCCAATGATTAAAAAATGAATTTAGATGAATATTCATTTATCCCTTTCTTTCCATTTTTATTAATTTTCTCTAATCATTTTTTCTTATAATCAAAAGGCTGGGGGTACAAAATGTAGGGGTAGTAAAGTCATCATTTTAGAACTTCTGTTGTATCTTAGACACTGTATTCAGAGACTTTACATACTTGTTCCTGTTTTACCTTCATAAAACCTATATTTAAATCAATTTACAAAATTAACTCTGAGTTTTAATGATATTTTTCCATCCTATATTTGCTCTAATCCCAAGATAACTAATTCACTATTTTATCACTTTCTTTGCCATCAAATTCTCACTCTTTACACCTAAACACACACACACATATACACACTCACACACACACACAGAGCAAATAGTCACACCTATCATATCATTGACATTGACCATTTAGGCTGGAATTCCCTTATTTTGCCTCCAAATCTCCTAACTTCTTTGTATCTATATCTGTATTCTATGACTCTATTCTTACCAATTAAAAATCATACGTTATATTGGAGAACAATTCTCCCTACTTTTCTCTTGCATCTCTTTCTCTGTTACTTTTTTAAGGGCTCCTCTTTCATAGTTCCTGCCACCACCATCTGCCACCACCATCCCTAATTCCACTGTGTGCATCATTCCTATTGAAATGCAAAAAAGCCATACATAATAACAAACAATTCCCTGGTGGCTCAGCAGTAAGAATCACCTGTAATGCAGGAGACTCAGGAGATTCAGTTCAATCCCTGGCAGGAAGATCCCCTGGAAGAGGGCATGACAACACACTCCAGTATTCTTGCCTGGAGAATCCCATGGACAGAGGAGCCTGGCAGGCTACAGTCCATAGGGTCGCAAAGAGTGGGACAGGACTGACTGAGCACACACAGTAAGATACAAACAAACCTTCCTTTGATCCCATGTTCAGTGCAAACCATTTTCCCATTAATCATTACAAATTTAAAAGTAGTTGTCCCTAGTTCTTCCTCTAACATTTCTATCTCTCTTTTCTTTTACTACTTCTTCACCTTCCAGTTGTTCCTATGTCCCTGCTCTCCCAATTTCCTTCTCCACTCTACCTCTGAAATTGCTCTTCTCCACATTACCAATGATCTCCACATTAACAATTTTATTGGCAACTTTGTCTTCATTTTATTCATTCTTTTGGAAACACTGCTAGGTGTATACAAACTGCAGTCCTTTACTTTGAAACACCTTACTAGGCTCCCATCACATGAGCATCTGTTTTCCTCCTATCCTATGTGCTAGTCTTTTTCCAGCTCATTTCCTGAATCTTTTTACTCCTCAGCTTTTACTTTTTGGAGAATCCCAGAACTTTTTTCTCTTCTATCTACACATTCTCTCTCAAAGTGATATTCTCTAAGCTCTGGCTTTGAAATTCATCTTTATGCTGATGATACTCAAAATTTCATATTCAGTGTAACCTTTCCCTTAGGTCACAAAATGTATATATAACCTGCTACATAGCATCTCTACTTGAATATTATATAGGCATTTCAATTTAACATGCTTGCAACAGAATTCTTGATCACGCTTAACTAATCCTCCCCTGCCGCATCTCCCCTCACTTGTTTCTTCCCCAGAATTTCCCATCTCAGTAAATTACACCATATTCTATCTAGTGGTTCAGACCTCCAAATCCAGAATATGCTTGATTCCTCTATTCCTTTGACCTTATAAGCAATACATTAGTATTCCTGAACAATCTTACTTGCTAAGAATTCTCCAAATATACTTTGAGAACAATTGCTTTTCTTCATCTCTATTATCAACACTTTAGTTTATATGGCTCTTACTTTTCACCTTGAGCAATGCAACAGCTCTTTTCCTGATCACACCATCTTCAGCTATCATCCTTTGATAGCCAATAGGTTTCCTAGAGAGTAGATAGTGATCTTTTTGAAAAAAAAATGTAAATCAGGTTATACTTTTTGAAAAATGTAAATCTAAATCAGCTTATGGACGGCTTGCAAGGACTTTCCTCAGGTCCTCCACATTACATATCTCTGAGTGAAAAATTCTTTCCAGTCACATGAATATTTCTCTCATTTAAGGTTCAAATTTTATATCATTGCCACAGAGAAACTTTCAATAAAATCTAAATCACTTCCTATCATGTTATTCTGATTTATTTTCTCCATGACACAACTATTGAGATTATTTATGATTTTATATATTTATTTCTTCTGTATTTATACTAGATGAGGCTCTATTATATGAGAAAGTTTTCATGTAAATAAAGAGCTCAGTAAAACTACTGGAACTTCAGAAGTTAATTAGTAAAATACATTAATAGACTTAATAATGTAATTCAAATTTGTATCTCTCAATTTTTTGTTTCATTATTTCTTTCTGAATATATTGTCAGAATAGGTCTTTTCTCTCAGATAGGAGAGGCTTGAACTGACATAGAATGGAAAGAAAAACAACTATGAGTCTTAATATCTTTTCTCCCAAAGGACTGTTATTTCTTTTTCTTTCTTTCTCACTTGTTCAATATATTGTTATTCTTGTCTATAAACAGTAAATTCTCTGTTCATTTTAGGTTGAAAAGTCCTAATGACTTTGCAGGGGTGGGGAGTGGGAATAAAAAAATGGACGCATTTCACATTTTCACTGTAAATAGAACATTACCCAAGAAATACTGGTTTACATTTTTGCTTTCTGAACAAATGAACAAATTTTTAGCAGCAAATGGACCTGAACTGAAACACATTTCTCAGATGACAAAGCAAATGTTAGTGTATAGATTTTGCTATATCTTGTTGAAATGTTCAAGAACCTGTTAGAAAGACAGGATGATTTAGAGAACGTGTACATTTTTTTTCTGATCTCCACTCTCCCCCTCTTCAAACTCCATTCTCCCCATAACATTCTTATAAGGTTAGCTGAAGGGCCAGCTGGTGGGTCAAAACAAAGAGGGGGAAACAACAACAACAACAACAACTTTACCTGAAGACTGGTCAAGGATCTCAGAGATAACTAGACAGGGCCTCAAATCATTTTTAGGTCTTCCTTCTGTTATACATCATCTGAGATTACTTGTCATAAGGGAAGGAGTTTACACTTGCTTCCATTATACTCTTTAAATAACTTTCTTACACAATTACTATCACATTATAGTTATTTCTTGACATATCTGACATCCCACTCAGCAATGAGTTTCTCAAGGTCAAGGGACTGTAATCTAGAATCTATAATGTACACGTTGAATGAATTTTAACAAAGTATTAAAGGAAGTGCTTTTACTTCTTACATTGGTACCCCCAGATGTGAGGATGTGAGATCTACATTGTGGAGTGTCTGACTTCCTCATCATCAGTATTACCAACACTGAAGACCTGGTAATCAGGTTGAGTTGTTACCAAAACTAATAGACTTGTATCTATACCATCAGTTCCTGCCATATTGGGTTTCCCTGGTGGCTCAGACAGTAAAGAATCTGCTTGCAATATGGGAAACGGGGCTCAACCCTGCTTCCAATATCGGAGACTGGAGTTCAGTCCAAACTGTTCCAATATTAATTGTTGAATTTCAATAGAGAGAGAAATCATGAATATTTTTTCATATGTATGTAAGTTTTGACATTTTCAAAATTTAAAAAAATGAATTAGAAAAGAAAGCTGCATGTTAAAAACAATATTTCTGAGTTTTGCTTTATAACTCCACTATGGCATCTGTGAAATACATGATTACTATTGTCAAATGGAAGAGGACCACATTAAAGTCAGATGTACGGGGAAAAAAGAGGAGGCTATGGTTATGAGCTTCCACCACTCAGGCAGCTGTGAAGGTATAGTAGGAAGAAGGAACTAATTAATGTAGATGCTTTTTAATCATGACTATATCATAAGAAAGATCTAAATATACACTTTATAAAATATTTCAAGTCCAAAATCTATTAGAGGCTCTGCTGCTGGAAAAGAAAGGATAGATACAACAATTAAAAAGAATTTGTTACTATCTCTTGATGTATACATATCAATCAAGTGTGTACATATTAATCATAATGACTTTTAGTAAGAGACTTTTGGGTACTAAATAGAATTATGTTATAATATATAATAAACACTAGGACAACAAACATATTAAGGATACATACACATATTGACCACAACTAGGTAATATCTGCAAAGAGAAAATATTTCAAAAGGTAATTGCAGATTTTGGGAGAAGGGGCTGATGGGATTGTGGGAAAGTTTTGGTCTCACTATAATTTTCTATATTTTTCATGCCTTAATAAAATTATGTACATATTCTAATGAGAATAAAGTCATTTATTATAAATGGAGAATGAATGCCACCAAATTAAAACCATTACAAATTATTTACCATGACAAATTATGCATGACATATGAACACAACTAAAATCATTTAAATAAACTTTATTGAGTGGCTGTCATGTGCTAACATAGGAGAAGTAATAACTATAGACACATGGTTATATTTATCTATATTCAGTGAGTAATATGGGCTTGTGGACACAGTTCAGTAGGGAATAACATAAATATTATTTACCTATAATCTGCTATTTTATAACTATATTCTCCAATCAATATTAATGTTTTTAAATACTCAAAAGTCAGATGAAATATATTAAAATATCTTCAGTACTGCTGAAAGCTATGGTTGAGTTAGCAGTCATTAAAGGGTTGTAGTCAGAAATTCTATATCCTCAGTTGTTAGGATCACCTTCAGGCCACACGCACCTGCCATCTTTCTGTGTAAAGTGGTAACTCAAGAAGAATGTTTTCATGAGAAATTGAGGAGAGTTCCCTGTATTTAACCAAAGGTACTTCATTTATTCATTGTTCTCATTGGACAGGTAGAAACGGAGGGCTTTAGCTTTCATGTCAGCCTCTACTGATAACATGTCTAAGTGGTCTGGTCTGCCCTGGGGAAGTGGAGGTATGCGTGGAGGGAGTAAACTGCAGGATGTTCTCCAGCAGTGCATAATTTGTAGCACATTTAACCAGTTTCTCTCATCATCCCATGGACGGAGGAGCCTGGTAGGCTGCAGTCCATGGGATCATGAAGAATTGGACACAACTGAGTGACTTCACTTTCACTTTTCACTTTCATGCATTGGAGAAGGCAATGGAAACCCACTCCAGTGTTCTTGCCTGGAGAATCCTAGGGACAGGGGAGCCGGGTGAGCTGCCGTCTATGGGGTTGCACAGAGTCAGACATGACTGAAGCGACTTAGCAGCAGCACCAGCTCATCATCTGAGGTCTTAAATCAAGTGTGTAGAAAAAAATATTTCCTCTAATTTCTGGATTAGTTTTGGGTTAAAGGGTCTGAACTTCACTGACCTTTGTCTCTTACTCCATTCTTTTTTTCTTTTTTCCACATCAAAAATGTAGTCTGATGTATTGAGGATATCAGATTTATGCAATGAAGATATTAGGCTTGCAATATAGGTGCTATTAACTATAGCCAACAATAGGCCAATAAGAACTACTGAAAATATTGGCTATGGATATTAACATTTTTTGGCCTGAAACAAGAACTTAATGTTTATGTATTTCAGATTCATTATACTACATATTCATCATTTGCTTTACAAAGGAAAATGTGTGCACAAAGTCCAAAAGAGAGAATATAATACCTATATATACCTATTATTCTATGACCCAAGCCTTTAAGAGATTTTGATTAATATGCTTTTTGTATATACACCCATATATGCAAACATAACTGGAGAAGGAAATGGCAACCCACTCCAGTGTTCTTGCCTGGAGAATCCCAGGGACGGGGGAGCCTGGTGGGCTGCCGTCTATGGGGTCTCATGGAGTCGGACACGACTGAAGCGACTTAGCAGCAGCAGCAGCAGCAAGAGGTGATAGCATTTTAATAATTAGATGTCCTCAATAATAGATGAGAAAAAAAAGCAAAAAACTTCTGGAAGCATCACTGGTAAAGAAGCAAAAGTTACACAAAGAGGGTTATGGCATTTGACTGCACAGCCTTGGGGAAATAATTTTTCTGTTAATTTTGGGACTAGATTTGTCTATGTCCAAACTCCTACCCAGCCTGATTAATGGCAGAACTGCCTTTTACTTTTTCAGTCTCAGCTAACATTCACTCTTGCAATCCAAGAATAGGTTTTTATACTTTCAGAATAGAGGTTACCAAGGTTTAGGTCACATGCAATATTGGTTAATGTTGCGGAATTGCACATCCTTGAACTGGAGGCTTGGCATGTCTCCTTAGGGCTAGTGTAACTTTGTACAAGATATTTAATCACTTTCATTTCAGTCTCATATCATTAAAAAGGAAGTACTACTGCTACTACTACAATCTACCTTGTAGGATTATTGAGAAAATTAAATATGATTATTTGTATAAATCCCTTATCAAAATGTCTGGCATGATACACTTGGCTAAGAAAACAACAGCAACTAAAAGGGAATGTTTAGTATGAGTTTTCAAGAACAAATCTATGGAAATAACTAATAAAAAGAGCATGATTACTACAACTGTATATGTGTCTATAAAAGAGAGTTGGAGGAGATTGGACTGTATGAAAGTTGCTGATGAATATCCTATGAATCGGCAATTTGTTTTTTGTTAAATGACTCCAGATATTTGCAGAGGAAAGAGAAACACAGTTTGTAGATTTAGATGATCCTAAAGGCAGAACTCTCTTATTAGCCTAACATAGGAAAGCTGAAGAGATCAGGGAGAAAGAGACCCAGGTATTGCAATTTAGGGAGCTGTGGTTCCTATTAAAGGAACAAGAACACACCGATTTCCAGAATGTTCTCTGGAAAAAGAGAGTCTATCTTCATGGCTCTGGATATAACTTAATGAACTTGAAGAGCACTTATACAATAAACAGAAATGTTTCAGATATCAGCTTAATAAATTGAGAGGCAGAGGTATACAAGAAATCAACGCATCAAAGGGATGTGTGTAAAATGATAATCACCAGACTAGAAATGAAAAACATGTTAGAAGAGGAGGAATATCAATCCATTCAGAAAGGGAGGACAGGCAAGAAACTAAGTAGCCATGGGCTTAGAGCAAAAAGCAATGAAAGGCAGATGGGTTAGAATTAAGGGTGGTGAAATAGTTGGTGTAAAGCATGGATGCACTCTGCCTGCTTCACAGGTACCAGTAGGTTGGTTTGTTTTAGATATACAGTGGTTTGGGGTGGTGAGAAGTTTTTCTCTCTATACTAGGAAAAAAAAATTATGAAGTCCAGCCAATAAAGCAACTGAAAAGCCACCAAGCATGTTCCAGAAAATACCCTTTGTTATACAACCAGCTATTCTGGTGACCACTTCAACATATGACCTTGGGGAGACAGCGTAAATCACTGGAGGCTTAAACACTGGAAATCACTCGGGAAACCAAGTTGATGAATGCAACAAGCAATATGCTATCTTCATGCAGTCAGAGGAACATACATAGTCTCGTTGCCAACTGAATAAGTAAAATTTAGATGTATTTGCTGCTTTTTGCAGTAACTGGACAAGTCACAGAAAAAATACTTAAATAAAAACTATTCCATTAATGTGTGCTACCTGGTCAACTTCACCCTAGACCAGCTTATTCAAAAAGTACTATTTTTAAAGTTGAATAGGTCAACTATTCTCAATAATGAGTCATTGAACCAAATTTAGCTAAATCCAGGCCACTGAACACCTGCTCTCATAATGTTTCTCCTATATGATTGTAGGGAAGAGCTGTGTTCTTGTTTCTAAGTTCACGTCAACATTTTTCCTTCATTTGACTATTTTTGGAAAGCTAAGAATATTTTTAATAGAAAAGAACTACTCTACTCTAAACACATTAGTAGAAGAGACAATAGAATTTCAGAATCAGTTTCACAAGATGTGAAACTTCCCTTTTGTCATAACAAATTGTAATAATATCATAGTATTTTGAGTATTCCTTCTTTGTTCCATCTGAATTTTCAGATACTAACACAAGAATTACTTGCCCTGAACAGCTATGTAATAGTTGTTCCAAGCCAAGTTACAGATTTCCGAGTGTTTTCATCAATCTATTTTCAATGTTTTTGCAGATTAGATCTGGGCAACAATTCCTTGGAGATAAGTATATATATATGGGCTTCCCAGGTGGCTCAGTGGTAAATAATCCACCTGCCAGTACAGAAAAGCACGTTTGATCCCTGGGTCATTAAGATCCCTTGGAGAAGGAAATGGCAACCCACACCAGTATTTTTGCCTGGAGAATCTCATAGGCAGAGGAGCCTGACAGGCTATATGGTCCATGGGGTCACAAAAGATCAGACACAACTTAAAAACTAAACAAAAACACCACCAATACATAGATAGATAGAGGAAGTATATATTTTCTTCAAGGGAAATATATATATATATATATATATATATATATATACACACACACACACATATAAATAAATGTGCATGTTTGGCATATACATATACAAAAAGTTTAGAATAAACTTGAAAGTAATACCCCAATTCTCCAAGCTAGGCTTCAATAGTACCTGAACCGTGAACTTCCAGATGTTCAAGCTGGTTTTAGAAAAGGCAGAAGAACCAGAGATCAAATTGCCAACATTCATTGGATCATGGAAAAAGCAAAAACATCTACTCCTGCTTTACTGACTATGTCAAATTTTTTGTGTGGATCACAACAAACTGTGGAAAATTCTGAAAGAGATGGGAATACCAGACCACCTGACCTACCTTCTGAGAGAGAAATCTGTATGCAAGTCAAAGAGCAACAGTTAGAACTGGACATGTAACAACAGACTGGTTCCAAATCGGGAAAGGAAAATATCAAGGCTGAATATTGTCACCCTGCTTATTTAACTTATATGCAGAGTACATCATGAGAAATGCTGGGCTGGATGCAGCACAAGCTGGAATCAGGATTGTTGGGAGAAATATCAATAACCTCAGATATGCAGATGACACCACCCTTATGGCAGAAATTGAAGAAGAACTAAAAAGCCTCTTCGTGAAAGTAAAAGAGGAGACTGAAAAAGTTGGTTTAAAGCTCAATATTCAGAAAACTAAGATCATGGCATCCAGTCCCATCACTTCATGGGAAATAGATGGGGGCAGTGGAAACAGTGGCAGACTTTATTTTTGGGGGCTCCAAAATCACTGCAGATGGTGATTGCAGCCATGAAATTAAAAGACACTTGCTTCTTGGAACAAAAGTTGTGACCAACCTAGACAGCGTATTAAAAAGCAGAGACGTTACTTTGCCAACGAAGGTCCATCTAGTCAAAGCTATGGTTTTTCCAGTAGTCACGTATGGATGTGAGAGTTAGACTATAAAGAAAGCTGAGCACCAAAGAATTGATGCTTTTGCACTGTGGTGTTCGAGAAGACTCTTGAGAGTCTCTTGGACAGCAAGGAGATCCAACCAGTCCATCCTAAAGGAAATCAGTCCTGAATATTCACTGGAAGGACTGATGCTGAAGCTGAAACTCCAATACTTTGGCCATCTGATGCAAAGAGCTGACCCATTGGAAAAGACCCTGATGCTGGGAAAGATTGAAGGCAGTAGGAGAAGAGGATGACGGAGGATGAGATGGTTGGATTGCATCATTGACTCAACAGACATGAGTTTGAGTAAAGTCTGGGAGTTGGTAACGGACAGGGAGGCCTGATTTGCTGCAGTCCATGGGGTCACAAAGAGTCAGACATGACTGAGCGACTAAACTGAACTGAATTGAAACTTGAAAGAAATTAAATTCTTTAACTTAATATTACTTTCACTGGCAGAATTCAATGTCAAGCCAATTAAAATTATATTAGAAAATTTCCTGATCTTGGAAAAATCATTTATTTCATTTCTGTCATTTTATTCCAATAAAGTTTTATTTAACCTTCCAAAGTAATTTGATAGATTCTTGCATCTTATTGTTACCTACACAGTTACAATTTTCTACAAATTATTATATTTATAAAGTAAAATCACAAATATTTATTTAGATGTGAGATGTCTGACTTAATTTTGCAAGCTTTGTAATTTAACAAGCAAAATAAAATATTCAAACCACTGCTCTCTTCAGATAATAAAAAAAAGATGTGAAAAATTTTTTCTTAGATTTGGGATAAAATTAAGTCATTTCTACGTCTTGAGACCAAAGAAATAAAATCAAAACAAAATTAAAATGTAACATGTAAAAATGTAAGCATGTTTTTAGTTTGGTTGACTCTAATAATCCTGCATATCATTGGCTTACATGCAGGTTATATATGAACATTTTTCCTTACTTCCTTTATAATGTAGGTAATAAAAATAGATTGCTTCATGGGTATGTAGCCATTTCATGTTATAATAATTACCATTTTATTTTGTTTGTATTCAATGAAATTAAGAAAAAATAATGGATCAGGGCAAAATTACAAGAAGGCAGTTAACAACAGAATTAAAAAAAAACTTTTATGTGAAAAGTTAATGAAGAACTATTTTAACATGAAATATAACTATAAGCAGGAGAAAAGAATGAAAATCTAGTCTGTGGGCAATTTCTTTTTAATCCCTCCTTGTCAAATATAAATTCAAATATATGTCTTGCATACTCTGAAACCATATTACTTTTGTATCTTCAATATTTGCATTTACATCATTTATTGAGCCTACAAGTGATCATTCACATTTCCTAGAGTGCATTGAGAATAAATATTGATAACAAGCAGTTAATCCATACAGAAAGAAACTGAGAAGCCAATAATTAATTTGCTCAATATGTTCTAGCAAGTGTTGAAAATGGAATTTGAGCTCAGGTTTCTCCAACTCTGAAGGTTTTCTTCCCAGTCGACAGGTCCTAACATGTAGCACATGGATCTCTGTTTAATCATTTAAAAACTGAAGAAACCAATATCAAATGGCTCAGTGGATAAAGAATCCATTTGCAACGCAGGAGATGCAGGAGATGTGGGTTCATTCCCTGGGTCAAGATGATCACCTGGCAGAGGAAATAGCAACCCACTCCAATATTCTTGCCTGGAGAATCCCCATGGACAGAGGAGCCTGGAGGGCTACAGTCCAGAGGTTTGGAAAGAATCAGTCACAACTGAGCAACTAAGCATGCAAGTGTACATGCAATATATTTTAGAGATTAACTGAGTTGGCCATGGCATTGGATTCTCTGGATTTGAAACTTACCTTTTCCCATCAATAGCTGCACAATCTTAAGTAAAGAATTTACACTTCCTATGACTCATAAAAAAAAAGAAGAAAGAAAATAATAAAACCCTGAAAATATTTTATGTATAGGGACTAAGTATGATAATCATACTACAGTGATTAGAAGTCTGGGCTTATGGATGGGAACTACTACATTATACCTGCTATATCTTAATAGAATTCTTTAACTTTGTATTTTCACAGCAGGTGAAAAATATTTCTCCTTTTTTGTTGCTATAATAAGAAATGTTTTTCTGGTTAAAATTTATTGATTGGCACTTTGCCCTGAGTAGTCTCCTCCCAACATATATTTGTCAGAGTTAATTTTACCCAACATGGTTTCTTCTCCCAAGGTATCATGAAACTTCTCTTCATAGTGAATGATCTTACTTTCTGCAGTTTACATTAGGCATGGAAGCAAGGACTGTCTTCTATCTGAAAGTGAAGGTGAAGTCGCTCAGTCGTGTTCAACTCTGCGATCCCGTGGACTGTAGCCTGCACCAGGTTTCTCCGTCCGTGGGATTTTCCAGGGGAGAGTACTGGAGCGGATTGCCATTTCCTTCTACAGGGGTTCTTCCTGATCCAGGGATCGAACCCAAGTCTCAGGGACTGAACCCAGGTCTTCCACCTTGCAGGCAGATGCTTTACCCTCTGAGCCAGCAGGGAAGCTACTCCATCTTTGAGTAGAGATTAAAAAAAAGAATCATTGTGGTATGTATACTGACTGCTAGAAAGCTCCCTGTTAACTAGTAATGTCTTGGGTTATATTTCTTTGCAAAAGTTGAATATCTGTTCAAGTTTATACTAATCATAAGAATGACTTTTTTTTTCAGATACTGAGCTCCATTTAGTTAAAGCATTATAGGTTCTACTTTCTGTTCAATCTCTCTGCATAACTCCCATTTTATTTGAAATTGCTTGTGTGCATCATTAAAGAAACACATTTATATTTCTCTTAAAAATAACAGTTCCAGAAGGAAAAGAACTATCTTGAGTTTTCAGTATTTCCCCATTTAAAGAAGAAATGATTCTTTTGCAATGACTGCTATAAACTATTCAGACTACTGAAGCTTAGAAAGCATGTAAGTACTGATAAGTGTTTATGAGTGGAATAGTGAATCATATTTCAACTGAATTTACCCTAGCCTTAACTACAAGAGACTTGCTTGCCTAATGTATTTGTGCTATAAGAACATTTTTATTACATTCAATTTTGCTTGCATATCTTGAACATACATGAAACAATGATTCTAAGATACAGTTCTGAAATATAAAATACAAAGAGCCTTATTAGTACACCTAGAAAACTGGAAGAAGCACATGATTCAGAAATTAGTTATGAGGATTATTCATCATTATCACCAACATTTAGAGAGCAGCCTATAATAGAATTCATATACATATTCTAATAAATGACAGTTTAAAATAAGTCCCTCTTAAATAATTTTTGAAACAGTAATAAACACTATGATTCAATAAACATCATGAAAGCAAAAAACATTATGTTTCACTGTTCATTTAATATGTTTGCATTTAATTTTTCAGTATAACTGGAAATAGTACATGTAAGTGAATTAAAATACTGTGTTCACACATTTTTTTCCTTAAATGATTTTGAAATTGTGCCATTTAATCTTGTTACTTATTTTATTATTTTATTTTGTTACTTATTTTAGATTTTGTTGCTAGAAAATATGGTATAGTATAGTATAGGAGGAAAAAAAATCAGTATTTGTAGAACTGAAGGAGGTGGGGAGACTTACCTTCTGTTCTTACTTCTATCACAAAGTCATAAATTCAGCGAGAGAAGTCAACTTCCTCAAGACTCTTATTTCTTGTTTGAAAATGAGAAGTCTGGACCAGATATTCTCTGAAAATAGTTTGCATTAACAATATTAATTTAAACCACTGTCAAATTTTTACTCAGCAATGATTGAAATGAAAGGAATCTTTCCTCATATCAGACATAGCTACTTGAAATTGATTTGGTTATGATTCAACATTATTAACAAATAATATGTCCCCCAATGAACTTCTGGATGTAATGTGACTGTACCATAAAACATATCTAGATCAGAATCAAATTAGGTTAGCTCTTGCCTGGTGAAGGCTGAGTACGGTCAGTGGGATTGTTACAGCAGAATGATGCCTGGTAATAATATGTGGCCAAACTGCTTAACTGTAGGGCTCTAAGTGAATGATAAGATGAAACTAGTCATGAGTGCCAGTAGGAGTTAGTTTGGGAAAGTCAGTGAGAGGGTTGGATGGCGGTCTTTTTTTTTTTTTTAATTTTATTTTATTTGTAAACTTTACATAATTGTATTAGTTTTGCCAAATATCGAAATGAATCCGCCACAGGTATACCCGCGTTCCCCATCCTGAACCCTCCTCCCTCCTCCTCCCCTACCCTCCCTCTGGGTCGTCCCAGTGCACCAGCCCCAAGCATCCAGTACCGTGCATCGAACCTGGACTGGCGACTTGTTTCATACATGATATTATACATGTTTCAATGCTATTCTCCCAAATCTCCCCACCCAGATCAGTCTTATGGATGGCGGTCTTATCTAAATATTCCAGTTTCTTTTGTGTCCCCCTCTTCCACTACATGAAAGGAGGGCATTTTTGTCACCTAGAGAAGACTTTCTGAAGAAGCGAATGGCTACTCACTCCAGTATTCTTGCCTAGGAGGAGTCTGGTGGGCTACAGTCCGTGGGGTCACAAAGAATCAGACAAGACTGAATGACTAACTTTCTCTTTTTTCACTTTTTCACAAAGCATAGATGAAACAAGTAGTATGTAGGGCCCACCAATGACTTTGATAAGAGGTCTTTAGAAAGTTCAGATTGTTAGGTAGGGCAGATAGTGAGAGTAAACAGAATTTTATGTGAGCTGTGAAGGAAAGTCTTAAATGGTTGAAGAAATGGAGCAGTATTCTATTAGGGAGAATGCTGCGCATGCAAGTAAGTTGGTTCAAATATACTGGGAATGTGAGGCATGTGGGATGATACGTAGAAAAAAGGTCCACATTGTGAGAAACATCAGCATTTCAGGATCATGGTTGTTTTGTTGTTCTCCACATCTCTCTTAAACATGGTATCAAGCAAAGAGTTCATCACAAAGAGGGTTTAAAAACTAGGTTCTTTCAAATAAACTATGGCTCAGGTAAATCATAGCATTTTTTTAAAGAGCTGCGTGGATATAATTCAGCATTGAGTGGTTATTTCTCAAATTACTCTCTTTGTTGCACTGGTCAAATTACAGAGGAATTTCAAAGCTCTAACACATGGCTTTCTGATTCTTGAAAAATCTTTAAAGTTACTCTCAGAAAAAAGAAAAGATAAATTTGATATACACTGATATATTTACATTTCTGATTTGTCTTATTTATTAAACTCCACAAATCATCAGAATTAGGTAAAATATGATGGGAATTTTAGGCAAATACTGTATTTTTTACAATGTTACTGAGCTTTTAAATCATGTTTAAAGTTTATTATATCCAAGTATCCCAACACCCAACCTTACACTTGTTTTACTACTTGGTCTTGACAGTTATTTTACTTTAATTTTAACTTAAAGGAAAATAACCCTGAATATTCATTGGAAGGACTGATGCTGAAGCTCCAATACTTTGGCCACCTAACATGAAGAGCTGACTTATTGGAAAAGACCCTGATGCTGGGAAAGATTGAAGGCAGTAAAAGGGGACAAAGGAGGATGAGATAGTTGGATGGCATCACTGACTCAACGGATATAAATTTGAGCAAACCCTGGGAGATGGTGAAGGACAGGGAAGCCTGACGTGCTGCAGCCCATGGGGTCTTAAAGAGTTGGACACAACTGAGCTACAGAACAACAACAATTTTAATTAAAGAGTAATTCATGTTACTGTTAAATATTACTTTTTAAAATTTTTGAATAGGTAAAATATTTATGAAACTAAAATCATATATATATTTATGTATATTTATGTGCAGTGTATATATATATATGTGTGTGTGTTTACCAAAAAAATTCTTTTTTTTCCAATCCCTTTCACCATCCTCCAAGTTCCCATTTGATACTGCCACCACCAACAAATAAATACTGTTGCTCCATTTTTCTATCCTTCTGAATATTTTATGTACATATGAGAAAGTAGCAGTACATAATTTTCCCACTCCAAACCTATGTTTTGATGATATTTTCATACCATTATCTAAGGGTTTCCTTGGCCTTCATACATCATTCTAACCTTGAAAATATCATTTCTTGTTTCAAATCACCCTTGGAGAAATTTTCAGGGGTCAAAATTTCAAAAGACACCCATAACCATCATGTGGTGGTTGTTATCTTACTGTAATTAAATAAGTACTTGTTAAAATTTAATTACCATTTTCAATTTAGTTTGAAATCTTTACACGCAATTCAATAATAAGTCACCTAATTTCAAGTTTGTCTAAACCAAAAGCTAAAGCTTGTTCATGGAGTCCATCAAGTTATTAAAGACTGGGTCATCTCAGAAGTTAAGACATCATTGAACTAGAATTTAATGAAGCCTCTAAATGAAATATTTTTCAAAGTCAGACTTTCAGAGACACTGTGCAAGTTTGGGCCACTCAGGATTTCCTTGTCAGGGTGTTCTAAGGTGGCTTTGAAACTAGTGGTCCATTAACATTGGAAAGGAGAAGCAGAAACTCTTGAATTCCAAATCATCTCTCTCCTCTGAGGCAAAATCATTTCATAAGCAATATTCTAAGTTCACATCTCTCTCCTTCCACAGACTTGAGAGAAAAGTGTATTTATATTCCAAATATAACTTAACCAGATCCTCACTTTTTCATCTTTATATTTATGATTCCCTCTAACCAGTTCATATACGGATCTTAGTGGCTGTTTCTGAATGATCTACAAACAAAGCACTAACCCCAGAGATATATGACCCTGGTTGCCTCTCATTTACACTGAGGATACCACCTCCACCCCTAACCCCACACACAGCTTCAGGCTCACAGTTTGTCTGGGCTCACAGAACTTTACTTAAGAGTGTTCCTCCAATGTGGCCTACTGGTTTGATCCTGCTATTTAAATAGGGTTGGGACAAATTCCATGGTAATAAATATAATGATACCAGCTATAT
Organism: Bos javanicus; assembly: GCF_032452875.1. Classification (NCBI taxonomy): domain Eukaryota; kingdom Metazoa; phylum Chordata; class Mammalia; order Artiodactyla; family Bovidae; genus Bos; species Bos javanicus. The sequence goes on along the minus strand of NC_083868.1, from coordinate 55,466,938 downwards.
AGGATGGATCCAAATTCTTCCTGGAATCTAAAGAGATCTCATGGATATGATCTTCTTACTCAATACTGGAGTGGGTATGCCATTCCCTTCTCCAGGGGATCTTCCCTACCCAGGGATCAAACCCACATCTCCTGCATTGGCAGGTGGATTCTTTACCACTGAGTTACCAGGAAAGCCCACTTGAAGACAAGTAATGATCCAAACTTGCAGAGCTGTCTTCATTGCCACTATTAGTATTTTTGTCATTTTGCCAGAAAGTCAGCTTTGGAAACAGGATAAACCACCCAGGGTTCATGTCCCCAGAAGTTCCTGCTTCACGTGTCCCTGAGTCATGTATTCTTTGTCAGCCTTTGCCAGATCCAGACCAGTGAGAAAAGCTGGAAGGTTCCCTCTGCTCCGGCCTGATCAATAAGTGATATTGCTGCTGCTGCTGCTGCTAAGTCGCTTCAGTCGTGTCCGACTCTGTGCGACCCCATAGACGGCAGCCCACCAGGCTACCCTGTCCCCGGGATTCTCCAGGCAGGAACACTGGAGTGGGTTGCCATTTATTAGCCTGCATTTTAATTTGAATTGTGCCTTCCAGCTTTAGGGTCAGAATTAGCTGCCAAATTTTTCATCTTCTTCTACGTCCTAGAGTGGTTTATGTGGCGTAGAAATGATCTGTTCTTTTCTTGATCTATTCTTTTATTGCCTTAAAATTATCATAGTCCTGGTATACTTTAAGAGTGCTTTTTAATCTTAAAATTTTCTTATGGTTTTTGATATTTTAAGGTTCTCAACCTAATTTTGAGTCAGTTTTTTCCCTTGGAAATCATCTGTGATCTACATTTTTAGATTTCTTGGAGCAAAATTACACTTCATCTTATCATAATAAAAAAATCTTGTGTATATGCAAAAAAGAACAGAAATAGTCCCTAAATAACAAAAAGTAATTTGGGCAATTAAGATATATCCTTTTACACAGAAATAAGGAAATGAAAATTAATTTAAAGAGTATAAAGAGGAAAAAGACAAAACAGATATTTTATATAGCAAAATGACAATTTTATAAGATAAAACAAGCATAGTTATAAGTAATATACTATGATATAAAATAATTCTGCCGTAAAAGTCTATAGGTTTATACAATAAGAATGTGTAATTTTTGCTTCTGACTTGATTTCTACCTGGACAAAAATGATCTAATGTCTCTGTTCTCAGTAAAGTAAAGGGGGAAGAGTTAGGCTAGTTTAATTCAAGGTCACTTTAAAAAATATAACTATAATTATTATTTTAAGTGATATTTTCAGGTAACAGTGATTTAAAAATTGATGAACAATTGCAATTACATTTTAATTTAGGGTAAGCTATACAGAAAAAAAATCTGTAATCATGAGAACTTCTATATTTTATAAACAATAATGACAGATCTCATTTATTAGGTTTATTTTGTACCAGGAGTTGTTAAAATTTTACTTGTGTGGTCTCATTTAATGCTCCTTATAACCTTGTATTAGTGTGCTAGAGCTGCCATAACAAAGACTGAGGGGTTTAAGCATCAGAAATTTATTTTATCACAGTTCTGGAGACTAGAAGTCCAAGATTAAGGTATTGGCATGATTGGTTCCTTCTGGAAGTCCTGAGGAAAGGATCTGTTTCTTGATTCTATCTGTAACTTGTAGATGACTGCCTTCTCCCTGTGTCTCTTTCCATTGAATTCTCTCTGTATCTGTGTTAAAATTTCCTCTTAAGAAAACACCAGTCATATTGTATTAGGGCCAACCTTACTCATCTTATTTTCCTTACCTCTGTAAAAATTCTGAATAGCCTAAGCTAGCAGGAGTTCAGATTTCAGCCCAAAACAAATCTTATAAAATTCTTACTAGTATTTTCCCTATTTGAAAAATAAACTAAAAAATGAAATAATCTTCCCTCTTTGAAAAATAAAGAAAAATTGAAATGAGAATGATTTATCTTGGATCACATGGCCAATAAAAAGATTTGAACCCAAGTCTATTTCTCTTGTAGTACCTACTCTCATTAGCTATTCTTACTGTCAGACAATTACAAGGAATTGAAGCTTCACTGCCTATGACTATAGTCAAAGAAGCAAGTTATTTTAAGAGTTAAAACAGCTTTCTATGGAAGTCAAGTACATGTTAATTATCAGAGGAAAAGGGAAAAACAGAATACAATGCATGTTAATGTTCAAGAGATGGATATTTGGCCTTAAAACTATATAATTACTTGTAAAATATGTTTAACTTTTTCCCCAATGATAAAAATAATGCATATCTATTGTAGTATTCAGATATTGAAATATATAAAAAGAAAAGTTATAATCACATACAATCCCATCTTTTAGGGCTAAATATTATTAATAATTTTCTTTCCAGAATTTTCAGTTAATACATACTGATACATTATATATAGCTTTAAACCTTGTTTTTTTCTACTAAAAGTAGTTACTTAATCCTTATTCTTCCACTTACCATTCTTTGGCATCATGGTATATTCCTATAAATTCACATTTTGAAATAATTTCCATTCTATAGAAAGGCCATAAAAATACTACAAAGCACTCTCATTATTCACTGGATTTCCCAATCATTAATATTCAACAGTATTTGTCTTATTCTTGCTTTCCTGTGTGTGCTTCTTAAGAACAAGGAAATTGAATTGCTTATCCATAGTACAATTATGAGCAATAAGAAACTAACATTGATACAGTACTATTATCTAATACATAGATCATATTCAAATTTTGCACATTGCCCCAATAATGTCATTTATATCAAAAATTATAGTAGAAATTCCAGAAGAAACTCTGCTCTGGGATTTCATCTAGGTTCATATATTCTATTCAGTTCTCCCTAGCCTTTAATCCTTTACACTTGAATAGCATTTTAATCCATCTTTGTCTTTCATGACCTTGACATTTTAGAGTACAAGCCAGTTATCTTGTGGAATGCAACCCTCAGATTGAATCTTATTATAAGGAATTCTTACAACTCAATAATAAAATATAGAAATGAACAAAAAAAGTAAAACGAGATACCACTACACACATATTAGAATGGCCATAATCCAGAATGCTGATAACCCCAAATTTTGGAAAGGATGTGGAGCAACAGGAACTCCCATTCATCATTGGTGGGAATGAAAAATGGTACAGCAACTTTTCAAGAACATTTGGCAGTTTTTTAAAATAAAACTAAACTTAATCTTATTATAGATCCAGAAAGTATACTTATAGATATTTAAAAGCAAAGGAATTGAAAACTATGACTACACAAAAACATACATATAGAGAAGTTTATAGCAGTTTTATTCATAACTGCTAAAATTTGGACAACCAAAATGTTTTTTAGTAAGTCAATGCATAAGTAAACAGTGGTATATCCAGACAATGGAATACTACTCAATGCTAAAAAATGAGCTATCAAGCCATAATAAGATATGAAAGAAAGATATGGAAGAAACTTAAGTGAATATTATTAAGAAGCCAATGTTAAAAGGTCACATACTGCATTACTCCAGTTATATGGAGATCTAGAAAAGACAAAACTGTGCAGACAGTAGAAAGATGAGTGGTTGCCTGGGGTGAGAGTGGGGGAGCAATGAATAGGCAGAAAAGACTATTTTCTGGGGAGTGAAAATACTCTATATGATATTACAATAATGTAATTACACATTTGTCCAAACCCATAGACTGCAAAACCAAGAGTGAACCCTAAGGTAAACTATGGGCTTTGGATAATTATGGTGTGTCAGTGGAGGTTCTTCCTTTGTAAAAACGGACCATTTTGGTGGTGATGCTGTGCTTATGGTTATGCACATGTGGGGGTAGGGTATATGGGAAATTTCTGTTTCTTCATGTCATTTTTATTGTAAGTCTAAAACTGTTCTAAAAATACTGTTTTATTTTTTTTTTAATTCAGAGTTCAACCTTTCTTTTTTAAAAAGTGGGTAAAGGACCTCAATAGGTTAAACATGACATACAAATGGCCAACAGGTATATGAATAGGTATTGAATATAACTAATCATCAGGAAATGCAAATCAAAATCACAATGAGATGTCACCTCACATCTATTTGAATAGCTTTTATATGTATGTGTGTGCATGTGTCTGTGTGTGTATTAGATAAGTTGCGGAGAAACACGAACCCCTGCACACTGTTGATGGGAGTGTAAATTTTAGCTGATATAGGAAACAGTGGAGGTTGCTCAAAAAATTAAAAATAGAAATACTACATAATCCAAAAATCCCTCTTCTGGTTATATATTCAAAAGTACTTAAATCAGAATCTCAAAGAATTGTCTGCACTTCTATGTTCATTGCAGTGTTATTTTTATTATGGTTTTAGCATCACTATAGTCAAGATGCTTCCCATGTGGCACAATGGTAAAGAATCTGCCTGCCAACGCAGAAGACATAAGAGAGGCAGGTTCAATCCCTGGGTTGGGAAGATTCCCTGAAGGAGGAAATGGCAACCCACTCCAGTATTCTTGCCTGAAGAATCTCATGGACAGAGGAGCCTGGAAGACTACAGGCTAGGGGGTCCCAATAAGTCAGACACAGCTGAGCACACACACACATCTTTTGGGTTTCCCAGGTGGCACTAGTGGTGAAGAATCCACCTGCCAACACAGGAGACTCAGGAGACATGGGTTTGATCCCTGGATCAGGAAGATCCCCTTGAGAAGGAAATGGCAACCCACTCTAGTATTCTTGCCTGGAAAATTACATGAGCAGAAGAGGCTGGCAGACTACAGTCTATGGGGCCACGAAGAGTCAGACCCAACTGAGCACAGTGTACCTATACCTAACCAAGACATAGAAATAATCCAAATGTCCATCAGCAGATGAATGGATTAAGAAAAAGTGGTACATATGTACAAATTCACCCTGAATAAGGAAGGAAATCCTACCATTTGTAGCAACATGGATGGACCTGGACAACATTAAGGATTTGGAAGGCAATTCGGTCCAATTCAGTCACTCAGTCATGTCCGACTCTTTGTGACTCCATGAACTTCAGCGCATCAGGCTTCCCTGTCCATCACCAGCTCCCAGAACTTGCTCAAACTCATGTCCATGGAGTCAGTGATGTCATCCAATCATCTCATCCTTTGTCGTCCCCTTCTCCTACTTCCTTCAATTGGAAGGCAGAGCAAAATGAAATGAGTCGGTCACAAGGACAAATTCTACATGATTCCTCTTCTATCAAGACTTAAAATAGAAAAAATGTATAGAAGCAGACATTACAATAATGATTATGAGAGGATGGGAGGAGAAAGTCATTGAGGTAGTTGTGAAAGACACTGGGGTATTTACTGAATAGATATTGAGGTACAGTTATGCTGCTGCTGCTAAGTCGCTTCAGTTGTGGCCGACTCTGTGCGACCCCATAGACGGCAGCCCACCAGGCTCCCTGGTCCTTGGGATTCTCCAGGCAAGAACACTGGAGTGGGTTGCCATTTCCTTTTCCAATGCATGAAAGTGAAAAGTGAAAATGAAGTCGCTCAGTCGTGTCTGACTTGTAGCGAATCCATGAACTGCAGCCTACCAGGCTCCTCCATCCATGGGATTTTCCAGGCAAGAGTACTGGAGTGGGGTGCCATTGCCTTCTCCGAAGTTATAGTTATATAGACTAGTAAATTCCAAAGATCTGCCTATAGTCAATGATAGGTGTTGTGTACTTAAAACCTTGTTAAAAGAGCAAATTCCATGTTAAGTTTTCTTACTACAAAAAAGTACACACTCCACTCACACACACAAACACAGCAGCAAATGGTACAATGAAACTTTTGGAGGCTATTTCTATGTTTACTACCATCACTGTGGTTACAGTAACATGAGTGTATACATAGACGTCTAAAATCACCAAATGTATAATTTCATGCAGATTTTTGTGTACCTATTATACCTCAGTACAACTGGAAAAAAAGACTTGTAAATAAATATTCACAGCAACTTTATTTTTAATAACCATAAATGGGAAATAGTCAACATATCTGTCAACATATAAATGGATAAGCAAATTTTAATGCATCCATACAATGGGATGGCATTCAGCAATAAAAATGAATGAACTCTTCCTATACATAACAACATGGATGTAACAGTTACACTGAAGGAGAGAAGCCAGAACTCCCACCACTGCTTCCAAATGGAGATACTGTAAGATTTCATATATATGAAATTTCAAAAAAATGAAAACTAACTTACAATACAAAAAGCATAACATAGTTTCCTGAGGACAAGAATGATGAAGGCAAGAAGAGAAAGGGAGGGATTACAGACAGATTTCTGAAAGTAATGAATTTGTAGTGCTGGTGATGGTTTCATGAGTAAATATATATGTCAAAACTCATTGGGATGTTCACTTTAAATATGTGTGTTTTATTTATATTTCAATTATGCTTCAATAAAGCTGAAAATTATTGAATCTAAGATAAGATATTCATTTAAAATTTTATATAGAATTTAAATTTTAATAATTTCAACAAATACATAAAATGAAAATATCTTAAAGGGAGTTTTTAAATTAATAGGACAAAAGGGAGGGAGAGGAATCCCAGGGAAAGAAAAGATCAAGAACAAAAGTCCCTGGGACAGGAAAGAACTTTTCTATAACCTAAAGAAGATTTGGTTGATGTGCTATGAGGGTTGATAGTGAGGACTGGTGTTAGGTAAGGTCAGAAAGGCCAACATATATCAGTTCCTACAGGACTTTTTAAGCCTCTTTTAAAAAAAGATTTTGCATATTTTGTTAAATGCAAAGAGACTGAAATAAGAAGGTACTCTGCAAACCATGAAAGTGTGCTCTGGCTTGTAAATGGAAAATAACTGAGGAAGACAATAATAGAAATGACAGCGGATTACCCTAGGATAGTGGCAGTGGAGATGGAAGGAAACAGAGCCAATGTAGAGTTTGGAGACAGAAATGACAGTACTTTCATCAGATGTAGAGAATGAGAGTAAAAGAAGTGAAAGGAAATCTTCCAGTTTAATATTTTGAGAAAGTGATTAAAAAGTGTCAAACAGTAAGATAAAAATGTTAAAAGAGGAGAAAATTATAAGGAAAGTATCACAAGCCTAGTTTTGAACATAATGAATTTGAGATATCTGTAAAACATCTAAGCGAAATTGAAGCAAAGTTAAGTGGATATATAAAGCTAGGTGTCCGAAAGCATGATCCCTATTGAAGTCATATTTTTGTACATAATTGATTGACCTACTCTCTGATTATTTCCTTAGTCCACATATCTCAAAAATATAAATTCTTCGTAAATACTTCAGGGAACATTAACATTTTAAAAATATATTTCATACATTGAATGCATTTTGAGAGATGCTACATTCCTCTATATATTCTATAAGTGAATCTCTAGCTATATAAGAAGGTGTTTCCATACAAGACCTTTGTCAAGGTGTTCATAGATATTTTAATCATAGTTCATTTTGTATGACTATAGAGACCAGATAAATTAGAGATCAATATAAGATCTCTCAATATTATTGTCACCAAGTGTATTTTAAGTTGCTTTACCTCTGGTCAATCAGTTTACTACAGTTCTTTAGGATATCTGATTCTGAATGGCATTGAAACACGTAAAGTATCATGTATGAAATGAGATGCCAGTCCAGGTTCGATGCATGATACTGGATGCTTGGGGCTAGTGCACTGGGATGACCCAGAGGGATGGTATGGGGAGGGAGGAGGGAGGAGGGTTCAGGATGGGGAACACATGTATACCTGTGGTGGATTCATTTTGATATTTGGCAAAACTTGGTAAAGTTTAAAAATAAAATAAAATTAAAAAAAAATACATAAACTGGAAGCCTTTTGGTTGTTGAGAAATCATGGTAAAAAACAATCTAGGTTTTAGGTTTAATGATTTAAAAAGATATATTTAAACATATTCAATTATAGATTATTAACATACCAGCAAAGTTTTAGTTACACTAAAGTAATCACTGTCTAGTCAAAGCTATGGTTTTTCCAGTAGTCATGTACGGATATGAGAGTTGGACTATAAAGAAAGCTGAGCACCAAAGAATTGAGGCTTTTGAACTGTGGTGTTGGAGAAGACTTTTGAGAGTCCCTTGTACTGTAAGGAAATCAAACCAGTCAATCCTGAAGGAAATCAGTCCTGAATATTCACTGGAAGGACTGATGCTAAAGCTGAAACTCCAACACTTTGGCCAGCAGATGCGAAGAACTGACTCATTAGAAAAGACCCTGATGCTGGGAAAGATTAAAGGTAGGAGGAAAAGGGGGTGACAGAGAATAAGATGGTTGGATGGCATCACTGACTCGATGGACACGAGTTTGAGCAAGCTCTGGCAGTTAGTGATGGACAGGGAAGCCTGGCATGCTGCAATCCATGGGGTCACAGACATGACTGTGCAAATGAATCTCTGTATAATTGTGGGCAACTTTTCTTACAACTCTTCTTAATGAGGGTATACCTCAGACACAGAGACTCATGACAAGAGTTTGGGAAATCCACCCTTCAACTCTTCACAAATCTGTCATCCTCAGACTTCCTTGGTGGTACAATGGATGGGAATCCACCTGCCAATTCTGAGGACATGGGCTCGATCCCTCATCTGGGAAGATTCCACATGCCACGGAGCAATTAAAGCCTGCAAGCCGCAACTAACAAGCCTGGAGAGAAGGCAGACTTTAGTAGGCTCAGTGGTAAAGAATCCATCTGCCAATGCAGGAGACACAGGTTCAACCCCAAATCCAGGAAGATCCCACATGCCATGGAGTAACTAAGTCTGTATGCCACAACTATTGAACTTTTCTCTAGAGCCCAGGAACCACAACTACTGAGTCCACATGTCTCAGTTACTGAATCCCATGCACTTTAGAGCCTGTGCCCTGCAACAAGAGAAGCCACAGCAAAGAGAAGCCCATGTGTCACAACTAGAGATTAGCCCATGCTTGCTGCGACTAGAGAAAAGCCTGTGCAGCGATGAAGATCCAGCACAGTCAAAAATAAAAATAATAAATAAATTAAGTAAAAAGAATAAGGTTGATGACTATTAAATTAAATATTAAAAGTACATAATTCAACAAACATTAAAATGCGGCAAATGAAGTTCATTTAAGAAAAGATAAGTGTCCACAGGATAAAACCTTTTTGAAATCATTTCAAAAAGATTTAAAATTATCTGTTCACCAAGCTGCTAAAGTTAGGCCTACAGAAGGCCATTTCTAAAGAATTTTTGTTTTTGTAGGACTGGAGATGGCTTTTTGGGTAGCACTCTTTACAGAACATGACCTATCTTAAGGCTAAGTTCTCTCCTTTAAAGGTATAATTATACTGCAAGCATCTATTTTTTCTCATTGACTGCTTAGGGAGAACAAAGATCTTCCCCACTTATTCCCTTATAAGCACATTCTTCTACAGAGGCGGCCAAGGAGATAACATCCTTCAGTATGCAGGTGATTCATCCTGTAAGCAGAGATTGAAATTAATTGATGTGACACAGAAAACAATCTCCTTTTTCAGTTGCTACAGCAATGTAAATGCTGAAATGCTAAAATAAATAAACACTTTATTTCTTATGTAATTGTGCTTTCTGTCACACTCAGGTTCAAAGGATAGGACTACAAGTGAATAAGCGTTTTGGAATCAAGCAGACTCCTGAAGGCCATCCCCCTCCCAAGCACAAAGCAGAGCAGTTAATGATTAGGACAACAGAGGCTCAGATTCAGTGTCTGATGCACATTCCTGAGTTGTTTTTAAGAACTGATGCTTTTCAAGAATTGATGGTGGCTGTAACTGCCACCATCAAAAAAAGGTAACTGCACTATGACCAGACTGTAGCCATGACATAAGCCACTCCAACTTGAGCAGTACTCAGTCTATGGATAGCACAATTCTAAGAACTGTCCTCAGTAGAATGGCATTAACATTATTGCACATAATAATCTATATCTTTGTTGGTGTCAAAATAATTAGGGCTTGTTCTGTCTGTATATATAAGCAGACAGCTAAAACTGTCAGCAGAGATGCTACAGACATAGGTTGACATCTTCCACTCTGAGAACACAGTGCCCTATGTCACCATGAAGTTACAGATGATAGATATTTCCCCCTTTGTTGTTGAGTCACTAAGCCATGTCCAACTCTTTTTGACCCCATGAAGCACACCAGGCTTCTCTGTCCTTCATCATCTCCCTGAGTTTGCTCAAACTCATATGCATTGATTTGGTGATGCCATCCAACCATCTTATCCTCTGTAATCCCCTTCTCCTCTTGCCTTCAATTTTTCCCAGCATCAGGGTCTTTTCCAATGAGTTGGCTCTTTGCATCAGTTGGCTAAAGTATTGGAGTTTAAGCTTCAGCATCAGTCCTTCCAATGAATATTCAGGGTTGATTTTGTTTTAGGATTGACTGGTTTGACCTCCTTGTTGTACAAGGGACTCTTCAAGTGTCTTCTCCAGCACAATTCAAAACATCAATTCTTCGGCTCTCAGCCTTCTTTAAGTTCCAACTCTCACATTCATACATGACTTCTGGAAAAACCAGTAGTTTTGACTATATGGACCTTTGTTGGCAAAGTGATGTCTCTGCTTTTTAATACATTGTCTAGGTTTGTCATAGCTTTTCTTCCAAGGAGCAAGCATCTTTTAATTTCATGGATGCAGTCACTGTCCACAGTGATTTTGGAGCCCAAGAAAATAAAATCTGTCACTGTTTCCACTTTTTCCACATCTATTTTCCATCAAGTGATGGGACTGGATGCCATGATCTTTAATTTTTGAATGTTGGGTTTTAAGACAGCTTTTTTACCTTCTTCTTTCACCCTCATCAAGAGGTCCTTTAGTTCTTGGCTTCCTGCCATTAGAGTGCTATCATCTGTACATCTGAGGTTATTGATATTCCTCTTGGCAATCTTGATTTCAGCTTTTGATTCATCTAGCTTGGCATTTCTCATGATGTACTCTGCATAGAAGTTAAATAAGCAGAGTGATAACACACAGCCTTGATGTACTTCTTTCCCCCCAGTCTATTGTTCCGTGTCCAGTTCTAACTGTTGCTTCTTGTCTTGCATACAGGCTTCTCAGGAGGCAGGTAAGGTGGTCTGGTATTCCCATCTTTTTAAGAACTTTCTAGTTTGTTGTGATCTACACAGGCAAAGGCTTTAGTATACTCAATGAAGCAAAAGTAGATGATATTTTGGAATTCTCTTACTTTTTTATTATCTATTATGCCTTTTCTATTCAATGAAGTAACAAAATCATGGCAATGAAAGGATCTTCATTTCATCTTTATTTGGCTCCTCATTATAGAAAGAAGTAAAGGTCTTGGGGAAATTTGGAAGGAGGCTCACAAGAAGGAAAGGACATTCTGATTTCACCCAATGACAGACTCAAAGCCACAGCTCAGATCTTCATACCATACAGGGTTCTTTTCCTCCACAAAACACTAGATAACTAACGTCTTAGGGACAGGGCATTGCCCTTCACTGTGTAGAACTCTCTAAAACTAGTATTCCTCTGCTCTGACACCTATGGGGGCATTGTGCTGGTGAGCCACAAGCTTTCTGTATGGCCAATTGAGCATAATTTTATAATCTGTATTGTACTCCACTACTCTTTAGGTACAAAGGAAGTCACAAAAACATCATAAATAGTGGTCGTTAGACTCCTATTTTCTGATGCAAGACCTTACTCTTCCCTGTCTCTCTCCTTCTTCAACACATGCTTACTTACTTGGACCATTCCATTAGACACACATCACAATATGCTCATCTTCATCTTTCTTCCTTATCAGGGTATCTTTTTCCAGGCATTTTTCGGAGAACATATTTCCATCTGGCCAGGCTGTTCTTGTCCTGCTCACTCCTCTTGCACTGAGGAAATGCAAGGTGAAGGAAGATGTGACTGTGTTTGTGAGTGTGGAGCTCACAGTGTGGTGCTGGTGGTAGAGTACTGAGATCTCCCTCTCACCAAAGAGCTTTCCAGTGACATGTCCTGTGCCGGTTTGGCCCAGCATTTTAGGCATACCTCATTTACCTGATGATATTTTCTTCTCTCTTTTGGAACTCTAAGGAATTCCAAGACTAGTACGGCAGGCTAGGGAAAGATGGTGAAAGTGAAGGGCAAATGAAAACTCATCTTTCCTTCTTCCCTTATGAGATGTCCATGTGGGGTGAGATGAAATAAAACATCATAAAAATAGTTTAAAAAGTCAACAGCTCTTTCTTCCTTTAGTTAAACCACCAAACATTAAGCCTCCAGTCATATCAAGTTAAATAATAGATGTTCACAGGAGTTATTGGCCACTTGATCCATAAACAAACAAATACAAAATTCTACATTTGGTTTCTTTTTAGATAAAACATCTTGCTAGGTTTTTTTTTTTTTTTTTTTACAAATGAAGAAATTAAAACCTAGTGAGGCAGAATGACTTTCTCTGTATAATGAAACAAGCTGGTACCAGTGCTGGACTAGTACCCAGAATTAATTCTGTGCAACTATCATTTCTAACAACTCTTTTATTATAAAATAAAAACACTGGATAATAATAATGAAGTATTCTATTGTGAACATGTAGGGCATATCATGTAATACATATATATATACATATATATATATATACACAATATACATATACATACACATATTTTTAGAGTTGCTTCTTTATACCTGAAATGAGCCTTCATGGTGAGTTCAGTGCTTGTGATAATAATGCCCTTATGTGCATCCAAAGAAAATAAAGGAAAAGGCATTTATAGTTCCTTACCTTCCATACAAAAAAAAAAAAAAAAGTCTCTTGGGTCAAATTATTTGAATCAAGAGCTTTAGGATAATCCAATTATAGACTAAAACTGCAAGAGAGTGAACTGATCTTTATTTCCAATCTTTTAAAAATTGCTTTTGCTCTTGTTTCCATAATACATATATTATTTCAGAACCAAATATACTGTTTATGCATAATGTGGATCAGCCAACTTCAAGAAGCTTGTTGACTATATTTTCAAGCTTTTTGTAGTTGCTATGGTTAATGGACCTGAGTGAATTGACAAAGTAACTCACTTCATGTTTTTCATGGAAACAAAGTCATTGTCTCCATTACTGTGCTAAAATAACATTTTTGCTATGATAAATGGGCAGACCATGATCCTGTGCTTAATTTTCCCTTTAACATTTAGACAGATACTCTTTTCTCAGTCAATCAGTTTTCTTATTTTGTAGTCTGTGTGATGCTTTTGTTTTGTTTGTTTTAAAACCATTGCTGTAGTAATTTCCTTATTTTTTAATGAGGGTTAGTTTTCAAACTGGTAGACTGTGTTCTGATGGGCCCAGTGATCTATCTTCAAATAAGGAAGATTTTCCTTTTAATACATGTGTTTCCTTCAAAAAAGGAAGATTTTCCTTTTAATACATGTGTTTCTTCTTCAGATCCAGTTAAAAGTATTGGCTTGCCAATACTTGCTGCTTCAAACTGTCAAAGGCAGCTTTCCCTATAATAGAATAAACTGAAAAACATAACTAAGCTGTAGTGTAATTCAATATTTAGGATTCCAAATGATTTTTGTAAATCAAAGGGGAATATCACACTTAGAATTGTTTCCATACCTATAAAAGGCATAGAAAGTTTCTTCACTTTTTTTTCTCTTTTTTGCTCAATATTTCAATACTTGACAAATTTTTTGACTGTATTCAATGATTTTTCCTTCATCAGATAGGAATTTTAAAGAATCACTTCCCTGGTATCTCAGTGATAAAGAATCTGCTTGCCAAGCAGGAGACATGAGTTCAAGCCTGAGTCTGGAATACCCCTTGGAGTAGGAAATGGCAACCCACTCCAGTATTCTTCCTTAGGAAATCCAAAGAACAAAGGAGCCTGGAGGGCTAGGGTCAAAAAGAATCAGGCACGACTTAGAGACTAAACAACAACATAAACAGTATAAGAAGGAAGCCCATAAAACTTTGAAATACTTAGAAACAATGGCACCCCACTCCGGTACTCTTGCCTGGAAAATCCCATGGACGGAGGAGCCTGGTAGGCTGCAGTCCATGGGGTCGCTAGGAATCGGACACAACTGAGCGACCACTTTCACTTTTCACTTTCATGCATTGGAGAAGGAAACGGCAACCCACTCCAGTGTTCTTGCCTGGAGATTCCTAGGGACGGGGGAGCCGGGTTTGCACAGCGTCGGACACGACTGAAGCGACTTAGCAGCAGCATAGTAACTTAAGATTACATTACTATTTTTAAACGAAAGTTGTGTCTTTTTTCAAATTCCCTTTTATACAGAGTTGTAGGGTAAAAATCACCATAGAACTGGAGCATGCTCAGCTTGGGTTCTGATGACTCTGGCACTTAGAGAATTTTGAAAATTCCATTTGCATTGCCCTGGACAGTTGAACTGACAATAGAGAAATTGGAGAGAGTCAACTCTTTGATAATTACTAATATATTTTTGAGCACTTAAAATAGAACAATTTATCAATATTTATGTAGCAGTGGATGTTGTAAAAGTGTTGGACTCAATATGCCAGCAAATTTGGAAAACTCAGCAGTGGCCACAGGACTGGAAAAGGTCAGTTTTCATTCCAATCCCAAAGAAGGGCAATGCCAAAGAATGCTCAAACTACTGCACAATTGCACTCATCTCACACGCTAGTAAAGTAATGTTTAAAATTCGCCAAGCCACGCTTCAGCAATACATGAACTGTAAACTTCCAGATGTTCAAGCTGGTTTTAGAAAAGGTAGAAGAACCAGAGAACAAATTGCCAACATCTGCTGGATCATCAAAAAAGCAAGAGACTTCTGGAAAAACATCTACTTCTGCTTTATTGACTATGCCAAAGCCTTTGACCGTGTGGATCATAACAAACTGTTCAAAATTCTTCAAGAGATGGGAATTCCAGACCACCTGACCTGCCTCTTGAGAAGCCTATATGCAGGTCAGGAAGCAACAGTTAGAACTGGACATGGAACAACAGACTGGTTCCATATAGGAAAAGGAGTACGTCAAGGCTGTATATTGTCACCCTGCTCACTTAACATATATGCAGAGTACATCATGAGAAATGCTGGGCTAGAAGAAGCACAAGCTGGAATCCAGATTGCCGGGAGAAATATCAATAACCTCAGATATGCAGATGATATCACCCTTATGGCAGAAAGTGAAGAAAAACTAAAGAGCCTCTGGATCAAAGTGAAAGAGGAGAGTGAAAAGGTTGGCTTCAAGCTCAACATGCAGAAAACTAAGATCATGGCATCCGGTCCCATCACTTCATGGGAAATAGTTGGGGAAACAGTGGAAACAGTGGCTGACTATTTTTTGGGGCTCTAAAATCACTGCAGATAGTGATTGCAACCATGAAATTAAAAGATGCTTACTCCTTGGAAGGAAAGTTATGACCAACCTAGACAGCATATTAAAAAGCAGAGACATTACTTTTCCAACAAAGGTCCATCTAGTCAAGGCTATGGTTTTTCCAGTAGTCACGTATGGATGTGAGAGTTGGACTATAAAGAAAGCTGAGCACTGAAGAATTGATGCTTTTGAACTGTGGTGCTGGAGAAGACTCCTTGGACTGCAAGGAGATCCAACCAGTCCATTCTAAAGGATATCAGTCCTGGTGTTCATTGGAAGGACTGATGTTGAAGCTGAAACTCCAATACTTTGGCCACCTGTTGCAAAGAGTTGACTCATTTGAAATGGCCCTGATGCTGGAAAGATTGAGGGCAGGAGGAGAAGGGGATGACAGAGGATGAGATGGTTGGATGGCATCACCAACTCGATGGACATGGGTTTGGGTGGACTCCGGGAGTTGGTGATGGACAGGGAGGCCTGGTGTTCTGTGGTTCATGGGGTCACAAAGAGCTGCACATGACTGAGCAACTGAACTTAACTGAACTGTCCCAGTGTTAAATATTTGAGTAACTAAGATTTGAAAAACTAAGAAATATACACATGTATAAAGCTAAGAATTTAAAGCATTCACATTGTGAATATTTGTTTTAGTGGAAAATACATTTTAAAAATTATATGTAGTAAATCTTACAAAATGTCATGAACAAAATATTTTTCTTCTTCCTTGTTTTTTAGTATATATGCATATATTAATGATATTACAATTTTCAGTGCCTTTACCATTTCAAAACACCTATGTTTTTAGATATCTTTCTATATATTCCTAAACATTTCTGGCTTTCCTTCTTAAGATGTTGTACAGAATAAGACCTATAGGCCAGCTGCAAAAAGATATGAGTCTGGAAGCTCTTGAAGACTATAATTCTTTTGAGAAAGATTCAGACATCATTCTTTGTGAAGCAAGAATAAAATCATGCCCTTTATTCATTGTCAATGGACTCGCTTTTCCAGAATACATTACTATCTTTTATCTAATAGCCTATTACAGACTGCAGAGCATGTAAAAGCTGTGATATTGCTCAGGGTCTACAGATTTCATTTTTTATTTTAATGCCATTATTAAATAACCCTCAGATGGAAATTCAATACTAGCA
The DNA here is from genome assembly GCF_032452875.1 of Bos javanicus. Taxonomy (NCBI): domain Eukaryota; kingdom Metazoa; phylum Chordata; class Mammalia; order Artiodactyla; family Bovidae; genus Bos; species Bos javanicus. The sequence goes on along the minus strand of NC_083868.1, from coordinate 55,450,442 downwards.
TGCTACATGATAAGCTATGTTAATAGCTCATGTTATACAAGAATTGAGCAATTACTTGAAACTTAATAGCAGGTCTGTGAAAATGTGTAATTGGCCAGATTCTCATCCACAGTAATGTTATGTAGTTACCTTAGTGATAGCAGATTAGCGTGTGGTCTTTTGTAAAAAGCTTATGAAGCACAGCCAGATGACTAAAGAGGGGATTCCTTTTGTAAGGCTTTATTGGAATGAGAGAGATAGATACACTTTGAGGAGTGGTTGACTTGAACAGAAGTGGAAGTGCTACAGTGAGATTCAAGTAGCAAAAACCTGAAGATTTTGACTTTTTTCCATCTTACACATGTATATGTCTCCTTGAAAGCAGGGCTTGTAGAGATTTTTGCAGTAAGAAAACTATTATAAGTTTTAAATATACTGCAGATGGGAAGGTTAATTTAAAAAGAAAAAAAAAAACCTCAAATATAAAAAGTCAAGAATGAAGAAGGAAAAATAATCACCAGCTGGCAAATTAGGTGTAATTATAATTAATGATGATGATGTTATTATATTCAGAAAGCAGTGGTATAGGGAAGCCACATTAAAAAAAAAAAAAAAAGCAATCATGAGAAGTTTGAAATGTTGGCTCATCAGTAGGAGCCATAGAGTTGTGCACTTACTGAATTGATATAGATGATTCTCATGGCATTTCATAATTAAAAAACACTTTTTCTATACCAGTGAAAACCCTCAGAAAATCATGGATCTAAAAGTTAAATCAGAGATAATGTTTAAGAAAGGGCTTTAATATGAAATTCTCAAACTATTTACCCAGTAGCAAGAAATAGGATAATGACTGACTTAGAGCTAGAAGAGAGCATTTTGTACAAATTGGTATTTCCAACAAAGCCAGTCAAACCTAGAGTGATTACTCATCCAAGGTCACAATAGCTAATTAGTGAAAGAGTTAGGGTTAAATCCCAAGATTTTAGTTGCATAGATTCAGTTCAGTTCAGTTCAGTCTCTCAGTCGTGTCCACTTTTTGGGACCGCATGAATCACAGCACACCAGGCCTCCCTGTCCATCACCAACTCCCGGAGTTCACTCAAACTCACGTCCATCGAGTTGGTGATGACATCCAGACATCTCATCCTCTGTCATCCCCTTCTCCTCCTGCCCCCAATCCCTCCCAGCATGAGTTTTTTCCAATGAGTCAACTCTTCACATGAGGTGGCCAAAGTACTGGAGCTTCAGCTTTAGCATCATTCCTTCCAAAGAATACCCAGGACTGATGTCCTTTAGAATGGACTGGCTGGACCTCCTTGCAGTCCAAGGGACTCTCAAGAGTCTTCCCCAACACCACAGTTCAAAAGCATCAATTCTTAGGCACTCAGCTTTCTTCACAGTCCAACTCTCACATCCATACATGACTACCAGAAAAACCATAGCCTTGACTAGACGGACCTTTGTTGGCAAAGTAATGTCTCTGCTTTTGTATATGTTATCTAGGTTGATCATAACTTTCCTTCCAAGGAGAAAGCGTCTTTTAATTTCATGGCTGCAGTCACCATCTGCAGTGATTTTGGAGCCCAGAAAAATAAAGTGTGACAGTTTCCACTGTTTCCCCATCTATTTGCCATGAAGTGATGGGACAAGATGCCATGATCTTCTTTTTCTGAATGTTGAGCTTTAAGCCAACTTTTTCACTCTCCTCTTTCACTTTCATCAAGAGGCTTTTTAGTTCCTCTTCACTTTCTGCCATAAGAGTGATATCAGCTGCATATCGAGGTTATTGATATTTCTCCTGGCAATCTGGATTCCAGCTTGTGCTTCTTCTAGCCCAGCATTTCTCATGATGTACTCTGCATATAAGTTAAGTTAGCAGGGTGACAATATACAGCCTTGACGTACTACTTTTCCTATATGGAACCAGTCTGTTTTTCCTTGTCCAGTTCTAACTATTGTTTCCTGACCTGCATACAGGTTTCTGAAGAGGCAGGTCAGGTGGTCTGGTATTCCCATCTCTTTCAGAATTTTCCACTGTTTGTTGTGATCCACACAGTCAAAGGCTTTGGCATAGTCAATAAAGCAGAAATAGATGTTTTTCCAGAAGTCTCTTGCTTTTTTGATGATCCAGCGGATGTTGGCAATTTGATCTCTGGTTCCTCTGCCTTTTCTAAAACCAGCTGGAACATCTGGAAGTTTATGGTTCACATACTGCTGAAGCCTGTCTTGGAGATTTTTAAACATTACTTTACTAGCGTGTGAGATGAGTACAATTGTGCAGTAGTTTGAGCGCTCTTTGGCATTGCCTTTCTTTGGGATTGGAATGAAAACTGACCTTTTCCAGTCCTGTGGCCACTGCAGAGTTTTCCAAATTTGCTGACATATTGCGTGCAGCGCTTTCACAGGATCATCTTTCAGGATTTGAATTAGCTCAACTGGAATTCCATCACCTCCACTAGCTTTGTTAGTAGTGATGCTTTCTAAGGCCCATAGATTAGGGGTCATTTTTTATTTTTTTAAATTTAAATTCATGTTGATGTATGGCAAAACCAATACAATATTTTAAAGTAATTAGCCTCCAATTAAAATAAATAAATTTAGATTCAGTTCAGTTCAGTCATTCAGTCATGTCCAACTCTGCGACCCCATGAATCGTAGCACACCAGGCCTCCCTGTCCATCACCAACTCCAGGAGTTCACTGAGACTCACGTCCATCGAGTCAGTGATGTCATCCAGCCATCTCATCCTCTGTCGTCCTCTTCTCCTCCTGCCCCCAATCCTCCCAGCATCAGAGTCTTTTCCAATGAGTCAACTCTTCACATGAGGTGGCCAAAGTACTGGAGTTTCAGCTTTAGCATCATTCCTTCCAAAGAAATCCCAGGGCTGATCTCCTTCAGAATGGACTGGTTGGAACTCCTTGCAGTCCAAGGGACTCTCAAGAGTCTTCCTCAACATCACAGTTCAAAAGCATCAATTCTTCAGCGCTCAGCTTTCTTCACAGTCCAACTCTCACATACATGACTACTGGAAAAATCATAACCTTGACTAGACGGACCTTTGTTGGCAAAGTAATGTCTCTGCTTTTGAATATGCTATCTAGGTTGGTCATAACTTTCCTTCCAAGGAGTAAGCGTCTTTTAATTTCATGGCTGCAGTCACCATCTGCAGTGATTTTGGAGCCCCCAAAAATAAAGTCTGACACTGTTTCCACTGTTTCCCCATCTATTTCCCATGAAGTGATGGGACCAGATACCATGATTTTCGTTTTCTGAATGTTGATTAGGGATCATTAAAACTGACTTGTTAAGGTAAAGGCCGTTAGGTGAAATTTAGGTGAAATAAAGGAAAAATCTTTTTATTAGATGTTCCATTAAATAAAAACAATAATAATTTTATTTAACTGGAAGGATAACCCCACAAAACATATGGTTTTGATTATCAATGGGAATAAGAGCAGGAGAATCATAGAAATGTAGGAAACAGAGCTCCTGCCCTTAATGTGCTTGCATACAAAGACACTGGCTCTGAGATCCAGTGCAAAAGCAACAGATTGAAGTGCACCTAGACTACAAATAAAGGGGACCCATTTACTAAATTTAAAAGAAGCTGTTGAAGAGAAAGGAACCTGTAGGAACTTTATCCAGGAATGGAAATGCTGATGAATACCATTTTGCAATCTCATTATAACTGGTAACAGTGCTGATAGGTACCATTTTCAGTGCCCCCACCCCAAACCTGTTAGTACCAAAGTGCATACTCTGCCCCCCTTGTGCCATAAGTAGGCTGGGTAAGTGTCTTGTATCCCATCCATCCCACACAGCATTGGGTGAGCACCACCTTGTGAAGATACTGAACCACAGCTGGGCTGGGTGACAGCCCTTAGCCTTGAGCTTCACACACAGAGCTGAAATGAATGTACCCCCAAGCCCACCCAAGCCTCATAGCAGGTGAGCCATAACAGACATTGGTGGGTGCCCTGAGTACCAACCATCTCATGCAGCTCCTGAGCCACCACCAGGCTGGGCAGGTGCCTGAGTTCATCCATCCCGGTGTAGCAGTTGACCCACAACCATTCAAGTCAACACCCTGACCTCTGCCCACTCTTCACAGAAACCAGGCCATGACCAGGACTAGCAATCGTTTCAAACCCCTTACCCTTTAACAGCAGCCAGGCACACAGTGTAGAAGGGACGTCCATAGAAAGCCTGTCTCTGGTGGCCGGGAAGACTGTTTTTATGGGCCATATGGAACAGCTCCTACAAGCCCACTTGTTCAAGACTGAAGGATGCAATCATTTTGTTCAATACATATAGATAAACACAGAGATACAGGCGAAATGAGCAGACATTCAAGTATATTCCAAACCAAAAAACAAGGCCAATCTCCCACAAAGACCTTAGTGAAATAGAGATAAGGAAACTATATGATAGAGTTCAAAATACTGGTCATAAAAACACTCACTGATCTCAGGAGAAGAGTGGATGAGCACAGTGAGAACTTCAACAAAAAGGTGGAAAATATAAGACAATACCAAACAGAAATTATAACTGAACTAAAAAATACACTAGAATGGTTCATCAGCAAAATGGACAAATGAGAAACGTGAATCAGTAAGCTGAAAGACAAAGTAATGAAAATAGCCAAACTGGACAGAGCAGCACAACGAAAAAAGAATTCTAAAAAGTGAAGATACTCCAAAAGATCTCTGGGAAAGCACCAAGCAGAATAATATTCACATTATAGGAGCCCCAGAAGAAGAAGAGGAAGACAAGAAAAATTATTTGAATAAATAATGGCTAAAAAATTCCCTCATCTGAAGGAAACAGACATCCAGCTCCAAGAAGCCCAGAAAGTTCCAAATAAGTTGAATTCAGAGAAACACACCAAGACACATTATAATTAAAATGGTGAAAGTTAAGGATAAAGAGAGAACCTTAAAAGCAACTAAGGAAAATGAAAGCTTTTCCTCTAAGATCAGGAACAAGACAAGGATGCCCACTCTCACTGCCTTTTTAAAAATAGTATTGGAAGTCTTAGCCACAGTAATTAGGAACAAAAAAATAAATAAATAAGTAAAAGGCATCCAAATTGGAAAGAAAGAAGTTGTCAGTATTCACTGATGACAATACTGTATATAGAAAATCTCAAAGATTCCACAAAAATGTTAGAATAAATAAATGAATTCAGCAAAGTTGCAAGATACAAATAGTATATAAAATTCTGTTGCTTTTCTATACATTAATAATTATCAGAAAGACAAATGAAGAAAATAATCCAGTTTAAAATTGGATCAAAAGTAATAAAATATCTAGAAATAAATTAAACCAAAGAGAAAACCTGTGCTCAGAAAACGATAAAACATTGGTTAAATAAATTTTTGTGTGCTCAGTGGTTTCATTGTGTCTGACTCTCTGCGAGCCCATGTACCATAGCCTACCAGATTCCTCTGCCCATGGGATTTCTCAAGCAAGAATACTGAGTGGATTGTCATTCCCTACTCCAGAGGATCTTCTTGACTCAGGGACCAAACCCACATCTTCTGCACTGCAGGTGGATTCTTTTATAGCTGAGCCACCGGAGAAACCCAGAAGCAATTTAAGATGACATAAATAAATGGAAAAACGTACTGTGCCCATAGATTGCAAGAGTTAATACTGTTAAAGTGTCCATACTATCCAAAGTAATCTACAAATTCAATGCAATCCTCATCAAAATACCAATGGCATTTTTTGTTACAGAAGTGGAACTAAATACCAAAATTTGTACAGAACCACAAAAGATTCAAAATAATCAAAGAAGAACAGAGGTGGAGGAATCATGGTTCCTAATTTCAGACTATACTACAAACTTACAGTGATTTAAACAGTAAGGTACTTGCACAAAAACAGACACACAGATCCATAGAACAGAGCAGAGAACCCAGAAATAAACCCATACTTATATGGTCAGTTAATCTATGACAAAAGAGACAAGAATATACAATGGGAAAAAGACAGTATCTTCAGGAAACTGTGTTGGGAAAACTGGACAGCTACATGTGAAAGAATGAAACTGTATCACTTTCTTATACCATATACAAAAATAAGCTCAAAATGAATCTAAGGCTTAAATGTAAGAACCTGAAATCTTAAAACTCCTGAAAGAAAACAAGCAAAGCAGAAACAGATTCACTGATACAAGGAACTAGCGAGAGAGGAGTTACTGACCTGTGTCTTTGTAGATGCCGTTCTTGCCCTGATGTTCATGTCCATCCATCTCATTTCAAACAGTGGCTTTTCTTGGTTGGAGGCCTGCTGGATGCACCTTCTAAACACTGTGTTATCCAGTGTTTAAAGGTTTAAAGGTTAGTTTTTGAGAGAAAAAATTTCTCTGTTCTTGGTACTCCACTATGCTAAATGAGTCCCAAGGCAGTGCTCCCAATATCTGACAGAGTTTTTGGTGAGATGGTTATTTCATGTTTTATTTAGGTCCCTTTCATCATTTTTAAATTTTCAAATTTTTAATTTTTTTTCATTTCCATATAATAGCATATATAAAATGCTGCATAGACAAAAAGCATTTCTGAAACTTGGTCACTCCTTTGAGATTTGTACAGATTACATACTTTAAAAAAATGTCAACAGTGGAAGAATTTTTATTTCTAAGGACAGAGGTAGATTTGATTTGGAAATAGTCAAAAGTCACTTGAGACTAGGTCTGGTGAAATACAGTAGGGAATTACCTAATTCCCTATTCATAATTGTGTGAAATAAGCATGTAAAAGGATGACCTATATTACTATTAAAATATCTCACAACAGGCCACCCTCAAAGGAAACAATTTTTACCAGAACATGTAATTGTTTTTAAAGTTTTTCTTTGGGTGCAGAAATATGTATCTGATTTTATGACGAAATGTTCATGGCATCTAAAAGTGGGTCCAAGTTGGGAATGCCTGTGAGACAATGTGAGTGAAGACTCCATATTATAATCCTAGGCCCTTTTCTCCTGAGAACCATGGTATTTGTACTGCATTTAACTCCTTTGGCTTCTATCCTTCTTCCCCTAGGAAGCTTTCTCTCCCATAAATTAGGTTAATCTTTTTTCCAAATACATTTATTTTCAGTCCTTTGGCTTCTTCTAGGAAGGCATGGCTACCTTTGACTATGACTTGAAGTATCTCAGACTTCCTAAAAATTGATTTTGTGGAGGTTTTGTCCACCTCTTAACCAGTTATGACATAATGCCTCTTGGACTCAGCATGGATTCATCTTTACCTCCAATTTTATGCTTACCTCAACCTGACATATTTTTAATGACCTGGGAGCCACTGTTTAGTAGGTTTCCCTCATGGTGTAAAGCCAAGATTAAAATACTGATCTACTTGAAATGATTGCCATGTAAATAGTGCTGTGTCTGAAAAATATAATCTATTTTAAATCCTCAGTGCTTGGCTTTGTTGTCACAATATAAAAGATCCAACCCACCTGTGCATACTGCATTTGCCAGAGTTGTCATCACCTGCAGGAATCGTAAGACATGTTTATCCACCTTAAACAAGAGAGGTGGATTTGAGGTCTGCCCTGGTTAGATGAGTCTGAGTAAATGCCAGAAATGTTAACTTCAGCCACAGTACTTTCTTGGTAAATAAAGAATGCTATAGTACTTTCAATTCTTTATAGTTGAACAGTGAGTCCATTTGAAATAATAATTTCAACTTTGATATAATAATAGCATTATTTAAGCTAATCATTTCAACTCTCTGTATATGATTACTCAGATCTGTTGTGAAAATTTAGAAACAAATGATGCTCATTCTATATTCTACTCAGATAAAATTGCTATCAGCTCAGCAATAACATTATGCTCTTTTAAGAGCTCTGTCTCTATTATTTATCTGTTGATGCACAAGTTTGCCCAAATATTAGCAGCTTAAAACAACAACAAATAATTATGGGCCAGGTCCTGGAAGATTAGCTGGATGGTTCTGACTCAGTCTCTCATGAGGTTGTGTTCGAGTTGTCGCTCAGGGCTCCAGTCACAGGAAGACTTGACTGGGGATGGAGATTGAGTCTCCAAACTCATTCGCGTGTTGTTGGCAGAAGGCTTCACTTCCTTTCCAAGTGAGTATCTCTATTTGGCTGTTCATGACTTAAGCTGGCTTCCAACAGTGTAAATGTGGGGTGACAGAGAGACAGAAAGAGAGAGATATATAAAGAGAGTGAGAGAGAGGGTGAGAGAGATTGAGGAAGGAATCACTGACTTTTATGACCTACATCTCAGAGTTACACACCATCACTCCTATTTACTAAATTCATAGAGAGAGAAGTCACTCAGTCATAGAGAGAGAAGTCACTCAGTCGTATCCGACTCTTTGCGATCCCATGGACTGTAGCCTACAAGGCTCCTCTGTCCGTGGGATTTTCCAGGCAAGAGTACTGGCATGGGTTGCCATTTCCTTCTACAGGGGATCTTCCTGACCTAGGGATCAAACCCAGGTCTCCCACATTGCAGGCAGACACTTTACCATCTGAGCCACCAGGAATGCTCAGATTTCTCAAAATTCATAGAAGGAAATAGCCTAGTTGAGCCCACACCACAGAAGGGGCTTATGTAAGAGCCTGAACATTGGGAGGTGGGAATCAATAGGGTCATTAAGGGCGGGGGGGAGGTGGTTACCATAGCCACCAACTTGCTGATTGGACATGAGCCAGGGACTATGACTCTTGGAGATTTCCTTTTCTCTTTTCACAGGTTAAGGGAGTTTCCTGGATAACTCCTTCTACATCAGTTTGGGCTCTCACAGATGATAATACACTAGACAGAGATGAGATACTGGAGGACCTGAGTAGAAGCACATTTAGTGAATGGGAAAATCTGACTTTATCACTTTTACCCCAATTTCCCAAAGGGACAGCTGATTTTTTGTTTTGTTTTGTTTTTGGCTATCTGAAACATCTGTTAAAGATGCCTTGTAACAGTGATCAATAGCACTTGCAAATAATTAGATAGATTATTTTATACATCACTATTTAAGAATGATTTCTCAAGTTTCCTCATCTTGTCTTTAAGGACACCAAGATTTTAAAATGTTTCATAGGCTGCTATGCCAATGACTGGCATTTATCTTTGTACAATAGTGTATAATAGGACTACTTTTGCTAAGAAAATAAATAACATGTATTGAGAATGACTGTGTGCCTAGCACTCTTCTAAGTGTATTTTAGTCCTCCCAACAATCCTGATGAAGAATCAAAATTTGCTTTGGTTTTACACATGTGGCATGGCACGGTCAGGGTTCAACCAGACAGCCTGACCTCCAACCAGACTTTCAACACCTGTACTCTACTGTGTACAGAGAGGCCACAGAACTTGCATATGATCATAAAGCAAATTTAAGTAGGAAATGCAGTTTATAATCACATAGTCAGGGAACTCACACTCATGGCAGATGTTGTTGTGGTTCTGGAATGACTCAACTCTTCTTAAAGTATATTCAGGCCCCAAAACTGCAAGCAAATAAAGAGGCTGACTGCATCAGATCTAAATTAGGGTTTTGAGTACATCAGACATTTTTAAATTTTAGGAAGTCAATGTGAACCCCAGTTTCTTAATTACATGTCAAACTTAGTAATTTTACATTCCAAAAGCATAAAGTTTCCCTGTTGCTATAGTGTCGGTTAGATGGAATGACTTCATCTTTTGTCCAGTTTGCTAAAAAGAAGCTGGGTTTCAGTGTGGGAAAAAACAATGATGGTAGCTAGGTATGAGTTGACAAACACTAGTGTCAGTAAACACCAATTATTTCTTCTGTTTTTGTTTCCAGAGTGAATCACATGCTAGAGAATCACCGGAATAGCTCACAGTGAGGCTCACCGGATGACTAAAGCTTCTCTGAAGGACTTTTGTCAGTATTTGTTCTGTTCTGTAGATCTTCTCAACAATTCAGAGAAAATTCTGAGCATGTTTACGGCTGCTTCAGTGAAAACAGCATACACCATGTAGTTTACCTCTAATTCTTTGAGGAAATGATCATATGCACTAGCATACTTAGTTTTCTTCATTTTTTAAATTTGTTTAGTACAAATTAATATTGAGAGTGCCACAGTGTAGTGTGTTTAATATGGCTTGCTAGATAAAATACAGGACACTGAGTTCAATTTGCATCTCAGATAAATGACAAATAAATATTCAGTGTAAAATATATGGTACCTATTTAAACTAAAAAAAAAAAATTGCTTCTTATCTGAAATTCAAACTTGTTGTTCAGTCACTGACTCGTGTCTATTTGTGACCTCACTCCAGCTGTGTCTGTCTGTCCTCAACTATCTCCCGGAGTTTGCTCAAATCCATGTTGATTGAGTTGATGATACTATTTAACCACCTCAGCCTCTGTTGCCCTCTTCTCCTTTAGCCTTCAATCTTTCCCAGCATCAGGGTCTTTTCATATTTAACTGGACATCTTATTTTTATTTGCTAAATGTGGCATACTTAATTTGGGGGCCTTGAGAAGAATTGAGAATCTTCTCTTCCTTATTGTTTTGGGGATTGGAGGCTTCATTTTTTGGACTCTGAAGTATAAACTACGTAAGAACTGAGCCTCCACTCAGTTATGAAAATAAGCAGAGGTTATGAGCTAAGATAAACCAGTTTCCAACTTAGCTCTGCTATTTACTCTCTGTATGACCAGGAGCAAAGTATTCATGTGTTCTTGTAAACTGTTCCCCTTTATTTTGCCAACTGTAGTCTATCTTTTTAAGATTTGATATTCTTAAAGCAGTATTAGGTTTACAACAAATTGAAAGGAACAGAGATTTCCCATTTACCTGTTGTCCACACACATGCATGGCCTTCCCAGATATCAACATCATTCACCAGAGTGGTAATTTATCAAGGATTAACCTGCATTGAAGCATCATAACCACCCAAAGTCCACAGCTTACCTTAGGGTTCACTCTTGGTGCTGTACATTCTACAGGTTTGGAAAAATGTATAATGACATCCATCCATCACTGTGATATCATACAGAATGCTTCACTCTCTTAAACATTGTGTTTTGCCTATTCATATGCACTCCTACTTCCCCACAAGCAGTGATCCTTTTATTCTCTCTAGTCTGGCCTTTTCAGAATGTCATATAGTTGGAATTATACCGTGTACTTTTCAGATTGGCTTCTTTCACTTGGTTATACGCATTTAAGATTTCTACAAGCCTTTTCATGGCTCAATAGCCCATTTCTTTTTAGCACTAAATAATATTCCATTGGGTCATGGCAACCCCCTCCAGTATTCTTGCCTGGGGAATTCCATGGACAGAGGTCCAGTCCATGGGGTTGCAAAGAGTTGAACACAACTGAGTGACTAACACAGTATTCCATAGTCTGGAGGTTCCACAGCTTATCCGTTCATCTTCAGAAGGACATCTTGGTTGCTTCCAATCTATATTTATTGCGAGGCATTTCAAGAATATTTATCCCTCCTGCAACTTTTGACATTCTTAAGACTGTTGATCTTCTCAGCCAGGGTATTAACTCCTTATTCTCCTAAAGTTGTAAAATTTGCAGGGTACACAACCGCACTACATTTACTCTCATATTTGTAGTACCAGGGTCAAATGATGTTCTGAGGCCTAGCAGGAGCAGTTCTTTTTCCACCCCATCATTTAGGGTATCTAAAGTGCTAACATTCCCCTATTTCACAATTCTCCTTGTAAAAGACCCCTCTGTGGGGCCCAAACTTCATCTTAGCCTATCTTACTTTCCTTCTTCCTTCCCTTGCTCCCTCTTTTCCTTTATTTATTTATTTATTTAAAACTTATCTTTCTACACTATTGAAGTTCAGGTCCTATGGAGTTGCCTTGAAGATAAGAAGATTAACTTATAGAGAAGAGAACCCCATGGCAAACTGGTTTCCCCATCTAGAATACCTTATACCTTTGCCCACAACCACTGAATTTGTTCAGTATTTAGCAGGATTGATTCAATGTAGAATTCAACATAGATGTAAGATAGGAGATATGGGGGGAAAACAGCTCATTAAAAAAAATCCAAATTTCATAGTATTATCAGAGAGAAACAGAATAAAATGACTGCTTGAATTCAAAGCTTCAGAAAAAGGCTTGGGGGAATATTATGCAGTAGTGATGTGTTTTGTTTGTGGACAGTTTTGGGGTGAACACTAGAATTTGTTTATGCTTTATTTGGGGTAGGCTCTTTGGGGATAAAATAACAGGACTAAAGGAAATGATACTCTGGGAAAGTGCCAGAATTAACAACCAAAAGAATGCTTTCGATAGGCAAACATCCAAAGGTTCAATAATGGCGAAGACACCAAGCTATGTCACAGCTAAACAGAACATGCAGGACCTCTGTAGGTACCTGTCCTTCCCCAAGTTCTAGTCGCAATTCCTAGAAAGCTCTTTACCCTTTATCTTTCTAAAATTGTTTTATTCTTCTCATGAATCACCTTCTGCCCAAATGTGTATTTCTCACACAACCATTGCACAGCTTATACATCCTGCAAATACTTCTTTGCATATGCCACTTGCAATGTTAATGATTTCTTTGCATGTTTCTCTCATCTCCTTGAAGGTAGGGACCATCCCCTAATCATTTCTGGGCTTCCATTGTCCCTTTAGCATACAGCTTAGTGCATGGTATTCTGCTGTAAACGTTTGGTGAATTTAACATAGCAGGATCTTTGGCTATAAAGTGAAAATGAGCATTTGGATTATCTCATTCCATCATATATATTATTCTCAACTATTAAACATGTATAAAGTTTTAAGGAATTATTAAAAAAAAGACACTAGCAATGTGAACAATCTGATATGTCAGGAGTTGAAAGATATTAATCTTCTGGCACCTAGGTGCTCATTCCAGTATTGATATGCATCTTTCATTTTCTTATCATGCCTCAAGTCCAGATGGATTTTTATTAGTTCATCCAACAAAGCAGCAGACTTGACTTGTATTTAAATCAGTATAATTAGTCTAATCTTAAAGTAAAGCAAATGCAATTGCTAAATGGGCCTAGATACTTAGTTATAACTTTTTAGTGCCTAATAAATTTAGGTGAGATAAAAGGCCAATATACCTCCCTGTGCTCTGGATGCACAGCTTTCTGATAACACTGGCTGATGCTATAGATTTCCCTAGTCTTTGGGGTTCCAGTAACTTTTCCTAATGCAGAAAAGATTTATTTACAGAAAATTTTAATGGATTTTACCCACAAAGTAAATACATTTTAAATTCTGTATCAGAAGCCTGTTTTCCACAAATTTCCGTGACTCTGAAACTTTCCATCCTTTTAATGAGTTAGGCACCAGTTCAGAGGGTTTTCAAGGAAAGCACTTTTTGTACAAGCTGGATGTAAGAGAGAGAAAATATTAATAGCGAGAATTCATTAAGCACTGTTCTGGGTGCTTCACATTCAATCCTCACAGCATTCTCTGAGAGAGGTGTGATTCTGAACCCCACTTCAAATGACTAGTAGCTGTGGAAGAAGCCTACATCCAGACCCTGTTCTCTTAAAAGCCACTGCAATTGACTGTGGAATGGACACACTTTATTTTTAAAAGTTGTGATTCAAATTTACTGATTATGTAAATTAAGCTTTCCTGCATGAAGATTACCCTAGGGAGGTGGGTGGTGGTGGTGGTTTAGTCGCTAAGTTGTGTCTGACTCTGGCAGCCCCAAGGACTGTAACCTGCTAGGCTCCTCTGTCCATGGGATTCTCCAGGGAAGAATACTGGAGTGGGTTGTCATTTCCTTCTCCAGAGGATCTTCCTGACCCAGGAATCTAACCTGGGCCTCCTGTATTGCAAGCAGATTCTTTACCAACTCATGCCCAATTAGGAGCAGGTATTGCTTTATTTTGCAGGGCTCCAAAATCACTGCAGATGTTGACTGCAGCCATGAAATTAAAAGACAATTGCTCCTGGGAAAAAAAGCTATGACCAACCTAGACAGCATATTAAAAAGCAGAGACATTACTTTGTCAGCAAAGTCAAAGCTATGTTTTTCCAGCAGTCATGTATGCATGTGAGAGTTGGACTATAAAGAAAGCTGAGCACAGAAGAATTGATGCTTTTGAACTGTGCTGTTGGAGAAGACTCTTGAGGGTCTCTTGGCCTGCAAGGAGATGCAACCAGTCCATCCTAAATGAATTCAGTCCTGAATATTCATTGGAAAGACTGATGCTGAAGCTGAAACTCCAATACTTTGGCCACCTGATGCAAAGAACTGACTCATTGGAAAAGACCCTGATGCTGGGAAAAATTGAAGGCTGGATGAGAAGGGGAAAACAGGATAAGATGGTTGGATGGCGTCGCCGAGGCGATGGACATGAGTTTGAGTAGGCTCCGGGAGTTGGTGATTGACAGGGAAGCCTGGCATGCTGAAGTCCCTGGGGTCGCAAAGAGACTGACACGACTGAGCTGAGCGACTGAACTGAGCTGATTGCTACTGAACCTGGAGCAAGTTCCTATCCACCAAAACCACAGTTCACGTGGTCATTCGCGCCACCGTCACAAGAGGGCGCTCGCCAAAGACAACTGAGGCTACACCTTCCTTTTTTCCTGGGGAAAGTGTCTTTTCCTTTAAAAGGTGTTGCCTCCTTTGGGAGCTTATCCTTGCTACAGCTTTTCCAGTGTATTCCAAAGTTCTTCCTACAGTTCAATTCCCTGCTCGTTACGCTTAATTGCATCACTTTTTGGCACATTCCCTGAAAATAGCATGGTTTTAGAAAGACTGCAGGGTGGGTACTAAAAAACACCATAATCATCTAACACAATACAATTCAGCTACTTTTAAATGACATTCTTTCTTTTATAATGCCTTTTAGAGTAGCTGGCAAGTTCTATTGAACCAGAAGATGGATAGAACAAGAGCTTTCACTCACAACAAAGGGGAATTTGATCATCAACAAGAAATTGAATAAAGAATGCAGTCTGGAAACAAGTGGCTGCAAATACAGTTTTCATCTACTTAAGATAATTATGCTAAATGCACTCATTTAATTTAATAACTATATTATTATTACTGTGAATTAAAAACATATGCCATAACAAAAATTTGAGAGAAAATATTACAGAAAAAAAAGGAAATTGACTCATCATTTAATAAACTCCTAATGAGGAGAAGAATTCATCTTAGCTGTAGAAATTGAAGGGTTTAATGTAATATCTTCAAGTTTTTTCTTTCCATTTAAAGTACTTATGTAGATCATTCCACATGAGTCTATTATGGTTTCATCTTTCCATGCATAGTTTCACAAACTAGATAGGGCGAAACAACTAAAAAATCAATATCATGAAAATCTAGATTTTGTATATATGTGTCTGTATATTTGATGTTTTGTTTTCAGAGCTTTAATATCCATAATAACACTTGAATATAATCCTCCACATTCACAAGTGAACATGATTTATTCCCTCATTTGGTGATGTTTATTAAAAGCCTAATATATGCTAGGCACTATTATAGGTTCTTGGGATCCATTAGCAAACAAAACATCCCCAAATCACTGTCGATATGAAATATATATTCTAGTGAAAGAAGAAAGGCAACAAATAAGTCAAACCATAATGTACAAGTAAATGATATGGTATGTTAATATATAAATACTTTTGAAGTATAGATCAAATTAAAGCGGCTAGGAGTGCTGGGGACAATCAGCATGAGGCCAGAGTAAGCTTGATGAGAAAGTGAAGTTTGAAAAAGACTTGAGGGAACAAAGGGCATTTCCCTGCATGTTTCTAAAGCAGGACAGGTATCCAGATGAGGAAATGGCCACTGAAAAGGTTCCCATATGCAGAAGGCTAAAGAGTGACATAATCCAACTTCAGTTTTTAAAAATCTGACTTTTGCATTGCAAATAGACTCCATGTGAATGTGGGGATGGACAGATTTCCCAGGTTTCCAAGAAGAGATGGTGGTATCTACTACCAAGTGATATCAATGGACTGTGGCTTTATTTTGAAGGTTGAGTCAACTGGATATCCTAAGAGGCTGGATGAAAGGGGGCAGAAGGAAGAGAGGGGTCAGAGATGCTTCTCAGGTCTTGGGCCTGAGCAGCTGGAATGATGAGGCTGTCTCCAATTGTTATAGGTAAAACTGTGGGAGACAGAGGCGGCTGGGGAGCAGATGAGAACTTCAGTGGTGGGCCAGATGAGTTTGAGATGTTCATCAGATATTTGAGTGGCGCTTGGGTAATGGTTCAGTTCAGTTCAGTTCAGTCGCTCAGTCATGTCTGACTCTCTGCAACCCCATGAACCGCAGCACGCCAGGCCTCCCTGTCCATCACCAAATCCCAGAGTTCACTCAAACTCACATCCACTGAGTTGGTGATGCCATCCAGCCATCTCATCCTCTGTTGTCCCCTTCTCCTCCTGCCCCCAATCCCTCCCAGCATGAGTCTTCCAATGTGTCAACTCTTCGCATGAGGTGGCCAAAGTACTGGAGTTTCAGCTTCATCATCATTCCTTCCAAAGAACACCCAGGGCTGATCTCCTTTAGGGTGGATTGGTTGGCTCTCCTTGCAGTCCAAGGGACTCTCAAGAGTCTTCTTCAACACCGTAGTTCAAAAGCATCAATTCTTCGGTGCTCAGCTTTCTTCACAGTCCAACTCTCACATCCATACATGACCACAGGAAAAACCATAGCCTTGACCAGACAGACCTTTGTTGGCAAAGTAATGTCTCTGCTTTTGAATATGCTATCTAGGTTGGTCATAACTTTCCTTCCAAGGAGTAAGTGTCTTTTAATTTCATGGCTGCGGTCACCATCTGCAGTGATTTTGGAGCCCAAAAAAATAAAGTCTGACACTGTTTCCACTGTTTCCCCATCTATTTCCCATGAAGTGATGGGACCAGATGCCATGATCTTAGTTTTCTGAATGTTGAGCTTTAAGCCAACTTTTTCACTCTCCTCTTTCACTTTCATCATGGTCCTTTCTTCCTAAAACGAATGATAATCCTTGGCCCAAGACCACCCTTCCCCTTTCTCATCCAGGACAGACATCCCAATCAAAATGGTTTTCATTTCTGCTAGCTTAATGGAGCTCAGACTCTTTTTTAACATATGGACCCAGATACTCAATACTTTCCGACTGACATTTGAAGGTAAAATTAACCCTAGGGAGTTTCTTGCTGCTGCTGCTGCTAAGTCGCTTCAGTCGTGTCTGACTCTGTGCAACCCCATAGACGGCAGCCCACCAGTCTTCCCCGTTGCTAGTCAACATCTAAAGACAACCAGATTCCTCCAGGTCATCTGATTATGGTAGCAATGATTTCTTTTAAATATATGTGTTATCAAAGATACTGTTGCTGTTTAGTCACTAAGTTATGTCTGACTCTTGAGACGCCATGGACTGTAGCCAGGCTCCTCTTTCCATGGATTCAGGCAAGAATACTAGAGTGGGTTGCCACTTCTTCCTCCAGGGAATCTTCCTGACCCAAGAATCAAACCAAGGTCTCCTGCTTGGCAGGATAATTCTTCACCAGCGAGCCACCAGGGAAATATTATCAAATATATATGTTATCATATATATGTAAATGGGGGTGGGCTTGGCATAAAACCCAGGGTATTCCAGTTAGTAACTTAGTGTTCCCCCATGGAATAACCATCACCTTCTGCATTTTCCTAGAATGGGAAGGAACAATTCAGGAACAATCTATCTCAGGCCTGACAGCAAACAGACTTTCCCTGAACTGCTTTGACGATGTCATCCTATTATCTTTGGCAACTTAATTTTTTTTTTTTTCATTTGTAGGATGAGAGAAAATAGAAGAGGCAGGGTGGATTTTGCTAGCAATGAAGCATGTCTGATGCTAGAGAGGACTCTGATTTCCTAATGAGAAAACACTCTGATTGTTGGAAGGAGGAGAACAGAAGTCTGATTCTCTTTTACCAATTAAATCTGCATCTTGCACATTCTTCCCATTCCTCCCACAGAGCAAACACATTCTCTCTACAATCTACTAGAATTTAACGAAGGGTAAGTGAGAGGTCACGGTAAATGTCTCCCTTGGCATCAAGACACCAGAGAGTACAGCATTTAAAAAGAAATAATTAAAATGGAGTCTAAAAGACAAGTTATAAAGTACATCACTTCTTCATTTCAAAAGGTGTTTATTAAATGTGTCCAGACTTTTGTTCCATTAAAGAAAAAAGATTTGCATTTCTCTGAGGGTGGCAATAATCCATTTGGTAATAAGTGACAAGAAATGTATGTACCACTCATACTGGTAAGTGGGATTGTTTCACTTATTGTACATAACAGAGATGTCAGGAGAGAATCTCTTTGTCTGTCGAGCTGAGTATTGAAAACTGCTGACACAGCAGCTACGATATCTGTATTATCTGTCTACATGCTCGTTCTTCCCTGGCTTACAGAGTAGGGTTTTTTTTTTTTTTTTTCTTTTGGTCTGAATATAAATCAATAGAACAAGAACTTTAAAGCTATTTAGAATTCTAACCACTTGTGTTAAGACAGAAACCCCTTTGACTATATAATGTTGCTATGAATTCACTCATTTAGTAAAACCAAACTGTCTTTCTTTCTATTCTCCTGAATTTGTGTGTCTGAAAGAAGGAGCAAATTACCTAAAAATGGATTTCAAAATAAGTCAGTCCCTTCTTTAAAAAATTGTCATTTTACAAATAATAAATGCCTATGAGTTTCTAGAGGAAAACACAATTTAAAGAGCTACATGCATCCCAATATTCACAGGAGCACTATTTACAGTAGCCAAGATACAGAGCAACCTAAGTATCTGTCAACAGCTGAATGATTAAAGAAGATATAATGCATATATGCAATGGATTATTATTCAGCCACAAAAAAGAAAGAAACAATGGCATTTACAGCAAAATAGGTGGACCTATATATTATCATACTAAGTAAAGTAAGCCAGACAAATATCAGATGATATCACTTATATGTGGAATCTAAAAAAGGTGAACTTATGTACAACAAGGAAATAGACTCACAGACATAGAAAATAAACATGGTTACCAAAGGGGAGGAAGGGGAAGGATAAATTAGGGGTTTGGAATTAAAATATACATACTACTGTATATAAATCAGATAACCGACAAGGATCTACTATACTCAGTATCTTGTGACAACCTATAAGGGAAGGGAATGGGGAAAAAAGAATATATATATATATATATATATTTATATATATATATTTATGTATGTATAACTGAATCACTCTATGGTACACTGAAACTAATACAACATTGTAAATCAACTGTATTTAAAAAATATTTTTTTAAATTCACTTTCTACAGAGAAAATGTAAATTTTATACTGGGTAGTAAAAAAGAAAATAAAATACTTGTGAGTTTCTTTACTAGTAAAAGAGCATTGTAACAGAATCAGCAAATTAAAGCCCACAAGAGCTGGCACCCTTTGCTTGCAGTTATAACCATGTCAACCTGTACTACTTTTGGCTGGAGGTGCCATGAGCTCTGGAAGGTAGAAACGCCACCAGCAGCTGCTGAAGCACTGGATGGATGTGTGCCTATCCGGTTCTGTGACTAGCAACGTTATTAAGGAGGTAAACTGATACAGTAATGAGAGTGAAAGAGTGTTCTTAAACCCAACACTGAAGTGCAAGACTGAACAACTCTTCCTCATATGTGCTCCAGTTAGTGGCTTGATTAGTACACCTATCGTGGAGAGATGACAGAAAATAAGTCAGAAGAGAGAAATATGACTTCAATTCTATTAAGTCTGAATTACAAGGCCACTAATTTCTCCATAAACTTGTTGTTAGATTGAGTATGTATTTATTCAAAGAAGTGTCTCCTCTTCAGTAAACTTGTTATAGAATCTTGTGCTGTTCTTGCTCTTTTCTGTTGTTGCTTTATTAGTTACCTTAACGTTCTGCAGCATAGCTCCTGGGAAAACCTCTGTGATGAGGGCATTTCATCTCCTCATCTGCTGAGGGTGACTTGCTGGAAGCTATCCAGTCACTTAAGGATGGTTAGTGGATATGATGAAAAGGTGATTAAACTGAATAATATTAATTTGGTCAGGTAACAGTGATTCTCCAAGTGTAGGCTTCCCAGGGGACTCAGTGGCAAAGAATCTGCCTGCCAGTCCAGGAGACACAGGAGACACGGGTTCGATCCCTGGGTCGGGAAGATCTCCTGGAGTAAGAAATGGCAACCCACTCCAGTATTCATGCCTGGAAAATCCCATAGACAGAAGAAACTGGTGGGCTACAGTCCACGGGGTCCAAAATGAGTCAGACACAATAGAGAGCATCTCAAAATGTGATCCTAAGACAGGCATCATCAGAATCACATGGAAAGCTTAGGTGGTATCACCCTCAGAAGTTCTGATCAGTAGGTCTGGGGGAAGACCTAAAAATGCATTTCTAACAAGTGTCTAAGTGATGTATTTTTTTTCCGAATATATTTTATTTATTTACTTATTTTACTTTACAATATTGTATTGGTTTTGCCATGCATCAACATGAATCCGCCACAGATATACACGTGTTCCCCATCCTGAACCCTTCTCCCTCCTCCCTCCCCGTACCATCCCTCTGGGTCATCTCAGTGCACCAGCCCCAATCATCCAGTATCATGCATCGATGTTACTTTTCTAGAGACTGCATCTTGAGAACCACTGGAATAATATACAATCTTAAAATAATTATTTTCATTTTATCTTGTGTTTTAAGAGCAGTTCCAAAAAGCCATCAAATGTCAGTATTATTAGAAAAAGTTTAAAATCTGTGAAAGACACTTTATTTTGTTTTTGCTTTAAAAAATTATTTATTTTTAATTGGAGGATAATTGCTTTCAATATTGTGTTTATTTCTACCATACATTAACATGAATCAGTCATAGGTACACATACATCTCCTTTCTCTTGAACTTTTCCCCATTTCTCACCCCATCACACCCCTCTGCATTGTCACAGAGCCTGGATTTGAGCTTCCTGCATGTGTCACATAGCAAATTTCCACCAGCTATCTATTTTACACATGGTAATGTCTATGTTTCAATGCTACTCTCCTAATTTGTTGCATCCTCCCCTTCCTCTAGTATTATACAGAATGAAGTAAGTCAGAAAGAGAAAAACAAATACATTAACACATATAAATGGAATATAGAAAGATGGTACTGATCAATCTGCATTCAGGGCAGAAATGGAAGCACAGACATATGAACAGATTTATGGCCACTGTGTTTTATAGGCAAATATTTTGTAGATTCTGTTGCATTTGTTTTTAAATGAAGAGCCCCAGGACTTCATGGCTCCCACTGGGAGGCTGACCCAACTGAGCTTGGAAGAGCCTGGTGAATGGATGCAAACACTTCCCACTGGGTCACTGCTACCAGCCACCTCTTGTTTGTGTGTTACAGGGAGTACAGGGAGAGATGATTTTTGATTCAGCTCTCAAACATCCAGGAATTTTTTAAGAAGCCTTTCATGTATTTTCACTTGTCCTTCTGAGGGGCGGGAGGGGGAAATAGGCTTGGAGAGCTGATTTTTGAGAAATTAAAGTAAAACTGATACTGTAACTTACCTATGTGATACTCTTCAAATGCCTCCCCTCCACTTTGGGAATTATCATGTGCTTTGTCTGTGGGACACTAAATTCCATGAGTGCTGGAATTATTCCCGTCATGGTAACTGTTGTGTATTCCTTGTTTCAAACGATTCCCCGGAACAGAACTGATACTCTGCAAATTTATTTAATTTTTCCTCCAATTAAAAAAGTCTCTTTAAATTTATTTTGAATATTAAAATCCAAAATCTTGGTACATAAGGCCCTTTACGATCTTCCCTTTTCTTGCATCTTCTTCCATTTCATGCCCCATATATGGGCCATCCAGAAACACTGATTTTACTTACTTTCCTAAATCGCCATGCTTTTTGTCACTGCCATAGAACCACATTGGCAGCTTTATTTAACTATTGGTTGATGAACCTTGTGACCTTTAGGAAAATAAATTAGAATTAGTTAAGCCTTATCTAGTCATTTCCTTTTGGATCCTAAAGACAGTTGTTCAGTATTTTGTTAATGTAGTTAGAATGAATTATTGGTTAGCAGAAATGTTGCTATTTTAGAACAGGAGAGCATTTGAAGAATATCTCAAGTGGCTATGGTGGGAATAGTAACTGAAAGGCCACCTGTCTCTGCTTTTATCTAATCAAACTTGGGGAAAGGGACCAGAGCACAAAGGATTTTTTTGGCATTTCCCTGCCCCTCAAAGAGCTCGGTAAGCCATCTGAAAGTCAGTATTATCTTTAAACTACTTAAACTGAATACTTTTAATGTGCTTTCCATTAGAAAGTGCAGAGGTGTTTGATTCTGAAATTCTGAAATATCAGAAAGCAGTGTGAATGTTCCAGGCTAAAGAGAATATGTTGTTGTTGTTTAGTCACTAAGTTGTATCTGACTATGACCCCATGGATATAACCCTCCAAGTTCTTCTGTCCATGGACTTCTCCAGGCAAAAATATTGGAGTGGGTTTCCATGCCCTCCTCTAGGGGATCTTCCCTCACCCGGGGATCAAAGCCGAGTCTTGTGGGTTGGTGGTGGATTCTTTACAACTGAGCTACCAGGGAAGCCCAAAGAGAATGTACCCTGGTTTATATTGGTAAGAAAGTGTGAGTTACCATGTATTCCAATTGGAATGAAGAAAGGGTAGAACATCATATTGGATATAATTCTAAATTGCCAGATTTGTTACAAACACAGGTTTAGGCTGTGAAGGAGTGCTGTGATCTGAATTCTTGGGTCTTGCTAAAATTCTTATGTTCAAATCCTAACTCTCAAGATATGGTATTAGTGGATGCGGCTTTGGGGAAGCACTTATATTATGAGGTGGGACTTTCATGAATGAGATTAGTGTCTAATAAAAGTGTCTAATAGAAGAGGCTACAGAGAGTTATCCAACTCCTTTCACCAAATGGGCACACAGGTAGAGGTCATTGGCTATGAACCAGGGAAATGGCCTTCGCCCAACTATGTTGGCTGTTGATGTTGGACTTTCCAGACTCCAACACTATGAGAAAAAAATTCTGTTGTTGATAGGCTGCCCAGTCTGTGGTATTTTGTTATAGCAGCCTGAACAGACTAAGACACAGACTGAAATCTAGGCATGACCATGCACAAAAAGTCAAGACAACCTAGAAATTCGTTTTGGTGACTCATGCCTGTAGTCAATGAATCTTTCTGCCCATCTGTCAAGACTCTTATATTGATAAGTGCAGGTGATATGCACAGAAAAAACAAAGGGGCTATAGATAAAACATTTATCATTACTATTCAGCAAAAGCCAGGAGATGGTCAAGATATTTCATCCACCCTAGTAGGTGGGTGAAAGCTATAAGTGTAGGCACCAGGTTAGACATATCTGCATTCAAATTCCAGGTCTATCATCAAGGGACTCTGTAACCTTGGACATCCATACAAATTAGCTTATATGTAACATGATGACATTAATAATACTAATATCACAGGTATGTTTTGAGGATTCCACCAGATAACCACTGTAAACTTCTTGGCATAAAGTAATTGCTCAAAACACACAAGCTAAAACTACCAGCAAACTACGGCTATATTTGCTGCATGTGAGGATGCAGAAAGGACACTGACTTTCAGGATATCTTACCTTTTCTGAGAGTAGCTGTTTTATTTGTAAGAGCATCAGTTGCCCCTCCCCTTTATTGTCAGGTGTATTGTAAATGTGTCTTTAAGCAGCAGTAGGTTATTTATTCACCAGAAGATACACCACAATCACAGGCTGTTTCTTAAGGACCTGGTTTTCTTGAGGCAATGCTATAGCATGACAGCTTATATTTAATTTACATTCCTGCAGATTAAGCTCACTGATTTAAAATCAATTTCATCCATCTCTGTGCATTCATGGATGATTGGTCCTAATTCAGACCAAGTACAAAGCAACAGATTTTTAACATGTAAAAATAAAGGACTAACATGTGACATTCTAGACAGAATGCTTCAAAAAGTAAATCCCCTGCCCACTGTATAGCTCAAATCATAAAAAATTCTATTTCTCAGAATTTACTCTGAAACTAAAACGTGCCATCAAATCTTAGCATGAGTTTTATAAAAAACATCAACAAGTTCAAAGGGTTTGATGCATTCAAATAAATAAATGCTCATTGTTGGTGCAGACAGAAGACAGTCTGCAATAGTTAGTTTTCTGTCTTTTTCCCCCCCTTGATTCCTTTCTACCTGTCTGAGTGCCTAAAGGTGGTTTCTGTACATTTGTTTAAAACATAGTATCCATTCATTTTTGTCCACGTGTGGTCAAACACATTTTCAGAAATAAGAAGTTCCTCTTATTCCCCCACCCTTTATCCTCTAATCCCTACGTATCTACTGCATAGTCTCAAGAAAGTGGGGTTACATCACCATCACAGTCTCAACTCAAAAGGGCAGTGGTGGTGACCTCTGTCCCTGAGGTAAAGGCTTTGCAGGGCAGTGGGGGCTGCCCTTCTCTTATCTCCCACCGTACCTGGGCTATTCATGGTCCCAAATCCTTTGTAACAAGTTATTCTGGATTAAAACCTTAAATCTCCATAAGCATGAGGAAAGACATGATGTTTCTTTGTTTCCAGTGATCTTTTTTACTTTCTGCTCCCCTTTATTAAATGCCTGTTCCATTACCCTTGGTTCTCAGCCAAAACAAACATTCATTGTATTGCAGAGATCAGAGTCCTTAGCAATTGACTGTTTGTGTATTTGATGTAGAGAAGAAGCCAGCACAAGAGTGCTGAGTACCTGGTGACAGATATTGTAAGGGCAGATTAAATATTTCAGAGGAGAAGGACTGAAACAAACTATTCCAATCAGCCCAAGATAGGTGGCCTCAACTCTCTTTATGAAACTAATGTGCCTCCCAGCCTTCCTTCTACTGCCAGGATTCTCATGGCCATCCCTTTTCTTTAACCCTCTGGCACAAATTCAGACACAAAAGACTGGCTACTGTTTTACATGTCAAGTAAATTTACATGACAATTTATGAAAATATGAAATATTAAAATTAGGTCCATACAGATGAACCTGTTTGCAAAGCAGAAATAGAGACACAAACAGAGAGAACAAACATATGATACCAAGCAGAAAAAGAAAGGATTGGATGCACTGGGGGGTCAGGATTGACACATATTCACTATTGATATTATGTATAAAATAGATAACTAGTAAGAGCCTACTAGAGTATAGCACAGGGGAACTTTACTCAGTGTTTTGAGGTGACCTAAATGGAAAAGAAATGAAAAAACAGAGGGGATATATGTATACATATGGGCTTCCTCGGTGGCTCAGCAGTAAAGAATCTGCCTGGAACATGAGACACATATTTGATTCTTGGGTGTGAAAGATCCCGTTGAGAAAGAAATGGCAACCCACTCCAGTGTTATTGCCTGGGAAATCCCATGCACAGAGGGGCCTGGAGGGGAATCCACAGAGTCCATGGAGTTGCAACAGACTTGGACATGACTTAGTGACTAAACAACAACAATAAAATGCATACATATAGGTGATTCACTTTGCTGTACAGCAGAAACTAAACCAACATTGTAAAGCAACTAAACTCCAGTAAAAATTTTTAAAATTAAAATGAGGAGTAACAGGGGCTTTTCTCTAGTTGGTGGCGGGAGACTACAGAAGAGTGTAATAGCTACAGAAATGAAACTCCCAGCAAGGCTTGAATTCACTCAGTTTCTACAAATGCCTGCAATTGTTCTCTTTCTTCTTTTGTATTTAACTTCTTAAATACATCTTCCCAACAAATTTCAGTTCTCTGTTCTCTGTAAAAGTTTGAAATTTCCTGTATCTATTTTTCTGCTTCTTCCACCACAGTTATACTTGCTTGTTCCCTGTGAACCCTCGCTTCCATGCCCCCTATTGATTTAATTGATCAGGGCTTTTCTGTACCATGTGCTGTACTGAGCTCAAACAACGTCATTTTAGAGGGTCAGGGGAATAACATTTCTTGTTTTACAAATATACCTTCTAAACATTTAATATTGTGAATAGATGGACTTGCTGTGTAGGCAAACATAGAGCTTTGGAATTTTCCACTCTAAGACTAGAAGACTTGCAAAGAAGATAATCAAAACCATATATCATGACATGCACAAACAAGTACTGTCCTGAGTGGTAATTTTTGATAAGTGGAAGGAGTTTGCACTCCTGGCTAATCACCAATGGTTTTATACAATAAGTGTACATTTTTATTTCTTTGTGTCTCACTTTGTTAACTTTGAGTCTGTGCTCACCGGTCCTTCTGATACCAAAGCTATTTTTCACTCCTCCCAGGATTCTGGATCTAAGTCTACAACAATTAGGCACTCTTGTCCTTGATTTTATCGCATGCCTCTGTGAAAGGTTTTCTTGGCTCTACCCATGTGTTCCACCTCTCAGACTATTCCCATGTAACATCATGCACCTGAAAGATCCTTGAGAAGACATTCTAGCTAATTATGTCTTGCAGGTAATAGGTAAAGAAGGTGAAACTAAGTCTTTCTTATACAAGTAAATGGAGTCAGTCTGTGCAAATCAGGGGCATAATGCACTAAGAATGAGCTCTTCTTTGGGCTTTTAAGAGAGAGTAATATGAGGGGAGAATTTCCAAATAAAGGATGAGGGAGAGGAAGTGTGGCTGATAATTGCCCAAGGAGGCAAATTTCCCCTCAGTCGTTTGATGGAAGAATG
Source organism: Bos javanicus (assembly GCF_032452875.1). Taxonomy (NCBI): domain Eukaryota; kingdom Metazoa; phylum Chordata; class Mammalia; order Artiodactyla; family Bovidae; genus Bos; species Bos javanicus. The sequence continues at coordinate 55,423,758 of NC_083868.1, read as the reverse complement.
CTTTTTTGTTTTTGCTGTTTTTGCACACCAGATGGGCTGCCCAGGTGGCACAGTGGTAAAGAACCCACCTGCCAATGCAGGATATGCAGGTTTGGATCTCTGAGTTGGAAGATTCCATGGAGTAAGAAATGACAACCCACTACAGTATGCCAGGCAAGAATACCTGGAAAATTCCATGGACAGAGGAGCCTGGTGGGCTATAGTCTGTGGAGTCATAAGGAGTCAGACACAATTGAACAGGCACACATGCATTCAAACACCAGGTGCCATATTAAAGGGATGAATCATGATCCATCTAAACCATTCTTGGCACTCTCATTCCTTTTTATCAAATGCTGGGTTAGGGACAGACCTGCAATCCTTTCTGTCTAATGATGTGTGAGAAGAAATCCATTGAGGGTACTTATGGAAAGCATTTTCCTCTCTGACTTTAAAAAAAAAATAAAGTTTCTGGGGTAAAAGTCTTTTTATCCCCCTGGCTTTGAAGCTACTTGTATATGTTTGAAGGTGCTTTTGTTTTATTTGGGAGATTTCCAAACAATCTGAGAATGATGGAGGAATATGGAAAAAACCTTGGTCCTTGATGACATCACTGAACAGTTGTACCAATTCAGACTCATCCACCAAGTGATACATTAAAATCAATCTAAATGTTATAGGGAATAAAGAGTGAAGGCCCACATTAGTATTAACCCATTGTATTTACCCTCCATTTTTACAACACATAGTCTTTTTTTTAAGACCTAGATTAAATTCAACCACCCTTGGGATCATCTTTCAATGTACTCCTGTTAATAATTTTTCTGGTATGAATTGCTGAAAGTTTATTGCCTGGGCATTTAGGCCCATATTTATATGACCTATTGCATCTTCAATAGGACTGTTTAATCCTTAGAGGACAGGTTTTACAACTGAACTCACATTTCTTTTATGTTTAGAGATTTTATTCCTGTGCAAACTGTTCATTGGGAGCTCAATAAACATAGCTTTAATAGCAAACAATTACTGAACCCTTCCTCTGTGCCAGGTCATCTTGCTAAGCACTTTGTAACAGTTAATCCTTATTAATCCACCCTCATTGTAACAGTTAATCCTTATGACTATATTGCAGAAAGTACTCTTATATTCCACAGTGATCTCCTAGGCTAGTTTGGGTGCTCATTAAATGTGGTCATGGCATTCTGTACTTTTCCTTTGTAGCATTCATAGTTTCAATTAAAAAACAAACAAACAAACAAACAGAAGCTAATCATGCATTTGTTTGCTTATTTTCCAGTTCTCCCCAAATAAAGTCCACAAGGACAGAGAAAATCTGTCATACATCTCCAGGCCAAGGGGCAGGCATGTGTATAGTAGTTTAAATATTTGGTGAATTAACAAAGAAAAACTCTATTCTTCTTAGAATAAGGCAAGGGGTCCCCAAACTCTGGGATCTAGTGGCTGATGATCTGAGGTGGAGCTTAGGTAATAATAATAAAAATAAAGTGAACAATAAATATAATGCACTTGAATCGTCCCCAAACTATCTACTACACCCCAAGCCCTGGGAAAACTGTCTTCCATGAAACCAGTGCCTGGTGCCAAAACGATTGAAGACCACTGGAACAGGGAACAGAAGCTTAGGGCCTGACACATCAAGCTCAAGATTGCACCACTGGGACTAGAGTTCACACTCGTGCCTGGTTTTCTCTTTCTGGGAGTCCTGCCCATGATACCAGTACCATGTTCTTTCCACTGATTTATTTCAAACCGGGAATGAGACTATGAGTTTACCATCCCATTTCTCATGTGGAAAACTAACAGAACATATTTTAACAGCCAATTCAAAGATGCCAGGCTCCTGAAGTGAGCAGCTAAAAATCATGATGGTGATGATGATATCACTAGGATTTACAGAGCACCCCACTTCTGGTGGGGATGTTACTGCCAATCCTTAAATTACCATGGCAAGTTAAGTTTTATTTCCTAATCAGGAAATTGATGCATAAAGAGACTGGGGTATGCAGTTCAGAATGCATGAGTAACAAGCTTTGGAAATATACTAGGAACATGGGTTTACCTGAAACCAAAATCCAGGTCTTCCCACTTTTTCCATGCTTTAGCTGTCAATCAACAAACACCTACTACATGATAAGAACTCAACTCTTTTAAATATTTATTCAGGCATCAAAATTATCTCCTAAGAGGATTATTAACAAAGTTAAAAAAAAAATGATTACCTGTTAATGAATCTTAGAAACAAAATAAATAGATTTAGAGTCTGCAAGAGTTTTCTAAAAACATGTCAAATTTTCATGGGAGTTTTTGAACCAAAGTGAAAGAGGAGATTGAAAAAGTTGGCTTAAAACTCAACATTCAGAAGACGAAGATCATGGCATCTGGTCCCATCACTTCATGGGAAATAGATGGGAAAACAGTGGAAACAGTAACCGACTTTATTTTTTGGGGCTCCAAAATCACTGCAGATGGTGACTGCATCCATGAAATTAAAAGACACTTACTCCTTGGAAGGAAAGTTATGACCAACCTAGACAACATATTGAAAAGTAGAGACATTACTTTGCCCACAAAGGTCCGTCTAGTCAAGGCTATGGTTTTTCCAGTGGTCATGTATGGATGTGAGAGTTGGACTGTGAAGAAGGCTGAGCGCCAAAGAATTGATGCTTTTGAACTGTGGTGTTGGAGAAGACTCTTGAGAGTCCCTTGGACTGCAAGGAGATCCAACCAGTCCATTCTGAAGGAGATCAGCCCTGGGATTTCTTTGGAAGGAATGATGCTAAAGCTGAAACTCCAGTACTTTGGCCACCTCATTCGAAGAGTTGACTCATTGGAAAAGACTCTGATGCTGGGAGGGATTGGGGGCAGGAGGAGAAGGGGACGACAGAGGATGAGATGGCTGGATGGCATCACTGACTCAATGGACATGAGTCTGAGGGAACTCCGGGAGTTGGTGATGGACAGGGAGGCCTGGCGTGCTGCGATTCACGGGGTCGCAAAGAGTCGGACAGGACTGAGTGACTGAACTGAACTGAACTGATTACAGGGAAATGTTTAGGTTGATGTTTAATTCATACACTAGGATGAACAACAGGGCAATGGGCTTGAATAAGAAGTAAAATGAGAGAGCTGCATGGCTAAAACATATTCTTAACTGATGGGAAACAAGTTGCAGGCATCCTCACAGGGCTAGAAAATGATGTGATATATAAAAACTCCAAACTCAACAGTTACATCCATCCCAAGTTTGGTGATTTCTAAGGACATTGCCAATATCTGTTGGATCATCAATAAAGCAAGAGAGTTCCAGAAAAAACATCTACTTCTGCTTTATTGACTATGCCAAAGCCTTTGACTGTATGAATCACAAAAACTGTGGAAAATTCTTCAAGAATGGGAATACTAGACCACCTGACCTGTCTCCTGAGAAATCTGTATGCAGGTCAGGAAGCAACAGTTAGAACTGGATATGGAACAACAGACTGGTTCCAAATCAGGAAAGGAGTACATTAAGGCTATATTTTGTCACCCTGCTTATTTAACTTATATGTAGAGTACGTCATGAGAAATGCTGGGCTGGATGAAGCACAAGCTGGAATCGAGGTTGCCAGAAGAAACACCAATAACCTCAGATATGCAGATGACACCACACTTATGGCAGAAGTGAAGAGAAACTAAAGAGCCTCTTGATGAAAATGAAAGAGGAGAGTGAAAAAGTTGACTTAAAACTCAATATTCAGAAAACTAAAATCAAGGCATCTGGTCCCATCACTTCATGGCAAATAGATGGGAAAACAGTGGAAACAGTGACTGACTTTATTTTTGGGGGCTCCAAAATCACTGCAGATGATGACTGAAGTCATGAAATAAAATGACGCTTGCTCCTTGGAAGAAAAGTTATGACCAACCTAGACAGCATATTAAAAATCAGAGACATTACTTTGTCAACAAAGGTCTATCTAGTCAAAGCTATGGTTTTTCCAGTAATCATGTATGGATGTGAGAGTTGGACTACAAAGAAAGCTGATGGCCGAAGTATTGATGCTTTTGAACTGTGCTGCTGGAGAAGACTCTTGAGAGTCCCTTGGACTGCAAGATCAAACCAGTCAGTTCTCAAGGAAATCAGTCCTGAATAATCATTGGAAGGACTGATGCTGAAGCTTAAACTTCAATACTTTGGCCACCTGATGCAAAGAGCTGACTCACTGGAAAAGACCCTGATGCTAGGAAAGAGTGAAGGCAGGAGGAGAAGGGGACAACAGAGGATAAGGTGGTTGGATGGTGTCACTGCCTCAATGGACATGAGTTTGAGTAAATTCTGGGAGTTAGTGATGGACAAGAAGTCCTGGCATGCTGCAGTCCATGGGGTCACAAAGAGTCAGACATGACTGAGCGACTGAACTGCACTAAACTGAAAGACATTTGACCCTTTCAGAGAAGACATGTAATTCTGTAAGAGCTGATTTGGAAGAAACTGAACCTACATCTCTGGTGCCATAGGAACAAAAGAGTTGATAGAGAAAATCAGGTAAAGATTAGTTGCTTTCTTTTAAGCTATGGCATCCAACCCAGCACCATTTGCCACAGCCATGTACTCACTTTCAAGCCCCTTCCCACCAGACATCTACTGTTGCAGATTTAATTGCATCTGTCCATGGGGTTGCTAAGAGTCGGGCAACGGCTGAGTGACTTCACTTTCACTTTTCATTTTCATGCATTGGAGAAGGAAATGGCAACCCACTCCACTGTTCTTGCCTGGAGAATCCTAGGGATGGGGAAGCCTGGTGGGCTGCCATCTATGGGGTCGCATAGAGTCATACACAATTGAAGTGACTTAGCAGCAGCAGCAGCAGTCACTTCAGTAATCATGTACATGTGTGTTTTCCAGAAGGATGGGTTGGAGACTTCCAGTTCAGGCTTAGATGGTTTAATGTGCAACTTCTGTAATGCTAACAAGAACATTTTATCTATCATCTCTAACCACTCTGCTAGTGAGAGCCTAATGGCCACTGCGAAATATGCTTCTTTCCCCAAATGCTCCCTAATGAAACCAAAAACAACAATACTAAGATAATGAGCAGAGGCTAAAAGCTGAAGAATTCACTTCTCCGGAAAGAAATTTTGGTGGCTACAACCATAAGAAGCAGTGAAGGGTGGAAAAAGCAAGGAAAATTGGTTATTTCCAACAAAATGTTTGCTTCTCCTTATTTATTTTTATTTTTACATTATTAATGGTATTTTTTCTCATCAAAGTATGTATTTGAATTAGTAAGAGAAGTGAAAATTCCAGTGAAAAAATATTGGAAAGAACGGAGCCTATTTAGCCTCAAGTGAGTGAGTGTTAGTTGCTCAGTCGTGTCTGACTCTTTGCGACCCCACGGACTGTAGCCCACCAGCCTCCTCTGTCCTTGGAATTCTCCAGGCAAGATTACTGGAGTGAATCACCATTTCCTTCTCCAGGGCATCTTCCCTTCCCAGGGACTGAACCGGAGTCTCCTGCATTGCAGGCAGATTCTTTGCCTTCTGGGCCACCAGAGAAGCCTATTTAGTCTGAAAACAAACCAAATAAATAAATAAAGTTGCTTTTGTAAATAGCACAATTTTGAAATCAAGGCAGTCATTTAATTTGTCTAATATCTAGGTTCTTTTTTTGGGGGAAAATAAGTCATATTTATTATAATCTCTCAAGTCCTTTCTAATAAATACTGACACATTGACTTACTTCAGCATTTTAAACAACCCATATGGATATATACATCCTAAACCATCATATCCAAATGATTTCTAACATACAAAATTATTTTGCTGTTACCCTAAATGCCATGGCTCTGGGAACAGTATAATAAGTGTCTCTGTGAGATGATGGGCCACAGACTCCATGCCTTCTACTTTCAGGCATGCTAACAGAGGGTGCCAGCAGAACTGCAAGGTTATTTTCCAGAACCAGGAGAAGGACTGTTTCATAGCTTCTATTTATTTCCTATTTGAATTGTTTACTGAAGTATAGTTGAGTTACAACATTAGTGTTTGGTGCACCACATAGTAATTGGATGTTTTTATAGGTTATACTCCAAGGTTATTATAAAATATTGACTTTAATCCCTGTGTGTATTAAATTCTTGTAACTTACTTATTTTATACCTAGTAGTTTATACTGCCTAATCCCTATTCACCACAGTTTCCATTTACTTTTAATAATTTCATCCCAATTTAGAGAGATCATTGACTAACTGCCAGGATACATACTAGCTGGATGAATTCTGATAGAGATTCCAAACTTTAAAGTAGTTCTTAATCATCCAACAGTAAATAGCATAAGGAATAACACAATAATCCTAGAAGTGAAGAGAAGCAGCCACACTCATGTTTTTTGTTTGTTTTTTCTAATCTTTCTTCCAACATGCCAGATGCCATACCCCAACAATATGCTTGTTAGCAATTGGAGTCCAGGATTACACACACACACACACACACACACACACACACAATTACAAGAGGGAATAAAATATGACTCCTGTAACAGGTCCCTTTGTGGTCTTTCTCCTCCAAGTGACTCTTACCAAAACTGCAAATGTATAATTCATTTTTGAACTATTTGTTTAACAGTGTCTGAGTTCCTGCCATATTCACTTCTGTGTGAACAACAGCTAACATCGTGCTTTATGTTTCATAGATATTCATTGATCGTACGTCGTGTCTTTTTGTCAACTACTCTTGAAGCATGATTAAATACACTGAAGAAAAATATTTTCTGTTTGGATAGCTTAATAAAATAATCAGTTTCACTCTAGAAGACAAAAATTGACTTTATAGTGCAAGGCTTGTTATTCTTAACTATAGTTGCATTTATCATTGAACCAAATCATCATATTATTCTCTCTCCCTCTCACAGCCAGACACACACAGACACACAGACACACACACACACACACACACTCACTCCACACCTACACAGTTGGGTCTCTGTGGCAGAATCATGGTAATTATCTTTAGCAATTCTTGTTCAGTACCCAAACCCCACTCTTTGGAAGAAACTGGTACCCTGTTCTGAGTGAGCACTTAGTTGCCTTGTGAAAGTGGCTTAGAGCTGGAGATTCTCAGAGCCTGACTGGTGTTGTCTCAAATAGCACAATGAGGTAAAATATATCTTCTTTCAAAGAAACCTACATTTGAATCTGGGAGTCCAAAGAATTAGCCATGAAGTGGCCTCATCTTGGGGTAAAGATCAATGCTCCTGAAAACAACAAAATATTAAATGATGGGGAACAGCTCTTTAATAATGCCTTTGGCAGTAACAGGGAATTCTGAATGATCCTCCTTCCCGGGAACTCAACTTGCTGTGTCACTGTGTACTTCATCGACTTTGTTCTTAGATGAAAGTTCAGAATATCTGAGCCTTTCAAGGGTCATATTTCATTTGACTGAACTTCCCTTGCAATCTTAGAAGTACTTCATGGGCTTCAGTTTTCTCTCTTGCTGACTTAATGCTGTACAGAGAAAATTCCACTGCTGTAGGTAAAGGATAGTATGAAAAACATGTTGCTCAATATACAAATGCCACACAAAAGCCAACCTAAGAAACCCATCTGAAAAAATGTAAAAGTTCCACACTTGAAAAATCTGTTCTAAAAAGCTGTTTTCTTCATGATTTTTAAGTAAGGAATTTAGGAAGAGGTTTCTCAGAATTTAAAACATGCTCGTTATCTTTCTTTAAGAGTTTAAAATGCATTCTCACTTAAAATGGAGTTAAATAATACATATCTTGTGGTGTTGTGAAGAGTAACTAAGGCTGTATGTGTATGAGAGCTGATCACAGAATCTAGGCTATGGCAGGTGCTCAAAACACGGCAGCAGAATTTGCATTTAAATATACTGCCTTTATGCCATGTACACAATGTGGAGAAATTATAAAAATAGAGGCCTCAGAGAATTTCCTAAGTGGAATTTTAAAGCCACTTTAAAGGAATAAGTCAAAGGTAGCATCATAGAATTAATTTAGTCAATAGTTAATGGAGGCTCAAAGTCATCACTATGTGCTGGCTCTGTTTGTAGACTTTATAGCAAACTGAAAACAATGTGCTATTGAAACATGACATTGAAATATTTTAATACTGAAACCATTTTCTAGAGATACTTAACATAATAATAATTCTGTAAAGGAAAGAAATTAGGATTTAAAAATTTTCAATGACTATGATAATAAAAACCGAAACCAACAGAAAACAAAAGAAGCATCGATAACTAGAGTGAGACACACTAAGGAGAAATTAAAACCTGGTATAAGTGGAAACACCAAAAATTTTAAAAAGCTACTTCTTTTTTTTTTTTTTCTTCCAATTTTATTTTATTTTTAAACTTTACATAATTGTATTAGTTTTGCCAAATATCAAAATGAATCCGCCACAGGTATACATGTGTTCCCCATCCCGAACCCTCCTCCCTCCTCCCTCCCCATACCATCCCTCTGGGCCGTCCCAGTGCACCAGCCCCAAGCATCCAGCATCATGCATCGAACCTGGACTGGCAACTCGTTTCCTACATGATATTTTACATGTTTCATTGCCATTCTCCCACTTCTTCCCACCCTCTCCCTCTCCCACAGAGTCCATAAGACTGTTCTATACATCAGTGTCTCTTTTGCTGTCTCGTACACCGGGTTATTGTTACCATCTTTCTAAATTCCATATATATGCGTTAGTATACTGTATTTATGTTTTTCCTTCTGGCTTACTTCACTCTGTATAATAGGCTCCAGTTTCATCCACCTCATTAGAACCGATTCAAATGTATTCTTTTTAATGGCTGAGTAATACTCCATTGTGTATATGTACCACAGCTTTCTTATCCATTCATCTGCTGATGGACGTCTAGGTTGCTTCCACGTCTTGGCTATTATAAACAGTGCTGCGATGAACATTGGGGTACACGTGTCTCTTTCCCTTCTGGTTTCCTCAGTGTGTATGCCCAGCAGTGGGGTTGCTGGATCATAAGGCAGTTCTATTTCCAGTTTTTTAAGGAATCTCCACACTGTTCTCCATAGTGGCTGTACTAGTTTGCATTCCCACCAACAGTGTAAGAGGGTTCCCTTTTCTCCACACCCTCTCCAGCATTTATTATTTGTAGACTTTTGGATCACAGCCATTCTGACTGGTGTGAAATGGTACCTCATAGTGGTTTTGATTTGCATTTCTCTGATAATGAGTGATGTTGAGCATCTTTTCATGTGTTTGTTAGCCATCTGTATGTCTTTTTTGGAGAAATGTCTATTTAGTTCTTTGGCCCATTTTTTGATTGGGTCGTTTATTTTTCTGGAGTTGAGCTGTAGGAGTTGCTTGTATATTTTTGAGATTAGTTGTTTGTCGGTTGCTTCATTTGCTATTATTTTCTCCCATTCTGAAGGCTGTCTTTTCACCTTGCTTATAGTTTCCTTTGATGTGCAGAAGCTTTTAAGGTTAATTAGGTCCCATTTGTTTATTTTTGCTTTTATTTCCAATATTCTGGGAGGTGGGTCATAGAGGATCCTGCTGTGATGTATGTCGGAGAGTGTTTTGCCTATGTTCTCCTCTAGGAGTTTTATAGTTTCTGGTCTTACATTTAGATCTTTAATCCATTTTGAGTTTATTTTTGTGTATGGTGTTAGAAAGTGGTCCAGTTTCATTCTTTTACAAGTGGTTGTTCAGATTTCCCAGCACCACTTGTTAAAGAGATTGTCTTTAATCCATTGTATATTCTTGCCTCCTTTGTCGAAGATAAGGTGTCCATATGTGCGTGGATTTATCTCTGGGCTTTCTATTTTATTCCATTGATCAATATTTCTGTCTTTGTGCCAGTACCATACTGTCTTGATAACTGTGGCTTTGTAGTAGAGCCTGAAGTCAGGTAGGTTGATTCCTCCAGTTCCATTCTTCTTTCTCAAGATCGCTTTGGCTATTCGAGGTTTTTTGTATTTCCATACAAATTGTGAAATTATTTGTTCTAGCTCTGTGAAGAATACTGTTGGTAGCTTGATAGGGATTGCGTTGAATCTATAAATTGCTTTGGGTAGTATACTCATTTTCACTATATTGATTCTTCCAATCCATGAACATGGTATATTTCTCCATCTATTAGTGTCCTCTTTGATTTCTTTCACCAGTGTTTTATAGTTTTCTATATATAGGTCTTTAGTTTCTTTAGGTAGATATATTCCTAAGTATTTTATTCTTTCCGTTGCAATGGTGAATGGAATTGTTTCCTTAATTTCTCTTTCTGTTTTCTCATTATTAGTGTATAGGAATGCAAGGGATTTCTGTGTGTTGATTTTATATCCTGCAACTTTACTGTAGTCATTGATTATTTCTAGTAATTTTCTGGTGGACTCTTTAGGGTTTTCTATGTAGAGGATCATGTCATCTGCAAATAGTGAGAGTTTTACTTCTTCTTTTCCAATTTGGATTCCTTTTATTTCTTTTTCTGCTCTGATTGCTGTGGCCAAAACTTCCAAAACTATGTTGAATAGTAATGGTGAAAGTGGGCACCCTTGTCTTGTTCCTGACTTTAGAGGAAATGCTTTCAATTTTTCACCATTGAGGATAATGTTTGCAGTGGGTTTGTCATATATAGCTTTTATTATGTTGAGGTATGTTCCTTCTATTCCTGCTTTCTGGAGAGTTTTTATCATAAATGGATGTTGAATTTTGTCAAAGGCTTTCTCTGCATCTATTGAGATAATCATATGGTTTTTATTTTTCAATTTGTTAATGTGGTGTATTACATTGATTGATTTGCGGATATTGAAGAATCCTTGCATCCCTGGGATAAAGCCCACTTGATCATGGTGTATGATCTTTTTAATGTGTTGTTGGATTCTGATTGCTAGAATTTTGTTAAGGATTTTTGCATCTATGTTCATCAGTGATATTGGCCTGTAGTTTTCTTTTTTTGTGGGATCTTTGTCAGGTTTTGGTATTAGGGTGATGGTGGCCTCATAGAATGAGTTTGGAAGTTTACCTTCCTCTGCAATTTTCTGGAAGAGTTTGAGCAGGGTAGGTGTTAGCTCTTCTCTAAATTTTTGGTAGAATTCAGCTGTGAAGCCGTCTGGACCGGGGCTTTTGTTTGCTGGAAGATTTTTGATTACAGTTTCAATTTCCATGCTTGTGATGGGTCTGTTAAGATTTTCTATTTCTTCCTGGTCCAGTTTTGGAAAGTTGTACTTTTCTAAGAATTTGTCCATTTCTTCCACGTTGTCCATTTTATTGGCATATAATTGTTGATAGTAGTCTCTTATGATCCTTTGTATTTCTGTGTTGTCTGTTGTGATCTCTCCATTTTCGTTTCTAATTTTGTTGATTTGATTTTTCTCCCTTTGTTTCTTGATGAGTCTGGCTAATGGTTTGTCAATTTTATTTATCCTTTCAAAGAACCAGCTTTTGGTTTTGTTGATTTTTGCTATGGTCTCTTTTGTTTCTTTTGCATTTATTTCTGCTCTAATTTTTAAGATTTCTTTCCTTCTACTAACCCTGGGGTTCTTCATTTCTTCCTTTTCTAGTTGCTTTAGGTGTAGAGTTAGGTTATTTATTTGACTTTTTTCTTGTTTCTTGAGGTGTGCCTGTATTGCTATGATCTTTCCCCTTAGGACTGCTTTTACCGTGTCCCACAGGTTTTGGGTTGTTGTGTTTTCATTTTCATTCGTTTCTATGCAAATTTTGATTTCTTTTTTGATTTCTTCTGTGATTTGTTGGTTATTCAGCAGCGTGTTGTTCAGCCTCCATATGTTGGAATTTTTAATAGTTTTTCTCCTGTAATTGAGATCTAATCTTACTGCATTGTGGTCAGAAAAAATGCTTGGAATGATTTCTATTTTTTTGAATTTACCAAGGCTAGCTTTATGACCCAGGATGTGATCTATCCTGGAGAAGGTTCCATGTGCGCTTGAGAAAAAGGTGAAATTCATTGTTTTGGGATGAAATGACCTATAGATATCAATTAGGTCTAACTGGTCTATTGTATCATTTAAAGTTTGTGTTTCCTTGTTAATTTTCTGTTTAGTTGATCTATCCATAGGTGTGAGTGGGGTATTAAAGTCTCCCACTATTATTGTGTTATTGTTAATTTCTCCTTTCATACTTGTTAGCATTTGTCTTACGTACTGTGGTGCTCCCGTGTTGGGTGCATATATGTTTATAATTGTTATATCTTCTTCTTGGATTGATCCTTTGATCATTATGTAGTGACCTTCTTTATCTCTTTTCACCGCCTTTGTTTTAAAGTCTATTTTATCTGATATGAGTATTGCTACTCCTGCTTTCTTATGGTCCCTATTTGCATGGAAAATCTTTTTCCAGCCCTTCACTTTCAGTCTGTATGTGTCCCCTGTTTTGAGGTGGGTCTCTTGTAGACAACATATGTAGGGGTCTTGTTTTTGTATCCATTCAGCCAGTCTTTGTCTTTTGGTTGGGGCATTCAACCCATTTACATTTAAGGTAATTACTGATAAGTATGTTCCCGTTGCCATTTACTTTATTGTTTTGGGTTCGAGTTTATACACCGTTTTTGTGTTTCCTGTCTAGAGAATATCCTTTAGTATTTGTTGGAGAGCTGGTTTGGTGGTGCAGAATTCTCTCAGCTTTTGCTTGTCTGAAAAGCTTTTGATTTCTCCTTCATACTTGAATGAGATCCTTGCTGGGTACAATAATCTGGGCTGTAGGTTATTTTCTTTCATCATTTTAAGTATGTCTTGCCATTCCCTCCTGGCTTGAAGAGTTTCTATTGAAAGATCAGCTGTTATCCTTATGGGAATTCCCTTGTGTGTTATTTGTTGTTTTTCCCTTGCTGCTTTTAATATTTGTTCTTTGTGTTTGATCTTTGTTAATTTGATTAATATGTGTCTTGGGGTGTTTCTCCTTGGGTTTATCCTGTTTGGTACTCTCTGGGTTTCTTGGACTTGGGTGATTATTTCCTTCCCCATTTTAGGGAAGTTTTCCACTATTATCTCCTCAAGTATTTTCTCATGGTCTTTCTTTTTGTCTTCTTCTTCTGGAACCCCTATGATTCGAATGTTGTAGCGTTTAATATTGTCCTGGAGGTCTCTGAGATTGTCCTCATTTCTTTTAATTCGTTTTTCTTTTATCCTCTCTGATTCATTTATTTCTACCATTCTATCTTCTAATTCACTAATCCTGTCTTCTGCCTCTGTTATTCTACTATTTGTTGCCTCCAGAGTGTTTTTAATTTCACTTATTGCATTATTCATTATATATTGACTCTTTTTTATTTCTTCTAGGTCCTTGTTAAACCTTTCTTGCATCTTCTCAATCCTTGTCTCCAGGCTATTTATCTGTGATTCCATTTTAGTTTCAAGATTTTGGATCAATTTCACTATCATTATTCGGAATTCTTTATCAGGTAGATTCCCTATCTCTTCCTCTTTTGTTTGGTTTGGTGGGCATTTATCCTGTTCCTTTATCTGCTGAGTATTCCTCTGTCTCTTCATCTTGTTTAAATTGCTGAGTTTGGGGTGTCCTTTCTGTATTCTGGCAGTTTGTGGAGTTCTCTTTATTATGGCGTTTCCTCACTATGTGTGGGTTTGTACAGGTGGCTTGTCAAGGTTTCCTGGTTAGGGAAGCTTGTGTCGGTGTTCTGGTGGGTGGAGCTGTATTTCTTCTCTCTGGAGTGCAATGAAATGTCCAGTAATGAGTTATGAGATGTCTATAGTTTTGGGGTGACTTTGGGCAGCCTGTATCTTGAAGCTCAGGACTGTGTTCCTTTGTTGCTGGAGAATTTGCTTGGTATGTCTTGCCCTGGAACTTATTGGTCCTTGTGTGGTGCTTGGTTTCAGTGTTGGTATGGAGGCATTTGATGAGCTCCTGTCAATGAATGTTCCTTGGAGTCAGGAGTTCCCTGGAGTCAGGGTTTGGACTTAAGTCTCCTGCTTCCGATTATCGGTCTTATTTTTACAGTAGTTTCAAAACTTCTCCTTCTATACAGCACCATTGATAAAACATCTACATTAAAGATGATAAGTTTCTCTACAGTGAGGGTCACTCAGAGAGGTTCACAGGGTTACATGGAGAAGAGAAGAGGGAGGAGGGAGTTAGAGGTGACCCAAATGAGATGAGGTGAATCAATAGTGGAGAGAGTGGGCTAGCCAGTAGTCACTTCCTTATGTGCACTCCACAACTGGACCACTCAGAGATGTTCACGGGGTTATACAGAGAAGAGAAGAAGGAGGAAGGTAACAGAGGTGGCCAGAAGGATAAAAGGGGGAATGAAAAGGAGGGAGACAGATCCAGCCAGTAGTCAGTTCCCTAAGTGTTCTCCACCATCTGGAACACACAGAAATTCACAGAGTTGGGTAGAGTAGAGAGGGGTTAGGGAGGAGACACATGCGACCTGGTGGAGAAAAAGGAGGGTCCAAAGGGAGAGAGAGCAGTCAAGCCAGTAATCTCACTCCCTAGTGAAAAATGGGTCCTGAAGATTGGGTCCTTAAAGGTACAAAATTGGTAACAAATACATAAAAGCAAAAATTAAAAATCTAGAGTAGAGTTTGGAATTTCAAAAATACGATGTTGAAGAAAAGAAGAAGGAAAAGAAAGAGAGAAAGAACGAACAAACAAGGTCGCGAAAATTATAAAGAAAGTACAGGTACAAAATTGATAACTAATACCAGAAAGCGAAAATTAAAAATCTAGAGTAGAGTTTGGAATTTCAAAAATACGATGTTAAAGAAAAGAAGAAGGAAAAGAAAGAGAGAAAGAACGAACAAACAAAAACAAACAAGGTCGCGATAATTATAAAGAAAGTACAGGTACAAAATTGATAACTAATACCAGAGAGCGAAAATTAAAAATCTAGAGTAGAGTTTGGAATTTCAAAAATACAATGTTAAAAAAAAAAAAAGAAGAAGAAGAAAAATAAAGAGAGAAAACAAACAAACAAATACGAACAATGTCACAAAAATTATAAAGAAAATACAGGTACAAAATTGATATCAAATACCAAAAAGCATAAATTGAAAATCTAGAGTAAAGTTTGGAATTTCAGATATACAATGTTATATAAAAGAAGAAGAGAAAGAAACAGAGAAGAAGAAGAAGAAAAAAAAAAATCACAGAAATTATATAAAAAAAAACTATAGGTACAAAATTGATAACATATACCAAAAAGCGAAAATTAAAAATCTAGAGTAGAGTTTGGAATTTCAAAAATACAATGTTAAAGAAAAGAAGAAAAAAACAAAAACCAACAACAACAAAAAAAAACAACAAGGTCAAAAAATTATAGAATATATATATATGAAGTTTGCTGAAGAAGAAAAAAAATAGGGTCTTTTTTTTTTTTTTTGCAGAGTAATAGGTTATAAAAGTGAAAATTAAAGGAACAATAGAGGACTTAAAATTTTTTTTTTTTAATTAAAAAAAAAAAAGAAAGAATGATCGTAAAAATAATAAAAATATATCTAGGACTTTTTTGTTTCTTTTTTTGTGGGTGTTGTGGGTTCAGTTCATTTTTGGCTAGTTCCTTGGTCAGATTTATATTTCTCAAGATCTATAGGCCCCTTCCTATGTAGTCCGTAGTAACCACAGGGTTTTGATCTATTGCCTGTAGCTTCCAAGGCGTTTCCCTCTGTTATATCTTCTTCTGTTTGCTAGTCTCTTCAGTATCTGGTTTCCGCCCTGACTCAAAGGGCACGGTGGAGGACACTTTTTTTTTTTTTTTTTTTTTAGGCTTACTTGTTCAGTCGCGCTGTGGGGAGGGAGGAAGGGAGGGTGCAAACAAATAATACTGGCGTGGGCTCGCAGTGCCTCGGCCACCCTGGGTCTGCCCCCGCTCACGGCGCGTGTAGCCTCCCTGTCCACACTGCTCGGACTCTAGGTTGTTCCGCCGGGAACAATCCGAGGCTGGCCCTGGGCTGCATGCACCTCCCAGGTCCAAGCCGCTCAGGTTCAGGCACTCGGGTAGTCCTCAGAGGCGCAGACTCAGTTGGGCCTGCGTTTTGTACTCTTCCCAGGTCCGAGCGCCAATTTGCTCTTCCCAGGCGAGCGCCAATGCTGCGACTTATCGCCTCCCCGCCACTCGGTTATCTGGATGTAAAACCGGCGCACCTTCTCAGGCAGATGTTGACCGTCCAGACCCCCAAGAAGTTTTAGTTAGCAAAGAAGCCTGCTTACAATTTTATAGATAATGTCTCTCTGGGGCTGCGATTGCCCCCTTCCGGCTCTGGCTGCCTGTCACCGGAGGGGGAAGATCTGCAGCCGGCTATCTCTGTTCAGTCCTTTGTTCCGTGCGCGGGCCTGGCGGTCTTAGGTTAGGGCTGGCTTTTCGCGTGGTTGGTATCCCACAGTCTGGTTTGCTAGCCCAAATTATTTCGCTCAGATAGCGCTCAGGGTTTACCGTAGGGCTCGCAATCTGCGAGTTTTAAATTGTTTATTTATTTTTTCTCCCTGTTATGTTGCCCTCTGTGCTTCCAAAGCTCGGCACAGATTCGGCAGTGAGAAGGTTTCCTGATGTTTGGAAACTTCTCTCTTTTTAAGATTCCCTTCCCGGGACGGAACTCCGTCCCTCCCTCTTTTGTCTCTTTTTTTTGTTTTTAATATTTTTTCCTACCTCCTTTCGAAGAGTTGGGTTGCTTTTCTGGGTGCCTGATGTCCTCTGCCGGCATTCAGAAGTTGTTTTGTGGAATTTACTCGACGTTTAAATGCTCTTTTGATGAATTTGTGGGGGAGAAAGTGTTCTCCCCGTCCTACTCCTCCGCCATCTTGGCTCCTCCCCCAAAAAGCTACTTCTTTTCAAACTTAATGATAAATTAAATATACTTTAATAAAAATCTCAAAGTTCTATTGTTTTGGAAATTGATAAATTTTTGAAATGGTAAACTGAAAAATACATGGGTTTGTAGCTAAGAAAAAGGTTAAATGGGAAGAAATTAAAAAGGAAATTAAATTTATTAGAAATAGATATTAAATACATATTACAAAGTCATAATCTAAAATTTAAGAAGGTGGGGTTTTAATTTGAGTGGATATTTATTTTTATTGTCATTTTCCTTTAATTTGAACATGTAGTCTATTTACATTTATTATTAACATATTTTAAATTAGATACTTTCCATTATAAAATTAATTTTTAAATTTAAAATGAATTTGGGTAGGAAATTTGTTATAGTATTACTGATTAGAACTAATTTCCCATCTATTTGCACAAAGACCATGTTTCTTACAGCTATTTTTTTTCTTTCAATTCTTATTAGAAGTTCTTACTTGGTAAGAATATATGTCCATGTATTTTCTTATTGTTGGTGTTCTGTTGCTCAGTCATGTCCAACTCTTTGTGATCCCATGGACTGCAGCATGCCAGGCTTCTACATCCTTCACTATCTCCCAGAGCTTGCTAAAACTCATGTCCATTGAGTCGGTGATGCCATCCAACCATCTCATCCTCTGCTGTCCCCTTCTCCTGCATTCAATTTTTCTCAGCATCACTGTCTTTTCTAATGAGTCAGCTCTTTGCATCATGTGGCCAAAGTATTGGAGCTTCAGCTTCAGCTTCAGCATCAGTCCTTCCAATGAATATTCGGGACTGATTTCCTTCAGGATTCACTGGTTAGATCTCTGTGCAGTCCAAGGGACTCTCCCAGAGTCTTTTCCAACACCATGGTTTAAAAGCATCAATTCTTCAGTGCTCAGCTTTCTTTATGGTCCAACTCTCACATCCATACATGACTACTGGAAAAACCATAGCTTTGACTAGATAGATCTTTGTTAGTAAAGTAACATCTCTGCTTTTTAATATACTGTCTAGGTTGGTCATAACTTTTCTTCCAAGCAGCAAGCATCTTTTAATTTCATGGCTGGAATCACCATCTGCAGGGATTTTGGAAACCAAGAAAATAAAATCTGTCACTGTTTCCATTGTTTCCCATTCTAGTTGCCATGAAGTGATAGGACCAGATGACATGCTCTTCATTTTTTCAATGTTGAGTTTAAGCCAGCTTTTTCACTCTCCTCTTTCACTTTCATTGAGAGGCTCTTTAGTTCCTCTTCACTTCTGCCATAAGTGTGGTGTCATCTGCATATCTGAGGTTATTTGTGTTTCTCCCAGAAATCTTGATTCCAGTTTGTGCTTCATCCAGCCTGGCATTTCACATGATGTACTCTGAGTGCAAGTTAAATAAGCAGGGTGACAATATACAGCCTTGATGTGCTCTTTTCCCAATTTGGAACCAGTCCATTGTTTCATGTCGAGTTCTAACTGTTGTTAATTCTAACTGTGTCTAACAACAGTTAGAACTGGACCTGCACACAGATTTCTCAGGAGGCAGCTAAGGCAGCTAAGGCAGCTAAGCTAAGAATTTTCCAGTTTGTTGTGATTTACACTCTCAAAGATTTTGTGTAGTCAATGGAGCAGAAGTTTCTCTGCAATTCTCTTGCTTTTTCTATGATCCAACAGGTGTTCTCAATTTGATCTCTGGTTCCTCTGCATTTTCTAAATCCAGGTTGAAATATCTGGAAGTTTTCAGTTCATGGACTGTTGAAGCCTAGCTTGGAGAATTTTGAGCGTTACTTTGCTAGTATGTAAATGAGTACAATTGTGCAGTAGTTTGAACATTCTTTGGCATTGCCTTTCTTTGGGATTGGAATGAAAACTGACCTTTTCCAGTTCTGTGGCCACTGCTGAGTTTTCCTAATTTTCTGGGATATTGAGTGCAACACTTTCACAGCATCATCTTTTAGGATTTGAAATAGCTCAGCTGGAATTCCATAACCTCCACTAGCTTTGTTCACTGTGATGCTTCCTAAGGCCCACTTGACTTCACACTCTAGGATGTCTGGCTCTAGGTGAGTGATCACACTATTGAGGTTATCTGGGTCACAGAGATCTTTTTTTGTATAGTTCTTCTGTGTATTCTTTTTTTTTTAAATTTTATTTTATTTTTAAACTTTACAATATTGTATTAGTTTTGCCAAATATCGAAATGAATCCACCACAGGTATACATGTGTTCCCCATCCTGAACCCTCCTCCCTCCTCCGTCCCTATACCATCCCTCTGGGTTGTCCCAGTGCACCAGCCCCAAGCATCCAGTATCGGCATCAAACCTGGACTGGCAACTCGTTTCATACATGATATTATACATGTTTCAATGCTATTCTCCCAAATCTTCCCACCCTCTCCCTCTCCAACAGAGTCCATAAGACTGTTCTATACATCAGTGTCTCTTTTGCTGTCTCGTACACAGGGTTATTGTTACCATCTTTCTAAATTCCATATATATGCGTTAGTATACTGTATTGGTGTTTTTCTTTCTGGCTTACTTCACTCTGTATAATAGGCTCCAGTTTCATCCACCTCATTAGAACTGATTCAAATGTATTCTTTTTAATGACTAATACTCCATTGTGTATATGTACCATAGCTTATATAGTTCTTCTGTGTATTCTTGACAACTTTTCTTAATATCTTCTGAATCTGTTAGGTCCATACCGTTTCTGTCCTTTATTGTGTCCATCTTTACATGAAATGCTCCCTTGGTATCTTTAATTTTTTTGAAGAGAGCTCTAGTCTTTTATTTCTATTGTTTTCCTCTATTTCTTTGCACTGATCACTTAGGAAGGCTTTCTTGTCTCTCCTTGCTATTCTTTGGAACTCGGCATTCAGATGGGTATATCTTTCCTTTTATCCTTTGTCTTTAGCTTCTCTTCTTTTCTCAGATATTTTTAAGGCCTCCTCAGACAATTATTTTGCCTTTTTGCATTTCTTTTCCATGGGGATGGTCTTGATCACTGCCTCCTGTATACCATGTTACAAACTTCTGTCCACAGTTCTTCAATCACTCCATCAGATCTATAATCCCTTGAATCTATTTGTCACTTCCACTGTATAATCGTAAAGGATTTGATTTAGATCATACCTGAATGGCTGAGTGTTTTTCCCTACTTTATTCAATTTAAGTCTGAATTTGGCAATAAGGAGTTCATGATCTGAGCCACAATCAGCTCCCGGTCTTGTTTTTGCTGACTGTATAAAGCTTCTCCATCTTTGGCTGCAAAGAATATAATCAATCTGATTTCAGTGTTGACCATCTGGTGATGTCCACATGTAGAGTCATCTCTTGTGTTGTTGAAAGAGGATGTCTGCTATGACCAGTGTGTTTTCTTGGCAAAACTCTGTTAACTCTGCCCTGCTTCTTTTTGTTCCAAGACCAAACTTTCCTGTTACTCCAGGTATCTTGACTTCCTACCTTTGCAGTCCAATCCCCTATGATGAAAAGGACATTTTTTTTTTTTTTTGGTGTTAGTTTTATAAGGTCTTGTAGGTCTTCACAGAACCATTCAGCTTCAGCCTCTTCAGCATTAGTGGTTGGGGCATAGACTTGGATTAATGTGGTATTGAATGGTTTGCCTTGGAAACCAACAGAGATCATTCTGTCATTTTTGAGATTACCCAAGTACTGCATTTTCAACTCTTTGGTTGACTTTGAAGGCTACTCCGTTTCTTCTAAGGGATTCTTGTCCACAGTAGTAGATATAATGATCATCTTAATTAAATTTGCCCATTCCAGTTCATTTTAGTTCACTTTTTCCTAAAGTGTCAATGTTTAGTTTTGGCATCTCCTGTTTGACCACTTCCAATTTGCCTTGATTCATGGACCTAACATTCCATATTCCTATGCAATATTGTTCTTTATAGCATCAGACTTTACTTCCACTATCAGTCACGTACACAACTGGGCTTTGTTTCTGCTTTGGCTCATCTTCTTCATTCTTTCTGGCCTTAATTCTCTGCTCTTCTCCAGTAACATATTGGGTACCTACTAACACGGGGAGTTCATCTTTCAGTGTAATACCTTTTTGCCTTTTCATACTGTTGATGGGGTTCTCAAGGCAAGAATGCTGAAGTGGTTTCCCATTCCCTTCTCCAGTGGACCACATTTTGTCAGAACTCTCCACCATGACCCTTCCATCTTGGGTGGCCCTACACAGCATTGCTCATAGTTTCTTTCAGTTAGACAAGGCTGTGATCCATATCATCAGTTTGGTTAACTTTCTGTGGCTGTGGTTTTCAATCTGTCTGGCCTCTGATGGATAAGTATAAGAGGCTGTGGAAGCTTCCTGATGGGATGTACTGGCTGTGGGGCAAACTGAGTCTTGCTCTGATGGGCAGGGCTATGCTCAGTAAATCTTAAATCGAATTTTCTGATGATGGCTGGGCCTGTGTTTTCTCCCTATAATTTGGCCTGAGGTCAAACTATGGTGGGGGTAATGGTGACCTCCTTCAAAAGGACCTATGCCAGCATGCCATGGCTCCCAGGACTGTTGTATTTGGTGCTCCTGACCCCTTGGCAGGCCACTGTCAACACAGACCTTCACCAGAGGCTACTGGACATTCACTATTTTTATGATTTTATCATATAATAGGACCCTTCTAAGCTTTATTTTTCTTCTCCATTAAATGAAGAGAACAATAGTAACATCATCACAAAGCTATTATTAAGTGAAATAACTCAGGTAAATGGTTTATAATAGTGCAAATCAACAATTAGTAAATATTAGGCAATAATACTGCAGAGGTAGCAGCAGTAATGTTTTAAAGATTATGCTGTCTCCATTGAGTTTATTTTGAACCTTTGTTGAAAATTAACCTTATCTGTATGGGTCTATTTCTGAACTTTCTATTCTATCCCAATGTTCTATTATAATCTATTCCAACCCTTTGCCAACACCAAACTGCCTTGAGAATGGTGCTTTATGGTAAACTTTGATATCAAGTAGATTGAAAGCTCTATATTTGTCCTTCTTTCATAGTTATTCTGACTATTCTAGTTTCTTTATCTTTCTATGTAAATTTCATAGTCCTGACACTTCCCTTGAGAGAAGGGTGTTTTTCATTTTCCTTCCCCAGCCACAAGGGTTTTTCTCCTGTGTCCTCTGGAATGTCAGGGCTTACTGTTCTTTAGCAACAATGCTTTCTGTAGTGCTTTCTGCCTTTTCTGTAGCAGCAGACATGCCCCTCCACCAGCCCTGTGCCACTGAGTAGAGCTTTCTCCAGTCCTCCATGACAACTTTACTCTCTTTTGACTACTAAGTGAAGGCTGTGCAGCAGAGTCCGAGAACAGGTGCAAACTCTCCTAATGTTTTTGGCTTCTAGGGGTTTCAATCACTCATGGTAGCCCAATCTCAGTTTTTTTTTTTTTTTCAAAAATACTATAAAATTTTTATTTAAGTTCTTACTCACTTTTCTGTGGCTTTCTCTCTTCCCATGCTTTTCTCCAGTTGAGCCAGTGCTTGTGTTCTGTCTCTCATCAAAGACACCATCTTACATAGACTTTATGACTTTATGACAATAATTAAAAAACGTAATTTTGTATAGTACCCAGATTTTTCATGCTGAACACACACGCAGGGTGGGATTGATGCTTTTTCCAGATTTCTACATCTTAAACAGAAGCTGCAATCCCCCAGTGATAGTCTTTATTATCTAGGCTACCACCCTTTCTAATACAGACACTTTTCTTCTTACTTAGTTGTCTTTTCAGCTTAGTCTTTTTCTCCACATGGATTCCTGCATTAATTTTTAGTGGCCTCACTTTACTGAATTCTGTTGAGGTAGTCAAATGACGTTATGAATTGTGCATTAGGTCATTTTCAGAAGAATATTCTGCATTCAATTTTCCTGGATGCTCTCTTCTTTCCTTTGTTCTGTTCAATTTTTTACAACCCTTAGTTGGCCTTGGATGAAGTGAGATTTCATTAGTTCAGCATTTGTACCATACAGGATGTACAGCTTGATCCTAGGCCAGCTTTCTATTCAGGTGTGTCACGGCCAAATCTCCCTTTAAAATCTATCAGTGGAGACTTGTGTTGTGCACAGTGCCCCATTCAATTCCCAGAAACTAGAGTGTTTCTACTATAATGAAATGGCATCTTCTCTATATCCTGTCTCATATGGTAAAATATGAAAATATACACTTAAGCTTACATTTGTACTTTAAATAATATAACTTCACTATGCCAAAAAAAAAAAAAAAATTGGAGAAGGCAATGGCAACCCACTCCAGTACTCTTGCCTGGAAAATCCCATGGACGGGGGAACCTGGTAGGCTGTAGTCCATGGGGTCACGAAGAGTCGGACACTTACTGAGCGACTTCACTTTCACTTTCATGCATTGGAGAAGGAAATGGCAACCCACTCCAGTGTTCTTGCCTGGAGAATCCCAGGGATGGCAGAGCCTGGTGGGCTGCCATCTGTGGGGTCGCACAGAATCAGACACGACTGAAGCAACTTAGCAGCAGCATGCCAAAATTACTAGGGCTCTTATTTACACACTACTCTTCTTCATCCCCAAAGAGCATTATTTTTACCCTGAATTAGCCTTATTCTACTCAGTTATCTTATTTTCTACAGTTCTCTCTCTCACACATTCTTGTTCTTACTCTCTCGCATGCTTTTTCTTGGTAAAAGAAAGAAAATTGCTTTAGATTGGTCAGGAGGATGAAAATACTACTTTTTCCACTCAAAGAGCAATTTCTTGAGAGGCCATATACCCCAGGTTTTTAAAGTTTCTTTTTGTCTTCTTGTTCAGAAGCAACAGTCATCACTATGCCATAAGTTAAGCTACATTTTCTCTCAATCCAACCTGAATTATTGGTAAGTGAAAATCCTTTCCCATTTTGTTTATTTATTTATTTTGATGACTGGGAGCCAGAGACTATTTTAAACTGTATATCTAGTGTGTTATCAAAAAAAAAAAAGTTAAAATTATTGGGTTGAAATAATTATATTTAGTAGTAACCTATGACCTTAGCATTCTCAACATCTGAATCCCTGAAGGGCTGCTTAGTATAAGGCTTCTAATGGGAACTAGAAGAGAGGACGTTCTAGGACAAAATTATAGTTCTTCATTGTAAGTTTTAAAACCACATTTATTAACATATATGCTTTGTGTATACTGTTAACTCTTCTTATTTAACTTTTATACAGTGTACATCATATGAAATGCCAGGCTGGATAAATCACAAGCTGGAACCAAGATTGCCAGGAGAAATATCAACAACTTTAGATATGCAGATGATACCAGTCTAATGACAGAAAATGAACAGGTACTAAAGAGCCTCTTGATGAGGGTGAAAGAGGAGAGTGAAAACACTGGCTTTATACTCAACATTCAACATTCCTTGGGCTCCAAAGTCACTGCAGCCATGAAATTAAAAGACCCTTGCTCCTTGGAAGAAAAGCTATGACAAAACTAGAGAGCATATTAAAAAGCAGAGACATCACTTTGCCAACAAAGATCCTTATAATCAAAGCTATAGTTTTTCCAGTAGTCATGTCTGGTTGTGAGAGCTGGACCACAAACAAGACTGAGTGCTGGTGCTCCAGAAGACTCTTGAGAGTCCCTTGGACAGCAAAAAGATCAAACCAGTCAGTCCTAAGGGAAGTCAACCCTGAATATTCTCTGGAACAACTGACTGATGTTGAAGCACCAAAACTTTGGTCACAAGATGCAAAGAGCCAACTCATTGAATAAGACCCTGATGCTGGGAAAGATTGAAGGCAATAGGAGAAGGGGATTGCAAAGGATGAAATGGTTGGATGGTGTCACTGACTAAATGGACATGAATTTGAGCAAACTCTGGGAGACAGTGGAGGACAGAGGGGCCTGGCATGCTACAATCCATGGGTTTGCAAAGAGCTGGACACGACTTAGTGACTAAACAACAACAAAAATGCTCTGTGTACTTAAGTGGATTATGAAGCACCATTAACATTCTCCTGTTTGTAAAAGACAAACCCCATATTTATAATCCAACATACTGAAAGCCTTCTTGTCCTGCTTTGTCTCTAGGCCAGTAGTTGTCAGCTGGGAACAATTTTCTGTCTCCAGGGGATGTTTGGCAATGTCTGTCAATATTTTAGTTATCACACAAGGGAGTGCTTTGGCATCTAGTGGGTAGAGGTCATAGAAGTTACTAAATATCCTATAATGCATAGGACAGCCCCCTCCCCCTGCCAGCAAAGAATTATCTGGCCAAAATATCAATAATGACGAATTTGCCAAACTCTTTTCTAAGCTCACATTGAATTACTAGCTCCTCCAATAAGTCCAAGAACAAATAGGACAAGGAAACAAGGGTCTGCTTTATCCCTATGCTCCAGAGCAAGAGATCTAAGCTTCCTCTACTAGTCACCTAAGTCTATCTTATTGTACCAGCTTCATGGGACAAAGGCTTAATCCAAAGGGAGAATCATAAAAGAAAATATTAAATAGGACAATACAGGGAGAGAGTTTACTCTTACAAAGACTCAGAATTTTTTTTTCCTCTTTCCTAAAAATATATAAATATCTATTTCTGTTACTAAGACCGATAGATGGAATAAAGGGAAATTTACCTCTCCCAAGGGTCAATGTGTATCATTTTTTTTTTTTTTTGTCTTTTATTATCCACTGGGGAGAACTTTGAGAATTTAAATATATTTTATTCTTACCTGAAAACTTGCTCTTGATTCATGTTTTCCTATAGTGTATGGTTAATACAGTATGCAAAAATACTCCACAATCTTTAATTTTCTTTAATTTTTCTTTAATTTTTAATTTTTCTGAGTATTGCTGATTTACAAAGTTGTGTTACTTTCTGTTGTACAGAAAAGTAAGTCAGTTATACATATACATGTATATACTCTTTTTTAGATTCTATTCCCATATAGATTATTACAGACTACTGAGTAGAGGTCCCTGTGCTATGTAGAAGGTTATTCTTCTTGTTCAGTTGCTAAATCGTTTTGGAATCTTTGTGACCACATGGACTGGAACACAACAGGCTCATTTGTCTATGGGATTTCCCAGGCAAGAGTACTGAAGTGAGTTGCCATTTCCTTCTCCAGTGGATCTTCCTGACCCAGGGATTGGACCTGTGTCTCTGTTGGCTGGTAGATTCTTTACCATTGAGCCACCAGGGAAGCCCTCATATATATTGATATAGTTATCTTAAAGTTTTAATCACCTGGGACTGTTTCAAAGCCAGGAAATGCCAAGTTATCCATGCCCTTATCAAAGGGCATTTCCACATAGCATTTCCAGGCCATGTCAATCAGACTGCCCTCTTTTCCTTCTGTTGTCCCACAGCACAAAATGACTTGGTAGTAAATACATTTGGCTTTGTATTATACTTCATTATTTAATTTTAACTACAAGAGAACAAAATTCCAACTGTTAATTTTAAGTGCCCACAGCAACAGGTAGAGTACATACTCTATAATGCTGGTTAAAGCCTGGATGTATGTGGCACAAATGGAGAGAATACAAACAACCAGTGGACTTTTCTATCTGTTTGAAACTTATTTTAAAATAAATTGTCCTAATGAGAACGGGGAAGACAGTAGCTACATGCCAATGGTGCCCTAACATTATTTCATATGATATTTGTTTTAAACAAGTTACCTTCTGTGACTGACAACTACTTGGAGTTAATGACTATAATTACTGCATGGGATCAAGACTGGAAATTCCCTCATGACAAGTATCCTTTGGACTCTTTTTCTCCCTAACCTGGTGGCATATTTGCCAATATTTGAGATAGTTCAAAAACATCCCATTGGTATATACTCCTTATGTAGTATCTCCTGGGTCAAAGACTTGGGCAGAAAATTTTGATGTAATGTTCCTAAAGCTAACCTTTCATTTTAAAATTGTAAAAAAAATCACATTTGGAGTAAATGCCAAGAAAATGTTACAGGTAAAGCACCGTAATTTGAAATGCATTGGCATAATAGAGTTTCTAAATATGCTTTACATGATGAGGATTATTGTGCCTCCAAATAAAAACTATTGTATCTGTTTTATCTTAAAATTCATCAAAAGTTAACAACAACATACTTTGGCTAATTATGCTGATTGGGGAAAAGCTGTTCTTTTCTGCTGTTTGAAGTATTTTCAGGTGCAAAGTATTCCAGATACATTTCTTCTCTATGACTATTAATAATTTTAGCTAATATATGAGAAACACTTATATGTTCAGTTCAGTCCAGTGTAGTCGCTCAGTCGTGTCTGACTGTTTGTGACCCCATGAATCGCAGCACACCAGGCCTCCCTGTCCATCACCAACTCCCGGAGTTCACTCAAACTCACATGATGTTAACCTCTATTAAAAGTATTATACATGTGTTAAATAATTTAATCCTTATAATTATCTAAAGCAAGACCCAACATGCTGTTTATCTAAGGAGCTGAATAATAAGTATTTTAGGCTTTTCAAGCCATATAATCTCTGTCTCAATTAATGAATTCTGTCATTTTTAGTTCAAATGAAGCCATAGGAAATATATAAATGAATGAGTATGGCTGATCTCCAATAAGACTATATTTACAAAAACATGCAGTGAATTAAACTTGGACAACAGGTCGCTCAGTTGTGTCCTACTGTTTGCGACCCCATGAATCGCAGCAGGCCAGGCCTCCCTGTCCATCACCAACTCCCAGAGTCCACCCAAACCCATGTCCATTGAGTCGATGATGCCATCCAACCAACCGTCTCATCCTCTGTCATCCCCTTTTCCTACTGCCCTCAATCTTGCCCAGCAACAGGGTCTTTTCAAATGAGTCAGCTCTTCACATCAGGTGGCCAAAGTATTGGAGTTTCAGCTTAAACATCAGTCTTCCAATGAACACCCAGGACTGATCTCCTTTAGGATGGACTGGTTGGATCTCCTTGCAGTTCAAGGGACTCTCAAGAGTCTTCTACAACACCATAGTTCAAGAGCATCAATTCTTCGGCACTCAGCTTTCTGTATAGTCCAACTCTCACATCCATGCATGACTACTGGAAAAACCATAGCCTTGACTAGATGGACCTTTGTTGGAAAAGTAATGTCTCTGCTTTTTAATATGCTGTCTAGGTTGGTCATAACTTTCCTTCCAATGAATAAGTGTCTTTTAATTTCATGGCTAAAATCACCATCTGCAGTGATTTTGGAGCCCAAAAATATAAAGTCAGCCACTGTTTCCCCATCTATTTGCCGTGAAGTGATGGGACCAGATGTCATGATCATAGTTTTCTGAAGTTGAGCTTTACACCAACTTTTTCACTCTCCTTGTTCACCAAGGGGCTCTTTAGTTCTTCTTCACTTTCTGCCATAAGGGTGGTGTCATCTGCATATGTGAGGATATTGATATTTCTCCTTGCAATCTTGATTCCAGCTTGTGCTTCTTCCAGAACAGCATTTCTCATGATGTACTCTGCATATAAATTAAATAAGCAGGGTGACAATAGACAGCCTTGATGTACTCCTTTTCCTATTTGGAACCAGTCTGTTGTTCCATGTCCAGTTCTAACTGTTGCTTCCTGACCTGCATACAGGTGTCTCAAGAGGCAGGTCAGGTGGTCTGGTATTCCCATCTCTTTCAGAATTTTCACAGGCAAACTGTAAAGTAAAATTCATTTTAAGTTCATATTTTACAAGTTGGGAAAATTTAAAGGAGAAATAAATAACAGCAAAGGTAATTCAGTTTGTAAGGGGCAGAACAGTGATTAACTCGAGTAGTATGTTCTGTACCTATACCCTAAACATGTTAGTCACTAGCTATATATGGCTCTTGTATACTTTAAATATGGCTAGTCTGAATTGAATTATGATATAAGTTAAACTACACACAAAATTTCAAATATTTGGTATGCAAAAAAGAATATGAAGTATTTCAATGTTTTCTAATGACTACATGTTAAACTAATCATATGAATATATAAAGTTAAATAGCTTATTAAAATTAAGTTCACTTCTTTTTACTTAGGTTAATATAACCAGTAAATATTTAAAATAACATATGTGACTTCTGTTTGTGACTCATATTATATTGGACATGAAATCGTTCTTAACAATTGCCTTTATACATGTGCAAAAAGAGGTTATATTAAAATATTCCCTAAAATGTTTCTAGGAATAGAACTTCTGAAAGGGGAAATGAGGTCCTTCATAAAGCTTCTCAATTGAAAAAGCAATAAAAACACTAGCAAAACTTGTCAAAATCAGCTTTTTTGGGATTTTGTAAATTAGCAAACACTTTCTTGGAATTCTGTAAATTGCAAAAATTTGAGGAAAATTTATTCAAGGAAGCCTGTGGTGCAAAGGGCTGTTTCTTCCCTGGGTCTCTTCCCTCTCTCTACTGATACATGGGGCTTTCCCGTTTTCTTCTTTTAACCTACTTTTCCCAATATGCATTTAATTTTTTTTAAAGGGAACAAATGCAAAGCTATTTCTCTCATTTCTTGGGTTTCTAGGGTGTCATCACCTCCAGTTTATTAGGTTTGTTTCCAACTATTAATAAAGCATAGCAATAGTGAAAATGCATTACATGTAATTACTGTATACATACACAGACAAAAGAGGGTGGATAGAATGGATGTATTATGGAACAAAGTTCCTATACACTATTAAAACAAAGTCAGCTCTAATCCAAATCCAAAATAGACTGTTTTAAGTTAAGATAATAATTTTTATCTCTAGGATAATCATTAAGAAAATAACTAAAAAATATAGCAAAAAAAAAAAAAAAATCCATGACATGATTAATGATATGCTAGAAAAGATCTCAGAGAAGGCAATGGCAACCCACTCCAGTACTCTTGCCTGGAAAATCCCATGGGCACAGGAGCCTGGTGGGCTGCTCTCTATGGGGTCACACAGAGTTGGACATGACTGAAGCGACTTAGCAGCAGCAGCAGCAGCAGAAAAGATCTAGTTGGCACTAGTGGTAAAGAATCTACCTGCCAAGGCTGGAGACGCAAGTTCAACCCGTGGGTCAGGAACCCACTCCAGAAATGGAGGGAGAAAGAAACAAAGACATAAGATATACAGAAAATAACAGATGTAAATCCTGCCTTACCTGTAATTGTATTAAATATAAATGAATTGAACATATTAATCTGCAAATCAAAAGGCAGCAATTGGCAGAGTAGTTTAAAAAATGATGAAACCATATGCTAGCTACAAAAAACATACTTTAAATTAACACAAACAAACATGCTGAAAGAAAAGGATGAAAAAAGAGACATACTATGCAAACAATGACCAAAAGAGATGTGAATTGACATGATTAATGTCAGGCAAAATAGATTTAAAAGCAAAAAAATTAATAGCTACAAAGGAGGACAATGTATAATGATAAGGGATCATTCTACAAGCAAGTTGTAACAATTACAAATGTATATCTAAAAATATAATATCAGAAAGATGAAGCAAAATCTGACAGTATTGAAAGGAGAAATATATAATTCACAATCATAGTAGATTTCATTACCCAGCTTTCAATAATGCATAGAGCAACCAATCAAAACAAGAGTTACTTCATTAACCAACTATATATGTCATCATCATTAACCAGTATATATACTCTATAACTATAATTCTATCAACTCTATGTTTATAGAATCCTTCACCTGATAACAATAGAATATGCATTCTTTCCAAGAGTGCATAGGACATTATCCAAGATCTACTATACGTTAGGATGTGAAACAAGTTCTCAATAAATTAAAAAGATTAACTTCATATAAAGTATGTTTTTGACCAAAATTTAGAATAATATTAGAAACAAAGAATAAAATTTAGGAATTCACAAATATGAGGAAAAAAAAAAAAACCCAAACACTACTTTGAACAACCAGTGGGTCAAAGAAAAATCACAAGGAAAATTAGACAATGCTTTAAGATGAAGAAAAAAATAACTCTAACATACTAAAACTTGTAGAATGAGGTAAAACATACCTTTATGCTGCTGCTGCTAAGCCACTTCAGTCATGTCCGACTCCGTGCGATCCCCTAGACAGCAGCCCACCAGGTTTCCCCATTCCTGGGATTCTCCAGGCAAGAACACTGGAGTAGGTTGCCATTTCCTTCTCCAATGCATGAAAGTGAAAAGTGAAAGTGAAGTTGCTCAGTCGTGTCTGACTCCTATTGACCCCCTGGACTGCAGCCCACCAGGCTCCTCCGTTCATACCTTAGAGGGAATTTTTTTAGTGATAAAAGCTTTTAAAGTAGAAATACTTGAAATAACCTAACATTTCACCATAAGAAACTAGAAAAAACAAAGCACAGCTAATTCTAACAAAAGAATGAATAACAAAATTAGAGTAAAAATAGGTGATATAATTTAAAAGCAACAGAGAAAAATCAATGACATAAAAATTAGTTCTTTGAAAAGATCAATCAAACTGACAAACTTTAGTTAGAATGATCAAGAAAAAAAGAGAAAATACACAGTAAATAAAATTAGGAATGAAATAGAAAATATTACTACTGAATTTATGGAAATAAAAATTATTATAAGAAATTATTAGTAATTGAATGTCAAAAATTAGAAAACCTAGATGAAATGAATAAATCCAAGAAATATATAAATTACTGATATTGATCCAAGAAGTAATAAAAAACATCTGAACATCTAAAAACAAAAAGATTAAGTTAGTAGTTAAAATTTTAAACAAAGAAATTCCACGCTGTATAATAGGTTCCAGTTTCATCCATCACCTATTATACGGAGTGAAGTAAGCCAGAAAGAAAAACACCAATACAGTATACTAACGCATATATATGGAATTTAGAAAGATGGTAACAATAACCCTGTGTACGAGACAGCAAAAGAGACACTGATGTATAGATCAGTCTTATGGACTCTGTGGGAGAGGGAGAGGGTGGGGAGATTTGGGAGAATGGCATTGAAACATGTATAATATCATGTATGAAACGGAAAAAAAAAAAAAGAAATTCCACGTAATATGATATCATTGTTGGATTCTACCAATATTTAGAACACATCTTTCACAAAATCTTACAAAACACAGAAAAAGAAAAACTCTTCATTCAATGAGGCTAATAATATCCTGATAACAAAACCAGACAAAGTTAAAACAAGAAAGCAAACTGCATACTAATACCCCTTATGAATACAGGTGCAAACATTCTTAACAAAATACTAGCAAACTGAATTTACAAAATATGGAAAGGATTATAGACGCTGGCCAAGTGGAATTTAGCCCAGGAAAGCAACATTTGTTTAAAATCCAAAATTAATTTAATTTTATACATCATATTAACAGATTAAAAGACTAAAAACACATCATTATCTCAAAAAGCACATAAAAAGTAACTGAACATATCCAACACCTTTTTATGACAAAAATAAACAGATGAGAAATAGAAAAAAGTCACCTCAACCTGATAAAGTGTACCTACAAAAAACGCACAAGCTAACATCATACTTAATGACAGAAGACTGAATGTTTGCACCTTAAAGTCAGTGACAGAACAATGATATTTGCTCTTACCACTTCTATTCAACATTGTACTTCAGATTCTAGCCAGGGCAATGAGACAAGGAAAAGAAACAAAAGGCAACCAGATTGGAAAGGAAGGAATAAACCACTTCTATTTGCACAAGATACGATCGTGTACATAAAAATCTTAAGCCACAAATAACAATTACTATAAGCAGCAAAAGACTTCATCAGTATCACAGAACACCAGATCAATACAAAGATCAATTTTATTTCTATGAAGTAACAGTGAAAACGTTGGCTTAAAGCTCAACATTGAGAAAACGAAGATCATGGCATCTAGTCTCATCACTTCATGGGAAATAGATGGGGAAACAGTGGAAACAGTGCCAGACTTTATTTTTTTGGGCTCCAAAATCACTACAGATGGTGACTGCATCCATGAAATTAAAAGACGCTTACTTCTTGGAAGGAGAGTTATGACCAATCTAGACAGTATATTCAAAAGCAGAGACATTACTTTGCCAGCAAAGGTCCATCTAGTCAAGGCTATGGTTTTTCCAGTGGTCATGTATGGATGTGAGAGTTGGACTGTGAAGAAGGCTGAGCACCAAAGAATTGATGCTTTTGAACTGTGGTGTTGGAGAAGAGTCTTGAGAGTCCCTTGGACTGCAAGGAGATCCAACCAGTCCATTCTGAAGGAGATCAGCCCTGGGATTTCTTTGGAAGGAATGATGCTAAAGCTGAAACTCCAGTACTTTGGCCACCTCATGTGAAGAGTTGACTCATTGGAAAAGACTCATGCTGGGAGGGATTGGGGAGAGGAGGAGAAGGGGACGACAGAGGATGAGATGGCTGGATGGCATCACTGACTCGATGGATGTGAGTCTGAGTGAACTCCGGGAGTTGGTGATGGACAGGGAGGCCTGGCATGCTGCAATTCATGGGGTCGCAAAGAGTCAGACACAACTGAGTGACTGAACTGGACTGGACTGAACAGTAAATAACTTGAAAATGAAATTAAGAAAATAATGTAACTGATAACAGCATCTAGGAGCAGCCCGGAAGGACTAGGTTGGCAGGAGCTTAAGCCAGGAAAGAAATTCACTGGTTACTGCTTGAGGCAGAGAGAACACGTACCCTGGTTTTTTATGTATCCTGTCCTTCAGTGTCATGCTAGTTTCTCCCTATTAGCTGAATTTTTACAGAAGCAAGTGAATTCAAGAAATAATTTGAGAGACTGGCTCCCTCAATTGAGTGCAACAAATGAAGTGTTGAGGGGATGTGTTTAAGAGGAAATGGGAAAATAAATGCCTGGCACAATAAAACATCATTGTCTACAGTTAGCCGTATAAACTACAATTTAATTGTCAAGGTTTTACAAAAGATATGATTAAATGGACTATTCACGCCATAATGTTTCTCTTCTCAGATTTATGTAAATAACATGAACTTGTAGGCTAGGTCTATGTGTTTTTTGAATTTTTAGTTGCAAAGAAGTTCAGGGAGGTGAAGACAGAGGTATTAGTTGCTTGCGTTCCTACACAGAAATAATACCCCTCTGCCTCATTTGTAAATGCCATTAATAGTGCCCATTCAGTTATTGAGAAAATTTAATGAAGTACTACATGTAAAGTTCCCAGTAAAAAGTCTGGCACATACTAAGTGATCAAAAGTGACACTTTCCCATTTCTGTCTTGTGATCCCATTATATCCTCTGAGAGGCTTTCTCTTTTTGGTTATTCGTGGTCTGTAGCCACAAAGTCAGAGCTTGGTGTGTGTTAAGAAGCTCTCAAAAAGTCTACCATCTCATCACTAATGCTTGGTATTCAACCTGAGGACTGTCATTTTATTTGGCAACTTCCAGGAATGCTGTCTTGGCAAACAGAAGTGGATGCTGGGCTATGTGATTTACATTACATGGATCTCTGCTCAATTATGATTTGCAATCTGGCTAATCTGTCATCCATTCATTGCAGATCAAATACATGTGTGCAAAATTAGTCCAAGACAAGGAAACCATGACTAATGAACAAAAGTACAGTAAAAATGATGTTGGGGAAGATGGGAGAGCTGTTCCATGTGGCAGCAGAAGCAGCATTAAACCCTCATAGACAATCTTCATCTTGTCATTGAAATACCAAATCCTTTATAGGAAATTGTTAAGCAGTTTTGCAGTTTGCTATTAGCAGCCAAATATTACTCTTACTATTCTGTAAAATTAGTCATTGAATTGAACTGAGTAATTTTTGCAGGGGTCCTCATTATCCTCCTAGTGTTCACAGATTTAATCGCTGGTTCTGAATCAGTGCCCTGCAGTTTAGGTCAATGGAAGCAACACCCCAGCATTGCTGTTAAGTTCTTTTTGTGTATAGAACATAAAACTCAAGGTCATGACCACTTGTGTTCATTAAAAATCCACAGAATTGTGAGATGGGATAAGGATGTTCACTCTCTCTGGTGTTCTGGCTAACTTCCAGCTGGATAATTACTTTCTGCCTGTAAAAATGATCCCCCTGCAGTCGGAGTTGACGGGGGCCTTTATTTATTTATTTATTTCCCCCCACTTTCAGCTCACATCTGTTGTGAGACTGGTGCTAATTTCAAGAGGTCAAATGCTACCTGCCTCTTGTGGGATGAATTTTTGCAAACATTCTCTACTACCCTGGGAATATTTCTTGGACCCCCAAATTTTAAAGGTTGTATGCTATATAATTCCAAACTCTGACTCTTTATTGGTAAATATTCTAGAATTATTGGAGGATAACATCTACTATTTTCTTAAAATTATGCCTCTTTTGAGTTCGACTTCATCACATGCATGGAAACACATTCAATATTCTATAGCTTTTTTGCATAATTTTGTTAATACATATGTAGGAATGCCAGGATAGATGGATACGCACATAATTATATCACAATAGGCAGTTCATTACTCTTTGATCTGTTTTATGTTTCTATAAAATGTATCTGTACATGTTAACACATATATTCCTTCATCATAGCATATATATCTTCTGTCGATGTTTGGTATTATTCTGGACATCTTACGAACTTTATGTAACACTATTATCAGTGAATATAAGAAATCTAAAAAAGATGATGTTTCTGCCATATCTCCTCTCACAGACAGCTTTTAGTCAAGTGGATATTTTGCTCTCTGGGCCTCTGTTTAGCATACCTGTGGGAACCAAAGCGGAAAGCCTATTGAAAAGTCACCTGGAGGTTGACTGCTATTTATTAAAAACATTGACTGAAAGTTGGTTTCAGGGTAAGATGAGGTTTCTTGTCCCTCTTTTTAAAATATTTTCCTCTTTCATTTGTGTTCCTTTCTTGCACTCTATTCAGAGAACGTTTATTCTAAGAAGTCTAGAATCATAGATTGGTAATCCCTTAGAAACCATTTCTCCTGATAACTAAAACTCTTTCATGATCAAAAAGAGGTGCCCTAAAAAAAAAGAAGTGCCCTAAGTTTATTTTAAGAGCCAGAGCACAGGTTAGGTAGATGCCTTTTTGAAAGGGAGTCTCCATATACCTCAAGAGAACTACCAAAGTAGTTCGATTTAGTCAGTTGAAAATCCAGTCCTATCTATGTCTCAAAGTATAGCTGTCAAGGTACCAAGGTTTCGATTCACCAAAGTGAAACTTGAAAAGGCTATTAATGGTTACTTGCACCAGTCCTTCAATGATACAGACAGGCATCTTAAAGTATTGTTCAAAGTCAGAAAACTGAAAGAGCTGAGACTAGAATCTAAGTACCATTGTGACTCTATTACCCTGAAAATATTCCTGATGATCTCAAAAGTTCAAAGTTTTTAGCTGGTACTATCACACCCTCTACCTTTTTCTCAGCAGGAACATGTGTGCTATTCTTCCCAAAGTTATGCCTCTTTTGGAATTTATTACACTGTTTGTTCCCAATCAAGACTCTTTTTCATATACACGATCATATTAGGTTGGTACCTATCATTTCCTGTGGAATAAAATAACACTCTATACTTAATCTTATCTACTCAGAAAGCCTGAAATCTGTGCTACAGAAGGAAGACACTGAGCTATAAAAAATGTCAGATATGGCATTTACATCTGCATTCATGTCATCCAACTTATCAGCACAGGCACGGAAAACTGGATGCTACATAAAAGGCAGAAACATGGCTTGTGAAGGTGATTTTGAGAACTGGGCTGGGGTGATGAACTGAGTTTGTGACCAGGTGCTCCACCTGAGAGGGTGAACACAGTAAAAGGGAAATTTAGTTCATTCCATAGGAGTTGCCAGTCTGAATTAGATTACTGATCCATAAATTTTGGATACCTTCCCATAGCAACAGAGGCTTATTCCAAGAGCTTACCAAGAAGTCAGAATACTTTCATCAGATTCCAAGCTAAATGAACTATGCAAAGGAAAGTCAGTTGCACAAGACTTGAGAGGAGATCAGCTAGCTGAGAAATAGAAAGTCTGAAATAATGAACTATTAGTTTTTTGAATAATCAATCATATTACTCCTTTTGAATATCTGCATTACATAAAGCATGCATTAATAATCATATAATTTCATTACATTGTATTTAACTGGCTATAAGAAGAATCTTGAAACTGTTGTAGCTTTATATTTTTGTACATATTTTACAGTGGAATATAAATTGATTACTAGATGTAAATGTATACATCTTCTATAGCAGATTAAGGTAGGGATCAGCACCAGAACTATTAATAGACAAGCTTGATAAAAATGAACAAAGAATAGGCTGGCCATGTCAGGGAGAGTTCATCTAGTAGAAAATGTTGGATGATGACCAACAGATCTAACCACGATACACAGACACACACACGCACACACACACACACACACAAATAGAAGTTGTTTAAGGTTTAAGGTTCAATTTTATTGTTTTCCATAAAGCTATTTAGTTCGAACAATACCGATTATTAAAGCCTCCATCTTTTCCCTCCTAATTTGAGGTTTTACTTGTATCAAATATTAAAAGTCCATATTCAAATGAACATTTTTCCCTGCTCTATTAATTTATCTTTCTATTCATGAGCTCTATCTTATTTACAGAGTTTTTACAATATCTTCTAATATCTGCAGAGACAACCCACATCTCACTCTTTTGACAACACTAATAAAAATTAAACATTTCTATTAAGATTGATCAGTAATAAAAAAGAGGGAATACATTTCTAATATCAGCAACAAAAAGTAACATCAAGTGAGAGATCCTAAATTTAATAAAATATTAGTAAATAGAATGATACATAAAATTTATGCCAGTAAATTTGAAAATGGATATGAAATGAGAAAATACAATTTAGCAAAATTGAATCCAACAGAAATAGAAAATATGAATAATCTTATATCAAAATAATTTGTCCTTTAATTCTAGATCTTTCCACAAAGAAAATGTTAGGCTTAGATAATTTTCCTAATATTCTTCTAAAGACATACTGAAAAAAATTCCCAGTAATATATAAAATGACCCAAAAAATAAAGAAGAAATAAATATTGATTCATTTTATGAGACCAGTATAAACTTGATATCAAAAGTTGAAAAGGTCACTAAAATGTAAGGAAAAAGTCACTACTGGAAAATCTGCTTTATAACATAGAGGCAAAGATTCCAAATAGACTATTAGAAATCCACAACCTTTATTATAAAAACTAGTTCTACCCTGGCCACATCAGGCTTATTTCGGGAATACTAGGTTGATTTGACATTGGAAAAGCAATGCAATTCACATTAACAAAAATAAGGTCATGACAATAATCCATTCATAAAAAAAATCAGAGGTAGAATAATTTTTAACCTGATAAAGAACATCTACAAAACCTTTAAAACATCATCAAACTTAATAGTGATACTGAAAGTTTTGTTACTGAGATTCAAAAGATTAATATGTTAGTATTTGGCTTCCCTGGTTGCTCAGTGGTAAAGACTCTGCCTGCCAATGCAGGAGTCAGAGGGTCAATCCCTGGTTCAAAAAGATCCCATATGCCGTGGAGAAACTAAGCCCGTGTGCCACAACAGAGTTTGTGCTCTAAAGTCTGGTAACTGCAACTACTGTGTCTCTGGGCCATAACTACTGAATCCCACATGCCCTAGAGCCTGTGCTCCACAGTAAGAGAAGCCACTGCAATGGGCTTCCCTGATAGCTCAGTTGGTAAAAAAAATCCACCTGCAATGCAGGAAACCCTGGTTCGATTACTTGGTCTGGAAGATCCACTGGAGAAAGGATAGGCTACCCACTCCAGTATTCTTGGGCTTTCCTGGTGGCTCAGCTGG
This sequence comes from Bos javanicus, assembly GCF_032452875.1. Classification (NCBI taxonomy): domain Eukaryota; kingdom Metazoa; phylum Chordata; class Mammalia; order Artiodactyla; family Bovidae; genus Bos; species Bos javanicus. Next base: position 55,385,234 of record NC_083868.1, on the reverse strand, counting down.
TAATGCATCCACTGTAATGTGGGGGACCTGGGTTCGATCCCTGGGTTGGGAAGATCCACTGGAGAAGGGAAGGAAAGGCTAACCATTTGAGTATTCTGGCCTGGAGAGTTCCATGGCCTGTATAGTCCATGGGGTTGCAAAGAGTCAGACAGGACTGAACTGAACGACTTTCTCTTTCCCCCCAATGAGAAGCCTACTCACGGTAACTAGAGAAAAGCCCACACAGCAATGAAGATCCAGAACAGTCAAAATAAATAAATAAAATTTTTTAAAAAGATGTATTACTTTTATTCAATCACATACAGGATGTTTTAACCAATACAGTGAAGCAAGGAAAATAAAAGGTATAAGGCTTTGGAGAGAAAAAAAAAAAAGAAACTATTGTTTGTAAAATATAAAATTTAAAAGTATCCACAGATAAATATTAGAATTAATAAACAACTTTAGCAAGGACATAAGGCAAAAAGTTAATACCCAAATAATACATACCAGTTAATACCCAAATGCATTTCTAGTACAATAGGCAAATAGGAAATGAAATTTAAAAATACCATTTACAAAGACATAAAAAAGTAGTAGGAGTAAACTAATGAAAAATGTTAAATTTCTTTTAAAATAGAACAAATCATTATTGACAGTGATTAAATAAATGGAGAGATATACCATGTTCCTGGATTAGAATACTCACTATTTGTAAAGATACCTTTTTTTTAAATTGATACATAGTTTTGATTCTAATCAAAATACCAGCAGCCTTTTGCTTTTTAATTTCTGGTGGAATTTGCCAAGTATATTTAAAATGGTATGGAAAAGCAAAGGACCAAGCCAAAACAAACTAAGAAAATTCTAGAGGACTTATACTTTAATATATAAAGCTGAAGTTATCAAAATACTGTAATATTGATGGAGACCCATACACATATTCCCATCTAATAAAAGATAGAGATACCATAGATTGTGATAAAGGGTGTTGCATTCAATAGATACTGCTGAGACAATTAAATGACCACATAAAAAAGTGAATCTTGGCCCCTGCTTTTCATATTATACAAATATAAATTCTAGTTAGATTGAAAATAAATGTGAAAATTAAAAAAATAGTTTTTAGAAAATAACATATATCTTAATCTGCTTGGGCTGCTAAACAAAATATCTCAGACTGGGTAACTAATAAGTAACAGAGGTTTATTTTCCACAGTTCTGGAGGTTAAAAGGGCTACACAGGTATGACAGAATGTTCAGGTTATGGCAATGGCCCTCCTCCCGAGTTGCAGACTACTGACTCAGATGACCATTATATCTACTACTATGGGCAGGAATCCCTCAGAAGAAATGGAGTAGCCATCATGGTCAACAAAAGAGTGCGAAATGCAGTACTTGGATGCAATCTCAAAAACGACAGAATGATCTCTGTTTGTTTCCAAGGCAAACCACTCAATGTCACAGTAATCCAAGTTTATGCCCCAACCAGTAATGCCAAAGAAGCTGAAGTTGAACTGTTCTATGAAGACCTACAAGACCTTTTAGAACTAACACCCAAAAAAGGTGTCCTTTTCATTATAGGGGACTGGAATGCAAAAGTAGGAAGTCAAGAAATACCTGGAGTAACAGGCAAATTTGGCCTTGGAATATGGAATAAAGCAGGGCAAAGACAGAGTTTTGCCAAGAAAATGCACTGGTCATAGCAAACACCCTCTTCCAACAACACAAGAGAAGCCTCTACACATGGACATCACCAGATGGTCAACACCAAAATCAGATTGATTATATTCTTTGCAGCCAAAGATGGAGAAGCTCTATACAGTCAACAAAAACAAGACCGGGAGCTGACTGTGGCTCAGATCATGAACTCCTTATTGCCAAATTCAGACTTAAAGAAAGTAAGGAAAACCACTAGACCATTCAGGTATGACCTAAATCAAATCCCTTATGACTATACAGTGGATGTGAGAAATAGATTTAAGGGACTAGATCTGATAGATAGAGTGCCTGATGAACTATGGTCGGAGGTTCGTGACATTGTACAGGAGACAGGGGTCAAGACCATCCCCATGGAAAAGAAATGCAAAAAAGCAAAATGGCTGTCTGGGGAGGCCTTACAAATAGCTGTGAAAGAAGAGAAGCAAAAAGCAAAGGAGAAAAGGAAAGATATAAGCATCGGAATGCAGAGTTCCAAAGAATAACAAGAAGAGATAAGAAAGCCTTCCTCAGCGATCAATGCAAAGAAATAGAGGAAAATAACAGAATGGGAAAGACTAGAGATTTCTTCAAGAAAATTAGAGATACCAAGGGAACATTTCATGCAAAGATGTGCTCGATAAAGGTCAGAAATGGTATGGACCTAACAGAAGCAGAAGATATTAAAAAGAGGTAGCAAGAATACACAGAAGAACTGTTCAAAAAAGATCTTCACAACCCAGATAATCACCATGGTGTGATCACTCACCTGGAGCCAGAAATCCTGGAATGTGAAGTCAGGTGGGCCTTAGAAAGCATCACTATGAGCAAAGCTAGTGGAGGTGATGGAATTCCAGTGGAGCTATTTCAAATCCTGAAATATGATGCTGTGAAAGTGTTACACTCAATATGCCAGCAAATTTGGAAAACTCAGCAGTGGCCACAGGACTGGAAAAGGTCCGTTTTCATTCCAATCCCAAAGAAAGGCAATGCCAAAGAATGCTCAAACTACCACACAATTGCACTCATCTCACATGCTAGTAAAGTAATGCTCAAAATTCTCCAAGCCAGGCTTCAGCAATATGTGAACTGTGAACTTCCTGATGTTCAAGCTGGTTTTAGAAAAGGCAGAGGAACCAGAAATCAAATTGCCAACATCTGCTGGATCACGGAAAAAGCAAGAGAGTTCCAGATAAACATCTATTTCTGCTTTATTGACTATGCAAAACCCTTTGACTGTGTGGATCACAATAAACTGTGGACAATTCTTCAAGAGATGGGAATACCAGACCACCTGGCCTTCCTCTTGAGAAATCTGTATGCAGGGCTGGAGGCAACAGTTAGAACTGGACACGGAACAACTAACTGGTTCCAAATAGGAAAAGGAGTACGTCAAGGCTGTATATTGTCACCCTGCTTATTTAACTTATATGTAGAGTACATCATGAGAAACTCTGGACTGGAAGAAACACAAGCTGGAATCAAGATTGCCAGGAGAAATGTCAATAACCTCAGATATACAGATGACACCACCCTTATGGCAGAAAGTGAAGAGGAAACCAAAAGCCTTTTGATGAAAGTGAAAGTGGAGAGTGAAAAAGTTTACTTAAAGCTCAACATTCAGAAAACGAAGATAATGGCATCCAGTCCCATCACTTCATGGGAAATAGATGGGGAAACAGTGGGAACAGTGTAAGACTATTTTTCTGGGCTCCAAAATCACAGCAGATGGTGACTGCAGCCATGAAATTAAGAGGCTTACTCCTTGGAAGGAAAGTTATGACCAACCTAGATAGCATATTAAAAAGCAGAGACATTACTTTGCCAACAAAGGTCCGTCTAGTCAAGGCTATGGTTTTTCCAGTGGTCACATATGGATGTGAGAGTTGGACTGTGAAGAAGGCTGAGTGCTGAAGAATTGATGCTTTTGAACTGTGGTGTTGGGGAAGAGTCTTGAGAGTCCCTTGGACAGCAAGGAGATCCAACCAGTCCATTCTGAAGGAGATCAGCCCTGGGATTTCTTTGGAAGGAATGATGCTAAAGCTGAAACTCCAGTACTTTGGCCACCTCATGCGAAGAGTTGACTCATTGGAAAAGACTCTGATGCTGGGAGGGATTGGGGGCAAGAGGAGAAGGGGATGACAGAGGATGAGATGGCTGGATGGCATCACTGAATTGATGGACGTGAGTCTGAGTGAAATCCAGGAGTTGGTGATGGACAGGGAAGCCTGGTGTGCTGCAATTCATGGGGTCGCAAAGAGTAGGAAACAACTGAGTGACTGAACTGAACTGACTTCCCACTGTATCTTCACATGGTGGAAAGGGAAGGGGAGCAGGGTCTCTTTTCCACAAACGCTAACCCCACTCATCAGAGCTCCATGCTCCTATCCTAAGAAATTCCCAGTGATGCCACCTATTAATACCATCATATAGAGCATTAGGAATTTAACCTATTAATTTGGGGGGATACAAACACTCGGGCCATAGCAACATACAGTAACATATCCATGACGTTGGTGTAGGTGAAACTTCCTTCCACTGGATAGAAAAATTACTAAATATATAAAGGTCAAAAATCAATAAGATAGATTGCAGTAAAAATAAGAAATTCTATTTGTCAAATACGCCATGTGCACGCATGCTAAGTTGCTTCAGTCTTGTTCAACTATTCAGTTCAGTTCATTTCAGTCAGTCAGTCGTGTCCGACTCTTTGCAACCCCATGAATCGCAGCACGCCAGGCCTCCCTGTCCATCACCACTCCCGGAGTTCACTCAGACTCACGTCCATTGAGGCAGTGATGCCATCCAGCCATCTCCTCCTCTGTGGTCCCCATCTCCTCCTGCCCCCACCCACCCAGCATCAGAGTCTTTTCCAATGAGTCAATTCTTCGCATGAGATGGCCAAAGTACTGGAGTTTCAGCTTCAGCATCATTCCCTCCAAAGGAATCCCAGGGCTGATCTCCTTCAGAATGGACTGGTTGGATCTCCTTGTTGTCCAAGGAACTCTGAAGAGTCTTCTCCAACACCACAGTTCAAAAGCATCAATTCTTCAAAAGCATCAGTTGTTCAACTATAAACAGATTCAAAAGACATATTATACAGTGAGAGAAGATATTGCTTAAATACGTCACTTCAGTTGTGTGCGACTCTGTGCGACCCCGTAGATGGCAGCCCACCAGGCTCCACCATCCCTGGGATTCTCCAGGCAAGAACACTGGAGTGGGTTGCCATTTCCTTCTCCAATGAATATAAACACAGATCCATAAAAGTCAAGGACTCATACATACAACATAAAATGTATTCCTATAATTCAATAATAGAAGACAATCCAATAGAAAAAAAATGACAAAATATTGATTTAACCAGGCACTTTCAAAATTTCACATCCAACTTGCAACTTTAACATGACACACCTATAAATATGTATAGATGAAATAATACCGTGTCTAGGACTTTCTTCAAAATAATCCAAAGAGGCAAAGGCCAGTAGGGCAAACAGAAATGAAACAAGAGTGGCAATGACTTGATTGATGGCTATTGCAGCTGTGTGATGAAGTTATGGGGTCATTAAGCTAGTTCCACGTATCAAAAGTTTCCATATTTCTGTGACTACCTGGAGGGATAGGGTAGGAAGGGAAGTTGGAGGAGGTTCAGAATGGAGGGGATACATGTATACCCATGACCAATTCATACTGATGTATAGCAAAAGCCATCACAATATAGTAAAGCAATTATCCTCCAATTAAAATATTATTTTAATTATTCTCCTATTAAAATAAATTAAAAATTTTTTCCATGATAAATATTAAAGAAATAAAAAAACTTTAATTAAGAAAACTTGGTATATATGTTACAAGGTTCTGAGATAATGCTCTAGTACTCCATGGAAGCTTGGCTACATGTAGGGTTAGAAAACCTAGGACTCAGAGTGGCCATGTGGTTAAAAAATGAAATTTTCTTTCCTAGATTCCCATGTACTTTTTCAATAAATTTCTATTTTAAATGCTATCTGAGCCTGTCTCTTCTTTGCAACCTTAAAGACCTTAATGTGTTGAATAGACTCATTGAAAGTGAAAGTGAAAATGAAGTTGCTCAGTCGTGTCCGACTCTTTGTGATCCCATGGACTGTAGCCCACCAGGCTCCTCCATCCATGGAATTTTCCAGGCAAGAGTACTGGAGTGGGTTGCCATTTCCTTCTCCAAGGGATCTTCCTGACCCAGGGTTCGAACTCAGCCTCCTGCATTGTAAGCAGACACTTAACTGTCTGAGTCACCTGGAAAGCCCTCCAGACTCACTGAGGAAACCTCATTCATTTGGTGAATATTTACTTAGTGTCTGTATATTGCAGGACAAATATGAAATACATGTACAATATGGCTTTATTATTTTCATTCTTTTAACATGATCCATAAAAAAGAGTTGTGTGTGTGTGTAACAAGCATCTACTGACCCTTTCAGTGCTTTAATTTTTTACTTTTTTGATCATTGTGAGTGTGTGTACAGAGCCTAAAGGGACAAATCAGATACGTTCATTCACCTAAAATGATTGAAACAAAAATAGAGTTTTTCTCTACCTGTCCTGTTTTCTCAAGAAGACTCTAGTTCAATTAACCAAATTGCACTGGTTAACCACACACAAAAAAGAGAGAGAAATTATATTTTATATTAGTTGTATTAAAGCAAAACACGAGGTGATATAAAGGGAATGTTTTATATGAGTTTCTCTTTATTCTCTCATCTACTAGATATGTAAATTCTAGGAGTCTGCATACTTATAAAATGTTGTATTCTTCCAAATGTTGCATAAAATAAGCACATAGTAGATATGTTAGTTAAGTTAAAAATATATGCTTGCATATTACTTGGAATGAGTATATTATTGTTTCAAGTAACATATATGAGCATTTACTAAAATAAGATCATTAAATTAACATTATGATATTTTTTCTAATACTCTCTTCATATAAAACATCATTGAAATACTAATTATTTGTAAAACTGATATTGCACATTGACAGTAACAGAAAAAATTTTATATTTCCAAATCCACTCTAAATGTAAGCATCTTTTTGCTCATCTTTCTAAAATTTTCTATAGTTTGAAGTTGGAATACACTAAATCTTAATTTCAAATTCAGTGTATTCCCTACAGCAGAGTTTATGTGTTTCTCTTTATGAAACGGTTTGAAAACCTGCAAGTGTCAGCTGACTGAATGCTAAAGAGACTTGGGGGACAATTGAATTGTGTGCTTTTCATTAAATGTGCTTTAATTTACATCCAGAATCTGATTTGAGTATTATCCAAGTTTTAAAAGGGCCATTTTGAGGAAGCGAGATATTAAAGTGCTCAGAAGAATAGTAGTATTTAGGTCAAATCCCAGTTCTAAACCATAATGATCTGATTTCCTTATCCTTTGCCTTGTTAGATTACAGGTACAAGAAATTATGTGTTCTAATACTAATATAATTACATGACTTTTATGGTAGGCAGGGGAAAAAAGAAGAGTCCCCCAAGGATGTTTACATTCTAATCCCTGAAACCTGTGACAATGCTATGTTACATGAATAGAGAAGTTAAGGTTGTAGATGAAATTAAGGTTTCTTATCCAATAACTTTAAATTGGGAGATTTTCCTCGATTATCTGAGTGTTCTAATATAATCACAAAGGACTTTAAGAGTTGGAAGATGGAAAGAGAAAGGCCGTTTAATACTGATGAAATGTAAAAAAAGACTCAACTGAATATTGCCAACAATGTGTAGAAAGGATGGCCTGTTTGGATTTGTTTCTGCTTATGGTACTCTTAATGGGCTTCCCTGGTGGCTCGGTTGGTAAAGAATCTGCCTGCAATGTGGGAGACCTGGGTTCGACCCCTAGGTTGGGAAGATCCCCTGGAAGATGGAATGGCAATCCACTCCAGTATTCCTGCCTGGAGAATCCCCATGGACAAAGGAGACTGGTGGACTACAGTCCATGGGGTCACAAAGAGCTGGACATGACTGAGAGACTAAGCACAGCACTGTACTCTTGGCAGTCCAGTTACAAAAGAATATACCATTACAGTTGCATATGCACACATTGTTGGAGAATGAAGGGGACTTTCCTAAAAAGGGCACTGCTATGGATTGAATTTTGTTCCTTAAAATTCACATGTTGTTTTCTTCCTTGCTAGTGAGAGAATAAAAGGGACTTTGCATTGAGTAAAAGCAAACAAAAAATCTTTGAAGGGGATGAAGGGACAAAACTCTGTGTGCTCCTGGCAGATATAAAAGATGACTATGGTTACTGGGCAAGATCCCCAGGTGGTTCAGTGGTAAAGAATCTGCCTGCCAATGCAGGAGACGCAAGAGACTCTGATTGCATCCCTGAGTAGGGGAGATCCCCTGGAGGAGGGCATGGCAGCCCACTCCAATATTTTTGTTTGGAGAATCCCATGGACAGAAGGGCCTGGTAGGCTATGGCCCATAGGGTTGTAAAGAATTAGACACAACTGAGCACACAGTATATGGCTATTGAGCAGCAATTTAAGACAACTGATACTTTCATTACCCATTTGTCATATCATTTGTCATTCAGGTTCAATAACTAAGATCTCTGGCTTCTTGGAAGTCTAGGAGTTGCTGGGGGCTGGGCAGACAACTATAACTGCAGCATCAAACTACACACACACACATGCATACATACCCTATTGCACTTCAATCTTCAGTTCAGTTCAGTTCAGTTGCTCAGTCACGTCCCACTCTTTGTGACCCCATGCCTGCAGCACACTAGGCTTCCTTGTCCATCACCAACTCCTGGAGTTTATTTAAACTCATGTCCATTGAGTCGGTAATGCCATCCAACCATCTCATCCTCTGTCATCCCCTTCTCCTCCCGCCTTCAATCTTTCCCAGCATCAGGGTCTTTTCAAATGAGTCAGTTCTTTGCATCAGGTGGCCAAAATATTGAAGTTTCAGCTTCAACATCAGTCCTTCCAATGAATATTCAGGAATGATTTCCATTAAGATGGACTGGTTGGATCTCCTTGCAGTCCAAGGGACTCTCAAGAGTCTTCTCCAACACCACAGTTCAAAAGCACCAATTCTTTGGTGCTCAGCTTTCTTTAGAGTCCAACTCTCATGTCCATACATGACTACTGGAAAAACCATAGCTTTGACTTGACTTTGTTGACAAAGTAATGTCTCTGTAATATGCTGTCTAGATTGGTCATAACTTTTCTTCCCAAGAGCAAGCATCTTTTAATTTCATGGCTGTAGTCACCATCTCCAGTGATTTTGGAGCCCAAGAAAATAAAGTCTGTCACAGTTTCTACTGTTTTCCCATCTATTTGCCATGAAGTGATGGGACCAGATGCTATGATCTTAGTTTTCTGAATGTTGAGTTTGAAGCCAACTTCTTCACTCTCCTCTTTCACTTTCATCAAGAGGCTCTTTAGTTTTTCTTCACTTTTTGCCATGAGGGTGGTGTCATCTGCATATCTGCATGTTCTTCAACTTTAGCTGCTTCCAAAACTTCCTGTCTTCCCTAATAGTGTCACTATCACTGTTTTGCTTCCTGATTGCAATATAACAGAATAAGGAAAAAAATAGATTTTTCCTGGCCAGAATGCAGACCAGGGGATTTTAAAAAAGACACAGAGAGAGTTTCATACTCAGGCAGCATCAGAGGAAGTGCCTTCAAAAATGTGTCTGAGTGTATGCCATACATTTACTTGGAGAGCCTCTAATTTCTTGTGATCTATAGATCAAAGAAAAACTGCATCATGGATATTTTTACCGATAAACTCTAATTAGGTTTCTATTTTCTTTGTGTTTTTTTCTTTTTTTACAGAGAGTAAAATAAAATTTCATTCAACATTTCGGGGTACTTAATCACATTTTTTAATTCCTCATATCCACATTAAAAAATTTTATTCAGTTTTTGATGATGTTTTCTAGGTGTATATTAAACTTCATAATGTATTCCTCAGAGATACTTCTTCGGTAATGCTATCCATAGACATATGAAATAAGCAAAAATATACTTGGATAGTAAAAGATTCACAAGGACAATGCACTAAAATGTATGCTTATGTTATGTCATAAAAATTGTGCTTGGATTATCTCCCGTAGCTTATTTAATTCTATTTCACACAGCCTTAATCAATTCAATTACCTGGTAGAAAAAATTTAAAGATACTACGATCAGTAAATTAGAAAGAGATGGTGTCTAGAGGAAGATACACTGATAGTATAAAAAAGTAATTACTGAGAATCTCAAAGTGAAGACAAAGGTAGAAATGAACAGAAGTTGAACACAAGTTACAAAGATATTCATTTCTGTAGTTGTTTAATATATAGAGCACACATCATTTAGTTAGGTTGTTCTTTCACTCAATAAATATTTCTTTACATCCACAAGGAGAAAATTAAGTGTGAACACCTGGGGGAATAGATAGAATAAAAGCGAAGATTTATATTGAATTTGCATTGTGTCTGAAACATATTAAGCTTCCCTTCTATATTAATTTATTTAATTCTCAATGTAAAGAGTGGATACTTTTGTTACATCCAATTGAGAGTGATCAGAAAGATTAGCAAATTTGTCAAAAGCCCCTCCCCCCTCCACCCCAGCGGTGATTAGAGCTCGGTTTGAACTGGCTCCAGAGCCTACACTCATAGACAGTGCATTGTGTTCGCTCCTGAAACGCCAACTGACTGTCAAAATAATGTGCTTTGGGCCAGAAAAATAATTTCAAAGTAGGAATTTGTCTTACTGCTATTTATTTTCTAAGAACTGATCTCTCCTCCTCCATAAGAACTTTACTAGACGGGCATGGGCCACCCAGCTTGAGAATACATTTTCTAGTTTTCTTTATAGCTAGATGTCTTCCAAACATCATGTAAGCTGAAATGATATATGTAACTCCCATTTCACAAGATTAAGAGAAATCTTATCTCCTGCATCCTCTCTTGTCCTCCCATAGACTGTTGAGTTTTCATAGTGGCAACTTAGCTCCAACTACCTAGCCAAGATCAACTGGAGAAACAAGAGAGAAATAATTTGGGTGACTGAGCAACTTCACGTAACAGACCATTTGCTGCTGTGCTAAGAAATATAAATGTGGGGACCTGTTAGTTTAGATTGGCATCTGAAGTGAGGGCAGTCTTGTGGGATTAAGTCCTTAGTCTGTGGAGTCTGCTACCAACTCCGGTTAGTCAGTACAAGAACTGAATTGTAGGGACCAGGTTGGTGTCAGATAATTGGAGAACTGGCTGGTGTAGGCAAGAAAAAAACTAACAGCAGCCTAAGACAATCATCCCTAGAATGTTATAAGAGAGAGCAAGAACTTTAATCCTATTTTATATCTTTGGTGTCTTTCTTACAGCATCTTAATCTGTTTTCTATCTAATGCAGAATTTAGAATGTGCTGTGCAATGAAGGCATCACTGAAATACTGTGCGATTATCTTGGAGAGAAATCTTTTCATGGAAAGTGTCATGATGCAATGGAAATTTTTCAGACAAGCAGGACAGAGATCAAGGACATAGTTCTAGATTTATTATGTTCACCCTTTTTCAATATTATTGAGTCCCCACCGTGTGTCTTGTTGTGTATTGAGGATGTAAAAAGAATCTAATTCCTTTCTCTGAAGAGAAAGACAATAAAAGCTACAAGTAGAAAATAATATGAAGCATACTGTAATGGAGGAAAAGTTTTCTAAAATGCTAAAGGAGAAGGAGCCTAAAGTTGCAGGAAAGGGAAAGGAGAGAGTGCACAGCAACTTTCCAAGAAAGCTGACGCTTAAAACAAATATTTGAGAATGAATGGAAGTTTACTGCACAGAAAATGGGGGGTTGGGATTTGTTCTGGGCATGAGCAACATCATTTACAAAAGCAAAGAGATGTAAATCAGTATGAAACAATGAATAGTAGTATTTCCTTACTGTTGAAATATAAAATAGAAAGTGGGAAGAGATGGTATGGGAGAGGAGCTGAAGAGTGTGTACTTTATACTGAAAATGAAGCAAGGTCATTGAATCTTTTAAAATATGGGACACGTGCTAATATTCATGTATTATGTTTAATACAGAGCATATGCTAAATTCTTTGCTAGTTATAGAGGATACACAAAGCTGAATCATGGTATCTGCCTTCCAGAAGTTCACTGTCTATTGGAAAAGCCACATAAATAAACAACAGCAATGCCTTGTGATAAATGTTTCTACTACTACTACTAAGTCGCTTCAGTCGTGTCCGACTCTGTGTGACCCCATAGATGGCAGCTCACCAGGCTCCCCCATCCCTGGGATTCTCCAGGCAAGAACACTGGAGTGGGTTGCCATTTCCTTCTCCAATGCATGAAAGTGAAAATGAAAGTGAAGTTGCCCAGTCGTGTCTGAGTCTTCACGACCCCATGGACTGTAGCCTACCAGGCTCCTCCGTTCATGGGATTTTCCAGGCAAGAGCACTGGAGTGGGTTGCCATTGCCTTCTCCGGATAAATGTTTCTAGGAAGGCAAATATAGCATGTTTGTGTTATGGAAGAAGAATAGAATATGGGAAATTATGAAAATGAGAAAGAGAACAGTTCATTTAAGGACTTGCAAGTAGTTGAAAAGTGATTTGAGGGTGGGAAACAGTAAGGACAACAGAGAGTGAGCCTGGAGAATAGTTAGGGGCCAGACCAGGAGTCTTCCATGCCATATTAAGGAGACTGTATTTTATTCTGAAATCAATCACAAACGGTGAAAAGAGAAATCTAGAAGGTACAGCAATATTCATGATACAGGAGGGAAGGGAAGAGGATGCAGATCTTATGTGTCTCTTTGAGCAACTGGAATGTTGAAGTCTTTAATTGAGATAGGAAATAAATGGTACAGAGTCATGTTATTAGGGGAAGCACACTAACTAAAACTGCCCAGCCTGTCCAGGCACCATAGTAACCACTTGCATGAGTTGTTTTAGGAGAAGAGATCCTGGTAAGGAACAGGGAACTAATAAGCCACCACCAACTGGAAAAGTTCGGGAAAGGTCAAAAGGAGACACCACATGTCCGACCACCTCCCAGAATCCTTCTCACTGGCATCCATCTTGGCTGAACAAGGTGTGCACCACCAGGAAGGACTCTGAGTCAGGATGGTTGGCTAAAGACAACCTGGAAACTAATCCCATCAACATAAACCTGGTGGGACTGTGAGCCATGTGGCAGAGCATGGCTCCTGGGTCCCTTACCCTACTGCTCTCTGCCCAGGTGCTCTTTCCCAATAAAATCCCTTGCTTTGTCAGCACATGTGTCTCCCCAGTCAATTCATTTCTGAGTGTTAGACAAGAGCCTGGTTTCAGGCCCTGGAAGGGGTCACACTTCCTGCAACAATTTTAGGAACAGGAAAAGAATAAGCCATTGTATATGGGCTTTACACTTATTTCTGTGTTCCTCTTCTTTTTTTCTCTCTCTTCTTTTTTTCTTACTCTTTATCCTATGGAAGCTTCCTGCCTTCTGCTCCACTTTGCAATTCTATGGGCCCTTCAGAATGGAGACTGACTGCTTCCTGAAATTTAATGTTTGTTTTTATTACCTTAATTATCATCTTTAATCATTTTTAAACATTAAAGCATTTTAGAGATATGATCTTCTCTTTTGACTACATAGCATGTGGGATCTTAGTTCCTCAACCGAGAATCAAACCCACACCCTCTACCTTGGAAGTGTAGAGTCTTAACCACTGAGCCACCAGGGGAGTCCTATATTTAAGCATTTTAACATGGTCACATTGGTTATATAAGGCCAGGCCTTGGTTGCTGGAATGTGAATAGAGAAAGAAGAAAATGTGCAAGAAAAATGAATGCTTGTAAAATAATTCTGATTTTTTCAGCACAAGGAAATCTTATTTATGACTTGTTTTGAAATAGAAGAGTTTCATACATTGTTTTCCTCAAAGATCGTCTCTTCGCTAGACAGAATCCCCAGGAAATTATTGCTAAAAATCAAAACTAAATGAAACCAAAACTAAAACAGAAAAAGAAAAAGTCACATTATAAAAATGTGACTCTATATTCTAAAATTCACATTGTAAAATGGCAGCATTTATAAAGTCTCATAAGCAGATGGCAATTTTGAGCATTAACTGTCTTCATGTTAATGATTTAGTTGTCTCACTTCTCTGCCTTTAAGAATCTGTCCTTGACCAGCATGAAAGCAACTTTGGAACAGAGAACTCTGATTAATACGCTTGTGTAATTATGTCCTGTAGGCCAGATTCCCACTACAACACATGGAACAGTGAAATGTTCCATTTCATGACTATGGGCTCAGAACCTCAACCATAGCCAGACTTTGAGAAAGAGTCTTACAATTTGTGCTTATTTCTTATCAAATAGCTGGGTTTTTCAGGAAGCAGCAAAAAACATGTTCTATTTTGTTCTATTTTCTAAAGGAAAGAGGGGAGTTCCCAGATTCTAAGCAGTATACTTCTATTCCTAATCGTGCAGAAAGCCCTTGGAAAGGATGGCTGTTAAACCAACCAGTTGTTTTGTTTTCGAAGCCTTTAGGAAACGGTGGCTTTATTCATAACACTTTTCACTGAAGCAGCAGCAACGTCAATAGCAACTTGCTCACACAAAGCGCCTGTTAAACAGAAGAGAGTCAGGGAAGAGAAAAGCTCCACTACAAGAAGGCGAAGGTGACTTCACAACCACAGGCATCCTTGGGCTCGACTCAGTGGCGAAGGGGGACAAAGACTTCATAGTGAGCTTTTGACACCCTGAGAGTGGCTTGGGAGTTCTTATTATTCAAGCAAAATAATAAAACAATTACTTTCCCTTAGTAATGATTAGTACAGGCCATTGAACATGAAGGAGCTCTCAAGACTACAATGTGCTCTCTCAGTTCTTATAGAAGTTTTCTTTCCTCTAATAAATGCCCAGTATAACCACTTGTGCTGCTACTCAGTAAAGTCATGTTGTAATCCTCACGAATGATGCTTGAGACATCACCAGTCTCATGTCATCTCTGCACTGTCTTACATGGTAGGCAGGGAGATACTCAAAGCTGGAGACTTGGAAAAAAAATTTTATTATTCAGCTGAGATGTTGCTCATATGTCTATGTATGATAATAGTGTTCTCTTTTCCTATATGTGTCTTCAAAGGCATAAATGACACAACACTGAGTTAGTGTGGGGTACATAAATGCCCTCTTGATGTTTAATTACAGGGAAGTGTTCCCTGGAAATGAGCCAGGGTATCTTGTGAATCCCACAGCTTTCATTTAGTGCTGTCTCTGCTTCGCTGCCGCTGAGGTGCTGTGATCTTATTCATTGCCCTGTACCAAAATGCTGTGTGCAATTTTCTGCTCTGCCTAGTAAGGATGATTTAGCCATTGTTAGTTTAGGTCAGAGTTAATTTAATTGCCCTTACTGTTGATGCATCATAATACATATGTTAGTAGTCATGGCACCCTGCTTAGGGGACCCTTTGGGTTATTTAGTGTCAGCCCATTTCACCTGCATAGGCTCAGGAAGTTTCACTCCTTCACAAAAGCACTGTGCACTCATTAATTCTTACAGTGCTCTTGAGTGTGAAGCAGATTATATTCATGGTGGCAGCAGCTGTACTAGAAGAAGTAGCATTTCCCAGCATCCTTCTATGTGTGGAGACTTCTTTGTGAAATAAAAGATCCAGATACCTGCTAAATGTCAAAGTTCTTTGTTAAGTTTTTATTAGCGTATAGTTGATTTACAATTTTTCAGGTGTACAGCAAGGTGATTCAGTTATATATATATATGTACTCTTTTTCAGATTCTTTTCCATTACAGGTTATTACAAGATATTGAATATAGTTCCCTGTGCTATACAGTAGATCCTTATTGTTTATCTATTGTATATATAGTAGTGTGTATACATTAATCCTAAATTCCAAATTTATTCCCCTCCTTTTGGTAACCATGAATTTGTTTTCTATGTCAGTCTATTTCTGTTTTGTAGATAAGTTCATTTGAATCCTTCTTTTAAATTCCATATACTAGACATGCCATATATTTGTTTCTCTCTGACTTACTTCACTTAGTATAATAATTTCTAGGTTCATCCATGTTGCTGCAAATGGCATTATTTCATTCTTTTTATAGCTAAGTAATATTCCATTGTATGTATATACTGTGCTATCCTGTGCTTAGTCGCTCAATTGTGACTCTTTGCGACCCCATGGGCTGTAGCTTGCCAGGCTCCTCTGTCCATGGGGACAAGGCAAGAATACTGGAGTGGGTTGTCATGCCTTCTTCTAGGGGATCTTCCCAACTTAGGGATCAAACCCAGGTCTCCTGCATTGCAGACAGATTCTTTACCAGCTGAGGCACCAGGGAAGCCCAAGAATACTGGAGTAGATTGCCTATCCCTTCTCAGGGGACCTTCCTGACCCAGGAATTGAACTCTTATCTCCTTCATTGCAGGCAGATTCTTTACCAGCTGAGGTACCAGGGAAGCCCGTGTATATACTACATCTTCGTCTTCTTCTTCTTTTTTTTTTATACTACATCTTCTTTACCCATTCATCTGCTGAAGGATACTTAGGTTGCTTCCATGTCTTGGCCATTGTAAATAGTGTTGCTATTAACATTGAGGTGCAGGTATCTTTCTGAATTAGTTTTCTCTGGAAGACCAGAATTGATACTTCTGGATCATATGGTAGTTCTAGTTTTAGTTTTTAAGGAAACTCCAAACTGTTTACCGTATTAGCTATACCAATTTATATTCCCAACAGTTCCCTTTTCTCCATACCTTCTCCAGTATTTATTATTTGCAGGCTTTTTGAAGATGGCTATTCTGACTGATCTGAGGTGATACCTTATTGTAGTTTTGATTGGCATTTCTCTAATAATTGAGCATCTTTTACTGGTAGCATCAAACTGCTCTCATCTCAACCTCACAGTTTGTTGAAATTCTGTATTAGTTTCTTGCTGCACTGCACACTCCAATGCTTAGAAAACAATTACTTCCTTTATATATTTGCGAGTATAACCATTATACCACCCTCCTTATGGGGAGGATCACAATCACCCAGGCATTATTTCTGAGTATAGCATAATCTACTTTTAGTTATAGTTTCTAGGAAGGGGTTTGGTTTATTTGAGATATTATGAGGAGAATGATGGAGTTCTGTAACATTACATCTAAGTTACTCTAGAGATAATCTCATTCAATTTCTTGTACATATATGAGTGCTAAGGAGAGCAGATGAATTGCCTAAGATCATCCCACTAATTAGTGTCAGAGATGGTGACAAGCTGGACTTCCAGAATTCCCTGTCCCTTAACCCCCTGCCCCCAGGCCTCCAGAGACCATGACTAAATGCTGTGGAAACCTTAGATCCTAGGAGCAATACCCTCATATTCTTAGGCAGTGCTAAGATTTGTTTTGCTACCAACATTTGACTACATAATACTGAGTACTTAGCTGGCACAATGGTAAAGAATCCACCTGCCGATGCAGGAGAGGCAGGTTCGATTCCTGGATGGGATGATACCCTGGAGTAGAAAATGGCAACCCACTCCAGTATTCTTACCTGAGAAATCCCATGGACAGAGGAGCCTGGTGGTCTACAGTCCATGGAGTCACAAAGACTCAGACACGACTGAGCAACTGAGGGCACACAGCTTGAGGGATACTCAGGTGGAATTAGAAATATAGACAGAAAAGTTATATTGAGTTCCTGTGTTCACAGAAATCTCTATGTTAGTCCATAATACTAGCACCCAGGGCCATTTGATATTTTCAGATGTGTCTGGAAGAAGTTGTACTCCTGAAATAAAAAAATCCTCTCTTTTGTTAAGCAGAATTAAAGGTAGAGGGTAAAAACCATTTTTAGTGAAGCTGAAACATGCAAGGATAACTTAATTATTTTAGAATATAATCTACAAAATAGGTAAATATGCAGATGGGATGACAACATAAGTAATCAGTTTTCAATAAATAATGAAATTAAAACCAAAGTGTCTTTTTATTAGCTGCAAAGTGGGGGGAATAAGTGCATATAGTAGGGACACAGAATAGACAAAGAGAACAATGAAAGTGACATATTGGAATTAATCATTTCTTTTCTAATTTATTAGAACTGCTTCCTGTGGGAGATGAGATTTCAAGACCTGTTTGAGTGATGAAGAAAAGGGAATTTGTCAGGGAGAATCAAAAGTTTTGTGAGAGAAAGCAATTTGCCCAAGGTCACTTAACCAGCCAATGTCAGAGTAGGGAATTAAACACACTGAAAAGAAATGAATGTTTCTATAGTGAGTCTCTTATAAAAGCACCTTCAAGCAGATGTCAAGAATTTTCTCCAGGAGGTAGATGAGAATTACAGTGACCTTCATGAAATTACGCATTTTGTCTCAAATAAAAGGAACTTTTTAGACTTCTCAACTGAGAAACCTGGGTTCCTAGGGCAGATCTAAACCTCCTTTCTCTATTGTCCATGAAAATGCTTTCCAAATTTCTATTGAACCTAGACCAAGACAGAAATATCCATCTGAAGAGATGAAAATTTAGTTTACTCAACTCTTTATCTGAGGAATGTAATACTCTTTCCTCTTGAAAATAAGAGTAATAAATGAATACAAACATTCACAGTCAAATGTCTGTCAAGAATCTCTCCCACAAGGAAACATACATTACATATGTAAATAGATAGCCAATGGAAATTTTCTGTATGACTCAGGGAGCTCAAACTGAGGCTGGGTAACAACCTGAGGGGTGGAGTGGGGAGGGAGAGGGAGGTGGGAGGGATGTTCAAGTGGGATGGGACATGGGTAAACCTATGACTGAGTCATGTGGATGTTTAAATACTGTAAAGCAATTATCCTTTAATTAAAAATAAATAAATTTAAAAAAAAGAGAATCTCTCCCAACTAATTAACCTGGGTAAGAATAGAGCAGAGCAAGCAGCATGGCTAAGCACGTTAATGCCAACTCTGAGAAAAATTTCTTGCAATTAGTCATATCACCTAGACTGGAAAAGGTACTTTCCTTATGAGCAGATCTCCATCCTTCCTAGGACCTAGTCATTCTTGTCTGCTTGTTCCTCATAGCAGCATCCCTACCTGATTTTATTACTTTTCCCCACTCAACTCTCCTTACCCTACTCCAGTGAAATCTCTGTGAAGGCATAAACTGTGTAACTATGGTCACTGTTGTAACCCAAGTACTCAGAATAGGACCTTTGCTGAACATTTGCTGAACAAATATATGTCTGTGTGCTCAGTTGCTTCAGTTGTGTACAACTCTTTGTGACCCTATGGTCTGTAACCTGCCAGTCTCCTCTGTCCATGGGATTCTCCAAGCAAGAATACTAGAGGGGGTAACCATGACTTCCTCCAGGGGCTCTTCCTGACCCAGGAATTGAACCTGCATCTCTTGTTTGCAGGCAGATTCTTTACCTGCTGAGCCACCAGAGAACCCCTAAATAAATGTCGAACAAGTGCCATAAAATACTAAAAGTAATTTTTCCTTTGTTTTTTTTTTTTAAAAAGTGTGAAATCACTGAATAAAAACTGAGGGTAAACTGATTTTTATAATAAAGCATTTCATCATTAGTGAAGATGGTAGTTATTAAAGATTGCAAGTTATATATTATGAATAGTATCTTCTTACACATGTGTGATATATAGGGTTCAAGCTAAAGGCTACACACTGAGGCTTCAGTTGAGACCCACAGTTCTAGAGATCATGCAGTAAGAATCACTGACAGGAGTTGAAAAGTAAAAGTGAATGTGAAGTAGCTCTGTCATGTCTGACTCTTTGCGACCATGTGGACTGTATAGCCCACCAGGCTCCTCCGTCCATGGGATTCTCCAGGCAAGAATACTGGAGTGGGTTGCCATTTCCTTCTCCAGGGGATCTTCCCGACCCAGGGATTGAACCCAGGTCTCCCACACTGCAGGCAGATGCTTTAACCTCTGACCCACCAGGGAAGCCCTGATGACAGGAGTTACTGATCATAAAACAGCCAGTGTGATACTTTTAAACCATGCATCATTTCACACTGTTTCACTACTTATAAAGCATCTAATGATATGCAGATGTGTAATCCAGAATCCCCACAATGGCTCAGAAGTTCCTACATGAGCTGCTCCTGCTTATCTTTCAGAATTGATCTCCTACCGTTTTAATTAATGGGCTTGTAATTTCTCAGTTTGATGGGCCATCTTTCTGTCCCTCAACTTGGTGCCTGACTCAAGGCCTTTGTACTCATAATTTTTCTGCCAAGAAAGTTCTAACCACAAATCTCCATATGGCCAGCTCCTTCTCAACATCTAGGTTTTGACCCAAATGCCTTGGAATCTTCATTGCTTATTTTGTCTCATTTAGCCCACTTTAGTTACTCTATTATAGCATACCTTTACTTTATTTTTTACACAGTACTACTTGAAATTATATTATTCATTTACTTGCTTGTTCATTATGTGACTTGGCCCGTTAAAATAAAAGTGCTAAAAGAGAGAAGCCGTGTTTGTTCTGTTCATCTCCATATCCCCTGTGTTTAGTTACTGGAGGTAATAAATGTATATTGAGTGGATTAACAATTCCAGAGTTTTAACATGTCTAGAGGATGAGGCTGATCAGGAGCATTCCAGGGGATCAGTACAATATACAGGACAGAAGAAATGCCAGTGGCATATAAACAGAGTGAGAAAATTTCAGCTGTCTGGTTCCAGAGCCTCAATGTTGAGGTCATGACCTTCCCAATTAAACAATGAACTTCTTAAAGTCAGGGAACTGAATCTCAATCATCTTCATGACCCCAGATCCCAGGATAATGTACAAGTTATGTTCACTTCAGTTCAGTCGCTCAGTCGTGTCCAACTCTTTGCGACTCCATGAATTGCAGCACACCAGGCCTTCCTGTCCATCACCAGCTCCTGGAGTTTACCCAAACTCATGTCCATCGAGGCAGTGATGCCATCCAGCCATCTCATCCTCTGTCATCCCCTTCTCCTCCTGCCCCCAATCCCTCTCAACATCAGGGTCTTTTCCAATGAGTAAACCCTTTGCATGAGGTGGCCAAAGTACTGGAGTTTCAGCTTCAGCATCAGTCCTTCCAATGAATATTCAGGCCTGATCTTCTTTAGGATGGACTGGATGGATCTCCTTGCAGTCCAAGGGACTCTCAAGAGTCTTCTCCAACACCACAGTTTAAAAGCATCAATTCTTCGGCACTCAGCTATCTTCACAGTCCAAGTCTCACATGCATACATGACTACTGGAAAAACCATAGCCCTGACTAGACGGACCTTTGTTGGCAAAGTAATGTCTCTGCTTTTGAATATGCGAAGGCGGTCATAACTTTCCTTCCAAGGAGTAAGCCTCTTTTAATTTCATGACTTGCAGTCACCATCTGCAGTGATTTTGGAGCCCAGAAAAATAAAGTTTGACTGTTTACACTCTTTCCCCATCTATTTCCCATGAAGTGATGGGACCAGATGCCATGATCTTAGTTTTCTGAATGGTGAGATTGAAGCCAACTTTTTTACTCTCCTCTTCCACTTTCATCAAGAGGCTCTTTAGTTCCTCTTCACTTTCTGCCATAAGCATGGTGTCCTCTGCATATCTGAGGTTATTGATATTTCTCCCGGCAATCTTGATTCCAGTTTGTGTTCCTTCCAGCCCAGCATTTCTCATGATGTACTCTGCATATAAGTTAAATAAGCAGGGTGACAATATACAGCCTTGACATACTCCTTTTCCTATTTGGAACCAGTCTGTTGTTCCATGTCCAGTTCTAACTGTTGCTTCCTGACCTGCATACAGGTTTCTCAAGAGGCAGGTCAGGTGCTCTGGTATTCCCATCTCTTGAAGAATTGTCCACAGTTTGTTGTGATCCACACAGTCAAAGGGTTTGGCATAGTCAATAAAGCAGAAACAGATGTTTTTCTGGAACTGTCTTGCTTTTTCGATGATCCAGTGGATATTGCCAATTTGATTTCTCCTCCCACTACCTTTCCTAAAACCAGCTTGAACATCTGAAAGTTCATGGTTCACATATTGCTGAAGCCTGGCTTGGAGAATTTTGAGTATTACTTTACTAGCATGTGAGATGAGTGCAATTGTGCGGTAGTTTGAGCATTCTTTGGCATTGCCTTTCTTTGGGATTGGAATGAAAACTGACCTTTTCCAGTCCTGTGGCCACTGCTGAGTTTTCCAAATTTGCTGGCATATCGAGTACAGCTCTTTCACAGCATCATATTTCAGGATTTGAAATAGCTCCACTGTAATTCCATCACCTCCACTAGCTTTGTTCGTAGTGATGCTTCCTAAGGTCCACTTGACTTCACATTCCAGGATTTCTGGCTCCAGGTGAGTGATCACACCATGGTGATTATCTGGGTTGTGAAGAGCTTTTTTGTACAGTTCTTCTGTGTATTCTTGCCACCTCTTCTTAATATCTTCTGCTTCTGTTAGGTCCATACCATTTCTGTCCTTTATCGAGCCTGTCTTTGCATGAAATGCTCCCTTGGCATCTCTAATTTTCTTGAAGAGGTCTCTAGTCTTTCCCATTCTGTTGTTTTCCTCTATTTCTTTGCATTGATCGCTGAGGAAGGCTTTCTTATCTCTTCTTGCTATTCTTTGGAACTCTGCATTCAGATGCTTATATCTTTCCTTTTCTCCTTTGCTTTTTGCTTCTCTTCTTTCCACAGCTATTTGTAAGGCCTGCTCAGACAGCCATGTTGCTTTTTCACATTTCTTTTCCATGGAATGGTCTTGATCCCTGTCTTCTGTACAATGCCATGAACCTCCTTCCATAGTTCATCAGGCACTCTACCTATCAGATCTAGTCCCTTAAATCTATTTCTCACTTCCACTGTATAGTCATAAGGGATTTGATTTAGGTCATACCTCAATGGTCTAGTGGTTTTCCCTACTTTCTTCAATTTCAATCTGAATTTGGCAATAAGGAGCTCATGATCTGAGCCACAGTCAGCTGTCTTATTTTCAATGATGGTATAGAACGTCTCCATCTTTGGTTGCAAAGACTATAATCAATCTGATTTCAGTGTTGACCATCTGGTGATGTCCTTGTGTAGAGTCTTCTCTTGTGTTGTTGGAAGAGCGTGTTTGCTATGACCAGTGCATTTTCTTGGCAAAACTCTATTAGCCTTTGCCCTGCTTCATTCCGTACTCCAAGGCCAAATTTGCCTGTTACTCCAGGTGTTTCTTGACTTCCTACTTTTGCATTCCAATCCTCTATAATGAAAAGTACATATTTTTGGGGTGTTAATTGTAAAAGGTCTTGTAGGTCTTCATAGAACCGTTCAACTTCAGCTTCTTCAGCGTTGTTGGTTGGGGCATAGGTTTGGATTACCGTGATATTGAATGGTTTACCTTGGAAGTTAACATATATCATTTCGTCATTTTTGAGATTGCATCCAAGTCCTGCATTTTGGACTCTTTTGTTGACCGTGATGGCTACTCCATTTCTTCTAAGGAATTCCTGCCCACAGTAGTAGATTTAATGGTCATCTGAGTTAAATTCACCCATTCCAGTCCATTTTAGTTCGCTGATTCCTAGAATGTTGACGTTCACTCTTGCCATCTGCTGTTTGACTACTTCCAATTGGCAGAGTATATCATGAGAAACACTGGACTGGAAGAAACACAAGCTGGAATCAAGATTGCCAGGAGAAATATCAATAACCTCAGATATGCAGATGACACCACCCTTATGGCAGAAAGTGAAGAGGAACTAAAAAGCCTCTTGATGAAAGTGGAAGAGGAGTGTGAAAAAGTTGGCTTAAAGCTCAACATTCAGAAAATAAAGATCATGGCATCTGGTCCCATCACTTCATGGGAAATAGATGGGGAAATAGTGGAAACAGTGGCTGACTTTATTTTTCTGGGCTCCAAAATCACGGCAGATGGTGACTGCAGCCATGAAATTAAAAGACGCTTACTCCTTGGAAGAAAAGTTATGACCAACCTAGATAGCATATTTAAAAGCAGAGACATTACTTTGCCAACAAAGGTTCATCTAGTCAAGGCTATGGTTTTTCCTGTGGTCATGTATGGATGTGAGAGTTGGACTGTGAAGAAGGCTGAGCACCGAAGAATTGATGCTTTTAAACTGTGGTGTTGGAGAAGACTCTTGAGAGTCCCTTGGACTGCAAGGAGATCCAACCAGTCCATTCTGAAGGAGATCAGCCCTGGGATTTCTTTGGAAGGAATGATGCTAAAGCTGAAACTCCAGTACTTTGGCCACCTCATGAGAAGAGTTGACTCATTGGAAAAGACTCTGATGCTGGGAGGGATTGAGGGCAGGAGGAGAAGGGGATGGCAGAGGATGAGATGGCTGGATGGCATCACTGACTCAATGGACATGAATCTGAGTGAAGTCTCAGAGTTGGTGATGGACAGGGAGGCCTGGCGTGCTGTGATTCATGGGGTAGCAAAGAGTCAGACATGACTGAGCAACTGAAGTGAACTGAACTGAACTGAATTTGCCTTGATTCATGGACCTAACATTCCAGGTTCCTATGCAATATTGCTCTTACAGCATCAGACCTTGCTTCTATCACCAGTCACGTCCACAACTGAGTATTGTTTTTGCTTTGGCTCTATCCCTTCATTCTTTCTGGAGTTATTTCTCCTTTGATCTCCAGTAGCATATTGGACACTTACTGACCTGGGGAGTTCCTCTTTCGATATCCTGTTATTTTGCTTTTTCATACTGTTCATGGGGTTCTCAAGGCAAGAATACTGATGTTAGGCTTTCAATAAATGATTATTGAAATGAATTAGCTGACTTCTTTTAATTAGCATATAATAGTGTATGTGGTTCCAATCTTAAGCCCAAAAGGGACTTCTTTCATTTCACCCTTATTAGAGGAAAGCTCTTTTTCATGAGTTACCAGCAAAGAATTGTGCCTAAAAGCAAGGCACACAGATGCTGCAGTGTGAACATGCTCTGGCTCATTTGATCACCTCAGTTGGTGTCTCATAAGTTTATCAGCTGTAATTTGTGAGTGATTTTGGTGGAGGTCCTCTTAACCATGTATGCTTGAAGGTGACCTTTGAATTTATTTTTCATAAAAGCTTAAAAGGCTGACTATCTGGGCAGTTTGTTCAGGAAACAAAAGGGACCTTAACCTTGGTTATACCTGTCACCAGGATGGCTGGACTACAGTGCTATTATCCTCAGGGAGGGAGGCCCTGAAATTTCAAAGGTGCCCAAAGGCTTCCATGGCATTTCAGGTGGCAGAGACATTTGATCTAAAGGTACTTATGTCAGACATGAAGTGTAAGGGTATGAGGTTGCTCTTGCTTCCTCTGAGTGAATATAAAGGTTATGGATTGAGAACTGGAAGTAGGAAGGGGAAATAACTTATCATTTGCAAAAAGGAATGCAACAGCTGCCAGCATACTAAATAGAAATTAAATACAGTTCACAGCAAGTGCTTATGGAGGAATGGGTGATGTGAATTTGGCTGCCGACATATTCTTTCATCTCTTTAAAGAGGGTGATAGATTCATTTTTCCCTTCAAAAGATGTAGCAGATTCCACCCCACCCCCCCATTTATGCCTATAAAACTAATGGATTATTCAATACATCTCTGGTCATAGGTTTAAATTAAGGTGTGTGTGTGTGTGTGTGTGTGTTGGAAGATATTTTCCTGGGTCTGAACTTAAATATGCTGGTGAAAACAGGAAGCGAAGGAGCAGCCTCTTTCTCTCTGACTTGATTAATGAGGGGGATGTATAAGGAGGATGCGGAGAAGGCAATGGCACCCCACTCCAGTACTCTTGCCTGGAAAATTCCATGGACGGAGGAGCCTAGAAGGCTGCAGTCCATGGGCTCGCTGAGGGTCGGGCACAACTGAGCGACTTCACTTTCACTTTCACTTTCATGCACTGGAGAAGGAAATGGCAACCCACTCCAGTGCTCTTGCCTGGAGAATCCCAGGGACGGGGGAGCCTGGTGGGCTGCCATCTATGGGGTCGCACAGAGTCGGACACGACTGAAGCAACTTAGCAGCAGTAGCAGCAATAAGGAGGGTGAGTGGGATGCAAAATGAAGGAAGGTCTGGGTATTTGGCCATGGAAATAGCCCTAGTTTTTGGCTTTGTCCCCTTTTTATGTCTAAAAGACATAAAAAAGAAAGAAAAAGGAAAATAGAAAAGAAGTGTGGATATATTCCCACAATGGTAGTTAGGACTCAAATCAGAGATGTTTGGGTCTAGATCTTATTATGTTATAATGTGAAAACTAAAGTTATTACCTTTTCTGGGGATTAGTACAATCCTTATTTTAAAGTGGGGAAAAAGGATGATAATTTTTCCCTGAGTATCCTTCCATAAGTGTCTAAGAGAGGCTGGGTCACTGATAACCAGGGGTGATGACTGAACAAGGATCCTATGGTGGCTCATGTCAATAACACAACCTGGAGAAAATGCTTGTTGTAAAAGGATATCACTTGAACAATACACACTGATGAAAGTAATTTTATTTTGAGTCTGTCAGACATGTCTGACCCAGAAACCAAAATCTAGAAGATTGACACCTGGACCTAGAAGAGGGTCAAAATGACTCATGAGTGAATGAGATTCAGGGGCAAAGTGGTGTTGGTTAAAGGTACCATTCTTACTCTTTAAAAAAAAATTGAGTATAATTGACATTTTAGTTTCAGGTATAAATGTAATTATGTGTTATTTGTATACTTTGCAAAATGATCACCACAATAAGTTTAGTTAACACCCTTGGTAATATATATAGTTAAATTTATATTACATGGTAAAATATATAGTGACAAAACTTTTCTTTCCTTCCATGAGTACTTTTTTTTGTTTCTTTTTTTTTATTTTTTAACTTTACAATCTTTACAATATTGTATTAGTTTTGCCATATATCAACATGAATCTGCCACAGGTATACACGTGTTTGCCATCCTGAACCTTCCTCCCTATACCATCCCCAGGAGTACTTTTAAGATCTGCTCACTTGGCCACTTTCAAATACAGTATTATTAACTATCACCATGCTGTACATTACATTCCCATGACTTATCTACTTTATAACTGGAAATTTGCACGTTCTGACTCCTCTCACTATTTCACCCACCCACACTACAGATACTATGTTAGAAAGTGAGTGAAAGCAGCTGGTCAGGCCAGTAGATTAAGCCATAGGTTGATGCTGTAATCAACTGCTGATTTCTTTTACCAGCCTTTGGTGGTGGTGGTGGTTTAGTTGCTAAGTCGTATCCAACTCTTGCAACCCCATGGACTGTAGCCCGCCAGCCTCCTCTGTCCAAGGGATTTTCCAGGCAAGAATACTGGAGTGGGTTGCCATTTAGTCTCAAGTAAATATTAACTGAATATTCATGTTCAGTTAAATCTCTGATCTCAAATAGTTTAACGTATGGTAGACAAAGTCTCTTAAATATCACAGCAACTACAATACATATGAAGGATAAGAACCACAGAAGAAAGGACAGACTTAGGCCATCACAATGACATCACAAAGTAAAATTCTACAGCTGTTTCTGGTTACAGAGATTAATTCCAGGAGAAGTGAACAATGAAAATCTAAAGAAATTCTTCCTGCAGGTTTTAAGACTGAGAAACATCTGAAAATAGAGGAGATGGGAAAAAGGTAATGAGGAAGAGGGAGCCTAACTAAAAGCAACAAACCAGGGAAGCATGATAGGAACTATCGGGCTGGCTGTTCTTCAGGGCTTAGGTGAAAGAACCACTCTGGGCTCACAAATCATCATTGAATGAAATCTGCATGTATAAGTGCTAAGTCGCTTCAGTCATGTCTGATTTTTTGCAACCCCATGGACTGTAGCCTGCCAGGTTCCTCTATCCATGGAATTCTCCAGGCAAGAATATTGGAGTGGGTTGCCATGCCCTCCTCAGGGGATCTTCTTGACTCAGGGATCAAACCTGCATCTCTTATATCTCCTGCATTGGTAGGTGTGTTCTTTAGCACTACTGCCACCTGGGAAGCCCCTAAATGAAATCTATCTGACTTCAAAACAATATGTGTGGCTAACACTGAGTTTGAATTCTTACACAATATATTTTAGCTCTTTGATCTTGGGGAAGTCATGCAAACACCATTTTATTCACTTGGAAAATGGTTATTATGTTATTCAAGGATTAATTATAAGGATAAATGTGCTAATGTAAGAAACAAAATAAGAACTTACAAAAGGATAGGTGTTAGCATGCATCATGCCATCATCTGGTTATACATACTCTTCTCATTAAATAAGGGAAATGACTCCAAACTTGCTTACTTTATTTCAAATAATTAAGAAATCTAGAAGACCTGAAAACAACATAGTAATGACATCTACAAGGAAAAAAAAAAGCCAGGGGTAATAAGCAATAAATATCAACAGAAGCAAGGTCAAATAGGATAATAAGAACAGTTCTATTAGGCAGGGATGTAAATGGCTTCCTATTTCATGCAGGCTAATTAGAGAGCTTGTGGATAAATGAGATGTACAAGAAATAATTTCTGAATATTCTTCTTTGTTTAAGTGATGAAACATTGAACTGTTTGATTGGCTACTTTAAAAAGGAGGAGGAATCCTGAAAAGCAAAATGTCCATTTTCATTCTGGATTAATGATTGACTATCCAAGTGTGAAATTAGATAAATACACACTCCTTCATGCAGAGCTAAAATTTGAAATGCCTAGGGATTTTTGACAGTGTTATACAGCATCTCTGTTTTCCCTTTCTGATTATTTTCCATAATTTGCAGGCTGATGTCAAAATGTTTGTCATCATGACAGAGAAAAAGAGAGAAAAGAGAAAGATTTTATTATTCACCAAAAGCATAATGCAGATCACATCCAAAGCTCTTTGCTTCCTTGATAAAGCAGATGAAAAACAGAAATACACTTTTGTGTAAAGCAAGATGACCTTCTGTTTTGGTTATTCTTGAAAAGATCTCACATAAGCCTTTCTTAAGAGAGAGAGAGAGAGAGAGAATATCTTCATTCACTGACTTATCTTCTCTAATTTATCAGCATTGTTCAGTAGAAATTGCAGGAACTGATTTAAAGGAAAAAAAAAAAGTAACAATACAATGAGCACTGAATCCTCATGAAACTTTTTAACAAAAACTCTATCTGCCAACTATTTGTCATGGAGAACCACAGTACAATTAATGATCTGACTTTATGTACATTTACTGCAATTTGTTTTGTCAAAGATCTTTTTACTAACTCCCTTCAAAGTTTTGATGTGATCTAGGAAGTTTTGCCACACTAAAGATATTCTCAGAGAAGAGTAAGCAACCACACTGTCAGTTCAATCATGAACCAGAAAGATGCTTTGTTTCTGCTATGCAGGAATTTTATGATGCTCCTGAACATTCTCACATGCCTTGGAAGGGAGAAAAAAATGTAACAATGCCAGAAATGAGTATTCAGGGGAAAAAAATAAACCCTGTATATCATAGGGCCACAACTTGATCTGGTATGCATAGCAGTCTTCTGGTTTATGTTATGCAGTGACAGAAAAGCCTACATGCTCAATCTAAGAAATAGGGTGAAGAATCCTTACCCTGGATACAGAATCAAATCCTGTGAGATCTGCTGGAATTTGATAATAAACATTTACAGACCTTATTGATTCAATATTCCATTTGACTCACTTGGATAAAACCAACATTGCCCAGCTGTTTCCCAATAAGGTGGCTAGGGAAGCAGAGGAGCATTGGAGAATCCCCAACAAAGAGCTGACATTTCAGCAAATTTGAAAGGGCACACTGGATGACCCAGAAAATGCCATTCCCGCAAATGCAAGAACAGTTGTCTCCAGGTTAGGGGGAGTCTTCTGGCATCTGAAAAGCACGTAGGTACAACTGGCCTCTGCTGCACTTCTAACAGGGGAAATATACCGGGAAGCAGTCCAATGTGGTTGGAAAAGTGGGTAGAAAGTCTTGCTTTGAATTGCTCACAGTTTTAAAAAAGTAAAAATGCATCACTTATTGAATTTTCAACATCTAAGAAGGAATTTTTCTCCAGAGAAAGCTGTCAGCTCATGTGTTATATTTCAAAGGTCTCGGCAAATCCATGTTTGTCTTGACAGCAGTATCAGGACTGGTGTGAATGGCATAATTTCATTTTTCTTATGGGGAATCAAGAAGGTGAGGAATAACAAGTAAAGTGACACTGAGTGTGTTACTCGCTCAATCATGTCTGACTCTTTGCGACCCCATGGACAGTAGCCCACCAGGCTCCTCTGTCCATGGGATTCTTCAGGCAAGAATACAGGAGTGGGTTCCTCCTTCTCCAGGGGATCTTTCTGACCCAGGGATCAAACCCAGGTCTCCTGCATTGCAAGCAGATTCTTTACCATCTGAGCCACCAGGGAAACTCATGTATTTTTTGAGTGTCTATGAGATTATATTCTGGTTTCTACCCCTTGTTACTGACTCAACCTATTCCTTAAATGCAAATACACAAAGCTTTCCATAGTCATCATCTTAAGAACAGCATGATTTAGATTTCACATTTCAAAAGCCCCTTTTATTTCTCTGGATCAGTTTTGACTAATACACTTAGATAAAGGAGAAGTCAGTGGCTCATTCAAAACCAACCAGTAAGAAATAGACTTATTTGACATCCTTAGAGGCAAACCTCCAGTTAAAGAATATATCAAATGCCAAAGCTGGTAACAGTTCTTTCTGTTCATGCTTCTCTGGTGATTGAGTGACAACATCAATTCCCCATTCAGAGGACAGCTAAGTAAGATGGTTCACAGCATTTGGTGCTCACATCCTAAAGCAGAAGGAGGAGTGTAGAGAAGTTGACAAAGACATATCACCCTCAGTCATGCCTTATGCTGAACAGAAATCCTTACAGCCTTTGGCTTCCTATCATAATTTTTATTTCCATTCTGTGGAGAAGAGTTAGCTGGCAGAAGAGTTCAGTTACACAAATGTCTGAAGATATTTAAAACACTCTGGCTAGACTCAGTCTAGTAATCAATGTCTTCAGGTTTTGACTTTTGGTGAATCAAATATTTTTAAAAGAATGAAATACTGCCATTTGCAGCAACATGGATTCAGAGAATATTATGTTCAGTGAAATGTCAGACAAAGACAATTACCCTACGATATCACTTATATGCAGAATATAAAAAATAATACAATTGACTGTATATGTAAAACAGAAGCAGACTCACAGACAGAGAAAGCAAACTTGTGCTTACCAAAAGCAGGGAGAAAAGGTGGAAGGACAGGTTAGCATTAAGGGATTAACAGATAAAAATTACTACGTATAAAATGGATAAGCAACAAGGATATACTGTATAACACAGAGACTTACATCCATCAACTTGTAATAACCTATAATGGAGTACAGTCTGCAAAAATACTGAATCACTGTGCTATATACCTTTAATATAATATTGTAAATTAACTACATTTCAATTTAAAAGGTTCCTGCTCTCCTCCAGTAGATTTTATTTTAATACCAACTAGTAAAATATCATATGCAGGAATTATACATTTAGTATTTGTCACCATAAATCACTTACACAGTGTCAGCTCAACAGAGAGAGGAAAATTAGGGCGTGTAATATACTACATTGCAGAACTGTTCAACTTGGAAAATATATACCTGGGATTTTTAGCATTTTCTAAAAAAAGATCTCTTTTAAAACATAGTTTTTATGGCACATCAGGAAGCAACAGTTAGAACTGAACATGGAACAACAGACTGGCTCCAAATAGGAAAAGGAGTACATCAAGGCTGTATATTGTCACCCTGCTTATTTAACTTCTATGCAGAGTACATCATGAGAAATGCTGGGCTGGAAGAAGCACAAACTGGAATCCAGATTGCTGGGAGAAATATCAATAACCTTAGATATGCAGATGACACCACGCTTATGGCAGAAAGTGAAGAGGAGCTAAAAAGCCTCTTGATGAAAGTGAAAGAGGAGAGTGAAAAAGTTGGCTTAAAGCTCAACATTCAGAAAACGAAAATCATGGCATATGGTCCCATCCCTTCATGGGAAATAGATGGGGAAACAGTGGAAACAGTGGCTGACTTTATTCTTCTGGGCTCCAAAATCATGGCAGATGGTGATTGCAGCCATGAAATTAAAAGGCACTTACTCCTTGGAAGAAAAGTTATGTCCAACCTAGACAGCATATTGAAAAGCAGAGACATTACTTTGCCAACAAAGGTCTGTTTAGTCAAGGCTATGGTTTTTCCAGTGGTCATGTATGGATGTGAGAGTTGGACTGTGAAGAAAGCTGACTGCTGAAGAATTGATGCTTTTGAACTGTGGTGTTAGAGAAGACTCTTGAGAGTTCCTTGGACAGCAAGGAGATCCAACTAGTCCATTCTAAAGGAGATTAGTCCTGAGTGTTCATTGGAAGGACTGATGCTGAAGCTGAAACTCCAGTACTTTGGCCACCTCATGCAAAGAGCTGACTCATTGGAAAAGACTCTGATGCTGGGAGGGATTGGGGGCAGGAGGAGAAGGGGACGACAGAGGATGAGGTAGCTGGATGGCATCACCGACTCGATGGACACGAGTTTGGGTAAACTCCAGGAGCTGGTGATGGACAGCGAGGTCTGGCGTACTGCAATTCATGGGGTCCCAAAGAGTCAGAGAAGACTGAGGGACTGAACTGAACAGAACTGAACTTAAATTAAAATATGCGTATGTTTGTATATCTTGCAGTCAAATCATACTGCAAATATGTATCTATATATAGTTCACTAGGTATCATTTTAAAATACACATACTGAAGGTTTGTCTTTTCAATGTAGCAAATGACTCTCCAACTGGTCATTTTCCCAATGCTGATATGAGCAGCTGTTAAAGTCTACTGACTGACATTTCTGTGTGTGTCTGTGTGTGTTCATTCACTTTAGTCATGCCCTACTCTTTGCAACCCTATGGACTGTAGCCCTCCAGGCTCCTCTGTCCTTGGGATTCTCCAGGCAAGAATACTGGAGTGGGCTGCTATGCCCTCCTCCAGGGGATCACCCCAGCCCGGGGATAGAACCCATGTCTTCTGTGTCTCCTGTGAATTCTTTACCCACAGAGCCTCTTGGGAAGCCCAACTGATGTACTATACTTCATAAATAAATAAATGCATAAATGATAATTCTTGGATTCTTCTATATGAATTCACTTTGGCTTTTTGGTCAATGCACAGCTAGAATCTTGGATATTGTCAGAACCCTGGATATTAAATTACATCAAATACATCTGTCAATCACCTGTGCCTTAAAAAGGAAAAAGAATAATTGCTGATTGTATAGTCTATTAAAATATATAGTATCAATCTACTAGCCTGCCTTCTAGAAATGATGTCACTTACTTAATAAGTTGATGAACTGGTTCCCAAGCTCTGCCCTCCTGTTGATGCTATTGTGGCCCATTTTTTCTCCCATCACCAGAGGCAATAAGTCTCAGTTTGGATCTATTATTTACTTTTCTTCAGCCCCCAATAAAGGAGTGTTTGGACTCTGAGTACATGTGTGTGTGTTGGGGGTGGGTGACAGCATTGAGTTCTACTGAAGATGAGCAATCAAGAGGTAGTGTATACAAATTTTCTTTCTTTCCTCAGAGTGAGACATGTTCTATAAACAGATATGAGTGATGTACCCTAAGGAAAGACTTCTACTTACCATAGATTAAAGTCACACTGGCAAATACCTTAGGGTGATAGAAGAGTGCCTCTGGCTTAGCAGCCATAGGAATCACTTTGGAACTTGTTCAGTTCTTGTCCTCAGACCAGACTTTGAGTAGCAAGGTAACAGATCACATGCATTCATTAAAAATAAACATTCAAGTTTAGGATTAACACATGCACATTACTATATATGAAACACATAAACAACAAGGACCTACTGTGTGGCACATGGAACAATATTTGATATTTTATAATAATTTCAGGAGAAAAGAATCTTAAAAAATAGATATGCACATATATAAATGAATCACTGCTGTATATCTGAAAGCAATATAATTTTAAATTAATAATATTTTAATTAAAAAAAGGCTAACCAGTTTTAAAATGTGCCTTATTCTTATATTTCAGAGTTATGCAATCATCCTATTTTACAGTGTCCTAAAGAGTTTTCTAAAAGCTAAATGGGCTTTTAAAAAAGGTTTTGGTTGTCAAAAAATTTTGGGAAATGTTATTTTTCTTTTCTCAGGGGCTTCAAATGCACGTTAGCATACAAATGATATAAGAAACCCTACCATAAAGACATCTCTTTACATTTGCTCAATATTTCTTGCACTTATTCAGTAAACAAAACATTTTTAAAGATAACACCTGTAAGGTGGAGAAGTAGTTCCCTCCAGGGAACACACTTCAGAAATGCTATTTAGACACTGATATTCATTTTTATGCTGTTTTGTTTTTCAAATTCCCTGATTATGGGGTCAGGAGCTGGTGAGAGCATGCTATAGGGAAAACAACATAGCATGCAGAGACACAGACTTGTGTTGAGCTACACTGCAGGAGCCAACAGCAATGGTCCCTGCTACTGAGCTCGGCATGGACTTTGTGACAACAGCCAGCAAAAGCTACTGTGCACAGTGGTAGGAAATTTGAAACTACACCTGGAAAATAGGCATTTCAGCTAAGGATATGACAGACTGTTGACCACAGGCCTTGTCTCCACATTCTTGGACTGAGTGGGGAAGATCTGGCTACATTTCTTGATGACACTGGTTAGTGAGGTCTCAGAGCTAGATTTTGTGCAATTTAGAAAATATATATATTTAACCAAATATTATATATATGAATGAAATGTAATAGTTTTGATGCATTGAATACTTTAGATGAGTCTATTTATTGTATTTAAAACACATCTAAAGCAAAGCTTTTATTAAATACAATTAAAAAAAAATAGCACTCATGTTAAAGGAGGGACAGGAAGGCCCTGAAAACAGTAATCCATGGAATACAAATAAAGCTCTGAAACACAGAAGGACTACTACAAATTGGCTTGGGTCCATAAAAGAGAGAAGAGAATAAGGGATTCTGATGCCAATTAAAGACATGAACTCTGCCCTCCTGCAGCTTTCATATTCTTTGACATTTTCTTGTGAAATCTCATCTACAGGCTATTTCTGAGAATTTGGGCTAGACCAGAGAGTTTCATTGGAAAAGACTCTGATGCTGGGAGGGATTGGGGGCAGGAAGAAAAGGGGACGACAGAGGATGAGATGGCTGGATGGCATCACCGACTCAATGGACGTGAGTTTGAGTGAACTCCGGGAGTTGGTGATGGACAGGGAGGCCTGGCCTGCTGTGATTCATGGGGTCGCAAAGAGTCGGATATGACTGAGCAACTGAACTGAACTGAACTGAGAGAGGCACTGAATCTCGAACATGGCTCCTGCCTATGTGTCACTGTAGGTTTCTCTGTAGTATATAAGAAAGTTTCACTATGGACTCATCATTACTGTAATCAAAATTAATACTGTAGTGTATTAATTAAACTACACTGGAATTCTCAAAGTTGTACCTAGTATTGACACTTTGCCTGTGAATATATTTATTATTATCATTAACCTCCAGAAACTATTTTTGCAAAATACAGCACTTCTAAATATGTTAAGGCATAATGGAATTGTCTTTGATGCCTAGCTAGCATATCTAAAGTTTTGATTATTTTTGACATTTATTATTGATTTCCAATAAAAACAGGTATGAAACAAAAATAGGAAATTTAAATTCCAGGGTTAAATACTACTATTGTAGAAATTATTAAATTTGCTATATTATTCACATCTATATTTTATAGAAATAAAAAAAATAGTCAAAGTCAAAAATTTAATTACTTGAATTTTAAAAAAAATCTGAAAAATGTCATTATCACTCTTTTGGCAAACTTAGCCCTATTAACGCTCATGGATAATGATACAGCTGTTTCCATATCACTCAAATCCTATAAATTTGTATGCTCTGAGACCAAATGTATGTTTGTACTTTTACTACTTCATAGTGTTATTTACAATATATTGTGTAACTTTTTTCATATGTTATATGAAACCAGCATGGGAGACATTCATCAAAGTAAAATGTAGTTACTTCCAGAGAGACTCAGTCAAGACATATGGTAAACTGTACCAAAGCTGCTTTTTCTAATACAAGTGTTTTTACATATAGTTTAGGTTGATCTTTGGGAATGCTTACATTTGCATTTATTTAAGAAACTTTTACTGGGCAATGTGTACCAGGCAATGGGTTAGTCACTGGGGATCAATCAGTGAATATTTAAAAAAACAAGATTCCTATCGTCAGTGCTCTCATTGAATTTATATTCAGCATGAATGAGGGGTAAGAGAGATGGTGAGGGAGACAATACAAAATAAATAAACAAAATAATTTCAAGCAATATCAAAGTGACAAGATAGAACAAGGTGATGTAAAGAGAATGACTGGTGTGTTGAGGCGGAGGGCAGTGGTTACTGTGAAGTTCAGAAAAGTCACACTGAAGAAAATGAATTTAAACTGCAATCTGAAAAATGAGGACAAGTCAATAATTTGGAGAGACAAAAGAAGAATATTCTAACAGATAAATTACCACAGTTAAAAAGTCCTTGTGAAAGAAGACATTTGATTTCTTTGAGGAACAGAAAAAAGACCATGAGATTGGAGTGTATGATGAGTGAACAATGGAAAGGTATGAGGGGAGGAACAGTGGAATACTAAGGTAGAAAGATTTGGGTTGGTCTGTCCTAGAGGGAGGGACATGGCTTAGCATTGCTGGTGCACGATGATACCAAAAAGCAGATGGACATTTAGTTGGTTTCATATTGAGTTCCTGGCTACTATGTAGCTCAGTTGGTAAAGAATCTGCCTGCAATGCAGGAGACCCGGGTTTGATTCCTGGATTGGGAGGATCCCCTGGAGAAGGAAATGGCAACCCATTCCAATATTCTTGCCTAGAGAACCCCATGGACAGAGGAGCCTGGAGGACTACAGTCCATGGGGTCGTAAGAGTTGGACATGACTTAGTGACTAAACCACCACCACCATTATTAAGTTACCTACAGACAATATCGCCCCTGCTGCCTGCACCTGATAGGGCGAGGATGGAGCGTGGGGGTACTGGATTGTCTTCCTGCCACCACGGTCAGGTGGCACATAAACATAAACACATAAACATCACCTTGGGTAAACTACTTTTGACCTAATGTGACCCCAGCCACTTTTAGGGCAGAGGTGCTAAGCCTTGGCTTAGGGATTAGAATTGGTCCATGTTTATGTTTCATTTAACATGCACAGCATTTTGGAAAATAAATTGGAATGCTTATCCATATTCAAAAATTAGGCTATTTTACAAAATATGTGGATCTAAATTTCTTCCTCAAAAATCAGATCATTTGGCAACAAAGACCCCACGTGTGTGTGTGTGCATGTGCTCAGTTGCATCCAACTCTTTGAGACCCCATGGACTGTAGCCAGGCTCCTCTGTCAATGGACTTTTCCAGGCAAGAATACAGGAATAAGCTGCAATTTCATACTTGAGGGGATCTTCCCAATACAGGGATTAAACCCGTGTCATGCCATTTAGGTAAGTTTGCCACATTCCACTTTGCTACAGTACCTACCATGCCATATTATTTTAATTCCATTTGACTTTACTCATTTACACTTTCCTCTTGGCATCCCACAGACAAAGCACAAGACATGTTTATTCAATTTATTAAGTTTACACCAGGGAATGAGTCACTCAATTTTCTTTTTTTAATCAGTCTTGTTGCTCTGAGGAGGATAGATTCTTTATATATGGGCAAGTATGGCACTAAAGAAACCATTTATGAAAACAATACAGTAGCCAAAGGAAAGGAAATGGAAGCTTGGAGGACAACAGAGGCAAATGGAATGAAGAGAAGTGGATGAGACACACAATAGGACTTTCTGGTGGATTTGATGGTGTTGGCTTGCAACTAAGGGGAAAAACGTGGAAGATTAAATGTGACTCTAGGTTTCTGACTTGCAAATGTTTCAGCCTGAACATACTGCTTAATATGGGTGAAATGAAAAAATCTTAGAAATCAGATAAGGCTAAAATGATGTCTGTTTGATTTTTTGGAACTAGTCATAAACAGGAATTTGTATAATGTTTTTAATTGAAAGGACTCAATACCTAAAAATCTAACACATTTATTTCCAATTCATGCATTCATGCTAAGTCGCTTCAGTCGTGTCTGACTCTGTGTGACCTGATGGACTCTAGCCCGCCAGGCTCCTCTGTCCATGTGATTTTCCAGGCAAGAATACTGGATTGGGTAGCATTTCATTCTCCAGGGAATCTTCCTGACCCAGGGATCAAACCCAGGTCTCTTGCACTGGATGTGGATTCTTTACCATATAAGCCACCAGGGAAGCCCAGTTCTTCTCAAAGCTATGTTTAAGCATTTGACAGAGCTTGTACACTGCCACATCCATAACCATTTCACTATTGATGCTAGTTGGATCACATAGGCAATACCTTTCATTCGGCAAAAAATATAATATTTCAGCATATATATATTATTTTGTAAATTATTACTTCATCAGAATGACATATTTGCGAACTCCCTGAAAAACCAACATGAACTTACTGAGTGATAACTTTTTAGAGTTGCAAAGAGCCCTGACAATCAGCTAAATCCAACTATTACTTAATGCAGATGAGAAAACCAAGGTAGAAAGCTGTAAGATGGCATGTCCATGTTCATACAACTAATAGACAGAAATAATTTTCTCCACATACATTCATTCTATTAGTTTTAGTAGTTTTCACGCATTAATCATTTGTCAGTTCAGTTCAGTTCAGTCACGCAGTTGTGTCCGACTCTTTGTGACCCCATGGACTGCAGCATGCCAGGCTTCCCTGTCCATCACCAACTTCTGGAGCTTGCTCAAACTCATGTCCATTGAGTTGGTGATGCCATCCAACCATCTTATCCTCAGTCATCCCCTTCTCTTCCTGTCTTCAATTTTTCCCAGCATCAGGGTCCTTTCCAATGAGTCAGTTTTTCAGATCAGGTGGCCAAAGTACTGGAGCTTCAGCTTCAGCATTAGTCAGTCAGTCCCGTCACTCAGTCATGTCTGACTTGTTGCAATCCCATGGACTTCAGGATGCCAGGCCTCCCTGTCCATCACCAACTCCCAGAGTTTACTCAGACTCATCACTATTGAGTCGGTAATGCCATCCAACCATTTCATCCTCTACCATCCCCTTCTCCTCCTGCCTTCAATCTTTCCCAGAATCAGGGTCTTTTCCAATGAGTCGGCTCTTCACATCAGGTAGCCAGAGTATTGGAGTTTCAGGTTCAACATCAGTCCTTCCAATGAACACTCAGGACTGTTCTCCTTTAGGATGGACTGGTTGGATCTCCTTGCTGTCCAAGGGACTCTCAAGATTCTTCTCTGACACCATAGTTCAAAAGCCTCGATTCTTCAGTGCTCAGCTTTCTTTATAGTCCAACTCTCACATCCATACATGACTACTGGAAAAACCATACCTTTGAATAGACCAACCTTTGTCGGCAAAATAATGTCTCTGCTTTTTAATATGCTGTCTAGACTGGTCATGGCTTTTCTTCCAAGGAGCAAATGTCTTTTAATTTCATGGCTGCAGTCACCATCTGCAGAGATTTTGGAGCCCAAGAAAACAAAGTCTGTCACTGTTTCCATTGTTTCCCCATCTATTTGCCATGAAGTTATGAGACTGGATGGATGATCTTCGTTTTTTGAAGGTTGAGCTTTAAGCCAGCTTTTTCACTTTCCTTTATCATTTGCCAAGACTGACACAATTTCAAATTGTATTATATTTAACAAAGGAATCAATAAGTTAAGATCATGCACCTTTAGTATATTAAAAAAAGATGTTTAAATATTGTCTAGCTGGCAAAATAGCCCTTTTCCCCATGTCTGTCACATTTTAATGATGATGAATCCAATGACAATGTTCATTTTGTAGTTTAAAATCATGGAGAACTAGTGCTGTGGTTAGGTTTCAATTCTAATTTTTACCCTTATTTTAGTTCACTGTGATTTTTATTAACTCAGTCTATGTTGCTGGAATGTGAAAGTTTATTAAGTGATTAAATTTAAGGATATTGCTGGTTGTATTTCTGTTACCTTTTTTATTAAGTCAAATTCTAGTACTGCATGTTTTTATTTTATCAATATATGGTCCCTTTTATGCATGCTTTAAACATAAAATCATGAAAATATACTTTTCCTAGGCTGAATTGAATAGTTACAAACATAATTGGATGTGTACAAATCCAAAGTTTTTCTTACACTGAATTTATGTAAGAAGCTAAACAGCTGCCTCTCAAGGAAACAATGAAATCTTTATCATCCTGATACAAGAGAATTATATTCTTTTGTAGAGAACCATAATAGGTACTAAATGTCAAAAAAACACATTTCAAACCCCTTAAAAATTCAATTTCAACTAAAATAACTAAGAAACCTTATATTAAGATTTTCATATGTCTCAGAGTAAAATTACTGATGATTCTAGCCAGCATATCTGTCAGAAAACTTAACTTGGACTTTCTAAGATATCTTCACTTAAGTACTCCCTTTAAAAGCTTATTTAAATGAATCTCTTTGTGATTAAAAGCATATTTCCTTTCCCTTACAATTTAAATAATTGTAAGTCATAGTACTGGCCACTAAGGCTACCCAGACACTGATTTGTGCTGCTATTGCTGTACTTCAGTTTTCAAAAATGTGCTGTTCTCTAATAGGCTTTACTTTCAGTCATTTCAATTGCACTACTTTCTGGTATAAAAGCCAGAATACATTATTGGCAGCCATGCACTCTAAGGAGATGCAATTGATTTCTAGGATAAAAGATCCTCTTTCCAACACATTTTAGCATAAGCAGGTATTATGATCCACATTCCTTAGGACAGATGAAACCCATGAAAGTACGGATTTAGATGCACATCTTAATGCCACAGTGTTGGTTTTCCATAAAAATGTATAGACAATGAAATGTAAATAAATCCAGCGTTTAGGGCTGTCACTACAGAGGCAGGTAAGGGAAGTTTTCCTAAACTCGAGTTTTTAACTTTGCCTCAGTGAGCCAATTGAATGTTCTTGGAAAAGCATCATGTATATGGGGAGATAGTATTTAATCAGAAAGAACAGCTTAACTTTCAGACTCTGCAGGCTCCCGGACTGTCTTTTTGGAACTGTCTCTGAAGACCAGGCGATATCTTTAATTGTGAACAAGCAAACACTAGTCTGGATCATGTGAACAATTCAACAGATGAAATGAGACAAGTTTTCTCTGCAGGTGGGTTAACAGCTGCTGCCAAATACCTCTCTATCCTCACATCTTCAAGCAAGCCTTATAGCAGAACAGTTGAATCATTTTTCTGCCATGAAGGCCCAAGAGCTGAAAAGTTTTGTTTCTTATAAAAAAAGTGATTGATGCCAAAGTCTAGACCCTTTGATTCTCTAGGAGACAAAACTTTTGATCCACTGAAACAATACTGTTTCATTTTATAAGATATATTTAAGTTATCTCTCATTCTATTTTTCTGAATTTGAAATCATTGGAAAAATTAGCCCTCTGAATTTAATTGCCTATAATTTTGCTATCAAGACAGCCCATCAAAGTGCTCTACAAACAGAGGAGTGATTGAAAATGAGAGACAAGTGTCTAGCTATCTGCAAAACTAATTGGAGCACTAAATTAGAATCACCCTGTTTTGCTTTGCCTACTTCTCCTTCATTTGCATGTTGTGTACATACCACCCCCAAAATGCATTTTTCTTTTCCACATTTCTTTCACATTATGTAAAGTGATGATGCCAGAATGCATCTCCAGGGCTGAGCTTGCAATCAGTTTGATTTTCAAGAATCAAATCCCAACTGTAGGAAATGAACACAATTCAAGGAAGTTGTTGATCTATAAATATGTAACTGAAAGAGAAAAAAAGAAAATGGGAACAAAGAGGTAACCTGAAATTAATATATGGTTATTTGAGGATATCTTTGTGACCCCCAGAGTCCAATAAAGTGACCGATTCTCCTATTTCTCCTGTCTCAGCCAAAATTATCCTCACATAAACTTTTTAGTACAATCAGTTCCTCAATTTTCACCTTCCTTTAAAAAGCATTGCTCACCCTATTTCAATAGGTGTGACTTCAACTAATGATGTTAATTAGCATAAGACATATAACAAGTGGAGGGATAAAAAAATGGTGTGTTATGTTATGGGCTTTCCTGGTGGCTCAGTGGTAAAAAAATCCACCTGCCAATGCAGAAGACTTGAGTTCAATCCTTGGGTTGGGAAGATCCCCTGGAAAAGGAAATGGCAACCCACTCCAGTATTTTTGCCCAGGAAATCCCATGGACAGAGAAGCCTGGCAGGGAAATAGTCTGTGGGGTTGGAAAGGAGATGGACACGACTGAGCAACTGAGCATGCATACAGGTTGGACTGTTGCAACTTTTGATGTGTTGTCTTCCTAAGGTTGTATTTTTACTAAAATTAGTGACGAGGTACAAAATAGAGATGAACATACTGTAGTAGTTTCCCAATTAGTGGAATTCTCTGAGGTTACGTTTCATGAGGTTGCAGGGCTGAACTGATCTCCTAGTGTGTTTCTAACTGGGCAACTTGAATTCAAATAAGTGTTTGCATTGCAGGGATTCTTTTTTATGAATCATTCAGAGAATAAAAACTGATGGAATAATTATATATTGGAATATTAATAAAATCAAAGAAAGAAGTTTTGCCACATCATTCTCTACTTACTCAAATGTTCCATTCACAGAACAAGAAAGTAGTATGGACAATACAAAATATTAGATGATTCACAGGACTTTCATAGGATTTTCCTTGACACATAATAGTAGAAAAAATACATTTGAAAAGGAAAAAACTTTTAATGTTTATAAATTTTTTTTGAATATGTGTTTATTATTTCAGAAAAAAGTTAAAAACAGCAAACTACACACACACACACACACACACACACTGAACAGTTTTCAGCTCTAGGTTATGCCTGCAGAAAACACAACCTTCAACAAGGCAGTTTTTTGGTTTTGGTTTATATTTTTAATTCCTTAGTACCTTATCCAAGGGGGTATGAGGAGAGAGGGTGGTTCACAGCATTCATCACATACTGCTCCTGTTTTCTACAAGTTGACTTCCCTGGTGGCTCAGATGGTAAAAGCGTCTGCTTACAATGCAGGAGACCCAGGTTTGAATCCTGGATCAGGAAGATCCCCTGGAGAAGAAATGGCAACTCACTCCAGTACTCTTGCTTGGAAAATCCCATGGACAGAGGAGCCTGGCAGGCTACATTCCATGGGGTTGCAGAGAATTGGACATGACTAAGTGACTTCACTTTCTTTCAGTTTATGTTTTTAATTGGAAGTCATTCTTGTACAACTCTCAGCAGTGTGGGGAGTAAGTCCTACCTTATTCAAGGGGGTATGAGGAGAGAGGTGGTTCACAGCATTCAC
The DNA here is from genome assembly GCF_032452875.1 of Bos javanicus. NCBI lineage: Eukaryota > Metazoa > Chordata > Mammalia > Artiodactyla > Bovidae > Bos > Bos javanicus. The sequence continues at coordinate 55,342,103 of NC_083868.1, read as the reverse complement.
CACATACTGCTCCTCTTTTCTGCAAGTTGAATTCCCACAGATTTTCTAAGACTTATGTAAAATACTGTCATGTTTGTGTGGACTTTCCTGATTTCTCAGGTAGGATTGATCATCCTCCTTTTTATGTAACTACTGAGCTTTGTACAGATATGATATGTCATGAATCTTCAAAAATTTTATCACAGTCTTTCCTACATATTAGTCTTTCCTACCATATTTTGCTCAACTACCACACAATTGCATTCATCTCACAATGCTAGCAAATTAATTCTCAAAATTCTCCAAGCCAGGCTTCAACAGTATGTGAACTGTGAACTTCCAGATATTCAAGATGGATTTAGAAAAGGCAGAGGAACTAGAGATCACATTGCCAACATCCATTGGATCATTGAAAAAGTGAGAGAGTTACATAAAAATATCTACTTCTGCTTTATTGACTATGACAAAGCCTTTGACTATGTGGATCACAACAAACTGTGGAAAATTCTTAAACAGATGGGAATACCAGGCCACCTGACCTGCCTCCTGAGAAATCTGTATGCAGGTCAAGAAGCAGCACTTAGAAATGGACATGGAACAACAGACTAGTTCCAAATCAGGAAAGGAGTATGTCAAGGCTGTACATTATCACCCTGCTTATTTAACTTATATTCAGAGTACATCATGTGAAATGCTGGGCTGGATGAAGCACAAGCTGGAATCAAGATTGCCAGGAGAAATATCAATAACCTCAGATATGCAGACGACACTATCCTTATGACAGAAAGAGAAGAAGACCTAAAGAGCCTCTTGATGAAAGTAAAAGAGGAGAGTGAAAATGTTGGCTTAAAACTCAATATTCAGTAAGCGAAGATCATGACGTCTGGTCCCATTACTTCATGGGAAATAGATGAGGAAACGATGGAAACAGTGACACACTTTGTTTTGGGGGGCTCCAAAATCACTGGAGATGGTGACTGCAGCCATGAAATTAAAAGACACTTGTTCCTTGGAAGAAAAGTTATGACCAACCTAGACAGCGTAGTAAAAAGCAGAGACATTACTTCGTCAACAAAGGTCCATCTAGTCAAAGCTTTGGTTTTTCCAGTAGTCATGTATGGATGTGAGAGTTGGACTATAAAGAAAGCTGAGCACTGAAGAATTGATGCTTTTGAACTGTGGTGTTGGAGAAGACTCTTGAGATTCCCTTTGATAGCAACGAGATCCAACTAGTCCATCCTAAAGGATATCAGTCCTAAATATTCATTAGAAGGACTGATGCTGAAGCTGAAACTCCAATACTTTGGCCACCTGATGGGAAGAACTGACTCATTGGCAAAAACCCTGATTCTGGGAAAGATTGAAGGCAGGAGGAGAAGGGGACAACATAGGCTGAGATGGTTCGATGGCCTCACCACCTCAATGGACATGAGTTTGAGTAAACTCTGGGAGTTGGTGATGGACAGGGAGACTTGGTATACTGCAATCTGTGGATCTCAAAGAGTCAGACATGACTAAGTGACTGAACTAACGTGTTGCAGGCAGACGCTTTACCGTCTGAGCCACCAGGGAAGCCCCCTAACTAACTATACTTTAAGCTATTTGAAGATAAGGGCCATGTCTTTTTTTCATCTTAGTGTTTTTATCTTCAAGCACAGGACGAAGCACACAGGATATGTTCAATAAAATAGAAACATGAGTAAACATATTGCAAACAGAGAACTCTGAATCTTCTAACCCTTACTGAAAAACAATTAAGTGGGACATTTAGAAGATAACACATATATCATAAAAGGAGAAAGTATGCCTACTGAAAATGATGTGCATTGAAGAAAACCAGTGAGCCATCCAGGTTGTTTTCTGGTGGCTGGAAGCACGTGTTAAGTAAAACAAAATCCATTTGATTAAATTGAATTTAAGTTGATAAAGACCTCCTCTAGGTCAGGTAGTATAATAAACAGTGTGAAAGAATAAATAATTTTCAAGTAGTGCAATATTGTCTGTCTTCAAAATTAGAGAAATAAAGCAATTGATAAAATAATTTTACAATAGTCTTTTAAAAATGGTCTTGTGGGAAGGGTTTCAACAAATGAGAAACTATAACCAGTTAGAAGAATCTGAAGAAAGTTCATGAAGTTAGTGGCATTTGAACTTGGCCTTGACTTGTCATAAGTAATATCAGTTTTAGAGTGTCTGCTAGTTCAGATTGTGTGCTACTCTGATAAGTAACATCAAGAGGAAATTAAATGTGGGGAACATTTAATGGGCAAAGTGCTTGTGAAGGATTGAGGGAAAGGTAATAAGAGTAAGTAGAAAGAAGCTTTAGAAATCGATTCAGAGAAGATGCCTGTGAAAGAAGAGAGGATACAACGAAGGACTGAGTAGGAAGAGCTGAAAATTGTGGTGAAGCTCTAAGAGAGTCCCAGTTAGGCTGAAAGGGGAGATTTAGAACAAATCAGGACAGTTGCAATCAGGCATCAGCTGAGAGCAACCCAGGAAGACTGAGTGTCAGGCTGATTCCCAAAGGGGTGACAGCCAGAGAAAACCTCAAGATCTCTCTTCATGGGAGATCTGAGAGGTGCATGCCCATGGATGGCACAGGTGGAGAGAGGAAAAGGAACAACACAGCTCAAGAAATGGAGACACATAGCTGAAATCTTTGGTCATGAATATCATCATGAGCTATGAGCCACCTCTGACCTCTGTGCTTAACAGTAGTGACAAGCAACTTTATAAGTCTATTGCTATTTCATGTCCTTGCTTTTTTGGTAAGTTTGTTTATACTTGTTGCTTTTTTCTCTTGCACCAAAGAAAAGGTCCCTGTACCCAACAGAATTTCCAACCATGGTTGAAGAAAAGACTAAGGGTACTTTTTTCCCTCGCAAATGACAGTTAACCATAGAGCCTTATCACCTTGTGCACTTCTCACTAAAAATGTAAAATCAGCCTACTTCATTGCATGCTATTTTCCAACGAAAAAGTGAAAGTGTAATCATTTAGTCATGTCCGACTCTTTGGGATCCCCACTGACTGTAGCCTTCCAGGCTCCTCTGTACATGGAATTCTCTAAGCAAGAATACTGAAGTGAATGCCATTTCCTTCTCCAGGGGATGGATCATCCTGACCCAGGGATCGAACTTGGGTCTCCCTCATTGCAGGCAGATTCTTTACTGTCTGAGCCACAAGGGAATTCTTCTTCTTTTCCAATAGGAAACATATTTAATGTTGAACAAGAATTATTCCAGCCAGAGAAAAGAGTAATTCCAAATAGTTCACATATAGATATGTTGGGAAAATATTTGTTTCTACTCTTGTGCTCTAATGTTTGACAATCTTCTACAGAAAATCGAGCTTTGACAGCTGTTTTATGTGTCCAGTTGGAAATAGCTGTTTCCCCTGAAAGCAGCAAGAGGCACACGGAAAGATGTTCTAAATACTCTTTTAAACATGTCCTGACAAGAATTTATCTGTAAGTTTAAAGTGATACCTAGGATGTGGCAATCTAATAATAGCACACACAGGGCTTCAATTTTGTGATTTCTTTTGCTTTCCTCTGACAATGTGCTCTGTACTCTCAAAGCCATGAAAACACCCTTTAAAAGTGCTATGATTACCAGTTTTATTGGTGGAATGAGTGACTTTGTTCCAATAACAATTCCGTGCACTTCAAAAACTAACTTCTGGCTTTGGTCCTCCTGATTTTCTATCAGCACTGGAACATGATTTGCAGGGGCAGATACACATTCCTTTAACATTCTTAATGAATCAAAGACAGATGAACCCACGTCTCCAAAACACAATTGGCAGGAAGCCTGAAGGAAGCAAGTGATTACTGATGTTACATTTCATGGTACCAGGTGATGGATGGTCCAGAGCCTGCTGCTGCTAAGTCACTTCAGTCGTCCGACTCTGTGTAACCCCATAGACGGCAGCCCACCAGGCCCCCCCGTCCCTGGGATTCTCCAGGCAAGAACACTGGAGTGGATTGCCATTTCCTTCTCCAATGTTTGAAAGTGAAAAGTGAAAGGGAAGTCACTCAGTCGCGTCCGACTCTTAGCGACCCCATGGACTGCAGCCTACCAGGCTCCTCCATCCATGGGATTTTCCAGGCAAGAGTACTGGAGTGGGGTGCCATTGCCTTCTTTGGGTCCAGGGCCTAGGGCAGCAGAAACAAAGGGACAGGTTTTAAGATCCCTCAGAGGAACGATGGGCATTGAAGCAGAGATGTTTACATAGGAGTATATGATCTGTAAACACCATGTTCAAGAGCTAGGTTCTCACTGACTGTGTCAACATGTCTCTTGAGGTTTCCTGATTGAGAAGTCAGGCAGAAATGGACTTAAATGGTAGACTGAAGATTATGGAGCTGGAAGGAATGTATGAAAGGGCCAAGGTGCTTACCTATTAGAAACATTCGCGACCCCATGGACTGTAGCCCGCCAGGCTCCTCTGTCTATGGAATTCTCCAGGCAAGAATACTGGAGTAACGTTGCCCATTTCCTTCTCCAATTCTTCCCACACAAGGATCTTAATACAAAACAACTTAAATATTACCATATTGTATGGGAGTAGAGGTAGGGAGTAAAAGCAGGAGGTGGAAACAAATCCCATGCATTGTATATTTTTAATTTCTATCAAATTTTGTCTCTCTTTATGTTTTTGTTTTGTTTTGAATGTCATTTTTAGCTATGTATTTATGCTGTTCTTTATAATTCTTTATAGTAGTTAATTCCACAAACATTTAATAAAATTATTCTTGAGAGTGGTAAAAAATTGAAAATATTTGAATGCCAGTCCATACCTTGTTATGATGGAAATTCACTATATTGCTTTATTTTTCCCTAGAAAGGAACACTTTTCACTATGTCTAAAAGGAAACAGATTTCCCTCTGCTGAGATTTGAGCTGAAGATCTTCAGATCTCTAGGTAGTTGCTCCATCACAGGGTCTCAAAATAGTTTACTTAGACTAAATGAACCTCTGATTAATCTAATTTATATTCAAAATAGCCCAGGTGTGTCCTTAATTTCTGGGAGAAGGATGAATCAATATTAATTGTCCATGTAGGCTACATTTTTTAGGCCTTCAGACTCAGAGCAAGACCTTTGCTCACTGAGGGATAAAGTCCTGCTAATTGTGTGGCCTCTGCTAGGATTTGGGTCAAAATCAGTTGCCTGTTTCCTGACTTTATAAAGAGAAGTTCTGATCTTGTTTGCATGCTTCTTTACTCAGCCTCATCCTGATCCATAAAAATAACTTCGACAGAACAAAGAACTAAAACTAAATAGATTAAAGTTTGTGAAGACTTCTCATGAAATAGTAATATTTCTCTTTTTATTTTTTCTCTTTAGATTTGTATATATTATTCTGTTTTGCCTTTCTATTCTAACACCTGCTTTTCATAGTTGCCTCTGCCTTTAGAAGTCATCAATGTACTGACTGTGGAAATTAAAGGGCTAGACAACAATCCAATATCAACTTGGATATATTATAAATGTGCCGCCTTCTCTTATTAACCACACACATACCATTCCATGAAATTTCTCTCTTTGTTGAGTGACTTATTATATCACTGCCTTTACCACCATTACCAGCACCTTTCAAATTTCTCTTATCCTTTGTATATCTCTTCTTTATATAAATTTTATCTTGTTCACACTTATGAACTCTTGAGGATCTTGCACTAAATTAACAAACTGATTCACTTTCCTTTGAAAGGCAAATGCATACCCCTTTTGCTACTCTTTATTTCTAGCTTTATATGCACTGCTCTAACGACAGCTTTAGAATTAAATTAAGAATATTAAAATATTCTTCACCAGCAACACTTTTCCTCTCCAACTCTGATGTATAATAAATTAGATACCAAAGAGGTACATTTCTTCTGAAGTAGCAGTCCTTTACAAGGCTGAACTAGAAAAGGAAGTAGAGGAAATGTCAGTGGACTCAGCAGCTCAATAGAGGAACCAAGTGCCAGGAAGATTCAGATGAAGGAGAGGTCAGTTCAAGTTGGGAAGATCAGCAAGGGTTTCCTGATAGACCTGCATTTTGGTTTGAATGGGTTGATGAACCGTGCATTGATGAATGGGTGGTTTAAGTGTGCTGCTGCTAAGTCACGTCAGTCATGTCCGACTCTGTGTGACCCCATAGATGGCAGCCCAGCAGGCTCCCCCGTCCCTGGGATTCTCCAGGCAAGAACACTGGAGTGGGTTGCCATTTCCTTCTCCAATGCAGCAAAGTGAAAAGTGAAAGGGAAGTCGCTCAGTTGTGTCTGACTTTTAGCGACCCCATGGACTGCAGCCTACCAGGCTCCTCCATCCATGGGATTTTCCAGGCAAGAGTACTGGAGTGAGGTGCCATTGCCTTCTCTGTTAAGTGTAGAGTTACAGGTTTCATGAAGCTGCTGACAGGAATGGTACTCTCAGAGAGAAATGGACACAAGAGTAAACAGGGAGAACAAAGCATAGAGTATAGAATGTTAACCAATAGTCTAGTTCAGAATGACCAGATTAACAAATAAATTCTGGTTGCTATAATCTACAAGTGACTTTTCAAGACTGCAGGCAGCTCTAGTCAATTTTAAGTTAGGCCTAACATGGAATTAAAATGCATTTTCTTAAAAGCCCACCATTTTCTTCTTACTTTATTTTGAGATTTTCTCCTCTTTCCCCTTTGAAAGATGTTTTCCAATACCATCAACTAATCTGAACAATGACAAATATTACAATGTAATGTCATTCATCCATTCATTTCTTGGCATGTATGTATTAAGTGTGTGCTTGTGTACTAAATCACTTCACTCGTGTCTGACTCCTTGCAACACTATGGACTGTAGCCCATCAAACTCCTCTGCCCATGGGATTCTCCAGGCAATAATACTGGAGTGGGTTGCCATGCCCTCCTGCAGAGGAATATTCCCGAGCCAGGGATTGAACCCGTGTCTCATCTCTTATGCTTCCTGCAATGGCATATGGGTTCTTTACCACTAGTACGACCTGGGAAATTCATGTATTAAGTATTTCTGATTTATCTCAATAAAGATATAGCTAAAGAAATACTTTAAAAAATAAGTATAATTTAAACAAATGCACCTTACTCTATTCTTTATAAAATAAATATATGGTCCTATATTTTTCACATGACAAAACACATAAGTGAGTTGTCTCTGAGAAATTTGTTATAAAGTTGAAATTGTAATCTTTATTTAGCATTTGATAAATCTGTTTCATGTTTCCCAAATAAACCTGGGTTGCCATTTCCTTGTCCAATGCATGAAAGTGAAAAGTGAAAGTGAAGTCACTCAGTCGTGTCCAACTCTTCATGACCCCATGGACTGCAGCCCACCAGGTTCCTCCATCCATGGGAGTTTCCAGGCAAGAGTACTGGAGTGGGATGCCATTGCCTTCTCCGTGGAAGAATTTAGACAGATCATTTTATCTTTCTTTTTTCTTCATCAAAGAATATTATTTGCTTTATATTTTCCTCTTGGGGAAATTTGAAATAAAAGGAGTAGGAAGTAAAATTCAAATAATCAGCAGCAAAAGGAGAAGATTAAAATGTGGATTATATTTCAATAAAGTTACTATTAAAACCAATTCCAATTTATAATATTACAAAGGTATTTAGAACTATATATATATATATATACATATACATATATGTATGCATATAAATATATATACATATGTATATATATGTGTGTATATATATGTATATATCCCTTTCAGAGTAAGAAGAAAATTATATATACTTCCTTGATATCTAATTTGTTATACATTAATATCATGGTTGCTTTAATTTTCTGAAGAGATCTTGATTTTTGAGGAAAAAAATTTGTAAATTTCTTCTCATAAAACTATGGAAAGATGTTACTTTGGTATATAAAAAAATAGTATTTATAATTCCAGCTGGAAGAAATTGAACTTATTCTGCTTGTAAAGTACAGTTTGGCAGTTGACTGTAGCAGCATATAAATGAAATGAAAGCACTTAGATTGTTCCTGTTTTCTGAGTAAACAGGCTTTTTACTCCAGGAAGTCTGATCTCAGCAATAGCACTATACATACATACCAAAAATATGTATATGGTTTTGTTGCTTGAGATAATTAGAGGTATAATATATCTATTTCTTAGAATAGCTGTGAGGACTTTGAGTTAATATATAATATCAACAAGAGGGTAGGTGAAATAAAAATGGATTCCATCTTTACCTACCCCATCAGCACCAGCAACTCCAGGATTCATACACATTTCCTCACAGGAAAAGATGATTAAATCCAACTGGAGGTGAGTAAAATTTAAAATCAGGATGGATTCTGACTGTAGTCATCAAATACCAGAATCGTAAAAGACAAAAAAGGGCTGTGGAAATGTGCCGGATAAAAGGAGACTAAAGAGTCAGGACATCTAAGTGCAGTGTGTATGCTCAGTAGCTAAGTCAGGTCAGACTCTTTGCAACCCTGTTAACTGTAGTCCACCAGGCTCCTCTGTCCATGCGATTTTACAGGCAAGAATACTGGAGTGGGTTGCCATGTCCTCCTCCAGGATGTCTTCCCTACCCAGGGATCCAACCCAGGTCTCCTGCATCTCTTGCATTGGCAGGCAGATTCTTTACCACTGAACCACCTGGGAAGTCCATCTAAGTGCAGTACTTGCTATACCGGATCTTGTACTAGAGGGAAAAGTATATAAAATTATATCATTGGTTCAAATGACAAAACTAAAAAATTCTAGATTAAAGTAATCATCATTATTGAATATATTAGAGCTGATGACCATACAGTGGCTCTTTAAAAAAAAAAAAAAGAATGCAACTATTCTTAAGAAATACACATTGAAATGTTTGCAACATGAATGCTCAGTGCTCTTTTGCTCCAGTTCAGTCGGATTCTTCTAAGACCCCATGCATTGTAGCCTCCCAGATGCCTCTGTCCATGGGATTTTCCAGGCAAGAATATAGAAGTGGGTTATCAAACCCTTCTCCAGGGGATCTTCCTGATCCAGGGAACAAACCTAGGTCTCCCACATTGCAGGCAGATTCTTTACCACTGAGCTACCGGTGAAGCCCTACTGAAATGTTTATGAGCAAGTAAGAATTGATGCTTTTGAACTATGGTGTTGGAGAAGACTCTTGAGAGTCCCTTGAACTGCAAGGAGATCCAACCAGTCCATCCTATAGGAGATCAATCCTGGGTGTTCATTGGAAGGACTGATGTTGAAGCTGAAACTCCAATATTTTGGCCACCTGATGGGACGAGCTGACTCATTTGAAAAGACCCTGATGTTGGGAGAGATTGAGGGCAGGAGGAGAAGGGGACGACAGAGGATGAGATGGTTGGATGGCATCATCGACTCAATGGACATGAGTTTGGGTAAACTCCAGGAGTTGGTGATGGACAGGGAGGCCTTGTGTCCTGAAGTTCATGGGGTCGTGGGGAGTCTGACAGGACTGAGCTACTGAACTGAACTGAATCATCATGTGTGTAATTTAACCGCAAATGATTCAGGAAAAAAAAAGAGTGTGTGTGTAAGCAAAAGAGACAAATGAAAAGCTAATAGAGAGGGAAAGAATAAATAATAATTTGGGTAAAGAAAAATATTTTTTACAACTTTCCTATAATTTTGAAATTATTCACAAATAAAAATTAAAATAGATATTTTAATATCTATTTTAATAAAAATTAAAAAACAAATATTAATTTCCAGGAAACATAAACTAAAACTATACTAAAGGAATTCTTTTAAAAGGGAAAAAAATTAAAGAGAAAACACAGAAGAAACTTCTCAGATGAAAATACAGAAATGCAGGAAAGAATGCAGAAGAGAAAGTGTAAATGTCTAGGTAATTACAAATAACTGTTAGCTGTATCAAACAAAGCTATGTAGTCCAGATTATTTCTAAGTAAATGTAGAATTAAAACACATGAGAGTAATAACACAAAAAGTGGAAGGGAATAAAGGTAAAAGTTTTCTAAGTTTTTTTTTTTTAACTTTGATATGAGGTGGTAAAGGTAATAATTCATAGAGCATCTATTATATCAAGAGTGAATATTATAATTGTTGGTTCCAACAATAGTGTGAAAGTGAAAGTCACTCAGTTGTGTCCGACTTTTTGTGACCCCATGCCCTGTATAGTCCATGGAATTCTCAAGGCAGAATACTGGAATGGGTAGCCTTTCCCTTTTCCAGGGTGTCGTCCCACGGAGGGTTCGAACCCAGGTCTCCTGCATTGCAGGCAGACTCTTTACCAGCTGAGCTATGACGGAAGCCAAAGAATACTGAAATGGGTAGCTTATCCCTTCTCCAGGGGATCTTCCCAACCCAGGAATCGAACTGGGGTCTCCAGCATTGAGGGTGGATTCTTTACCAACGGAGTTATCAGGAAAGCCCGGTTCAAACAATAGATGAATAAAATAATATGTAACTAACAAATTAATAGGAGAGGCAATTAGAATGATAAAATCTCTTGCTTACCCTGAAATAAAGCAAAAACAAATTAAAAAAATGAAAAGAATAGGTATATCAAATATAAAACAAAAGTAAAGTCATACATGTAAACCTCTAATACCAATGATCTAAATGGAGCTAAACATCTTAATTTTTCCTTAGACCTATTAATATTTTGCATCCTATTAACAGATTTTTCTAATAATTAAACATCCTTGCATCCTGGCTTAAACCTTAGTAGATCATAGTATATTATTTTCTTAACTGTAGTGTTAGGATCTTTTCAATGATATTGTGTTTAAGATTTTCATCAATTATAATTTCTCAATATGTCTTTTTCTATATAAGACATAGAATTGATGATGTCTTCAGCTAATTGATGATGTCAAACCACTGTCTTCTCACTTTCATAGCTTTGATTGAGGCCGAGTTGTAATTTTCATTGGGTTCCCTTCAATGGCAATGTGATTTTTATCTATTAAGCCACCTTGCGTCTCCTACCTCCACTGATTTTATAATTTTTTCTCTCTCATTGATTTCTATCAGATACCCTATTATGTACTTTTGGCTTTCTTTGTATTTATTTTGCTTTTGGTCCATAAACCTTCTTGAATCCATGGACTGAAGTCTTTCACTTCTCATTTAGATAAGTTTTCATCACTATCTCTGCAGATATGGTTTTGGCTTGATTTTTATCTTTTTACCTTGCGACTATGTGTTAACTTTCTCATTTTCCGATTTGTTTCCTATGTCCTTTCATTAATATTTCATTTTCTTCCTCTCTATGCTTTATTTTGAATATTTTATGTAGTTATTTTTCTACTTTACTAACACCCTCCTCTGCTATATCTAATAAACTGGTAAGCTATATATTGACTTCACAGTTTTAATTATTACACTTTTTAAAATAATTGTTTACATTGTTTTCCATGTATAAAATTCTCTTGTGATTTTTTTATATTTATCTTATCATTCAAAAATTATTAATCAAGGTTTCATAGAAGTCTATGCTTCATAATTCCAATATCTAGGTCAGTTCTGGGTCTGTTTCTACTGTTGTTTAATGTTTTGGTTTTTGGTTATGTTTTCCTGCCTTTGGCTTTCCTGTTAAATTGTAACTGAATGCTGGGTGTGCTGTATACTAAATTATAGAGATTCTGTTCAATGTTATATTCTTCCAAAGAAGATATACACTTATTTTTGACAGATAATTAAAGTAAGGGAAAATCACAGTAATTTTCATTTAGAATTGAGTTAATCTGAAACCTGAGGATGTTTCTATTTCCTGTTCACCTTACTTCTGTGCTATTATTCTTGCATTTTCCACAGTACATCTCACTGAGGATATTAAATTCCAGTTTTTTAGATCTTGCCAGCATTGTATACTGCCCATAGCTTTGCTTGGCTTCTAGCAATTGTGCTGCCTCTTCTCTTCTCCTGCCCCATTTACAAATCTCAAATTATCTTTGAAGGAAAAGCATTAGGTAAAGTCAATGTTTTCCTTTCTTTCCTGAATTCTGGCCCCTCAAACTTGGCTCATTTGGAAGATCTGCACATCAAATTTTGTCTCCCTAGTCACATGACTCTATCAAAAACTTGGCTCATATTTCCAGTCTCTTATTTTCTGCTCAGATTTTTTTAAATCTTTTAAGCCTTATACCATTTATTTATCAGGAAAAGCTTTTGAGGTAAAACATGGCATCTCAATGTATTTCCCAACTTGTATGAGTTTGCTAGAATACCTGTAACAAAGTGCCAAAAACTGAGTGGCCTAAAAAAGCAGAAGCTTATTGTCTTATAATTTTGGAGACTAATAGTCCAAAATCAAGGCATTGGGAGTGTTGGTTCCTTCTGAAGACTGTGAGGAAAGGAGTCACTCCATATGTTTCTTAAATTTATGTTCCTTGGCTTATAAATGTATCACCTTAATCTCTGCTTTCATTTTCACAAGTCATTCTCTTTGTGAGCATCTGTCTCCAAGTTTCCCTTTCTAACTTAATTACAATTGCAATGACCCTATTTCCAAATAACATCATATTCTGAAGTACTGAGGGCTCAGATTTCAATATATGAATTGGAGGGAGGACACATTCAAACCATAATGCTATACTCAAAACTCTGGTTCTTCAAGTCCTATCTGTTCAGGTATGTCTTTAATAACTTCAAACATATTTTGCGTTTTATTCAACTTTTCTAATTGTTCTTAACAGAATAATTCAACTGCTAACAGCTTATCAATAATGCTCATAAATGGAAGTCTCAGATTTAATCCAAAACTATTAATTAGTCATAGAAACAGCAATTTCTCAACCTTCTCTTAAAGAGAAGAGTAGAAATAGAATTGGGAGGATCTGTCCCAATTATTATTAGTTTCCATTTTACTTGATAATTCTTTTACCAGTTTTTGATTTCTAAATACCTATGTTATTTTGAGAGTTATAGGAGGATTCTGTTTGATGATCACAGTGAAAGGAAGATGACCAGAATGGCACCTGAGGACTCGATCTGTTGGTTTTATTCAGGCTGTGAAATTGTAGAAAAATGATACATTTTCTTGTCATGAGTGAAGTCTAAATTTTAAGGCTATAGAATGAGTGGCAAATGGAAAGGTTCCAAAGTTCACCTAGGAACCTGTATGGATAAAGATTTTGACATATTTTACAATCTTTATCAGGATAGTGATAAACAATAAGATAGATGGGGTGGGGGTGTTGGAAGGAGGTCCAAAGAGGAGGGGACATATGTATATGTAGCTGATTTACTTTATTGTATAGCAGAAATTAACATAACATTGTAAATAAACTATATCTCAATAAAAAAAAACAAATACAAAGTTGTCAAAGCAAAATTGGCAATGTCATTTGAAGCAGATGCACAAAAGACAGCAAAGAATTTCCATCATATAGCAAAGAACTCCATCTTATATTCTAAAACAGCACTGCCATGGCTGCCATAGATAATTGACAGTAGCACTGGATTGACCTGTTTCCTTATTTTTCACGCTTAATTTGGTTGTATAATATCAGTACAAAGCTCTTTGATTTATTATATTCAAAGGAAGTCACTGCAGTACTACTATACTTTAACTCCTCATAACAAATTCATCTCTTGTGAGAAAAGATCCAGATGTTTTTCGAAAGGTAGTCCAACTCTAATAATAACAATGTTTAATAGATAAAGGATACTTCCTTTACCATTTTCCTATTTCATATACATAAATTTGCTTTTTTAAAGACTTCATATTCACTTGTTTTATTGCTGCTCATCTTGAATAAAGTGATTTATCAAAGTGCTTAAGAAGTCAGTTTTTGATCAGATACTCTAGCTTCAAAACCCCTAGAACATGTAATGTTAAATGAGATGATGAGTAAGTTTATTCTCACTCTGTGATTCAGTTCAGTTCAGTTGGTCAGTTGTGTCCAACTCTTTGTGATCCCATGGGCTGCAGCATGCCAGGCCTCCCTGTCTATCACCAACTCCCAGAGTTCACTCAAACTCACATCCATCGATTCGGTGATGCCATCCAGCCATCTCATCCTCTGTCGTCCCCTTCTCCTCCTGCCCACAATCCCTCCCAGCATTAGGGTCTTTTCCAATGAGTCAGCTCTTCACATGAGGTGGCCAAAGTATTGGAGTTTCAGCTTTAGCATCAGTCCTTCCAATGAAATCCCAGGACTGATCTCCTTTAGGATGGACTGGTTGGACCTCCTTGCAGTCCAAGGGACTCTCAAGAGTCTTCTCCAACACCACAGTTCAAAAGCATCAATTCTTTAGTGCTCAGCTTTCTTCACAGTCCAATTCTCACATCCATACATGACCACAGGAAAAACCATAGCCTTGACTAGACAGACCTTTGTTGACAAAGTAATGTCTCTGTGATTAAATATTTTAAAAAAATACATGGCCCATAGTCTTGTTATAAAGATTAAAATGGATAACATAAGTAAAGCTCTTGGTAGAGTGCCTCTAACACATTAACTGACTAAACAATGAGCTATTATTATCAATGAATAAATATAACTTGAACCACATTTCCTCCTTTATTGCAGAATGAATGCTGTCTTCCAGACATACATGTTTGCTTAATCTCAAAACAAACTTATATATATATATAAATTTATAATATATATGTATGCTGCTGCTGCTACTGCTAAGTCACTTCAGTCGTGTCTGACTCTGCGCGACCCCATAGACGGCAGCCCACCAGGCTCCCCCGTCCCTGGGATTCTCCAGGCAAGAACACTGGAGTGGGTTGCCATTTCCTTCTCCAATGCATGACAGTGAAAAGTGAAAGTGAAGTCGCTCAGTCGTGTCCGACTCTTAGCGACCCCATGGACTGCAGCCCACCAGGCTCCTCCATTCATGGGATTTTCCAGGCAAGAGTACTGGAGTGGGGTGCCATTGCCTTCTCCAAATATATATGTATATGTGTACTTAAATGTATTTATATATGTACATATTCATTGAATTTCAGTAAACTTAATTGAACTGGGGAAAAAATCGTAAAAGGGCTACTTTTGCCAAAAAGTTAAAGATGTTATGATTGTCAAATAATTAAGAACAAAAGCAGAACCATTAAAGCTTTAAGGATTGCTAATCTCCACAGGAGGAATATGAGACAAAGCAACATTAGAAACGTCATGCTGAGAGATAGTTTTGTAATAGTCTTCAGCTCCACTGACTTTTTTGTGATTTATTTTTTATGAAACACAGATTTTAAATATTTTAGTATTGTAAATATTTGGTAAACCATCAATAATAATCATCTAAAAGTTTTTCTTGTTTTAGTCATCATTATTTTAAGATATTTTCAGAATCCTGAAATATTTTATTTCTATCTTCCTTTATTACAACAAAATGGATTTGAGGCAGGAATCCTTTAGTGTAACAGAACAAAATAGACTGAGTTTTGATGAATAAATCTTCTGGTAATCTATTTTGAAATGAAAACCTTTCAATATAAATAAGAATTGATTTAAGTGAGAGCAACGTATATGAGAATCAAAAATTATTTCTTTTCTGTCATAATTATTTTACACAGGAAGATTTTTACGGAGGAATAGTTTTCAATATAGTTATATACTCATTCATCACTGATAAACTTTAGATACTTATGAATCTATGATTTAAATGTCAGTTCCAAACAGTTTCTTCTATATAGTGTTTTCAATTATTTGAAGAGTGAAAAGTAAAGCTCAGTGAAGCAAGTTTATCAGCTAAAATGTTTTTGTTGGTGGGTGATCAAGCCAAACTTAGCTTCCCAGATCCCACTCTAAAAATTCTCAACACATGATATTAACATTTCTCTTTCAATCTTGCCTAATAACAATAGTAGTACTTGTAATGATGACTGTTCTAGGGAAAAACATTTAAAAATATTTAAAAGTATTTAATCCTGAAAGATGCTCCCTAGATCCTTTTAACTAAGGACATTTCAAAACACATATCCCTCCCTCCTATATTTGTCCTCAATTTATTATCCTCCTTGTCTCTGTGGCATACACAATTTATTTTCCTTCCTCTACTACTGAGAACTAGTGTGGTTCTTGAGTGTGACACAAGATATACCACTTCAGATTTGTCTTTCATCCTCAAGTAGCACTCATTCTATTTGGAAATTACTTTCCCTCCACTGAACCTACTTTTATTACTGGTTTCTGCCACCAATCATAATAAACAACTGAAGTTTATTACATACTATTTATTATAGCTCCTTGACTAGATCTTTCATATTGTAAGGCAGAGAAATTTGTATGGGATTTGATGCATACACCATCATCAAAAGCAGGTACTATTTGACAGAACAGCCCCATCATTGGTCCTAAAATGAGCCTTTTACTTAGGTCTGTTGAAAGAAAAGGAGCAGGGAAGTTCAGCTCAGGGCCCTGGTATCAACATTAAAGAAAGGAAACAAAGCAATACATTTGTTCCACATTGGAGCACAAACAGTGAATATGTTATTGCCAAGATCCAAATGGGCCTATCACTTCTGATCAGTAAAAAAAAGCTACTGGAAACAAAGATCTCCCTTGATGTATTAGTTGTTTTTTTTTTTTTTCTTTTGACATCCTATTATGGAATACGCACCTTTAATTCTCTTGTACACCTCTTCTCCTTTAAATAGTAGTTTAAAAATATAATCAGTGTATATATAATTACAACTTGTAACCAAGTAACATCTATGACTATATTTCTTGTGTGCCTTTCTATTTTCCTAAATTAATCAGTACTAGTGGTAAAGAATCCACCTGCCAATGCAGGAGATGTAAGAGATGTGGGTTTGATCCCTGGGTCAGGAAGATCTCCTGGAAGAGGAAATGGCAACCAACTCCAGTATTCTTGCCTGGAGAATCCCATGGACAGAAGAGCCTAATGGGGTACGGCCCATGGGTTTGCAAAGAGTTGGACATGACTGAAGCTACTTAGCACACACACAATAATTGCTTAAATTTTTGTTTGCTATATCAGGTCATTCTATGGTCATATAATTTTCCACATGAATAAAGTATGTTGAATGTGCTCATTCTATTTGTTTTATAGAGAACTCCCTCTCAAAGAATATTCACTTCACGAATCAATTCAGATCTTTATTCTCTAATTAGCTGTCATGTTAGACATTGTCTCCTCTTTTATATTGTGTTTAATACATTTACCATGGATCCTGTTTCCCCCCTCTTTCTTGGTTTACATATTTGCTCTGCAGAACCCAGTAAGAGCTTTCTGAGGAGGTATGCAAGTCACAGAAACATTTTCAGTCCTTTTCTCCCCTAAAATGTATATTCTTCATGTCCATATGTGGGTTGGCCAGTTATCAAATTCTATTTAGAAAACTGTCAAGGTATTGTTCCACTGCCCACCAGAATCTCAAATTGCTACTGACATCATTGAGAAGTCTGACTCCATGATGATTCCTATTTCATACTATGTGCTTCTTTTTCTCCCTTAATGATTTTAGCATCTTTGCTTTATCCTGTGTATCCTGAAAATTTACCCCAGATATACTGTGTTTATTCATTGTTTTCTCATTAATACATTTCAAGTGGAAATATACATCTTGGATTTCGGAATTTCTCATAATGCCTTTGATCACTTTTCTCCTGTTTTCCCATCTCTCTTCCTGAAATGCCTGCTTGTCAAATTTTGGACCCACTGAACTGATCCACAGTTTTCTTATCTTTTCTGTTTGTTCATCTCCTTAATTCCTACAAAATTTCTTTAATCATATCTCCCAAACCTATTGTTGTTCAGTCGCTCAGTTGTGTCGGACTCTTTGCAATCCCATGGACTGCTACACGCCAAGCTTCCCTGTCCATCAACATCTCCCAGAGTTTGCTTAAACTCATGTCCATTGAGTCAGTGATGCCATCCAACCATCTCGTCCTCTGTCATCCCCTTCTCCTATCTTTAATACTTCCCAGCATCAGGGTCTTCTCTAATGAGTTGGTTCCTCACATCAGGTAGCCAAAGTATTGGAGTTTCAGCTTCAGCATCAGTCCTTCCAATGAATATTCAGGACTGATTTGATTTCCTTTAGGATTGACTGGTTTAATCTCCTTGCAATCCAATGGACTCTCAAGAGTCTTCTCCAAAATCGCAGTTCAAAATTATCAGTTCTTCAGTGTTCAGCCTTCTTTATGGTTCAACTCTCACATCCATAAAATGACTAATGGAAAAACCATAGCCTTGACTATACAGATATTTGTCGGCAAAGTAATGTCTCCTTTTTAATATGCTGTCTAGGTTGGTCATTGCTTTTCTTCCAAGGGAGCAAGCATCATTTAATTTCATAGAGAAGTCAGCATCTGCAGTGATTTTGGAGCCTAAGAAAATAAACTTTGTCACTGTTTCCACTGTTTCCCCATCTATTTGCCATGAATTGATGGGACCAGATGCCATGCTCTTCATTTTTTGAATGTTGAGTTTTAAGCCAGCTTTTTCGCTCTCCTCTTTCACTTTCATCAAGAGGCTTTTTAGTTCCTCTTTGCTTTCTACCATAAGGGTGTTGTCATCTGCATATCTGAAGTTATCGATAACCACAATGTCTGTTTATTCTTAGCTATATGTCTGTACCTAGTAGTAAGGCACTGAAAAGATGATTTGCAGGTCTTTTTGAATAGGTACAGTTCATCCATTGCTGGAATTCACTGTAATCAATCAGACAATGAGATTTGTTTTGTACTTGGGATGTTTCAAATTTTATTTTCTTCTACTCTGGGATATTTTCATTTCTCCAGAAGTAAAGACGCACTGCCCTCCTACCTGCATGGCTATAAACTCTTTTCCTGGCTTTTTGGATAATGTGATAAGCTCACTTTAATCAATGCAAAGTTTCTGCAAAAATCCCTGCTTAAGGTCAAGTGTAGCCGGCTAGTCATCCCTTTTTTGCTGTCTCCAAGTCTGGAAACATTGCACTTTAGTTGCTATCTTTTGTGAATTCCCAGTTAAACAGTCACAAGGTGGAATTGAGGAACTGGGGGCATATAATTGTTTCTAATGCAGATCTATAACAACTATATCTAATTTTAGTGCACTTCCTTCTCTGATACAAAAGTCTCTAATTACCAAGCTTTCCATGTCATGGCAAATGATTAATATCTTTTTGCTATTTCCTTCGATATACATCTACATTTTAAAATTTTTTTTGCTAAATCAGAAACCATTCTTTCTGCCTTCCCTTTTTGTATATTGTTCTTTATGGTAAGAGAACCCTAAACTTTTATTAAAGCAGGATTTAGAAGTTTCTTCGGAGAAGGCAATGGCACCCCACTCCAGTACTTTTGCCTAGAAAAGCCCATGGACGGAGGAGCCTGGTAGGCTGCAGTCCATGGGGTCGCTAGAGTCGGACACGACTGAGCGACTTCCCTTTCACTTTTCACTTTCATGCATTGGAGAAGGAAATGGCAACCCACTCCAGTGTTCTTGCCTGGAGAATCCCAGGGATGGGAAGCCTGGTGGGCTGCCATCTATGGGGTCGCACAGAGTTGGACACGACTGAAGTGACTTAGCAGCAGCAGCAGCAGTGGCAGCAGAAGTTTCTTATTCTTATTCTTCATGTATGATGTGCGTGTGTGTGACAGAGAAAGTGGGGGGAGATAAATTTATTGGAGGAAAAGGAAGAACCTTCTTTAGTTTTCCACCTTTAAATTAAAATTTAGGAATAGATTTCTAATTAGCCTTGTCAGGCTCTTACCTAAACATCCAATTCCCCATTAAGTAGCAACAGAATGTACAATGATTATTATAGTCTCTCAGTATATGAAGCTTAAAAGGAAAATTAATCAGCAGTCATTTTCCAGAGAATCTAGTACTGTTTTGGGTTTTTGTTGTTTCCTTTTAATTTGCACCCATTTCTCTAGACATACTAAGGATTTTTCTTATGACTATAACTTGTCCAGGTTTCAAGTAAGAACAGCATATTGAGCTAAGTATAGCTCATATTAAAATAAAACAGGTTGGCCTTCCCAGAAGAGCAACAAAAGCACAGATTTGGCTTGAATATACGCCACAGGAAGTATATTTTAATCAAACTATGTCAGTTTAGATTGCATAGTTTGTGCTTATCAAGTGTTCTTTCTCTAAAATTCATCAAGATAATCTGGTCTTAAGAGATAAACCGTTTAACATAGTGGTTAAGAGCATGAGTTATAGAGCCAGATTTTTACTTTTGCATTCTCACACATCTGTTTCATAACTAAAGTGAGTATTTATAGTTTCTGTGCTTCAAGTTTGTCAGAATAGGAATGCCACTGAAAATTTCTCTAGAGATGTTATGAGTTTCTGATCATTTTAAACATATAAAACACTTAGGACAATATGCAATAAATATTAAAGATTACTTTTTACAACAGAACCAATATTGTTTTCTAAGTTGGGAATTTTGACCATAAATTCTTCTATGATTTATAAGAGCTGTTAACTTTGGCTTTGTAGGCTTATATAAATAACCCACAGTCTTATAGAAAAATCTTAAACTATCAAATAAATATTGAGCATAATATTGCCACCAACAGCACTGCTATAAGTGGAATTATAATTAATGGTTTTGGTTAAGTATAATTAAGAAAACAATGTGTTCCTAAGATAACGTGCATGCACCTTGAATTACAGGAAAGGGGAAGAAGGAAGAGAGAAGAAAGGAGCCGAGGGCATGAGTCCGTCGTTGGCTGCCATCAACTTAGGGTGTTGCAGGACCTAACAGAAAGTTTGCTATCTCGGTAGAATGTATGATATTGTGACATTATTGAGGAAGTGGGTATAGTAGAGTGTGGAAGAAATTGGTAAACTTCACTTTCTTTTAAAAACAAAAAGTAACTGTTTTCATCCTGTAAATGCAGAGTTCCAAAGTCTCATTCCTACACAACTAATTTTGCTCTTTTCACATGCATTCTCTGAATTTTTATATTTAATCAGAATGTCAATCAATCTACCTATCAGTTAAATCAGGTGTTAATTCCCAAATCCAAGGTCAGATGAAAATTGCTTTAAAATTTTTAAGTGCTAAGTTGGCAAATAGAAAAGTGGAACTGAGGCTATCAGGAAATGTTTCTCATGAACACACAGGATCTTGGGTCATTATTTTCTTCTGGGAAACATTTTTTTTTTTTTGTCCTTATATAGATGCAGTAAATATCATTTATTTAAAGTTAAAATTACTTTTTAAGTATCAGAATATCAATAAAATTTATATGAAACTGTTTGTTTCCTTCTTAAATTTTTAACACATATAAATGTATGTCAACCAAAACAATTTTACCTTACACTGTTTTCCTAATGAAAACAACTCCCTAGATTAAACGGAGTTTAAAATCATTTTTTTTTTAGAAAGGATTATTTTTCTTAATTTGAACTTTTTAGAAAATAAAATTTAGTGCCAATTCTTCTGCTGGAAGTTTCTCAGATATTAATTTCCCCATTTGATAATTTTGAGAAAGAAAATTGGACAAACTTTCTCTGACTTTTCTTAAAAGGCAGTCTCTTCTAATGTTTGAATTAAAACATTAATAATAGTAATCAATCACTCATAAAACAGTATCTAAATATTAACATGCATGCTGAATCATTTTCCCAAGTGGAAACTCTGCAAATGTTAATCTGAAAGTACAGAGAGTGTGATTTCCATAACCAGTTATATGCTGGTAACGATTTGACAACTGGAAGAAAAGTTTTGATTTATAGTGTTTTACCAAGGTCTGTGATGTAAATATTCCCTTCAGGGCTCATTTCAAGCTACTGAAGTGATGTTCACCAGCTCATATAATTCATAAAAACTTTAACAATTGTTTGACTCTATTGTAGCACTGCAGCCATTGTGTAGGCCAAGGATATAGTATGAATTTCTGCTGTTGATTCCACTTTATGAAATCTAGTTTCAGTTTCTATCAGGAAACACCTGAAGGTACAAAACTTTAATATAAAGTTTTATTTTAATATGGAGATGTGCTTTGACAAAGTTTCTTATATTTCTCCTCAAAAATTTACATTTTTATTTCTATCACAATCTTTTATAGATGTTCAATGTATGCTTTACTCTGTATTTCACAATTCTAATATTACTCATCCCTTGAGCTGAGTCTTATACTCAGATGGTATAATTTTGCTAGTACTTCATTTTCCAATAGTGTGCTTCACTCTGGTACTTATTAATTATAAGCAAGACCGTATGCATGTGTGGGAGGCACTCTGTGTGTGTGATTCTGCTATTCACAGGTGATTATAATAAGGGTGAGAATAAATGTGAGTTATGATTCCACCTCTGTTCTTCCAAAATGTCTACTCTTCCTCAAAGTAGTACCCATAAAGTCAAACTTAATTTCAAAGCAATTCTTACAAACACTCTGGAATTCCAAAGTTACTCAAAAATAAGATTTAAATAAACATCTCATTTATAGATATTGAATTGGCTAATTAGCTACAACAAATAATTCTTTGGTCAAAGATGAATCAAAATGTTTAATTCAGTCAAAGTGAGAAAGTTAATATATTTTTCATTGCAAGTAATATTTTTCTCAAGAATGTTACTCTTAGTTAAACCAAAACTCATTCCTTCTGCTTCCTACTTTTTTTCCCTCCTTATTCTACATTGTGTGGCATCTTCATTGTTGATTAGATTGTTTCTTCCCTTTATACCTATTTAATTCTAGCACCACTCAAGATGATCTCTCAAAGTATTCCACATCATTTCACATATTTTTTTTTCTTTTAAGAAAACCCATAAGTCTAATATCAGTGATTTTCTAACAGTCTTTATTCAACGCACCAAGTTACTGAAGTCCGAATACCCTTATAAAAGTGTTAAAATGAGAACTTTCTCAAGATTTTTCATTCTCTACCCATCTCTCAGACATTTCAACCTTTCATGTCAGAATTAATAACTATTTTAAACACACATGATGATGTTTTATGTAACTTTTCATATCAAATTGTCCCAGCTTTAGCTAATGGTGATAGAATTTTTGTGATAGTTAAAATATCAAGTGACTTACAAACTGCAGTCAAAGGTTCAGATACATTATCTCAATCAGTTTTCCTTTATCTGAAAAAGTGATTATGTAATTTATGGGTGAAGCAATTGAGACTTACAGAAATCCAGAAACAATATAGCTAGTAAGTGGAAAAGCTAGAATTAAACCAAGTTCCGTCTGAATTGGAGTCTATTTTCTTTCCATAAAACCATACTATATTTTAAAATTAATAAATCACTGATTATAGTACCATAACCATGCTACCTCTGTATAAGAATTGTTCCTTTGTAAGAAAATTATCCATCAGATGAAATATTGCCCTCTCTCTACGCCAAAGCTTAAGATGTTAAAGTAGTAGTAACTGTATAGATAAAGGATTTTGATAACCCAATATTTATACTAAGTGGAATTTTTGGCAGGTTGGATTTGGTTAAGCACTTCCCTGGTGGCTCAACTGTAAAGAGTCCACCTGCAATGGAGGAGACATGAGTTCAACCCCTGGGACAAGAAGATCCCCTGGAGAAGAAAATGGTAACCCACTTCAGTATTCTTGCCTGGGAAATCCCATAGACAGAGGAGCCTGGTGGGCTACAGTCCATGGAGTCACAAAGAGTCAGACATGATTGAGCCACTCAACAACATCAAACAAAAAATTTGTTTAAGCTGTTTCTATCAAAAGGAAAGGCTGGCTATTTCTATCAAAAGGAAATAGGTATAAAATGAGAAGGGGAATCTTTTAAATTGAATCATGGAAAAGCTAAGAATAACAGGCATGTGACAGGGCCTTAAAGCTCAACATTCAGAAAAGAGATCATGACATCCGGCCCGATTGCTTATATGAATAATAACATTTAACTTCAGGCTTTCTTGATTATTAAATAATTTATAAAAAATAATCTATAAATATAGTATACAGTATAATCTGTAAATTTAGTATACTAAAACTTTTTATATTTAACCTTCCCCCTATTTAAAAAATCTGGCTAGGTGTTATAAAATATGAATTATATAAATATTCCACATTTGTATGTCCTGTCCCTGTGACTAATTGTTAAAAAAAAACAAAAAACTGAAGTGTGATATCAGACCATATATAACTTTTAAGCTGTAGAGACAAGTCAACAGATTTAATGAACAGAAAATAAAATTTTTAACTTTAAGTCAATGGATAATATAGGAAACTGGATAGCATCCATTTGTCCTTTCTCAAGTTTCTGCTATTATTAGCCGTATTTTCACTCAAATGTGAATGGACATAAAGAAGAGATATGCTTTCATTGGGAATAACTAGTCCAAGGCTCATACAAATTTTATGGATCTCAGCATCACCCAGGATGTCTGTTAAAAAAGGACATTCCCTGGGATCCTTCTTGGCCAGGGTTATGACTGTATCATAACAGAGGGAGGGGAAAGGAGGACAGTGGTATATATGTGTTGAATGCTGCCCAGGTAAATCTGATGTAGATGTTTTGTGGACCATACCTTGAGAAGTCATCATCTCTACCATTCCAATATTTTCACTATGATGTACTATCAACACTGCCACCTCTAGCATGTACAGGTTAAGCCATTCACTGCCTTTATTCATTATAACTTCTCTCCCTCCCCAAATTTGTTACATTCTTCAACCCCAGGACTTTCATAACTTCCTACATTCTGACTTCCTCATGATCAGGTTGTTTAATTTTTTTTTTTTTAATAAAAATAACTTGTCCTCCCTTCACATCTTTCCTGTTTTAGGTCTCTAGGAATTTCACTTTTCAGACCCACACTCTTTTCAGGTATACAGCTGTGTTTCAGTGGTGTGTCTTCTACCCTTGCCAGCAAAGAGGTAAGTGTTATGAGTCACTATGGCCAGAACCATTAGCACATGTCGCTGGGCTTCCTCCAACCTAAAACTCTATAGGCCTGTTTTCCTCCATCTTAATGGCTCCTTACCAAAAAGGTGAATTTTTTTTCATGAAAAGATAACATCTACTATAAAATATGGTATTTTCTGTAACTACTTAGATGACATAGTTTTTGTCCTGTATTTGTGAGATTAATTACTTTAACATATCTTTAATATGATAAGCATTGGTTTCCTAGAATAAACCAACAGTGTCCATGATGCATTACAGTCTTATACACTGCTGCAAATCAGGGTACTATTTCTCTTTTCCGAAGATATATGTATAAATGTTTAATAGAACTTCTTATAAATTCACTTAGGCTTCGACTTTTTATTGGGAGAAGGTGTTCAACTACTGATTGACTATGTAAATAAAGACAAAGACATTTCTCTCTTGATTCAGGTTTCAGTTCAGTTCAGTTCAGTTCACTCACTCAGTCGTGTCTGACTCTTTGCAACCCCATTAATCGCAGCAACCAGGCCTCTCTGTCCATCACCAACTCCTGGAGTTCACACAAACTCATGTCCATCAATTCGGTGATGCAATCCATCTCATCTTCCGTCTCCCTTCTCCTCCTGCCCCCAGTCCCTCCCAGCATCAGGGTCTTTTCCAATGAGTCCACTCTTCGCATGAGGTGGCCAAAGTATTGGAATTTCAGCTTCAGCATCAGTCCTTCCAATGAACACCCAGGACTAATCTCCTTTAGGATTAACTGGTTGGATCTCCTTGCAGTTCAAGGGACTTAAGAGTCTTCGCCAATACCACAGTTCAAAGTCAATTCTTGGGCGCTCAGCTTTCTTCACAGTCCAACTCTCACATCCATATGTGACCACTGGAAAAATAATAGCCTTGACTAGACGGACCTTTGTTGGCAAAGTAATGTCTCTGCTTTTTAATATGCTGTCTAGGTTGGTCATAACTTTCCTTCCAAGGAGTAAGCATCTTTTAATTTCATGGCTGCAAACACCATCTGCAGTGATTTTGGAGCCCCCAAAAATATAGTCTGACACTGTTTCCACTGTTTTCCCATCTATTTCCCATGAAGTAATGGGACCAGATGCCATGATCTTAGTTTTCTGAATGTTGAGCTTTAAGCCAACTTTTTCACTCTCCTCTTTCTCATCAAGAAGCTTTTTAGTTCCTCTTCACTTTCTGACATAAGGGTAGTGTCATCTGCATATCTGAGGTTATTGATATTTCTCCCAGCAATCTTGATTCCAGCTTGTACTTCTTCCAGCCCAGCATTTCTCATGATGTACTCTGCATATAAGTTAAATAAGCAGGGTGACAATATACAGCCTTGACATACTCCTTTTCCTATTTGGAACCAGTCTATTGTTCCATGTCGTGTTTTAACTGTTGCTTCCTGACATGGACATAGGTTTCTCAAGAGGCAGGTCAGGTGGTCTGGTATTTCCATCTCTTTCAGAATTTTCCACAGCTTTAGAATGCTATATTTTATAGAAAATTAATGTTCCCCACATTTTCAAATTGATTGGCATACTGCTATCAATTTTCTTTTATTTTTATTAATCATGTATGCTACTATAGTGTTATTTCCATTGTTCACTCATACTGTTACTCATTCATATCTTCTCTCTCTCTCTCATTCCCCTTCTCTCTCTGTTTTTGTTTGTTTTTTCCTGATACACTTTGCCAGTGGCTTGGCTAATTTTATCAGTTTTTGTAAAATAAAATCTTTATTGATCTTTTGCAAGCAACTTATTTTTCTTGTTTCAATAAAATTAACTAATCCTTATTATTTCACCTAACTATAATTTATTATTTTTTTTTATTTTGCTGACTTTAGATGTCACACACTCATTTTTTAGCCTTTCTTCTTTTTTAACATAAAATGTTTAATGCTAATGTTTAATTTTCATTTCAGTTCAGTTCATTCGTTCAGTCGTGTCCACTCTTTGCGACCCCATGAATCGCAGCACGCCAGGCCTCCCTGTCCATCACCAACTCCCAGAGCTCACTGAGACTCACGTCCATTGAGTCAGTGATGCCATCCAGCCATCTCATCCTCTGTCGTCCCCTTCTCCTCCTGCCCCCAATCCCTCCCAGCAGCAGAGTCTTTTCCAGTGAGTCAACTCTTTGCATGAGGTGGCCAAAGTACTGGAGTTTCAGCTTTAGCATCATTCCTTCCAAAGAAATCCCAGGGCTGATCTCCTTCAGAATGGACTGGTTGAATCTCCTTGCAGTCCAAGGGACTCTCAAGAGTCTTCTCCAACACCACAGTTCAAAAGCATCAATTCTTCAGCACTCAGCTTTCTTCACAGTCCAACTCTCACATCCATACATGACCACTGGAAAAACCATAGCCTTGACTAGATGGACCTTTGTTGGCAAAGTAATGTCTCTGCTTTTGAATATGCTATCTAGGTTGGTCATAACTTTCCTTCCAAGGAGTAAGCGTCTTTTAATTTCATGGCTGCAGTCACCATCTGCAGTGATTTTGGAGCCCAAAAATAAAGTCTGACACTGTTTCCACTGTTTCCCCATCTATTTCCCATGAAGTGATGGGACCAGATGCCATGATCTTCATTTTCTGAATGTTGAGTTTTAAGCCAATGTTTAATGTTAATTGCCTTTAAATAGGACACATTTGCTTTATAAAAATTTAGCTTTAATATTTTTGCTATCACTAAATATAAGCATTAAAATTTCCCTTATGATTTCTTTTTTCACATATGAGCTATTAAGGTGTTTTTATTAAACTTTCTACTTGCATTTTTCTTTTTTTTTAATTAATTTTATTTTATTTTTAAACTTTACATAATTGTATTAGTTTTGCCAAATATCAAAATGAATCTGCCACAGGTATACATGTGTTCCCCATCCTGAACCCTCCTCCCTCCTCCCTCCCCATACCATCCCTCTGGGTCGTCCCAGTGCACCAGCCCCAAGCAAAAGAGACACTGATGTATAGAACAGTCTTATGGACTCTGTGGGAGAGGGAGAGGGTGGGAAGATTTGGGAGAATGGCATTGAAACATGTAAAATATCATGTATGAAATGAGATGCCAGTCCAGGTTCGATGCATTTTTCTGACTTTCTATTTTTTCTAACTTGCTGGGGTTTGCTATTCTATTATTCATTTATAGATTAACTACATATGTAGTCAGAGAATACACTATGATATAAATTATTTAAATATCCTCAAGATCTGCTTTGACTTTGTTTTGAAAAGAGTATGTATGTGTTTATTATGGTATTTTACACATATAGATTAGATAATTCTTTTTAGTTATGTTGTTAAAATAGTAGATGCCACTGTCTTTTTGTGTGCTTTATCTATCAACTGCTGAGAGAGGTATTTTGCAATCTCAGACAGGTTTAGGATATTTTGCTGATTTCAATTTTTCTTTACTTATTTTAGAGATTTGTTATCAGTGTGTGACTTTAGAATTTCTTCCTGGTAAATGAAACCATTTTATCCATAAATAATAAAATTCTATTTTTCTATTGATGCTTTTTGTCTTAAATACTGTTCTAAATTATGTTTTGTCTAATTTTTCTTTTGTTTACTGGCCTTGTTTTGTTTAGCATTTTCTCATTTATTTTTCTGTTCTTTTGTTTTTAAACGTTTTCTACCTTAAGTTTAGGTATATTTCATATAAACTTCATATTACTAAGTATTTTAATTTATCTGACAATAGGCTTTTAATTGATGAGTTGTTCTTTTTATTGATTGTGATTATTGATGTATTTGGATTTGTTTTTACAATGATAATTTATGCTTTTATTTTACTTATTTTTTTTACATTATGCCTATCTATCTATCTACCTACCTACATATTCTATCTATTAAATTCTTCTGAAATTGTTTGGAATTTTTTTAAAAATTGTTTTCTCACTCTATTTTTCCTTCTTTACTAGCTTGGGTACTATTTTCATTTTATATTTACATTATAATAAAGGTTAAACTTAAACTTTTAACTTTATTATTTACTTACTCACATCTTAAGTTGACCAGTTTATTATCCAAAAAATTTTTAAAAACTTCAGAATCACTAAAACCTCACTGTGTCTTTGTAATGTTATAATGGCATTCATATGCTTTGATGTTAGAGCTATTCTGGACTCTTGATCCTTTATATTCTGAAAGAATTGGTGAAAGATTGGTGATATTTCTTTGTTAAATGTTTGGTAAAATTCACTAGGACACCCATCATGTCTGGTGTTTAAGTGTGAGAGAGAGAGACAGAGACAGAGAGAGAGAGAGAAAAAGAAAGAGAGACAGAGACAGAGAGAAGTTTTGTTTTAATGTAAAGAGTAGTGCTCAGAGTTTCTGGTTTATATTGCATTAGCTTTTGATTAGTTGTGTGTGTGTGTGTTTTTTTTTTAATTTAAATTTATTTATTTTAATTGGAGGCTAATTACTTTACAATATTGTATTGGTTCTGTCACACATCAACATGAATCCCCCACAGGCGTACACGTGTTCCCCATCCTAAACCCTCCTCCTACCTCCCTCCTATTGAAACATGTATAATATCATATAAGAAACAAATCGCCAGTCCAGGTTTGATACAGGATTAGTTGTGTTTTTAAAAGAAGTTTATTTCATTTGAGTTGTCAGAATCCTTTGGAAAAATTTGTTCATAATATATCTATAGGATCTATATGGATAATTTAATCTGCTGTATTGTTTGTCTGTCTTCCATTTCTCCTAAAGGAGACATTATTTTTTTTTAACTTATACTTGATTTTCTTTGCTCTCCTTTTCCTAGCTTCTCAAGATGCTTCCTTATGTCATAGATTTTAGGAATTTCTTCTTTCCTAATATCAGCACTTAAAACCATAATTTCTGAGTCACTTTGCTTTATAGCAGAGATAGGCACGACACTGTAGATCAACTATACTTCAATAAAAAATGAAATAAATAGAACTAGAATTTCAATTTATGCACATCTGTGGATGGATTCAACACATTTAATATTATATTTTCAATATTGTGTATTTGTTCCAAATACTTTCAAGGCATCCTACCTATGTGGTATGGTTGTCTCATATTTGGAGGCTTACATTTTCAACCCCACACTTTTCTATCAGTCTAATTGTTTAGATAATACAATTTTTAGTTTACCATACCTTCTCATACCTGCTGGTATCATTTTTATTTTTCTATAATTCCATATTTTAGTTGTTCTTATCTGTGGGGAGTAATATCTCCCAGTTTTTCTCATTTTAAAAAGTCTGCATTTTGCCACTGGTCCTGACAGATGGTTACACGGGGTATACAAATACATTTTGTCAGTCATTATTTCACTGTGTTGAGGATGCCAAGAGAATGAGGCATTATAAAGGGATAATACAAAAATGAGAGAGACAGACTCAATATGTAAAATATAGTTACACATGTCAGAGTAAGTTCAACATTTTGCAGCCATGCCATTTGTTTTATATTACAATCTCTTGAAGCTTAGGCTTCCAACTTTTTACTTTTGTTTTTCATTAGCCAATGGACCATGTATAATGACTGACTATACAATTTTAGAATCCAAAAATAAAGTGCTATTGGTGACATAGGATATTCATTATATTTTTAAAGAGTTGATGACATGTGAAACCAATAACTGCTATGTTTCACTAATAAAAAATATGACATACACTTTTTATCTGAAATGATGCTTAACATGGATAGAACTTCGCATCAAAACAGGATTTCCTGTAAATAAATGGTTTGGATGCTTATATTGGTGGAAAAATAATTGAGGTTTTACATTGTTGAAATTCACTTTTTGATATTGGAATACATTCTTAAGTAAATGTGGTTATGGTATACATAATTTTAATGTACATTTCTTCTTAATATTTTTTGCTAATGATATTACTTGCTGTTTATTTTAGACTAGGGAAATGATGTTAGGCAATAAAATAGTGATTTTCTTATTCGAGTTCAAAATGGGTCGTTAAGCAACAGAGACAACTCGCAACATCAACAATGCATTTGGACCAGGAACTGCTAAAGAACATACAATGTAGTGGTAGTTCAGAAGTTTTGCAAAGGATATGAGAGTCTTGAAGATGAGGAGTGCAGTCACCAGCCATAAGAAGTTGACAATGACCAATTGAGAGCCATCATAGAAGCTGATCCTCTTACAATTACATGAGAAGTTGTTGAAGAACTCAACATTGACCAGTCTATGGTCATTCAGCATTTGAAGCAAATTGGAAAGATAGTAGTTGCCTCATGAGCCGACCAAAAATCAAAAAATCATCATTTTGAAGGGTTGTCTTCTCTTATTCTGTTGCAACAACAATGAACTATTTCTTGATTGAATTGTGATGTGCAACAAATAGTAGATTTTACATGACAACCAGAGATGACCAGAGCAGTGGTTGGACTGAGAAGAAGCTCCAAAGCAGTTTCCAAAGCCAAAGTTGCACCAAAAAAAGGTCACACTCCCTGTTTGGTGATCTCCTACCCATCTGATCCACTACAGTTTCCTGAATTATAGTGAAACCATTTTATCTGTAAAGTATAGCCAGCAAATTGATGAGATGCACTGAAAACTGAAACACTTGCAGCCAGCTTTGGTCAATAGAAAGGGCCCAGTTCTTCTCCACAACAACACTGAACCACATGTTGCACAACCAATGCTCCAAAAGTTAAACGAATTGGACTTCAAAATTTTGCCTCATCTGCCATATTCACCTGACTGCTCACCAACCGATTACCACTTCTTCAAGCATCTCAACAAGTTTTTGCAGGGAAAATGCTTCCACAACCAGTGGGACGTAGAAAATGCTTTACAAGAGTTTGTCAAATCCTGAAGCATGGATTTCTATGTTATAGGAATAAACTTATTTCTCATTGGCAAAAATGTATTGGTTGTAATGGTTACTATTTTGATTAATAAAGATATTAGGTGTTTGAACCTAGTTACAATGATTTAAAAATCATTGCATGCAAGCACAATTACATTTCTACCAATCTAATATATTTTAGTGGGCAGATACATGATTTGAAAAAACTCCTTAAAATTGGTGTCATATTAGCAGTAGCATAAGATTTTGTAATATGAATTTTATTTATAATTTTAAAAATATTCAATTCTGTCATAGAGTATAAGAAAACAAACAGCATGAACATAACTCATAAAAAGTGATAAGCCAAGATAAATAAGCAGATCTACTATAAGACATAGCTAAAACTCACAATGTGTCACAAATGTATAATGAGTAAACAAGTAGCATGTGAGATATAGGCAGAATCCTTAATCTGAACTAAATATAAATAGTAAATAATAATCTATAGGACATACTAAAGATGGAAAAATAAATTATATGCTGAAATAAACAAAAGTGTCACATAAAGTAAAAAGGGATAAAATATCATATATTAAAAATGTATCTTATGGGCTTAGAGAGATCTCATTCCTATATTCACAACTTATTGGTGAAACTTAATATAGTTCCATTATGGATCCGGGTGTGTTCTATCCAAAAAAGGCAGATAACACTCCCAGTTATTAAGCAGCCTAACTGGCAAGCTTTCTGCCTGTGCATTTTTCTGACAGAGTATTGTGTGTCATTAGTCCTGGCACCTTTTGTTTATAAGCCCTTTGCACATACTTCAAATTTGGTTCTACAAATCAAATAATCAGCAGGGAAGGACCTGGTGGCCAAGAGAAAGAGAGAAAGAACACCTGAACATTATAAAACCTAGGACCTATTAGCAGGTCATTTCTTCCATGACATCCTAACTTATTCTAACTGTATTATCCTATCTCATCTATCTCTCTGTTAACTCTTGCTTTGAGTTTTAAATATATTTAATAAACTATGACTTTGTCTGTAATTAACTTATGTCCTATGATCTCTGGTGTAGTTTGTTAATGTGCTTAGAGGCTATCATTGCATCAGATCATATCCTTATATGATAGGTGATAACAAAATAATTACAGCCTATTTGCTAATCATCTTTAAAAGTTATTTAAGCCCAATTATTAATGAATTAAGAAATTAGTAATGAAACATATGTTAGGATCAGAAATATCCAGTTGTACTTATTAGAGCAAATCAATATTTATCCGTGTGACTTCTCTCTAACCTTGACCAATACCAGGTATTTCTAAGGATAAAAGGGAAAGTAAATCCTCCATAAAGCTGTTAATTAGTCTCTGGATTATCTTGTGGGAGCATTTCTGATACCATTGAGACATGATTTTATGTCCTAGAGGAATGGGAACTTGTGATCCATATCATTTTAATCTCTATTTATATAATTACAGATAGTGTGTTTTATATAAAATCTGTAATCCTTTTCTAAAACTGTTCTATCCCAATGGATTCCACATACTGATAGCATATAAAAGCTATATTCCAGTGATGTCTGCAATATTTCACTAACTGCACTCTTGTCTGTGTCAGTGCTCACATCTATCTTACCCTCTGTTTTCAAATCAGTCTTGCTAAGCAGATTCTTTGAGTCACTCTCATATTTAAGATGTTTCAGTGGATCCAAGTCCTCACATCTTATTCTGGAATTCTACAATGTTAGAGAATCTGGCCCTGTCTCTGTTTCAGACTTATTTTTTTCTATTATTATAAATAAAAGCTAAGGTTACAATTCCTGAATGCTTGGTCAACCTCCCAAATCCAACAAACCCTAGGAAAGCATGAGATTTGGAATTATAGGTATACATTTGCATTGTCAAAACCTAGCCATTACTTACTGTTTTGAGCAATATTTTTGTCATCTCTAAAATGAGAAGATTATAATTATAAATATAATCATAGTTATAATATCTCACAGAGATGTAAAGATTAAATTATATAACATCTCTCTCACTTTCTTTCACTCTGAATGTTTCAAAACATCATTCTGTAGATCTGCTACATCCACATTTTCAGAATCCTCCTAGGGTCCTTAAACATCACTCCTTCCCATACCTAAATAATAATAATTCTACTTTCTCCTTAAAACTTATACTGACATATTTTATTGATCTCATTTCCCTGGGTAAAGATAAGTTGGACTGAGTTATTTTACAGGGTAATAACAGGATATGAGCTTTTATGGCTCTAAATGCAGTGTGAGGCAATGTGTATAAGGTTGAGAACTGGGATTCTTGCTAACTAAACAATTAAGATGTATCCAGGGAGGCATCACACAGATAGGCCAGATGCATTTATGTGCAAAGTCTGGAACATTCATGAAGCAAATAGAATCAACACAACAACTGGACCACATGGTGTAACATTGCCCAGATTTTAAACTGCAGGGAAGTCCATGCGTGGTATACCCAAAAATAGCACTAAAAAAGCTTTGAAATCAGTTTGCTATTTGAATCATGGGATGTAAAATTAGTCCAGGACATGAATTATAAACCTAAACAGGTGTACTGTCTGCTAAAAAGTAAAGTATAAATAGCTCACAAAAGGCTCAGAGCACAATTCAAATTATCTGTCATACTAAGATTCAGGAACACCTCAACTTCAATGAGAAAAGTAATCAACAGGTGTCAGCATTGCAATGATACAGATGATGAAGTTATCTGGGAAGATTGTTAAAGCATCTATGATAAAAATGTTCCAACAAGAAATTATAGACCCTTTTGGAACAGTTGAAAAATAAAACATCTTAAAAAAAAATTAAAAAACTCACTAGATGGGTTTAATTTTTTAAAAATGAAAATTAATGGAAATTGTCACTGAGCTTGACAACAGAAGAATAGAAATGATATAATTTGAACATCAAAGAGAACAAACATTCTTTTTAAATAAGTGAACCAAGACTCAAGAATTTCTGAACAGTTAAAAAAAGATATAATATTTGTATCATTGGAATCTCAGAAAAAGAGTAGATGGCTGAAAAAATACTTGAAGAAATAAAGACTTAAATCTTTCCAAATCTGGCCAAAAAAGAGAAAGAAATCATTCAATATTTATACTAAATTTAAATAGTCTTTGGCCTACCTGATTTTTAGAATTTTGTGTTTGTTTTGTTGTTGTTGTGTGTGTTAATTTACCTTTTCATGCTTAAAAATAAAACAAAACTACTGAAACAAAAAAAAAAGAGCTAAATCTAAAAGAAAATATACACTGGCATATCAAAATAAAATATTTTGTATCTACATAAAAGACAGAGAAAAGTCTTGAAAGTATTTAGAAAGATATAATGTGCTCCTTCTATGGAAATAACAGTTTGAAGGGCAGCATAGTATTTCATTAGAAATCATGGAGGACAGAAGAAAGTTACCATTTTTTGAAGTGCTGAAAAGAAAAACTAACAACCTCAAATTCCTTATCTAGATAAAATATCCTTCATAAACACAGGAGAAATAGTTAACAATCTCCATAAAAATACTGACCATAAAAAACTGACAACAGCAAGCAGATTTGCTATAAACAAAATGCTAAAGTAAGTTCTATAGAAAGAAAGAAAATAACAATAGAAGGAAACTTGGAGTATCACAGTAAAATAACATAATGGAAAGAGTAAGTATTAGTATTAATTAGTATGAGTATGAGTCAGACATAATAGACTATAATTATCCCCTTGAGAATTTTTTAATGAGAGAGGTATTATAACATTATATGATTTGGTTCTAAATGTATCTGTAGGTAGTATTAAAGACAACTATGTCATAAAATGTAGAAAGTAAAAATGACTTCTATATTTCTTGTACTAATAAAATGTTGATAGTAAAATGTGGTAAGCTATATGTATGTCTCATACTTTCTAGGGAAACCAATAAATTTTAAAAAAACTGTAAGAAAAAAATCCTCAAATACTGTTCAGTTCAGTTCAGTCGCTCCAAACCCATATATCACAGCACGCCAGGCCTCCCTGTCCATCATCAACTCCCGGAGTTCACTCAAACTCACGTCCATCGAGTCAGTGATGCCATCCAGCCATCTCATCCTCTGTCGTCCCCTTTTCCTCCTGCCCCCAATCCCTCCCAGCATCAGAGTCTTTTCCAATGAGTCAACTCTTCCCATGAGGTGGCCAAAGTACTGGAGTTTCAGCTTTAGCATCATTCCTTCCAAAGAAAACCCAGAGCTGGTCTCCTTCAGAATGGACTGGTTGGATCTCCTTGCAGTCCAAAACACTCTCAAGAGTCTTCTCCAACACCACAGTTCAAAAGCATCAATTCTTCAGCACTCAGCTTTCTTCACAGTCCAACTCTCACATCCATACATGACCACAGGAAAAACCATAGCCTTGACTAGACGGACCTTTGTTGGCAAAGTAATGTCTCTGCTTTTGAATATGCAATCTAGGTTGGTCATAACTTTCCTTCCAAGGAGTAAGCATCTTTTAATTTCATGGCTGCAGTCACCATCTGCAGTGATTTTGGAGCCCCAAAAAATAAGGTCTGACACTGTTTCAATTCAAAATAAAAGTAATCCACAGGAAAGAGAAAAATAAAAGACTGAATGGGAAACAAAGAAAATACAGAAGGAATAAACATAAAACAAGTAATTGAGTGGCATATTTAAACCCTAAAAATATCAAAAATTACCTTAAATATATAAATGGTTTAAATATATCAGTTTTAAAGCAAAGAAGGGAAAAGCATATTTGAAAAAATTCCCTCATTATTTGAAATCTACAAAAAAATTTACTTACCATATTTAGTTGGTTAAAAGTAATGATGGAGAAATATACCATGTTCATGGATCGGAAGAATCAATATAGTGAAAATGAGTATACTACCCAAAGCAATATATAGATTCAATGCAATCCCTATCAAGCTACCAATAGTATTTTTCACAGAGCTAGAACAAATAATCTCACAATTTGTATGGAAATACAAAAAACCTCAAATAGCCAAAGCAATCTTAAGAAAGAAGAATGGAACTGGAGGAATCAACTTGCCTGACTTCAGACTCTACTACAAAGCCACAGTCATCAAGACAGTATGGTACTGCCACAAAGACAGAAATATAGATCAATGGAATAAAATAGAAAGCCCAGAGATAAATCAATGCACCTATGGACACCTTATCTTTGACAAAGGAGGCAAAAATATACAATGGATTAAAGACAATCTCTTTAACAAGTGGTGCTGGGAAAACTGGTCAACCATTTGTAAAAGAATGAAACTAGAACACTTTCTAACACCATACACAAAAATAAACTCAAAATGGATTAAAGATCTCAACGTAAAACCAGAAACTATAAAACTCCTAGAGGAGAACATAGGCAAAACACTCTCTGACATACGTCACAGCAGGATCCTCTATGACCCAGCTCCCAGAATATTGGAAATAAAAGCAAAAATAAATGGGACCTAATTAAACTTAAAAGCTTCTGCACCACAAAGGAAACTATAAGCGAGGTGAAAAGACAGCCTTCAGAATGGGAGAAAATAATAGCAATGAAGCAACTGACAACAACTAATTGAAAAAATATACAAGCAACTCCTGCAGCTCAATTCCAGAAAAATAAATTACCCAATCAAAAAATGGGCCAAAGAACTAAATAGACATTTCTCCAAAGAAGACATACAGATGGCTAACAAACACAGGAAAAGATGCTCAACACACTCATTATCAGAGAAATGCAAATCAAAACCACAATGAGGTATCACTTCACGCCAGTCAGAATGGCTGCGATCCAAAGTCTACGAGCAATAAATGC
Organism: Bos javanicus; assembly: GCF_032452875.1. Lineage (NCBI taxonomy): Eukaryota > Metazoa > Chordata > Mammalia > Artiodactyla > Bovidae > Bos > Bos javanicus. The sequence continues at coordinate 55,304,723 of NC_083868.1, read as the reverse complement.
TGGAGAGGGTGTGGAGAAAAGGGAACCCTCTTACACTGTTGGTGGGAATGCAAACTAGTACAGCCACTATGGAGAACAGTGTGGAGATTCCTTAAAAAACTGGAAATAGAACTGCCTTATGACCCAGCAATCCCACTGCTAGGCATACACACTGAGGAAACCAGAAGGGAAAGAGACACGTGTACCCCAATGTTCATCACAGCACTGTTTATAATAGCCAGGACATGGAAGCAACCTAGATGTCCATCAGCAGATGAATGGATAAGAAAGCTGTGGTACATATACACAATGGAGTATTATTCAGCCATTAAAAAGAATACATTTGAATCAGTTCTAATGAGGTGAATGAAACTAGAGCCGATTATACAGAGTGAAGTAAGCCAGAAAGAAAAACACCAGTACAGTATACTAATGCATATATATGGAATTTAGAAAGATGGTAATGATAACCCTGTATGCTAGACAGCAAAAGAGACACAGATGTATAGAACAGTCTTTTGGACTCTGTGGGAGAGGGACAGGGTGGGATGATTTGGGAGAATGGCATTGAAACATGTATAATATCATATATGAAATGAATCGCCAGTCCAAGCTCGATGCATGATATTGGTTTCTTGGGGCTGGTGCACTGGGATGACCCAGAGGGATGGTACGGGGAGGGAGGAGGGAGGAGGGTTCAGGATGGGGAACACGTGTATACCTGTGGCAGATTCACGTTGATATATGGCAAAACCAATACAATATTGTAAAGTAATTAACCTCCAATTAAAATAAATAAATTTATATTAAAAAATAAAAGTAATGAAAAAATACACCACATAGAAAATAATCAAGAGAATGCTTGGATGGCTATATTATTTTCAGACATAGTGGATTTATGAACAAAGAAAATTACTAGGAGAAAAATAGCAATACCACATAATAATAAATGGTTCATTAACCAGGAGAAACACAGCTGAGATCTTCTTGGAGCAAATGCTGCTAAAGCCACAATGACAGGAACACTTAAATAATAACATAGACAAATTGCTAGAGACTAAGTGTGGAAAAGCTTGAAGTTGAGAAACTCCTGGGGGCCACAGCCTTAGGGCGACCTGACACTCTTGCAGGTTTCACCCCAGGAAGCTCAGCAGATTCTCAAGCTACAGAACTAAGAAAAATCCCCATACAACTTTGGCAGGGAGAGGTTACTTTTCATAATCAATTTTCTTTTCTTTTTTCAACCCCACTTGAGGTATGATAGATGTCTTTAAAAATTGTACATATTTAATGTATAACACTTGATGAGTTTAAAGATAAGTGTATATCCATAAAACCATCACCACATTCTATACCAAAACACATCTAACACTTTCAAAAGTTTCCTCCTGCCCTCTTTATTCATTGCTATTATTATTGTTACTACAACAACACTTACTACTATCATTATCAATGGAACAATAACACAAGGTCTACCCTCTTCAGTTCAGTTCAGTCACTCAGTCGTGTCTGACTCTTTGCGACCCCATGAATTGCAGCACACCAGGCCTCCCTGTCCATCACCAACTCTCGGAGTTCACTCAGACTCATGTCCATCAAGTCGGTGATGCCATCCAGCCATCTCATCCTCTGTCATCCCCTTCTCCTCCTGCCCCCAATCCCTCCCAGCATCAGAGTCTTTTCCAAGGAGTCAACTCTTCCCATGAGGTGGCCAAAGTATTGGAGTTTCAGCCTCAGCATCACTCCTTCCAATGAACACCCAGGACTGATCTCCTTTAGGATGGACTGGTTGGATCTCCTTGCAGTCCAAGGGACTCTCAAGAGTCTTCTCCAACACCACAGTTCATAAGAAACGATTCTTCAGAGCTTAGCTTTCTTGACATTCCAACTCTCACATCCATACATGACCACAGGGAAAAACATAGCCTTGACTAGACGGACCTTTGTTGGCAAAGTAATGTCTCTGCTTTTGAATATGCTATCTAGATTGGTCATAACTTTCCTTCCAAGGAGTAAGCATCTTTTAATTTCATGGCTGCAGTCACCATCTGCAGTGACTTTGGAGCCCAGAAAAATAGTCTGACACTGTTTCCACTGTTTCCCCATCTATTTGCCATGAAGTGATGGGACCAGATGCCATGATCTTAGTTTTCTGAATATTGAGCTTTACACCAACTTTTTCACTCTCCTCTTCCACTTTCAACAAGAGGCTTTTTAGTTCCTCTTCACTTTCTGCCATAAGGGTGGTGTCATCTGCATATCTGAGGTTATTGATATTTCTCCCACCAATCTTGATTCCAGCTTGTGCTTCTTCCAGCCCAGCGTTTCTCATGCGTATAAGTTTCTTATATGTGTTTCTCTGCATATAAGTTAAATAAGCAGGGTGACAATATACAACCTTGATGTACTCCTTTTTCTATTTGGAACCAGTCTGTTGTTCCATGTCCAGTTCTAACTGTTGCTTCCTGACCTGCATACAGGTCTCTCAAGAGGCAGGTCACATGGTCTGATATTCCCATCTCTTTCAGAATTTTCCACAGTTTATTGTGATCCACACAGTCAAAGACTTTGGCATAGTCAATAAAGCAGAAATAGATGTTCTTTTCTGGAACTCTCATCCTTTTTCTATGATCCAGCAGATGTTGGCAATTTGATCTTTGGTTCCTCTGCCTTTTCTAAAACCAGCTTGAACATCTGGAAGTTCACAGTTCACGTACTGCTGAAGCCTGGCTTGGAGAATTTTGAGCATTACTTTACTAGCGTGTGAGATGAGTGCAATTGTTCAATAGTTTGAGCATTCTTTGGCATTGCCTTTCTTTGGGATTGAAAATTTAAAAGTATACAATGCAGTATTGTTACACAGGCTCTATGTTGTATAGTAAAGCCTTAGGCTTTATTTATCTTATATGACTAAAAATCTGCACCCTCCTTTATTACCTCCCATGTCCTCTTCCCCTTAGGTTTTCTTATCTCTCCTTTCTATTCTTTGGAATTCTGAATTCAAATGGGTATATCTTTCCTTTTCTCTTTGCCTTTCGCTTCTCTTCTTTTCACAGCTATTTGTAAGGCCTCCTCAGACAGCCATTTTGCTTTATTGCATTTTTTTTAATGGTCATCTGAGTTAAATTCACCCATTTCAGTCCATTTTAGTTCACTGATTCCTAAAATGTCGATGTTCACTCTTGCCATCTCCTGTTTGACCACTTCCAATTTGCTTTGATTCATGGACTTATCATTCCAGGTTCTTATGCAATATTGCTCTTTACAGCATTGGACTCTACTTCTATCACCAGTCACATCCACAACTGGGTGTTGTTTCACTGTTGGTAGAAATGTAAATGGATGCAACCACTATTAATCAGTATAGAAGTTCTCTAAAAAAATTTAAATGTAACTACTTTATGACTCAGCAATCCCACATAAGATGTGTATTTAAAGGAATTTAAATCAGCTTATTGAAGAGATATCTACAATACCATTGCAGCATTATTTTTAATTGCCCAAAACATTGAAGCAACCCATACATCCACTGATGGATGAATGGATTAAAAAAAAAATATGGGATATGTGTTCATACACAATGATCTTGCCATCTGTGACAGTACTGTTAAACCTGGAGGACATAAACATTAAGTGAAATAAGGCAGACAGAGAAGGATAACACTACATGATAGCACTTACATGAGGAATCTAAGGGCCTTCCCTGGTAGTTCAGTCGGTAAAGAAACTGCCTGCAGTGCAGGAGACCCAGTTCGAATCCCTGGGTCTGGAAGATCTGCTGGAAAAAGAGATGGCAACCCACTTCAGTATTCTTGCCTGCAATTTTAAAATAAGTGTTCTTTTTATTGAGTGTTCTTCTATTATTAAATAGAAATAACAAATGTCTACTTACCAGGGGAAAAGACTCACCAGGGGAAGAGACTCTACCAGAGCCTTATTCCACAAAGACGAAAGGGGACTTATGCAGCTCAAGAGCTTTGCAGCCTTCCTGTCTTTCTCAAGTGGGTGCTTGGTAAGCTAACGCAGCAGAGTATTGTGAAGAACACAACCCAGAGACAGAGGCACTGAAAGACAGATTTAATCATAAGATTACAGAACACTTCCTCTTTCTACATCTTACCATCATATTAAATATAACAACAGTGGCCTACAGCTGAAAGAACTGCAAGACACTGACTCTTTTAAGGAGGAGTTTTGGTGTATCCAAAGACAACAGGGGAAGAATAAAAGGATACCAGAGCAATTTGCAGGAGGGATAAATTGAAGCTAGAATAAAATTGGCACCAAAGCAAGCACTAAATACAGCACAATTCCTATTCAGATTAATATAAACCTCATATTAAGGACCCAGTAAGTCAGTTCCTATTTCTAATACATCATGTTTGTCTTTAACTAAAAATTACAAGTCATGATAAAAGGAAAAAACAAACAAACAACAAAAAACACAGCCTAAAAAGACAAAACAGAAATTAGAATCTATGATATGACATATATTTTGGAATTATTAGATAATATAAAATGACTAGGGTTAAAATGTTAAAGAGCTTTAATGGAAATTAGTAGACAACATGGAAGAAAAGAATTAGCAATGTAAGAAAAAAAGATTCAGATTCTAAGAAAGTATCAAAAGGAAATGCTAGAAATTGAAAACACCATAAAACAGAAAGGAAGTGTACCTTTGACAGAATCATCAAGATTGGACATAGACAAGGAAAGAATCAGTTTCCTTAAAGATATGTCAGTTGAAATTTCCCAAATAAAAGTAAAAAGAAAAGAAAAAGAATTGAAAAAGATGGACTAGCTCATCTGTGAACTATGGGACAATTTCAAGAGGTGTATGATATATGTATTTGGAATATCAGAAAGAGAAAAATTATATTGAGTGGATTAGAAGAAATAATTGAATAAATAATGACCAATAATTTTCCAAAATTAATGACATATACAAAACCACAGACCCAGGAAGCTCAGAGAATACTAAGCAGTATAAAAAAAGCACACCTAGATATAGCATATGCAATTGGCAGCAAATTAAAACACTGAGAAAAATATCTGAAAAAGGTCAAACAAAAGAAGAACAAGTATAAGAAATACAGTGGACTTCTTGTCAGAAACCATGTAAACAAGAAGAGAGTGGAATATAATATTTAAAGTATTGGAAAAAAAAAAACTTTGAATTCTATATCCAGTGAGATTATCTTTCAAAAATAAAGGCAAAATATTTTCTCAGGAAAGTAAGGAACTTAATTATCAGCGCATCTGTCCTTCCAAATATGATAAAGAATTCTTAAGGGAGAAGGAAAATGATAGAGGACAAGAATTCAGACATGCATAAAGATATAAGAGCATAGGATAAATAAATAAAGGTAAAATAAAATCTACTTTTTCTTATTGTTAACTTATCTAAAAGATATTTTTGAAGTATTTGATATAAGGGTAAAGGAAATGTATGACATGTCATAGGGGTATAAGGGAAGGAATTGATAGTACTGTTATGAAGTGTCTTCACTATACATGAAGGGATAGAGTTATTAGGAGACTCACTTAGATTGGTTTCAAATATATATTTCAAATTCTAGAACAATCATTAAAAAATGAAATAGAAGTATAATTTATGTCTTAAGAAAATAAATAAAATAGAGTCATAAAAATGCTCTACTAAAACCAAAAAAGGCAGGAGAAAAAAGACAGGGCAACAAATAGAAAGCACAAACTTGGCAGAAGTGAATTTAACTGTATCACTGACCACTTTAAATGTCAACAGTATAAGTATACAGAACTTATCAGAATGGATAAATTAAAAACACCAGCTATATGCAACTATCTACAAGAAATCTATTTTAATATAAATGGATTCTAATTGGTTAAAAGTAAAGGGGCTGGGGAATATATGCCATGATAATACTAGTCAAAAAATAAGATAGAGTAGCTATATTAATTTAACATAAAGCCAACCTAAGAATAAGGAAAATTATCAGGGATACATAAGCATTACATAATGATAATGGTGTCAATTTTCAGCAAAACCCTGATCCATAACATGTATATACCTAACAACAGGAAATTAGAATGCTTGGCTATGAAAATTGCTAGAGTTAAAAAAAGTCAGTCAACAAATATACAACTATAGTTGATGACATCAAGGGTAATCTTCAATAATTGATAGACCAAACAGGCCAACTTCCCTGGTGGCTCAGGCTGTAAAGAATACCACCTGAAATGCAGTAGACAGAGGTTCGATCCCTGGGTTGGGAAGATCCCCTGGAGAAAGGAATGGCTACCTATTCTAGTATTCTTGCCTGGATAATCCCATAGACAGAGAAGCCTGATGAGCTACAGTCCCTGGGGTCACAAAGAAACAGACACAACTAAGCGAATAAGCACACACACATAACAAGCAGGTAGATAATCAGTAAGAATAAAGCTATCCTAAGGACCACATTCAATCAACTTAATCTAAGTGATACAATATATTTCATCAAGCAACAGTTCAGTTCAGTTCAGTTCAGTCACTCAGTTGTGTCTGACTCTTTGAGACCCTATGGACTGCAACATGCCAGGCCTCCCTGTCCATCACCAACTCCTGGAATTTACTCAAACTCATGCCCACTGAGTCTGTGATGCCATCCAACCATCTCATCCTCTGTCATCCCCTTCTCCTCCTGCCTTCGATCTTCTCTAGCATCACGGTCTTTTCCAATGACTCAGCTCTTTGCATCAGCTGGCCAAAGTATTGGAGTTTCAGCTTCAGCATTAGTCCTTCCAAAGAACATTCAGGACTGATTTCCTTTAGGATGGACTGGTTGGATATGCTTGCAGTCGAAGGGACTCTCAAGAGTCTTCTCTAACACCACAGTTCAAGAGCATCAATTCTTCTGAGTTCAGCTTTCTTTATGGTCCAACTCTCAAATCCAAACATGACTAGTGGAAAAATCATAACCTTGACTAGATGGACCTTTGTTGGCAAAATAATGCCTCTGCTATTTAATATGCTGTATAGGTTGGTCATAACTTTTCTTCCAAGGAGCAAGCATCTTTTAATTTCATGGCTGTAATCATCATCTGCAATGATTTTGGAGCCCCCCAAAATAAAGTCTGTCACTGTTTCCACTGTTTCTCCATCTATTTGCTGTGAAGTGATGAGAGCAGATGTCATGATCTTAGTTTTCTGGTGTTGAGTTTTAACCCAAATTTTTCATTCTCCTCTTTCACTTTCATCTACAGATTTTTTAGTTCCTCTTCACTTTCTGCCATAAGGATGGTGTCATTTGCATATCTAAGGTTACTGATATTTCTCCCAGCAATCTTGATTCCAGCTTGTGCTTCATCCAGCCCAGCATTCTCATGATGTACTCTGCATGTAAGTTAAATAAGTAAGATGACAATACATAGCCTTGAGGTACTCCTATTCCTATTTCGAACCAGTCTGTTGTTCCACGGCCAGTTCTAACTATTGCTTCCTGACCTGCATACATATTTCTCAAGAGGAAGGTCAGGTGGTCTGATATACCCATCTCTTTCAGAATTTTCCAGTTTGTTGTGATTGACACAGTCAAAGGCTTTGTCATAGTCAATAAAGCAGAAATAGATATGTTTCTGGAATGCTCTTGCTTTTTCAATAATCCAGCAGATGTTGGCAATTTGATCTCTGGTTCCTCTCCTTTTCCAAAACCAGCTTGAATATCTGGAAGTTTACAGTTCATGAATTGTTGAAGCCTGGCTTGGAGAATTTTGAGTATTACTTTACTAACACGTGAGATGAGTGCAATTGTGCAGTAGTTTGAGCATTCTTTGGCATTGCCTTTCTTTGGGATTGGAATGAAAACACCTTTTTCCAGTCCTGTGGCCACTGCTGAGTTTTCCAAATTTGCTGGCATATTGAGTGCAGCACTTTCACAGCATCATCTTTTAGGATTTGAAATAGCTCAACTGGAATTCCATCAGTTTCACTAGCTTTGTTCATGGTGATTCTTCCTAAGGCCCACCTGACCTCACACTCCAGGATGTCTGGCTCTCGGTGAGTTATCACACCATCGTGATTATCTGGTCATGAAGATCTTTTTTTGTACAGTTCTTCTGTGTATTCTTGCCAATCTTCTTAATATTTTCTACTACTATTAAGTCTATATCATTTCTGTTCTTTATGAAGCCTATCTTTGCATGAAATGTTCCCTTGGTTTCTCTAATTTTCTTGAAGAGATCTTTAGTCTTTCCCATTCTATTGTTTTCCTCTATTTCTTTGGACTGATCACTGAGGAAGGCTTTCTTATCTCTCCTTGCTATTCTTTGGAACTCTGCATTTAAATGGGTATATGTTTCCTTTTCTCCTTTGCTTTTTTTATTCTCGTCTTTACACAGCTATTTGTAAGGCCTCCTCAGATAGCCATATTGCTTTTTTGCATTTCTTTCTCTTGGGGATGGTCTTGCTCTCTGTCTCCTGTAGAATGTCATGAACCTCTGTCCATAGTTCATTAGGCATTCTGTCTACTCTATTTAGTCCCTTAAATCTATTTCTCACTTCCACTGTATAATCATTAGGGATTTGATTTAGGTCATACCTGAATGGTCTAGTGGTTTTCCCCACTTTCTTCAATATAAGTCAGAATTTTGCAATAAGGAGTTCATGATCTGAGCCATAGTCAGCTCCCAGTCATGCTTTTGCTGATTGTATAGAGCTTCGCCATCTTTGGCTGCAAAGAATATAATCAGTCTGATTTTGGTGTTGGCCATCTGGTGATATCCATGTGTAGAGTCTTCTCATCTGTTGTTGGAAGAGGGTGTTTGCTATGACCAGTGCATTCTCTTAGCAGAACTCTATTAGCCTTAGCCCTGCTTCATTCTTTACTCCAAAGCCAAATTTGCCTGTTACTCCAGGTGTTTCTTGACTTCTTACTTTTGTCTTCCAGTCCCTTATAATTAAAAGCACATCTTTTTTGGGTGTTAGTTCTAGAAGGTCTTGTAGGTCTTCATAGAACCATTTAAATTCATTCTTCAGCATTATTGGTTGGGGCATAGACTTGGATCACCATGTTATTGAATGGTTTGCCTTGGAAACGAACAGAGATCATTCTGTCGTTTTTGAGACTGCATCCAAGTACTGCATTTCAGCCTTTTTTGTTGACTATGATGGCTACTCCATTTCTTCTGAGGGGATTCCTTCCTGCAGTAGTAGATATAGTGGTCATCTGAGTCAAATTCACCCATTCCAGTCCATTTTAGTTCGCTTATTCCTAAAATGTTGACATTCACTCTTACCACCTCCAGTTTGATCAATTCCAATTTGCCTTGATTCATGGACCTAATATTCCAGGTTCCTATGCAATACTGTTCTTTACAGCATTGGACCTTGCTTCCATCAACAGTCACATCCACAACTGGGTGTTATTTTTGCTTTGGCTCCATCTCTTCATTCTTTTTGCAGTTATTTCTCCACTGATCTCCAGTAGCATATTGGACATCTACCAACCTGGAGAGTTCATCTTTCAGTGTCCTATCTTTTTGCCTTTTCATACTGTTCAGGGGGTTCTCAAGGCAGGAATACTGAAGTGATTTGCCATTCCCTTCTCCAGTGGACCACATTTTGTCAGAAATCTCCAACACAACCCATCAAGCAACAGCAACACATTTTTCAAAGGCTCAGTGGAAATTTAATAAATCACATTGCAGGTCATAAAACACACTTTAGCAATCTGAAAGAATAGAAACCATACATAATGTACTCCCAGACTACAACAGATTTAAGGAAAATCAAATACTAGACACTAGTAACAGAAAGATAGTTGGAAAAGTCTCAATTATTTGGAGATAAAATACATACTTTTATATAACGCTGGGTCAAAAAAGTCTCAAAATAAAGTTAACTAATTTTGTACGAAAAAATTTACATACAGTCTATCAAAATGTCTGAAAAAAGCATAATGCAATTCTTAAAGGGAAATTTGTAATATTAAATGCATATATAAACTCTAAAATAAATAAACTCAGCTTTGAGAAATAAAACTAGAGAAAGAATAATTTAGGTCTAAGCAAGCAGAAGAAATAAAAAAAGTCAGAGCAGAAAACAATGAAGTTGAAAACAGAAAATCAATAGAGAAAAACCAATGAAACTTGACCTCGTTCTCTGAAAAGAATTGATAAGTTAGTTCTTTGAAATGAAATTTTTAGGTCAGGAAGCAACAGTTAGAACTGGACATGAAACAACAGACTGGTTCCAAATAGGGAAAAGAGTACCACAAGGGTGTATATTGTCACCCTGCTTATTTAACTTATATGCAGAGTACTTCATGAGAAATGCTGGGGTGGATGAAGTACAGTTCAGTTCAGTTCAGTCGCTCAGTCGTGTCCAACTCTTTGTGACCCGACGAATTGCAGCACGCCAGGCCTCTCTGTCCATTACCAACTCCCAGAGTTCACCCAAACTCACGTCCATCGAGTCGGTGATGCCATCTAGTCATCTCATCCTCTGTCGTCCCCTTCTCCTCCTGCCCCCAATCCCTCCCAGCATCAGGGTCTTTTCCAATGAGTCAGCTCTTCCCATGAGGTGGCCAAAGTATTGGAGTTTCAGCCTCAGCATCACTCCTTCCAATGAACACCCAGGACTGATCTCCTTTAGGATGGACTGGTTGGATTTCCTTACAGTCCAAGGGACTCTCAAAAGTCTTATTCAGCACCACAGTTCAAAAGCATCAATTCTTCGGCACTCAGCTTTCTTCACAGTCCAACTCTCACATCCATACGTGACCACTGGAAAAACCATAGCCTTGACTAGATGGACCTTTGTTGGCAAAGTAATATATCTGCTTTTTAATATGCTATCTAGGTTGGTCATAACTTTACTTCCAAGGAGTAAGTGTCTTTTAATTTCATGGCTCCAGTCACCATCTGCAGTGATTTTGGAGCCCCCCAAAAAATAAAGTCTGACACTGTTTCCACTGTTTCCCCATCTATTTGCCATGAAGTGATGGGACCAGATGCCACAGTCTTACTTTTCTGAATATCTATTAAGATGAAGTGAATTAATAATATTCCAAAATGGTAGAGCACAGGTCTTTATGTTTTTACTGGAATAGTCTATCAAACTTACAAGGAAGGAAATGATATCAGTTTTTCAAATTAAAATATTTATTACTTGTTCTTTACAAGGATTAGAGTACAGAAAGCACCCAGAGCCTATTACCTGACATAATGCACAATAATAGCTATCAAATATCACTTAAAAAGTTTTCATATTTAATAATTTGGTAATAACCCAGGAGAAGGAATTTATAAACAGTTAAATTTTTTTTATATTCGTTTTAAATGATAAAATTTTTTAAAAAAAGAGTAAGTGATTTGTTCTTTTCCTTAAAATATAGAGATTAAAAAAAAAATCAGGTTATAAATACATAAGAGCATCCAAATGGTTCTTCAGCAATAGAATGGCCAGGAAAAGTATCATCTTCATGTAATTTAGAAAATGGCACCCCACTCCAGTACCCTTGCCTGGAAAATCCCATGGACGGAGGAGCCTGGTAGGCTGCAGTCCATGGGGTCACTAAGAATCGGACACGACTGAGTGACTTCACTTTGACTTTTCACTTTCATGCATTGGAGAAGGAAATGGCAACCCACTCCAGTGTTCTTGCCTGGAGAATCCTAGGGACGGGGGAGCCTGGTGGGCTGCCGTCTATGGGGTCGCACAGAGTCAAACACGACTGAAGTGACTTAGCAGCTGCAGCAGCAATTTTTTATAGAAGATGAATCCTAATTTTTATTTTTATTATTATTTTTTAATTAATTAATTTATTTTTAAATTCATTTTAATTGGAGGCTAATTACTTTACAATATTGTATTGGTTTTGCCATGCATCAACATGAATCTGCCACAGGTGTACACGTGTTCCCAATCCTGAACCCCACTCCCACCTCCCTCCGCATATATTAACTTTAAGTGCTTTGTGTTCATAAGCAGTTTTAGTATATTGCTATTTTCTGTTTAGTTGCTGAGTCATATCTGATTCTTAGCAACATCATGGACTGTAGCCGGCCAAGCTCCTCCATCCATCAAATTTTCCAGGCAAGAATACTGGAATGGGTTGCCATTTCCTCTTCCAGAGGATCTTCCTGACCCAGGGATAAAACCTGCATCTCCTGCTTGGCAGGCGGATTTTCTACCCCTGAGCTACCAGGGAAGACTAACTGTATTTAGTATATTAGAGAAAGAATTAGTTGCCCAGTCTTGTCTGACTCTTTGCAACCTCATGGACTGTAGCCCACCAGGCTCCTCTGTCCATGGAATTCTCCAGGCGAGAATACTGGAGTGGGTTGCCATTCCCTTCTTCAGGGGATCTTCCCAACTCAGGGATCGAAACCAGGTCTCTGCATTTAAATTTTGAGGTTATTTATGTCTTGTATGTTTAGTTCAGTTGTGGCTGATTTGGTGCATTACAAATGAAAGATTATATTTTCAACTTTAATTTCTCATAGAGTCAGAGTGTGTGCTTCTTGTTAGAAATGACTTAAAGGTAATTAGTTTAGCTAACCTAGAAACAAACAATTTACTAGGCAAGCAGAATTTTTAAATCTTTGTGGATACATGATTTGGTGCATCATTTTCCAGTCAGAATATATAAAGTAGTTTTATATTGGCTCTGATGCATCCTTTGGCGACTCTAAGTCAGATTTGATTTATATAGTGCAGTAATATTGAGAATACATTTTTAGAAAACATGTGTTATCTTTTCACACATGCATTCTACAAACACAGTTTACAATAAATAAGCAACATTATCAATCTGAGTGTTTAATAGGAGTTATAAACATACATAGGACCTCAGTAGAAATAAAATATTTGATGCTCATGATATCTTAAATAACTTACACTTTTAATCTCAGGAAAAATGTATGGATTCAACAGGTTGTCTTAGACATACACTTACATCCATGGGTTCTAACTTTTCTTTCTAAACTGAACTCATCCATCCCAATTTAATTCATTATTAGTTTTTTAATAGGTAACACAAATGTAATAAACAAAACAAAGTGTCAGGATGTTGAAATAATCCTCCTTTGTTGTTTTAAATAATTAGTACTTCTTGGTAATCAGTATGAAGTGGACATAGAGTTTTTATGGGGGGATACACTTTAATTGGAGAAGGCAATGGCACCTCACTCCAGTACTCTTGCCTGGAAAATCCCATGGACAGAGGAGCTTGGTGGGCTGCAGTCCATGGGGTCACTAAGAGTCAGACATGACTGAGTGACTTCACTTTCACTTTTCACTTTCCTGCATTTTAGAAGGAAATGGCAACCCACTCCAGTGTTTTTGCCTGGAGAATCCCAGGGATGGGGGAGCCTGGTGGGCTGCCGTTTATGGGGTTGCACAGAGTCGGACACAACTGAAGCAACTTAGCAGCAGCAGCAGCACACTTTAATTATTTTTATTAGATAATCTAATAGGTATATCATTTGCTATTTTACAGATAGCATCTGAAGACTGTTGCTAGTTGCTAGATTTGCCTTTCAGGGCTATGGCAGCAGTATCCCAGCAGGGTACAACAGGACACAGCCATGTGACTAATCACAATGGATTTTATGTCCTTGAGGTTGCAGTACCAAAATTGATATTTTTTTAAATGAAAGAGTTTGAGTCCTGACAAGCACCTGTGAGGTTTTTCTGCTTCATCTTACTCCTATCTGTATTACTACACTGTAGTTTTATCTAGAACAGGAAAATAAGATTGTCATTTTAAAAATCAGCTTCAATGATGCGGAGAATAGACAGAAATGGCAATCCACTCCAGTATTCTTGCCTGGAAAATCCCATGGACAGAGGAGCCTGATGAGCTACAATCCATGGGGTCGCAAAGAGTCAGACATAACTGAGCAACTAACACTTTCTACACTTTCTACTTTCTTGAATACATATACATATACAATCAATACATATATTCATATATACCAAGCTCCTTCCTAACCTCAAGTTTTTACTTAGACAAAATATTTGTATATAAGAAAATGTTTATATTAATAAGCTTCTCAAAGATTAATCTAGGAAAGTGTCAATAGTGGTGATAAGAATTCAAAATAAAAAAGAAATCTATCCTTATTTCTTATTTTGCTTTCTACGACACAAGATAAAATATTGACATGAACAGAAATCAATGTTGGAAGCAGAAACACTTTAAGGAAAGGGCATTTAGACTACTTATAGGGTTCTATTCTCTTTAAAAAATATTATCACTTAAAAAGCAGTAAAAGTTTACATATGAGATGGATGGGCAGTTAAGTTAAAGAGCATTGGTTCAAAGCTTGAAAAAATGTTAAGACTAAAAACACACTATTTGATTGAGTACTAGCTCTTGTTACTCAGGAGTCTGCCAAAAAGTTTGAATCTTGTCCAAAGCAGTCTATTACATTCTTTCATTTTAAAACCCTCAAAGCAAGAGAGACAAAATAAACATGCATTGTTTAAAAACTGAAAAGAAAGTATTAATTTGGAACAAATGTCCAACTCATGTGATTAAATAAAGCCATAAAAAAAGAACCTAGTGACAGCTTATAGGTGTTATAATTTTACCTCCAGGAATAAAACTGTTTTTAAGTCTTTTGTTGAGTACTTAAAGTTTTCAGACTCAAGAAAAATTTTCCTTTCAAACTTTGAACATTAAATTTACTCAAAATATATTCATTTAATATATATCAAATTAACATGAAGATCTATAATGTAAGTGCTAAAACAGTAGTTTTGACTTTTCTCAACAGAATTTCAGAAAATATATTCCAGTGCCCAAAGAAAAGAAAATAAATTATATAAGCTTATTTTCAATTCATTTTTTTTAGGAGACAAAGACAGAGATTTGGATGTGGAGGTGCTTTATATATTTTACAGTAAATCATAAGGCTATCTTCTAGACAGACAGTATATGTAATATTTTCAATCATGTTTTACCTAGTTACCTTGCTTGGATTTCTATAATTTGTTCTACTAGACTAAAATTGACTTTAGTACTTTATATGTTTCAAAATTACGTGGTTTAAATCACTATATAAAGAAGATTTAGCGGTATGATAAGTGAGGTTACAGTATCAAGGTGAAAGTGATGTTACTATTTAAAAATAATCTTTATTTAAAAATAAATATTTAGAATAATCAGAAAATGAACAGAAGACAAAAGAAGAAAAATGCCCATAATATTCACCCAGAGATAAGCATTTTTAACACATTGATATAAATCTTTCCAAAGGAAAATGTGTTCTTGATATAAATCTGTTTAAATAATTTCAATATATTTCAGTGGAGGCATTTCAATTGGGAGAGTTAAAGCTACTGCAATTGGGCTTCCCTGGTGGCTTAGATAGTAAAGAATCTGCCTGTAATGCAGGAGACCTGGTTCAGTCCCTGAGTAGGGAAGATCCCCTGGAGAAGGAAATGGCAACCCACTCTACTATTCTTGCCTGGAGAATCCCATGGGCAGAGGAGCCTGGCAGGCTACAGTCCATTGGGGTTGCAAAGAGTTGGACACGACTGAGAAAGTAACACACAAAGTTACAGTTATTATTTAGGTCTCTGATTTTTTTTCATATTAAGGTACTTTAAGTAAAATAGGTGGAGGTTTCTGATGATATTAGAGACTCAGCACATTGAAGGTGAATAATAGGTTATAAAGTAAATAGATATACCAATATTTATGTTATAAATCATATTTGACTTTGGGATACAGGAAAGGTACTGGGATGGACTTTCAGTTAGGCAATTAGGGTATTTCACATAAATCTAATCTGGATGTGAAAGAAGCCCACATCAAAAATATTAATCAAATAACAGGTAACTCACTGAACAATCACTCTGTGTCGTGTGCATAGGATCAATTCTATGAATGAGATGATTACAATTACATGAATTTTAGAGGTGAGGAATGAGATGCACAGAAAGAATAAAAACATCCAGAGGCAAACAAAAGTATGTGACAGAGCTAAGTGTGGGTCACACATACCCAACATAAGAGCTTACCTCCTTAACCATCAGTATTACTGACTCACAATTACAGCTGAAGATTCTAGGTGCTAATAATGGTAGATTTTTTTATTCAACCCCACTTTGGGGCTCTGAGATAAATTTTGGGCCATCTGGAGTTACCTAATATAATTATTTAGAAGTAAAACTTTACAACTATTGGTGCAACTAGAGTAAGGGGACTGAGGGCATCATCACATTTATCAACAGATACAAGCTGCCAGTATAACCATTTGGAATTAAGATATTAAAGCAAAATAATTTTAGGGCAGCAATGGAGATGCAGACATAGAATACAGATTTGTGGACCCAGGAAGGAAAGGAGAAGTTGGGATAAATTGAGAGAGTAGCACTGAAACAAATACATTACTGTATGTAAAATTAGATAGCCAGTGAGAATTTACTGTATAATGCAGGGAGCTCAAATCCAGTGCTCTATGATAACCTAGAGGGGTGGGATAGGGTAGGAGGTGGAAGGGAGGCTTAAGCGGGAGGGAACATGCATATATACCTATGGCTGATTCATGTTGATATATGGGCTTCTCTCGTAGCTCAGTTAGAGAATCTGCCCGCAATGCAGGAGACCTGGGTTTGATTCCTGGGTCGAAGAAGCCTAGGAAGAATTTCTGGGTTGGGAAGATTCCCTGGAAAAGGAAATGACAACCCACTCCAGTATTCTTGTCTGGAGAATCTCCATGGACAAAGGAGCCTGATGGGCTATAGTCCATGGGGTTGCAAGAGTTGTACATAACTTAGCAACTAAACCATGGCTAATTCATGTTGATATATGGCAGAAACCAACACTGTATTGTAAAGCAATTATCCTCCAATTAAAAATAAATAAATAACTTTTTTTAGAAAAAGACAACATGAAAGAAAGTCAAAAATTCAATTTGCTGTATTAAAATAAAATGTTTCCTTTTTTCAGGGGAAAAGGAAAGTGGGGATGGCAAAATCAGTAGGACCAGTTAAAAATGAAATGAAGTATACTGAGTGTCCTAAAACATACATTAAAAATTGATTGTGATGTCATTTTTTCAGTTTCACTGCAGAACTTCTAAATATGCCAAACACATACAAACACACAAACTATATGCACGGTCAGTTATAGGAAGAAAACAATGAGTTCAAGTCACCACACAGGTGTTTCATGGGTGCCAGGGAAACGGGGTCAAATTGATTTTCCAAATGCAGGAGGAACTTTTGTAAGTCTGAACTCCAATACAATGATTGTCAATTATAAGGTGGGTTTCAAACATATCATGCACAAGATATCACCATAAATAAGTACGATCTTGGTTAATGTGGCCCTAGTTAGCACTGGTGGTCTTTTACTCCTCCCAGGTGTAAAAACTTTCTCTATCAGGTGATTCTGCTGCTGCTGTTGCTGCTAAGTCGCTTCAGCCATGCCTGACTCTGTGCAACCCCAGAGACGGCAGCCCACCAGGCTTCCCCGTCCCTGGGATTCTCCAGGCAAGAACAATGGAGTGGGTTGCCATTTCTTTCTCCAATGCATGAAAGTGAAAAGTCAAAGTGAAGTCTCTCAGTCATGTCTGACTCTTTGCAACCCTGTGGACTGCAGCCTACCAGGCTCCTCCATCCATGGGATTTTCCAGGCAAGAGTACTGGAGTGTTTTGCTATTGCCTTCTCCGATCAGGTGATTCTAGTGGGCATGAATCTGTGAGAAATTCCATCCCTGAAAAAGTGTTACAAAGCATTCAGGTGTCTCATATCTATCAGCTCCTCTTCCTTGATACTCATCAAACATACCATGAGATGAAATAGAGAGCAGAAAATAGCCAGCCCCCTGTTTACACTTAGCAGCTCATAGTTATGTAAAGGTAACTGCACAACAGCATAGGATGGGCTTCACCTATTCCTACCAAAAGTCTTCATTATTTTCAGTGAGTCCTGGGTAAAAACATACAACCAGAGGCTTTGCTCATGGTCCAGTGGTTAAGAATCTAATCTGTCTTGAAATACAAGGCACAACAGTTCAGTCCCTCGTTTAAGAAGATACCACATACCACAGAACAACTAAGCCTGTGCATCACTACTAAGCCCTCATGCTGCAACTACTGAAACCCTCACACCTAGCTCCACAACAAGAGAAAGCAACTCAATGAAAAGTCCACGCACCACAACGAAGAGTAGCCCTGTTCACTGCAACTAGAGAATGACCATGTGCAACAATGAAGACCCACCACAGCCAAAAAAAAATAAAATGAAAACAAGGAATCAAAAACATGGCTGGTCTTGTTACAGTACAAGGTGCCTTATTGCTCTCTTACATTCATAGTTCTAGTGGTCAGAGTAGAATAAACAAATATTAGAGTGGCTCCATTTCATAAAAGAACCTGTGTTTGTCTGGTATCCTTATTAGGCCTACAGATTACACACTCATACACATACATAAATAATTTGTATATACATATATATGTATAAATACACACACACACACTCACTTGTATTTATTTGCAGCCCAATCCACAAAAAGGAAAATGAATAAAATATAGACAGATTTTAATCTCATGACAGCATCTAATCCATACCTGTATCCAGGCAATCCAGCAGTCAAAACTACAGAAATACATGAACATTCATCTTTGATTTCTGAAAGATGCAATGGAATCAATTTGCTACAGAAGGAACATCCTAAGAATCTAAGGAGTGACTGCTGCACAAGAGCCCCTGGAGACTGCTGCTGTGAAGTCTGACACAGTTCTAATTTGGTTTCCTTCCAAAGGAGGCATTCCAATCTTTTCTTCAAATAATTGAGCAAAGCAATTATGCAGTCTCTAGAAAAGCATTAATGTGCCCACAGAGGACATCTCAAAATATTTTCTCATCATTCCATAATTTATTGATTTTAGAAAACAGTCCATTCCTTTTTAAATGACCTACATTTTATCAATTCATGAAAACTGCCTAGTTAACCACTTCTTAGATACAAACTGAAAGAAGCTTGTGTGTGCTTCCTGGTCCTGTATCGGTGATTTCACCACTTATTTACTCCAAAGCATTATAGTAAATATTGGTTTAAACTTTACAATTTATTTCAATCAGCTCACATTTTATAATGCATTTTAGATTACTTATAATGAGATTGCTCAATTGATTAGTTGCAATAATCCCCAGAGATACTCTACTTTGAAAGTGTGAAAGACTCACTCTTAAGTGACTATAAAATGACAGTGATGAATAAATTGGGAAAGGGGAACATCCATCAAGTGAGCAGTGGTTATAAGACAGTTTGGAAGCTGTATATTCTGAAAGTTGAATACAAATAAAAAGAAATAGGGGCTTCAGTTCAGTTTAGTTCAGTCGCTCAGTCATGTCCGACTCTTTGCAAAACCATGAATTGCAACACACCAGGCCTCCCTGTCCATCACCAACTCCCAGAGTTCATTCAGACTCAGGTCCATTGAGTCAGTGATGCCATCCAGCCATCTCATCCTCTGTCGTCCCCTTCTCCTCCTGCCCCCAATCCCTCCCAGCATCAGAGTCTTTTCCAATGAGTCAACTCTTCGCATGAGGTGGCCAAAGTACTGGAGTTTCAGCTTTAGCATCATTCCTTCCAAAGAACACACAGGACTGATCTCCTTTCTAATGAACTGGTTGGATATCCTTGCAGTCCATGGGACTCTCAAGAGTCTTCTCCAACAGGAAAAACAAAAAATAACATTCAAAGCCAAAATAAAAAGGGGGCATTAATACTTGAAATCATGAGCAAAAATCCACAATAGAGAAAGCTTAGATATTTTCAGCATGGGAACATTGCAGGTAACTGTCAAGAGTAGAATGGAATATTTTTCTCTTTCTGTTCACCATAATAAATTTATCACATTCATTCAACCTTTGGCAGCCATTTTTTTTAAAGTTCTTTTTATAAAAACTATTTTCTTAACTACTATTTTTTAGAAGAAAGGAAAAAATCATCAATACTTCAATTTATTAGGTTAAATTTCCATAAATATTTTAGCCTGTATATTTCCAGCAGTATTTTGCTAATTCTAGATCTCTTCTTATTGTTTTAATACACAGATAATATACAATCATTATAGAAAAGTAGAAGATATAAATAATGAAAACATGGCATTGAAACATGTATAATATCATGTATGAAACGAGTCACCAGTCCAGGTTCGATGCACGATACTGGATGCTTGGGGCTGGTGCACTGGGACGACCCAGAGGGAGGGTATAGGGAGGGAGGAGGGAGGAGGGTTCAGGATGGGGAGCACGGGTATACCTGTGGCAGATTCATTTCGATGTTGGGCAAAACTAATACAATATTGTAAAGTTTAAAAATAAAATAAAATTAAAAAAAAAAGAAAACAAAAGTTAATAAAACAATCTGGAAACCCCAAATTAAGATAAAACCACTATTAACACAGTGGTTACTATTTTTCTATAACAAAATGAACTTAGAATGAGATTCAACACCCATGTTATCTGAATCTCATTGGGAGTATGAAAAAGAAGAACTGAGTTTGTCTGACCCATTGAGACTGCAGTCTTGCCGCACTCATGGAAGATACACTGCTGCCACACTCTTGCATGACTGGGGTTGAAGCCAAAAGATCAGGATGCAATTCTGTGAAAGATTAGGCTTTACCTTTCAGTGAAATGGACTGTTCCACTGTCAATCATCCTGAGATAATTCTAATAAGCTTCTCTTTCCCCCAATGGGTGGAGTGGGGCAGTCAGAGGACTCAGAGGATAGGATTTAGATCAGAGTATATAAAATTTTCTTTTCTCTTTGAAAAACTTTGATAAATATCAGATATTTCTGCTTTCAAACTCTAATAATATAATTTATGTAAAGTACTATGCATTTGATTTTGTATTTTAAATTACTTAACATATCTATACCAAATCTATAAAATCTATGAAATATTTCTCTTTAAAAAGCTTTTATTGGAATATAGTTGTTTTACAATGTTGTATTAGTTTCTGCTGTACAACAAAGTGAATCAGCTATACTTATACATATATCCCCTCTTTTTTTGATTTCCTTCCCATGTAGGTCATTACAGGTCATTGGGTACAGTTCCCTGTGCTATATAGTAGATTCTCAATAATCATCTATTTTATATATACTAGTATATATATGTCAACTGCACTATGAAATATTTTTAAAAAATAGCTTACCATTTTATCTCTCTGAACTGCTCAAAGTATTAGTTATATTATGATCATTACTTTTTAAGATACCTAATTTTTGCACTGTGTTTTGTAAACATATTAATAATTTCTTAAGATGGAGAAGAAAATTAAAATACATATAGTTATTATTATAATAAAATAGAAAATGATTACAATTTTTAAAAATTTCTCTGAAATGATACAATGCAAATGATTACCAACAATTTTTTTTTAATTTTACTAAAGTATTTATTTTCTGAATCACCAGTCCAAGTTCGATGCATATGTAAAATAAAGATCAAAATTGACTCAATATTTAATAACCAGACAAGTCAATGTAATTAAAATGTGCTACTGATATTAAAGATATATTTACCAAATAAAAAGGATTCACTTTTATAGAGTAATTCTTTCAAAATTTAAGAAAATAATTTCCAAACTATAAAAATATTTTAGAGCATAAAATATGTGGTACTCTTCACAATTCACTTTAGGAATCTAGTAAAATGAATCTAATGCATTTATCTGATAAAAAAATTCTGAGTTTACTAAAAGACTACTGATAAGTGCATGAATGCAGGCATTAATAAGAATAGCATTCAAATTAAATAATATGCTATGCTGAGTGAAGTAAATCAAATACAGAAAGACAAATATCATGATGTCACTTACATGTAGAATCTTAAAATAAAGCTACAAATGAATTTATTTACAAAACAAAAGTAGAGTCAGTTCAGTTCAGTCATTCAGTTATGTCCAACTCTTTGCAACCCCGTGGACTGCAGCACACCAGGCTTCCCTGTCCATCACCAATTCCTGGAGTTTATTCAAACTCATGTCCATTGAGTCAGTGATGCCATCTAGCCATCTCATCCTCTGTCGTCCCCTTCTCCTCCCACCTTCAATCTTTCCCAGCATCAGGGTCTTTTCCAATGAGTCAGCTCTTTGCATCAGGTGGCCAAAGTATTGGAGTTTCAGCTTCAGCATCAGTCCTTCCAATGAACAGCCAGGACTGATCTCCTTTCAGATGGACTGGTTGGATGGACTTATGGTTATAAGGGATAAGGATGGAGAGAGGTAAATTGGGAGATTGGGATTGATATATACATAATATTATGCATAAAATAGATAATTAATAAGGAACTACTGTATAGCACAGAGAATTCTACTCAATAATCTCTAATGACCTATATGGGAAAAGACTGAAAAAAGAGGGGAGATATATATAGATAGATAGATAGATTTATAGAGATATATAGAGATATAAGACTGATTAACTTTGCTGTATAACAGAAACTAGTACAACATTATAAATCAACTATACTTCAATAAAAATTAAAAAATTAATATCATGAAAGGTTAAACTACACAATCAAGTAAAATATAACCTTATATTTTGTTGATTTAATATTAGAAATTGTTTTCATCTACTATATATTATATTAGCAGTAGAAAACCAGTATCTTGATAGATGTAGAAAAGGCTTTTCAAATGCAGATTGACATCATTCTTAATATCTAAACCAACTGATAACTTAAAAATCAAAAGTAATTTAAAGTAAAATTAATACAACCTTTTCAGAGTATAACAGAAAATACTCACCATCAGTAAAACAGCTGCTGGAATATCATGGTGGGCAGAAAAAGACAGAATGCCCTAGAAGACAAAATACAATAGACAATTAAGGAGATAGTTTTACTCAGGTGATTGCAGTGAAGAAATATTCATTAGTCAGAAGTGTCTTGAAGAAATGGAAGGAATGTGAGATTAGATTAATACAGGAAGACAAATGAGTCATGTGTCAGTCTTAAGATGTCACGACAAAGTTTAAAGTGGGTCTTACCCAAGACATTCAGGAAAGGTGAAGATAAGTTATAGACTTTGCAAGAACAGGACAATCCATGGTCATTAGTATATCCTGGAACACAAAGAGGGCTAAGATTTCCTAACTATTGATGTTTTCTTGGAGCAAAGTGCTTGGATGGAGTTCAGCATTGCAATGCCTTACCAGGACTATCAAATGATTATGGAACTGAAATTATCCACCATAAGCTTGATATTATCAGATATGCTGAATCTTGCAGTCAGATAGGCACAGTAGCTGTTGCTATACACCATTCCATGCAAACGGTATATTCTGTATTAGGCCCCCAAAGCTCCAAAAAGCATGGGTAAATTATACATGAAGGTGACTCAAACTCTCATGTTACCTGCTTCTAATATACCTGTGATTCTTTTTCATGGCAAACTAACCTTATGAAAAAGTTCATATTATCAACTGACAAGGAAAGCAAAAACAAGAGAGATGGTTAATATATTGGTGCACTGTTATTCTAGCTGCTATAACTGTCATTATAAAGCTACTCAAGGGGTTACTTTAATGACTGTCATGAGTGAATAGTGTTCCAGTAGGTAAGCAATTATTACAAGGAGAAAAGTTGCTTGAAGTATGGATATACAAGGATTCCTCAACTGTGGGAGAGCAGTTTTGCTGATTAATTAAGGCTCTGGAGAGACCAAGATTTGAAAATGAGAAACAAAAAGCTCTGGAGAAAAGGGGTATAGATATATCTATGAGAAAAGCTACAGAGCATATGGCTACCAAAGAGTATGTACACAGAAGAAACTCTTGAAAAATATTTTCAATGAAAAGAATAACTCATCCAATGGCTATCAGCTTATTTCTTCTAAGTTTCCAGGTGCTGGTCCAAAGGAGAAAGTAACCATGAAGACAGACATGAAGAATATGTATGGACCCAACATCATTAGCTCCTGTTATTTCAAATCCTGTTTAACTGATGCCGCTGTAGACTGACCCACCTGCCACTCAAAAAACTGATGCTGAGTAATTGATACAGCAACATTCCTTAAATACATAGCTATTTTTTTTTTGGTGGAAAGTAAATGATACTAGATAATTCCTTAGAGGGAATTGTTCCTAACTAAATTGACTGATACCGTGGCTATGCATTTGCTTTTCTGTCCACAATGCCACTGATAGCACCACTAACTGAGGGCTTGTAAAACAATCTACTAACATGTCATTCCATATAATATTTCTGCAGAGCACTGCATATGTTTTAAAGCACTAAGGGCAATAGTGGGTGCACAGGATGGGATACACCAATCTTCTATAACCACTGCTCAAAAGTAGTTGACTAAACTACACAGTGGAATGGTCTGTTAGAGGCTCAGGTAATGTACCAAATTAGGCCAAACACTCTCCAGACAGGAGTCCTGTCGTCCAGGATATAGTAAATACTCTGGACTACCAGCTGACATATGGTACTTTGCCATCTATAGATTGAATACATAAATCTGGGTACCAAGAGGGACAAGTAAATTGATTCTTTTACCTTCACTTCCAGTGAACTGATTACAGAATTTGTCTTTCCATTCCCATTCCTATGACCTTACACTCTGGTTGGTTATAAGTACTGATTTCCAGGAGGAATAATTCAGCTGGAAGACATAGCAAGGGTCCCAGTGAACTTGACACTAACTAGCCCCTTGCCTCTGGCCTCTTCATGTCACTGATACCAGCTGCATGATCAGTAGGAGCAGGTTATTGCTTCTAGTCATCCTCAAGAGTGAGGGAATCCCTATGCAATGGGAGTAGGGAAGACTATGCCTATAGTACAAAGGCTTTACTGCAGAATTTCTTGGTGCATCTATGCCAGTGATAACTATAAATGAGAAGTTGCTACAAGCATGGGCTTCCCTGCTGGCTCAGACAGTAAAGAATCTGCCTGAAATGTGGAAGACCTGGGTTGATCCTTGGGTTGGGAAGATCCCCTGGAGGAGGGCACGGCAACTCAATCCAATATTCTTGCCTGGAGAATCCCCATGGACAGAGGTGCCTGGCAGGCTACAGTCTATAGGGTCACAAAGAGTCAGACATGACTGAGAAATTCAGCACATAGCAAGCATGGCCCAAGAAGGAACCATAACTAAGGATTTAAATTCTTGGTGATAGTCTAGGTCACACCAGAAGACAAGAAAGCAACCCAGGCTAGCTATGGCACTGGTCTAAGTTCAAGGATATATAGAATGTGTGGTGGAGAAGGGAGATTATGAAAACCTATTATAGTCTTAGGACCAGCTATAGCAATAGAGATTATCCTGTTTCATTTCACCTCTCTCTGTTCAGCTGTCACACTGGTGGCAACACTGGCATTTTCTCTGCTAGAATGCAGTTTTTCTAGATGGTCACATGGCCCATTCCTACATTCCATCCAAATATTCTCATGTTACCTCCTTAATGGTGCCTTTCTCATGATCTAAAATCAGTTTTTTTCCTGTTCTGCAGTCTTCCCAGCCCTTTCCCCCACTGTACACTACTTGTGCTCTGAACTATGTCTGTTCAGTCACTCAGCCGTGCCTGACTCTTTGTGGCTTAGGTAGCCTGTCAGGCTCCTCTGGCAGGGATTTTCCTGCCAGAGGAGGAAAAGTCCATGGGATTTTCCAGCAAGAATACTGGTGTTGGTTGCCATTTCCTACTCTAGGGGATCTTCCTGATACAGGGGTCAAATCCATGTCTCTTGCATCTCCTGCATTAGCAGGCAGGTTCTTTACCACTAGCACCACCTGGGAAGCCATTGTACTTACCCATTTCAAATAAAATTATTTACATATTTACAAAAGTATGCGTTAACTGCTTATTAATACATATTTTTGTTGTCTAGCTCCCTCCTTGAATGCAAGATTCACAGGGAATTTACTTCTGTGTTTTTTTTCATACTGTATCTCCATCACTTGGAAGAGCGCCTGGCTCATAGCAAATATTTAACAAATATTAGTAGAATAAATGATTTAGTTTCATTTTTTTTCTTTATAGATGATTTCTGAATCTACATCCTCAATCTACACCTGAAAATCATCCAAATTTATCTCTTGATCCATATTTTTGCATTGCATGCAGGCCCTGGATAACCCTGTGTACAAGCAGTTGGCAGGATATCTTTTAGTTTCATTTTAGTGGTGATGGGAAAGCTCTTTCCTCAAATGTTAAAGCATGCTGCTCTTAGCTTGATGACTGATATTTCACCTTCCTCACAGAGAGTAATGATAAGGTTGAAGTAGAAATAATCTTGAGGGAATTAGATATTTATATAAATATATTCAAATTGTAGTGAAAGGGCTTGTATTAAAGTAAAAGGCAGGAAGCATAGGGACTCTTGAGTGGCAGAGGCTGCAATAAAGGGTGAGAAAGAATCTTTGAAAATGAAGATTAGATATTGAAAATTAAATCTAACTCCAAATTTTTCAGAAACCTGTATAACTTTCTCAAACTTACCATTCTTGCCCTAAAGCTTTATTATTTCACCATCTGTATTGAATCTGGCTCTAAAATTATTATTCCACCTGATTTGCTACTTTCAGTCTTTAGGACTACCACTTTTTTATCATTCCTAACTAGACATTTTTTTTTGAATCGTCCCTCATCTTTGTGCAACATTTATAATCAGTCACCCAGTTTTGCTAA
This sequence comes from Bos javanicus, assembly GCF_032452875.1. NCBI lineage: Eukaryota > Metazoa > Chordata > Mammalia > Artiodactyla > Bovidae > Bos > Bos javanicus. The sequence goes on along the minus strand of NC_083868.1, from coordinate 55,278,116 downwards.
GTCTTATTGCAGAGTATCTCTAGCAGTGAAATCAATATTCCATACAATAGATTATAAATGCCCTACATATACCATAAAGAATGTTTCTTTCAACAAAATGAATTACTTTTTACTTGACTTTAACACATGTATTTCTTACTACTTTGTTGATGCTGTTTCTTCCACCAAAATGTCTATAAAATTAGTATTTATTACTAAATGTCCATCTCAAATGTCAGCATCTTTAACCTTGATAGACATCCAAGTGATGACATTTCTTCCATCCTTAAACTCCGTCTCTAAAACCTGTTTGTACCATATCTCTTGATTCAGCTGACATGCAGTTTTCTGTTAACATTATTGTTATGCATTTGCATTTACATCATATATAATAAACTACTAAAAGCCTAGGGCATAAGCTCCTCAACAATGCTTAGAGCATCTGTTGAACAAAAGTGAATGATGTCATTCTTTGACTTATAAGACTACAATTTAACTTCCATCTACTTCCTGAAAGAATTTCTGGATCTCATGGACTCCATGTTGTCTTAAGAATAAATTTTACATTTTTTCATCTCATTCTCAGATTCACTGACTCTCAGTAACTTGTTCCACTTAATTAGCTCAAGTTTACTTTCCACTACCACTAAATACGTGAACTGTGAACACCCAGATGTTCAAGCTGGTTTTAGAAAAGGCTGAGGAACCAGAGATCAGATTGGCAACATCTGCTGGGTCATCAAAAAAGCAAAAGAGTTCCAGAAAAATATCTATTTCTGCTTTATTGAATATGCCAAAGCCTTTGATAGTGTTCAGTTCAGTTCAGTTCAGTCGCTCAGTCGTGTCCAACACTTTGCAACCCCATGATTGCAGCACACCAGGCCTCCCTGTCCATCACCAATTCCAGGAGTCCACCCAAACCCATGTCCATCAAGTCAGTGATGCCATCCAACCATGTCATCTTCTGTCATCCCCTTTTCCTCCTGCCCTCAATCTTTCCGAGCATCAGGGTCTTTTCCAATGAGTCAGCTCTTTGAATGAGGTGGCCAAAGTTTTGGAATTTCAGCTTCAATGACAGTCCTTCCAATGAGCACCCAGGACTGATCTCCTTAAGGATGGATTGGTTGGATCTCCTTGCAGTCCAAGGGACTCTCAAGAGTCTTCTCCAACACCACAGTTCAAAAGCATCAATTCTTCTCGGCTCAGCTTTTTTTGTAGTCTAACTCTCACATCCATACATGACTACTGGGAAAACCATAGTCTTGACTAGACAGACCTTTGTTGGCAAAGTAATGTCTCTTCTGTTTAATGTGCTGTCTAGGTTGGTCATAACTTTCGTTCCAAGGAGTAAGCATCTTTTAATTTTGTGGCTGCAGTCACCATCTGCAGTGATTTTGGAGCCCAAAAAAATAAAGTCAGCCACCGTTTCCCCATCTATTTGCCATGAAGTGATGGGACCAGATGCCATGATCTTAGTTTTCTGAATGTTGAGCCTTAAGCCAACTTTTTCACTCTCCTCTTTCATTTTCATCAAGAGGCTCTTTAGTTCCTCTTCACTTTTGCCATAAGGGTGATATCATCTGCATATCTGAGGTTATTGATACTTCTCCTGGAAATCTGGATTCCAGCTTGTGTTTCCTATATACAATATATAGCCTTGATGTAATCCTTTTCCTATTTGGAACCAGTCTGTTGTTCCATGTCCAGTTCTAACTGTTGCTTCCTGACCTGCATACAGGTTTCTCAAGAGGCAGGTCATGTGGTCTCATATTCCCATCTCTTTCAGAATTTTCCACAGTTTTTTGTGATTCACACAGTCAAAGGCTTTGGCATAGTCAATAAAGCAAAAATAGATGTTTTTCTGGAACTTTCTTGCTTTTTCGATGATCCAGCAGATGTTGCCAATTTGATCTCTGGTTCATCTGCCTTTTCTAAAACCAGCTTGAACATCTGGAAGCTCATGGTTCACATGTTGCTGAAGCCTGGCTTGGAGAATTTTAAGCATTACTTAACTACTGTGTGAGATGGGTGCAATTATGCCATAGTTTGAGCATTCCTTGGCATTGCTTTTCTTTGGGATTGGAATGAAAACTGACCTTTTCCAGTCCTGTGGCCACTGCTGAGTTTTCCAAATTTGCTGACATATTGAGTCCAGCACTTTCACAGCACTTTCACATCATCATTCAGGATTTGATTTGAAATAGCTCAACTGGAATTCCATCATTGCCACTAGCTTTGTTCATAGTGATGCTTCCTAAGGCTCACTTGACTTCACACTCCAGGATGTCTGGCTCTTGGTGAGTGATCACACAATCGTGATTATCTGAGTTGCGAAGATCTTTTTTGTACAGTTCTTCTGGGTATTCTTGCAACTCTTCTTAATATGTTCTGCTTCTGTTAGGTCCCTACCATTTCTGTCCTTTGAATGTGTGGATCATAATAAACTGTGGAAAATTGTTAAAGAGATAGGAATACCAGACCATCTGACGTGCCTCTTGAGAAACCTGCATGCAGGTCAGGAAGCAACATTTAGAACTGGACATGGAACAATAGACTGATTCCAAATAGGAAAAGGAGTACATCAAGGCTGTATATTGTCATCCTGCTTATTTAACTTATATGCAGAGTACATCATAAGAAACGTTGGGCTGGAAGAAGCACAAGCTGGAATCAAGATTGCCAGGAGAAATATCAATAACCCCAGATATGCAGATGCTGCTAAGTCACTTCAGTCGTGTCCGACTCTGTGTGACCCCATAGACGGCAGCCCACCAGGCTCCCCCATCCCTGGGATTCTCCAGGCAAGAACACTGGAGTGGGTTGCCATTTCCTTCTCCAATGCATGAAAGTGAAAAGTGAAAGTGAAGTCGCTCAGTTGTGTCCGACCCTTAGCGACCCCATGGACTGCAGCCCTCCAGGCTCCTCTGTCCATGGGATTTTCCAGGCAAGAGTACTGGAGTGGATTGCCTTTGCCTTCTCCGATATATGCAGATGACACCACCCTTATGACAGAAAGTGAGGACTAAAGAGCCTCTTGATGAAAGTGAAAGAGAAGAGTGAAAAAGCTGGCTTAAAGCTCAACATTCAGAAAACTAAGATCATGGCATCTGGCCCCATCACTTCATGGTAAATATATATGGGGAAACAGTGAGAGATTTTATTTTTTTGGGCTCCAAAATCACTGCAGATGGTGATTGCAGCCATAAAATTAAAAGATGTTTGCTACTTGGAAGAAAAGTTAAAAGCAACCTAGACAGCATATTAAAAAGCAGAGACATTACTTTGCCAACAAAGGTCCATCTAGTCAAGGCTATGGTTTTTCCAGCAGTCATGTATAGGCATGAGAGTAGGACTATAAAGAAAGCTGAGTGCCAAAGAATTGATGCTTTTCAACTGTGGTGTTAGAGAAGACTCTTGAGAGTCACTTGGACTGCAAGGAGGTCCAACCCTTGGATCCTAAAGGAGATCAGTCCTGAATATTCATTGGAAGGACTGATGCTGAATCTGAAACTCAAATACTTTGGCCTCCTGATGCAAAGAACTGACCCACTGGAAAAACCCTGATACTGGGAAAGTTTGAAGATGGGAAAAGGGGACGACAGAGGATGGAATGGTTGGATGGCATCACTGACTTGACAGACATGAGCCTGAGTAAAGTCTGGGAGTTGGTGATGGACAGGAAGATCTGGCATGCTGCGATTAATGGGGTCACAAAGTGTCAGACACAACTGAGCCACTGAACTGAACTTAATTTGGTGTCTTTATTATCTTTTCTCTGCTTTTATCTTTTCCTCTCATGATTATTGTCTTTTTTTCTTAGAACTCCAGCCAACTACCCAACAAACCAACCTGTCTATATATTCTTCCAGCTCTAGGATATACTGGACAGGGACTACAATCTTTATGTTAACTGTATATATTCTTCCTAAAAGAAATTTTTATTATCTCAGTCATGAGCAAGGACCATCTTTCCAGGGAAAAGTGGACCCTTGGTCAATCATCTATGACTGAGATAAGGGGCTTTGGAGTTGAGGGTAAAAATCCATTTCAAAAACAAGATTGTGAACAGGAAGGCGGAACAAAACACTGACTACTGCATTTTTTCTAGCAAACTAATTGTAACTAGTAAATAATTTAGACAGATAGAGTTTCAGAAAAACATCTATTTCTGCTTTATTGACTATGCCAAAGCCTTTGACTATGTGGATCACAATAAACTGTGGAAAATTCTGAAAGAGATGGGAATACCAGACCACCTGACCTGCCTTTTGAGAAATCTGTATGCAGGTTGGGAAGCAACAGTTAGAACTGGACATGGAACAACAGACTGGTTCCAAATAGGAAAAGGAGTACATCAAGGCTATATATTGTCACCCTACTTATTTAATTTATATGCAGAGTACATCATGAGAAATTCTGGGCTGGAGGAAGCACAAGCTGGAATCTAGATTGCCGGGAGAAATATCAATAACCTCAGATATGCAGATGACACCACCCTTATGGCAGAAAGTGAAGAGGAACTAAAAAGCCTCTTGATGAAAGTGAAAGTGGAGAGTGAAAAAGTTGGCTTAAAGCTCAACATTCAGAAAATGAAGATCATGGCATTCGGTCCCATCACTTCATGGGAAATAGATGGGAAAACAGTGGAAACAGTGTCAGACTTTATTTTTCTGGGCTCCAAAATCACTGCAGATGGTGACTGCAGCCATGAAATTAAAAGATGCTTACTCCTTGGAAGGAAAGTTATGACCAACCTAGATAGCATATTCAAAAGCAGAGACATTACTTTGCCAACAAAGGTCTGTCTAGTCAAGGCTATGGTTTTTCCTGTGGTCATGTATGGATGTGAGAGTTGGACTGTGAAGAAGGCTGAGCGCTGAAGAATTGATGCTTTTGAACTGTGGTGTTGGAGAAGACTCTTGAGAGTCCCTTGGACTGCAAGGAGATCCAACCAGTCCATTCTGAAGGAGATCAGCCCTGGGAGTTCTTTGGAAGGAATGATGCTAAAGCTGAAACTCCAGTACTTTGGCCACCTCATGCGAAGAGTTGACTCATTGGAAAAGACTCTGATGCTGGGAGGGATTGGGGGCAGGAGGAGAAGGGGACGACAGAGGATGAGATGGCTGGATGGCATCACTGACTTGATGGACCTGAGTCTGAATGAACTCTGGGAGTTGGTGATGGACAGAGAAGCCTGGTGTGCTGGGATTCATGGGGTTGCAAAGAGTCAGATACAACTGAGCGACTGAACTGAACTGAACTGAAGTCAGCTTAAATATATATTTACATTACAGTTTTTGAAAAGAGTTAAACAACCCCATTATGACTGTAATATCCCTGCACAACCAGGACTATTAAAATCATTGACTGCAATGCTCATTTGCATACTGTGCCAGTACATTTCCTCAGAGAAGCAGATGTCAGAATGAAATCCATTATTCAAGAGATTTATTGGAAGGAACACTGTGAAAAATAAAGGGGGAAGGAGCTGGTGAGTGGGAGGAGCCTTCAGACCTCAGTGAAGTTTTGACTTCTGCTAAATAAGAAAGGAAGGTTGGATAAGAAGAGCCTCACTTTGTAGTACAGTTTTGAAAATGATTTGATGGTTTTCTCTGGCTGATGGGGAGTTCCAGAGCAAGCTTTTCCATTAGATAAGATGCTCACTGGGCAATAGAATGGCTGGAGAACCCCCACTATGCACAGTTATCACCTGAAAGGATCTTGAGGACTGAGTAGCCTTAGCATGTACACTGTAGTACAGGCTGCCAGTTAGCTAACTCTACTCCTTTTAGAAAGTTCTCTCATCAAAGAATATGTGAACAATACATTCTCATGACTGCCTCAGCCACTGTCTCTTTCTGTTCTCTCTCAGTGTCTTCTTCTCAACAGAAGGTAAAGATTGCAAAATCAAGTAACTTATACACCTCTGTTCTTTCCTGCATATGCATACCCTGCAAATCATAACCTAAAGTAGGGGATATAGTATTATCAAAGGCAAAAGGTTCTGCACTTCCTACAAGGTTAAATTTATGAGATGCCTTGGTGTAGCAGTGGATAATTTCCTCACAATTAAAATAGTTTCTTTACCTTTAGAATTTAGTATGAAGCAGAATTTTCAGGTTCACAGAAATATTTAAGGTCTACTAAATGGCAACCCAGTCCAGTATTCTTGCCTGGAGAATCCCATGGACTGAGGAGCCTACTGGGTTACAGTCCACAGGGTCGCAAAGAGTCGGACACAACTGAGTGACTTCACTTTCACTTTAGTTAATATGAGTAATGAAAACATTCAGTACACCATATGTTCCTTTAAAAAACCTGATTCCATAGGTTGATTGTAGCTCACTGTTAAACTCTGACTTTTCATAGTATCTTTTATCATATACTGCTTTGCAAACAAGCCATGATATTGAGATACAATGTTTCATTTAAGATTTGCATACAAAAGTTTGGGCCAGAGAGAGTTGAAGAAAGAAGCTAAGGACCTCTTCAAAAATCACAAAATACATGGCTGGGAAAACTGAAATTAGGATTCACAGCAGATGAAGTTTTCATTTTCTCTTTACAAATTTACACTGCTGCTGCCTTTATTTAAAAATGAAAGTCTATATTTCTGTATACAAAAATATTTAAAGATCAAAAACACTACTGATGCTCAATGACTATCTGTTGGTCATCTTCAGGGCATGGGGTCCTCTTGGGTGGGGCAAGTTGATATGCAAGGATTCCTTGGAAAATAAAGGAGCCCCAGAAGTATCCTAATAGTAACCATCATTTACTTATTGGTTCCCAAATACACTGCTAAGCAATTAATAAATATTATTGTATTCTTAGATGATCTCATCCATATTTTATAGATGAGGAAACTGGGCTAGAGAAAAATTAATTGTCCAAGAGCACAGAGCTAGCATGGGGTAAAAGTGAGATTAGAACCCAAGTTTGTATGATTAAAAATGTGTGCTTATATACCACAACATCAGGCTATATTTTTCCTTGGAAACCAATTTTATTTTTCATTTAACACACTTAGATTTCAAAGGAATTCCTGAAAAGATAAAATAAATTCAGTTTGATTACAGAAACCAGAGATCCAGTAGAACTAAGATGTTGGAGTCATTTCAGCCATTCTGCCATCTCTAAGGGTGGAATGAAAGGAAAAGAAAATCTATACATATTAAGTAATTAACATGAGCCAGGCTTGGCTTTATATACATATATTTGTAAGTCTTCCAACAACCTTGTTACCATAGTTCACTTCTACTTTTTCCTATGCTCATCACTTCTCCCTTACTTGATTAGTAGTCACTACTTAGGGACCTGATCCTTTTCTTCCTTCAGGCATGACACTCCAGTGGCTGCTGTCAATTATTCTATTCCATCTCCCTGGATTTATATGTAGATAATTGGTATAGGCCAATTTAATCGAAGCTCTTCTGTGGGATGTTTCCTATTAGATCCAAGAGACACAGGTCTGTGTCTTTAGTCAAAAATTCATGAAGAGAATGATCGTAAAAATAGTAAAAATATATCTAGGACTTTCTCTGGTTTTGTTGTGAGTATTGTGGGGTCAGTTCATTTTCGGCTAGTTCCTTGGTCCAACTTATATTTCTCAAGATCTATAGGCTCCTTCCTATGTAGTCGGTACTAACCACAGGGTTTCATCTATTGCCTGTAGCTTCCAAGGAGGTTCCCTCTGTTATAGCTTCTTCTGTTTGCTGGTCTCTTCAGTGTCTGGTTTCTGCCCTGACACAAAGGGGACAGTGGTGGACACTTTTTTTTTTTTTTTTAGGCTCACTTGTTCAGTCGCACTGTGGGGAGGGAGGGACGCTGCAAACAAATAACACTGGTGTGTGCTCACAGTGCCTCAGCCACACTGGGTCTGCCACCACTCACGGCGTGTGTAGCCTCCCTGCCCACACTGCTCGGGCTCTAGGTTGCTCCGCGGGGAACCATCCATGGCCAGCCCTGGGCTGCTTGCACCTCCCGGATCCAAGCCGCTCAGCTTCAGGCACGCGGGTAGTCCTCAGAGGCGCAGACTCAGTTGGGCCTACATTTTGTGCCCTTGCCAGGTCCGAGCAGCTCAGGTGATGAGGTGTTTGGCGAGTGGATTGCTGTGACTTATCGCCACCCTGCCACTCGGTTATTTGGGTGTACAACCGGCATACCTTCTCAGGTGGATGTTGACTGTCCAGACACCCAAGAAGTTTTAGTTAGCAAAAAAGCCTGCTTATAGTTTTATAGATAATGTCTTTCTGGGGCTGTGATAAAAAATATACAAGCAACTCACAGCTCAATTCCAGAAAAATAAGTGACCCAATCAAAAAATGGGCCAAAGAACTAAATAGACATTTCTCCAAAGAAGACATACAGATGGCTAACAAACACATGAAAAGATGCTCAACATCACTCATTATCAGAGAAATGCAAATCAAAATCACTATGAGGTACCATTTCACACCAGTCAGAATGGCTGCGATCCAAAAGTCTACAAGCAATAAATGCTGGAGAGGGTGTGGAGAAAAGGGAACCCTCTTACACTGTTGGTGGGAATGCAAACTAGTACAGCCACTATGGAGAACAGTGTGGAGATTCCTTAAAAAACTGGAAACAGAACTGCCTTATGATCTAGCAATCCCACTGCTGGGCATACACACTGAGGAAACCAGAATTGAAAGAGACACGTGTACCCCAATGTTCATCACAGCACTGTTTATAATAGCCAGGACATGGAAGCAACCTAGATGTCCATCAGCAGATGAATGGATAAGAAAGCTGTGGTACATATACACAATGGAGTATTACTCAGCCATTAAAAAGAATACATTTGAATCAGTTCTAATGAGGTAGATGAAACTGGAGCCTATTATACAGAGTGAAGTAAGCCAGAAAGAAAAACACCAATACAGTATACTAACGCATATATATGGAATTTAGAAAGATGGTAACAATAACCCTGTATGCTAGACAGCAAAAGAGACACTGATGTATAGAACAGTCTTTTGGACTCTGTGGGAGAGGGAGAGGGTGGGATGATTTGGGAGAATGGCATTGAAATACTTATAATATCATACATGGAACGAGTCGCCAGTCCAGGTTCGATGCACGATACTGGATGCTTGGGGCTGGTGCACTAGGACGACCCAGAGGGATGGTATGGGGAGGGAGGAGGGAGGAGGGTTCAGGATGGGGAACACATGTATACCTGTGGCAGATTCATTTCGATATTTGGCAAAACCAATACAATATTGTAAAGTTTACAAATAAAATAAAAATAAAAAAAAAAAATTCATGAAGAGAAAGCTGATCCAAGGGGAAGGAAATAAAGGGAAATGAAGCGAGAAGTCTTGACACTGTTGGACTCTCTGGCTTTGGGCAGCCCTGAGCTTCATCACTGCCCTTGATTCAATTTGATTATATCAGCCAAAACATTATCTTAATTGCCAAAAACAATTTTTATTGGGTTTTAATTATTTGAAACCAGAAGACTCCTAGCTATTTTGATAAAGCAAACAGGAATTCAGAGGCTCAGTACAATATCTCACTAACCAGGGAGTGACTAAACAGACTGAAATCCAAGCAAATCTACTTCTCAGGTTTAGCTCCTTTTTTCCTTATGAATTCTTACTTTACAATAGAATTATATATGTGTTTGAGTCTCTGATATACAACTAATAGGGATGGTTATATTCTTCTTTTCATTTATCTAAACTGTGAGTAGAAATTAAATGCTAGACACAGTGTTCTTATACAACAAGTCCACACTGCCTTTACTTTGAGGAATAAATACCACCTTAGTGGCTGTAAAGAGTTAATCTAATTCATCCAAACTTCTTTTGGAGAAGTAAGACTTTGATTTCAATGTAATGGAATGAAAGAGGTACAATCAGGTGAAACTCTAAATATAGATGACCTAACTTACATTCCATCTAAAGAGATTCAGCTTTCTCACATTTCCCCCCAAAAGTATCTTGGCATATCTTCTATTTCTTTTCACACATATCTGAGCAACTATTTTCTTCATGTACTGCCTACTTCAGAACATAGCTGTAAAAAATTTCCCTAGAAAATGCTATAAATGCAACTTCAAGCATAAGATCAGCAAAGCCAGTACAAAAAATAAAAGTAGAAAAACTGGAAGAGGAGGAAAGAATACTAATGCACTGGATTTCGGCATAAACTAAACTGTTTTTCTCCTAAATATTAAGGATCCTAAATCAAACCTAAATCATGATACAGACATATAAAAAATTATTAGCTAATTGAGTTTGACCAGAGTGAATCAATTATAATGGAGAGAAGACAGGTCGATATTAAGAATTATACAGAGACTAATGAGGTTCTGGGAAGGGTTCCCCTCTCTGTTTTATTTCTGATTTTACCGAATTTCAAAATATGAAAAGAAAGCTGGAATAACATTCATCTTTAAATCACCATTATATGGTATTCCTAAATATCATTATTCACACAGTTATATGAATAATGGAAATTGATGTTTTTGACATATGTTTTAAATATTGTAGGGAACTATCTAATCAACATTGAAGTTTTATAGTGTAGATCCTTGAAATCAATTTCTTAAAGTTAAGAAATTACATGGACCTCTCTGCCTCCTGATATTATAGTGATTGTATTTATTATATTTATGGAATAAGAAAGTACCTAAAGTGAAATGCTCCTTTAAGTTCAATAATGTTTACAAATAATTTGAAAGCTACTTCCACAAAATATTTACCTATATATATAATGGTAATATGTATATGGTTAAATATACTATATACACTATATATAGACTGTCTTTTTATTATCCTAGTGGGACAAAAAACTATATGATCACCCTCCTTATCAAAGCACAACTAATATTTATCATAATTGTTTATCTGTCTTTATTTACCTATAAGCATTATAAAAGCTAAGTTCTTCTTTCATTTATTTAAAATAAATAAAATACACTATGCTTATTTTTATCATATTTTTGTATTTATTTAAAATATACATAACAGAATGGCACGTTATATATATTGAGTGAATGTTTGTATAATGGGTAAATATTCTAATGAAAACCTAATTGACCTAATTAACCTAAAATGAAAATGTGTATTCTAATATACACTGAAAACTTAGAAAATATTCAAGGCTTGAATTCACAAAAGTTATGCAATACTTAGAGAATATATAGCATACTTGATCTCAGGGACATCAATTGCTTTGAATGTTGAAAATATTACTAGGTAATATTCTGGGCCTGGCTCCACCATCCACATTATATATTATATATTATACTATTTAATACTCATAGTAAGTCAGTGAATGGGGAAAGCATTAATATTCCAGCAAGATTAAGAGTTTATTCACAGTTACAAAACTAGTAAGTTGCCAAGCCAGATGATAGCCTCTGTTTTTAAATACATTTTCATATTCTACTATCTTTCTATATGAAAAAACTTGGAAAGAATCATAAGTTAGTTATAAGAAGAAATGAAATGTCATTCAATTTTTTGTGGAGGTTGAGGAATGATAAAACAAAGATTTAGGTTTCGTTATATTAGGAACAGAGATAATTCCTGCAAAGTCTAGACTAATTAATATATTTGTGAAGAAACCGAGGTGGGATTTTTTTTTTGAGTTTTTTATTTGAATACCCTAATTTAAACAGTTTTTTAAATAATCCAACTTGTTAGATAATCATAAGGGATTTGATTTATGTCACACCTGAATGGTCTAGTGGTTTTCCCTACTTTTTTAAATTTTAGTCTGAATTTGGCAATAAGGAGTTCATTATCTGAGCCATAGTCAGCTCCTGGTCTTATTTTTGCTGACTGTGTAGAGCTTCTCAATCTTTGGCTGCAAAGAATATAATCAATCTGATTTCAGTATTGACCATCTGTTGATGTCCATGTGTAGAGTGTTCCCTTGTGTTATTGGAAGAGGGTGTTTGCTATGATCAGTGCGTTCTCTTGGCAAAACTCTATTAGCCTTTGCCCTGCTTCATTCTGTACTCCAAGGCCAGATTTGCCTATTACTCCAGGTATTTCTTGACTTCCTACTTTTGAATTCCAGTCCCCTATAATGAAAAGGATATCTTTGTTGGGTATTAGTTCTAGGAGGTCTTATAGGTCTTCATAGAACCATTCTGTGAAATGGTGAAAAATTCTTAAAGAGATGGGAATACCAGATCAACTGACCTGGCTCTTGAGAAATGTGTATGCAGGCCAAAAGGCAACAGTTAGAACTGGACATGGAACAACAGACTGGTTCCAAATCGGGAAAGGAGTACATCAAGGCTGTATTCTGTCACCCTGCTTATTTAACTTATATGCAGAGTACATCATGAGAAATGTCAGGCTGGATGAAGCACAAGCTGGAATCAAGATTGCTGGGAGAAATATCAATAACTGCAGATATGCAGATGACATGACCCTTATGGCAGAAAGTGAAGAGGAACTAAAGAGCCTCTTCATTGAAGTGAAAGAGGAGAGTGAAAAAGTTGGCTTAAAGCTCAACATTCAGAAAACTAAGATCATGGCATCCTGTCCCATCACTTCATGGCAAATAGATGGGGAAACAATGGAAACAATGACAGACTTTATTTTGGGGGGCTCCAAAATCACTGCAAATGGTGACTGGAGCCATGAAATTAAAAGACACTTACTCCTTGAAAGGAAAGTTATGACCAACGTAGACAGCATATTAAAAAGCAGAGACATTACTTTGTCAACAAAGGTCCATCTAGTCAGAGCTATGGTTTTTCCAGGAATCATGTGTGGATGTGAGAGTTGGACTTTAAAGAAAGCTGAGTGCTGAAGAATTGATGCTTTTGAACTGTGATGTTAGAGAAGACTCTTGAGAGTCCCTTCGACTGCAAGGAGATCCAACCAGTCCATCCTAAAGGAAATCAGTCCTGAATGTTCATTGGAAGGACTGATGCTGAAGCTGAAACTCCTGTACTTTGGCCACCTGATGCGAAGAACTGATTCATTTGAAAAGACCTTGATTCTGGGAACGATTGAAGGCTTTAAGAGAAGGGGACAACTAAGGATGAGATGGTTGGATGGCATCACTGACTTGATGGACATGAGCCTGAGTAAAGTCTTGGAGTTGGTGATGGACAGGGAGGCCTTGCGTGCTGCAGTCCATGGGATCACAGAGTCAGACAGGATTGAGCGACTGAACTGAACTGAATTTAACTTTTTGTAACTATTAAAATCAGGGTTCTAACTTAATGATAAACAAAATATTAGAATACTGTATTAGAATTTATGATAGATACATAACCAGGAAAATAATTGTGCTTAATTCTTACTATTTTAGAATCTCAGATTTGGAATGTACAATTACTCAAACATTCTGACTTCTGCTTCAAATTTTTGGAGAAAGTAGAAAGGAAAGAATTTTGCTAGTAGTAAAAGTGATCATAAGATCACTTATTCAAATTTTAAACAGTTAAAATTTTTAGTTTGTCAGTTGAATTATACAGAAATTTACTTTCTTCTCTCGTCCCCCATTGATCTTAGACCTTTTCCTCTGAAGTAACCCAGGATACATGTAAATAAACATAGATACAAATATGCACATCTTTAATATGATAGCTCTTCTGATATCTGAAGATAGCTTTTAGAACATCATTTCACTACATATACTTTCTCACACACACAGTACTAATATTTCCCCAGTTTCCCCTGTAACTTGATCATCCTTCTTATTATCAAGTGTGTGCATAATTTCTCTCTATTGTTCTGTTCCCTCTTACAATCCATTTTGTCAAGTTCATGATATTGGACTAATTCCAGATATATTCAAGACAAAGTAGTTACAAAATTGTTTAAGATTTATTTGTATCCATTATAAGATCAAATTATTTAATAATGTTTAAAGAAAATTAAAATAATCTAGAATATCATTCTGTTTAATGTTTACTGTATCAGTTTGATAGACATTTTCATGTACATAGATGTATATATTTAAACAATTTTTATGAAATTAAATCACCATGTATACACTTTTATACCTATAGTAATCAGTCAGGCATCTTTCAAAGCTCTACACACTTCTACAAAAGTTTATTTGCCATTATTATTAGGATAGCACATGTTTGTTCCTTTATATTAATGAACTATCCTTTTGAGAGCAACAGGGGGCCTCTTATATGACAGGGGCCGATATTAAGAGAAGCTGTTGGGAATAGAATTAAAACTGATAAAAATTTTAAAAGATGAAAACATTCAGGATTATATACTTGGATTGTGATCCCTGTCTTAACTTTTTGAAAATGAGCTTTGGAATTATTTTACTATTGCCTCATGCTTTTTTTTTATTTTCTGACTTGGGTGAATTCCAAGAAGGCAGTATCCGCATGGACCAGAACTGTGTCTAAAATTGTGGTCTCAAATCCAGAGCCATATCGTTTGACACAGGTAGCACCATTACCAGGCTGGACAAAGACCAAATTTGTTCTCCCAATTTGATCATTCCCCAAATTGCCTAAGATCTTTATTGAGATCATACGCTGAGCAGAGCAGATGCAATGTTAATAAGAAAGTACCCACCCCCTAGAATAGAGATTAATTAATGAGTAAAAAATTAATGAGTAAAATAATAAAAGTAGAATCCAGTGCCAAAATTAAATTTCCCTCTAACTCAGTGAAGAGTCACAAAGATAGTAAATTCAATAGATGAGACTTGGTTATTAGTTAAATCTTTCAAAGCCCTGTGCTCCCAAGCATCTCAATCCGATACTGATGCTTGTCAATCCTGGAAAACTCAGAATATAACTAAGTTAAAGTCAATGTGTTAGTCACTCAATCATGTCCGGCTCTCTGCGAACCTATGGATTGTGTAGCCTGCCAGACTCCTTTATCCATGGAATTCTCCAGGCAAGAATACTGGAGTGGGTTGCCATTCCCTTCTCCAGGGGATTTTTCCCAGGGCTTGAAGCAGGGTTCCTAAATTGCAGGTATTCCTTACCATCTGAGCCACCAGGGAAGCCTAGGAATTTTCATAAAGCTATGTTCAGCAATAATACCATCTGCTTAAGTGGGTTTAAAATTTCAGGAGGAAATGAGTAATACCTCTTACGAAGAAACTTAACAGAGGAAGAAATTTGGTTTGTCTCGATGTAGCATTTATATAAAAATGTTCCTAAAACTCTCATATCTTAGAGAAAGGTATATACACATATATATCAAGTATATTTGATATGTATGTAGATAATAAAGCAACATATTTTCTACTTTAAAATTTAACAATGATTTAGTGTTTGTGTCTTTGAATTATCCCAACCTGGGGTTCATTGCAGCACATCCTAACTCAAGGCAACTAATTTCCATCCAAAGCTGTTGCTGGAACTTTAGATTTCATAATCAGTAAGAGACACAAATAATTTAAAGCAATGGTTTCAAGACTACACTTTCATTTTTAATACAATTTCAAAACAGTAACTGAGATATTTTGCCAATATGCAATGAACCAACAGATAAAATATAATTTGCCATTATCATCACTATGTTTCAAATAATGGTTTAACTTCAAAAGAAAGAAAACAAATCTCAGAAAAAAAGGCCAGTCCTTTAGAGTGAGTGAATTTCTCATTATGGAAAAAAAAAAAAAAAACTCACTACAATGCATTTGCCCTTTTATCTCTCTCTTTGCACCTCCAAATGGTTTTTAAACTCTATTTAGGAACCACTCCTCTGTGAACTTTGAAAATCCTGCTCATTAAATGTTGGTAAGTATCATGGCTCAAAGCCCCAGAAGTATTGTTACTGTTTTTGTTTTCTATTTTGGTCTCATCTGCCTGCACGTTTACAAGCAATTCCCCTTCCTTAAAGCTCCATGGTTCCTAAAGTTATGCTGCCCGAAGTGCCCACATTACTATGCAAATAGCTAGTACTATGTACACACTCTGTATCTACAAGAATGCAATAATAAGTTAGAACATAGTTATTAACAAGAAAAGCCAAACTTCCTTTTTAGATCTGTGCAGCTTTTAATATCCACAAATGACAAACAGATGGTATGCTTTCAATTCAAGATAAGAAAATTCAAGATTTCTGGGTCAATTATCATTATTATTTGAAGCAATAAAAAATTCTCCACAGTCCTTTCCCTTCTTTGAATTGATGAGTTATCAGGAAAGTCTCTATGACAGAAGAGGAACCCAGAGATATGAATTTTGGAGCTTATATAGAAACTACTACACAGCAGTCCCTCTTTCTCTCCAGAAAGAGAAGACATTACATTTCTAACATAAACAAATCCTCTCTTAGAGAAGACAGGAAGGTCCCTAAATGTTTGCAACCCTTTGGAATGAAATATAAGGCTCCAGGGGAGACAGGGCTATAAAGATCTTTGGAGGTCTCCAATATCCAAGGCATGTTAACCAGACAAACATCTTTAATCCTGGTTGCCAGTAATTTTTTCTTAGAAAGACCAAATTGTGCATACATTTGAAAATATTAGTTATTTCTGAACAATATATATATGCCACTCATATTTTATTTCATGTCTATTTCCCTTATGTCCTCTCTGATCCCCCTTGGGTTCTCTTCCTATAAAGAAAAAATCTGTTCAGAGGTAGTCTTTCTCTACTGAGACTTTGTGCTTCTCTGAGTTAATAGAGCTTGTTCAGAGTACATCACTGTCCTGACAAAGGTCAGTATAGTCAATGCTGTGGTTTTTCCAGTAGTCATGTACAGATGTGAGAGTTGGACCATAAAGAAGGTTGAACACCAAAGAATTGATGCCTTCAAACTGTGGTGTTAGAGAAGACTCTTGAGAGTCCCTTGGACAGCAAAGAGATCGAACCAGTCAGTCCTAAAGGAAATCAACTCTAAATATTCATTGGAAGAACTGATGCTAAAGCTGAAACTCCAATACTTTGGCCACTTGATGCAAAGAGCTGCCTCATTGAAAAAGCTGACTCATCTTTCCCTGATGCTGGGAAAGACTGAAGGCAAAAGGAGAGGGGAGCGGCAGAGGATGAGATGGTCAGATAACATCACTGATTCAATGGACATGAATTTGAGCAAACTCCAGGAGGTAGTGAAGGACAGGGAAGCCTGGCTTGCTACAGTCCTTGGGGTTGAGAAGAGTTGGACATGACTTAGCAACTGAACAACAACAACAAAACTCTGAGTAATACTATTGTGCATATTTTCTGACAAAATGTGGTTAAATTCTGAACCACATTAGAAAACCCAGCCCTCTCATCATGGTCCTACTGTGCTCCAGAAAAGTAGAGAGCATGTTCATCTCTAAGTTGTTCAATGTTCTTTAGACATCTCTGCAGATGAGAACTTAATTGGACATGGAGCAATATTTTGTCAATTTATTTATCAACAATATACCTTTTAAATGCACCATCTGCTCCAAGTGTTTAAGCAGGTGGTACATGTGCTCAACGTACCCTCCTCCATCACCACTGCATTTTGTCAATGGTTTTTAAAAGTGGCTTTTACAAAAAAATAAAGGCAGTAAACAGAAAGGAAAAACATTCAAATTTCTTGTAATGGAAACTGAAATTTAAATCTCAGTGAGATCCTAAATTTTACTCATCAAATTATGTAATTTATCTTTTCCTTATTTTTATTAATGGCCATAATCAATATTGGTGGTATTGTTCTAAAAGAGGCACAATCATATGTTGTTGATACAGCATTTAAAATACTATTGGAAAATATTTCACCAGTATTTTATATATAGTTTTGTATAGTATGTAAAATATAAGTGAACCTTTTTTCCTTTTTAAGAAATTATTTGCCTTTTTAATTTGTTCTTGATATTTTATGGACAAAATTTTAAATTTTCTTGTAGTCTAAGTAGTATGTACTTTTATGATTTCCTCAATTCATTACTTTATTTATAAGTTGTTTTATTTTATACAAATAAGTGTTTATCTTACATAAAACTAGACTATTAAAAACAGCTACAATGGCATATACTTATCATTACAGTATTACAGAATTTTATAGGCTAATCTTCCCTGTTTAGAAATACTTTGTCAATCTCTGAAAAATATTTCATAGATAGTTTATAATTTTAATAATACCATATAATTTTAAGAAGTATATATTTAAAAATTAAAGCATTGCATTCTAGAATATGATATAGTAACAACAAAAGGGGATTTTTGCATGTCAGGCACTGTGCTAAGTATTAATACTTTGAATGTTTTATGAAACTTAATCTTTAGAATGACACTCTGAGGTAGGACTTATTATCATATTCATTTTCAGGTGAGAAAGGTTGAAATTTGACAGGTGAAATAATCTCAATGTTTCAAGCCAAGAATCAAAGATAACTTTTATTTTAAACTTGGCTCAGAGAAAAACACCAAATTAGACAGAGAAGATAAAAGGCTAAAGGAAAGTTTGTTTATCCTAGGATGTAATATAATTCAATGCCAATCATATTTTAGTTGAAGGAACACAAATTTGTCCAAGCGCAAATGCTCAGCACACAGTTGCACAAGCAGAATTTATACTCAAGAAAAATGCTATAGATGTAGATATGAGTCACTAACTCAGACATGATTGCTTAAGTAGAGAATTTCTTCAAGAGTCAGTGACTAAACAGAGTCTAGACAAAGAAGAGTAAAAACCTGAAGTCTTAATCTTAAGGCACTCCTATATTTAAGAAGCCAGAGAAAGAATCAAGATCAAGGAATATCAGCAAGTCATGGGAAAATGAACCTGAGGCACAGAACAAGTGGAAGAGCTCCAAGAAAGGGTAAAAAATAAGGAGAATTCAATGCTGGAAAAGGTAAATGGTCAGGGAATATAATTTTATTTGTATATTATTGATAACCTTTGGCATAGCATGGTTATATAGAATATGGAAGGTTAAGAGTGTCTAATGAGGAAAAAGATGACAAGCTTTTGCAACTGTTGATGGAAGTTTACTGCAAACAGAAGGAAAAATAAAACAGGGAAATGTAAACTAGGCTGAAATGCTGCATAGGGGTTAAGCAAACTGAAAGATTTAAGGGTAATGACTGGTTCCAAAAAAAAAAGAAAAGAGGGCATGAGTGATATTAGAATTGTGTCTCTTCATGTATTCGATGTTATTTTACAATTCTATCCTACAGAAATTGATACAAGATTTGCATCTTATATGACACGTATTTGCTACTTAAATCTCTCTGTCATCTTTTTAGAATAATAGAACACAGTTAATAACATGTAGTCAGAGCTAAATGTTGCCATTTGGGGGATGCATAATCTTTAACACTAGAAAATCCCTAACTGCAATTCACAGGAATAGAATGCATGGGTTCTTTTTGTAATTAATGACCACTTTATATGTATGACCAGTCTACTAGGCTATTGGATTATGATAAATTACTTTCTTCATACTAGATTACCTTTCCTATTCTTAATTTAGAAGCTAATCTCTGGAGACAAGTAGTCTTTCTAGGATTGTATGCAACATGTGGCAAAGACTACATGTTCTCACCTTAGCAATAAGAAAAGGTTGCAAAGAATGGAGCTACATAACAATGCTAAATACAAATGGTGCTCAGGACTAAATAGCTAAGAGTTTGCCTAGTGGAACTTTTCCAGCTTTCACTTTTACTCAGCAACTGACACTATATAAAACACAGTTGACAGTATTAAGAATTTATATTTGCAAAACTTAGGCTGTTAGTGTGAAAACACTGTAAAAAAATCATATTTGTGGCTTCATAGTCTTTCATTTATTTTTAATATTTAAGGCAGAGGTTTATTTGTAGGACTTATAATAAAGGGTATTGGGAAGTATCACATGCTTCTTAAAAAGTCTTTGACATTTTGGCTAGTTAATGTGATGGGAAGCTTATGAAATGGCAATCAATCATCCACATCTCCTGATACTGATATTTATGCCCATTTGTAATACTCCTTGTTTCTGTGTGCACTGAACCTAGTGACTTGCTTGTAAAATAACAGTTAAAGAATGCCACTTCTGAAATTATGTCACTAAAAATATAATTCCCATTTTGCTTACAATTGCTATCTCTTGTGCATTTTGAGCTTTTTATCTAATGAAGGAGGATGCCATTTTGTGAGCTTCCTGAGAGAAGGACCCACACGAGAAGACACTAAGGGTTACACTTAGCCAACAGTCTAAGTCTGCAAGGAATGAAACCACTCTTCCAACAGTTCTTGAGAAACTGAATCCTGGAAATAATCACATGACTGTATTTAGCAACTGAGCTTTGGATACACCCCTGATTGAGCCTTCAGCTGAGACTCCTTCCCTCCAACACTGTCACTGCAGCCTTGTGAGAGACCCTGAAGCAGGGAACTCAGCTAAGTCAGGCACAGATTTCTGACCTACAGAAACTGTAAAGTAATAAATAAATGCTGATTTAAATCATTAACATTTTGGCTAATATAAGAAATAGGCTTATTCAGTTCTTGGTTTGTCAGAATGCTATCACTT
This sequence comes from Bos javanicus, assembly GCF_032452875.1. Lineage (NCBI taxonomy): Eukaryota > Metazoa > Chordata > Mammalia > Artiodactyla > Bovidae > Bos > Bos javanicus. Next base: position 55,257,719 of record NC_083868.1, on the reverse strand, counting down.
TTTAAAAATGCATATATATATGGAATTTAGAAAGATGGTAACGATAACCCTGTATACGAGACAGCAAAAGAGACACTGATGTATAGAACAGTCTTATGGACTCTGTGGGAAAGGGAGAGGGTGGGAAGATTTGGGAGAATGGCATTGAAACATGTAAAATATCATGTATGAAACCAGATGCCAGTCCAGGTTCAATGCACGATACTGGATGCTTGGGGCTGGTGCACTGGGACGACCCAGAGGGATGGTATGGGGAGGGAGGAGGGAGGAGGGTTCAGGATGGGAAAAAAAAATTTAAAAAAAATAAAATAAAAATAATGATGATGATGACAATAAGAAAAAAAAAAAAATGAAGCTCATCTCTAAAGTAACCACTCTAAACCCAAAAACTCTGTATGTTACTTTAATAGATCTTTCCTAAATGATCCAAAATTCATTCTTCTTATTCTTCAAAACTCCAGGAATCTCTCACTTGTCCATGAGTGAGACACAATTTTTCACAAATGACACAAGTTTTCCCTTCTATGAATTCCCATTGCATCTACAGTAACACAAAATACAGCAAATTTGATAAAAAGTTGTTTAAAGTAATGAAGAATTGTCAAATATCAAATTGCTGGATTTTTGTTTTCATTGTAAGACCTTAACAGAGTCAGTTTTTCCTGTCAATTAAATTAATAAAAATGAAATACAATTTAAAGTTTTACTTTTTCAGTCACCTTAGACAAATTTCAAGTGCTTAACTAACATATGAGTAGGCATTACCGTGGTGGGCAGTGAAATATAGCACGTTTCCATCATTATAGGCAGGTTTATTGGGTAGTACTTCCCTGGAAAAATCTCTTAACTTCCCATAATAAGAAATACTACACAATATTTAACACTAAATTTGCAATGCTAAATAACTAGATTAAATATCTTACAAATAATGAGTATTAGTTAAAAGACTGTCTAATCACAACATCTGACTTGGAGCCTATATATTTTTTCTTTCTACAGATAAATTTTCTTTCTAAAGATAAAGATAAATTCTAAAACATTCTGTAACAGTTTAAATGATAAACAGTTATCATTTAAATAGTTTTCAATTTTCAGTAGTTAAATACAATTTGATAATTTAGTAACATTTTAAAAGTTAGATATTTTACATTATAAAATTAATTAGTGCTTTCAAATAAGCAAATATTTCAGAAAAAATCATTTGATAAGAAATTATTTTAATTATGAAGATCAAAATTTATTACAACATTATTAGGCTGAGTAAAGTTGTTCCATTGAATAATTTGATATCATTCACACATAATTTGAATTATAAGTGAATTTAGCTTTGTCGTTTGGATAGAGTTTTCCCATTTTCCATTCTAACTATTAGTGGATTGAAGCACTTTTTTTTCTGTATTTTAACATTATTTTTTGTAAGATGAATTGTCAGTCATTCAAACATTTTCTTCTCATTATCCATTATGTACCAATCCATGAGATTTAAATGATAGCATGAATAGTTCAATTAGCTTAATCATTTTACTCAGTATATGCCAGTAATATATCCATAGACATAAACAGATGTGATGGTGTGGAGTTTAAAAGATCATTTGAATTTTCTGTAAACTAGGAATAGAGGGGAACCTCCTCAACTTGATAATGAATATCCAAAAAATCCACATCATACTTAACAGTGAGAAGCTAGAAGCTTTCCTACCAAGATTAAGAAAAAGTCAAGAAAGACCCCTTTCAACTTTCAACACTGTACAGGAAATTAAAAAAAAAAAAAAGAATGTTTATCTAAGAAAATTTCACTTAAAATAAAAATATATTTCACCACAAACTTTCTAATATAAATCTCAATAAATAAAGCAATTCAACTAACCTATGGAAAAAAAAAAAGCTAATGCAACATGACAAGCAAAAAACTATAAAAGGTGTATATATTGAGAAGGAAGAATTTAATCTGATCTTATTTGCAGGTGCCATGATGGTGTATGTAGAAAATTCAAAAGAATAGACAAAAAATTTCTGGAACTAAAAGTGATTTAATTAAGGTTATGGAATATAAGGTTAATACACAAAAGTCAATCATATTCCTATATACAATCAATAAACAAGTAGAATTTAAAATTAAAAGAATAATACCATTTATTGCATTAACATCAAAAAAGAAATACTTATGCATAAACATAACAAAACATATACAAAATCTATATGAGGAAAACTATAGAACTGTGATAAAAAAAAATAAAACAACTAATAAATGCATATATATTCCAACCAAATTCATGGATAGGAAACTAAATATTTTCAGGATGACAGTTTCCTTCCTAAATTGATCTAAAGATTCAATGTATTCCTAATCAAAATCCCAACAAGTTATTTTGTGGATATTAACAAACTGATTCTAAATTTTATACAAGGAAACAAGAGTCAGTAGCCAAGACAATATTGGAGGAAAAGAATACAGTTGAAGGACTGCACTGCCCTACATAGCTTCAAGACTTAGAAGAAAGCTAAAGTAATTAAGACAACATAGTAGTGGAAAATAATAGACAAACAGATTAGTGGGACAGAATAAAAAGCCCAGAAATAACCTACATAAAAATAGTCAACTGATTTTTTACAAAAGAATAAAAAAAACTGTAATGGAACAAAGATATTCTCTTCAACAAATGGCGCTGGAAAAATGGGACATTCACGTGGAAAAAAATGAATGTAGACACAGACCTTGTACCCTTCATGAAATTAACTTAAAATGAATCATACCTAGGGTAAAACACAAAATTATAAAATGCAAAATTATAGAATTTAAGTGTTCTCTATGTAAAATAAAAAAAAAAAAAACAAAAATAGATATGTGAGGTGATGGCTATGTTAATGAGCTAGACAGGGAATCTGTTCACAATTTACATGTACATCAATTTATCACATTATACACATTATGTATATAACAATTTAATTGTCAGTTATACCTCAGCAAAGCTAAAAAATTAGCTATGGAGCCACAAATAGACACAGAGGAAGTATAAATGCATATTACTAAGTCAAAGAAGCCAATCTGAAAAGGCTAAATACCATATGATTCGAACTATAGGATATTCTGGAAAGGGCAAAACTATGAAGATAGTATAAAGATCTATGATTACCAAGGGGTGGGATGATGGGAAGGGATGAACCAACTGAACACAGTTGATTTTCAGGGCAGTGAAAATACTGTGTGGTAATTAATGATGGATACATGTCATTACCTAAATCCATAGACTGTACAATGTCGAGTGAATCCTAATGTAAACTATAGAGTTTGGGCAGTTATGATAGAGCTTTATTAATTATAACAAAAGTACCATATAGTAGAGGTTGTTGATAGTGAGGAAGGTTATTCATATAGTGGGGTAGGGGTTACATGGTCTATTTCTGTGACTCCCTCTCCATTTTTCTATGATCCTAAAACTGTTTTTCTTAAGTCTTCAAAAAAAAAAGGAAATACTAATGTTCTGACATTTAAGATAGTCATATTTGCTAATGTTCAGGGTAAAAATAAATAGTTCATTTGAAGACAAAATTAAAGGTATTATGAACACAAAATTCAAACTACAGTTACTTGGGGAGGAAGAGAGAGGGAGAGGAGACAGGGAAATAAAAGACTCCATATAAATTATTTTCACAGTTGTAGTTCTTTCTTTGGATAAAGAACTTGTAGATAGGCATTCAGATCAGATCAGTCGCTCAGTCGTGTCCGACTCTTTGCGACCCCATGAATCGCAGCACGCCAGGCCTCCCTATCCATCACCAACTCCTGGAGTTCATAAAATTAATTACTAAATAACTAAGTAAACAAGCAGAAATAGTCCATGTGTGTACCAGTGATGAATATATGCTTTGAATCAAAAATTACTAATTATTTATAATTCCATTCCAGATACACGAGGGAAAAAAATAGGTATAAATTTTATCTTGATTATTTAGATTCCATTAAATGACATGCACCTATGCCCCCAAATCAGCCAAAAATGAGGGAAGAGGTGGAGCACATGCTCACCTTGAGCATGTACATCTAAGCATACTATAAAAAATTAGGTCGTATACTCGATTGATTATTGCTTTACAAAATAAAAAGGCATTGGAGAAAAACATGACTATGAGACAGTTAGACAAGTAAATCATAACAGGATACATTTTCTATAAACTTTCCTACCCCAGCAACCTATGGTGTAGGCTCTACTCTCCCAGCACAGCTCCCAAACCCAGATTCACTCACTCACCTCCAGTGAGAGCTTGGATATGTCTCTGACATGCCTCACACACAACCTCCTTGGATGTTCTTGTGCACACTTTTCTCCAGCGTCAGTTCCACCTTCAGTGTATTAGGTCTCCAACATTCTAAACCGGTTCATTCAGATTATATATTTTATGCACTTAAATAATTTTCATTAAAATGAATCATCTGAGAACAAGGCTATAACGTCTAGCTATCACCCTTGGTGGTGCTAGTGGTAAAGAACAAGCCTGCTAATGCAGGAGACAAGAGATGTGGGTTCAATCCCTGGGTCAGGAAGAACTACTGGAGAAAGAAATGGCAACCCACTCCAGTATTCTTCCTGGGATAATTCCGTGGACAGAGTAGTCTGGCGGGCCACAATTCACAGAGTCACAAAGAGTTGGACATGACTGAAGCAACTATTTGCAGAGGAAATTACAGTCATCCTTATAATTTTCTACCAAAAATACCTACCTAGAAATAAAAGTTGCAGCTAGACTCTCATTATGAAACATTATAAAAAATCATATTACTATACAAACCTTGATAAAATAAACATTTCTAAAAAATTACTTAAGATTTAAAGTCTCCAAACCACAATTTTTAATACAGCCACTAAATACACTGTAACTTGTGATACAACTTTAATCAAACTTGATTCCTCAGTTTCTGCTAATTAATTTTCTCCATTAACATATGACACTACTTAGAGTGCATTTTTTACTATGTATAGTTCCATAGAAATTTAAAAAGAGAAATCTGGTTTGGAGCAATGAATATTTTAAAACATTTAAAATATTAATAACCTAAATCTTTTCTCCAAAGCAGTATTTGATATAATTTTAGGCATTATATTTGCATGCTGAAATAAACATGAATCTTTTTTTCCTTATGTGAGAAACCAAATCAAGACAGTTAAATTACATTGGTACAAATGATCCATAACAGAAATTTTGGGGCAGCTTTTAAAATGAAGTTAATATGGTCTTCTTGGAAGTATTTATGCTTAAACCACCACACACTTTACTTTGTGGGCTATGGAAAATACCTATGTGCATGGATAATGATTAAAGATAATTTATAATTAACTTGTTTCTATTGTAATAGGCAGAGACATATATAACATTATGAATCAAGAAGACTGAGTTTAGTGAGTTAGTATTATGTTGGTTCTGCTAAGTCACCTTCAGTCGTGTCCAACTCTGTGTGACCCCATAGATGGCAGCCCAACAGGCTCCCTTGTCCCTGGGATTCTCAAGGCAAGAACACTGGAGTGGGTTGCCATTTCCTTCTCCAATGTATGCAAGTGAAAAGTGAAAGTGAAGTCGCTCAGTCGTGTCCGACTCTTAGCGACCCCATGGACTGCAGCCCACCAGGCTCCTCCATCCATGGGAGTTTCCAGGCAAGAGTACTGGAGTGGGGTGCCGTTGCCTTCTCTGTATATTGGTTCTATCCCTATGCCAATTGTGAACTTTCTTCATGACCCATTTTACTTTAGCACTTATTGAACAGACACAGTATAAAGCACTGTACATTACTTACTTCTTTTAAGCCTTAGAACTTCTCTGTGAGATTGATATCATTACTCAGTTTATCAAAGGAATGAAGACTTATCAAGTTTTAGTATCTTGCCCAAATCCAGGGAGATTTTAAGTCACCACTAAGAATCAAAAGGAAGTTTGTCTCACAGCAGAGCCTGAGTTCTTAACCATTATTGTTGTTGTTCAGTTGCTCGGACATGTCTGACTTTTTCAGACCTCATGAACTGCAGCATGCCAGGCTTCCCTGTCCTTCACTGTCTCTTGGAGTTTGCTCAAACTTGTGTTCATTGAGTCAGTGATGTCATCCAAACATCTCATCCTCTATCATCCACTTCTCCTCCTGCCTTCAATCTTTCCCAGAATCAGGGTCTTTACCAATGAGTCTGATCTTCAGATCAGATGGGCAAAGTACTGGAGACTCAGCTTTAGCATCAGTCCTTCCAATGAATATTCAGGGTTGATTTCCTTTAGGACTTACTGGTTTTATCTCCTTTCTGTCCAAGGAACTCTCAAGAGTCTTCTCTAGCAACACAGTTTGAAAACAGCTATTCTTCAGTGCTCAGTCTTCAAGGTCCAACTCTCACATCCATACATGACTACTGGAAAAACCTTAGCTTTGACTATCCAGACTTTTGTTGGCAAAGTGATGTCTGCTTTTTAATATAATGTCTAGGTTTATCATAGCTTTTTTCCAAGGAGCAGACATCTTTTAATTTCATGACTGCAGTCACCATTCACAGTGATTTTGCAGTCAAATAAAGTCTGCCACTGCTTGCATTGTTTCCCCATCTATTTGCCATGAAGTGGTGGGACTGGATGCCATGATCTTCATTTTCTGAATGTTGAGCTTTAAGCCAGCTTTTTCACTCTCCTCTTTAACTTTCATCAAGAGGCTCCTTAGTTCCTCTTCACTGTCTGCCATCAGAGCAGTGTCATTTGCATATCTGAGGTTATCGATACTTCTCCCGACAATCTGGATTCCAGCTTGTTATTTGTCCAGCCCAGCATTTCACATGATGCACTCTGCATGTAAGTTAAATAAGCAGGGTGACAATATACATCCTTGACATACTTCTTTCCCAATTTGGAACCAGTTTGTTGTTCCATGTCTGCTTCTAACTATTGCTTCTTGACCTGCATACAAGTTTCTCAGGAGGCAGGTAAGGTGGTCTGGTATTCCCATCTCATTAAGAATTTCCCAAAGTTTGTTGTGATCCACACAGTCAAAGGTTTTATCATGGTCAATGAAGCAGGTGTTTTTCTGGAATTACCATACTTTTTTTTATAATCCAATGGATGTTGGCAATTGATTATCTGGTTCCTTTGCTTTTTCTAAACCCAGCTTGTACATCTGGAAGTTCTTGGTTCATGTACTATTGAAGCTTAGCTTGAAGGATTTTGATCATTAACTTGTTAGCATGTGAAATGAGTGCAAATGTGTGGTAGTTTGAACAGTCTTTGGCACTGCCCTTCTTTTGGATTGGAAAGAACCCTGTGATATATTAACCATCATACCCTATGATTTTTTTTTGAAAGCACCACTTTAACATAGGAGGTTGTGCTGCTGCTGCTGCTGCTGCTGCTGCTAAGTCGCTCCAGTCGTGTCCGACTTTGTGTGACCCCATAGATGGCAGCCCATCAGGCTTCCCCGTCCCTGGGATTCTCCAGGCAAGAACACTGGAGTGGGTTTCCATTTCCTTCTCCAGTGCATGAAAGTGAAATGTGAAAGTGAAGTCACTCAGTCGTGTCTGACTCTTCGTGACCCCATGGACTGCAGCCCACCAGGCTCCTCCATCCATAGCATTTTCCAGGCAAGAGTACTGGAGTGGGGTGTCATTGCCTTCTCCAAGGAGGTGGTGTTACTAAACTGAAAAGCCTGAAAATATGTATACTCAAAAGATGTGAAGCCCATTTCTCAACATTTTTTAGAGACTAACTTGGTCTAAATTATTTTATTAGTCTTCTTTTGTAGTTGTATATTTTCTCATTGCTTTTCCATTTTATGCCTCACTGATGACCTACTGAAGCAGTACTGTGATATTCTCATCCTGTTAGAGTCTGATGCACTGTAGTGAGATATATGCCAATCTAGGTATGTATGACATCTTTCTGTGTGGCTACTGGATCCATTCCAAGTGGAATGCTATTGAAAAGTATATGATGGTTCAATTTAAGCTTATCATTCCAAATAAATATGTCTTTGGACATGGCAAGTCCTCATTATGAAGAAGTTTGAACCAAGCACTACAGGTTCCCTTTATAAGAATATTCTTTGCTCAAAATGATATTGTATTCAGTTCAGTCAGTTCAGTCACTCAGTCATGTCCGACTCTTTGCGACCCCATGGACTTCTGACTGCTATTAGTATTAGTTTGAATATTTTGTAAGTCTTGAGGAAAACCACTTAAACTTTCTATGAATCACCACCAAAATATACAGACCAAAAATAAAAAGAACTCATTGTACATCATTTATGTTTCCAAATTATTATTTTAACTTAAAGTGACATTATTACAACATGTAACATTGGTCTGTTTTACAAATGTATAGTCTTGAAATATTTGTTATTTGGCACCTCTAAATTCAAGTTTAATTTTGTTATATTTCTTTAAATATCCTAATAAAAATATAGACAGTTAACCATAAAGGACAATGAATGCTAGAAACATAACAATGTACCGATTACTGTGTAAACTGGTTTCAGAGTGTCAGTTCTAGACTTATACTTTGTAGAATGTTTTCCATCTTTGCAAGCATTTTAACCAGTTAAGTGTAGTTTTTCAATATAATGATCATGTCTTTAATTTTCACCAGTAATTATAATATTGAAAAAGCCTTTCATTCTAAATCTTAAAATGCACCCATTAAATTTGATATGTGGAATTTGATAAAGTAAATTACATAAGGGTTTCATTCACAGTCTCTGACATGTGCTCTATATATGCATATTTCAATACTGGAGGTTTTGCCACTCCCACTATGATTAGTTCTAAAATGCTTCACCCTGTTGTTGGCATGAAATACTTAAGAAAACACTGTCTATACATGAATCCAAAGAAACTGTTCCATGCTGAACATAGTTGTCCAGAATGTACTTTAATAGAAAGTGCCAACGATATATGGGGCTTCCTAGGTGGCTCCATACATAAAGAATCCACCTGCAGTGCAGGAGATGCAGGAGACATGGATTTGATCCCAGGGTTGTGAAGACTGCTTGGAGGAGAGGGCATGGCAACCCAGTTAAGTGTTCTTGCTTGGAGAATCCCATAGACAGAGGAGCCTGACAGGCTACAGTAAGGTCACAAAGAGTCAGACACGACTGAAGTGACTGAGCACACATACACTAAAGATACATAAAGGTAATGACTTTGGAGTTGATGAAAACAAGTCCATTTTTCAGAGTCATCATTCTCAGTGTTTCCTACAGTTTCAACCTGACTTTTATCACCACTGAAAAGAAAACTCTTCCAGCTTTAGGTAATATAATCTAGTGATGTTAGAATGCTTTTAAACTCAAAATCATAAACATTGTCAGGGTTTAAGTACATTAGTAAAACAGAGAACTAATTCATGATTTAATTTGACTCTAAGACTGTCTTCCTCTACCATCTTGTCTCCAAGCCTATTCAGTGATAAACAAGATATATTGTCTACAATGAACCTTTACCTCATAACTGTGATCTCTTAAAATATCAAAGTTTATTTATCTATGTGACAGCAACTATGGACCTAACAGGCTAACTTTTTCTAAAGGAAATAAGTGGCATGGTAGTTAAGTTTAAACTACAACTCTGGCAGTTTGTTGCTTTATGTTTATAATTTGGATGTCTTCAGCCAAATTCTGATGGTGCCAAATTCACAAAATCTGGAAAATGACCGATTGATGCTTGGATCATAACAATTTGATACAACTTAATTCATTAACACAAATCAATTTCTTGATATTAGATAATTCCAACATTAAACCATTTCAAGGTTATTTTTGGAAATGGGAATGTAAATAACTTTTAGCCAGTTAGAAAATTCTGTTGAAATTTTAATGAGTTTTATGAACATGTATTTGTAGAACCACAGTTTTTGCCAATTTTAATTTCCATAACTACATACTACTTTTGCTATAAAACATATTATTATTATACCATAGCTGATGGGTAATGAACCATTCAGGGTTTTCACAGAAAAGAAGAGATTGGAAAACAGGATCTGCTTTCATTTAGAATTGCGGAAAAGTTTCTTGAGCATGAAGCCATGTAAATATTTGCCAGTTTTAATCCAGAAGTTGCAAACTGAGATTGATGTCATTTACCATCAAATGTGAATCATCCAACACACGTTAATTAACCTTCATGGGGATGACACTATGCCTGATATTAAGGAGAATCCAAAGAAATATTACCTATAAACCTTGTGCTCAAAGAGTAAAAATGGAAAAAGCAAAGCAGTGTGAGCAAAAAAGGTAAAAATAACTTTATTATCAGAGTACAGACAACCCCAACTTATGCTCATTTGATATACAACTTTTTTACTTTACAGTGCTATGAAAGTTGCATGCATTCAGAAGAAACCATACTTGCAGTTTTTAATTTTTTTATTTTTTTCCTAGAAATATATGGTACAGTACTTTCTTTCAGTGTTGGGCAGTTCCCAGTCAGCCACTTGACCATGAGGATGAACAACCAATACATTCACAACCACACTGCACCCACACAACCTTTCAGTTTTTTACTTTCACTACAATATCCAATAAATTACATGAAATACTCAACACTGCTACTATAAAAGAGTCTTTGTGTTAGATGATTTTGCCTAACTTAAAATTAATAAGAGGCTTCCCAGGTGGCACTAGTGGTAAAGAACCCACGTGCCAATGCAAGAGACATAAGAGACTCGGATTTGATCCCTGGTTCAGGAAGATCCCCTGGAGGAAGGCATGGTGACCCACTCAATACTCTTGCCTGAAGAATCCCATGGACAGAGAAGGTTGGCAGGCTATGATCCATAGGGTTACAAAGAATTGGACACGACTTAAGCGACTTATCATGCATGCATGCAAGGCTAACAGAAGTGCTAACATGCAAGGCTAACACAGGCAAGGTAGGCCAGGTTAAGCTATGATGTTCAGTAAGATAAGTGTATTAAGTGCATTTTCAAAGAGCAGTATTTTCAACTTATGATGGGTTTACTGGAATGTATCATAAATTGAGGAAAATCTGTATACAGTTTATAATTATGCTATGTGAAGAATAAGGACTATGTGAATTAATAGAAATAAAAGTTCACTGAATAAGTATGATCAGAGGCATCTCCTTGGATCACCTGAGATTTGAATAAGGTTTTACATACTAAGTAGAATAAAGGGAGTTTTAGGTAAAATAAACATGAACAAAGGTGCTGGTAGGAGAAAACACAAAGTAAAGACTCAGAAATGTTATGGACATGGGGAGGGGGAGAAGAGGGTGAGATGTATGGTGAGAGTAATATGGAAACTTACATTGCCATATGTAAAATGGATAGCCAAGGGGAATTTGTTGTATGTCTCAGGAAACTCAAACAGAGGCTCTTGTATCAACCTAGAGGGGTGGTATAGGGAGGGAGATCGGAGGGAGGTTCAAGAGAGAAGGGATATATATATATATATATATATATATATATATACACCTATGGCTGATTCATATTGAGGTTTGATATAAAACAACAAAATTATGTAAAGCAATTATCCTTCAGTTAAAATAATAAATTTGAAAAAAGAAAGACTGAGAAGTGTTCATGGAGCCATGGATTCATATAAAGGAATAATGGAGGCTCTGAGATCAAGTTTGCACATTAGACTATCCAATACCAGCCAGAGTTTGAAGACTGAGTTTCCTGATTGTTAAATGGATAAATGTTCTAACCATACCTACAAGCCCTAAATTCAATTTAAGTAAACCAGTAAAATTTAAGAGTAGAACATTAATGCAAAAAATATCTAAACTTTTCAACAATACACTGGGGTTTAGTTTGAATATCAGTTCTAAAACAGATGCTGATGAAGCCAAAGAAATCTAATAAGGAGAAAGTTCCCCTGTATGAAAATAAGCCAAGCCTCACCTACAAGGAGACAAAATTTAAGAGATATTAAACAGATATCACAATGATCTATTGTGATTTAGAAAAGGCAGAGGAACCAGAGATCACATTGCCAACATTCATTGAATCACAGAAAAAGTAAGAGAATTCCAGATAAATCTACTTTTGCTTCATTGACTACACTAAAGCCTTTGACTGTGTGGATCACAAGAAACTGGAAAATTCATGAAGAGATAGGAATACCAGACCACCTGACCTGCCTTCTGAGAAACCTGTATTTAGATCAAGAAACAACAGTTAGAACTGGACATGGAACTGGACTGGACTGGTTCCAAATTGGGAAAGGAGAATGTCAAGGCTGTATATTGTCACCCTGCTTATTTAGCTTATATTCAGAGTATATCAAATGAAAGGCCAGGCTGGACGAAGCACAAGCTGGAATTCAGATTGCTGGGAAAAATATCAATAACCGACATGCAGATGACACCACTCTAATGGCAGAAAGCAAAGAGGAACTAAAAAGCTTCTTGATGAAAGTGAAAGAGGAGAGTGAAAAAGCTGGCTTAAAACTCAACTTTCAAAAAATAAAGATCATGGCATCCAGTCCCATCAATTCATGGCAAATAGATGGGGAAACAATGGAAACAGTGACAAGACTGTATTTACTTGGGCTCCAAAATCACTGCTGATGGTGACTGTAGCCATGAAATTAAAAGATGCTTGCTCCTTGGAAGAAAGCTATGACAAACCTAGACAGTGTATAAAAAGCAGAGACATTACTTTGCCAGCAAAGGTCCATCTAGTAAAAGTTATGGTTTTTCCAGGAGTCATGTATGGATCTGAGAGTTGGACCATAGAGAAGGCTGAGTGCTGAAGAATAGATGCTTTTGAACCGTGGTGTTGAAGAAGACTCTTGAGAGTCCTTGGACTGCAAGGAGTCAAATCTGTTAATCTTAGAGAAATCAATCCTGAATGTTCATTGGAAGGACTGATGATGAAGCTGAAGCTCCAATACTCTGGCTACCTGATGCAAAGACCTGACTCATTAGAAAAGACCCTGATGCTGGGAAGGATTGAAGGTAGGAGAAGAAGGGGACGACAGAGGACAAGATGGTTGAATGGCATCAATGACTCAATGAACACAAGTTTGAGTAAGCTCTGGGAGATAGTGAAGGACAGGGAGGCCTAGTGTGTTGCAAAGACTCAGACACAACTGAGCGACTGAACAACAACAATGATCTATTCACAGTGGACAAATAATCCAAAGCATTTGGACTTGGTGAGACTTCTTTTTCTTTTCTTTCCTTTGGGGACTAAAAATATTGTATATAACCGATTTTATTAGAACTCATATAAATTGCTGCCTTTCTCTGAATCTCACATGTGTATACCTGTTTGTGATCTATGACAAAGCAATTCACCAAATGTTGCTTAAAATTAATCTGAATGACCCTTCTCTATAATTTCTCTAGTGATAATTTCAAAAGAATAATGATGAATAAGATGAGATTAAATATGCCTATGAGCAGAAGGCTCTGAATATTTGGAGTAACAGAAAAAGATAAAGTGGTTTTAGGTCAAAACATTAATAATAGGAAAAGAAGGTGAAATTTGAGTTGGGCATTTGGGTCTTGAAAGTTAATTAGGTTTGTTTCAGGGTTTATTATTGACCAGTGTGCACAGATGAGTTTTGATGGAGGGAATACCATTAGTCAAAATCTTAGTAAGATCCATAATGAAGAATAACTAAGGAATCACTAGAATAGACTGGAAAGGATTTAAAAGGTTATTTCAATTGTGAAATTGGGGAGTGTTAAACAAGATTTTCATATTTGTCATGAGTATGTCCATATTTAGTGATACGTTGTGGAGTAATTGAGGGTGTGCATCATGAAAGTATTTGGTCAGTATGGTTGTGTTGTTGTTTAGTCACTAAGTCATGTTCAACTCTTTGTGACCCCAGGGACTGCAGTGCACCTATCCTTCTACTGAAGGATAAAGTACTAAAGGAAACTCCCAGAGTTTCCTCAAACTTATGTCCATTGAGTCCATAATGCCATCCATCCTTCTCATCCTCTATTGCCCTCTTCTTCTGCTGCCCTCAATCTTTCCCAGCATGAGGGTCTCTTCCAATGAGTCAGCTCTTTTTAGTAATTCATACAGATTATGCCATATGTTGTGATTTTTTCTTTCGAGTGCACTCAGGCATGAAGGAAGGTTGAAATCATCTGGATAACTCTGTAAAGGAAATTTTAACCCATGTGATGCTCTCTCTGCTGCCAAGTGGGAATTTGGTTTCTCTTTTCAAGTCACTCACAAAAATCCTTTGAATGATCAGTTTGTGATCTTTTCAAATTTCTTTAATGCATAGTAGTTTACATAATGCCTGGTACACAGTAGGTCCTCAATATAGTTTCTTTAATACTGTGTCAAGTACTCTATCCTAGTAGATGATAGCAAAGTTAAATTATTTATACATAATTGCATGAAATTATATAGTGTGTTTATTTACCAAAGGTTTTGAAAATTTTACCTCAAAAATGTAAGGTTAAAGTAAGATAACATATTGAAATTGTTTTGTGAATAATTTTAAGTGCTCTCCAGATACGGAATGTGACGCTAGAAGTTCTAACAGTACTTGCATTCAACATTGTTTCCTCCAACTAAAGGCAATAGAACACTCTAGTATTTAAATTAGCAGAGCACAGTTACTCAGTTAATATATATACAAGGGTCTGATTTGGTTTTGCCCAATTGGAACTGAAGGGAATGAAAAAATAAAACATTTCCTACTCACAGATAGGAAGTCTAATTGAGTTGCTTAAACAAGCACCAATTTTTGCTCAGGTTCAGATAAAAAAGAGAATACAATTAAATATGCATGTATATTATACAAAGATATATAAGATATTCAAAGCTCTTGTGGTAATGATATAGTCATTTCCCAAGGTTGTCCTTTCGAATTGTACACATTATTTACTATATAAGAAATCATAAACTCTAAATGGCTCCAGAAAAAGATCCTTAGCTGACTATATCTTTTTGTGCATATAGTAAAAATTCTAACACTGAATTGTATAATAGACTCACAGCTCTTTGGCAGTACCTAAACACAGCAACTCTTAAAAGTAGCATTAAGATCCTAGCCAATGCAATAAGGCAAGAGAAATAAAAGAGAATAAAAATTGGAAAATTGAATTGTAGAGAAAATGATTATAAAGAAAATATAAAAACCAACACACCATTAAAATTATTAATAGCATGTAAATATAACCAAGTCAATGGATTCAAGGTAAATGTATTATGTTCAATAATACAAAATCAATAATTTCATAGGTCAAAAAAATTAATGTTGACTATTTTAAATACTTAATATATCAGTTTATTTCTATATATCATTATTAATGTATAAAAATATAGTTTATTGAAAGATACTATTTATAATTATATCAGAAAACATCAAATGCCCAGGAATAAATCTAATAATAAGCAATAAATTTAATATACTTATTAGAATTAATCTAATAAATATTTTAAATAAAATTTTTGTAAAAACTCTATGTCTCTGGAATTCTCCAGCCAAGAATACTGGAGTGGGTTGTCATTTCATTTCCTACTCCAGGGGATCTTACTGACCCATGGATCAAACCTGGGTCTACTGGACTGCAGGCAGATTTTTTACCGTCTGAGCTACGAAGGAAGCCCAACATACAGATACATATATTTTATTTATGTTTATCTGTCTGCAGGTCAGGAAGCAATAGTTAGAACTGGACATGGAACAACAGATTGGTTTCAATTGGGAAAGGAATACAATCAAGGCTGTATTTTCTCACCCTGCTATTTAACTTATATGAAGAATACATCATGAGAAATGCTGGGCTGAATGAAGCACAAGCTGGAATCCAGATTGCCAAGAGAAATAACCTCAGATATTCAGATGACGCCACCATTATGGCAGAAAGTGAAGAACTAAAGAGCCTCTTCATGAAAGTGAAAGAAGAGAGTGAAAAAGTTGGCTTAGAACTCAACATTCAGAAAACTAAGATCATGGCATCCAGTCCCATCACGTCAGGGCAAATAGATGGGGAAGAAATGGAAATAGTGAGAGACTTTATTTTGGGGGCTCCAAAACCACTGCAGATGGTGACTACAGCCATGAAATTAAAAGACACTTGCTCCTTGGAAGAAAAGTTATGACCCACCTAGACAGCATATTAAAAAACAGAGGCATTACTTTGCCAAAAAAGTCTGTCTAGTCAAAACTATGGTTTTTCCAGTAGTCATCTATGGATGTGAGAGTTGGACTATAAAAAAAGCTGAGTGCTGAAGAACTGATGCTTTTGAAGTGTGGTGTTGGAGAAGACTCTTGAGAGTCCCTTGGACTGCAAGGAGATCCAAGCAGGCCATCCTAAAGGAAATCAGTCCTGAATATTCTTAGGAAGGACTGATGCTGAAGCTGAACTCCAATACTTTGGCCACCTGATGAAAAGAACTGACTCATTTGAAAAGACCCTGATTCTGGGCAAGATTGAAGGCAGGAGAAGGGGACAACAGAGGATGAGATTGTTGCATGGTATTAACGACTCAATGGACATGAGTTTGAGTAAACTCCGGGAGTTGGTGATGGCCAAGGAGGCCTGGCGTACTGCAGTCCATGGGGTCCCAAAGAGTTGGATATGACTGAATGACTGAACTGAACTGATAGAATAAAAAATCATTTTATATGTTTTTATATAAATTGCATATATTTGCATAAGAAAGGAAGAAAGAATTAGAGAAAGATTTTAAATCTTTGAATAAATGAGCAATATGTCATATTACTAAATAAATAGAGGAATATATCATGGTATTGAGTTGTAAAATTTAATATTGCACATACAGTTATTCTTTCCAAATTCATGTTCATTTATAATTCACTGCAATCATAATCAATATCTCAGAACTTTTCTGTGTGTAGGTGTTTGTGAATGTATGCACATTGATAAGCCAATGATTCATAAAAAGACAAAAGCCCAAGAATAGGCAGAGCAACCTTAAGGACACATGATGCTGGAAGACCTAAAGTACTAAATATCAGTACCATATTGCCTTAGTTAAAATAAATCTATATTACTTATTACAACGTTGAATTGGCAATACTATAGATAAATCAAGTTAAAATATGCAATATCAGTGCAGCTGTGAAAGGATGGTCATTTTTAAAAATCAATGCTGGGTTGCCTAGGTGTCATAAGGGAAAAAAAGGATTTTGGCTTCTCTTCACATCTAACACAAGAATCAATTCTAGGTAAATTGTAGATATAAATGCAGAATTTAAACTATAAGGATTTAGAAGAAAACGTAGAAAATTATTTCCTTGACATATGTGGAGGCAACGATTTCTTAAGAAGGCATAAAGAAACACCAACAATAAAGCAAATGTGCATGTGTGTATGTGTGTGCACACGCATACACATCTATATTAAGATTTAAAACGTCTCTTCATTAAAGTTCAGTTCATGAAAACACCATTAAAATTGTGGATGTAGCTACTCATTGAAAGAAGTTTGCAAAACATTTATGTCCAACAATGAACATTCATCCCAAAAATATTTTTAAAACTTCCACAAATCAGTAGGAAAAAGGCAACTTTTCAGAAAACTGAGAAAAGGACAAAAGTTTTTCATGAAAGAGGATATCCTATTGTTCAATGAATTTATGAAAAAATATTAATCAATTCTGTTATTTAGTGAGGAATTACAGATTAAACCAATAATATACCCCTCTGTATAAATAAGAATTGCAAAAAAAACCCACAAAAACTGCTGGTTAGAATGTGAAGCAATCAGAACTCACTCTCATACACTGCTGATGATAGAATAAATTAATAGAACTGTTTCAGAAAATTGTTTGGCAATATCTTCTAAAGGTGAGCTTAGGTTTATTTTATGATCCTACAATTCAACTCTTTCATATATGTGCTACAAAATATGTATATATATTATCAGAAGATACCACAATGATGTTCATACCAACACTATTCATATTTTCCCAATACTGGAATCACCCAAATATCCAAAACAGAATGAGTAAATTGATTATAATATATTCCCAAAGAGAATATTATGCATCACCTGTAATACAGAAACTATAAATGTACAAAAGAAAATATTTGAAAATTTCATATATGTGCTACAAAATATGTATATATATTATCAGAAGATACCACAATGATGTTCATACCAACACTATTCATACTTTCCCAATACTGGAATCACCCAAATATCCAAAACAGAATGAGTAAATTGATTATAATATATTCCCAAAGAGAATATTATGTGTCACCTGTAATACAGAAACTATAAATGTACAAAAGAAAATATTTGAAAATTCATGGATGTAACATTGAATAAAAGAGTTTAGATATTTTTAAAAGTATATAGTATGTCTATTTTTTTTTAATTGTTGTGAAGTTTAAAAAAGAAAAAAATAATCTATGGTGTTAGAAGTCAGGTTATGGCTTGTTTTTAACAGTAGTGACTGAAGAGGGGCATTGGAGGCCTGAGTGGTATTGGGAATGTAATATTTCTTGACCTACATGCCAGTAACATGGGTATATTCATTTTGCACAAAAAATTAATCTATTTATGAAGTATTATTCTACATGTTAATATTCAGAAAAATATTCAAAACTTTGCCCTTAATGTCATTGTTTTGATGGCATGAGCATCACAAATAAAATCAGTATATTATTTTATTTTTTATTAAATAAAACAAAATTTAGGCAAAAGATCCATTCCTAAGTGATCTTTAGCACACTATCTGGAATTTTAGTAACTTTTATTGTGCTGTCATTTAGTCTTATCATTCCAGTGTATAGGATAATTTATCTTCAAATATTGCTAAGTAAGCATAAAGACATGCCCCTATACAAGCCTATAAATCTAAGTGATGTATATGTCTTCATTTATCTTTTTTTCCCCTTTCTCTCAGCCTCATATTGTGTGCTTTTCATTCTGTAAAGGTCATGATGGCTCATAAATCTTCTAACTGACAAGAGATCAAATTCATTTTCAAAAAGCAAGGAATTGTCACTGTACATAGTTTGAAAAGTATTGTTATTATAAGAAACATTCACTGTTTTATTGATAATAGGCATTTGGATAATTTACATAGATAATATATAAACAATTTACCCTCAAGAAGGTGGATCATGATATCCTTAAGCATGGACTGTGCATATTAACTTTCATCCATGTTACATTCAATTGTCATGTCTGCTTCAATTCCTTTCAGTTATGACACTTTTTGAGATTTTATTGTGTTAATGACCTTGACGATTTTGAGAAGTATTGGTCAAATATTTGCAGGATATTCTTCTATGGGAAAGGAGAAAAAAAGAATAACTTTATAGTGGATAGCTCTGAGATTTTCTATATGAACAGAGAATGGTATTTTTAGTTTTTATATTACACTTTATGTTATCTGTACTTCTAGAGTAATGTGGCTCACCTTCAAAAGGTGGCTGAATACTGCATTTTGCAAGGCTTGCATTTTTAATTTTTAAAACTTAAATTGTAGAAAACATTTCAGATATCATGAAGAGACAATAGCAGTTGATGAAAAATGCAATAGCATTTATATTTAAAGTATATTGTTATAATACAGTAACATATATATTTAAAACTCTATATAATAAATCTTAAGTAAATATATAGGCATTCAACTATAATTTAAAAGGTGGGGAAAAACACATCAAATTACTATAAAAGGAGTCATCTCTATGGAAGAGACTGAGGGACTGGGCCAGGGTCAGTGGTCAGCAGACCACTGTGCTATTGAAAATTTTTGCATTAAGAGTATAAGTATTTATACTCTGCTGGCTCAGAGATAAAGAATCCATCTGCAACATGGGAAGTCTGGGTTCAATCCCTGGGTGGGAAGGTCCCCAAGAGAAGGGAATGGCTACACACGGCTACCCACTTGCTTGGAGAATTCCATGGACAGAGGAACCTGGCAGACTACAATCCATGGGGTCACAAAGAGTCAGACAAAACTGAGCTACTTTCACTTCACTTCATTCATTTTTTTATGTTATTAAACATAATACACAGAATAAAGTAACATTTTGGTGCCCCCACTATAGCTTCATTCAGAAGACAAAGAAGATGTAACCTGTAAAAGAAATGGTACGGACCTAAAAGAAGCAGAAGATATTAAAAAGAGGTGGCAAGAATACACAGAAGAACTGTACAAAAAAAGATCTTCATGACCCAGATGATGGTGTGATCACTCACCTAGAGCCAGACATCCTGGAATGCAAAATCAAGTGGGACTTGGGAAGCATCACTACAAACCAAGCTAGTGGAGGTGATGGAAGTCCAGTTGAGCTATTTCAAATCCTAAAAGATGATGCTCTGAAAGTGCTGCACTCAATATGCCAGAAAATTTGGAAAAGGCAGCAGTGGCCACAGAACTGGAAAAAGGTCAGTTTTCATTCCAATCCCAAAGAAAGGCAATGCCAAAGAAGGTTCAGCTACCACACAATTGCACTAAATGGCACCCCACTCTAGTACTCTTGCCTGGAAAATCCCATGGACGGAGGAGCCTGGTAGGCTGCAGTCCATGGGGTCGCAAAGAGTCGGATAGGACTGAGCGACTTCACTTTCACTTTTCACTTTCGTGCATTGGAGAAGGAAATGGCAACCCACTCCAGCGTTCTTGCCTGGAGAATCCCAGGGACGGGGAGCCTGGTGGGCTGCCGTCTATGGGGTCGCAGAGTCGGTCACAACTGAAGCAACTTAGCAGCAGCAGCAGCACATGCTAGTAAAGTAATGCTCAAAATTTTCCAAGCCAGGCTTCAACAGTATGTGAACCGTGAACGTCCAACTGTTCAAGCTGGTTTTAGAAAAGGCAGAAGAATCAGAAATCAAATTGCCAACATCTGTTGGATCATCGAAAAAGCAAGAGAGTTCAAGAAAAACAACTACTTCTGCTTTATTGACTATGCCGAAGCCTTTGACTGTGTGAATCACAACCAACTGTGGAAAATTTTTCAGGAGATGGAAATACCAGATCAACTGACCTGTCTCCTGATAAATATGTATTCATGTCAAGAAACAACAGTTAGAACTGGACATGGAACAACAGACTGATTCCAAATAGGGAAAGGAGTATGTCAAGACTGTATATTGTCACCCTGCTTATTTAACTTATATGCAGAGTACATTATGAGAAACACTGGGATGGATGGAGCACAAGCTGCAATCCAGATTGCCAGGAGAAATATCATTAACCTCAGATATACAGATGGCACCACCCTTATGGCAGAAAGTAAAGAAGAACTAAAGAGCCTCTTGATGAAAGTGAAAGAGGAGAGTGAAAAAGTTGGCTTGAAGCTCAACATTCAGAAAACTAAGATCATGGCATCTGGTCCCATCACTTCATAGCAAATAGATGGGGAAGCAATGGAAACAGTGAGAGACTTTTATTTTGGGGGGCTCCAAAATCACTGCAGATAGTGACTACAGTCATGAAACTAAAAGACACTTGCTCCTTGGAAGAAAAGTTATGACCAACCTACACATCATATTAAAAAGCAGAGACATTATTTTGCAGACAAAATTTCATCTCATCAAAGCTATGGTTTTTCCAGGAATCATATATGGATGTAAGAGTTGGACTATAAAGAAAGATGAGTGCTAAAGAATTGATGCTTTTGAACTGTGGTGTTGGAGAAGACTATTGAGAGTCCCTTGGACAGCAGGGATATCCAACCAGTCCATCCTAAAGGAAACCAGTCCTGAATATTCACTGGAAGAACTGATGCTGAAGCTGAAACTCCAATACTTTGGCCACCTGATACGAAGAACTGAGTTGTTGGAAAAGACCCCAGTTCTTGGAATGATTGAAGGCAGGAGAAGAATGGGACAACGGAGGATGAGATGGTTGGATGCATCACCGACTGACTCAATGGACATGAGTTTGAGTAAACTCCAGGAGTTGGTGATGGACAGGGAAGCCTGGCATGCTGCAGTCCATGGGGTCGCAAATGGTCAGACAGGATTGAGTGATCGGACTGACTAACTAACTGAACCTGTGAAGATGCATAAAGCATGATCCATAAAAGATTGACTTTGAGAATTGATATGAACTTTGAAAAATTCTCTCTGCAAAATTGCCAAACTTCTTCCTTTAAAGTGTGACCCTTGAATGAAGTGCATAAGTATTACCAGGGAACTTTTAGCTATCCCAATTCCTAGACCCCATCCAGACTTCTTGGATCAGAAACTCTGAAGATGAGGTCTAGCAATCTGTGTTTTAACAAATCCTCTAGGTGCTGCCAATATACAATAAATGATGAAAATCACCATTTTAATGAGCTAGTATCAGAAAGGAGCTTTAAAATGAGTCAATTCACTTAATTAATTAAAAGTAATAACAATCTTCCTGTACAATTATTGTTAAAACAGGAGTCAGAAATCAGTATTAACCTCAGTAGGGCCACTGCAGTAAACACTACTTCAAATTCATTCTTTACTAAAAAGAATCCCAGGTTTTTTTTCAGTCCATTATAGAGGGTGGTCATACTAACCAGCTCTGGCCAATGTGATACAAACAGATGTAACTATTTTTAAAGTATAAAGATTCAGCTGACATGCTTTTAGTTTGGTTGGTTTTTCTGTTTTTCACTGTTTTCTCCTTGTTATTTAGTCGTTCAGTTGTGTTTGACACTTTGCAACCCTTTGGATTGTAGCCAGCCAGGCTCCCCTCTGTCCATGCGGGTTTCCATGTAAGAATAGTGGAAAGGGTTGCCATTTCCTCCTCCAGGGGATCTTCTTAATTCTTTTTCTCCTCTGGCATGTATAGAGGTGACCTATAGGTACAGAAGTATCTCAGAATCATGAGACTGAAAACTTTGTGCTAAGGTTGGGATGGAACAAAAATTGCAGCTAGTTGGGACATTTTTGACATAATGGGGACCATTTCACAGGTCCACCACAGTTTATCCTCAGACCTCACAAGTAAACTCTTATTTGATAAAGTTGCTGTCATTTTAGACATTGAAGGCAAACCAACATAGCAAATAATATAGAGGTTCAGTTTGGGTCAGATAAAAGGAGTAAAACAAAATGAGATGGGGAAAAAAACAGAAATGAGAGATATAAAATATATACAGGGCAATAGAGTAAAAGTTGATGAAGATCAATAAGAATGACACTGCATTCAATGTACACTTTAGATTCTCTAAATTTAGATCTGAATTTTACTCAGTAGTCTGTTATAAATGTGCCTGTCACTGTTAGGCTCCGGCAAAAACCCCAAATAGACATGTGCATCTTGTTTGTAACACAGCCACGCTATAGACACACAGAAAGAAAACTTTAGAAAGAAAAGATATAGGACTTCATCCTGCTTTACTGCTTGCTCCTTTATTTCTCTAGTTTCTAGTGGCCATAACCAGTAAACTCTTTCCATTCTAGCTTAAAAATTCTAAAAGAAGATGGATATCATTTGTTGTAATAATATATATAAACTAAAATACAAAATAAATTTTTCCCACTATTACACTCTGATTTATTTATTTAATTATTTTTGCTGGGAAGATGACTTTCCCCACAACATCCTGGCTGTGCATTCCAGTAAGCAACGGGAACTCTTTCCCCCAAATACCATTCTCACACACTTTGAGTTCTTGATTTCAGATGTAGCTATAATCCACAGTTAAAAAGCCTTTTTCCACATGAGTTCTTACTTCCTATTACAACAGTGGGCTCATTGAATATGCTCTCTTTGTATAATACTGTCTATTGATGGCGGTGATTTCACATTCACCCTGGGGCCAGTGTTGTATTCATTTCCAAACAAAGCACTTTGCCACTTGTTTTCCCCTTTCTTATAGTAGCAGCCACAATGCCAACTTTTGGCATGAAACACAAGACAGCATTTCTGACTATTAGATCTGTGCCAACTTTTAGAATCTTGTCTTTTTTGTGTTTCTACCTCGGGGACAGTAGATTAAAGAAGAATTTGCAGTAACATTTATACCCTTGGTCTGAGCATCAGGAAGATACAACTAAATGTGTGGTGGGAATTTTTTGTTGTTCAAGAAGATTTGAAAAGTAGAAGTGAAAAATAGCTCATTAAGGTGGTATCTGTTAACTCCATTTCCTGACCTCTTCAGTCCTTCAGAATCAAATTGTATCCTTTCAATGCTGAGGGGCACAGATGCTTTCTAAGCCACAGCACATCTGCTCCAGTGATAACATCCCAAGAGTGTTTATTTAACTCTAGCTACTGAAGTTGGATACGCTCTGGATGAGCTGCGTAAATGACTAATTTGTCCCCCTTTCACTCATATAATGATGTGCATATTTTTTTTTCGAGAAGCGTCAAAAAATTTTACACTTTACTAATAAGACCCCAGAAGACAACCATTTTCATCACCGTTTTTATTTTCTTGATGGGAAAGCTGAAGCACAAGAAGCCTTTGATTTTTTGAAGAATGCTCCAACAGAGCACATTTCTCCTCAAAGACACTGAGTGGCCCTTTTGATATTTTGAAGAGCTCTATAATTCCAAGAGAATTAAGTTGAAAGGGGGACAGAAATATGGCGTCTTGAGTGCAGATCACTGGTTTTTAAGTGTTCTTTGCTTTTCTTCTGTTATTAACTGTGTATGCTTTGCTCTTCAATGTCAAGAGAAACTGTGCCTGTTCACAGGAGGCTAAAAATGTCTTAGAAAATTTCAGTGAGTACTTATAAGATTAAGATGTTTCCATCCACAAGTATATCTAATCTCAGTGATAATGCACTGATTGGTACCGGTGGCCTCTCAATTAACAATGCACTTCACTGAAGTATGACCTTTCACAAGCAGGAACAGCCTTCCTCAATTTGGCATAAATCAGCAAAGTTTCTTATATGACCAGGTTTTTTTTAGTCTTATAATGTACCTGGAACTCCTGGCACAGTCCTGAATATTTGACATTTTACTTCTGATATGAGGGAGTCCTGCAGGTACAGTGTAAACTAATCTTATTCAATAACATCTGGACTTGCTCCTTCAGAGTAGTTTAAGATTATAAATAACAAAATGTACATATTCATATATATATATATATATATATATATATGTCTTCTATAAATATAATTACTTTTAAACCATTTACTAAGACATAATCCATAAAATGTACAATGTAGCCATTAAGGTATACAATATTATTTAGTTTAATCACAAATATGTGCAATCATTACTGTAATCTAGAACATTTTCATCACCTCAAGAATGAAACCCTGTTCCCATTAGCTATCACCTCCTTATCTCTATTTATGTTTTCCCAACCCTAAACAACCACTAATCTATTTTCTATCTTGCTCTCCTTGGACTTTGCACATTAAAACAAAACTAAAAACAAACAAACAAAAAAGCTTTCTCCTTGTCTTTGTATTTCAGCATTTTTACTCTTATACCTTGTCAACTTAAAGAAAAATGTACAACTTGAATGTTGTGTATTTAGGTTTTACTCAGAGTCTTACTGAGGACTATAGCCTGGGAGATAGCTCTGCATAGTCAATCAGTAGCTCTGTGTAAACAGCTCCACAGAGGTAGGGGAGAAGCCTGTGTATGCGTGTAAGTGTGTGTGTGTGTGAATTTTGAGGGCCTAGGAAATACATGCTGTCAAGCAGGTATCTTGGTAAAGATTACTGCTAATCATAGATTCTCAAGGTAATGATTTCAGTGCTTTTCTATGTACAGGAAGATACCAGAATCCAGGGTCAATGAAACTCTTCCTGAGATATGTACTTAACTATCTAGAGGTGTGTTTATCCAATGCAGAGAGTGCCTCATTCTGTTTTTCATCTTGTATCCTCAAAGAGTATACTGTTGGTAGGCAATTGCAGTGGGTTGCAACTTCAACCTTTGTACAAAAAAAAAGCAACACTCTTTGTTCTTTTTTGTTCACAATCTCCCCTGTTTTGGTCATAAATTCAATCAAGATTTAGGAGGTATTTTATGATGAATTTGTTCCACATTCACCTAGGAAGTACATTCCTAGGTCAGATAAGGATTTTCTTGATGGGACATTCATGTGTTAGAAATTCTCTGGATTATCTGTCTTACTGGTCTATTACAAACCAGGAAGTATTTTTCCCTGATTGCTTCATCCAATATCTATAGTTATAGTTATTTTATTAAAATTAATTTTATATAGAACTATATATGTGATCAATTGCCTCAAGACATTTAGCCATCATTAATTTTGTCAGAGATCTGGTTATATATTGGGTAATACAAGGAATAACAGTAATACCAGTACTAACATTAATAAGGTCATATTACAGCAGCAACAGACATAAATTATAAATAGTTTAAAAATAACAAAGAGGGGACTAATTAGGACAATTATTAGTGCAACTAGTTTCAATCTAGATTGCCATAAGACACCAGGTCTGGAGGTGAACCAGATGAAGAAGCCAAATTCTGCAGGAACCAGGTAGAGAACAAAAGATAAAAGTTTCATCTTCATGTACAAAGACACACTTTACTGCTTATTGTGTTTTATAAGTCACAATTAGCATAAGGGGAAAGGCTTCCTTGTATCTGGAAAACAAAGATTAAAAGCTGTAGGAGATCAGATCAAGATGGCCAGGAAAGAGGACTTGGAGCTCACCTCCCCCCACAAATACATCAAAAATATGCTTATATGTGGAACAATACTCACAGAAAACTAACTGGAAGAATAGCTCCTATACAACCAAAACTTCAAGGAAGATGTCCACAGACCTGAGTAGAATGGAAAAAAAAGAAAAAAGAAAAGGCATCAAATCAGGACCTGAGCCCATAGGAGAGATCTAAAAGGAAGAGAAGGTCCACATGGGTGGACTCTCACCCTGGAGAGTGATGAGATTCAGGCACAGACTGAGTGTCCCACTTCTGGGGTCCTATGCTAAGGAGACAAGTCCCCTTGCCTGATGGAAAAACGGCTGGGACAGATATAAAGGCTGGAAAAGCCTAGACTCTACTCAAGAAGAGTGTACATGTGTTAGGTTGACAACAATCAGGGTGGAGAAAGCTCTGCGCTAGCAGCTACCATCTTGTTGCATTCCCCAATCTGAGTCGGGTAAACACCCAGGCCCTGCTCACTCAACACCACAGCTTGGCACAGGATCTGAGCCAGCCAGAACCTGAAAAAAGATACTGTCATAACTAAGCAGAGATAGACCCAAGGCCTAGGTGGTCCAGATGGGGTAGCGGTGGTCATTCTCAGTGCTTATTCAAGCAGCAGCTGCTGCTGCTGCTAAGTCGCTTCAGTCATGTCCGACTCTGTGCAACCCCATAGACGGAAGCCCACCAGGCTCCCCCATCCCTGGGATTCTCCAGGCAAGAACACTGGAGTGGGTTGCCATTTCCTTCTCCAATTCAAGCAGCAGTAGAAACCAAATTACCATGGTCCCTGTTCCCAGTTCTTGCTCCCAACTCAGTCTTTGCATTGCTGTTGTTGTTCAGTTGCCATGTCATGTCCCATTCTTTGTGATCCCATGGACTGTAGCACACCAGACTTCCCTGTCCCTCACCATCTCCCAGAGTTTGCCCAAGTCCATGTCCATTGAACCAGTGATGCCATTCAACCATCTCATCCTCTGTCATCCTCTTCTCCTTCTGCCTTTAATATTTCCTGGCATCAGGGTCTTTTCCAATGAGTCAGCTCTTTGCATCAGGTGGCCAAAGTACTGGAGATTCAGCTTCACCATCAGTCCTCCTAAAGAATATTCAGGTTTGATTTCCTTTAATATTGACTTGTTTGAACTCCTTACTGTCCAAGGGACTCTCAAGAATTTTCTCCAGCACCGCGGTTCAAAATCATCAATTCTTTAGTGCTCTGCCTTCTTTATGGCCCAATTCTCACATCCATACCTGACTACTGGAAAGACCATAGCTGTTTATGATGAGAGCTTTCTAAAAATTATAAATTTAGAACACTTCCCTCTTTAAAGAATCCATCATCTGACCATTGATAAGTAGGATCTTAATAGCTACTCAAACTCAAAGATGCAAGAGACATCTCCATGTGAGAGTACAAAGGATGTAGATTCATAAGATCTAGGAAGTGTACTCCCCCCCCCAAAAAAAAAGTCCAGAAAATAAAGCTTATATTGTATAGACAGACACAAAGGCAGTTGAGATGATAAAGGCCCCTAATGGACTTGGATCTGTTATAACAAATTTCTCTGAGGCTAGCTTGGATGGATAAAGAGGTAATAGACTGAACATCAAATACATTAATATGTATACCTTTCAGATGGCAGAGACCACAGAGAATTTTTCTAACTGGTCAATACACCAAACTTTCAAGACATAGGACAAGACACCTAAGATCAGGCAGAACATTTATAGCTAATGCACAAAAAGGTAATGAACGTTTCTCCTGAAAAGCTTTGGTTCCCTTAAGAGCAGAATTAAAAAAAAAAAAATTGTTTTTTTCAAAATGGCCAGAATAATCAAGCATATTTTTATTGGTTTTTAGAATTATTGTTGCCTTCTCCAGAAAATCAATTTTGGTGTTATATGAGGAAGTTCAGAGAGAGAGAGACAGCAAGAAGATCACTGTGGTGGGCATTTAGAAAAATGTGCATGTGTGCATGTTAAGTCACTTCAGTCATGAACAGACTCTTTGCAATCCTATGGACTGTAGACTACCAGGGTCCTCTGTCCATGGGATTCTCTAGGTAAGAATACTGGAGTGGATTGCCACGCCCTCCCCCCCCCGGGAACTTCCTGACCCAGGGATCGAACCCAAGTATCTTATGTCTCCTGCATTGGCAGATGGGTTCTTTACAACTACTGACACCTGGGAAGCCCTTTGAGAAAAACAGGGAGGAGCAAAGGGAAAGCCTGAGCCAGCATCAGTTGCAATTTTAAACTTTGATATGGTTTCAAGCAATTTAAAAAATTGATTTCCTGTAAAGAAGTTACTATTTCCTTTTTCAGAAGCACCTAAATACCAGTCAAAATAAGTTTTCACTCAATCTCTCTGATTTTACTTCCTGCATTCTCTAGTGGTATATGAAAAAAAAAAAAAAAAGTGGGAATGTCAAAAGAGCCCCATCTCAGCCATTTCAGAGTGAGATCTCTTTTAGTTAATAACTTTACAAAAAGTTTAAAGCCATTACACAAATTTAAAAAAACCAGACCCAGATTGCATAACTTGTGAATTCTACAAAATATTCAAGGAAGAAACAATACAATTTCTACACTAATATTACCAGAAAAGAGAAAATATCTTTCAACTTATTTTTTAAATTCAAATTACCCTGAAACAAAAAGCAAACACATTTATCAAAAGAATAGGGAGAACTACAGGCTAATATCTCTTATGAACTTAGAGACAAAATGTTCTTAAAGCAAACAGCTATTCCACGTGATACTGATGGTCCTAATCCAGGTAATAAGGCAAGAAAAAAGCATGAAAAACCTTTAAAAACTGCTAAGTAGTGGGTTAAAATCTCTTTATTTATAGACAATACAATCATCTACATTAAAAATCCCAAGAAGTCTACAACGGGCCTAGGATATAAGGTTAATATAATAAAATCAATAATGTTTGTATATGTTAAAAAATTGTAAATTAAAGTTTTAAACAAACAAAAATTCCCCAGGTAACTGAAGAAATTCCTTGGAATAAAAAAGGCTCTTCCTATCTCAGGAAGATGTCTCACATGCTCTTCTCTCTTGAGAACCTTGTACATTCTCAAAGTGAGTGAAGGGACATAGAGCTAACTCTTTTGTTTCAAGTAAATTATGATATAGAGTTTGGGTTCACACTCAACTTGCTATCGATGTACCAGACACCCTTGAAATATTCAGAATGGAAGTTAAGGAAGATGCCCATTTTTACATTCCGTTACATAGATTCCCAACAAAATTAATTTCCCAATACTGCCAAGTCACTTCAGTCGTGTCTGACTCTGTGAGATCCCACTGACAGCAGCCTACCAGGCTCCCCCGACCCTGGGATTCTCCAGGCAAGAACACTGGAGTGGGTTGCCATTTCCTTCTCCAATGCATAAAAGTGAAAAGTGAAAGTGAAGACGCTCAGTCGTGCCCGACTCTTCGCAACCCGACTGCAGCCCACCAGGCTCCTCCATCCATGGGATTTTCCAGGCAAGAGTACTGGAGTGGGGTGCCATTGCCTTCTCCGATTTCCCAATAAATGGGTGGTAAAAAAATAACCTACGCGGGTTGACTATTTGATTTCCTAATGTTGAACAACAGATCATAGAAAATATAGATTTCTTTGTACTTGACAGGAACTCTTCACTCCCACTCTCAGGGCACTCTGTCTCAATTTCAGCAGGTCTCACATCAAATTTCACTCTTTCTTTGCTACCATATGTATAAAGAACTCTCTCTTACTTTTCTCAAGTCTCTAAATCAGAACCTCCTATTTCATTTTTATTTTAAAAATACTCATTCCTACCTAATATACACATAATATGTAATATAGACATAAAATCATGATATTTATTATCTGCCTCTCTTGCTAAATAAAAATTTGAGGATAGAGCTGGACATTTTTTCCCTCACAGCTATGGTCCTAGTATCTAGCACCATATTTGAAGGTCAGCAAATCTTCATTGAATTAATTAATTGATATTTACCAGTCTCTGAAATTTCCTTGCCCAGTTATTTACTTATATATTATTTGTTTCCTTTCTAGAATGTAAGCTCTTGAAAGTAATAACTATGTGCATCTTCTCTATTGCTGAATCCTTGGATCCTACAAGAGTTCATAGCACATAGGAAGCACTTAGCTATTGTTCAAAATTCTAGAAATTATCTATGAATCCGTGATTATAATTGGTGATGAATTTTACTTTTTAAAATATTGAAATCTATAAATAAATAAATGACATTTCAAATATCTCTATGAAGCTATTGTGATATTCTTCATGTAGTCAGTCAATTTCATAAATGGTTCTTCTTTCTGTAGAGATCATAACACATGACTTGCATTGTAAGATTTGTTTATAGCTAGCATTTGTGTCAGAGGATACTGAGTTAATTAACTAAATTGGCTTCATTCAGATTACACCTGTTTCTAATTTCCAATGGATTAAGAAAAAAGACATTTAAAACTAAAATGTCCTGGACCTCATTTTAGATGATGAGTGATTGTTTTGATGTATTAAATTATTTCTCATATTTTTGTCTTCACCATTTCTTTTTTTTAAATTTTTTTAAAATTTAAATTTATTTATTTTAATTGCTTAAGATAAAATAGTATAGGGGAATATAACTAGTGAAGTAATGCAAACATTTTCACAGGTTAAGTAATGAATATCTGTGTGTTGCAGAAGTGGCAATAAGCAAATGTTTGGCAAACATATAGGGATCAGTGAAGAATTGTGGATACCTCAGGAGACAAGAGAAATAATAAGCCATTAATTCCTAAGAACTCATGGGCACCTTATGAATAAATCACAAATAAACCACAGGCTGGACAGGTGATGCTGCATATAATTTGTAACACAGAAATTCAAGGAAGTAGAAATTCAAAAACAACAATATTGGAAAGACCAGCCACACAAATATGCTCAAAGTCAAAAGATAAATAATCATAATTATGTACACAAAGAAGTGATTTTTGAGACATCATTCTTAAATAGGAAATGATTGAATAATATTTCTCTACTGAGATCCATAATCCTGGAGACAAATTCATGGATTTGTTTACAATGGTTTATGGTCAAGAGGGAAGAGGTGCCCCCCTAGAACTTCCACCTAGAACTGATCAAAGGTGGTGAAATTCTATAATTGTGATATTATTAGTCCACTATCTTACTAAGTTTCAAAGAATGAAGAACCTAGTTATTAGAAAATATTCTTTGAAAAGTCTGGTAAGACTGCTTCTCAAATCCATTCATGTTGACTTTTATTGAGTGTGCTTCTTCTCTTTTACTATTATTTTAATTTTTCTAGAGCTTCAGGAAGAGTGTTAAACTGCTATGAGACTGGCATATTAAACAATTCTATTTCTTCAAAAGATACCAAAGACAGGTCAGTGTGGCACCTCAAGAAAAAGGATTTTTATGTACTTTCCACTATGATCATGGTGTTGTTGAGTGGCTAAGTTGTGTCTGACTTTTTTGCAGCCCTGTGGACTGTAGCCCCCCAGGTTCCTCTGTCCATGGGATTTTCCAGCAAAAAAAACTGGAATGGGTTGCCATTTCCTTCTTCAGGGGTCTTCCCAACCCAGGGATCAAAACTAAGTCTCTTGCATTCCAGGCGGATTCTTTATTTTTTTTTAATTTTATTTTATTTTTTAACTTTACAATATTGTATTGGTTTTGCTATATATCAAAATTAATCCGCCACAGGTATACATGTGTTTCCCCATCCTGAACTCTCCTCCCTCCTCCCTCCCCATACCATTACTCTGGGTCGTCCCAGTGCACCAGCCCCAAGCATCCAGTACCATGCATCAAACCTGGACTGGCGACTCGTTCCATATATTATATTATACATGTTTCAATGCCATTCTCCCAAATCATCCCACCCTCTCCCTCTCCCACAGAGTCCAAAAGACTGTTCTATACATCAGTGTGTCTTTTGCTGTCTAGCATACAGGGTTATTGTTACCATCTTTCTAAATTCCATATATATGCGTTAGTATACTGTATTGGTGTTTTTCTTTCTGGCTTACTTCACTCTGTATAATAGGCTCCAGTTTCATCCACCTCATTAGAACCGATTCAAATGTTTTCTTTTTAATGGCTGAGTAATACTCCATTGTATATATGTACCGCAGCTTTCTTATCCATTCATCTGCTGATGGGCATCTAGGTTGCTATTATAAACAGTGCTGCGATGAACACTGGGGTACACGTGTCTCTTTCAATTCTGGTTTCCTCAGTGTGCATGAGATTCTTTACCACTGAGCCACTAGGGAATCCATTATAGTCCTGAAGCCATACTTATTCTATGCCTCAAGGTTCTTGGTTTTTAAAATTGATAGCTCCCTTAGAGGGTAGATTGGTTACAATATTTTAGTCAATTTCCATTCTTGAAACCCACAAAATACATTTTTTCTATGAAGGTCAGGAACATGACATGAAAATTTGTGAAGCATTCCATATATTTTAAGGCTTCCCTTTTGGCTCAGCTGGTAAAGAATCCGCCTGTAATGAGGGAGACCTGTGTTCGATCCCTAGGTTGGGAAGGTCCCCTGGAGAAGGGAAAGATTACTCATTCCAGTATTTTTTCCTGGAGAATTCCATGGACAGAAGAGCCTGGTGGACTACAGTCCATGAGGTCGCAAAGAGTGGACTGGACTGAATGACTAACAGTTCACTTTTTCATTTGCTGATGAACTACTGAAATTGACTATAAGATCAATTTTCTATGACATTTGTGGTTTACTTTAGACATTTTCCTTCTTTCTCTTTCCATTTTCCCCCCATTTAATTTGCTGTGTGTATACTTTGGTAATATATTGTCTTTTCCTTTGTTAAGGTTAATTATTAGAACTATTCCTAATATTTAAATGTTATCCTGTTTTCTTAACCCTTCTATCAGATTCTTTTTTATTAAGGCTTATTAGTGATCTAGTAGGTTAGCCTTTTCTCATGTACATCACTGCTGCTCTTTAGCTCTTCAATGACTTCCGTTCTTCATAACAAGCATAGTAAGATGCCTCTTTTTCCTTTTCTAAGAAGCTAATGTATCATTATCTCTGTAGATTAAACTGATCAATTTCTCTGCTTGAACCTGTGTTTGGATATTCTCTTTTTCTATTTTAGTTTCACTCCTTCTATTTAAATAAAGTTGCAAGCAAATAACAATTAAACCAGACTAGTTTTTCATTCAGCAATTTTTGGTGGCTATAGTATTTCTTCTAGATTTTATCTTTTATCTTAAACTCTAACTCCTGACACTTAGGGCCAGAAAGGCACAATGCTTCAAAAGCAAGATATGAAATTGTCAATAAAAATCAGAGAATAGTTGTTTAGAATATTTCCCTCATGCAAAAGCCAATAAATATGTGCCAATGAGAAAAACAATGACAGTTAATATCAGGACAATTGATAAATGACAAGTGGAAACAGACTTAAGTAGGAATCCAACTGCCAGTATGATGCTTATCTGTAATCCTGTGATATCATCAACAAATAATTATTGAGTAGTGTTTGAAGAACTATAGGTTGACCACTTAGACATAGGACAGAGGGCAATAAATTTATTGATTATTTTATATTCATCTATTTCATAATAGTGTATTCTCAATAATGTTTGAATGATGCTAAAGCATCTTTCAGAAAAAGGCAACTGAGGTTTATACAACTAGTAAAAATGCAGACTTTGTGTTTGTAGTCACTTCTCTCTGATGCCCAAAACCATGCCTTTCCAATACACAGCACTGACTGCTAACTAATTGTTCTAAATCATGTGAGCTTAGTAAAGAACAAGTTAATGAACCATTAATCCACATAAATGCAACATTGAATATTTGAACAGCAAGCTACCTATAGTACTAAAGATTTTAAAACATGGTTCTAGGTGTTCTGATTCAGAAAAATGCTTTCTAATTGAGTGGTGCTAAATATGAGAACCATTGAGCTGGTATAAAATAAATTAAAAATTGCATGTCAATACATAATGTAAATCGAAGCATTTCCACAATCTGAGTGGCAAAAATAACTGCTGTCCCTCTTCATTAGTGTTAGGAATATTTTATTCAACTATTTCTGAGCCTTCTTAAAGCTTAAACCAACTCCCCAAATCATTTCAGAGTAGAGATTTGGGCACAGGTGTGTAACATTAATTTACAATCACAACTCCTAAGGACAAGAACTGTGCTATTTTAACACTTCCTGCAGTATCAAATATCCCCCAAATTTGCCAATAATAGGACAGTAATTATCAGTGGTCATAAAGACAACTGTCAAAAGGTTGTCTTTTTGTGATAAAGAAACACTCTTTATCAGTGTTTCTTCACTGAGAACATGCAAACAACCATAGACTGGGAGGATTCCAACTGACTTTTTTTTTTTGAAGTTTAAAATTTACAAGAGAATAGAATCTTAAAGTGAATTTATTTAGCATTTTCAAGTCCTACCTGGTTTGCAAAGACTTCTGAATTCTGACGGACTCAGAACTCAGATTTGAACCAGTATCCACTGCTGCCCCTCCCTACTAAGTTCCGCCAAGAAAGGACTTAGGTGACCTCCCATGCTCTTCTATTTCTACTAGGAAGAATGACATCACACTTAAAGCTATAAAAGCATAGAAGTTTGAACATTTGCAAAAATTCCATGGGTTTGAAACAGACACAGCTTGGCTAGTGGGTGGATTTAGAAAACTTTTTTTTTTGGTGCATCATCAGTTTCCTTCATCTCGGTTCCATTTGGTTATCTATTTCCTCCGTTTTCTTCAGATGTTGTTTCTTTGCACTTGTTTCTTGGTTGGATCATATTTTTAAGTCTCTAATTAGAGAAGCCACCTGTGGATAGTGCCTTCTGTCTGCTAACGCTGACACTGAAAATTCCCTTTGTTCCTCTTCTATTCTGGTTTCATTTACCAACCTCTCTTTTTTCTCCTTTTTTTTTTATTTTTTTATTTCACACTGACAAAATAGAGACTTCCAAATGAAGTATACTTTGCTACAGTTGGAAATCTCTGTGGGGTTAATAATGTGCAGCTTTCTGTTGCTTGGAAAAAGAAACTTGTAATCTAATTTTGATTGTAGATAGGCATTAACACATCCTTACTGTCATGCAGTCAGGGCCTGTGTTACTTATCCTTAATTTATTGTTGTTTTCACTTTAAAGGACAGTCCAATTCACCTCAGCCAGTGAATTGCTTCTCCCAACAATTTTTCTTCTTTCTCTGCTTTTCTCCCTTTCTGCCTTAGGAGTCGTCATATCTCCAATCATCAGTTTTCCAACTTCCCTCACCAAAGTTGAAGGTCAATGTACAGCAGACTCTTTAGTGGTAGAATTGTGGATGGGGCTCCTTTTTATTCCAGCTGAGGACAGACCTGTTTCCACAGTGTCATTATCATTGTCTTCCACCATCCCTCTTTTGTTCTTTATTTCAGAATCTGAGTTATTTGTTTACTTATTCACATTTTATTTTTTGTATGTACTATATGTTTTAGGAACTGTGCTAGATTCTAGGGATACTGCAGTGAGTAAAAAATAAGAGAAATGATTTGTGCCTTTTAGGCCTACAGCTAGTTGAGTTTGGGAAGATGGACATCAAGAAAAGAATCACATACATAAATATAATATTATCCTGAGATAAGCACTACAAACAGTATACCATGTTATGAATCTGTATAAATAGGAAAAATGGACCCAGTCATGGAAGTGACAATCAGCCTGAATCTGAAGAAAGACTGGGAGTTAGCTAGGACAGAACAGAGAATGGCGTATATACTGAGTTGAATAACATCCCACCAAAATTCATGTCTGCCTAGAACCTAAGAATGTGACCTAAGTTGAAATAGGGTCTTAAAAATGTAATCAACTTACAATAAGACCATACTGTATTAGGATGAGTCTGGATTTGATGACTGGTGTCCTTATAAGAAGAGAGAAATTCAAAGCCACAGTCATCAAGACAGTATGGTACTGGCACAAAGACAGAAATATAGATCAATGGAATGAAATAGAAAGCCCAGAGATAAATCTACGCACCTATGGACACCTTATCTTTGACAAAGGAGGCAAGACTATACAGTGGAGAAAAGACAATCTCTTTAACAAGTGGTGCTGGGAAAACTGGTCAACCACTTGTAAAAGAATGAAACTAGAACACTTTCTAACACCATACACAAAAATAAACTCAAAATGGATTAAAGATCTAAACATAATACCAGAAACTATAAAACTCCTAGAGGAGAACATAGGCAAAACACTCTCCAACATACATCACATCAGGATCCTCTATGACTCACCTTCCAGAATATTGGAAATAAAAGCAAAAATAAACAAATGGGACCTAATTAAAATTAAAAGCTTCTGCACAACTAAGGAAACTATAAGCAAGATGAAAAGGCAGTCTTCAGAATGAGAGAAAATAATAGCAAATGAACCAACTGACAAAGAACTAATCTCAAAAACACACAAACAACTCCTGCAGCTCAATTCCAGAAAAATAAATGACCCAATCAAAAAATGGGCCAAAGAACTAAAAGACATTTGTCCAAATAAGACAGACAGATGGCTAACAAACACATGAAAAGATGCTCAACAGCACTCATTATCAGAGAAATGTAAATCCAAACCACAGTGAGGTACCATTTCACACCAGTCAGAATGGCTGCGATCCAAAAGTCTACAAGCAACAAATGCTGGAAAGGGTGTGGAGAAAAGAGAACCCTCTTACACTGTTGGTGGGAAAGCAAACTAGTATAGCCACTATGGAGAACAGTGTAGAGACTCCTTAAAAAACTGGAAATAGAACTGCCTTATGATCCAGCAATCCCACTGCTGGGCATACACACTGAGGAAACCAGAATTGAAAGAGACACGTGTACCCCAATGTTCATCACAGCACTGTTTATAATAGCCAGGACACGGAAGCAACCTAGATGTCCACCAGCAGATGAATGGATAAGAAAGCTGTGGTACATGTACACAATGGAATATTACTCAGCCATTAAAAAGAATACATTTGAATCAGTTCTAATGAGGTGGATGAAACTGGAGCTGATTATACAGAGTGAAGTAAGCCAGAAAGAAAAACACCAATACAGTATACTAACGCATATATATGGAATTTAGAAATATGGTAACGATAAACCTATATGCGAGACAGCAAAAGAGACACAGATGTATAGAACAGTCTTTGGCACTCTGTGGAAGAGGGCGAGGGTGGGATGATTTGGGAGAATGGCATTGAAACATGTAAAATATCATATATGAAATGAATCGCCAGTCCAGGTTAGATGCACGATACAGGATGCTTGGGGCTGGTGCAGTGGGATGACCCAGAGGAATGGTAAGGGGAGGGAGGTGGAATGGGGGTTCAGGATAGGGAACACGTGTACACCCGTGGTGGATTCATGTTGATGTATGGCAAAACCAATACAATATTGTAAAGTAATTAGCCTCCAATTAAAATAAATAAAGTTATATTTAAAAAAAAGAGAGAAATCCAACACAAAGATACACAGAGAAGGAAGATGACATGAAGATATAGAAGCAGAAGGTCATTGGAAGACAGAGGCAGGGACTGGATCAATGTCTCCACAGACCAAAAATATAGTAAGGACTACTGGCCACCACCAGAAATAAGAAGAAAGGCATGGGATGGTTTCTTCCTCAGAGCCTCCAGAAGGAATGGATCCTGTTGACACCTTGATTTCAGATTTCTAGCATCCAGAACTGTGAGATAATACATGTCTCCTATTAAGGTACTCAGTTTGTGGTACTTTGTCATCACATCCTTGGGAAACTATGAATAGGAAGAGTGCCTCCACTGGCTATCACTCCCAGTGACCCACTGGGAGATTCTGGACATCTCATCCGCACACTTCTGGGATCTGCACGAATGGGTGTCCTGGTTCCCAAAATGTAGCAGTTGACTGAATAGGCAATGGCAAGTTGGATGTCCTAGTCTCCCATGATCTAACTAACATTTGTAGAATGCTGCATTCACAAATCATATAAAAGTCTTTTGAAAAACACATGGTTAATTCATCAAGATTAAACATATAAAGTATCACAGAAGATGAAAACATGAAGCTGCAGGGATTAGTCATCCTGCCAAAACAATTAGTAACTAGGAAAAAAACTGAGTTAACTGTTTTGGTATCAAGTTGTGGAAGTTTAGGATAAAGAAAGAATCTATGTCTGGAATTCTACAATATAATGGCTATAGAAGAGAGGGACAAGAACCAGCTAAGTTTGCCACCAAGTTTTGAGGCTTCTTGTGTACATGGACCAACAAAGTAGCAAGAGTAGTCTCCATCCTGACAGGAGTAATTAAACACCATCAGTCAGAGAAGGGAGGAATGCCTTTATACTGTTAAGTCATGGAAGAATATGTATAGATCCAGGTCACCCACTTGGGCATCTTCTGGGAGGGTTCTTCCCATTGCTGACTGAGAATGGACATGTGTATCAACTCTGGCCTGAAAGTAGCATGAGTGCTAAGGGGTCAGACTGCTGAAGAATGAAAGTCTATATCACACCACCAGGTAAGTCTTTATATTATGCCCAAGTGATAGTTGAAGATGAGAGGAATGCAGAATGGAGAGCACCACAGAGAGGCTAAGTATCAACTGAATCCCTGAGACCATCTAGGAAACATGGGCTACAGTTCTTCCCACTAACCTCCTTCTTTTACATTGTCCCTCAGAAATAAAAGCTCAGAAGAACTATAAAGAAGCTCTTCTCCAAATCTGCATGAAGAAATAGGACTATTTGGAGCAAGAGGGACACAGTAGCCATAAAAATGAGCATTTTAAGCCTACTAATTTTCCCTTCTTGATCCTGGCCAAGTTTTAAGCACAATTGGGAGTACTAACACAGGCCCATTCTTGCAAGACATAGAACTCTTCTAATAGGAAACTGGTTCAAGAATTCATTATCACTCTGGCTGAAACCCTGGAATTGCTCTGCAGTTGTTGATTCTTCCTTTCTCTGCCTTTCCTTCACAAATATCAGATCTGCACTACAGTATAAAGGTTCTTTTTCTTGTCTGCCCCCCTGCCCTTTATCCTTGCAAATTAAGTATAACTTATACATTTACTCCTGTCCTGGCAACTGCCTCCTGGAGGACATGAGCCAACATAACACGTGAGAGAACCTGAAACAGCAGTGTAGTGGGAAAACAGAGTGAGGTGAAGCATGGTGTCAGATTAGACCATAGATGCAAGCAGACCTAAACCACTGGACCTTCTCTGGACTTATGTTTTGTATTTTGTATTATCTTTACCCTAAGAAAAATGAGAACTCTCTTTAAAAAGGCAATTCCAAGGAAACCCTATAAGAAAATGTTTTTTGTTTTTTTTTGAAATATCAACACTTCAAGATTGTTTGCATGTAAACAATAGCAAGAAGCACATATTTGTATATTTTTCTTCAGCTATAGTTTCTACAATGAACTATAGGCAAATACAACAAACATACCTAAGCTTGTGCTTTTGCTCAGTTGCTGCGTCATCTCTGACTCTTTGCAATCCCTTGGACTGTAGCCTGCCAGGCTCCTCTGTTCATGGGATTTCCAAGAGAGAATTCTGGAGTGGGTTGCCATTTCCTTCTCCAGAGTATCTTCTCAACCCAGGGATCTAACCTGAGTCTCCTACATTGGCAGGTAGATTCTTTACCATTGAGCCCCCTGGGAAGCCCAAACCTAAGCTACTAAGTCTGTAAATGATAACAATTACCAAACTTCAGTAATCATGTATCTCAATAAAAATCCAATTAAATGAGAGAGGGGACATATGTATACCTATGGCTGATAAATGTTTATATTTGGCAGAAAATTTAAAAATGCTGTAAAGCAACTATTCTTCCATTAAAAAGTTTTAAAAATACATAGAAAAACAAAGACTTCATAATATGGTACAAGCTGATACTCCTAGCAGCAAGGGAAAAAAAAAAAAAACACCTTGAATAACTTACAAAAAAGTATATATTTGAAATCATATCAAAAGTTTACAGAATTGATGTAAATTCTGGAGGTTCATTGGTATGGCCATGAACATGTACATTTTAGGACACCCCAATATTCCCATCAGATGATACTTCTTCCAAGCCACTCCCAGCCAATGACTGACCACAGCAAAGTACTACAGATAACCTGGGCTATTTCTGCCTAACGCAGGATTTCACTAATGTGCAACTTTTTCTTAGGGACATCTCAGTGACCTCATCAAAACTCTCAGAAATACCCAATCCTACCCTTCTTATCCCTCTCTGTTCATGGGTGTCAGACCCACACTGCAGTCTGAAGCCTACTCTAGTTTATTGCTGCTTCCTCCGCCTTCTTCATCCTCTTCACACATTTCTACATATGAAATCTTTATCACATCTTAATCCATCTGGTGTGTACTTCTTGTAGGCTACCAAGGGTTTTTTTTTTTTTAAATGGACACAAACCAAGGGAGAGGAACTGAACCACAAAACCACCACCAAGCGCAGTCCAGAGGAAGAGCCAGGTCCAATACCGTCACTGCTTTGCCCCTTATCATCATCAAAAACAGTCACCAGTACTGCTGCCAGACTCCTGCTACTGTTTCTCCTGCAACCAGCCCCATTATAATAAATATTTTCTCACTTGTCCTTGTATTTCACATGACTCCCTCAAAGGTTTGAAGTCCTAGGAAGTAGTGAATGATTAGCTGAGCCTGAATATGTGTCTGGGCTGCCAGTGAAAGAAAAATGAAATGTTTTTCTTTATTTTATAGGATGATGGTGTACTGCATTCCACAAATATTTCACGCAGTAAAAAGCAAAATAAATATACTAAATACTAAAAGCATTTGAAAGCAAACCAAACAAAAGCATTCACGGCAAAGGCAGACCAAAATTTCTTGGTAAATACAGGAAACATGTTTTAATCAGGACTTTAAATTTTTTACTACATTCTATTTTTAAAAGAGCATAATATATATGTCATGTATTTGACAGAAAGTAGCTTGTACATTAATCTTTAGAAATCATGCATTGTTTATTTTTGATGATTCAGCCAAATTTCATATTAGCCCAATGCTGTGATTTTTAAAATTTAACTTTTTTAAAACACAGTAATAAAAATAGTCACATCTGCAAATTATTCAAGGACCTCACCAATTTTCCCAATAGCTTCCTATAATCCTTTGATAATCAAGTCAGTCTCTTTGAAATGCCAATCATTATTACTCTTTTACTTTACTTTTAACTGGTTTAATTTTGCCATTCCAAGAAACAGTAGAGTGCTCTGTGCTCTGATGCAGACTGCTTGCATTTGCACCCAAGCTAGCTCATTGCTTTAGAACTAAGTTGCAGACACAAGCTACTCTGTATGAGTTATTTTCTTCACTCCAAAGTGAAGATAATTAAATAACCTCCTTCATAAGTTTGTTGACAAGACAAAATAAGTAAATATCTTGGAACAGTGCCTAACCCATAGCAATTGTTCAATAGGTGTAAACTACTATCATAATCTTTATTTGATAATGTTTTGTCTCAGATGTCAGAATATCCCTAATAACATTTTTTTCAATGCCTTGAAACCATGCATCAGTTGCAAGTTTTACAGCTTAAATTTGCAACTGAGTTGCATTTTTAATAAATTTTGATTTTTCAGGATAGATAGATGATAATGATAGATATGTATATATGTGTTAGGGGAAGCACACTGACTGAAACCACCCATGCTGGCCAGGCACCATAGTAACCATTTGCATGAGATGTTTTATGACAAGAGGTCCTGGTAAGGAACAGGGAACTAATAAGCCAC
Source organism: Bos javanicus (assembly GCF_032452875.1). Classification (NCBI taxonomy): domain Eukaryota; kingdom Metazoa; phylum Chordata; class Mammalia; order Artiodactyla; family Bovidae; genus Bos; species Bos javanicus. The sequence goes on along the minus strand of NC_083868.1, from coordinate 55,215,425 downwards.
CACCAACCAGAAGAGTTCGAGAAAGGTCAAAAGGAGACACCACATGTTCGATCCCCTCCCAGAATTCTTGCTGGCATCCAACTCAGCTGAACAATGAAGGACTTTGAGTCAGAATGATTGGCTAGAGACAACCCAGAAACTAATCCCTTCATCATAAAACACCATAAAGCCACGTGGCAGAGCAGTTCTCCTAGGTTTCCAAATATACTGCTCTCCACCCAGGCACCCTTTCCCAATAAAATCTCTTGCTTTGTCAGCACATGTATCTCTCTCGGACAATTCATTTCTGAGTGTTAGACAAGAGCCCAGTTTTGGGCCTTGGAAGGGGTCCCTCTTCTTGCCACATATGCACATTATGAAGAAATTTGTTCAGATGTTGACAAATTAACTAGTGTAATGGGTTAAGACAAATATTATGTTAAACTAAGAGGGATGTCTGAGTGGGGACTAATGAAGTAAGTGGTGGCTTAATTAGTGAATATTTTTAGGACTACATTTGTACGCACTCCTCTAGTGGATTTCTGGAAAAGAAAATCACAGTTACATAAAATAGATAGTTTCTGGACCAAAGCTTTAGTTTTAATTTTTTTCTTTTCAATTTCTATTTTCTTGTAGTTAATGATTTGAAAATGACTATTTTAGAAAATAAAAATGTTTTCTTTTTATTTTGGAGCTTGCAGATAGCTCAGAAAAACAACATTCATTCAGATAAACTTGGTTTTAAGTACAACTATCATGAAATATGTTGAAAGTAATATAGGAAATATTTTGTAAGAAAACAACACAAATTTTTTGAAGGTCAAGGAGAGCTTCACTAATTTTTTCATCTCATTTAATATACAAATTTGGCATAAGGAGAAACTTTAAGAGACGTTTTTTTCAAATTCTCTTAGGATAGAGACTAAACTTAGTGCATCACACAAGGACATTCTTGCCTCCCCATCCTCTCAGTCTTCTCTTTCCTTCCTGCTCTTCAGGAAATCAGCCTTTTCACATTTCCTCCTGTAAGTCATGCTCTCTCTTGCCATTAGTCTTTTGCACATCTTATGCCTTCCTCCTACGTTACGTTTTTCCCATGTTCACAGTTGCCTATTAACTATAACTCATTCCTAAAATTTCAGCTCAGTTATTATGTTCTCTCATTTTTCAGTACTCCCAGAGTCCTAGGTTCCTTTCCTTCATGACAATTCCTATTAATTAGTCATTACTGGTTATTCACTCTCCACAGGTTCTAAACATCACAAAAGCATAAAATTTGTCTTTATTCTTCCTGGCTGGAATCCATTACCTATCAGATTTCTGGTCACAGGGTAGGTGCTTAATATATATTTAATAGAGATACTTATGCAAAATAAGTTAATGAATGGGACTCTCTGAATCAATTAACCTATTTAAATTTCATGCAGTTGTGAGTGTATCTTAAGGGAAAAGAATCAATAGTTTTTGTTTCATGTTGAGATTTGACATAAAACAACAAATTTCAGTAAATCAATTATCCCTCAATTAAAAAATAAATAAATTTTTAAAAGAAATAAACACATTACATTTTCTTTCAATTAAAAAAAAATAGCTTTTGTTAAACATGCACCAGTGTTTTAAAAATATAAATTGAGGGCAATGAAGAATCAGAGTTTAAGATTCTTCTCAAAGTCACTGAGCCAGAATCAAAAAAAAACTAGGGTTTAAACCTAGTCTTCCTGCTTCCAATTCCAGGGAAAAACTAATATACTACATTACATATTATAACATTTATTCAAAAAACAACTTTAAAAAATGATATATACTCCACACCATCCTAGGTGCTAGGGATATATAGAGAAAAGACACAGACTACTTCAGACACTACTCATAAAATGTTTTCAATAAAGGATGCATGCATTGTGTAGAAAATATTGCCAATGTAGAACTGTAGAAATTATGGAATTATATTGCATAGAATAGAATAATATTGTACAATAAAATTGTAAAAAAATGTAGAAATAATAAAATATGTTTATTTATAAATTCAACAGAAATACCACACATGCACACATAAACATTTACTAGTTTTTACAGAGACCCTTGAACTTCCCATGTGGCTCAGTGGTAAAGAATCTGCCTGCCAATGTAGGAGATGTGGGTTCCATCCCTGGGTTGGAAAGATCCCCTGGAGAAGAGAATGGAAACCCACTCCAATAATGTTGCCTGAGAAATCCCATGGAGCCTGGCAGGTTACAGTCCATGGGTGTCTCAAAGAGTTGGACATGACTCAGCAACTAAACAACAGAGCACCTCAGACCATTACATATATGGTCCTTTCTAAAAACTGTGAGTTGTTTGCATAATTTTATTTTCCCATTTTACAAATAAGAAAACTGGCATTAGTTTACCCAAAATTAAATATCTACTTAGGAAACAGAGAAGTTGTGCTGAGGACTAGACTCCTGGTACTGGTCCTAGAGGGGGCTCTTCTCAATAAACTCCACTGTATTAAATAATAATAATAGTGCTTTAGGATAATAGATAATTCAATCTCCTTGGTTGCTAAACAAAGAATAAGTGTTAGTTTCTTAGTCATGTCCTACTCTGTAATCCCATAGACTATAGCCCACCAGGCTTCTCTGTCCATGGAATTATCCAGGCAAGAATACTGGAGTGAGTTGCCATGCCCTCCTACAGAGGATCTTCCAGACCCAGGGATTGAACCTGGGCCTCCCACATTGCAGGCAGATTCTTTACCATCTGATCCACCAGGGTAGCCCAAGATTCTCTATCAGTTCAGTTTAGTTCAGTCATTCAGTCGTGTCCGACTCTGCAACCCCATGAATCGTAGCACGCCAGGCCTCCCTGTCCATCACCAACCCCCGGAGTTCACTCAGACTCACGTCCATCGAGTCATCGATGCCATGCAACCATCTCATCCTCTGTCATCCCCTTCTCCTCCTGCCCCCAATCCCTCTCAGCATCAGGGTCTTTTACAATGAACACTCAGGACTGATCTCATTTAGAATGGACTGGTTGTATCTCATTCAGTCCAAGGGACTCTCAAGAGTCTTCTCCAACACCACACTTCAAAAGCATCAATTCTTCGGCACTCACCTTTCTTCACAGTCCAACTCTCATATCCATACATGACCACAGGAAAAACCATAGCCTTGACTAGACGAACCTTTGTTGGCAAAGTAATGTCTCTGCTTTTGAATATGCTATCTAGGTTGGTCATAACTTTTCTTCCAAGGAGTAAGGGTCTTTTAATTTCATGGCTGCAGTCACCATCTGCAGTGATTTTGGAGCCCAGAAAAATAAAGTCTGACACATTCCACTGTTTCCCCATCTATTTCCCATGAAGTGATGGGATCAGATGCCATGATCTTCATTTTGGAATGTTGAGTTTTAAGCCAACTTTTTCACTCTCCTCTTTCACCTTCATCAAGAGGCTTTTTAGTTCCTCTTCACTTTCTGCCATAAGGCTGGTGTCATATGCATATCTGAGGTTATTTATATTACTCCCAGCAATTTTAATTCCACCTTGTGCTTCTTACAGCCCAGCATTTCTCATGATGTACTCTGCATAGAAATTAAATAAGCAGGGTGACAATATACAGCCTTGACATACTCCTTTTCCTATTTGGAACCAGTCTGTTGTTCCATGTCCAGTTCTAACTGTTGCTGCCTGACCTGCATACAAATTTCTCAAGAGGCAGATCAGGTGGTCTTTCAGACCCATCTCTTTCAGAATTTTCCACAGTTTATTGTGATCCATGCAGTCAAAGGCTTTGGCATAGTCAATAAAGCAGAAAGAGATGTTTTTCTGGAACTCTCTTGCTTTTTCCATGATCCAGCAGATGTTGGCAATTTGGTCTCTGGTTCCTCTGCCTTTCTAAAACCAGCTTGAACAACTGGAAGTTCATAGTTCACGTATTGCTGAAGCCTGGCTTGGAGAATTTTGAGTATTACTTTACTAGCGTGTGAGATGAGTGCAATTGTGTGGTAGTTTGAGCATTCTTTGGCATTGCCTTTCTTTGGGATTGGAATGAAAACTGACCTTTTCCAGTCCTGTGGCCACTGCTGAGTTTTCTAAATTTGCTGGCATATTGAGTGCAGCACTTTCACAGCATCATCTTTCAGGATTTGAAATAGCTCAGCTGGAATTCCATCACCTCCACTAACTTTGTTCTTAGTGATACTTTCTAAGGCCCACTTGACTTCACATTCCAGAATGTCTGGCTCTAGGTCAGTGATCACACCATCATGATTATCTGGGTCGTGAAGATCTTTTTTGTACAATTCTTCTGTGTATTCTTGCCATATCTTCTTAATATCTTCTGCTTCTGTTAGGTCCATACCATTTCTGTCCTTTATCGAGCCTATCTTTGCATGAAATGTTCCCTTGGTATCTCTAATTTTCCTGAAGAGATCTCTAGTCTTTCCCATTCTATTGTTTTCCTCTATTTCTTTGTGTTGATCACTGAGAAAGGCTTTCTTATCTCTTCTTGCTGTTCTTTGGAACTCTGCATTCAGATGCTTATATCTTTCCTTTTCTCCTTTGCTTTTCACTTCTCTTCTTTTCACAGCTATTTGTAAGGCTTCCCCAGACAGCCATTTTGCTTTTTTGTGTTTCTTTTCCATGGGGATGGTCTTGATCCCTGTCTCCTGTACAATGTCACAAACCTCAGTCCATAGTTCATTCCACTGTATAATCATAAGGGATTTGATTTAGGTCATACCTGAATGGTCTAGTGGTTTTCCCTACTTTCTTCAATTTAAGTCTGAATTTGGCAATAAGGAGTTCATGATGTGAGCCACAGTCAGCTCCTGGTCTTGTTTTTGTTGACTGTATAGAGCTTCTTCATCTTTGGCTGCAAAGAATATAATCAATCTGATTTCGGTGTTGACCATCTGGTGACGTCCATATTTAGAGTCTTTATAGAAACTAATAAATGTTTAAATATATAGTGAAGTGAAGTGAAAGTTGCCCATTTGTGTCTGATTCTTTGCAACCCCACAGACTATACAGTTCTTGGAATTCTCCATGCCAGAATACTGGAGTTGGTAGCCTTTCCCTTCTCCAGGGTTGTCCGGGGAGTTTGTAATTTCCTTGGTTCTGTCTCGTCACAACAAAAATGTGAAGGGATGGGGGTAGGAGCCAAGATGGCGGAGGAGTAGGACTGGGAGAACACTTTCTCCCCCACAAATTCATCAAAAGAGCATTTAAACGTCGAGTAAATTCCACAAAACAACTTCTGAATGCCGGCAGAGGACATCAGGCACCCAGAAAAGCAATCCAACTCTTCGAAAGGAGGTAGGAAAAAATATAAAAGACAAAAAAAGAGACAAAGAGGGAGGGACGGAGTTCCGTCCCAGGAAGGGAGTCTTAAAAAGAGAGAAGTTTCCAAACACCAGGAAACCTTCTCACTGCCGAATCTGTGCCGAGCTTTGGAAGCACAGAGGGCAACATAACAGGAAGAAAAAATAAATAAACAATTAAAACTCGAAGATTGCGAGTCCTACGGTAACTCCCCCAGCGGAGAAGCAGGGCAGACGCCTGCACGCGCCATTAGCAAGCAGGGGCTGGGCAGGGAGGCGCAGCGCGGGCTGCATCGCTTAGAGTAAGAATCTGGCCTGAATACCCTGAGCACTATCTGAGCGAAATAATTTGGGCTAGCAAACCAGACTGTGGGATATCTACCACGTGAAAAGCCAGCCCTAACCTAAGACCGCCAGGCCCGCGCACGGAACAAAGAATTGAACAGAGGTAGCCGGCTGCAGACCTTCCCCCTCTGGTGACAGGCAGCCAGAGCTGGAAGGGGGCAATCGCAGCCCCAGAGAGACATTATCTATAAAACTGTAAGCAGGCTTCTTTGCTAACTAAAACTTTTGGGGGGTCTGGACGGTTAACATCTGCCTGAGAAGGTGCGCCGGTTTTACACCCAGATAACCGAGTGGTGGGGAGGCGATAAGTCGCAGCATTGGCGCTCGCCAAACACCTCATCACTTGAGCTGCTCGGACCTGGGAAGAGCACAAAACTCAGGCCCAACTGAGTCTGCGCTTCTGAGAACTACCCGAGTGCCTGAACCTGAGCGGCTTGGACCTGGGAGGCACATGCAACCCAGGGCCAGCCTCGGATTGTTCCCGGCGGAACAACCTAGAGCCCGAGCAGTGTGGGCAGGGAGGCTACATGCGCCGTGAGCGGGGGCAGACCCAGTGTGGCTGAGGCACTGCGAGCGCACGCCAGTGTTATTTGTTTGCAGCATCCCTCCCTCCCTCCCCACAGCGCGACTGAACAAAGAGAAGAAATACAGCTCCACCCATCAGAACACCGACACAAGCTTCCCTAACTAGGAAACCTTGACAAGCCACCTGTACAAATCCACACACAGCGAGGAAAAGCCACAATAAAGAGAACTCCACAAACTGCCAGAATACAGAAAGGACACCCCAAACTCAGCAATTTAAACAAGATGAAGAGACAGAGGAATAGCCAGCAGATAAAGGAACAGGATAAATGCCCACCAAACCAAACAAAAGAGGAAGAGATAGGGAATCTACCTGATAAAGAATTCCGAATAATGATAGTGAAATTGATCCAAAATCTTGAAATTAAAATGGAATCACAGATAAATAGCTTGGAGACAAGGATTGAGAAGATGCAAGAAAGGTTTAACAAGGACCTAGAAGAAATAAAAAAGAGTCAATATATAATGAATAATGCAATAAATTAAAAACACTCTGGAGGCAACAAATAGTAGAATAACAGAGGCAGAAGATAGGATTAGTGAATTAGAAGATAGAATGGTAGAAATAAATGAATCAGAGAGAATAAAAGAAAAACGAATTAAAAGAAATGAGGACAATCTCAGAGACCTCCAGGACAATATTAAACGCTACAACATTCGAATCATAGGGGTTCCAGAAGAAGAAGACAAAAAGAAAGACCATGAGAAAATACTTGAGGAGATAATAGTTGAAAACTTCCCTAAACTGGGGAAGGAAATAATCACCCAAGTCCAAGAAACCCAGAGAATCCCAAACAGGATAAACCCAAGGAGAAACACCCCAAGACACATATTAATCAAATTAACAAAGATCAAACACAAAGAACAAATATTAAAAGCAGCAAGGGAAAAACAACAAATAACACACAAGGGAATTCCCATAAGGATAACAGCTGATCTTTCAATAGAAACTCTTCACGCCAGGAGGGAATGGCAAGACATACTTAAAATGATGAAAGAAAATAACCTACAGCCCAGATTATTGTACCCAGCAAGGATTTCATTCAAGTATGAAGGAGAAATCAAAAGCTTCTCAGACAAGCAAAAGCTGAGAGAATTCTGCACCACCAAACCAGCTCTCCAACAAATACTAAAGGATATTCTCTAGACAGGAAACACAAAAACGGTGTATAAATTCGAACCCCAAACAATAAAGTAAATGGCAACGGGATCATACTTATCAGTAATTACCTTAAACGTAAATGGGTTGAATGCCCCAACCAAAAGACAAAGACTGGCTGAATGGATACAAAAAAAAGACCCCTACATATGTTGTCTACAGGAGACCCACCTCAAAACAGGGGACACATACAGACTGAAAGTGAAGGGCTGGAAAAAGATTTTCCATGCAAATAGGGACCAAAAGAAAGCAGGAGTAGCAATACTCATATCAGATAAAATAGACTTTAAAACAAAGGCTGTGAAAAGAGACAAAGAAGGTCACTACATAATGATCAAAGGATCAATCCAAGAAGAAGATATAACAATTATAAATATATATGCACCCAACACGGGAGCACCGCAGTATGTAAGACAAATGCTAACAAGTATGAAAGGAGAAATTAACAATAACACAATAATAGTGGGAGACTTTAACACCCCACTCACACCTATGGATAGATCAACTAAACAGAAAATTAACAAGGAAACACAAACTTTAAATGATACAATAGACCAGTTAGACCTAATTGATATCTATAGGACATTTCATCCCAAAACAATGAATTTCACCTTTTTCTCAAGCGCACATGGAACCTTCTCCAGGATAGATCACATCCTGGGCCATAAAGCTAGCCTTGGTAAATTCAAAAAAATAGAAATCATTCCAAGCATCTTTTCTGACCACAATGCAGTAAGATTAGATCTCAATTACAGGAGAAAAACTATTAAAAATTCCAACATATGGAGGCTGAACAACACGCTGCTGAATAACCAACAAATCACAGAAGAAATCAAAAAAGAAATCAAAATTTGCATAGAAACGAATGAAAATGAAAACACAACAACCCAAAACCTGTGGGACACAGTAAAAGCAGTCCTAAGGGGAAAGTTCATAGCAATACAGGCACACCTCAAGAAACAAGAAAAAAGTCAAATAAATAACCTAACTCTACACCTAAAACAACTAGAAAAGGAAGAAATGAAGAACCCCAGGGTTAGTAGAAGGAAAGAAATCTTAAAAATTAGAGCAGAAATAAATGCAAAAGAAACAAAAGAGACCATAGCAAAAATCAACAAAACCAAAAGCTGGTTCTTTGAAAGGATAAATAAAATTGATAAACCATTAGCCAGACTCATCAAGAAACAAAGGGAGAAAAATCAAATCAATAAAATTAGAAACGAAAATGGAGAGATCACAACAGACAACACAGAAATACAAAGGATCATAAGAGACTATTATCAACAATTATATGCCAATAAAATGGACAACGAGGAAGAAATGGACAAATTCTTAGAAAAGTACAACTTTCCAAAACTCTACCAGGAGGAAATAGAAAATCTTAACAGACCCATCACAAGCACAGAAATTGAAACTATAATCAAAAATCTTCCAGCAAACAAAAGCCCAGGTCCAGACGGCTTCACAGCTGAATTCTACCAAAAATTTAGAGAAGAGCTAACACCTATCCTGCTCAAACTCTTCCAGAAAATTGCAGAGGAAGGTAAACTTCCAAACTCATTCTATGAGGCCACCATCACCCTAATACCAAAACCTGACAAAGATCCCACAAAAAAAGGAAACTAGAGGCCAATATCACTGATGAATATAGATGCAAAAATCCTTAACAAAATTCTAGCAATCAGAATCCAACAACACATTAAAAAGATCATACACCATGACCAAGTGGGCTTTATCCCAGGGATGCAAGGATTCTTCAATATCCGCAAATCAATCAATGTAATACACCACATTAACAAATTGAAAAACAAAAAACCTTATGATTATCTCAATAGATGCAGAGAAAGCCTTTGACAAAATTCAACACCCATTTATGATAAAAACTCTCCAGAAAGCAGGAATAGAAGGAACATACCTCAACATAATAAAAGCTATATATGACAAACCCACAGCAAACATTATCCTCAATGGTGAAAAATTGAAAGCATTTCCTCTAAAGTCAGGAACAAGACAAGGATGCCCACTTTCACCATTACTATTCAACATAGTTTTGGAAGTTTTGGCCACAGCAATCAGAGCAGAAAAAGAAATAAAAGGAATCCAAATTGGAAAAGAAGAAGTAAAACTCTCACTATTTGCAGATGACATGATCCTCTACATAGAAAACCCTAAAGACTCCACCAGAAAATTACTAGAACTAATCAATGATTATAGTAAAGTTGCAGGATATAAAATCAACACACAGAAATCCCTTGCATTCCTATACACTAATAATGAGAAAACAGAAAGAGAAATTAAGGAAACAATTCCATTCACCATTGCAACGAAAAGAATAAAATACTTAGGAATATATCTACCTAAAGAAACTAAAGACCTATATAGAGAAAACTATAAAACACTGGTGAAAGAAATCAAAGAGGACACTAATAGATGGAGAAATATACCATGTTCATGGATTGGAAGAATCAATATAGTGAAAATGAGTATACTACCCAAAGCAATTTATAGATTCAATGCAATTCCTATCAAGCTACCAACAGTATTGTTCACAGAGCTAGAACAAATAATTTCACAATTTGTATGGAAATACAAAAAACCTCGAATAGCCAAAGCGATCTTGAGAAAGAAAAATGGAACTGGAGGAATCAACCTACCTGACTTCAGGCTCTACTACAAAGCCACAGTTATCAAGACAGTATGGTACTGGCACCAAGACAGAAATATAGATCAATGGAACAAAATAGAAAGCCCAGAGATAAATCCACGCACATATGGACACCTTATCTTTGACAAAGGAGGCAAGAATATACAATGGATTAAAGACAATCTCTTTAACAAGTGGTGCTGGGAAATCTGGTCAACCACTTGTAAAAGAATGACACTAGAACACTTTCTAACACCATATACAAAAATAAACTCAAAATGGATTAAAGATCTCAACGTAAGACCAGAAACTATAAAACTCCTAGAGGAGAACATAGGCAAAACACTCTCTGACATACATCACAGCAGGATCCTCTATGACCCACCTCCCAGAATATTGGAAATAAAAGCAAAAATAAACAAATGGGCCTAATTAAACTTAAAAGCTTCTGCACATCAAAGGAAACTATTAGCAAGGTGAAAAGACAGCCTTCAGAATGGGAGAAAATAATAGCAAATGAAGCAACCGACAAACAACTAATCTCAAAAATATACAAGCAACTCCTACAGCTCAACTCCAGAAAAATAAATGACCCAATCAAAAAATGGGCCAAAGATCTAAATAGACATTTCTCCAAAGAAGACATACAGATGGCTAACAAACACATGAAAAGATGCTCAACATCACTCATTATCAGAGAAATGCAAATCAAAACCACTATGAGATACCATTTCACACCAGTCAGAATGGCTGCGATCCAAAAGTCTACAAATAATAAATGCTGGAGAGGGTGTGGAGAAAAGGGAACCCTCTTACACTGTTGGTGGGAATGCAAACTAGTACAGCCACTATGGAGAACAGTGTGGAGATTCCTTAAAAAACTGGAAATAGAACTGCCTTATGATCCAGCAATCCCACTGCTGGGCATACACACTGAGGAAACCAGAATTGAAAGAGACACGTGTACCCCAATGTTCATCGCAGCACTGTTTATAATAGCCAGGACGTGGAAGCAACCTAGATGTCCATCAGAAGATGAATGGATAAGAAAGCTGTGGTACATATACACAATGGAGTATTACTCAGCCATTAAAAAGAATACATTTGAATCAGTTCTAATGAGGTGGATGAAACTAGAGCCTATTATACAGAGTGAAGTAAGCCAGAAGGAAAAACACCAATACAGTATACTAATGCATATATATGGAATTTAGAAAGATGGTAACAATAACCCTGTATACGAGACAGCAAAAGAGACACTGACGTATAGAACAGTCTTATGGACTCTGTGGGAGAGGGAGAGGGAGAGTGTGGGAAGATTTGGGAGAATGGCATTGAAACATGTGAAATGTCATGTATGAAACGAGATGCCAGTCCAGGTTCAATGCACGATGCTGGATGCTTGGGGCTGGTGCACTGGGACGACCCAGAGGGATGGTATGGGGAGGGAGGAGGGAGGAGGGTTCAGGATGGGGAACACATGAGAAACAAAATATTAAAAAAAAAAAAAAAGAAAAAAAAATGTGAAGGGATGGACCAGTGTTACAGCCCTCAGATGAACCAGTGTTACAGCTCAATGTTACAGCACAGTTTTAATTAGAAAGTAAAGGAAAATAGATCCTCGAGGTGTGAGGGCATGCCAACCCAAAAGACACGAAGAGAAGAGAGGCCCCCAGACCAATTTTGGCTTCTTTTTTATATGTTTTTTCTCCTCCCCCTGGGCCTGTCCTATGCAAATTGGTGTTTGTTTTACCTGAGGTCCTCATTCTGGTCCTCGGACCTTCATTTGTTCTATTTTCACGGGCTTTTCCCTTCCTTGTCTTTTAGCCACTGCCATTTTGGACTCATTTCTCCTATTCTAACTGCCTAACATTTCCACCCTAAAGAGATGTGAAGCCCAATTCTTTGGGAATAGGGGTGTCAAGATCTCTCAGTAGTTCAGCTACTTCTTGCTGAACTGGCATGGCAAGGGGCATTGGGCTTCCCCCTCTTGCTAGTCTCAAGCCTCAGAGTCCTTATAGCAGTGTCCATCTAAAGGTGAGTGGTATTTCATGGTAAGCTGTAGTTTTATATATCCTTGTTGAACTGGCACTACATATTGAAGCTTGTTGACCTGGGCAGAGACAAAATGGGTTAAACAGTTGATAATATGTGGAGCAATCACAAGCAGCATCAATATGACAGAGACTAGTAGTGGCATTCAGTTCAGTTCAGTTCAGTCACTTAGTCGTGTCCGACTCTTTGCGACCCCATGAATCACAGCACGCCAGGGCTCCCTGTTCATCACCAACTCCTAGAGTTCACTCAAACTCATGTCCATTGAGTCAGTGATGCCATCCAGCCATGTCGACCTCTGTCAACCCCTTCTCCTCCTGCTCCCAATCCCATTAGCCAACTCCAACTTTCCCATCGCCAGAAGGATCCCCCAAAGAGAGATTGTAGCCACCCAGAGAACTCTCCAGCTTGTTCTTTGAGATCCTGTGGGGTCTGAATATTTTTCTTGAGGACTGTGAGACTTTCTTTAACTTAGCTGGAGGTATTTAACCATAAACAACACATCTCATTCATCATGGCTCAAGTCCCTCTTTGTTCAGGGATCAGAAGATCTATCTCCTATCCGTTTTGGAGTACAACACCTGCCAAGCTGTGTTGGCTCATTAGAGCTGTCCTGAGAAATCTTATCCCAAGAAACTTAATTTTTGGGGTATTCATTAGAATAGCACTCATTTGTAGTTCTGAATATGTATCTGAGATCTCCCAGGGGCTCACAGGTGTATTGAGTGTCCTTTTCTGTTTTCTTTCACAGCTTGACTCGTGGGTAGTGAATCCAGGAAACATGTCCTGGTACTTTGACTGCTGTGGGTAGAAAGTATTACAGGGTAGAGGCTCTTCCATGTGGGCTGGAGTTGAGCCTTTGGGGACCCATCTTTCCAGACGTTAATTAGGACTTAAGTCCCTGGAGCATATAGTGGTGACTCTTTAGAATCATTTGGGTTCTGGTTGACTCCCCACAAGCATATATCCTGTTAGAATTGCCCAGTGGCCATGGTATAAGACTGGAGGGTCTGAGCCTCTGCATCTAGGAAGAGGTCATTGACTTAAACAAAAGGCCTCCATATAGCATCTCATTAGGACTAAGACTGACCTGTTCCTAAGGGGCAATGCGGGTGTGGAGGAGAGTTATTTGTAAAGCCTCCTTCCATCCCAGGGAGGTCTCCTGGTTTTTTTTTTTTTTTTAATTGCTGATTTTAAGGCTTGGTTGTCTCTTTCTACTTTTCCTGAAGACTGAGCCCTCCAGGCACAATGGAGATAATAAGTAATTCCCAATGTTTTAAGATCCTTTGGGTGACCTTAGAAGTAAATGATGTCCCATTGTCACTTTGTAATGACCTGGGCAGACCAAATCTAGGAATGATTTCATGGAGCAGTGTTTTTACCACCTCCTCAGACTTCTCAGTCTGGGTGGGAAACCCTTCAATCCATCCTGTGAATGTATCTGTCATGACTAATAGGTATTTATACCCTTGAGAAACTGGCTTCTGGGTGAAGTCCATCTGCCAGTCCTCTCTTGGGTAGGTCCCAAGTTGTTGGGCAGGCTGGGCCAGCTGGAGTCTTCAAGCTCTTTGGGGGTTGTTCAATTGGCAAGTGGGGCAAGAGAAGACCACTAGCCTTATGGTTGTTTGGAAGCCTGTTCCTATGAAGGACCTGTCTAATAATCTTTGGAGGGCCTTTTCCCCTAAATGAGTGGTAGGATGTAAGGAGTTAACCAACTTTCACTGGAGGTTCCCAGGCAGAAAAAGGAGTCTCTCCTTTTGGAACCATCCCATATGATCTTGAAAGCCCTTACTCTTGGCTTTAAGAGTCTCACGTTCAGTATATGAAGGAGTTTCTGGTAAATTAGTCTGTGGAACTAAGGTGGCAACTCTTGTTAGGTCATTGCTCTGTAATGCTGCCCTTTTAGCTGTCTTATCAGCTGCTTGGTTCCCTTGTGCCACGTCCGTGCTCCCTTTTTGGTGTCCTTTACAGTGGGGGACTGAAACCTCAGTGGGCAGATGGATTGCCTCCAAGAGTCTAAGGATTTGATCACCATATTTGATTGGGGACCCTCAGGTGGTCAAGTGGCCCCTTTCTTTCCAAATAGCAGCATGTGCATGTAGCACCAGGAAGGCATACTTGGAGTCAGTGTAAATGGCTACTCTTTTTCCTTTTCCCAACTCTAAAGCTCAAGTCAGGGCTATGAGCTCAACTAATCTGGCTGAAGCATCTGGTGGCAAAGGCTTAGCCTCTATGGTCTCTAAGTTGGAGACTACTGAATATCTGGCTCTTCTTTTTCCATCCAAGACAAGGCTGCTTCCATCAGAGTACCAGATTTCCTCAGGATTGGTCAGAGGATCTTCTAACAATCCCTCTCGGGTTTTGTCCAGTGGTCCAAGGTTTCTAGGCAAGAGTGAAAGTGGAGAGAGCCCTCGGGAATGGCAGGAGGGTGGCTGGGTTAAGAACCTCACAAGGGGATACAATGAGGCCTGGATTTTCCATCAGCACTACCTGGTATCTGAGGATTCTTTGATCAGAAATCCATAAATGGCCTCTCCGATTTAGGCTGGTAAAATAGTTAGTTTGTCCCCAAAAGAGAGTTTTAAAGCATCTTTTATCAGGATTGCAATAGCAGCAAGATTTCAAAGGCAGGGAGGCCAGCCTCAGGGAGCTGGGTTGAGACTCTTGGATAAGTAAGCTACTGGTTGGTGCTCAGGTCCCAACCTTTGAGTTACCACTCCTATCATTTAATGCTCTTACTCTGTTTTTAAAATAGGTTTATAAGAAATTGTTAAGATGTTACCTCTCCTTAAAATTGAAGTAATATGGGAATTTTCCGTTAAAATGATGCTAGGTGGAAAATGCCATCTTTAGTATTTTTACATATAAATATTAATTATTTTCCTCTTATGATTTTAATTCTTGCAAAGTGAGTTAAACCTTGATTTGTTCTTATGATTATTTTAATCTAGTTAAATGGAAATTAATAATCAAAAAGATTTATTTTACAGAATGTAAATTTTGACAAATAGCTTTATCTTAATTAATGTATTTCAACGTATTTTATGAAAACAGTATTAAAATTTTATTTTGTTCTTTTACTTTGCTTTTTGTAACAATCATCAGTAAGCATGTAAGCATGAAAGCCAATTCTAAATTGGTTTCACTATTAATTGTCATTACCTTTTGTGTTAATTTCCAGCCCATAATTATAGAATGTCAGAATAACAAAAGAATAAAGTTTTTCCTATTTCAAAGAATCTTTACAATTTTAAGAATTATTGTTGATGCTGGTCATATTGAGGGAGAACACAATACTATAAAAAAATAAAAACTCTATTTGTGTTATTTAATAAGAATTATATAGCATTTATACTTACAAAGGGCATCTCTTTAATCTCCATTTTCTGTGCCAGAATGATGAAAAACAATACACACACACACACACACATTTAAATCATATGAACACAATATATTTGCACTCAGAACAATATATCACAATTCAAAGAATTTTTAACAGCCTACAATTCTCCTTACAACTGTATAGGGATAGAAGGTCCTATTTAAAAATAGATACTCAGCAATTTTCACTTAAACTTTTAACAAATATTTATCTTTGTGTCCCAGATCCAGTTTTTATATATAAGATCATTGGCTTTAAGAAACTCACAGTAGAAAGGGAACTTAAATTTCATAATATATCATTATAAAAGTGTCATAGGTAAAATTCAATTGTAATGTAGTCATTCAACAAATACTTCATGATCTACTACAGTGTGCATAGGCTTTGACCATCTGGGGCTTAGAGGGGAGCAGAGGAAACAGCTCAAACACTGTGTGTTCTGCCTAAAAATAGATATTTAATTTTTTTATTTATTATTTTTTAAACTAAAACACAGACATTATTCTTAGTTTTTCGTTGAAGTCCTTTTGTTACCTGATCCAATCTAGAATCCAATAATACATTTAGTTCTTGTGTCTCCTCCTTCTTTAGCCTCCTCCAGTTTTCAAGAATTCTATCTCACTTCTTCTTTCATAACCTTGACACTTTCAAAGAGTACTGAGAAACTATTTTCTAATGCCCCTCACTTTGGATTTCTCTGATGTTCCTGATGAGTATCATAAAAGTCGTGGAAAGTTATGATCAACCTAGATAGCATATTCAAAAGCAGAGATATTACTTTGCCAACAAAGGTTCGTCTAGTCAAGGCTATGGTTTTTCCTCTGGTCATGTACGGGTGTGAGTTGGACTGTGAAGAAGGCTGAGCACCAAAGAATTGATGGTTTTGAACTGTAGTGTTGGAGAAGACTCTTGAGAGTCCCTTGGACTGCAAGGAGATCCAACCAGTCCATTCTGAAGGAGATCAGCCCTGGGAGTTCTTTGGAAGGAATGATGCTAAAGCTGAAACTCCAGTACTTTGGCCACCTCATGCAAAGAGTTGACTCATTGGAAAAGACTCTGATGCTGTGAGGGATTGGGGGCAGGAGGAGAAGGGGACAACAGAGGATGAGATGGCTGGATGGCATCACTGACTCGATGGACATGAGTCTGAGTGAACTCCAGGAGTTGGTGATGGACAGGGAGGCCTGGCGTGCTGCGATTCATGGGGTCGCAAAGAGTCAGACACGACTGAGCGACTGATCTGATCTGATCTGAGAAGTACACGATTACAATATATCTTTTTATTGATGATTCTATTCTTAACTACTTGGTCAAGGTGGTATCACACAGGTTTTCTATTGGAAAATCACTATCCTCCCTTTGTCATTAAAAAGTATCTTGGGAGGCACACTTTGGGACTATAAATGTCCTGTATTTTCTCAAACTTTCACCCACAACTTCTAACATTCACCACGCAACAACTATTACTGTATTTTACTAATGGTAGTTTTTTTCTTTTATCCCTTGCTTCTTCTACATTCATTATTATTTGGTAAGAAAACATTATCTCTTCTCCATGTGTTTATCCATTATTTATTTATATCATGAATATTATTTTATTCTAGAGGTTATAATTGAATACTATTATTATTTTGTTACTCACTTTGCTCTAACTTTGCAATTAAGACATCTTTAAGGTTGGCTCCTGTGCCCTTTTAATGTATCTCTTTCCTTTTTCTGAGTATTTACTTTCTGACATTACAAGACACTCTATAGGCTCATCTTGTATTTTCCCTGCTTCTGCTCTGGAATCAACTACTTCTCCAAAGAGCTATATTCAAACATGGTCTTTAGAAACCAAGATCAGTTTGTTGGTATGTTCATTCTTACTTACACTTACACACACACACACACACACACACAAATTCTTCCTGCAAAGATATACAATAGTACCTCATAATATATCATATGGAGTAATATAGATATAATATACTATTATCAGATCAGATCAGAACAGTCTCTCAGTCGTGTCCGACTCTTTGCGACCCCATGAATCGCAGCACGCCAGGCTTCCCTGTCCATCACAAACTCCCAGAGTTCACTCAGACTCACGTCCATCGAGACATCAATGCCATACAGCCATCTCATCCTCTGTCGTCCCCTTCTCCTCCTGCCCTCAATCCCTCCCAGCATCAGAGTCTTTTCCAATGAGTCAACTCTTCGCATGAGGTGGCCAAAGTACTGCAGTTTCAGCTTTAGCATCACTCCTTCCAAAGAACTCCCAAGGCTGATCTCCTTCAGAATGGACTGGTTGGATCTCCTTGCAGTCCAAGGGACTCTCAAGAGTCTTCTCCTGTGGGGAGCTAGCTCCGCCCGTGGCAAAGGTCATGAGGAAGGAGGCTTGACATACGCAAAGGCGGGATCAAGCCTCAGGAGTCTCCCTGGAAATTCTCGAGCCATCTACCCCCAAAACCAGAATCTGCCTACTTTCTGCTTTGTGCTTTCACCTACACCTCTGACTTTACGGGGGGCTGTCCCCCACTACCTCTCTGAAAAAAGAGTTAGCTTACAGCTCCAGTTAATAATTCCTGGGTGTGACAGTGTTTCAACCTACAAACTCCCTTGGAAGTCCTCTAGCCTGCCTGAATAGGTTTTTCCAGCCACATGTGATTGCTCAGAGCCTCCAAACTGTGAGAGGCATGAGATGTTCTAAACTGTCTAAATACAGATTCCTTTGAGCAGTTAAAAGATTGATTAGAAATTGTATTGGTGAAGGGATTCTCACTTGTTGGGCCAATGTTTGCTGCTAAGTCTCCATATCCCTTACCTGCTGTGTCCCTTGCAGTGTATTGATTAATATAGTTGGTGTAAGTAGTAGCTTTAATGTTTGTAACCTGGGATCCTTGAGTTAATTCTTTTTCTTGTTATAGCCCACCACACCTTTGCTCTGTAGGAATGCAAATTTATCTAATGCTTTTTGGAGGCTGGCGCCTGACTTGAGAATAATCACCTTTAGAGAAAAAGGCCTCCGGGCCAGAAGATGATGCAAATCACCTAAACTTTTGCATATGATAAGTTTGCAGGAAGAAAGCCTGGCTTACTGCATGACTCTACCCCTTCCCCCATTATCCTCTATGCATAACTTAAGGTATAAAAACTACTTTGGAAAATAAGTGCGGGCCTTGTTCACCGAAACTTGGTCTCACCATGTTGTTCTTTCTCTTACCTTCTGGCTGAATTATTCAGCCTCTTTTCTACACTGAATTTCCTCACTGAGCTATCCTTATTTCAGCCTCTTTTCTCCACTGAATTTTCCTACTGAGCTATCCTCATTCTATTACTCTTTATATCCTTAATTAACGTTTAATTAAGCAATTGTTTCCTGATCTTCGCCGACGCCGTCCCCGCTTCGAATTCCCTGGATCAGCCGGGGCTGGTCCCCGGCATTCTCCAACACCACACTTCAAAAGGATCAATGCTTCAGCACTCAGCCTTCTTCACAGTCCAACTCTCACATCCATACATGACCAGAGGAAAAACCATAGCCTTGACTAGACGAAACTTTGTTGGCAAAGTAATGTCTCTGCTTTTGAATATGCTATCTAGGTTGGCCATAACTTTCCTTCCAAGGAATAAGCGTCTTTTAATTTCATGGCTGCAGTCACCATCTGCAGTGATTTAGGAGCCCCCCAAAATAAAGTCTGACACTGTTTCCACTGTTCCCCATCTATTTCCCATGAAGTGATGGGACCGGATGCCATGATCTTCGTTTTCTGAATGTTGAGCTTTAAGCCAACTTTTTCACTCTCCACTTTCACTTTCATCAAGAGGCTTTTGAGGTCCTCTTCACTTTCTGCCATAAGGGTGGTGTCATCTGCATATCTGAGGCTATTGATATTTCTCCCGGCAATCTTGATTCCAGCTTGTGTTTCTTCCAGTCCAGCGTTTCTCATGATGTACTCTGCATATAAGTTAAATAAACAGGGTGACAATATACAGCCTTGACGAACTTTTTTTCCTATTTGGAACCAGTCTGTTGTTCCATGTCCAGTTTTAACTGTTGCTTCCTGACCTGCATACAAATTTCTCAAGAGGCAGGTTAGGTGTCCGGGTATTCCAATTTCTTTCAGAATTTTCCACAGTTTATTGTGATCCACACAGTCAAAGGCTCTGGCATAGTCAATAAAGCAGAAATAAATGTTTTTCTGGAACTCTCTTGCTTTTTCTATGATCCAGCAGATGTTGGCAATTTGATCTCTGGTTCCTCTGCCTTTTCTAAAACAGCTTGAACATCAGGAAGTTCACGGTTCACATATTGCTGAAGCCTAGCTTGGAGAATTTAGAGCATTACTTTACTAGCGAGTGAGATGAGTGCAATTGTGCAGTAGTTTGAGCATTCTTTGGCATTGTGTTTCTTTGGGATTGGAATGAAAACTGACCTTTTCCAGTCCTGTGGCCACTGCTGAGTTTTCCAAATTTGCTCACATATTGAGTGCAGCACTTCCACAGCATCATCTTTCAGGATTTGAAAGAGCTCAACTGGAATTCCATCACCTCCACTAGCTTTGTTCGTAGTGATGCTTTCTAAGGCCCACTTGACTTCACATTCCAGGACGTCTGGCTCTAGGTCAGTGATCACACCATCATGATTATCTGGGTCGTGAAGATCTTTTTTGTACAGTTCTTCTGTGTATTCTTGCCATCTCTTCTTAATATCTTCTGCTTCTGTTAGGTCCATACCATTTCTGTCCTTTATCGAGCTCATCTTTGCATGAAATGTTCCTTTGGTATCTCTGATTTTCTTGAAGAGATCCCTTGTCTTTCCCATTCTGTTGTTTTCCTCTATTTCTTTGCATTGATTGCTGAAGAAGGCTTTCTTATCTCTTCTTGCTATTCTTTGGAACTCTGCATTCAGATGTTTATATCTTTCCTTTTCTCCTTTGCTTTTCACTTATCTTCTTTTCACAGCTATTTGTAAGGCCTCCCCAGACAGCCATTTTGCTTTTTGCATTTCTTTTCTATGGGAATGGTCTTGATCCCTGTCTCCTGTACAATGTCACGAACCTCATTCCATAGTTCATCAGGCACTCTCTCTATCAGATATAGGTCCTTAAATCTATTTCTCACTTCCACTGTATAATCATAAGGGATTTGATTTAGGTCATACCTGAATGGTCTAGTGGTTTTCCCTATCTTTGCATCATATACCTGCAATGATATATCATAATATATCACTGAAGGAAGGATTTTTGAGCGTGTTTGTATATGTGTGTATAAGTGTGTTCTCCTAGCACTGTACCCTGAGAGGGCCTAAAATAATGACATTTTAGTAGAAATGTCACCAGCTTCCTTCTAGAGGACTAGAAAAGAGCTTTGAATACTTAATTTATTTGCATGTATAGTTGTGGTAATAAAATATGATTTTAAAAATAGATCTATGGAAAATGACAAAACATATAAACTTAACATTGTATAACTGATTATTTTCTTCTAGAGTCAACTGTTCTCCCATTTTCCTAGATGATTACTCTAATGTCTTCTCAAATATCAAAAACGTCCTCCACCATCTTCACTCTTGACTGATAACCTTGCTTCACATTATCTGAGAAAATAGATGTAATTAAAACATCATTTTACAAGTTTCCAAAATGTCTACCACCTACCTGTCCATATATTCTGGCTTCTCTTCTATTACCAACAGATAGATGGATACATAGATAGACAGACAGACAGAATTTTCTTTGCTTCTAACAGAGGCAAAACACTTACTCAAGGATATTTGACCCAGAAACTGTCTCCTTAGAAGTACAGTAACAATTTTTCTCTCTGTTCAATATTACTTTTACCACAATATACACATGCTAATGCTTCTATATAATATTTTATATCCTTTCAAAACACCTGGTGATATAAGTGCTTTCTGTAACTCCATTTCTCACCTTTGTTCCACTGAAACTGCTCTCAACAAGGTCACAAATCATCTTCATCTACAATGTTAAATCCAACAGATAATTCTAAATTCTCATTTTATTCAACTCTGTAATTTGACACTGCCTTTATCACTCTTTTCTGCCGGAAACAATTCCTACATTGACTCTCAGATTGGTAATTCATCCATCTTATTCTCTTTCACTTTGTAGCTGTTCCTCATTTTCGTAACCAAAACAAATCTTGCTAACTAAAATGCCCCAGAATTTAGTTCTTAGGTGGACTTTCTTTTCTTCTTAAGTGTATTTCCTTGGTGGCTTTATTTGGGCTTATCCTTTCAGTATATCTGCATGTTTATGGAATGCAAATATAAATACCCAACTTGGAGTTTTCCCTGAATTTCAGAATTATAAATACAATCGACTACTTAACATATCCACTTGGATATATTATCTTAAACCTAAGATGGCAAAATTGATTCCCTCCCCCCCCAAATCCTTCTACTTTTTTAGGTCTTACCTAGCTCAGCAACTGGTAGTCTAATCTTCAATTGTTAAAAACCTTGGAGATGTCCTTGACTTCTCTTTCTCTCACAGATTGCATCTAGTCCTTAAGCAAATATTGCTGGCTTTAAAGCTACATCAGGATTTGACCATTTCTCATAATTTCCACTGCTATACCCCCAGACCAAGCTACCGTAATTTTTCACCTAGATTATACACTATTTCCTAGTGTGTTTCTATGCTAGAATCTCTTTTCTGGTGCTGTGTAGTCTCAACACAGAAAACCAAGCAAGCCTTATAAGAGGTATTTACAGAGAACTCTTTTCTAGTGTATAGAAGGAAAGAAACCACAGATGGATTAAAATGCAGCTAAGTGTATAGTCAATAATATAGGAGTTGAGACAAGCCCTTGTTTGTGACTTCTAATGTCTCTGTAAATAAGTTAGGAAGTCATTTGCCTGAAGAAAGTCAAGGGGAGATGTGAGGATGTGAAATATAAGATAATTAAATTTTAAACAGTAGCTGTGAAGAAAAGAAAAATAATAGAGCAGGGAAGTGTATAAGCAACATAACAATTTAAATCTTGTTTCAGTTTGTGCATCATACTTTTGTATTAGCACTAGTCTGGGTGATTTGTTGATTTTTGTTCAGCTCAATTTAACTATCAGGGAACAGAAAACTAAAAAATGGCCAGTTTAAATCATCCAGGGTGGATTTTTTTCCCACCTGGAGTTACCATGGAAAAACACCAGAAAATGTGAGTTGAAGATATTGTCAACAGAGTAAAATCTTGGATGGTCTGAAAATACAAGCCAAGAAAACACAGATGTGATGGTAAATTTTATATGTCAACTTGCCTAGGCTAAGTGATGCCCAGATAGCTGGTAAAACACTATTTTGGGGTGTGTCTGACAGGATGTTTTTAGAAGAGATAATTATTTGAATCAGTAAACTGAGTAAAGATCCACCCTCACCAGTGTGGTAGGCATTACCCAAACTCCTGAGGTACCCAATAGAACAGAAAGTAGAGCTAATTCCCTTTCTTTTCTTGAGCTAGGACGTCATTCTACTCCTGTTCTCAGATATCAAAGTTCCACATTTCTAGGTCCTGATATATATATATACAGAGATATATATATATATATATAGAGAGAGAGAGAGAGAGAGAGACATATATATATAGGCATAGATATAGATACATTTCACCAAAGGAAGGATGGGAGAGGGGAGTAAGAGAGAAAGAAAGGAAGCAAGGAGGGAAAGACTAGAATAATCTGAGAAACTAAGAGCCAGGTTATTTTTCAGCAGCAGCAGTGGTATAGGGATCAATGACATAATTTTTTTTTTATTTTATTTTTTAACTTTACAATATTGTATTGGTTTTGCCATATGTCAACATGAATCCGCCACATTTCATTGTATGAAATTCTATACTTGACTGAATTAGTAATTTTAGAGAGACAAAGATTCAGAAAGTTTGCATTCAATATACTTTATATAAGGAAGTTACTTGAAGAATGTACTTTAGTCAAATAAGTGTGAAGACTAAAAGAAGGAAAAAATGGGATTACTTCAAAACTTTAATACAAATGAAGTTCAGAATGACATAACAGTTTATGATAGATCTGAGTAGTAACCATCCAAAATAAAATAGGAAATCAAAAGCTTCCAAATTCAAGTAACAGAAGAAAAACCTAAAACATATCAGCCACAAGTTTAAGAAGATATTTGTATATAATTCTAAGAAACCAAAAACAATTTAAAATCTCAATAATATAATATCTAAAATATTATATATTATATAATTTAAAATCTCAATAATGTACATAATATATTATATATTAGTACTATTATAATATTAATAATATATGTTAATAATTTAATAACATTTTATCATATATAAATTATAATATATAATTGTATAAATAATATATATCATATATATTATTGAGATTTTAAATTATATAATATATAATACTACAGATATTACATAGTATATTACTGAGATTTTAAATTGCTTTTGGTTTCTCACTTAGAAATATATATAATAAGTATATATAGTATATATTATTCTGTATAGTATAATAAGTGGAGAGAAAAACTACAACAAAGTTGCAACCCAAATATTAAGTAAACTGACCTGCCAAATCTTAAATCACTGATACACTAGGACCATGTGTTTTCAGGGCTTCCCTGGTGGCTCAGAGAGTAAAGAATATTTCTGCAATGTAGATGACCCAGGTTGAGTCCTTCCATTGTGGAGATCCCCTGAAGAAGGGAAAAGCTACCCACTCCAGTATTCTTGCCTAGAGAATACCATGATCAGAGGAGCCCGGTGGTCTACGGTCCATGGAATCCCAAAGGGTTGAACATGATTGAGTGACCAACACTTTCAACTTTTTTACTTTTATGTGTTTTTGATGCCACAAGGTTATAATGAATCTATGAGAAAGAAACAATAACTTATCACTCTGCTTGCTATTATACTGCATAGTAAGGGCTTCCCACAGGGCTCAGTTGGTAAAGAATCTGCCTGCCATGCAAGAGACTCGGGATTGATTCATGGGTCAGGAAGATTCCCTGGAGAAGGAAATGGCAACCCCCTCCAGTATTCTTGCCTGGAGAATCCCATGGACAGAGGATCCTGGCAGGCTACAGCCCATGGGGTCGCAAGAGTCTGATACGACTTAGCAACTAAAGAGAGAGAGAGAGAATGTTTCATTGTAAAGTAAATCCTCTTATTTGTTTTTTAACATTCAAAGTTGACCTTGAGATCAAACAAGAGTGTTTAAACAGAGTTTAACAAACAAACTCATAGGAAAAAATATCATATTTGTGGTTACCAGGGGCAGGAGGGTGAGGAGAGGAGGAAATGGATGAAGGCAGTCACAGGGTACAAACATCCAGTTACAAAACAAGTTCTAAGGATAAAATGTATAACATGAATATAATTAACACTGTCATCAGTAATATATGACAGTTGTTAAGAGAGTCAAAACTAACAGTTCTCACCACAAGGAAAAAGAAATTTTTCCTATTTCTTAACTCTATAATTCTTTGCTGGGAGAAATATCAATAACCTCAGATATGCAAATGACAACACACTTATGGCAGAAAGTGAAGAGGAACTTAAGAAACAATTGATGAAGGTAAAAGAGGAGAGTGAGAAAACTGGTTTAAAACTCAACATTCAAGAAATGAAGATCATGGCATTTGGTCCCATCACTTCATGGCAAACAGATGGTGAAACAGTGGAAGAGAGACAGACTTTATTTTCCTGGGCTCCAAAATCACTACAGATGGTGACTGCACTGATGAAATTAAAAGACGCTTGCTCCTTGGAAGAAAAGCTATGACCAACCTAGACAGCATATTAAAAAGCAGGGACATTACTTTGCTCACAAAGATCTGTATAATCAAAGCTACAGTTTTTCCAGTAGTCATGTATGGATGTGAGACTTGGAGCACAGAGAAGGCTGAGTTCCAAAGAATTGATGCTTTTGAGTTGTGGTGTTGAAGGAGACTCTTGAGAGTCCTTTGGACTGCAAGGAGGTCAAACCAGTCAATCTGAAATGAAATCAATCCTGAATATTCATTGGAAGAACTGATGCTGAGGCTGAAGCCCAGTATTTGGCCACCTGATGTGAACAGCTGACTCACTGGCAAAGACCCTGATGCTGGGAAAGATTGAAGGCAGGAGGAGAAGGGGATGACAGAGGATAAGATGGTTGGATGGCATTACAGACTCAATGGACATGAGTTTGAGCAAGTTCCAGGAGATGGTGAAGGACAGGGCAACATGGCATGCTATAGTCCATGGAGTCACAAATAGTTGGACACAACTGGGTGACTGAACAACAACAACAAATTAAAGGACACTCCTTGGAAGAAAAGTTATGACCCACCTAGACAGCATACTAAAAAGCAGAGGCATTACTTTGCCAACAAAGTTCCATCTAGTCAAGGCTATTGTTTTTCCAGTAGTCATATATGGATGAGAGAGTTGGACTATAAAGAAAGCTGAGGACTGAAGAATTGATACTTTTGAACTGTGGTGTTGGAGAAGACTCTTGAGAGTCCCTAGGACTGCAAGGAGATCCAACCAGTCCATCCTAAAGGAGATCAGTCCTGAATATTCATTAGAAGGACTGATGTGAAGCTGAAACTCCAGTACTTTGGCCACCTGATGCGAAGAACTGACTCATTGGAAAAGCCCCTGATGCTGGGAAAGATTGAAGGCAGGAGAAGGGGATGACAGAAGATGAGATGGTTGGATGGCATCACCGACTCAATGGATATGAGTTTGAGTAAACTCCAGGAGTTGGTGATGGGCAAGGAGGCCTGGCTTGCTGCTGTCCATGGAGTCATAAAGAATTGGACCCGACTGAGCAATTGAACTGATGAGATGATGGATATTCACTAAACTTTATTGTGAGAATAATTTCATGATGTATATAAGGCAAATCATTATGCTTCAAAATCATTTGAAGATGTATTATATACATCTTCAAGGTGCACAGTGCTATGTATCTATTACATTTCAGTAAAAATGAGGCAGGTAAAATGTTAAAATAATAAATAAGGTTTAAAAATAAAATCAATATTATATATTCTTAAAATTTAGTAAAACAGTTGACAAAAGTTGAGGTTTGAAAAAGAAAGAGAGGTGTGGAGGAAAAGTTGTGACTAATAAAACACAACAGACAGAGTTGTAAAGTTTAAGAAGGAAAGAATATATGGTACAAAGTCAAACATTAAAATAACTATTAGTTATTGGAAGTTAATCAAGGATATGAAAGGGTAAATTTAAAATAACTACATTAAGTATAAAGAGTGGAGGGGTGAAAATGGTAGATAAGTATGTGAATGAAAAATCTTTCTTTTCACAGGGTAAATAAATAATTCCTAGATAAAAATAATGTTTTATTCCTATGATTTATTTTTCAAGGAATAATCATCAATAGGAATAAAAAGTAGATATTAAAAATGATTTCTTCTAGGGGAAGGGACTGAGGGCTTAAAGGCTTAAGCTGGAGCTGGAGGTGGCTAGCTTTTTACTGTATTAATAGACTTTGTGTTGCTTTTACTTCTGTGTTGCCATGTGCATAAATAATTCATGGACAGAGGAGCCTGGCAAGCTATAGGCCATGAGGTCACAAGAAGTTGGACATGACTGAGCATTCACACACATATAACTGTGTTACAACAAATAGGTCAGTCTTTTTCTCAGATAGTTGTATAAAAGCATCTTGCCTTGGTATCTTCTCTAGCCATGGTATAAGTCACCCAGGAAAAATCCAGAGCAGGAGGAGACTTAGGAACTACTCAGCTATGGTGATACTTTAACTGTAAAGCCAGAGTTGAAGTTAAGAGAAAATAGCTAAAGTAGTAGAGAACTAGTGTGTATGTGCTTAGTCATTCAGTCATGTTCGATTCTTTGCAACCCCATGGACTGTAGCCTGTTAGGCTCCTCTGTCCACGGAATTCTCCAGGCAAGAATACTGGAGTGGTTAGCCATTCCAGACCTATGGATCAAACTGGGTTTCCTGCACTGAAAGTGGATTCTTCACCATCTGAGCCACTAGGGAAATGCAGAGAACTAGTAGGTACTAAAAATTCACTAAAACAAGCAGAGCCTAGAACCAAAAAGTAGATAGTCACAAAATATGGATATGAGAGAAAAGAATACTGATAAGCCAGTCTGAATTTGTTTGAAGCTTCTGTCTATTCATTGGATCCTCAAGTGCTAATTGAGATGGGAAGTATTATAGCCAGTTAGAGACTGGGACAAAAATAATGAAATCACCAGGAAGTTCCCCAAATGATTCTTGCCTAACAATTTTATGGTCACTGCTTTAAGTAATATGAATTAGAAACTACTGAAGTCAGTGTCTACTTTCTTAACTGGTATAATTCATTCTCATTATTCATAGTTATTATGCTCTATAGAGGGCTTCACAGGTGGTTCACTGTTAAAGAAACCACCTTTCAATGCAGGAGACTCAGGAGACATGGGTTTGATTCTGGGTCAGGAAGATTCCATGGAGGAGGATATGGCAACCCACTCCAGTATTCTTGCTTAGAAAACCCCACAGACAGAGGAACCTGCTGGGTTACAGTTCATATGGTTTCAAAGAGTTGGACACAACTGAAGCGACTGAGCATGCATGCTCTATAGAGTCACTATGAACACTGCATTAGAGCATATTGAACCACTGCTCCCAGGAGAAATATAGGGTTAGGTTCCTATGAGTCTTTGGTCACAACATGTTCATCCACAGAATGATATATAGTCTTGTTTTATATGTGTTCTATTTACAGGCACTTCATTAAATAGATATTGCTGAATCATTAACATTGAACTCATGGCCAGCAGCACTGTAACTCATACTTGAATAAAGCTTATCTACCATGTTTACTGATATTTTCTCAGTAAGGAATGTCACAGATTTTTTTGTATTTACAGACACTAGAATACATTTGCACTATGCTTTTAAACAATGAAGTCACTATCCACAAAACATGAAAATTGAGAAATATTGCACTAAACAGATCATGGAAGGGACATTTGCTCACTGTATGATAGTTGAAACAAGAAAGCAGAGAATCACTTTGTTCCAAGTCATTTGAGAATGTGCTTTGACCTTAGATGGAAAAGTACAAAAACTCGACTAAGACTTTTGATCTCTGAGCATGCCTGCAAATGACTGCAAAAGTGCCATCAATATCAATTTTGGAGTTTACAAATAAATTTTAGCAAGAAGATGAATTCTTATATATGAAATCTATAAATAATTATGATTACTATGGCTTTCCTGGTGGCTCAGATGGTAAAGAATTTGCTTGCAATGCAGGAGACCTGGGTTTGATCCCTGGGTCAGGAAGATCCTCTGAAGAAAGCAATGGCTTCCTACTCCAGTATTTCCTGGAGAATGCCATGGACAGAGGAGCCTGGCAGGCTACAGCCCATGGGGTCTCAGGCTACAACTGATCAACTAACACTTTCGTTCTGGGCTTCCCAGGTGGTGCTAGTAGTAAAGAAACCACCTACCAATGCAGGCAACATAAGAGATGTATGTTGGATCCCTGGGTCAGGAAGATCCCCTGGAGGAGGGCAGACAACTCACTCCAGTGTCTCTTGCCTGGAAAATTCCATGGACAAAGTTGTCTGGTGGGCTACAGTTTGTGGAGTGGCAAAAAGTCAGACATGAGTGAGCATGCACACACACACACACTGTATATATATACATACTTATATTCCCATACATATCTGAAGTTTTACACTAAGGTGTATGTGTGTAACCTAAAAAATTCAAAAGTATCAGCAAATGCATTTCATCTCCCTGATATTTTTTACTCAGATATTAAAGAAAAAGGATTACTACTCTTAATGTGATAAGAGCAACATCTTTGTTTTTCAGCCTGGTGCAATTGACATAAAATTTGAAAAATTTTTTTCAAGGCTGGGCAAGTATCTAGGAAGTGTTATAGTAATGATGATGACAGTCATAAAAATATTTTATGCAGTTTATTTCACATGAAAATTAACATGTGCTTTTCATATTGCCATCCCATAATTAATGCCATATGTCTTTTTTATTGAAAAGACAGTTTGGGATGATGTAGCAGCAGAAAATTATTTCTAGCCTGCTTTAAATTATATTACTTAAAAAAACATCATTTCCTGAAAACACTAGGAGAATATTACCATTTTCCTTTATAATCAGATGTTATGTCTACATTGACATATTTAGTCATTGTTTACACAGAAAAGTAGCAATTAATACAAACAGTCTATCCTTCCTTTTCCACCTCCTTTTTTATCCATTCTGTAAGTATCTTTTCCTTTAGTGACCTGATCATTCAGTTGTTTTGGGACAACATTTTTTACTGTGTTTTTTCTTAAAATAATCACTCAAGATGTTTACATACTGTTTAGCTCCTTACATTCTGATTACATTCAACATGTATATCTTTTCACATTTTTCACCATCTTTTAAAAAAATAAACTTTGAGATATGAATACAGAAATTAAGCATGCTGTTTTTAATTATACAATTAATGAACTTGGGTAATGTATACTCCTGTTTAACCCCTATCAAAATTAAAATATAAAGCATTTCTACCAACCCCAAATTTTCTGGAGTGCCTCTTTGCAGCCAGTGCAATGTATCTATGAAATTCAGACTTACTTTCTGCTACTAAAGATTGTTTTGACTTTCTAAAATTTCATATAAATAGATTCATACACTATGAACTTGTATTCATCTGGCTTATTTCCTACAGCATACTATTTTTTATATTCATCCAAATTATTTTCGATATCAGCAACTTGTTTCTTTCTGTTATTTAGAAGTATTCCATTGTGTGAATTTATGAAAATATGTTTGTTAAATTTCTTGTTAATAAATATTTAGGTTGCTTTCAGTTCTTGACCCTTATCAATAAAGCTTCTATGAATATTATTGTACAAGTTTTTTTAATGAATGAATGTTTTCACATCTCTTTGATAACAGTGAAAGAAGAGATGGCAAGAATACACAGAAGAACTGTACAAAAAAGATCTTCACGACCCAGATAATCACGATGGTGTGGTCACTGACCTAGAGCCAGATATCCTGGAATGTGAAGTTAAGTGGGCCTTAGAAAGAATCACTACAAACAAAGCTAGTGGAGGTGATGGAATTCCAGTTGAGCTATTCCAAATCCTGAAAGATGATGCTGTGAAAGTGCTGCACTCAATATGCCAGCAAATTTGGAAAACTCAGCAGTGGCCACAGGACAGGAAAAGATCAGTTTTCATTCCAATCCCAAAGAAAGGCAATGCCAAAGAATGCTAAAACTACTACACAATTGCACTCATCTCACTCGCTAGTAAAGTAATGCTCAAAATTCTCCAAGCCAGGCTTCAGCAATATGTGAACCATGAACTTCCTGATGCTTAAGCTGGTTTTAGAAAAGGCAGAAGAACCAGAGATCAAATTGCCAACATCCTCTGGATCATGGAAAAAGCAAGAGAGTTCCAGAAAGGCATCTCTTTCTGCTTTATTGACTATGCCAAAGCCTTTGACCGTGTGGATCACAATAAACTGTGGAAAATTCTGAAAGAGATGGGAATACCAGACCACCTGATCTGCCTCTTGAGAAATTTGTATGCAGGTCAGGAAGCAACAGTTAGAACTGGACATGGAACAACAGACTGGTTCCAAATAGGAAAAGGAGTTCGTCAAGGCTGTAGATTGTCACCCTGTTTATTTAACTTATATACAGAATACATCATGAGAAACGCTGGACTGGAAGAAACACAAGCTGGAATCAAGATTGCCGGGAGAAATATCAATAACCTCAGATATGCAAATGGCACCAGCCTTATGGCAGAAAATGAAGAGGAACTCAAAAGCCTCTTGATGAAAGTGAAAGTGGAGAGTGAAAAAGTTGGCTTAAAGCTCAACATTCAGAAAATGAAGATCATGGCATCTGGTCCCATCACTTCATGGGAAATAGATGGGGAAACAGTGGAAACAGTGTCAGACTTTATTTTTCTGGGCTCCTAAATCACTGCAGATGGTGACTGCAGCCATGAAATTAAAAGACGCTTACTCCTTGGAAGGAAAGTTATGGCCAACCTAGATAGCATATTCAAAAGCAGAAACATTACTTTGCCAACAAAGGTTCGTCTAGTCAAGGCTATGGTTTTTCCTGTGGTCATGTATGGATTTGAGAGTTGGACTGTGAAGAAGGCTGAGCACCAAAGAATTGATCCTTTTGAACTATGGTGTTGGAGAAGACTCTTGAGGGTCCCTTGGGCTGCAAGGAGATCCAACCAGTCCATTCTGAAGGAGATCAGCCCTGGGATTTCTTTGAAAGGAATGATGCTAAAGCTGAAACTCCAGTACTTTGGCCACCTCATGGGAAGAGTTGACTCATTGGAAAAGACTCTGATGCTGGGAGGGATTGGGGGCAGGAGGAGAAGGGGACAACAGAGGATGAGATGGCTGGATGGCATCACTGACTCGATGGACGTGAGTCTGAGTGAACTCCGGGAGTTGGTGATGGACAGGGAGGCCTGGCGTGCTGCTATTCACGAGGTCGCAAAGAGTCGGATAGGACTGTGAGACTGATCTGATCTGATAATAGGTACACATTTAAAGATACTGTCAAATAGTTTTCCAAAGTGGCTCTATCATTTTGCATTCTTACCTGCAATGTATAAGTGTTAAAGTGGCTCTGCATCCTTGCTAACACTTGTTATTTCAATGTCAGCCATTCTAATAGGTGAGGAATTGTATCTAATTGTGTTCTTAACTAAATTTTCCTAATTACTAAAGATGCTAAGCATCTTTTCAATACTTACTTCACATTCATATATCTTACTTTATGAAATGTTTGTTTCAGTGTCTTGATTTTGCCCATTTCCCACTGCACTGATTTATTTTTCATTCTGTGACAACTGTCTATCTATGTATCTGGATATCTCTCTCTACATAATATAGACTATATAGATTACATAAATGTCTGTGTAAAGTTTTGAATCATAGTGCTATTTCTCTAACTTTGTTGTTATTTTGCAAAATTGCTTTAACTATTTTAGGTTGTTTGGATTTTCAATCAATTTGGCAATATCTTACCATATATTTAGGACTCTGGTTTTTCTCGGTATTATTTTGTAGTTTCCAGTGTGTATGACTGGTACCTATTTTGATAAATGTCTCTATTTCATATTTCTTAGTATGTCATTCCTTTATAAATTAGCTTCTACAATCATTTTATATTGTATATTCAGAAATAATCACATCTAGAAAGGGCATTGATAGAGTTAATCTAATTACATAGCTAAGCCAAGTGTCTATTAGATCTTTGAATCTACTCTATATCCTCACAACTCAATGACAGTTTAATATCCTTGACTATTTCCAATAATAACACTCTTCTTGTTAAAGCAAACCGTTATAGCATTTTTAAGTGACTCTGAATATTAGAAGGAGATTTTTTTTAAGTTAAGGTGAAATTTATAGTCTTAGTTTTTCATCTACTTCCCACTCCCTGAAAGCCTAAAAAAAAACAATTCTAATTGGTGCATAATATAAAAGTCCCTAAAATATTTGAAGACCACTATTAAGTTTATTTATTTATTTATTTTTGTTTTGTGATTGGCCTTTCTTTCAGGCCAGTACCCCAGTTACTAATTATGTGGTCCGAGGTCCCAACAATCCATGTATTAGACAAGTTCCAGCATACGAATATCTCCTCTCAAGGGTGATGTTCAGAAGTAAACACAGTGCTTACATTTTGGCCTTTATAGTATTAAATAAATTGGAAAGATCATCTCCCTAAACTCTGACAATTCTAGATTTTCACAATTTGGTTCCAAGCATATTCAACAATTAGATATCTTAGGCCTTTGGTTAGGTATGCCTGGAACACTTGATCATTGTTAATTTTTGTTTGTTTCTCAGAATTCTCACAGTTTCATTTTGTAGTGAATTAGAATGCTAAAATAATTGCTCTCACAATGAAGAATGGTTTGTTAAAAACCTCTGCTTTGTGTGCTTAGTTTTGCGCTACCTGCATAAGACACTCATTTCCACATTTAGTCTAGATATATACCATGTTAGGTGGGCATGAAATATGTCTCTAATTTTAATTGGTTACAGTTAATCAAAAGAAAAGGTCAACAACTCACATAAATGAACATAAACACTTTATCCGTGATGAAAGCCAATTATAATAAGAATTTTATGCAATCAAAGATAAACTTAAATCTATATTGTTAATTAACACTTTATCCCATGGGTAAGTTCCAAGATTTTAGTTGTTTATTTTCAAAGAAGAATATGAGTAGATAGCAAAACAGTGCAGCTTCCTTCATGAAACAACAAATACTTGGAAATGGTGTGTGTGTGCTAAGTCGCTTCAGTTGTATTCAACTTTTTGTGACTTTATGGACTATAGTCCGCCAGACTCTTCTGTCCATGGGGATTCTCCAGGCAAGAATACTGGAGTGGGTTGCCATGCCCTTCTCCAGGGGATCCTTCCTACCCAGGGATCAAACCTGCCTCTTTTATGTCTCCTGCATTGGCAAGCAGGTTCTTTACCACTGAAAAGCCCTTGGAAATGGTACAACTACTCAAAATTCAGGTCTAAGATCATTTTAATAATTGTCTACTCTTCAAAATTCCCATGTATCAGACAATTAAGATTTTACTTATGCTTAAATGACTACTAATTTAACAAAATATTCATGATAGTTTTACTTGTTACACTAAACTCTTGAATATAATTAAACTAATAATTATGAGTGATTCAGTTGATCACAAAGTCATCACTGATTAATATATATTAAATTTAACAGAGTGATGTCAGCATGATAAAAGAATGGGGAGTTCCAGCCTTTCTCACTGAAACAACCTGTTTAACAATCATCCATGGATAAAAATGACTTCATGAAATCTCCAGGATCCAGATGAAGCCTCAGTGTCCTGGAGCAGTATAGAAATAAGAAAAAATATATTGAAAATGCTAAGATAAGCAGTATTGCTTTTCCCCTCCCCTAAAACAGCACATCACAGCCCCATGGGGGAAAGAGAGAGTAAAATGAGCATCTGACTTTCCCAGACTTTCAGAGATCACTTCTCTCAAAGCCTCATGCAAGACACTGAGGGAACCAGCATGGCTGGATCACTTGGGGTTAGCTAAGAACAAAAGAAAGGGGCAGAAACTCTCAATGGCTAGAGTAAGGATCTCAACACCTGGCCCATCGCTCCCCGACTTCTGCAGGAAACAGGCTTATCCATTCTGGGAACCTGTTATTGGGCCTGCACACATGTAGATCCTGGCAGCCAGCTCACTCATACACTACTCTTTGGCCAGGTTGACTGATGAGGGGCTTTCCTTGATGAAGCCAGTCTACAAAGAAGAGGTGGATTTGTGTCTTCAAATGCGCAGAGACCAATGCATGGCCACAAGAATTGCAAAGAATTAGGGAAATATGACATGACCAGCAGGCTTCTCTGGTGGCTCATATGGTAAAGAATCTACTGGCAATGCAGGAGACCCAGGTTCAATCCCCTGGAGAAGGAAATGGGAACAAAATAAGGTTCCTAAAGTGAACCTAAAGAAATAGAGACCTACAAACTTCCTGACAAAGAATTCAAGTAGTCATCTTAAAGATGCTCAGTGAACTACAAAAGAACATAAACAACTAAAAAAATCAGGAAAATAATATAAGATATAAATATATTACAAAACTACAGTAGTCAAAACAGTATGGAACTGGCATAAAAACAAACATATAAACCATGGAACAGAATAGAGAGCCCAGAAATAAACCAAACAGATATGATAAACTGATCTTCAACAGGGATGCTAAGAACAGACAATGGGGAAGGATATTCCCTTCAATAAATGGTGTTGGAAAAACTGAATATCCATGTGCAAAATAATAAAATTGGACTCATTTTATATCCTACACAAAACGACTCAAAATAGATTAAAGACTTAAATGTTAACACCTGAAAACAACACTTCCAAAAGAAAATAGGAAAAACCTTCTTGACATTGGCCTTGGTAATGATTTCTTGGCTATAACACCAAAAGCATAGGCCAAAAAGCAAAAATAGACAAGTATGACTACATCCAACTAAAATGATTCTGCATGATAAAGAAAAAAATCAATCAAAATGAAAAGAAAACTTAAAGAACAGGTGAAAATATGTGCAACCCATATAACTGATAAAGGGCTAATATCTTAAATATATAAGGAACTCCTATAATTCAATGGCAAAAACCAAATAACCCATAATAGACAAAGGACTTAACCATTCCACCAAAGAAGATATACAAATGGCCAACAGATTTATGAAAATGTGCTCAGTATCACTAAACACCAGGGAAATGCAAATTAAAATCACAATGAGCTAATCTTCTTTTAAGAAATAGTTTCTATCCTCCTGTTGGGCCCTAGTAAAAAATGGAATGATTAACTGCAGGCCCCTTAGTTACTATGTGACTTGAGCTATGCATCATGAACTAGATATTACATGACCCATCAAGCTATAAAGGTGGATTGCATAGCAGCAAGTCATCATCACATGGAAGTGGGATATAAGGGTTTGGGCCTGAACATGTCATGAAGGCTCATGCAAGTTATATGGAAAAGTGGCCTAAATGTCCATTATCCACATTCCTGCTACACTGCCACACTAGAGTCTCTCTCCCAGCCTGCAAGTATTGCCTCATAGACAGCTGCCTATGATCATTAGACCAAGGAAGAGAAGACTCCAGTCTGGTTACAGATCAGTTCAGTTAAGTTCAGTCACTCATTCATGTCCGACTCTTTGTGAGCCTATGGACTGCAGCATGCCAGACTCCCCTGTCCATCACCAGTTCCCAGGTTTACTCAAACTCATGTCCTTTGAGCCGATGATGCCATCCAACCATCTCATCCTCTGTCATCCCCTTCTCCTCCCTTCTTCAATCTTTCCCAGCATCAGGGTCTTTTCAAATGAGTCAGTTCTTCACATCAGATGGCTAAAGTATCAGCTTCAGCATCAGTCCTTCCAGTTGTCAGCAAAGTAATATCTCTGCTTCTTAATAAGTTGTCTAGGTTGGTTATAGCTTTTCTTCCAAGGAGCAAGCATCTTTTAATTTCATAACTGTAATCACCATCTGCAGTGATTTTGGAGCCCCCCAAAATAGTCTGTCACTGTTTTCACTGTTTCCCCATCTATTTGCCATGAAGTGATGAGACCAGATGCCATGACCTTAGTTTTCTGAGTTTTAAGCCAACTTTTTCACTCTCCTCTTTCACTTTCATCAAGAGGCTCAGATGGTTCTACACAATAAGCATGCAGCACCAGAATGTGAATCACTATAGCACCCAGAAGGCAGAATTTGAAGCAGTGCACCTGGTTTTTCAATTTGCTTGGAAGGATAAATGACCAGATGTGCAATTATATACTGAATTCATGGCTTGGCTAGATGATCAAGGAACTAAATAGAACATGATTAGAAAATTGATGACGAGAAAATTTGGGGAAGAAGTATCATAAGTGGGTAAAAAACATGAAGATATTTGTCGTCAATGTAAATACTCACCAAAGGTAATCTTAGCAGAAGATTATTTTAATTATCAAGTGATTTAATTATCAATCTGTTCTGTGAATACCTATCAGCCTTCATCCCAATCCATCCCTGTCATTACCCAATGAGCTCGTTAATAAAATGACCATAGGGACAGAGATGGAGGCTACACATGAGCTCAGCAATACAGACTTTCACTCACCACAACCTATCTTGCTATGACTGCTTCCAAGTTTGCAACCAGACATCAATACTGAGTCACCAATATGGTACTATCCCATGGGTTGATTGACCAACTACTTAATTGCAGGTTGAATATACTGAACAACTTCCATCATGGAAGAGGCAGCATGGTATTGTTATTGAAGTAGACATTTACTCTGGCTATGTATTTAATCCCTGCATATAATGCTTCTGCCAAAATATTATCTGTGGACTTAGAGAATGCCTTATCCACCATCATGTCATTACATAGAGCATAGTTTCTGATCAAGGAACTCGCTTCACAATAAATGAAGTGAGTACAATGGGTATATGCCCATGGTTATTCAATATTCCTCACCATCCTAAAGTAGCTAGTTTGATGGACTGGTAAAACAGCATTTCGAAGATTAAGTGTCAGCTGGGTGACAATGTCTTACAGGATTGGGACAAGCTTCTTATCTGAATCAGTATCCAATATATGATGTTCTTTCTACCAAATCCAGAATTCACATGTCCAGGGATAAAGGTGTACAACTGGAATGGCAGCACTCCCTACTACCCTAAATGACCCTCCAGTAAAAGTTTTGCTGGCTGTTACTGCAATCTTATGCTCTGTTGACTTAAAGGTGTTGGTTCCAAAGGGAGGAATGCTTCTATCTAGAGCCACCACAATGGTTTGACTGAAGTGAAAGTTAAGGCTACCCAGACATGTTGGACTCCTGAGTTTCTGAATCAACAAAGTTTATTACTGTGCTAACTGGAGTGACTGATTGTGACTACAAAGGGGAAACTGAACTGCTACTTCACAAAGGAGGAAAGGAAGAGTATGTCTGCAATATAGGTGATCCCAAATGTCCTGTGGTTAAGGTCAAGGTAAAACTATAATAATCCAATCCAGACAGAATTACTAACTAATACTAATTAAAAGATGCTTAGTCCTTGGAAGAAAAGTTATGACCAAACTAGATAGCATATTGAAAAGCAGAGACATTACTTTGCCAACAAAGGTCCGTCTAGTCAAGGCTATGGTTTTTCCTGTGGTCATGTATGGATGTGAGAGTTGGACTGTGAAGAAAGCTGAGCGCTGAAGAATTGATCCTTTTGAACTGTGGTGTTGGAGAAGACTCTTGAGAGTCCCTTGGACTGCAAGGAGATCCAACCAGTCCATTCTGAAGGAGATCAGTCCTGGGATTTCCTTGGAAGCAATGATGCTAAAGCTGAAACTCCAGTTCTTTGGCCACCTCATGCGAAGAGTTGACTCATTGGAAAAGATTCTGATGCTGGGAGGGATTGGGGGCAGGAGGAGAAGGGGACGACAGAGGATGAGATGGCTGGATGGCATCACTGACTCTATGGTCGTGAGTCTGAGTGAACTCCGGGAATTGGTAATGGACAGGGAGGCCTGGCGTGCTGCGGTTCATGGGGTCACAAAAAGTTGGACACCACTGAGTGACCGAACTGAACTGACTAATTAGTTAAGTATTGTTAACATTATATCATAGTATTTAAGTTATAAGATATCAAGGAGAAAAGTAAACATCACTATTACAGGGAAGAGATTAGTGTAGTTTGACAGTACATAACATAGCTGTATCATATTGGGTAGCATTTTGGTCTTATTTTCTTTACTTGGAAATTAAGTATAGTTAAAGGAGATGCATATAGGTGCCAAGCTGACATGACAGACTTCTGATGGTTAATTTTAAATGTCAAATTAACTAGGCCATGGGTTCCCCAGATATTTGCTTAAACATTATTCTGAGTATTTCTGTGAAGGTGTTTCTAGATGAGAGTAGCATTTGAATTAGTAGACTAAAGAAAGCAGGTTGCCCTCCCCAGTGTGAGTATGCCTCATCCAATTTATGGAAGGCTGAATGGTGCAAATATGCTAAGGGAGAATTCATTCTCTCTGCATGACTGCCTTCAAGCTGGGATATGAGTCTTCTTCTGCCCTCAGACTTGAACTTGGATTGGAATTTACACTGTTGGTTCTCCTGATTCTCAGGCTTTCAGACTCAGACTAGGCTGTATCGTCATCTTTCCTGAGCCTCCAAGTTGTCCTCTACAGATCTTGGAACTGCTCAGCCTCCACAACTGCATGAGCCAGTGCCTTATTTTTTACATATTTATATCTCCTATTGTCTCTGTTTCCCTGGAAAAAAGTATTATAAAAACAGTAGATAGGGAGGATGCCCAAATTTCTCTAACTATAGTATCAAGGAAACTTTTTCAAGTAGTTTATATACTGTAAACTATAAGTAGTTTTTATTTAATCTGAGGACTTTTTCAAGAGGTGTGAGCTGAGAGAAGTAGCTAAAGAATTCACTGAATAAATTAATTTTTATTGTAGGAAAAAATTAATACTGATGGAAGCCAGAGGATAATCAAATGTATAAGATACAAGAAAAGGATGGCATAATCAACAGACAGGCAAAAAGTAATAATATCCTGTTATTAGGACAGAAGTAAGGATGGGGTAGCTTACAGTATGATTAGGGTAACATTCCAATAATGTAAGGAGGCACTATTAATAGTTATCCTGGGATGACCTGCATAAGAGATTGTTCTGGGCAAACTGTGATGTTTCTAATAAATAGAAAGAAAACAAACAAACAAAAACAAAAATACACGGGTGCAAAGACATGTTGTGAATAAGGGGGCAGAAAGTTGAGATAATTTACTTGATGGTTTCTATACACTCTGTGAAATATAGTCATCTAGTGAGACTGAGAGCAAGTCCCTTGGTGAATATAAAGGTGAGTAGCTAGGTTAGAGTTCAGAGAGTAGAAAGCATTGAATTGCCAGCTGTATGAAATCAGAGAAAGCTAACTAGAACAAGAACCGATTAACTGGTGGTATCATTGATTGTTTAGTTGCTGAATCATGTCCAACTCTTGCAACCACATGGACTACATAGACTGCAGGGCTCCTCTGTCCATCGAATTTCCCAGGCAAAAATAGTGGAGTGGGGTGCCATTGCCTTCTCCATTTGGTGCTATTGAGTACTCAATTAAAATGGAGAGCATGTCTATAACAAAGAGCAAGATCTGCATTTGTCGTTCTTACTCAGCAAGAGCTCAATGGTCTAGTGATGGCATTCAGAATCAGAACTTTCTAGATAAGTTTTACATAAGGAAATGGGACTAAAAAGTAGAGCACTGTTTCCAAAGTAGGAGTTGATTTATTGTGGTGTCAAGAAAATTTTAAAAGTTGTACTTCTTTATAAACTTTATCTTGTCCATTTTCCAAATATTTAAAAGTAATTTAGATAATTAATATATTTAATAAATTAAAACTAATATTATGTGCTTTTATATTATTGTATTTTGTATATTTACATGCATAGAGAGATGAAGAGAGTGAGCATTCAAAAAATAGCTTTCCAAAAGCAGCATGAAACAGGCAAAATATATTGAACATATATTTATTTAAGCTTATGATATAGTCTTTGAGATGCTAAATCATGAAAACTGACTTCATTAAAGCCTCTAATCCCTGGTGTCCAACCTTTTTCTCACTTCCTTATGACTTATCTTAAAAATATAAAATGAGCATAGCTGAGTTAAATAATTGGAAATGTAGGAACTTTCATCATTGACAAGTGTTCCATCTCAGCTCTGAAAGCTAAATGCTTCCAAATTTGATCAAGAGATGCAAAGAGGAGCTGTGGGAGCACTAATACAAATGAAGTGAAGGTAATGATCCAGGGGAAAAGAAGGCTGAGACATTGAGAGGATAGGGTTTTACACAAGTGTTTCACACAAATATGAAAATTATCAGGATGATAATAAAAGTAAAGAATAATGATGTGATACCAAGTAGTTTGTAAACATCAGTCACAATGAGGGTTAAAGATTTTTTTTTTTTTTAATGATGTAAAACATGGAATCTGGGGGACATAAATTTGGAAAAAAAGTCAAAAGAAGTGGTGAGTGAGTTTTCCACAGAAAAGACACAAGTGGGATGAGGGTAAAGATTGATGGATTAGCCAGGATAGTGAGGTCAAAAGAGCCAGAGTGTCAAAATAGCCACTCCGGTATTTTTGCCTGGGAAATTCGATGGATAGAGGAGCCCTGCAGGCTATAGTCCATGAGGTCACAAGAGATTCAGCAACTAAACAATCAATGATACCAAAAAAAAAAAAAAAGGCCAAAAAAAAAAAAAAACCACAAACACACAAAAAAGCCTTTTTTCCCTTGCTGAAAAGAGACAAGACAGTTATAGCCTGGGTGGATTTCACTTTTGAGGAATTTGGGGAATCTGTTGGATCAGGAGACTCTATTCTCCCTGGAAGGAGTCCTTTTCTGTCTAAATAGACTGTGTGGCTCTGGCTTTGAGGTTGCTATTCCACTGACTCTCAGGGAGTGGTGAGAGATCTGATCTGTATATAATAAGATTAACAGGCAAATGAATAGACAAAGGGCCCGGAGTCCAGAGGCCACATTAATCATTGGGGTCTGTTCCATCTCAGAACTCACTCACCTCAGAGTCCAGAGGACAGTCATGGCAGTACAGAGACAGGTGAAGAGGAGACAGTGGTTCTAGCGTAGGACATGAGAAGGAGGTCATGTGATTGAGATATTAGGGCAATCTGTAACATAGTAGCCAGATATGTCATTGTAGGTGACTAGATGATACAACTGGGGCTCAGACTCATCAGTGCTGCTGCCTGCATATTTATCTAATTCTGGGAGTAAAACTTTCAATCATTTGTAAAACATTTATACACTATGGTTCCTACATCTAAGATGCTAAAGAATTACAAGACAGAATTCCAGGCTGCCCTGAATTACCTCACATTATGAAATTTTCTTCATTTTGAAGAATGATACAAAATGGATGCAAGTGGTAATGGCCTGAAAATTAGCATCTGGTCCCATTACTTCAAGGCAAATAGATAGGGAAACAGTGGAAACAGTGACAGACTTTATTTTCTTGGGCTCCAAAATCACTGCAGATGGTGACTGCAGCCATGATATTAGAAGATGCTTACTCCTTGGAAGAAAAGTCATGACCAACATAGCATATTAAAAAGCAGAGACATTACTTTGACAACAAAGGTCCATCTAGTCAAAGCTGTGCCTTTTCCAGTAGTCATGTATGGATATAAGAGTTGGACTATAAAGAAAGCTGAGTGCTGAAAAATTGATGCTTTTGAAATCTGGTGTTGGAGAAGACTCTTGAGAGTCCCTTGCACTGCAAGGAGAACCAACAAGTCAATCCTAAAGGAAGTCAGTCCTGAATATTCATTGGAAGGACTGATGTTGAAGCTAAAACTACAATACTTTGGCTACCTGATGCAAAGATCTGATTCATTTGAAAAGACCCTGATGCTGGGAAAGATTGAAGGCAGGAGGAGAAGGGGACAAAAAGAGATTGAGATAGCTGGATGGCATCACTGACTCAAAGGACAAGAGTTTGAGTAAACTCCGGGATCTGGTGATGGACAGGGAGGCCTGGCGTGCTGCAGTCCGTGGGGTTGCAAAGAGTCGGACATGACTGAGTGACTGAACAGAACTGAACTGAACTGGAAAACTGTGTCTTTAAACAATTTAGTTAACTTCCCAGTTTCTCCATCTATAAAATAATGTTATAAACATATATATATATATATATATATATATATATATATATATATATACACACACAAAAGAATGCAAAAGTAGGGAGTCAACAAACACCTGGAGTAACAGGCAAATTTGGCCTTGGAATATGGAATGAAGCAGAGCAAAGACTAATAGAGTTTTGCCAAGAAAAGGCAGTCATAGCAAACACCCTCTTCCAAGACTACAAGAAAGACTCTACATATGGACATCTCCAGATGGTCAACACGGAAATCAGATTGATTATATTCTTTGCAGCCAAAGATGGAGAAGCTCTATACAGTCAACAAAAACAAGACCAGGAGCTGACTGTGGCTCAGGTCATGAACTCCTTATTGCCAAATTCAGACTTAAATTGAAGAAAGTAGGGAAAACCACTAGACCGTTCAGGTATGACCTAAATCAAATCCCTTATGATTATACAGTAGAAGTGAGAAATAGATTTAAGGGCCTAGATCTGATAGATAGAGTGCCTGATGAACTATGGACGGAGGTTCATGACATTGTACAGGAGACAGGGATCAAGACCATCCCCATGGAAAAGAAATGCAAAAAAGCAAAATGGCTGTCTGGGGAAGTCTTACAAATAGCTGTGAAAAGAAGAGAAGTGAAAAGAAAAGGAGAAAAGGAAAGATATAAGCATCTGAATGCAGAGTTCCAAAGAATAGCAAGAAGAGATAAGAAAGCCTTCCTCAGTGATCAATGCAAAGAAATAGAGAAAAACAACAGAATGGGAAAGACTAGAGATCTCTTCAAGAAAATCAGAGATACCAAAGGAACATTTCATGCAAAGATGGGCTCGATAAAGGACAGAAATGGTATGGACCTAACAGAAGCAGAAAATATTAAGAAGAGGTGGCAAGAATACACAGAAGAACTGTACAAAAAAAGATCTTCACGACCCAGATAATCATGATGGTGTGATCACTG
Organism: Bos javanicus; assembly: GCF_032452875.1. Lineage (NCBI taxonomy): Eukaryota > Metazoa > Chordata > Mammalia > Artiodactyla > Bovidae > Bos > Bos javanicus. The sequence continues at coordinate 55,171,741 of NC_083868.1, read as the reverse complement.
ACCTAAAGCCAGACATTCTGGAATGTGAAGTCAAGTGGGCCTTAGAAAGCATCACTACGAACAAAGCTAGTGGAGGTGATGGAATTCCAGTGGAGCTATTTCAAATCCTGAAAGATGATGCTGTGGAAATGATGCACTCAATATATCAGCAACTTAGAAAACTCAGCAGTGGCCACAGGATTGGAAAAGGTCAGTTTTCATTCCAATCCCAAAGAAAGGCAATGCCAAAGAATGCTCAAACTACCTCACAATTGCACTCATCTCACTCGCTAGTAAACTAGTCCTCAAAATTCTCCAAGCCAGGCTTCAGCAGTACGTGAACCGTGAACTTCCTGATGTTCAAGCTGGTTTTAGAAAAGGCAGACGAACCAGAGATCAAATTGCCAACATCTGCTGGATTAAGGAAAAAGCAAGAGAGTTCCAGAAAAACATCTATTTCTGCTTTATTGACTATGCAAAACCTTTGACTGTGGATCACAATAAACTGGAAAATTCTGAAAGAGATGGGAATACCAGAACACCTGACCTGCCTCTTGAAAAATCTGTATGCAGGTCAGGAAGCAACAGTTAGAACTGGACATGGAACAACAGGCTGGTTCCAAATAGGAAAAGGAGTACATCAAGGCTGTATATTGTCAGCCTGTTTATTTAACTTATATGCAGAGTACATGATGAGAAATGCTGGATTGGAAGAAACACAAGCTGGAATCAAGATTTCCAGAAGAAATATCAATAACCTCAGATATGCAGATGACATCACCCTTATGGCAGAAAGTGAAGAGGAACTCAAAAGCCTCTTGATGAAAGTGAAAGTGGAGAGTGGAAAAAGTTGGCTTAAAGCTCACGAAGATCATGGCATCCGGTCCCAACACTTCATGGGAAATAGACGGGGAAACAGTGGAAACAGTGTCAGACTTTATTTTGGGGGGCTCCAAAATCACTGCAGATGGTGACTGCAACCATGAAATTAAAAGACGCTTACTCCTTGGAAGGAAAGTTATGACAAACCTAGATAGCATATTCAAAAGCAGAGACATTACTTTGCCAACAAAGGTCCGTCTAGTCAAGGCTATGGTTTTTCCTGTGGTCATGTATGGATGTGAGAGTTGGACTGTGAAGAAAGCTGAGCGCTGAATAATTGATGCTTTTGAACTGTGGTGTTGGAGAAGAGTCTTGAGAGTCCCTTGGACTGCAAGGAGATCCAACCAGTCCATTCTGAAGGAGATCAGCCCTGGGATTTCTTTGGAAGGAATTGTGCCGAAGCTGAAACTCCAGTACTTTGACCACCTCATGCGAAAAGTTGACTCATTGGATAAGACTCTGATGCTGGGAGGGATTGGGGGCAGGAGGAGAAGGGGACGACAGAGGATGAGATGGCTGGATGGCATCACTGACTCGATGGACGCGAGTCTGAGTGAACTCCAGGAATTTGTGATGGACAAGGAGGCCTGGCGTGCTGCTATTCATGGGGTCACAAAGAGTCAGACACGACTGAGTGACTGAAATGAACTGAACTGAACTGAACGGATGCACACATATTTGAAAGTGTTAGTCACTCAGCCATGTCTAACTCTTTGGGACTTCATGGACTATAGTCCACCAGGATTCTCTAACCATGGAATTCTATAGATAAGAATACTAGAGTAGGTAGCCATTCTCTTCCTCAGGGGAATCTTCCCAATCCAGGGATAAAACCCATGTCTCCTGAATTGAAGACAGACTCTTTACAGTCTGAGCCACCAAGGAAGCCCATATATATGTGTGTGTGCATGCATGCTAAATTGCTTCAGCTGTGCCCAATTCTCTGTGACCTTATGGGCTGTAGCCTGCCATGGGATTCTCTGTTCCTCTGTCCATGGGATTCTCCAGGCAAGAATACTGGAGTGGGTTGCCATGATTTCCTCCACGGGATCTTCCCAACCCAGGGATCAAACCTGCATCTCTTATGTCTCCTGCATTGGCAGGTGGGTTCTTTACCACTAGCGCCATCTGGTAAGCCATATATAGACTTCCTATTTGTGCGTGTGTATGTGTGTGTGTGTTGTGTATGTATGTATGTACGTATACATGTATATACACAACCACATTCCCAGGTGGCACTAGTGGTAAAAGAATCTGCCTGCCAATGCAGGAGATGCAAGATAGATAGTTTTGATCCGAGTTGGGAAGGTCCCATGGAGTAGGAAATGGCAGCCTGTTCCAGTATTCTTGCCTGGGAAATCCCATGGACAGAGGTGCCTGGTGGGCTACAGCCCATAGGGTTACAGAGAATTGGACACCACTGAGCAACTAAGCATACACTCATACATAATATACTAAAGTGAGTAGAATGTATTTTATATCTCTCTTTGAGAGAGATAGGTCACAGGCTAAATGACTTGCCTAATGCCACATCAGAGAAGGCAATGGCACCCTACTACAGTACTCTTGCCTGGAAAATCCCATGGATGGAGGAGCCTGGAAGGCTGCAGTCCATGGGGTCGCTAGGAGTTGGACACGACTGAGAGACTTCACTTTCCCTTTTCACTTTCATGCATTGGAGAAGGAAATGGCAACCCACTCCAGTGTTCTTGCCTGGAGAATCCCAGGGACGGGGGAGCCTGGTGGTCTGCCATCTCTGGGGTCCCACAGAGTCGGACACAACTGAAGCGACTTAGCAGCAGCAGCAGAAGCAGCAATGCCACACAGTACTATACTAGGTTCTTGTTTGTAGAGGTGAATTTGAAGTCCAGGTCTCTGGCAGAGAGTTATATGATTCCACAAATTTGATATGTGAATGCTAATTGTATTTACCCCTGTTTTACAAAATAGTAATTTCTGTATCACGATGAATTCAGGATAAAACTTAACCTAAGAGGAAAGCTAGAAACAAAGCAGATTCTAGAGAAGTAATTATAATCAATGCTCATCTAAGTATCCTAATGCTAATCCTGTCTTGATAAGTGACCCTTTCTTATAAATTTACCATGAGACTCATTCTGCATACAAGGGATATGTATAAATGGAAGAAAATGTCAATTTGATATTAATTAGTCTCATGTTTGAGATGTTGGAAGCAGAGGTATGGAAAAGCTCAGTTAGAAAAAAATGGCCAAGCACAAAGCCCCAAGAGATGTACAAAACTAAACATACAAAACTAAAATTCTGGCATTTTACCAATTTTGGGCTGAACTGCAGGTAGAAGGGGGAAAAGTATTCATGACTGTTCTTCAAACCAGGTGAAAGAAAGACTAGAGAGCAAGATGGATGAGTTCTAAGAGGATTCTGAATCAATTCACCACTGTCTGACATAGAAGAGTGGGTATACACAGAGTGAGTTTTTACACAAAGTGAGCTTGCCCGTTTCCTAAATGATTCTGTTAAAGTGTTGCACTCAATATGCCAGCAAATCTGGAAGACTCAGCAGTGGTCACAGGACTGGAAAAGCTGAGTTTTCATTCAAATCCCAAAGAAAGGAAATTCCAAAGAATGTTCAAACTGCAGCAGCACACTCTAGCAAAGTAATACTCAAAATTCACCAAGCCAGGATTCAACAATAAGTGAACCATGAAATTCCAGATGTTCAAGCTGGATTTAGAAAAGGCAGAGGAACCAGAAATCAAACTGCAAACATCTGTTAAATCATCAAAAACAGCAAGAGAGTTCCAGAAAAACATCTACTTTTGTTTTATTCAGTTCAGTTTAGTCGCTAGGTCATGTCTGACTCTTTGTGACCCCATGAATCACAGCACGCCAGGCCTCCCTGTCCATCACCAACTCCCGGAGTTCACTCAAACTCATGTCCATCGAGTTGGTGATGCCATCCAGCCATCTTATCCTCTGTTAGCCCCTTCTCCTCCTGTCCTCAATCCCTCCCAGCATCAGGGTATTTTCCAATGAGTCAACTCTTCGTATGAGGTAGCCGAAGTATTGGAGTTTCAGCTTTAGAATCAGTCCTTCCAATGAACACCAAGAACTGATTTCCTTTAGGATGGACTGGTTGGATCTCCTTGCAGCTCAAGGGACCCTCAAGAGTCTTCTCCAACACCACAGTACAAAAGCATCAATTCTTCAGCACTCAGCTACTTCACAGTCCAACTCTCACATCCATACATGACCCCTGGAAAAACCATAACCTTGACTAGATTGATCTTTGCTGGCAAAGTAATATCTCTGCTTTTTAATGTGCTGTCTAGGTTGGTCATAACTTTCCTTCCTAGGAATGAGCATCTTTTAATTTCATGGCTGTAATCACCATCTGCAGTGATTTTGGAGCCCCAGAAAATAAAGTCTAAAACTGCTTCCACTGTTTTCCCATCTATTTCCTATGAAGAGATGGGACAAGATGCCATGATCTTAGTTTTCTGAATGTTGAGCTTTAAGCCAATTTCTTCACTCTCATCTTTTACTTTCATCAAGAGGCTTTTTAGTTCCTCTTCATTTTATGCCATAAGGGTGGTGTCACCTGCATATCTAAGGTTACTGATATTTCTCCTAGCAATCTTGATTACAGCTTGTGCTTCTTCCAGCCCAGCGTTTCTCATGATGTACTCTGCATATAAGTTAAATAAGAAGGGTGACAATATACAGCCTTGACGTACTCCTTCTCCTATTTGGAACCAGTCTGCTGTTCCATGTCCACTTCTAACTGTTGCTTCCTGACCTGCATACAGATTTCTCAAGAGGCAGGTCAGGTGATCTGGTATTCCCATCTCTTTCAGAATTTTACACGGTTTATTGTGATCCACATAGTCAAAGGCTTTGGCATAGTCAAGAAAGCAGAAATAGATGTTTTTCTGGAACTCTCTTGCTTTTTCAATGATCCAGCGGATGTTGGCAATTTGATCTCTGGTTCCTCTGCCTTTTCTAAAACCAGCTTGAAAATCTGGAAGTTCACGGTTCATGTATTGCTGAAGCCTGGCTTGGAGAATTTTGAGCATTACTTTACTAGCGTGTGAGATGAATGCAATTGTGCAGTAGTTTGAGCATTCTTTAGCATTGCCTTTCTTTGGGATTGGAATGAAAACTGACCTTTGCCAGTCCTGCTGCCGCTGCTGAGTTTTCCAAATTGCTGGCATATTGAGTGCATCACTTTCACAGCATCATCTTTCAGGATTTGAAATAGCACAACTGGAATTCTATCACCTCCACTAGCTTTGTTCATAGTGATGCTTTCTAAGGCCCACTTGTCTTCACATTCCAGGATGTCTGGCTCTAGGTGAGTGATTACACCATCTGCTTTATTGGCTATGCCAAATCCTTTGACTGTGTGGATCACAACAAACTAGAAAATTCTTCAAGAGATGGGAATACCAGGCCACCTGGCCTGTTCCTGAGAAATGTGTACTCAGATCAGGAAGCAATAGTTAGAACTGGACATAGAACAACAGACTGGTTCCAAATTGGGAAAAGAGTATGTCAAGGCTGCATATTGTCACTCTGCTTATTTAACTTACATGCAGAGTACATCAAGAGAAATGCTGGGCTGGATGAAGCACAAGCTGGAATCAAGATTGCCAGGAGAAATGTCAATAACCTCAGATATGCAGATGACACTACCCTTATGGCAGAAAGCAAAGAACTAAAGAACCTCTTGATGAAAGTGAAAGAGGAGAGTGAAAAAGCTCACTTAACCTCTACATTCAAAAAGCTGAGATCGTGGCATCCAGTCCCATGACTTTATGGGAAATAGATGGGGAAACAATGGAAACAATGACAGACTTTATTTTGGGGGGCTCCAAAATCACTGCAGATGATGACTGCAGCTACAAAATTAAAAAATGCTTGCTCCTTGCAAGAAAAGTTATGACCAACCTAGACAGCATATTAAAAAAGACATTACTTTGCCAACAAAGTTCTGTCTAGTCAAGGCTATGGTTTTTCCAGTAGTCATGTATGGATGTGAGAGTTGGACTATAAAGAAAGCTGATTGCCAAAGAATTTATGCTTTTGAACTGCGGTGTTGGAGAAGACTCTTCAGAGTACCTTGGACTGCAAGGAGATCTAATCAGTCCATCCTAAAGGAGATCAGTCCTGGGTGCTCATTGGAAAGACTGATGTTGAAGCTGAAACCCCAATACTTCAGCCACCTGATTCAAAGAGCTGACACATTTGAAAAGGCCCTGATGCTGAGAAAGATTGAATGCAGAAGGAGAGGGGGACGACAGAGGATGAGATAGTTTGATAGCATCACTGACTCCTTGAACATGAGTTTGAGTAAGCTCCAGGAGTTGCTGACGGACAGGGAAGCCTGTGTGCTGCAGTCCATTGGGTCACAAAGAGTCGGACATGAGTGAGTGACTGAACTGAACTGAACTGAACTGAGCTTGCCTGTTAGAGAAAGTGACCTAATCAATTTTTTGTATGTCTGAAACTGTATCTTATTAATTGCTCCTTCTGTGTGCTTGGGTATAAAAAAATAAAAAAACAGGAGAAAGAGGAAGAATAAATCTTTTTCATGTACACACTAATAAAAGGCAATGCCAGTTTGTGGAGGGTGAGGGCAGTGATTAAGCAAAAGCTATACCTACTTCTGAGCTTCAAATATTGAATTTTACATCTCTTTGACTAATGCTGCTGAGATGAGTCTCAGGATTTTATATTTTTCTATTTGTTTAATGTGAGGAGCAGTAGTTGATGCATTCTAGCACACTGGGGATAGAAGGAAAGTCCCATGTGCATACTTTGGAGGTGACTAACACCCAAACAGGAAACACCAGCAAAGTTTCCTAGAGAAAGGATTACTGGAGCAGAACATGGAAACATAATATAGTGTATGTAGTTAACATATATGTGCTCATAATATGGTACAACTTGTTCTAAGTGCTTTCCATACTTTAACTCATTTAGTCTTTGTATTAACACTAAAAGTGCTATCGTCATCTCCATTTGACAAGTGAAGAAACTGAGGCACATCACCAGTAAGGAGCAAAATGAGTTTAAAGTCAGCTGTCTGCTCTTAGAGTCCATGGTCTTCCCTAATACTATAGTGCCTTTTAAGAAGAGGTGATAGTGGTTTTCACAGAACATGCAATGGCATAAAAGGAGAAGGAGGAATTTGAAAAGCTGAAAAAAATGAGCATTGTCAAGGCACATGTACTTATGTGTGTACATATATACATACATTTATATGTATAAATATTATGTAACTCAAATTATGTAATTAAAAAGTCACTTTGGAGGAGGAGCTAAGATGGCGGAGGAGTAGGATGGCTAGAACACTTTCTCCCCCACAAATTCATCAAAAGAACATTTAAACGCTGAGTAAATTCCACAAAACAACTTCTGAATGCTGGCAGAGGACATCAGGCACCCAGAAAATCAACCCAAGTCTTCGAAAGGAGGCCCGTGCACGGAACAAAGGACTGAACAGAGATAGCCGGCGGCAGACCATCCCCCTCCAGTGATAGGCAGCCAGAGCTGGAAGGGGACAATCGCAGCCCCAGAGAGACATTATCTATAAAACTGTAAGCAGGCTTCTTTGCTAACTAAAACTTCTTGGGGGTCTGGACGGTCAACATCTGCCTGAGAAAGTGTGCCGGTGCACAACTAGATAACCGAGCGGCAGGGAGATGATAAGTCGCAGCAATCGCGCGCGCAAAACACCTCATCACCTGAGCTGCTCGGATCTGGAAAGGGCACAAAACGCAGGCCCAACCAAGTCTGCGCCTCTGAGGACTACCCAAGTGCCTTAACCTGAGCGGCTTGGACCTGGGAAGTACAGGCAGCCCAGGGCCGGCCGCGGATGGTTCCCAGCGGAGCAACCTAGAGCCTGAGCAGCGTGGGCAGAGAGGCTACACGCGCCATGAACGGGGGGCAGACCCAGTGTGGCTGAGACACAGCGAGCACACGCCAGTGTTATTTGTTTGCAGCATCCCTCCCTACCTCCCCTCAGCGCGACTGAAAAAGTGAGCCTAAAAAAAAAAAAAAAAAAGTGTCCTCCACCATCCCCTTTGTGTCAGGGTGGAAACCAGACACTGAAGACACCAGCAAACAGAAGAAACTTTAACAGAGGAAACCGCCTTGGAAGCTACAGGCAATAGATTAAGACCCTGTGGTTACTACCATCTACATAGGAAGGGGCCTATAGATCTTGAGAAATATAAGTCGGACCAAGGAACAAGCCAAAAATGAACTGAACCCACAATACTCACAACAAAACCGGAAAAAGTCCTAGATATATTTTTACTATTTGTACGATCATTCTTTCTTTCTTTTTTTTTTAATTATTATTTTTTAATTAAAAAAAATTTTTAAGTCCTCTATTATTCCTTTAATTTCTACTTTTATAACCGATTACTTTGCAAAAAAAAAAAGAAAAGAAAAAAAAAGAAAACCCTATTTTTTTAAAGCAAACTTCATATATATATATATATTTTTAATATAATTTTTGACCGTTTTTTCCCTTCTTTAACATTGTATTTTTGAAATTCCAACCTCTACTATAGATTTTTAATTTTAGCTTTTTAGTATTTATTATCAATTTTGTACCTACAGTTTTTTTTGTTTGTTTGTTTTTATATAATTTCTGTGACCCTTTTTTCTTTTTCTTTTTCTCTGTTTCTTTCTCTTCTTCTTTTTAATAACATTGTATATCTGAAATTCCAAACTCTAATCTAGATTTTTAATTTATGCTTTTTGGTATTTGTTATCAATTTTGTACCTGTATTTTTTTTTTTATAATTTATGCGACTTTGTTTGTTCTTGTTTGTTTTTTTTCTCTCTCTCTTTCTTTTTCTTCTTCCTTTTTTAACATTGTGTTTTTGAAATTCCAAACTCTACTCTAGATTTTTAACTTTTGCTTTTTGGTATTAGTTATCAATTTTGTACCTACATTTTCTTTATAATTTTTGCGACCTTGTTTGTTTTTGTTTGTTCATTTTTTTCTCTTTCTTTTCCTTCTTCTTTTCTTTAACATCGTATTTTTGAAATTCCAAACTCTACTCTAGATTTTTAATTTTTGCTTTTATGTATTTGTTACCAATTTTGTACCTTTAAGAACCCAATCTTCAGTACCCATTTTTCACTAGGTAGCAAGATTACTGGCTTAACTGCTCTCTCTCCCTTTGGACTCTCCTTTTTCTCCACTAGGTTGCCTGTGTCTCCTCCCTAACCCCTCTCTACTCTACACAACTCTGTGAATTTTGGTGTGTTCCAGACAGTGGAGAACACTTAGGGAACTGATTACTGGCTAGATCTGTCTCCCTCCTTTTCATTCCCCCCAATTTATCCTCCTGGCCACCTCTGCCACCTTCCTCCTTCTCTTCTCTGTATAACTCTGTGAACAACTCTGAGCGATCCAGCTGTGGAGTGCACATAAGGAAGAGATTACTGAATAGCCCACTCTCTCCTCTGTTGATTCCACCTCATCTCATTCGGGTCACCTCTAACTCCCTCCTCACTCTTCTCTTCTCCATATAACGCTGTAAACCTCTCTGGGTGAAACAAGTTTCAGGGCAAGACATACCAAGCAAATTCTCCAGGAGCAAGGAACACAGCCCTGAGCTCCAAGATACAGGCAGCCCAAAGTCACCCCAAAACCATAGACATCCCATAACTCATTACTGGACATTTCATTGCACTCCAGAGAGAAGAAATACAGCTCCACCCATCAGAACACCGACACAAGCTTCCCTAACCAAGAAACCTTGACAAGCCACCTGTACAAAGCCACACAGAGCGAGGAAATGCCACAATAAAGAGAACTCCACAAACTGCCAGAATACAGAAAGGACACCCCAAACTCAGCAATTTAAACAAGATGAAGAGACAGAGGAATACAAAGCAGATAAAGGAACAGGATAAATACCCACCAAACCAAACAAAAGAGGAAGAGATAGGGAATCTACCTGATAAAGAATTCCGAATAATGATAGTGAAATTGATCCAAAATCTTGAAATCAAAATGGAATCACAGATAAATAGCTTGGAGACAAAGATTGAGAAGATGCAAGAAAGGTTTAACAAGGACCTAGAAGAAATAAAAGAGAGAGTCAATATAAAATGAATAATGCGATAAATGAAATTAAAAACACTCTGGAGGCAACAAATAGTAGAATAACAGAGGCAGAAGATAGGATTGCTGAATTATAAGATAGCATGGTAGAAATAAATGAATCAGAGAGTATAAAAGAAAAATGAATTAAAAGAAATGAGGACAATCTCAGAGACCTCCAGGACAATATTAAACGCTACAACATTAGAATCATAGGGGTCCTAGAAGAAGAAGACAAAAAGAAAGACCATGAGAAAATACCTGAAGAGATAATAGTTGAAAACTTCCCTAAAATGGGGAAGGAAATAATCACCCAAGTCCAAGAAACCCAGAGAGTCCCCAACAGGATAAACCCAAGGTGAAACACCCCAAGACACATATTAATCAAATTAACAAAGATCAAACACAAAGAACAAATATTAAAAGCAGCAAGGGAAAAACAACAAATAACACACAAGGGAATTCCCATTAGGATAACAGCTGATCTTTCAATAGAAACTCTTCAAGCCAGGAGGGAATGGCAAGACATACTTAAAGTGATGAAAGAAAATAACCTACAGCCCAGATTATTGTACCCAGCAAGGATCTCATTCAAATATGAAGGAGAAATCAAAAGCTTCTCAGACAAGCAAAAGCTGAGAGAATTCAGCACCACCAAACCAGCTCTCCAACAAATACTAAAGGATATTCTTTAGACAGGAAACACAAAAACGGTGTCTAAACTCGAACCCCAAACAATAAAGTAAATGGCCACGGGATTATACTTATCAGTAATTACCTTAAATGTAAATGGGTTGAATGCCCCAACCAAAAGACAAAGACTGTCTGAATGGATACAAAAACAAGACCCCTACATATGTTGTCTACAAGAGACCCACCTCAAAACAGGGGACACATACAGACTGAAAGTGAAAGGCTGGAAAAAGATTTTCCATGCAAATAGGGACCAAAACAAAGCAGGAGCAGCAATACTTATATCAGATAAAATAGACTTTAAAACAAAGGCTGTGAAAAGAGACAAAGATGCTCACTACATAATGATAAAGGATCAATCCAAGAAGAAGATATAACAATTATAAATATATATGCACCCAACACGGGAGCGCCGCAATATGAAAGACAAATGCTAACAGGTATGAAAGGAGAAATTAAAAATAACACAATAATAGTGGGAGACTTTAATACCTCACTCACACCTGTGGATAGATCAACTAAACAGAAAATTAACAAGGAAACACAAACTTTAAACAATACAATAGACCAGTTAGACCTAATTGATATCTATAGGACATTTCATCCCAAAACAATGAATTTCACCTTTTTCTCAAGTGCACATGGAACCTTCTCCAGGATAGATCACATCCTGGGCCATAAATCTAGCTTTGGTAAATTCAAAAAAATAGAAATCATTCCAAGCATCTTTTCTGACCACAATGCAGTAAGGATAGATCTCAATTTGAGGAGAAAAACTATTAAAAATTCCAACATATGGAGGCTGAATAACACGCTGCTGAATAACCAACAAATCACAGAAGAAATCAAAAAGAAAATCAAAATTTGCATAGAAACTAATGAAAATGAAAACACAACAACTCAAAACCTGGGGGACACAGTAAAAGCAGTCCTAGGGGAAAGTTCATAGCAATACAGGCACACCTCAAGAAACAAGAAAAAAGACAAATAAATAACCTAACTCTACACCTAAAACAACTAGAAAAGGAAGAAATGAAGAACCCCAGGGTTAATAGAAGGAAAGAAATCTTAAAAATTAGAGCAGAAATAAATGCAAAGAAACAAAAGAGACCATAGCAAAAATCACCAAAGCCAAAAGCTGGTTCTTTGAAAGGATAAATAAAATTGACAAACCATTAGCCAGACTCATCAAGAAACAAAGGGAGAAAAATCAAATCAATAAAATTAGAAATGAAAATGGAGAGATCACAACAGATAACACAGAAATACAAAAGATCCTAAGAGACTACTATCAACAATTATATGCCAATAAAATGGACAACGTGGAAGAAATGGACAAATTCTTAGAAAAGTACAACTTTCCAAAACTGGACCAGGAAGAAATAGAAAATCTTAACAGACCCATCACAAGCACGGAAATTGAAACTGTAATCAAGAATCTTCCAGCAAAAAAAAGCCCAGGTCCAGACGGCTTCACAGCTGAATTCTACCAAAAATTTAGAGAAGAGCTAACACCTATCCTACTCAAACTCTTCCAGAAAATTGCAGAGGAAGGTAAACTTCCAAACTCATTCTATGAGGCCACCATCACCCTAGTACCAAAACCTGACAAAGATCCCACAAAAAAAGAAAGCTACAGGCCAATATCACTGATGAACATAGATGCAAAAATCCTTAACAAAATTCTAGCAATCAGAATCCAACAACACATTAAAAAGATCATACACCATGACCAAGTGGGCTTTATCCCAGGGATGCAAGGATTCTTCAGTATCCTCAGATTAATCAATGTAATACACCACATTAACAAATTGAAAAATAAAAACCATATGATTATCTCAATAGATGCAGAGAAAGCCTTTGACAAAATTCAACATCCATTTATGATAAAAAAAAAAAAAACTCTCCAGAAAGCAGGAATAGAAGGAACATACCTCAACATAATAAAAGCTATATATGACAAACCCACAGCAAACATTATCCTCAATGGTGAAAAACTGAAAGCATTTCCTCTAAAGTCAGGAACAAGACAAGGGTGCCCACTTTCACCATTACTATTCAACATAATTTTGGAAGTTTTGGCCACAGCAATCAGAGCAGAAAAAGAAATAAAAGGAATCCAAATTGGAAAAGAAGAAGTAAAACTCTCACTGCTTGCAGATGACATGATCCTCTACATAGAAAACCCTAAAGACTCCATCAGAAAATTACTAGAACTAATCAATGACTATAGTAAAGTTGCAGGATATAAAATCAACACACAGAAATCCCTTGCATTCCTATACACTAATAATGAGAAAACAGAAAGAGAAATTAAGGAAACAATTCCATTCACCATTGCAACGGAAAGAATAAAGTACTTAGGAATATATCTACCTAAAGAAACTAAACACTTATATATAGAAAACTATAAAACCCTGTGAAAGAAATCAAAGAGGACACTAATAGATGGAAAAATATACCATGTTCATGGATTGGAAGAATCAATATAGTGAAAATGAGTATACTACCCAAAGCAATTTATAGATTCAATGCAATCCCTATCAAGCTACCAACGGTATTCTTCACAGAGCTAGAACAAATAATTTCACAATTTGTATGGAAATACAAAAAACCTAGAATAACCAAAGCTATCTTGAGAAAGAAGAATGGAACTGGAGGAATCAACCTACCTGACTTCAGGCTCTAATACAAAGCCACAGTTATCAAGACAGTATGGTACTGGCACAAAGACAAAAATATAGATCAATGGAATAAAATAGAAAGCCCAGAGATAAATCCACGCACATATGGACACCTTATCTTTGACAAAGGAGGCAAGAATATACAACGGATTAAAGACAATCTCTTTAACAAGTGGTGCTGGGAAAACTGGTCAACCACTTGTAAAAGAATGAAACTAGAACACTTTCTAACACCATACACAAAAATAAACTCAAAATAGATTAAAGATCTCAATGTAAGACCAGAAACTATAAAACTCCTAGAGGAGAACATAGGCAAAACACTCTCTGACATACATCACAGCAGGATCCTCTATGACCCACCTCCCAGAATATTGGAAATAAAAGCAAAAAAAAAAAAAAAACAAATGGGACCTAATTAAACTTAAAAGCTTCTGCACAACAAAGGAAACTATTAGCAAGGTGAAAAGGCAGCCTTCAGAATGGGAGAAAATAATAGCAAATGAAGCAACGGACAAACAACTAATCTCAAAAATATACAAGCAACTCCTACAGCTCAACTCCAGAAAAGTAAATGACCCAATCAAAAAATGGGCCAAAGAACTAAATAGACATTTCTCCAAATAAGACATACAGATGGCTAACAAACACATGAAAAGACGCTCAACATCACTCATTATCAGAGAAATGCAAATCAAAACCACAATGAGGTACCATTTCACACCACTCAAAATGGCTGCGATCCATAAGTCTACAAGCAATAAATGCTGGAGAGGGTGTGGAGAAAAGGGAACCCTCTTACACTGTTGGTGGGAATGCAAACTAGTACAGCCACTATGGAGAACAGTGTGGAGATTCCTAAAAAACTGGAAATAGAACTGCCTTATGATCCAGCAATCCCACTGCTGGGCATGCACACTGAGGAAACCTGAAGGGAAAGAGACACGTGTACCCCAATGTTCATCACAGCACTGTTTATAATAGCCAGGACATGGAAGCAACCTAGATGCCCATCAGCAGATGAATGGATAAGAAAGCAGTGGTACATATACACAATGGAGTATTACTCAGCCATTAAAAAGAAAACATTTGAATCAGTTCTAATGAGGTGGATGAAACTGGAGCCTATTATACAGAGTGAAGTAAGCCAGAAAGAAAAACACCAATACAGTATACTAACGCATATATATGGAGTTTAGAAAGATGGTAACAATAACCCTGTGTACGAGACAGCAAAAGAGACACTGATGTATAGATCAGTCTTATGGACTCTGTGGGAGAGGGAGAGGGTGGGGAGACTTGGGAGAATAGCAGTGAAACATGTATAATGTATGAAACGAGATGCCAGTCCAGGTTCGATGCACGATACTGGATGCTTGGGGCTGGTGCACTGGGATGACCCAGGGGGAAGGTATCGGGAGGGAGGAGGGAGGAGGGTTCAGGATGGGGAACACAGGTGTACCTGTGGCAGATTCATTTCAATATTTGGCAAAACTAATACAATATTGTAAAGTTTAAAAATAAAATAAAATTTTAAAAAAAAGTCACTTTGTAATACATAAATAGAAACAAGGAATAAAAGCGAATCCAGAAATAGGTCCACAATATTATGTGTAACCAATTTTCTACAAAAGTTCCAAGGCAACTCAGTGGGGAAATTTTGCCAAATTTTTGCTAGAACAACTTGATAAAGTATGGGGGGGGGTTGGGGGGGCCGGGGAAGATATCTCAAAAGTTTCCTCATACTACACTCACAAAAATAATTTCAAGTTGGTCATGGACATAAATATATAAGAAAAATGATAAATCTTCTAGAAGAAAATATGAATTGATAAAGATTTCTCAGAGAGGACCAAAAAAAACCAAAATAAAAGTAAGATATTAAAGACTTCATTAAAATTAAAACCTTTTTATTTATCAGTAGTCATTGTTTAAAATTTTTTTTTAAAGCAAGAAACAGAGTAGGAGAAAAATGTGTTTGAGGAGCAGGGGCGTTGGTGGGTGTGTCTTAAAAAGCACATGTATGCAGAACATAAAAAGTAGACTCCTACATGTCAATATCAAAATGGCAAACAACACAATAAAAAATGGACAAAAGTATTGAGAAGTCTCTTCACAAAAAAAGACATGTGATCCTTAAGATCACAGTCATCAGCAAAATGAAAACAAATCACAACATAATACCATTACACACACACTAGAATCATTGATATCGTTTTCAGGCTGACAATATCAAGTACTGGTAATGGTATGGAGTAAACTGAGGTCTCACACATAGGTGAAAATGTAGGATGATGCTATCACTTTGAAAAGCTTTTCGTAGCTTCTTTTTAATGTGAGCATATACTTGTTACATAACACACAATTCCACTTTTAAGTATTTGCTCAAGAAATCTTGAGACTTACATCCATAAAAAAAGACTAATACATAAATATTATTCCTAATAACCCCAAACTGGAAAGGACCTGAATGTATATTAACAGAATGCTCAATAAATGAATCATGTTATAAAACACTATTCAACAATTAAACAAAACAAACAAACAAAAAACGCCACAGGAAACAACTGGTTCATATACAGAATGGATGAATGGAAAAAAACAATATTAAAAAAGTCTTGTGCTGAGTTAAGAAATTCAGACAAAGAGTCATGTGATATGGTTTCATTTTTACTTACGAAGATCATGGCATCCGGTCCCATCACTTCATGGGAAATAGACGGGGAAACAGTGGAAACAGTGTCAGACTTTATTTTTCTGGGCTCCAAAATCACTGCAGATGGTGACTGCAGCCATGAAAATAGAAGACGCTTACTCCTTGGAAGGAAAGTTATGACCAACCTAGATAGCATATTCAAAAGCAGAGGCATTACTTTGCCAACAAAGGTCCGTCTAGTCAAGGCTATGGTTTTTCCAGTGGTCATGTATGGATGTGAGAGTTGGACTGTGAAGAAGGCTGCGTGCCGAAGAATTGATGTAACTGTGGTGTTGGAGAAGACTCTTGAGAGTCCCTCGGACTGCAAGGAGATCCAACCAGTCCATTCTGAAGGAGATCAGCCCTGGGATTACTTTGGAGGGAATGATGCTGAAGCTGAAACTCTAGTTCTTTGGCCACCTCATGCGAAGAGCTGACTCATTGGAAAAGACTCTGATGCTGGGAGGGATTGGGGGCAGGAGGAAAAGGGGATGACAGAGGATGAGATGGCTGGATGGCACCACTGACTCGATGGACGCGAGTCTGAGTGAACTCCGGGAGTTGGTGATGGACAGGGAGGCCTGGCCTGCTGCAATTCATGGGGTCTCAAAGAGTCGGACAGGACTGAGCGACTGATCTGATCTGATGTAAGTAAGAAGAAAGAAATAAAACCTAATTTTAAAAGTAAATAGAAATAAAACCATAAATATCATGACTTTGATTGTTGGGTGGCAGTGTGGATTGATTAGATGGAGGCATGAGGGATCTTTTTATGGGGTGTTAGAAATGTTTGAGATGTTAATTGAAATAATGGTTACACAGGGAGCATTTTGACAAAATCTTATACAACATACACTTTAGATCTATGCATTCCCTATGAGAAGCAAACATAAACAACAAGAAAGATCAAGGGCTTCACTTCAGCAGCCAGAGCCTCAGTCTCTGGTAAGACTGTTGAAATATAGTACAGTCCTGGTAGTCACTCTCATTAGCAAAGACAATGACTATTTCCTCCCAAACAAGACCATCTGAGATCTGAAATTTATTTTAATAAATTTGTGTGTATGTGTGTGTGTGTTTGGTAACCTACTGTACTGGGTACAAGCTGCTATAATAAACTGAGGAAGTTCAATGACTTAATAAATATATATTTCTTGCCTTAAATACAATAATCATTTCCATCCAAAGAGAGGTCAACAAGTAATTTCTTTATAAGTCAAAGATTCTGCCAAAATAAGTTTGTTTCTTTTTCTTCTCTACCCATAACTACAATCTTTCTAAGAACTTAACTAAATGAGAAATCCAGGCAGTGCCTGGTTAACCAATAATAAGAGGTTACCTGAAAATGGTTACCTTTCCTGATATGTTTCTTTTCACTGTGAGTCACACATACTGGGAAAATTGACACGAATATAAATTGATTGAGAGGGCTATGATTTTTATAATACTTAACTAACTGTGGTATAGGAGTGAAATAAATACATGACTAAGATATTAAAACTTCTGGTTATATTTCAATAGGAACATAATCACAGCTAGATAACAAATATAGTTCATTTTATTCATGGCTGAATTCAGTTCTTTCTAATATGCCCTCCAGACAGAGGAAATGTGAAAGGCTTTGACTTTTTCTGTTCTCTCATTTTTTTTTTTTTAAGTTTTCAAAAAGCTCTTCTCTGTACTGTTGCTAAGAGGAAAAAGAAACTGTTGCCAAGTAACAAGAAGATACAGTGTCCAGCACATATGTGTGTCTCCTCAGTTGCATATCAAATGCAAAGCCTTCTGCTGCTCTCAAGGACATGCTGTGGGTGAGATATCATTCAGAGCACTGCCACAGGAGGTCCAAGCCCATCTGACCTGATGAACAGAGATATTCAGCTATCTGAATAGCTGAATACAGTCAGCTATTAGTATATGGTCCACTTTGAGGAACAAGTACATTACTAATGCAATTGCACTTTTCATTTTCTTGAAGCTCTTTGCTTAACCGTGAGCAAATAATTTGAAGGAAGATTATCTTGCTTGTTTCATTTTTTCTTCCTGATCAAAAATAGATGTCATATCTGACCTACTTAACAAAACTTCCTCTTTGTTCATGAGCAATAAGTAGGTGTATGTGTGTGCTCAGTCACTCAGTTGTATCTGATTCTTTGTGGCTCCATGGACTGTAGCCCTCTAGGCTCCTCTGTCCATGGACTTTTCCAGGAAAGAATACTGGAGTGGGTTGCCATTTCCTTCTCCAGGGGATCTTCCCTACCCTGGGATCAAACTCACATTTCTTGTGTCTCCTTCATTGGCAAGTAGATTCTTTACCACAAGAGCTATCCAGGGAGCCCCAGTAGGTACATACATAGGTTTACTATGATTCACTTTGACATAATACTCTGTGATTTGAGAAAGTTACAAATACATGTTCAAGACACTGACTCATCCAAAAAGTATCACAATCCACAAAACATTAAGTGAACATTCATTCTAATAATGACTATTTACTTGCTATGTCCCTTCCCGAGAAAATTTACAATCTATCTTTTTTCTTTTTTTGGACCATATGTTCACATCATATCCAAAACTAATGGGGCCAATAACATACATAATGAGAATCAGTTTACTAGATGAGTTAAGCAAATTAAATATCTTCTCTTGAAAATGCATATTAGAAGACACAGTCAGATGGTGACTTGCACTAGGATCATATAACCTTCAGGCCATGTCAAATTATATTCAGGGACAACAAACTCATGTAGCAAGAAGATAAAGGTAAAGAAGAAAAGAAAATGAGTCTGCATCATACCTCTGATCGAAAGAGGTAAAAGATAAACAACCCATGCGAGAAGGAGAGGTTGACTTTAAAAATATTAGATTTTATTAACATTGGTTGGTTTTATTTTGTAATTATTCCTTTAAAAATGTGCCCTATTAGATCCCTTTCCCTTGCCTTAGAAAGATGCCTTGGTCACAGTCCATCACTAAAATTTAATTCAGTATAGTGTAATATTCCAGTCACACATCTGATTCAAATAATTTACTCCCCACACTGCCCCACTCCCACTCACTCCTCCTAGTTACTTGCTCTTTCAACAGCTTGTGGGTGGAAAAACATGAGAAAAGGTGCCCATATTTAAGTTCAGCAAGGTTATCTTTGGTGATAAATATCCCTGAACCTTTTAGTTTAGTCTGATTCTATCTGATTCCATGCTGGGAGCCAGCACGGGAGCTTCCACCCATGACAAGGTCATGCGGGAGAGCCCTGATGGGCAAGACAAGTCAGGGCTCAAGAGGCCCCCTGGACCTGCCTGAGCATCTACCCCAAAACCAGAATCTGTCTGTTTTACTATTTTATGACTTTTACCAACTTCTCTGACATTAACGGGGGGCTATCCCCTACCACCTTTCTCTGAAGAAAATCAATTCAGAGCTCTAGTTAATAAGTCTCCTGGGCATAATAGGAGTGTTTCAATTCAAACCCGTCTGATGACTTTCTAGCTTGCCTGACAGGTTTGTTCAGATTCCTGCAGCTACGCATGTGATTGTTCACAGCCTCCCAACCACGAGAGGCACGGGAAGCTTAAGATATTCTAACAATGCAGAGCTTCCCAGAGAGTTAAAATTATTAGAATAGAACTAGTAGAGAATTTCTTTGTTGAGCTAATGCTTGCTGCCAAGTTACCATATCCCTTACCTACTGTGTCCCTGGGAGTGTATTGATTACTATAGTTGGTATATAGAAATGTAAGTAGTAGCTTTAATGTTTGTAACCTTGGACCCTTGAGTTAATTCTTTTCTTGTTATAGCCCACCACACTTTTGCCCTATAGGAAAGCAACTTTAGTGCTTTCAGAGGGTGGTGCCTGACCTTAGAATAATCACCTTTAGAGAAAAATAAGTTTTCTGAAGAAAGGGTTATAAAATGTTAACAGGCCTCCTGGCCAGAAGATGATGTAAATCACCTAAAGCTTTTGCATATGATAAGTTTGCAGAAAGAAAGCCTGGCTTCGATAAGGATCAAGGACTGCTGACCTTGCATGACTCTACCCAACCCCCCCCCCCCCCATTATCCTCTATGCACAACTTAAGGTATAAAAACTACTTTGGAAAATAAAGTGTGGTCCGTGCTCACCGAAGCTTGGTCTCCCCATGTCTTTCTTTTTCTTTCCTTTTCCTTTTCAGGCTGATTCCCTGGAGTGCAGGGGCCCTCTGCGTTCACTTTCCTGCCTGGGCTTCTAAGACCCACTTGAGAAGGTGCCTAAGGTGGGGCACCTTCAGCTATTCGAGAGGGCATCTGTGGCCTACGTGAACAGAGCAAGTCCTGTGCTGGGGCTTTATTGGCTTTCTGCGTAAACCAAGGAATATCAGCCTCTTTTCTCTCCTCTATTTTCTTAACTGCAAAATTCTTTCTTTATCTCTTTCTCTATTTCTCTCAGTTGCCAACGCTGTCCTCCCAAGGGAATCTCTGGATCCAACCGGGGCTGGACCCTGGTAATTTCAGATGTTCCAGAGGAGATAAATGTGATTTTTAAGAATGAGCATCACCTTGATCCTAGACCCCTGTACTGTGTGGATCATCCTCTAGGACAGAGGCAGCTTTGTCCCTATGTGATCCTGCTTGAAGTCCTGTGACTTGTCCTTTCTTAAAATGTTGGACATGTCACTGTTTTGCTTGGAAGCTGTCTGGTCAGCTCTCTGTCTTCTGACACTTCATTAATTCTCTTTCTCCTTCACTGAAACATCCAGTAACTGCTGAGATTTTCTTTCTTATGAACTGAGGATAAAAGACAACAAGGATGAGATAGAGCCTGACTCTTCTTCCAAATCTGCTTCATCATGCTTTCCCCAAGTCGTAATAGCATGGGATTCTCCAGATGATCCCCAGCCTGCCAAAAGCTGTGCACAATAAATACACAACACACCAAATTTAAAGGATACAAGTTAAGGTCTTCAAGAGTTTCCTCATTATTCTCTTTTCTCATGATGACAACTGGTCTTCCAGTTGTTCTGCAATTTGACCAACAACACTTCATGGAATGAGATGCCCAATTCTATTTCTTGGATGTATTCTCAATCTCTTCTAGAGATTCTCTTCAACCATCTCTCATACTTGGCTATTTATCAGTAAATAGCTCTTACTTTCTCTATTCTGTATTTGAGAAGAAGAGGGAGATCCAAGAGGGATACTTAGGAGCCTCTTAGCATTTTCAGTGGCACTCTGCCCACATAGGCCCACTCTGGTTTAGAAACCAACATTTAAAAACTAGATTATGGCATCCTGTCCCATCACTTCATGTCAAACAGAAGAGGGAAAAGTGGAAACAGTGACAGATTTTATTTTCTTGGGCTGCAAAATCACCATGGACAATGATCAGTCACGAAATCAAAAGATGTTTTCTCCTTGGAAGGAAAGCTATGACTAACCTAGACAGTGTATTAAAAAGCAGAGACACCATTTTGCTGACAAAGGTCCATACAGTTAAAGCTATGGTTTTTCCAGTAGTCATGTATGGATGTGAGAGTTGGACCAGAAAGAAGGCTGAGCCAAAGAATTGATGCATTCAAATTGTAGTGATGGAGAAGACTCTTGAGAGTCCCTTGGATAGCAAGGAGATCAAACCAGTCAATCCTAAAGGAAATCAACCCTGAATATTCATTGGAAGGACTGCTGTTGAAGTTGAAACTCCAATACTTTGGCCACCTAATGCGAAGAGCCAACTCACTGGAAAAGACCCTTGCTGAAAAAGATTGAGGGCAGGAGGAGAAGTGGGCAAAAAAGGATGAGATGGTTGGATGGCATCACTGCCTCAAAACATGAATTTGAGCAAATGCCAGGAGATAGTGAAGTATTGGAAAGCCTGGCGTGATGCATGAGCCACTGCATGGGGTCGCAAAGTGTCAGACAGGACTTAGTGACTAAACAACAAATGCCTGCATGTGTTACCAATACAATAGGACTCTTCTATCTCCCCTCAAGTCTCTCTTTACCCTCCAGGGTGAGAGTGGTGGAATAATCATTGATAAGCTTTCTGGAAAGACATGTGGCCACCATTATGGGTCGGTCATGTAATTCTCTTTAGAATATAAACCACTGTAGTCTGTTTTATTTTTTTTAAGTGAATATACAATTTATTTAACATTCAAACTTCATTAAGACATGTGCAATATGGCAATTTTACTGGGGGTTTAACCCTACCTAGGATGATTGCTTGCTGGGGCTTAGCAACAGGGTCCAGTTCACACTTAGCACTAATTAAATACTTTATTGAATAAATATAATACCAGACAAAATGCATTCAAATGCTAAAAAAAAAATCAATTTTAAAGGCCTTTCTATTCAGGCTAATGACAAACACAATAAAAGCAGATATGCTAGTTTAACATAATTGGCTGATTTTATACAGCACTTATATCTTTTAGTCCACAAGTATATTATTAAATGATAGAGAACATCTAATACAACCATTTCTACAGAACTAGGAAATGAATTTCTAAGAAAGAAAGATTTTACAGACCCTATCTTTTATACCCACCCCAACAGTCTAACTCTAAAGAGGATAAAGCCAATGACTTTCCTCACAAGAGCTCATGACTAATGTCACTTTGCTATCAAAATCTGTATTTCTGATCCATTATGAGCATTGAGACAAGATTCAAGTATTCCCAACGAAAGAAGTACAATGCATGTTGTGATTGCCTATTCAGCAATAGCGAGCACTGCAAAACTGTCTCATCCCAGGAATTAAATAAGGTCGGCCACATTCATTGGCATTTTCTCCACTGTAGTATTATAGAAAGTCTCAATGTCAAGAAGAATCCTCTTGTCTTCTTCAGTAACAAAGTTTATAGCCACACCTTTCCTCCCAAATTGACCCCCTCTGCCAATTGTGTGAATATAATTTTCACTATTGGTAGGTAGATCATAGTTTATAACCAATGACCCTTGTTGCACATCAATTCCACGAGCCAACAAGTCAGTAGTGATCAGAACACAGCTTGACCCTGATCAAAATTCCCTCATGATAACATCTCTTTCTTTCTGGTCCATGTCATCATGCAGGGCAGAAACTGTGAAGTCCCTGGCATGCATTTTCTCTGTGAGCCAGTCCACCTTGCGCCTTGTATTGAGAAAAATAACAGCCTGTGTAATTGTCAGTGTCTCATACAAGTCACAAAGTGTATCCAACTTCCATTCCTCTCTTTCAACATTAATATAAAACTGTTTGATTCCTTCAAGGGTCAATTCTTCCTTTTTCACCAAAATTCGAATTGGATCTCTCATGAATTTTTTGGTCACTTCCAACACATCCGTTGGCATTATGGCAGAAAGCAACACCACCTGAATACTAGTATTTAATTTTTGGAAAATCTCATAGATTTGATCCTTAAACCCTCGGCTCAGCATTTCATCTGCTTCATCCAAAATGAACATTTTGATCCATTTTGGAGAGAGATATCTTCTGTTTAACATATCAAACACTCTCCCTGGTGTTCCAACAACAATATGTGGTGCTTCAGCCTGCAGTTTTTGCATTTCATTTCGAACATTTGTTCTACCAATGCAGGCATGACAAGTTGCTCCCATATAATCTCCAAGTGCCAGAATTACCTTTTGGATCTGTTGAGCCAGTTCTCTGGTGGGGGCCAGTACTAGTGCTTGGGTCTCCTTGAACTCAATCTCCAACTGTTGCAGGATGGAAATAGCAAATGCGGCTGTCTTGCCAGTACCTAACTCAGCTTGAGCAATCACATCATACCCTTTAATACATGGAATAATAGCTCTCTGCTGAATAGCTGATGGCTTCTCAAAACCATAAGCATAGATGTCCCGAAGAAGAGACTCCTTTAAGTTTATATCATCAAAGTTATCAACAATCTCATTCCAGTTGCTCTTGATGACACCATCGGGGTCCATTCCCTCAGGCCGCCATGTTCTCTGTTATAATCCGCAGAGCCACCAGACATGATCCGATGAACCACTCAGTGCTGTACTGAAAAGCTGTAGTCTGTTTTAAGCTTAATTTACAATTAGATTTAGTTGCAATCTCAGAACATTAGAAAATGTCTCATTCTATATCATTTACACTGACTCTACAGTTTAAGCTGCTTTTGTCATGAGAACTGTCTGTATTTCCTGTTCTTGCTTCTTGTTCTTATTATACCAGCTACTTTACCAACTTTTCTGAACTTTTGTCCTTATGCTCAAACATTACCCAATGGAGACAGTGAGCTAGTTCCATAAAAGTCTCTGGTGGGGGGTGATGAGAGGATACATTATCAAGAAACTTAGAATCTGCTTGAAAGACAAAACTTACACACATAAAATTACAGTATACCATATTATTTCAGGGAATATCAAAGGAATTGTCAGAGACAATCATCACTCAAGGAAGCTACTGGTTCATAGCTAGCAATCATGCCATTATCTTACAGAATTGGTAATTGGAAAACATAAGCACATTTTAATTTAGAAAAAAAAAAAAAAGACAGTTTCCCTCTTCATTTTGAGAGTTTTGAATGAGGTCTTTAGACAAGTATCTTTATAAGAAAAAGAAATCTACTTTATAAACTTACAAATTATAGTAGGGCCCAGGATAAAATCTTTTAAATGACAGAAGGTACATTTTAAAACTTTTATATATACATATGCATGTGAGTGTATGTAGTGTGTATATACATTGAATGTATATATATATATATATATATATATATATACTTATAAACATACATATATATATATATTCACAAGAATACATGTGTGTATATATCACACATATATCAATATGTGTGCATATGTATACATTATATGTACACATATAAATTCTGAACAAAAAGTAAAGTTGGGCTCATAACTATGAAATTCACTTTACTGACCATTACATTTTAAAAAGTGTCAAAAAAACTTATTTAAAAAATGCTGGAGAGGGTGTGGAGAAAAGGGAACCCTCTTACACTGTTGGTGGGAATGCAAACTAGTACAGCCACTATGGAGAACAGTGTGGAGATTCCTTAAAAAACTGGAAATAGAACTGCCTTATGATCCAGCAATCCCACTGCTGGGCATACACACTGAGGAAACCAGAAGGGAAAGAGACACGTGTACCCCAATGTTCATCACAGCACTGTTTATAATAGCCGGGACATGGAAGCAACCTAGATGTCCATCAGCAGATGAATGGATAAGAAAGCAGTGGTACATATACACAATGGAGTATTACTCAGCCATTAAAAAGAAAGCATTTGAATCAGTTCTAATGAGGTGGATGAAACTGGAGCCTATTATACAGAGTGAAGTAAGCCAGAAGGAAAAACACCAATACAGTATATTAACGCATATATATGGAATTTAGAAAGATGGTAACAATAACCCTGTGTATGAGACAGCAAAAGAGACTGATGTAGAACAGTCTTATGGACTCTATGGGAGAGGGAGAGGGTGGGAAGATTTGGGAGAATGGCATTGAAACATGTAAAATATCATGTATGAAATGAGATGCCAGTCCAGGTTCGATGCACGATACTGGATGCTCGGGGCTAGTGCACTGGGACGACCCAGAGGGATGGTATGGGGAGGGAGGAGGGAGGAGGGTTCAGGATGGGGAACACAGGTATACCTGTGGCGGATTCATTTTGATATTTGGCAAAACTAATACAATTATGTAAATTTAAAAATAAAATAAAATTTAAAAAATTTGAAACAAATTTGATAATTATTTAAAAATAAACTGTAAGGTATACTTTATAGTCAAACTTATTTTCAAACTTAACTATCTTAAGTTTTAGAGACTAGACTCCCAAACTTATTTGGGAGTTGTCTTAGTCTGCTCAGGTTACTATAACAAAAATATCACAGACTGCATCATTTAAAGGGCAAACATTTCTCATAATTCTGGAGGCTAAGAAGTCCAAGTTCAAGGCACTTGCAAATGCAGAGCCAATTGAGAGTGCCACTTCATAAATGGCTATCTTCTCCCTGTGTCCACATATGGTGGCCAAGACAAGGGTCTGGGTTCTCTTTTATAAATAACAGGCCCTGGTAAGTCCAAAACTTAATGAGGCAAATTCCCTTAGGCCCTACCAGGCCCTCTGTAGTAACAACATTATGCCTGAGGTTCAGCAGAACATCCTCACAGCAACTCTGCTTGGGCTCTGCCCTAGGGTGGTTCTCTGTAAGTGCTGTGCCTGTGGCTCTTTGGGGGTAGGGATCCTGCACCCTCCTTGGCTCCAGGCACCTCCATTCTTTGAGAGCGAGGTGGAGGCAGCCATGCCCCTGAGCCCGTGCACCCTGTCATTGGCAGAGATTGCCCCATACAGATACTGACAAAGTTGCAACCTGGTTAGGGGCTGTGCTCTGTACCAGGGCTCACCAGAGCCAAACCTGGGGCGGCTGAGGAGTGCAGCACTGAAGGGCAGGGAGAGGAATGGGAAACTTAGGGGTATTCAAGCAGTGCAAGCCTAGGTCCCACAGGCTCCCAGAGCCCTCCTATGAAATCACTCTGTCCTCTGTGCCCTTGAACTCTAGGCCTGTGACACAAGTGGCAGCTCTGATGACCTCCAAGTCACCTTTAGTGGCATTCTTTCACAGTCTTGGAGAACAGATCCTGGCTTCTGTTGAGGTAGCTGATCCACACCAATCTTATCAAATGGTTACCTGGCCACACTTATTAGCATTCTAATGTTTTATAATATGGATTAACTGAAAGTTTCTAAATCTTCAAGTTCTGTTTCCTTTTTTGCTTAACAATTCTATTTATAAGTTTTATCTGTAAGTTTTTTCTATCTATAAGTTTGAGCATGTTTTACTGTATGCAGCCAGCTAGAGTCAAGGCTGGAGAAGGCAATGGCACCCCACTCCAGCACTCTTGCCTGGAAAATCTCATGGATGGAGGAGCCTGGTAGGCTGCAGTCCATGGGGTCACTGAAGATCGGACACGACTGAGCAACTTCATTTTCACTTTTCACTTTCATGCATTGGAGAAGGAAATGGCAACCCACTTCAGTGTTCTTGCCTGGAGAATCCCAGGGAGTGGGGAGCCTGGTGGGCTGCAGTCTCTGGGGTCTCACAGAGTGGACACGACTGAAGCGACTTAGCAGCAGCAGCAGAGTCAAGGCACACCTTCAAAAATTTGCTTAGAAATAGCTTTAGCTAAATATCCAATTTCATCAATTGCAAGGTCTGCTGCTGCTGCTGCTGCTAAGTCACTTCAGTCGTGTCCCCATAGACGGCAGCCCACCAGGCTCCCCCGTCCCTGGGATTCTCCAGGCAAGAACACTGGAGTGGGTTGCCATTTCCTTCTCCAATGCATGAAAGTGAAAATTGAAAGTGAAGTTGCTCAGTCATGTCCGATCCTCAGTGACCCCATGGACTGCAGCGTTCCAGGCTCCTCCATCCATGGGATTTTCCAGGCAAGAGTACTGGAGCTAAATATCCAATTTAATCAATTGCAAGGTCTACCTTCTAAAAAAACCCTAGGAAAGAACAGAATTCAGTCAAGTTCTTTTCTACTTTGTAACAAGGATAGACTTTCTTTCAGTTCCCAATAACATGGTCCTCATTTTTTAACAAAGATATCACCAAAATGACCTTTGACCATCATATTTCTACCAAATTATGTTTTGGATTACTAAAAGTTCTCTAAGAAAATTGAGGTTTTCTTTCCAACTGTACTCTTTTCTTTCTGAGCTCTCATCAAAATTGCCATTAATGATTGATTCTCAGCAATATTTTTTTTTTTCCCTAGTATATACCTCAAAGCTCTTCCAGCCTTTCCTCAATACCCAATTCCAGAGCCTCTTCCATGGTATTTGTTACAATAATATCCCCACTTTTTGTCTTAGTTTCTGTCTTAGATCATTCAGGCTGCTAAAACAAAAAAATAAAATAAAATAAAACAAATATACAAACAAACAAAAACATAGACTGACTAAGGGGTGGAGTAGGAATACCCTGAATTCAACTTCTCCCGCAGGCGCACCAAAATCACAACTACTCACACAGAAAAAAACGACCTCTGAGTAAAACTTAAAGACTAGCAGGAAAGATTTTTTTTCATGACTAAAGATAAAAAGAAGGAACCACAAGATGTTTAAGAGGGGCAGAGGCATAGTATAGTAAGGATTCACACCCTTGGGCCAGCAACCCACAAATGGGAGGATAATCCTAATCACAGAGGTTCTCCCAAAAGAAGCAAGGGGTCTGAGTGCAACATCAGGCTCCCCATCCTGGGGGTGTTACACCAGGGAGATGAGTCACTGGAATTCATCTGGCTTGGAAACTAGTAGGGCTGATGTTTGAGAGAGCCAGCCAGACTACAGAAAACAGAGACTCTGCTCCATATGCAAAATCTCACACATTTCAAGTCTCAGTGTAGAAGCAGTTAGTTGGAAAGAATCCTGGGTCAGATCCACTTGTTGATCTTGGAAAGACTCACAGAGAGTTAGGAGGCAACTGGTTATTCTGCCTAGGGACAAGGACATTGGCAGCAGCTGTTTTTAAGAGCCTGTTCAACCATGTGGACACTAGTATTAACAAGCATCATTTGGAATCCAAACTCTAGCCTATTATTTCTGGGGGCTTAACCACCCACCAGCAGACTGGCATTATCCTACGGGCTCTGGCCCACAAAGCCAGCCACAAGGACGTGGTCCCACCATTCAAGAGGTGGACTCCAGGCCTGTGGCTCTTTGGCACCCCTCATCTATGCAATCAGGTTCACAATCACCTAGCCCCATGATCCAGCAGCCCTGCAGTCACCACACAAGCCACAAGCCTCCACTCATCACAGCTAGAGAAAAGCTTGCACAGCAACAAAGATCCAGCACAGCAAAAAATAAGTGAATAGATAAATATATAAAAATTATTTTAAGAAAAGAATATTCTGCCAGTTGGTTGTTGTTCAGTGACTGAGTTGCGTCCGACTCTTTATGACCCCATGGACTGTAGCATGCCAGCCTTCCCTGTCCTTCACCATTTCCTGGAGTTTGCTCAAATTCATGTCCATTGAATTGGTAATGCTATCAGGTAAGGCTATAATTCAGACTTGAAGGATAAATACAAAGCTTTACAGACAAGTTAAAGATAAAAGAGTTCAGCACCACTAAATCAGCTCTACAAGAAATGTTAAAGGGAATCTTCTCAGCAGAAAAGAAAAGGCCACAAATAGAAATATGAAAATTTTGAGGAAAAATTTTCACTGGTAAAGGAAAATATACAGAAAACGTAGATCAACCACTTATTAAGCTAGTAGAAAGGTTAAAAGATACAAAAGTAGTAAAATCATCTATATCCACAGTAAGTAGTAACGAGATATACAAAATAAAAAGATGTAATATACAATGTCAAAAACATTAAACATGGATAGGGAGAGTAAAAATACAGGGTTGTTAGAATATGTTTGAACTCAAGAGATTACCAGCTTTATCTATTGATATACCTATCTCTCTAGTTTCTTATATATAACAGTCTTGGCAACCATAAACCAAAAATCTGTAATAGATACACAAAGAAAGAAAGTGAAAGAAATCCAAATGTAACACGAAAAATAATCAATATGTGACAAAGGAAAAAAGCAAAAGAAGAGAGGAACAAAAAGAACTACAAAAACAATGAGACTCAAAAACACTCAACAGAACAACAATAAGTGCATACCTAGCAATAACTGCTTTAAATGTAAAGGAACTAAATGTTCCATTCAAATATAAAAAATATACTGCTTGCAAGAGAAACACTTCAAATCTAAAGACACATGTAGACTAAAAATGAGGGAACAGGAAAAGATATTTCACAGGAACAAAGCCAAAAAATACCATGAGTAGCAATATTTATATTGGATAAAGTGAACTTTAAAACAAAAACAAGCAACAAAGAAAAACGTTATATAAGGTCAATGGGATCAATCCACCATGAACATATAACAATTGTGCACCCAACACCTAAGAGTATGAAATTCATAAAGTGAATGTTAACAAAATAAAAGAGAAAAACTGACAGTAATAGGATAATAGTAGGGGACTTTAACACCACACTTACAACAATGGGCATATTTTCTGGACAGAAAATCAATAAGGAAAACTAGCCTTAAATAATATGTTAATCAAATGCACTCAATACAAATAAAACAGAATTCACATCTTTCTTCAAGTGCACACAGAAAATTCTCCAGGCAAGAACATTAGGTGAGCCACAAAGAAAATATCAGTAAATTTAGGAAGATTGAAACCGCATCAAGCATCTTTTTTGACTACAATGCTATGAGATTATAAATTAACTACAAGAAACAATTACCAAAAACACATGAGATCTAAACAACATACTAAACAATCAATAGGTCACTTAGTTCAGTTCAGTCGCTCAGTTGTGTCCGACTCTTTGTGACCCCATGAATCGCAGCATGCCAGGCCTCCCTGTTCATCTCCAACTCCTGGAGTCCACCCAAATCCATGTCCATTGAGTCGGTGATGTCATCCAACAATCTCATCCTCTGTCCTCCCTTCTCCTGCTGCCCTCAATCTTTCCCAGCATCAGGGTCTTTTCAAATGAGTCAGCTCTTCACATTAGGTGGCCAAAGTATTGGAGTTTCAGTTTCAACATCAGTCTTTCCAATGAACACCTGGGACTGATCTCCTTTAGGATAAACTGGTTGGATCTCCTTGCAGGCCCAGGGACTCTCAAGAGTCTTCTGCAACACCACAGTTCAAAGGCATCAATTCTTTCACCCTCAGCTTTCTTTATAATCCAACTCTCACATCCATACATGATGACTGGAAAAACCATGACCTTGACTAGATGGAACTTTGTTGACAAAGTAATGTTTCTGCTTTTTAATATGCTATCTATGTTGGTTATAACTTTCCTTTGAAAGAGTAAGCACATTTTAATTTCATGGCTGCAATCACCATCTGCAGTGATTTTGGAGCCCAGAAAAATGAAGTCAGCCACTGTTTCCACTGTTTCTCCATCTATTTGCCATGAAGTGATGGGACCAGATGCCATGATCTTAGTTTTCTGAATGTTGAGCTTTAAGTCAACTTTTTCACTCTCCTTTTTCACTTTCATCTAGAGATTCTTTAGTTCTTATTCACTTTCTGCCATAAAAAATAAAAAAAGGAAATTATAAAATATCTGGAGACAAATTAAAATGAATAAACAATAATCCAAAATATATAGGATGCATCAAAGCAGTTATAAGATAAGTTTCGTGCAGATCAAGCCTACCTTATGAACAAGAAAAAAATCTCATGAACAATCTAACTTTATACCTACAGGAACTAGGGGAAAAAGAACAAACAAAATACAAAGTTATAATAATAATGAATTAAACAAAGAACTGGTTCTTTGAAAAAATAAATAAAATTGACAAAACTTTTAATAAGACTTATCAAGAAAAAAGCAGGACTCATATTTTAAAAACTCAGGTATGTAAAAGAAGAAGTTACAATCAGCACTATAGAAATGCAGAGGCTTGTAAGAGAGTACTACAATTATATGCTAATAAGAAAAAAAACAATCTAAAGAAATGGATAAATTCCTAGAAACATGCAATCTCCCAAGACTGAGCCAGGAAGAAATAGAAAATATGAACAGAACAATTACCAATGATAAAATTGAATCATCAATAAAACTCTGAGCAAACAAAAGTCCAGGACCAGATGACTTCACAGGTGAATTATATTAAACATTTAAAAAGTAAATGTATATCCTTTTCAAACTATTACAAAAAGTTTACTACAATGATACAG
Source organism: Bos javanicus (assembly GCF_032452875.1). Classification (NCBI taxonomy): domain Eukaryota; kingdom Metazoa; phylum Chordata; class Mammalia; order Artiodactyla; family Bovidae; genus Bos; species Bos javanicus. The sequence goes on along the minus strand of NC_083868.1, from coordinate 55,139,971 downwards.
TAATGAAAACTGCATGATACTGGAACAAAAACAATCACAGAGATTGATGAAACAGAATAAAGAGCACCCAAATATACGTACACAAACTTAACTAGGTGAAAAGGAGGCCAAAACATACAACAGGGAAAGGACAGTCATTTCAGTAAATGATGTTGGGAAAACTGGATAGCTACATGACAAAGAATAAAACTGGACAATTTTATTAAACCATATAAAAAATAAACTCAAAATGAATTAAAAACCAAAATGTAAGACCTGAGAGCATAAAATTAGAAGAAGATATAGGCAGTTAAAGCAATACTTTTTTGGATCTGTCTCCTCAGGAGAAACAAAAACAAAAATAAACAAATTGAGCTACATTAAACTAAAAACTTTTTTGTGCAGAAAAGAAAGCTATTAACAAAACATAAAGGCCACCTACAGAATGGGAGGAGATACTTACAAACGATATATCTGATAAAGGGTTAATATCCAAAAAGTAAAAAGAACTCACACAACTCAACATCAGAAAGCAAACAGCCTGGGACTTCCTTGGTGATCCAGTGGTTAAGAATCCACCTCAAATGCAGGGAACATGGGTTCAATTCCTGGTCAGGAAACTAAGACCTCACATGTCACAGGGCACACACAAGCCACAGCTACTCCGACTGTACACTCTGGAGCCTGTGTGCCACCAGTAGAGAGAAGCTCTTGCACTGCAACAAAGGATCCTGTATACTGCAACTAAGACCCAATACCATCAAAAATAAGTAACAGTCTGATTAAAAATTGGGCTGAAAATCTTAATGTACCTTGCTCCAAAGAAGACATACAGGTGGCCAACAAGGACATGAAAAGATACTCAGGAATTGAAAATCAAAACTACAATGAGACATCACTTCACATATATCAGAATGGCTATGATGAAAAAGACAATAAATAACAAGCATTGGCAAGAATTTGAGAAAGGGAAGCTCTCTTCCACTTGCTGGATTTTAAATTGGTGTAGCCACTATGGAGACAGTATGGAGTTTCCTCTGAAATGTCAAAACAGATCTCTCATATAATTATCCAAAGAAAATGGAAAGATTAATTTGAAAAGATATATATTCACTGCAACATTATTTGCAATAGGCAAGATATGGAAGCAACCTAAGAGTCTACAGATAGCTGAATGTATAAGAATGCTGTGAATGCTCACATATGTGAGCTTCTTCGGTAGCTCAGTTGGTAAAAAATCTGCCTGCAATGCAGAAGACCCAGGTTTGATGTCTGGATTGGGGAGATCTCATGGAAAAGAGAATGGCTACCCACTCCAGTTTTCTGGTCTGGAGAATCTCATGGACAAAGGAGCCTGGTGGGCTACAGCCCATGGGGTTGCAAAGAGTTGGACATGACTGAGAAAGTAACCTACATACACCCATACATGAGTATATATACAAATAAAGAAACATAGAAATATATGCATATACACACACGTGTGTGTGTGTGTGCTCACTCACTAAGTCACTCACTAAGCCTGCTATGAATTTTCCAGGCAAGAGTAGTAGAGTAGGTTGCCATCTTCTGCCCCAGGAGATCTCCCCAACCCAGGGACTGAACCTGCCCCAGGTTCAATCTTCTGTATCTACTGCATAGACAGGCAGATTCTTTACCATTGCACCACCTGGTATGTATATTGTATATACCATATATATATGTGTGTGTGTGTGTATATATATATATATAATGTATATATGTACATGTATATTAACGTACAATGACATCTTACTTAACCATTTACAACAACATTGATGGATCTAGAGATCCATGAAATTGATAAATGGTATGCCAGATTAATAAAAAGCTAGACAGATTTCTCCTTCATACTTGAATGAAATCCTTGCTGGGTAAAATAATCTGGGCTGCAGGTTATTTTCTTTCATCATTTTAAGTATGTCTTGCCATTCCCTCCTGGCTTGAAGAGTTTCTACTGAAAGATCAGCTGTTATCCTTATGGGAATTCCCTTGTGTGTTATTTATTGTTTTTCCTTGCTGCTTTTAATATTTATTCTTTGTGTTTGATCTTTGTTAATTGATTAATATGTGTCTTGGGGTGTTTTGCCTTGGGTTTATCCTGTTGGGGACTCTCTGGGTTTCTTGGACTTGGGTGATTATTTCCTTCCCCATTTTAGGAAAGTTAAAGCTTTTCAGACAAGCAAAAGCTGAGAGAATTCAGCACCACCAAACCAGCTCTCCAACAAATACTAAAGGATATTCTCTAGACAGGAAACACAAAAACGGTGTATAAACTCGAACCCCAAACAATAAAGTAAATGGCCACGGGATCATACTTATCAGTAATTACCTTAAATGTAAATGGGTTGAATGCCCCAACCAAAAGACAAAGACTGGCTGAATGGATACGAAAACAAGACCCCTACATATGTTGTCTACAAGAGACCCACCTCAAAACAGGGGACACATACAGACTGAAAGTGAAGGGCTGGAAAAAGATTTTCCATGCAAAGAGGGACCAAAAGAAAGCAGGAGTAGCAATACTCATATCAGATAAAATAGACTTTAAAACAAAGGCTGTGAAAAGAGACAAAGAAGGTCACTACATAATGATCAAAGGATCAATCCAAGAAGAAGATATAACAATTATAAATATATATGCACCCAACACGGGAGAACTGCAGTATGTAAGACAAATGCTAACAAGTATGAAAGGAGAAATTAACAATGACACAATAATAGTGGGAGACTTTAATACCCCACTCACACCTATGGATAGATCAACTAAACAGAAAATTAACAAGGAAACACAAACTTTAAATGATACAATAGACCAGTTAGACCTAACTGATATCTATAGGACATTTCATCCCAAAACAGTGAATTTCACCTTTTTCTCAAAAGCACATGAAACCTTCTCCAGGATAGATCACATCCTGGGCCATAAATCTAGCCTTGGTAAATTCAAAAAAGTAGAAATCATTCCAAGCATTTTTTCTGACCACAATGCAGTAAGATTAGATCTCAATTTGAGGAGAAAAACTATTAAAAATTCCAACATATGGAGGCTGAACAACACGCTGCTGAATAACCAACAAATCACAGAAGAAATCAAAAAAGAAATCAAAATTTGCATAGAAACGAATGAAAATGAAAACACAACAACCCAAAACCTGTGGGACACTGTAAAAGCAGTCCTAAGGGGAAAGTTCATAGCAATACAGGCACACCTCAAGAAACAAGAAAAAAGTCAAATAAATAACCTAACTCTACACCTAAAGCAACTAGAAAAGGAAGAAATGAAGAACCCCAGGGTTAGTAGAAGGAAAGAAATCTTAAAAATTAGAGCAGAAATAAATGCAAAAGAAACAAAAGAGACCATAGCAAAAATCAACAAAACCAAAAGCTGGTTCTTTGAAAGGATAAATAAAATTGACAAACCATTAGCCAGACTCATCAAGAAACAAAGGAAGAAAAATCAAATCAATAAAATTAGAAATGAAAATGGAGAGATCACAACAGATAACACAGAAATACAAAGGATCCTAAGAGACTACTATCAACAATTATATGCCAATAAAATGGACAACGTGGAAGAAATGGACAAATTCTTAGAAAAGTACAACTTTCCAAAACTCTACCAGGAAGAAATAGAAAATCTTAGCAGACCCATCACAAGCACGGAAATTGAAACTGTAATCAAAAATCTTCCAGCAAAAAAAAGCCCCGGTCCAGACGGCTTCACAGCTGAATTCTACCAAAAATTTAGAGAAGAGCTAACACCTATCCTGCTCAAACTCTTCCAGAAAATTGCAGAGGAAGGTAAACTTCCAAACTCATTCTATGAGGCCACCATCACCCTAATACCAAAACCTGACAAAGATCCCACACACACAAAAAAAGCTACAGGCCAATATCACTGATGAACATAGATGCAAAAATCCTTAACAAAATTCTAGCAATCAGAATCCAACAACATATTAAAAAGATCATACACCATGACCAAGTGGGCTTTATCCCAGTGATGCAAGGATTCTTCAATATCTGCAAAACAATCAATGTAATACACCACATTAACAAACTGAAAAACAGAAACCATATGATTATCTCAATAGATGCAGAGAAAGCCTTTGACAAAATTCAACACCCATTTATGATAAAAACTCTCCAGAAAGCAGGAATAGAAGGAACATACCTCAACATAATAAAAGCTATATGTGACAAACCCACAGCAAACATTATCCTCAATGGTGAAAAATTGAAAGCATTTCCTCTAAAGTCAGGAACAAGACAAGGGTGCCCACTTTCACCATTACTATTCAACATAGTTTTGGAAGCTTTGGCCACAGCAATCAGAGCAGAAAAAGAAATAAAAGGAATCCAAATTGGAAAAGAAGAAGTAAAACTCTCACTATTTGCAGATGACATGATCCTCCACATAGAAAAACCTAAAGACTCCACCAGAAAATTACTAGAACTAATCAATGACTATAGTAAAGTTGCAGGATATAAAATCAACACACAGAAATCCCTTGCATTCCTATACACTAATAATGAGAAAACAGAAAGAGAAATTAAGGAAACAATTCCATTCACCATTGCAACGGAAAGAATAAAATACTTAGGAATATATCTACCTAAAGAAACTAAAGACCTATATATAGAAAACTATAAAACACTGGTGAAAGAAATCAAAGAGGACACTAATAGATGGAGAAATATACCATGTTCATGGATTGGAAGAATCAATATAGTGAAAATGAGTATACTACCCAAAGCAATTTATAGATTCAACGCAATCCCTATCAAGCTACCAACAGTATTCTTCACAGAGCTAGAACAAATAATTTCACAATTTGTATGGAAATATAAAAAACCTCGAATAGCTAAAGTGATCCTGAGAAAGAAGAATGGAACTGGAGGAATCAACCTACCTGACTTCAGGCTCTACTACAAAGCCACAGTTATCAAGACAGTATGGTACTGGCACAAAGACAGAAATACAGATCAATGGAACAAAATAGAAAGCCCAGAGATAAATACACACACATATGGACACCTTATCTTTGACAAAGGAGGCAAGAATACACGATGGATTAAAGACAATCTCTTTAACAAGTGGTGCTGGGAAAACTGGTCAACCACTTGTAAAAGAATGAAACTAGAACACTTTCTAACACCATACACAAAAACTCAAAATGGATTGAAGATCTCAACGTAAGACCAGAAACTATAAAACTCCTAGAGGAGAACATAGGCAAAACACTCTCTGACATACATCACAGCAGGATCCTCTATGACCCACATCCCAGAATATTGGAAATAAAAGCAAAAATAAACAAATGGGACCTAATTAACCTTAAAAGCTTCTGCACATCAAAGGAAACTATTAGCAAGGTGAAAAGATAGCCTTCAGAATGGAAGAAAATAATAGCAAATGAAGCAACTGACAAACAACTAATCACAAAAATATACAAGCAACTCCTACAGCTCAACTCCAGAAAAATAAATGACTCAATCAAAAAATGGGCCAAAGAACTAAATAGACATTTCTGCAAAGAAGACATACAGATGGCTAACAAACACATGAAAAGATGCTCAACATCACTCATTATCAGAGAAATGTAAATCAAGACCACTATGAGGTACCATTTCATACCAATCAGAATGGCTGCGATCCAAAAGTCTACAAATAATAAATGCTGGAGAGGGTGTGGAGAAAAGGGAACCCTCTTACACTGTTGGTGGGAATGCAAACTAGTACAGCCACTATGGAGAACGGTGTGGAGATTCCTTAAAAAACTGGAAATAGAACTGCCTTATGATCCAGCAATCCCACTGCTGGGCATACACACTGAGGAATCCAGAAGGGAAAGAGACACGTGTACCCCAATGTTCATCGCAGCACTGTTTATAATAGCCAGGACATGGAAGCAACCCAGATGTCCATCAGCAGATGAATGGATAAGAAAGCAGTGGTACATATACACAATGGAGTATTACTCAGTCATTAAAAAGAATACATTTGAATCAGTTCTAATGAGGCGGATGATACTGGAGCCTATTATACAGAGTGAAGTAAGCCAGAAGGAAAAACACCAATACAGTATACTAACGCATATATATGGAATTTAGAAAGATTGTAACAATAACCCTGTGTACGAGACAGCAAAAGAGACACTGATGTATACAACAGTCTTATGGACTCTGTGGGAGAGGGAGAGGGTGGGAAGATTTGGTAAAATGGCATTGAAATATGTAAAATAGCATGTATGAAACGAGATGCCAGTCCAGGTTCGATGCACGATACTGGATGCTCGGGGCTAGTGCACTGGGACGACCCAGAGGGATGGTATGGGGAGGGAGGAGGGAGGAGGGTTCAGGATGGGGAACACATGTATACCTGTGGCGGATTCATTTTGATATTTGGCAAAACTAATACAATTATGTAAAGTTTAAAACTAAAATAAAATTTAAAAAAAAACTTGATTATGAAAAGCTCTGAGAGATCAAACCTCAAAAAAAAAAAAAAAAAAAAGCTAGATAGAAAAAGACAAATATATGGAATCATAAAAATGAAACAAGCAAACAAACAAAACAAAATGAAAATAGTCTTACAGATACAGAGAACAAATCAGTGGTTGCCAGAGGGAAGTGGGTACAAAGGTGGATGAAGTGAATTAATAGATACAAGCCTCTAGTTACAAAATGAGTAAGCCATGATGAGGGGGAAGGTGCTTCCCTGGTGGCTCATGTGGTAAAGAATCCACCTGCCAATGCAGAAGATACCGGTTCACCCCTAGATTAGGAAGATCCCCTGGAGAATGAAATGTCAACCCACTCCAGTCTTTGTGCCTGGGAAATCCCATGGACAGAGGAGTTTGGTGGGATACATACAGTCCATGAGGGGGTGGGCAGGGGGCAAGAGAGTCAGACACAACTTAGTGACAAAACAAGACCAAAGCCATGAGAATCTAATATATGGCATAAGGAATATGGCCAAGAATAATATGATAACTTTGTATTGGGACAGATGGTTACTAGACTTTTGAAAGTGATAATTTTATAATATAAGTATGTGTTAGTTGCTCAGTCATGTCTGACAATTTGCGACCCCATGGACTGTAGCCTGCAATGCTCCTTTATCCATGGAATTCTCTGGGCAAGAATAATGGAGTGGGTTGCCATTCCTTTCTCCAGGGGATCTTCCCTACTCAGAGATCGAACCCAGGTCTCCCATATTTCAGGCAGATTCTATCATGCCTGAGCCACCAGGGAAGCCTTATTTGCTCAGTCTTATGATATATGTGCATGTCAAATCATTGTATATTACATCTGAAACTAACATAATATTGTACTTCAAATACATTCCTATAATTTTTTAAAATACCTTAAACTGGGTGAATGAAAAGCAACAAAATTTTTTTTTCCTCACACTCTGGAGACTGGGAAGACCAAGATCAAAGTGCTAGAAGATTCAGTGTCTGGTGAGCATCCCTTTATTGATTCACCAATGGCCATCTTCCAACTGTAACCATACATAGTGTAAGGAGTAAGGAAGCTCTCTGGGGTCTCCTCTATAAGGGCACTAATCTCATTCATGAATTCATGAGGTAATAAGTCACCTCTCAAAGACCTCACCTCCAAATACCATCAGAGTGGGGATTAGGTTTCAACATATGAATTTTGAGGGAACATAAATATTTGCTGTAACCTAAAATTTTCCAAGCCAGGCTTCAGCAATACGTGAACCATGAACTTTCAGATGTTCAAGCTAGTTTTAGAAAAAGCAGAGGAACAAGAGATCAAATTGCCAACATCTGCTGGATCATGAAAAAAGCAAGAGAGTTCCAGAGAAACATCTGTTTCTGTTTTATTGACTATGACAAAGCCTTTGACTGTATGGATCACAATAAACTGGAAAATTCTGAAAGAGATGGGAATACCTCATCTGCCTCTTGAGAAACCTGTATGTAGGTCAGGAAGCAACAGTTAGAACTGGACATGGAACAACAGACTAGTTCCAAATAGGAGAAGGAGTACGTCAAGGCTGTATATTGTCACCCTGCTTATTTAACTTCTATGCAGAATACATCATGAGAAACGTTGGGCTGAAAGAAGCACAAGTTGGAATCAAGATTGCTAGGAGAAATATCAATAACCTCAGATATGCAGATGACAACACCCTTATGGCAGAAAGTGAAGAAGGGCTAAAGAGCCTCTTGATGAAAGTGAAAGAGGAGAGTGAAAAAGTTGGTTTAAAGCTCAACATTCAGAAAACTAAGATCGTGGCATCCGGTCCCATCATTTCATGGCAAATAGATGGAGAAACAGTGGAAACAGTGGTTGACTTCATTTTTCTGGTCTCGAAAATCACTGCAGATGGTGACTGCAGCCATGAAATTAAAAGACGTTTACTCCTTGGAAGGAAGGTTATGACCAACCTAGACAGCATACTAAAAAGCAGAGACATTACTTTGTCAACAAAGTTCCATCTAGTCAAGGCTATGGTTTTTCCAGAGGTCATGTATGGATGTGAGAGTTGGATTATAAAGAAATCTGAGGGCCGAAGAATTAATGATTTTGAACTGTGGTGTTGGAGAAGACAATTGAGAGTCACTGGGCCTGCAAGGAGATCCAACCAGTCCATCCTAATGGAGATCAGTCCTGGGTGTTCATTGGAAGGACTGATGTTGAAGCTGAAAGTCCAGTACTTTGACCACCTGATGTGAAGAGCTGACTCATTTGAAAAGACCCTGATGCTGGGAAAGATTGAGGGCAGGATGAGAAGAGGACAACAAGAGATGAGATGGTTGGATGGCATCACCGACACAATGGACATGGGTGGACTCTGGGAGTTGGTGATGGACCAGGAGGCCTGGCATGCTGTGGTTCATGGGGTCGCAAAGAGTCAGACACAACTGAGTGACTGAACTGAATATTCATTCTATAGCAGTAGGCTTAAGCAAGATAGACTTTCTAATATCACTTAACCTCTTGCTTATTGATAATTTTATACCAACTCATAGAAGAGCTTTAGATATTAAATAATATATTTAGTATGATATATAGTAGTATGTATAACATACTTAATACAAAATAGCACTGTAACATGTGATATAAAATATATTTATTTGCAAGCAGTAAAGGACATAAAGTGTCTATTATATGGAAATAACTTAGTGATTCATTATGTAATTAGTTATTTTACTAAATATTTTATTAATGAACAATTTATTAATTCTTTTCTATTATTATTATTATTAACATTTTATTACTGTGTATTTTATGGCTTTCCCTCTACTCTAGGAAACAGGATTATAAATCCTTAGTCTAGTTTCCTGGTTTTAAAACATGACTACTGAATACGTTTTACTGTATTGACACTGTCTATAATGACAGTACACAAATCAGCCAACTGTTTCACCTGTCAATCCTTTTGTTTCTGCTTTACAAAGAAAAACATGTGAACCTCGCATACCATTTTGGGGTGGCTGAATCTGAAAGGGATACTCCACCCAAGCTGGCCCAATTACATGTCGTTGTTGTTCAGTCACTCAGTTATATCCAACTCTTTGCAACCCCATGGACTACAGCATGCCAGGCTTCCCTGTCCTTCACCATCTCCGGAGTTTGTTCAAACTCATGTCCACTGAATCAGTGATGTTATCCAACCATCTCATCTTCTGTTATCCCCTTCTCCTGCTTTCAATCTTCCCCAGCATCAGGGTCTTTTCTAATGAGTCAGCTATTCACATCAGTCCTTCTAATGAATATTCAGAATTGATTTCCTTTAGGATTGACTGGCTTGATCTCCTTACAGTCCAAGGGACTCTCACAAGTCAACATCACAACTCAAAAGCATCAAATCTTTGGCATACAGACTTCTTTATGGTCCAACTCTCACTGGCGCACTTCTGCGCGGGCGGCTGCAACCGGTGCACTTCGGTGCAGCCGAGAAGAGCTACCCCACGTCTGAGGTCAGGGGCAGAAGCCGGGAGGACCCCATGCCCGAAGGGCAGCGGCCAAAAGGAGTTACCCCACGTCCAAGGTCAGGGGCTGCAACTGAGATTGCCAGGCTGCGACGGCGCAGGAACGGCTGAGAAGAGCTACCCAATTCCGAGGTCAAGGGTGGCGGCCGAGAGGAGCTATCCAACGCCCAAAGCCAGGGGCAGCGGCCAGGAGGACCTACCGCACACCCCCATGCCCAGGCCAGGGGTGGCGGCTTGGAGGAGCTACCCCACGCCCCCACACCTGAGATCAGGGGCGGCGGCCAGGAGAACCAACCGCATGTCCAAGGAGTGGTGGCTGTGCAGGTGCAGGAGGGCCTAGAGGAGCTATCCCACATTGAAGGTCAGGAAGGGCAGCGGTGAGGAGATATCCCTCATCCAGGGTAAGGAGCAGCAGCGGCACTTTGTTGGAGCAGCCGTGAAGAGATATCCCATGCTCAAGGTGAGAGAAACCCAAGTAAGATGGTAGGTGTTGCAAGAGGGCATCAGAGGGCATACACACTGAAACCATACTCACAGGAAACTAGTCAATCTAATCACACTGGGACCACAGCCTTGTCTAACTCAGTGAAACTAAGGCATGCCCATGGGGCAACCCAAGATGGGCGGATCATGGTGGAGACATCTGACAGAATGTGGTCCACTGGAGAAGGGAATGGCAAACCACTTCAGTATTCTTGCCTTGAGAACCCCATGAACAGTATGAAAAGGCAAAGTGATAGGATACTGAAAGAGGAACTCTCCAGGTCAGTAGGTGCCCAATATGCTACTGGAAATCAGTGGAGAAATAACTCCAGAAAGAATGAAGGGATGGAGCCAAAGCAAAAAGAATACCCAGCTATGGATGTGACTGGTGATAGAAGCAAGGTCCGATGCTGTAAAGAGCAATATTGCATAGGAACCTGGAATGTCAGGTCCATGAATCAAGGCAAATTGGAAGTGGTCAAACAAGAGATGACAAGAGTGAATGTTGACATTCTAAGAATCAGCAAACTCAAATGGAATGGAATGGGTGAATTTAACTCAGACGACCATTATATCTACTACTGCGGGCAGGAATCCCTCAGAAGAAATGGAGTAGCCATCATGGTCAACAAAAGAGTCCGTAATGCAGTACTTGGATGCAATCTCAAAAATGATAGAATGATCTCTGTTCATTTCCAAGGCAAACCATTCAATATCACAGTAATCCAAGTCTATGCCCCAACCAGTAACACTGAAGAAGCTGAAGTTGAATGGTTCTATGAAGACCTACAAGATCTTTTAGAACTAACACCCAAAAAAGATGTTCTTTTCATTATAGGGGACTGCAATGCAAAAGTAGGAAGTCAAGAAACACCTGGAGTAACAGGCAAATTTGGCCTTGGAATACGGAATGAAGCAGGGCAAAGACTAATAGAGTTTTGCCAAAAAAATGCACTGGTCATAGCAAACACCCTCTTCCAAAAACACAAGAGAAGACTCTGTACATGGACATCACCAGATGGTCAACACTGAAATCAGATTGATTATGTTCTTTGCAGCCAAAGATGGAGAAACTCTATACAGTCAACAAAAACAAGACCAGGAGCTGACTGTGGCTCAGATCATGAACGCCTTATTACCAAATTCAGACTTAAATTGAAGAAAGTAGGGAAAACCACTAGACCATTCAGGTATGACCTAAATCAAATCCCTTATGATTATACAGTGGAAGTGAGAAATAGATTTAAGGGCCTAGATCTGATAGATAGAGTGCCTGATGAACTATGGACTGAGGTTCGTGACATTGTACAGGAGGCAGGGATCAAGACCATCCCCATGGAAAAGAAATGCAGAAAAGCAAAATGGCTGTCTGGGGAGGCCTTACAAATAGCTGTGAAAAGAAGAGAAGAAACAAGCAAAAGAGAAGAGGAAAGATATAAGCATTTGAATGCAGAGTTCCAAAGAATAGCAAGAAGAGATAAGAAAGCCTTCCTCAGTGATCAATGCAAAGAAATAGAGGAAAACAACAGAATGGGAAAGACTAGAGATCTCTTCAAGAAAATTAGAGATACTAAGGGAACATTTCATGCAAAGATGGGCTCAATAAAGGAGAGAAATGGTATGGACCTAACAGAAGCAGAATATATTAAGAAGAGATGGCAAGAATACACAGAAGAACTGTACAAAAAAGATCTTCACGACCCAGATAATCACGATGATGTGATCACTGACCTAGAGCCAGACATCCTGGAATGTGAAGTCAAGTGGGCCTTAGAAAGCATCACTATGAACAAAGCTAGTGGAGGTGATGGAATTCCAGTTGAGTTATTTCAAATCCTGAAAGATGATGCTGTGAAAGTGCTGCACTCAATATGTCAGCAATTTTGGAAAACTCAGCGGTGGCCACAGGACTGGAAAAGGTCAGTTTTCATTCCAATCCCAAAGAAAGGAAATGCCAAAGAATGCTCAAACTACCGCACAATTGCACTCATCTCACTCGCTAGTAAACTAATGTTCAAAATTTTCCAAGCCAGGCTTCAGCAATATGTGAACCATAAACTTCCTGATGTTCAAGCTGGTTTTAGAAAAGGCAGAGGAACCAGAGATCAAATTGCCAACATCCACTGGCTCATTGAAAAAGCAAGAGAGTTCCAGAAAAACATCTCTTTCTGCTTTATTGACTATGCCAAAGCCTTTGACTATGTGGATCACAAGAAAATGTGAACAATTCTTCTAGAGATGGGAATACCAGACCACCTGACCTGCCTCTTGAGAAATCTGTATGCAGGTCAGGAAGCAACAGTTAGAACTGGACATGGAACAACAGACTGGTTCTAAATAGGAAAAGGAGCATGTCAAGGCTGCATATTGTCACCCTGAATATTTAACTTAGATGCAGAGTACATCATGAGAAATGCTGGGCTGGAAGAATCACAAGCTGGAATCAAGATTGCCGGGAGAAATATCAATAACCTTGGATATGCAGATGACACCACCCTTATGGCAGAAAGTGAAGAAGAACTAAAGAGCCTCTTGATGAAAATGAAAGAGGAGAGTGAAAAAGTTGGCTTAAAGCTCAACATTCAGAAAACGAAGATCATGATATCCAGTCCCATCACTTCATGGCAAATAGATGGGGAAACAGTGGAAACAGTGTCAGACTTTATTTTGGGGTGCTCCAAAATCACTGCAGATGGTGACTGCAGCCTTGAAATTAAAAGACGCTTATTCCTTGGAAGGAAAGTTGTGACCAACCTAGATAGCATATTCAAAAGCAGAGACATTACTTTGCCAACAAAGGTCTGTCTAGTCAAGGCTATGGTTTTTCCTGTGGTCATGTATGGATATTGAGAGTTGGACTGTGAAGAAGCCTCAGTGCCAAAGAATTGATGCTTTTGAACTGTGGTGTTGGAGAAGACTCTTGAGAGTCCCTTGGACTGCAAGGAGATCTAACCAGTCCATTCTGAAGGAGATCAGCCCTGGGATTTCTTTGGAAGGAATGATGCTAAAGCTGAAACTCCAGTACTTTGGCCACCTCATGCGAAGAGTTGACTCATTGGAAAAGACTCTGATGCTCGGAGGCATTGGGGGCAGGGGGAGAAGGGGACGACAGAGGATGAGATGGCTGGATTGCATCACTGACTCGATGGACGTGAGTTTGAGTGAACTCTGGGAATTGGTGATGGACAGGGTGGCCTGGCGTGCTACGATTCATGGGGTTGCAAAGAGTCGGACGTGACTGAGCGACTGAACTGAACTGACTCACATCCATACATGACTACTGGAAAAACCATAGCTTTGACTGTACAGGCCTTTGTTGGCAAAATAATGTCTCTGCTTTTTAATATACTGTCTCAGTTCAGTTCAGTTGCTCAGTCATGTCCAACTCTTTGCGACTCCATGGACTGCAGCATGCCAGGCCTCCCTGTCCATCACCAATTGCTGCAGCTTGCTTAAACTCATGTCCACTGAGTCAGTGATGCCATCCAACCATCTCATCCTCTTTCATCTCCTTCTCCTCCTGACTTCAATCTTTACCACATCAAAGTCTTTCCCAATGAATCCGTTCTTCGCATCAGGTGGACAAAGTTTCGGAGTTTCAGCATCAGTCCTTCCAATGAATATTCAGGATTGATTTCCTTTAGGATGGACTGATTCAATCTCCTTGCAGTTCAAGAGACTTTCAAGAGTCATCTCCAACACCACAATTCGAAAGCATCAATTCTTTGACACTCAGCTTTCTTTATGGTACAACTCTCACATCCTTACATGACTACTGGAGAAAGCATAGCTTTGACTAGACAGACCTTTTTTTGGCAAAGTAACGCCTCTGTCTTTTAATATGCTGTCTAGTTTTCTCATAACTTTTTTTCAAGGAGCAAGCATCTTTTAATTTCATGGCTGCAGTAACCATTGGCAGTGATTTTGGAAACCAAGAAAATAAAGTCTATCACTGTTCCCATTGTTTCTCCATCTATTTGCCATAGAGTAATGGGACCGGATGTCAAATTAGTTTTTTGAATTTTGATTTTTAAGGTAGCTTCTTCACTCTCCTCTTTCACTTTCATCAAGAGGCTTTTCATCAAGAAAGTGAAGTTACTCTTCACTTTCTGCCATAAGGGTGGTGTCATCTGCATATCTGATGTTATTGATATTTCTCCTGGCAATCTTGATTCCAGTTTGTGTTTCATCCAGCCCAGGAAGCCCAATATGCTGTCTGGGTTTGTCCAGTTACATTCTTTCTTGCATTTGGAATATATATGACTTAGAGCAACTGAACAAGTCACAGCTGATTGTTTTACTTGAGAATCCCCAGAGAGGTGGATGTGAGGCGATACACCCACACCAAAATAGAAAGAAATGATCTGAAAAATGAGGGGGAAAGAGAAAAGGGGAAGGAGGAGAAAACAGAAAGAAGGAAATAGAAGAAAAAGCAGCAAAAGAGAGAGGAGCTATGTGGACAAGAAAGTATACTGGGTTGTGTAGGGGTGGATGATGTTTCCCTTCTTCTCTTCTAGGCTCTAATAACTAAACTGCCATAAAACAGGTTAACAGGAGAAAACCAAATTTAATATCTTCTACTACGTCACTTCAGTCGTGTCCAACATTGCAACCGTATGGACAGTAGCCTGCCAGGCTCCTCTGTCCATGGGATTCACCAGGCAACAATACTGGAGTGGGCTGCCATGCCCTCCTTTTTCCATGGGATCTTCCTGACCCAAGGATCTTAAGTCTCCTGCATTGGCAGGTG
The DNA here is from genome assembly GCF_032452875.1 of Bos javanicus. NCBI lineage: Eukaryota > Metazoa > Chordata > Mammalia > Artiodactyla > Bovidae > Bos > Bos javanicus. Next base: position 55,124,770 of record NC_083868.1, on the reverse strand, counting down.
GGTTTTCTACCATTAGCGCCACCTAGGAAGCCCATCTTATGTACAGGAACCGCATTAAAAATACAAGATTCAAAGAAGTGACCAAAGTAGGCAACTTTTACACCTTTTAGACACGGAAACAATCTGTGAAGAAATGACAGGGTAAAGAGGTCTGGGCTTGAGGTATTTAAATTAGTGAAAAAGTAACACGGTTTATTTATACAGTTTACTAGGCTCTAAATTCCCTGTCTCTGGTGATAGGAAAACCTCCTGCCACTTGATACAGAGAGGGTACTTTTCACATGGGAGGTTTATGTCATGCTTTCAGTGTCCATTTTACACTGGCTCTTTCTTAAGTAACTTTAATTTGAAACAATCCATATGCCAGTGGTAAGGAACCCAAAGCCAATGCAGGACACCTAAGAGACATGGATTCAATCTCCAGGTCAGGCATATCCCCTATAGGAGAACATGGCAAACCACTCCAGTATTCTTGCTTGGAGAATCCCATGGACATAGGAGCCTGGTAGGCTAAAGTCCATGGGGGTCACAAAGAGTCAGACACAACTGAAGCGACAGCACATGCCAAGAAGCATATTTGGCAGCTGGAATACTCTACTCTCCTTCTGTTGATTCCTGCCTCTTTAGCCCCTGAAATTCCCTTCACTCTACTCCATCCACTCCATTTTTACAAAAGGCCTACACTAGTACCTGCTTTTGCTAACTGAAAGAAATATGAAGAGGATTTTTGCTTTTTAAAAAAAGCCAATAAGCAAAAATAGCATTAAGCATTTGTTCTGCAGTGAAATCTATATGCAGGTCAGGAAGCAACAGTTAGAACTGGACATGGAACAAAAGACTGGTTCTAAATAGGAAAAGGAGTACATCAAGGCTGTATATTGTCACCCTGCTTATTTAACTTCTATGCAGAGTACATCATGAGAAACCCTGGGCTGGAAGAAGCACAAGCTGGAATCCATGCCGGGAGAAATATCAATAACCTCAGATATGCAGATGACAACACCCTTATGGCAGAAAGTGAAGAGGAACTCAAAAGCCTCTTGATGAAAGTGAAAGAGGAGAGTGAAAAAGTTGGCTTAAAGCTCAACATTCAGAAAACAAAGATCATAGCATCTTAGATGGGGAAACAGTGGAAACAGTGAGAGACTTTATTTTTGGGGCTCCAAAATCACTGCAGATAGTGATTGCAGCCATGAAATTAAAAGACTCTTACTCCCTAGAAGAAAAGTTATGACCAACCTAGATAGCATTTTGAAAAGCAGAGACATTACTTTGCCAAAAAGGTCCATCTAGTCAAGGCTATGGTTTTTCCAGTGGTCATGTATGGATGTGAGAGTTGGACTGTGAAGAAAGCTAAGCACTGAAGAATTGATGCTTTGAACTGTGGTGTTGAAGAAGACTTTTCAGAGTCCCCTGGACTCCAAGGAGATCCAACCAGTCCATTCTAAAGGAGATCAGCCCTGGGTGTACTTTGGAAGGAATGATGCTAAAGCTGAAACTCTAGTACTTTGGCCACCTCATGCGAAGAGTTGACTCATTGGAAAAGACTCTGATGCTGGGAGGGATTGGGGGCAGGGGGAGAAGGGGGCAACAGAGGATGAGATGGCTGGATGGCATCACTGACTAGATGGACGTGAGTTTGAGTGAACTCTGGGAGATGGTGATGGACAGAGAGGCCTGGCATGCTGTGATTCATGGAGTTGCAAAGAGTCAGACACAACTGAGTGACTGAACTGAACTGAACTGAGCAATTACAGAAGCAGTGCACACCCTGAACAGCAAGAGTGGCACTGCCAAGCTCCTTTCCCATGAACTACGCTCACGTCAAGGCTGCCACAGCTTTGAACTGTGTCTGTGAGCATGTGTGCTTTATCTCACTTTGTTCTGTGCATCGTTAACCAGATGTGTTCCTCACATTATGCCATTTTAGTTTATGAACTATTTCATAGGAATACTCTACTTTGGGATAGCTGGGGGAAATCGTTATAGTCTCATATGGGATTTTGCGGATGTTGGATTTGATTATGAATAATGTGAGGCTTGAAGTGAGGTGGGTTTGCTTCTGGCTCACCAGAACACTTCTTCCCCAGTCCTCCTTTACCTTAAGAAAGCACTGAGATGACTGACAGAGGATCTCAAAATTATGGTTCATCTGGAAGCTAAAACCCATTGTCACTGAAATTTTCTAAGAACTTTTTTACAACAATGTCACATGAAATAGAGGAGGAGATGTATTATGTAGGATGGAATGTGCCTTCTTGAATGTATCTTCACCTATGCTATAGGTGTCAACTTGACACCATCAACATATCAGATCAAGATAATTTCAGTAAGATCTCAGGAAAACTGGCGATCCTCATATGAATGTACAGAAGGCTTATTGGGGTGGCGACTGGAGGTTATACAAGCTGCTTCCCTTATTTATCTACAGTAAAATAGCAATATCTTGGCTTTAAATAATAGGTTCCTTCCAATCAGTTTACTTGCAATTCTTTGGCTTAGGGCTGTTTAACAGGACATTTTCTTGCCTTTAAGATGACTTAAACTCTGTTTATTTTTACTGGAAGTATGCAGCAAACACTGGATTCTCTATGGTGAAGTGGTTTGACATGGCTTTCTAGTTCTTCCTTGCCAAAGATATGCCTCAGTTCTATTTTTTATCATTTTTTCCCTATATTCCACACTTTCTCAACCCGGGGTCCCTGCCTTAGGATGAGCTATTATTTGAGTTGGGGGCTTTTGTTCAAATTTTCTACCTTCCCATGAGTTCACTTTCAGACTAACTTTATTGTTTGACTTATACGGAGAACTGTTTTATGCCAAAAAATTGTAAAACAGCTATGGTAACTAATAACTTTGGATGATTTTTCCACTGATTTCATTTGCTCTATGTCTAGGTTATGTACATTGTGATACTGAGAGGATAGCAATGTTGGAGATAAAACCTTTTTCAACAAGATGGTCATTTTCTGAAAAGGGTTTCAATTGCATATGGATTTCCCTTTGGGAAGAAACATTTCTGAAGCAACATCTGCTTTGCCTGTAGCAGCACAAGGGTCATTAGCATTTAATTACTTCATAACCAATATCATGAGCTTCCATGTGGCTCAGTGGTAAAGAATCTGCCAGCCAGTGCAGGTTCAATCCCACGGTCAGGAAGATTCCCTGGAGAAAGAGATGGCAACCCACTCCAGTATTCTTAACTAGGAAATCCCATGGACAGAGGAGCCTGGAAGGCTGCAGTCCACAGGGTCACAAAAGAATCAAACATGGGTTTGTACCTAAACAACAAAAACCATTATCATGGGGTCTATTTAAGAAACTGGAAGAGAAATAAATTTTTCTTCTTTAAGTTTATGGGTTATGGAATTTTCTTATCTTTACCTGGGACACTGTTTTAGACATATAGTATGCATTTAAGTTGAATTGTTTAGTTCTAAAACACATTTATCCTATGTACCTTTTCAGTCTCTTTATTCCTGCATGCAAAGAAAAAAAGAATTGACTGAGAATAATATTCCAAGATTTGACAAAGTTTCTGGTGTGTGGCTCCAAGGCTTTTGTAACAAATGGGGTACCAAGAGGTAGTATATTATTTTTGTAGTGTGAACATGTCAACATTAAGATTAAAGTACTGAAAAATGGCAAAAATTTCAAATGCTAAATAATCTTAGTATGTAAGATTATAGTGACAGAAAGTCAAGAAAGGCAATTGTGATGGCTTCTGACGGGCATTTTGTTGAAAAGCATGGCTTATTGGCCAATGAAACTCTAAAACTAAGTTATTCAAATCTGAAGATATTACGGTACTGAAATCTATTTTCAGATGCATAATATACATTAATACACAGTGATATCAGGGGCGTCCCAGATGGTGCAGTGGTTAAAATATCTACCTGACAATGCAGGAGACGCAAGAGACGTTGGTTCGATCCCTGGATTGGGAAGATCCCCTGGAGAAGGAAATAGAAACCCACTTCAGTAATTCTTGCCTGGAAAATTCCATGGACAAAGGAGAATGGCAGGATACAGTCCTTGGGGGTCACAAAAAATCAGACATGACAGAGTAATTGAGCATGCATATACAATATGATATTATTTATGAATTTGTAATCAGTAAAGTCAATATAATTGCCTTTAAGAAGATTTTACCTTTCCCCTAAATGGACATTTCCTCCCAGTTCTTTTCATCTATTATTTTTAATTGACCATAGTGTGTTGCAATTATGCTTAACATGTTTTTTAGGCTTTTGAAACTGTGATCTTTTTGAAGGCAACATCCATGACTCATTTTTTATTCTTAACACTTAGCATAATATATTCTCAAGGCATATTTTTAAAGATAAAATGATTTACCCCTATTAGAATAAAAAATTTTTTATAATGTGATTCAAAATATGTATCATCTTGGTATAAATAAGCTCACACAAAATTTTGCCCGCTTAATAACAAAAGTATATTCAGAATACATTGTGGTTTATGAAGGGAATGGCAACCCACTCCAGTATTCTTGCCTGGGAAATCCCATGGACAGAGAAGCCTGGCAGACTACAGCCATTGGGGTCACAAAGAGTATGACATGACCATGCTACTATGCTATGCATATTAAAATTTGGAATGCCTTCATTTAACATTTTTCTCAAAATGGCTTTCACACTTCACAGCTCCTGAGCAACGAAATATCTTTTCTGTGTACCATTAAAGTCTTGTTTCTGAGAATAGCTAAAAAATATTTTTCTTTGTATAGGTTTTGTGTTATCCATAGTGCTTATATGTATGTGAGTATGTTCACAGTGAGACAGCATAGATTTTAAGCAATGATAATCCCAATCTCATAGATTTCATTTTTCTTATCTCTAAATTGCTATTTCTTATAACTTCATTTTCTTATTTTTTCTACTTTCAGGGGAATATTCTACTAGACAGAACAATGATCAAAATACTAGAGATTACTCTGCTGCTGCTACTGCTAAGTCGCTTCAGTCATGTCCGACTCTGTGCGACCCCATAGATGGCAGCCCACCAGGCTCCCCTGTCCCTGAGATTCTCCAGGCAAGAACACTGGAGTGGGTTGCCATTTCCTTCTCCAATGCATGAACGTGAAAAGTGAAAGTGAAGTTGCTCAGTCGTGTCCGACTCTTCATGACCCCATAGACTGCAGCCTACCAGGCTCCTCCATCCATGGGGTTTTCCAGGCAAGAGTACTGGAGTGGGGTGCCATCAAAAGGTACTTAAACCTAGGAGTAAATTTAACCAAGGAGGTGAAAGAACTGTACACTGAAAACTATAAGATACTGTTGCAAGAGATTGGAGAAGTTACAAATAAATATAAATATATTCTATGCTCACAGATTGGAAGAATTAATATTGTCAAAGTGCCCATATTATCTAAAGCAATCTACAGATTCAATGCAATCACCATCAAAATTCCAAGTGGGTAGCCTTTCCCTTCTCCAGGGATCTTCCCAACCCAGGAATCGAACCAGGATCTCCTGCATTGCAGGTGGATTCTTTACCCACTGAGCTATATTTTTTACAGATATAGAAAAAAATTTAAAAAATTTATATGGAACTGGAAAAGACTTCAAATAGCTAAAGCAATCCTGAGAAAAAAAATAACAAAGCTTGAGGCATCACACTCCTTGATTTCAAACTATATTACAAAGCTATTGTGCTCAAGACAGTATGGTATTAACCAAAAAATATATACAAGGATCAATGAGACAGAATTGTGATCCCAGAAATAAATCCATGCACATGTGGACAATTAATTTATGATGAAGTATCAAACAGCTTACAATGGAGAAAGGACAGTCTCCTCAGTAAATGGTGCTGGGAAAACTGGATAGTCACATGCAAAAAGAATAAAACTAGATTACTATTTTACACCATACACTTAACATGCTATTCTAAAGTTTCATGAATGTCACAAATGGCAAGATTTTACCTTATTTTATGGCTGAGTAGTGTTCCATTTTGTGTGTGTGTGTGTACCATATCTTCTTTATCCATTCTTTTCTTGATGGGCATTTAGGTTTTTTTCCATATTTTGGCTATTGGAGATAAGGCTGCAATGAACATGGGGGTGCATATATTCTTATGAATAAAATGGAAAAGTAAATAACAAACTTGTAAATAACAAACTTGGCAAACTGCAAAAAAAAATCCATTACTAAAATAATTATTGATCAGGATAATATACAAACAGAATATACTAGCTATATATCTTTGATAAATCTCCTCACCTCACCTCTCTTAAGTTTGTTAACACATTAAATGGAGATAATGATGATTATGATAAAAATCACTCAGTCGTGTCCGACTCTTTGCAACCCCATGGACTGTATAGTCCATGGAATTCTCCAGGCCAGAATACTGGAGTGGGTAGCCTTTCCCTTCTCCAGGGGATCTTCCCAACCCAGGAATTGAACCAGGATCTCCTGCATTGCAGGTGGATTCTTTACCCACTGAGCTATGAGGGATGCCCTAAATGGAGATACTGACTGTTTATTTACTGGACTGCTGTTGGGAGCATATTAGGTAACTCATGTAAAACCTTTAAATGATGTCTGGCATATAGCAAGTGCTTCATAGCATGTAAACTATTGCTGCTGTTATTTATTATTAGATGAAAATTCTGGAGAAAAACAAAGAATATAAACATACTATTAGAGAAAATATAAAAATTGGTATAAAAATTATAATATCAAGATATCTCTATTATGTTAGTAAAGATAAATGGTACAGTTCAATGTGGGAATGAAACAATTAAAATCACTTCACATATTGCTGATTATAAGATTATACGTCTTGGGCTTCCTTGGTGGCTCAGTAGTGGAGAGTCTGCCTGCCAGTGCAAAGGACAAGAGTTTTGGTCCCTGGTGTGGGACAATCCCAAACGACACGGAGCAGCTGGGCCCATTCACCCCGGCTATTGAGTCTATGCTCTAGAGCCAGGGAACTGCAACTTCTGAACCCACCTGCTGCAACTACTGAAGCCCTTGCACCCTGGAGCCTGTGCTTTGCAACAGGAGGGGCTGCTGCGGTGAGGGGCACACACACTGCAACTGGAGAGTGGCATCTGCTCACTGCAGCTGGAGAGGAGCCCAAAAAGTGGTGAAGACCCAGTGAAGCCAATAAATAAACAAATAATTTTTATAATTATATCTTTCTAGAAAGGAACTGAAACCATGTATTTAGAATTTTTAAATCATTTGCTTTCTTAATAAAATAACTGTTTTAGGAATGTATCTTGAATAAATAGATATTTGGATATATATAGGTATTTATATGTGTGTGTATACATACACATCTGTGTGTATGTTTATCACAATATTTATTGTTTAAAACATCATTGAGGTTTTCAATGCTATTTATAATAGCAAATATGTTAGAAACAATTAATGAGTCCAAAATAAGTGAAAGGTTTAATAAAGCTAATGGAATATCAGGCATGGAGGGTAAAATTTTAATAGATATTATAATGATACAGGGTTGCTAGAAATAGCTTTTTAAAAATAGAACATATTTCTGTATGTATACATCAAATATAAAGGTTACACATACCACATAAAAATACACAAAGAAATGTAAGAGTAATTGAGTTATTAACAGTAGCAACCTGCATAAAGGGCACATATTTTCACCTTTTACTTTGCCTTCCTTTTGCTTCCAATATCATTCTGTGACTGTAACTGCTAACTTAAAACATTGTGGCTATAATATATTAATACAATAGTTAAGAATGAGGAAGTGACTTTTGCAGGTCTGACTGTGAATCTTGGCACTATCACTCATACTCTGCATGACTTTGGTCGTATTACTCAATCTCTAAAGCCTCTGTTTTTCTCATTTCAAAGATAGTAATATCACAGTTGCCCCTCTATAGATTACAAACTTGCCATGGTGAACGGGCTTGCATAACTCAATGAACTTATGAGCCATGCCTTGCAGGGCCACCCAAGATGGATGGGTCACTGTGGAGAGTTCTGAGAAAATGTTGTCCACTGGAGGAAGGACTGAAGGAAGAAATATCAATAATCTCAGATATGTAGATCAGTTCAGCTCAGTCACTCAGTGGTGTCTGAAACCTTGCCACCCCATGGACTGCAGCACGCCAGGCTTCCCTGTCCATCACCAACTCCCACAGCTTGTTCAAACTCACATACATTGAGTCAGTGATGCAATCCAACCATCTAATTCTCTGTTGTCCCCTTCTTCTCCTGCCTTCAATCTTTCTCAGCATCAGAATCTTTTCCAATGAGTAAGTTATTCGCATCATGTGGCCAAAGTATTGGAGCTTCAGCTTCAGTATTACTCCTTCCAAGGAATATTCAGGATTGATTTCCATTAGGATTAACTGGGTTGATCTCTTTGCACTCCAAGGGAGTCTCAAGAGTCTTCTCCATCACCACAGTTCAAAAGCTTCAATTCTTTGGTGCTTAGTTTTCTTTATGGTCCAACTCTCACATCTATAAATGACTAATGGAAAAACCATAGCTTAGACAAGACAGACCTTTGTCAGTAAAGTAATGTATCTGCTTTTCAATATGTTGTCTAAGTTGGTCATGGCTTTCCTTCCAAGGAGCAAGCCTCTTTTAATTCATGGCTGCAGTAATCATATGCAGTGATTTTGGAGCCCAAGTAAATAAAGTCTATCACAGTTTCCGTTGTTTCCCCATCTATATGCCATGAGGTGATGGGACCAGACCCCACGATCTTCATTTTTTGAATGTTGAGTTTTAAGCCGACTTTTCATTCTCCTCTTTCACTTTCATCAAGAGGCTTTTTAGTTCCTCTTCACTTTTAGTCATAGGGTGGTATGATTTGTATACCTGAGGTTATTGATACTTCTCCCAGCAATCTTGATTCCAGCTTGTGCATCATACAGCCAGGCATTTTGCATGATATACTCTGCATATAAGTTAAATAAGCAGGGTGACAACATACAGACTTGATATACTCTTTTTGCAATTTGGAACCAGCCTGTAGTTCCATGTCCAGTTCTAACTGTTGCTTCTTGACTTGCATACAGATTTGTCAGGAGGGAGGTAAGATGGTCTGTTATTCCCATCTCTTGAAGAATTTTTCACAATTTGTTGTGATCTATATAGTCAAATTCTTTCAGTTCAGTTTAGTTCAGTCGCTCAGTTGTGTCCGACTCTTTGCGACCCCATGAATCGCAGCACGCCAGGCCTCCCTGTCCATCACCATCTCCCGGAGTTCACTCAAACTCACATCCATTGAGTCGGTGATGCCATCCAGCCATCTCATCCTCTGTCGTCCCCTTTTCCTCCGGCCCCCAATCCCTCCCAGCATCAGAGTCTTTTCCAATGAGTCAACTCTTCACATGAGGTGGCCAAAGTACTGCAGTTTCAGCTTTAGCATCATTCCCTCCAAAGAACACCCAGGGCTGATCTTCTTCAGAATGGACTGGCTGGATCTCCTAGCAGTCCAAGGGACTCTCAGGAGTCTTCTCCAACACCACAGTTCAAAAGCATCAATTCTTCAGTGCTCAGCCTTCTTCACAGTCCAACTCTTCACATCCATACATGATCACTGGAAAAACCATAGCCTTGACTAGATGGACCTTTGGTGGCAAAGTAATGTCTCTGCTTTTCAATATGCTATCTAGGTTTGTCATAACTTTCCTTCCAAGGAGTAAGGGTCTTTTAATTTCATGGCTACAGTCACCATCTGCAGTGATTTTGGAGCACCCCAAAATAAAGTCTGACACTGTTTCCACTGTTTCCCCATCTAGGTGCCATGAAGTGATGGGACCAGATGCCATGATCTTCGTTTTCTGAATGTTGAGCTTCAAGCCAACTTTTTCACTCTCCTCTTTCACTTTCATCAAGCAGCTTTTCAGTTCCTCTTCACTTTCTGCCATAAGGGTGATGTCATCTGCATATCTGAGGTTATTGATATTTCTCCTGGCAATCTTGATTCCAGCTTTGGTGTAATCAATAAAGTAGAATTAGATGTTTTTCTGGAATTCTCTTGCCTTTTCAATGATCTAAGGGAGGTTGCCAATTTGATCTGTGGTTCCTCTGCCTTTTCTAAATTCAGCTTGAACCTCTGGAAGTTCATAGTTCACATACTGTTGAAGCCAGGCTTAGAGACTTTTGAGCATTACTTTGCTAGCACATGAGATGAGTGGAATTATACAGTAGTCTGAACATTCTTTAACATTGCCCTTCTTTGGGATTGGAATGAAAACTGATCTTTTCCAGTCCTGTGGCCACTGCTATGTTTATGATTATATAGAGGAAGTGACAAATAGATTCAGTGGATTGGATCTGATAGATAGAGTGCCTGAAGATCTGTAAATGATACCACTCTAATGGCAGAAAGTTAAGAAGTATTAAAGAGTCTCTTGATAAGGGTGAAAGAGGAGAATGAAAAAAATTGGCTTAAAACTCAACATTCAAAGAATTAAAATCAAGGCATTTGGTCCCAACAATTCATGGTAAATATATAGGGAAAATGTGGGGAAAATGACAGATTTTATTTTCTTGAGTTCCAAAATCACTGCAGACTGTGAATGCAGCCAATGAAATTAAAAGACATTTTCTCCTTGGAAGAAAAGCAATGGCAAACCTAGACAGCATATTAAAAAGCAGAGACATCACTTTGCTGACAAAGGTCCATATACTTAAAGTTATGGTTTTTCCAGTATTCACATTGTACAGATGTGAGAGTTGGACAATAAAGAATCCTGAGCACAGAAGAACTGACACTTTCAAACTGTGGTGCTGGAGAAAACTCTTGAGGATGAACTGGACAGCAAGAAGATCAAACTACTCAATCTTAAAGGAAGTCAACCCTGAATATTCATCAGAAGGACTGATGGTGAAGTGAAGCTTCAATAATTTGGCCACCTGATGAGAAGAGCTGACTTACTGGAAGAGATTCTTATGCTGGGAAATATTGAGAACAAGAGGAGAAGCGTGCGACAGAGGATAAGATAGCTGGATGACAACACTGCCTCAATGGACATGAGTTTGAGCAAACTCTGAGAGGTAATGAAGGGCTGGGAGGCCTGATGTGCTCCAGTCATTGGGGTTGGAAACAGTTGGGTATGACTTAGTGACTAAACAACAACAAGGTGTTCTGCTTAAGACCTGTATTTCTAAGATATTAGATAAACAGTGGAATATCCACACAGCAGTATACAATGCAGTTATAATAAGAAAAATCTCTATAACTATGCTATATAAGATCCAAGAGACATTACTAAGTTGAAAAAGAAATATTAAGGAAAGAATGTATGGTATGAAAGTGAAAGTGAAGTTGCTCAGTCGTGTCCAACTCTTTGCGACCCCTTGGACTGTAGCCCACTAGGCTCCTCCATCCATGGGAGTCTCCAGGTAAGAATACTGGAGTGGGTTGCCATTTCCTTCTCCAGGGGATCTTCCCAACCCAGAGATTGAACCCGGGTCTCCCGCATTGCAGGCAGACCTTTAACCTCTGAGCCACCAGGGAAGCCCAAAATATAAGGAAGGAATGTATGGTATACTGTCACTTATTAGACAAATGGATATTTATTTATCTACTTTTTTAATGATATTAAAAATCAATGGATGGATAAGCTACAAAGTTTTAAAGATTGATATTCAGGAGAGAGGTGATTCAACATAGTAGGCACATACAGGAATAAATTTCTTGGAATATGCAGTACATTAGAGATTCGATCCTTGGAAATTCTAAGTATTTACATAATCACAAAATGAAACTGTGATTTAAAAGATTTAAAAAAGAAATCTCCAAAAGGTGAAATAAAACAAATGAAATATATTTGGTGACATATCAGTATAGAGGATCTATTCCAAGTGATTTAAGAAAATATGGTAATCTGACCACACATTGTCAGTGGATTACAGCATCAGTCAGTTAAGTCACTCAGTCATGTCTGACTCTTTGTGACCCCATGGACTGCAGCACTTCAGGCTTCCCTGTCCATCACCAACTCCCTCAGCTTGTTCAAACTCATGTCCATCGACTCAGTGATGCCATACAACCTTCTCATCCTCTGTCGTCCCCTTCTCCTCCTGCCTTCAGTCTTTCCCAGCATCAAGGTCTTTTCCAGTGAGTCAGTTCTTCACATCAGGTAGCCAAAGTACTCGATCTTCAACCTCAGCATCAGTCCTTCCAATGAATATTCATGACTGATTTCCTTTAGAATTGACTGGTTGGATCTCCTTTCAGTCCAAGGGACTCCCAAGAGTCTTCTCCAACACCACAGCTCAAAAGCATCAATTCTTTGGTGTTCAGCTTTCTTTATGGCCCAACTCTCACATCCATAAATGACTATGGGAAAAAATCATAGCATTGACTAGGTGGACCTTTGTCAGTAAAGTAATGTCTCTGCTTTTTAATATGCTGTCTAGGTTGGTCAAAGCTACTGGAAAAAAACATAGTTTTGACTAGACAGGCCTTTGTCTGGATTACAGCATAAAGACAGAAAAAACTAAAAGAAGAAAAAAAAAACCTTAGTAATCATGTTGTTTCTAGTGATGTAATTAATGGTATCATTATTTAAGGCTTTTGCCTGTAATGGAGAATAAAACGAATGAATAATTATACAATATATTGCACAGGAACTTGAAATGTTAGGTCCATGAATCCAGGCAAATTGGAAGTGGTCAAACAGGATGTGGCAACAGTGAACATCAACATTCTAGGGATCATTGAACTAAGATGGACTGGAATGGGTGAATTTAACTCAGATGACCATTACATCTACTACCGTGGGCAGGGATCCCTTAGAAGAAATGGAGTAGCCATCATCGTCAACAATAGAGTCCGAAACGCAGTACTTGGATGCAATCTCAAAAAAGAAAGAAAGATCTCTGTTTGTTTCCAGGCAAACCATTCAATAACACGGTAATTCAAGTCTATGCCCTGACAAGTAATGCTGAGGAGTCTGAAGCTGAACGGTTCTATGAAGCCCTAGAAGACCTTTTAGAACTAACACCAAAAAAAGATGTCCTTTTCATTATAGGGAACTGGAATGCAAAAGTAAGAAGTCATGAAACACCTGGAGTAACAGGCAAATTTGGCCTTGGTGTATGGAATGAAGTAGGGCAAAGGCTAATAGAGTTTTGCCAAGAGAATGCACTGGTCATAGCAAACACCCTCTTCCAACAACGCAGGAGAAGACTCTACACATGGATATCAACAGATGGTCAACACTGAAATCAGATTGATCATATTCTTTGCAGCCAAAGATGGAGAAGCTCTATAGAGTCAGCAAAAACAAGACTGGGAGCTGACTGTGGGTCAGATCTTCAACTCCTTATTGCCAAATTCAGACTGAAATTGAAAAAAGTTGAGAAAACCACTAGACCATTCAGGTATGACCTAAATCAAATTCCTTATATTAATAGAGTAGAAGTGAGAAAGAGATTTAAGGGACTATATTTGATAAACAGAGTGCCTGATGAACTATGGACAGAGGTTTGCAACATTGTAGAGAAGACAGGGAGCAAGAACATCCCCAAGAAAAAGAAATGCAAAAAAGCAAAATGGCTGTCTGAGGAGGCCTTACAAATAGCTGTGAAAAGAAGATAAGTGAAAAGCAAACGAGAAAAGGAAAGATATACTCATTTGAATGCAGAGTTCCAAAGAATAGCAAGGAGAGATAAGAAAGCCTTCCTCAGTGATCATTGCAAAGAAATAGAGGAAAACAATAGAATGGGAAAGACTAGAGATCTCTTCAAGAAAATTCGAGATACCAATGGAACATTTCATGCAAAGATGGGCTCAATAAAGGCCAGAAATGGTATGGACCTAACAGAAGCAGAAGATATTAAGAAGAGGTGGCAAGAATACACAGAAGAACTATACAAAAGATCTTCATGATCTAGATAATCACCATGGTGTGATCACTGACCTAAAGCCAGACATCCTGGAATGTGAAGTCAAGTGGGCCTTAGAAAGCATCACTACAAACAAAGCTAGTGGAGGTGATGGAATTCCAGTTGAGCTATTCAAATCCTAAAAGATGATGCTGTGAAAGTGCTGCACTCAATATGCTAGCAACTTTGGAAAACTCAGCAGTGGCCACAGGACTGGAAAAGGTCAGTTTTCATTCCAATCCCAAAGAAAGGCAATGCCAAAGAATGCTCAAACTACCACACAATTGCACTCATCTCACTTGCTAGTAATGTTCAAAATTCTCCAAGCCAGGCTTCAGCAATACGTGAACCATGAAATTCCAGTTGATCAAGCTGGCTTTAGAAAAGGCAGAGGAACCAGAAATCAAATCATCGACATCTGCTGGAACATCGAAAAAGCAAGAGAGTTCCAGAAAAACATCTATTTCTGCTTTATTGACTATGCCAAAGCCTTTGACTGTGTGGATCACAATAAACTGTGGAAAATTCTGAAAGAGATGGGAATACAAGACCACCTGATCTGCCTCTTGAGAAACCTGTATGCAGGTCAGGAAGCAACAGTTAGAACTGGACAAGGAACAACAGACTGGTTCCAAATAGGAAAAGGAGTATGTCAAGGCTGTATATTGTCACCCTGCTTATTTAACTTATATGCAGAGTACATCATGAGAAAGTCTAGGCTGGAAGAAGCACAAACTGGAATCAAGATTGCCAGGAGAAATATCAATAACCTCAGGTATGCAGATGACACCACCCTCATGGCAGAAAGAGAAGAAGAACTATAGAGCCTCTTGATGAAAATGAAAGAGGAGAGTGAAAAAGTTGGCTTAAAGCTCAGCATTCGTAAGACTAAGATCATGGCACCCAGTCCCATCACTTCGTAGCAAATAGAGAGGGAAACAGTGGAAACTGTGACTTTATCTTTGGGGGCTCCAAAATCACTGCAGATGGTGACTGCAGCCATGAAATTAAAAGACGCTTACTCCTTGGAAGGAAAATTATGACCAACCTATACAGCATATTAAAAAGCAGAAACATTACTTTGTCAACAAAGTTCCATCTAGTCATGGCTATGGTTTTCTAGTAGTCATGTATGGATATGAGAGTTGGACTGTAAAGAAAGCTGAGTGCTGTAAAATTGATGCTTTGTGGTGTTGGAGAAGAATTGATGCTCTATGGTGTTGGAGAAGACCCTTGAGATTTCCTTGGACTTCCAGGAGATCCAGCCAGTCCATCCTAAAGGAGATCAGACCTGGGTGTTCATTGGAAGGACTGATGTTGAACCTGGACTCCAATACTTTGGCGTCCTGGTGCAAAGAGCTGACTCATTTGAAAAGACCTTGATGCTGGGAAAGACTGAGGGCAGGAGAAGAAGGAGATGGTAGAGGATGAGGTGGTTGGATGGCATTACTGACTCAATGGACATGAGTTTGGGTAAACTCCGGGAGTTGGTGATGGACAGGGAAACCTGGCGTACTGTGGTTCATTTGGTGGCAATGAGTCAGACATGACTGAGTGACTGAACTGAACTGAATCCTATTTTTTGGTAAAGAGGCTCTCAATGGTGTTAGTATTAATAGTAACTACAATAGTTGCAACACATCATATATTATCAAATCCATGAGTTAGTAAAATATTATATTGTATATCTAATTGGTTCCCATTGAAAAATGCTAGGGAAAAAATACATTATTTTGCAAACCGCTAATAGAAAAATTTAATTTCATCCTGCTTTCCTATACATCTTCTGTCACTGGAGAGGAGAAAAGTTGCACTTTATAGAACTATCTCAGCTAGTAAGGTAAGAATTAATGTTAGACTTTGACAATGACCATTTTACAATTCCTATTAAATGAATGAATCTAGTCATTGAGCATGAACAGCTGTTAACATTATAAAAATAGAGACAACCAGACATTATGTGTCTCCAGATGGAAGAACATTACATTACATATAAAATATTCTTGTCAAAAAATTGAACCCAAATCAGATCAAGGCTGTGGATCCAATTTAACAGGAAATAGAGACGTCAGAGCAATAAGTTAAACTAAATTGTATGAAACTACACAGCACAAATGACCCAGTTTCTATTTTCTTTAAAAAGCTACACTTTTATTAAAATATAACAAATATGGAAAATATGTGTTTTATTTCTATGCTTTAATATGTATAATATGTTTTAAATATATGCTTTTATATCTATAAATTATAAAGAACTGAATATTTGATGATATTGAGATATCATTAATAATTAAAGGACAGTTAAATTATTGATGATTTTAAGAAATACAAAAATAATTTTGGGTGAAATAATTTCCAATGTGGAATTGTTCAAAATATTATATGTGCTGGCATACAAACTAAATAATATTGCTGTGATTGGATGATGAGTGTACAGATATTAATCTATATTTTGCTTATTTTTAAGGTTTCAAACATATGACACTCTGTGTTTTAAAATGTTTAGTTTTGTCATATAGATCCAGCACATTTATTTTAATTTTATTCCTAGATATTTTAGGGCTTCCCAGGTGGCATAATAGTAAATAATCCACCTGTCAATGCAGGAGATTCAAGCCATGTGGGTTTGACCCCTGGTTCAAGAAGACCCCCTGGAGAAGGGACTGGTAACCCACTCTGGTATTCTTGCCTGGGAAAATCCCATGGACAGAGGAGCCTGGCAGGCTACAGTCCATGGCATCACAAAGAGTCAGACAAGACTGAGCACACATGCTGATGTCTGCTGCTGCTAAGTCGCTTCAGTCGTGTCCGACTCTGTGTGACCCCATGGACTGCAGCCTACCAGGCTCCCCAATCCCTGGGATTCTCCAGGCAAGAACACTGGAGTGGGTTGCCATTTCCTTCTCCAATGCATGAAAGTGAAAAGTGAAAGTGAAGTTGCTCAGTCGTATCCGACTTAGCGACCCCATACACTGCAGCCTACCAGGCTCCTCCTTCCATGGGGTTTTCCAGGCAAGAGTACTGGAGTGGGGTGCCATTGCCTTCTCCGATGTTGATGTCTAGGTATTTTAATTATATAATGCTATCTTAAAACCTTTTCTTCCATTATATTTTCAAACCATCTCTTGTGTTTGTAAAGATGAAGAATAGTGTTTTAATAATAATCTTATAATACCAACACATTTTAATTTCTCAATATTTATAATTAGGCTCTAATTAACTCCATGGGTTTTTCTAGGTCAACAAACACATCATGGACAAATCATATTTTGTCTTATTTTCAACTGTATGCTTCTTATTTCTTTCTTCTACCTAATCATGTCATTTGGATTCATTTGAGCAATGGTAAATAATAGTGTGACAAAGGTGATTCCCACCTTATTTTTACCTTGTTGAGAAAGCTTCTATTTATTCACTCACTTCTGTCCCATCATTTTTTAAATAGTTGATAGTTTTATTTTTGGCTGTGCCATGTGGATGTGGGATCTCAGTTTCCCAATCAGGTGTCGAACCCCACACCCTAGCAGTGATGGCACCTAGTCCTAACCAATGGACCTCTAGGGAATTCACATGCCCCACCATTAGGCATGACACTTGGTGTATATGTGTGTGTGTGTGAGTTACACATGCGTGTGCAAACTGGATTCCTATTATCGTGAGCTTTAATTAAGAATAGATATCAAATTTTAATAAACAGCTTTCCAAAATCTATGGAAATAATAAAACCAATCATTAAATGAATAACCAATATGCTCATACTGCTTGTGCCTTTTCATTGAATAATATTCTTCCATTTCTTTCAACTTCATAAACAGCCTGATCTAGGTCACATATTATAATATGACAAAGTTCTTCTTTTCCTCCTCATCTTCTACTTTTTTCTCTTTCCTCTAACTTTTAAATCCATATTTCAGTTTGCTGTATTTAAAAGTTTAGGTTTTAAACTCTAGCTACAGTTGCCCTAACAATAACTCATAAATCCAGCTTCTCTCTCCAGGTTATTATACCTGAGTTTGGCCCTCATTCTTTCTGTTTGGTATCTTCAATGTTCTACCAGCTGGTTCTCCTACCATTACACTGCTTGCTCCTCCCATCCCCTATCCACACAGCTACCATACCACAAAGTGTGTAAAAAACACTGTGGATTGCTATTGCCATGCTTCAGAACCAATGCTAGTTTCTTAAGAATTGCAGAATAAAATATAAAGTCTCTCACAACTTGTTCACAATCAACCCTCTCAGCGTTCTTGATCATATTCCACTGCTCTCTCTCTTTTTTTTTTTTTATAAAGTTTCCTTTCTACAAAGCAGACTCAGTTAATTTTTGTTCTAAATTCCTAAAACATAATTTCTAAATCTGTGTAGTTTCAATTGCCATATTGTATTTTACTTTGTTCATATTCATATGTCTCTCACACCAGAGTAGGAATTATATAAAAATTGAATATGATTCTTAGGCTTCTTTTTATCCCCCAAACATTGCAAAGTCAGTCAAATAACAGTCAATAAAAATATCATGATTAGTTAACTGTCACATAAGAGACAGACTCAGTAAATACTTGTTGATTTAATGCACAAATGGCACCTAAAGGTTTATGTACCTTAAATATTTCTTGTAATAGCAAAAGATCCATTAGCTTGATTATCCATTATAAGCCCAGAGTGTAGCACAGTGGTTAGTATGTAAGCATACCTTCAATGAATGAACCAATAAATTATTAATGATGGTCTTCTAACTCTTAGATTTTTGACTATGCTTTAATGTCTCCTTATAATATAATTTAGATCTTTTGTTCTGAGACTTCTGCATACTCCTTGAGTCCCTCATTCTGCCTATTCTCTCCATAGCTTTTACTGCCATCCTTGTTAAGACAATCCAGGTTTTCTGGGTCAAACTCTGATCTTCCTTGTTTAGACTTCATCACTGACAAAGGTTTCTTTCCTTTTTTGGTTTTCTTTTCTTCTTCCTTGAAAGAAGTTCTGTTTGTCAGTGTAATGAAAACACATCTTTTACCTTATGATTTAAACTTATTTTTATACTCTCCCCAAATTTCCACCATCAATAATATTCTCCTCCCGCATCTAGTCTCTTGCATGGCTGTAACTTATGCTCTGTGCCTGCTCAGTCACTAAGTCGCGTATGACTCTTTGTGGCCCCATAGACTGCAGCCCTCCGGATTATTCTGGTCAAGGGATTTCCCAGGCAAGAATACTGGAGTGGCTTGCCATTTCTTCCTCCAGGGGATCTTTCTGGCCCAATGATCAAACCTTCGTCTCCTGCATTGGCTGGCAGGTTCTTTAGCACCCAGTCACCAGGGAAGCCCACTGATTTATACTACTGTACTCTAAAATGGTGTTAGTCACTCAACTGTGCCTGACTCTTTGTGATCCCATAGACTGCAGCTTGCCAGAAGTCCCAGAATTCTCCCAGCAAAAATTCTGGAGTGGGTAGCCATTCCCTTCTCCAGGGTATCTTCCTAACCCAGGAACCAAACTCAGGTCTCCTCTTAAATATTGTAAATTCTTTGCCTCCATAAAAGTCAAATAATTTCTTCCCTCAAGTCAAGGACTTCACAAAGAAGAAATGGCCCCTGAGACTTTGGAAAGAGGTATCTGAGTGAATGTGTCTCATATTCTTAAACCTCACATTAGCTACAACCTTGTAGATAAAAAGAAGCATCTTTTTCTCCCTTGCTAAGTTGTTTAACCTTCTGAAAGACAGACTTTACGTCAGGTAGCTGCCTTACAATGTGATGCTCATTTCCCCCAAGATCCTCCCCTGCCTTTCCTCTTTACCTGCAGCCCAGTAACTATGACCACTGTTTAGCATTTCTTCAGAGGGAAAACTTGGTCTCTGCTTTCCTACCGAAAGTACCATACAACCTGACTAAAATATACTAGCAGAACACATGGGAAAGTGTAGTTGACTATGCTGGGGTGTGGGCAGGATAGGGGTGTGGGCAGGATGGGGTGTGGGCAGGATAGGGGAGAATTTACTGACATGCAAACACTCTCTTAGGACTCAGGACTTAGCCCTAGCCCAGACACTTGGAACTTGTCATGATACACTCCTGATATGGACTTGCTAAAACTTGGAAATGATAATGACCCTAATAAATAATGTGACAATTCTGGACTGCTTTGCAAAGTATTTTAAAGGGGTCAAAAGACTCAGGGATTAAGCATGGTCAAATAAAATTACACAGTATGGAGAAATACTACTTAATTCTGTTTCTTGAGAGGATCAGAGAAAACTCCTTTCATTAAGGCCTTGAGGAATTCCTTGGTGAAGTAGGTCACTGGCATCCCTGAAAATTTCATAAAAATCATCTAAAGGTCAAGTTTGACTGTAACAAATGCCACCATGGAACTGAATATGCTAGTGTCTATAAGGATGACAAGATTATAGAATAGCAGAACCAAAGAGGATGTCATTACCATACCAGGCACTTGGTAACCAGGATGTATTTGCCATAGGGGTCAGTACACAAGGGCAAATAGGCCATGATGCTATTAGGGCAAGAAAAATGGACAGCAACTTGCGTATACTTTAGCTTACATAACTAGAAAAAAAAAGTCAAGGTGTGGAAAGCAAAACACTGTTTTCAGCTGCTTGTGAAAAGCAGTTCCTTTCTGAAACTTCACTAAAAAAAAAAAAAAAAAAAAAGATATTGATTCTTCTTTAGTTATAGCCCTATCTATGAACACATTATTATTATAGGCAGTTAAAACCCATTCCAATGAATCAGTGACAGCTTTGCCTCAGTACTTATGCCTCTGAATTCAGTCAATCAGTAGCAGCCTACAGTTCTTAAAGCCAGACAATCAACAAAGGCTGTTCCAGGAGCTGTGCTTCCTTGACTGAAAAATGACCACTCCCTGAATGTTTCCTTGATGGAATGTCAGCTGACTCCTGAACTCTATGCTTCTCAAAATCCTACACAGAACCATTGTTTGGAGACAATGCTTTACAAAACCAGCCATTCCTTGGTGAGTAAATGATAAATTCAGCTTTTATGCTTGTTTCAAATTCTTTGGGGCCAGGGGTTGAGGAAGGAACTTGCTTTCACACACTGCAATGGGAAAGTTGTATCTCTCATCGTGTTTCCTGATCTGAGCTGGTGGTCACACACAGAACTCACCAGTTCAGGAGATGCCAGGTCTTCTTTAGATAGGATAGGACCTTGTAATGCCATGGTTTCTTTACATGATGAATACTCTCCCAATACTTCCCCCAATGAAACCTGAAGCCATTTATCAGAGTAGGTATAGACTACAATAAGGAAGATGTGAGAGACCACAAAGGCCCCCAGTAAGAGCAGCGTTTATGAAAACCATTATAAATGGAATCTTGGTCCAGGTTTCTTTCATAGGAGGCCAAATAAGTTCAGGGATTCAGTATATATCCATTTCCTCAAAAAAAGTCTTCTCTGACTTTTGTAATAAGAATCATTAATGTAGGAAGGGCTGTGTAGAACATTGTCCCTATCTCAACAGTAAATTTGGAGACAGCAACAGCAACCCACTCCAGTGTTCTCGCCTGAAGAATCCCAGGGACGGGGAGCCTGGTGGGCTGCCGTTTATGGGGTCGCACAGAGTCAGACACGACTGAAGCGACTTAGCAGTAGCAGCAGCAACAAACAGTAAATTACAGTCAATACTTCATCATAGGTAAATTCCACAGGTTAGCACCTCCTCAAATAATTGAAGTATGCAAGGGTTAAGCCTCCTAGCATCTGCCATGTTTCTCTGTGTGAAAAATTAAAAAACTAAAACAGATAGATCATAGAAGATAATGGCAGAAAAAAATCAATAAATGGTAGCCCCAATAACCCTGAATATTCATTGGAAGGACAGTTGCTGGAGCTGAAACTCCAATACATTGGCCACCTGATGCAAAGAGTCAACTCACTGGAAAAACCCTGATAACTGGGAAAGATTGAAGGCAGAAGGAGAAGGGGGCATCAGAAGATGAGATGGTAGGATGGCATCACTGACTCAGTGGACATGATTTTGAGCAAACTCCAGGAGATGATGAAGGACAGGGAAGCCTGGCATGCTTTAGTCCATGGGGTCCCAAAGAGTCAGACATGACCTAGTGACTGAACAACAACAACAAGCCTCAATAACAGTTGCTATGAAGATGTGAGATC
This sequence comes from Bos javanicus, assembly GCF_032452875.1. NCBI lineage: Eukaryota > Metazoa > Chordata > Mammalia > Artiodactyla > Bovidae > Bos > Bos javanicus. The sequence goes on along the minus strand of NC_083868.1, from coordinate 55,102,758 downwards.
TTTACTAGAGCAGATCAACATAGCTCAGGAACCCTATGTGTAGCTACTATGGCAAGTGCATTCTTTCCTATCTTTATTTGTAAAAAGGAGTAAAGGAGTTTGTTTTTACAAGGAGGTTACAGTTCATTGTCATGTTCCAGGGACATAATAACTTTATTGTTCTCTGTGGCATATAATCTTCAAGGACTTCAATGTCCTAAAAGCACAGGACTGAGACACCAAATGACCATAAATGAAAGCTGTCCACAGTAGGCTGGTACTGTTAGATCTTCCAACTCACATTTTTGAGCAAGGGCAGCACCGATCTGCTGTATGCTAAAAATAATACATTTGACATAGAGTCTGTGCCGTCCAGAAGCCAAGAAAAAACTATATAGTTGGCCCAAACAAATCAATTTTCCACTGGTATTGCATATAACATCTCTTTCAGCATATACCTATGGCTTCATGGAATTTCAATGGTGAAAGTGGTAGGGAGGTATCCTCAAACAATAGATGGAGAATAAAACTCTTGTCTGGTTCACAAGTGAGTCATCTCTATATGATGGTGTGGATAAAACTATACTGCTGCTTCATTCAGCTTCACTTGTAGGTAGAGGGATACATACTCAAAGGACAACAGCTGAGAACAGTCCTCTCATAAAGTAGAAAAACATACTTGTTCATTATTTTTATGTAAGTGGAGAAGCAAAAATAAAACTGTCTTCAGTATATACTGAAGATATACATGTATCTTCATATATGTAATGATAAATATATATTTTATAATATATATGAATAATATTAATTAATATTAATATATGAAGGCTTCTGTTACAAAATTGAGGAATAGAAGAATATCTCTGGAAATCAGTAGATTCAGTAATGTAATTGTCCTATTTTTAGTGATAAAAGTAAATGGGTAATTGTGTCAGCACACATTCCTACTATCCACCTAATTTCAGCACAATACACAGCCAGCACTGCACCTCAAATGGGTAACATAATCTCTCTTTTTTTAAATTTCAGCCTCACATCATTCTCTAGCTATTCAAGTGGATAAAATCCTTATCTAGAAGTCCAGGGCAGTTAACACTCATGAGACAATCCTCAACAGTGCTATTATTTATGTATTTTCCAAATAGGATTTTCTGTGACTTATAGCCTTAAGAAAGTGAACTATTATTATCAAAATTTCCTACTTTCTCTTCTTAAAGTTTTCCTGTATTTTATAGAGCAACATAGTTATACTTGACTTTTAAGCCACTCAAATAGTAAAATGCCACTGTTTTCCTCTATAAGAAATAATATATAAAAATCTAAGGCCTTATATATGTAATTCTTGTAGAATAAGTATGAATGGAATATATAATTAGGAAATATAATATGGAAAAAATTGTGATATAACCAAAACTTACTTTATACAGCAAAATTATCAAGGGACTTTTAATTTCAGAATACAGTTGACTTTCACAATGTGATTCTTTTCTTTTTAGACAATCTACTATGTTTTCTTGGGTATGGTTCTTACATATGGAATTATGCAAGGTTTTCCATTAAAATGGAAAACAAAGATTTAGAAGATTTAGAAGCCAAAGACTATTACCCAGAGTAAGGCTTCTTTTTTGTGTCATTGAGCCTTTTCATGGTCACATTCAGTGCCCTTTGGGTTAAAGCATCTAGAGTAATGGCAGTGTTGCAAGCAGTGGAATCATCTAGATATGTCACTGAAAGCTAGTCTCTAAGTGTCACCAAGTTTTACCTCTTATAAAATGTGAGTTTTAATACTTTGCAGTGTTGAACCTAGTTTCCTAAACCTTATATTTAGTCTTTACAAAGAAGCAATAACCAGATTGTCATATTGTGATAAGTATGTGAATAACACCACAGTATCATAATGTGTTGTCTGTAATATAACATAAACATGTTTTAAATATTATATAATTTCTCTCACTATATCTGACATAGGCTATAGATGAACCACTGTGCATGGCTAGGTGGGTTGCTCAACTGAATTAAGACTAATTATTAACTAACAAGCACTTCAGATATATTTGTAATGATATGCAAGGGAGATCCAGAACTAACAAATTTATTTGCTACTCTAAGGGCTTCCTAGGTGACACAGTGGTAAAGAATCTGCTTGCCAATGCAGGAGACACAAGAGACTTCACTAGGTGGGGAAGGTCCTCTGAAGGAGGGCATGGCAACCCACTTCAGTATCCTTGTTTGGAAGATTCCACAGACAGAGGAGCCTGGTGGGCTATTGTCCACAGGGTCTCAAAGAATCAGACATGACTGACGCATGAACAAAGGAAGGTGTTGGAATAAATATCCCCAAAGAAATAAGAAATAAACCATTTTAATTTGTTATTTTACATATGGTGTCCAATTTTTAATTTGTGAATAATGTCTGCTAGAAGTACTGAAGAATTAAAAAAATTATTCTCATAATGTTAAAATACACATTTGAAAATTATTTTCTGCCAAATAATATTATAAGTGAAACACTCACTAATTTCTATGAAAGTGACCATGTACCAGGTAAGCAATTACAATAACTGTAAGATAATTTTTGTAATTAAAAAATTCTTATAATCTTTATAAGATTCCAAATCAGTATAATTCAGTATAATTAAATGCTGATATTATAATGCAGTCTGTAAATAATCATTGTTTTTTACAAACATTTATTGGTATGAAATTATATTTCAGAAATTTCATGTAGCCAAAATGTAGAAATGATTATACGTCAAGGCTTAAAATCTTTACCTTAAGTGGCAGCATAAGAGGACTAAACCAGTGCCACTCAGCAACTGATCCACAGACCACACTTTGAATAGAAAAGGTTTTAAAAGATAGTTGAAAGTACCTCAGTTCAGTTCAGTTGCTCAGTCGTATCCGACTCTTTGCGACCCCATGAATCGCAGCACGCCAGGCCTCCCTGTCCATCACCAACTCCTGGAGTTCACTCAGACTCATGTCCATCGAGTCCGTGGTGCCATCCAGCCATCTCATCCTCTGTTGTCCCCTTTTCCTCCTGCCCTCAATCCCTGCCAGCATCAGAGTCTTTTCCAATGAGTCAACTCTTCGCATGAGGTGGCCAAAGTACTGGAGTTTCAGCTTTAGCATCATTCCTTCCAAAGCACACCCAGGGCTTATTTCCTTTAGAATGGACTGGTTGGATCTCCTTGCAGTCCAAGGGACTCTCAAGAGTCTTCTCCAACACCACAGTTCAAAAGCATCAGTTCTTTGGCGCTCAGCTTTCTTCACAGTCCAACTCTCACATCTGTACATGACCACAGGAAAAACCATAGCCTTGACTAGATGGACCTTTGTTGGCAAAGTAATGTCTCTGCTTTTGAATATTCTACCTAGGTTGGTCATAACTTTCCTTCCAAGGAGTAAGGGTCTTTTAATTTCATGGCTGCAGTCACCATCTGCAGTGATTTACCTAGATAAAGTTAAAACTTAAGTTTGTTTGTGATAGACTTGGGCATGTTTTTATTTAATAATTACAAAGTGTAAAAGACCTAAAGAAAACAGTGACAAGTCTACAGCCACCATTGAGAATAGTGTGGAGATTCCTTTAAAAATTGGAAACAGAACTGCCATATGACCTAGCAATCCCACTGCTAAGCATACACACCAAGGAAACTAGAATTGAAAGAGACACATGTACCCCCAATGTTCACTGCAGCACTGTACAATACCTAGGACATGGAAGCAACCTAGATGTTCATCGGCAGATGGATAAATAAGGACATTGCGGTACACATATACAATGGAATATCACTCAGCTATAAAAAAGAACACATTTGAGCCAGTTCTAATGAGGTAGATGAAACTGGAGCCCATTATACAGAGTGAAGTAAGTCAGAAAGAGAAACACCAATATATTAATGCATATATATGGAATTTAGAAAGATGGTAACGACAACCCTATATGCAAGACAGCAAAAGAGACACAGATGTAAAGAACAGATTTTTGGACCATATGGGAGAAGGAAAGGGTGGGATGATTTGAGAGAATACCACTGAAACATGTATATTACCATATATGAAATAGATGACCAGTGCAAGTTCAATGCATGAATCGGAGTATTGAAAGCCAGTGTGGGACAACCCAGAGGGATGGGGTGGGGAGAGAGGTGGGAAGGTGTTCAGAATGTGGGGACTCATGTACACCCGTGGCTGACTCATGTTGGTATATGACAAAAACCACCACAATATTGTAATGTAATTAGCCTTCAATTAAAATAAATTAATTAATTAAAAAAATAAACACTACTGATAATAGCAGTGACAAGTCAGTGAATCTTTCATAAAGCAAAACTGAATTATATATATAGATATATATAGACATATATTGGAGAAGGCAATGGCACCCCACTCCAGTACTCTTGCCTGGAAAATCCCATGGACAAAGGAGCCTGGTGGGCTGCAGTTCATGGGGTCGCTAAGAGTTGGATACGACTGAGTGACTTCACTTTCACTTTTCACTTTCATGTATTGGAGAAGGAAATGGCAACCCACTCCAGTATTCTTGCCTGGAGAATCCCAGGGACGGGGGAGCCTGATGGGCTGCTGTCTATGGGGTCGCACAGAGTCAGACATGACTGAAGCAACTTAGAGCAGTAGCAGCAGCATAGACATATATACACATTTATATAATTATGATGCATAATATTACCAATAACATAGTCCAGAGAAAGGAAAGGAGAGAAATCCTGAAGGACCATCTTCCAGACAAAGAAGCTTAAACATTGGAAGATCTCAAAGGATACATTCTTGTTGTGATGGTTAACTTTATGTCAATTTGGCTGCACCACATTGTCCAGATATTTGGTCAAACATTATTTTGTTTCTGTGAGAATGTTTTTGGATGAGATAACATTAAAATCAGTTGACCTTGACTAAAGTAGATTGCTGTCCATAATGTGGGTTTAAGTAAGTAAGTAAAGTCGCTCAGTTGTGTCCGACTCTGCGACCCCGTGGACTGTAGTCCACCAGGCTCCTCCATCCATGGGATTCTCCAGGCAAGAATGCTGGAGTGGGTTGCCATTTCCTTCTCCAGGGGATCTTCCTGACCCTGGGATCGAACCCAGGTCTTCCGCATTGCAGGCAGATGGTTTAACCTCTGAGCCACCAGGGATGCATTGTGTTATATATGTATTTATTCTAATATTAGTTTCCTTGCATTAAATATCTGTTTCTTTCAGTAGGTTGAGAGTTCTTAGAGGCCAGAAATTGTATCTTACTGTTTTCTGTAATCTCAACTATGATTAATACTATAGCACCTGATTTATATTACAGACTCAGTTCAGTTCAGTTCAGTCACTCAGTTGTGTCTGACTCTTTGTGACCCATGGACTGCAGCACATCAGGCTTCCCTGTGCAACACCAACTCCCAGAGTTACAGACTCAGTAGACACTTCTTAATGGAATTAAGTGAATGAATAACTGAGATAAAAATTAAATAGATTTTGTGGAATGTGTGGTAGGAATAGGACTAGAACATGGTTCTAGTAAACTGTTGATCAAACAGGATAATTTTCCTAATGCTTCCCTAATGCTTATGGGAAGTCTGCCAGAGAGTAAAAAAGGAAGTCTGTGGGCTTGGAAGTGACTGGTGGAAACTTGAATGTGGGTTTGTCCTATTTCTGGAATATCTTTGTGGAGTGCTTACAAAATTAAGTAACTTTCAAATAAAGTGTCAACAAATAAAATTGTTGACACTTTATTTATTATGCACTTCTGTGCTTCATTCTGACTTCCCATATCTTTTCCTGACACATCAGCACAATCTCCATTTTCTATATATGGTGTATTTTGCTTCCTCTTCTGGTCCCCAATTAAACCTGTTCTATTCATCCATGTGTATAGTTCATTATGCATAGAATCCCACTTGCCAGAGGCTGGTTATTTCTCCAAGGTTGGCAAGCAGTTATATTCTATGGACCCTCCGGCAGATGAAGAATATAAAATAACTCAAATGTTCTGATGGGTTAGAGGAAAGAAGGAGGACAAATCATAGAGAAAGAACAGAAAAACAGATACATGATAAATAGCTATAGAAGAGGAAATAATACATGAGGAGAATCAAAAAGGAAAACTGAGGGGTAAAAAGAAGTTAGCAATATTGTCTGATCCGAGAATAGACTACTTTCTCGCCTGGTTGTCACTGCTTCCTTAACAGACCCATTTTTACATTTATTCATACTGCTTTTTCCCCACTGACAGTGGAAAGTATTTAGGAAAAGAAGAAATGATCATCCAGACATGTTCATCCAGAGAAACTCATTCTGTTTTATCCCAAATGGTCATTTTCCCCTTTCATAGAATCCTGAAGCTAGAGATGCTTAAATCATCTCCACACTACTCACCACCTCCCATTCCCAAAGTGATGACCATGTATTTTCTAAAATATCTCAAGTGAGAGCAAACTCACTACTTGTAGCTATTTGAAGTTTTTCTTTCCATCAAGCAAAAAGCTGATTTTCTATAGCTTCCTCTTATTGATCTTTGGATTAATTACTGACATCCTTCCAATATCTATAGACAGTTGTAATATTCTCTTTAATTTTATCTTATCCAGGCTAAATATCTCCTTTTCCCTCAACCTTTCCTCATAAGATACGCCTTTTAGTCCACTTGCCATGTTGGTCACTTTCCTTTGAAATGTTTCCTTTTTTTCATTCTATTAATGACCAGTACCCAGCACTGAACACAACTCTTCAGATATGATCTGATAGTGAAGTACTTCATTCTTGGCAAATGGCTACCTGTCATTTAATGCCTGCTCTACTTTTTTTTTAAAAACATAGAAATGATAGGACTCTTACATGTTTTTCTTCAAACTGGTCTCCACCAAAAGCTGCCACACAGGGTTTGATACTTCCTGTCCCCAAAGCTATTAGACTCAGGCCAACCATTAACAGGACTCTGAAATGGAAATGTGAGAGTACTAATCATACTGATACTAAACACAACTGTAGAAATGGAATATAGAGCTATAAGAGACAACATATGTGTACAAGGGCATGACCTCCTTCACATTTCTGTACTAGGAGAGACTCAGGAGCATTTACAATCTTCATAATCCTGAGTTTCTGCCAGAAAGTATCATTGCATGGGAAGATTTTGTCCCTGATACTTTCATTTACCTCATGTGTGCAACATATAGAAGCAGATACTCAAGAACTCCAGAGTTAAGGCACTGGTTCTCAGTTTCCAATTAGCTGAAGGTCCGAATACAATCAAACACAAACCTAGCAAGAAGAAATGCTCCAGTATATGGTCTTTGGACTTGGAATTGCATCATCATCATTTGCTTGAGTGTCCAGACTACCATCCCACTCTGCATACTTTGCATCTCCATAATTACATGGGACAATTTATTAAATCAATCTCTCTCTCTCTCGCTGCTGCTGCTGCTGCTGCTAAGTCGCTTCAGTCATGTCTGATTCTGTGCGACCCCATGGACTGTAGCCTACCAGGCTTCTCCGTCCATGGGATTCTCCAGGCAAGAACACTGGAGTGGGTTGCCATTTCCTTCTCCAATGCATGAAAGTGGAAAGTGAAAGTGAAGTCGCTCAGTCATGTCCGACTCTTAGCGACCCCAAGGACTGCAGCCTACAGGCTCCTCCATCCATGGGATTTTCCAGGCAACAGTACTTGAGTGGGGTGCCATTGCCTTCTCTCTCTCTCTCTCTCTCTCTATATATATATATATATATATATATATATATAGTCATCCTGCTTATTTAACTTATATGCAGAGTACATCAGGTAAAATGCTAAGATGGACAGATCACAAACTGGAATCAAGACTGCTGGGAGAAATATCAACAACCTCACTATGTAGATGATACCACTTTAATGGCACAAATTGAAGGGGAACTGAAGAGCATATTGGTGAGGAAGAAAGAGTAGAGTGAAAAAGCTGGCTTAAAACACAACATTCAAAAAACTAAGATCATGGCATCCAGTCCCATCACTTCAAGGCAAATAGATGGGTACAAAGTAGAAATAGTGACAGATGTTGGGTTTTTTTGGGCTCCAAAATCACTGCTGTTGGTGACTAAAGCCATGAAATTAAAAGATGCCTGCTCCTTGGAAGAAATGCTATGATGAACCTAGGCAGTGTATTAAAATGCAGAGACATCACTTTGCCAACAAAGGTCCGTCTGGTCAAGACTACGGTTTTTCCAGTAGTCATGTATGGATGTGAGAGTTGAACCATAAAAAAAATGAAAAATTTATGCTTTCTAACTGTGGTGTTGGAGAAGCCTCTTGAGAGTCCCTTGGACTGCAAGGAGATCCAACCAGTCCATCCTAAAGGAGATCAGTCCTGGGTGTTCATTGGAAGAACTGATGTTGAAGCTGAAACTCCAATACTTTGGCCACCTGATGCGAAGAACTGACTCATTTGAAATGACCCTGATGCTGGGAAAGATTGAGAGCAGGAGGAGAAGGGGATGACAGAGGATGAGATGGTCAGATGGCATCATCGATTCAATGGACATGAGTTTGGGTGAACTTCAGGAGTTGGTGATGGATAAGGAGGCCTGGCATGCTGCGGTTCAATGGTCGCAAAGAGTCGGATACGACTGAGTGACTGAAGTGAACTGAAATGAACTAAACTGTGGAAAAGACTCTTGAGAGTCCCTTGGACTGCAAATATATATCTATATATATATAGATATACATATACACATAGCTTCCATTCTCTGGAGAACCTTGACTAATATACCTATAGTTAAAATTTTCTTCTCTATTTATAATATATAGCTCAATTAAATATAATCTAAAAAGTCCTTAATGTGCCCTTGTTTTACATACTCAGAAGACATATGGCAAAAATGAGCCTTATAGGTAGGGAAATCAGTATTCATGAGAGGAAAGGAATAATTGTAAGACTAAAATAAAACAGCACCCATACTTCATGTTGTGCTATACACTATTTCCTTAGGATATTGATAGTGAGTGGCTTTTATTCAAGAAGATGATCGAATTGGTGGTGGATCATGAGGCAGAGTAATTTATCATCCCTTTGGACATCACAGCTTCCTTTTACAGAATTTCTAATCTATCATATTACTGATAAATTATAAAGAATGATGAAGGTTGTCAGTGAAAAATGTCACAGAGGAAGAAAGATCAACGTGAAACCATTTAATGACCAGATCAGATTCATAGAAACTTGGTGGCTTAGTCCTTAAAATATTCTAATGATAGAATCTTTAAGAAACGTTAAAGATATTTTGTTCTGTTAATTTTATTTGGTACTTGAGTTCTATCTGTAACATCTCTTCTAAGACTCTGCTTGTCATGCTTAAGATAACCACCCTAGGAGAAATCTGGTTAATACAGTAAAATTCATCTCCTTTTCTCCACTGATTCTACTGTATCTCTTTTGAGATACATACATATATTATCTTCAAATGTTCAAATATTTGAAGACAATCTGAAGAAGGTTCAAAAGAGATAATGCAGGCAAATGTTTCTAGTTTTCCATTTTCAAAAAATGTTCTCAATGTGGTCTTATGGATTGTGGATTTCTGTCACACATTTAGCTTTTATAAGACAGCAGTCCTATGAATGCTTTTCTGATACTTAGGGATGTGGGATCTTAGGGATGTGAACAAAATTTCTTTTTAATAGTGAATGAGATTATGTATACAAAAATTGGGGCACTAGATGCCCCAGTTAACTAGAGGCATTCTAGTTAATATTACCTGACAGAAAATAATGGCAGATACAGGACAAAGTGTGGGAGAAAGGTAGATCCTATAGAGAAATACAAATTACTTCAGTTGAAACTCAAAAGGGCATCTTTGACAGTTTTTAATTCTTTAGAAGAAATTTTCTCTAGTCTCAAAGGGGTTATTAAATAACAATGTATGTGTTTTGCACAAGAAAGATAACACCTCTAATGGGATTTAATTGTAAATAAATGTTCCCAATGTTCTAAAGATTAACTCAGAATAAAATCATGCCTCCCACTGAATGAGCACTGTCCTTTTCTAATACAGCTAAGAGGGTCTTCTACATTTCTCTTATTGGTAGATTTCAACCCACAACTTCAAGTTAGCTGTACAACAGAAGAGTAGCACAATTATAAGTTTAACTAGACTATATCTGATGTTACTTTTTTTGAACAGGACTGAATCTTATTTCCTTTTTATTTAATATTTGTGTGTTCATATTTCATGATACAAATGTAACCAGACAAATCACAGCTTCAGCAGCCAAACATCAGTCTAACATTTATAAAAGAATATTGTGATTGAGTTATATGTACATTTGCAAAGAGATAACCAACCAGATTACAGACTGAGGAATCACAGCAACAGCCTGGAAAGCCCCTGGGAACAACTGAACATTCAGCAGAACATCTTCTCTCCTGTCACTGCTAGACAGTCACTCAATTTAGTGCATGTGCATGTGCGAAATTTATGGAAAAAGCTGCACTCAGCCTAAATGCGACAGATTGTAACAAAAAGGAAATTACCTAAAGAAAATAAAATATGATCTTAAAATGTTAGTGAATTTTTTAAAAAGTGAGACATTTATTTTCTTTCCAAAGCTAATCTCTCTTAATATAACTACTGCATTACAGGACTCTAATGAAAAACTAACAGCTATATACATTTAAGGCATGGGGAGAAAAATGTTTAATATGATCATTTTTGATACCAAAGCCCACTCAAATTGTAAAAGCAAAGACTACAGGGGACAAAGAAAGATTTTATCACAGTTAAGGTATTTCTTCTTTCATTCAATGGGACATTTTGATTCCACAAATGCTATTTTCATCTTATTTTCCTTCCAGGCTTAACTGCCTATTTTATGGATTAAAAAACTCATAAAACAGTAAATCACATGAAGGAAAGCAATACAGAAAAAGCATAATCACAAAGGTTATGAAAGTTTTAACTATGTAAGGAGAGAATACTGTGATTGAATATAAGAATAATTAAAAAATACCTTTCACCTTTCCCCTCATCAGGTAACGTCTGCTTATTAGTATTATTCCTATCCTCATATTTGTTTTTTAAAAAATTAAAGAATAAATACATCAGATTTCCTCATCCATTTCTAGTGTAATGTTGTGATAAAGTGAAAAAAAAAAAGAGGTATTTGTAAAGAAAAGTAAGGCCAGTACAATGAAGGTTATGCATCTGGAAGGAACAGAGTAAGTATATGACAGAAGTTTCATTCAGATCTCCAGGATCTGTTGTTTCCAATCTGTGCTGGACCCTACTGATGGGGCTTGATAACAGATGAGATCAGGGAGGAAGAACCATATCCCAGAAAGACCCAGAGTCTAAATATAATTACAACAGACACTCAACTCTTGGTACAGACATGCTATCTCTCCTGTAGAAGCATAATTGCGAGTCACATTATACCTTCATCAGAGCCTTTATTATATTTTTAAATCTGAAGAGGCACAGATATAGTAAGGTTAAGATTCTTGTGGAGAAATGTTTCATATAGAAGTTAAATATTTTTGTGTATGGTGTTAGAAAGTGGTCTAGTTTCATTCTTTTACAAGTGGTTGACCAGATTTCCCAGCACCACTTGTTAAAGAGATTGTCTTTAATCCATTGTATATTCTTGCCTCCTTTGTCAAAGATAAGGTGTCCATGTGTGCGTGGATTTATCTCTGGGCTTTCTATTTTATTCCATTGATCAATATTTCTGTCTTTGTGCCAGTACCATACTGTCTTGATAACTGTGGCTTTGTAGTAGAGCCTGAAGTCAGGTAGGCACGATAGCTGTGTTCTCATCTGTATACCTGTCATTTTGATGCCAGTACCATACTTGTCTTGGAGTGCCTACAATGTGCTAGTAACTGCTCCCATGGGTCAGTATCAGTAATAGTAAAGACAGTTGTACGTCAGTAATATTTGCATTCCTGACTATCTCATGCATGCTTACTAAGTTCTGGAGGCTCAACTGGAGAAGACCACTTTGCTGCAAAGAGGGTCTTCCAGTGGTCCCCTGAATTGGTGTAATTTAGTGCTATCAGAAATACACACATGAACATAAAAAGCAGCTAAAAATGTAACTGCTGTACAGTTTCATTTGGACTTTTCAACTGAGCAAAGACGGTGTAATTTAGTCTCTTGCAGCTGTAAAACTGCGTATAAGTTGCTTTTCCCAGTTGTTGGTTAGAAGCAACTCTCACCTCCTTGCTGCTGTGCAAAGTTTCTAGAGGCCCGCAACAGTTTCCTGCCATGTAATCCTATTGATTAGCAGCAAGTTGCAGATTCTTCCCATGTTCAAGTACAGAAGATAATACAAGGCATAAATAAAGCCACTCTAGAGCCTATCTGTGATACCCAGGTAATTCAGTGGTAAAGAATCTGCTTGCCAATGCAGGAGACATGGGTTTAATCCCTGAGTTAGAAAGATCCCTTGGAGGAGGAAATGGTAACCCACTCCAGTATTCTTGCCTGGAAAATCCCATGGATGGAGGAATCTGGCGGGCTACAGTCTGTGGAGTGGCAAAAGAGTCAGACTGAGCACACAGACATTCATACGCCATGATTGCTATGTTGCAGAAAATTTAAATTCCATCTGCTATGACTAAGATTTCATTAAAGACTTTAAGTAGGGGAGGGAAATAATCAAAGGTGTGTTGAAAGAAGGAGAAAACTCAGCTTTACCTCCAAAATATGGGAACATTAAGGAAATAGAACTTGCAGGCGTTTCCTCGATTGCCTTTCTGTTAGAACATAGTTCATGAAGTGCTCCAGAAACCACTCTCCTCTCGTCATTTACAAGTTGAGAGGCCCATGAGTTGCCTATGAGAAGCCCACTCCATGTGAAGAATGAATACTATCTCCTCCCTGTGTGCATCCTCGTGACCATGAATAATAAGATTAAGAAAAGCAGTAGAGAAAACCAGCTCTCTTGAGACTCCTAGTTGCTAAGATGCATGATGCCTTGGGAAACTGAGCATTGATTGAATCTTGTACAGCGGTACTGTTTGCAGATTGGTCTACAGGGTCAAACAGGATCTAGGGAAAACAGAAATTTGCAGCAAAGATGACCTATGAGATCTAACCAGGAAACAACCAAAAATAAATTCAATGTCCAGGTCCTCCAAAAAAGAGAGTAAAGTGTTCAAGTGTTCCAGAAGAATATACAGAGTGAAACCAGTTAAGGAACTGATTAACCTAATCATAAACCGAGCATGTGGAAACTGCACTGATAATTGCACTCTAGTGACTCACTTATAATGCCATTACAGTGCACATTAGTCACCCTGCTGCCCTACTTGCCCAAAATATACTGCAGACTGCCAGGGTAACAGCTGTTTTCTGCTTTGTAGAGGTTATAAATGTTGTGGCAACAAAGGAGAACAAAGTACATACCTTCTTGCATTCTGCTGGCTTTACTGCTAAGTACAGCTCACTATTTTCTATCTAATAAATAAATATACATTCCATGGAAAGACCATTAATTTTTACAGATGTTCAGGATGTAAAAAAAAAAAAAAAAAAATGTTTCCCAAGCACTAATTAGAATATTTAGTTTCAGTTTTCCAGGGTAACCTTTCAGTGACAGGAATTATAGTGAGACTAATGAAAAATCACTATGTAATGGGGGTGATGATGGGCATTTAAAACACCCTGTCTTGGGAGAGATTTCTTGATGAAACTGCTGATGTGAAAATAAGACAAGGATCTAGAATCCTCAGAAATATGATATAAGAGCCTAGATGATTCTGCAAGAGGTGTGAAATAACTGTAAGATGGAACCTCTATCTGAGAAATAACTGAGTTTTGCAAATAAAAGTCCTTTCATTCAATATTATTTCTTGTGGGATAAACTTTTATACACTATATTATACCTGGGAGTTTCAAAAGAATGAAACAGTATCTTTGCCCTCAGGGATTCATAATTTAGTGGCAAGGATAAACATAAATAAATAATGAAAATAAACTGTTTTTCATGAAGTATGTACCCTAATACACCAAAATAAAATGTTTCTGCACAGATAGGAAGATTTCAGAAAAGAGGTGATATTGGACCTGGATTTGAAGGAGAAGATAGGTTTGATAGACACAAGAGGAAGGAGGAAGGAAGGTAAAAGTTTATCATGCACTCATTTAATGGGACTCCAACCAGGATACTTACTACATGTGCTGTGCTAAGTCACTCAGTTGTGTCCACTGCTTTGCTATCCTATAGGCTGTAACCTGCTTCTCTGTTTATGGGATTCTCCAGGCAAGAATACTGGAGTGGATGGCCATGCCCTCCTCCTGGGGATTTTCCCAACCCAGGGACCTAATCCACATTTCATATTTCTTGCACTGGCAGGCAAATTCTTTACCACCAGCCCCACCTGGCAAGTTCATATTTATATAATCTCACTTAATTCTTATATCAGACTGTCAGGATCTACTTTTAGTCCTTTCTTGGCTAACTTCCAACTGTCAATTTTTGCACTGCTATGTCTGAGACCTTTATGCCACAACTGGGAAGGAAAGTTCTTTCTCCTCATTGGAAGGAAATGAAAACTAAGAGGAGCAGACCTCAATTGAAAGGAGGTCTTTCAATTGAGGAAAACGTGGGAAAAAGCTCAGTTCACTGTACTTTTAGATGGTATAACCATGAGGTATATATATTTTTTAACAAAATGTGTACCAATTCCTCAACCTGCTGTAACAAATTGAATCAAAGGTATTGGAGCATCAAGAAACACAGGCTTATTATCTTAGACCTCTGGAGTTCAAAAATCCACAATTTAGTTCAGTTCAATTCAGTTGCTCAGTCATGTCCTTCTCTTTACGATCCCATGGACTGCAGCATGTCAGGCCTCCCTGTCCAACTCCTGGAGTTTATCCAAACTCATGTCCATTGATTCAGTTGTGCCATCCAACCATCTCATCCTCTGTTGTCGCCTTCTCCTCCCACCTTCACTATTTCCCAGCATCAGGGTCTTTTCCAGTGAGTCAGTTCTTTGCATCAGGTGGCCAAACTATTGGAGTTTCAGCTTCAGCATCAGTCCTTCCAACAAATATTCAGGATTGATTCCCTTTATGATGGACTGGTTGGATCCCCTTGCTGTCTAAGGAGCTCTCAAGAGTCTTCTACAACACCACAGTTCAAAAGCATCAGTTCTTTGGCACTCAGCTTTCTTGATAGTCTAACTCTCACATCCATACATGACTGGAAAAACCATCGCTTTGACTACACAGACCTTTGTTGGCAAAGTAATGTCTCTGCTTTCTAATATGCTGTCTAGATGGGTCATAGCTTTTCTTTTAAGGAGCAAGTGTCTTTTAATTTCATGGCTGCAGTCATCACCTGCAGTGATTTTGGAGCCCAGGAAAACAAAGTCAGCCACTGTTTCCATTGTTTCCCCAATTATTTGCCATGACGTGATGGGACCGGATGCCATTATCTTAGGTTTCTTAATGTTGAGTTTTAAGCCAACTTTTTCACTCTCGTCTTTCACTTTCATCAAGAGACTCTTAAGTTCTTCTTAACTTTCTGAAATATGGGTGGTGGCATCTGTGTATCTGAGGTTATTGATATTTCTCCTGGCAATTTTGATTCCAGCTTGTGTTTCACCCAGGTGAAATATATACAGCTTATATATAAGGGTGACAATATACACCTTAGATGTACTCTTTTCCCAATTTGAAATTAGTCCATTGTTCCATGTACAGTTCTAACTGTTGCTTCTTGACACTCATACAGATTTCTCAGGAGGCAGGTAAGGTGGTCTGGTATTCCCATATCTTGAAGAATTTTCCACAGTTTGTTGTGATCCACACAGTCAAAGGCTTTGACATACTCAACAAAGCAGAAGTAAATGTTTTTCTGGAACTCTCTTGCTTTTTTGATGATCCAGCAATGTTGGCAATTTGATCTCTGGTTCCTCTGCCTTTTCTAATTTCAGCTTGAACATCTGAAATTTCTCAGTTTACGTACTGTTGAAGCCTCACTTAGAGAGCTTTTTCATTACTTTGCTAGCGTGTGAGATGAGTGAAGTTGTGTGGTAGTTTGAGCATTCTTTGGCATTGCCTTTCTTTGGGATTGGAATGAAAACTGACCTTTTCCAGTCCTGTGGCCACTGCTGAGTTTTCCAAAGTTACTGGCATATTGAGTGCAGCACTTTCATGGCATCATCTTTTAGGATTTGAAATAGCTCAACTGGAATTCCATCATCTCCACTAGCTTTGTTCATAGTGATGCTTCTTAAGGCCCACTTGACTTCACACTCCAGGATATCTGTCTCTAGGTGAGTGATCACACCATCATGGTTATTTGGGTCATGAAGATCTTTTTTGTATAGTTCTTCTATGTATTCTTGCCACCTCTTAATATCTTCTGCTTCTGTTAGGTCCATATTGTTTTTGTCCTTTATTGTACCCATCTTTACATGAAATGTTCCCCTGGTATCTGTAATTTTCTTGAAGAGATCTCTTGTCTTTCCCATTCTATTGCTTTCATCTATTACTTTGCATTGATCATTGAGGAAGGCTTTCTTATCTCTTCTTGCTCTTCTCTGGAACTTTGCATTCAAATGGGTATGTCTTCCCTTTTCTCCTTTGCCTTTAGCTTCTCTTCTTTTCTCAGTTACTTTTAAGGCCTCCTCATGCAACCATTTTGACTTTTTGCATTTCGTTTTCTTTTGGAAAATTCACAGTAGGTCTCGCTGAACTATACTTGAGGTGTCAAACTGGGACACACACCTCTGGAAGCTCCTGAGGAAAACTCCTGCCATGTCTTTTCCTTCTAGAGGTGGTCTGCTTTTTTTTTTTTTTTTTTTTGGTTTGTGGTTACACCACTTCTGCTTCCATCACCACATTGACAAGCAATCCCCTGCAGGATTAAGTTCTGGTTGCCCACTGTGATAGCTGACTTAATACTGTAATCCTTATTCACAGCTTTCCATTCTAGTGTTCCTTACATTTTTCTCCCATTTTAACTCCTTGTACTGGTCAATTCTTACTTCTGGATAAACCCAAACAAAGACCAAAATCTATATTTGCAGAACATTACAAATGTCTTTATAGTGATCTACGGGGAAAATGTAGAACGATTAAATAGTTTCTTTAATTCTTGATAGCTGGAAGCTGTGAAGCTTACTTCAAGCATTTACTCTATTATCATATCATTCTGGTTATTATTAATACAATTGTAATTACAGCAGTGACTTCAATAGTAATAATAACAATGATATTATTTGTAATTACAACTGCTATTAATATAATATTAATTAATATAAAATAATAACAAACACAATAATTTTTTTTTTAATCTAGCACCTTAAAATGAAATAGGTCTTCAGAATCTACAAGATCCTTTCATATATACCATCTTATTTGGGATTTTGCAAGAAGTGTAATGATACCACCAGATGCCTCTTTAAGGGAAGGAAATAGCACATATTCTGATGGTTTAAATTATGTGGCTTCAAAGACACAGAGGCATGAAAGAGGACTTTGTCTTTTTCTGTTTTGTATTATCTTAAGAAACCTAGCCAAAATGCAGAATATGCAGTTGCTTGTGGCAAATAATTAGGCTGAAAACACACAAAACCAATAGAGCAGTGTAATGGAAGGCCCTGGGCATGCAATTAGTCCACACTGCAGAGTACTTGGGACACAGAAAACTTCCCCAAACCTCTTCCTCAGAACCTCTTGAATATTTGATATCTCTCCAATAGCCAACTAATTTTGGGGATTAAAATTAATAAGGAAAATCAAGTTCTACTCTAATCACATTGGTCTAGTTTATTCTAAATGTAAGAAATTTCATTTTTAAAAAAGTAGAATATGTGTCTTTCAGTTTGTTAGAACAGTTTGTCTTGGAGCTTCCATGGACCTCAGTTTAAATCTAGAATTAGAGCACATGATTCCTGAGATACTTCTCTTATTCTAACATTGTAGAGACATGTTTGGTATATTCGATTTGGCTCTTTATTTCTAGCCCCAGGGAATGACTAATGTGATCAGAAATCACATCTTCCAGGGGCCCTGAGATGCTATTTCTTAAACTTTATTGTATGTACACTGGGATCAGTTGGACATCTGTTAAGATGCAGATTCTTACCAGTAAGACTCTGATGGGCACTCAATTCTGCCCTGGTCATAATGATTGTTGCAGATCAAGGATGATGCTTTGCATAGCAAGATTCTGGAATGCTGGCAAACATATGTTCATCCAGAGCCCTCATGTGGCCTTCTTAATTTTGCTCCTAGTCTGTGTTCTAAATTCAGAAAAAGGCTTCAGCTTATCCTAAGCAGGGAACTAAGGGGCGGGGAGGGGTGGGGGCGGGGAATGTAGTAGTTGGAGGATAGAAAGAGTGCCTTCAGAGCAATGACCCTGGGCAGAATGGAACCTTTTTATATTTGCTTATAATGAGTCATGACCAAGACAGAAAACACCTGAGAGATGTCTGGAAACCCCTGGCATCAGAAACCACCAAACACAGCACAGGGTGACCCAGAGCAATCACAGAATCCCTCCAACAATGTGACTGTTGGACCTATGTCCTGCTCCTCCAGCACCTAGGCATGCTGTCAGCCTAAGAACTGCATCCACTGTGGTATACCTATTCACTGCTTGTTGACGTACATGTTTATCAAGCACACTTACTAGTAGCTGTGCCGTGTTTGCCTTGATGCAGTTCACAGTTCAATCCTCAATGTCTGAGGGGGTGTGTATGCAAATTCACTGTCCCCCTGTACAAAGGCTGACATCCCACTAAGTGTGGAACTAAAAGTTAATTCACTGTGTAAAAAACTAACTGCTTCTTCATAACCACCTTTCATGTATGCCCAAGTAGTGACATTTTAGCAATCAACAAGTAATAATATGCTATCACTGATATTATTCAGTAAATAAGAATATGTGAGTGACCTCTACAAAACTATTATCATTTCAAATGGGAAAAACTGTGCCCAGTGTATATCATTTTTCCCCAAAATTATCCTCTCTGTAAAAAAGATTCTTCACCACTGTACTATCAAATCTTGGTTTCCATGGTGCCATAAAGATACTTAGTAGGAAAGCTATATTTTTTATGACCATGCAGATGCTTTAATCATAGGCAATTTTTTTCTCAGGTGGCTATCAGTGGTATATACTCCAAAGCAGAAATAAATGAACATTTGATCCAGGAAAGTCTGGTTACAATATTAAATAAAAGAGCCTAAAAACAGCTCCATGTCTTCTTGTGTCTAATTAGAACTTGCTCTCTGGAATACTAAGATTGGCTCCTTTATGAATATTACTCTTAGTCTTCAGATCTCTGAGCTTCTCTGGATCCCGAAAACTTGATTCCCTTCAATTTCAAATATCTAAGTATCTTCTCTCTCCTTTAGTTGTGCTTTCTCTACACTGATTCCTCACTTAGTCAACAAATAAGATTTACATTCAGTCAATGGTAAGAAAAACAATTGTTTTAAAACTGAACAATAAAGTTCTGGAGATGGTGTGGAGAAAAGGGAACCCTCTTGCACTGCTGGTGGGAATGTAAATTGATACAACCACTATGGAAGACAGTATGGAGATTCCTTAAAAAACTGGGAATAAAAACCACCATATGACCCAGCAATACCACTTCTAGACATATACCCTAAGGAAAACAAAACAAAGACACATGTACTTCAGTGTTCACTGCAGCACTATTTACAATAACTAGGACAAGGAAACAACCTAGATATTTACCGACAGATGAAGGGATAAATAATCTGTGGTACATATATACAATGGAATACCACTCAGCCCTAAAAAGGAACACATTTGAGTCAGTTCTAATGAGGTGGATGAACCTACAGCTGACTTACAGTGAAGTAAGTCAGAAAGTAAAAAAATATATATATCATACATTAATGCATATATATGGAACCTAGAAAGATGATACCAATGAACCTATCACAGGGCATCAGTGGAGACACAGACATAGAGAACAGACTTATGGACAAGGGCTGGAGAGAGGAAGGAGACAGTGAGATGAGTGGAGAGAGGAGCATGGAAGCATATACACTAATATATGTAAAATAGATATCAATGGAAATTTGCTGTATGACTCAGGGAACTCAAACTGGGGCTCTGTAAAAACCTAGAGGGGTAAGAAAGGGTGGCAGGTGGAAGGGAGGTTCAGGAGGAAGGGGACATGTATACACCTATGGCTAATTCATGTTGATGTATGGCAGAAATCAAACCAATACTGCAAAGCAATCATTAATTAAAAATAAATATAGTTATTAAAAAAGCAGAACAATAAGCATGGTAAGGATACATTTATTCATCCATTCATCCTAATGTTCATTCAAATTGTACTACATTTAAAACATTGATAAGTTCTGTGTGGAATAAAAATATGCAGAAGGGTTGTTCCATGTCATCTATACATATTGCCTATCAGACAGTCAAAAGGAAATACTGTTGAAGTGCAGTGGTGCAATATTTGGGAGCTTCCTTGTTTTGAATATTTAATTTTACTTGTTGTGATGCAAAAAATAAATTATTAACATGAAAAGAAAATGATAAAGACTTAGCAATTGCAACTTTCCCAGATAATAGTAATAGCTATATCAGTAACACTGGTCAAGTCTTATGGTAGTCATTTCTCATTGTAATGACTTTTCATACCTCAATCTTTATTCATTATGTGTTTATTTTATAACATGACCTTTGGAGAACAAGTCTTTTTCTAAAGTCTATCTTTTACTTGACAAACTCTTCCTGAGACATTGTAAGAGTAGGTGATATTTATTGAGTTCTTTCAGGTGCCAGTTATTGTTCTATGAATTCATTCATTAATGTATTACAGGTATCATCTCAAATATCCCTTACATGTAAATGATGACCAACTCAGACCTCAGTTCTACAACCACACTTAACCTTTTCTATCCTTATTGGATGTCTCTACAAGATATTCCACAGGCCTTTCAATTATATGGCACTTAAAAGAGATTTATCATCTCTGAAAAATTTTCCCTCTTCCTTTAGTACTATCTTGGGGAAGGATTTTGTCATTATTTACCTGACCTATGACTCACTTAGGCTTCTTTCTCCCCTTATAAATTTGCATCCAATCATCAATCAGCAATTTTTATAGATTATAGTTATTAAAAGTCCCCTGAATTTGCCAACAAAGGTCTGTCTAGTCAAAGCTATGGTTTTTCCAGTAGTCATGTATGGATGTGAGAGTTGGACCATAAAGAAAGATGAGCACCAAAGAATTGATGCTTTTGAACTGTGGTGTTGGAGAAGACTCTTGGGAGTCCCTTGGACTGCAAGGAGATCCAACCAGTCCATCCTAAATTAAATCAGTCCTAAATATTCGTTGGAAGGACTGATGCTGAAGCTGAAGCTCCAATACTTTGGCCACCTGATACAAAGAACTGACTCACTGGAAAGATTGAAGGAAGAAGGAGAAGGGGAAGACAGAGGATGAGATGGTTTGATGGCATTATTGACTTGATGGACATGAGTTTGAGAAAGCTCCAGGAGTTAGTGATGGACAAGGAGGCCTGGTGTGCTGCTGTCCATGGGGTCACAAAGAGTTGGACATGACTAAGTGACTGAACTGAACTGAAAGAAGCTAAGACAGTAAAAAGAGACATTATAAAATTTATTTCATATCTCTTTCTAAATTGAAAAGTACATTCACGAAGAAATATAAAAAGATAACTTTGGAATTTACCCAGAGGGATGGTATGGGGAGGGAGGAGGGAGGAGGGTTCAGGGTGGGGAACACATGTATACCTGTGGTGGATTCATTTTGATGTTTGGCAAAACTAATACAATTATGTAAAGTTTAAAAATAAAATAAAATTTAAAAAAAAAAAATAAAAAATAAAAAATAAAAATAAAGACACAAGAATAAGGAAACTAAAAAAAAAAAAAAAGATAACTTTGAATTGAGATATTTTTAAAATGAGGAATTATTTTCTGAATAGTGAATGATAGTGACTTATTAAGGATAACCCATAGGGTTTTTTTTATGTTATTATAGTTTTATATAAGATCTTCCTATAATGCACAAGAAGAAATTGCATCCCCTTAAGATATAATGCAACCTGTGAATCTCTTGAATTTCTATCCCTTTTTCTTTAATAACATAGGCTGCTAAACTGTGTTGCATTCGGATGTGTGCCCCGTTCCTTAACTCAGAATTCTTAATTCCAATCAAGTTCTCTCTATTTTATTTTAAAAGCATTTCAATGAAAGTTCCATTGGTAGAATCTTGCTTCATAATTTCTCTAATGCTCATAAAAACTCATATCTTCCTCTGACTTTGAGAATAGATTGTTCATGTTCCCCTTACCCAAAGTTCTCCCACTGCCAATGTTTGACTGCCCAGCGCCAAACACAGCAAGTTGAACACAAAATTGTTGTCACTTAAATACTCAGTTGTGTCTGACTCTTTTGTGACCCCATGGACTGTATCCCACTAAGCTCCTCTGTCCATGGAATTTCCCAAATGAGAATATTGGGAGTGGATTGCCTTTTCCTTTCTCCAGGTGATCTTCCCGACTTAGGGATCAAACCCATATCTCCTGCATTGCAGATGGATTCTTTAATGCTGAGCCACCAGGGAAGCCCCCAAAATAACTTTAAGATTAGGCTCAAAGAACAGAAAAATTAGGACTGGAAGTCAAAGCAAATACTGTTATTATAGCTGGTGTTGGGTGGGGGGGACTGTGTGTATATGTATCTATCTAATCTCTCTCAGCTGTCTATCTATGCATCTATCTAATCTTCCCTAGTAGCTCAGCTGGTAAGGAACCCGCCTGCAATGAAGGAGATCCCAGTTCAGTTCCTGGAATGGTAACATCAATTGGAGAAGTGATAGGCTACCCACTCCAGTATTCTTGGGCTTCCCTGGTGGTTCTGACAGTAAAGAATCCACCCGCAATGTGAGAGACCTGGGTCTAATCCCAGGTCCAATCCCTGGTTGGAAAAATCCCCTGGAGGAGGGCACAGCAACCCACTACAGTATTATCTGGAGAATCCCTGAAGACTGAGGAGACTGGTGGGCTACCATGGTGTCCATGGTGTCCCAAAGAGTCAAACATGACTGAGTGACTAAGTACACATACATTTATTGAGAGGGATAATGGAAGAGAAAGAAAGAGAAGACATACAGAGAGGAAGACAGACAGATTAAGATACTTAATATTAAGATGCACACACACACACATATATATCTACTATTAAGAAATTACAGGCAAAATAATCCCATATAATATTCAAAGATTCATCTATGATGTGTAGAGAGTGAATTATGGGGTGGAGGGAGGAAAAACAATAAAGCCCTTTTGGAACACGTCTATCTATGGAAAGGTATATCCTACTTGATAACTGAAGAATCTTCCCATGTTGAAATGAGGCCAAAGTACTCTTCTACATTGGTTTCTCTCTCTCTCTCTTTCTCTCTCTCTCCCTCTCTTTGTATTCAAATGCTTAGTACTGTCTGATACTTTGCAACCCCATGGACTATAGCTGCCAGGCTCCCCTGTATATGGGATTTCTCAGGAAAGAATACTGGAGTGGGTTGTCATTTCCTTCTCCAAAGGTTCTTCCCAACCCAGGGATCAAACCAAGATCTCTTTTGTCTCCTGAATTGCCAGGTGGATTCCTTACCACTATTACCACCTGGGAAGCCTACAGTGGTTACTATATAGATTTCTGTTTGTTTCAGTTCAGTCGGTCAGTAGTGTCCAACACTTTGTGACCCCATGGACTGAAGCACGCCAGGCCTACTTGTTTCATATCAATGCCTGGAGTTTATTCAAACTCATATCCATCTCATCTTCCGTTATCCCCTTCTGCTCTAGCCTTCAATCTTTCCCAGCAACAGGGTCTTTTCCAATGAGTCAGTTCTTCGCATCAGGTGGCCAAAGTATTAGAACTTCAGCTTCAGCATCAGTCCTTCCAATGAATATTCAGGACTGATTTCCTTTAGGATGGGCTGGTTGGATCTCCTTGCTGGCCAAGAGACTCTCAAGAGTCTTCTCCAACACCACAATTCAAAAGCATCAGTTCTTGGGCAATCAGCTTTCTTTATAGTCCAACTCTCACATCCATACATGACTACTGGAAAAACCATACCTTTGACTAGATGGACCTTGTTGGCAAAGTAATGTCTCTGCTTTTTAATATGCTATCTAGGTTGGTCATAGCTTTTCTTCCAAGGAGCAAGCATCTTTTGATTTCATGGCTGCAGTCACCATCTGCAATGATTTTGGAGCCCCCAGAATAAAATCAGTCACTGTTTCCATTGTTTCCCCAATTATTTGCCATAAAGTGATGGGACCAGATGCCATGATCTTAAGGTTTCTTAATGTTGAGTTTTTTGTTTTTTTTTTTTTTCATTTTTTTCTAGGGTTTTATTTGAGTCTTTTGTTTGGAACATACTCTTCCGTCTCCTATTTTGACTTTCAGTTTCTGTTTCTTTCTTTTTTTTTTTTAATTTTATTTATTTTAAAACTTTACATAATTGTATTATTTTTGCCAAATATCAAAATGAATCCGCCACAGGTATACATGTGTTCCCCATCCTGAACCCTCCTCCCTCCTCCCTCCCCATACCATCCCTCTTAATGTTGAGTTTTAAGCCAACTTTTTCACTCTCCTCTTTCACTTTCATCAAGAGCCTTTTTAGTTCTTCTTCACTTTCTGCCATAAAGGTGGTGTCATCTGCATATCTGAGGTTATTGATATTTCTCGTGGCAATCTTGATTCCAGCTTGTGCTTCTTCCAGCCCAGCGTTTCTCATGATGTACTCTGCATTATAAGTTAAATAATCAGGGTGACAATATGCAGCCTTGATGTACTCTTTTCCCTATTTGGAACCAGTCTGTTGTCCCATGTCCAGTTTTAACTATTGCTTCCTGACTTGCATAGAGATGTCTCAAGAGGCAGGTCAGGTGGTCTGGTATTCCCATCTCTTGAAGAATTTAAATGGCAACCCACTCCAGTATTCCTGCCTGGAAAATCCCATGGACAGAGAAGCCTGATGGTCTATAGTCCATCATGATTAGTCAGACATGATTGAAGCAACTCAGCATACAGTCAAAGGCTTTGGCATAGTCAATAAAGCAGAAGTAGATATTTTTTCTGGAGCTCTCTTGCTTTTTCAAAGATCCAAGAGATGTTGGGAATTTGATCTCTGGTTCCTCTACCTTTTTCAAATTCAGCTTAAACATCTGAAAGTTCACAGTTCACATACTTTTGAAGCCTGGCTTGGAGAATTTTGAACATTACTTTGCTAGCCTGTGAAATAAGTGCAATTCTGTGGTAGTTTGAGCATGCTTTGGCATTACCTTTATTAGGGACTGGAAGGAAAACTGAACTTTTCCAGTCCTGTGGCCACTGTTGAGTTTTCCAAAGTTGCTGACATATTGAGTGCAGCACTTTCATGGCATCATCTTTTAGGATTTGGAATAGCTCAACTGGAATTCCATCACCTCCACCAGCTTTGTTCATAGTGATGCTTCCTAAGGCCCACTTGACTTCACATTCCAGGATGTCTGGCTCTAGGTGAGTGTTCATACCATCATAATTATCTGGGTCAGTAAGGTATTTTTTTGTATAGTTCTTCTGTGTATTCTTGCCACAGCTTCTTAATATCTTCTGCTTCTGTTAGGTCCATATTATTTCTGTCCTTTACTGTGCCCATCCTTTCATGAAATGTTCCCTTGGTATCTCTAATTTTCTTAAAGAGATCTTTATTCTTTCCCATTCTATTGGCTTCCTATGTAGATCTCTAGTCTTCCCCATTCCTTTGTTTCCTATGTAGATCTCCAGTCTTTACCATTCTATTGTTTTCCTATGTATGTATAAACTGTGTAGGTTTTTAAGGTTTGTATTCCCCAAGAATGATGGTCACTTTCTTCTGTAAAAGCCACTGGGATACTGGGTGTGGATGACCCAGGGGAGCAGCATGGAACTTATGGTTGTAATTCCATATGTTGGAAGTTGGGTGAAGAAGGAACAAGAAAAAGAACTCGACTCAATCTGGTTTGCCCATTTAAATTTTAAAAAATTATAATTTCATTGTGAAAAAATTTCCTATGTGTGGGAAAATGGTTTAACAAAGTAAGCATAATTTTATTCATTGTTCCTAGGGGATTTTTATATTATCTTTAGTGTTCCTTAACTACTGTATGTCTTTTAATTTTTACCTTTCTTGGTTATGTCTGTAAAAATGATTTCTGTGTGTTTTTAAATGCAAGGTTTAATTTTAATGAAGTAAATCTACACTGAAAACCTTTGTGCCATGTTTTCACCTGATTTGAATTGAATGCGATTTCAGTTGATTTGTGACTTTCATTACTTCTGCTACCACAATCACTTGAGAAATAATGGTTTTAAATGTTGTGATTCTATTCAGACATGTATTAATAGTGTTTCATAGTGTACGTGGGCCTTCCAGATAGTGCAGTGATATCGAATCCACCTGCCAATGCAAAAGAGATGCAGAAGATGTGGGTTTGATCCCTGGGTTGGAAAGATCCCATGGAGGAGGGTATAGCAACTCACTCCAGTATTCTTGCCTGGAGAATCCCATGGACAGAGGAGCCTGGTGGACTACAGTTTGCATGGTGGCAGAGTGTCAGACTTGACTGAATGAGAACACACAGAACACATAATTTCAAAGCTGTTTTTATAAATTACTTCATCCTCACTTGAGTTCATTGAGGTGGATAAGATTTATTATTTCCCTTTTATAGAAAATATACCAAAGATATATAAAGATTAAGTAGCTTGGATAATGTAAAAGGCAATGGCACTTCACTCCAGTACTCTTGCCTGGAAAATCCCATGGACAAAGGAGCCTGGTGGGCTGCAGTCCATGGGGTCACAAAGAGTCAGACACAACTAGGCGACTTCACTTTCACTTTCATGCACTGGAGAAGGAAATGGCAACCCACTCCAGTGTTCTTGCCTGGAGAATCCCAGGGACAGGGGAGCCTGGTGGGCTGCCATCTCTGGGGTCGCACAGAGTTGGACATGACTAAAGTGACTTAGCAGCAGCAGCAACTTGGATACATTTTTCAGGGTCAGAGTAAAGCTTTGATGTTGGGAAAGATTGAAGGCAGAAGGAGAAGGATATGACAGCGGACAAAATGGTTGGATGGCATCATCAACTCAATGCATTTGAATTTGAGCAAGTTCCAGGAGATGGTAATGGACAGGGAAGCCTGGCGTGCTACAGTCCATGGGGTAGCAAAGAGTCAGACATGACTGAGTGACTGAACAACAACAACAAAAGAGTGAAGCTTTAATAATAGGATTAGTGATCACTAGACAATGGCAATGCGATTTTTGTGGAAAGAGTCTGAGAAACTTAGATTCAGAGTCATATTTTGAAAGTTACTGTGTGATCTTGGTCAGGTAACTAAACCCAGTGAACCCAAGTTTTACTAACTATCAAATAGAGATAATAATAATTACCTCACTGAAATATCATGAAATACATGCTATATGTAGAAATAACATACTTAAAGCAAATAGTAAGAAAATGGTGCTTATTATATGGTCAGTGAACTGCAGTTCATATTACTGTTACATCTCTTCCTATTGAACATATACTAATGTGTCTTTCTTCACATTCAAAAAGCATATATGTCAGGTTTCTCATTTGTGAATGTCTATCCCTCCCAGTGCATGCTCAGTCACTTCAGTCATGTCCACCTCTTTGGAACCCTATGGACTGTAGCCTGCCAGTCTCCTCTATCCACAGGATTTTCCAGGCAAAAATACTAGGGTGGGTTACCATGCTCTCCTACATGGGATCTTCCCGGCCCAGGGATCAAATCCATGTCTCCTGCATCTCCTTCATTGCAGACAGATTCCTTATTGCTGAGCCACTGGGGAAGCCCCTCTCAGTACTGGGGTTTAATCAAATAAACCTAGAGGAAAATCTTGGGTTTGACAATTTCATAGCAAAAGAACAACTTTTCTGAAAACCTTCAGCTGAAAAATCTATAACTAAATGGACAGGGGTAAATTCTCATTTTTTTTTATACTAAAAAAGAGAAATAGGCCAATCTTACTCTTAGATGTGTTAAAAGCCTCAGACATCCTGAACTTGTTTGGTTCCAAAGCTGCTCATAGATGCATCTTGTGGAGGAACAGGGTTCCCAGACCCTGCTAGACAATGGCAAACCAGTGGTGAAGTCCCATAAACTTAATGGAGAGAGGATCACATGCCTGTGAGTTTCAGAGCAAAACCTCTGCCCAAAGCTGTAGTGTTGCTGGGGGAAAATGGAAGGTACTGTCTTTTCTTTTAATAAACAGTCCTTAGTAGGCATTGTACACAACATGTTTGAAAAGAGAACTGTTGTCTTCCTCCCTGGCTATGTAGAAGAAGGAATTCTGCATGCTTCTGAAACATAGAAAAGCTGATAAGAATACTTCATGACAAAACCATTTATTATTTTTAATTAATCAATTAATGTTGAAAAGCCAACCAGCAGGAGAGAGCTGAAATAAAGAAGTTGAATATCTAGTGAAAGAGAAATCCTCCTTTAGCTACAGTGAATCGCACCATATAAACACAGTAAAAAATTCAAACATTAACAGCCCCAGATACTCAACAAAAACAACAGAAGAAAAATCTAAAAATGCATTGTTTTGATATTCTGAAGAGTTTTCCCAGGTAGAGCTGGCAACTTTCGACTGAAAAGACCTTCATTTAACTGTCTCAGATCTTAGCTTATATTCATTAATCTTAGAAAAAGAATTGAAAAAAAGTAAAGTTTTACTCTTCTGTAACATCTTATTTCTTTATGTACTCCCTGCTCTAGATTCTGCTTTAGATACTGTCATCCTACAAATCATTTGTATGCTGTCTCCTTAATATCTTCACTAGTATATTACATCATGCCATTATTTAATTAAAGAATAATAATAAGACACAGACATAATAAATCACTCAGATGAATGAGCAATTCACTTTCAAGTGAAAAGCATTTGAACTCAGCTGTGCAATGGAAAGTAATCTCTTTCAATAACACCACAGACTTGGGAATGATAGTTATCTAAAGAAACATTATAAACACATTTGACTTTGAAAGGTTAGAAACACCCAGAATATCTTTCTCATTTGAAGGGTAAAAGAAATACCTAATTATAAACATAATTTATATGTGCCGTGTTGACTTAAATATGAATGTTCAAGATCTTTTATATGCTTTAAAATGACGAAGCAGGGAATATAGAAACAGAAAATAAAATTACAGAGCAAAAAGTGATCTGTTGCAAGAAGGTTAGCAGACACCACGTATACACTGGCAATTAGGGATTTAGAGTTTTATATACACACACACTAAACAAAGCCTTGCTGTATATGTGAGTTGAAAATTTTTGTGTCAGAAGCAGAGATTCCAACATAGTGGAGAGAATACTTGACAAAGTACTGGAGGAAATCATACATGTTCATCAGATTTTAAGCACTAGAGTGTTAAGAGATCTATATTGTGCCTTTGGAACTGAAGGCAGGATTAGAGTTTGAAGAATACAACTGGCAAGAATATTTCAGGATTCAAAAATTAACCACATTCTGGAAGAAATGGACAAATTCTTAGAAAAGTACAACTTTCCAAAACTCTACCAGAAAGAAATAGAAAATCTTAACAGACCCATCACAAGCACGGAAATTGAAACTGTAATCAAAAATCTTCCAGCAAACAAAAGCCCCGGTCCAGACGGCTTCACAGCTGAATTCTACCAAAAATTTAGAGAAGAGCTAACACCTATCCTGCTCAAACTCTTCCAAAAAATTGCAGAGGAAGGTAAACTTCCAAACTCATTCTATGAGGCCACCATCACCCTAATACCAAAACCTGACAAAGATCCCACAAAAAAAGAAAACTACAGGCCAATATCACTGATGAACATAGATGCAAAAATCCTTAACAAAATTCTAGCAATCAGAATCCAACAACACATTAAAAAGATCATACACCATGACCAAGTGGGCTTTATCCCAGGGATGCAAGGATTCTTCAATATCCGCAAATCAATCAATGTAATACACCACATTAACAAATTGAAAAATAAAAACCATATGATTATCTCAATAGATGCAGAGAAAGCCTTTGACAAAATTCAACACCCATTTATGATAAAAACTCTCCAGAAAGCAGGAATAGAAGGAACATACCTCAACGTAATAAAAGCTATATGTGGCAAACCCACAGCAAACATTATCCTCAATGGTGAAAAATGAAAGCATTTCCTCTAAAGTCAGGAACAAGACAAGGGTGCCCACTTTCACCATTACTATTCAACATAGTTTTGGAAGTTTTGGCCACAGCAATCAGAGCAGAAAAAGAAATAAAAGGAATCAAAATTGGAGAAGAAGAAGTAAAACTCTCACTATTTGCAGATGACATGATCCTCTACATAGAAAACCCTAAAGATTCCACCAGAAAATTACTAGAACTAATCAACGACTATAGTAAAGTTGCAGGATATAAAATCAACACACAGAAATCCCTTGCATTCCTATACACTAATAATGAGAAGACAGAAAGAGAACTTAAGGAAACAATTCCATTCACCATTGCAACGGAAAGAATAAAATACTTAGGAATATATCTACCTAAAGAAACTAAAGACCTATATATAGAAAACTATAAAACACTGGTGAAAGAAATCAAAGAGGACACTAATAGATGGAGAAATATACCATGTTCATGGATTGGAAGAATCAATATAGTGAAAATGAGTATACTACCCAAAGCAATTTATAGATTCAACGCAATCCCTATCAAGCTACCAACAGTATTCTTCACAGAGCTAGAACAAATAATTTCACAATTTGTATGGAAATACAAAAAACCTCAAATAGCCAAAGCAATCTTGAGAAAGAAGAATGGAACTGGAGGAATCAACCTACCTGACTTCAGGCTCTACTACAAAGCCACAGTTATCAAGAGAGTATGGTACTGGCACAAAGACAGAAATATTTATCAATGGAACAAAATAGAAAGCCCAAAGGTAAATCCACGCACATATGGACACCTTATCTTTGACAAAGGAGGCAAGAATATACAATGGATTAAAGACAATCTCTTTAACAAGTGGTGCTGGGGAAACTGGTCAACCACTTGTAAAAGAATGAAACTAGAACACTTTCTAACACCGTACACAAAAATAAACTCAAAATGGATTAAAGATCTCAATATAAGACCAGAAACTATAAAACTCCTAGAGGAGAACATAGGCAAAACACTCTCTGACATACATCACAGCAGGATCCTCTATGACCCACCTCCCAGAATATTGGAAATAAAAGAAAAAATAAACAAATGGGACCTAATTAACCTTAAAAGCTTCTGCACATCAAAGGAAACTATTAGCAAGGTGAAAAGACAGCCTTCAGAATGGGAGAAAATAATAGCAAATGAAGCAACTGACAAACAACTAATCTCAAAAATATACAAGCAACTCCTACAGCTCAACTCCAGAAAAATAAACGACCCAATCAAAAAATGGGCCAAAGAATTAAATAGACATTTCTGCAAAGAAGACATACAGATGGCTAACAAACACATGAAAAGATGCTCAACATCACTCATTATCAGAGAAATGCAAATCAAAACCACTATGAGGTACCATTTCACGCCAGTCAGAATGGCGGCGATCCAAAAGTCTACAAATAATAAATGCTGGAGAGGGTGTGGAGAAAAGGGAACCCTCTTACACTGTTGGTGGGAATGCAAACTAGTACAGCCACTATGGAGAACAGTGTGGAGATTCCTAAAAAACTGGAAATAGAACTGCCTTATGATCCAGCAATCCCACTGCGGGGCATACACACTGAGGAAACCAGAAGGGAAAGAGACACGTGTACCCCAATGTTCATCGCAGCACTGTTTATAATAGCCAGGACATGGAAGCAACCTAGATGTCCACCAGCAGATGAATGGATAAGAAAGCTGTGGTACATATACACAATGGAGTATTACTCAGCCATTAAAAAGAATACATTTGAATCAGTTCTAATGAGGTGGATGAAACTGGAGCCTATTATACAGAGTGAAGTAAGCCAGAAGGAAAAACATAAATACAGTATACTAACACATATATATGGAATTTAGAAAGATGGTAACAATAACCCAGTGTATGAGACAGCAAAAGAGACACTGATGTATAGAACAGTTATGGACTCTTTGGGAGAGGGAGAGGGTGGGAAGATTTGGGAGAATGACATTGAAACATGTAAAATATCATGTAAGAAACGAGTTGCCAGCCCAGGTTCGATGCACGATACTGGATGCTTGGGGCTAGTGCACTGGGATGACCCAGAGGGATGGTATGGGGAGGGAGGAGGGAGGAGGGTTCAGGATGGGGAACACATGTATACCTGTGGTGGATTCATTTTGATATTTGGCAAAACTAATACAATTATGTAAAGTTTAAAAATAAAATAAAATTTAAAAAAAATTAACCACATTCATTGATGTTAGTTCAGGGTTGGGTCCTAATTAATCAAATTGATATCAAAGATGGCTATTTAATAGTTTCTAAGTAGTTTCACTTTTAAAATAAAATGCATGTTCTACTTCAGTAAGCTCATGAATGTGGTCACAATTCCATTCCTTATGATGTAATAGTGAATTTCTGTTTTGAGATAAGAATAAAATAATCTCCATTTTCCTCACCATCAAAGAGTGAATGAACCCAGAGAATAACATCATAGTCTATAAACAAGATTCAACTAAAGTAATGATGCTATAGTTATCTAACTGTTAAAGTATAAGGTATAATACAAACTTTTGTCATTTCTAAATAGCCTTCTCTAATTTTTACTGTCTGTCATACTGCTTTGGAATCAACATTAAAAATCAAGTGTGCTGTGCTGCCAAGTCACCTCAGTCATGTCCGACTCTGTGTGACCCCATAGACTGCAGCCCATCAGGCTCCCCTGTCCCTGGGATTCTCCATGCAAGAACAATGGAGTGGGTTGCCATTTCCTTCTCCAATGCATAAAAGTGAAAGTGAAGTCGCTCAGTCATGTCTGACTGTTCCTGACCCCATGGACTGCAGCTTACCAGGCTCCTCCACCCATGGGATTTTCCAGGCAAGAGTACTCGAGTGGGTTGCCATGGCCTTCTCCAAAAATCAAGTGTAAATATCTTTAAAACCAATTCCAACTTGATGGAGGTCAGACAGGTCTTAAGTCATAAATTAAACAGCAGAAGAGTCACAGAGAGAAATAACTACATAATCTTTGTCCACTTAGGAACAAATTCCTTCTGTGTCTAAATTTCAGCTTACTATTTGTTTACCTAATGTTACTGAATGACTGACAGTTTAGAATAGTGCGCTCTACGTTGTACTCTGACAGCCTAACATAAGTCCTGGACCCTTTTTCATGGCCAGTGTTCCTCCCACCTCCAGACTCCCTCTCTTCTATCTACCAAACAATTTTGGCAAGTAGGACTCAGGACAACAGTGAGCCAGGAGAAGGGCAAGAAATACATGGTGCAAAGACAAAGATAATAATATATAAATTTTATACCTTAATTAAGCTTATGTGCTATGATAAAGGCAAAAGAGAAAAGGAAAGATATAGCCATTTAAATGCAGAGTTCCAAAGAAAAGCAAAGAAAGATAAGAAAGCCTTCCTCAGTGATCAATGCAAAGAAATGGAGGAAAACAATAAAATGGAAAAGACTAGAGCTCTCTTCAAAAAAAGTAGAGATATCAAGAGAATATTTCATGAAAACATAGGTACAATAAAGGACAGAAACGGTATGGACCTAACAGAAGCAGAAGATATTAAGAAGTAGCAAGAATACGCAGAAGAACTATATAAAAAAGATCTTCATGACCCAATAAACACAATGGTGTGATTACTCACCTAGAGCCAGACATCCTGGAATGTGAAGTCAAGTGGGCCTTAAGGAAGCATCACTATGAACAAAGCTAGTGGAGGTGATGGAATTCCAGTTGAGCTATTTCAAATCCTAAAAGATGATGCTACTGAAGTGCTGCACTCAATATGCCAGCAAATTTGGAAAACTCGGCAGTGGCCACAGGACTGGAAAAGGTCAGTTTTCATTTCAATCCCAAAGCAAGGTAATGCCAAAGAAGGTTCAGACTACCACACAACTGTAGTCATCTCATACACTAGCAGAGTAATGAACAAGACTCTCCAAGAGAGGCTTCAACAGTACATGAACTGAGAACTTCCAGATGTTCAAACTGGATTTAGAAAAGACAGAGGAATCAGAGATCAAATTGCCAGTATCTGTTGGATCATCAAAAAAGCAAGAGAGTTTCAGAGAAATATCTATTTCTGCTTTATTGAGTACACCAAAGCCTTGACTGTGGGGATCACAACAAACTGTGGAAAATTCTTCAAGAGATGGGAATACTAGACCACCTGATCTCCCTCTTGAGAAATCTGTATGCAGGTCAGGAAGCAACAGTTAGAACTGGACATGGAACAATGGACTGGTTCCTTATAGGAAAAGGAGTACATCAAGGCTGTATATTGTCACCTTGCTTATTTAACTTATATGCAGAGTAAATCATGTGAAATGCTGGACTGGATGAAGCACAAGCTGGAATGAAGATTGCCAGGAGAAATATCAGTAACTTCAGATACACACAGATGGCACCACCCTTATGGCAGAAAGCAAAGAGGAACTAAATAACCTCTTAATGAAAGTGAATGAGGAGAGTGAAAAAGCTGACTTAAAACTCAACATTCAAAAAACAAAGATCATGGTATCTAGTCCCATCACTTCATGCCAACTAGATGGGGAAATAATGGAAACAATGACAGAGTTTTATTTACTTGGGCTCCCAAATCACTGCAGATGGTGACTGCAGCCATAAAATTAAAAGACACTTGCTCCTTGGAAGAAAAGCTATGACCAAACTAGACAGCATATTAAAAAGCAGAGACATTACTTTGCTGACAAAGGTCCATCTAGTCAAGGCTATGGTTTTTCCAGTAGTCATGTATGGATGTGCGAGTTGGACTATCACGAAAGCTGAGTGTCAAAGAATTGATGTTTTTGAACTGTGGTGTTGAAAAAAACTCTTGAGAGTCCCTTGGACTGCAAGGAGAGCCAACCAGTCTATCCTATAAGGAAATCATCCCTGAATATTCATTGGAAGGACTGATGTTGAAGCTGAAGCTCCAATACTTTGGCCACCTGATGCAAAGAGCTGATTCATTGGAAAAGACCCTGATGTTGGGAAAGAGTGAAGGCAGGAGGAGAAGGGGATGACAGAGGTTGAGATGGTTGGATGGCATCACTGACTCAATGTACGTGAGTTTGAGCAAGATATGGGAGTTGGTGATGGACAGGGAAGCCTGGCGTGCTGCAGTCCATGGGGTTGCAGAGTCAGACCCAAGTGAGCGACTGAACTGAACTGAAGTACTGGATACAAACTTTTATCATATTATTATTTGGTAACTTAAATATTATAATGTAAATGGTTTATTATTTAATCTCCTCATTTAACAGAAGAAAATATTAAACATAGACGCACTGAATGATCTAAGATCCCACATCTAGGAAGTTCATGAGCTCAGATCAAGCCCTGAAATATGACTCTAAAACTCCAACTCACCACTCTGCTAACTTGAAAATATCACAGTCAATTTTTAAAACAGCCTGAAAAAAGAGAGGATTTGGTTAATGAAGTGATTTACCAAAGCCGGCATGGCAATCCTCTCTGGCATTCTTGCCTGGAGAATCCCATGGACACAGGAGCCTGGTAGGGTACAGTCCCCATGAGATACATAGGTGTATCCCCAGTGGGATACAAAGAGTTGGACATGACTGAAGTGACTTACACACACCCACACATACACAAAGGTTTTGATCCTTTCAGTTATATGGTATACTTAAGAAGAGATCTAAAGAAACCTAAAGTGTTTCTTTCTTAAAATTGAAAAAAGAATAGTTGAGTAGCTTCCACTCAGTACAATAAAAATATATTTATTTATTCAACAAATATACTTTTTACGTCGATCCCATGCGAAACGCCATTCTAGGTACTTGAGATAGAGTAGTGGATAAACAGACAAAAGCCCCTGCCTTTGTACAGTTACATTATACTGGAGAAAGACAGATATTATGATATGTTAGAAAATATTAAATTTTATAGAGAAAAGAAAAATATCAGGAAAGAGTGATGAAGAATTGTATTCTAAGTAGTACAGTCTGTAATATCTTTACAAAATGTGGCATTTAAGCAAAAAGTTGGAAATGATAGAGTCAGCTTTAGAAGTACTGGGAGGAAGGGTATATAAAGCAGAGGAAGCATTAAAAAGCACTGATGGGGAAGGATGGCTGGCATGTACAAGGTGCTGGGAGACTAGCATGGTAGGAGCAGGAATGGCCAGGGGAATGACGGGAAAAATAGAGCCAGAAAGGTATGAGGAGACAGATATTACAAAGTGTATAGAGCATGAAAAATGCTTTAATTTTTATTGTAAATGAGATGAAGAGACATCAGAGGGTTTTGAACAAGAAAGAGACATAATCACATTTACTTTTAACATTATCACTCTGGCTTCTCTGTTGAGCATAGGCTACAAGACAGAAATTGAGGAGAAAGTAGGAAATCAATGGCAATGATTTTGTTGAGAAATAAAGAAGGTAATCCATGAATATGGCAGTGAGGGTAGTTACAAGTGGTACAATTTAAGATATACTTTAGAAGTAGAGCTGAAAGAATTTTTCAGTGGGTTCAGTGTGAGCCATGAGAGCTTCTTTTTGGACAGGTTGAGTTAGAGATGTCTATTACATATCCAATAGAGATGAAAAGAAGGCTGAACACACAGATTTGGTGTTCAGGAGAAGGTGAAGCTGGAGGGGAAATTTTAGGGATTATCAGCACATGAACATTATTTAAAGTCATAGCACTGGATAAGTAAGTGTAGGCTGAGAAATGAAAAGGTCAAAGGACTGAATCTTGGGCTATTCTAAAGAAGTTTAGAGATCAGGAAAAAGAAAAAGAAACACTAAAGAAAATGTAAAGGAGGGACTAGTTGGTCTTGGAAAGATGGGAATATGCACCATGAAAAAAAGGATCACTTACTAAAAGTGTAAGTATGATACTGAGCAGGAACAACTGACTTCAGTAACATGGTCATCTTCAATTATGTACGTTAGTTTCAGTGGAGTGATGGGAATGGAATGTTTATTGTAGTGAATTTAAGGGAGTTTGGAAATAAAAGAATTGCTGGTAGTGAGTAGTATTACTTTCTGGGCATTTTTCTATAAGAATAAATCATTAAATGGGATATTAAGTACAATGGGCTTGGGATCAAAACAAATTTTTTAAGATATAAATATTGATGGTCAATGGTTAATGGTCTCAATCCAGGAAGAGATAATTTTGCTAATAAAGGAGGGATAAGTTTGCTCATGCAAGATCCTTGAGTAAGAGAGAGGAATGGGATCTCATAGTGGAGAATTTAGCCTTAAAGAGTAACAGAGAGAATTGATAATAACAAGAGGGAAATGAGAGTATGTAGGCTTGGATGTTGGTAGGAGACTAGATGTGGTCATGGGCACTCAGTGCCTTGAGTTTTCCAGCAAGGTAGAAAGCAAGGACACCCTGAAAGGAAAATAATTATTTGACCTCAACACATAAGGCAACATTTTTTATTTTCTTTTTATCTATTTATTTTCTTTTTATAGAGTTTACTGACTGTATTGCTATATCTGTTGGTTTTTTCCCTCATCCACTTCAGTTTGAAATCCTGTTAACATCTTTCTAAAGGATTGGAATGCTTTAGGTCTTTTGGCAGTAATTCATCATTGGGAACTGGAGCAACAGAGAAATCTACAGCAATACTGGAATTCAGCCATAAGCACCTGGAAACCCTCTTAAATCTCTGACTCTACATTCTTTTCAACAGTAGCAACTTCCAACAGAGGATGAACACAGGGTGCCTGGCAATAGCTGCTTAACTGGATCATAACAAAGAAGTCAGGAAAGTAAAGTTAGGAGAGGAACTGCTGCTCAACAGGAGGTGCCTCTCCAAAAATTTCCCTTTTTTGCATCTGTGTTGGTCAAGTTGGCAGAAATACCAAAATAGCATTATAACCTAAGATAGATGCTGTGCTATTTTATTTATTCACGTGATTAACAGTGTAGGGTTAACTCTTCTGACCTTAGAAGTAACTTCAACTGCCAATGGAAATTATCAAATTTTCAATTCAGTTCAGTCGCTTAGTTGTGTCTGACTCTTTGAGACCCCATGAACTGCAGCACACCAGGCCTCCCTGTACATCACTAACTCCCGGAGTCCACACAAACCCATGTCCATTGAGTCGGTGATGCCATTAACCATCATATCCTCTGTCGTCCCCTTCTCCTCCTGCCCTCGATCTTTCCCAGCATCAGGGGCTTCTCAAATGAGTCAGCTCTTCGCATCAGGTGGCCAAAGTACTGGAGTTTCAGCTTTAACATCAGTCCTTCCAGTGAACACCCAGGACTGATCTTTAGGATGGACTGGTTGGATAGCATTGCTCAAGAAGTGAAGATAAAGACAAAATTCATTATTTTATATATTTGAAATAAATTTCAGAGGTAAGTATAGTGACTATTTCCTATGAAATAATCTACAGAAAATAAATCTTCCCCGTTTCTGTAAAGCTTCTAAGTGACAGGATAGTTTGAAATTATGGTGGACATTTTTGCTCTCAATTTAAGAAAAATAAATATCCTTTCTGTATGTACAAAATAGCCATTTTTCTAAGCATAAAGCTGAAAGATGATCTTCTATACAATTTTTTTTTTAAGTTTTCTTTAGGCTTTTTTTTGGGTATTATTATCTTTGGCCTGAGACAAGCCTTACTACAACCCACAATTATGCTCCATGTTAGAATAATTTGCTGTAAGGAGAGAAATGATATGCATCCTTACCCTTGACAACTATAAAGAAATGAAATGTATCTGTTAAATTCCCTTCTATTACTCCCTTACATTTGCATATTCTTAAATAACTGGCCTAATAGCAAGAGCATGGAAAATACTCTAATTCCATCTTTATTCATTTTTGGCCAATTTTTTAGCTTAACCACTGCATAGATATGGATGACCTCATATGACATATAATTAAGTATTCAATCTATAGTTCTTAATGTCAGAAAAGGTACAACTTGACTTACACTGGCCCATTACTTACCTTTAGTTTTATATTACTGGTATTTTTTAAAAGTTCAAATAAGTAATATTAAAAAAAAAAACACTGAAGTTCAAAAAAAGATTTAAAGAAATTTTACACCATAGTTGAGTTGAGTCAAAAGGAGAAAAAACAGTTTTACATTTACATAAAACACCTATGAATTATTAGTGACCTTTCAAAAATTGTGTTTCAAATATTTACTCTGAGACTCTTGGCTAAGCCATGATCAAAGAGCAGTAAACTATCTGAATGTACCAAACTATAAATTGAAGAATTTTAATAATTCCATTTAGATGCTAATCTGTCATCTAGATAAATTCATCACTACTTTGATGTGCCACATCAATATATGACCCTGGGAAACATCAGGATTAATTTATTATGTATGGTGTGATATTTCTTCTATATCAGTGCTAAAATATACATTAGACTTCTTCTCTATAAATTATGTTTGTAACACATATCCTACAATTTTCAATATCTGTTTATATACCTGTTTTTAAAATACTGGAAGAACTGCAATCACCAGTTGGATATATGCTATTTCACAAGTGTCCATTTATTCTTTTATTTTTTCGCACAACCCTCTAGATTGCTTTTGTTTTGTTTATCACAGATGCTCTGATGCAGTCTCTTACTTTGGTAGATGTGTTATACTTGTTGGTCTCCAGGTTTCCGGGAGGACTTATTTGAAACAGAGAAGAAAAATGATATTTCCCAATGACTTTATACAACTTTTGACAGAGTCCTATGCAGTGTTTCTAAATGTTCTTAGCAAACTAAGAGGCAAATGTTTTTCAATATACTGTAACTTCTCGTAACAGTTCCTTTATTTTTTTTCCACATTTAGCCTTTTTCCTGTCTCAATTATTTTTCTTTACCATTTATCAATTATTTCCTTTGCTAACTCTTATGTCTTTAACATAATTTATATAAGGCATAATATGTTTTCAATAAACTCATTCTTAACTTCAGATCATCTATCTCTTCCCATTTTTTACACAGAGCTAATGTTCTCTTATTCCTTTTTTCTTTTAAACTCTATAACTATCATTTGCCATATGTTCATTCTCTTTGCATCTCATTTGATAAAGAGAAAAAAGGGAGAAGAGAAAGAAAACCAACAGTCTGAACTCATTCAACCAGTAGAGCACGATGTTAGGTTCTTTATATCTATTGAGCAATTTAGTTTTCATAGCAAACAGATGTAGTATACATATATAATATGTAAACAAAGAATAAAAACTCATTTTCTGACCAACAAACACATGAGATGCTCAATACCACTACTTATTAGAGAAATACAAATCAAAGCTACAATGAGGTATCACCTCATATCATTAGAATGGCCATCATCAAAAAGTCTATGAACAATAAATGCTGGAAATTATGTGGAGAAAAGGGAACCCTTCTACACTATTAGTGGAAATGTAATTTGGTACAGCTACTATGGAGAACAATATGGAGGTTTGCCAAAAAAACTAAAAATAGAACTACCAAATGAACCAGCAATTCCACTCCTGAGCATATTCATGGAGAAAACCACAACTGAGAAAGATATAGTAATCCCTATGTTCACTGCAGCCAGAACATGAAAGGAACCTAAATGTTCATCAACAGAGGAATGGATAAGAAGATGTGGTACCTATATACAATGGAATATTACTCAGACATAAAAGTAACGCAATTGTGCCATTTGCACAGATGTGGATAGACATAGAGATTTTCATACAGTGAAGTAAGTCAGAAAGAGAAAAACAAATAGCAATAATATCACTTATATGTAGAATCTAGAAAAATGGTATAGATGAACTAATCTGTAAAGCAGAAATAGACTCAAATGTAGAGAACAAAGTTAGAACAAGCAGGGGATGAACTGGGAGGTTGGGATTGACATATATATGCTACTCTATATAAAACAGATAACTAATGAGAACATACTGTATAGCACAGGGAACTCTACTCGATATTCTATAGTGACCTAAATGAGGAGGAACTAAAAAAGAGAGGGTATATGTATACATATAATGGATACACTTTGCTGTACAGCAGACACTAACACAACACTGTAAAACAACTATAATAAAAACTTAAAAAAAAAAGTCTCAAAAATATAACTTAGCCAAGCTATATATTTATTAAGTGGATAAAAGAGAATTCAAACTCAGGTCATGTACTGTCAGTTTGTTCATCTCACTTTGCCATTCCCTACCACTATTACTGGGAAGGATTTAATCATAAACCACTTGTCATGAGTATTTCTGTTCCCAACAGTGTCTGCCTGCCTGTTGAGTACCACAAGCATCTCTTTTTCCAGACATTGCTCCTGCTGGGCAGGACATCCAAAGAGTATTGCTATGCCCTAATATTGTTAGTATAATATTATACTTTTCTTTTAGTATATAAGACTAAAACAAAAGCCCATATAGATTTGGGCCTGGCAACAAATCTGAATTACCATGCTTCCATGTTGGAAGCTAAGATTTTGCTGGAGTCATATTTGTTCACTTCTCTCTTGTGGTGTA
This sequence comes from Bos javanicus, assembly GCF_032452875.1. Lineage (NCBI taxonomy): Eukaryota > Metazoa > Chordata > Mammalia > Artiodactyla > Bovidae > Bos > Bos javanicus. Next base: position 55,061,082 of record NC_083868.1, on the reverse strand, counting down.
TTTTCTTCTAAAAGACACATAAAAATTATTTATACTAAAAACTATTAATAACACATATAAAATTAAGTGACAGCTACAGTTATAAATCATAAAGTAGGGAGATATAGTTCCTAGATATGAAAAATCTCTTGTATATCCAGAAAAGACTACAGAACTTAAATATATCTAAGATCCACAGATCAAAACCAATCTAGGCCCATTCTGTGTGAGAAATATATGAATAATCTCTCTTCTCTCAGAGCTGGAAATCAGTAAGCACCTTATTATTCTGTTATTTTCAAGGTGAATAAAACCCACTTTATGAAATCAGAAGGATAAAACAATCAACCAAATTTTAAAAGAAACTGAGTAATGCCACATGTATAACACATAAGTATTTGGTAGCATTTTTTTTTAATTAAGTCATTGATTTCAAGCTCTGACAACTCCACAGCTGATTTTCCTGTGTAACAATCAAAGAACAATTAAGCCATCCTTGTAAGAAATGATATATCATATGGTTGTCCACATGGCTCAAGAATTATCAGCATAATTGACAAAAAAAATTCTAAATATCAGATACACAAAATTGATGGAACAATGACTAGGGCTAAGAAATCACAGGGGTCAAAGACAGTCAAATACAACTGTACTTGGAGAAAGGCACCATGATCAAAGAATTACATTGGTGTCTTCTAAAGCCACAATTCACATACCTTCATATGACTTTTTCACACTTTTCCTACAACTTTCTGCAAGAAAGCACTACGCCTTTGCATTGTATGTGCAAACTATTGGATATGAGCACAAAGATTCTTCTTTCATCTGAAGCTAATGTATGTCAGTGCATATGGAACACACACATAAGTGATGGTGGAGATGCAAACCCTGCAGCTCCATATGTGCTAAAGGAATCAAAATGTGTTGCCACATTATTAAATTTGTGAGACATTTTTCACACATTTTAAAACCACTTTTCAGGTATTATCTTGTGAGATAAGTATCTTAAAGGATGTTTCATCAAACTTATGGTTGGAACTGTCAGAAATAGCTGTACCTACTGGAATGAGTGCAAGGTTATGGGAAATAATAAATGAAGACAGAAGATGAGATCTTTGCAACCTCTCAGAGAATGCCCCAGATTACAAGGGATGAGGAAGGAGAGGCTATAGATATCGATGGAGGAAAGAGTCAAGGTGTGTTAGCTCCATCCTTGCAGAATTCATGAAGAATAATATTAAATGGGACATGGTGATGATACCAGGCTATCACTTAAATAGCTTCATATCCAAATACAAGGAAACCTTCATAAGTTCATTAGTTCAGTTCAGTTCAGTCACACAGTTGTGTCTGACTTTTTGCGACCCCATGAAATGCAAGACGCCAGGCCTCCTTGTCCACTACCAACTTCCGGAGTCCACCCAAACCCATGTCCACTGAATCAGTGATAACATCAAACCATCTCATCCTCTGTCATCCCTAACTCCTCCTGCCCTCAAGCTTTCCCAGCATCAGGGTCATTTCAAATGAGTCAGTGCTTCGCATCAGGTGGCCAAGGTACTGGAGCTTCAGCTTCAACATCAGTCTTACCAATGAACACCCAGGACTGATTGCCTTTAGAATGGACTGGTTGGATCTCCTTGCAGTCCAAGGGACTCTCAAGAGTCTTCTCCAACACCACAGTCCAGAAGCATCAATTCTTTGGCGCTCAGCTTTCTTCAGAGTCCAACTCTCACATCCATACATGACCACTGGGAAAACCATGGCCTTGACTAGATGGACCTTTGTTGACAAAGTAATGTCTCAGCTTTTTCATATGCTGTATAGATTGGTCATAACTTTCCTTCCAAGGAGTAAGCATCTTTTAATTTCATGGCTGCAATCACCATCTGCAGTGATTTTGGAACTCAGAAAAATAAAGTCAGCAACTGATTCCACTGTTTTCCCATCTATTTGCCATGAAGTGATGGACCGGATGCCATGATCTTAGTTTTCTGAATGTTGAGCTTTAAGCCAACTTCTTCACTCTCCTCTTTCATTTTCATCAAGAGGCTCTTTAGTTCCTCTTCACTTTCTGGCATAAGGGTGGTGTCATCTGCATACCTGAGATTATTGATATTTCTCCTGGCAATCTTGATTCCAGCTTGTGCTTCCTCCAGCCCAGCATTGTTCATGATGTACTCTGCATAGAAGTTAAATAAGCAGGGTGACAATATACAGGCTTGACATACTCCTTTTCCTATTTGGAACCAGTCTGTTGTTCCATGTCCAGTTCTAACCATTGCTTCCTGACCTGCATACAGGTTTCTCAAGAGGCAGGTCAGGTGGTCTGGTATTCCCATCTCTTTCAGAATTTTCCACAGTTTATTGTGATCCAGACAGTCAAAGGCCTTGGCATAGTCAATAAAGCAGAAATAGATGCTTTCTGGAATCTCTTGCTCTTTTGATGATCTAGTGAATGTGGGCAATTTAATCTCTGGTTCCTCTGCCTTTTCTAAAACCAGCTTGAGTATCTGAAAGTTTACAGTTCACCTATTGCTGAAGCCTGGCTTGGAGAATTCTGGGCATTACATTACTAGCATGTGAGATGAGTGCAATTGTGCAGTAGTTTGAGCATTCTTTGGCATTGCCTTTCTTTGGGATTGGAATGAAAACTGACTTTTTCCAGTCCCATGGCCACTGCTGAGTTTTCCAAATTTGCTAGCATATTGAGTGCAGTGCTTTCACAGCACCATCTTTTAGGATTTGAAATAGCTCAACTGGAATTCCAACACCATCACAAGCTTTGTTCATAGTGATGCTTCCTAAGGCCCACTTGACTTCACATTCCAGGATGTCTGGCTCTAGGTGAGTGATCACACCATTGTGATTATCTGGGTCATGAAGATCTTTTTTTGTACAGTTCTTCTGTGTATTCTTGCCACCTCTTCTTCATATCTTCTGTTTCTGTTAAATCCCTCCCATTTCCATCCTTTATTGAGCCCATCTTTGCATAAAATGTTCCCTTGGTACCTCCAATTTTCTTGAAGAGATCTCTAGTCTTTCCCATTCTATTGTTTTCCTCTGTTTCTTTGAATTGATCACTGAGGAAGGCTTTCTTATCTCTCCTTGCTATTCTTTGGAACTCTGCATTCAAATGGATATATCTTTCCTTTTCTCCTTTGCTTTTCACTTCCCTTCTTTTCACAGATATTTGTAAGGCCTCCTCAGACAGCCATTTTGCCTTTTTGCATTTCTTTTTCTTGGGGATGGTCTTAATTCCTGTCTCCTGTACAGTGTCACAAACCTCCATCCATAGTTCATCAGGCACTCTGTCTGTCAGATCTAGTCCCTTAAATCTATTTCTCACTTCCACTGTATAGTCATAAGGGATTTGATTTAGGCCATACATGAATGGTCTAGTGGTTTTCCCTACTTTCTTCAATTTCAGTCTGAATTTGGCAATAAGGAGGTCATGGTCTGAACCACAGTCAGCTCCTGGTCTTGCTTTTGCTGACTGTATAGAGCTTCTCCATCTTTGACTGCAAAGAATATAATCAATCTGATTTCGGTGTTGACTATCTGGTGATGTCCATGTGAAGAGTCTTCTCTTGTGTTGTTGGAAGAGGGTGTTTGCCATGACCAGTGCATTCTCTTGGCAGAACTCTATTAGCCTTTGCCCTGCTTCATTCTGTACTCCAAGGCTAAATTTTCCTGTTATCCCAGGTGTTTCTTGACTTCCTACATTTGCATTCCAGTCCCGTATAATGAAAAGGACATCTTTTTTGGGTGTTAGTTCTAAAAGGTTTTGTAGGTCTTCATAGAACTGTTCAGATTCAGCATCTTCAGTGTTACTGGTCAGGACATAGACTTGGATCACCATGATATTGAATGGTTTGCCTTGGAAACGAACAGAGATCGTTCTGTCGTTTTTGAGATTGCATCCAACTACTGTATTTCAGACTCTTTTGTTGACTATGATGGCTCCTCCATTTCTTCTAAAGGATTCCTGCCCACAGTAGTAGATATAATGGTCATCTGAGTTAAATTCACCCATTCCAGCTCATCTTAGTTCAATGATTCATAGACTGTCGATGTTCACTGTTGCCATCTCCTGTTTGACCACTTCCAATTTGCCTTGACTCATGGGCCTAACATTCCAGGTTCCTTCATTAATAATACCATTCATTTATATATTCACTCACTCACTTTTCTCATGAACTCACTGTCTCAGTAGATCACAAAGCAAACCACATCTTTTCCCAATCTAAAAACTAGGTGCCATTCTAGATTCTTTTCTCTCCCTTACTTTTCCCTGCATTCAATTTTCTAGTTTCTACCTCTACTCACCTAAAATATTCCACCTCCTCAAGGGAATGTCAGTCATTCCCCTGACCTAGAATAGCCTCCCACGATTTTTATTTCTATAACATATATTTGTTTATGTATTTCCTTCTAATTTTTATCACCATCTGTCATATCATATTTATTCCTATTCACATCCTTATTCCCCAAAGTGACCTAACTACAAACTTAAGTATTATGGCTAATGTATACATATTTATTGATTAAATATTTTTTTTCTAAATGTTTTAAATTCTCAAGTTCTTTAAGAAAGGGCTGAAATGTTCTTTTGGGAGACTAGTAAACATGAGTAAATCTCTTGAGGGAAAAGCCCTCTGCCTCCTCAGTAACACAATACTTGGATCAACATACAGAGAGATAATACCACATTAGATCCCAGTAGCTATGTTGTGTTTATTTTTGAATGATAGTAGCAAAGTCAGTGGCAACTGCATATTGAAATGCAGCCTTATGAATTTAATGTGTTATATATGACAGAAGAAGTGAAAGATGATGGCAATCATGGGACAATTATGAAAATCATGGACAGTCAAGACCCTCCTGGGGAAGAAAAGTCCACAAATTCATAACAATTTCACTAGAGGGGGACTTAGAGGAAAAGACATTTCATCACTTTGTGATCTACACAAGAGTTACACTTGAGAATATTTACTCAACAAATTTTTAAATAATTTGTATACTATTTATTTTATGTCTAGTATTTAGGTGATATCATGAGGCATAGTTCCTGTCTGGAAGGAATGTATAACTTTGTTTACCATCTGCATTTTTTGCTCAGTTTTCAACTAAATATCAGTTCAATTCAGTTCAGTTGCTCAGTCGTGTCTGACTCTTTGCAACCCCATGAATCACAGCACGCCAGGCCTCCCTGTCCATCACCAACTCCCGGAGTTCACTGAGACTCACGTCCACCGACTCAGTGATGCTATCCAGCCATCTCATCCTCTGTCATCCCCTTCTCCTCCTGCCCCCAATCCCTCCCAGCATCAGAGTCTTTTCCAATGGGTCAGCTCTTCACATGAGGTGGCCAAAGTACTGGAGTTTCAGCTTTAGCACCATTCCTTCCAAAGAAATCCCAGGGCTGATCTCCTTCAGAATGGACTGGTTGGATCTCCTTGCAGTCCAAGGGACTCTCAAGAGTCTTCTCCAACACCACTGTTCAAAAGCATCAATTATTTGGTGCTCAGCCTTCTTCACAGTCCAACTCTCACATGCATACATGACCACAGGAAAAACCATAGCCTTGACTAGATGGACCTTTGTTAGCAAAGTAATGTCTCTGCTTTTGAATATGCTATCTAGGTTGGACATAACTTTCCTTCTCAGGAGTAAGCGTCTTTTAATTTCATGGCTGCAGTCACCATCCTCAGTGATTTTGGAGCCCCCCAAAAATAAAGTCTGTCACTGTTTCCACTGTTTCCCCATCTATTTCCCATGAAGTGATGGGACCGGATGCCATGATCTTCGTTTTCTGAATGTTGAGCTTTAAGCCAACTTTTTCACTCTCCGCTTTCACCTTCATCAAGAGGCTTTTGAGTTCCTCTTCACTTTCTGCCATAAGGGTGGTGTCATCTGCATACCTGAGGTTATTGATATTTCTCCCGGCAATCTTGATTCCAGCTTGTGCTTCTTCCAGTCCAGCGTTTCTCATGATGTACTCTGCATATAAGTTAAATAAGCAGGGTGACAATATACAGCCTTGACGTACTCCTTTTCCTTGGCTGGCAAAAGGAAACAATGTTGCAAAAAGGAAAGGAAAGGCAAAAGGAAACAGACTATATAATCCATGAATAGCAAAGCTTGTTCCTGACAAAAGTAAACCCCTGATAAATTTTTACATAATTTTATAGTACAGATGATTTATAGTAAAATTTGTATACATCTAATTGAACCCTTAATTTTTACATAGGTCTCTTTGGTAGATTCCAAATTTATAAAATCTTAGGAATACATATATGCAATAACTCAGCTTCTGATTTGTCAGACTCAAAGGACAACTATAATTATCAATTCAGAAGTGAAAAGCAGACAGTTTCTAGTCTAATGGAATGAGCTAGTGCTTCTCAATGTTTAATATACAATATATCACCTCAGCATCTTATTAAAATGCATATTCAGTGGGGCCAGAGACTCTAAATTTCTTACAGCCTCAAAGGTTATGTCCATGCTGCTGTGACAGGACCACAAAGTGGCTTGGAATTCAGGTACTGACTATTGATTTAGAAACTAAAAAGTTCAGAGGTGGAAACTTTTTTGCTCATCTGGATAAAGAAATTGTTAAAAACTGTTGAAAATATGTTAAGAAAGATCATAATACAAGCAAACAACAATAAAAAAGTACCTGGATCCACTCTTACAGGACAGGCCTCCTTTTCATCACAAGAAAAGTGGTCGTAGATTAGTTTATATCCAGAAACTAAATGTTTTAGACAATTCACTAGTGCCTTATCTGAGTAATTTTCCTATGGATCTACTTGGATTTCATCTCTGATGAAATTTAGGCTAGCATGAGTGATGCAGAAAGCCCACAAATGTATAAAGCAACCTAAACTGATCATAGTTCTCACTGAATACCTGCTTCTCCTGAAGAACAGTGACCTGCCTGCAGTCACTTCTCTTCCCAAGTTTGTGTATGCTGTCACTCAGCTTTCCCACCAGAGGGGTTCTGTTAAAAGATCCCTGTTTAATGACAAATCTCTGTGACAATATAGGGAGGGATGCATTACTAAAATAGAAAAAAAAAATATATATATATATACTGCCAGAACACTGGGCTAGCATTTTAACATAAAAGAACTAGGGTGTTCTGTTTTCATAATGTGGTATGGGGTTAAATTCTCTGTCCAAAACTAATATATAAACATGTATATTGCTTGGATTAGGGAATCCATTCATTCTTCTTCAGAAGCCGTAGGTATACTTATGCTGTAACTTGAGCACTGGCCTCACAGTGGAAAGTTAATGGGGTTTAAAATATGATTTGACAAGAGATTTCTATTCTGTTTTTGCCTCACTCTGAGATGATTCAGATTCCTCCTTAGAGAGAAAAACATGGCATCCCAAGAGATCCTGAGTGAAACAACTTCTTTGTAAAAAATCCTCTTGCATTAAGGGCCATGCTTTCTATGTCCTTGGGGGCCATTCCTGAGCCATTACAATTTTTTGCTCACTGTTTTAATAACATTACTGTGGTACAAAAGCACACAGAGGTATTGCCTATGGACTCACAAGGACTATTGTGGTTTACAAGTATTCAGAGTACTTACCAAAATATTCAACTACCCATTTTACTTTAAAAGGATTTCAGACTAAAGGCAAGAATTCTGAGTAGAGAACAAATACACTAGCTTCTCATTTATTATATCATTTTATTATTTGATAAGAGGAAAAAACCCTTCCAATTTGCTCTTCTGAAGAGTATTTTTAGATTTTTCTCTTAACTGATAAAGACTTTATTTATCAAGGCTCAATGATAATCCTTATATCATAGTTCTTCACTTTTTCCAGCAAACCAAATGGTATATTCATATTTAAAACAGTAAGCAAATATCTGTGCCTTTGTACCAAGACAGTAAAATGTTTCCACATATTAATATTATCAAAAACTCCTATAATGAAAACATAATAATAATAAAAAATAAAATTTAAAAGAGATTATCCCACTTCCCTTGTGGCTCAGATGGTAAAGCATCTGCCTACAATGTGGGAGACCCCGGTTTGATCCCTGGGTCAGGAAGATCCTCTGGAGAAGGAAATAGCAACCCACTCCAGTACTCTTGCCTGGAAAATCCCATGGATGGAGGAGAGTGGTAGGCTACAGTCCATGGGGTTGCAAAGAGTAGGACATGACTGAGCAACTTCACTCACTCACTATCCCACTTTTAGGCATTAGAAAAGTGAAAGTGAAATTCACTCTGTTGTGTCAGACTCTTTGTGACCCCATGGACTGTATAGTCCATGGAATTCTCCAGGCCAGAATGGAGTGGGTGGCTGTTCCCTTCACCAGAGGATCTTCCCAGTCCAGGGATAGAACCCAGGTCTCCCACATTGCAGGCAGATTCTTTACCAGCTGAGCCACCAGGGAAGACTAAGTGTGCAGAAGTAGGTAGTCTATCCCTTCTCCAGCAGATCTTCCTGACCCAAGAATCAAACTGGGATCTCTTGCATTGCAGGCTGACTTTACCAGCTGAACCACCAGAGAAGACTAAGGTAATTAACTGGCCAAAGTTGTAGAGGTGAATCAGTATCAACTTGAAGCAAAACACAATGCTTGACTCATAATCAGTTTCAAAAATATTTATTTTCTAGATTTTGGGGAACTGACTGGAGCCCAAATTCATGCCTTGATAGTCTTTTGATTGTTGTTGTTAATTCATATCACCCTTACTTAGGAAAGATTTTATTTCCTGGGTGCCATTAGATTCTAATGAGGCTTAGTTTTCTAAGCTTCAGGCTATGTCTCATTTAGACTTTTCTTTCAGAAAGGCTCTCTTTCCATGGGTACTTTCATCTTAACCCATGAATTTATATATAGCTTTAATGGAATTTCGCATTTTCCCACAACTTCTCTCTTCTGGTTGTTGCAAGTTATGGTTGCCAAATCATAATAGAATAACTGTTACATTTTTATGTTATTTAAATATCAAAACACTGTCTTGTCTTGATAGAGTACTGTCAAAAGTCCATGCTTATTAGAAATATCTAATGCAAATTTGTATGAGCTCTGTTGCTGATGTAAACTTTCTAAAGAACAGTTCAAGTGATTGACAATTTAATTCACTGCCATTTTGGGGGATCTTTTCTGCTTAAGGCCCATTAATATTACTAAATATTAAGATTAGAATATTTACTTCGATTCAGTTCAGTTCAGTCACTCAGTCGTGTCCGACTCTTTGCGATCCCATGAATCGCAGCAGGCCAGGCTTCCCTGTCCATCACCAACTCCCAGAGTTCATTCAAACTTATATCCATCGAGTCGGTGATGCCATCCAGCCATCTCATCCTCTGTCGTCCCCTTTTCCTCCTGCCCTCAATCCCTCTCAGCATCAGTCTTTTCCAATGAGTCAACTCTTCACATGAGGTGGCCAAAGTACTGGAGTTTCAGCTTTAGCATCATTCCTTCCAAAGAACTCCCAGGGCTGATGTCCTTTAGAATGGACTGGTTGGATCTACTTGCAGTCCAAGGGACTCTCAAGAGTCTTTACTTAGACAAGTGCAAATCTTTAGCAATAATATAAAATAAAAATACTGGAGCCTAACTTGTTTTGTTAACTAGACAACATCTACTTTGATAGGAATATACTGTGCTTTGGAAAGAAAAAAGAAGGGACCTTAGTTCCAATAAAAATTTTTCTATTAATCAACTTATGGAACTAGGAAAAGTTAACAAGCCTTTTTTTCTCATGTTAAATTTAGAGAGAAAACTTGCAAAAACAATACAGAAACTTAAAAAAATAGTGCTGCATAACTCTCATTCTGCTTTGTCTAACATTTTGTGTGTGTGTGCTCAGTCATGTCCAACTCTTTAGCACCACATAAAACCATAACACAATTTTAAAAACCAGAAAACATTGATATGATATTATAACCCCACACAGATCATAATTTTTAGAGGTGCAAAAACACCATAGAAATGATATTGTCTCATTTATTCCATTGTGCAAACAAGATGAATTTTAAAAAATTTTTTATTAATCTTCTACTAATTTATTCTGCTTTGCTATTATTTGCTTATACTGTTAAATAATTCTCCATTGGAAGAGAAAATGACACAAGGAAAACATATTTTATGTTATTATTTCCTTCTGTTGAAGACACACTACTTAATTATTTAACTCCACCTGTGCTTAACACACTACAGGAGATTTTTTTAAACAAAAATGACATTTTTCAAGAAACTCAACTTTAATGAACTCAAAATTTTTATGGGGTATTATTGATTTACAATGTTGTGTTAGTTTCAAGTGTACAGGAAAGTTATTGAATCAGTTACACACATGCACATATCCACTCTGTTTTTAGATTCTTCACCCATATAGGCCATTGTAGTGTATTAAGTAGAATTCTAAGTTCTATACAATAGATCTTCATTAGTTGTCTATATTATATATAGTAATGTACATGTCAATCCCAATCTTCAAATTTATTCTACCCCTTCCTTATCCTTGCTAATCATAAATTTGTTTTCTACATCTGTAATTCTATTTCTGTTTTGTAGGTAAGTTCATTTGTATCCTTTATTTTTTAGATTCCACATATAAGTGATATCATATGATATTTGTCTTTCTCTGACTTACTTCATACAGTTGACAATCTCTAGGTTCATCCATGTTGCTGGAAATGGCTAACATTCCATTATATATATGTACCACTTCTTCTTTATCCATTTCTCTGCTGACTCTTAGAAAACATATCCAAATATTTTAGGAGCTATATCATAAAAGAAAGATAGCTTGGTTCACCTAAATTAAGCTTTATAGGCTTCTTCTAAATAATCACTGTGTATACCATTTCTATTTTTAAATGGACCTTTGGCCAGTGTCAGTTTGGTCTTATATCACTTAATTTAGTATATTTGAAATGAATATTATTTACAATTATATCTCAACGAATATCTTTTGGAGAGAGATACAGGTATGGCTGCAGTCCATGGGGTCGCAAAGAGTCGGACACGACTTAGCGACTTCACTTTCACTTTTCACTTTCATGCATTGGAGAAGGAAATGGCAACCCACTCCAGTGTTCTTGCCTGGAGAATCCTAGGGATGGTGGAGCCTGGTGGGCTGCCATCTATGGGGTCACACAGAGTTGGACATGACTGAAGTGACTTAGCAGCAGCAGCAGCAGCAGGCAAGAATTGTTAATCCTAACAAGAATTGAGTAGTAAGAAATTTTCAAAGGATATGAATAAGCCTATAAATAATTATATAATTATAGGCATTACAGATTCTTGCCTAATATGAATGATACCTAAATAACAATTTTGTAAATCTAAACAGAAATCCAAAGTGCCCCATGCATCTGTGTCTAATCTTAGTGAGGTAACACCTCACACCAGTCAGAATGGTTATCATCAAAAAGTCTACAAATAATAAATTCTAGAGGGTTTGTGGAAAAAAAAGGGAACCAACCTCCACACTGTTGGCTGGAATGTAAATTGGTGCTGCCACTATGGAAAGCAGTATGGAAGGACCTAAAAAAAAACTAAAAATAAGGCTACCATATGATCCAGCAACACCATTCCTGGGCATATATCTGAAAAAGACAAAAATTTGTATTCAAAAGGATACATGCACTCCAGTGTTCATATAAGCACTATTTAAAATAACCAAAACATGGAAAGAACCCAAATGCCCACCAACAGATGGTTGGTTTAAGAAGATGTGATACACATGTGCTCAGCTGTGTCCAACTCTTTGTGACCCCATGGACTGTAACCCATCAGGCTTCCCTGTCCATGGGATTTCCTAGGCAGGAATATTGGAGTGGATTGTCATATTCTCCACATATATATACACAAAATGATGCAATGGGATATTACTTAGCCATAAAAAAGAATGAAATAATGTCATTTGCAGTAACATAGTCTTCGAGATTGTCATACTGAATGAAGTAAGTCAGACACAGAAATACAAGTAACATATGATATTTATATGTGGAATCTTGTCAAGGCTGTATATTATCACCCTGCTTATTTAACTTATATGCAGAGTACATCATGAGAAACACTGGACTGGAAGAAACACAAGCTGGAATCAAGATTGCTGGGAGAAATATCAATAACCTCAGATATGCAGATGACACCACCCTTACGGCAGAAAGTGAAGAGGAACTCAAAAGCCTCTTGATGAAAGTGAAAGTGGTGAGTGAAAAAGTTGGCTTAAAGCTCAACATTCAGAAAACGAAGATCATGGCATCCGGTCCCATCACTTCATGGGAAATAGATGGGGAAACAGTGGAAACAGTGTCAGGCTATTTTGGGGGGCTCCAAAATCACTGCAGATGGTGACTGCAGCCTTAAAATTAAAAGACGCTTACTCCTTGGAAGGAAAGTTATGACCAACCTAGATAGCATATTCAAAAGCAGAGACATTACTTTGCCAACAAAGGTCCATCTAGTCAAGGCTATGGTTTTTCCTGTGGTCATGTATGCATGTGAGAGTTGGACTGTGAAGAAGGCTCAGTGCTGGAGAATTGAAGCTTTTGAACTGTGGTGTTTGAGAAGACTCTTGAGAGTCCCTTGGACTGCAAGGAGATCCAACCAGTCCATTCTGAAGGAGATCAGCCCTGGGATTTCTTTGGAAGGAATGATGCTAAAGCTGAAACTCCAGTACTTTGGCCACCTCATGCGAAGAGTTGACTCATTGGAAAAGACTCTGATGCTGGGAGGGATTGGGAGCAGGAGGAGAAGTTGAGGACAGAGGATGAGATGGCTGGATGGCATCACTGACTCGATGAATGTGAGTCTGAGTGAACTCTGGGAGTTGGTGATGGACAGGGAGGCCTGGCGTGCTGTGATTCATGGGGTCGCAAAGAGTCGGAGACGACTGAGCGACTGATCTGATCTGATCTGAGAAATAACAAGACAGATACACAAAATGCAAAGATGGTAAATGCCTTAAGAGAAATCCAAATAAAGAATAATCTAAATATATAGAGATAGAAGCAAAGAGAAAAACAGAAGCTTGTTGTAACTGTAAGAAACTTCCTGAATAAGGAGGTGTTTAAGATAAAATTTAATGTATTTCGACAAGAAAGAAGGGAAGAGATTTTAGAGAACAGAAAAGGAAGACAGAAAAGTAAAAAAGTACAGACTATAGTATGTTCACATCCTTTGAAGAATAGGTGATAAAGTTAAAAAGGGATTAGTAATAATTTATAGGACTTGGTAGCTGATAATGTAGAAAGAAAAATTAAAAGTGAATTTGTGATTTAAAACTCACATGTGTAATGGTGGTTTATTAGACAAAGAAATAAGACAGAATAATGCACAGCTTTTAGGGGCAGGAAAGTGATATATACTTTTATGAAAATGCTGATAAAAGTAATGGCTTGAACATTTGGGCTTCTGAATTATGATTTAGACCTTTAAAAAGATTATGAAGTATATAAGAGTTGGAGTTATAGGACTTGGTATCAAATTCTGGATCTTCTCATTTGTATGACCTTGATTTTTTGTGTGTTCAGTCACATCTGAGTCCTTGTGGCCCCATGGACTATAGCCCACTAGGCTGCCCTGTCCATGGAATTTTCCCGGCAAGAATGCTGGAGTGGGTTGCCATTTCCTACCTCGGGGGATAGTCCCAACGCAGGAATTGAACCTGCGTCTCTTACATTTCCTGCATCGGCAGGCAAATTCTTTACCACTAGCACCACCTAAGTGTCACAAACTCTTTGAGCATCCTGTTATTCACTGTTAAAAATAGAGATTAAAAGTGTTTTTCAACCTACAAACTCAAACACGTCTGAGATATTCCTAATATCTGCATAAAAGTAATCATTGAAACTATTACTATTAAAGAAAGGACAGCATATAGGAGGTCTGAAGAGGCGTTAGTGCAACTTGCCCTGTTTGATAAATGAAAAAAAAAAAAAGGAATGCTAAACATCACATAAAATTTTTTTGGTTGATAGTTGACTTTATAGTTTATGACACATATGCATATCTGCACATTATATTGCTTGACTTTATCGGTTTTTGAACTTTTTATTTTTTTTTGAACTTTTTAAAATGCGTGCCATAACTTATGTAGTCCTCTAAGATTTATTTTATCCAATTCAGATTGTGATGCTAAGATTCTCATAATTTTTAATTATAGATAATTTTTATTGTCACATTGTATGATGGTAATTCATTTTATAAAAATTCCATAGTTATCCATTCCACTATTTATAGATATTTTTTGTTGTTTTCAGCATTTTCTTGCTACTATCAACAGTGACACAGTGAACATTTTTGCTATGTCTTTCAGCAAGAGCCATATGGCTGGGAATGTTCAACTCTAGAAAACAATGTTAAATTGACTCCTAAGATAGTTTTGTCATGTTACACTCCTGGCAGCAATGTGTAAAAGATCTATATCCTCTCCAAACCACAGATCCATCAAATTTCTTCAGTTCTATTGATGAGTGATGAACAATGGCAACTCACTGTGTTTATCAACATTCCACTAATTACCAGTAAAATTTAGTGACTAGTTATATTTTATTAGCTATATACATCTTTGGTGACATGTCTTTTAATATTTTGACCATTTTATTGTTACTGTTTTTATATTTTAATTTATAGGATCTTTTTATGTATACTTGATTTTACTCTTTGCTGGTTATTAGAACTTGAAATAACTTTTTAACTCTATTCACTGTCTAAAGTGCCTTGTGAGAAACAAATATTTAATTCACACATCATCTGTTTGTTCATTTTTAAAACTATTTTTGTGCTTATGAGTCATATAGAATATTCTGTCAACCGAGGTCAGAAAGATGTGTGTCTATATTTTCTTCTGAAAGTTTTAAAGTTCAGCTTTCACTCTTTAAATTTTTTAATCCACATAAAGCTGATTTTTATATACTGTGTGAGGTAGAAAACCAGCCATTGTTTTCCAATGTTTTCATCATTATTAATGATCCATCTCTAGCTCTATTTATTGAATAGCTCTTCTCTTTTTCAGTGACCCATCTCTTGCTCTATTTATTGAATACTTTTTCTCTTTCTCTGTCATCCATCAGTGTTCAGTCTAATCCAGAGTCTTTCATGGATCCCTCTTTTGTTCCTGTTGCTGATTTTATCTTCTCCTCACAGCACCACCATTCTGCCATAATTGAAGTGTGACATATAAGGCAATTCCTCCCTACTTAATCTTTTCTTTTCTTTTTTTTTTCATTAACATAAGTGTATCTATTTTGTATTGCTATTCTTTGAAGCCCTTTGCAATATTAACTCATTTAATGCTTAAAATAAACTTAAAGGTAGGTACTTTGCCCCAATTCTACAGAAGAGGAAAGTGAGGCATAAAGGAGTTAAGTAACATTTCTAAGGTCATACAGTGAGTAACTGCACAGTAGGAATCATAAACCAGCAGTTTGGCTTCAGAGTCAAGTATTATCATTAATCATTGTATATTAATGATATCATTAGATTATCATTAGTATCATTTTCAAATGATATAATAACCTGAAGACACTTACTGTTAGCTCAGCATTCTATGGAAGTAAGTAACCACATACTTTGCAAAGGTCTTTTCTTTGATCCATTTCAATTACACCTCATATGTGTTTGAGGGGAATCGATGGAAAAAACAGTTTTGTTTGGATAATGCATTTATCTAAGAATGATTCTGAATCTGAATAGTTTAAGAATATTTGACAACTCCTTTTAACAGCTGAGTCATAAAATGCAATGTTTACTGTGGAATAGGACTCCAAAAACATACTTGTGGAAATTCACCATAAATACAAGAGAAAACTGAGAAAATCAGTAAAGGTTTTTTGAAATATATACCTTTGCTGACAGACTAGAATCTTCTGGAAACATACAGCATTCACTTCCCGTCTGTTGTCTCTCAACATTGTTTAACCATCAAGTGTTAGAATAAACAGCATGAACTTGTCTCATTTCATACTTTCATTTGCTATGATTTCAAAAGCCTGTGAACAGACCCGCAAAAAAGGAATTTCTAGTCCCATGATGACATTCTTACCCACACGTGGCTTCAGGTGATTCAGCTCTGCCAGGGATGCTGTGAGAGCCATTCACAGTGCCTCTGCTCTCATTCACAGGGAGCATCATCAGTCCTGGAACTGACATAGCTCACTGCAAAGTGGAGAAAATTTCATGCTTCTTTCACAGTACTTTTCCCTTTGTCTGATTTTTATTAGATCCCAGAGCCATTTTAAAAATTGGCAAAAGCCAATGAGAAAATGATTCAGATAATAGGTATTCTTCTTTTACCTTTTCTTCTCAGGATTTGTCTATTTCACAAAGTACCTATATCACCTGCTGAAAGGACTTCCTTCATTCATCTCACTAAAGTTTAGTCTATGTTCTATGTCTTTTCCAAAATCTCAAAGCTACTCTCTGAGTAAGTTAAAATACTGATATTCAGATAGGATAGATATATTCAGGATACTTAGTCTGTAATATATGGATATGAGTTTACATCATTCATAAGATTTACCCATTAAATTTCAGGTACGTTTTAACAACTACATGACATGTTATATTCTAAACATTTTCAAATTTATTATCACCTTTAATAATCAAACTAACTCTGGATGTATGTATGCTTGAGTACACATGGAAAATACATATAGATAAGTAAAGAGGTTCAGGAAGGTTTCATCATTTACCTAAAGTTACTCTGTTGGTAAGAGGCATATTAACAATTTAATTCCAGATTTTCTCACTCCAGTGGAAAATGCAGTCCAAAATGCCATATGTTAATGCAATCTCAAAAATGAGAGAATGATCTGTTTCCAAGGCAACTATTCAATATCAGAGTAATCCATGTCTATGCCCCGATCTGTAATGCTGAAGAAGCTGAAGTTGAATAGTTCTAGGAAGATTTACAAGACCTTCTAGAACTAACACCCAAAAAAGATGTCCTTTTCATTGTAGGGTACTGGAATGCAAAAGTAGGAAGTCAAGAGATACCTGGAGTAACAGGCAAATTTGGCCTTGGAGAAGAGAATGAAGTAGGGCAAAGGCTAATAGAGTTTTGCCAAGAGAATGCACTGGTCATAGAAAACACCCTCTTCCAACAACACAAGAGAAGACTCTACACATGGACATCACCAGATGGTCAATACTGAAATCAGATTGATTATATTCTTTGCAGTCAAAGATGGAGAAGCTCTATACAGTCAGCAAAAACAAGACCAGGAGCTGACTGTGGCTCAGATCATGAACTCCTCATTGTCAAATTCAGACTGAATTGAAGAAAGAAGGGAAAACCACTAGACCATTCAGGCATGACCTAAATCAAATCCCTTGTGAATATACAGTGGAAGTGACAAATAGATTCAAGGGATTATATCTGATAGACAGAGTGCCTGAAGAACTATGAGTGGAGGTTAGGAAGTTGTACAGGAGGAAGTAATCAATACCATCCCCAAGAAAAAGAAATGCAAAAAGGCAAAAATGGTTGTCTGTGGAGGCCTTACAAATAGCTGATAAAATAAGACAAGCTAAAGGCAAAGGAGAAAAGTTGCCAACAAAGGTTTGTCGAGTCAAGGCTATGGTTTTTCCTGTGGTCATGTATGGATGTGAGAGTTGGACTGTGAAGAAGACTGAGCGCCAAAGAATTGATGCTTTTGAACTGTGGTGTTGGAGAAGACTCTTGAGAGTCCCTTGGACTTCAAGGAGATCCAACCAGTCCATTCTGAAGGAGATCAGCCCTGGGATTTCTTTGGAAGGAATGATGCTAAAGCTGAAACTCCAGTACTTTGGCCACCTCATGCGAAGAGTTGACTCATTGGAAAAGACTCTGATACTGGGAGGGATTGGGGGCAGGAGGAGAAGGGGATGACAGAGGATGAGATGGCTGGATGGCATCACTGACTCGATGGACGTGAGTCTGAGTGAACTCCGGGAGTTGGTGATGGACAGGGAGGCCTGGCATGCTGTGATTCATGGGGTCGCAAAGAGTCGGACACGACTGAGAGACTGATCTGATCTGATCTGATCTGAAAGATATAACCATTTGAATGTAGAGTTCCAAAGAATAATAAGGAGAGATAAGAAAGATTTCCTCCATGATCAATCGAAAGAAATAGAGGGAAACAATAGAATGAGAAAGACTCGAGATCTCTTCAATAAAGCTAGAGATACCAAGGGAACATTTCATGCAAAGATGGGCACAAAAAGGACAGAAATGGTATGGCCCTAACAGAAGCAGAAGATATTAAGAAGAGGTGGCAAGAGTACGCAGAAGAATTGTACAAAAAAAGATCTTCATGACCCAGATAATCATGATGGTGTGATCACTCACCTAGAGCCAGACATCCTGGAATGCGAAGTCAAGTGGGCCTTAGGAAGCATCACTACGAACAAAGCTAGTGGAGGTGATGGAATTCCAGTTGAGATATTTCCCACCCTAAAAGATGATGCTGTGAAAGTGCTGCACTCAATATGCCAGCAAATTTGGAAAACTCAGCAGTGGCCACAGGACTGGAAAAGGTCAGTTTTCATTCCAATCCCAAAGAAAGGCAATGCCAAAGAATGCTCAAACTACCACACAATTGCACTCATCCCACATGCTAGCAAAACGATGCTCAAAATTCTCATAACCAGGCTTCAACAATACATGAACAGTGAACTACCAGATGTTCAAACTGGACTTGGAAAAGGCACAGGAACCAGAGATCAAATTGCCAACATCCTCTAGATCATTGAAAAAGCAAGAGAGTTCCAGGAAAACATCCATTTCTTCTTTACTACCTATGCCAAAGCCTTTGACTGTGTGGATCACAACTAACTGTGGAAAATTCTTAAAGAGATGACCACTGACCTGCATCCTGAAAAATCTGTATGCAGATCAAGAAGGAACAGTTAGAACTGGACAAGGAACAACAGACTGGTTCCAAATCGGGAAAGGAATATGTCAGGGCTGTATATTGTCACCTTGATTATTTAACTTATATGCAGAGTACATCATGAGAAATA
The DNA here is from genome assembly GCF_032452875.1 of Bos javanicus. Lineage (NCBI taxonomy): Eukaryota > Metazoa > Chordata > Mammalia > Artiodactyla > Bovidae > Bos > Bos javanicus. The sequence goes on along the minus strand of NC_083868.1, from coordinate 55,042,097 downwards.
CTGGACTGGATGAAGCAAAAGCTGGAATCAAGATTGCCGGGAGAAATATCAGTTCCACCTAGTTCAGCTCAGTTCAGTCACTCAGTAGTGTCGGACTCTTTGTGACCCCATGAACCACAGCACGCCAGGCCTCCCTGTCCATCATCAACTCGTGGAGTCCACCCAAACCCATGTCCATTGAGTCGGTGATGCCATCCAATCATCTTATCCTCTGTCGTCCCCTTCTACTCCTGCCCTCAAGCTTTCCTCAGGTGCCCAAATTATTGGAGTTTCACCTTCAACATCAGTCTTACCAATGAACACCCAGGACTGATCTCCTTTAGGATGGACTGGTTGGATCTCCTTGCAGTCCAAGGGACTCTCAAGAGTATTCTCCAACACCACAGTTCAAAAGCATCAATTCTTTGATGCTCAGCTTTCTTTATAGTCCAATTCTCACATCCATATATGATCACTGGAAAAACCATAGCCTTGATTAGACGGACCTTTGTCAACAAAGTAATGTCTCTGCTTTGTAATATGCTATCTAGGTTGGTCATAACTTTCCTTCCAAGGAGTAAGCATCTTTTAATTTCATGGCTGCAATCACCATCTGCAGTGATTTTGGAGACCAGAAAAACAAAGTCAGCTACTGTTTCCACTGTTTCCCCATCTATTTGCCATGAAGTGATGGGACCGGATGCCATGATCTTAGTTTTCTGAATGTTGAGCTTTAAGCCAAATTTTTCACTCTCCTCTTTCACTTTCATCAAGAGGCTCTTTAGTTCGTCCTCTCCTTCTGTCATAAGGGTGGTGTCATCTGCATATCTGAGTGAGTGAGTGAAGTCATTCAGTCGTGTCCAACTCTCTGCGAACCCATGGACTGTAGCCCACCGGGCTCCTCTGTCCATGGGATTCTCCAGGCAAGAATATCGTAATGGGTTGCCACTTCTTTCTCCAGGGGATCTTTCCAACTCAGGGATGAAACCCAGGTCTCCTGCATTGCAGGCAGACGCACCCTGAGCCACCAGGGAAGCCCACATATCTGGCGTTATTGATATTTCTCCCGGCAATCTTGATTATAGCTTGTGCTTCCTCCAGCCCAGTGTCTTTCATGATGTACTCTGCATATAAGTTAAATAAGCAGGGTGACAATATACAATCTTGACGTACTCCTTTTCCTATTTGTTAAATTTGTTAAATTTTTCCATCCAGTTAAAGCTTTGTTTTTTCCAGTAGTCATGTATGGATGTTGGACTATAAAGAAAGCTGATTGCCAAATTATTGATGCTTTTGCACTGTGGTGTTGGGGAAAACTCTTGAGAGTCCCTTGGACTGCAAGGAGATCCAACCAGTCCATCCTAAAGGAAATCAGTCCTGAATATTCATTGGAAGGATTGATCCTGAAGATGAAACTCCAATACTTTGGTCACCTGATGCAAAGAACTGACTTATTTGAAAAAAATCCTGATGCTGGGAAAGATTGAAGGTGAGAAGAGAAGGGGATTACAGAGGATGAGATGGTTGGATAGCATCACCAACTCAGTGCACATGAGTTTGAGCAACCTCTGGGAGTTGATGATGGACAGTGAGGTCTGGCGTGCTGCAGTCCCTGGGGTCACAAAGAGTTATACATGACAGAGCAACCGAACTGAACTGAACTTTCTCACTCCAAGTCTATGACTTCCTTCTCTTCTTTCTAACTTCCTTCATATTGCAATGTTGATAATAAAGAATAGCAGATGAATTTATCTTTACCATTCTAAAATGCAGGGCCTTGCCCATTGGTGTTGTCTAAATTAAAGAAATACATTTCCATAGCTATGTGCTGTGTCCATTTTTATTTGAATTCAGGTATTAACATTTAGATCATTGCTAATTCCTTTCCCAGACTTTGCTTCATGGCAAAGGCCCAAATTTGAGTTAATGACTTGAAAGTGTGATGTCATGGATTTATAGAAGAATTGATAAAAAGAAGCTGGATTGAACAAGATAAGGTTAACCATTGTTTTAAAAAAGTCATCTTTTAAAAGCAGGAATCCTGGCCCCCTAATATAAAAACTAAGTGAGAATTTAGATTTTAATTATAGACTTCTTCAAAGTTCACTCTTTGTGTAACCCAATAAGAGGCAGCTTTTTATAGATACCAGTTTTTTCACTTTCTTTAACACACCAAACTGAACAATCAGTTTCATGATTTTTTTCTACTATTAAAAGAAGTTTCCTTTTGAGCCTCTGCTCTAATAAGTAAGGTAATGCTTCAAATGAATTGAAAGTTATAGAACAAGCTAAACCCCTTGGGCTCTGGCCTCAAGGTGTTTAACTTACTGTGAATAGTGAGGGTCAGAGTGACACAGAGGAATACACAAAAGAAAAGGTAACCATGGAGCCCAGAACACCAGCAATTCCATTTGTCTTGATCTAGAAATTGGTACATAATGGTCTGGAAGTTATCTGGAGAGGTTCCACTCCCAGCTGTCCTATGAGTCACTGTGTAACCTTTTCAAAGACATGCTTTCCTCTGGGCCTTGGTTTCCCTCATCTGTAAAGTGACAATTGATCTATAAGGACTCTAAGATTCCTTACAGTGCTAAAAGTCTAAGATCCCAAATGCTTATGAAGAAATTAATTTAAAAAGAACTCAGTAATAAACAAATGGGACTGATCAAACTTAACAACCTTATGCACAGCAAAGGAAACCATAAACAAAATGAGGAAACAACCTATAGAATGGGAGAAAATATTTGCAAAATATGTGACTGAGAAGGGCTTAATTTTCAAAATATACTAACAGCTCATACAACTCAACAAGAATAAAAACAAACAATCCAATTAAAAAAATGGGCAAAAGACCTAAATAGTCATTTTTCCAAAGCAAAAATGCAGGTGGCCACTTCATATTGGTCAGAATGGCCATCATTAAAAAGTCTACAAATAACAAGTGTTGAAGAGGGTGTAGAGAAAAGGCAAACTTCCTGCCCCTTCGGTGGGAATATAGGTTGGTGCAGCCATTATAGAAAACAGTATGGAAGTTCCTCAGAAAACTAAAAATAGAATTAGTGTTGATCCAGCAATCCCACTTCTGGGCATATATCCAGACAAAACTATAATTCAAAAAGATACATGTACCCCTATGTTAATAGCACCCCTATTCACAGCAGCCAAGATATACAAACAATCTGAAAGTCTATCGACAGATGAATTGATAAAGGAGATGTGTACATACATGAAATAGAATATTATACAGCCACAAGAAAGAACAAGATATCGCCATTTGCAGCAACATAGGTGCAACTAAAGATTGCAAGTGAAGTCAAAAAGAGAAAGACAAATTCCATATGATATCACTTATATGTGGAATCTAAAATATGATGTAAGTGAACCTATCTATGAAACAGAAACAGAATCACAGACATAAAGAACAGATTGGTGGTTGCCAAGGGGGAGAGCTGCCAAGCAGATGTAAACTTTTATATAAAGATTGAATAAACAACAAGGTCTTACTGTGTAACACAAGTGACTATTTTCAATATCCTGTGATAAACCATAACATTTAAAAAGAGAATGTAAATATATGGATAACTAAATCACTTTTCTCCACAGCAGAAATTAATACAACATAGTAAATCAACTATACTTCAATTTTAGAATTATATTGATTGATTGAAAAATAAAAAGATCTCAGTAGTGATTAAACAATGCAGAAAAAAACAGTATCATGTATTGGTATTAATTAGGTCTAACTGGTTATTGTATCATTTAGAGTTTGTGTTTCTCTGTTGGGGAGGGAGGTGGAAGGGGGGGTTCAGGATGGGAGCACGTGTACACCCATGGCAGATGCATGTTGATGTGTGGCAAAACCAATACAATATTGTAAAGTAAAAAAACAATGATAATAATAAAAAAATAAATAAAATCTATCACTTTTTCCTTAAAAAAAACAAACAAACAGTATCATGGAAGCTGGGAGTATACAATCTCAGATGTGAAGTCCTTTAAAAATGTATTTTTCCCTATGAGTAGGGCTGGTGTTGCAAAGGAAGTATTTGTCAGACTCCAGGCATAATTTCAATTTGACTAAATGTTTGTAATCGTTCTTGAAATCACGCTACTTATCTAGTCTGATTTGATTGTCTGGTTGCTTAACACTTAGGAAAGTGTATCATGGTGCTATTTCATGGGCTGGATTTTTAAAAGACACAGAAATTCTATACATGCATTACTCTGCAAGAACATTGTATTTTTGAGAGCTCAGTATCTAGTATATTGTGATGAATCCATTAAAAATATTTGGCAAAGTAGATGATGTAATACATGATTTCCTGCATAGATGGGATCTATATTCTACAGGTGTCTTTTTTAATTACTACAGTTTGGTGATTATTCATGTTGGACTTACTATGATAACTTGATAACCATTGCTACATATTATTATCAACCTGAAGTCAACAATGCTAAGAGATCCTTTTAGGCTTTCAACTATTTATAATCTTAGCATAAAAATGAAAAGATTACTGAATGGAGGCTACAGATAAAAGAGAATATCTTCTATGTTGTTTCCAACAGAAAAGTAACATCATTTTTATTAGTCACCTTTCTTTTTTAGTTTATGTTTTTGGGATGAGTAGTGGAAAGAACACGGTTCTAGAAATCACAATATCATAGCTTTAATCCATCCAGGGTTTCTACCAAATTGAATGTGTGAAAAATGTCATTTAGAGATTCTGAAATTCAGTTTCCTCATGGTATACTGCATGATTAATTCTACAACTTTTTCATTTCATTTATTATTTTATAATTAGCTTGAATCCCTTTCCCAAATTCTTGAATGTAGGTTCTTAGAAATCTAAACAAAAAAATTCATTTTGAAATTGATACTTAGTGTGTAATAGTTGACTCTGACATGGTTCCTCAATCTCTCTAAAAATCACTTTATTGACAAGTAACATTTAAAAAGTCATTCTGAAAAGGTACAAAGACATATAGTCACCATCAGTAAGACTTGCCTTTGGAAAAGAGAGGGTTGAACGCATGTTATTATATATTCACAGGGTGCGAGAAGAACTGTCATTGTGCCATTGATATTCTTCATGCTTAAGAACTGAAACAAAAGAAATGGCAGATTTACCATAAAACTGTCACACAGATTTCCTGCTTGTGATTTATAGGGAATTCTATGCTTCATACTGCTTATTTATATAAATGCTAGGGTATATTACAGTATATATTTATAAACATAAATGTCCCATAAATATACTGATATTACTATGATGATTTAACAATGGTATGTGTGTGTATACATGTATGTATGTTGTGTGTGCATGCTCACACACAGATTTATGTCTATCAGGAAAGAGAAAACAATGGAAAAAGAAACAAAGGAATTGAAGTAATCTAAATTGAAATATAATTATATTGAATGTATTAAAGGCAGTGATCTTTTAAAATAGTAAGCTGTATACTGGATGAAAAGGCTATAATTAATCTGAATTGGAATTTATTTCCATGTAGCAGTGGAGATAGTACAGCATGATCTCATTGTGAAAGAAAACCACATAGTGTGAAAATCTTACACTGAATAGTAAAGGGAAAAAAGAAGTTATTAGTGTGCTGGACAGTTGAACTGAATTACTGTCTTACAGTCTAAAGTAATTTACATATCAGAATGTAAGCTTGTATTCAGAGCAAATTCATAAATTAGACCTGATCTGACAAGGAAAACAAATAAACATAAAATGTATTCACAGATAAAAGCCTGGGTTGTTTCAGAATAAAGAAACTCTTCAGTTGTGGAAGGAAATAATATAAAAAATGTATCTGCATCTTTGCAACAAATATCATTGTTATAGTACAGGAACTAAAATACTTAAATATAATAGAAAAACAACACTATTTATAGCTCATTTTCAAGAGTAGGCAGCTAGCCAAGTCTATATTTACCACTTGTGAAATATTCTGCCTGAAGAAAGCAGTTCTTTTCTGGTAATGAGGTTTCCTGAGTCAGTGTTTCTTCAAGAAGCATCTGTACCACCTGGCAACTTCTTAGAAATGCAAATTCTGACCCCACCCAAAATCAGTGGAATCAGAAAATAAGGGGGAAGACTACCTTCCATGTGATTCTCATGTACATGAGAATTTGAGAAGCAACAGCTTAGTGATAAAGTAGAGAAATTAGATAGTAACTATTTTCCGTCATCATGAAATCACTATTAACTAGATTTCATACTTATGTTTCTTAACAACCTTCAAAATGTTCTACTGAAGTCACTAGACAAATATATCTTTAGATTTTAATAATTTTTTACCATATAAATATCTAAGAGGCTTATTATTGCCAAACAATAGTCAATAGTTCAGTGAAGTAAAATATGTGCAAATGACATCTTATGTGCCAGACTTTAAGCCTTGTTTGCAACCAAATATCCTATCCCCTCACTTCATAGTATAAACACCATTAAACTGGCCAAGGAAAGGAAAGGAATGGAGATAAAGTAGGTAGTGAACTTGAGTTCATCTAAATTTATTTCTTCTGCTATAAAAAGTGAAAGTCAAGTAACCTTAAGCTTCCTTCACACATTTTCTTGTGCTGCTGCTGCTGCTAAGTCACTTCAGTCATGTCCGACTCTGTGCGACCCCATAGAGGGCAGCCCACCAAGCTTCCCCGTCCCTGGGATTCTCCAGGCAAGAGTACTGGCGTGGGTTGCCATTGCCTTCTCCAATGCATGAAAGTGAAAAGTGAAGTCGCCAGTCGTGTCCGACTCTTGGCGACCCCATGGACTGCAGCCTACCAGGCTCCTCCTCCCATGGGATTTTCCAGGCAAGAGTACTGGAATGCCGTGCCATTGCCTTCTTCATTTTCTTGTGCATCTATTCATAATATATACAACTAGAGAGTAACAATGAGACCAAGAATCTTATGAGAGAATCTAGTAACAGAATCTAGAATCTAGTAACAATAATAGAAAATGGTGACATCAATTTGTATGACAGTTGAATTCCTCACTCAGAACTCTTACCCATCTACATTATGTTTTGCAATAATGACTATGCAGCATATAAAAAAACCTTTATAGTCACATCTGGAGTTCAGCAACATATGGTGCTTCTAGTAGAAAAAGAGAAAGTAAAAAATATACAAGGAATTGTTTTTATGGTTCAAAGGGAATTTAACTTGTAGTCCTTAAAAAACTGTTTTTATTGAGAGGGATTATGGCCAGTGAGAGTGTGTAGAGAAATGAGATAAGTATGAGTCAAAAAGTTTCCATTAAAAACAAATGTTTATCTTTTGAAGACTAACTTATTCTTTGCATCTTATTATACACTTCAGTATATCTTCAAATTTTTATTTTTAGAACAGACTTTGCTAAGGATTATGGGTGAAGGCATTACATCATTTGCTAGGTCTTTCTAAGGATGAGTATGTACTTTTATTTGTTTTCAAGGATTCTCCACATTTTATATATATGAATGTATACATGTACATGTGTATTTAGCATCATGATGTTTGAAGGTATATAGAAGTGTTCATTTCAGTTACTCTTACTCTGAACACCTTCTACTGAAAAATTTCACTTTGACTTGAGAAAAAAAATAGACACAGAGCTCCAACTAGAACTGGGCACTATTTGGTAGGATTTTTGAGAGTATCCTTTAAAGACTTAGCAGATCAGGGATTTAATTTTTTAATGAAGTCACTAAGAAAGAATGATGGTATAGCCTACATTTTATTTTTTAGATATCTATTTCAAATTTGAATTTGTTAGTCTATTGGAGAGTGTCCACCTGAACTCTGATGGACTAACTGGCACTGGACTTGCCCTCTTACTGGGCAACTTTGTGACATCTACAAACTGGATAAAATATATAGTTGCTGTTTGGATACACTGGGTAACAAGCAGCAAATGGCTGTGACAACTAAGAGAAGGGAAATCAGTTAGATGAGCCCAAAACTCAACCAGATTTTCCATGTGGAGACACTTTCTGAACTGAAGACAATTTCTGGACAGAGATCTAAGCAGAAAACATGAAATTTTCACAGTGAATACACAAGAGTGTTCCAAAGTGGTAGAGGCAATACTATTAGTATCTTATTCTCAAGTGATTTAAGAATTAAAAAAAAAAATCTTGAAGATGCAGATATTGGATTTCAGGAAGAAGTGGCTGGAATTTATAAGACAGAGCACTTCACAGGAAAGAACACCAAAAAAAACACTAACAAATTTTGCAGGGGAATCCCATTGACTTTCTTGCTGAATATACAAAGATTTTTTGGTAAAGGCACACACACACAAAAAAAAACAAATATGCACAATATAAAATTGAATTAGACTTCATCAAAGTCAAAAAGTTCAGTTCTCCCAAAGACACCTAAAGGAAAATTAAAAGACCATAAAATGGGAGAAAATACTTGCATATACACGATTAAGGAATTGTACTTCAAATATGAAATGAATTCTTATAGATCAATAAGAAGAAAATGAACAACACAATAAAAAATGAACAAACTATTTGAAAGGATATAACACAAAGGGATATATATGCATAGCTAATAAATACATTAAAAATGCTTCAATCACCAAAGAAATGCAAGTTAAAAACATGATATACCATTACACATCCACTAAACTGGCAAAAAGTAAAAAGTCTAATAATATCAAGTATTGATGAGGATACAATACATCTATATGCTCACATATTCCTGCAAGAAAAATTAAATTGTATGGTCATACTGAAAAACATTTGGGCGGTTTAGAATAGAGTTCAGTTCAGTTCAGTCTCTCAATCATGTTCGACTATTTGCGACCCCAAAAACCACAGCATGCCAGGTCTCCCTGTCCATCACTAACTCCCAGAGTTCACCCAAACTCATGTGCATTGAGTCGGTGATGCCATCCAACCATCTCATCCTCTGTTGTCCCCTTCTCCTCCTGCCCTCAATCTTTCCCAATCAGGGTCTTCTTGAATGAGTCAGCTCTTTGAATCAAGTGGTCAAATTATGGGAGTTGCAGCTTCTACATCAGTCCTACCAATGAACACCCAGGACCGATCTCCTTCAGAATGGACTGGTTGGATCTCCTTGTAGTCCAAGGGACTGTCAAGAGTCTTCTCCAGCACCACAGTTCAAAACATCAATTCTTCAGCACTCAGCTTTCTTCACAGTTCACCTCTCACATTCATACATGACCACTGGAAAAAACATAGCCTTGACTAGACGGACCTTTGCTGACCAAGTAACATCTCTGTTTGCTTTTTAATATGCTGTCTAGGTTGGTCATAACTTTCCTTCCAAGGAGTAAGCAACTTTTAATTTCATGGCTGCAATCACCATCTACAGTGATTTGGTAGCCGAAAAAAATAAAGTCTGACACTGTGTCCACTCTTTCCCCATCTATTTCCCATGAAGTGATGGGACCAGATGCCATGATCTTCGTTTGCTGAATGTTGAGCTTTAAGCCAACTTTTTCACTCTCCACTTTCACTTTCATCAAGAGGCTTTTGAGTTCCTCTTCACTTTCTGCCATAAGGGTGGTGTCATCTGCATAGCTGAGGTTATTGATATTTCTCCTGGCAATCTTGATTCCAGCTTGTGTTTCTTCCAGTCCAGCGTTTCTCATGATGTACTCTGCATATAAGCTAAATAAGCAGGGTGACAATATACAGCCTTGACATACTCCTTTTCCTATTTGGAACCAGTCTGTTGTTCCATGTCTAGTTCTAACTGTTGCTTCCTGACCTGCATACAAATTTCTCAAGAGGCAGATCAGGTGGTCTGGTATTCCCACCTCTTTCAGAATTTTCCACAGTTTCTTGTGATCCACACAGTCAAAGGCTTTGGCATAGTCAATAAAGCAGAAATAGATGTTTTTCTGGAACTCTCTTGCATTTTCCATGATCCAGCAGATGTTGGCAATTTGATCTCTGGTTCCTCTGCCTTTTCTAAAACCAGCTTGAACATCAGGAAGTTCATGGTTCACATATTGCTGAAGCCTGGCTTGGAGAATTTTGAGCATTACTTTACTAGCATGTGAGATGACTGCAATTGCGCGGTAGTTTGAGCATTCTTTGGCATTGCCTTTCTTTGGGATTGGAATGAAAACTGATCTTTTCCAGTCCTGTGGCCACTGCTGAGTTTTCCAAATTTGCTGGCATATTGAGTGCAGCACTTTCACAGCATCATCTTTCAGGATTTGGAATAGCTCAACTGTAATTCTATCACCTCCACTAGCTTTGTTCGTAGTGATGCTTTCTAAGGCCCACTTGACTTCACATTCCAGGATGTCTGGCTCTAGGTCAGAAATCACACCATCGTGATTATCTGGGTCATGAAGATCTTTTTTGTACAATTCCTCTGTGTATTCTTGCCACCTCTTCTTAATATCTTCTGCTTTTTTTTAGGTCCATACCATTTCTGTCCTTTATCGAGCCCATCTTTTCATGAAATGTTCCTTTGGTATCTCTGATTTTCTTGAAGAGATCTCTAGTCTTTCCCATTCTGTTGTTTTCCTCTATTTCTTTGCATTGATCACTGAAGAAGGCTTTCTTATGTCTTCTTACTATTCTTAGGAACTCTGCATTCAGATGTTTATATCTTTCCTTTTCTCCTTTGCTTTTCATTTCTCTTCGTTTCACAGCTATTTGTAAGGCCTCCCCAGACAGCCATTTTGCTTTTTTGCATTTCTTTTCCCTGGGGATGGTCTTGATCCCTGTCTCCTGTACAATGTCACGAACCTCATTCCATAGTTCATCAGGCACTCTATCTATCAGATCTAGGCCCTTAAATCTATTTCTCACTTCCACTGTATAATCATAGGGATTTGATTTAGGTCATACCTGAATGTTCTGGTGGTTTTCCCTACTTTCTTCAATTTAAGTCTGAATTTGGCAATAAGGTGTTCATGGTCTGAGCCACAGTCAGCTCTTGGTCTTGTTTTTGCTGACTGTATAGAGCTTCTCCATCTTTGGCTGCAAAAAATATAATCAATCTGATTTTGGTATTGACCATCTGGTGATGAAATGATACTCACAGAAAACTAGTCAATCTAATCACACTAGGACCATAGCCTTGTCTAACTCAATGAAACTAAGCCATGCCCATGGGGCTACCCAAGATGGGCAGGTCGTGGTGGAGGGATCTGACAGAACTGTACTTTAGAGATTAAAAAATAATAATAGTAAGTTGCCTGTGACCATGTGATTTGGGTGGAGAGACTGACTTCAAAGGAACATGAGGAGACATCTTAAGGTTAAATAAGTGTTTTATATCTTGATTGGTTTGCTAGTTACACATGCATATACATTTGTCAAAACTCAGAGCAATATACTTAAAATGATTTCCTTTTATTGTAACTAAATTATATTCAAAAAAGTTGATTTTAAAGCAAAATAGACAAATAACAATAGTTACTAATTTTAGCTCATTAAATAATGTAGGAATCCAAGAGACTCCACTGACATTAAATAATTAGTTAATTAATTAAAAGTGGAGAAACTCACAGTAGAATGTCAATGTCTAAAGACAGAAGGAATCTGGAAAATCACCACTTAGAAACCTTATTCAAAATAATTAACTCAACCAAGAAGTATCAATAAATGTTAAATGAGTAAGTAAATGTTTGCTGGGAAATGTGATATTTACATATTTTCAAATACCTCCAAATAAAATACATATTGAATACATACAAAAGAAAGTGATTTACAGTCAAGAAACATGACAAACCCTACTTTAAGTGATGAAAGTCCACAAACTGCATACTACCTGATAAGATACCTTCATTTCAGGATATTCCTGGCAAAAGTACACACCCTAAATCTAATTCCAAAGAAACATAAATGTAAGTTAAAGAATATTTACAAAATCATTGGAGGAATCTAAAGAAACATGATAAATAAATGAAGCACATGATCAATGATTGGATTATTTGATATAAAGGACATTATTGGTACAACTGGCAACACTTGAGTGGAATCTGATTATCAGATAATAGCATGTATGGACTTAATTTTCCAATTCTGATGGTTGTAATCTGGTTATATAAGCGAATATCCTGATTCAAGAAAATATATTCTAGTATTCTGAAATACTGGCATACCTTTTAAGTAAAGTAAGTGAAGTGAAGTCACTCAGTCGTGTCTGGCTCTTTGCGACCCCATGGACTGTAGCCTATCAGGCTCCTCCATCCATGGGATTTTCCAGGCAAGACTACTGGAGTGGGTTGCCATTTCCTTCTCCAGGAGATCTTCCCCACCCCGGGACTGAACCCGGGTCTCCCACATTGTAAACAGACGCTTTACCATCTGAGCCACCAGGGAAGTCTAATTTACTCTCAAATTATTCAAGAATAAAGGGAGTAAGAAAATCTGTCAGTACTATTTATGCTTAAATTTTACTAACTTCTTAGAGGGTTCATTAGAGCCATAAAATGAAGAAACTAATATTTCCCCAGCCTGATAAAAACCACATATCCATTTTTACTAGACACAGAATAGCATTATCTTTACAAAATGCATATGGAAGTCCTGCGTGTCAGTATAAAGCTAATAGCACTTACCAAACATGATTGGAAAAATAATATTGTATATATATATATATATATATATATATTACACAAAAATCATTATTTAAACAATATTCACCAGGATGTTCAAAACCCTCATATTTTAAAGCAATTATTGTTGATTATCATTTTCAGAGATTTTGGTTAGCCAGTTTTTTAATTTAGTCTCCACCACAAAAAAATTAGGGCTTCCCTGGTGGCTCAAACAGTAAAGAATCCACCTGCAATGCAAGTGACCTGGGTTCAATCTCTGGGTCAGGAAGATCCCTTGGAGAAGGAAATGGCTACCCACTCCAGCATTCTTGCCTGAAGATCACTTTCCACCCCTTTTCCTGGCCCATTTAATATAGCTTAAATAGTTGAGTGTGCAAACCACTGAACTATTATTATCTTTCAAGATGACATGCTTACTTTACACTCTTAATTTTTCTGATTTTTATTCTGAGATTCTACACTTCAGCTCCAAATACTGTATTAATACCTCCAACTTTCCAAAGCCTTGATCTAATTCAAATTCAGACATTACATTTTAAGACATTTTCATATTTTCAGAGTAATGTGTTAAACTATAAAGTCACTGATCATGAACTTTTCAAAACAAACAAACAAAGTATAGCCAGGGTCATCAGTACACATAAGTACATCAAGCCAGCTGCTAAAATATTGAGATATTTCCATTCTCCTTGATATTTGGGCTTCCCTGGTGGCTCAAGTGATAAGGAATCTGCCTGCAATGTGGAAGACCTGAGTTCAGTCCCTGGGTTGGGAAGACCCCTTGGATGAGGGCGTGGAAACCCACTCCAGTATTCTCGCCCAGAGAATCCCCTTGGACAGAGGAGTGTGGCAGGCTATAGTCAATGGGGTTGCAAAGAGTTGGACACAACTAAGTAACAAAGCACAGCACTTGATACTTAGCTGTGTTTCTGAACCAGAAATGTTCACTGTGGTCTTTTCACTGTGATCTTTGCCAAACCTGATGCCATGTCAGGATCCCTCCTCTGAACTCATTATCCTGAAACTAAAGACATCAGGATAGGAATACCAGAGGGCCTCCAGAATTCATTTTCAGAACCATGGCCAGTGTCTTCAAGGACTTGCCCATGAGTCACAGGTCACAGTACTGTATTGTGTATTTGAAAGCTTTTAAAGGAACAGATCTTAAAAGTTCTCATAACAAGCAAAAAATAAATATGTATGAGGTGATGAATATTAACTAAACTTACCATGGAAATCATTCTGCAATATATATTTATACCAAATCATTTTGTTATACACCTTAAACTTATATAATGTAATCTATCAATTATGTCTCAATAAAAGTGGAAGAAAAAGTATTTTGAACATCACCTGGGGAATGTCCACTTATCCACACAAATCAGTTTCTTACATTTGTCTGTACTGATCATTTCCTCTAAATTTTATTTATATTACTATTGTCTCAAACAAAATCTCTAAAGTGAAATTATTTACCTTATTCATAAATACCTTAAAAGGTAAACATACACTAGTATTGAACACTTTGAATTCTTATACTAATTTTATTCATTTTACAAAAGTCACTACATTATTAGTTTTATTTTAGGGAGATGACCCAATATAAATCTACTTTTCCCTATTAAGTTCCCAGGTGATGATAATACTGCAGAACCAAGGATCACACATTGAGAACCATTGGTATAGATAGGAACAGTCATTCTAAACTCTTGCTATGACAATACAGTGATTCAAAATAACTTTATTCTTCCGTGGATTTTTATTTACTTTAATTGTGATAAAATACAGATACAAAATTTATTACCTTAGCCATTTTTAACTGTGCAGTTCAGTAGTATTATATATATTCACAGGTGGATTCTTTACTGACTGAGCTACCAGGAACCATTCCATATATATTCACACTATTGTGCAACCAATCTCCAGAAGAGCTCTTTTCAATTTGTTGAACTCTGTATCCTTTAAACAATACCAAATTCTCTACTCATTAGCAATCTAATTTCTGTTTCTATGAATCTGACTACACTATATATTTCATATAAGTGGAATCACATAGGATTTGTCTTTTTGCAATTGGCAGGTCAAAAAGCAACAGTTAGAACTGGACATGGAACAACAGACTGGTTCCATTTGCAAAAGGAGTACATCAAAGCTGTATATTGTCACTTTGCATATTTAACTTATATGCGGAGTACATCATGTGAAATGCTGGGCTGGTTAAGTACAAGCTGGAATCAAGATTGAAGGGAGAAATATCAATAACCTCAAATATGCAGGTGACACCACCCTTAAGGCAGAAAGTGAGGAGGAACTAAAGAGCCTCTTGATGAAAGTGAGAGAGGAGAGTGAAAAAGCCGGCTTAAAACTTAATCAAAAAAACAAATATCATAGCATCCAGTCCCATCACTTCTTGGCAAATAGATGGGAAAACAATGGAAATAATGACAGACTTTATTTTGGGGGGCTCCAAAATCACTTCAGATGGTGACAGCAGCCATAAAATTAAAAGACACTTGTCCCTTGGAAGAAAAACTATGACCAACCTAGACAGCATATTAAAAAGCAGAGACATTACTTTTCTGACAAAGGTCCATCTAGTCAAGGCTGTGGTTTTTCCAGTAGTTGTGTATGGATGTGAGAGTTGGACTGTGAAGAAAGCTGAGTGCCGAAGAACTGATGCTTTTGAGCCTTGAACTGAAAGGAGATCCAACTAGTCCATCCTAAAGGAAATCAATTCTGAATATTCATTGAAAGGACTGATGCTGAAGTTGAAGCTTCAGTACTTTAACCACCTGACGAGAAGAACTGATTCACTGGAAAAGACCCTGATTTTGGGAAAGATGGAAGATGGGAGGAGAAGGGGATGACAGAGGATGAGATGGTTGGATGGCATCACTGATGCGATGGACATGAGTTTGAGCAGGCTCCAGGAATTGGTGATGGATAGGGAAGCCTGGTGTGCTGCAGTCCATGGGGTTGCAAAGAGTCGGACAAGACTGAATAACTGAACTGACTAACTGAATGTTGTCAAGTTTCATTCATGATGCAGCAGGTATCAGGATTTTCTTCCTTTTTAAAGTTGAATACTAGGCTATTGTACAGAGTATGTGCTCAGTCGCTGAGTCACATCTGACTGTGACTCCATGGACTGTAGCCTGCCAGGCTCCCCTCTCCATGGCATTTCTCCAGCACTGGAGCAGGTTGCCATCTCCCTTCTCCAGGGCTTCCCAACCCAGAAATTGAACTCATGTCTCCTGCACTGGTAGGAGGATTCTCTACCACTGGGTCACCAGGAAAGCCCATGCTATTGTACATATACACCACATTTTATTTATCCATGTATCCATTGAGGGACACATGGGTTTCTTCCACCTTTTGACTATTGTGATTAATGCTTGCTATGAACACATGTATACAAATATCTTTGTGATCTCGCTTTCAACTCTTTTAAAGTTGAAAAATTGGATCACATTGTAATTTTATTTTTAATTTTTTGAGAAACTGCCACGTGGTTTTCCATAGTGACAGCACCATTTTGCATTGCCACCAATAGTACACAGGGGTTACAATTTCTCCACATCAACAACACTTTTTCTTTTATATTATATATATAGTTTTCCATATTGACTGAACCATTTTCATTTCTACCAATAGTACACTGTGGTTATAATTTCTCCACATTCTCAACCAACACTTTTTCTTTTTTTATACATATATAAAGTAGCCATCCTAATGGGTATAAATGACATACTATTTGAAAAAATATAAAACCAAAGCATATTAAAGTTACGTAACTTATGAAAAATGTTTCTCAAGGATTTTCTCTGGTGTCTTTGATCTTTTTCTTTTTTCCTGAGTTAAATATTCAAGGTTAGAATCTTATTTTAGCTATATAGTTATTTTGAGATATTATACATAATTTCTTAACTATAATCTTTATTTTAACATGAAAAAGTCACTATTGACTAAAATAATACTTTTACAATGTTACTAAAATGGTGATGGTTATTAACGTCACTAATGATTCACCCTGGATAACAAAAACCATAGGGACATAGAAGTTAGACTTTTTTCTGGCCTCATTTTTACAAATTCTGAATGTTGTATTAAATAGCATTTCCCCAGTAAATCTCATGGACCTAGTTCCAATACTAATTAGCTGTTCTGGCTTTTAACCCATCTCCAGGGAACTTTCCACTTCCTTTTTTTAGCATTAGTATAGAACTTTTTTTGCCCTTTCTGTTTTTGCATGTAGTTTATTCTTTCTATTTCTATATTTTTATCTATAAACAAACCCGTTTTATCTTTTTATAATGAGATATATTGGCATATAATATTAGTACTAGTTTTATCTAACTCCCATTTTGATGATCTGTGACTTAAATTATCCTGGGATATTTTACCTGCAGGAGTCTTAAGACAAAAATATCCCAATCCACAGAGGACAACAAATTACTATCGGAATCCCACAGTCCTCTGGGCCAGCAAACAAATTTCAAAAAGAGTTTCTATGTACACAGGTAAACCTACTCCTTTAGGATACTCTTCCCATTATGAACTACTTCTTACACCAATACAGTTTCTTCTTAAGTAGTCATTGGGTGGAGAATGGATATTCTTAGCAAAAAAGAATTAAATATAAAGGATTTACCATGCAGAAGTTCAAATTTTGATATGGGCTCTGAAAAAATGCATGTGAATAAACTAGTAAGCACTATTTCCCATCTAATTTGTAACCTAAAGTTGTATCTCTTTTCTTTAGACATTTAAGATCCAATTTTTAAAGTGCTTTAAAATAATATAAAGTACACACACATATTGGTAAACAATTCACTTTGGAGATGGTTATTGCAAAATTAATTTTTAAAATAAAAGTCCATGGCTGGGTTGTCTGTTTGAGTATATGTTTGAAAGACAAAACTGTATGTAGAAAAGTTTAGAGGAGATTACTTATTAAAAAGTAAGAATTACATGAAAATATTTATTAAATTATATTAAAATATTACATCAAAGTTTAGTGAGTATATTTCATCCACCTAGAGACAAGATTGGCCTCTGCATCAAATGATTACTAATTACAAGAGGCAGTGGACTGGATTTATTAAGCATTCAGACCAGATACCCTGTGTTCAAATTCTGATTCTCCCACTTGCCTGCTCTGTGCTGTGCTTAGTTGCTCAGTTGTGTCCTACTCTTTGTGACCCCATGGGCTTAAGTTCACAACGCTCTTCTGTCCATGGGGATTCTCCAGGCAAGAATACTGGAGTGGGTTTCCAGGCCCCCCTCCAGGGCCTGCTTTCTAATCCCTAGCAAATTATTATATTTATTTGTTCCTTCTTGGTGTTTTCTCATCTGTAAAACAGGAGTAAAAAATCTACACTATAGTTATTCCAAAGAATCAGTTTTTCTAAATTTTCTATAATATTAATACATAATAGATATATACATAATTTTCTGGAGCTCAAATGCTTATGTTTAAAAATGAGATCTCCAAAATTTCCTGGGACTCCAAAGATCCCATTAGAAAGTTGCAGATCTACAGCCTCAATCCCTTAAAATCAGTATTTACCTTTTGGCGTCTATAGAAATTTTCTTAGAAAATCATACTTTTAATAAACAAAACATAATGTTTCAATTATTTCAAGTGGTTATTTTAGTGTTGCCTGTAGGATAAATGTCAATTAGCATATTTCAACAAACTATTTATATTTGACTAGATGACACACAGCTTTCACCATTAGTCAGATTCCATATCTCATCAGCTTCATATCTTAGTCATTCTCTTTACTAGGTTAAAAAATATATCGTATTTCAGATTTTTCATTAAGGTGGCAGCAACTATTGGCAGCCTCCAAGTCTGTGCATTTCAATTTAAAGTAGATGTAGAAATTGTGAAGAGTTTTCTCATAGAAGACTATACACAGCCCTCTTTTGTATGTTTGAGACAGAAATTAGAGACAGCTACTATAAACCATGAAAATAATTTATTCCTTTAAGCAATGACCCACTTGCTAACCCAATATGTCCTCACTAAATGGACATAAGGTAAAGAATGTGTAGACCTAGTGGAGAGGAAATCTAAGCAAATTTTTGAACTATTTAAAACCTGAAATAATTTTTAAAAGTTTCAATTTGGGGTTGTAGTGAATGGATACCCATTCCATTTTTTGTTTTATTCATCCTTAAGAACTATTTTTCTGCTTGTTATTTCTCTTAGTGATTTGGATGAAGTTTTTGACAGCTGACAATTCATATATAAATAACAAAGATAAAATTAATTAAAATTAACATTCAGCCCTTAAGACATGGCAGATATTCTGAGTTCTTTTACATACATTTAATTTAAAGATATATAACTTACTTATATTATCTCTTTTGTCCATCACAACGACCTTTGAGATAAGTACTATTCTTGTCCTCATTAATTACAGATTATATAACTGATGCACAAAGAAGTTAAGAAAATTGTATGGGGCCACACAAAGAACAAATGATGGGGCTAGGATTTAAACTTACTTATCCTGACTCCTTATTGTCAAATTCAGACTTAAATTGAAGAAAGTAGGAAAACCACTAGACCATTCAGGTATGACCTAAATCAAATTTGTAACAATTATAGAGTGGAAGTGACAAATAGATTTAAGAGACTAGATCGTATAGACAGAGTGCCTGATTGAACTATGGACAGAGGTTCATGACATTGTACAGGAGACAAGGAGCAAGAACATCCTCAAGAAAAAGAAACACAAAAAAGCAAAATGGCTGTCTGAAGGCTTACAAATAGCTGTGTAAAAAAGAGAAGCAAAAAGCAAAGGAGAAAAGGAAAGATTTACCCATTTGAATGCAGAGTTCCAAAGAATAGCATGGAGATATAAGAAAGCCTTCCTCAACAATCAATGCAAAGAAATAGAAGAAAACCACAGAATGGGAAAGACTAGAGATCTCTTCAAGAAAATTAGATATACCAAGGAAACATTTCATGCAAAGATGGGCTCGATAAAGGACAGAAATGGTATGGACCTAACAGAAGCAGAGGATATTAAGAAGAGGTGGCAAGAATACACAGAAAAACTGTACAAAAAAGATCTTCATGACCCAGATAATCATGATGGTGTGATCACTGACCTAGAGCCAGACATCCTGGAATGTGAAGTCAAGTGGGCCTTAGGAAGCATCACTATGAACAAAGCTAGTGGAGGTGACAGAATTCCAGTTGAGCTATTTCAAATCCTGAAAGATAATGCTGTGAAAGTGCTGCACTCAATATGCTGGCAAATTTGGAAAGCTCAGCAGTGGCCACAGAACTGGAAAAGGTCAGTTTTCAATTCCAATCCCAAAGAAAGGCAATGCCAAGGAATGCTCAAACTACTGCACAATTGCACTCATCTCACACACTTGTTAAGTAATGCTCAAATTTCTCCAACCCAGGCTTCAACAATACATGAACCATGAACTTCCAGATGTTCAAGCTGGTTTTAGAAAAGGCAGAGGAATCAGAGATCCAATTGCCAACATCCTCTGGATCATCGAAAAAGCAAGAGAGTTCCAGAAAAACATCTATTTCTGCTTTATGGACTATGCCAAAGCATTTGACTGTGTGGATCACAATAAACTGGAAAATTCTGAAAAAGATAGGAATACCAGACCACCTGACCTGCGTCTTGAGAAATCCGTATGCAGGTCAAGAAGCACCAATTAGAACTGACATGGAACAACAGACTGGTTCCAAATAGGAAAAGGAGTATGTCAAGGCTGTATATTGTCACCCTGCTTATTTAACTTATATGCAGAGTACATCATGAGAAATGCTGGGCTAGAGGAAGCGCAAGCTGGAATCAAGATTGCTAGGAGAAATATCAATAACCTCAGATATGCAGATGACACCACCTTTATGGCAGAAAGTGAAGAAGAACTAAAGAGCCTCTTGAAAGTGAAAGAGGAGAGTGAAAAAATTGGCTTAAAGCTCAACATTCAGAAAATGAAGATCATGGCATCTAGTCTCATCACTCATTGCAAATAGATGGAGAAACAGTGGAAACAGTGGCAGACTTTATTTTGGGGGGATCCAAAATCACCAAAGATGGTGATAGCAGTCATGAAATTAAAAGATGCTTACTCCTTGGAAGAAAAATTATGACCAACCTAGATAGCATATTAGAAAGCAGAGACACTACTTTGCTGACAAAGGTCCATCTAGTCAAGGCTGTGATTTTTCCAGTAGTCATGTATGGATGTGAGAGTTGGACTGTGAAGAAAGCTGAGCGCCAAAGAATTGATGCTTCTGAACTGTTGTGTTGGAGAAGACTCTTGAGAGTCCCTTGCTCTGCAAAGAGATCCAACCAGTCCATCTTAATAGAAATCAATTCTGAATATTCATTGGAAGGACTGATGTTGAAGCTGAAACACCAATAATTTGGCCACCTGGTGCAAAGAGCTGACTCACTTGAAAAGACCCTGATACTGGGAAAGTTTGAAGCTGGGAGAAGGGGACAACAGAGAATGAGATGGTTGGATGGCATCACCGACTCAAAGGGCATGAGTTTGATTAAATTCCAGGAGTTGGTGATGGACAGGGAGACCTGGTGTGCTGCAGTCCATGGTGTCGCAAAGAGTTGGACAAGACTGAGCAACTGAAGTGAACTGAACTGATCCTGACTCAAGAATCTAGCCTCTAAGTTGCAACAATAATCTTTCTATTAGGATTCTTTCATTTTTAAATGACAAAATGTCACATTCAAAATAGCTTAAGACAAAAAAAATGCTGAAATTTTGACTTCTTTCACTATTAAATACATTCCAAGAAATATCTTTGGCACTTCTCCCTATATCAGGCCTGTCTCATTCTTTTTTTGGCTTCATTCTCAAGCAAAACTCCTTTAGAGTTGACAGTGGTTGAAATTTTATCCTATCAAAATTCCCATTAGAGGAGAGATATAAAGGTGTGGGTGGGGGCAGGAGAAGGGGGACTTATTTTCCCCAACAGTTTTAGGAAAATATTTGACTATATACTTAATTATATATTAAACAAATGATATTGCCTTGTAATCAATGAGTTTGAGTCACTGAGTCTTGATCACCTTCTTATACAGAGTTGAGTCAAAAGGCATACCTGAAAATGCATACACTGATACAGCTGTAATGGAAAATTATTCACATTTTTCATTATGTCTTTCCACTCTGAATCAAGATCTGTTGATGAGTGCCAGGTTTCTGAATAAATAAAGGAATTATGATGTGAATTATCATTTAGTTAATTAATTACCTAATTAGGTATCAATTATCATTTGAATAATATTTCAAAAATATGCCCATTACTCACCATCCTTGCTATATAGATAGCTGATTCTCTATTAGTTTGATGCCATTTCATTTGTTCTAGTCCACAAAATATCATTAAGGGGATCAATTAACAGTAAAACTCTTTTTTGTGTTATAGACGTTCTGTGATAAACAGATAAAAAGTGGTCAAGAAATTTTCTCCTGTAAACACAGATAACGTGAGATAATTCTTTATCAGTAAGTCAAATGATTTATTCAAATTTAAGTTAAATATATGACAGCAATTATCCTTTTATATTTCATATCATATGTTGATATTATGTTACTTCCAATATTGTAACCTGATAAAGTATTGTTTTATTTTTTACCATAATACTAAAGGTGCATTTCACTTTTCAATATTCTTAGCAGTTATTTGACTTGTGACAATTTTTTCATCTCAAAAGTATATCTTGAATTATGTTTTTGTGTTTTTTGGTCTATTCTCTGCCTTTCATGTCCAATGATTGATTTTCTGTGTTCTTGAAAAACTTGAAGTTTTCCCAATAGTTTCATCTGTTATAGTTAAAAAGGATATGCCACTAATTAAGAGCATTTCATATTATAAGATACACTGATTAGTAAAAGCAAAAAATTATAAGCCTCTTAAATTTCAGTTTTCAGTTATTCATGAGGTTTTCCTATGATCACTCTCCTATCACTTAATGCCTATAGATTTATTTATTCCAGTACATAAAAATTAATGTTCTGTATTTACACTGGAACAACAAACATTATTATCTTTTAAAATAAAATATTATTTATTTCAAGCTGTAATATTTACATAACCATTTTCATCTGACACACGCTTGGTCATTAAACCAATACAATTAAGCTTCTGCAAAAGTGACTGTCCCAATGTAAATGGACAGCATAAACTTGATCAAATTATTCAACAGGACATTAACACACTGACCACTAGGAATACAAGGCCTAAATTACCACTGGGAAAATGTGTACACTTAGAAAGTACTGAATGCATGGTTCCCTGATTCTCTTGCAATCTCTGTGGAAATGTCTCCTTGAGTCAAGCTTAACTTCATGAACTGGAGGAAATATCTGGGGACGTGTGGCCAAGATAGTGCTGTAAGAGAACCCTGGGATCACCCTCTCCCCCAGGTACACCAAATTATAACTATTTAAAGAGCAACTATCTATAAGAATCACATGAATACTGGAAAAATAGATTTTCCACAACTAAATATATTAAAAATAAAAAGCACACAAGATGGGAGGAAGGGTAAAAAGACAAGGTAGAACCAAGATCCACCACAAAGAATATGCAACCCACCAATGGGAGAATAATCACAATTTCAGAGGCTCTTGCCAAGAAAGAATGACTCAAATTCCACATCAGGTGTACCAGCCCAGGAGTCATGCCTCAGAAAGACACACCTCTAGAACATCTGGCTCTGAAGACCAGTGGTTGGCTCTTGCATATGGCTGAGACTAGGGGGCTTCAGAAAATAGATACTCTGCTCTTAAATGGCTTGCACAAAATCTCACATACTCAGAGATTACATGCAGAGGCAGTATGTTAAAAAAGAGCCTGAGTCAGATACACTTGCTAATCTTAAACTTTCAAGAAAGTAAGAGGCAACTGGGACTCCACCCGGGAACATAAATGCTGGCAGAGGCCATTTTGAAAAAGTTCACTCTATCACAAGAAAACTAGTGCTGGAAAGAGCCATTTTGAAGTCTTCCTTCTAATTTATTAGTGCTGGGGGCTTACCTACCCACCAGCAGGCTAGCACCAGACCCAGGAATCCACAAGGTATGAAGCCAGCAGCATAATGTCCCAGCCCCTCATAGCAGGAGTTGAAGCCTCTGAAAGAGGCAAGACCTGGCAGCTAACCAGGCTGACAGTCAGCCCCACCTAGCACCACACTCACAGCAGTCAGTCCCACCACAATAGAAGATACCACACAGCCTACACAGAGAGTACTCTGAGAGCATTTAGATTTAATGACCATACAGGAATATGCTGCTGGGCCCCATAGGACATCTCCTAGGCTGTAAAATCAGAAAACATAACCAACTGACCTAACACATAAAGGTAAACACAAAGATTTCTGCAATGTCATAAGACAGAGGAGTATGTTTCAAATGAAGGAACATGACAAAACCTCAAAAATGAACTAATTAAAGTGAGGATATGTAATGTATCCATTAAGAAATCAAAGCAATTATCCATTCATCTGCTGATGGACATCTAGGTTGCTACACAATGGAGTATTACTCAGCCATTAAAAAGAATACATTTGAATCAGTTCTAATGAGGTGGATGAAACTGGAGCCTATTATACAGAGTGAAGTAAGCCAGAAGGAAAAACATAAATACAGTATACTAATGCATATATATGGAATTTAGAAAGATGGTAACAATAACCCGGTGTACGAGACAGCAAAAGAGACACTGATGTATAGAACAGTCTTATGGACTCTGTGGGAGAGGGAGAGGGTGGGAAGATGTGAGAGAATGGCAATGAAACATGTAAAATATCATGTAGGAAACGAGTTGCCAGTCCAGGTTCGATGCATGATGCTGGATGCTTGGGGCTGGTGCACTGGGACGGCCCAGAGGGATGGTATGGGGAGGGAGGAGGGAGGAGGGTTCGGGATGGGGAACACATGTATACCTGTGGTGGATTCATTTTGATATTTGGCAAAACTAATACAATTATGTAAAGTTTAAAAATAAAATAAAATTGGAAGAATAAAAAAAAAAAAAAGAAATCAAAGCAATTAATAATCATAAAGATGCCCAACCAATCAGGATAAGAATGAACATAGTGAGAAGTTTAGCAGAGAGTTAG
Organism: Bos javanicus; assembly: GCF_032452875.1. Taxonomy (NCBI): domain Eukaryota; kingdom Metazoa; phylum Chordata; class Mammalia; order Artiodactyla; family Bovidae; genus Bos; species Bos javanicus. The sequence goes on along the minus strand of NC_083868.1, from coordinate 55,017,436 downwards.
AAAATATAAAAAACCAAGCAGAGATTAACAATGGAATAGCTTAAATAAAAGTTACACTAGAAAGAATCAGCAGTAGAGTAGATGATATAGAGGGACAGATCAGTGAACTGGAAGGCAGTAGTAGAGATCACCCAATTTGAACAAAATAAATAAATAAATAAAAACAATTAATAAGGACCATGGAAGAGAACTCTGAGACAACATCAAGCATAGTACCTTTTGCATTAGATAAGTCCCAAAAGAAGAAGAGACAGATAAAGAGGCAGAGAATGTATTTGAAGACATAATAGCTGTAAACTTTCCTAACCTGGGAAAGGAAACAGACATCCAGGAAGAGGAGCTACATAGAATCCCATACAAGATAAACCCAAATAGATTCATAACATGACACTATAACTAAAATGATATATACTAAAGGTAAAGAGAATCTTAAGAGCATCAAGAAAAATTCAGTGAGTTATGTACAAGAAAACTACCATCAGACAGTAATCTGACTTTTCAGCAGAAGTTTGCAGGCCAGAAGGGAGTGGAATGATATATTCAAAGTGATAAAAGAGAAAAATCTAAACCAAGTATACTCACCCTAGCAAAGCTACCATTCAGATTTTAAGGAGGGATAGTTTTACAGACAAGCAAAAGCTAACAGAGTTCAGAACCTCTAAACTGACTTTACAAAAAATGTTAAAATGACTTCACTAGTAGAAAACAAAAGACTACAGCTAGAAATACAAAAATTATGAAAGGAAAGGCCTTACTGATAAAGGCAAGCATACATTAAAGGTATTAGGTCAAACATTTGTACAACTAGCAGAAAGATTAAAAGATAAAAGTAGTTAAATCATCTATAATCATAATAAGTATCAATAGTAAAGGATACACAAAGGAAGTAAAATATGATGTCAAAAATATTATACTTGGGAAGTGGGTAAAAATGCAGAGTTGTTAAAATGTGTTTGAATTTGAGAGTATCAATTTAAGATAATCACTATTATAGATAATATATTTAATAAATAAGCATACTTACATATATATACATCTATTTATGATATATGGGTATATATGAATCTCATGGAAACCACAAACCAAAAACCTATAATAGACATATGCACAAAGTAGAGAAAGAAATCCAAATATAACATTAAAGAGTAGTCATAAAGTCACAAGGGAAGACAGCAAAAGAATAAGAAACAGAACTACAAAGACAACCAGAAAACATTAACAAAATGGCAACTGGTACACAGTCATCAATAACTGTTTTAAAGGTAATTGAACTATTATAGGCCAATAACTGTGATAAGGATGTAAAAATCCTCACGAAATATTAGCAAAGTGAATTCAATAGTATACAGGAAGGAACATACAGTATGTCCAGGTGGGAGACAGAACAGAAACCACAACAGAAAACTAAAAAATTGATCACATGGATCACAGTCTTGTCTCACTGAATGAAACTATGAGCCATGCTGTGTAGGGCCACCCCAGACAGACGGGTCACGGTGGAGAGTTCTGACAAAACATGGTCCACTGGCGAAGGGAATGGCAAACCACTTCAATATTCTTGCTTTGAGAACCCCATGAACAGTTTGAAAAGGCAAAAAGATATGACACTGAAAGGTTGGTAGGTGCCCAGTAAAGAACAATATTGCATAGGAACCTTGAATGTTAAGGCCATGAATCAAGGTAAATTGAAAGTGTTCAAAAAGAAGGTGGAAGAGTGGACATCGACATTTTAGGAATCAGTGAACTAAAATAGACCAGAATGAACGAATTTAATTCAGATGACCATTATATCTACTACTGTGGGCAAGAATCCTTTAGAAGAAATGGAGTAGCCCTAACGATCAACAAACAAGTCCGAAATGCAGTACTTGGGAACAGTCTCAAAAATGACAGGATGATTTCTATTTCTTTCCAAGGCAAAGTATTCAATACCACAGGAATCCAAGTCTATGCCCCAACCACTAACGCTGAAGAAGCTGAAGTTGAATGGTTCTAGGAAGACCTACAAGACCTTCTAGAACTAACACCCAAAAAAGATGTCATTTTCATCATAGGGGACTGGAATGCAAAAGAAGGAAGTCAAGAAATACCTGGAGTAATAGGCAAATTTGGCCTTGGAGTACAAAATGAAACAGGGCAAAGACTAACAGAGTTTTGCCAAGAAAATTCACTGGTCATAGCAAATACCCTCTTCCAACAACACAAGACATGACTCTACACATGGACATGACCAGATAGTCAATATCAAAATCAGATTGACTATATTCTTTGCAGCTGAAGATAGAGAACTCTATACAGTCAGCAAAAAAAAATTCCAGGATCTGAGTGTAGCTCAGATCATAAACTCCTTATTGTAAATTCTGTCTTAAATTGAAGAAAGTAGGGAAAACCAGTAGACCATTCAGGTATGACATAAGTCAAATCCCTTACGATTATGCAGTGGAAGTGACAAATGGATTCAAGAGATTAGATACGATAGATAGAGTGGTGCTTGAAAAACTATGGGTGGAGGTTTGTAACATTGTAAAGAGGCAGTGATCAAAAACATCCTGAAGAAGAAATGCAAAAGGCAAAATGGTTGTCTGAGGAGTCCTTACAAATGGCTGATAAAAGAAGAGAAGCTAAAGGTAAAGGAGAAAAGGAAAGATATATCCATCCATCTGAATGCAGAGTTCCAAAGAATAGCAAGGAGATATAAGAACGCCTTCCTTAGTGATTGATGCAAAGAAATAGAGGGAAAAAATAGAATGGGAAAGACTAGAGATCTCTTCAAGAAAATTAGAGATACCAAGGGAACATTTCATGAAAAGATAGGCACAATAAAGGACAGAAACAGTATGGACCTAACAGAAGCAGAAGATATTAAGAGGTGGCAAGAATACACAGAAGAACCACACACACACACACACACACACACACACACAAATTCTAATGACCCAGATACCAGAAAGGTGTGATCACTCACCTAGAGCCAGACATCTTGGAATGTGAAGTCAAGTGGGCTTTAGGCAGCATCACTACGAACAAAGCTAGTTAAGGTGATGGAATTCCAGCTATTTGAAATTAGAATTTCAAATTCTAAAGGTGATATTGTGAAAGTGTTGCACTCAATATGCCAGCAAACTTGGAAAACTGAGCAGTGGTCACGGGACTGGAAAGTGTCAGTTTTCATTCCAATTCCAAAGAAAGGCAATGCCCCAAATGTTCAAACTATCACACAATTGCAATCATCTTACATGCTAGCAAAATAATGCTCAAAATTTGCCAAGCAAGGCTTCAACAATACATTAACTGAGAAGTTTGAGATGTTCAAGCTGGATTTTAAAAAGGCAAAGGAACCAGAGATCAAATTGCCAGCATTTGTTGTATCATAAAAAAAGCTACAGAATTTCAGAAAACCCATCTACTTCTTCTTCACTAACTACACTAAAGCCTTTGACTGTGTGGGATCACAATAAGCCTTTATTGTGGGATCACAATAAACTGCGGAAAATTCTTCCGCAGTTGGAAGATGGGAATTGGAATTGGAGATAGGAATACCAGACCACCTTACTTGCCTCCTGAGAAATCTGTATGCAGGTCAAGAATCAATAGTTAGAACCGGACATGGAACAATCTATTGGTTCCAAATAGGAAAAGGAGTACATCAATGCTGTATATTGTCACCTTGCTTATTTAACTTCCATGCAGAGTACATCCTGCAAAATGCCTGGCTGGAATCAAGATTGCTGGGAGAAATATCAATAACTTCAGATATGCAGATGACACCACCCTTATGGCAGAAAATGAAGAAGAACTAAAGAGCTTCTTGATGAAAGTGAAAGAGGAGAGTGAAAACGTTGGCTTAATGCTCAACATTCAGAAAACGAAGATCATGGCATCTGGTCCCATCACTTAATGGCAAATAGATGGGGAAACAGTGGAAACAGTGTCAGACTTTATTTTCTTGGGTTCCAATATCACTGCAAATGGTGACTGCAGCCATGAAACTAAAAGATGCTTGGTCCTTGGAAGAAAAGCTATTACCAACCTAGACAGTATATTAAAAAGCAGAGACATTACTTTGCTGACAGAGGTCCATCTGGTCAAAGTTATGGTTTTTCCATTAGTCATGTATGGATGCAAGAGTTGGACTATAATGAAAGCTGAGCGCTGAAGAATTGATGCTTTTGAACTGTGGTGTTGGACAAGACTCTTAAGGGTCCCTTGGACTGCAAGGAGATCAAATCAGCCAATCTTAAAGGAAATCAGTCCTGAATATTCATTGGAAGGACTGATGTTGAAGCTGAAGCTCCAATACTTTGGCCACCTGATGCGAAGAACTGACTCCTTGGCAAAGACCCTGATGCTGGGAAAGACTGAGAGCAGGAGAAGAAGGGGATGACAGAGGATGAGATGGTTGGATGGCACCACCAATTTGATGGACACAAGTTTGAGCAAGCTCCGGGGGCTGGTTATGGACAGGAAAGCCTGGCGTGCTTCAATCCATGGGGACACAAAGAGTTGGACACAACTGAACAACTGAACTGAACTGAACCAATCCCATGTATCTCTTAAACCACTTACTTGCTTGTATTTTTTAATATTATTAGTAAATTTTACTCTTAATACGATTTCAGATTTGTCTGAGTTTTATTTGAAACATTTGTTCCTTTATGTTTCCCAAAGCTCTTTTAACACACAAATGCACACTATACACACACACACAAATATCTTAGTCACATATAGAGATGAAATATAACTACAAAATTTAAACAGGTAATAAAGAACAGAGGATTCAGGATGATGGTTACCATCAGTAAGGGTGAAACAGGATGGGTTAATAAAAGGACAAAATCAGATGGCTAATTGATTATAGTCAATATCTTAGTTTTCATTTGAATTAGTGATTCCATGGGTGCTTACGGCATTATTAAAAATAACTATTAAGTTACAATCACAGTGAGATATTACAGCATGGCTCTTAGATTGGCTATCATCAAGAAGGTAAGAGGTAAGTATTGGTGAGGATGTGGAGAAAAAGGAATCATTATGCACTTTAGTGAAAATGTAAATTGGTGCAGTCAGAATGAAAAACAGGACAGAAGTTCTTTAAAAACTTAAAAAAGGAACTACCATCTGACCCTGCAATCCCACTTCTAGATATATATTTTAAGAAAATGAAAACAGGAACTTGAAGAAATATATGTACTTCAGTGTTCATTGTAGAGTTATTCATGAATAACCAAGATATGGAAATGACTCATGTCCATCAACAGATGAATGGATAAAAAAGATATGATAAACATTGCTGGGGACCAGCCCCAGCTGATCCAGGGTATTCGAAAGGGAGATGGCATCGGCGACTATTTACATATTCATCAAAGATATAAAGAGTAATAGAATGAGGATAGCTCAGTCGGAAAATTCAGTGGAGAAAAGAGGCTGAGTAGCTTGGTTTACGCGGAAAATCAATATAACCTGTGACACCAGGTTAGCTCTGACCACGGAGGCCGCAGGCGCCCTCTCGAACAGTGGAAGGTGCCCCACCTTAGACACCTTCTCGAGTGGGTCTTAGAAGCCCAGGCAAATAAATGGTCGCAGAGGACCTCCGCGCTCCAGATGGAGACTCAGCTGGAAATTGAGGAGAAGAATGACATGGGGAGACCAAGCTTTGGTGAGCAAGGCCCGTAGCTTTATTTTCAACAGGGGCTTTTATACCCTAAGTTACACATAGAGGATAATAGGGGATGCAAAGTCAGCAGTCTTTGATTCTTATCAAAAACCAGGGTTTCTTTCCTGCAAATTTATCATATACAAATGGTTTAGGTGATTTACATCATCTTCTGGCCAGAAGGCCTATTAACATTTTATGACTCTTGACAAAGGTTTATCAACTGTAAGACTTATTTTCTCTAAGAGTAATTATTCTAAGGTTTGGCGCCATCTTCCGAAGGTGTTAGATAAAATTGCATTCCTATAGGGCAGAGGCGTAATGGGTTTACAACAAAGGAAATAATTTGTTACCTTAAGGGTCTAAAGTTGCTAACACCAAGGCCACTACTTATTTTTTCTACATACCAACTATATTAATTAATATACATTCAAGGATACAATACAGGGGATGTGGAAACTTGGCAGCAAGCATTGGCTCATCAATGAAATCTTTTACTAGTTTATTCTGACAATTTCAAACTCTCTGAGAGGCTCTAAGCTATTTGAATATCTTAAGCTTCCTGTGCCTTTCAAGGCTGGGAGACTGTAAACAATCGTATGCATAGCTGTAGGAGTCCGGGTAAACTTGTCAGGCAAGTTAGAGAGCTATCTTAGGGGTTTGGATTTAAACACTCCTAATTGACCAGGAACTTTATTAATTGGAGCTGTAAGTTAACTCTGACAGAAAGAGCAAGATATGGTGAGGGACAGCCCACAGTAAAGTCAGAGGTGAGAGCACAAAGCAATAAAGTAGGCAGACTCTGGTTTTTTGGGGGTAGATGCTTGAGAATATCCAGGGGGACTCCTGAGGCTCAATCCCGCCTTTGCGTATGCTGAGCCTCCTTCCTCATGACCTTTGTCACAAGTGGAATGCCTCACAGGCTCCCGGCACATACACACACATAAATATAAATATATACATATTTTTGTATATAGTGGAGCATTATTCAGCCATGAGAAAGAAGAAAATCCTGACATTTTCAACAACATGGAGGACATTGTGGACATCATGCTAAGTGAAATACTAAACCAGACATGAAAGTCAAATGTTGCATAATGTAATATGTGTAATTTAGAAGTTTAAAAGTCAAATTCATAGAATAGAAAAGTGTTTTTTTCAGGGGCTGCAGGGTGGGTGAAAGAGGGAAAGGCTGGCATAAGGGTACAAACTTTCAGTAATAAGGAATAAGATCTGAAGATATAATGTAAAACATAGTAATTATAGTTCATAATACTGTACTGTGTAACTGAAAATTTTCTAAGAGAGTCAAATTTAAATGTTCTCATACAAATAAATGATGAACATGTTAATTAGCTAGATGAGGGAGATCCTTTCACAATGTATGTGTGTGTGCTTAGTCACATCTGACTCTGCAACCCCACAGACTGTAGAGCACAAGGCTCTGCTATCCATGGAACTTTCCAGACAAGAATACTGAAGTGGGTTGCTATTTCCTACTGCAGGCACCTTCCCGACCCACAGTTCGAACCTGTGTCTCTTGTGTCTCCTGGATCGGCAGGTGGATTCTTTACCACTGCACGACCTGGGAAGCCCATACATCAAATCACTATGATGTACACTTTAAATATCTTATAATTTTATGAACAAATTAATCAATAAAACTGAAATTAAAAATAAAATAAAAATAGGAAGCATGCAGAAATAGTGCAATTTAAAAATATACATACATAAACACTTAGGTACATTAAAAAATGTCAAAAGTAGGTTCACCCCAATACTGTTATGCTGTCATATTTCAATAAATCAATGAAATGACTAAATAGAAATATGTTTCCAGAATAAACTACAAATAAATACAAAGGGATATAGAATAGAATATTAATTAAATTTTACTTCCTAATACTTATTATAGTAGCTGCTATTTGATATAAACTTCTTACATATATAATTGAATTTAAGGAACATTAAGTAGCAACTATCAAATTGTAGAAATATTCAGGGGATGGAAGGAACACATGCAATCTTCCTCCATCCTCAAATTCATTCAATAAAGCAACATGTAATAGCACAAAGAAGTTAAAATGAAGCAGTCAACTTTTAGTTAAGTATGACAAATTGACTGGGAAAAACATTCCCTTCTGTTCCCTTTGGAGGCTATCCTTGAAATATAATAGCAGTCTGGCATGCTTTATACACTTTAAGATAGTGTTGGCAATTCAGAAAAAAATGATATCTGTATCTGGCATTTAGGATTACCCTCATGAACATCTTGTTAGGTAATGTAAGTAGAGATTTGAATATAATATTGCTCCAGTCTAGGGGAGAGAAAGACACATAAATATCTCTTTAAATCATATATTCTATAACAAAAGTGTGATTCTGGTGATGTAGAAGATTTACAAGATAAATTAACCAACAAACTTAAGATTGCTACATAGACACTGAAATTGGCCAGTCTCAAATAAATGATTCATTTTATAATGAGCACATAAAATTTCGTAATTAAACAGATAACTTGGAAAAAAATTCACACATGAAAATATTAGTTAGGCAATGTGCATAATATGAAAAATAAAGAAAAACTTTAAAGAAAAACTTTCCACAATTAAATTTGCATAAAAATAAACAAATAAAAAAATCACAATATTCAACATTTGCAAGAATGTGAAAAATAAACATTTATGCATTGCTGGTGGCAATACACATTCAAGTTTTTTTTTTGGATGGCAATTTAGCAGTATTTTTTAAAATCGTAAAATCATTCAGATCTTTTATTCTAGAATCACAATCTGGGGAACATAGTCTATAAATATAGATTAACTATTTTTAATGCTAAGTTAAATAAGTATGTGGAAATTTCTAAAGTAACCATTCAAAGAATAACAATCAAATACTTAACTTCCAAAGCACTAAAGAAACAATAAAGGAAATTGAAATATAATTCAAAAGTCAACTCAAAAGAAGGTAAACGAATTACAGGGAAAAATGAATATAGAAAAATCTAAATGAAGAAAGAACAAAATAGAATGTCAGAAAAAATACAATTATATCTGTAATTACAGTGAATAAATTAAAATTTATGAATTAATGTCAGAAAAGCCTTATTAAAACAAAATCCACTTACACACCACACCCAAGAAGTATAGTGGTAAAAAGGCAAAAAGAGATAAGAAAAAAGATACAGACACAATGGAAAATGCCAAGAGAAAGCTCTAGTTGGTGTGTGTGTGTGTGTGTGAGTGTGCGCACACACGCACGCGCTAAGTTGCTTCAGTTGTGTCCGACTCTGTGTTACCCTATGGACTGTAGCCCACCAGGCTCCTCTGTCCATGGGATTCTCCAGGCAAGAATTCTGGAGTGGGTTGCCATGACCTCCTTCAGAGGATCTTCCCGAACCAAGGATCAAACCCACATCTCTTTAACTCTCTTGCACTGGCAGGCAGGCTCTTTATCAGTAGTGCTACCTGGGAAGTCCGAGCTGGTATAGCTACACAGAAACTTTACAGATGGGCTTCAAGACAAAAATTCACAACTAGAAATAGTGTCACTAACTAAAGAAATGACCTTTCTAAATTTGTTAAATACCTAATACATCCATGTAAATACAATTGTAAAGAAATCTGAGGGAAAGGTAACCAGAAACATCAGCATAGTAACTAGTTCTAGCATGAAAGGCGGGCAGCAGCAGTGTTTACACTGGCATTTGAAGATAAACAGTGGTGCCCCTGGTTTTATTATCCTTTATAAACTGAATATATGTGTTAGCTAAATATATTCATTCTACATATATTTCATAAAATTAGCATAATATAATGCACAGTTAAACAAACAAATTTAAAGGTATGCGTAATAGTTACCAAGTTGTGTTAGAAAGGTAGAATTTTTGTCATATTCTTGAAAATATTTTCAACCACCTTCTTACTCAAACAAATTATGAAATATATGTTTAACACTAAATATGAGAATATAGATGAGTGACATATCTATTATTAAATAGTTAATGAACAGAGAGCTTTTAGAGCATAAGCATACCTTCTGCCATTGACTTGTTTGGAAATTGAAATTTATGTCACCCAATACAGAAACCAGAAGTTAAAGGAGATTAAGACCTTATAAAGCATAAAATAAAAGCCCAAAGTTAAATGATTCCCAAAAGCTTGTGTTGTAAATTTTCTAGTTTAAAAAATATCCACATAGCCTTTTCAGATCAGATCAGTCGCTCAGTCGTGTTCAACTCTTTGCGACCCCATGAATCGCAGCACGCCAGGCCTTCCTGTCCATCACAAACTCCCAGAGTTCACTCAGACTCACGTCCATTGAGTCAGTGATGCCATCCAGCCATCTCATCCTCTGTCATCCCCTTCTCCTCCTGCCCCCAATCCCTCCCAGCATCAGAGTCTTTTCCAATGAGTAAACTCTTCACATGAGGTGGCCAAAGTACTGGAGTTTCAGCTTTAGCATCATTCCTTCCAAAGAAATCCCAGGGCTGATCTCCTTCAGAATGGACTGGTTGGATCTCCTTGCAGTCCGAGGGACTCTCAAGAGTCTTCTCCAACACCACAGTTCAAAAGCATCAATTCTTTGGTGCTCAGCCTTCTTCACAGTCCAACTCTCACATTCATACATGACCACAGGAAAAACCATAGCCTTGACTAGACGAACCTTTGTTGGCAAAGTAATGTCTCTGCTTTTGAATATGCTATCTAGGTTGGTCATAACTTTCCTTCCAAGGAGTAAGCGTTTTTTAATTTCATGGCTGCAGTCACCATCTGCAGTGATTTTGGAGCCCCCCAAAATAAAGTCTGACACTGTTTCCACTGTTTCCCCATCTATTTCCCATGATGTGATGGGACCAGATGCCATGATCTTCGTTTTCTGAATGTTGAGCTTTAAGCCAACTTTTTCACTCTCCACTTTCACTTTCATCAAGAGGCTTTTGAGTTCCTCTTCACTTTCTGCCGTAAGGGTGGTGTCATCTGCATATCTGAGGTTATTGATATTTCTCCTGGCAATCTTGATTCCAGCTTGTGTTTCTTCTAGTCCAGCGTTTCTCATGATGCACTCTGCATATAAGTTAAATAAACATAGCCTTTTACCCATAGTTAATGTTTAAATTCCTACTAAAAATAGTACAAACCAAACCATTCCAATTCAGATATATAAGATGGTGAATGTAGAAATGATTCTTCATAAAAGAAATCAAATACTTAAGTACAAATATTTAATTTTTTATTAATTAGTATTTTTAATTTTTCCTGAAAGCATTTACTTAGAGATATAAAATAAAGACATAATCAATTCTTTATAATGGCATTTTTCACTTTTTGGTGCAAGGCAAAAGGCTCTTTAAAGTGCAACTTTGCTTGAGATATATAATTAATTATATTTCATTGAATTAATTATATTTAATATTATTTAGCAACAAATACTTAGACCAAATAGGTATATTTATTCACTTTACTTCCACTGAAAACACTAAGAAATATAAAGAACCAGAGAGTCTATGAATTTGTAACTACATATAAACACTGTTTTATGGGGGAAGGTAGCTTAGCACAGTACATTACTGAATACTTTATTAAATGTTGAATGGGTTTGGTGATGAATTAGCACAACTTAAGCGAGGGTTAAAGGTAGTAGTGCATTAACTGCAGAATGTCGTTATAAGCACTTTCTATTTTGGATTATTACTTTTTTACTTATTTGTCAGATGTGTGGACTTTGACCTCTGTTCTGAGTTCAGCATAGTAAAATCTTCTAAAGGACAAAAAAATAGTAGAAAACTCTAACAGAGTAGTATAAAATATATTATGGCCTATCAGTAATTATAATTCTGTTGGAGAAAGCAATTCTATTACAGTTCTTATTGTTAGACACTTCTTTTAACTGTCTGGAAAAAAGAAAACTATTTCTGTTAGCTAGGATTTTTGTTTTTGGCATGTGCTCAAAAATAACTAATATTTCCTGACCATTTTTAAAGAAGAGAGAATACATTATACACACTCATACACACATCTGTATCTACACACACACACACATATGTGACAGACACACATATATCTTTATGTTACGACAATTTTTCTTTAAAACATCAGTCTTGTCATTTTCATTCATAGAAACACAAGAACTTACCAGTTTACTAAATCTGAAAAGGAATCTCAAGAGTTCAAATGGAGCTCCTAGACAAAAGTGTGAGGGTTAGTAGGATTCTCATTTTATTTTTGGATAAAGATTCATGACATATTAATTCATTCATGATATATTCATATAATACAAATCAACCTCATTTTGGATTTTAAAAAATTGCTTCAAATTTACTCACTGAGTAATTTAGCACAGAATCAGTTCACATACCTTCTCATTTGCAATAAATTTTTCAAGAATCCTGAGGGGCCAAAACATACGATAAATAATGAGAATCTTCTCTTGTACTATGACAATTATATTTGACTTTCATACTGCTTTTGGTCAAAAATACTAAATGGTACTTGGGTGCCCCTAACTAGAACATTATACCAAGGATTTCCTTACTTAATCTGCCAAAATGTTCCCCTCCTAGGCAATGTGTTGATTACCTTTTAAAGCACAAATAAAATTTCCATTGTACCTCTGAGGAAAAGTATGTTCATTTAGAACACAGAGATGGCTTTGTGGATCTATTTCAGTGTGGTAAGTCTATGGAACATCTATAATTCTCTAAGATTATATTTGCAAAGATCCTATCAATGTTATCCTTTATGGGAACCCACTAACAAGGTATCTTGTTCATTGGCTAACTTATGCCAAAGTTATTTATAAGTAACAATAATTAATGAATTTTGGCATTATTTTACATAACAGAAGTGCCATTTCCTAACAACTGGGTTAATGAATGTTACTGCAGTAGTTGATTACATTCTTTTCCTAAACTCTGCCTAACTATTCAGCAATAGTGGCCACCATAATTCAGCTACTTGGTAAAATACATCAAAAGATTGAAACTATTAAAGAAAATCAATATATTTTTTTTTAAATCTTCATCTTTTACAAAATTAACACATGGCAGCAGTGAGTCAAATTTATTAAACTTGGCAAAGAATCTTGTCAAATATCTAAGAACTATAGGCATCTATGAAATGCTACAATTTGCCTATTCCTATAAGGCATCTATAAAATAATTTTAAAAGCAGGGAATTTTGGCATCAGACCTGGAGAGAATCTGACTGGTTTACTTAAAACAAGTTATACAATTTTCCTGAGTTCTGCTTTTACTCACTTATAAAATTAGATAATAATACATAGGACTAAATGAGAAAAATAAATGAGATAATACATACAAATTACAGGTCAAATACTAGGTGTTTGTCAGTAACTTAACTGACAATAAAGATGAAGAATTTAGTTTCTTAAAAATGAATGAAATAGAATAAGTAAGTATTAGAAAATCTTAAACTTGGAAGCTCATCCATGATGATTAATGAATAAAAATACTCTCTCCAAAAAAAAAGTTGAAAAGGAAAAATATCTTATGGGAAGAGATTATAAGTATATATTAGATGAAAATGAAAATAAAAATGACACAAATCTCTAAAGTAGGGGATGAGGCAAATAAAACTTAGAAATAAGAGGAAATAAAATTTGGAGCAAGTTATTGTCCCCAAACAACTGGAAGATAACATCAATTGAAATTAATTTCCTAAACATAAACAGATTTTGACATATTTTCCAAAAGTTTACCTCATATATCGATTCCTTGTGTTAAGGTAATTAAACTAGTTCTATAGACACGTGTAAAATTATATCTCATTTCTTCTCACCTGTGTTTTATATTTAAAGGTAGTCATTTAATACTCAGAAGCAAAAAATGGGAAGGAGTAATGTATATGGACATCACCAGATGGTCAACACTGAAATCAGATATATTATATTCTTTGTAGCCAAAGATGGAGAAGCTTTATACAGTCAGCAAAAACAAGACTGGGAGCTGACTCTGGCTCAGATCATGAACTCCTTATTGCCAAATTCAGACTGAAACTGAAGACAGTAGGGAAAACCACTAGACCATTCAGGTATGACCTAAATCAAATCCCTTATGATTATACAGTGGAAGTGAGAAATAGATTTAAGGGCCTAGATCTGATAGATAGAGTGCCCGATGAACTATGGACAGAGGATCATGACATGGTACAGGAGAGAGGGATCAAGACCATCCCCAGGGAAAAGAAATGCAAGAAAGTAAGATGGCTGTCTGGGGAGGCCTTACAAATAGCTGTGAAAAGAAGAGAAGTGAAAAGCAAAGGAGAAAAGGAAAGATATAAGCATCTGAATGCAGAGTTCCAAAGAATAGCAAGGAGAGATAAGAAAGCCTTCCTCAGTGATCAATGCAAAGAAATAGGGGAAAACAACAGAATGGGAAAGACTAGAGATCTCTTCAAGAAAATTAGAGATACCAAGGGAACATTTCATGCAAAGAGGGGCTCGATAAAGGACAGAAATGGTATGGACCTAACAGAAGCAGAAGATATCAAGAAGAGGTGGCAAGAATACACAGAAGAACTGTACCAAAAAAGATCTTCATGACCAAGATAATCACAATGGTGTGATCACTGACCTAGAGCCAGACATCCTGGAATGTGAAGTCAAGTGGGCCTTAGAAAGCATCACTAGGAACAAAGCTAGTGGAGGGATGGAATTCCAGTTGAGCTATTTCAAATCCTGAAAGATAATGCTGTGAAAGTGCTGCACTCAATATGCCAGCAAATTTAGAAAACTTAGCAGTGGCCACAGGACTGAAAAAGGTCAGTTTTCATTCCAATCCCAAAGAAAGGCAATGCCAAAGAATGCTCAAACTACCGCACAATTGCACTCATCTCACATGCTAGTAAAGTAATGCTCAAAATTCTCCAAGCCGGGCTTCAGCAGTACATGAACCGTGAACTTCCAGATGTTCAAGCTGGTTTTAGAAAAGGCAGAGGACCAGAGATCAAATTGCCAACATCCGCTGGACCATGGAAAAAGCAAGAGAGTTCCAGAAAAACATCTATTTCTGCTTTATTGACTATGCCAAAGCTTTTGACTGTGTGGATCACAATAAACTGTGGAAAATTCTTCAAGAGATGGGAATACCAGACCACCTGACCTGCCTCTTGAGAAACCTATATGCAGGTCAGGAAGCAACAGTTAGAACTGGACATGGAACAACAGACTAGTTCCAAATAGGAAAAAGAGTATGTCAAGGCTATATATTGCCACCCGGCTTATTTAACTTATATGCAGAGTACATTATGAGAAACGCTGGGCTGGAAGAAGCACAAGCTGGAATGAAGATTGCCAGGAGAAATATCAATAACCTCAGATATGCAGATGACATAACCATTATGGCATAAAGTGAAGAGGAACTAAAAAGCCTCTTGATGAAAATGAAAGAGGAGAGTGGAAAAGTTGGCTTAAAACTCAACATTCAGAAAATGAAGATCATGGCATTTGGTCTTACCACTTCATGGGAAATAGATGGGGAAACAGTGTCAGACTTTATTTTTCTGGGCTCCAAAATCACTGCAGGTGGTGATAGCAGCCATGAAATTAATAGACCCTTACTCCTTGGAAGGAAGGTTATGATTGCATATAACTAGATTGCATATTCAAAAGCAGAGACATTACTTTGGCAACAAAGGTCCATCTAGTCAAGGCTATGGTTTTTCCTGTGGTCATGTATGGATGTGAGAGTTGGACTGTGAAGAAAGCTGAGCACCAAAGAATTGATGCTTTTGAACTGTGGTGTTGGAGAAGACTCTTGAGAGTCCCTTGGACTGCAAGGAGATCCAACCAGTCCATTCTGAAGGAGATCAGCCCTGGGATTTCTTTGGAAGGACTGATGCTAAAGCTGAAACTCCAGTTCTTTGGCCACCTCATGCGAAGAGTTTACTCATTGGAAAAGACTCTGATGCTGGGAGGGATTGGGGGCAAGAGGAGAAGGGGACAACAGAGGATGAGATGGCTGGATGGCATCACCGACTCGATGGACAAGGGTTTGGGTGAACTCCGGGAGTTGCTGATGGACAGGGAGGCCTGGCATGCTGCAATTCATGGGGTCGCAAAGAGTCGGATATGAATGAGCGACTGAACTGAACTGAAATGTATATATAAGAGTTCAACTGACTGATATATATAAAGTACTTGGGATACATGCAAAGTGAAATCTGCAGATAGAATTATCACAAGTAAACAGCCATCTTGATTAAGATGTAATTTGCTATTCAGTTGATAGTACAACCAGTGGCTTGTGATTAAGCCTGGTGTAATTCTCACCATTGGGATTAATACTGAGGAACACCATCACAAGACAGAAGATAATTCCTCCACAAAAAGTGACTACTGTAGCTTTAAAAGCCAACATGAAGCCTACCATTTACAGGTTTTATATTTGAACCTAATGGCCAGTGCTAAGCAGAGAGCATCAAGGATGCTAAAACTGCTCATGGGTGTTTTTCTGTAAGCTAATGACAGTGAAAGTACATCTTAACAAGTATGAGAAAGGTTCATTCAGTCTCAAGTGAATATAATTTCTCTTTGTGATTGAATTTAACTCCAGAAACTCATCTAAAAGTGGGAAAATTATCTTGCTGTTAATTTGTTGAATAACATACTGAATTTAGTCACCAGATCACATAGCATTGATGAGATTTATTATTTAATTAATTATACTTTGAGACTAGCCCAACTCAAAAATACAAAGAAAAGTGGCATTGTTACCTTCTATGTGAGAGAAGCAGCAAAAAATGCCCTGCTTTGAAGATAGGGTATCACTAGATTTGAGTAACTTTGGTGCATTAGGTCATAAACAGTGTCACTGAAGAGTTCAGCATCCAGTTTTGGATAACAGGTATAAACAGTGTTATTATGGTATGCTGTCTAATATATAAGAATAGACAGAATAGCATAAGTAACTGAACAAGTTGTGCAGATAATTGCTAAACAGATCTGAATGAACAGAGAATCCATGAAGAGGTAAATATAGTAATTTAGTCTTAAAAGCTGAAGTGTTGAACTTTTAATCCTAGGAAGGTACTTAAATAAGAATCAAAAACTGAATATGACAGATGGAATCACTCTAACATAAATCTCCAAGGTTTAAAATAATGACTCAGTTCAGTTCAGTTCAGTTCAGTCACTCAGTCGTGTCCGACTCTTTTCGACCCCATGAATCACACACACCAGGCCTCCCTGTCCATCACTAGCTCTTGGAGTTCACTCAGACTCACATCCATCGAGTTAGTGATGCCATCCAGCCATCTCATCCTCTGTTGTCCCCTTCTCCTCTTGCCCCCAATCCCTCCCAGCATCAGAGTCTTTTCCAATGAGTCAACTCTTCGCATGAGGTGGCCAAAGTATTGGAGTTTCAGCTTTAGCATCATTCCTTCCAAAGAAATCCCAGGGCTGATCTCCTTCAGAATGGACTAGTGGGGGATCTCCTTGCAGTCCAAGGGACTCTCAAGAGTCTTCTCCAGCACCACATCAAAAGCATCAGTGACTAGTGCCATTTAAAAACAAGCGAAGAAAAGATAAATTAAAAATTTTAAAAGCCAGAAACATTTTTGTATGTTATAGGAAATAGATACTAGAAATGAATAGGCCTTTGCAATAAGATAGGTTTGGATTTATATCTGAAGAATTTGAGATGCCCTACAAGCAATTAGGAATATGGGTTAACTTAAGACTCAAAACAAATAAGTGGGCAGGTCATGAGAGATTTAAAAGGTAGACCTTTTGAGAATAAGACTATGCTAAAACTTTGGGATGTCCACAGTCAGAAGCCAAGAGAAGAAAGATCCAGCAAGTTTTACAGTGATGTCAAAGAAAAGGAGGGCTAAAGTTTAGTTTTTCAAGGGACTGTGGAATAATAACCAAAAAGGAAGCAGGAATATAGCAGTGTAGAATTGTGCTTGTGTGCTCAGTAGCTCAAATGTGTCTGACTCTGCGATGCCATAGACTGTAGCCCTCCAGGCTCCTCCATCTATGGGATTCTCCAGGCAAGAATACTGCCATTTCCTTCTCCAAGGGATCTTCTCAATCCAGGGATCAAACATACATCTCCTGCATTGGCAGGCAGATTCTTTACCACTGAGCTACCAGGGAAGTACCCAAGGACTTGTCAGCAATAGAATTAAAGGACACAGAAAACTCTAAGCTAGTTATAAGTTAGCTTCTGCTGGAGACAAAAAGGTGCACACAATCACAGTAATTTAGTGCAGTTCATATCAGCTTATAGAAATGTTTAATTAAAACAAAATGACATACAGTGTGTATGTGTGCATGTGTATATCCTTATGTACATGCACACATTACCTTACCAGAAATCTTAGGGGAAAGAAGAGACAGAAAATGAGGGAAATAACAAAAATGTGTACTTTGTTAGCTAGGATCTTTTAGAACCTAGTATGTCAGTCATCCATCCTTCTAGCCCCAATACAAATATTTGTTGGAGAAGCCTAATCAGAGAAACAGCTCACCGTAACTCAGCTGGAACGCTACTTAGAGAAGAGTAAGAAGAAATGGCTGCTGCGAGGGGTGGAGAAGGGGTGCTCTCCCAGCACAGCCCCCACTTTGGCCTTGAAGACACTGCTCAGGACCTTCTTTCCTACAGCAAGGATGAAATCCTGCCCTGCCACTACTTTTGTGACTACCAACAACAAAGCGAAGCCAGAGGCTGTCCTACAGCTTCTACAGAAATACAAAGGCGATGACCCCTTGTGGAGCACTTTTCACACTTGCTGTGTACTAAACCTGGATTGTCCCCTTTCATCCTTAATAATACACTGTATGGTGACTGGGATTAGAGGAGGAAATTGAGTTTAAAGAGGTTTATGTAATGTCCAAGAGAAATAGTCAAAGGCAGAGCTGAAATTCAAAACCAAGTTTTTCTGTCTTATTAAATGTCCTTTTAAAAGACTTATTTCAATGACATGAATTCCAGAGCCCTTTCCAGGCACAAGATGAAAGCAGCAGCAATAACAGGGTAACCATTTGTAAACTGCAGTGCTTAACTCTCTCTTTTCCAAGTCTTTAGGTCCAGCACTTGATTAATTATGTAAGTTAACAAGTGTCATAGACTGTCATTATTTCCTAACATTTCTAAAATTCTAAAGTCCTTACAAATTACTCTTGCTTTCAGTGGGTTAAAATACATTTTCTAAGGACAAGCCAGAATAGCTGCATAAATGTTAGAATGTATGCATCCTTTTGTGATAACACCTCCTCCACTGGGAAGTTTATATGTCATGCTGCTGCTGCTGCTGCTGCTAAGTCGCTTCAGTCGTGTCCGACTCTGTGCGACCCCATAGATGGCAGCCTACTAGGCTCTCCCATCCCTGGGATTCTCCAGGCAAGAACACTGGAGTGGGTTGCCATTTCCTTCTCCAATGCATGAAAGTGAAAAGTGAAAGGGAAGTTGCTCAGTCTTGTCTGACTTTTATCGACCCCATGGACTGCAGCCTACCAGGCTCCTCCATCCATGGGATTTTCCAGGCAAGAGTACTGGAGTGGGGTGCCATTTCCTTCCCCGGAATATGTCACGCTAGTAGCCTGTAACTGCATATAAATATATTGGAAAGAAAACACTTAGAGGTAACAACACTTAGATAACACCTTGGCCATCCTAGGATAAAGAAAAAACAAATGTACAAATTGCACTTTATAATTTAGAATTCTTCCCCAAATGAATTTAAAATCTCAGATTTTACAACTCTGTCTTCATAAAGCTAAGAGTAATTAGATTTCAAACATCGCTATAAACAGAGACAGATTTTGTTACTGAGATACCTGAAATTTGATACTTGATAACAACAGACAAGCAATCCAGTAGCTAGCCAGACACCACTGATCAATAAGCCGAGTGTATTATAAAGCAGAAGAGCAACAGTATTAAGAGATCCAGGTTAGCAATCATGAGATGCTCTATCCATCCCACTTGGGAAACCCAGTGCTCACTCAACAACCTGGCACAGGGCAGGGGTTCATGCTAAAGCAACAGGAGTATCTTTAAATAGACTATAATTAATTCAACATCCCTGAAGCTCTAACATTTTGGATGAGGGTAGTAGGTTAGATGGTACTGTATGTCTTTTTTATGTACATATTTATGTATGTATTGGTTTGTTTTAAATGCTGATACATATTTGAGTAACAGTAATTATTTACATAAATGTAAAGGTAAAGCAAGTTTGTCTGTTCAGCTGATACGGATTTAATTTATACTAATTTACAGAGTTGACGTTAAAACTTCTGGGGCTAGATACTACTCAGTCCTGAATCGGTAGGCTGAGGCTGCCATAACAGAATACCACAGACTATGTGGTTTAAACAGAAGAAATTTATTTTCTCCCAACTCTAGAGACTTATAGCCTAGGATCAAGGTTCCAGCAAAGTTGGTTTCTGTGATACTTCTTGAGTTGTAGAAGGTTGCCTTTTTACTATGTCATCACATGACCTTTCCTCTTTGTAGGTGTACTTGTGGTATCTCTTCTACTCTTTATAAGGACACTGGTCCTATTTGATTAAGGCCCCACTTTTATGATCTCAGTTAACTCTTTAAAGGCTCTATCTCCAATACGGTTACATTGGGTATTAGAGCTTAAACATATGGATTTTGAAGGAACACAATTCAGTCCCTAGGAGACATCTTCCTGTCTTTCGGTTTAAATCTCCTTTATGACTGCTTGATGCTTTAACTTTTCAGTCCAAATACAGATGGAAAAGTACTTACAGCAAAAGACACAGTGGTACAGATAAAAAATGAGAAAAAATATTTTGTTTTCTTTTTTCTCTGCAGGTTTCCCTTTTTACAACTGCATAAATTATTATAATTACTCTTTTATTAGATAACCAACAAATGATTATTTACTAATTTATAATATCTATATAAAAACAATCCCTATAATTTTGAAACCTGTCCTTAGACACAGCTAGCCCTCTTTGAAAGGGAGTATGACCCTTTCCACGGAATGAAAGACTGTAAATAACATTAAACAAAGCATATGAAGATTATTAAGCTATGATGGGGTACTCTGCAATTACAAACAATTTCTCTTAATTATATGCTGCTCTGACACTCAATAGAAAATGCAGATGAACCATTTAATGCTTGTGTAAGTAAGACCAAATTTGAATATTCCCACTAAAGACACCACTGGTATCTGTTATTACCTCCTTGTTTGGGTCTTGTTGTCTTCCTCACCTTTGGCATAACCTTATTATTAGAACAGAAATACTGGCTTCAGACTTTCAACACTGCAAAGCAGTCAAGAGGGAAAACTAGAACATCATTCAGATAATCATTTTTGAATTGTAAGCCTAACCTGACTGACATTATTAGAGTCAGGCCAATAGAGTTTTGCTCCAAGATGACTTTCTTTAATACAAAGTCCACATATGGTAACTTGTACATTCTTAATTATGAAATTAAAACATGGGAGGCATCGGCCTGATTAAGACAACTGTATAATCATGGAAAGAGACAAATCCAAATTAAGGCTAATTTTTTTTTTCTTTAATGTCTGCTGGGGTCCAGCCCCAGCTGATCCAGGGTATTCGAAGGATAGATGACATAGGCCACCTATTTATTTAAATATTTATCAAAGATATAAAGAGTAATAGAATAAGGATAGCTCAGTGAGGAAATTCAGTGGAGAAAAGAGGCTGAAATAAGGATAGCTCAGTGAGGAAATTCAGTGGAGAAAAGAGGCTGAATAATTCAGCCAGAAGGTAAGACAAAGAACGACATGGTGAGACCAAGTTTCGGTGAACAAGGCCCACACTTTATTTTCCAAAGTAGTTTTTATACCTTAAGTTGTGCATAGAGAATAATGGGGGAAGGGGTGGAGTCATGCAAGGACAGCAGTTCCTGGTCCTAATCGAAGCCAGGCTTTCAAACTTCATATGCAAAAATTCAGGTGATTTACATCATCTTCTGGCCAGGAGGCCTGTTAACATTTTAAGAAACTTATATTTCTTTAAAGGTGATTATTCCAAAGTCAGGCACCAGCCTCCAAAAAAGCATTGGACAAAGCTGCATTCCTATAGGGCAAAGGTGAGGTGGGCTCAATCAAGAAAAGAATTAACTCAAGGGTCCAAGGTTACAAACATTGAGGCTACTACTTACATTTCTATACACCCATTATATCAATCAATACACTGCCAAGGACACAGTAGGTAAGGAGTATGGAGACGTAGCAGCAAACATTGGCCCAATAAGTGAAAAACCCTTCACCAATACAATTTCTAATCAATCTTTTAACTACTCAAAGGAATCTGTGTTTAGACAGTTTAGAACATCTCCTGCCTCTCACAGTTGGGAGGCTCTGAACAATCACATGTGGCCAGAAAAACCTATTCAGGCAGGCTAGAGGATTTCCAAAGGAGTTTGTAGGTTGAAACACTGTCACACCCAGGAATTATTAACTGGAGCTGTAAGCTAACTCTTTTTCAGAGAGGTAGTGGGGGACAGCCCCCTGTAAAGTCAGAGGTGTAGGTGAAAGCACAAAGCAGAAAGTAGGCAGACTCTGGTTTTGGGTGTAAATGCTCGAGAATTTCCAGGGGGACTCCTGAGGCTTGATCCCGCCTTGGCGTATGCCGAGCCTCCTTCCTCATGACCTTTGTCATGGGTGGAGCTCCTCACGCTGGCTCCCGGCAGTGATAGAATTCCAGTTGAGCTATTCCAGGTCCTGAAAGATGATGCTGTGGAAAGTGCTGCACTCAATATGCAATATGCAATATGCACTCAATATGCAATATGCCGGCTCCCGGCAAATGTCTCCTTTTAAGAGTTGCCTATAGAAAGAGTCACACCAGCATATTTTACTGGTTCTCTGCTGCCTGAAAGTCAGGACAATTTGAAAGGAAAAACAGTCTTAGGATGATTTTGTTCAAGTGCAAACACACACACACACACACACACACATGCACACACATGAAAACACATACACACTCACACTTCCCTGGAGAAGAATTATTAAAATATTTGATTTTTCACTTTAATTTTACTTTATACATACATATTTAGTTTAATTCCAATATGTTGTTTTCCTTGGAGTGTTTTTTGTTTTCTTTTTTTCTCTTAGCTGGCCATACTCCTATTTTTGAAAAGTCACTAAGGGTATAGTTTTAGAAATCCACATTGGAAAATAAATACTAGTTATATTTACAAAATCTTTTCATCAAAGTTAAACAGTAGAACTGAATCATGTTGGTATTCCAAACATATTTTTGAAGAAAGATTATATCATACATATATTCTTAGAAATATTATATAATAGAAAACAAACATGAAGGTCTCAGTTCAGTTCAGTCACTCAGTAGAGTCTGACTCTTTGCAACCTCATGGAATGCAGCAGACCAGGCTTCCCAACTTCCCATCACCAACTCCTACAGCTTGCTCAAACTCATGTCCATCCAGTCAGTGATGTCATCCAACCATCTCATACTTTGTTGTCCCTTTCTCCTTCTGCCTTAAATCTTTCCCAGTATCAGGGTCTTCTCCAATTACTCAGTTCTTCACAACAGGTGGCCAAAGAATTGGAGATTCAGCTTTAGCATCAGTCTTTCCAATGAATATTCAGGACTGATTTCCTTTAGGATTGACTGGATTGATCCTTTGCAGTCCAAAGGACTCCCAAGAGTCTTCTCCAACACCACAGTTCAAAAGCATCAATTCTTTGATGCTTAGCTTTCTTTATGGTCCAACTCTCACATCCATGCATGACTACTGGAAAAACCATAGCTTTGACTAGACGGACCTTTGCCAGCAAAGTAATGTCTCTCCTTTTTAATATATTGTCTAGGTTTGCCATAGCTTTTCTTCCAAGGAGCAAAAGTCTTTTAATTTCATGACTGCAGTCACCATCTGCAGTGATTTTAGAGCTCCCTTAAATAAAGTCTCTCAGTGTTTCCATTGTGTCCCCATCTCCATGAAGTGATGGGACCAGATTCCATGACCTTAGTTTCTTGAATGTTGAGTTTTAAGACAACTTTTTCACTCCCCTCTTTCACTTTCATTAAGAAACTCTTTAGCTTCTCTTCGCTTTCTGCTATAAGGCTTGTGTCATCTGCATATCAGAAGTTATTGATATTTCTCCTGGCAATCACGAAGTTCTAGTCTTTGTTTTTCATGCGATGACATTTTTACAGATTAGGCTGACAAATTCACCTAGTGAATTTTTCCTTCTATTGCTTACTGTCAGCATAAGATTGAATGACAAATTGGTATTCATCAAATTTGAAAGATTCTGCTAATCAAAAACAAAACAAAACAAAACACCATCAAGAAATAAACAGGTATAGAGGAAGAAAAGATAGCTCTTTCCTCCACACTTTTAAATTCTCAAATGAGATCCCTGTAACAAAAGGCAGATAAGCAAGAAAAAGCAAACACATTTGTTTAAGTTTTACATAACAAGAAACTTGATAATGAAATGAAGACTCAAAGAAACTGTTAAACATTTTATATGCGGTCTGGGCTTCCTCACAACGTGGTGGCTGGTTCCAAGGTCAAGTGTCCAAGGAAGATCCGAGCAGAAATCTTATGCATATAATGATTTAGCTGAAGAAGTCAGTTGCATCACTTCACCATATTCTACTAATAAAGACATCTACAACAGCCCATCAGTTTCAAAGGTAGGTAATAAAGACCCTCCACCACTCGATGATGGCCAGGAAAGCCTAATGTGCTGCAGTTCTTGAGGTCACAAAGAATCAGACATGACTGAGCAACTGAGCTGACCTGAACTGAACCACCTGATGAAGGTATGTCAGTCTCGAATTTGGAGAAAAGTATGTGTGTGTGCTAAATCACTTCAGTTGTGCCTGACTCTTTGAGACCCCATGAACTGTAGGCCTCCAGGCTCCTCTGTCCATGGGATTCTCCAGGCAAGAATACTGGAGTGGGTTGCCATGCCCTTCTCTAGGGTGTCTTCCTGACCCAGGGATCAAATCCATGTCTCTTAGGTATCCTGCATTGGTAGGCAGGTTCTTTACCACTATCACCACATAGGAAGCCTTGAGAAAAGTATATTGGATGAGATACATACACACACACTTATTTGAAAAAACAGTCTTCCATGGACATCACATAAATCACAAATTCCCTAGTACAAATTTTACGAAGCAATCTCTACATTAAACACATATAAGGAAAACAACTGAAAGGAAGTACAGGGCATCTAAAGAAGAACAGGTAAATCAAAGACCAACTTCACTCACTTTTGGCCAGCCCTCCAAAAGCATGTAGTTGAGAATACACCATTAAATGTTAACATCTCAAAATAAAGTGCAATTTCAATCCTAGAAAAATTACATATGTTTATTAAACACTTTCATTTAAATACAGTTACTTTCTTTCAATCATAATAACTGTCATTTATTGATTATTGAGCTTTCAAAGTGATAAGAATTTTGCATGAATGCACTCATTATATTTTGTCCTTAAGACTCTATGACATAGGCTTATTTTAATCCCCATCTTATGGGTGAGAAAAGCAAGCCTAAAAAGGTTGAGTGATTTCTCCAAGCTCATATAGCTTGTTAATTAAAGGCTGGGATCTTGACCTTTAAGTATACTGTAACTATTCCACTTTCCATGTTTTCTTTTTAACTCTAATTTTTCTTATGCACATGGTTAAGTTGAAAAGGCCCAATAGAAGAACGTATATTTGTATCCTAATAGCACATATGTCATAAACTCCAGTATCTATAAATTTGGCCATAAGTAAACCTGAGCTCAGCTTTTGTCTCTATCCACCTTCCACTTAAAGTTTCTGAGGAAAAAGGGATGAAACAAACATGAGACAGAAAACGAAAACCTAAAAACTCCTCAGGCAAAGTATTAAATCTAGGAAGAAAGGAAAACCTCTGGCTGTCCAATGGTTAAGACTCCATGCTTAGAAGGCAATCCCTGGCTGGGGAACTAAGATTCCACATGTTACATGGCCAATAAATGAATACATAATGAAACTACTATTGCAGAAATATAAGCTCAATATAAAAAAATCATTCCCAAAGCAACAAAGATAAATTTTCATTTCAATAAATTACATATATATATATAATAATATAAAGTCACTGGAAAAAATAAATAAATAAAGTCACTGGAAAAATATGGAAAAAATTTATAAGACCCTTTGGAGGAGATTTTAAAACATTATTGAGTAACATTAAGAATTAAATAAACAAAAAGTAGATGGGTAAGAATATTCAATATCATAACCATGTCATTCACCTAACATTGGCCCACAGAGATAATTCGATTCCCACCAAGATACCAATAGAGTTTGAAACATATCTGTAAAATTTTATTTTAAAACTTGTGTGGGAAAACAAAGACTAGAAATATTTAAGATACTAAAATTCTTCAAAAAAATTAAAGATGCATCAAACTTCCCTATTAATTTTTGTTTTGGTTATTAACTGCCTTGTAGAAAACTGTCCCAAATTTCAGTGGCTTAAACAACATTTATCTATTAATATTAATCTCTTGATTCCATGAATTATGAATTTGGACAGGGCCTAGCTTGTGTATCAGTAAAAGTTCAATCAAAGAAGCAAAACCAGTAGGGTTTATTCCAAAGACTTATTTATTTCAAGGAACTGGCCTACATAATTGTGGGGGCTATCTAAGTAAGTCTGAATGGCAGAACATCAGGAACAGAAGATTATATTGAGGCCTAAATTCCATAGAAATAGGCAGAACTGCTGTCCAAAGGTGGAATTTCTTCTCTTCCTTACACAACATTCAAGCCTGCTTTTAAGGCCATCCAAAAGGCTTCCCTGGTGGCTCATATAGTAAGGAATCTGTTTGCAATGTGGGAGACCTGGGTTCAGTCCTTGGTTGGGAAGATCCCCAGAGGACAGGAATGGCAACCCACTGCAGTATTCTTGCCTGGAGAATTCCATACAGAGGAGCCAGCCGAGCTCTAGTCCATGGCATTGCAAAGAGTCAGACATGACTAAGTGACTAACATACACAACCAATTTAATTATGTCCAGCGAAATAACTGGAAATACCTATCCTCATTTAAAGTCAACTGAATAGGGGCCTTTGTTGTATCTGCCAAACCCTTCCATAGCAACCCCTAGAATAGTACTTGACCTAACAAAAACATAAAGTTGACATATCAGGATGGCATCACAGCTAGGTTTTCTTTCTTGATTCCATGTGGAGTCTGTTGGGTTCATTCATTGGTACTCAGCTCAATGCTCATTGGTCTGGAGTGCCCAAGACAACTTCACTGGAATGCCTGCGACCTTGGAAGGAATAGCCAGTAGACTGAATTAAGCTGGCCCCTCTCCCTCTCCATGCAGTCATAAAGGTCTCCCCATGTGGCATCTCCAGCAGGCAAGTAGGCATCTTACTTGGTGGCACAGAGATTCCTAGAGCCTGACTGGAAACTACTAGATATCTAAAAAGTCGAGATCTGGAGTCATACTCCACTGGTCAAAGCAATCACAGGGCAGCACAACTTCTAGTGGAGGGGAACAGATTCTACTGTCTGATGGGAAATGTGTCAAAACTTTTCTGCCATTTTTAATCATCCACAAACATCCAGACATTTTAAAACAATAGTAGTAAAGAGAATGTGGTAAGGGCATAGGGACAGAAAATGAGTAAAGGAAAAGAAAAAGGCCAGAAACAGACTTGCATGGACATGATATTTGAAATAAAGTAGATGGCACTGAGGATCATTAGACAAGAGATGCACTAAACAATAAACAGCTCTGGATAATGATGTGAAAAACTGTAACTGAATCTCTACTTCAAACCACACATAAAAATCAATTCCACTTGGATTAAAGACTTAAAGGTGAAACAAAAAACTTTCAAATTTTTAGAACAAGTATAAGATGAAGGTATTTTTATAAACTTTGGGTAAAAAAGAATTTTTCACCTAAATCATTCAGTTCAGTTCAGTCACTCAGTCGTGTCCAACTCTTTGTGACGCATGGACTGTGGCACACCAGGCCTCCCTGTCCATCACAAACTCCCAGAGTTTACTCAGTCTCATGTCCATTGAGTCAGTGATGACATCCAACCATCTCATCCTCTGTCATCCCCTTCTCCTTGTGCCTTCAATCTTTCCCAGCATCAGGGTCTTTTCCAAGGAGTCAGTTCTTCGCATCAGGTGGCCAAAGCATTGGAGTTTCAGCCTCAGCATCAGTCCTTCCAGTGAATATTCAGGACTGATCTCCTTTAGGATGGACTGGTTGGATCTCCTTGCTGGCCAAGAGACTCTCAAGAGTCTTTTCTCCAATACCACAGTTCAAAAGCATCAATTCTTTGATGCTCAGTCTTCTTTATGGTCCAACTCTCACATCCATACATGACCAATGGAAAAACCATAGCTTTGACTAGTGGACCTTTGTTGGCAAAGTAATGTCTCTGTTTTCTAATATGCTGTCTAGGTTGGTCATAACTTTCCTTCCAAGGAGTAAGCTTCTTTTAATTTTATGACTGCAATCACCATCTACAGCAATTTTGGAGCCCCCCAAAATAAAGTCTCTCACTGTTTCCATTGTTTCCCCATCTATTTGCCATGAAGTGATGGGACCAGATGCCATCTTGGTTTTCTGAATGTTGAGTTTTAAGCAAACATTTTCACTCTCCTCTTTCACTTTCATCAAGAGGCTCTTTAGTTCTTCTTCACTTTCTACCATAAGGGTGGTGTCATTTGCGTATCTGAAGTTATTGATATTTCTCCCAGTAATCTTGATTCCAGCTTGTGCTTCATCCATCCCAGAATTTCGCATGATATGCTCTTTATATAAGTTAAATAAGCAGGGTGACATATACAGCCTTGATGTACTCCTTTCACAATTTGGGAAAGTCTGTTGTTCCATGTCCAGTTCTAACTGTTGCTTCTTGACCTGCATACAGATTTCTCAAAAGGCAAATACAAAGCTCTAATCATAGAAGAAAATAATCAATTAGACTGCATTTAACTGAGAACTTGTGTTCATCAAAACATTCCATAAAGAATGTGAAAACATTAGCCAAAAACTGGAAGATATTTGCAACATGTTCAACAAATAAATCATTAAAATTTAGAATATATTTTAAGTCTCTACAAAATAGTAACAAAGGCAAACAATCCAGAAGGGCAAAAAGGTATGCATTAGCACTGCACAGAAGAGGAATCATGAGTTGCCAGTAAACAGAAGGACAGATGGGCTTCCGAGGTGAATCTAGTGGTAAAGAACCCACCTGTCAATGTAGGTGATGTAAGAGGCACAGGTTTGATCCCCGGGTGGGGAAGATTCCCCAGAGGAGGGCAAAGATCACCTGGAGGAGGGCATGGCAACCCATTCCAGTGCTCTTCCTGGAGAATCCCACAGACAGAGTAGTCGTGGGCTATAATCCATGGGGTTGCAGAGAGTCAGACACAACTGAAGCGATTTAGCACACAAGCATAAAGATAAATGTACAGCTTCATTAGTAAGTTAGTAATCACTGAAGTGCTATTTAACACCAAAGTGTAATGTAATTTTACATCTACTAGATTTGCTACGGAGAAGGCAATGGCACCCCACTCCAGTACTCTTGCCTGGAAAATCCCATGGATGGAGGAGCCTGGTAGGCTGCAGTCTATGGGGTCGCTAGGAGTTGGACACAACTGAGCGACTTCACTTTCACTTTTCACTTTTCACTTTCATGCATTGGAGAAGGAAATGGCAACCCACTCCAGTGTTCTTGCCTGGAGAATCCCAGGGACGGGGGAGCATGGTGGGCTGCCATCTATGGGGTCGCATAGAGTCGGACACGACTGAAGCGACTTAGCAGCGGCAGCAGCAGCAGCAGCAGCAGATTTCCTAAAGTTAGTAAATCTGGAAATAAGTAAATCTAGTAAAGATGTGGAGAAAATGAAAATCCCCATACCCTCTAGCTGTAGTGTCAATGTGAACAATTATTTGGATAAACAATTTAGCAGTTATTTTGTAAATACAAAAAGAAGGATATCCCATGACTGAGCAATCTATTCACAGGTAGTAGTATAGGCCAGAAGTCTTCCAATTGTCCATGTGTAACCCTGGGTACATGAGTTCCCTACAGACACAGATACATTTAAAGGAATAAATTGTTAGATTCCCATCTTCCCTGTGAAATGTATATATTTTGAAGTGATCTGAGAACATGCCTTTATTAGCAGTTAGACATTTCATGAGAATTATTTTTCACCTCTTTTCACAAAATCATCCTTTCTTACACTTTAAAAAAAAAAAAAAGTAGCTCTCACTCATCTTTGATTTCATAATACATTATCCTAAACAGTATAAACTCCAAGGAAAGCAAATTATTGGAACAATTAAAATTACTGGTGACAGAGAATATTCTTTTAATGATGGGAGCATCCACAATGACTTTTTTGATCGCATGGGTTTGCATTTTTCCCAGTCT
Organism: Bos javanicus; assembly: GCF_032452875.1. Classification (NCBI taxonomy): domain Eukaryota; kingdom Metazoa; phylum Chordata; class Mammalia; order Artiodactyla; family Bovidae; genus Bos; species Bos javanicus. The sequence goes on along the minus strand of NC_083868.1, from coordinate 54,987,365 downwards.
TGTATATAAATGTGTTTCTATCAAGGACAAAGTGGATATTAGAAATAATACCCACCTCCCACCACACACACACACACACACACTATATATTAGGTGGCAGTGAATATATATATATATATATATATATATATATATATATAGTGCAGAGTGAGAATAGGGTGTCTAATGACTACTTTCACTCAACAGCCTCACCTTCCCATGCCCTACAACTGTGGGGAAAGGTATTATACCTTTGATCATGATACTATACCTTGATCATGAAAGGAAAGCAAAAAAGGGTGAGCGTAAGAAATGTCAAAGACAACAACAAACAAGAGACAAGGTTACGTGTCTTATCACTCTATTTATCAAATAACTAGAATATACAGAACGTTTGAAAATGCACCCTAGAATTAAAACAGTGTGCTTCAGATTTCATGCCCTGACTTTGTCTGAAAATGTTTCTGGATTGGATATTTTACACGATTTCAAAATTTTTAAATGAAAATGTTTATGTTATTTCTGACATCTCAGCATCACATCTTTGAGAAAATGGAACATATATTGGAGATTAAAAATGTTTTGTATCTTCTTGAACATTTATTATTCATAGGAGAAACATTTCCCAGCATTTTACCAAGAAAACATATTATCAGACACTTTAAAAACATATTTTCTTTTGACTCAGTAATAAATATCCTTTCTGGCACTTATCAACCACTTTTCTGCTTGCTGATTCCTTCCTATGGGAATAGAAAATTCTACTATGCACATGCATACTTAGCAATGATTACTCCAATACTTTGTATAAACTCTACACTTACTGGTGGCCTAGTATTTTCTCTTATCATGAATTTCCACTGAATTTGTCTCATTTCAGTAGTCAGTGACAGTCACCCTAGAACCAGAAACAAGTACAAATTAATAGTATTTAATTCAAATAAAGTTTTACTTTAAGTTCAATAATTTTTTTCTAAAATGGCTTTAACCAACTGTGTACTAATAACAATTGTTATAGCTAAATCCAGATAATAATTAACACTTAATGGTCTTCAAGGCAAAAAAAAATTTTTTTTAATCGTTTATATATGTAACTTTTATTTTAAAGTATAGCAGGGTGACTAATAAAAAGAATGTAACTGCAAATATATATTGCATTAGGATAAAATTCTGTGGAAGTGGTGAAATGAAATAATGACTCCAGGAGGAAAGAACATTAAATTTTTGACTTTTAAAGAAGACCTTTCCATCTGCATTTTTATATAAATGATAATGAGTTTAAAAAGTACAATGGTATTTGTATTCCATTGGATCTATTTTTTAAAAGAATATTACAGTGTTACTTTAAAAAGTAAAATTAAAAATATACCAGAAATTACATCACTTCAACTGTTGATTTTTTAAAAATTAGGTGCCAAGTTAAAAATGTATGAAGTCACACAAGTTTTCAAAATTCTGTTGTAGGATATGTGAACAAAATTTTGACTATATATAAATATATATTTATGTGTATATAGATCTTCTTGATCCAGGGATCAAATCCAGGTCTCCTGCACTGTAGGCAGATTCTTTACCATCTGAGCCAGCAGGGAAGCCCCATAATATACAATATACAAATATATATATAAGAGGAAACCTTTTGCATAGGTACGTTTAGGAATCACATACAATATTTTTTGTTCTTTTTTCCTCTCAACAGTGACAAACATTTATTGAGTGTTCATTACATCGGGTAACTTTCTGGGCTAAAAAAAAAAAAAAAATCAATACACAAACATCACTGTCCAGGCCAGGCGCAGTTTATACTTTAGAAGCATATTTATAGCAACATGGTAATACAAAAAAAACAAATTAAACAAAGAAAAGAAACCAACGATAACCAAATCAAGCGTACATACAAAGAAGAAAGGATGATCACTGTGTTAACGTTAAACAGTGGTAAAAGTAAATATACTTAACTATAGGCAACAGTTTAAGTCAAAAATATTACTTGTAGTATGACAGAATTTTTACAAAGTTCAAAAATCTTATAATAAAACAAACATTTGAAAACATTAACATGTGATAAAATTATCATTATGTGGCTTATAATATGTGGTGAAAAGACATAATTCTTACCCATATGGGACTGTCACAAGAATGGATTCATTAACAATGAAAAAAATAGCTTCCAACATTAGAAATCAAGTTCTGGCCCTGAAGTTCTTTAGGTCCAGTGACAGATTCAGAGGTGTTTATTTTCATGCCCCATTTTCTAAATATATCAGCTATTATATAAAAAGTGGATAAAGGCAGAAATTAACGTGGTTGAGTTTCTTTACAATTCTTTGCAACTATTCAGAAACTGAGATACAAAATAGGTTTACAGCCATCAAAGAGGCATTGTATCATTTCTCTCTAATGTCAAGCACTGCTCCCCATGACTCACATCAATCTGTTTCCTCATTCTGCCAGCTGTTCACACAACCACTCTCTTATTTGACATTAACTGATTGATCACTGTTTGCTGGACACCAGACCAATTATTAAAGAAAACATTTTTCTACACTATTCAAGACCAAGGAATCTGTCTGATACACAAATGCCTTTTTCGTACCATCCCATAGAACTATTTAGTGTCAAGATCATCTACATTTTGCCTTTATCTTAATAAAACAAACTAGGGATAGGGATAATTTAAATAAAAAACAAGGCTTTAATTACCTATCACTAAAAAATTCACTCTAAGTCATTGAGGGACTGCTACTTCTTGTGACAAAGACCCTTTCTATTAATCTGTCTAATTGTCACCAGTAGCCTGATATATTGTTGTTTAGTCACTAAGTTGTGTCCTTTTCTTTGAGACCTCATAGACTGCAGCACGCCAGGTTCCTCTATCCATTGGATTTCCCAGGCAAGAAAAATTGAGTGGGTTGCCATTTCCTTCACCAGGGGTCTTCCCAACCCTGGGACTGAACTCATTTCTCCTGCATTGCTTCCCTGATGGCTCAGTTAGTAAAGAATCCACCTGCAATGCAGGAGACTCCGGTTACATTCCTGGGCTGGGAAAATCCACTGGAAAAGGAATAGGCTACCCACTCCAGTTTTCTTGGGCTTCCCTCTGGCTCAGCTGGTAAAGAATCCGCCTGCAATGCAGAAAACCTGGGTTCCATCCCTGGTTTGGGAAGATCTCCTGGAGAAGGAAAAAGTTACCCACTCCAGTATTCTGGCCTGGAGAATTCGACAGACTGTATAGTCCATGGGGTCAGAAAGATTCGTACAGGACTGAGCAACTTTCACTTCACTTCACTCCTGCATTGCAAGTGGATTCGTTACCACTGAACCACCAGGGAAGCACAGGCCTGATATATGGCCTGAGCTATACATTACTTGTATGCCCCACCTCATTCCAAAACATATTTGAAATTTAGCAATTATTGAATAAACAACGAGACATAGAATTGAGCACTGTTCCTCTCTGCCAGCTGGCATACAAATACCTTTTCGCCAGCATATGCAGCATTTTGATTAGCGAAAGGATGCTCGTTGAACAGATATTTTTACTATTAAAATAGTTATTTTAGCAAAAAGAGACTTCTGTCTTTTTTTTTTTTTTTTTACATTTAAGGGTTTCATATTTGCTACAGAAAATTATAAAGGCAAAAAAGAAAAACCATGTACTTTAATTTCAGATTTTCAATAATAGTCATAATTTTAAATATTTTGTCTCCTACAGATTCATGTTTACTCATATGCAAATATGTGTTAATATGGGAATGTTAAAACCTATGCTCTACAGCTTCCTTACCACTTCTTCCTTCTCCTTTTCCTTCCCTGATTCAGCATTATCCAGAATATTCTCAACAGAATTTAGACTCATTCCATAGGAGCCCTGTTTTTGTATTTAGACATTTTATAATGTATACATTTATTTGTGTACAGTAAAATTACTAACATTTTCAGCACAGCAATGTAGAAAACATGAGAGAAGCTGAGTTTTAGATTTGGAAAAGATGCAGTATTTAGAGTTCAGAGTGTTCATTAATTGAGACCATTTTCCCATTATCAACAATATTATCTAGTTTCTTGTGATAAAGCGTCTCTTTGTTCCAGCAATTACCACTTATCTGAGACAATATTCTTGAAAAAAAACAAAAAATAAAAATCAATTGCAAATTTCCTGGTATTACAGTGTCTCAATCACTCCATTAATAACAGTATAAAGATATATGGTAAAAACAGAAGCTAAATGGCCATCCTTCATTATCCATCACAACAGAAACTCTAGGATGATCCTAATCAATGAGTTTTCTGAGTTAATTCCCGTGTACAAATAGTATTCCAAGCTTAGTCTTTCTAATATAAACTATATGCTTTCCTGTTTTTATGTTGCTGTTGTTGCTGAATCACTAAGTGGTTCCTGACTATTATTAGACACCATGGACTGTAGCCCAGCAGGCTCCTTTTGTCCACAGGATTACCCAGGCAAGAATATTGGAGTGGGTTTCCATTTCCTTCTCCAGGGGATCTTCCTGACACAAGGTTCAAACTCCGCCATTTCCTTCTCCAGGGGATCTTCCTGACACAAGGTTCAAACTCCGCCATTTCCTTCTCCAGGGGATCTTCCTGACACAAGGTTCAAATTCCCGTCCTCTGCACTGGTAAGGCATCAGGGAAGCCCACTTTCTTGTTACATTTTCTTATGAATAGTACTTACATATTTCTACACAGAAAATGGAGAAAGAGTCCAGTATCTCAGTTATCAATTGGAGTTAGAATATCCTGCCTGTGATAGAATTTAAGAATAAAAGAATGGCAATAAGAAGTAGAACAGGAAAGAGGAGAGAGAAAGAGACAGAGACTGAGAGAGATGGATATTTTATTAGCTTTAGTTAAGTTCAGTTCAGTCTCTCAGTCGTGTCCGACTCTTTGCCACCCTATGGACATCAGCACACCAGACCTCCCTGTCCATCACAAATTCCTGGAGTTTACTCAAACTCACGTCCATCAAGTTGGTAATGCCATCCAACCACCTCGTCCTCTGTCGTCCCCTTTTCCTCCTGCCTTCATCCAGCATCAGGGTCTTTTCAAATGAGTCAGCTCTTCACGTCAGGTGGCTAAAGTATTCGAGTTTCAGCTTCAACATCAGTCCTTCCAATGAACATTCAGGACTGATTTCCTCTAGGATGAACTGGTTGGATCTCCTTGCAGTCCGAGGGAATCTCCAGAGTCTTCTCCAACACCACAGTTCAAAAGCATCAGTTTTTCGGTGCTCAGCTTTCTTTATAGACCAACTCTCACATGCATACATGACTACTGGAAAACCATAGCCTTGACTAGATGGACCTTTGTTGGCAAAATTATGTCTCTGCTTTTTAATATGCTGTCTAGGTTGATCACCTGATGCGAAGAGTTGACTCATTGGAAAAGACCCTAAAGCTGGGAAGGATTAGGGGCAGGAGGAGATGGGGACCACGGAGGATGAGATGGCTGGATGGCATCACCGACTCAATGGACATGGGTTTGGATAGATCGGGGTGTTGGTGATGGACAGAGAGGCCTGGTGTGCTGCAATTCATGGGGTTGCAAAGAGTCAGACACGACTGAGAGACTGAAGTGAACTGAAGTAAGTTAATCATAACTTTCCTTCCAAGGAGTAAGTGTCTTTTAATTTCATGGCTGCAGTCACCATCTTCAGTGATTTTGGAGTCCTCCCAAAAATAAAGTCAGCCACTGTTTCCACTGTTTCCCCATCTGTTTCCCATGAAGTAATGGGACTGGATGCCATGATCTTCGTTTTCTGAATGTTGAGCTTTAAGCCAACTTTTTCACTCTCCTCTTTCACTTTCATCAAGAGGCTCTTTAGTTCTTCACTTTCTGCCATAAGGGTGGTGTCATCTGCATATCTGAGGTTATTGATATTTCTTCAGGCAATTGATTACAGCTTGTGCTTCTTCCAGCCCAGTGTCTCTCATGATGTACTCTGCATATAAGTTAAATAAGCAGGGTGACAATATACAGCCTTGACGTACACCTTTTCCTATTTGGAACCAGTCTGTTGTTCCATGTCCAGTTCTAACTGTTGCTTCCTGACCTGCATACAGATTTCTCAAGAGGAAGTTCAGGTGGTCTGGGATTCCCATCTCGTAAAGAATTTTCCACAGTTTATAGTGATCCACACAGTCAAAGGCTTTGGCAAAGTCAATAAAGCAGAAATAGATGTTTTTCTGGAACTCTCTTGCTTTTTTGATGATCTAGCAGATGTTGACAATTTGATCTCTGGTTCCTTGGCCTTTTCTAAAACTATCTTGAACATCTGGAATTTCACAGTTCACGTATTGTTGAAGCCTGGCTTGGAGAATTTTGAGTATTACTTTACTAGCATGTGAGATGAGTGCAATTGTGCAGTAGTTTGAACATTCCTTGGCATTGCCTTCCTTTGGGATTGGAATGAAAACTGACCTTTTCCAGTCCTGTGGCTACCGCTGAGTTTCCAAATTTGCTGACATATTGAGTGCAGCACTTTCACAACATTATCTTATAGGATTTTAAATAACTCAACTGGAATTCCATAACTTCCACTAGCTTTGTTTGTAGTGATGCTTCCTAAGGCCCACTTGACTTCACATTCCAGGATGTCTGGCTCTAGGTCAGTGACACACCATCATGATTATCTGGGTTGTGAAACTTTTTTTTGTACACTTCTACTGTGTATTCTTGCCACGTATTCTTAATATCTTCTGCTTCTCTTAGGTCCATACCATTTCTGTCCTTTATTGAGCACATCTTTGCATGAAATATTCCCTTGGTATCTCTAATTTTCTTGAAAAGATCTCTAGTCTTTCCTATTCTATTGTCTTCTTCTATTTCTTTGCGCTGATCACTGAGGAAGGCTTTCTTAACTCTCCTTGCTATTCTTTGGAACTCTGCATTCAAATGGGTATGTCTTTCCTTTTCTGCTTTGCTTTTTGTGTCTCTTCTTTTCATACCTATTTGTAAGGCCTCTTCACTCAGCCATTTTGCTTTTTTGCATTTCTTTCTCTTGGGGATGGTCTTGATCCCTGTCTCCTCTACAATGTCATGAACCTCCATCCGTAGTTCATCAGGCACTCTGTCTATCAGATCTAGTCCCTTCTATCTATTTACATTTCCACTGTATAATTGTAAGGGATTTGCTTTAGGTCATACCTGAATGGTCCAGTGGTTTTCCCTACTTTCTTCGATTTAAGTCTGAATTTGGTAATAAGGAGTTCATGATATGAGCCACAGTCAGCTCCCAAGGCAATGCCAAGGAATGTTCAAACTACTGCACAATTGCACTCATCTCACATGCTGGTAAAGTAATGCTCAAAATTCTCCAAGCCAGGCTCAACAATACATGAACCATGAACTTCCAAATGTTCAAGCTGGTTTTAGAAAAGACAGAGGAACCAGAGATCAGATTGTCAACATCTGCTGGATCATTAAAAAAGCAAGAGAGTTCCAGAAAAACATCTATTTCTGATTTATTGACTTTGCCAAAGGCTTTGACTGTGTAGATCACTATAAACTGTGGAAAAGTCTTCAAGAGATAGAAATCCCAGACCACTTGACCTTCCCCTTGTTTTCGCTGACTGTATAGAGCTTTTCCATCTTTGGCTGCAAAGAATATAATCAATCTTATTTCAGTGTTGACCATCTGGTGATGTCCTTGTGTAGAGTCTTCACCTGTGTTGTTGGAAGTGAGTGTTTGCTATGTCCAGTGTATTCCTATGGCAAAACTCTATTAGCCTTTGCTTCAAGTACTTCAAGGCCAAATTTGCCTGTTACTCCAGATGTTCCTTGACTTTGTAGTTTTGCATTCCAGTCCCCTATAATGAAAAGGACATATTTGGGGTGTTAGCTCTAGAAAGTCTTGTAGGTCTTCATAGAACTGTTTAACTTCAGCTTCTTCAGCATTACCCATCAGGGCATAGACTTGGATTACCATGATACTGAATGATTTGCCTTGGAAACAAACAGAAATCATTCTGTCATTTTTGAGATTGCATCCAAGTACTGCATTTTGGACTCTTTTGTTGGCTATGATGGCTACTCCATTTATTCTAAGGAATTCTTGTTCACAGTAGTTGATATAATGGTCATCTGAGTTAAATTCACCCATTCCAGTCCATTTTAGTTTGCTGATTCCTAAAATGTCTACATTCACTGTTGCCGTCTCCTGTTTGCTGCTGCTAAGGCACTTCAGTCGTGTCTGACTCTGCGCGACCCCATAGATGGCAGCCCACCAGGTTCCCCCGTCCCTGGGATTCTCCAAGCAAGAACACTGGAGTAGGTTGCCATTTCCTTTTCCAATGCATGAAAGTGAAAGTGAAGTCGCTTAGTCATGTCTGACCCTCAGCGACCCCATGGACTGCAGCCTACCAGGCTCCTCCGTCCATAGGATTTTCCAGGCAAGAGTACTGGAGTGGGGTGCCATTGCCTTCTCTGCATCTCCTGTTTGACCAATTTCAATTTGCCTTGATTCATGGACCTAACATTCCAGGTTCCTTTGCAATATTGCTCTTAAAGCATTGGACCTTGCTTTCATCACCAGTCACATCCACAATTGGGCATTGTTTTTGCTTTGGCTCCATCCCTTCATTCTTTCTGAAGTTATTTCTCCACTGATATCCAGTAGAATATTTGACACCTATGAGCTTATTATATATATATATATATTAAGCACTCTGTTCTTGTGGCTAAAATATATTACTTTTACAAGCAACTCCGCAGCTTCTTAAAGACAGTATTTTTGCTGAGAACACAGAAGAAAACAATACAAAAACAAATGAGATCATCAACAAATAAGGAATATTATTTAGTTTTCCTTCTTTGTTTTGTTTTGATTTGGCAGGGTGGCAGAAAGTGCAGTGAAAGGCAGGAAATGACTGATATTAAAAAACTTCAATGGGTCACTATTAACAGATTTTTATATCTGATTTCTATACCCTAACTAAGCTAATACAAACTAATGCAGTACACATAAAAAAAGAATAAATGAGAAAATTGTTTGATGCCTCTTCTCTGAATAGAATAAAGACTTCTGGAGTTTCACTGGACTTGCCACTTTGTTTTGTTGTGTGCAAGGTTCTTTATCTCTGTCCTTAAATGAGTTTGGGTAAAAAACTAGAAGAAAATGACTAAAAAGGTGCCAGATAACCACAACCTAATAATACTCACAAGACCTTGACTGTTTCCTGAAGCAGGAAATGACAACCCACTTCAGTATTCTTGCCTGGAGAATCCCCTGAACAGAAGAGCCTGGTGGGTTTCAGTCCAAGGGGTCACAAAGAGTTGGACATGACTGAGCAACTAAACAACTTGGATGTTTGGGATGGAGAATTAGGACATATGCCACCCATAGTCAAGTGGCTAGAGGGGAAATTTCCACTGCTTTGTGTATCAGGAATGCACTCTCAGTAATTAACTGAACCAGAAATCTTTATTACTAGGCAATTTTGTGTTTTCATAGTTCAGGAATAAATGATTCTGTAAGATAATCCTAAATACAATAAACATATTTCAGAAAAAACTAAGATCATCAAAGAAAGATTACAGTTAGTTCTAATAGTTACATATTTAAGAATATGAGATCTAATACAGTGAGTCATCAGCACTTACTGTTGAATACTACAATGATCCATTTACCCCAAAATAGACCATTTTAAGAAAAGAGATTCTTAATTTCTTAGGACCAGGGATCCCTTCTTATTTTGTGTCCAATTGCTAATCAGGTAGGACAACTCTGACAAGTTTTTACTTAGCTAATATTAGACACTCAGTCCTTAATTCATAATTGTCAGGGAATGGACTATTGTGAACCATCAAGTTTTAACCTATTTCCAATAGCAACATACTTTGAATGAGAAAAACAAAAGAAAGCTATATACTCACATCAAAATAGAAACCAAGAAAATATAGCTAAAAAAAGAGAAGAAAGGAAAAAATACAAACTAGAACGTCAATTACAGAGTACTGGTGTCGTGAGTGATTTTACTTCTATTTTCCAAGTAACAAATAGTTTCATCTATTTTTTTTTTTAATTAATATTATCCAGCCTGTCTCCTTTAGGTCACCAGGCTCCTCTGTCCACAGTGTTTCTCAGGCAAGAATACTGGAGTGGGTTGCCACTTCCTTCTCCAGAGGATCTTCTCGATATAGGGATCAAACCCACATCTCCTGCTTTAGCAGTCAGATTCTTTATGATTGAGGCACCATCAGTCAGTTCAGTTCAGTTCAGTCCCTCAGTCATGTCCGACTTTTGCGACCCCATGAATCGCAGCACGCCAGGCCTCCCTGTCCATCATCAACTCCCGGAGTTCACTCAGACTCACGTCCATCAAGTCTGATGCCATCCAGCCATCTCATCCTCTGCCGTCCCCTTCTCCTCCTGCCCCCAATCCCTCCCAGCATCAGAGTCTTTTCCAATGAGTCAACTCTTTGCATGAGGTGGCCAAAGTACTGGAGTTTCAGCTTTAGCATCATTCCTTCCAAAGGAATCCCAGGGCTGATCTCCTTCAGAATGGACTGGTTGGATTTCCTTGTAGTCCAAGGGACTCTCAAGAGTCTTCTCAAACACCACAGTTCAAAAGCATCAATTCTTCAGTGCTCAGCCTTCTTCACAGTCCAACTCTCACATCCATACATGACCACAGGAAAAACTATAGTCTTGACTAGACGGACCTTTGTTGGCAGCGTAATGTCTCTGCTTTTGAATATGCTATCTAGGTTGGTCATAACTTTCCTTCCAAGGAGTAAGCGTCTTTTAATTTCATGGTGGAGGAAGCATGTTGATGTATGGCAAAACCAATACAATATTGTAAAGTAAAAAAAAAATAAGAAGAAGAAAGAGAAATACAAAAAAAACAAAAAAAATTCATGGCTGCAGTCACCATCTGCAATGATTTTGGAGCCCCAAAAAATAAAGTCTGACACTGTTTCCCCATCTATTTCCCATGAAGTGAAGGGACTGGATGCCATGATCTTCGTTTTCTGAATGTTGAGCTTTAAGCCAACTTTTTCACTCTCCACTTTCACTTTCATCAAGAGGCTTTTTAGTTCCTCTTCACTTTCTGCCATAAGGGTGGTGTTATCTGTATATCTGAGGTCATTGATATTTCTCCCAGCAATCTTGATTCTAGCTTGTGTTTCTTCCAGTCTAGCATTTCTCATGATGTACTCTGCATATAAGCTAAATAAGCAGGGTGACAATATACAGCCTTGATGTACTCCTTTTCCTATTTGTAACAAGTCTGTTGTTCCATGTCCAGTTCTAACTGTTGCTTCCTGATCTGCATACAATTTCTCAAGAGGCAGATCAGGTGGTCTGATATTCCCATCTCTTTCAGAATTTTCCACAGTTTATTGTGATCCACACAGTCAAAGGCTTTGGCATAGTCAATAAAGCAGAAATAGATGTTTTTCTGGAACTCTCTTGCTTTTTTCCATGATCCAGCAGATGTTGGCAATTTGATCTCTGGTTCCTCTGCCTTTTCTAAAACCAGCTTGAACATCAGGAAGTTCATGGTTCACATATTGCTGAAGCCCGGCTTGGAGAATTTTGAGCATTACTTTACTAGCATGTGAGATGAGTGCAATTGTGTAGTAGTTTGAGCATTCTTTGGCATTGCCTTTCTTTGGGATTGGAATGAAAACTGACCTTTTCCAGTCCTGTGGCCACTGCTGAGTTTTCCAAATTTGCTGGCATATTGAGTGCAGCACTTTCACAGCATTATCTTTCAGGATTTGAAATAGCTCAACTGGAATTCCATAACATCCACTAGCTTTGTTCGTAGTGATGCTTTCTAAGGCCCACTTGACTTCACATTCCAGGATGTCTGGCTCTAGCTCAGTGATCACACTATCGTGATTATCTGGGTCGTGAAGATCTTTTTTGTACAGTTCTTCTGTACACCATAGTTGGGTATTTTTTTATTATCCATCCTTTCCATTTTGTGCTTCCCTGGTGGCTCAGTGGTAAAGAACCCACCTGCCATGCAGGAAATGCGGGTTCCATCCCTGGCTTGGGAAGATCCCCTGGAGAAGGAAATGGCAACCCACTCCAGTATTCTTGCCAAAATCCCACGGACAGAGGAGCCTGGCAGGCAACAGTCCACGGAGTCCTAAAGAGTCAGACACAACTTAGAGACTAAACAACAAACTTGTCTTATCTTCTTAAAGAAGGACTTTTTCTCTGATAGCTGTCTTACAACATGATGCTCATCCCTCCCCCAAGATCCTTCCCTACCCTTCCTCTTTATTGCCAGACCAATTACTGGCCACTGTTCAGCATTTCTTGAGAGAGGAAATTTAGTCTCTGCTTTATCTACCAAAAGAATCACAGGAACTGGCTAAAATGTACCAGCAGGAACTAGCAGAACACATGGGAAAGTGGAATTGACTATGCTCGTAGGACCAGGATGGGGTGTGGGCAGGATAGGGGAAAATTTACTGACATGGGAACACTCTCCTATGATTCAGGACTCAGCACCCTAGCCCAGACACTTGGAGCTTGTCATGATACCCTCCTGAAATGGACTTGTTAAAATTTGGAGATGACGGTGATGCTAATAAATAATGTGACAATCCAGACTTCCTTTGCAAAGCATTTTAAATGGTTCAAAAGACTCAAGGATTAACCATGGCCAAAGCCATTTACCCAGTATAGAGAAATACTACTTAACTCTATTTCTTGTGAGGACCAGAGGAAACTTCCTTCATTAAGACCTTGAGAAATTCCTTGATGAAGTACGTCTTTGGCAACAACTCTCCCTTTTAAATCGGAGTGTTTAGATCATTAACATTTAATGTGATTACTGATATGGTTAGGTTTAAATCTATCAGCTTGATTTCTATTTGTTTCATCTGTTCTTAGTTCTCTCATCCCTCTTTTTCTGTTTTCTGGATTTATTATATTGAGTAATTCAATTTTCTGTCCTTAGCTGGATTATTAACTATAACTCCTTGTGCTATTTTAATGCTTGCTTTCGGATACATAGGACTTCCCTGGTGGCATGTGGTTTAAACTCTATAATGCATTGTTGCATTTGCTGTAAGCAAAAAATACTTTTTAAAAACATTTAAATAATAAAAAACATTTATTGATATTTACCCTATACTTATAATTTCTGTCACAAAGTAGATGGCAAGATACAAAGATGTATTAAATTGCATATATATATTGCATAAAGACAATAGAGTGATGGGATTTTATCTTTCCTCTGTTTTACTTTAATAGACTTACATTAATTTTATAAGGAGAAAGCAGTTAATATGCCTTCAATTCATTCTGTTTATGGGAAGTATAAAAATTTTTGAGGTATAATAAAATATTTAGTGGAAAAGAAAGAATAAAGATATGTTATATGGCCATAACTACTATTATGTTCAAAATAAGAACAATCCTTATGAACTTATACATGAAGTCTGATTGGTACCACTTTACTGAGCTGCTGCAGACTGGGGCAGGACAGGGTGCAGTGGGACACCAGACTGAAGAAAGAGCATTGGCCATCTGCTGGGTATCTCATATCCTAAAGAGGAAATTACTCTTCCTGCCACAAAATATCTAAAACACCCACTTTTCCCTGATACACAGAATGAATGCTGATTGAGAAGAAACTAAAATGCCAACAATCAGAAAACAATGAGATTCGAGAGAGAGCTACAGCATTAACTGGATACGCAGATGTCACTAGGGTGTGCCAAGCGCTACAAAATGCAGACGAGGGAGCGGACTAGTTAACTGAATGAAGATTTCTATGAGTACTTTGACTACAAATTGTTTAAAGACTAAGTGTGTGTGTGTTAAGTCACTTCAGCCATGTCTGACCCTTTGTGACCCTATGGACTGTAGCTCACCAGGCTCCTCTGTCCACGGGACTCTCCAGACAAGAATAGTGGAGTGGGTTGCCATGCTCTCCTCCAAGGGATTTTCCCAACCGAGGGATCGAACCTGCATCTTCTGCAACTCCTGCGTTGCAGGCAGATTCATTACCTCTGAGCCACTGGAGAAGCCCAAAGCCTAAGTAACATGGCCTTAAAATATTTTTCAAATAAAAATTTACTTCAGAGTGTGAATCAGCATAGTACACAGATGGTATAAACCATATCAAGAAAGATAAGCAACATTTGGAGGACTAGGAATCTAGAATGAGTTATGAATAAACAATGAGTACTTTTTAACCACAGTTCATGAGGTACTTCTACCTGTTCCTATTTTACACACCCATTATAGTTTATAAAATATATTTGTACCAATGTAATCTTCATAATAAACATATATAGACTCATTCCAGATTGGTATTCAATAATTTGCAATAGATTCTTTTGCTGTGGTTTTAAAATCCCACATTGAAGGAGCCTTTAAAATGCGACAGAAAGTTACTGGCTTGCTGGACTCCATGGGACTATGCAAACAAGAGTGTTTTTGCCCAGAGTGGGAGAAAGCAGATATGTTCTGTCCTTTACAGAACACTGTTTTAATAACATTGCTTTCCAAAATTAAAAAAAAAAAAATAGTAACAGCACAAAAAGCTGACAGAATTTGTTATTGAAAGATGAGCTTTTGAGTATTCTTAGCCTAATCTTTGCTTTTCCTCATATATTTCTAATAATTTGACTATGAAGACCTTTAAAAGTTGAACAGTTCCCTAATTTAAGGAGATTAAACACAATATATGTAAAGCTTCCTTTGGTGTCTAGGAGCCATCTTTATGATTCTCAATACATCTCTGGAGAAGTGGCTCTTCTCTTGGAATGACTAAAGTGTGTGGAATACAATTTGCAGACATCTTCTCAGGATACCGTGTTTTCTCTATCTTCTTCTTCCTCACAGTTGAGATAACCCACATGTCAATTTCTACTATCACCTTGTAATTTGGCACTTGTTATACAGTGTACCACTTCCCTGGTGTCCCAAGGGTAGAGAATCTGCCTGCTGGTGCAAGAAACATGGGTTTGATCCCTGGGTAGGGAAGATCCCCTGGAGAAGGAAATGACAACCCACTCCAGTGTTCTTGCCTGGAAAATCCCACGGACAAAGGAGCCTGCCAGGCCACAGTTCACAGGGTTGCGAAGAGTCAGACAGAACTTAGCAACTAAACAAAAACAAAAAAAATATATACAATATACAAAAATATCAGTTGTCTCCTGGAATCACTCAAGGTTCTTAAAATACCTTATTTTGCACATAACCCTAATCCAATAGTGCTTTCACTGAGATGTGTGAATACATACATATATAGCACCAGGAAATATTTTCCCTAGAGCTAAGGTTCCCACTCTGGCTCATGTGTGCATTTTTTCTCTCTTTCCCTCCCTGCTTTTACATCTCTCCCTTTCCTTCCCCCTGTCTTTCTCCCTTTCTACTTCTTCCCTCCCTCCCTTTCTCTTTTTCCCTTCTTATTGAAGTCATCAGTTTTGACTCCAATAAAGAGAAGCTGCTGCTAGTCTAAGAAATTATAGAAACATTCTACTTACCTTAAGATACATATTCCTTTAGCCTATTCCTGATTTAAGAACTGTATCAACAGACCACAGGATCCCAGACACTCAGATCTAAGAAGCCCATTTGTAAGTTTTGACTGGCCAGCAACACAAGATTCACAGCACCTCTTCCCTAACTATATTGGCCACCTGTTCTCATTGCTCCTTTGGCTGTGAATCCTAAAAGGCACAAAAGGAAAGGGCAGGAAGCTTGGGAGTCAGCTCCTTGTTCCCCAGGTATGCCAGCCTGCAGGCAGCTCCTAAGGATCATGGCCAGTTCTTAGAACCTGGCACTTAGTTCAAGGGCATTTTGGAGCTCAGAAGCATTTGGATAAATAACAGTGGAAGCAACTGGCATAGTTTTCTTTATGGGAGCCACATTAGCTAAGACACGCTGAGATGCCTAAAAGTGAACTGTCTTCTCATACCACTGATGACTGTTTAACCCAGACCCTCCTGTTGTTCTCAATCCTCCATCCTTTTAATCATGAAGGTAGATTCCTCAGCTTTTGAGTATTTTCTTTTCAAGTATAAAACCACTGTATTTTCTAAGAGAATTTCCTCATATGTAACAACATGCCATTAAGAGACCAATGATTGCTTGTGACTTAGTTTTCAATGGTAGATATACCAGAATTACTAAAAAAATTTTCAAAACTCGTATTTCCTGCACACAGATATGCCCTGTTGAAAAAGGAAGTGGGGGAAAAGGAAAATGTGGGCTGGTGACTGTGCATTCTGACTGAAATTCCTAAATGACTCATGCTCATTTGGGAATTCTCATCACTCATTGCTATGATAGAAAGAGACTGCCCTTCTGAATCAGGAAACCCAGATTTGAGTGAGAGCTCTGCCATTCTTCATTAATTTAGTCATTCAGCTAGTACTGAGTGAGTATTTCCTGTCAGGCACTGGGTTAAGTTCTAAGTATGGAGTGATAAACAAAACAGAGAAGCTCATTGACCTTTAGAAATTTAAAGTCTAGTTGGTGTGACAGACATTTAGCAAATGATCACCTTAAATATAATTAAATTTGAGATGCATATAAAGGGAAAATACTGTGTGCTCTGAGAATCTCAGCCACGTCACTGCAGAGAGGTAAACAGGGCTCTGTGTCTCAGCTTCACCATCTGCATGATGGCATAATAAAGACTTGGCAAATGACCATACTCAACATATGATGAGAATACTGAAAGAAAGCAGATGCATGAGCCAGAAAATTTCATGTGGTAAATAAAAATGAATGTTTGCTATAAGTTAGAGAATATATATAGATAGATAGATAGATAGATAGATGTTTTTAATGCACAGTAATCCACATTTCAGAGAAGGCAATGGCACACCACTCCAGTACTCTTGCCTGGAAAACCCCATGGACAGAGGAGCCTGGTGGGCTGGAGTCCATGGGGTCGTTAAGAGTCGGACATGACTGAGCAACTTCACTTTCACTTTTGTCTTTCATGCATTGGAGAAGGAAATGGCAACCCACTCCAGTGTTCTTGCCTGGAGAATCCCAGGGATGGGGGAGCCTGGTGGGCTGCCATCTATGGGGTCACACAGAGTTGGACACAACTGAATCGACTTAGCAGCAGCAGCAGCAGCAACCCACATCTTCCCCTTTAGCTAGCATGTGTATTATGATGGCCCTGCCACCAGAGAGAAGGAAGGCACAGTGTATAGAGTTATCCTCAGTGAGTAGTACAGTGGATGTGGACCCATTTAAAGTGACTGTTAAATTATGACTAAATACAAACTGTTCTAATTACATATTATGCTCAATAAACTACCTCAAGCTTTAGTGGATTAATATAGTTTAAGAATTCAGGAAGAGCTCATTTGGAAGACTATTTTGCTCCCAGAAGAATGCAGCATCATTGGCAGTCACTCAGTAATAATATTCAACTGGTGGCTGCACTGGAACAGAAAGTTCAAGTCTGGCTCCTTTCAAGTAAATCTTGAAGACTTGGCTCAATTGGCCCCTTTCTCCCTTCACACAGCCCTGCTCTTTCCATGGTCACCATGTTGGGCTTCTTACAGGGTAGATTAGGAATCTAGACTGAGAATTCTGAGAAATAAAGTAACAGCTATCAAAGTATTAGGGCTTCCCTGATAGCTCAGTTGGTAAAGAATCCACCTGCAATGCAGGAGACTCTGGTTTGATCCCTGGGTCTGGAAGATCCTCTGGAGAAGGGATAGGCTACCCACTCCTGTTGTTGGACTTCCTTGTGGCTCAGCTGGTTAAAAAATCCACCTGCAATGTGGGAGACCTGAGTTTGATCCCTGGGTTGGGAAGATACCCTGGAGAAGGTAAAGGCTACCCACTCCAGTATTCTGGCCTGGAGAATTCCATGGACTGTATAGTCCATGGGGTTGAAAAGAGTCAGACACGACTAAGTGACATTCACTTATTGAAGTATTAAGCCTGGCCCCAGAAAGACGTGTTGTGTCATAGTTACAGTACAGCATCAGTGAAAGCAGTCAGAGAGTCTGCCCAAATTCAAGAGAAGGAGAAATAAACCTCACTTCTCTAAGGAAAGAATGTTAAAGGATTTGCAGCCATCTTTAATCTGCTATATAACTAGGAACAATCAACTGGTTCCTTTTCTCTGTTAGGTTAATTCTTTTCTCTGTTGGCTTCCACCCTGAATCATCCATCCTTGTTTTCACAATACATATAGACCTAAGAGCACTCCTGCATTTATATTAAATTTATAATAGGGAGATAACAGGAAAACAAATTTCTCCCCCTAAGCCCCCATTACAGGAGTGACTGGAGAAAGAAATCTGAAATTGCTCCTCAGATCCACAAGCACAGATGATGAAGAGTGTAGTTTGCATTGAAATCTTCTCCTTGCATTGAGTGCAAACATTATTTTGTTTTTCCATTTGATAATTTATACAAAAGGAGAAAAGCAAAAAACCTTAAGTGACTTTTCTTATGTTCAATCCTGACTGAAAAAGGGATTTTTAATATGCTCATTATGATTAATTGACAAGTGAATTTGGAGATCTTAAGGAGTTTATGATGACAGAATTTAAATTGTAGTATATTTATATTTGCTATATAAAATGTACAAAAAGTTGAGCTTTATCCCCAAGGAAAAAGCCTGGCATAAAAGAGGAGCTTGGGTTTTGGAGTTACATAGATCTGAGTGAGCAAAGCATGTCTGCCACATAGGAACTGTGAGACTGTCAATATATACTTGAGCTTCCATTTCATTGACACCATTGTGGCTAGAGAAACTGAGAATTAACTGTGCCTGACACCAACTAAATTTTCGGAACTTTTGCCAAGAGAATGGATGAAATCACACTATCAAAATAATCATCTGAAAAAATAAAATTTCATCAAGAAAATTCTAAGATAATAGAAGAGAGTAACTGAGGTTTATTAAGTATCTGCTTATGATAGGCACCAAAGAAATTGCTGGAGGGAAATATGAAAAATACAGGCTTTCTTCTCAAAGAAAAGCATGTCACACAAGGGCTGCAAGAGAGGAAAACATGGTATGCCCTGGAAATACAGATGCCTCTGGCCTGCAGGTCCTAGAGAGGGACAGGTGGGCTGGCACCTGGGTGTATTTTTAAGAACAGATGGAAATCAAGTGAAAAGTAGAAAGGCGAAGTGGCAGGCAGAAAGATTACTGTGCGAAAAGTTCCATTTAAACATTTTTGAGATCAGGGCTAAGATGTGGGGGGAAATGACCCTGTAAGTCTGTATTACTTTTTCATCTTTGGATCCTTGGCAATGAGCCTAGTTCCTGGCATATAGTGGATACTCTACATAATCTCAAAAAGGGAAACAGGGAAGGGGAATGTGAGGTACCTCATGAGTTTTGTACTCGTTCTAATGACTTTGGATATTACACTGAAGGCCCCGGGGACAGGATGAAGGATTTCAAGTGAGGCCAATGAGGTGACATCCCTCTTTTCTAACCACTCAGTTGACAACATTCTGGGGGAAAAAAACTGAAGCAAATCTAATACATGCAAGGAACAGTTAGGGATTATAGTAAACTTCCTTTTGTGGGCTGTTAAACTTCCACAAAGATTAAGGCAGATGTAAGATTGTCTGTTTCATCTAAATCAGAGAAAACTCAAATCTGCTTCCACAGTTGCCTTGACTATGAAATTCAGACATGGGTCAGAGTACCAGACAGCTCACAGCACATTTCTATTGACCGGCCTGGTGTTCTCCTGGCTAACAAAACTCTCCTGAAAAAGTGACAATTTGGTTTCTAAGCACGTTTTTGCTGTGAGAAGATGTGTGAAGAACAGACCAATAGAAAACGTCTTGTACAAAGGTCCTTTTTTTTTTTCAGTGTCTTTTCAGCTTCTTTGGAGATTTTGCTCTAAGCTCTGGTTATCGGTAACTTCTCACACTCAAAGGTTTAATCGAAGAAAACACAAGTTTGTACATGATTCTCATCATGGCAAAATAGCATTATCTACTTGAGGCTGTAAGACTGCAGATGAAAGAGGACTGGACATCAAGTCACTAGTGTATCTGGCTGTCAGGTGGAAAATGGCAACTGGGCAGCTTGATGAAATGACTTATAAGCCTCCCTCACAAAGTCAAATATTTATCTAAATGTCCTCAGAATATAATCTTGACCCACCCAGTCTTATCTTTGGCTTTTCACTTACTTGAGTTACATCCATTCATTCATTCAACAAATAACTCTTGAGAGCCTATTTTACCAAAGGCCCCACTCTGGATGTGGGAAGTAAAATCATAACTAAATTTAAAAAGTCCCTGTTTTCACTGCACTACTTCTTGGAAATTTAGTTAGGGCAATCTTCTCATGACTTTTGAAATACAATCTAATTAGTCCTACTCTCACACTTGGTTTGTGCCCTCATTCTCAGAATAAACAATTCCACAGTTCAAAGATATACCCTTTATCTCTTCTGTGAGTCTTCCTTATTATTCTGGCTCCAAATAATCACTTTGTTTCACAAATTTTAGCTCTTGGTTATATACTGTGTTGCTCTCTCACTGATACATCACCTGAAAGAACATACACAGATACACTGATAAATAGATATCACAGCATAGCATGTTCTAAATATCCATTTACACTGCAAATAAAGAAGAGTGTTTACAATTGATGTCTCTGAAACTCCTTCAGCATGACTGAATTCCAACTAGTTCATATAAGCTTCGGAAAAGATGAACTTAAAGTGATTGTTTTATCTTTTAGGTCAGAATCCACTTAAGAAGTACGATTAGCTATGCCCCACGTTCAATGGGAGGATATTACTGGGACCTCAGTGTCACAAGTTACATATTTCAATTGTGAATTTTTGAAAGTTGGCATATAAAGAAATGAAGAAAAGAGAAGAAAAGAAATTCTACTGCTCATCATCCTCTAAAGAACATACAAAGCTGTCACAGAGGAGAACAATGGAATTGTTCTCTACCCTCCAGCTGAAATCCTCCAGAAATAGGAGATTAAAATGTGATTTGATCCTCAATGCCATGCCGGAAAGAAAGTATGCTGTGGGTTTTATGAAGAACCTGGCAATAGGGTCAGCCTTAGGAGACAGTCTGAAAACCCTGTCTATCATTATCATCTATAAATTGCATAACACAAAGAGGAAGCAAAGTCAAATAGGACATAAAACCCTGAAAACACACTGAGACTTTTGTAGTGTAAAAATTTTTACTCCAGTTCCTCATCTCAGTTTCCCATCCACTGTCTGAACACTCCCCTTACCTCCCAAAAAGCCTGAAAATATGTATTCACTCTTCACAGGGTAAGATTTTCAATCTCCTTTCCTCTTATATCAAAATATCAAAGGAATTGCTGTCTTTCTACATTGCACTGTCATATGAACACTCAAGAGGAAAAAAGAGTGCTTCGCATTCTTTTAAGTAGTGAATTCCCCTCAGTCCATTAAGAGCTGAGCAGAGCATTTGCTTGAGAGTTGTCAAAAAGGTCAAATGTTATGAAGGCATACTGTAATGTATATGATTATAAAAGATTTCATTTAATCCAATCATTTGTAATCACAAAAATCCATTTTCCACAACCATCAATCAACTCAACTTAATATTATATAACCTATATACATACCATCACTGAAAAACAGAGCAAATTACTGTTATTTCAATTGCAACTCTAGGAATTTTCAAGTTATATGTAATATAAAAAAAACTTTTTAATATTGGCACTTATTAATAATGAGTTCATTTTTAATTAGAAATTGAATGTAAGAACTATTTAAGACTGTTCTAATTTTTAGAAGGTATGCCAGTAATTGTCAGTGGGGATGGGTGTTAAATTAAACATAAACTGAAATGCCTGGGATACATAGTAGTGTCTTAAAGTATTGAGTGAATGAATGTATAATTACTATTTTCAATAAGTTTTGATGGGAAGAAAATTGGACTAAAATTCTCTGGCACTGCTGAAGTTATCCCAAATGAACTTGTTTGTTCCTCAATTTTCTCCTGAAAGAAAATGTCCCTGCCTTGAGTAGAATTCAGCCCAAAGCAAGACAATTCTTCAAGTAGGCACTTAATCATCAGCAGTGGCTGACCCCAGGCCATCCTAGCCAACTTGCAAAAGGGCAATGAAAGAAAAATTTATCTGAGGTTGGTTGAAGTGGGGAGTAGTATTACTTTGAGTTGCTTATTTGTTTGACTTCTATGCAAGGGTGAAAAAGCAAAAAACAAACTAAAACTCTCACTTCTTTACCATTCCAGTATTAATTGCGATATAATTGACATACAGCACTGTGTAAATTTAAGATGTGCAGCATAAAGATTTGCCTTACGTATATCATGAAATGATTATCACAGTAAGTTTAGAGAATATCCGTCATCTAATACAGATCCAAAATTAAAGCAACAGGATATATATTTTCCATTATGGTAAATCTTTAGGATTTACTCTTAACAACTTCATACGCAACATCTAGCAGTGTTAATTACCCTTATCTGTTGCACATTACATCCCTTATTTACCTTATAAATGGAATTTTGTACCTTCTGACTTCCTTTGTCCAATTCCCCACCACCTCACCTACTGCCTCTGGTAACAACAAATCTAATGTCTTTTTCTATGAGTTTGTTTACTTCTGAAGCATAAGTCACCTACAAAACCATGTTAGTTCCTGATACACAACATAGTGATTTGATAATTCTATATATTTCAAAATAATCATCATTCTAAATTTAGTTCCCATTTGTCACTATATAAAGGTATTACATAATCATTGACTACATTCCCTATACTATACATTTCATACGGGTGACATTTGTTTTTCAACTGGAAGTTTTTACCCCTTCAGTTCAGTTAGGTTCAGT
This sequence comes from Bos javanicus, assembly GCF_032452875.1. NCBI lineage: Eukaryota > Metazoa > Chordata > Mammalia > Artiodactyla > Bovidae > Bos > Bos javanicus. Next base: position 54,964,585 of record NC_083868.1, on the reverse strand, counting down.
CACTCAGTTGTGTCCGACTCTTTGTGACCCCATGAACCTCAGCATGCCAGGCCTCCCTGTCCATCACCAATTCCCAGAGTTCACCCAAACCCATGTCCATTGAGTCGGTGATGCCATCCAACCATCTCATGCTCTTTCGTCCCCTTCTCCTCCTGCCCTCAATCTTTCCCAGCATCAGGGTCTTTTCAAATGAGTCAGCTCTTTGCATCAGGTGGCCAGAGTATTGGAGTTTCAGCTTCAACATCAGTCCTTCCAACAAACACCCAGGACTGATCTCCTTTAGGATGGACTGGCTGGATCTCCTTGCAGTCCAAGGGACTCTCAAGAGTCTTCTCCAACACCACAGTTCAGAAGCATCAATTCTGCAGCACTCAGCTTTCTTTATAGTCCAACTCTCACATCCACACCTGACCACTGGAAAAACTATAGCTTTAACTAGACGGACCTTTGTGGACAAAGTAGTGTCTCTGCTTTTTAACATGCTGTCTAGGTTGGTCATAACTTTCCTTCCAAGGAGTAAATGTCTTTTAATTTCATGGCTGCAATCACCATCTGCAATGATTTTGGAGACCAGAAAAAATAAAGTCAGCCACTGTTTCCACTGTTTCCCCATCTATCTGCCATGAAGTGAGGGGACCAGATGCCATGATCTTAGTTTTCTATATGTTCAGCTTGAAGGCAACTTTTTCACTCTTTCACTTTCATCAAGAGGCTCTTAGTTCTTCTCCACTTTCTGCCATAAGGGTGGTGTCATCTGCATATCTGAGGTTATTGATATTTCTCCAGGCAATTTGATTCCAGCTTGTGCTTCCTCCAGCCCAGCATTTCTCATGATGTATTCTGCATATAAGTTAAATAAGTAGGGTGACAATATACAGCCTTGACATACTCCTTTTCCTATTTGGAACCAGTCTGTTTTTCCATGTCCAGTTCTAACTGTTGCTTCCTGACATGCATACAGATTTCTCAAGGGGCAGGTCAGGTGGTATTGTATTCCCATCTCTTTCACAATTTTCCACAGTTTATTGTGATCCACACAGTCAAAAGCTTTGGCATAGTCCATAAAGCAGAAATAGATGTTTTTCTGGAAGTCTCTTATCTTTTCCATGATCCAACAGATGCTGGCAATTTGATCTCTGCCTTTTCTAAAACCAGCTTGAACATCTGGAAGTTCATGGTTCACGTACTGCTGAAGCCTGGCTTGGAGAATTTTAAGCATTACTTTACTAGCGTGTGAGATGATTGCAATTGTGTGGTAGTTTGAGCATTCTTTGGCATTGCCTTCCTTTGAGATTGAAATGAAAGCTGACCTTTTCCAGTCCTGTGGCCACTGCTGATTTTTCTAAATTTGCTGGCATATTGAGTGCAGCACTTCCACAGTATCATCTTTTAGGATTTGAAATAGCTCAGCTGGAATTCCATCACCTCCACTAGCTTTGTTTATAGTGATGCCTTCTAAGGCCCACTTGACTTCACATTCCAGGATGTCTGGCTCTAGGTGAGTGATCACACCATCGTGATTATCTGGGTGGTGAAATCTTTCTCATTTATTACTGTCTTCCACCATGCACCCTCTTCTCCTTTGGCCAACATCTGTTTCTTCTCTGTATCTATGATTCTATTTCTGTTTTGCTATGCATGTTCACTTTTTTTTTTTAGATTCCACATAAAAGTGAAATTATATAATATTTTTCTTTCTCTGATTATTTCACTTAGCATAATACCTTCTAGGTTTATCCATGCTAATGCAAATGGTAAGATTTTATTCTTTTTATGGTTAAATATTATTCCATTTTATATGTATACCACATTATTTATAAATTCATCTATTGATGGACACTTAGGCTGCTTCCATATCTTGAAACTGAAATCAAAACATTTGCTTAGTTGTGTCTGACTCTTTGTGACCCCATGGACTGTAGCCCACCAGGCTCCTCTGTCCATGGGATTCTCCAGGCAAGAATACTTGAGTGGGTTGTCATTTTCTCTCCAGGGGACCTCTGGACTGGGATTGAACCCGGGTCTTCTGCATCACAGGCAGATTCTTTACCATCTGAGCCACCAGCGAAGCCCAGTTATTGTAAATAACGTTGTAATGAACATAGATGTGCAGTTATATTTTTAAATTAGTGTTTTCATTTTCTCCAGATAAATAATCAGGAATAAAATTGTGGGATAATGCAATAGTACTGTTTTTTTTTTTTTAATTTTTTGAGAAACTGTCTTGCATAGTGGCTATATCAATTTATATTAACACCAACAGTGCACAAGGATTCCCCTCTTACCTGATCTTTGCCAATACTTGGTATTTTTTCTGTCTGATAACAGCCATTCTGATAGGTGTGTGATAATAATATTATGGTGCTAACTTGCATTTCCCTGATGTGTAGTGATAGTGGGAAGTTTTTTTCATGTCCATTGGCCATTTGCACATCTTCTTAAAAATATCATCTTCGATTTTTAAATTGTGTTGTCTATTTATATGATGTTTAATTGTATGAGTTTTTTATATAAATTTATTTTTTTTAATTGGAGGCTAATTACTTTGCAATATTGTATTGGTTTTGCCATAGATCAACATGAATCCGCCATGGGTGTACACGTGTTCCCCATTCTGAACCCCCCTCCCACCTCCATCCCTGTCCCATCCCTCTGGGTCATACCAGTTCACCAGCCCCGAGCATCCTGTATCATGCTTCGAACCTGGACTGGCGATTCATTTCACATATGATATTATACATGTTTCAATGCCATTCTCCCAAATCATCCTACCCTTGCCCTCTCCCACAGAGTCCAAAAGACTGTTCTATACATCTGTGTCTCTTTTGCTGTCTCACATACAGGGTTATCGTTACCATATTAAGCCCTCATCAGATATATAATTTGAAAATTATCACATTTGATAGGCAGAATTTGTCAGTATTTTTCTTGTATGAAAAAGTTTTTTGGTGTGATGTATTCTCATTTGTTTATTTTTGCTTTTGTGTCCTCTGGTCTGAGAATACATTCACAAAATATATTTCTCAGACTGCTGTCAGAGAGCACACTGCTTATGTTTTATAATTTCAGGTCTTCCATTTAGGTGTTTACTCCACTTTTACTTTATCTTGGTATATGGTATGAGAAAGTATTACAGTTTAATTCTTTTGCAGGTAGCTGTCCAGTTTTATTACTACCATTTATTGAAAAGACTGTCATTTACCCATTTTGTATTCTTGTTTCCTTTATTGCAGATTAATTGCCCATAAAAGTCTGGGTTAATTTCTGCACTTTCTATTCTGTCCCATTGATCCATGTGTCTATTTTTGTGCAAGTACAATATTATTTTGATTATTGTAGCTTTCTTATATTCAGAAATCAGGGAGCATGATACTTCCAGTTTTGTTCTTTTTTCTTAAGATTCTTTTGGTTATTTGGGGGTCTTTGTGTTTTCATATACATTTTAGAACTATTTGTTTCAGTTCTGTGAAAAATGCCCTTGGTATTTGATAAGGATTACACTGAATCTGTAGACTGTCTTTGGTATTAATAGTATGGCCACTTTAGTAATACTAATTCTTCTAATTAATGAGCAAGGTATGTTTCCACCTGTTTGTGTCATCTTTAATTTCTTACATCAACATTTTACAATTTTTAGAGGGCAGAGTTTTCATCTCCTTAATTAGATTTATTCCTAGGTATTTTACTTTTTTATGTGATTGTAAACAGGACTGTTTTCTAAATTTCTCTTCCTAATAGTTCACTAAAAATGTATAGAAATATAACATATTTGTTTATTAACTTGTTTAATTAATGCATCTTGACCAAAATCATTGATGAGTTCAACTATTATTTTGGTGGTATATTTAAGATTCTCTATGTATAATGTCAGGTTTCCCAGGTGGTGCTAGTGGTAAAGAACCCGCCTGCCAGTGCAGGAGACATAAGAGACTAGGGTTTGATCCCTGGGTCAAGAACATCCCCTGGAGGAGATCATGGCAACCCACTCCAGTATTCTTGCCTGAAGAAACCAAAGGACAGAGGAGTCTGGCGATATTGAGTGCATAGGATCACAAAGTGCTGGACACGACTAAAGCGATATAGTATCAGTCTTCCCTTGTGGCTCAGATGATAAAGAATCCTCCTGGAATGCAGGAGACCTGGGTTGGGTTATCTGCAAACAGTGACAGTTTTATTTCTTCCAGACCAATTCGGACAGCTTTAATTTCTTTTTCTTATCTGAATGCTGCTTTAGGATTTCAAATATCACACTGAATAAAAATGGTGAGAATGAGAATCCCTGTCTTACTGCTAATCTTAGAGAAGATACTTTCAGCTTTTCATCCATTAGTATGTTAGCAGTGGGCTTGTCATACATGGTCTTTATTATGTTGAGGTATGTTCCCTCTATGCCCACATTGCTTAGAATTTTTATCATGAATGGATGTTGAATTTTGTCAAAAGGTTTTTTATTGAGATGATCATATGGTTTTTATTCTTTAGTTGGTTAATGTGGTATATGACACTGATTGATACGTGGATATTGAACAATAACTTGCATGCCAGGGATTAAATCTCACTTGATTATGATGTATGGTCCTTTAAATGCATTATTGATTTTAGTTTCTTATATTTTATTGAGGATTTTTATATCTATGTTCATCAGTGTTATTGGCCTGTAATTGTCCTATATTTTAATATCTTTGTCTGATTTTAGTATCAGGTTGATGCTGGCTTTGTAAAATGAGTGCAAAAGCACTCCTTCCTCTGTAACTTTTTGGAATAGTTTGCAAAGTTTGGGTATCAACTTCTCTAAATGTTCAGTAGAATTCAGCTGTGAAGCTCTCTGGTGCTGAAAGCTTGTTAGGAGTTTTTCCATTACTGATTCAACTTCACTACTGGTAACTGATCTGTTCGTATTTTCTATTTATTCTTAATTTAGTCTTGGGAGACTGTACATTTCTGGGAATTTGTCTGTTTGTTCTAGGTTGTCCATTTTATTGGTGTATAATTATTTACAGTATCACTTATAATCATTGGTATTTCTCTGATGTCAGTTATAACTTCTTTTTCATGTCTGATTTTATTTACTTGGGCACAATTTTTTTCTAGATGAGACTGGTTAAAGGTTTATCCATTTTTTTAAGTTTTCAAAGAACCAGCCATTATTTTCATTCATCTTTTGTATTGTTTTTAGTCTCCATTTTTTCTATTGCTCCACTGGTCTTTATGACTTTTTTCCTTTTACTAACCTTGGGTTTCTTTATTCTTCTCTTTCCAGTTCCTTTAAATGCATGATTAGGTTTCTTGAGATTTTTGTTTGTTTGTTTGTTTCCTAAGGTAGGCTTGTATCACTACCCTCTTAGAATTACTTTCACTATACCCCATAGATTTGGATTGTTGTATTTTCATTTTCATTTATCTCCAGGTATTTTTTAAATATCCTCTTTGAATTCTATAGTGACACATTGGTCCTTTTATAACATATTGTTTAGTCTTCACATATTTCTGTTTTTTGCAGTTTTTTCCCCTTGTAGTTGCTTTCTTGTTTCATAGCATTGTAGTCAGAAAACATGCTTAATATGATTTCAATCATCTTAAATTCATTGAGACTTATTTTGTGGACAAGTATATTATCTTTCCTATAGAATGTTATGTGCACTTTGAAAGAATGTATATTTTGTTGCTTTTGGATGGATTGTTCTATTTATATTTATTAAGCCAGATGATCTAATTTTAACTTTAAGGCCAGTGTTTTTTTGTTGATGTTCTGTCTGGATAATCTGTCCTTTGTTGTAAATGGGGTATTAAAGTCCCCTATTATTATTGTCAAGGCTGTATATTGTCACCCTGTTTATTTAACGTATATGCAGAGTACATCATGAGCAACGCTGAACTGGAAGAAACATAAGCTGGAATCAAGATTGCCAGGAGAAATATCAATAACCTCAGATATGCAGATGACACCACCCTTATGGCAGAAAGTGAAAAGGAACTCAAAAGCCTCTTGATGAAAGTAAAAGTGGAGAGTGAAAAAGTTGGCTTAAAGCTCAACATTCAGAAAACGAAGATCATGGCATCCAGTCCCATCACTTCATGGGAAATAGATGGGGAAACAGTGGAAACAGTGTCAGACTTTATTTTTCTGGGCTCCAAAATCACTGCAGATGGTGACTGCAGCCAGGAAATTAAAAGACGCTTACTCCTTGGAAGGAAAGTTATGACCAACCTAGATAGCATATTCAAAAGCAGAGACATTACTTTGCCAACAAAGGTTCGTTTAGTCAAGGCTATGGTTTTTCCTGTGGTCATGTATGGATGTGAGAGTTGGACTGTGAAGAAGGCTGAGCGCCGAAGAATTGAAGCTTTTGAACTGTGGTGTTGGAGAAGACTCTTGAGAGTCCCTTGGACTGCAAGGAGATCCAACCAGTCCATTCTGAAGGAGATCAGCCCTGGGAGTTCTTTGGAAGGAATGATGCTAAAGCTGAAACTCCACTACTTTGGCCACCTCATGCAAAGAGTTGACTGATTGGAAAAGACTCTGATGCTGGGAGGGATTGGGGGCAGGAGGAGAAGGGGACGACAGAGGATGAGATGGCTGGATGACATTGCTGACTTGATGGACGTGAGTCTGGGTGAACTCCGGGAGTTGGTGAGGGACAGGGAGGCCTGGCATGCTACGATTCATGGGGTCGCAAAGAGTCGGAGACGACTGAGCGACTGATCTGATCTGATCTGATTATTATTGTGTTACTGTCAATTTCTCTCTTTATGTCTGTTAATATTTTAGGTGCTTCTATGATGAGTGAATGTATATTTCAATTATTATATCTTCTTCCTGGATCAATTCCCTTGATCATTATGTAATAAATGTCCTTCTTTGTTTCTTGTTAAAGTCTTTGTTTTAAAGTTTATTTTGTCTAAGTATTGTTACCCACCTTTTTTGGTTTCTACTTGCAAAGAATAACTTCTTCCATGTCCTCACTTCAGTCTCTTGTGCATTTAGATCTGAAGTGAGTCTCTTATAGGCAGCACATACATATACGGGTCTTCTTTTAGTATTCTTTCAGCCACTATATATTTTGACTGCAGCATTTAGTCCATTTACATTTAACATAATTATTGACAGGTATGTACTTATTGTCATTTTGTTAACTGTTTTCTGGTTGTTCTGCAGTTACTTTTTCCTTTCTTCTTTTACTCTCTTCCCTTGTGATTTAAGACTATCTTTATTGTTATGCTTGGATTCTTTTCTTTTTTGTGTGTTTCTGTCATAGATGTTTGGTTTGTGGTATACCTTGCTATATATAGGGGTGTGTGTGTGTATTATTAGTATAAGTTGATGATCTACATATGAACACATTTTCACAACCCTATATTTTTATTATATATCCTGATGTTTACTGTTTGTGACACCATGTTTATGTCCTTTTGTTTTGTATATATTTGTCTTTTAACCTTCCTACTAGCTTTATAAGTGATTCAATTTAGTTCAGTTCAGTCGCTCAGTCGTGTCCAACTCTTTGCGGCCCCATGAATCGCAGCACGCCAGGCCTCCCTGTCCATCACCAACTCCCGGGGTTCAATCAGTCTCACATCCATCGAGTCAGTGATGCCATCCAGCCATCTCATTCTCTGTCATCCCCTTCTCCTCTTGCCCCCAATCCTTCCCAGCATCAGAGTCTTTTCCAATGAGTCAACTCTTCGCATGAGGTGGCCAAAGTACTGGAGTTTCAGCTTTAGCATCATTCCTTCCAAAGAACTCCCAGGGCTGATCTCCTTCAGAATGGACTGGTTGGATCTCCTTGCAGTCCAAGGGACTACTACCTTTATTTTGCATTTGTCTTTACCAATGAGATTTTACCTTTCATAATTTTGATATTTAGTTGTGGCCTTTTCTTTTTCATTTACAGAAGTCCCTTTAACATATCTTATAAAGCTGATTTGTGGTGCTGAGGTCTTTCAGCTTTTGCTGGTCTGTAACACTTTACATTTCCCTTCATATTTAAGTGATACCCTTGGTATTCTTGGTTGTAGATTTCCTTTTTTGTTTGTTTGTTTTTCTTTCATCACTTTAAATATATCTTCTGAGCAGCAAAGCATCTGCTTAAGTCAACTGATTATTTTATGGAAGTTTCCTGGCATGTAATGTGGTGCTTTCCCCTTGCTGCTTTTAATATTCTATGTTTTTTTAAATTTTATTTTAATTACAATATATCTTGGTTAGATCTTTGGGTTGATCCTGTTTAAAACTCTCTTTGATTCCTGGACCTGGATGTTTCTGTCCTTTCCCAAGTTAGGGAAGTTTTAGCTATTATGCCTTTAAATATGTTCTCTGCCCCGTATTCTCTCTCTCCTCCATCAGGGACCCCCATAATGTGAATGTTAGTATGCTTAATGTTGCCTACAGATCTCTTACACACTCCTCTTTTTTGAATTCTTTTTTCTTTTTTGTGTCCACCTCGGTGATTTTTCTACTACTCTATTTATAGTTCACTGACCCATTCCTCTGTATTATCTAATACACCACTGATTCCTTTTAACATATTTTATTTCAGTTACTTTATTCTTAAGCTCTGTTTCATTCTCCCTTATATTTTCTAACATTTTGTTAAACTTCTCACTGTGTCTGTTCATTCTTCTCCCAAGTTCTCTGAGCATCTTTATGATCATTACCTTGAACTCTTCATGGGATAATTTGCTTATCTCCATTTCACTTAGTTCTTCTGGGGATTTATCTCATTCCTTCATTTAGAACATATTCCTCTGTTGCCTCATTTCACTTAATTTCTTGTTTTTATTTATATGTATTTGGTAAGTTGGTTATGTTTTCTGATCTTGGAGAAGTGGCCTTAGGTAGGAGACTTGCCACATGTCCCAGCAATATACTGCCCTGTGGTCACCAGGGCTATATGCTCTAGGTGGGCTGCATGGGCCCTTCTGTTGTGGCAGAATGACTACTGTGGTTGGTCTGATAGGCATGGCTGATCTCTGGCCCATTTGGTTGCCAGGCCTTGCCTTGTTTAGAGGCGGCCATCTGTTAGTAAGCCTGGTCAGGTTATGAAGTAGCTGACTCTGAAGCTTTAGGGGATACCAGAGCTAATACTGGCCCACTGGTGGGTGGAGTCAGGTCCCAGGGTAAATGATTGTGGGGCCATTGATCCCAGACTAAAGAGAGCCTACTGCTGAGTGGAACTTGTTCCTGACGTGGCTAGCTGTGGGATCCATTGTGTCCCAAAGCTGGTGTCAGCCTACTGGTGAATGGGGTCAGGTTCCAGACAGCTGGCTGAATGGCCCAAGGTGTCCTAGAGCAGGTTTCAGCCTGCTACTGGTGGGATCTAGGCCCAGAGGGTTCTAGAGCTAGTGCTGACTCACTGGTAGGCATTGTAGTCTCTGACTGCAGGACCATGGGGATCTCAGAGTTGGAGTCTGCCCACTTGTGGGAGAGTCAATTCCTCACATGGCTGGCTTGTCATCCATGGGGTTTCCAAAGCTGCTGTTAGCCCACTGGAGGGTGGCATCATATCCTGGGATGACTGGCTGAGGTGGTCAAAGTATCTCAGACTGGTGTTGACAACCTGATGAGTAGGGCTAGAGCACAGAAGTTCTTTGGGCTTAAGCCAGCTTGCCATTGGATTAGTCAGTTCCTAAGACTGTAGACTGTAAGGCCCCAGTGGTCTTGGTGGGTATGACCAGGTTTCAGGGCACCTGGGGCTCAGGGGATTCTAGGGTAGCTGACCTGCAGTGTGTGCAGTTACATGTCTACTTGGCTACATGCTTGGCCTGCGGTGTCCCAATGCCAGTGCTAACAGGCTGGGATTAAAAAAAAAAACAAAAAACAAAAAACACTAATACAGGGAAACAAAAATAATTCATAATCTATATTTCTCCAGTTTTGTAAAAAAAATTATGTGAAATTTCTGAGTTAACTGATCCTGCTATATATGTTTGTGTGCCACTTCTCCAACCCCTCCTTGGGTTTATATGTTGAAACTCTATTCCCCAGTGTGGCTATACCTGGAGTTGGGGTTCCTCCTAGGGAAGTTGTTCAGTTGCTCAGAATGGCAGCACGCCAGGCTTCCCGGTCCTTCACTTTCTCCTGGAGTTTGTCCATTGAGTCAATGATGCCATCCAATCATCTCATCTTCTGTCACCCCCTTCTCCATCTGTCCTCAATCTTTCCCAGCATCAGGGTCTTTTCCAATGAGCAGTTCTTCACATCAGGTGGCCAAAGTATTAGAACTTTAGCTTCTACAGAAGTAATTAAGTTTAAATGAGGTCATAAGGGTGGGGTCCTAGTTTGATAGCATTAGTGTTCTTATAAGAAGGGACATCTTTCCCCACACTCAAATACTGAGGAAAGGACAGGTGAGGACACAGCAAGAAGGTGGCTACCTGAAAAGAGAGCATTCACCAGAAACTGAGGCCCTGATCTTGGACTTTCAGCTTTAAAAAAAGGTAGGAAAATAAATTGTGTTTTCTAAGCCACTTGGTTTGATATATTTTGTTATGGCAGACCAAGCAAACTAATACACACCCATGGCTCCTCTTTACCCAGTGGAGTAGTGGCGGCCCTTGGAGACTGACATTGGTGATGCTGCCTGAATGACCCACACCTTCACCTGAATTTGCATTCAGGCAAAACAATGCTTTTGGCACCCAGATCACTAACAAATAGCTTGACTTCCCGCAGTAGATGCTTTGCTGTACCAGCCAGCTCTTCCTTCAGTACTGAAAATTTTACTTCTCCAGAAACTAGGAGAGGGTTAATAGTGCTCAGATCGTAATCTTTGCAAAAATCTGCCCTCAGCTTGAGAATGCTGCCACAACTAAGGCCCCACCTCCTTCCTGGAGTAGCTTTCATCCTGGCCCCTCACTACATCATGGACTAAGAAATGTCATCTCTGTTTCAGAGCAACCTGTGGGGCTGGCTGAGACATTCAGTAAGGCTGCATCAGGACCAAACTTCTCCCCCTGCTGAATCATTCATCCATTCTTTCTCTTCAATAGTGTTGATTTCAAGACCACTACATAATAAATTTTTTCCAGTCTTACCTTCACATCAGAATCTGCTTCCTAGAGAACCCAACTGTAACTGCCCTCATCAAAATCACCTCTAGCTTTATTTTGCTTGTATAAAGTGGGTTTCCAATAAAAGACTACAGGGAAAAGGGGGGAAAATGTTGTAAATATAGCATAATCCAAAAAATTAGAAGGAAAGCTTGGAAGGAAAAAAGAAAAATCCTGGATTTTGTTTTTTCTCTTGCACATGTGTTACCAAGGTTTTCCTTCCTAACATTTTTTAGTGGCAATATAGTCATATCAGGCTTCTCAGGTGGCTCAGTGGTAAAGTATCCTCCTGCAACACAGGAGACAAGAGATGCAGGTTTGATTCCTGGTTCGGGAATATCCTATGGAAAAGGCAATGGCAACCCACTTCAGTATTCTTGCCCTGAAATTCCCACAGACAGAGCATCATGGTAGGCTACAGTCCATGATGTCACAAACAGTCGGACATGACTGAGCATACACACATACAATCACATCATTCCATAGAAGCACCATCAAATTAAAATGTGATCACTCTTAACAAACTTCATATAAGAAGAAATCAATGTTCCTCTTCAACCTAAAACAGATTTTCAGTAACTTCAATAACTTTGAATCTACAAGGTCTATTCCGGTCTCCTCAGTTGTGTTCTCTCTCTTCTTCTCAATTCACCTTAACCAAAACATAGTCAATACTACCCTTCCTTCAAGGCCCAACTTAGTTTCTATATAAAATCTTAGAGTCTCAATTTCTCTGTAAATTCTTCTTTGTCCAACCCTATCTCTTCAATCTGTAGAGTCTGAGTATTCTATTCTATCAATGAACTGAAAGCTTTGGAGTTCTACAGTTTATACCTCCAAACGTCTTATATGTTTTTAGAGATAGGGTGTAAGTGTTGTAGTTCTTTAAACCCCTTAATGAGCCCATACCTTGAATATCACCTAGCAGACATCAAATTTAAACGTATATAAAAACTTTAGAGTTAGGAGAATTTCCAATGAATGTTGGCAACAGTGATTTCTTCATTTTCAGCATTATTTAAAATTCTGGTCATCTTTCTGTATTACTAAATGTTTTTAGTAATGGAGATTTTTGTGTGTGTGCTTTACAAGACACCATTTTAAATAGTAACTTCATATAGTTTTATTTGAATTTAAAATAGTAATGTTATATACAGTATTTTCATTTATTAACCAAGCATGACAAGTTTTGTTCTATATGAGTGAATTAACATTTTGGAGATCATTCCTAATAATTGGATGGCCGTTGCTTGCTATGTTTTAAGAAGAATAAAGCAATACTTTCTGACATTTTTCCTTCCAAAGTCTTAATGTCATACAAAACTCCTAGAGCAAAATATGTTTCAAATCTTTGTAAAAGAAAACACAGAATCTGTGAAATTAGGTGGTTAGAAGGAAAAGAGGAATAGGTATAAAGAAAACACATTAAAGTTTTATTTTTAAGTTCTACTGGGGCCTACTTGAATATGCTTTTTAGCTAGTTAAGGTTGTCACTGCTATAATAGGCCAAAAGAAAATTAAAATAGAGTGCAAATTATGCCTCATGAAGATGTACAGAAGAAATACCTAAAAAAAAAAAAAGAAGAAGAAGAAGAAGAAGAAGAAATACCTAATAGGAAAGATTTAGCAGACAATACCTCTGACAGTTGTTCCCACTGATGGTGTTGGGATAATAGTACCAGTATTATGGTACTGTAGCTAAAGTAGACAACACCTTAGTGTTAATATTGGGCAGGTTATTTAAGATATCTAATGCTCAATTTTCTCCTTTTCAAAGTGCACAATAAATATTTTTAAAATGGGGGTGTGTTTTTGCAAAAATTAAATCCTATAGATTAATATGCTGAGAAATTTTTCTTTTCACAAATTTGGATGTGTGAATCTAATAAATGTGCCTCCCTTTCATCAGGTTTGTTGGCCAGTGTTATATGGACTACTTGTTCCTACTTGCTCACTGGAGCTAACAAAGGACATGATGTTGATTTGACTAGGCAGCAACAAGCTTTATATGCCTAATTCTTGGAATATTGTAAGTTTCCAAAATAAATGGAATATTTACAAATAAATATATAAATATTTATTATCCTTCCATAATAAATATTGTTGAATTAATTAATACCAAAAATTAAACCAGCCCTTCTTTATTGATTAGAACCACTTAAGGTTAACTTGTAAAATATCTGTATACTGCTTAAGGAATATCAGGTTTCTCCAAACTTCCCTGTTCAATATTAAATACAGATGAAGGTTACAGATAGAGATAAGCTATCTGTCCAATTTATGGATTAGAATGTTTCCCCTATTCTTTAGGTAGAAGACAATTTAGACATTCATGAAAGGATTACTTCTGCCTTTCTTTAAAAGTCTACATTGGAAGAAATTTGCCCCAAATGCTTTGAGAGTCTTAACTACTGGAGACACCTGGCACCAAAGAAGTGGGGTGGATGAGGACTGAAAGATAGACACTAACTGAAAAACTTTATAGAGGGAAGCTGGAACATCCCAGGTCTCTTTCTCCATGCTTGTAGTAATAAAATTATTCCCCACATCCCCTTTCTCCCCCGCCCCCCTGCACTGACAGGATAACAGTTGCCTATTTTCTGAAAGACTAGATTTTGTAACAGGAGCACAGTGGAGAGGAGGGTGTATAGGAGTGAAAACGAAATACAATGAAGTTTACATACTACACACCCTCTGCTTCTCTTGCCTAGAAACTATACATAAAGATTATCTCTCCACTTTCTACCACAAGAAGCTGGAAAAGGGAGCACCCTGGATATAACTCTACAACTCAAGAAAAATCCTTATTGTGGCATTTTTGAGGTCCCTTGATCAAAAAGGTGGCTTGCTTTCAGCTCACATATGGTTAACTACTCTTCCAATTAAGAATCTACTCGTCCATGAAGACACTCAGCTTCAATGAGCTGTTTGATATCTCTGGAATATGAATGGACAAATCAAGATCAGCTGTTATGTAAAAAGTGTTTTCAATGTCAAACAAAGAAGTCAAAGAAATTCAAGGCAAAACACAAAGAAGGAAGGAAGGAAGGAACTAAATAAGTGCAAAGAACAGATGGAAACCTAACTGTTATTAAGAAAGACAATACACCCGTGGCAGATTCATGTTGATGTATGGCAAAAACAATACAATATTGTAAAGTAAAAAAAAATAATAAATAAAAAATACATAAATAAATGCAAGGCCAAAAAAAGACAATAATAAATAAATCTCTAAATTAAATATAAATAGTAAATATGAAATATAATAAAAAATCAGAAGTGCTACTACATAAAGCCAAGTAAGCCTCTCAGAAAAGAACATAAAAGAGGTGAAGTAAACTATGATAATTCTTGAGAATCAATCTGGAAGGTACAAAATCCAACCGTTTTTTTGAAATTTCACCCCTACACCACCTCCAAAATAAAGAATTGAAAAATTAGAGAGAAATAAATTATGCATATGAAAATTTCTCAGAATCACCAGGCTAATGACTGAAATAAAAATTTCAGAACAATAAGTATAAGAGGAAACTCTAAAAGCTTCCAGAATATAATGCAAAAACAAGTACCCAAACACAATCAAAGGAAAAGGAATCACAGTAGCATTTGGAATTTTTATCAGTCACACTGGAAGCCAGAAGACTGAGGAATGATGCCTTCCAACAGTGAGAAAAAAATGAAAATGGTTCAATATTGCTAAGACAACTTGCTGAAGCAGAGCCAGGAGGCCATTTAGAAAGTATGACTTAAGCACACATCTCAGCCTGGATAGAGTCTGACCACTGACCTGATTAAGTCGTCTAGAACACCTGCCAGAAACTCAAACTCAAACTTGTTGGACCCTTACTCCAAAATAACTCATGACGATCTGTCTACTTCTCAGACCCTTAGATCTTAACGACAGATCTTAATGGCAAATATTTTCTGACTCTCATCAGTCACAATTCTTTCCAGATAACTTTTAGCAATCGTGGGACTTTTTGTATGTATAAGTTGCTTCCTCTGAACACTCTTTCAGGCTTACTCAAATCTGTGTCTCCTAAATTGCCATTCTTAAACCCTCAAATCAATTAGTTTTTACATTTGCAGCCTCCTGCATTACCTTTTTTGGTTGACACACTTGTCAGGAAAAATGATTTTTACCCTACCTAAGCTACCAGTCAAGTGGGAAGATAAAAATAAAGTTATTTTCAGACACCTGGTAATTCTAAAGGTAACTACCCACCTTCCTCTTCATGACAGGTTACTGGAGAACATACTTCAGCAAAATAAATGAAAGAGAGAAGAAGACATGGTATGTAGAAAACTGGGGGTTCAGTGTAGGGAATTTACCAAGAAGTCCCAGGGCAGCAGCTATGCAGCAGGCCTGAAGAGCAACAATTCATGTCAGAACATTACCTTAGAGGGTTGGAAGAGGGCCGTTTCCAAGAAGAATGATAAACAGAACTATAGATTATTTGATAGCATTGAGTGTTTGGTGAAAATTATTACAAGGCATTGCCCAGATATGTTGGAACATTTAGTAAAGGATTATTGACAGACACATAGAAAACTAAGCAAAACAAAAGCAACTACCAACTCCAGGACAAACTAAAGGTAGCATACTATTGAAATAATAGTGCATTCTTAAGCTCAGTAATAATACTTACATAATCATAATAATGTAAATATGGACTATTTATCTAATGAAAGCTGTGACAAAATAATTTTTGGAAGACAGAGGGAGAAGAAGGACGGTGGTAATAGCCTAAAACTCAACTAGTCAATAGGCCATATTTAAAATCGATGCATCAAGAGATAGCAGAATAAAAATATTACTTTAACATACAGAAGTGTAAAACAGAATCTATAGCTAGTAGAGTCAAATGAGAGTAGAGCTGCATATAGAAGGGGAAGGAAAGGGGTGGCAGGCAAGGAACTGCTGACTTTCAGTGTAAGCCTTTGAGATCGATTTGGCTGTTTTTAATTGTATACTTGCATCACTTCACTTTAAAAAAAATTATAAAAAGATGTTTAGATGTTCAAAGAAAGAACTGAGGAAAACTGAAATGAATCAAAAGATATAATCAAAACATAATGAAAAAGTTCTATGATTAAAAAATAGGTATAGGGAATAAGGCAAAATTATTTCAAATAAATTCATCCTTAAATATAGTATTTTAATTAACAAGTTTTAAAAATCTTGAATATTTTAATTAACAAGTTTTTAAAAACCTCAAGTTTCCAAGCTAAAATATTCTCCAAGCCAGGCTTCAGCAATACGTGAACCGTGAACTTCCTGATGTTCAAGCTGGTTTTAGAAAAGGTAGAGGAACCAGAGATTAAATTACCAACATCCGCTGGATCATGGAAAAAGCAAGAGAGTTCCAGAAAAACATATATTTCTGCTTTATTGACTATGCCAAAGCCTTTGACTGTGTGGATCACAATAAACTGTGGAAAACTCTGAAAGAGATGGGAATATCAGACCACCTGATCTGCCTCTTGAGAAATTTGTATGCAGATCAGGAAGCAACAGTTAGAACTGGACATGGAACAACAGGCTGGTTCCAAATAGGAAAAGGAGTATGTCAAGGCTGTATATTGTCACCCTGCTTATTTAACTTCTATGCAGAGTACATCATGAGAAACGCTGGACTGGAAGAAACACAAGCTGGAATCAAGATTGCCAGGAGAAATATCAGTAACCTCAGATTACTGCAGATGACACTACCCTTATGGCAGAAAGTGAAGAGGAACTCAAAAGCCTCTTGATGAAGGTAAAAGTCAAGAGTGAAAAAGTTGGCTTAAAGCTCAACATTCAGAAAATGAAGATCATGGCATCCGGTTCCATCACTTCATGGGAAATAGATGGGGAAACAGTGGAAACAGTGTCAGACTTTATTTTTCTGGGCTCCAAAATCACTGCAGATGGTGACTGCAGCCATGAAATTAAAAGACGCTTACTCCTTGGAAGGAAAGTTATGACCAACCTAGATAGCATATTCAAAAGCAGAGACATTACTTTGCCAACAAAGGTTTGTCTAGTCAAGGCTATAGTTTTTCCTGTGGTCATGTATGGATGTGAGAGTTGGACTGTGAAGAAGGCTGAGTGCCCAAGAATTGATGCTTTTGAACTGTGGTGTTGGAGAAGACTCTTGAGAGTCCCTTGGACTGCAAGGAGATCCAACCAGTCCATTCTGAAGGAGATCAGCCCTGGGATTTCTTTGGAAGGGATGATGCTGAGTCTGAAACTCCAGTACTTTGGCCACCTCATGCGAAGAGTTGACTCATTGGAAAAGACTCTGATGCTGGGAGGTACTGGGGGCAAGAGGAGAAGGGGACGACAGAGGATGAGATGGCTGGATGGCATCACTGACTCGATGAACATGAGTCTGAGTGAACCCGGGAGTTGGTGTGGACAGGGAGGCCTGGCGTGCTGCAATTCATGGGGTCACAAAGAGTCGGACACGACTGAGCGACTGATCTGATCTGATATATATAATATTATACAACTTTAAAGATAAAGGCTATAATTCAATAATATTGAAAGAAATTCTTGTGTTATGTATGAAAGCAAACTAAGTATATTTTCAGTCAACTTTAAAGTTATCAGAACTAAAATATTAGCTACCTCTATAGCATTTTTAAAAGAAATTGTGTAGTTTTCAGATGATCCAAAAATGATCCAAAATTAAGCTGAACAGAATAGAGGTGCTATGTATTAAAAAAAAAAAAAAAAAAAACCAATATTCTTGCTTCACTGTGGGAAAATCAATAGACAGTATGAAAATTAATTATAAGATTCCTGAAGGTAGTGGCTCCCTAAACAATCTTTTCAAAAACGATAGCAAAACTGAAAAAAATATGGACGGGATTTTCCCACCCTTCCCTGGGATATCTGGCTGAAACTTAAAAAAAGAAAGTTTTATTAAGCTTTAGTTCTTGTAATTACAAGAGCTCTGTGGTTAGAACAAGAAATCCCAAGGGAAATATCTACACTTTTTGAAGTCCAACTAAAATTAATTTTCATCTCTTTTTTAAAAAAGCAAATAGAAATCTAAGACATGGTGGAATGATTTTTTTGTTTGTTTGTTTATCTTGCTTATATTTTCTAAATCTTCCTTAACAATGAGATTTATTTTACTTATGAAAGAAAAAAAATGTATATTGTAAAGAAAAATTCAGATATAGAAACAAGCTGAAAAAAATTGAAAATTATGTGCTTTTAAATGCACGGTTACAAAAAAATGCATTTAAATATTCATAAATAACTACTGTGTGTCAGGCATTGAGGCTACAGAATACATATGTGTTCCCCGATTTCCTGAAACTTTTAGTCTAGTGAGAAAGACAGGCATTTACTACATACTCATGAAAAACATTAATAAAAAATTTAAAACTCAATTCACGCTTGCCACTGCTGCTGCTACCAAGTTGCTTCAGTCGTGTCCGACTCTGTGCAACCCCATAGACGGCAGCCCACCAAGCTCCCCCATCCTTGGGATTCTCCAGGCAAGAACACTGGAGTGGGTTGCCATTTCCTTTTCCAATGCATGAAAGTGAAAAGTGAAAGTGAAGTCGCTCAGTCGTGTCCGGCCCTCAGCGACCCCATGGACTGCAGCCTACCAGGCTCTTCCATTTATGGGATTTTCCAGGCAAGAGTACTGGAGTGGGGTGCCATTGCCTTCTCCACTAACGCATGTTTAATAATGATAAAGAGGTATTTATCAAAGTGTCAATCTTAGTTCAATTTTTATTTCTCTCCTTTACTTCTGACATACGAACTATGAAAAAATGGACACCAAATCTACCCCAGAGGTGTCTGAGATATGGATTTGAAGTGTTGGAAAAGATTTGAAAATTCTGAAATATATTTGCTTTGATAAGTAAAAGCCTATTTGGCCATCGTGGTTACTCTT
Organism: Bos javanicus; assembly: GCF_032452875.1. Lineage (NCBI taxonomy): Eukaryota > Metazoa > Chordata > Mammalia > Artiodactyla > Bovidae > Bos > Bos javanicus. The sequence goes on along the minus strand of NC_083868.1, from coordinate 54,945,635 downwards.
TTTTTTTTTTTTTTTTACTTAACACAGGAATGTAGAGAAATCATATCACTACTCTGAACCTCAGATTCTTCTTTTATGAAACACAGACATCTTTCTCATACTGTGTATATAAGGATGAAATAAAACAGAGCATCTATATCTGGCTAGACACTTTGCATAGGTTACATCACTAATTCTTACAATAACTTAAAGTTATTATTATCCCCATTTTCCAGATGAGGAAAGTGTGATTCATAATGATTAAAAAAATATATTACACAGATGGTACACAGGATCAGAGATGGAGCTGAGGAATGAAACAAAGTTTTTTCTGATTCCAGATCCTTTTCTCTTTCCATTAAACTTGACCTTATCTCACAGCTATTTAGATTTTAGAAGACTATTTTTTTACAAACAAAACATAATCCAAGACACGAGACTCTGGGAGTGAAATGGCTATTGCCATGACTTGTAAATAAATATCTCCCAGGAGTAGGTATAATTATGTTTGAGAACTGGGGGAGGGGGTTATGACTTAATATTATTTGAAATCCCTTTCAAACCTAAGAATTTACGTGTGTGTGTGTGTGTGTGTGTGTGTGTGTGTGTGTGATTTAGACATAACCACTCTTTCCCTCAACTACTGGTGAGACCTGCAAAAAGTGAAAGTGTTAGTCACTTAGTCATGTCCAACTCTTTGGAACCCTATGGACTATAGTCTGCCAGGCTCCTCTGTCCATGGGATTGTCCAGACAAGAATATTGGAGTGAGTAGCCATTCTCTTCTCTAAGGGATCTTTCTGATCCAGGGATCGAACTCGGGTCTCCTACATTGCACATGGATTCTTTACCTTCTGAGCCACGAGGGAAGCCCAAGTTCCTCTTAAAAAAGCCAAAAGCAGTAGTAGTTGCCAGAACATATCTTGCATTCTAATGCAGGTGGTTGAAACTTGAGTAGTGCTGAGACACAATAGCAATTTATGTGTTGGAAAGCTCCCATGTCTGTCAAAACATGTTAGATACTGCATCAACAGCAAGCTGCTTAAACTGTCACAGTGAATTTCTGAGCTATTTGCAAACTGTTTGGAAGTATGAAAAGGAAGAGTGTAAACAATTCATGAAATTTACAAAACCATTTCAGCATCTTGGAAATATAGCTGTTTAAAAGTGTGTGTGTCTTTTAACATTAAAGTACAAGGAAATGTTAAATTTAAAATAACCAGACTCCAAGTCATCAGAAGACTAAAGCTGGATTTGGCAGCCATGGGGAACTACTTTATGTTGTCTTCCCATTGCAATGAACTGGGTAAGGAAGCAAAGATCATGGCCATGAAATCTGCCATTTGTAAACTTCTCTTTCTCAGAATAATTTGGTTTTGGTTTGACCCACAGAAAAGAAAGCAACATGCAAAATTTGTATTAAAAAAGATTTTCTCTTACTCCTTTTTTTTAATCAAACTAGCTCTGTCAAACAAAACAAAACAAAACAAAAGGGGAAGGCATTTCCCCCTCCTCCCTGGCCTAGGACAATCACTGTCCTCCTGCGATTTCTCATTGTTGTTTCGTCGCTAAGTCGTGTCTGACTCTGCGACCCCATGGACTGCAACCCGCCAGGCTCCTCTGTCCGTGGTATTTCCCAGACAAGAATATTGGAGTGGGTTGCCATTTCCTTATCCAAGGGATCTTCCCAACCCAGGGATCAAACCAGTGTCTCCTACATAGCAGGTGGATTGTTTACCACTGAGCCACCAAGTGTTTATTGAGGGTGTTAAAATATGGCTAGAAAGCAGATAAGCTGATTAAGATCAAAGAAATGTAGTAGATATATCTTTTGGACAAAGGATATTCTACCTCCAGTGTAGATACTGGGCCTAAAATTAGGAATTCTAATCCTGGTTTCCTGGCTTTTTGAAGTCATTATACTGTTCTAAATTTCAGTTTCTCTATCTCTAAAATAAAGACAGTAGTATTTGTGTGTTCTATAATTTACACAGGAGTAGAGAAGAAAATATCTGGATAATACATTCTCTAAATCTCTTTAAAAGCAAGGGATGATTTATGTAAATCATCATCACCATTATTACTAGACAAAAGAATAAATTTCATTCCAATTTTGATATTCACAGCTTATGTAAATTTAAATTAACAAGAAAAGAACTTCTGAAATTGTAAGTCATTTGGATATCTTTTTTTTAATTTAAATTTATTTATTTTAATTGGAGGCTAATTACTTTACAATATTGTATTGGTTTTGCCATACATCAACATGAATTTGCCACAGGTGTACACGTGTTCCCCATCCTGAAGCCCCCTCCCACCTCCCTCCTCATACCATCCCTCTGGGTCATCCCAGTGCACCAGCCCCAAGCTTCCTGTATCCTGCATCAAACCTGGACTGGCGATTCATTTCTTATATGATATTATACATGTTTCAATGCCATTCTCCCAAATCATTCCACCCTCTCCCTCTCCCACAGAGTCCAAAAGACTGTTCTATACATCAGTGTCTCTTTTGCTATCTTGCATACAGGGTTATCATTACCATCTTTCTAAATTCCATATATATGCATTAGTATACTGTATTGGTGATCTTATTTCTGGCTTACTTCACTGTATAATCGGCTCCAGTTTCATCCACCTCATTAGAACTGATTCAAATGTATTCTTTTTAATGGCTGAGTAATACTCCATTGTGTATATGTACCACAACTTTCTTATCCATTCATCTGCTGATGGACATCTAGGTTGCTTCCATGTCCTGGCTATTATAAACAGTGCTGCAATGAACATTGGGGTACACGTGTCTCTTTCAATTCTGGTTTCCTCAGTGTGTATGCCCAGCAGTGGGATTGCTGGGTCATAAGGCAGTTCTATTCTCAGTTTTTTAAGGAATCTCCACACCATTTTCCATAGTGGCTGTACTAGTTTGCATTCCCACCAACAGTATAAGAGGGTTCCCTTTTCTCCACACCCTTTCCAGCATTTATTGCTTGTGGACTTTTGGATCACAGCCATTCTGACTGGCGTGAAATGGTACCTCATTGTGATTTTGATTTGCATTTCTCTGATAATGAGTGATTTTGAGCATCTTTTCATGTGTTTGTAAGCCATCTGTATGTCTTCTTTGCAGAAATGTCTATTTAGTTCTTTGGCCCATTTTTTGATTGGGTCGTTTATTTTTCTGGAATTGAGTTGCAGGAGTTGCTTGTATATTTTTGAGATTAGTTGTTTGTCTGTTGCTTCATTTGCTATTATTTTCTCCCATTCTGAAGGCTGTCTTTTCACCTTGCTTATAGTCTTTTGTTGTGCAGAAGCTTTTAATTTTAATTAGGTCCCATTTGTTTATTTTTGCTTTTATTTCCAATATTCTGGGAGGTGGGTCATAGAAGATCCTGCTGTGATGTATGTCAGAGAGTGTTTTGCCTATGTTCTCCTCTAGGAGTTTTATAGTTTCGGTCTTACATTTAGATCTTTAGTCCATTTTGAGTTTATTTTTGTGTATGGTGTTAGAAAGTGTTCTAGTTTCATTCTTTTACAAGTGGTTGACCAGTTTTCCCAGCACCACTTGTTAAAGAGATTGTCTTTTCTCCATTGTATATTCTTGCCTCCTTTGTCAAAGATAAGGTGTCCATAGGTGTGTGGGTTTATCTCTGGGCTTTCTATTTGTTCCATTAATCTATATTTCTGTCTTTGTGCCAGTACCATACTGTCTTGATGACTGTGGCTTTGTAGTAGAGCCTGAAGTCAGGCAGGTCGATTCCTCCAGTTCCATTCTTCTTTCTCAAGATTGCTTTGGCTATTCGAGGTTTTTTGTATTTCCATACAAATTGTGAAATTATTTTATGCAGTACGTCCGGTTGCAGAGAGAAGCAGGAGAGTGTGTGTGTGTGCACATGCTCGAATGTGTGTTAATGCTGAGTGGCACAAAGAACCAGTCATCTGGGAAGATCCACCCGATAGCACCTTCACTACAGTTCTCTGGTATCCAGGTGTTGCTCAGGATCCTGTCTACCTACCTTATGCTGTAATGCGACCCTGAATCCCAAGACTTGCTATTTTTAGTGTCTTTATTTAGTTATACCTCCAGGTGTATTTTGTGTGGCTAATTTCTAATCTAGATGACTAAACAAATCACTCTGAGAGATACAATTGTGTTTTCAAGGTGATGAAAACAAAAGCAGAGGCCAGGTTTTATATTCATCTCCTATCTCCCATCAACACCTAATGCAATGTCTGGCACCCAATAAATGTTTGCTGAAAGGAAATTAAATACTAACCAGAGATTGAGATTGTGAGTATGGAGGGGAAAGGCAGCTGATGGTGGGGGCCAGAATCCCAACTAGGAAAACTGCTTTTGTGTTCATTCAATTTCTGTTTAAATCTGCAGACTGACTGATAGACAACTTAACAGCAGACTGCAACCAGAAAGAGATCTTTTCTGCCTGTTGTCCATTAGGCAGAAACTAAAAACCACTGAGACTTCCCCAACAGATTCTGATCACGGAGATTCCCGAACAAAGGATGTGGGACACAGTGTCTTCCTGTGAGTCCCAAATACCTGATATTTATCAAAACTGCACCTTCAAAATCCCATCCACCCCTGCTGCCATCACCTCCTTTTAGTGCTAATCACACTATCATGAGTCCAAAAATAAAGAAAACCAATAAAAGAGTCTAGGGTTGCTAATCTATATAAAAGTCCTAAACAAAGCAAATACAGTTAATACCATGTCTTATTAAATTCATCCCTTCCTTACCAGAGTGATAAAAGTGATAGGATCTATAAGACTGAATTCATTTTACACACCACTATTCAAACTAAGCCTCCCTGTGGTTCAGGGAACAAAGAATCCTGCAATGGGAAAAACAGGGGTCCTGCTTTTTATTCCCTAACTCTCCTGTTCTAGCTGGTCAAAGCAAAAGCCATTAATCTAATACTCTGCACTATATTCAGTGACACAGCATCGTAAAGCAATTGGTGGTCTGGCCAACTAGCTATTAAAAAACATTCAGTCTTTTTAGCTTTAGAATCTTCTCGCATACACATCATGACCACCGAGAAAGCATCAGCAAAAGGTAATAACTGGGCTGAGAGAACTTCTATTTTGTATCTCTGGCTTAGTCTTGAATTTAGCTAAAGCTCTTTGAAAAGTTTTAATACTTTGAAAGGTGAATTTTCTCTCCCTTATGGAGCTATCCCAATCAGTATTATTTTAACCTTTAAGTCATTTTCAAAAGAGTTACAATAAATCTGTCTATTAAAGCAAGGTCAAACTTTTTCCCAGTATTGACTATGAATCAATGTGTACAAAAGAGTACAGATGGGATAGTTATAAGTTATTATACAGAAAAACATCAGTATTATTCCAAACAGTAAATTTTCAAGACACTATTATGTATGAGACTTCTAAAAATTTTTCAACTTCCTTAAAAGTGTATGTCCTTGGTCAGTCAGCCATGTCTGACTCTATGTGACCCTATGAACCACAGCCCACCAGACTCCTCTGTCCATGGGATTCTCCAGGCAAAAATAATGGAGTGGATTGTCATGCCCTCCTCCAGGAGATCTTCCCAATCCAGGGATCAAACCCAAGTCTCCTGCATTGCAAGCGGATTCTTTACTGTCTGAGCCACCAGGGAAGCTCTTAAAAGTGAAAGGAAGTCCTTAAAAGCATCCCTGTCATATTCACTTGACTCCTTAAATTAAGTGTAATAAAGCTGAAATTAACCTTTTGCTAATTATCAATTATTGTGATGTGCTAAAGGTATGCTCACAGAAGCAGAAGAAAAAGGACAGGAATAAACATAATGTATATCAGAGATCCAGAGGTACTGACCCCAAGAGAACCACGACTGCAGTATCAGTTTTTCCATTCATTCATTAATGATTATTTACCTTCATATTACTTTTACAACTGTGTGTAAAATTCAAATGTGAGTTCCTGACAGAGAGGGAGAAGGGGATGGGAAAAGGGGGAGGGAAAGAAATGAGTGATACAGTATCCATTATTTAGTGAAAGACATTTTGAGAAAGACAGTTAGTGAACTACCATTTTTTCTAAGGAAAGAAAGTTTATTTATTGGAAAAGTTAAAAAAAAAATAAGAAAAGTATATTGGAATTCAAGCAAAGGATCAATATAGAAGAATAGTGATGTTACTGCAGGGAAGATAAACACCCCCATCCAAGTGGAAGATGTCCAGAACCCAAGCAGACTACGGAAAAAGAGTAAAGCTGTATTTATAAAACTGGGACTCACCAGCAGAGATGTGAGAAACTACACTCATCACACTCATCACAGGGGTAAATGTAAAGAGTATAGCAGCAACTTAAGGGTTGGCTTTTATAATTAACTAGCTTCATCAATTCCTTTCTTGGTCATTGCCATTTATCTTCATTGGCAGTGGTCCCAAACCTCTCTGGTACCAGGAACCAGTTTAGTGGAAGATAATTTTTCCAGGGAGCAGGGTTGGAGGTGTGGTTTTGGGATAACTCGAGCACATTACCTTTATTGTGCATTTTATTTCTATTATTATTACATCAGGTCCACCACAGATCAACAGACATTAAATCCTGGAGGTTAGGGACCCCCCTGCTTTTTGGTACTCACTGTTCAAACATTTGCTGATCTGTTATTTTCCAGATTCTGTGGAGCACTGGAAAAGCACTGGTGAAAAAACTGAATGGTTCTAGTTTTCAAAGAGTTTCCAGTATGGTGAGGATGACAAATGTAAAACACACCATTGCTATGGAACCCCAGAAGGACAAGAGCAAGGACAGCAGAAGGTCAGGAAAGCTTCCTGGAGGAAGTGAATGCAAACTGAGTTCTAAGTGAGGAGTAAGAGCCCCAAATAAGGGGAGTTAAGTTTCAGAATGGATGAAGGCAGTGCTGCCAGGAAGAGGAAACAAGGTAAAAAAGACACAAAAGTATAAAACACCAAGTATTAATATTTGTGTAGGAGAGGGTAGATGCATAAAACAAGGAGGATTGCAAGCAATTCATTATTCCTAAAGCTTTGAGTCAGGAAATGGAAGCATATGTGAGATACTGGACTAAATCATTGAGGGGTTTTTATGCCCCACTGAGAAAGCTGTATCAACAGATATATAACTTCAGCCATGATACAGGCTGAACTAGATGGGTAAAGATAAGATCAAGGAAAACAGGAAGATATTAAGGCCCAAAGGAAAGCTGTGACAATGGTGATGGGGATACAGGGCAGCAATGTGTTCAGGAACAAAATCTATGAACTTACAGCAGATGCTGACTGCAGCCATGAAATTAAAAGATGCTTACTCCTTGGAAGAAAAGTTATGACCAATATAGATAGTATATTAAAAAGCAGAGACATTACTTTGCCAACAAAGGTCCATCTAGTCAAGACTATGGCTTTTCCAGTGGTCATGTATGGATGTGAGAGTTGGACTATAAAGAAAGCTGAGCACCAAGGAATTGATGCTTTTGAACTGTGGTGTTGGAGAAGACTCTTTAGAGTCCCATGGACAGCAAGGAGATCCAACCAGGCCATCCTACAGGATATCAGTCCTGAATATTCATTGGAAGGACTGATGTTGAAGCTGAAACTCCAATACTTTGGCCACCTGATACAAAGAACTGACTCATTTGAAAAGACCCTGATGCTAGGAAAGATTGAACATGGGAAGATAAGGGGATAACAGAGGATGAGATGGTTGGATGGCATCACCAACTCAATGGGCATGAGTTTGAGTAAACTCTGGGAGTTGATGTTGGACAGGGAGGCCTAGCGTACTGCAGTCTATGGGGTTGCAAAGAGTCAGGCACGACTAAGTGACTGAACTGACAGAACTGACTACTTAATGTTGAAGGAAATTTGAAGGAGAAGCTAAGAATGGCTACAGAATTTCAGGCTGAATCACTATTTAAATGTCTATGTGATTAGCTGAAATAAAGAATTCAGAAGAAGTAGGTTTGTTGATATTGTCTTAGGATGACAGAGGCAAAAGATAAGATGCTATGGAAAAATCTAAACAAACTTTTTGGCCAACATAGTATAACGAACTCTAGAAAATAAAAGTTAAATGATGTAATGGTTTATTTGTGCTGATTCCTATGGCATTTCTACATGATGAATCCAGTAGCAGTTCTTTAATAGCATAAATTTTGTGATTTTCTTTTTGTAGCTTTCCCTCTAATGAACTTAATATATTTCTCAGGCATTATAGTCATTATGTAAAGTCTGTAGATGGTTTTTCCACTGTTGTCTAAGTTCTTAACTATGTATTAAGTGGCTTTCTTGGTGGCTCAGATGGTAACAAATCTGCCTGCAATGCAGGAAACTTGGGTTCAATCCCTGATTTGGGAAGATCCCCTGGAGAAGGGAATGTCTACCCACTCCAGTATTCTTGCCTGGAGAATTCCATGGACAGAGGAGCCTAGCAGGCTTCAGTCCATGAGGTCACAAAGAGTTAGACAGGACTGAGCAGCTAACACACAAGGTCCTTGAGAATCCCTTGGGCTGCAAGGAGATCAAACCAGCCAATCCTAAAGGAAATAAGTCTTGAATATTCATTAGAAGAACTGATGCTGAAGCTCCAGTACTTTGGCCACCTGATGCAAAGAGCCAATTCATTAGAAAAGACTCTGATGCTGGCAAAGATTGAAGGCAAAAGGACAAGGGGACAACAGAGGATGAGATGGTTGAGTGGCATCACTGACTCAATGAACATGAGTTTGAGCAACCTCCAGGAAATGTTAAAGGACAGAGAAGCCAGGCAATCTGTAGTCCATGGGGTCACAAAGAGTCAGACACAATTGAGCAATTGAGCAACTGATAACCTAAACCAACTGTATTCAAGAAAAGGGAATATTGGTTTTATTTTCTCCTAATCTCTGGGAAAAAATTTCCATCTGTCTGTCTAACTGTCTTTGTCCATCAACATCCTTATTCATCCAAGCATCTTTACCCTATCAATTTTCATATTCTGACTTTGTATTATTACTTAAAGATGTCATAAATATTTTTTAAGTGATAGTTATTCTTCAGAATTTGCAGATGATGAACAACAGGTCATATTTTAGTAGAGCAGGTAAATATACTATTGCTGTTTTTTTGTTCTGGTATTTCATGATAAAATGAAAAAGAGTAGAGAGGGGAGTAGACAGACTATCAACTCTCATGAGCTGATAGAAGCATTAAGGAAGGGAGTACTAGGTGAGCTTTTGCAGAGGTGATGATAAAGAGTGCCCAATGCTATTGAAAATTAGTCCTCATGCCATCTTTAATATATATTTCATAGGTCTGATTGCTATTTCACATTTAAAATACATTTTTTAACTTACTAGAGTGTGTTTTTTTTAAAAATATATACAATAAACTGTGGGAAATTCTGAAAGAGATGGGAATATCAGACCACCTGATCTGCCTCTTGAGAAACCTATATGCAGGTCAGGAAGCAACAGTTAGAACTAGACATGGATCAACAGACTGGTTCCAAATAGGAAAAGGACTACATCAAGGCTATATATTGTCACCCTGCTTATTTAACTTATATGCAGAGTACATCATGAAAAACCCTGGGCTAGAAGAAGCACAAGCTGGAATCAAGATTGCCAGGAGAAATATCAATAACCTCAGATATGCAGATGACACTACCCTTATGGCAGAAAGTGAAGAGGAACTCAAAAGCCTCTTGATGAAGGTGAAAGTTGAGAGTGAAAAAGTTGGCTTAAAGCTCAACATTCAGAAAACAAAGATCATGGAATCTGGTCCCATAACTTCATGGGTAATAGGTGGGGAAACAGTGGAAACAGTGTCAGACTTTATTTTTCTGGGCTCCAAAATCACTGCAGATGGTGACTGCAGCCATGAAATTAAAAGACGCTTACTCCTTGGAAGGAAAGTTATGACCAACCTAGGTAGCATATTCAAAAGCAGAGACATTACTTTGCCAACAAAGCTCCATCTAGTCAAGTCTATGGTTTTTCCAGTAGTCATGTATAGATGTGAGAGTTGGACTATGAAGAAAGCTGAGCACCAAAGAATTGATGCTTTTGAACTGTGGTGTTGGAGAAGACTCTTGAGAGTCCCTTGGACTGCCTGGAGATCCAACCAGTCCATCCTAAAGGAGATCATTTCTGGGTGTTCATTGAAAGGACTGATGCTGAAGCTGAAACTCCAAAACTTTGGCCACCTCATGGGAAGAGTTGACTCATGGAAAAGACCCTGATGCTGGGAGGGATTGGGGGCAGGAGGAGAAGGGGACGATAGAGGATGAGATGACTGGATGGCATCACTGACTCGATACACATGAGTTTGGGTGAACTCTGAGAGTTGGTGATGGACAGGGAGGCCTGATGTGCTGCAATTCATGGGGTCGCAAAGAGTTGGACACGACTGAGCGACTGAACTGAACTGAACTGAACTGAATCTCTTTCTGGCTTGTAACAGTTGGATGTAATACAAAGTAAAATAATAAAATACTGGTCTTAAATACCTATTCATAATTTATATACATTTTTTCCTATCAAAGTTTCTTTGCAGATGAAAATTATTTTGCTTATTTTGAGGAGTTAAAAATCAGCTCTGGTTTAAGTTCCAGCTCTAAAATAGAAAGATGTATCTAGGTCAGACCTGGTAAACATTTAGCTGTCATTGACTATGTTGCAAATAATGGTTTGGTTAAAGATATAAAATTGAAACACTTCATAATGGTATTTAGTGAAACTTTAGCATTACCTTTGTTTTTAGCCTACAGATATTTGCTTTAGAAACTAAATAATAGAAAAGAGAGAGAGCACAAAGCAAATAACCTTATTTGGTATTACTTCTGAAAAGCTATCAAAATCTTATTTTTAAAATTGGCAAAATCTTTTTTAAGCTTAGAAAATCTCTGTTGATGTTTATTGAAATACTACAGCTAAAATCAATAAATTTCTTATGAGGTACTGCAGGAAACACTTGGGGAATTTATGGAGGAATTTTTCTGAATTTGGGAAGGAGTGTTGGCTATTATGAATTGATGCAAATATAGAACTGTAATTAGTTTCTGATTCCTGTTTCTATTTCTTCTACTGTAGGTCAAGAGCTGATTCTTTATAGTACTCTGGAGTCCAGGGACACAGTGACAAATTCTTTTAGACAACAGCTGCTGTGGGTTATAGCAATAGTAATGGCAATGCCCACACGAACAATTTCACCCACTGTTCTTCTTTCTTATGTGAAACTAATAATGGAAACACATTTTAAAAAATCAAATATGATTATGGTCCATTTACTAGCTATTCATGCAGATCATTCCAAACTGTATTTTCTGATTGAATGGCTATTCCATGAGGAAGGAAGGGAAGAAGGAAGGAAGAAGAAAAAAGGGAGGGAGGGTGTGAACCAGCCCTATAAAATTGCATCAATGCTTTGAACTGGTATTACAAACAGGCAGAATTGGATCATTACAAAGAAATCAGAACAGGAACCCTAGTTAGCATTTCTTTTTATATCTAGTATGAGAAAAACAAACATATTCAGATATCCAGATAGTTGGACCATGAGTGCCATGGAAATTGTCATCAGTTTATAGAGCTTCAGAAATTAAAAAGAACTAAAGAAATGAAAAGAAGTGTGGGGTACAGAGAAAACACTGTAATCAATGGGAATTAAAAACGAGCCCTATGAGGACCAGCGAAAGTTAAAACTGTCATCACAGGGAGTACAGCAGCCATTCAACCTTTTAACAAATACGTATTAAATACTTCCTGCATGCCAGAGACCATCCTAATGTTAGGAATTCAACAGTGAACTATACAAAGTCATTGTTCCCAGGAACTTAATCTAATGGAGTAAGCCCAATGCAACTGGTAAATAAATAGATATATAATATAGATTTTAGGCATTTTAAGTGTTATGAAGAAAAACAGATACATTAAGGAACTGAAGAAGAACTGAGGCAGATTTTAAGTGAAACGATTAAAAAGGCCTCTTTGATGAGATGAGACTAGGGGCAGATTTGAATGAAACAAGGGATGGATCTATGCAAAGATGAAGGGGAAGAGAATTCCAAGAAGAGGGAAGAGGATGTATACAGTCCTGGACAGGCAGGAAGGAATCTGGCAGGAGAGGACATCAAAGATAGAGTATGGAGCATCTGTCATTTATTCTAAGAATGATGGAAATCCACTGGAGAGTTTTGAAGAAGGGGAGACTGATTGATCATGATGAGATTGATCTGTTTTCTGAATGAGGAATGCATTTTTAGAAAGACAAGAGTGAAAGAGGGAAACCAGTTAGATAGTTACTGCAGAAATCAGGGAGACAAATAATGGCTTGAACTAGAAAGGTGGTGATGGAGCTATGGTGAGACATGACTGGATTCTGGATATATCTTGGGGATGGAGTTCACTTCTGAACATGTTAAATTTGGATGAAATTAAAATGATGATGATGCCATATGAGATATTGCTATACAATCATCATACTTCACTTATTTTTCATCCTAAGCACACAGCTAAACTGCACTTCCTAATTCTTCCTGCAGTCAGGTGGGGTCATGTGACTGAATACCCATCAATGGGATGAAGACACAGCTGATATACAGCACTTCTAGTCTTAGCTCTGAAAACGGTTCTACATACTCTTCCATGTGCAGGCTCTCTTTCCTCATCTACCAGAGGCTGCAGAGGACTGCCTCAAAGACTCTAAGAAAAGGAGTGGACCCCATATGATTTTGGTATTAATAGCCATAATAACAATGATGATAATAAACATTTTCATGGCTACTGTAAGGTATTGTTTTATTTGATACTTCTGATGGCATTATGAGGAACATAGCATCATTATCCTCATTTTATAGATGAAGTTATCTTTGTGACAATGTCTGGCAGACAGTTTCTAGATGCAGAATGTAAGCAGTGGAGCACACTACTCCACTGTGGCTTGGAGCATAAGTGGCTTCGAGCTTGAACCACAGAAGCACACAGATGTGAGCTCTGATCCTGGTTCCAGTGCTATGATCTTATGCAAATTATTTAACTTTTCTAGTTATCAGGGTTTTTTGTACCTGTAAAATGAGTACAATAATATTTACATAAGTTGTAAGGATGGAATGATTTTTAAGCATACTGTACATTATTTGCCACAATTGCTTTATAAATAATAACTTATATTGTTATTGTTATTTTATAGATTGGAGATGCCATTAAGAACAAAGCAAAAACTGAACGATAAGATTTAGGCCAAAATGACACAACTAAGAGGTCACTTGACTATATGACCTTAAAATAACGCTGTCCCACAGGAAAGTATCAGCTCGAAGCATATGACATGGACTCATGAGAATCAGGGAAGCAGGAACACATATGCTTCCAGGTGGCAACCTAACCGTTTCCTATTTCTGCCACTTAGGAAAAAAAAAGCTTGTCTTAATTTGGTTTCCCCAAAGAGAGGACCCTGAGATGAGGATTCAGCTTATTGGGGAAATGATCTCAGGAAGCAGAAGGTGAGAAAGGAATGGGAAGTAACCTAATAAAATGTAAGTTGCTGAGCTGGTTCTACCATATGCAAATGAACTCAGTCCCAATGAAGAACCTCTGCAGAATGGTGTGGTCTGCTCCCAGGATTATCTATCCAAAAGAGAGAGTCTGAGGAGTTCATCTTTCATGTTACTGGCTGAGATTTGCTGCTCAGATTTTAATGCCTCCTTCCAGGCTCTCTACCTCAGTACTTTCAGAATGCCCTGTGTTTGGGGTGAGTGACCTACCAGACTTCACAAACAGTCCTGAAGTAGGGATGTGGAGAAGGCAGGCAGGAACTTGGAATGCAATGTGGTCAGCACACAAATGAGCTGCCAACCAGGGCCACAGCCAATGTCAGGGTTGTGCCAAAAGACAAGTTTTGGGTGGGTGTGGAAAATCAGCTTCTCCTTAGGATCATCTGTCTCTAAGTATAAAACTTTTCATACTCAACACCATACCAATAATAGGTGAAAGATAATGAGACTCAGTGAGCTGGATCCAAGAGGAAACTAGTAATTCACTTAGATCCAGACTTCTGAATGCCTTCGCACAAGAAGGTGGAAGTTGTGCCATATCAGAAAGATTCCTTAATCATATACATTTTGGAAATCTTAACTTAAAAGTGTTAAACAGCTACCACTGGTCTGGAATTTTTCTCATTCTTCACTATGGGAATAAGTTACAGTGACTATTCAAAGGGATATACAGCATTTGGCATTTTAAAAATTTACTTAAATACTTGTTAACTTTTCATGATACCCTATTGACGTTTCCCAGAACAGTGTTTTGAAGAATCTAATTGAGGAAGTGTTCAATAGAACTGTATGGTCTGACAGAATACTAAAGATAACATTCCTTATGATGTAAGTGGAAGGAGTTCTAAGAGACTCACTACAAAATTATTAGGCTCGATAAAGCTAGTCTCTGGAAACAGGGGCTTCTGTCCTACAACCACCTCAGAAGAGGACACCTTTCTACTTTCCTGTTTAGGTTTGGCCTGGGTGTGAGGGGTGTGGAGAACGCATGCACGGAGGCTACTGCTTTACTCTTAACTTCTCTCTTCTTCTTCACTTAGGCTTTAACTCAACACCGGAGCTAATGACTCTCAAATTTTCACCTTGCCAGAATCTCTTGAGGTGTATGGGAATCAGACTGCCCCTTACTCCAGGAATTCAATTCTCTTTAGATCAGTTTTTAAATAAATATAATAAGGTTTGAAATGATACAAAATGGGAAAATGAGACAAAGTAAAAAAGACCAGAAGGTTCTAACAGAGAGTCTAAAGAGGACTTTAAAATGTAATTCAGCTTGGAAAACAGATAATTAATACAATGAAGAGAAATTGAGCAATATGCTAAGTTTCAAATATCAGAAGAAACTTCAGCTCAGTTCAATTCAGTCATTCAGTTGCGTCCGACTCTTTGTGACTCCATGAGTCACAGCACGCCAGGCCTCCCTGTCCATCAACAACTCCCGAAGTTTACCCCAACTCATGTCCATCCAGTCGGTGATGCCATCCAACTGTCTCATCCTCTGTAGTCCCCTTCTCCACCTGCCCACAATCCCTCCCAGCATCAGGGTCTTTTCCAATGAGTCAACTCTTCACATAAGGTGGCCAAAGTATTGGAGTTTCAGTCTCATCATCAGTCCTTCCAATGAACACCCAGGACTGATCTCCTTCAGAATGGACTGGTTGGATCTCCTTGCAGTCCAAGGGACTTTCAAGAGTCTTCTCCAACACCACAGTTCAAAAGCATTAATTATTTGGCACTCAGCTTTCTTCACAGTCCAACTCTCATATCCATACATGACCACTGGAAAAACCATAGACTTGACTAGATGGAGCTTTGTTGGCAAAGTAATGTTTCTGCTTTTTAATATGCTATCTAGGTTGGTCATTGGAGAAGGCAGTGGCACCGTACTCCAGTACTCTTGCCTGGAAAATCCCATGGACGGAGGAGCCTGGTAGGCTGCAGTCCATGGGGTCGTTTAGAGTCTGACACGACTGAGCAGCTTCACTTTCACTTTCCACTTTCATGCATTGGAGAAGGAAATGGCAACCCACTCCAGTGTTCTTGCCTGGAGAATCTCAGGGATGGAGGAGCCTGGTGGGCTGCCATCTATGGGGTCACACAGGGTCGGACATGACTGAAGCAACTTAGCAGCAGGTTGGTCATAACTTTCCTCCCAAAGAGTAAGTGTCTTTTAATTTCATGGCTGCAATCACCATCTGCAGTGATTTTAGAGCCCCCCAAAATAAAGTCTGACACTGTTTCCACTGTTTCCCCATCTATTTGACATGAAGTGATGGGACTGGATGCCATGATCTTCGTTTTCTGAATGTTGAGCTTTAAGCCAACTTTTTCACTCTCCTCTTTCACTTTCATCAAGAGGCTTTTTAGTTCTTCACTTTCTGCCATTAGGGTGGTGTCATCTGCATATTTGAGGTTATTGTTATTCCTCCTGGCAATCTTGATTCCAGCTTGTGCTTCTTCCCAGAGAAGGCAATGGCACCCGACTCCAGTACTCTTGCCTGGAAAATCCCATGGACGGAGGAGCCTGGTAGGCTATAGTCCATGGTGTCGCTAAGAGTTGGACACGACTGAGCAACTTCACTTTGACTTTTCACTTTCATGCATTGGAGAAGAAAATGGCAACCCACTCTGATGTTCTTGCCTGGAGAATCCCAGGGATGGGGGAGCCTGGAGGTTTGCCATCTGTGGGGTCGCACAGAGTTGGACACGACTGAAGCGACTTAGCAGTAGCAGTGTACTTCTTCCAGCCCAGCATTTCTCATGATGTACTCTGCATATAAGTTAAATAAGCAGGGTGACAATATACAGCCTTGACATACTCCTTTTCCTATTTGGAACAGTCTGTTGTTCCATGTCCAGTTCTAACTATTGCTTCTTGACCTGCATATAGGTTTCTCAAGAGGCAGGTCAGGTGGTCTGGTATTCCCATCTCTTTCAGAATTTCCCACAGTTTATTGTGATAGATATCAGTAAAATTAAAGAGAAATGTGTGTGTAGCAAAGGAATAATAGAAACAGTTTACAGCTTGATACGAAAATTCTTCACCAAGGTTACTTTGACCACTGTGAAAGGAATAATATAATGAAGAACATTTGTGTGATTGGACGTTCTGTGTTAATGATCAAGCTAAATAAACAACTTTGAGATTATAACTATACGGAATAGTCATGCAGCTTAAGCTCATGTGTCCATACATTTGTCAATAACATCAGTTCTGGTAGGGAAAAATCACTTACAATTTAATGCAACTTAAATAAACAATGGAAGTCTAAATTAGCAAGGTAGAGCCTAAAATCAAGGAGAAAAGCAAATTATAACAAAGCACGGTATTTGAAACCTGGTCAAGGAACAGGTCTAGAAGGAAACTTGGAAGTCTGAAAATAAAGGATTCTATGCTATCTAGAAACCTTTCAGTGAGGATCAAGTTTTTTTTGTTGTTGCTGTTTTTTGTTTCTTGGTTTTTGTTTTTTAGCGTGTTTCAACTAAATGAAAGCCCATTATGAAAACAATTGAGGACAAACCTCATCACCATTATTTCTACCACCTGGAATGCTATTCCTTCCTAATCTGACAAAAAGCCAACATCCCTGGTGCTTTGGTGCTACCTTCTCAACAGCCCTGAACTTGGCTTCCACTGCTCTCAGAGGTCTCTCCCCTCTATCACAGAACTTAACTATTTTTCATTTTTCTCATTAAGTTATTTAACTACTTAAACACAGGGACTGTAGGTTTTCACCTTTTGCACATCTGGGAATCAATACAGACTTAAGGCTCTTAGAAAGTGAAAGTGAAGTCGCTCAGTCGTGTCTGACTCTTAGCGACCTCATGGACTACAGCCCACCAGGCCTTCCGTCCATGGGATTTTCCAGGCAAGAGTACTGGAGTAGGGTGGCTCTTAGTAGGTATTTAATAACTGATGAGTGACAGAGTAAAAGAATAATGGATGTACAATTTAGTGGTGATTGGAATTAAAGTTAGACTTTGGGAAACATGTGAGAGATACTAGCTTTTGAAACAGAATCAATTAAGCTAATTTAAGTCCAAACCTTTACTTCCCTTTACAAGCCCTTTACTTCCCTGGTGGCTCAGACGGTAAAGCGTCTGCCTACAGTGCAGGAGACTTGGGTTCAATCTCTGGGTTGGGAAGATCTCCTGGACAAGGCACTGGTACCCCACTCCAGTACTCTTGCCTGGAAAATCCCATAGACGGAGGAGCCTGGTAGGCTACAGTCCATGGGGTTGTGAAGAGTTGGACATGACTGAGCATCTTCACTTTCACTTTCAAGTCCAAACCTTAGTTTTGACCTAGGCACCCAGAATAACTTTGTTTTATTTATTTCACTTGAAATACCAAAAAAATCTTTAAAATTGCTAATAGATTGTTCATCATTTCCATACCTTTTGAAAATTCACACTTTGGATATTTTAGAGCTTAAATTGGAAATAACCTTTTAATATTTCAATATTTGCTAATTTTTTAAAGTCAGGTATTTTTCTTCTAATGACCTTTGATATACTAATAAAAAATTAATCTCTGATAAAAGGCCTTCCTGGAAGGGGAGTAACACACAGTGGTTAAGCATGTGGCCTCTAGGGAGACTGTCTGGGTTTAAACCGGGGACTACCATCTAATGGCTGTTTGATTTTTGACTAATTATTTAGCTTCTTTATGTTCTCACTTTTTTTCACCTGAAAAGCAAAAATAATAATGATGCCTGATAAAGGTTTTATAAGAATGAAATTAAGCAATACACATGCTGACAGAAATAATCAATAACCAATCTATATAAAGAACAGAAGAGAGTTGTATTCAAGCCAAACTGAAGATTATAGCCCAGGAGACAGCCTCTAGGATAGCTCTAAGGAACTATTCCAAAGAAGCATGGTTTTCAGCACAGTTTTTTTTTTTTTTTTCTTTTTTGGTGGGGTAGGGGAGAGGGTACCAAAGAGAGGTACTTTTAATTTAATGCTCCTTAGTGTAAAGACCAAACAGTCTGCAATTTAATATTTTTATTTTTCATCCAAACCATTCTTTTCAAGTACAGAAGCCAAATCATTGTTTTTAACAATCATTACTTTAAGATTAAGAAAAGAGAAGTGAGTTGCCAAGTTGGAAATTCCAAATGTACAAAAGAGATAAACTACAAATGAACACTTAAAGGATAAAATGTTTACTGGCTCAATTTTCTTACTTAGAACAACAGACAATAGACAGTTCCTGGAACATCTTGCCTTGAAGAGCTGTGGTAGACATAGAGAACACAACCTCTGTTTCTACATCCATGTGACAGACGCCTTTCAAGAAGGCAAAGTCTTGAGGTCTAATCATTAATCTCACGTCCACACAGTCTTGTATCTTGTCAGAACAAAGAATATCAAACATGATGGGGTACATCACTTCAAAGTTCCTCAGCCCTTCAAAAAAGACAGATAGGCATGCACACAGCAAATCAGCATAGTCTGGGTGCTGGGGAAGGAAACTTTATATAGAAGTACTAGCACTGACATTCCACCAAAGGAGGCATTTATCACTATTCTATAAGCATTTTATCATCCATCTTGGTGTCATTAGAAACATAACATAAAAGGGAAAAGACATTCATCTAGTATTTGAAACTTAGATCAAAAAAAAAAAAAATCACCTCCATCACAAAACAGAAGTAGGTTGTCAGTTTTTCTATTGTGACTTTCACTGCCTTTCATTTCTAAAATGAGGATGTCTGTTTATTTTCAATCAAGTTTACAGAGTTCTCATAAGAATCAAATGAGATAACATAAAAAAATAAGGCTTGAAAATGTAAGGTGTCAGTATAGTAGAATAGGAGGAACAACAATCTTCAAGTCAGAGTGACCAGGGTTTTTGATGACATTCTGACCCTGTAGAGGAGGATGGGACTAAAACTGAGCAAGTTTCCAAATCATGGAAGCCTCCTTCATAAAAAGGGAAATTAAATAGCTTCCTCTTGGAGTTTCATGATGCTTAAATGTTAAATACTGGAAGCACCAAAGTTCCTGGAACTTAGAATGCATCCACTAGGAGCTGATTGTCTCTTCCTCCAAAACAAATTAAACAGTCATGCAAACATTAAATATATTTTTCATTATGCAAATATGCCAAGGGTACAAATGTATGGCCTTTAGTTACATAATGTGTTTTATTTTGCTACATTATGTAAAATAATCATCCTTTGAGTCATTCTTTTTCTTCTTAAGCCTTTGACTTATCTGGTCATGTTTTCTGGGCAAAACAGAAAATCTAATATTTTTAGTTTTTGCTTTTTTCTGTAAACACACACTAAATAATTCTATCACTCCTTTTCAGCTTCCACATTTCCTTCTATTTCAGTGTTTTTCTTTGACTCATAGAATAAAACTTTTCTATATAATGTTTTAGAAATTGTACCCATAATACCTCAAGGATCTCTTATCTCTTGTCATATCATTTGTTAAAACTCCTATCTTTCAGTTGCAAAGCACGTTGGATTTCTTTTCCTTCATTCCTTTAGTGAGATCTTATTTTTTCCCTGCTATATAGACTTTTGATGCAGTACCAGGTAAAGAGAATGCAAATTTTAGTATTTTCTTGAATAAGAGTTCTCAAACTTAAAATATGAAATTATTTTTATGAAATTCATTACTTTTTATTCCTATAGAGATATTCAAAGTAGTGGTCATGATTTATCCTTCTTTGCAACAGGCAAATCTTTTCTTTTTTATAATTTTTCAAATATAGCAGCATATACACATGCTGTGTTCTATTGAAAAAAAAACATGGTATCAATTTGGTTTATTCTGTTGATTTTGTAAGTGTATCACACTATATGTGATATGTATTCAAAAATACAATATGCTTTCATAGCTAACCTTGTTGATATCATGCATATCACAACAGGAATATTCTTTTGTCTCTCTATATGAACCTTTGTGTAACCTTCAGTAGCTATGCATATCAAGGAGGTAAAATAACATACTTAGCAGAAGGCTGTATGCCTTTCTAGTCTGCAATCTCTCTCATTCTCTTCAAAAAATTTCATTTAAATTTCTATATTAATGATGTTTATGTGTAGGCGTCTTTTTTCAATTTCAGGGCAGCTGAATGAACTTCCTTAAAGGTACTAAAACTCAAGTGCACCTGAATTAAGGACATTGGTAAATACAGTATGAATAGAATTTATGAAAAGGCTTTTACCCAGGCTTGAAAACTACACCTTTGATTCAAGATGTTGTGTCATGAATCTATGTCCCTACTGATACTAGGAGAGATAAAGTCCTCTATATTCCTACACTGAAATGAGCTAAGTGAATTTTGTAATGTTACACATCCATACCATCCATTAATATCTTCCATACATGCATGTGTGTGCAGTCACTTCAGTCATATCTGACTCTGTAATCCCATGGACTGTAGCCCACCAGTCTCCTCTGTCTACGAGATTTCCCAAGCAAGAATACTGGAGTGGGTTGCCATTTCCTCCTCCAGGAGATCTTCCCGACCTAGGGATCGAACTCACATCTCTTACAGCTCCTGCATTGGCAGACAGATACTTTACCACTGAGCCACCTGGGAAGCCCCCTACATTCCATACATATTTGGTTCAAACTGCACATAGCGGCCATTTCTAATGACTATTACTTAATAAAAAATACTTTTATAATTATGCATTAACTTCCCAATCATGATTACAGTCACTGGTACTGAGCAAGAACATTAAAAATCCAAGACTAGGCCCTGGAGTCCTGATTAGAATTGTACAGATAAACTTACAGGTTGGAGAGCAGACACAAGCCAAGTCTGTGTGCCATATTTTAATGGAAGTTTGCAGTAATCCATGTGAGAATGACCAATATTTCTCAAGTTCTTCGGGAACTAATGGTCTATTGCATTTTGTATTTGGAGTTATCCTAAATCATACATTTGGGGTATGCCAGTGCAAATATAAAATGTGGACATTTCAAAGACAGGGAATCAGTTTACATAAGACAAATAAAACAACTTCAAATTCATTTATTATATCTTTAAATAAAAGTTAGCTTTGGAATCTTCACTGGGCACCACAGAGAGTCTCTAGGTCCACACAGAGGTTATTAGTATAAACAGGCCAGTTAGCCACAACCAACTTGAGTTTCTGTATTGCACACGTGGTAACTACTGCTATAGCATGTGATATATTCCAGGAGACAGGACCATTAAGAATAATAGGGATTACTGAATTTTGGACATCTCCAGTTCAAGGAAAAGACTTTCTCCAAGTCTGTGAATACCTTCGACAACAGTCACATGTGATGCCTCTTCTTCATCTGATGACAACTACCAACCCTAAAATGGACTGGTGCAACACTTTGCATTTTAACTATGGACATAATGTGACTTTTAATTTTGATTCTGATTGTTTTGTTCTTGCTGTTTGCTCCCTGCCTCTGTAACTGTATAACTGGATTTGTTTCTAGCCACATGAAAGCTTTTAAGTTACAAATTGTTGCTCAAACTCCTGCTACTGCTGTAGTTTCCTCCAACTACTATTTGGGGCCCCAGGATCAGATATCCTCAATATGAGGATTAGGAGAATATGTTGCCTCACCAATTTAGGGACAACGCCCCTTATCAGCTCAGAAGCAGTTATGGGACAAGAACGACGCCCCTTTTCCCTAGGCAACATAATTCTCCTAAAAGAAAAGGGGGGGAATGAAAGAGTCAAATCCTAGGCAGGTTGATAAGGAGTCTAGGGGTCCCCAAGGAGAGAGGGGTCTGGAATTCTCAAGGAGGAAGAAAGGACAAACTTTTTTTCCTTCTCTACATTCCTTAGGATTATATAACAATAATGTATCCTGCTTGAGGACACTCTCTGGGTTAAACCTTCTGGCTAATTCTGTTATCTTAAAATGTAAATTATGGGAGTAGACCTGGTCTTTACAAGGATGTATCCTGCCTGAGGACAGTCTCTGGATTAAACCTTCTGGTTTATTCTGTTATCTTAAAATGTTAAATTATGGGAGTAGCTCTGGTGAGGTCTTTACAACCTCCAGACATTCTTTGGATTAATTGGAGAGTATATAACTTCATTGCTAACACTAGCAAGTGGGTACTCTTTCTGCCCTCTTCTGATGCCTATGTCAGAAGCTTTCTCTATCTCCTTTATACTTTAATAAAACTTTATTACACACACACACACAAAAATTTTGATTCAAAACTCCTCTGATAAGTTAACAAAAAGATCAACAATATATGAATTGTTTGGCTCCTTAGGGTCATTTCATTTCAGTTGTTAATATTGAATTTTGAGGATGTGCACAAAGCAAATATCATCCTCTCCAGGCACAATCTAACTGCAGTTGACATCAGCCAAGGGAGTGAGTGAGTGAGTGAAGTCCCTCAGTCATGTTGACTCTTTGCGACCTCATGGACTGTAGCCTATCAGGCTCCTCTGTCCATGGGGTTTTCCAGGCAAGAGTACTGGAGTCAGTTGCCATTTCCTTCTCCAGGAGATCTTCCCAAGCCAGGGATCAAACCCAGGTCTCCCACAATGTAGACAGAGGCTTTTACCATCTGAGCCACCAGAGAAGAGCTTTCAGCCAAGGGAAGAGCATGAAATTTCTCTTATTTTTAATGACACTTTTCATCCTGTTTTTCTTAGAATAAATATCATAAAATAACTGGACTCTTAGACCAAAGTTGGAATAATCTATAATCTGGTATAGGTAGATCACAGTCCAACAATAATAGCAAAAATATTGTAGTCACGGTTTTAGTTCTACAATATACTCACTCAGTCAGAACAGCAGTAATAAGGCCTGTTAAAGATTCAAGTCTCTATTGACTAAATGTTGCATCCTTGCATGCCAGCATGTGTCTTTCAAGGTAAAATGCCAAGGACAAAGTGAACCTACTGAGCAAGGGCTGACAGGTCTCTCTCAAAATATTTCCCATAAAAACACAAATATATACACGCACACATACACATATTAATTATAAATGGTCAGCAATTTTCTGTATTTTTATCTAACTCCAGTCTATGAAAAATAATTGACCTTAAGCAAAATGAAAATCTACACATTTGGGAATCAGGAGCTATAGAACATCATAACAACATGTTAGATCTTTGAATACAAAGTGAATTCATATCAGTTCAATAGTTTAACATTCTTACCTTAGGTTGTAACTTCTATTTGTTATTAAGAACATGAGCTCTTAGGATGTGTCAGCTGGTTTTTCTAATAGTGAAATAATTTTTTTATTTGATAAATAGCTGCTTCTGTAGTAGAGCATGGCTATAAAAATGGAAAATAATACAATAGTAATAAAATAATATTTGAGCTAATTTAGAAAATAGATAACTTTCACCCCATCCCGTATATTAAAATCCAGATTTTATTCCTTTTTTAACCTGAAAATCACTTACCCTAATCACAAATTAATATAAGCTGGGAAAATATGTGATTTGTTTTTGGAAAAAGAATAAAATGAAAATAAATAAAAATCCCCTTCTATTCAAGCATGCATTGACATTCTGACACTGAACTGACCAGAAGACTGGCTTTTAAATCAGTCACCTAGATAAATATGAAGTATGTTTCCAAAGAGTTCATCAGGATTTTTCATCAGACATTCCCTATGAAGTACAAACATCACCTTGTCTCATTTATTTGTATAGCACTCATTCATTACAAGAGATTTAGAAAGAACAAAAACAAGTGTCAAGAACTTTTAAACATGCTTTCTCATTTGCCATTAAGAACTTTTTTCAGTCTATCCATCCAGGAAGCATTACTCTGCCTCATTTATATTTCATATGTTTCTAAACTTCCTTTAGCTTTTTTTAAATGCTTTCCAACAAGCTCTGAAACATGTCACTGTGAGATGGTACTCCTTTTCCTGGGAATGTATTACTGTCAGTCATACTCTATCATTTCTATTTTATGCTTTATCCTTCTTGTTTCCCATAATGAAGGTTTGAAATATCAATAAGAACTTCATGTAGTATATAAAATAACACTCTATTAATAAGGAGCAGCAAAATGAACAGCCATCTTGATAAATGTTAATTAACAGAGTTTCATTTTAAATAAATATGGAAAAAAAGTTCAGAGAAGAGACACAAGGACTTAAAAGTTAAGTAAAATTACTAGAAAATATTCTGTTTAAGAATATGGGAAAATCCAAGGGTCACTATACTATGTGTTCCCAATGGGCTCACTAATAAATAATTTATCCTGGGTCATTTTTCTCCTTTGACATTACAGTCACCTGAATTATCTTCAGATAAATTCCCTTCATACATCTTATGCAGATGTTATCTTGCCCACATGCTCTCTTGACTCACACAGGCAACTATACCCCAAGTCTATTCAAGGGAAAGATCTGTTTAGAAAATGCTTATCCAAAGTCAGAGGAAACACCTACTTATTCTAACTATTATACTTTTTAATTCAAAAATTTATTCAAACATATATACACATATAATAAAGAATCATAATATATTTGCATCACAAAATATTTAAAGAGTATCAATAGTGTAAAATAGGACATGTAAAATAAAGGATCCCAGTAGACAAAGTTTAATCACTTTGAATAATATCTTAAATTACTGTAACAGGTGACAAACAAAAGAACAATCAGAAAACAAGGCAATCATTGTGACTGTTCATAAATCTGCAGTGAATGACAGAAAAGGAAATATAGTTGAAAATCAAGTTAGCGATTTTAAAGACCAATTGTTAGATGATAAAGTAAAACAGACACACAGAAATTGAGAATGAAATTATGAAGGCTCCAGAAAGTCTGATAATCTTCCAAAAATATTTTCAAAGGAGAAAGCACAAACAATGGAGACAGGGTCCAAACAGAATACAATAGAATATCCCCCTACTTTAAATAAGTTTCAGATTGAAAAGACCTGAAGAATTTGTTGGAAAAAAGTCCAACTTCCAGACACAAAACTGTGAATTTGAAGGATAAAGAAAACATTTGAAAACTTCTAACAGAGGAATAAAATTTACCTACCTAAGTGGAGGTGTGCACTAAATACTTCTGTACCATTTAAGTGAAAATCATATACCACTAACACAGATTTTCTTATAATGAAACATTCTGAGAGAATGTCTTCAAATTGTTGTTAAGAAATAGTTGGAATAGCACACTCTCTACCCTGCCAACTAACAAGAAAATGTGAGGACAATACAGTTTTAGACTCTAGTTTTATAATGCCAGAACTCAGAAAATTTACAATGTACATTTGACCCAGAAGGCTTGCAGACAGAAAAATTTTAAAACATTTATTTGACATTAACATTTGGAAGGGTCATTTTAAAATGTTAATTTTAATTTCTTTGGACCATATTTTCTTCTCTATGGGTCAATTCACATTCTTCACTTTGCAGCATAAAATATTTAGAAAAACATGTAAATGTTGCCCCTCAGCCTTTGATTATTTGGAATCAAACTAAACACAGCATGAAGACTTAATAGTTAAAGAACAGAATAAAATGCTATAAAGTTTGGCAACATAAAAATGGTAATAATATCAAGCAAAAATTGAAGGTAAATGAAGAATTGAAAGAAAGTTGAATTACATATGAAAGAAAGTTGAGTATGCACAAGTTCTTATTTCTATGGTGGAGATGTATTCAGCTCAGTTATTCAGTCATGTCTGACTTTTTGCAACCCCATGAACTGAGATGCATTAGACATGATATTAATTTGACAAGTCAGTAAATCATATCAAATGAATTTTTTATTTGAAATTTGAGGGGCAATTAAAATAAAAAAAGTTAAGAGTAGTTTTCTTCACACAATGAAATTGGCTAGGGATGAATACTGGGAAGGAATATGACAACTAGATTTTAGATTTTGTGATATTTAATTCAATATATAGTGTGATTGTTTAGCCAATCAAAAGTTTTATAAGGGAGGGGAAGGTTGAAGATGGTGGATGAATAGGATGGAGAGACCACTTTTCCCCCCACAAATTCATCTAAGGATCATCTGAATGCTGAGCAAATACCACAAAACAACTTCTGAGTGCTGCCAGAGGACACCAGGCACCCAGAAAGGCAGCCCATTGTCCTTGAAAGGAGGTAGGACAAAATATAAAAGATAAAAAGAGAGACAAAAGAGTTAGGGATGGAGACCCATCCTGGGGAGGGAGTTGTAAAAGAGGAGAAGTTCCCAAACACCAGGAAACCCTCTCACCAGTGGGTCTGTGAGGAGTTTTGGAATCTCAGAGAGCAACATAACCGGTAGGAAAAAAAAAATAAATAAATAAAACCCACAGATTATGCGCCTAACTGCAACTCCCAATGGAGATGTAGCCCAGAGGCTCACATCCGCCACCAGCAAGTGGGGCTGAACAGGGAGGTGCAGGCTGCATTGCTTAAGGTAAGGACTGGGCCTGAATGCCCTGAGGGCAATCTGAGGGAGCTAACGTGAGATAGCTCCCTGCCCAGGATGGGCTATCCAAAACTGTGGGATAACCAGAGAGAGGGGAAAAAAAAAGATGAACAAGAGAGAGAACTTTCCCATGAAAAGCTCTAAACTAAGGCACTGCCTGCCTGCCCACAGAACAAAGGACTGAGCGAATACCAGAGGAGAGCTAGCTTGCAACGGACCAGCCCATTCCCCCTCCCACCAGAGGCAGGTGGGCGACAGCCAGAGCCAGAAGGCAAGGGGCAAACTCGGCCCCAGAGACAGCATCCTCTACCAAACTGCGAGCAGGCTCCCAGTTGCTAACCAAGTCTTCCTAGGATCCTGGACGGTTGACATCCACCAGGAGGGTCACAGCCAGAGATCAGCTCCCCAGAGGAGACACACGGCACAGCTGAGACAACACTCCCATTGTGCACCTAGGAAACTGAGTGGCCAGGACCAGGGAGGTGATAAGATGCACTGCACCTGAGGAGAGTGCACTCGCCAGCATCTGCTGGCCTGAGCTGCTTGGACCTGGGAAGGGCACAAAACACAAGTCCAACTGAGTCTACACCTTTATGGAGTACCTGAGAACCTGAACCTGAGCGGCATAGACCTGGGAAGTGCACGCAAGCCAGGGCCTGCCTTAGACAGTTTCCCTGCAGAACAACCTGGAGCCTGAGCAACCGGGAAAGAACACATGCCATGAGCGGGAGCAAACCCAGTGTGGCCCAGACACTGCGAGCACTCCCCACACATGCCAGTGATATTTGTTTGCAGTGTTCCTCCCTCCCTGCAGCACAATTGAACAAGTGAGCCTAAATAAGTGACCACTTTCCCCACCTTGTGTCAGGCTGGAAGTTAGATACTGAAGAGACTTGCAAAGAGAGGAAGCCAAAATAAACAAAGATGAGGGAACTGCTTTGGAAGTGACAGGTGCAACAGATTAAAACCCTGTAGTCATCATTGACTACAGGAAGGTGCCTATGGACCTTGAGAAGAAATATAAGCTGGAACAAGAAACTATCTGAAGCTGAACTGACCCCACACTGCCCTCAACACCTCGAGAGAAACTCCTAGATATATTTTACTATTACCATTTTTTTTAAGTTCTTTATTACTTCTTTAATTTTCATTTTTGAAACCTACTATTACCTTGCAAAAAAAAAGACCCTATTTTTAAAGCAAATTTCATATTTTTTATAACCTTTGTAATTTTGTTTGTTTTGTTTTAATATTTTATTTTTGAAAGTCTAACCTCTATTCTAGATTTTTAATCTTTGCTTTTTGGTATTTGTTATCAATTCTGTACCTTTAAGAATCCAATCTTTAGTACCCATTTTTACTTAGGAGTGTGATTACTGGCTTGATTGCTCTCTTCCCTTTTGACTCTCCTTTTTCTCCCCCAGGTCACCTCTTTCTCCTCCCTCCCCCTCTCTTCTTAACTTTGTGAATCTCTTTGGGTGTTCTGGGCTGTGAAGAACACTTAGGGAACTGATCACAGGCTAGATTGGTCTCTCTCCTTTTGACTCCCCCTCCTCTCCTCCTGGTCACCTCTATCTCCTTCCTCCCTCTTCTCCATGGAACTCCGTGAACCTCTCTGAGTGTTCCAGACTGTGGAGAGCAAATAGGGAATTTATTGCTGGCTAGATTGCTCTCTCCCCTTTTGATTCCCCCTCTTCTCCTCCTGGTCACCTCTATCTCCCACCTCCCTCTTTTCTTCTCCAGGTAATTCTGTGAACCTATCTGAGCATCCCCACAGCAGAGAATCTTTTCACCATTAACCTAGATGTTTTATCATCAGTGCTGTATGCATGGGGAAGTCTTGAGGTTACTGTAAGAATAAGACTGAAAGCCAGAGGCAGGAGGCTTAAATCCAGAACTTGAGAACACCAGAAAACTCCTGGCTCCAGGGAACATTAATCGACAAGACCTCATCCAAAAGCCTCCATACCTATACTGAAACCAAGCTCCACCAAAGAGCCAACAAGTTTCAGAGCAAGACATACCAAGCTAATTCTCCAATAAAGCAGGAACATAATCCTGAGCACAAAAATACAGGAGGTCAAAAGTCACACCAAACCCATAGACACCTCAAAACTCACTACTAGACACTTCATTGCACTCCAGAGAGAAGAGATCCAGCTCCACCCACCAGAACACTGATGCA
Source organism: Bos javanicus (assembly GCF_032452875.1). Lineage (NCBI taxonomy): Eukaryota > Metazoa > Chordata > Mammalia > Artiodactyla > Bovidae > Bos > Bos javanicus. The sequence continues at coordinate 54,916,568 of NC_083868.1, read as the reverse complement.
AGCTTTCCTAACCAGGAAATCTTGACAAGCTACTCATCCAACACCACCCACAGGGAAGAACCTCCACAATAAAGAGGAATCACAAACTTCCAGTATACAGAAAAGCCACCCCAAACAGAGCAACCTAAACAAGATGAAAAGGCAGAGAAATATTCAGCAGGTAAAGGAACATGATAAAAGCCCACCAAACCAAAGAGGAGAAGATAGGGAGTCTAACTGAAAAAGAATTCAGAATAGTGATAGTAAAACAGATCCAAAATCTTGAAAACAAACTGGAGTTATAGATAAATAGTCTGGAGACAAGGAATGAGAAGAGGCAAGAAAAGTTTAACAAGGACATAGAAGAAATAAAAAAGAGTCAATCAATAATGAATAATGCATCTTCCAGAAAATTGCAGAGGAAGGTAAACTTCCAAACTCATTCTATGAGGCCACCATCACCCTAATACCAAAACCTGACAAAGATCCCACAAAAAAAGGAAACTAGAGGCCAATATCACTGATGAACATAGATGCAAAAATCCTTAACAAAATTCTAGCAATCAGAATCCAACAACACATTAAAAAGATCATACACCATGACCAAGTGGGCTTTATCCCAGGGATGCAAGGATTCTTCAATATCCACAGATCAATCAATGTAATACACCACATTAACAAATTGAAAAATAAAAACCATGTGATTATCTCAATAGATGCAGAGAAAGCCTTTGACAAAGTTCAACACCCATTTATGATAAAAACTCTCCAGAAAGCAGGAATAGAAGGAACATACCTCAACATAATAAAAGCTATATATGACAAACCCGCAGCAAACATTATCCTCAATGGTGAAAAATTGAAAGCATTTCCTCTAAAGTCAGGAACAAGACAAGGGTGCCCACTTTCACCATTACTATTCAACATAGTTTTGGAAGTTTTGGCCACAGCAATCAGAGCAGAAAAAGAAATAAAAGGAATCCAAATTGGAAAAGAAGAAGTAAAACTCTCACTATTTGCAGATGACATGATCCTCTACATAGAAAACCCTAAAGACTCCACCAGAAAATTACTAGAGCTAATCAATGACTATAGTAAAGTTGCAGGATATAAAATCAACACAGAGAAATCCCTTGCATTCCTATACACTAATAATGAGAAAACAGAAAGAGAAATTAAGGAAACAATTCCATTCACCATTGCAACGAAAAGAAAAAAATACTTAGGAATATATCTACCTAAAGAAACTAAAGACCTATATATAGAAAACTATAAAACACTGGTGAAAGAAATCAAAGAGGACACTAATAGATGGAGAAATATACCATGTTCATGGATCGGAAGAATCAATATAGTGAAAATGAGTATACTACCCAAAGCAATTTATAGATTCAACGCAATCCCTATCAAGCTACCAACAGTATTCTTCACAGAGCTAGAACAAATAATTTCACAATTTGTATGGAAATACAAAAAACCTCGAATAGCCAAAGTGATCTTGAGAAAGAAGAATGGAACTGGAGGAATCAACCTGCCTGACTTCAGGCTCTACTACAAAGCCACAGTTATCAAGACAGTATGGTACTGGCACAAAGACAGAAATATAGATCAATGGAACAAAATAGAAAGCCCAGAGATAAATCCACGCACATATGGACACCTTATCTTTGACAAAGGAGGCAAGAATATACAATGGATTCAAGACAATCTCTTTAACAAGTGGTGCTGGGAAAACTGGTCAACCACTTGTAAAAGAATGAAACTAGAACAGTTTCTAACACCATACACAAAAATAAACTCAAAATGGACTAAAGATCTCAACGTAAGACCAGAAACTATAAAACTCCTAGAGGAGAATATAGGCAAAACACTCTCTGACATACATCACAGCAGGGTCCTCTACGACCCACCTCCCAGAATATTGGAAATAAAAGCAAAAATAAACAAATGGGACCTAATTAACCTTAAAAGCTTCTGCACATCAAAGGAAACTATTAGCAAAGTGAAAAGACAGCCTTCAGAATGGGAGAAAATAATAGCAAATGAAGCAACTGACAAACAACAAATCTCAAAAATATACAAGCAACTCCTACAGCTCAACTCCAGAAAAATAAATGACCCAATCAAAAAATGGGCCAAAGAACTAAATAGACATTTCTGCAAAGAAGACATACAGATGGCTAACAAACACATGAAAAGATGCTCAACATCACTCATTATCAGAGAAATGCAAATCAAAACCACTATGAGGTACCATTTAGCACCAGTCAGAAAGGCTGCGATCCAAAAGTCTACAAATAATAAATGCTGGAGAGGGTGTGGAGAAAAGGGAACCCTCTTATACTGTTGGTGGGAATGCAAACTAGTACAGCCACTATGGAAAACGGTGTGGAGATTCCTTAAAAAACTGGAAATAGAACTGCCTTATGACCCAGCAATCCCACTGCTGGGCATACACACTGAGGAAACCAGAACTGAAAGAGACACGTGTACCCCAATGTTCATCGCAGCACTGTTTATAATAGCCAGGACATGGAAGCAACCTAGATGTCCATCAGGAGATGAATGGATAAGAAAGCTGTGGTACATATACACAATGGAGTATTACTCAGCCATTAAAAAGAATACGTTTGAATCATTTCTAATGAGGTGGATGAAACTGGAGCCTATTATACAGAGTGAGGTAAGCCAGAAGGAAAAACACCAATACAGTATACTAATGCATATATATGGAATTTAGAAAGATGGTAACAATAACCCTGTATACGAGACAGCAAAAGAGACACTGATGTATAGAACAGTCTTATGGACTCTGTGGGAGAGGGAGAAGGTGGGAAGATTTGGGAGAATGGCATTGAAACATGTAAAATATCATGTATGAAACGAGATGCCAGTCCAGGTTCGATGCAGGATACTGGATGCTTGGGGCTAGTGCACTGGGATGACCCAGAGGGATGGTATGGGGAGGGATGAGGGAGGAGGGTTCAGGATGGGGAACACAGGTATACCTGTGGCAGATTCATTTTGATATTTGGCAAAACTAATACAATTATGTAAAGTTTAAAAATAAAATAAAATTTAAAAAAATAATGAATAATGCAATAACTGAGATCAAAAGCACTCTGGAGGGAACCAACAGTAGAATAACTGAGGCAGAAGATAGGATAAGTGAGGTGGAAGACAGGATAGTGGAAACAAATGAGACAGAGAGGGAAAAAGAAAAAGGAGTTAAAAGAAATGAGAACAACCTCAGAGACCTCTTGGACAATGTTAAATGCCCCAACATTCGAATCATAGGAGTCCCAAAAGAGGAAGACAAAAAGAAACGCCATGAGAAAATACTTGAGGAGATAATAGATGAAAACATCCCTAAAATGGGAAAGGAAATAGCCACCCAAGTCCAAGAAACCCAGAGAGTCCCAAACAGGATAAACTCAAGGTGAAACACCCCAAGACACATATTAATCAAATTAATGAAGATCAAACACAAAGAACAAATATTAAAAGTAGCAAGGGAAAAACAACAAATAACTCACAAAGGGATCCTCATAAGGATAACAGCAGACCTTTCAATGGAAACTCTTCAAGCCAGAAGGGAATGGCAGGACATACTTAAAGTGATGAAAAAGGAAAATCTATAACCCAGATTACTGTACCCATCAGGGATCTCATTCAAATATGAAGGAGAAATCAAAAGCTTTACAGATAAGCAAAAGCTGAGATAATTCAGCACCACCAAACCAGCTCTTAAGTAAATGCTAAAGGATCTTCTCTAGACAGGAAACACAGAAAAGGTGTACAAACTCAAACCCAAAACATCAAAGTAAATGGCAACAAGATCATACTTATCAATAATTACCTTAAATGTAAATGGGTTGAATGCCCCAGTGAAAAGACAAAGACTGGCTGAATGGATACAAACACAAGACCCCCATATATGCTGTCTATAAGAGACCCACCTCAAACCTAGGGACACATACAGACTGAAAGTGAAGGGCTAGAAAAAGATATTTCATGCAAATGGAGACCAAAAAAAAGCAGGAGTAGCAGTACTCATATCAGATAAAATAGACTTTGAAATAAAGGCCTTGAAAAGAGACAAAGTAGGACATTACATAATGATCAAAGTATCCATCCAAGAAGAAGATATAACAATTATAAATATATATGCTCTCAACATAGGAGCACTGCAATATGTAAGGCAAATGCTAACAAGTATGAAAGGGGAAATTAACAGTAACACAATAATAATGGGAGACTTTGTACCCCACTCACACCTAAGGATAGATCAACTAAACAGAAAATTAGCAAGAAAACACAAACTTTAAATGATACAATGGACCAGTTAGACCTAATTGATATCTATAGGACATTTCACCTGAAAACAATGAATTTCACCTTTTTCTCAAGTGCACATGCAACTTTCTCCAGGATAGATCACATCCTGGGCCATAAATCTCACCTTGGTAAATTCAAAAAATTGAAATCATCTCAAACATCTTTTCTGATCACAATGCAGTAAGATTAGATGTCAACTACAGAAAAAAAAAAAAAAAACCTATTAAAAATACAAACATATGGAGGATAAACAACACACTTCTGAATAACCAATAAATCACAGAAGAAATTTTAAAAAATCAAAATATTCATAGAAACTAATGAAAATGAAAACACGACAACCCAAAACCTATGGGATTCAGTAAAAGCAGTGCTAAGGGGAAGGTTCATAGAAATATAAGCCTACCTCAAGAAACAAGAGAGAAATCAAATAAATAACCTAACTCTACACCTAAAGCAACTAGAAAAAGAAGAAATGAAGCACCCCAGGGTTATTAGAAGGAAAAAAGTCATAAAAATTAGGGCAGGCAGAAATAAATGCAAAAGAAACAAAGAAGACCATAGCAAAAATCAACAAAGCTAAAAACTGGTTCTTTGAGAAGATAAATAAAATAGAAAAACCATTAGCCAGACTCATCAAGAAAAAAAGGGAGAAGAATCAAATCAACAAAATTAGAAATGAAAATGGAGAAATCACAACAGACAACACAGAAATACAAAGGATCATAAGAGACTACTATCAGCAACTATATGCCAATAAAATGGACAACCGGAAGAAATGGACAAATTCTTAGAAAAGTATAACTTTCTAAAACTGAACCAGGAAGAAATAGAAAATCTTAACAAACTCATCACAAGCACAGAAATTGAAACTGTAATCAGAAACCTTCCAACAAACAAAAGCCCAGGACCAGATGGCTTCACAGCTGAATTCTACAAAAAATTTAAAGAAGAGCTAACACCTCTCCTACTCAAACTCTTCCAGAAAATTGCATAGGAAGGTAAACTTCCAGACTCATTCTATGAGGCCACCATCACCCTGATATCAAAACCAGACAAAGATGCCACCAAAAAAAAGAAAAGAAAAGAAATCTACAGGCCAGTATCATAGATGAACATAGATGCAAAAATCCTTGACAAAATTCTAGCAAACAGAATCCAACGACTTATTAAAAAGATCATACATCATGACCAAGTGAGCTTTATCCCAGGGATGTAAGGATTCTTCAATATCCGTAAATGAATCAATGTGATGCACCACATTAACAAATTGAAAGATAAAAACCATATGATTATCTCAATAGATGCAGAGAAAGCCTTTGACAAAATTCAACATCCATTTATGATAAAAACCCTCCAGAAAGCAGGCATAAAAGGAACATACCTCAACATAATAAAAGCCATATATGATAAACCCCCAGCAAACATTATCCTCAATGGTGAAAATTTGAAAGCATTTCCCTAAAGTCAGGAACAAGATGAGAATGCCCACTCTCACCACTACTATTCAACATAGTTTTGGAAGTTTTAGCTACAGCAATCAAAGAAGAAAAAATAGTAATAATAATAATAGAAGGAATCCAGATTGGAAAAGAAGAAGTAAAACTCTCACTGTTTGCAGATGACACGATCCACTATATTGATAGATAGTGAAGTCGCTCAGTCGTGTCCAACTCTTTGCGACCCCATGGACGGTAGCCAACAAGGCTGCTCCATCCATGAGATTTTCCAGGCAAGAATACTGGAGTGGGTTGCCATTTTCTTCTCCAGGGGATCTTCCCAACCCAGGGATCGAACCTGGGTCTCCTGCATTGTAGGCAGATACTTTACTACATAGAAAACTCTAAAGACTCTACCAAAAAATTACTAGAGCTAATCAATGAATATAGTAAAGTTGCAGGATAAAAAATTAACACACAGAAATCCCTTGCATTCCTATACACTAACAATGAAAAAACAGAAAGAGAAATTAAGGAAACAATTCCATTCACCATTGCAATGAAAAGAATAAAATACTTAGAAATAAATCTACCTAAAGAAACAAAAAGACCTATATATAGAAAACTATAAAACACTGATGAAAGAAATCAAAGATGACACAAATAGATGGAGAAATATACCATGCTTATGGATTGGAAGAATCAATATAGTGGAAATGAATATATTACCCAAAGCAATCTATAGGTTCAATGCAATCCCTATCAAGCTACCAATGGTATTTTTCAGAGAATTAGAACAAATGCTTTCACAATTTTTATGGAAATACAAAAAACCTCAAATAGCCAAAGCAATCTTGAGAGAGGAGAATGGAATTGGAGAAATCAACCTACCTGAATTCAGGCTATACTACAAAGCAACAGTCATCAAGACAGTATGGTACTGGCACAAAGACAGAAATATAGATCAATGGAACAAAATAGAAAGCCCAGAGATAAATCCACGCACCTATGGACACCTTATCTTTGACAAAGGAGGCAAGAATATACAATGGAGAAAAGGCAATCTCTTTAACAAGTGGTGCTGGGAAAACTGGTCAACCACTTGTAAAAGAATGAAATTAGAACACTTTCTAACACCATGCACAAAAATAAACTCAAAATGGATTAAAGATATAAATGTAAGACCAGCAACTATAAAACTCCTAGAGGAAAACATAGGCAAAACACTCTCTGATGTAAATCATAGCAGGATGCCCTATGACCCACCTTCCAGAGTAATGGAAATAAAAGCAAAAATAAGCAAATCGGACTTGCTGCTGCGACTAAGTCACTTCAGTCATGTCCAACTCTGTGCAACCCCATAGACGGCAGCCCATCAGGCTCCTCCATCCCTGGGATTTTCCAGGCAAGAATACTGGAGTGGGTTGCCATTTCCTTCTCCAATGCATGAAAGTGAAAAGTGAAAGTGAACTCGCTCAGTCGTGTCCGACCTCAGCGACCCCATGGACTGCAGCCTTCCAGGCTCCTCCGTCCATGGGATTTTCCAGGCAAGAGTACTGGAATGGGGTGCCATTGTCTTCTCTAAAATGGACCTAATTAAACTTAAAATCTTTTGCACAACGAAGGAAACTATGAGCAAGGTGAAAAGACAGCCTTCAGAATGGGAGAAAATAATAGCAAATGAAGCAACTGACAAAGAATTAATCTCAAAAATATGCAAGCAACTCCTGCAGCTCAATTCCAGAAAAATAAATAACTCAATCAAAAAATGGGCTAAAGAACTAAACAGACATTTCTCCAAAGAAGACATGCAGATGGCTAACAAACACATGAAAAGATGCTCAACATCACTCATTATCAGAGAAATGCAAATCAAAACTACGATGAGGTACCATCTCATGCTGTTCAGAATGGTTGCTATCAAAAAGTCTATAAACAATAAATGCTGGAGAGGGCATGGAGAAAAAGGAACCCTCTTACACTGTTGGTGGGAATGCAAACTAGTACAGCACTATGGAGAACAGTGTGGAGATTCTTTAAAAAAAAAAAAAACAAAACTGGAAATAGAACTGCTATACGACCCAGCAATCCCACTGCTGGGCATACACACTGAGGAAACCAGAATTGAAAGAGATACATGCACCCCAATGTTCATCACAGCACTGTTTACAATAGCCAGGACATGGAAGCAACCTAGATGTCCATTGGCAGACGAATGGATAAGAAAGCTGTGGTACATTTACACAGCGGAATATTACTCAGCTATTGAAAAGAATGCATTTGAATCAGTGCTAATGAAGTGGATGAAATTGGAGCCTATTATACAGAGCAAAGTAATTCAGAAAGAAAAACACCAATACAGTATATTAATGCATATAAGATTGTGACGATGACCCTATATGAGAGACAGCAAAAGAAACACAGATGTAAAGAACAGACTTTTGGACTCTGTGGGAGAAGGCAAGGGTGAGATGATTTGAGAGGATAGCATTGAAACATGTATATTATCATATGTGAAATAGATTGCCAGTCCAGGTTTGATGCATGAGACAGAGTGCTCAGGGCCGGTGCACTTGGATGACCCTGAGGGATGGGATGTGGAGGGAGGGTCAGGATGGCAAACACATGTACACCCATGGCTGATTCATGTGAATGTATGGCAAAAACCATCACAATATTGTAAAGTAATTAGCCTCCAATTAAAATAAATAAAAAAGAAAAAAAGTTTTATAAGAAAAATATTAAAATAAATATTACCCCTGAATATTGTGAATAATTTTAAAATAAGTTATAATTTTACTCAAGTATTAAGAAAGCCATAGCCTCAGAAATCACTTTAAGATCACTAATGTGTTGAGTGATAGCTATTAAATAAAACCATGTAAAACCCAAGGGTCAAACATCAGTAACATTATAAAAGTCTAGATGTTGTCTTCTTTCTTTTCTTCATTGTACTATGATCTGTACTGCCAGTGCAGGAGACACAAGAGACACGGGTTCGATGCCTGGGTCAAAAAGATCCCTTGGAGGAAGAAACAGTAGTAACCCACTCCAGTATTTTTGCCTGGAAAATTTCATGGACAGAGGAGCTTATCAGGCTACAGTCCAAAGGGTCACAAAGAATCAGACATGACTGAGCAACTGAGCACACATGTACAGACCAGATTCAGAAGATAGGTACTTAGTAAAACCAGAAACTATAATCTTTGACTGGACAAAGAGGCTGAATAAGCCCAGATATGGCTAGTGCTCCCCATTCAATAGCTTATTCTGAGGTGCTGTCAGTGGTCTCTCCCTTTAGCCACAGTGTTAGCCGTTCAGTCGTGTCCAACTCTTTGTGATACCATGGACTACAACCCACCAGGCTCCTGTGTACGTGGGATTTCCCAGGAAAAAATACTAGAGAGGGTTGCCATTTCCTTCTCCAGGGGATCTTCCCGACCCAGGGATTGAACCCGAGTCTCCTGTGTCTCCTGCATTGCAGGCAGATTCTTCACTTGCTGAGTCACTGTAGCACTGAGCACTGTAGCTTTAGCCACAGAGACTAAGTATAATGCAAGATATTCTCCACCTCCCCATCTACCTACTTAATGTCATGCAGAGGGAATGACAGGCCTCATCAGGGAGTATATTTCACAGTAGTCCCAACTGTTAAAAAAAATCTTCATCCACTGAATATGTGAATGTTCCTGTCCTCACAGGAGGTGGCATTTTTTAAAGAAAGAGCAATTTGAAGTCAGACACCCATGAGTTTGAATTCTTACTTTACTTTCTGACCTGAAGTATCTGGATTAAAAAAACTGTTCAAGATAACACTGCTCCCAATTCAGTTTGGGTTTTTTTTTTGTTGTTTTTTTGTTTGTAAATACAGATAACAACTGCAACTGCTCAAAGTTGTGTTACAAGTTGAAAATAAATATCTTCCTATCTAGAATCTCACATAATTCTTTTTTACGGTTTAAAATGAGCAAATGAAAAGAATAATTAATGTGAACATGTTCACTGTTATTACTAAGCCTAAATACAATTCAAGGCATCACAAACAGTAGCAATCCCTTTCTAGAGAAAACGTTAAAAAAAAAAAAGTTAAATTCTGATACTCCCCTGGTGGCTCAGGTGGTAAAGCATCTGCCTACAATACGGGAGACCCGGGTTCAGTCCCTGGGTCGGGAAGATCTCCTGGAGAAGGAAACGGTAACCCACTCCAGTACTCTTGCCTGGAAAATCCCATGGACGGAAGAGCCTGGTAAGCTGCAGTCCATGGGGTCGTGAAGAGTCGGGACACGGCTGAGCGACTTCACTTTCACGATTCATTCACACCAAACTAGAGGTTTATAAACAATTATTCATCATAGATCAGATGTTAGAGAATATAAAAGTCAGAAAAGGCCTAACATTGTCATCTAAGAGTCCCTAAATCGGTGAAGAATTAGCAGTTGGGTAACAAGATATCCTCACTTCTGTTTTACTGTTACCTCCTTTTAACAGCTTGGGACCCGGGATTCCATCAGATTGTCTCTTTCACCATAATGACACAAAGGATTAAGGAGAATTAACTTTCACAGTTGATTTTTCAGGTGCTGAAGATCTTACAAGTAAGAGGTCATTTTGTCAAGCATACAATTAACGGAGGTAGTTTCGTATATAAAAAGGTCAGGCTTTAGAAATGCCATGAATACATAAAAAGATGAGCTATTTAAAACTATGTTGAGTTTTCCTTAATTTTCTCTTCTAATAATTCTTTTGTTGTAACTCAATTCCTTTTTTGACCACATGCACCAACTGTACACAAATCTTTTCCACTAGCGACCTGGCTCTAGGTAAAAGACTATACTCCAGGGGAAAATATAATCCAGCATTTCCTTTATTTAAAAAAACTGAGCTATTTATCAATTTTAACTTCCTTTTCATTTATGGTGAGAATAATGTACATGTTTACACTTAGCTATATAAACTGGTTTTTCCAATTATTACTTGAGGGACTTGTGGTAGATGTGCTAAAGGATGTGCACAATTAAATACATCCTAACTTTCTATTATTCTCTGTTTTATTATAGCCTCTGTGCTTATCGGTCACTTATCCTTGAGGCTCATCTGCAATTACATTCATGCTCCCTTCTACCTCCTTGCTGTATCCACTGAAGTATCCATTGAAGTTCCACCCTGTTCAGTTCAATGAGTGTCTGTTGAAGAGCATATCCTCATTCATTTTTCTGAAGTTCTAAATTAGAGAGACTGGGACACTTTTTTTTTTTAAAATAGCAATAGTATCAGAATGATTTCTCTACTTCTCCATCCTCAGATTATTCCATAGAGACCATTATCTTGTTTGGTTTCTCTTCCTGGAACTTCTTTTAGCACAGACTGTCTCCTGAAATCAAACTTTTTAAATTATTTACAATGATAAGTGTTTCTAAGTAGGATTAATGTACCAGCACTCAAAATCAATTCCCTGGCTCCCCAAGGAAACTCTCCTCCTCAAACACTGTACTTAGCTTGTACAGACTATGAAAGTATCTGTAGTTAACTATACTTGGCTCCTCAACTTTTTGCTGTTATCTTTTTTTTTTCTCCTTGTTTATATTGGGTAGGAAGGATAGGAGCTTTTCTTATGACTGTTGCTGAAATGCAATCTTCTCTACTACTTTTTGGAAGGGATACTGAGGTACACTCAATTAAGGAAGCCACTCTACTGAAAGAAAACAGACCTGTACAATGAAGGCATCACTTTTCAATCCTGTGTACATCTTTGTCTACTGCATACTGTTACCAACATGGACAAAAAATACAGTCTTTTCAGTGTGACATGTGGAAGAGATGTCTTTTGCATTTTATACTTTATTCATAGATTTTTTTTTTAGAAATGCTAAAATCTAAAGAATTTACCAAATGTCAAAAAACCCTCCCTTTCCTTTCCTAATGTTCTTTTTTCAGCTTTCAAGCAAGATCTGAAAGTTCTACTGCATCCCACCTCTTGAGCCAGAACAACAGCCTATAAGAGTATTTGTCACTCTGCTTCTAGTCTTACTCCTGTTTGTATTGCACTCTTGTCTCCTCTAGCTACCAGCCCTGGACCTGACTGTACCAAATTAGTCTTTCTTTATTGATGTCACACCCCCATCACTCTTGTACTTTCCAAGGCCCTCCTCACCATTTTCCTTATATAATTTTTGATCCATTGTCCACTGCTTGAGGATATGGTTTGACCTTATGGTAACTATGTTTCAATAGGACAAACTATATTTTTGTATCATTTGTTTTTATTCATAGATCTCAAAATATGAACTCAGTGACACATCATAAAAAATGTCAAACTTGCTTCAGAACATGTGAGTTTAACTCTTAATTCTGCTACTTGCCAATGATTAAAAAAATTGGTGAATTATTTAATTTCTCTAAGCCTCTGTTTTCTCACTTCTAAATTCAAGACAATAGTATTAGCTACTTCACATGACTGAAATCCAGTGAGAATATATAAAAAAATCCCTTCAGTTTTCCCAGAATAAAGTAAATAACCAATGAATGAATATCTTTTCATTCTGAACCAGCTCTCTGCCTTTGTCCATGTTGAGGATCTCTGTCTCTTTGAATCCAAGTTGTAACAATTTTTTTTAAAACTTGAGCATATTTTATAACAAGTTACAATTCATTCCATTAGAAGACCACCGTCTCTACAAATTTCTTTGAGCTATACCATCTCTCTCTTGTGCTAAGAATCAGTATGCTCTGGGACAAGTACATTAGGATTCTTAAAAAGTCCTTTTCTCTAAGGAAATGCAAGCCCATAAAATGTGTTAAAGAGTGTTTTCTGTACACAGATTATCTATATAGAATTCTGATACAGAGTGTGAACAAAGAAAAAATATTAATCAAGGATAACTTGATACTTAATATAAACTTCAGTAACCTTGGCCTGAGCAACTAGAAGAATGCAGTTATCATTTTCTGAAATTGGGTGATGAGACACAGAATTGAAGGGCAATTAATGAAGACATGAAATGCTCTTTTCTATGTGGTATGTTGAGATGCCTGTCAGACATGTAGGTGGATATGTTGATCAATCAGCTGGATTTAGGTGAAAAGTCCAAACTGGAGAAACACACTTGGAAGACACTGTATGATGACAGTGGTGTAGCCAGCCATGAAGATGGCCTGCAATGGCATGTTTTCTGGTATATGAGCCCTTATGTATACACTCCCACACTAAATCAGAGTTAACCCTGTGTGACTAATAGAATGCAGTAGACATGAGAGTATGCGATTCCTCTGGTTATGTCATAAAATGGCATTACAGCTTCTATCCTGACATCTTGAATTGCTCTAAGGTAAGCCATCCTCCATGAAGACATTCAACCAGCCTTGGTTAGAGGCTCATGGAGAGAGAAACTAAGACCTCTGGAAGATAGCCAGCATCAACTCACTAGCCGCTTGAAGAAGCCACCTTGATATTAGACCCTTCAGCTCCAGCCTGTATCTGATAGTAACCTCATGAGAAATCCTGAGCTAGAACTATGCACCTGAAGCACTCTTCATTAATCACCTCCCCCCAAAATATAAAAGATCAATTATTTTTGTAGATTCAAGCAATTTAGCTTTGGAGTAATTTGTTTTACAAAGTGGAAATATGAATTTTGGTACTAGAGTTAGGATGCCACGGTAATAAAACCTAAAAAGGTCAGTTTGTGATTGAGAAACAGACAAAAGCTGGAAGAATCTCAGGGGAATATTAATGAGATTCCAAGGTGGCCTAGAAAAATGTCAGTAAATCCCCACAGCGCTAAAAAGATTGTGAGCTAGGGCTCAAAGGAAAGTGATGAAATATTATTGGAAGCTTGATAAAAGAGGGACTGCTGTTATATAGACAGAAAATTTAGCCATGTTCACCTCTAATGACATAGGAAATACAAAATATACTTAATAACATTATTTAGATAAAGATATTTCTAGGTAGAGTACTGGTGGTGTCACCTGGCTTCTTCTTTCTCCCTATGTTAAAATGAAGATTAAGAAGTTAAGCAAAAAAAAATAATAATAATAATGATTAAATATATAAACTATCCAGGGCTTTTATTTCTCATTCAAAGTAAAAAATGAGAAAAAAGAAAGAGAAAAGTCGTTCAGTTGTGTCCGACTCTTTGCAACCCCATGGACTGTTGGCTACCAGGCTCCTCCCTCCAAGGGATTTTCCAGGCAAGAGTACTGGAGTGGGTTGCCATTTTCCTTCTCCAGGGGATCTTCCTGACCCAGGGATCAAACCCCAGTCTCCCGCATTCCAGGCAGACGCTTTAACCTCTGAGCCACCAGGGAAGCCCAAAGTTCAAAATAAAACTGTATCTAAATCCTGCTTCTTCTGGTGGCAAACAATGATATAAATTAGAATATAATTTCTAGGAAAAGAAAGCACTGTCAGGAAAACTTTGGTGGAAAATGAAGGGTGTGACAACAAAATCCTTCAAGACCTCAGAAATATTCAAAGTGGTATCTTAAAACAACAACAACAACAAAAAGGTAAGGCCTTGAAGGATCTTAGAGGCAGGCCTCACAGACCCACTTCATTAAACAGTGGGGCTTCTATGAAATCTAAGGTGTGTTTTCCTATAACAGCATTATAAGAAGGCCAAGGTAAAGAAGGATCTACTGTAACAAGATTGGTTGATCAATGTGGATGTTTGCTAATTGAATGAACCCTCAATATGATTCACAGGAGACCCAAACAGTTTTTTAAGTGACCTACATTTGTGAAAACATGGCTAGCTCAGACTAACAGGAGTGGATACAATAAAAAAGATTATTTTGAACTCTGAAATATTGTGGGCTGGAAGCAGGCTGAAAAACTACTCAAACACAAACCATTTATTATGGAAAAGAAAAAATGATTCCGAATATGGAACCAACATCTCAAACAGCAGAGCTAAGCATAAAAATGAATACTCTCCAGACAAAAGACATGCACTTTAACACATTTTAACAAGAGCAGGATTTCAAATTACCTGAGACAAGTTGCTCCTGTGAGCCTCCTATTTATTTCTTTTATGAAATGGAACATTTGGGACACATATCTTCTGTCTTTTCCATCAATGTATATTGGGTGTGTTGGGTGCAGATAACTTGTCTCTTTAGCTCACAGGTCTTTGGATCAAGAGAAATTTCACTCCATGAACTTAACCTGGGTCACCTCATTCACACCTGAACTTGATTTAGCAGAGGCGACACTTGATGGCAGCCTGCACTTGAGGCATAAAAGATGCAAGTAGACGGTATATTTGGGGAAGAGTGAATGTATTTTGTATATGAGAGGGCTATCAGTCAGGGCACAGGTAGACTATGGTATTTAGCTTCAAAGAGGACCCCTAATGACCCTCATCTCCTGGTAGTTACGTCTTTATGGCATCTATTTCCATCTTGAAGCAGGACTGGCTCAATATGACAGGCAATGGAAACCAAAGTGTATGACTTTCTATCTACAGAGATCAATGGAGAACAACTGAGGCCTCTGTCCAATAGTAGGGCCAACTCACCAGACATGCAAATGAGCCACCCGATAAGTGAAACCTCCAGCCCCAATAAAGCCTTCAAAAAGGCATCTGACTGTAATCTCATAAGACACCCCAAACCAGAACCACTCAACTGAGACTGAGAGATAACAATTATTACTATTTTTAACCACTAAATGTTGGGGTGATTTGTTATACAGGAAGAGATACATAAAATAGATGATTTAAATAGGCACAAGACTATGTGAAATCACTAAGTGTTGGAAAATATGCAGGAAAAGGAAGAGGTCCAAAGACCGATCCCAAAGACACTTCAACACATAGGAATCCCATAGATGAAGGTAAATCAGCAAAATACACTCAAAGCAGTGGCTAGAGAAAGAGAAAACCAGATGAATGCAAAATCCTGGAAACCAAGAAAAAAAGAAGTGCTTCAAGAAAGAAGAATGATCAATTGTGTAAAATGCTGCTGATGGGTCAAGATGAATGAGAATTAGCATTAGATTTAGCAATATAAAGGTCACAAGGTATCTTGGTAAGAGCAGTTTGCAGCAAATTTGGTGGAAGTTAGGTTTTAAAAGCTTGAGAGGAGAGAATTTAGAATCAGTGAGTATAAACCACTCTTTTAGACGTTTTCCTACAAAGGAAAAAGAGAACAATGAAATAGGAACATGAACACATTCAGACTTCCCTCAAAAGACACTGGTTCAGGAATAACTGTACATTAGTTCAGTCAGTGAAAGAAATACACAAGTTCAAAGCATACTGGAAAAGAAAATACTACCAAATTTATACGTATTCCATATTTTCAAAGGTAAGCTAGAGCTGACAAGGAAATAAACTATCCAAAGCAGAAGAATGCCTGTATGATTTGCTAAATGATGTATCTGACAGTCCTACCTGCCACTGATTCACATCAACACATGATTTCCAAAACAAATAAAAACAGAACTAAAGAATCTCAGAAATCACATTATGAAGTGCTATCATATTGTGTCAGACAACTGTTATATTGCTTCTCTTCATCATTACAAAATAAAATAGTTACTGAAGAAGATGATGCTTGGATCTCAGAGGGAAAAAAAAATTCTTCTTCTATGTCTCCTGAAATCAGTACATAGATGATACACTATTGTTAAGTATTTAAAAAATTTGTATTTATGTATGTATGGCTGTTCTGAGTCTCCCTTATTGCGGGCAGGCTTCTCTCTAGTTGTGGTGCGTGAGTTTCTTATTGTGGTGGCTTCTCTTGTTGAGGAGCACAGGCTCTGGGCACATGGGCTCAGTAGTTATGATTCACAAACTTAGTTGCCCTGTAGCTTATAGGATCTTCTTGGACCAGGGATTGAAGCAATGTCACCTCCATTGCAAAGCAGATTCTTAACCACTGGACCACCAGGGAAGCCTGTGTCAAGCATTGTGAATCTTTAGCAACAAAAACTAATGAGTTTGTGTGATTATTTCTAAATTATGAGTGGGAAAAAAGTAGAGATTTAGGAGGTTAGAATACAAATATCTGAGTAGTGTACTTTTCACTATACAGGAACAGAGATTAATGAAACTGTGCTATGAAGTGATGTCATTTGGTAGTGGACATAACATGGATATGAACTCAAGTCTTGACTTGCCACTTATTAGTTTTGTTATCCCAGGAAAATTATTTAAGCCCCTGGCCTCAGTTTATATATCAACAAAATAAGACAATAATCAGTGCCTCGGGGTCATGGTGAGCATTATGGAAAAATAAAAGGAAAGTACCAAGCATGGTGTCTAATACAGTATGGTAGATATTAGCTTAGGCTGCCATAGTGATAGATAGATAGTGAAGTCTCTTAGTCGTGTCCGACTCTTTGCAACCCCATGGACAGTAGCCAACAAGGCTCTTCCATCCATGGGATTTTCCAGACAAGAATACTGGAGTGGGTTGCCATTTCCTTTTCCAGGGTATCTTCCTGATCCAGGGATCGAACCCAGGTCTCCCACATTGTAGGCAGATGCTTTACCATCTGAGCCACCAGGGAAGTCACATATGGAAGGCTGCCATAACATCCACCTTATACTGAATGGTTTAAACAATGGAAAAGTACTTTTTCATAGTTCTGGAGGCTAGAAATCCTAAACCAGCTGCCAGCAGCATTTGTTCTAGTAAGAGCTCTCTCCCTGGCATGTAGGCTGCTGCCTGCTTGAGATGTGCTCACAGACCTTTTTCAGGACATACACTTGGAGACAATGACAGAAATAGAAGGCAGGTGGGAAAGTCAGCTTTCTGGTGTCTCTTCCATTGAGCATGCTAATTCTACTATGAAAGCCACAATCTCATGTCCTCATTAAACCCTAATTACCTCCCAAAGTCCCAAATTCAAAATAACATCACACTGGGAGTTAGGGCTTCAACATATAAATTTTATGAGGAAATAAACATTTAGGCCATAAGAAATGGTGATCAAAGAGAAAAAATATGATATAAAAATCATTGTATAGAGACTTTATTATAATTAATCTACTACAAATGCTAATCTGGATCCTAAAATTGTATTTACCATCTATTTTGGCACACCACAGTGTTATAATAGCTTTTCTTTCTTTCATAAGAATTTAATTTTTTTATTTACTATGAAAACACCTTATACCCAAGGGTAGGTAGGATTGAACTATAAAGCTTCTTGAGGGCAACAGCTATGCCATATTCAAGTCATGACATCTAGCACAATGTATGGCACATAATCAGTGTTTCATAGATGCTTGATGAATGGGCATCTGGAATTACACTCTATACATCTGTTGTGCCTTCAGTGAAAAAATAGAATCTGAAAGGTCAGACAATAATATAACTTGTCACAAAGAATGTCACATGACACACACACATACAAAGATATATATTTAGAGACTCTATTTAGGATATTTGTTGATGAAGGCTATAGTCTTAAATTTCTTATGCTATCTCTTTGCACTTTAACTAGAAAAGTGGTTCTCCACAGCAAACTTGCCACAATAAAACTCTAACTCTTATTGGCAAGGAAATTAGCAGACAGATATGATTCTGGTTTTTAATGGAAATGTAATCAGCAGTCTATCTTTATGAGGGTGCATTGCCATCACCAAATATCCACTTAGGGGGCAAGGCCAAAGCTGCAGGCAGCAGTCCAAAAGCATTAACATCCCCCAGGTGACAATAAGAGGATGAAAAATGCTCACGGGGAGAAGATCCATTTCAAATTTCCTATTATTTTGAAAGTAAAACAGAAAGCAGATCATTTTATATCAATTTAGTCTGCTGAGGTTCTCTAATTTGCCAATAAAAGACTTTACCACCATGTAGCCAATGAGAGCTCAAAGTGCATCTGTTAGTTAAAGGGCATATTCCCTTTGCAATAATGCATAATGAGCTAACCAGCTCCCAGTAAAAGCCTTCAGAGTTAACCCCAGATCTTTCTCATGACACAAAACACCATTCATATCCAACCCTTTTATTTCTCTGAAAGTTTCCTCTCCTGGTGTTGTTCTTCTCAAAATATACCTTCTAAGATTGCAGAACTACCTACACTTTTTAATTATGCATATAATTACATGATTCTGTATCTTTGTATATTCTTCTGTATCATTTTGGAATGCCTTCTTTCCCTGGTTCACCTGGAAAAATTCTTAATATCATCTCATAGCAAAGTTAGGCATCACCTCCACTATGGACAGGGGGTAATCTAAGAGGCTATCCAAGCGGGTAATCCTAGGGAATAATCTGTCTCATTATTTCCTTCCTTAGAGTTCCTACTTTAGGTTGAGAGGTACATCTCCAAATATGCACTGAATTGTAATTACTTATATAAAAGCCTATATGCTCCAGGAGATCCTGGGCTCTCTGAGAACAGTGTCTATACCTGTGTTATTTTGTGTCCCAAGAGCCTAGGGCAGTGTTAAAAATGTACACTTTGAATATGCATGTCCAGGTATGTCTGGTTTTTAAAGACCTAAAGTGACCAAAAAGGTTTTCACAAAATACTGTTTTTTATTGTTGTTTAGTCACTGTCATGTCTGACTCTTTTACAACTCCATGGACTATAGCCCACCAGGCTCCTCTGTCCATGGGATTTCCCAGGCAAGAATATTGGAGTTAGTTGATATTTCCCTTTCCAGGGGGTCTTCCTAACCCAGGGATCGAACTTGCATCTCCTGCTTGCAGGTGGATTATCACTGAGCCACCTGGAAAGGAAAGCCATTATCTCCAGTCCATCTACAAATCAGGAGAGCAACCACCCTTAGAAAAATAGTTCTTGTTATGAATTAGTTCTATAAACCACACACATTAGCAAAAAAGCATTTCTTGAGATATTCTGATATAGTTTAACTTTGATCATTCAATCTTGAAAACGTTTACTCAGCATCTACTCCATGTCAGGCAGTTTTGAGTACCAGGAATTCAGTGGTAAATAAACCCTTAATTCCCAGGATCTTGCCATTTAACAAAGTTGTCAGATGAACTACTTATTGCAAAATTGAGGCTTAAATTGAAGAAAGCAGGGAAAACCACTAGATCATTCAGATATCCCCTAAATCAAATCCCTTACACTTATAGGGTGGAGGTGACAAATAGATTCAAGGAATTAGATTTGATAGACAGAGTATGTGAAGAACTATGAAGGGAGATCCGTGACATTGTACACGAGGCAGTGACCAAGAAAATCCCCAAGAAAAAGAAATGCAAAAAGACAAAATGATTGTCTGAGGAGGCCTTGCAAATACCTGAGAAAATAGGAGAAGTGAAAGGCAAAGGATAAAAGGAAAGATATACCATTTGATGCCGATCTCTATAGAATAGCAAGGAAAGATAAGAAAGCCCACTGAAGTGATCACTGCAAAAAATAGAGAAAAACAGTAGAATGGGAAAGACCAGAGATCTCTTCAAGAAAATTAGAGATACCAAGGGAATATTTCATTGCATCAGTTCAGTTCAGTTCAGTCACTCAGTCATGTCCTACTCTTTGTGACCCCATGAACTGCAGCACGCCAGGCCTCCCTGTCCATCACCAACTCCCGGAGTTCACACAAACTCACGTCCATCTAGTCAGTGATGTCATCCAGCCATCTCATCCTCTGTCGTCCCCTTCTCCTCCTGCCCCCAATCCCTCCCAGCATCAGAGTCTTTTCCAATCAGTCAACTCTTTGAATGAGGTGGCCAAAGTACTGGAGTTTCAGCTTTAGCATCATTCCTTCCAAAGAAATCCCAGGGCTGATCTCCTTCAGAATGGACTGGTTGGATCTCCTTGCAGTCCAAGGGACTCTCAAGAGTCTTCTCCAACACCACAGTTCAAAAACATCAATCCTTCGGCGCTCAGCTTTCTTCACAGTCCAACTTTCACATCCATACATGACCACAGGAAAAACCATAACCTTGAATAGACAAACCTTTGTTGGCAAAGTAATGTCTCTGCTTTTGAATATGCTATCTAGGTTGGTCATAACTTTCCTTCCAAGGAGTAAGTGTCTTTTAATTTCATGGCTGCAATCACCATCTGTAGTGATTTTGGAGCCCACAAAAATAAAGTCTGACACTGTTTCCCCATCTATTTGCCATGAAGTGATGGGACCAGATGCCATGATCTTCGTTTTCTGAATGTTGAGCTTTAAGCCAACTTTTCACTCTTCTCTTTCACTTTCATCGAGAGGCTCTTTAGTTCCTCTTCACTTTCTGCCATAAGGGTGGTGTCATCTGCATATCTGAGGTTATTGATATTTCTCCCGGCAATCTTGATTCCAGCTTGTGCTTCTTCCAGCCCAGCATTTCTCATGATGTACTCTGCATGTAAGTTAAATAAGCAGGGTGACAATATACAGCCTTGACATACTCCTTTTCCTATTTGGAACCAGTCTATTGTTCCATGTCCAGTTGTAAGTGTTGCTTCCTGACCTGCATATAGGTTTCTCATGCACAGGTGGGCACAAAAAAGAACAGAAACAGCATGGACCTAACAGAAGTAGAAGATATTAAGAAGAGGTGGCAAGAATACACAGAAGAACTATACAAAAAAGGTCTTCATGACCCAGATAATCACGATAGTGTGATCAATCACCTAGAGCCAGACATCCTGGAATGCAAAATCAAGTGGGCTTTAGGAAGCATCACTATGAACAAAGTTAGTTGAGGTGATAGAATTCCAGCTGAGCTATTTCAAATCCTAAAAGATGATGTTGTAAAAGTGCTCCACTCAATATGCCAGCAAATTTGGAAAATTCAGCAGTGACCAAAGGACTGGAAAAAGTCAGTTTTCATTCCAGTCCCAAAGAAAGACAACGGCAAAAAATGTTCAAATTACCTCACAATTGCACTCATTTCACATGCTAACAAAGTAATGCTCAAAATTCTCCAAGTGAGGCTTCAACAGTATGTGAACTCAGACCTTCCATATGTACAAGCTGGATTTAGAAAAGACAGAGGAACCAGAGGACAAAATGCCAACATCTGCTGGATCATCAAAAAAGAAAGAGAGCTCCAGAAAAACATGTACTTCTGCTTTATTGTCTATGCCAAAGCCTTTTACTGTGTGGATCACAACAAACTGGAAAATTCTGAAAGAGATGGGAATACCAGACCACCTTATCTGTCTTCTGAGAAAGCTGTGTGCAGGTCAAAAAGCAACAGCTAGAACCAGACATGGAACAACGGACTGGTTTCAAGTTTGAAAAGGAGTATGTTAAGGGTGTATATTGTCACCCTGCTTAATTAACTTACAGAGTACATCATGAAATTCTGAGCTGGTTGAAGCACAAGTGGGAATCAAGAGTGCCGGGAGAAATATCAGTAACCTTAGTTACACAAATGACACCACTCTAATGGCAGAAAGCAAAGTGGAACTAAAGAGCCTCTTGACGAAAGTGAAAGAAGAGAGTAAAAACTGGCTTAAAACTCAACATTCAAAAAAGCAAAAATCATTGCATCTAGTCCCGTCACTTAATGGTAAATAGATAGGGAAACAATAGAAACAGTGACAGACTTTATTTTCTTGGGCTCCAAAATCACTGCAGATGGTGACTGAAGCCATGAAATTAAGACACTTGCTCCTCAGAAGAAAAGTAATGACAAACCTAGACAATGTAATAAAAAGCAGAGACATTACTTTGCCGAAGGTCCATCTAGTCAAAGCTATGGTTTTTCCAGTAGTCATGTATGGATGTGAGAGTTGGACTATAAAGAAAGCTGAGAACCGAAGAATTGGTGCTTTGGAACCATGGTGTTGGAGCAAACTCTTGAGATTCCCTTGGACTGCAAGGAGACCAAATCAGTCAATCCTAAAGGAAATCAGTCCTGAATACTCATTGGAAGCACAGACGCTAAAGCTGAAGCTCCAATACTTTGGCCATCTGATGCAAAGAACTGACTCACTGGAAAAGACCCTGATGCTGGGAAAGATTGAAGGTGGGAGGAGAAGGGGATGACAGAAGATGAGATGGTTGAATGGCTTCACTGACTCGATGGACATGAGTTTGAGCAAGCTCTGGGAGTTGGTGATAGACAGGGAAACCAGGCATGCTGCAGTCCATGGGATCACAAATAGTTGGATATGACTAAGTGACTGAGCTGAACTGATACATATGTATATATACTGTACATACACACATATGTATATACATATACATACATGTATGCATATATGTATACATATACACATATGTATATACATATATATGTATGCATATATACACACATACATATATATATTATATATAGAGAGAGAGAGAGTTTGGTACAAG
Source organism: Bos javanicus (assembly GCF_032452875.1). Classification (NCBI taxonomy): domain Eukaryota; kingdom Metazoa; phylum Chordata; class Mammalia; order Artiodactyla; family Bovidae; genus Bos; species Bos javanicus. The sequence continues at coordinate 54,893,575 of NC_083868.1, read as the reverse complement.
ATTTAGTAGACGTAAGAACAGCTTTGGAAGTAAAAAAAAAAAAAAAAGCAAATAACATTTTCTACAGGGAGCTGAATAAAGCTGCACAGAGAATATGACATTGGAAGAGCATATTGATGATTGAGTTGTAATTTACCTGAAGAGGAGGGGGGACAGGCAAAGAACACTACAAGCAGAAAAGTTAAGTTGTGTTCATGAATGACACAGTACCACACTCAACAGCTATTTTCCAACCTTATATCAAGAAAACCTCAGTTTGGTTCAGTCTTCTCCAGCAAGTCCTTCTAAGAAGATAAGGTCTCTCCCCAACCACAGTGGGTGAATGATGACTGATTTAAATCAACTGTTCTCTCACCAATAGATGGGAAAGACATGAGATACAATTCTGGCCAATGGGACAAGAAGAGATGTCTGAAGACTTCTAATAAAGTTCTGAGTCTCACTCTAAAAAAGCTACATAAAAAAGAAAAATTTCTTTTTACGGCCTGAAGATTTGGTTGTTTGGAAATGTAACTTGTGGAGCTGATTCAGTCAACTTGTGACCATGAAGAAAATGGAAACAACAAGCTGAAAATGACAGAGAGGAAAAAGAAAAGAACCAGATCTCCGATGACTAGATCATACCATTGAACCAGGTAATACTGGAATATTTCTCTCTCTCTATTTGGGATTTTTTGTGTGAAACAATAAATATTCTTTAAGAAAATTAAGTAAATTTACTGAAAATATCCTAACTGGTGGAGTGTAAAAATATATGATGTATTTGGGAAACAATCAAAATGCCACTTGTAACTAAGGACATATTTTGGAAAGAGAAGTTTGGAAGCGAGAGTTCACTTCAGCTCAGTTGCTCAGTCATGTCCAATTCTTTCTGACCCCATGGACTGCATGCCAGGTATCCCTGTCCATCACCAACTCCTGGAGTTTACTCAAACTCATGTCCATTGAGTCAATGATGACACCCAACCATCTCATCCTCTGTCATTCCATTCTCCTCTAGCCTTCAATCTTTCTCAGCATCGGGGTCTTTTCAAATGAGTCAGTGCTTAGCATCAGGTGGTCAAAGTATTTGAGTTTCAGCCTCAGCATCAGTCCTTCTAATGAATATTCAGGACTGATTTCCTTTAGGAGGGACTGGTTGGATCTCCTTGCTGTCCAAGGGACTCTCAAGAGTCTTCTCCAACACCACAGTTCAAAAGCATCAATTCTTCGGTTCTCAGCTTTCTTTATAGTTCAACTCTCACATCCATACATGACTACTAGGAAAAACATAGCTTTGACCAGACAGACCTTTGTTGGCAAAGTAATGTCTCTGCTTTTTAATATGCTGTCTATATTGGTCATAACTTTCCCTCAAAGGAGGAAGTGTCTTTTAATTTCATGGCTGCAGTCACCTTCTGCAGTGATGTTGGAACCCAAGAAAATAAAGTCTGTCACTGTTTCCACTGTTTCCCCATCTATTTCCCATGAAGTGTTGGGACTGGATGCCATGATCTTAGTTTTCTGAATGTTGAGTTTAAGGCCAACTTTTTCATTCTCCTCTTTAACTTTCATCAAGAGGCTCTTTAGTTGTTCTTTGCTTTCTGCAATAAGGTTGGTGTCATATGCATATATGAGGTTATTGATATTTCTCCAGGCAATCCTGATTCCAGCTTGTGCTTCCTCCAGCTCAGCATTTCTCAGGATGTACTCTGCATAGAAGTTAAATAAGCAGGGTGACAATATACAGCCTTGACGTACTCCTTTTCCTATTTGGAACCAGTCTGTTGTTCCATGTCCAGTTCTAACTGTTGCTTCCTGACTTACATACAGATTTCTCAAGAGGCAAGTCAGGTGGTCTGGTATTCCCATCTCTTTCAGAATTTTCCAGTTTGTTGTGATCCACATAGTCAAAGGCTTTGGCATAGTCAATAAAGCAGAAATAGATGTTTCTCTGGAACTCTCTTGCTTTTTTGATGATCCAGAAGATGTTGGCAATTTGATCTGTGGTTCCTCTGCCTTTTCTAAATCCAGTTTGAACATCCAAAAGTTAACGTTTCATGTACTGTTGAAGCCTGGCTTGGAGAATTTTGAGCATTACTTTGCCATCGTGTGAGATGAGTGCAATTGTGCAGTAGTTTGAGCATTCCTTGGCATTGCCTTTCTTTAGGATTGGAATGTAACTGACCTTTTCCAATCCTGTGGCCACTGCTGAGTCTTCCAAATTTTCTGGCATATTGAGTGCAGCAGTTCCATAGCATCATCTTGTAGGATTTGAAATAACTCAACTGGAATTCTATCACCTCCACTAGCTTTGTTCATAGTGATACTTCCTAAGGCCCACTTGACTTCACATTCCAGGATGTCTGGCTCAAGATGAGTGATCACACCATCGTGATTATCTGGGTCATGAAGACCTTTTTTGTATAGTTCTTCTGTGTATTCTTGCCACCTCTTCTTAATATCTTCTGCTTCTGTTAGGTCCATGCTGTTTCTGTTCTTTTTTGTGCCCACCTATGCTAAGAGTTGACTCATTGGAAAAGACTCTGATGCTGGGAGGGATTGGGGGCAGAAGGAGAAGGGGACGACAGAGGATGAGATGGCTGGATGGCATCACTGCCTCGATGGACGTGAGTCTCAGTGAACTCCGGGAGTTGGTGATGGACAGGGAGGCCTGGCATCCTGCAATTCATGGGGTCACAAAGAGTCGGACATGACTGAGCGACTGATCTGATCTGATGCATGAAATATTCCCTGGTATCTCTAATTTTCTTGAAGAGATCTCTAGTCTTTCCCATTCTATTGTTTTCCTCTATTTCTTTGCATTGATCATTGAGGAAGGCTTTCTCTTCTCTCCTTGCTATTCTTTGGAACTCTACTTTCAAATGGGTATATCTTTCCTTCTCTACATTGCTTTTAATTTCTCTTCTTTTCACGGCTATTTGGAAGGCTTCCTTGGACAACCATTTTGCCTTTTTGAATTTCTTTTCTTAGAAATGGTCTTGATCCCTGCCTCCTGTACAATGTCATGAACCTCTGTCCATAGTTCTTCAGGTACTCTGTCTATCAAATATAACCCCTTGAATGTATTTGTCACTTCCACTGTATAATCATAAGGGATTTGATTTAGGTCATACCTGAATAGTCTAGTGGTTTTCCTTACTTTTTCTGAATTTGGCAATAAGGAGTTAATGGTCTGAGCCACTGTCAGTTCCCAGTCTTGTTTTTGCTGATTGTATAGAGCTTCTCCATCTTTGGCTGCAAAGAATATAGTCAATCTGATTTTGGTATTGACTATCTGGTGATGTCCATGTGTAGGGTCTTTTCTTTTGTTGTTGGAAGAGAGTGTTTGCTATGACCAGTGTGTTCTCTTGGCAAAACTCTATTAGCCTTTGTCCTGCTTCATTCTGTACTCCAAGGCCAAATTTGCCTATTAATCAGGTATTTCTTGACTTTCTACTTTTCATTTCAGTCCCATATAATGAAAAGAACATCTTCTGGGGGTGTTAGGTCAAAAGGTCTTGTAGGTCTTCATAGAACCATGCAACTTCAGCTTCTTCAGCATTATTGGTCCAAGCATAGACTTGGATTACTGTGATATGAATTGTTTGCCTTGGAAATGAACAGAGATCATTCTGTCATTTTTGAGACTGCATCCAAGTACTGCATTTCAGACTCTTTGTTGACTATGATGGCTACTCCATTTCTTCTAAGGGATTCTTGCCCACAGTAATAGATATAATGGTCATCTGAGTTAAGTTCACCCATTCCAGTCCATTTCAGTTCACTGATTCCTAAAATGTCGATGTTCACTCTTGCCATCTCCTGTTTGACCACTTCCAATTTGTCTTGATTCATGGACCTAACATGAAAAGAAGCATAAGTCTGAAAATATGGGTTAAAGTTAAAACCTCAGAGGCCTTCTCTATTATGCTAAGAAATTATTTGTCTCACTATCTATGGAATCATAGACCCTAAAATGAAACAGATAATGAAGCCTCTGAGACAGATCGGAGGCTGATTTAAGAAATAACAGAACTGTTATTTGTAGGAAATATAATGTAGGAAAGAGAATGAAGACAAGAAAAAGGAAGACTTTTATGAGAAACATAGAGAGAAATCTTGAATAGGTTCAAAGCAGAGATAAATGATTTTTTAAGACTCCTGCAACGAAAGAATCCACCCAACATTTTTTTTTCTCTATGTTTCTCTTACTAAGACAGTAGAAGTGTTGGTCAGAAATGTTTAAAAAGAGTCAAAATTGACAAGTGGCCAGAAATTATGAGTGTTAAGCCATAGGAGGACCAAATATGTTATCACAGTGGCCATTATATTTAATTCCTCTTATAATGTGGTGTTTAATTATAGCTCTCTCAAGACAGATGTAACTGCATTCTGTGGAAACTCAGACATCTGAATTAATGGTGGGTCACACTTACTTAAGTGCTAACACCTGCCACATAGGGCCTTTCAGAAAGAAGGAGAACAACCCTCCATTTAATTACTTAATTGTGTTTATCACTGGAAATTAATAGCTATTATCCCCACAAACCTGTATTTCCAATCAATGTGAAAGAGAGGTTGACTAACATTTATTTTAATTCGTGTTCATTTTTAAAATTGTACTTCTCATTGTAAGCCTTTGCTGGCACTATCTATATAGTGTTTTACATTTTACATATTTTTTCAAATATATTCAACATTCATTTGTCAGCAAATATGTACTGGGTACTACTGTATGCTATGGATAACACTAGACTCTGGAGATGGAATGGCACATAAAACAATACATGAGCTCTGCTTCACCTACAGCAATGGTTCCACTGCCAAGCTTCTAACTTAGACCTACTTGAGGGAGGTTTTAAGATTTACTGATGCCCAGATCCATGATCTAATTTTTTTACCAGCAAGCATGAGTTAAACTAACTCATTAGGCTACTATTTCCCATTGTTAGTAGACTATGCAACCAAGCATCCTTGATCAGGTAGAAGATGCTGAGATTTTTGAAGAAGGTCCTCTCTCTGCTCTTGTCTGGTGACCGTGACAGAAAGAGAAAAACAAATTACTTAGTCTGATGCAACTAGTCTCTGTCAACCTCTGTTACTGTCTTTTATTCAGTAAAAACTTCTCTGGCACTAACTTGCTCCTTATTCTTTACCTGCCAAAACCCATATATTGGGAAACTATCCTTTTTATTGTTAGTATTACAATTCCTTCCAGTTTAAAAAGGTTGACTACAGTTATAGGATGCTATTTTCTAAAAGATCATAATCTGTTCCCTGGTTTAATAGCAACATTTAAAATATTTTTTGACCAATACAGTTATGAAACAATGAATGGGTGACAATTTTTCAAGAAACAGGTGTAAAGACAATTTTCTAAAGGAAATATTCTCTTGTGACTCACAGATTTTCTGATATTCTACTTACAGAGGTATGATACTTGTTTATATATATATCTGATAGCTGTTTCTTTTCATTGTAAGGTTCCCAGTAGGTTTTTTAAGATTGGTGTCTGTTCACTTTTATACTTGAACACATCAGTATTTAAGCTCATTCATAACTAGTTTTCTTGTCCTGCTAGACAAATTGTGTTGTGTGCTCAGTTGTGTCCAACTCTTTGCAAACCCATGGACTGTAGCCCTCCAGGCTCCTCTGTCCATGGAATTTCCCATGGACAGGAGTGGGTTGCCATTTCCTGTTTCAGGGGATCTTCCCAACTCAAGGATTGAATCCGTGTCTCTTGCAATGGAAGGCAGATTCTTTACCTGAGAGGATGATTCTACTTCCCTAACTCCCAGAAATTAGGCAAGGCCATGTGACTAGTTCTGGCCAATAGTTTGTGTTAGGCATCTCTTCTGAACTAAAGCATTTTAACTGTTAGTGAAAGACTCGCCGGCTTTTTTTCCCCCTCCTGCTATGCTAACTGAGAAACTTATACATCATGTCTTCCAGACAGTATAGCTAGAAGGTAGATAGTAGAGCCCTCAACAATTTGGGAACCTGAGTGACTATGTGGAATAGAAGCCTCTACTGATCTGCAGGTGATAGTAGTAGTATGAATAAGAAATGAGATTTCAGCGCTAGCATAACATAATCTAATCTAATATGCCCTATTGTTTTGGGATTAGAAACAGTGTCAGTGGTAATCCAGGATACTCACAGCTTTCTTCTTCTTTTTTCAATAAACAGTACATTTCATCTTCCTCTATGAAACAGACCTAAAAAGTCCCCAAAGGTCAAATTGTAAAGTTGAAACTATAGATATAATAGCTCACTGCTTCTTTTTATCTTCCTCTAAAAAGAGTATAAATGGGTGCCATTGATGGTGCCAGGAAGGTATATAATTATCTTCAAAGGCACCTGTGACAGCAAACTCTTTGTTCACTCATGTTTTCTAGTACTGAATTTCTCTCATTTTCCTTCCAAAGTCTCTGGTTGCCTTTCTTGTTGAGAAATAATCCATTACTCCCTGGAACTGTCCCTCTGAAATAACACCCCAGACTCAAGGAGGAAGCAATGTGTAAAGAATAACTCAGAATCACAGATTAGCCAACATAATTGTAGACACTGTGGCTATCTGTATAATTTATACTTCCAAAGAAAGGAAATTGAATTTACTTTTGCTGAGCCATTCCATTTACAGCTGTCACTCAATAAACTGAAATGTTTTCTCTTTGTGTTCAAAGGTCATGCAGAATGTCAATCTTTCTTCTCAAAAAGAGGTGGAAGAGCCATTGCAGGTAGAACACAAGTTACATGTCAGTTCATTCTAAGCATCATTATGAATTCCATAACATCCAACAAGTTTTAACTTTTAAGATAATTTTCTCAGAAAAAGGTAAAATTGCTCTTCCATTTCTAAGACCCATTATTATGCCAAAGAAATTACTACTACTATATATTATTATTAATAACTTTTGGTTATGGTGAAAAAAGTGTATTATTTCCTATTCTGTCTATTCAATAAAAGGTTTATATTTAGAGAACATGGAGATATTTTAGGCAAAATTTAATAGCTAATTCAAATTGGCACAGACATTGCCCACTATAAGATGAAGTAACCAAGAGTATATATTCAAATGCAACCAGGTAAAACTATTTTTGCTGAAGGAAGCAGGAACATTATTAACTAGTCTATACTAACTTATGGAGTAATGACAATCCAGAAATCTCAGTGACTTGCAACAAAAATATTTACACCTTATCATGTTTATTTAGGTTACTGGTCAGTTTGGCTTTGCCCCATTTGGGTCCCACATTACTAAGGATCTTTATCAAGGACATGTTATTCTCCTGGGAGAGGGAAAGAAAAAAGCTGTACTTGAACCATGTGAGGGCTTTCAAATCTTCTGCTCTAAAATGATATAACTTTACTCACACACTTATTGAAGGAAGCAAGACACATGGTCAAATCTCCTGTCAACAGAATGGGAAAAATACAATCTTCTCACAAGGAGAGGCAGCAACTAAGTGTTTCAAAACAATGCAAAAATCTACTCAAAAGGTATTTTCGCCTAATCATTTCTTAATTGTTGAGGTTTGAGCTACACTGGCATGCTTGTTATGAAGCTTGTAGCCTGACTAGGTAGCCTGACTCCAAATTGATCTCTGTCAGCCTTAAATTCCCTGGAAATATGCTGATTTCCATCCAAATGCATACTTCATTTTTTGGCATACATCTTCTTAATGGTAAGGTTCTGCAAAAACTTTCTCTGGATTCTCACAGCCTAGAGGGTAAGGCACATAGATATGAAAATGGTATTTTGTTTTTCCTTTTTAAAGCTGTTTACTGAACCCAGAAGAAATGATGCTTCATTTCTTTCAAGTCAAGGCAATCTTCTGTATTCAGTGCCCCAACTTTGAAACACTACACAGTCTAAGGAAAACTCCAAGCTATTAAACTCTAGATCATCTCATGACTATCAGGTGTCTGTTGTTTACATTCCTATTTGTCGTTTTAGACATCATCACATTAAAATGAATTAAGGTTAACACTGTTTGAATATATTTACAACATATTTTCTGCATTTGGTTTGAGTTCTAACACTAATAAATGACATAGACTTTGACAAGTCATGTATGTCTTAAGAACTCTGAGCGTTAAAACTCAAACAGGCTTTTGAATCCTTTAAAACATCCTAATCTTAAAGCTGAAGAGAATAAGTTTCTGCAGTAAACAAGCTCATTGGATAAAGAATTGGATGCAGACCAGCCAGTGATCTCAGTACTTCTACTCTTTCACAACCATAGTTAAACACTTAGTCCCCAACCACAACTAAAACACCACTGGGTTTTGAGTAGCCTGGCAGAATATCAACTAGAGCATCCAAATAACAGCCTCTGGAATGGCTGATCACTCTTATCTTCTCGTCACTATTCCTGAATCATTAACTGCATAAGGCTCTTTACTCTATTGCTTTAGAAATATAGCATCCCTTCAACAACTTCTGCCCTAGCCGACTTATACAAAACTCAACTCTTTATTGGTTATTCTATAGCAGTAACAGGAATACTTATGGCAAATGTAGTAGTGGTAGTAGTTGTAGTAATGGTAGGAGTAGTAACAAACTCACTTTATTTTACAATAAACCAATGAGGTATGATGGAATACAGATGAAGAAACTGAAGTACAAAGAGGGTATGCTTCTTGCCCAAAGTTCCACAGCTAGAAAGTGGGAGAGCTGGTATGTGAATCCAGGCAGGGTAACTTCAGAGCCTATCCCTTAATCACTACATTCTATTTTCAATGTCTGCTGGTCTAAGTTTGTTTCTCTCTACTCACTTCGTGACTACAACTCTGCAAAGTGTCTAAGGAAAATCTGCATTACTAGAACAAATATGTATAATCAATCATGTATTGCTCCTGATCTTTATTTTGTGATATTATAAAAATAAAATCCAAACTGAGGGTAAAAAAAAATCTATAAAATTTTGGTTTGATTAACATTTTTAATGATATACTGTTTCCTTTAATATAAATTACTATGTGATACACTTTTACACCCTCTCTCTTTTTTTTTTTTTTTAGAATTTCTAGTTTCTCTTTATTTCTCTTTGTTGATATTCTCATTTTGTTCATATATTTCTTTTTTCTTTCTTTCTTTTTTTTTTACTTTACAATATTGTATTGGTTTTGCCATACATTAACATTAATCCTCCCCAGGTGTACATGTGTTCCCCATCTTGAACCCCCCCTCCCACCTCCTTCCCTATACCATCCCTCTGGGTTATCCCAGTGCACCAGCCCTGAGCATCCAGTATCACTCTCTTAAAACTAATTTTAATGCAAATATAGTTTATTCTTTATTGTTAATGGTCATCCATTTATTAAGATGTATATGAATACATTCTCCTTCAAAGTACCTGGGCTTATTATTGTGATGGATGTTAAATATGTTTCCTTTATGAACATACAACCTCTTCCTCTTTGCCCTTACTCTTAAAAAGTAATTAGTAGTCACGATTACATTTATTACTCCTTCTAAGATTATATTCAAATTTTCAAGCAAACAAAAACATTTCAGTAGACTCTTTCCTCGAGTACTGTTGAAGACAAGTGGAATAAATCACATGAAATTCCAATGTTGCCATATAACAGGATTAATAGGGTTACATCATTCCTAGAAATGTTCTGAAATCATATGACTGAAGAGTTAATGATTTAGGGAATACCACAACTGAAGCGACTTAGCACAGACACGCAAATGGAACCTGAGATGTTAACTTTTATCAATGACTCATCATTTGCTAACAAGAAATCATCAGTTGGAAGGTACTTTCAAGCCTTATTTTGGGGATATTTTTAACAGTCCTTCCCAATTTTAAGAAATATTAAAATCACATTAAAATCCAAGTAATACCTTCATAAAGTCAATTGCTACTGTTTTGTTGTTGCTGTTTTGCTTCATCTAAACAGCCTAACTCATAAATCTCAGGTGATTTAATCCTGTAGGTTCTTGGGGGTTAGCTATTATATCTTACTCATCTTTGGAATCTTCAATACCTAGAATAATATATATCTGTTAACAAATATCTGTTCAATTAGTGAACAAATTAGCAATAAAAAAGAGGAGAAAAAAGTAGTGAAGTTTGGGAAACTAAAATCTGAAAAAAATTCCCTTCTAAACTCATCAAATTCGTGTGCTACAAGTAAAATACTGAAATAATTTAATCCATCTTCTATAACAAAATAGAGTTCTATGTAGAAATACAGACTTATCTGAGTACAAAGGATGTCAGAGATTAGCTGAAGTGCAGCTCAACCAGAGGGAAACCCACTTCAAATTTGTACAACTACTCTAAGAGCTATGGATTTTGCAATTTTTAAATTCTAATTTTATGCTCAGAAAGACAAAATTTGAACAAGTAATAAATTACTGGCTTAAATAAAAATTTTGTTTCAGTCTATGACTTTCTATTAATCCCGGGCTCCTCTGAAATTTTCCTTGTTGGGGTTCTGTATAGTATATTAGACCACACAATTACTCTGTTCTTGTTGTAGGTAGAAAATCACTGATGCTTCAAAGAAACAAAAATCAGTGGCTCAGAGACACCATGAGGAAAGTTAAAGGAGCCACAGAATTGATTTATGGTGGTGTTCCTTTAGTTATGTGTCCTTTTATGCATTGACTGGGGAGATCAGAACTCCATAACTCCCACCTGCAGGTCTAGAGTTGCCTCAGAGTCTAATGACTCTCCCCTAAAAAGCAAATGTATGATGAGATGAGAAGATTGGCAGCAATTCCTGCCTTAATGCCCCACACTAGGTTTCTCTCTCCTCCTTGTCTGACTTTTCTCTTTGGTCTGTCTGTTTTCCAAAACTGACCAACTCTATTCTGGCCTCTGGAGTCACAGACTGACCTCATATCCAACCCTCTGTTCAAGCCCAAGACACATGTACACACATACACGGAAATGAACACACATTACATTCCATATTGAAAATAGTCAATACACAAATCTCCCCTGCATAAGATCTAGGCTATCTCTCCCAGCCAAGACACAGTGAATGTGTTGGAAGAGTTCTATTCTAATCTATCTATTTCCCTTTCAGGTCAATCCAAGAGGAGATTTTTGTTTGTTTGTCTTAGCTTCACCTCATATGTTATTTTAGAATAATGTATGTTCAATAATAATGACCTGCTTAGAATTTTTCTTAAGCCCTATCCCGGAAAAATACATGTTTTTAACTTAGGGGAAAAAAAAACCAAAACATTCTTTCTCCTCTATATTTGATAGGGTACAGTGAATATGGATGCTTAAAACAAAAAGAGGGTAAACTCTAAGAGTAGGAGAAGTTGAAATGATTTTGACACTGCAGTTATAGAAGTTTTTTATTACTTTCAAAATTTAAAACTTGGTCTTAAGTTTCTATTTTTTTCATCTTTTACTCTGATGTGAGAGAGAAGTAGGGTCACAATTTAACCTGCCACTGTTTATTATTTATATGTACTAATATCATTTAGTTTTATCTTAATAAAAATATAACTGATTTAAGAGCAAACTTTCCTCCCAAATTCAGCTTTTTTTAAAAATGTGGACAAATTGTTATCTGCAGCCTTAATTTCAGTTTCATTATTTCTCCATTACATTTATCAGTAAATGTGACAGTGCTTTCTAATTTGGTTGAGATACATAAGTATTTCATAAATATGAGTGCGTATTAGTCATTGTACAAATCACTGCAGATGGTGACCACAGCCATGAAATTAAAAGACATTTGCTCCTTGGAAGAAAAGCTATGACAAACCTAGACAGCATATTAAAAAGCAGAGACATTACTTTGCCAACAAAGGTCCGTCTAGTCAAAGCTATGGTTTTCCCAGTAGTCATGTATGGATGTGAGAGTTGGACTATAAAGAAAGCTGAGCACCAAAGAACTGATGCTTTTGAACCGTAATGTTGGAGAAGACTCTTGAGAGTCCCTTGGACTGCAAGGAGATTCAACCAGTCCATCCTAAAGGAAATCAGTCCTGAATATTCATTGGAAGGACTGATGCTGAAGCTGAAGCTCCAATACTTTGGCCACCTGATGCGAAGAACTGACTCATTTGAAAAGACCCTGATGCTGGGAAAGATTGAAGGTGGGAGGAGAATGGGACGGCAGAGGATGAGGTGGTTGGATGGCATCACCAACTCGATGGACATGAGTTTGAGTAAGCTCTGGGATTTGTTGATAGACAGAGAAGCCTGCTGTGCTGCAGTCCACGAGGTTGCAAAGAGTCAGACATGACTGAGCAGCTGAACTGAACTGAACTGAGTCATTGTACAGCTTGCTGCTGCAACGAATAGCCCCACAAATTTTACTAGCTTACCACAGTAGAAGTGTGTTGCCAGTTGGTAGGATGTTTTTCCATATGGTATTTCAGGGATCACCATTTTACTATCTGGTGTACCAGATAGTACCAAGTAACCACTGTACCAAGGTCTCCTCAATAGTTGAAAAAAGAACTCTTTGGAACATGTTACTTATATTCATATTCCACTGAGAGAACTAATCACAGTGTCCCAGGAAGATGAGAGAGGAATGAAGGAACAGTTCCTGTTCAACAGCTGCTTTCCACCCCTCACTTTGTAGTCTTTAGTGTAAAGAGCTTTTTGACCTCTACAGAGCTTTTTGACCTCTCTTCACTACAGCTACCACATATAAAATAGTTCACAGACTCAAACGCAAACAGGAACATGAATGACTGAATTGGTTTGGAGAGAATACACAGAGAGTATAGGAAACCGTAGGAAATTTGAAAGAATATTCTTTGACTAAAGAGGGAAGATGAGTCCCAGGTAGAAAAGCATGCACATTATCGGCAGAGATTTACAAGAGAGAAAAAAAAAAAAAAATGTGTTTTTAAAATGTGAAACCTCATGGTTTTAAATGTCAGAAACTAGGTAAAAACTGACTAAATAAATAACATCATGTAAGCTGCATGAGGAGAAGGCAACGGCACCCCACTCCAGTACTCTTGCCTGGAAAATCCTATGGATGGAGGAGCCTAGTAGGCTGCAGTCCATGGGGTCGCTAAGAGTCAGACACGACTGAGCGACTTCACTTTCACTTTTCACTTTCATGCATTGGAGAAGGAAATGGAAACCCACTCCAGTGTTCTTGCCTGGAGAATCCCAGGGATGGGGAAGCCTGGTGGGCTGCCGTCTATGGGGTCGCACAGAGTCGGACACGACTGAAGTGACTTAGCAGCAGCAAGTTGCATGAAACATATCTGTGAACTAGATCTGGCTCAAAGAAAATATGTTTGCAAATGTATATGGTATCTTTCCTCTGACAAATTCACCCTTCAATAAAGAGGTTAAATGGTTACTGTCATCATGGATACTAAAGGATATGTGTTCCCCAAACATTTTTTATTGTTCAGGAAAAAAATATGAAGAAGCCTTCTTCCCGCATGTTTATGTGACTATTAGATACATATGATACATCATATATACTGTTAACACCTCAGAGCACAAGATGCTACGAGAGTGAAGTTCATCAGTACTGATGTGATATGAATCCACACTTCAAATAGTCTTTATCATAATTTCATTTTTAAAGAGCTTCATGACAGATATGATTAGGTAATTATTGTTCTACCTCTTAATGTGACTGATGAAGAGGACACTGAAATGGGAAACATGTCCTTTTCTCCATTTTATCTTTACTTATGCTTATCTTCAATGCAAGTTTTGCCATAAGAATATTTCTTAATTTTATTAATATAAGTGAGCAAAGCCCTTTATGTCCTCAATTTTAGACTAAAAAAAAAAATCTACTAACAGAAGTTCTTAAATTTTCCTTCTGCCCTGATTGTTCTGTACATTCCTTATTATATACACCCCATGGTGCCTAAGATTATTCTCTCTCCTTTACTAGAAAACATCTGGAAGATAACAGTTCACATCTGTACACAGTTCTGTATAGGTCCATATGGTACCTATTAAGTATTATCTCACCTTGAAAGATCACACTTTAGTTTTGTTTATGGCCCTTCAATAAGCTTTAGCTTTCTTAAAACATAGAGATATACTACTAGTGTTTGAAAGACTGAAGGAAATTTTATTAGTTAATCATATTACCAGGAGTATTTTCTTGATAATTACAACAGATAAATACTTTCTATAAAATGATGTTTCAGTTGGGCTGAAACAAAATGAAAGAAAGGAAATAAAGATTGAAGCTATGTTTTCAAGCAATTTAAGTTTAAATGTGTAAAAAGATGCAAAGAGTAATTCTTCTTTTGGTTCCAGGAAAGTTATGATTGTGACTCCTCATGCATAAAAATGAGCGTATGCCTGAAGTATGTTGTGACACTAAATAACTACTTATATATAAAGTTTGCAATTGGTAGGCAGTCAATCCAATTAGGCAAAAATAGATCTTTTTTTCTGTACTACAAAAAAAAGAGAGAGAGATATTTTGTGTTATTGACCTTATGAGAAGGTGAATGAAAAATACAAATTATGGAATTGCTTAGAAATTCTTTATATTGGGCCTTCTACAATTCGTTTCTTACCTACTAGTGATTTTCTTTGATTTCGGAAATTACTTGATGTTTCCAAGATGACCACCGATTACCATCAGAATTTTTTGGCTTATTAAATTTTGGGACTTAATTTCACATATGTCTTAGGAAAAGAAGTCCATCAAGTAAATTATAAGCCAAACTCTTAATAGCCAAAGCAGTCTTGAGAAAGAAGAATGGAGCTGGATAAAGCAACCTTCCTGACTTCAGATTATACTATAAAGCTACAGTCATCAAGACAGTATGGTTCTGGCACAAAACCATAAATATAGACCAATGGAACACAATAGAAAGCCTAGAAATAAACCCATGCACCTATGGGTACCTTATTTTTGACAAAGGAGACACGAATATACAATGAGACAAAGACAGCCTCTTCAATAAATGATCCTGGGAAAACTGGACAGCTACATGTAAAAGAATGAATTTAGAACACTTCCTAACACCAAACACAAAGATAAACTCAAAATGGATTAAAGACTTAAATGTAAGACCAGAAACTATAAAACTCTTATGGGAAAACATAGGCAGAACACTCGATGACATAAGTCAAAGCAAGATCCTCTATGACCCACCTCCTAGAGTAATGGAAATAAAAACAGAAGCACCTGGGACCTGATTAAACTTAAAAGCTTTTGCATAGCAAAGGAAACTATAAGAAAGGTGAAAAGACAACCCTCATAATGGGAGAAAATAATAACAAATGAAACAACTGACAAAGGATTAATTTCCAAAATATACAAGCAGTTCGTACAACTCAGTACCAGAAAAACAAACAACCCAATCAAAAGGTGGGAAAAAGACCTAAACAGACATTTCTCAAAAAAACACATACAGATGGCTAACAAACACGTGAAAAGATACTCAACATTGCTCATTATTCAGTTCAAATGCGTTCAGTCACTCAGTCATGTCTGACTCTGTGTGACCCCATGAACCACAGCACGCCAGGCCTCCCTGTCCATCACCAACTCCCGGAGTTTACTCAGACTCACGTCCATCGCGTCAGTGATGCCATCCAGCCATCTCATCTTCTGTCGTCCCCTTCTCCTCCTGCCCCCAATCCATCCCAGCATCAGAGTCTTTTCCAATGAGTCAACTCTTCCCATGAGGTGGCCAAAGTACTGGAGTTTCAGCTTTAGCATCATTCCTTCCAAAGAAATCCCAGGGCTGATCTCCTTCAGAATGGACTGGTTGGATCTCCTTGCAGTCCATGGGACTTTCAAGAGTCTTCTCCAACACCACAGTTCAGAAGCATCAATTCTTCAGTGCTCAGCTTTCTTCACAGTCCAACTCTCACATCCATACATGACCACAGGAAAAACCATAGCCTTGACTAGATGGACCTTTGTTGGCAAAGTAATGTCTCTGATTTTGAATATGCTATCTAGGTTGGTCATAACTTTCCTTCCAAGGAGTAAGCATCTTTTAATTTCATGGCTGCAGTCACCATCTGCAGTGATTTTGGAGCCCAGAAAAATAAAGTCTGACACTGTTTCCACTGTTTCCCCATCTATTTCCCATGAAGTGATGGAACCGGATGCCATGATCTTCGTTTTCTGAATGTTGAGCTTTAAGCCAACTTTTTCACTCTCCACTTTCACTTTCATCAAGAGGCTTTTTAGTTCCTCTTCACTTTCTGCCATAAGGGTGGTGTCATCTGCATATCTGAGGTTATTGATATTTTTTCTGGCAATCTTGATTCCAGCTTGTGTTTCTTCCAGTCCAGCATTTCTCATGATGTACACTGCATGTAAGTCAAATAAGCAGGGTGACAATATATAGCCTTGACATATTCCTTTTCCTATTTGGAACCAGTCTGTTGTTCCATGTCCAGTTCTAACTGTTGCCTTCTGACCTGCATACAGGTTTCTCAAGAGGCAGATCAGGTGGGCTGGTATTCCCGTCTCTTTCAGAATTTTCCACAGTTTATTGTGATCCACACAGTCAAAGGCTTTGGCATAGTCAATAAAGCAGAAATAGATGTTTTTCTGGAACTCTGTTGCTTTTTCCATGATCCAGCAGATGTTGGCAATTTGATCTCTGGTTCCTCTGCCTTTTCTAAAACCAGCTTGAACATCAGGAATTTCACGGTTCACGTATTGCTGAAGCCTGGCTTGGAGAATTTTCAGCATTACTTTACTAGCATGTGAGATGAGTGCAATTGTGCGGTAGTTTGAGCATTCTTTGGCATTGCCTTTCTTTGGGATTGGAATGAAAACTGACTTTTTCCAGTCCTGTGGCCACTGCTGAGTTTTCCAAAATTGCTGGCATATTGAGTGCAGCACTTTCACAGCATCATCTTTCAGGATTTGAAATAGCTCAACTGGAATTCCATCACCTCCACTAGCTTTGTTCATAGTGATGCAAGGCCCACTTGACTTCACATTCCACTATGTCTGGCTCTAGGTCAGTGATCACACCATCGTGATTATCTGGGTCATGAAGATCTTTTTTGTACAGTTCTTTTTGTGTATTCTTGCCACCTCTTCTTAATATCTTCTGCTTCTGTTAGGTCCATGCCATTTCTGTCCTTTATTGATCCCATCTTTGCATGAAATGTTCCCTTTGTATCTCTAATTTTCTTGAAGAGATCTAGAGCAATGTAAATCAAAACCTCAATGAGATATCACTTCACACTGGTCAAAATGGCCTTCATCAAAAAGTCTACAAACAATAAATTCTGGATAGGGTGTGGAGAAAAGGGAACATTCTTGCACTGTTGGTGGGAAGGTAAATTGATACAGCCACTATGGAAGATGGTATGGAGATTCCTTTAAAAACTAGGAATAAAACCACCATATGATCCAGCAATCCCACTCCTAGGCATATACCCTGAGGAAACCAAAATTGAAAGAGACACATATATCCCATTGTTCATTGCAGCACTATTTACAGTAGCTAGAACATGGAAGCAACCTAGATGTCCATTGGCAGATGAATGGATAAAGAAGTGTGGTACATATACACAAGGGAATACTACTCATCTGTAAAAAGTAACACCTTTGAGTCAGTTCTAATGAGGTGGATGAACCTAGAACCTATTATACAAAGTGAAGTGAATCAGAAAGATAAATATCATATTCTAACACATATATACAGAATCTAGAAAAATGGTACTGAAGAATCTATTTACAGGGCAGCAATGGAGAAGCAGACATGGAGAATAGGCTTGTTGACATGGGGAGAGGGGAGGAGAGGGTGAGATATATGGAAAGAGCAACATGGAAACTTGCATTACCATATGTAAAATAGATAGCCAACAGGAATTTGCTGTATGGCTCAAGAAATTCAAACAGGGGCTCTGAATCAACCTATAGGGATGGGATGGGGAGGGAGATGGGAGGGAAGTTCAAAAGGGAGGGAATATATGTATACCTATCTCTGACTGATGTTGAGGTTTGACAGAAAACAACAAAAATCTGTAAAGAAATTATCCCTCAATAAAAAAAAAAAATTAATGAATTTTTTAAAAAGCCAAACTCTTCAACAGTATGAGAAGATATTTATGAATCTCTTATTTTTACTTTAAATATTTATGCATTTGAGTATTATTACATTTATGATGAAGAAAAATATATGGATGATCAGTATATGGGAACTAATATCTAATCTATCTATCTAAATAATCTGCTTACTTACTTATCTATCTAGTGTTTCCTTATGACAGATACTTCTCTGAACACTTTACATTTATTCTTTTAATCCTGTACGATCAGAGCAAGCTACTTAATGAATCTGTGAGTAAAGTAAGAGAAATATCAATTGTATCTGTCCCATCGTGTAGTTGGCAGCATTAGGTAAATACATACATTACATTTAGAACAGTGTCTGAAACTCCATAAGTGTTGAATAAGTGTCTGATGTTATTCAGTAGAATGTGAGCTATATGGAAGCAGATATTTTTTAACTTTTTTTTTCACTTCTCTATCTTCCATATTCAGTATTAACAGCTCATAATAAACATGCACTCAATGAATATTTAGTGAATGAATTTTCTTATGAATTAGAAGTAGTGTTGTCTCCAGTTTGCAGGTAAGACAATTGAGACACAGAAAAATAAATAACATGGAAAAGAACACATGGCTATTACATAATAAAGTTAGTTAATTTCCTGTCTTTTATTTTTAAAATTATGAAAGTATGATAACACATTTATAGGAGACCTCAAAAATATAGAAGAAAGTTATGTAAGCTCCACTATATATTACAATTACTTTTCAAGTAGATAAATTAAGATTCTTAGCTGGAGTTTAAATATCAAACACTCAAAAATTAATAGAATGAATATACAGAACAGTAGAAGGACACAGTAGACCTGAAAAACACCATGAACCAATTCAACATAATTAAGATTTATATAATTTCCACACAACAGTAGAATATAAACTCTATTCAAAACAGACTCTGTATGATATAAATACCTTTAGACCATGAAATTTTTGCACCATCATTCATGTCCCTGGATATGTTCCAGTGTACTTAGTTTATAATCTATGGGAACTTGAATAAAGCTAGTTTTTAACACACTCAATTTTACTCTAAGGAATTTCATACTAACCCCCTTTTTCTTTACTATAAATCTTTAGATCTAAAAAGATAAGATATAGAAAAAGAACTAGTCCTTGTTGTGGTTGTTCAGTCTCTCAGTCATGATCAACATTTTGTGACCCCATGAACTGCAGCATATTAGACTTCCCTGTCCTTCACCATCTCCTGGAGCTTGCTCAAACTCATGTCCATTGAGTCAGTGTCGCCATCCAACCATTTCATCCTTTGTTGTCCCCTTCTCCTCCTGCCTTTAATCTTTCCCAGCATCAGCGTCTTTTCTAATGAGTAGGTTCTTTGCATCATATGGCCAAAGTATTGGAGCTTCAGCTTCAGCATCAGTCCTTCCAATGAATACCCAGGATTGATTTCCTTTAGGATTGACTGGCTTGATCTTCTTGCAGGCCAAGGGACTTTCAAGAGTTTTCTCCAACACCACAGTTCAAAAGCATCAATTCTTCAGCGCTCAGCCTTCTTTATGGTTGAATTCTCACATCCATACACAACAACTGGAAAAAACCATAGCTGTGACTATGTGGACCTTCGTCAGAAAAGTAATATGTGCTTTTTAAAATACTGTCTAGGTTTGTCATAACTTTTCTTCCAAGGAACAAACATCTTTTAATTTGGTGGCTGTAGTCACCATCTACAGTGATTTTGGAGCCCAAGAAAATAACATCTGACATTTTTTCCATTGTTTCACCATCCATTTGCCATGAACTGATGGGACCAGATGCCATGATCTTCATTTTTTGAATGCTGAGTTTTAAGTCATCTTTTTCACTCTCCTCT
Source organism: Bos javanicus (assembly GCF_032452875.1). Classification (NCBI taxonomy): domain Eukaryota; kingdom Metazoa; phylum Chordata; class Mammalia; order Artiodactyla; family Bovidae; genus Bos; species Bos javanicus. Next base: position 54,873,737 of record NC_083868.1, on the reverse strand, counting down.
TTCACCTTCATCAAGAGGCTCTTTAGTTCCTCTTCCTTTTTGCCATAAGAGTGGAACCATTTGCATATATGAGGTTATTGATATTTCTCCCGGCAATCTTGATTCCAGCTTGTGCTTCACCCAGCCCAGCATTTCACATGATATACTGTGCATATAGGTTAAATAAGCAGGGTGAAAATATACAGCCTTGAAGTTCTCCTTTCCCAATTTGGAACCAGTCTTGTTGTTCCATGATTCTAACTGTTGCTTCTTGATCTGCATACAGGTTTCTCAGGAGACCGTTCAGTGATCTGGTATTCCTTCTTTAAGAATTTTTCACAGCTTGTTGTGATCCACACAATCAAAGCCTTTAGCATAGTCAATGAAGCAGAAGTAGATTTTTTCCTGGATCTCTTGCTTTTTCTATGATCCAACAGATATTGGCAATTTGGTCTCTGACTCCTATCCTTTTTCTAAATCCAGATTGTACATCTGGAAGTTCTCAGTTCATGTACTGTTGAAGCCTAGCTTGGAGAATTTTGAGCATTACTTCACTAGTGTGTGAAATGAGTGCAACTGTGTAGCAGTTTGAACATTCTTTGTCATTGTCTTTCTTTGGGATTGGAATGAAAACTGACCTTTTCCAGTCCTGTGGCCACTGCTGGGTTTTCCAAATTTGCTGGCATATTGAGTGCAGCACTTTCACAGCATCATCTTTTAGGATTTGAAATGACTCAGCTGGTATTCCATCACCTCCACTAGCTTTGTTTGTAAGGCCCACTTGACTTTGCACTCCAAGATGTCTGGCTCTAGGTGAGTGATCACACCATCATGGTTATCTGAGTTATCAAGAACTTTTTTGTATAGTTACTCCATGTATTCTTGCCACCTCTTCTTAATATCTTCTGCTTCTGTTAGGTCCATACTGTTCTGTCCTTTATTGTGCCCATCTTTGAATGAAATGGTCCCTTGGCATCTCCAATTTTCTTAAAGAGACTTGTAGTCTTTCCCATTCTATTTCTTTCCATTGATCACTGAGGAAGACTTTCTTATCTCTCCTTGCTATTCTTTGGAACTCCACATTCAGATGGGTATATCTTTCCTTTTCTCCCTTTTTCGCTTCTCTTCTTTTCTCAGCTTTTTGTAAGGCCTCTTCAGACAACCATTTTACCTTTTTGCATTTCTTTTTGTTGGGAATAGTGTTGATCATTGCCTCCTGTACAATGTCACGAACCTCTGTCCATAGTTCTTCAGGCACTCTATCAGATCTAATCCCTTGAATCTCTTTGTCACTTCCACTGTATAATCATAGTGGATTTGATTTAGGTCATCCCTGAAATTCCCTTGGACTGCAAGGATATCCACCCAGTCCATTCTAAAGGAGATCAGCCCTGGGTGTTCTTTGGAAGGAATGATGCTAAAGCTGAAACTCCAGTACTGTGGCCACCTCACACGAAGAGTTGACTCATTGGAAAAGACTCTGATGCTGGGAGAGATTGGGGGCAGGAGGAAAAGGGGATGACAGAGGATGAGATGGCTGATGGCATCACCAGCTCGATGAACGTGAATTTGAGTGAACTCCGGGAGTTGGTGATGGACAGGGAGGCCTAAGCCTGCTGCAGTTCATGGGGTTGCAAAGAGTTGGACATGACTGAGCGACTGAATTGACTGACTGACTGAATTTCCCAGTGGTTTTCCCTACTTTCTTCAATTTAATTGTGATTTTGGCAATAAGGAATTCATGATCTGAGCCAGAGTCGTCTCCTCATCTTGTTTTTGCTGACTGTATAGAGCTTCTCCATCTTCGGCTGCAAAGAATATAGTCAATCAGACTTTGGTATTGGCTGACAGGTTATTTCCATGTGTAGAGTTGTCCTTGAAAACTATGGGAGCTATCATAAACTTACAGCTTCCAGAGACAGCTTTCTGGAGTTAAGTATAGAAAAATAAATAAATAAATAGAATACTAAATGATTTAATTCCAGACATCCACTCATACCCAAAAGGATTTATTCTGAGAGAAATCATTTAAATCTTTTTCCTCAGAGATAAGATTTTCAATAACTCTTTCCTTTGCAAGTTGTGAAGCTGTTATCAAATGAAGTCATGTTGAAATCTCTTTGTACATAAAAATCAGACATCAAAGTAATATGATGTTCATTACTTCTTCATGAAAGAAGCTGTTTCTCCAAGTTTTTCTTGGTCAGCACCCTGCAACCCACATTGAAATTCATTCATTCAAACCAAAATCATCACCTTGACTCCACTGTTTGGAGTATTACATGTATACTGGAAATACAGCCAATAATATAAAAAGGTCTAGATTTTTATTTACTGAAAATAACTTATTTGTGAAAAAATGCATTACCAAAGGAGTAATAATACTATTTAAATGGATGGTAAAGAGCCTAACAGAAAGACAGGAAGCAGGAAGATAAGATATCAAATTGAGTTTTAGAAAAATAGCCTGAATTATTTTAAAAAATTATATTGATGCATTTATTCTGTTCATTCAGAAAGTTCCCTTCGCATTGCTTTTAGCTATGACTCTTAGAAATGGAATTAGTCAACCTAATACTGAACAGTCCCTGAATTCAGTTGTTTTCTTGCTGCCATTTACAATGTACTAAGGAATTTTAGATGCATTTCAATGTGACTTTTGCTTAAAGAAATTGTCCGCTAATTTTTAAGATTTAGTCTTTTTGAATTAATTTTTCCCCATTTTGCTGTTGTCTCCCACTTTGGACAGAGAGACTAGGAAGTTCCTATGTCACGTATGACTTCTTTATTCATCCCTGCAAGGACAAGGAATGGAAGGAAGTGAGCTTCCCTCTAAGATTATAAACAAAAGTGTACCACAAGAGGAGATCAGGATATTAGGTGTATGGGATTGAATATTTACTCTTCAGTCAAAAAAATTACAAATGCCCAGTACATACGCATAAGAAATGACAGAAGTTGGTTGAACAGATCAAAACATACTACATATTATGGTAAAAGGAACGCTCGGATTTTGAGAAAATTCAGTTCAGCTCAGTTTAGTCACTCAGTCGAGTTTGACTCTTTGCGACCCCATGGACTGCAGTACGCCAGGCTTCCCTGTTCATCACCAACTCCTGAAGCTTGCTAAAACTCATGTCCATCAATTCAGTGATGCCATCCAACCATCTCATCCTCTGTCATCTCCTTCACCTCCCGCCTTCAATCTTTCCCAGTATCAGGATCTTTTCCAATGAGTTAGTTCTTTGCATTGAGAAAACTGGTTGGAGTCCAAATCTTAGGTTCCCCATATCCTATATATGAGAATTTACATGAGCAACTTAATCTCCTGGAGCCTCTCAACATAAAGATTGTTCTGAGGATTAACAATAACCCACCTAGCAAACAACAGAAACTAAAAAAGTGACAGCAATCTGTAGAGATGGCAGGAGACTTTCTGCCATCATCTGTCATCAGGGCCATATCTACATGCCCTGACTTAGTCCCTCTAGATTAATACCCTAAGGACATTCTGTATTTTCTAGTCACAAAACCTGGCATGCTTTCCAAAATTATCTGAAAATATCATAACTGGCCTTTATTTAGCCAATTTTATTCTCTCAATCAATTCTAAGAAATCCATGATTATATTTATCTCTTTAATGTTTAGTATAATCTCTTATGATCATTCCAATATTCCCTTTGCTATTGAAAATCTATATGAGTCACCAGCTGAGGTAAGGGAAAATTGGTTACATTATTAATTCTTATCACCTTCACATTGTAAACCTTTATTTGTTTATTTTTATCTTGGCCAGTACATGGTTAGATTATTATGAGGAAGAATGTTTTTATTAAAAAAATAAATAAATAACACTGGAGAAATTTCTGGAGAAATATTTTAAAAACTGATTTCTTTAGATGGACAACATTGCAGTTATAGGTGACTTACGTATCAAATGAAAAGGAAGTGCTTATAATACAACTGTGGGTTTCAAAGAAAAGTTAATTCTAATAAGCTTGCGCACCCTTAGATTAGCTAGTTCTCTAGCTTATGAATGTATCCACATATCCACATGCCTTTTCCATAATAGTTACTGGCCATCTCACCCTTTTAGCTGAACAGATGGTCTTCCCCAAGAACTGGGATCCCCAGCTCTGCTTCCTATTTGCCTCACTCCAGAAAGCAGTGACTAGTGCTTAATGAAAAATCAGTTCTTACTGTAGTTAGTACCTAAATCAGCCAATGAGCTAATACTATAAAATTTTAAAGTATGTATTGAGGGGCTGTATGGGATTTAACAACAAGAACAAAAAAATCCATCTATCCAATGGATTATTATCTCAATTATGGGTAATTAGCAAAGAAATATACTTACATAAATTCATGTTATCATTAATGAAAGGTGATAATTACAGTTTACACGAGTGTCAGCATAATCTTTATAATCCTTATGATCTCTTAAATAGAAGTCAATTATCTCTAGTTTGTATAAACATAAGGTAGGTTAATAAAAGCAATTTTTTTTAATTTATAACATTAAAGGTAACATTTGTTTTACAACCACTTAGCAGATTAAACCAGGCAGCAAATCTTTCATTTGGAGAACTGTTTTGTGTGCTAATATGCTAATTTGTTCTACATGTAAATATCACTCAATTTAGAAAGCAAGCAAGAGACTCTACACTGATTAGTTCATAGTGGAGCCATATTATCTTGTTTGTAAAATGTTTGGTTAAATATAAATGCAATACTACACATTGCTCAGATATTTTGCTTTTAGGGGCTGTATTTAGGCAAATCCTAACATTAGTTCTACTTTTTGTATAATAAAAATAGATTAGTAGATAAAAGGGAAAAATAACTAGAAAAAGTTATAAACTAATTACTGAACCTCATAATACTTGGGGATTCCCTGGTGGTCCAGTGGTAAAGAACTCTCCTGCCAATGCAGCAGACCTGGGTCCAATCCCTAGGTCAGGAAGATGTCCTTAAGAAGGAAATGGCAGCCCACTCCAGTATTCATGGCTGGAAAATCCCATCATTAGGGAAGCCAGGTGGGCTACAGTCCATGGGGTCACAAAAGAGTTGGACATGACTTAGCAACTGAACAACAACATAATACTTGTTTCCACTGTCTTATTTTTGAAGAACATTTTATATCTGACTCGTTATTAGATCTTAAGTTTCAAGAGCCTAAAGACCAAGTCTCTTATCTGTTATATATGATATTCTTGGAACTTCGCACAGAACCTAGGGCATAGAAGATGATCTTTTCTAACTCTTAAAAAGATATTATCCTCACTAATAGGATGGAGCCTGCATGACCTCATCTAATTCTAATTACCTCCTAAAGTCCCTGCCTCCTGAAATCATCACATTGGGGATGGATGGTAGGGTTTCAACATATGAATTTGGGGAAGACAGAAACATTCATCACAATGACAATCTGGCAAGTCATGTAGCAAGGACTAGTTTAAGTTTTCAAAACAGAGTAAGGAAGAAAATCCCATTTTTTACAGGATAAAAACTACATATATGGTTAGAAAAGTTAAGTTATACATCATAGAGATAAGGGACAATAAATGCAATTCAAATGGACACTAAATTTGGTTTTACATGTTCCAACAGTGAAGGCAAAAGAGAAGTCTGTTAGGACTTTCTAAAAACAAAATGCATACATATTCATCTCCAGACTTTTTACCATTTAACTCAAACAGAGATCTTCAAAATAAGAAACTTATTATGAGTGGCATAATGGAAACAATTTAAAACTATCATTTTAAAAAGAGAGAAGATGGATTTTAATTAAAAATTAAAAACTTTGGTCTCCTGTGTAAGTTTCTCAAGGTTTCCCAAATGCAAAGTCTGCCCTATGTTCAATCATTATAAATGTTCAGTTCAGTTCAGTTCAGTCTCTCAGTCGTGTCTGACTCTTTGCAACCCCATGGACCAGAACATGCCAGGCCTACTTGTCCATCACCAACTCCCAGAGTTTACCCAAACTCATGCCCATTGAGTTGGTGATGCTATCCAGCCATCTCATCCTCTGTCGTCTCCTTCTCCTCCCACCCTCAATCTTTCCCAGCATCAGAGTCTTTTCAAATAAGTCAGCTCTTCATATCAGGTGGCCAAAGTACTGAGGTTTCAGCTTCAACATCAGTCCTTCCAGTGAACACTCAGGACTGATCTCCTTTAGGATGGACTGGTTGGATTTCCTTGCAACTCAAGGGACTCTCAAGAGTCTTCTCCAACACCACAGTTCAAAAGCATCTATTCTTCGGCGCTCAGCTTTCTTTATAGTCCAACTTTCACATCCATACATGACCACTGGAAAAACCATAGCCTTGACTAGACAGACCTTTGTTGGCAAAGTAATGTCTTTGCTTTTTAATATGCTGTCTAGGTTGGTCATAACTTTCTTTTCAAGGAGTAAGCATCTTTTAATTTCATGGCTGCAGTCACCATCTGCAGTGATTTTGGAGCCCCAAAACATAAAGTGTCCACTGTTTCCACTATTTTCCCATCTATTTGCCATGAAGTGATGGGACCAGATGCCATGATCTTCGTTTTCTGAATGTTGAGCTTGAAGCCAACTTTTTCACCCTCCTCTTTTATTTTCATCAAGAGGCTCTTTAGTTCTTCTTCACTTTCTGCCATAAGGGTGGCATCTGCATATGCCATAAGGTCATCTGCATATGCATATCTGAGGTTATTGATATTTCTCCCAGCAAGGTTTCCCAAATACAAAGTCTACCCTATATTCAATCATTGTAAATGCTACTAAGGTAAAACTTGGGAGATAAAACTTTTGCTTAAAATTTAAGGTCCCTGAAGTAGTATTTACTTGCACAAAAGAGTAAAATGAAGTGTACATTGTTTTCCATCACTTAAATGGCATTATACCATTTTACCCTTGAGGGATCAGAGAGACTACAAGTTTTAAAAGCAAATTTTTTTCAGAGTTCCTTTCTTGGAATGTGAAAGCTTGATTTGGGGTAAAGAAATCAATTTTCATTATCTTCTGGAAGAAAAATGTTCAATCTTTTCATTATAAATTGTTCCTTAGAAGCAAGAAAAACAGATCCCAATTCTACCATGTGTCTCAGTATGTGAGCCCATCTAATGAACTTAAGCCTGTTGATCAAAACTGATAATTCAATATTTTATGGGCCAGATGCATACAGTAGAAATCATCTGGAAGATATACAACAGGCAACTTCAAGGCATTTCAGTAGGCTCAATATTGTACATCTGACAGTACTTGCAAACCCTGATGAAGTTGATGTAAGGAAGAAATACCAGTTTGATGTCCGTTCTGTTTGTAAATGTTATAGCTTTAGAGGGTTCTTCAATTATCTAGCTTAGTCTCTTCATTTTACAGAAAAGAGCACTAAAACTTAGAAAAGTTACAGATTTTAGCCTAAGTCTCACAGCTGGTAAACAGAACTAAAATGCCCCCCTGACATCTTAAACCCAGCTTCTCAACATTATCGGCTACTTCTAGGCTATTACTTAAAACTATTAAATGATCTAAATAATGTCTTATAGTATAAAGTTACATGGCTTTCTATATTTTAAAGCATCATCTTGCATTATAAAAATAATTCAGTGACATTATCAGAGAAATGCAAATCAAAACCACTAGGAGGTACCATTTCACACCAGTCAGAATGGCTGTGATCCAAAAGTCTACAACTAATAAATGCTGGAGAGGGTGTGGAGAAAAGGGAACCCTCTTACACTGTTGGTGGGAATGCAAACTAGTACAGCCACTATGGAGAACAGTGTGGAGATTTCTTAAAAAACTGGAAATAGAACTGCCTTATGACCCAGCAATCCCACTGCTGGGCATACACACTGAGGAAACCAGAAGGGAAAGAGATACGTGTACCCCAATGTTCATCGCAGCACTGTTTATAATAGCTAGGACATGGAAGCAACCTAGATGTCCATCAGCAGATGAATGGATAAGAAAGCTATGGTACATATACACAATGGAGTATTACTCAGCCATTAAAAAGAATAGATTTGAAGCAGTTCTAATGAGGTGGATGAAACTGAAGCCTATTATACAGAGTGAAGTAAATGAGAAAGAAAAACACCAATACAGTATACTAACGCATATATATGGAATTTAGAAAGATGGTAACAATAATCCTGTGTACGAGACAGCAAAAGAGACACTGATGTATAGAACAGTCTTATGGACTCTGTGGGAGAGGGAGAGGGTGGGAAGATTTGGGAGAATGGCATTGAAACATGTAAAATATCATGTGTGAAACAAGTTGCCAGTCCAGGTTCAATGCACGATACTGGATGCTTGGGGCTAGGGCACTGGGATGACCCAGAGGGATGGTATGGGGAGGGAGGAGGGAGGAGGGTTCAGGATGGGGAACACATGTATACCTGTGGCGGATTCATTCTGATATTTGGCAAAACAAATACAATTCTGTAAAGTTTAAAAATAAAATAAAATTGTAGTTGGAAAAAAAAATAATTCAGTGAAATTGAATGGAATCGGGTTGAAACTATATATTTGCATCATTTTGTTAGGAATGTTCTCTTTCCTCACTAGTACTCTGACCTTCTTTGACCAGATTTTCTTGTCTCATCAGTGAGAACATGCACCAATTTCACATGACTGAGTTTCATCACTGAAAACTGACACCTTGCTTTAGATTATTTTTGTCTCTATGTGACTCAAGATATTAGCCTATATTCTAGAAAAGCTGAGTTGTTACTGCAGCCTTAATGCCAATATGCACATCTTTACCTCAGGCATAGCATAAGAGAGGAAGCCAGTTCTAACAATGCCAACAGGAGTTTGTTGTTTTGGAAGGATTTCCTATTGTCATTCATGTATTATTGCAAATACACCTGTGATACTCAGGAAGCTCATGCTTTATTTTTTAACTGCAATAAGATGCCATCAGAAGCAACAAGTTCGAAAATACTTTAGCTAACTTTCAAGCTTCATATGTTTATCAAAATAAGGCTTGAAGAAAGTACTATAAAGTTGTGAAATAATACTGCTTATATCTCCCCCCAAAAGTCCAATTATTTATTAAAATCAAAAATTTGATTTAATCTTGTTATTTTTAGCTGCTACTTATAAGCATCTTCTGCAACCCAGTCATTGAACAACAATGTTTCTGTAACAACAAAAATGCTCACTTGTGTAATCTTTTCCTTTGCCCTAATTCCATAATTATGATAGCTGACATTGTCATTTATTTGGCATTGTTATGAAACTAATGATTATTTTTGTTCTTATACTTACTTGTAAAGGTTACTGATAATTGAATCCCTTTGTGTTTATATTTTTTGTAATCTAGATGCTATGTTTTGCACATATCCATCTTTGGAGTTTGACTTTCATTCACTTATATTCAGAGTCCTTTTTTTTAACCATGATGTTCTTTCATCAAATAAGGGCACAATGTGATTAGAATAAATTGTGATATATTTTTCATTTGACTAGTGTAGAGTTAAGATAATCATTCTGTCACGTGAGTGTATGTTCCTCGGTTCTTTGTCTCATCACAACAAAGATTTGAAGCAACGGACATTAAAGCCCTCGGTGCATCACAGCTCTCAGGTCTTGGACAAACCATGTTACAGCTCTTAGGCAAATCAGTGTTACAGCTCCATTTTATTTAGAAGATAGCAGGAGAATCCAAGACTCGAAGAGAAGAGAGTGGAGGAGTGTGTGGGGAGGGAGAAAGAGAGAGAGAGAGAAAGAGAGAGAGAGCACACACGCATGCATGCGGGAGAGAGAGTCCGAGAGAAAGCACTTTGGCTCCTCCTTTTATGTTTTTTCCTCCACCTGGGCCTGCCCTATGCAAATTGGGCTTAGCCAGGAGTGCTGTTTGTTCTGTTTGTTCTGCCTGAAGTCTTCACTCTGGTCCTCGGACCTTCCTTGTCTTTTAGCCACCACCATTTTGGACTCTTTTTCCCTATTCTACCTACCTAACAATTCCAAATTTAAAGGCATTGGTCCATATTTTCACTGGAAGATTATCAAAAATTAATGAGTACCTTTATTCATTTACTAAATAAACAAGTACTGCATTTGTCATGACACTAAAAAAATAAATTAGATGGTGGCTGCCAGGGAATGTGGGAGGGAAGAATTGCTGGTTAGTGTTTAATGGGTGCAGAGTTTCAGCTGGAGAAGATTAAAAAGTTCTGGAGATGGATGGTGGCGACAGTAGCACAACAATGTGATACACTTAACGCCATATAACTAAGCAGTTAAAAATGGTTAAAAGGCTAAATTTTATGTTACGTATATTTCAGCACAATAAAAAGAAATAAATTAGAGACACTTCTCAAGGAGTTTACAAACTAACAGGAGCAACTTAGAAATAAACAGTTTCAGCAGTTATAATAGACTATGAGAAACTCTATGGTAAAAGCATCTCTGCTGGGTGAACACAAATCAGGTGAATCTGGCTTCCCGGGTGGCACTAGTGGTAAAGAATCCACCTATCAATGCAAAAGATGTGGTTTTGAACCCTGAGTAGGGAAGATCTCCTGGAGTAGGGAATGGCAACCCACTCCTGTGTTCTCGCCTGGAGAATTCCATGGACAGAGGATCCTGCCGGGCTACAGTCCATGGGGTCACAAAAGAGTCGGACATGACTTAGCAACTTTCACTTTTTCTGGATCAAATAGGAGAGGGGCAGGTGTAAGGAAGGGTGTTCCTGCACAGTATCTGGATGAAGGAGTAGAAATGAGCTCAGCATACATGGAAGAGAAAAATTACAGGCAGCACTCTGACGGTACAACTATCCTCATGTAAGACAGTGGGCACGAGAGTCCCTTCTGTTGTCAAAGGCTGGTTATGTCCAGAGCTCTTCTGAAGGCAGTCCCTGGTTTCATGGAATTTATTCCAACAGCTCCCTAGTCTCTCTCCTATACCTTCAGCCTTGCCTAATTTACTGAGTAATTAACATTCAAATATGTTTTCACATGTGTGCTCAGTCACAGTCATGTCCGACTCTTTGAGATCCTTTGGATTATAACCCACCAGGCCCTTCTGTGCATGGGATTCTCCAGGTAAGAAAACTGGAGTGGGTTGCAGTTTCCTTCTCCTGGGGATCTTTCTGACTCCAGGGATCTAAACGGTTTCTCCTGTGTCTCCTACATTGCAGGCGGGTTCTTTACCTGCTAAGCCACTGGGGAAGCCTGTGTTAGCACATAACCCATTTTTAAAACACACAAAAAAATAAATGTTCCCTGACTTATATACTCCTCCAGCAACCCCTCATCTAGTTCTATAAGAAAGTGTATGTCCCAAGAGACATATATGGGGTGAAAGGGGGGAAGCCCCACTTGAGATTCAAGCTAATGAACATTCTTCAATATAGTTTGCAGAAGGTCTGAAGGAGGTTTAGATATTTACCAAGATCAATACATTTGATTTCCTATTTGTCTAATCACATTACATATCCACATCATTGTAAGGTCTCCAAAAATAAAGAGGGTTGAATATTAAACTATGAATTCCAAAAAGGAAGAGGAAAATTAGGTCAGTCCCATGGGGGTTAAAAAAAGAGTAAGAATTAGACTGAAGAAGGGATTCTGAAAAGAGCATGGTTATTACCAATCAGGTTTGTTCTCTGCCCAGGTCTTGTCCTAATGACTCATTCCTGAATTATCAGTAATGGAAATTAGAGCAAAATGGAGTGGGGAGGTGGTGAATGAGCTGTGTGCCACAATCTCTGTAGTAAAAATGATACCCTCAATATTAGGCATTATCAGCATAAGTGGAGATCCTGGCTGTCACCCACAGTAGTGTAACATGTGCAATTATGAGACTTTGAGCAGCATTTGGTAGAAGCCTCTTCATGCCAAGGCTCACATCACAAAGACCACTGGTTCAAACACCATTGGCTTAAGCATCATGCATTAACAACTTTACAGCATGTTGGCAGGCATCGGTACCAGAACAGGTGGTACCTCACAGCTATCAGTACCAGGTTCCTGCTTTGTATACCAAAAGACAGGACATGTCACCCAGTGAGCCAGTGGTGAAGAGAAGCAAAGGCCAATTTCATGGTACTGTGAAGTACAGGGGTCTGTGGAGCATACACTGGCCACTCTGTAAGGATTATCAAACATTCAAGTGGAATTTTAGGAAAGATAGTTCCTCTACAAATCAGGTGGATGTAAGAAGCAAGAGAATGATTATTTTGTGGTTGATTCTATTACTCTATTTTTAACCATGACTAATGTGATTAAATATATTATAGATGAAATATATTTGAGGACTAAATATACTTGAGGGCACTTTAAGAGCATCTCAAAGTTAAAAATAAATATAGCTTGCATAATTAAGTTATGGCTCAAGAAGACTATGAAGAATGCTTTATAATAATCATCTAAGTTTAAAGACTAATTATGGTTAAATATTAACACTGCTTTAAAATGTAACATATGCCTATTAAGAATTAAATTTTTTAAAGTCTGGTCTCCTTGTAAGATCAACCATTATTCACATTATTTTTTAACAAGGTTCACTAAGCCCCTAGGTATTGTAACTATTTTTCATTTATGCAGAGGCTGGAAACAACCGAAAATTTGTACAGCAATATGAAACTGCATGAAAAGCCAACCATGCTTTTCTTTATATCAATCACTTTATCTCATATAACATTTTAATATCTGTGCCCTGAAGGATTTTAAATATTCATGTAGACATGTTAAGATGCCTTCAAGTTTTAAGATAAGTAGATTAGTTATGTAACCTAAAACAATTTTTCCAATTCTACAAAAAAAAAAAAATACAGAACAAATAATAAATCTCTCCTTTATAACATTTTCCAGATTTATAGCACAGGACCACCTTTCACTATTCTTATAAGACTAACATAATAATAACATAATGCTCTACGCTTATACACTCCTTTTCTAATAATTTTCAACACATTCATCTTTCTGACAGCCTTGTGTAGGGAAATATCATTACTTCTAATTCATATTGAGGAAACTGAGGCAGACAGCCCATGAGAAATTTACCCAACATCAGAGTTTATCTATAGCTAATTTAAATGAAAAAAAGACAGAGAAATAAAGAGATAGGGAGCAAATTAATCAGTGTTCTTTATCATTAAAATTAGTCATGGGTTGTTTTACCACTGAAAATAGAAAAGACAAATGAGGTTTGTAGAGTAGATAAAAACACACTTTGCATTGAAGCCTACATTTTACCACAGGCTTAGCTGGAAAAGGATATGCTACAGTAACAATGAAATACTGAAATCTTAGTGGTTTAACACAACAAACTATTTTTCTTTTGTTACCAGTGAAATGTAAGATGTTCCTCTCAATGGCTCCCCTTTAAGTTATTATTCAGGAATCTGGGCCCCTACCATAAGAGAGTTAAACCATCTGAAACACACGGTGTCTAAGGTCATGGCAGAGGAAGCTCAGGGATATCACATGGGGTATTTTAAGTACAAGTCCTGAAAACTGACTTAAATAAATTCTGACCATATCCCACTGTCCAAAGGTTAATCCATGTTCCCAATCTAAGAATATTGAAAAATATAATGGGTATGCCCAGAAAGAAGAGTACTAAATAGGATCTAATAAGAATCATAATATTACCTCTGTCACAGGCTAGAACATGTTTTAGAAAGCATAGGTAAAGTTTCAAGAGAATCTATGTTTGATTCTACTTCTGAGAATAGTTCTTGATTTTACCTTGGGCAACCTTACAGGACTTCAGTTTCCTTGGCTATAAAATAAGATATGGATCAAACTATGGTGATATTCTATATGATAATAATAATAATAGCTATTTACTGAGTGTTTGCCACCTGCATACTCTGTGATACATTCTTTAAATCCTTATCGCATGATTTTCTCCTAAGCCCAACTTCTAACATTGTATCCCAAAGAAAGGCAATGCAAAAGAACGCTCAAACTACTGCATAATTGCACTCATCTCACACGCTAGTAAAGTAATGCTCAAAATTCTCCAAGACAGGCTTCAGCAATACGTGAACTGTGAACTTCCTGATGTTCAAGCTGGTTTTAGAAAAGGCAGAGGAACTGGGGATCAAATTGCCAGCATCTGCTGGATCACGGAAAAAGCAAGAGAGTTCCAGAAAAACACCTATTTCTGCTTTATTGACTATGCCAAACCCTTTGACTGTGTGGATCACAATAAACTGTGGAAAATTCTGAAAGAGATGGGAATACCAGCCCACCTGATCTGCCTCTTGATAAATCTGTATGCAGGTCAGGAAGCAACTGTTAGAACTGGACGTGGAACAACAGACTGGTTCCAAATAGGAAAAGGAGTACATCAAGGCTGTATATTGTCACCCTGCTTATTTAACTTCTATGCAGAGTACATCATGAGAAACGCTGGACTGGAAGAAACACAAGCTGGAATCAAGATTGCCAGGAGAAATATCAATAACCTCAGATATGCAGATGACACCACCCTTATGGCAGAAAGTAAAGAGGAACTAAAAAGCCTCTTGATGAAAGTGAAAGTGGAGAGTGAAAAAGTTGGCTTAAAGTTCATCATTCAGAAAATGAAGATCATGGCATCCGGTCCCATCACTTCATGGGAAATAAATGGGGAAAAATTGGAAATGGTGTCAGACTTTATTTTTTGGGGTTCCAAAATCACTGCAGATGGTGACTGCAGCCATGAAATTAAAAGACACTTACTCCTTGAAAGGAAAGTAATGACCAACCTAGATAGCATATTCAAAAGCAGAGACATTACTTTGCCAACAAAGTTCCGTCTAGTCAAGGCTATGGTTTTTCCTGTGGTCATGTATGGATGTGAGAGTTGGACTGTGAAGAAGGCTGAGTGCTGAAGAATTGATGCTTTTGAACTGTGGTGTTGGAGAAGACTCTTGAGAGTCCCTTGGACTGCAAGGAGATCAAACCAGTCCATTCTGAAGGAGATCAGCCCTGGGATTTCTTTGGAAGGAATGATGCTAAAGCTGAAACTCCAGTATTTTCTGGCCACCTCATGCGAAGAGTTGACTGACTGGAAAAGACTCTGATGCTGGGATGGATTGGGGGCAGGAGGAGAAGAGGACGACAGAGGATGAGATGGCTGATGGCATCACTGACTTGATGGACATGAGTCTGAGTGAACTCTGGGAGTTGGTGATGGACAGGGAGGCCTGGCGTGCTGCGATTCATGGGGTCGCAAAGAGTCGGACAGGACTGAGCGACTGAACTGAACTGAACTGAAATGAAGGATTAAAAATCCTCACATGAGGGAATCCCCTGATGGTCCCATGGTTAGGACTCTGCACTTGGACTGCAGGTGGCATGGATTCAATCCCTGGTCAGGGAACCAAGATATTGCAATGTGCACACTGCAGCCACACACACACACACACATCCTCACAGGAGACTACAGGAAGGAATAAAATAAATTAGTGTTAAGTAGTGTTTAGAAGTAGAAGGAAACAGAAAAGTAACACTTGCTTTGTCTCAGCAATGATCCAGTAAAGAATAGTGAAGACTGGAACTCAGTAAAAGAAAAAAAAAAGAATAGTAATAGGTTGTTGAAGGTCTCTTGTTGATTATCACAACTTTTTCCTTTTTATTTCTATAAATCATTACTCCCTCCTCCTCCTCCTCTTTCTTCAAAGAGATCTCTGTTGAGCACCTACAGTAAGTAAGTCTTAGATGCTGTCAGCATAGAACCAAGAGAAAATTCAAAATGCTATTCAAGGTTCCTGATTTCCCTATCATGTATTGGTTATATTAGAGTTCTCCAGAGAAACAGAACCAATAGGATATACATAGACATATAAAGGGAAATTTTCTATCAAAATTCGATTGCAGAGACCAAGAATTCCCACAATCTGCCATCTGCAAGCTGGAGAGCCAGGAAAACAGTGCTATAATTCAGTCAGAGTCTGAAGACTTATGAAACCAGAGGAACCAATGTTAGAATTCCCAGGCCAAGTCCCAAGGTCTAAGAGCCAGGGTACTGATGTCTATGGGCAAAAGAAGATGGGTGTTTCAGCTGCACCAAAGTGAGCAAATTCACTGCTCCTCCCTCCTTTTTCTCTATTCAGGACCCCAGGGGATTAGATGATGCCCATCTGCATTGATACAATCTTTATTCAGTCTATGGATTCAAATCCTAATCTCTCCCAGAAACATGCTCACAGACACATCCAGAAATATCGGTTTACCAGCTATCTAGGCATCCCTTAGCCCAGTCACATTGACATAAAATTACCCCTCACATAAGCTGAGGAAATAAAATGTAGAATTTGTTTTGAGGAAGAAAAAACTGAATTCCTTAGAGATTCACTTTGTCTTTATAGATTCACTTTAAACACAATAACATCAGATTTACAAAAATTCCTTGCAACACCCTTTACTGAGACTTGTAAAATGAATAGATTTTTGTTTCAAAACTACCCATAAATCAAAACCTCTTGTATTAAGGAATTGCACTTTCAAAAATTATGCTATTTCTAGCTCTAAAACATGTCTGTTGACAACATGAAGGTAGTACATTAGGCTACTGCGCAGTGTAAACTGGCGTATGCAGTCATTGTTAGTCACCAAGTTGTGTCCCACGCTTTGCAACCCATGGACTGTTGCATGCCAAGCTCCTCTGTTCATGAGATTCTCCAGGCAAGAATACTGGAGTGGGTAGCCATTTCCTTCTACTGGGGATCTTTCTGACCCAGGGATCAAACCCACGCCTCCTGCATTGTGGCAGACTCTACCACTGAGCCACCTGCGAAGCCCAAATTGGTACAGAGTTTTCTCTTAACAAAATTTTTCCTCAGCAATGCCATGATGGAAGTAGATCCCTGGCAGATGAGGGCTATCCAGGAATTCTTAGCCTTGGAGTTTACTGCTTTATTGAAGAATAAAAATGTAATGCTTACATTTTTGGAAAACCAGATCAAGATAGCAGAGTAGGGAGAGCCTGAGCTTACTTCCTCCCACAGGCACACCAAACTACAACAACACATAGAACAACTATCCCAGAGAATGATCTGAAGACTAGACTGATTTTCTAAGACTAAGAATACAAATAAAAGGCCACAGCAGGATAAGTAAGAAGGAGACACACTCTAGTCAGAACTCACACCAAGGGTGCAGCAGCCCCAAAGCATGAAATATATCACAACCATGAAGGATCTCATTGAGAAGCAAGGGGTCCCAGCTGCATGTTGGAGTCCCAGCTGTATGTTTAGCTCCCCAGCCAATGGGACCTTCATTGGGAAGATGACCCCTCATGATGTCTGGCTTTGGAAATCAATGACCAGGAGAACTGGAGGGCTGTGGGAAACCAAGACCCTACTCTTGAAGGGTCACATACAAACACACCTGCTCCGAGTTCTAGCATAAAGTCAGCAGCTTGAAAAGCACGTTGGTCATATGAAAAGATTCACTGACTGATTTTAAAGCATGTGCTGGAGAAGCAGAGATTGAGTGGAATGTTCCACAACTGATATGAAATTACATTCAGAAAAAAATATATTTTCTACAATAGACTATACAATTTCTAATTCCTCACATACCAGTCATTTCCTCCAAATGAAGAAATTATCAAAATTCAATTTACTTGGGATTTCAAAACAAAACTCAATGGTAGGTTGTGAAGTTACAAGGTAGGTGCCATTTTTTACTCTGTTACCTAACTTACCTGGCACTGGCTGGTGCTGTTTCTGTCACTCTGCATCAACACAGCTAACATGATGGTGCAGCTTGCCCTTGTGTTCCCCTGAGTACCAGCCCCACCCAACTTACCTACACTGGAACTCCTTCAAAGTGACTCCCGGGCCACCCCACCAGGCAGGCAGCCCTGGCCAGCCCTGGTGCCCTTCCAGTGGGTTAGCCCAACACACTAAAGCACCCACAACAGTTGCTGCTGGGCCTCACAGCCAGCTGACCTAGGAGCCAACCCTGCCCACCAGCACATCCACAACAATCACAGCCCAGCCACAATAGGAGGGCTCATGTAGTCCACACAAGGGAAACCCCTGGAGCACCAGGCTCTGGGAAACAGGGGGATTACACCACTGGGCCCCACAGGATATCTGCTATATCACTCTTTCAAGACTGAGAGACAGAGCTGATCTACCTAATACACTAGAAAACATACTGAAATTCAAGCAAAATGAGGAGATAAAGGGACATGTTCCTAATTAAAAAAAAAAAAATAAGGCAGAACTTCAGGAAAACAAAAAACAACATGGGAACAATTTACCAGATAAAGGGTTCAAAGTAATAGTCACAAAGATACCCACTGAACTGAGGAAAGAATGGGTGAAGTCAGTGAGAATTTAGACAAAGAGATAGAAAATTTTTTTTTTTTTAATTCAGAACTGAAGAATACATAACTGAAATAAAAAATACACTGAAAGTGGGGAATCAATAGCAAATTAGAGGATACAGAAGAACAGATCAACAATGCAGAAGACATGATGCTGAAAATTACTCAACTGAAACAGTAGAAGAAAAACATTTAAATGAGGAGAATTTGAGAGACATCTTAGACAACACTAAAGGCACAAACATTTGCATTATTGGGGTGCCAAAATGAGAAGGAGAGAAAAAAGGGAAAATATATTTGAAGAAATAACAACTGAACACTTCCTTAACGTGGTAAAGAAAACAGATATACAAGCACCTAGTACCAAACAAAATGAATCCAAAGAGATCCATACCAAAACACATTATAATTTAAAGCCCAAAAGTAAAAGTGAGACTCTTAAAAGCACCAGGAGAAAAACAACTAGTTATGTATACAGGAAATCCCTTAAAATTATCAGCTGATTTGCAGCAGAAACATTACATACCAGAAGGAACTAACATGATATATTCAAGGTACTGAAAGGAAAAACTTACAATCAAAAATACTCTACTCAACAAGGCTATCATTCAGAATTGAAAGAGGGATAAAGAGTTTCCTAGATAAGCAAAGGCTAAAGGAATTCATCCGGAGAAGGCAATGGCACCCCAATCCAGTACTCTTGCCTGGAAAATCCCATAGATGGAGGAGCCTGGTAGGCTGTAGTCCACGGGTTCGCTAAGAGTCGGACACGACTGAACGACTTCCCTTTCACTTTTCACTTTCATGCATTGGAGAAGGAAATGGCAACCCACTCCAGTGTTCTTGCCTGGAGAATCCCAGGGACGGGGAGCCTGGTGGGCTTCCGTCTATGGGGTCATACAGAGTGGGACATGACTGAAGTGACTTAGCAGCAGCAGCAGCAGCAAAGGAATTCATCACCACTAGCTTTACAGGACCGGAGAAGGCGATAGCACCCCACTCCAGTACTCTCGCCTGGAGAATCCCATGGACAGAGGAGCCTGGTAGGCCACAGTCCATGGGGTCGCTGAGTGTCGGACATGACTGAGCGACTTCACTTTGACTTTTCACTTTCATGCGTTGAAGAAGGAAATGGCAACCCACTCCAGTATTCTTGCTTGGAGAATCCCAGAGACGGTGGAGCCTGGTGGGCTGCCGTCTATGGGGTCGCACAGTCGGACATGACTGACGTAACTTAGCAGCAGCAGCTGTAGCTTTACAGGAAATGTTAGAGGTACTTCCTTAAATGAAAAAGAAAAGGCCATAACTAGAAATAATAAAACATGAAAGAAGGAAATCTCACTTATAAGATAAATATATACTAAATATAGCAAATAAATCACCTGTAAAGGAAGGTTAAAAGACAAGAGTAGTCAAATCATCTACAAATACTAAAATGATAAAGAGATATAAAATATGACATAAAAAATATAAAATGGGGCCAGAAAACTACCAGAGGTCATCAGTGGATTAGGTAATGTATCAGGGTACAAAATTAATAGGCAGAAATCAGCTGCATTTCCATAAACTGACAATGAAAGATCAGAAAGGGAAATTAACAAAACAGTACCATTTGCCATCACAGGAAGAAGAATAAAATATTTAGGAATAAACCTACCTAAGGACTCAAAATAACTGCAAATGAAGCAACTGACAAAGGATTAATTTCCAGAACACATATGCAGCTTATGCAGCTCGATATCAGAAAAACAAACTCAAAAAATGAACAGAAGACCTAAACAGACATTTCTCCAAAGAAGACATACAAATAGCCAACAAACATGAAAAGATGCTCAACATCACTCATTATTCAGTTCAGTTCAGTTGAGTTCAGTTGCTCAGTCATGTCCAACTCTTTGCGACCCCATGAAGTGCAGCACACCAGGCCTCCCTGTCCATCACCAACTCCCGGAGTTCACTCAGACTCACATCTATCGATTTAGTGATGCCATCCAGCCATCTCATCCTCTGTCATCCCCTTCTCTCCTTGCCCCCAATCCCTCCCAGCATCAGAGTATTTTCCAATGAGTCAACTCTTCCCATGAGGTGGCCAAAGTACTGGAGTTTCAGCTTTAGCATCATTCTTCCAAAGAAATCCCAGGGCTGATCTCCTTTAGGATGGACTTGTTGGATCTTCTTGCAGTCCAAGGGACTCTCAAGAGTCTTCTCCAACACCACAGTTCAAAAGCATTAATTCTTCAGCACTCAGCCTTCTTCACAGTCCAACTTTCACATCCATACATGACCACTGGAGAAACCATAGCCTTGACTAGACAGACCTTTGTTGGCAAAGTAATGTCTCTGCTTTTGAATATGCTATCTAGGTTGGTCATAACTTTTCTTCCAAGAAGTAAGCGTCTTTTAATTTCATGGCTGCAGTCACCATCTGCAGTGATTTTGGAGCCCCCCAAAAATAAAGTCTGACACTGTTTCCACTGTTTCCCCATCTATTTCCCATGAAGTGATGGGACCAGATGCCATGATCTTCGTTTTCTGAATGTTGAGCTTTAAGCCAACTTTTTCACTCTCCTCTTTCACTTTCATCAAGAGGCTTTTTAGTTCCTCTTCTCTTTCTGCCATAAGGGTGGAGAAATGTAAATGGAAACTACCATGAGGTATCATTGTAGTAGTCAGAACAGCCATCATCAAAAAAAAAAAAAAATCTAAAAACAATAAATGCTGAAGAGGATGTGGACAAAAAGGAGTCCTCCTGCACTGTTGGTGGGAATGTAAATTAATACAGCCACTACGGAGAACAATATGGATATTCCTTTAAAAGTGAGGAAGAGATCTACCATATGATCCAACAATCCCACTCCTGGGTATATACCCTGAGAAAACCGTAATTCAAAAAGACACATTTACCCCAATGTTCATTGCAGCACTATTTGCAATACCCAGGACATGGAAGCAACCCAGATTTTCATTAACAGATGAATGGAAAAAGAAGTTGTAATATATATATATATATATATATATATATATATATATATATATATATATATATACATATAGTGGAGTATTACTCAGCCACTAAAAGGAATGAATTTGAGCTAGCTGAACTGAGGCAGATGAGCCTAGAGCCTATTACACAGAGTGAAGTAAGTCACAAACAGAAAAATAAATATCATATATTAATGCATATATTTGAAATCTAGAAAAATGTTACTGATGAACACAGAAGGAAAAGGGGGATGAATTGAGTAAATAGAATTGAAATGTGTAAAACCACTAATGGGAGGCTATTGTATAACACAGGGAACTCAGCTCCATGCTTTGTGACAACCTGGAGGAGTGGGATGGCAGGAGATGGAGGCTCAATTGGGAGAGGATATATGTATACTTAGAGCTGATTCACATTGTTGTATAGCAGAAACCAAACAACATTGTAAAGCAATTATCTTCCAAATAAAAATAAATTTTAAAAATAAAAAATGAATGTCAGAGGCATTTTCACAAAACCAGAACAAATAATTCTAAAATTTGTACAGAAACAGAAAAGACACTGGATTGTCAAAGAAATCTTAAGAAAGAGGAACCAAACTGGAGGAATCATGAGCCCAGATTTTCAGCTATACTACAAAGAAGCTACAGTAATTGAAATGGTAAAGTACTGGCTAAAAAAAAAAAAATACCCGGATCAATGAAACAGAATACAGAATCAGAAATAAACCCGTGCTTATATGGTCAATTAATTTACAACCATAGAGCCAAATATAAACAAGTGGGACTACCTCAACTGAATGTGCTTCTGCACAGTGAAGGAGATCATCAACAAAATGAAAAGGCGATGTACTTAATGAGAGAAGATACTTGCAAGCATCTGATAAGAGGTTAACATCCAAAATGCACAAAGAAATTGTACATCTCAAAATCAAAAAACAAAAAAACCTTATTTAAAAAACGGACAGAAGATTCTGTTAAGATATTTTTCCAAAGAAGACATAAATGGCCAATAGGGACATAAAAAGATGTTCAATATTGAACATCATCACTAATTATCAGGAAAATACCTCACACCTGTCAGAATGACTGTTATCAAAAGACAAGAAATAACGATGGCGATGGGCATGTGGATAAAAGGAAACTCTCGTGCACTATTGGAGGGGATGTAAACTGGTTAGTCACTATATAAAACAATATGGAGGTTTCTCAAAAAGATATATAAATGTATACATATAATAAATATAAATATTGTAACACTACATAGTACACCTGAAACTAGCCTACTATATGTCAACTATATTTAAATAAAATTTTTTTTAAATTTAATAAGCATTCAAGCTATTATGTTTAAGATAAGCTAGCAAAGATGTATTATACAACACAGGGAACACAAAATATTTTATAACTGTAAATGAAGTATAACTTCTAAAATCACCAATCACTATATTTCACATCTGTAATTTATATATCATACATCAACTAACTTCAGTAAAAAATGATTACTTTGTTAAAACTTAAAAAGTAAGATAATAAATGCATACACACTCACATTTTTCCTTCTCAGATTGTTAAAGACCAGTGATAAAGCTGATTTTATTTATTTTATTTTATTTTTATTTCTGGGGGAAAAAAAGTGTCTTATAATGCTTTTCTAAATGGACACTTTATATAGGCTCCACCAACAGCATTTTAAGTTACATAATGAAGTGATTTTATTTTTTTATACCAGTAGCCAAGCAATAATAATTACATCAAAGCCTTTCTTTGACCTTAAAGTTCCAATAAACTTCACTCAACTTACAGACTTTTTGATGTGTCAAAATGATTACCATCACTTCTGATATGCAGCGTCTTGAATCTCAGAAAAACTCTTGTTCTTATTAACTATAATCAGATCAGTCAAACATTCATCAGCATTCATCTGCTATTATCTTCAATGTATCTACATTATTGTCTCTCTCTTCAATGAGAAGCAAATATTACTTTGTTACATAGAAATATGGGCTTCCCTGATAACTCAGCTGGTAAAGAATCTGCCTGCAATGCAGGAGACCCCAGTTCGATTCCTGGGTCAGGAAGAAACCCTGGAGAAGGGATAGGCTACTGACTACAGTATCTTTGGGCTTCCCTTGTGGCTCAGATGATAAAGAATCCACCTGCAATGTGGGAGACTTGGGTTCGATCCCTGAGTTGGGAAGATCCCCAGAGAAGGGAATGGCTACCCACTGGAGAATTTCACGGACTCAAGGAGTTGGTTGCAAAGGTACACAGAAATACCTTTCCTCTTAGTAAGTGCCTGCAGGAAAACATTTCTCATTAAAATCAGTAACTGTGCACGCTCAGAAATTTTGCTTTCTTAAAGATACTATGAAATCCAAAATATACACAGTTCTGAATTTCTATAAACTTTATGCACTATAATTTTAAACTAAGCTATGAAAATATTTCTAGACATATTCCATCAAAAATTCATTCTCTGGACTCAAATGTTTCTTAAAATTTTTAAATGATTATCTTCTGAGTCACTTTATACTTTGAAAAATACATGTATATTTATAATACAGTTATATAATATAAAAATATACATATATTTATAACATATTTTTAAAACTTTCATGTTGATAAAGCCTTTTATTCTGAACTAAATGGTTCAATGTAGTTCTCACCCAGTGGTTCTCAACCCAAACTGCACAGCATGAATGATCCTCAAGGTTATTATGCTCTTAATAAGAGAAATAAAGCAGACAGAGAAATACAAATTACTGCATGGTATCACTTACATGAATTCACAGAAACAAGACAGTAGGATGGTCATCGCCAGGGGATGGAGGCTGGGAGAAATAAGCACAGGTTGGTAAACTGATAGTTTATAGGTTGTCAGTTATTAAGATGAGTAAGTTCTGAGGAGCTGATAAATAGCATGGTGACTATAGTTGATAATACTGTTATTGTATAATTGAAATTTGCTAAGAGAAAAATCTTAAGCATTCTCACCAAAAAATAAAGAAACAAACAAAAACAATGTGAGGTGATGGATGTATTACTTTGTGCGAATCCTTTCACAGTGTTCACATATGTCAAATCATCACACTATACACACTGTATCCCAATTTTATTTGTCAATTATACCTCAATAAAGGCGAATAAAGCCTTTTCTGTTCGTTTGTTTGCCAAGGAGATTGTAAACATACTAATACTCAGACCACTCTGGACTAAATAAATCAGAATTTCTTTGGATAGGACCAAGGTGTCAGAAATTTTAAGACTCCCCAGAAGATTGTCCCTACAAAGTTGAGAACCACTGTTCGAACAGATGATAATATCATGGTAATATGCTTGTTACTCAATATGAATTTTTGAGAAAAATAGATATTTAATTACTGTGAGCCTGCTGCTGCTGCTGCTAAGTTGCTTCAGTCGTGTCTGACTCTGTGCGACCCCATAGACGGCAGCCCACCAGGCTCCCCCGTCCCTGGGATTCTCCAGGCAAGAACACTGGAGTGGGTTGCCATTTCCTTCTCCAACGCATGACAGTGAAAAGTGAAAGTGAAGTCACTCAGTCGTGTCCGACTCTTCACTACCCCAAGGACTGCAGCCTACCAGGCTCCTCCGTCCATGGGATTTTCCAGGCAAGAGTACTGGAGTGGGTTGCCATTGCCTTCTCCAACTGTGAGCCTAATCTTCAGCAATTTTCCATCACTGATTGTATCTTATCTATGAACTGTTTATAGCAGACTTGTGTTTCTGATCCTACCCTATTTTGAATATACTCAAAGTCTTTCTGATTTCCTTTAACTAAACAACTGTATGTATTTAATTAGACTACAAGGCTAAAATCAGCAGAGATGTTAGAATTTTTTACTGGTTTATTTGCATCTCAGGGTACCAAGTGGGGCAACTATCAGATTTCCGAAAGTCTTTTCCATTCCCTCTCTTGGAATCCTGTTGGAGCTGTGTGAGAGCCCTGACAATTTACTTCTGCACTAAGGAGGGTAAAGTGCCTGAGTGGTACATTCCATCACAACCACTTGCAACTTAACAACATATTTACGAGGGGTGTGTGTGTGTGCCAGAATGTCCCTAATGTTCAGGCTCACTTATCCCAGGGCTTAAATTGGCTCTCTAGTGCTATTTTAATCTGTACAGACCCAATTACATAAACATGCAAATGCTTCAAAGAAGTGCACATTATAAACATGACAGAGGATGCAGTTTCTGTCAAGAATACCATTGTTAACTATGATTGAAAGGACATGGAGCTCTCTAAATAGAGAGAATACATTTTTACAATATACTGAACTTTGGAGGAAAAAATGTGCAAAAGGTAAATTTTGAGTCCTTCTAGAATCCCCTGGGACCTTCTCAACAAGAGGACACTTACAAATAATGATATGTTGTAGTAAGTTCACTTTACAGATTAATAAGCAAAGGGTGCAAGGGTTACAATAGGCCACCCAAAATTATCTGCAGGTATCCCTGACTCATGAATTGAACATGTCCTTCTGCTTTATCTCATGTACTCATAGTCAATGTTCTCTACCTAAAAACAGTTTGAGAAGTGAGAGAATACTGATTTGTCTCCTCACCAAAGTCCCAAGAGAGCTAAATGCCTAGCTGTGCACCAAAGAACAAAAAGCCAGTGAATTACATAGGAGCAATACATTTTGTTTTTCCTACCCAAAAGCAGCCCTCCCTGTTCGAGTCTCTGGAGGGCATTAGAGCAGTTACAAATTCTGGCAGTTAACAACTTATGTGACATGGGTTTAGAACAATCAAACTAGACACCAGGAGCTCTTTCCTGCAGGCCCCCAACCATGCCAAGGCCCAACTCTCTAGTTTATAGATAAAGAGGCAATCTTAAGAGTCTTAGGATTCACCAAGGGACTTTGTGACAAGGATATGTTCATAGGGCTTGGGTCAGCAGATACATATACCATTTGGTAAAGAGGTATTTCAATACTCTAACAACCGTTCTGTCTAACTAAATAAATATTATTCCTGTGCCTAATACATGAAATTCTACAATTCTAATACTTACCTTATTGATTAGGGATTTGGATTTCTGCCTAACAGTTTTTGCCCTGGTTATTACATATTTTCCCCTATCCCTTATTAAAGTAAAACACCGTGCTGAAAATTAATGGAGAAGAGATATAGAGAGAGATGGATGAGAGAAGAAGGGGAAGAAGGAGGTTTAATCAGAAAGGAGAGGTTGGTGTATCTAGACAATAATTCCAATTACACAAACAATTCCCCCTCCCAGTCTCTAATGTTCCAGGCTTGCAAAGAACTTGCAGCTACAGGTTTCTGCCACTCACAATCAGTGCCTCCATTTATCAATTTTACCTTGCACAGCGGTCTGCAGAATACAAATGCAAAGATACAAGAATAATGATTATCTGAGCACAGCCTCCCTTAGATAGTAAAACTGCTGGCTGGAGCAGGTGCTGAGCTGCAATAAAACTTATGTTAAGTAGCATTCCTATTCTGTAGTCTATCAGATGTGCTAACTAAAATATCTCTTGGTGGCATGTGGAAAACTAACAGTCAATTCTAGTTGGCTATTCAATGAGCAGAAAAGGAAATGTGCTTCTGTCACAAGCAAAAACTTATCCTAAGTCAATTCTGCTGGGTGCCATGAGGTTAACTCAACTTCCCAGCATTCACTGATTGAGTTGTGAGAAGTCTGAGAGTCCCACGGCTATCTGATCGTGAGTTCTGAATCTTTTATGCCATTAACCTTTATTCAATCCAATTGCAAAATGCTCCTTTTTATTTGGTCTCAGACTGAATTTAATAGCTGTTGCCAGACTGACAGTCTGAAGACTGAACCATGCATCTCAGGCCAGTGATATTCAGAGGAGCATTCAGATAAAGAATGGCCAAAATGGCATCATTACAGAGGCGACAGGAAGCTCCTCGTGTCCCTTAAACTATTCCTACTTCCTAAGCTAGGGACCCACTCCAATAAGATGTCATACTTTTTAGCTTAAAGTTCCATCCCCTTTAAAAATGTTTACACTGTTCAGATGAGTGACTCTAAACTTTATCAGTCATTTAAGTTATAATGAAATTGAGTTTATCAGATCTTTTCCTGAAAGAAACTTCTGTAAGTAAAGAGATAAGAAGCACATGAAGATGCTTATGACTTGAAAGATAAATATGCCTGAAGGAGAAGAAGATAATGAATGAATGGATGAGCAAAAAAAAAATACTGCTGTATAACTCACATGTTTTGCCTAAATGGCCTTGTGCCTAGCTTTGATTAAAGGAGACTATCCCTTTCCCCACAAGCTAAATCAACTTCTGTAATCCTTTTTCCCAAAGAGACTCATTAGGCAGGACACTATTTCATACTGTGACAAAAGAGTCTAGTGGCTTTTTACACGCACTCTTCCCTTCCTCCCTAGTAAACTGTAAAGGTCTTAGCCAGACACACTCCTCTGCAGAATGAAAAAAAAAAAAAAAAAAAATCCAAAATCTCTTACAGCTATGTATAGCACATGCCTAAATCTGGCCATTAAAATGTAAGTATTTGGGGTTTCCAAGAAGATTGTTTAAAGGAAGTTGACTCATTTGGGTCAGGACCCCTTGTTGTTGCCTACTTCCTTCTGTTACCAGCTTGGCTAGAGTTTTACTGATCAGCTTATACTCCACAATCAGTCATTTACTCTTGTATACTCTTAACTCTTGTATACAACTCTAAGTTGTATACTCTTAAGTTGTATACTCTTAACTCTTTGATCCCTTTCTCATATAATTTTACTGTCTTACCACCTTGAGAAATCCAAATCTTCACTCAGTTTGTGCCTGCATCCACACAAATAAATCAGAGTATAGAAAAGGCACAAAACTATAATGAATGTTTTCATCTTAAATTCATGATTATCAACTCTATTTTAGTTTTTTTTTTAAGTGGGTAAAATATACATAACATAAAATTTACCATTTTAACCATTTTTGAAAGTACAGTTCAATGGCATTAAGTAAATTCACACTTAAAAGGGACTTCCTACATGGCGCTAGTGGTAAAGAAGCCGCCTGCCAATGCAGAAGACATAAGAAATGTGGGTTTGATCCCTGGGTTGGGAAGATCCCCTGGAAGAGGAAATGACAACCCACTCCAGTATTCTTGCCTGGAGAATCCTATGGAAAGAGGAGGGAGCCTGGCAGGCTACAGTCCACTGGGTCACAGAGAGTAAGACACGACTGAAGCGACTTAGCACTCAAGCACACTGTCGTATAACCATCATAAGTCCCATCCACTCCAGAACTTGTTTCAACTTGCAAAATTGAAACTCTCTACCCATTAAACAATAATTCCTTTTTCCACTCGCCCCAGCCCGAGGTAACCATTACCATACTTTCTGTCTTTACAGTTATCATGAGGGTTATATTCAACATCCTAAAGTTATAGCATTCTAATTTGAGTTTATACCAGCTTAAATTCAATAATAGACAAAAACACTGCTCCAATACACCTCTCTCCCTATCCGCTTTCTGTTACCGATGACACAAACTACATCTTTACACACTCTCTGTGCTCAAACATGTAAGATAATTAGTTTTTATTCATTAGTTTCTTAAATAACATAGAAAATGAAAAGTATTCAAATCACATTACAGTGATACTATATATTTAATTGTCCATGTGAATACATTTACCAAAGATTTTTATTTTTTTTTTTTTAATACAACTTTGAGTTACCACCATCTAGAGTCCTTTCATTTCAAACTGAGGCTCTCCCTTTAGCATTTCTTGTAGGGCAGGTCTAGTGGTAATAATTCCCTGATCATTTCTTTATCTAGGAATGTCTTAATTTTTCCCTCATTTTTAAGGGATAGTTTTGCTAGACCCTTGATTGACAGTTTTTATCCTTCTTCAATTTAAATATATCAGTCCATTGCCATCTGATCTTCAAGGTTTCTGGTAAGAATCTACTGATAATCTTATTGGGATTTCCACTTGAATGTAACAAGTCTGTGGCTTTCAAGATTATATTTTTGGTTTGATCATAATGTGTTTCAGTAGAGGTCTCTGAATCTACCCTGCTAAAAATTTCCTGAATTCCCTGGATGTTTATATTCATACCTTTCATTTAGTGACTTGGTGACAATTTTTCTCTTCCTGATGCTCTTTTTCTTCCTGAGATTCCCACAACATACATGTTGTGGTCTGCTTGGTGGTGTATCAAAGGTCCTTCAGATTCTGTTCATTTTTCTTCCATCTTTTTTCCCTTTATACCTCATTTTCTTATTTCAATTGTTCATCCTATCATCAAGTTCTACAATATATCTGGGTGTTCAAATCTGCTTATAAATCCATCTACTGAAATTTTTATTTCACTTATTGTAATTTTCAGCTCCAGAATTTCTTTCTAGTTACTTTTCATGCTTTAATTTATCTAAAAAATTATTATGTACATGATATTTGCTGTTAAAAATCAAATAAAATTGAAATATTTATCAAATAAATGTTAATCCCTCTGATATTTTGGATATCTGAAAAAATGGAATACTAGCATTTTCGTGTCTCTGAATTTTATGACATGCTTTTAATGTCACAGGATATTTACCTATATATTTTTAGTTGAAGTGTAGTTGATTTACAATATTATATTAGTTTCAGGTATATTACATAATAATTCTTTGATTCTATATTTTATTTATTTTTTTAAATTTTATTTTATTTTTAAACTTTACAATATTGTATTAGTTTTGCCAAACATCAAAATGAATCCGCCACAGGTATACCCATGCTCCCCATCCTTTTTATAGGTTATAATCCAACTAAAATTATTGTAAAACATAGGCTATATTCCCTGTGCTGTACAATATGTCTTTGTATCTTATATTATATATAGTAGTGTGTATCTCTTAATCCCATACCCCTGTTTAGTCCCTTTTCTCTTCCTTCTCCCCACTGATAACCACTAGTTTGTTCCCTATATCTGTGAGTCTTAATGCTATGTTATACTCATTTCTTTGTTTTTTTTTTTTTTTTTTTTAAGATTTCACACGTAAGGGATACAGTGCTTGTCTTTCTCTGTCTAACTTATTTCACTAGGCATAATATCTCCAGGTCTACCCACGTTGTTGCAAATGGCAAAACTTCATTTTTTTTTAAGGCTGAATATCCCATCACAGATGCACACAACATATTTTCTTTATCCATTCATCTGCTAAAGGACATTTATATTGCTTGCATATCTTGGCTATTAAAAGTAATACACCTACGAACACTGAGATGTATGTTATCTTTTCAAAGAAGTGTTTCCAATTT
This sequence comes from Bos javanicus, assembly GCF_032452875.1. Taxonomy (NCBI): domain Eukaryota; kingdom Metazoa; phylum Chordata; class Mammalia; order Artiodactyla; family Bovidae; genus Bos; species Bos javanicus. The sequence continues at coordinate 54,843,215 of NC_083868.1, read as the reverse complement.
CTTTGGCTATATACCCAGGAGTGGAATTTTTGGATCACATGGTAGTTCTATTTTTAGTTTTGTTGAGGAACCTCCATGCTGTTTTCCATAGTAACTGCACCAACTTACATTCCCACCAACAGTGTACAAGGATTCCCTTATCTCCACATCCTCACCAACATTTGCTATTTGTAGACTTTTTGATGACAGCCATTCTGACAAGGGTGAAATTCAACCTTTTTGTGGTTCTGATTTGCATTTCCCTGATGATTAGTAATACTGAGCATCTTCTCATGTGCCTGTTGGACCTCTGTAGTCCTCTTAGGAAAAATGGCTATTCAGGTCTTCTAACTTATCTTCCATTACTTTGTTTATTTGATATTGAGAGGAAGTTGAAAGATGGCAGAATAGAAGTACATGAGTTCACCCCTTCTTACAAAAGACATCAAAATCACAACTAACTGCTGAACAATCACAACAAAAAAATAACTGGAACCTACCAAAAAAGATTCCCTGCATACAAAGACAAAGAAGCCACAATGAGATGGTAGGAGGAGCACAATCACAATAAAATCAAATCCTATACCTGCCCGGTAGGTGACCCACAAACTGAAAATTAATTATACCACAGAAGTTCTCCCACAGGAGCTCAAGTCTCAAGCCCCACATCAGGCTTCCCAGCCTGAGGGTCTGGCCACAGGAGGAGGTTTGATCACAGGACTGGGGGAAACAGAAATTCCACTTAGAGGGAATACATAAGGTCTCACACACACCAGCACCCAGGAAAAAAAGCAGTGACCTTATAAAAGATTGGGCCAGGCCTGCCTGCTAGTATTAGAGGGTCTCCTGCAGAGGCAGGGGGATGGCTCTGGGCACAAAGACACTCATTGGCATGAGCCCTCCTGCAGGCTGCCATTTCCTCACCAAGACCTAGCCCCACTCAACAGCCTGAAGGCTCCAGTGCTGGGACACCTCAGGCCAAAAAACCAACAGAGCAGAAACAGAGACTCACCCATCAGCAGACAGGCTGCTTAAAGTCTCCCTGAGCATGGCCCTTCTCAACAGAGGGACAAGGCCCAGCTCCACCAACAAGCGGGCATGAACCAGTCCCTCCCACCAGAATGCTTGCACAAGCCTCTTAGATAGCCTCATCCACCAGAGGGCTGACAACAGAAGCAAAAAGAACTACAATCCTGCAGAAAACACAATCATAGAAAGTTAGACCAAATGAGATGGCAGAGGAATATGTCACAGATTGAGGAACAAGATAAAACCCCAGAAGAACAACTATTGGAAGTGGAGACAGGTAATTTTATTGACTATGCCAAAGCCTTTGACTGTGTGGATCACAATAAACTGTGGAAAATTCTGAAAGAGATGGGAATACCAGACCACCTGATCTGCCTCTTGAGAAACCTGTATGCAGGTCAAGAAGCAACAGTTAGAACTGGACATGGAACAACAGACTGGTTCCAAATAGGAAAAGGACTACACCAAGGCTCTATATTGTCACCCTGCTTATTTAAATTATATGCACAGTACATCATGAAAAACGCTGGGCTAGAGGAAGCACAGGCTGGAATCAAGATTTCTGGGAGAAATATCAAAAATCTCAGATATGCAGATGACACCACCCTTATGGCAGAAAGTGAAGAAGAACTAAAGAGCCTAAAGAAAATGAAAAAGGAGAGTGAAAAAACTGGCTTCAAGCTCAACATTCATAAAACCAAGATCACGGCATCTGGTCCCATCACTTCATTGCAAATACATGGGGAAACAGTGGAAACAGTGGCAGACTTTATTTTGGGGGGCATCCAATCAGATGGTGATTGCAGCCATGAAATTAAAAGACGCTTACTCCTTGGAAGGAAAGTTATGACCAACCTAGACAGTATATTAAAAAACAAGACATTACTTTGTCAAAAAAGGTCCATCTAGTCAAGGCTATGGTTTTTCCAGTGGTCATGTATGGATCAGAGAAGGCAAAAATGGCAACTCACTTCAGTACTCTTGCCTGGAAAATCCCATGGACTGAGGAGCCTGGTAGGCTGCAGTCCATGGGGTCGCTAAGAGTCAGACACGACTGAGCAACTTCACTTTCACTTTTCACTTTTGAGGAAATGGCAATCCACTCCAGTGTTCTTGCCTGGAGAATCCCAGGGACGGAGGAGCCTGGTAGACTGCCGTCTATGGGGTCGCACAGAGTCGGATACGACTGAAGCGACTTAGCAGCAGCAGCATGTACGGATGTTCGAGTTGGACTGTGAAGAAAGCTGAGCGCCGAATAATTGATGGTTTTGAACCATGGTGTTGGAGAAGACTCTTGAGAGTCCCTTGGACTGCAAGGAGATCCAACCAGTCCATCCTAAAGGAGATCAGTCCTGGGTGTTCATTGGTAGGACTGATGTTGAATCTGAACCTGCAATACTTTGGCCACCTGATGTGAAGAGCTGACTCATTTAAAAGGCCCTGATGCTGGGAAAGACTGAGGGCAGGAGGAGAAGGGGGCCACAGAGGATGAGATGGTTGGATAGCATCACCAACTCAATGGACATGGATTTGGGTGGACTCTGGGAGTTGGTGATGGTCAGAGAAGCCTGGTGTGCTGTGGTTCATGGGGTCGCAAAGAGTCGAACATGACTGAGTGACTGAACTGAACTGAACTGAACTGAATGTCATATAAGGGCCAAATCTTGGCCCCAGGACTGAAACAGTTACACTGGATGTCCTCAACCCTGTATCCAGTCTCCACCAAATGTGTCCAGTATCTACCAGAAATGCCAAGAGGAAAAGCCTCTTTCTCCTGCAAGTTCACACCAGCATCCTCTACTAAGAAAGTTTAACATGTACTAGCTTTATTTATTTATTTTTAATTTTTTTAATTTTTAATATAAATTTATTTTAACTTTAATATAAATTTATTTATATTAATTGGAGGCTAATTACTTTATGATATTGTATTGGTTTTGCCATACATTGACATGAATCCGCCATGGGTGTACATGTGTTCCCCATCCTGAATCCTCCTCCCACCTCCCTCCTGATTTCATCCCTCTGGGTCATCCCAGTGCACCAGCCCCGAGCACCCTGTATCATGCATCAAACCTGGACTGGTGATTTGTTTCACATATGATAATTTACATGTTTCAATACCATTCTCCCAAATCATCCCACCCTTGCCCTCTCCTACAGAGTCCAAAAGACTATTCTATACATCTGTGTCTTTTTTGCTGTCTTGCATACAGGGCTATCATTACCATCTTTCTAAATTTCATATAAATGCATTAATATACTGTATTGGTGTTTTTCTTTCTCATTTACTTCACTCTGTATAATAGGCTCCAGTTTCATCCACCTCACTAGAACTGATTCAAATGTATTCTTTTCAATGGCTGAGTAATACTCCATTGTGTATATGTACCACTGCTTTCTTATCCATTCATCTGCTGATGGACATCTAGGTTGCTTCCACATCCTGACTATTATAAACAGTGCTGCGATGAACATTGGAGTACACGTGTCTCTTTCAATTCTGGTTTCTTCAGTGTGTATGCCCAGCAGTGGGCTTGCTGGGTCATATGGCAGTTCTACTTCCAGTTTTTTAAGGAATTTCCACACTGTTCTCCATAGTGGCTGTACTAGTTTGCATTCCCACCAACAGTGTAAGAGGGTTCCCTTTTCTCCACACCCTTTCCAGCATTTATTGCTTGTAGACTTTTGGATCACAGCCATTCTGACTGGTGTGAAATGGTACCTCATTGTGATTTTGATTTGCATTTCTCTGATAATGAGTGATGTTGAGCATCTTTTCATGTGTTTGTTAGCCATCTGTATGTCTTCTTTAAAGAAATGTCTATTTAGTTCTTTGTCTACTTTTTGATTGGGTGGTTTCTTTTTCTGGAATTGAGCTGTAGGAGTTGCTTGTATATTTTTGAGATTAGTTGTTTGTCTGTTGCTTCATTTGCTATTATTTTCTCCCATTCTGAAGGCTGTCTTTTCACCTTGCTTATAGTTTCCTTTGTTGTGCAGAAGCTTTTAATTTTAATTAGGTCCCATTTGTGTATTTTTGCTTTTATTTCCAATATTCTGGGAGGTGGGTCATAGAGGATCCTGCTGTGATTTATGTTGGACAGTGTCTTGCCTATGTTTTCCTCTAGGAATTTTTTAGTTTCTGGTCTTGCATTTAGATCTTTAATCCATTTTTGAGCTTATTTTTGTGTATGGTGTTAGAAAGTGTTCTAGTTTCATTCTTTTACAAGTGGTTGACCAGCTTTCCCAGCACAAGTTGTTAAAGAGATTGTCTTTTCTCCATTGTATATTCTTGCCTCCTTTGTCAAGATAAGGTGTCCGTAGGTGTGTGGATTTATCTCTGGGCTTTCTATTTTGTTCCATTGATTTATATTTTTGTCTTTGTGCCAGTACCATACTGTCTGGATGACTGTGGCTTTTTAGTAGAGCCTGAAGTCAGGCAGGTTGATTCTTGCAGATCCATTCTTGTTTCTCAAGATTGTTTTGGCCATTTGAGGTTTTTTTGTATTTCCATACAAATTGTGAAATTATTTGTTCTAGTTCTGTTAAAAATACCTTTGGTAGCTTGATAGGGATTGCATTGAATCTATAGATTGCTTTGGTAGTATACTCATTTTCACTATATTGATTCTTCCGATCCATGAACATGGTATATTTCTCCATCTATTAGTGTCCTCTTTGATTTCTTTCACCAGTGTTTTATAGTTTTCTATATATAGTTCTTTTGTTTCTTTAGATAGATATATTCCTAAGTATTTTATTCTTTTCGTTGCAATGGTGAATGGAATTGTTTCCTTAATTTCTCTTTCTGTTTCCTCATTGTTAGTGTATAGGAATGCAAGGGATTTCTGTGTGTTGATTTTATATCCTGCAACTTTACTATATTCATTGATTAACTCTAGTAGTTTTCTGGTGGAGTCTTTAGGGTTTTCTATGTACAGGATCATGTCATCTTACTTTAAAGGAGAAATGCTTAGATAATTTTTCTTGTACACCAAAGAACATATATTGGAACTGAGAAGCTAACTGAACCAAATTTCTAATCAGCATTTTAACTTGAGATGTCCAAACTCCTAAATTTCTGACCCAAACCTTTTCCTTGTTCAGTCTTCTCCATCTTAGTAAAGAGCAACTTAATTATTCCAGTTCAACAGACTGAAATCTTTGTAGCCATACTGACTTCTGTGTTTTGCTCCCATGCCACACTCTTTAGGTTAATAAATGATGCTGCCTCTATCTTCACATTAAGTCTGAAATCAATCTACTTATCAAATTTATGACTACCACCCTAGTCAAAGTCACCATCATCTCTCACCCTGTCAGTTACAAAATTCTGACGGATCTCCCTGCTTCCACATGGTTAATTAGTGGATCTGTTCTCTAACACAGCAAGAAGATGTGATCTTGATGAAACAAAAGCATAAATTGTATCATGTCACTTTTCTACTTAATGTCCCTGTTCCTGCCCTCAGCTTACATTGAAAATCTTTAAAGAAGCTTATAAAATGTATTCAATATGTCATCCCATCCACAATCTCTGTCACATTCTGCTTAACCCTCCACTCATTCAGCCACATTCACTTCTTTGCTTTTTCTCAAATACACACATCAGGCTCATTCCTCCTGTAGGGACTTTGATGCTTCTTTCCTCTGCTTGGAACACTTTTGCTTCAGATATCTACATGACTTACTCCTTGATGTTTGTTCTTTAGTCTTACACTCAAAAGTCACCTACTTGGCAAGATGTCTTGTAGCCACACTATGTATAATGCAACCAGATCCTAGAATAATTCCTGTCACAGGGTAGATGCCAATAAATACTGGCTAGATAAATTAATAAATCTTGACATGAGGTGGCCTTATGAATGAACCCATATGCTAGTAAAGGGATATATGATCCTAGGTACCTGATTAATACCATAGAACCACCGCACTAGCCCTGGACTGCTTACTTCCAGACTTCTTTTAATTGAGAGAAACTAACTTCTTATTTGTGCTTAGTTGCTCAATCATGTCTGACTCTTTGCAACCCCATGGACTGCAGCCCTCCTGTGTTCATGGGGATTCTCCAGGCAAGAATACTGGAGTGGGTTGCCATTCCCTTCTCCAGAGGATCTTCCTAACCCAGGGACTGAACCCAGGTTTCCCACATTGCAGGCGGATTCTTTACCAACTGAGCCACCCCACTGCTATTCAGGAATTTTACATCAAGTAGTTGACTAATCCTGTTTTACTTCTATGCATGTGGTAGTTGACCAATCCTGATCTTTTCCTAAAGCTCATTCATTTCCAGACCTAAATTTATGTTAGAATCAACTGAAAAACTTTCAGTAACTACTAATACTTGGGCTTCACTCCCAGGCCTGCTGATTTAATTGATATTACTAGAGCTAGACATTATTACTTAGAAGCCTCCCAGCACTTCTACCATGCAGCCAGAATTGAGAGGAATTGCTCTAAGCTTTTTTGTTAAATGTTTTTAATGTCATTTTTCCAAATAAATAATTACCTTTTTTGGTCCCAGTTTCTATCCACTGACTCTTATCTGCAATCATTGGATTATACCAAAGAAGTAGAATAATAAAAATAATAATAATAATGGAAATAAATACTATTTACCTATTATTTATACCTTACAGTGTTTTCATATAACAACCAACTCTATTAAGAATGTTTTGATTGCTTTTTCCACTTTTCAGATGATGAGATCTCCGGTTAAGATGACAACACCATCTTTGGTTAGGTCTTTGGTCAAAATGACTCACTGTAGTAAGAGCAAAACCTGCTCCAATTTGAGAAGTACAAAATTTGAAACATGTATTTTCCATTCCTGCTGACCCGAGGATGCCTTAAAGCTACTTTAGACAATGACTAATTGACTAAGAAAGAACTAACCTTGCTTAATTCCAGATACCAACCTCAAGGACACGGGCCAGGAAACTGGCAATAATTTAGACTATTAGCCAGTCATGAAGCAAACTCCTAGTTCTCTGACAGATGAAGACAAAGGTCTAACAAACATTCCTAAGTTGTTTTTACAGGAAGAAAACCCTCATCAGATGAAAACCACTGACAGCAAGCACAGTGACTCCAAACTGGTTGAAAACAGAAAATGGTGATGCTCACAACTTGACCTTGATGCCAACTTGTTTGAGAATTGTGCATGAGCTGCTTATACATCCTACAGCCTCCTACCTCTCAACCTTTAAAACCTTTGTCTCCTAACCAGCAACCTGGAGATGATCTTAGGATGTTGTCCACCATATTTCCAGATAGCCTGCCTCCTGAATAATAGGTTTTCCTTTCCACCAATCCATATCTCTTGAGTATTGGCCTTTTTGAGCAGAGAGTAGCCAAATTTAGTTTTCAGTACCAGCCTTGTTCAGGTTCATCACCATTATGCTCAGTTCTTTGATTTGTTCCAAGCTCTAAAATAAGCTGGCATAGTCCAGCTCTTCCTCCTCAGAGGCCAAAGACTAGGATGGAGTTTTGTCCTATTTTGACTAGAGAAAAAATGAGTTCGAAATAAATCTTTTGTAGATTCTGTTTCACAGGATTGCCAACAAAGTAACACAAACCTAAAGAGAATAAGAAACATCCAAACCAACTGAGCAAGGAGAATGTATCCAAAAGCCAAGGAATCAGACTTTAAAAGACTTCAAAAGGAATAAGGTCACATCATTATTGAGCAAGGACAGGGGATATGTTTTATTACACAAATATAGGCCCATTAAATGAAAACTAAGACTAGAGAATCATAGTATTTCATCATATTCCAGACCACCTGACCTGCCTCTTGAGAAACCTATATGCAGGTCAGGAAGCAACAGAGAACTGAACATGGAACAATAGACTGGTTCCAAATAGGAAAAGGAGTATGTCAAGGCTGTATATTGTAACCCTGCTTATTTAACTTATATGCAGAGTACATCATGAGAAATGCTGGGCTAGAAGAAGCACAAGCTGGAATCAAGATTGCCGGGAGAAATATCAATAACATCAGATATGCAGATGACACCACCCTACGGCAGAAAGTGAAGAGGAACTCAAAAGCCTCTTGATGAAAGTGAAAGAGGAGAGTGAAAAAGTTGGCTTAAAGCTCAACATTCAGAAAATGAAGATCATGGCATCTGTTCCCATCACTTCATGGGAAATGGATGGGGAAACAGTGGAAACAGTGTCAGACTTTATTTTGGGGGGTTCAAAAATCACTGCAGATGGTGACTGCAGCAATGAAATTAAAAGACACTTACTCCTTGGAAGGGAAGTTATGACCAACCTACATGGCATATTAAAAAGCAGAGACATTACTTTGCCAACAAATGTCTGTCTAGTCAAGGCTATGGTTTTTCCTGTGGTCATGTATGGATGTGAAAGTTGGACTGTGAAGAAAGCTTAGCACCGAAGAATTGATGCTTTTGAACTGTGGTATTGGAGAAGACTCTTGAGAGTCCCTTGGACTGCAACAAGATCCAACCATTCCATCCTGAAGGAGATCAGTCCTGGGTGTTCATTGAAAGGACTGATGCTAAAGCTGAAACTCCAGTACTTTGGCCACCTCATGCGAAGAGTTGACTCATTGGAAAAGACTCTGATGCTGGGAGGGATTGGGGAAGGAGGAGAAGGGGACGACAGAGGATGAGATGGCTGGATGGCATCACGGATTCGATGGATATGAGTTTGAGTAAACTCTGGGAGTTGGTGATGGACAGGGAGGCCTGGTGTGCTACTATTCATGGGGTCTCAAAGAATCAGACACGACTGAAAGACTGAACTGAACTGAACTCACTGAAACTATGAACCAGACAACAGAGAGCCACATATCTAGACTTTAAAATAAAAGTGGAGGGGGTTTCAGGCTTGGGAACACGTGTACACCCCTGGCGGATTCATGTTGATGTATGGCAAAGCCAATACAATATTGTAAAGTAATTAGTCTCTAATTAAAATAAATAAAATTAAATTAAAAAAATAAAATAAAAGTGGAGATAATTCCAAGGGCTTCACCACACCTATTGTTCTTAGCCAGACAGTTTTGACATATTTGAATGATACTCGTGTTAAATGACAAGACAGAGACATCCATGCCCTTGTCATGAACCAAGGACAAAATGGGGAAAGTGAAAGTGCTGGTCACTCAGTTGTGTCCAACTATTTGTGGCCCGATGGACTGTAGCTCCCCAGGCTCCTCTGTCCATGGAATTCTTCAGGAAAAAATGCTGAAGTGGGTAGCCATTGCCTTCTCCAAGGGATTTTCTCAACATAGGGATAAAACCCAGGTCTCCTGCATTGCAGACAGATTCTTTACCATCGGAGCCACTAGGGAAGCCCATAAAATGGGGAAAGATATCATAAACATAAATCCTTGCTCTGGCCCAACTGGAGGATCAATTATGCTATGATTTCAGTGCCTAATAATTATTATATTATTTTTGTTATTGAGAAGCAGCATAGCACAGTGATTATGTTATAAAAATGTTTCATGCTTTAGCTTCCTCATTAATAAAATGGAAATATCAAAAACATCCCTTACATTAGTCTACTATAGGGGTTAAATATACCATGTACTGTGTTTAGAAATTGTGTAATCCCATTTAAGCAGTTATATGGGGAAAGTTTGCTATTATTATTTATATTACTAGTAACATTATTGGGAAAGGAAATGGAAACCCACTCCAGTATTCTTGCCTGGGAAATCGCATGGCCAAGAGGAGTCTGGTGGGCTACAGTTCATGGGGTCCCAAAGAGTCAGACTGGAGAAGGACTGCCAACCCACTCCAGTATTCTTGCCTAGAGACTCCTGTGGACTAAGGGGCCTGGTGGGCTGCTGTCCATGGGGTTGCAGAGTCACACACGATTGAAGCGACTTAGCAGCAACAGCAGTAACATTATCACTATTAGTAACATCAGCATATGGAGAAATTTATTTCACAAAGTTTCACACTCATTTGGGTGTGAAATTTATTTCATACTCATTTCACATTCAGTTGTTATGAGTTGAACTGTGTGTCCTCACCCCCCTGCCAAAATTTTTATATTGAAATCTTAATTCCTAGTATCTCACATTGTGACTGCATTTAGAGATGGGGTATTTAAAGAGGTAATTAAGGTAAAATGAGGTTATACAGATGGGCCCTAAACAAATAAGACGAGTGTCCTTACAAGAAGAGGCGCTTAGGACACAAACACACATAGAGGGAAGACCATGTGAAGACATTGGAAAAAGACAGTTATTTATAAGCTAAGGAGAGAGGCCTCAGGAAAAAAACAGCCCTGCTGTCTCCTTGATCTCAGACTTTTAGTCTTCAGAACTGTGATAAAATACCTTTCTGTTATTTAAGCCACCCAGTCTGTGGTACTTTGTTATGGCAGCCCTAGCAAAGTAATACAACAGTGCTATTTGTTTATTTCTTATAAATGTACCTAATGTTGATGTCTTGCCCATGCTTTGCCAAGACAGTATAAATTTTAGCATTCCTGAGGGTCCTCCCAACATTGGGATGACATTTGAGGGACTTGGGTAGCACAATGGCAAGAAATGGCCTCCCTGGTTACTGGCATCCTCCCAGTAGTTACTACCTAGACATATTCGACATGGTCCCTCTAGGTCTAGCCTTCTTCTAGACTGCTGCTTCTATGTACCACAATAGGAATTAGGAATCTTTACAAGCCTGGGATCTGTATGGCATTCCTTTCTGAGGTCTAGTGTCTCTACCCACAGCACTGACAGTGAGGAGGATCTCTCCTGTGACCCTTGAGGTACCCTTCTAATAATCCCCCTGCCTTATATGCTAAGGTATGGGATATTCATTTCAATAGGAGGAAAATTATTCACTTCCCTTTCATCTCTTTCATGAGGCATTCACTTTCCTCTCCCTCAAGAGCACTTAGCATAATCTCACCACAGAACTAGACTGTCAGAAAATAAAAATCTGGGTGAAAATGAAACTTCTGTTTTTTTACACCCAAATTTTCCTTAAGACAAAAAAGTCACAGAGCCTGGAACCCTACTTGAAAGAGGCTATAAATTTTAAAAATAGACCAAAAAAATTAAGTTAACATCAAAAAGTCAGCCTGAAATATTAGCAATAGTTTTTATACAGATGCTCGAAGACATAAATTTCATGATTTTTTTAAATTTTGAAAACATGGGCAAGGGGATTTTCCTGGCAGTCCAGTGTAAGACTTCATCTTTCAATGCATGGGGTGCTGATAAAAATATGGCTTTGGTTTCCAGAAGGACTAGAATTGTCACTGTTGCCACTGATGTGCCAGGAGTGTAATTTTGCTAAAACCACTTCCTTTATAAGGGAATTATCCACTTTGCATATTTCTTTGTCTCACTAGGTCTATACTCAAAACCCAGTATGGGTACATCCATTTGAGAAATCCTTATTTTCCAAAGCCCTTGCTTCAAATGAAGCTGAGAAGCATCTAGCATTTTTAGTTTCTGCAGTTTAAATTTGGCTCTGTCTCCCATCAAGACTTCTTTCACATAGGTAAAGAATTCAAAGGCTAAGGTGCTAAAAAAAATCTAAAAAAAAAGAAAAGAAAAGAAAAACTCCACAACAGACTACTAGTAAGCTGAAAGAGAGAAAACAAAACAGATAGGAATTCAGGATTTGGTATGGAGTGCTTATGACTGCAAGTGATAAAATATCTGACTAGGAGTAATTTAAACAATAAAAGGTATTTTATCACATTATACAAAATATGAAAGTAAGAAGTTACTTGTCTTAACTCAGTAGCTCAGCATTGTCAAAATTAGGTTAAAAATTCTCTTGGCCTTTCTTTCCTAATTCCAATAACACTTTTTTTTTTTTTTTTAATCTTTCAAACAGAAAAAGGAAAGAAGGAAGATGAGTACCAACAGAGTTCTATAAATGTCTCATGGCCCAGAATCATTGGCAACTAGACCACAGAAGAACATAGCACTAAAGCCACAGCTAGAATAGTATTTTCCTCATATGTAAGATAATGTGACCCTACAGAGTTCCTTTACACAATCCTAATTAAAACTAATTTCTAACAAATGTGTTCCTGTTCTGTTTACAAAAGTATATGCTTGCCAACTTTGAGTGATCACTTTTACAAGTTACAGTCTTCACATTTTCAAGATTTTAACCATTAATTGCGTCTAAGCATACATGTAGCAGAGAATATAAGTAAATATACAATATGTTATAGAACTAAAATGATGGAAATTAAGGAGAGTCACCTGGTTTATCACTGCCTTCCATATTCTGTAGAATTTATTGGCAACCTCATGTATTCTTTTAATTTTCTCTCCCATCAGATACAGTTCATAGTCATTGCCAAGAACACTCTCATTTGTCTTAGCTGTTACTGGAGTGTTTATAATTTTGTGGCTTTCTAAATGTTTTCTTTGGTTCTGTAACTCTTTGAAAACTCACTTTAAGTGGTCTTGTTTGGTAACATCTAAAATGCCATTTCTAAGGTCTCAGTGTCTTTTCCAGTCATCTGTATAATTTGCCTACTTTGATATGACCATTCCAGATACTCCCTTTTCCAATATCCTTGCTACTCATTATTTTAAAGAGAGGACCAGACATAGGGTAGCAAATATATGGGCACATGCCATGTCTCCATATAAATGAGATGTCAAAATTAAGTGGCACAACAATGAAAAACTCCCGTAAAAGATCACTCAAGATAGTCTGGGTTGGGATCCAGGCTGTGCTTTGTATTATTCAGGTAACTTTATCAGGTTCAGTCTCTTGGGGCCCTTTTTCAAGAAATGTACCTTCCTTCATGTATTTTTGTGAAGACTCTTGTGAAGATTTTGGATATAGAATATTCTTTTAAGTTTATAACATTGTTTTTAAAGAAAAGATAACACATACTATGTATTATTATTCATTGTTGTTGTTCAGTTGCTAAGTCATGTACAACTCTTTGCAATCCCATGGACTGCAGCACGCCAGGCTTTCTGGTCCTTCACTACCTTCTGGAGTTTGCTCAAACTCATGTCCCTTGAATCAGAACCCTCCTGGAAAGCATTCAACAAATATCGTTTACCCTTACCTCCGTGTTTCCTTCACCTCTTCCTCACCTTATGTCTCCTCTACCTGCCTCCATTGTGACTACAGTGTTCTTACCTAACAAAGTGGATAGAAAAGGTTAATAAAAGACATAGGTTTATGTTAGATTCTGCTGAGGATAAACTGTAGAGATCAATCTGGTTGTAATCACCTTATTCTTATTCTTTGTGTCAGGACCCTGAGTAGCAGGTTCTGGACTGTATATTAGCTGTCAAGGGCCGTTATTTATTTAACATGATGGAAGTTTCTGACCCTGCAGGGTTGATTTCTTGAATCTGTTCAGTCTTACCTGAGACTCAGCTCCTATTCTGTGCCTTTGTCACCTAGTCTAAATCTGCCTAATGATGAGGTACCTGTGTTAAACCTTAGGCTTCTTGGTATTTGGCCATAGCCTTAACTATTAATTTATCCTGTTGTGTCTCCTATTTTCTCCAGGAGGGGTTGGTAAAGTTTTTAAAATGAGTTTTATGGATGACCCATGGTCAGATTAAGACCCTTGTCTTTCACATATTTATGACTAATGTTCCAAGAAGCTGAAACTACTGGTGGTAGACCATGCTAGATCCTTACTATGTACATCCACTCACTCAAGGGGGACTCAGCTTAACAGTTAATCCGAAAGGGGCTCAAAACCTACAAGAACGTGTATAATATTTCCTTGACGTTTTCTCATTCACTGTCACTTTTTTACTCACTTCCTTAAGGTTCAGGATGGGGAACACATGTATACCTGTGGCAGATTCATTTCAATATTTGGCAAAACCAATACAATATTGTAAAGTTTAAAAATAAAAATTTTTAAAAAAAAGAAAATTTCTTTCTTGACTAGGGAATAATTTTAGTTCACCTTTGATTTTTAAAATTACTTGATGTATGCATGAAACAAAGTGCATAGTTTCATGTTTTTATGCCTCTGCAAGTTTTTGTCTTCCAGTAGTCATAGTTTGGTAAATTTGGACTCCTTTGATTTCCTAAATAAAAACTATTTTCCTTACAGAGACCATTGCTTCTCCATGCAGGAAGTAAAAGAAAGTTAACTTTTTCCAGTATCTTCTCTTATTCACAAAAGACTCTTCCAGTGAAGGTCTTTGTGGTGCTGAGATAACAGGTGACCAATTGCCCACCAGCAAATATGAGAACAGGGCAGAGGTACATTCTCTAGGAAAGTCAGTGAAGACAAGGCATTAGTGTGTTTGCCACATACTCTAAAAAAGTATGGAAAACACAGAGGCTAAGAGTGACAGCACCCAACTCACACCTGCTCATGCAAAAGAAGTAATTTATTAGCTCACAAACCTGGAAAGGATGCTGGAGACAGAACACAGCAGAAAAGGAAAGCTTTAGACCCAGGGCCAGTAAACGGATGCTGGAACTCAGAGGCCATCATCTCTTCTGCCACTCAAATACTGCTTCCCTCTGCTTGATTTACCTTTCTCTCTCTTTTTTATTTTTTTTAATCTATAACATAGCCACATTTATTTAAGAATGTATTCCAATATCAAATAGCAAAGTTCAACAATGTAAAAACCACAATTAATTTTGCACCAACCTTATACTCTACTCTCTGATTTCCCTTCCCCAGCTCCCATCCCCAGAGAAGCAACATTCTGTTATTATCAGTTGTCCCAGAGTCAGATTGATGCACTTGGAGACATTTTCCCATTGTCTCGACTAGCTGTTTCTGAATAAAGGATCTACATTTCCAGTTATCAAAGGGAACTATGGGTAATGCCATTTAAAGAGAGGGAGAGGGTAATGTGTGTTTGTGAAACCAAGAACCCAGGGACGATTTTGTCAGGAGTGCAAATTTCTGGTTCTTCAGAGAGGTGAGGGTGCCATATGTACAGGATGTCACATTGTACTCTGTACCTTCCATTCTCCATCTGTAGAGAGTGCTTCCACTTAGGAAGACAAGTCTTTATTTTGAGGATTGTTTGCCTACTTCAAACTATCTTTTCCCTCTTGGCTCTGATTTCTCATTCTTTTACTTTTTTAAAAATTATTTATTTTTTATTGAAGAATAATTGATTTATAGAATTTTGCTGCTTTCTGTCAAACCTTAACATGAACCAGCCATAGGTATGCATGTATCCCCTCCCTTTTGAACCTCCCTCCCATCTCCCTCCCCATCCCTCTAGGTTGATACAGAGCTCCTGTTTGAGTTTCCTGAGCCATACAACAAATTCCCGTTGGTTACCTATTTTACATATAGTAATGTAAGTTTCCATGCTACTCTTTCCATACATCTCACCCTTTCCTCTCCTCTTCCCATGTCCATAAGTCTATTCTCTATGTCTGTTTCTCCATTGTTGCCCTGTAAATAAATTCTTCAGTACCATTTTTCTAGATTCTGTATATATGTGTTAGAATATGATATTTATCTTTCTCTTTCTGACTCACTTCACTCTGTTAATAGGTTCAGGTTCATCCTCCTCATTAGAATTGACTCAAAGGTGTTACTTTTATGGCTGAGTAATATTCCATTGTGTATATGTACCATACTTCTTTATCCATTCATCTGTCGATGGACATTTAGGTTGCTTCCATGTTCTCAGTTCAGTTGCTCAGTGGTATCCGACTCTTTGTGACCCCATGAACCTCAGCATTCCAGGCCTCCCTGTCCATCACCAACTCCTGGAGTTTACCCAAACTCATGTCCACTGAGTTTGTGGTGCCGTCCAACCATCTCATCCTCTGTCGTCCCCTTCTCCTCCTGCCCCCAATCCCTCCCAGCATCAGAGTCTTTTCCAATGAGTCAACTCTTCGCATGAGGTGGAGTAACTCTTCAAAAAGTATTAGAGTTTCAGCTTTAGTATCAGTCCTTCCAATGAACACCCAGGACTGATCTTCTTTAGGATGGACTGGTTGGATCTCCTTGCAGTCCAAGGGACTCTCAAGAGTCTTCTCCAACACCACAGTTCAAAATCATCAATTCTGTGCTCAGCTTTCTTTATAGTTCAACTCTCACATCCATACATGACTACTGGAAAATTCCATGTTCTAGCTACTGTAAATAGTGCTGCAATGAACAATGGGATACATGTATCTCTTTCAATTTTGGTTTCCTAGGGAATATGCTTAGGAGTGGGATTGTTGGGTCATATGGTGGTTTTATTCTTAGTTTTTTAAGGAATCTCCATACCACCTTCTATAGTGTCTGTATCAATTTACATTCCCACCAACAGTGTAAGAGTGTTCCCTTTTCTCCACACCCTCTCCAGCATTTATTGTTTGTAGACTTTTTGATGAGGGCCATTCTGACTGTTGTGAGGTTATATCTCATTGTAGTTTTGATTTACATTTCTCTAATAATGAGCGATGTTGAGCATCTTTTCACAAGTTTGTTAGCCATCTGTATGTCTTCTTTGGAGAAATATCTGTTTAGGTCTTTTTCCCACTTTTTGATTGGGTTGTTTGTTTTTCTGGTACTGAGTTGTATGAGCTTCTTGTATATTTTGGAAATTAATCCTTTGTCAGTTGTTTCATTTGCTATTATTTTCCCCCATTCTGAGGGTTGTCTTTTTCACCTTGCTTATAGTTTCCTTTGCTATGCAAAAGCTTTTAAGTTTAATCAGATGACATTTGTTTACTTTTGTTTTTATTTCCATTACTCTAGGAGGTGGGTCATAGAGGATCTTGCTTTGATTTATGTCATCAAGGGTTCTGCCTATGTTTTTCTCTAAGAGTTTTATAGTTTCTGGTCTTACATTTAGGTCTTTAATCCATTTTGAGTTTATCTTTGTGTATGGTGTTAGGAAGTGTTCTAACTTCAGTTTTTTTACATAGCTACATTTGTTGAATAGGCTGTCTTTGTCTCATTGTAAATTCTTGCCTCCTTTGTCAAAAATAAGGTACCCATAGATGCATGGGTTTATTTCTGGGCTTTCTATCTTGTTCTATTGGTCTATATTTCTGTTTTTGTGCCAGTACCATACTGTCTTGATGACTGTAGCTTTGTAGTATAATCTGAAGTCAGTAAGGTTGATTTCTCCAGCTCCATTCTTCTTTCTCAAGACTGCTTTGGCTAGTCAGGGTCTTTTGTGTTTCCATATGAATTGTGAAATTTTTTGTTCTAGTTCTGCGAAAAGTGCCATTGGTAATTTAATAAAGATCATATTGAATCTGTAGATTTTATTTGGCAGTATAGTCATTTTCACAATATTGATTCTTCAAACCTAGGAACATGGACCATCTCTCCATCTGTTTATGTCATCTTTGATTTCTTTCATTAGTGTCTTATAATTTTCTGTGTACAGTTATTTTGTCTTCTTAGGTAGGTTTATTCCTAGATATTTAATTATTTTTTGTTGCAATGGTGGATGGAATTGATTCCTTAATTTCTCTTTCTGATTCTCATCATTATTATATAGAAATGCAAGTGATTTCTGTGTACTGATTTTGAATCCTGCAACTTTGGTAAATTCACTGATTAGCTCTAGTAATTTTCTGATACTATCTTTAGGGTTTTCTATGTACAGTACCATGGCATTCACAAACAGTGAGAGTTTTATTTCTTCTTCTCTGATCTGGATTCCTTTTATTTATTTTTCTCCTCTGATTACTATAGCTAAGACTTCCAAAACTATGTTGAATAATAGTGGTGAAAGTGGACATCCTTGTTTTGTTCCTGATAGTAGGGGAAATGCTGGAGAAGGCAATGGCAACCAACTCCAGTCCTCTTACCTGGAAAATCCCATGGATGGAGGAGCCTGATAGGCCGCAGTCCACAGGGTCGAAAAGAGTTGAACACGACTGAGCAACTTCACTTTCACTTTTCTTTTCACTTTCCTGCATTGGAGAAGGAAACGGCAACCCACTCCAGTGTTCTTGCCTGGAGAATCCCAGGGACGGAGAAGCCTGGTAGGCTGCCATCTACGGGGCCGCCCAGAGTCAGACACTACTGAAGCAATTTAGCAGCAGCAGTAGTGGTAGGGGGAATGCTTTCAGTTTTTCACCATTAATAATAATGTTTGCTATAGGCTTATCATATATCCCCTTTACTATGTTGAGGTATGGTCCTTCTATGCCCATTTTTTGAAGTTTTAATCATAAATGGGTGCTGAATTTTGTCAAAGGCTTTTTCAGCATCTATTGAGATTACCATATGGTTTTTTTTTTTATTCAATTTTAATTAAAAAAAATTATACATGTGTTCCCCATCCTGAACCCTCCTCCCTCCTCCCTCCCCATACCATCCCTCTGGGTCGTCCCAGTGCACCAGCCCCAAGCATCCAGCATCGTGCATTGAACCTGGACTGGCATCTCGTTTCATACATGACATTTCACATGTTTCAATGCCATTCTCCCAAATCTTCCCACCCTCTCCCTCTCCCACAGAGTCCATAAGCCTGTTCTATACATCAGTGTCTCTTTTGCTGTCTCGTATACAGGGTTATCATTACCATCTTTCTAAATTCCATATATATGCATTAGTATACTGTATTGGTGTTTGTCCTTCTGGCTTACTTCACTCTGTATAATAGGCTCCAGTTTCATCCACCTCATTAGAACTGATTCAAATGTATTCTTTTTAATGGCTGAGTAATACTCCATTGTGTATATGTACCACTGCTTTCTTATCCATTCATCTGCTGATGGACATCTAGGTTGTTTCCATGTCCTGGCTATTATAAACAGTGCTGCGATGAACATTGGGGTACACGTGTCTCTTTCAATTCTGGTTTCCTCAGTGTGTATGCCCAGCAGTGGGATTGCTGGATCATAAGGCAGTTCTATTCCAGTTTTTTAAGGAATCTCCACACTGTTCTCCATAGTGGCTGTACTAGTTTGCATTCCCACCAACAGTGTAAGAGGGTTCCCTTTTCTCCACACCCTCTCCAGCATTTATTATTTGTAGACTTTTGGATCGCAGCCATTCTGACTGGTGTGAAATGGTATCTCATAGTGGTTTTGATTTGCATTTCTCTGATAATGAGTGATGTTGAGCATCTTTTCATGTGTTTGTTAGCCATCTGTATGTCTTCTTTGGAGAAATGTCTATTTAGATCTTTGGCCCATTTTTTGATTGGGTCATTTATTTTTCTAGAGTTGAGCTGTAGGAGTTGCTTGTATATTTTTGAGATTAGTTGTTTGCCGGTTGCTTCATTTGCTATTATTTTCTCCCATTCTGAAGGCTGTCTTTTCACCTTGCTAATAGTTTCCTTTGATGTACAGAAGCTTTTAAGTTTAATTAGGTCCCATTTGTTTATTTTTGCTTTTATTTTTGTCTTCCAATTTACTAATATGGTGTATCACATTGATTGATTTGCATATATTGAAGAATCCTTACATCCTTGGAATAAACACAACTTGATCATGGTGTATGAGCTTTGATGTGTTGTGAATTCTGTTTGCTAAAATTTTGTTGAGGATTTTTGCATCTATGTTCATCAGTGATATTGGCCTGTAGTTTTCTTTTTTTGTGTTGTCTTTGTCTGGTTTTGGTATCAGGGTGATGGTGGCCTCACAGAATGAGTTTGGAAGTGTTCCTTATTCTTCAGTTTTTTGAAAGACTTTTAGAGGGATAGGAATTAGCTCTTCTCTGGTGATTGACAGGGATGCCTGGTGTGTTGCAATTCATGTGGTTGGAAAGGCTTGGACACGACTGAACGACTGAACTGAACTGAAATGTTTGATAGAATTCTCCTGTGAAGACATCTGGTCTTGGGCTTTTGTTTTTTGGGAGATTTTTGATCACAGCTTCAATTTCAGTGCTTGTAATTGGGTTGTTCATCATTTCTATTTCTTCCTGGTTCAGTCTTGGAAGATTGAACTTTTCTGAGAATCTGTCCATTTCTTCCAAGTTATCTATTTTATTGCCATATAGTTGTTCATAATGGTCTGGTATAATCCTTTGTATTTATGCATTGTCTGTTGTAACCACTCCTTTTTAATTTCTAATTTTATTGATTTGACTCTTCTCTTTTTTTCTTGATGAGTCTATCTAAGTTTGCCAATTTTGTTTACCTTCTAAAAGAAACAGCTTTTAGTTTTACTAATCTTTACTATTGTTTCTTTCATTTCTTTTTCATTTATTTCTGCTCGGATCTTTGTGATTTCTTTCCTTCTACTAATTTTGGTTTTTGTTGTTGTTGTTGTTCTTTTCCCAGTTGTTTTAGGTGTAAAGTTAGGCTGTCTATACTATGTTTTTCTTGTTTCTTGAGGTAGGATTGTATTGCTATAAACTTCCTTCTTAGAACTGCTTTTACTGCATCCCATAGGTTTTGATTTGTCATGTTTTCATTGTCATTTGATCCTATAATTTTTTTGATTTCCATTTTGAGTTCTTCAGTGATCTGTTGGTCATTTAGAAGCATGTGGTTTGATCTCCATGTGTTTGTTAAAGCTTTTTTCTTGTAACTGATATCTAGTCTCATAGCAGCATTGTGGCTGGAGTAGATGCTTGATATGATTTCAATTTTCTTAAATTTACTGAGCTTTGATTTGTGACCCAAGATGTGGTCTATCCTGGAGAATGTACCATATGTACTTGAAAAGTAGGTGTATTCTGCATTTGGATGGAATGTCCTGAAGATATCAAAATGATCCATCTCATCTAATGTATCATTTAAGACTTGTATTTCCTTATTAATTTTCTGTTTTAATGATCTGTGTTCATTGGTGTGAGTGGGGTGTTAAAGTCTCCTACTATTTCTGTGTCACTGTCAATTTCTCCTTTTATGTCTATTATTGTTTGTCTTATGTATTGAGGTGCTCCAATGTTGGCTGCATAGATATTTACAGGTGTTATGTCTTCCTCTTGGATTGATCCCTTGATCATTATGTACTGTCCTTCCTTATCTCTTGTAATCTTTATTTCAAGGTCTATTTTGTCTGATACAAGGATTGCTACTCCAGCTTTCTTTTGCATCCCATTTGCTTGGAATATATTTTTCCATCCTCTCACTTTCAGTCTATATGTGTCTTGAGGTCTGAAGTGGGATTCTTGTAAACCACATATATATGGGTCTTGTTTTTGTATCCATTCAGCCAGTCTGTGTCTTTTGGTTAGAGCATTTAATCCATTTACGTTTAAAGTAATTATTGATATAATTACTATTATTGATTACTATTGCCATTTTCTAATTGTTTGGGATTGATTTTGTAGATCTTTTTTCTTCTCTTGTATTTCTCGACTATATAAGTCCCTTTAATGTTTGTTATAAAACTGGTTTGGTGGTACTGAATTCTCCTAACTTTTGCTTGTCTGAAAAGCTTTTTATTTCTCCATCAATTTTGAAAGAGATCCTTGCCAGGTACAATATTCTTGGTTGTAGATTTTTCCCTTCCAGCACTTTAAATATATTCTGCCATTCCCTTCTGACCTGCAGAGTTTCTGCTGCAAGATCAGCTCTTAAGTGTATGGGGTTTCCCTTGTATGTTACTTGTTTCTTCTCCCTTGCTGCTTTTAATATTCTTTCTTTGTGTCTAGTCTTTGTTAGTTTGATTAGTATGTGCCTTGGCGTGTTTTTCCTTGGGTTTATTCTGTGTGGGACTCTTTGTGGACTCTTGGACTTGATTGACTATTTCCTTTTCCATGTTGGGGAAATTTTCAACTATAATCTCTGCAAAAATTTTCTCATACCCTTTCTTTCTCTCTTCTTCTTCTTGGACCCCTATAATTCAAATGTTGGTGCATTTTATATAGTCCCAGTGACCTCTGAGACTGTCCCCAGCTCTTTTCATTCTTTTTACTTTATTCTGCTCTTCAGAAGTTATTTCCACCATTTTATCTTCCAGCTCACTGATTTGTCCTTTTAGATATTTTATTCCTTCTAATTTATTTTTAATTTCAGTAATTGTGTTTTTTTGTCTCTGTATGTTTATTCTTTAATTCTTCTAGGTCTTTGTTAATAGATTCTTGCATTTTCTCCATTTTGTTTTCAAAGTTTTTGATCATCTTTACTATCATTATTCTGAATTCTTTCTCGGGTAGTTTGCCTATTTCTTCTTCATTTATTGGACTTCTGTTGTTCCAGTTTGTTCCTTCATTTGTGCAGTATTTCTCTGTCTTTTCATTATTTTTTTTTTAAATTATCGTGTTTGAGGTCTCCTTTCCCAGACTTCAAGGAAAGTTGAAATCTTTTCTTAAAGAAGGTTGAGTTATTTCTTCCTTTTGGCTTCTGCCCTCCTAAGATTGGTCCAGTGGTTTGTGTGAGTTTTGCATAGGGTGAGATTTGTGCTGAGTTTTTGTTTGTTTGTTTTTCCTCTGATGGGCAAGGCTAAGTGAAGTGGCCATCCTGTCTGCTGATGCCTGGGTTTGCATTTTTGTTTTGTTTGTTCTTTGGATGAGGCATCCTGCACAGGGTGCTACTGGTAGTTGGGTGATGCAGGGTCTTGTATTCAAGTAGTTTCTTAAGTGAGTTCTCACTATTTGATACTCCCTAGGGTTAGTTATCTGGTAGTCTAGGGTCTTGGATTCAGTGCTCCTACTCCAAAGGCTGAAGGCTTGATCTCTGGTCAGGAACAAAGAGTCTACAAGTGGTTTGTTATGGCATTAAGTAAGATTAAAACAAATATCCAAAAATGAGAAACCAAAGATGAATTCCAGACAAATGGCAGTTACAAAATCAGGCAAATAATAATTAATATAATGGAATATACACATATACATATACACCCATAAGAAAAATCAAAACAGCCCAACAAAAATAAAGTACAACAGACTGACCCAGCAAACAAAGGAAACCAAAAATTATATCTACCAGAACAAAACTAATTAAAGCACAAACTGGAAAACAAAACTAAAACAAGGTGCCAATTGGGGAATAGAGCAATGAAAATAAAACTAACAAATATGTTGAGAGGAAAGGAGAGAAAGAAAAGAAAAGAAATAATAGATATGCAAAGTTAAATAGAGGTATATAAAGATTTATATATGTTAAAGATTAACTTCAAGGGGAAAAGAACAGTAGGAAAAGCAAACAATAGAATAAATGTAGGAAAAAAATAGGTTTAAAAAAATTAAAATTAAAAAAAGAGATAAGAAAAAAAAAATAGGAAAACTCCACAGAACTGCAAAAGCCCAAAGTAGACTCAGAGGTTTATGACAGCAATAAAATACGTGACTGAGGGGAGAAAAAAAAAAGCTCAAATGCTTAGGTGGGTTTCTTAGTGCCAATAAAATCGACAACTACAACAGACAGGGGAAAAAAGGAAAAAGAAAAAAAAAAATCCAAAAGACTCTACAAAACAAGTCAGAAAATAAGAATAACAAATGTTTCTTTGAGACACTGCTGTCAGAGTCCTTTCCCTCATTGGGAGTCACAGTCCACCTTACCTCCCTAGGATGCCCTCCAACACTGTGCTGATCTCTGGACCTGCTGTGTGGGCAGCTCAGATTCTAATCTGGTCCTACTCCTGTGTGTTCTTGCCTCCAAAGTCCACTGTTATCAGAGCTAGTGTGTTTTCTTTGTGTCCTTTTATATATTCCATCAACACAGTGTCTGCTTAGTTGATTATGTGGATTTAATCTGCAGCTTGTACAGCTGGTGGGAAGGTTTTGGGTCTTCTTCCTTAGCCACACTGCCCCTGGGTTTCAAGTGTGGTTTTATTTCCACTGCTATATGTGGGTTGTCCACTGGGGTTTAGCTCCCAAGGCTGCCCTGGAGGGCTTGGGTTTGCCCCTGTGAGGGTCAGGTGTGGAGGTGGTGCAGCTGCTTGGGTCGCAGGGGTTCTGGCAGCACCAGGTACTCAGGGGAGTTGGCCACTAGGGCAATAGGAAGTATAGTGCTCTGGAAGGGTATGACAACCAGTATTGGCCAATATGCTCCAGTGTTCTTGCCTGGAGAAGCCCCTCTCTGACAGAGAAGCCTGACAGACCACAATCTACAGGGTCGCAAAGAGTTGGACATGACTGAAGCAACCCTGTGTGCATAGACGCAAGACTTTTTTTGCCTGTGGCAGCTCTGCCTCACTGAAAGTTGAGCGGCACAGCTTCTTGGCTTTTGGGGACCCTGGCAGCACCGACTGTGCAGGGACATGGACTGCCTCCGCCACAGGAGTTATGGCCCTATCAGGGTCTTTTTTTGAGCCTCTTGTAGTTGGAGATCAGAAGGCCTCTTTGGCCAGTCTTTCTCCATAGCTCCACCTGTTCATGCACTTAGAGGGCTCCCTTGTCTGCAGTCCTCTGTTGTTCAGCTCATCAGGCACATAGAGGGGTTCCCCTGGCTGGGGTCCTACTCTGTAGATCAGCACATCAGGCACTTAAAGGGGCACCCTGGGTGGGGTCCTACTCTGTAGTTCAGTGTGTTTGATGGGCCAGCCTCTTTATTGTTCAGCTGCCGATGCTGATATGTGGGGAGAGAACGGCTATGGGGATGGCTCTACCCACTATGTGTGACTCAGCAGTATCGCCTTGCTTCCATGGCTGCCTGACTTTCCTCCACTGGCATTTCCCACGAGGATCTCATCCTTCATATCCCCTCAAGCCTTCTTTCCATGGTCAACAGCAGCCCTCGTTCTGGGATTGCACCACAATCCCTAAACTCCAGCTCCCAGCTACTGTGCCTTCCAAGAGACCAGTGTTCTGGTCCCAGGTATGTATGGCTGCAGCAAGGACTGTCTGATTCTCAAGCCATTTAGGCTTCCACAGATCAGCTGTTTCACTCTCAGCCTTAAATGTTTCTCCTCTGACTCAGACAACTGTCCCACTGTGGGGATCGACCCTTGTTTCATTTCCCCCACCCGCTGAGGGTAGGTCCAGTCCTACTAACACTCCTGTTCTTCCCCGCTTTTCCTTCATCCTACCAAGTTTTGTGTGGTTCTATATATTCTTTTCCACTGGTCAGGTACTCCTGTTCCCTTTCAGTTCTGTTGTTCTGCATGCACTTCTGTGACTGAAGGTATATTCCTGATGTATCCGTGGAGAGAGATGTACCCCACATCTACCTACTCCTCCGCCATCATGTTCTCCTCTTGGTTTACCTTTCTAAAAAGATTCTTCCCTCTTACCCATTAGGGAAAGTAGCTATCATGTAGGTTTGTCTTTAATCCTCTTCAGTCTCCCCAACAATAACAAAAAAATTCTCTCCCTCACTCAGCATTCATTAAAAAAAAAAAAAAGAGAGAGAGACAGAGAGAGAGGACTCTGATCCTACTTTTAGGGTTGTCAACATTTGGCAAACGAAAATACAGGACACCCAGTTAAAGCTGACTTCAGATAAACAATGAGTATTACCTGAGTATGAATACATCCCACTCAACATCTGACAAAATTACTACAGATGTAAAAAAATGCCATAGCTGAGGCCCCTCATCATTGTTTATCTAAGTTCACATTTAAGTGGGAATCCTGTATTTTATCTGCCAACCCTATATACTTCAGCCAAGCTCCCATCACAATCATTGCTCTCCAGGAATTGGGATCACGATGCTTGTCCATACCAACCAGTCCATCCAGTCACCATGAAAGTCAAGTCTGATATCAGAAGAGAGGCATATCCCACTCCAGAACAGAGATGAGTAGAGGTGGGTGAAGGGGAGCCAAGGATAATAAGACAAATTTATTCACCACAGGCATAGGGCTTAGCCTACTAACAGAAGATGCTGGTCAAATATGGTTTTCACTGTCGATAATCCACATTATTATACTTCACTGCTGATTATAGGTCCAAACCACAGAAAACACTCTTCTGATTTATTTTTTCTTTTTAGAAAACAAATTAATTCATATGTAATTGTACATTCTACAAAAAACAAGTGGTAGGAGTGGACTAAATAACTATGCTTTAATATTGGGGGCATTGCCAAAATGGTAGGCAGTCTTATTTTATGGTTTTCCTGGAGTTCAAGAAACTTCCTTGAGCTTCTCTAAATGGTATTTATAAAATAATAAGCAAAAAAATGTGTTGGCTCTGGCATCAGGCAAGATGACAGAAATGCAGGCTTGTCTGAATTTGGCAGCAGCACTCTTAATTACATTGACAATGTGTGGCTGTGTCATTTCTTAGGAACTAATTATTTCATTCCTTTGGAAAGAAAATGTCCCTAAGGACACAGTTTTTGAAATACAACTTTTGGACCAAAGACCTCAACAGAGTGAATCAAATTACGATCGTTGACTGCTAATAGGATAGTTTTAAACTTTAAAATAAGGATGTGTGTATTAGTCATCCAGTCATGTCCAACTCTTTGTGACCCCATGAACTGTAGCCCACCAGGCTCCTCTGGCCATAGGATTTTCCAGGCAAGAATACTGGAGTGGATTGTCATTCCCCTTTCCAAAGGATCTTCCTGATCCAGGGATCGAACCCATGTCTCCTACATTACAGGCAGATTCTTTACTAACTAAGCCAACAAGGAAGCCCCTTATAAATGTCTATCATCCTTTACAGAGATAATGTAAGTAGATATGTCTGTTAAATGACTACAAAATAGTCTCCTCGTAATATTTCAAAGGTTCAATGTAATTCATCAGTGGAGGATCAGGATTTAAAATCAATATTTTTTTGCAGATTGGCAACAGGAATGAAGTTTCTTACTATCAATTTAAGTGGGAGCAACCATTTCTGTGGGTACATAGTGATTTGTCAAAGATGGTTTGGCTATGATAAACTTAACTGAGAATAAAACTGAAAGAGATAGTGACAAAAATGAATGTACAGGTATGTGAAAGACACAGAGAGAAAAAGAGAGAGAGAGTGAGTTTACATCAGGAATAGAAGGCAACAGACTGCCTTCACTTTGAAACATTTGGACATCATGTAGAGGAATAGACATGGACTATGTCAACTGCACTCTTTGGAAGCAGTTGTGTTTCTCTGACTTCTCCCTCTTTCCCTTGTTGGCTTATCTTCCTTCTCCTTTTATCCTCTAAATGTGATCATTTCTCAAAATGTTTTCTCCATATATTCTCTCTTGGTAAATGTCCCTGAACAGAACATGCCTCTTATGGCATACATTCCCTACATGCGTTTGGTCAGTTGGTGCAATGTACGACTCATGGCCCACTCACACTGTAGTTCATGTGCCCAGCAAACTTATCAGCTTTTATGTGGCAGCTTGATGTGGGTGATCCAAATCTATCTCTACCTCCACTTTCTTCTGATTTCTACTCATGAACCTCTAACTTCTTACCCAATTATTTAACAGAAAATAAACACCAATTTTACTTATGCTCTTAGAGCAGGAGGAACTAAGAGCAGAGGTCTTCCTGCTCCAAAAGAAAATAAAAATTACATGAAATCATCCCCATTTGGTCAGTATTTTTGAACAAGTGGGCTGCTATTACTACTTGCACACATTTCCTCTAATACCATAGACACACAGTACCAAAGGAGATTCTCAAAGGACTTGGTTCTAAGAACACCACACAGTCACAGCAGTAAGGAGGGGCTGCTTGATGGGCAACTCCGTACATTAGACTGGAATGACACTATTCCAGGCTTTCAGCAGTTTCTGACTACTGGGGCAACCTCCAGTGGTAAGTACAGAGAAGAGAAAAATGTTCAGCTGAGACATTTGGGAGCGCTAGCAACACACATAGCAGCTCACTACCCAGTCTGCTCTGGTAGTCATGCTCCCGCCATTGCCCAAAGACACTATGTGAGCCCAAAGAGCCAGTACAGCTAAATGATCTGCCTGCTCAATGAATGATCTTATGCTCAGCTATCTTTCAGGTTATATGTTTCTCCCAGATCATGAGATCAGTGTGAATTTAGCAACTGCCACCTTATAAACCCAAAACTTTGACCTCCTTCCCTTGCTGATTTCCTGACTAAATCTGCATTGAGGCACTCTAAAACAAGTACAAATGACACACATTTTAAAATCTAGAGCTATGCATGCAAAGGTCCTTTCTGATGCTGCAAGGGTGCTTTCATCTCAGTTTTCTGAGGGAGACTACCCCAGTAACTCCAAGTTGTTTCACTTTGAAGTGAAGCTTTCTGAGTATCTGAGCGAATCTTCAATAAGACCTTACCTTCAATATCTTCCAAGTGGAGTTTTTCTTTAACACTTTTCTATTTAATGCCAGGAAAAACAAAATTTCCAATAACCTCTTTCAAAATTTTAAAGT
This sequence comes from Bos javanicus, assembly GCF_032452875.1. Classification (NCBI taxonomy): domain Eukaryota; kingdom Metazoa; phylum Chordata; class Mammalia; order Artiodactyla; family Bovidae; genus Bos; species Bos javanicus. The sequence goes on along the minus strand of NC_083868.1, from coordinate 54,815,129 downwards.
AACCCTTATATCACCATGTCACTTATTGCTAAAACTTTAATTGACTTTCCATCATGCACAAACCTGGAATACTTCTTGGTGGCTCAGTAGTAAAGAATACCCCTGCAATGCAGGAGACCCAGGTTCGATCCCCAGGTCAGGAAGATCCTCTGGAGAAGGGAATGGCACCCCACTCCAATATTCTTGCCTGGAGAATTTCATGGACAGAGGAGCCTGGCGGGCTACAGTCCATGGGGTGGCAGAGAGTCAAACACAACCGAGCAACTAATACTTTCACTTTCATACACAAAACTTTTTAAAAAAATGATTACAAAGATTTTCTATCATATATGTACAGCACACAAATCTTATCTCACTTCACTGCCCTAGAATTACTGCACTGGACACCATTTCTCAATGCATTCCAAAACTGTATAGTAAGTTGTCATTATAGTCCCTGTACCTGAAATTCCATCCACTCTGCTGTCAAAAAGCTGCTCTTCATTCAAAGGATGACAGTAATTTCACTTCTTTCATGAAATAATTTTAGTCACCTTCAGACAATAGTAATCTCTCTATCTTTTAAATTCCACCAAGTACTGTGCCAAGATCGCAGGCTCTGAAACTCAACACAATGTTGTATGAATCCCATTTTCACCACTCAGCTCTGTGTCCAAGGGAAATGTGGGTAATTTCAAATTTTACTTAACATCTTTTTTTTAACTTATAAAATGGAAATAATGTTTTCCTTTCAGGATAACTATAAGAATACTGTAACTCACATAGCAGAGAGCAATGCACAAAATATGTAATTAGACAGCAGCCACTGCTATCACTATGAATCATATCTTCTATAACTTTGCCGGGTAAGTAATAAAAGACAATGCAAAAATATGGAAAACAAAGTGGGTCAGTTATAGGAGACGAAGGGTAAATTCTTAAGGAGTAACTGAAATAAAACAGGTCAGAATTTGAGGAGTGTTCATAATTGGCCCTGAGCTCAGACAAAATTCTAACCAATGTTTGAGTGCTGTTATTATTGAGCTATATTAATACTTCTTGTTGCGTATGTGGCTGTTTCTGCCACAAGAGTGCCTTAAGGATGTCAAGTTGCAATTTATGAAGCATTATAATCAATTACTATTCATGATCTAATTGATTACCATTGCTCTGCTTATACAACTATCTAAAAATTTCCTATGCTTAAGACATTTTCTCAATTTAAAATCTTATTGGGGATGACCATATCATGTTTTTTAATTCTTTATATTCCCCTTAGATCTGGATAAAGAATAGGTGTCAGGAAAGTACCAATAAACTGCTGAATTGGACTTAACTGCATACAAAGAAATGTTACTGACAAAGGCATGTTGGCATCTCTCATAGGGAAATAGCATATGTTAGTGTCTAGCAAAATAGAAGCACTTTTGGGCTATCCCCTTAAAGTACTATATGTGCATACGTGCTAAGTTGCTTCAGTCATGTCCAACTCTTTGTGACCCTATGGACTGTAGCCTTCCAAGCTCCTCTGTCCATGGGATTCACCAGGCAAGAATATTGGAGTGTGTTGTCATTCCCTTCTTCAGTTCTTACCACTAGCAGCACCTGGGAAGCCCAAAGCATTATATGTGTGTTTAGTTGCTCAGTCATGTCCAACTCTTTGCAACCCCATGGACTGCAACCTCCCAGACACCTCTGTCCATGGGTATTCTCCAAGCAAGAATACTGGAGAGGATTGCCATGCCCTCATTGCCATGTCCTCCTCCAGGGGATCTTCCCAACCCAGGAATTGAACTGAGGTCTCTTGCATTACAAGTAGATTCTTTACTGACTGAGCCACCAGGGAAGCCCAAGAATACTGCAGTGGTAGCCTATCCCTTCTCCAGGGGATCTTCCTGACCCAGGAATCAAACCAGGCTCTCCTGCATTGCAGACGGATTCTTTACCAGCTGAGCTACCTAATCTGGGGCAAATTTCCAACTCTCAGTGTCATTTATTCCTCTGTAACTTAAGACAGGAAAATGACAAAGTAGCTCAGGTGCAAAGGTAAGAAACTCCTTACAGTCTTGGATACCAATACTTAAATAGGAAAGAACCACAATTGAATCTTTACCAATGAACTGAAAATGGTTTTGATTTTTAGATTCTTATTTTCTAAAAAAAAAAAAGAAAGAAAGAAAAGAAATTCACTAACTGAAACATCCAAACCAAATTTTACCCAGGAAAATATTGATTCAGCATCTAGTATGTGCATTAATATGTTAAAGGTTGTGAAAGGAATAACATTTCACAATTTAGTGGTAAAAATATATATGTAAAAAGTTCAATGAATTAGGTGCTAGAGTAAATTATAAAGCCAATAAAGAAAAATGCATAGGCAAGAATAATTTATCTAACTTGGGGTAACCAGCAATGCTGAAGGAGGAGGTGGTATTTTATTTAATGCTTCAAGGATTTTTAGCTTTTGAACATGTGTAGGCAGGAATGAAGAATATTTTATGTAGAAGGAAAAATATGAGAAAAGACAAATGAGAGTGAGTATATGGCTTGTTTGTGGGCATCATGTATGAGTGATGTAGATCACATGTATTCTGGTTAAATGAAGTGTGTTTGTTTGTTTGTTTTTCTCTTTGCTGTGGAGCTGTGACCTGCCAGACCTGCCATCAAAAGTGTGGTGCACAGGCAACTCTTCCTCCTAACCTCCTATATCTTCTCTCTTTAATGCTGATCAATATAATTCATTAATCACATGACAATCATCATTTCATATACCTTTGATCACAAGTGCTCCATCTTCCTTCAGCTGTTTCCATAGTTCTTCTATTTAGCTGTTTTCTATTTCCATCAATAACCAAATCAGAAAAATAAGCACACCTAATGTCCTTTAAGGGGACTTCCCAGATGGTGCAGTGGTAAAGAATCCACCTGCCAATGCAGGAGACTCGAGTTTGATCCCTGGGTCGAGACAATCCCCTGGAGTAGGAAATGGCAACCCACTCCAGTATTCTTGCCTGGAGAATCCCATGGACAGAGAAGCCTGGGGGGCTATCGTCCAGGGAGTCACAAAGAGTCGGACACTACTGAGCAACTAAACAACAACAATATCCTTTAAGAGTTATGTAGAATTTGGCTATTATATTTTAGGGCATACCATCTTGTGATTGTGAAAAGTCTACTCTCTTCCCCAGTAAACCAGCATTTCTTAGAGGGCAAGATGAGGTAAGTATTTGGGAGTGAGAGTGTTGAGGTCAGATTAGGATGGGTATACATGTCCCTGGGCATCAGTGTCCCCAAGGTGCTGCTCATGTGGAACTCTCCATCTCAGTATCTCCTTTCAGCTCTTCTCTCTCTGTAACTCACTAATCTAGACATAAAGCACAAATCTCTTTCTTTAATCCTTCTGTGACACCATGCTGCTGCTGCTGCTGCTAAGTCGCTTCAGTCATGTCCGACTCTCTGCGACCCCATAGACGACATAGACCCCATAGCCCACCAGGCTCCCCCATCCCTAGGATTCTCCAAGCAAGAGCACTGGAGTGGGTTGCCATTTCCTTCTCCAATGCATGAAAGTGAAAAGTGAAAGTGAATTCGCTCAGTCATGTCTGACTCTTCATGACCCCATGGACTGTAGCCTACCAGGCTCCTCCGTCCATGGGATTTTCCAGGCAAGAGAACTGGAGTGGGGTGCCAATCCCCCCCTCAAAAAACATAGTTCCCCTGAGACTTTTGTGAATGCAACAGAGTATATTGACATTTGTAGCAATGGAAGAGATTTACAACACAAAATGCAAGTGCATTAGTTTGCTAGGGCTGCTGTAACAAAATAGCACAGACTGGATGCTTAGACAGATACTAATTTTCTTACAGTTCCGGAGGCTAGAAGTCTGAGACCAAGGTGTCAGCAGCCTTGGTTTCTCCTAAGGCCTCTCTCCTTGGCATGCACATAGCCACATTCTCACTGTGTTTTCACATGGCCTTTTCTCTACATACATATATCCTTGAAGTCACTTATGTCTCCAAACTTCCTCTTCTTATAAGGATACCAGTCACATTAGATTAGGGCTCAGCCTGATGGCCTCCTTTTAACTTAATTGTCTCTTTCAAGGCCTCATCTCCAAGGACAGACACATTCTGAGGCCCTGGGGGTTAGAGCTTCAACATACAAATTTTGAGGAGACATAATTCAGCCCATAATAACAATTAACTTCAAATTTAGTGTCAGGTACACTTGTTCCTGTTAAAGTTTCTTAGCACTCAGACACCAGGAATTCCTCCCAGGCCATTTTTCTTCAGAAATTCCAGCTTCTGTATAAACCAGTTGATAACAAATTTTCTTTTGTTTGCTCCCCCACCCAGTTATATGGACATAGAATTAAAACTACGGTTTATCCTTTTCAGAACATATTGATTCTAGCATCTCTCTGCTAATACTCAAAAAATCCATATATAAGTTTCCATTAGATTAAGCACCAAGAACTTTTCAATTGCTAATTATGTTTGCACTCAAGACAGGCTAATGCTGAAGTGAAGGAGTACTTAGCCTGGGATTCACACTAAGCATATCTAATCAGTTAGTTGTATGAGGGCTGGGCTGAATGTCCTTAGAGGAGGATACACTTTATGTATCAGTCAGAGGTCAGTAAGGAAACAAGAAACACTTTCAGTGTTTTAAACACAGGGGACTTAATACAGAGAAGAGGATATACAGATGATGAGAGACATGAGAAGCAAAGCAGGGTGTGGTGGAGTAAATAAATAATTGGAAACAGCAGAAAACCACCCATCACTTCTGGGACTGCAGGAACACAACAGAGAAGTGGTACTTCCAGAAATCACACGCTTGGGACATCTGGGAGTAGCTAGAACCCCAGAAGGGTTTACCTGTAGGGGCTGGGTTTACAAAGGGCAAGCTGTTCAGAAAGAACCTGTTACCCTAAAGACACAGCCACTCACAGAAACTGTTGTCTGAGGCAGAAGAAATTAAATTTTAGAAATACCCCAGCTTCTTTACTCCTGAATCCCTCCAGGATCCACCAGTGCTTCCTACAAGCCAAACATATCTGGAAACCCAAACCAAAGACAACATACAGAGAGTGTAGACAAAACAAGAAACATAACAGGGTACAAACTGGATCTTAGTGTAAACAGGCAATGAGTAGAACCATAAATTCAAAGAGAATTAAGGAGAGCAGAGTAAATCTCTATCACACAGATTGCATCCTCAGGTATAATAAATGGATTATTACCTGAATTTTACAAAGGCCAGAGGAACCGAAAAACACAATGGAAACAGTTGTTTACACCAAAACCTCTGTATGCTATTGGGGAATATGGTTGGCAGAATAATGGGCCCCCAACAATGTCCAGGTCCTAACCCTTGGAATCTGTGAACATGCCAAAGGGACTTCATAGATATGATTAAGATTAAGGACCATAAGATGGAAAGGTTATCATGGATCATACATGTGGGCCAAATATAATCACATGGGTCCTTATAAGAAATGAAAACACCCTTGTATGGTCAGAGAGGGATGTGACTATGGAAAAATTATCAAAGAGGCAATGTTTCTACCTTTGGAGATGGAGGAAGGGCTCATATGTCAAGGAATGTGGGCAACCTCTGGATGCCAGAAAATGCAAGGAAACAGACTTTTCCCTAGTCTTCAGGCAGGAACATGGCCCTGACAACACCTTGTCTTGAGCCCAGTAAGACCTGGGTCAGATTTATTATTTATACAACTAGAATATAATAAATTTGTGATGTTAAAAAGGCACTAAATTTGTTCCAGCAGCAACTGGAGGTAAATACAAGAAACAAAGAACTCTGCTTGGTATTGGTAACAACGTTGAGCTGAAAAAGGAGAAAGTGTAAAGAAGCATTCTCCCAACCTCTGCATGGAAAGCAAGCTGGCTTCAGTGCATTACGGTCTATAAAGAAGTCAACAACAGCATAGAGATCACCATGCAGAGCACAAACAATGCCTGATTAAAGACAGAGGAGTCCAGGAAAAGGCAGCTAGCTCAATGGCCAGCATTCACACAGCTAGTGGTGATAGGTTTGAAAGCAAAAAGATTTCAGCAGGAAGCGGCATTTGGATCCCAAGTAATGCTAAAAGGGGGCTTCTCTGATAGCTTAGTTGATAAAGAATCTGCCTGCAATGTAGGAGACCCCAGTTCAATTTGTGGATCGGGAAGATACCCTGGAGAAAGAAGAGGCTACCCACTCCAGTATTCTTGTGCTTCCCTTGTGGCTCAGCTGGTAAAGAATCTGCCTGCAATGTAGGAGACCTAGATTCAATCCCTGGGTTGGGAAGATCCCCTGGAGAAGGGAAAGGCTACCCATTCCAGTATTCTGGCCTGGAAAATTCCATGGACTGTATAGTCCATGAGGTCTCAAAGAGTCGGACACATCTGAGCTTTTACTTTAATGATAAAAGGACCTATGAGTTCCATATAAGGATGGACACGAATCTTTCATGAACACATGTGAAACTCACAGTGAAGAATTCTGATGGCCTTTTTCTATTCCTTTATTCTTGAATGAAGTCCTAAGTAATAAAGTGATACAATTTTGTATTCAAAACAATTCAAACAACTAAGAGATACTTGGAGAGATAAATTAGTTTCTAACAAAAATGCATAAAGAATTCTCCAATAGAATTACTGCTAATTATTTATCTGCACAAGAATAAATTAGACATGATAATCTGTTTATAGCAGAATGTAGTTAGCAGGCTTTGTTTAAGTCTACCCTAAGACTGGCTTGTTACTTTACCCTGAAGAACAAAATCAAAAACATTACTTATTCTTGAAAATATTTCTGCAAATATAATTTGGTATCTAAACATTATATCTTACTATCTTAGGTAATTGTACAATTCTGTAAGGACGCATTCCCAAGGATTCTATCCTCTCTAAAATATCCTCTACCCAAACCTGAGTCTCATTGGAGAAGGAAATGGCAACCCACTCCAGTGTTCTTGCCTGGAGAATCCCAGGGACGGGGGAGCCTGGTGGGCTGCCATCTATGGGGTTGCACAGAGTTGGACACGACTGAAGTGACTTAGCAGCAGCAGCAGCAGCAAACCTGAGTCTCACTTTTTCTCTATACCATCCCTTATATTGCACGGCAAAATAAAATGGTCAGGTAATGGAAGAAAAGATGGATAAAAAGCACTTGAATCTTTTGGAATGCTGAGTGTCACTGTGAATGACTAAGTATAAGAGGAAAATGTGCTTTTTTTACCTCGAATGAAATGTTTCTTAAACTAAAATGTTTTGATAGTCAAAGTAACAAGCTAAATCAACTTTTCAGTCTACAACTTTAGAATGTTTTTCTCCATGATGGAATTACTCATACTCTTTAGATTCATCTTCTTTCCAGGATGGAGGTTTAAAAATGGCTCTAATTTTAGCAACCAAAATACCATAACAAACCTGGGCAACTATTTTACAGAATGCATAAACACCAGAGTAAAATGCTCTCTATTTTCTACCCTTTTATTCATCCTTTGTTATTGGCCATCCACTTAATGGCCCATCTTTGATCAGTTCCAAACCATGGCAGTAAATTTCACTTCTTGCAGGATTTACATTGACAGTAGGTATGTTAACAATATACTATTTTAATTATCCTGCTCCCCAGGGGGTGATCACTTTTTTTTAATCTTTACCATATAATGCCCATCACTAGCATCAGGATTGGTAAGAAAAACAACAACCACAAAAAAGCAAAGACTGGCATGGCGTTTAGGATCCTAAAATATTTATGATATTTAGTCAATTCAGCAATGCTTGGTTGGAGATCATGAAAGTTATGATTTCTTAGGCTTAGTCAAAGATATAATTTTGGAGACAAGAAAGTGCTCTTTAACATTTTAAGTATTTTTTTCTTAATATAAAACCAATGCACAGCTTTGTATTGACTTCCTGGGTCCAGAAGATCCCCTGGAGAAGGGAATGGCTACCCACTCCAGTATTCTTGCCTGGAGAATTCCATGGGCAAAGGAGCCTGGTGGGCTATAGTCCATGGGATTGCAAAGAGTCAGACATGACTGAGGGACTTACACTTTCACTTTTTTCAAGTAATATGTATGGAATAAAAAGCTAAAGCCAAGGCAACAATGGTCACTATTTTAAATATTATTATAACCTTGTTCTCAAAGTATTATACAATTAAGTTATCTAAGAAATTATATTAAAACTATTGAGGGATAAAAGGGGGAAAATACTCATTTTTAAACGGTGATATAACTACACTGGAATCAAGATTGCCAGAGAAATATCAATAACCTCAGATATGCAGATGACACCACCCTTATGACAGAAAGTGAAGAGGAACTAAAAAGTCTCTTGATGAAAGTAAAAGAGGAGAGTGAAAAAGTTGGCTTAAAGCTCAACATTAAGAAAACTAAGATCATGGCATCTGGTCCCATCACTTCATGGGAAATAGATGGGGAAACCATGGAAACAGTGGCTGACTTTATTTTTCTGGGCTCCATAATCACTGAAGATGGTGATTGCAGCCATGAAATTAAAAGACGCTTACTCCTTGGAAGGAAAGTTATGACCAACCTAGATAGCATATTCAAAAGCAGAGACATTACTTTGTCAACAAAGGTCCGTCTAGTCAAGGCTATGGTTTTTCCTGTGGTCATGTATGGATGTGAGAGTTGGACTGTGAAGAAAGCTGAGTGCTGAAGAACTGATGCTTTTGAACTGTGGTGTTGTAGAAGACTCCTGAGAGTCCCTTGAACTGCAAGGAGATCCAACCAGTTTATTCTAAGGGAGATCAGTTCTGGGTGTTCATTGGAAGGACTGATGCTAAAGCTGAAACTCCAGTACTTTGGCCACCTCATGCGAAGAGTTGACTCATTGGAAAAGACCCTGATGCTGGGAGGGATTAGGGGCAGGAGGAGAAGGAGATGACAGAGGATGAGATGGCTGGATGGCATCACCAATTCGATAGACATGAGTTTGGGTAAACTCCGGGAGTTGGTGATGGACAGGGAGGCCTGGCATGCTGTGATTCATGGGGTCGCAAAGAGTCAGACATGACTGAGCAACTGAACTGAACTGAACGAAATTACATAGGTAGGGTTTCTCTTGTGGCTCAGTGGTAAAGAATCTGCCTGCCAATGGCAGAGACATGGATTTGATCCCTGGGCCGGGAAGATTCCACATGCCATGGAGCACTAAGCTCGTGAGCTATAACTACTGACCATGTGCTCCAGAGCCCAGAAGCCACACTACTGATCCCACATGCCACAATTACTGAAATCCATGCACCCTGGAGCCCATGCTCCACAGCAGGAGAAGCCACTGCAATGATAGTCCGTGCACAGCAACTACAGAGTAGCCCTTGCTTACCACAATTAGAGAAAAGCCCACACAGCGATGAAGATTCTGCTGCTGCTGCTGTTGCTGCTAAGTCACTTCAGTTGTGTCCGACTCTGTGCAATCCCATAGACGGCAGCCCACCAGGCTCCTCTGTTCCTGGGATTCTCCAGGCAAGAATACTGGAGTGGGTCGCCATTTCCTTCTCCAATGCACAAAAGTGAAAAGTGAAAGTGAAGTCACTCAGTCACGTCCCCATGACTCAGTCTTAGCGACCCCAGGGACTGCAGCCTACCAGGCTCCTCTGTCCATGGGATTTTCCAGGCAAGAGTACTGGAGTGGGGTACCATTGCCTTCTCCTGCATAGCCATAAATAAGTAAACAATTAACACATGTAGAAAACTGAGAGAATCAAAACTACATAGGACAGAATTTAGTAAAGCAGTTGATTACAAAACTAATATATAAAAATCAATAGCAAATATGCAAAGAAATTTTTATTGAGAGCAATAACAAATGGAAATATATTTAAGAAAGGTGCTGGGCCCATAGAAAACTACTATAAAAATCAACTGGAGGAAATGACAAAAATTGAAGTAAGATACATCATGTTCATGTCTAAGAGATGCTCAGTATTGTGAGATATGAGTTCTCCATAATTTACTATTTTATACAATCCTAATTAAAACAGCCACAACCTTGATGATTCTATAGATTATGGTGACAATTCAGCATTCTCTGGAGTACCACTTGAGTGCCTTTCTGGCAAGCAGTTTGGCAATAACTGTTGAATTTTAAACCTTTATGTCATATGATCTAGTAATTTATCTACTGAAAATTAACCCTATGTATATTTCAGTAGTCAGAATTCCAATGTAAAAATAATCATCAAAACCTTGTTTGCAACAATAAAACAAAAGAAAAAAATGCATCAATAAGGCACTGAATAAATCCATACTTTTGTATGAATAAACTCTTAGTAATTACCTTTAGATAAAAGAACATTGGTCTCAAATCTATGAAACAAAACCTGAAGCTTCAATAAAAAAAATAACAGCCATGACTGTAAGTAGACCATGCCCTATTCTGAAAGTATAAGAGTCAAGGTTCAACATTAAGAATTTGGGAAATCTATGTTTGTGTATATATACGTATATATATACATATATATTACATCAGAGATCAGATCAGTCGCTCAGTCGTGTCCGACTCTTTGCGACCCCATGAATCGCAGCAGGCCAAGCCTCCCTGTCCATCACCGACTCCCGGAGTTCACTCAAACTCACGTCCATGGAGTCGGTGATGCCATCCAGCCATCTCATCCTCTGTCATCCCCTTCTCCTGCCCCCAATCCCTCCCAGCATCAGAGTCTTTTCCAGTGAGTCAACTCTTCAAATGAGGTAGCCAAAGTACTGGAGTTTCAGCTTTAGTATCATTCCTTCCAAAGAAATCCCAGGGCTGATCTCCTTCAGAATGGACTGGTTGGATCTCCTTGCAGTCCAAGGGACTCTCAAGAGTCTTCTCCAACATCACAGTTCAAAAGCATCAATTCTTCGGCGCTCAGCTTTCTTTACAGTCCAACTCTCACATACGTATATATATATACATACATATATTACGTATATATGTATATATATATATACATATGCAGAGAAAATTTTCACAAAATTATGACTTAAAAGAATATTGGTCTAAAGACAGGAAAAGACTTTTCCTATATTTCACATTCTCCATTGTTAGATCATTTTTATTACCATTTGCATATAAAAGCATATTGACAAGGATCACCTTTATGGTAGACTATGTATGGGTAACTTTAATAATATATAATGCTCTGTACACCTAATGGATGACAGAACAGTGTTAACATAACTTTTATAAGCACTGGGAAACCAAAAAACTTGTGTGACTCAAGTTTATTGCAAGATTTGCTTATTGTGTTGGTCTGGAACTGAACTCACAATATCTGAGATATGTCTATATTCCATCAGACATTTTCTAGGCATTCACACATGTGATTAAAGACATAGAAAATAAGTGAAGATGATATAGACACAGGCACACTGACTACATTCATACAAGCAGATGTTTAACAGGAACTGAATAATATACTGTGTTACCTGCTGCTTCCCTCTAGTTTTTAAAAACGCATAAATTACTCAGAGATCTTTTCAGTTTTTTTAGCAACTACACACTCTTTTCTAGTATAGTTGAGTTGTAGTTATTTAATCACTTCCCTGTTCATATACATTTGAATTGTTTAAACTTCTCCATAATCACACATAAAATTGCAAAAAATAATTCTGAGCATGTACAGTAGGCCCTCCATATTTGTGGGTTTTACATTTGTGAATTCAACCAACAGTGGATGGAAAATATTCCCCTCAAATTTCAGAAAGCTCCAAAATGCAAAATTTAAATTTGCCACACATCAGCAACTATTCACACAACATTTACACTATTAGGTACCATAACTAATCTAGACATGATTTAAGGTGTATTGGAGGATGTGCATAGGTTATATGCAAATATTTAATACTATATCATCTTACATAAAGGACTTCAGCATCCACTGACTTTTGTATCCACAAGGTGTCCTGGAACCAGTTCCCCATGGATACTGAGGTATGACTATATCAGAAGCAAAATCTTTTAACTGATGTATATGTGCTTCTGAAGTTTTGATAACATCAATTTTCTCATCAAGATGTACAGCACTATCTATAAAATACCTACAGTGGTGCTTTAATCATTTCCAATTTTAGTTATAATACTTCAAATATTTTCAATATTTTTGGTTTCATTAATATAGTTTTCTACAGTTTTAAGATCTCCCCTAAATCCTTTATAAGCTGAAGAAAGTTTCATTTCTATAGCTTACTAACCATTCTTATCAGAAATTTTCATTTTTAATACAGTTAGCATTAATAGTTCATTAGATTGCCTAATGACTAAAAATATTCCATTACTGTGATAAACTCTATGTTATCAAGCTGATTTTAATCAGTTGAAGTTGTGCTTAGAGTTAGCTGCATTTCTGTTAATAAAGGAGACTGATGTAAATTTGTCTTTCAGTTTACTGCATTTTATTTTGTGTATAAGCACTGCTTTACAATTTGGGCTTAGACACGACCTAGTCTTGAAATGAGCTGAGAAGTTTCGAAAAGTATTATCTCCCCTTCAGTTCTCCACATTTTCCCTTCCCATCTTGCAGTTAACTATGCAGTTAACATAAAAGCAGTGGGGTTAAAATACTGAGGCACAAAATATGAGCAGCCCTGCTGACTAATTCACCACATCAAAGAGGGCTGCCTGAAATTCTTGCCTGTGACCTCAACAAATGTCATCCGACCAACAGGTAAACTTTTCTGTGTTAAACCACTGACGTTACTGGGATGTTTGTCACTGTAGCATCCTGAATTGTTTAGAAGCTTTCCTCTATTTAATGCTCAGACTATTTTAAATACTGTATTTAAATATTTGGTAAAATCACTGTAAAATATTTGGGTCCAATGAAATTTTTAGTGATGAAATTTTCCCACTTTTTGTTTCCTGTTTTGCTTGGGTATTCTACCTCTCCTTAGGTTTAGAATACTGTGTACTTTAGGAAACATCTTTTTTTTTTTTTAACTTCATGACTCAATTTCCAAAGTTATTGAAATGAAATTACACAAATGCTCCTAAGTTTTAAATCTCTATATTTGCATCTGCTTTATTATACCTATGTTCATTCACAATTTTATTTCTCCTGTTGATCATGCTCTCTTCTTTGTTGGCTTCTTCTTTTTCTCCTTTCCTTGGGTTTATATGGCTGTTTTATGTTTTTTTGTTTTTTTAATGAAGACATAGTTCATAAGGCTGTATTTTTTCCCAGCAAATTGTATTCAGTTCAGTTCAGTCACTCAGCCATGTCCAACTCTTTGTGACCCTATGGACTACAGCATGCCAGGCTTCCCTGTCCATCACCAACTCCCAGAGCTTACTCAAACTCATATCTATTGAATCAGTGATGCCATCCAACTAGCTCATCCTCTGTCATCCCCTTCTCTTCATGCCTTAAGTCTTTGCCAACATCAGGTTCTTTTCCATCAGGTGGAAAAGTTCTCTTCGCATCAGGTGGCCAAAGTCACATATATGACTATAACTTTGTTATTTTCCAAAATTTTTAACAATATATTTCAGTATTCCCTTTAATCTACTTATATAAATGCATTTTTAATAATTTCTAAGAAATGTCAGAAGTTTACTTTGAATATGAAATGAATGCATTTATTTCAATATACTTTTATGATTAACTTTTATTTTTACTGCAGGTGGTTCAGAAAACCTGTTTTGTGTAATTTCTCCTATATGGAATTAATAGAGATTATCTTTGTAGCATAATGACATGTTCAGTTTTTACAAATGTTTCACAGATATTTAAAAGAATGTATAGCTTCTGTTTATTTGTACAAAGTTACACATTGATACTTATTACACTGAATGTACTGATTGTGTTTGCTCCAAAGTTTGAAACTCCCAGCCTTCAGATTGCCCAGCCGACCTCTTCCACATGTTATTCAACTTTACATCACAACCCATGGACTTCCTCCGGTGTCCAGAACTGATGACAGTCTAGGAACCAAGTTATTAAGACCTTACCTGTATCCTTGAGACAAACGAAGACAAATTTTATTAAAGAAACAGTTTTTCTGGGTGATGCTGTCTAACAGACAAGGATAATACCAGATGCAGAAGATGAGGCTGTAGCCCCTCTTAATCTCTGACTATCTCTGATTCTCAGCCTCCAATACCTGAGCAAGTCCATCCAGAAGAGCTCCCCATCCCAGTTCAGAGCAAAACCATCTTCAGCAATGCCCGTAGTAGAACTTAGGTAAATAATCCTTGAAATGCATCCACAGAAGCAATGATTGTTGACACAGATGGTCTAAAAAGTGAGAGACTCTGACAATTCCTAGTTATTGTCATTAAATAAAATTTAAACTCAATGGTCCACAGTTCTTTTGATTTAAATAACTATGTTATTCTGTGTGCTCTCTTAGGTTCTTCCCAGCTGAATATTTCTATGAGCTACAGCAAAACAATGAGACATATTTCCCATAATGCTTGACGAGAAACATCTGATTTTAGAGCAGTGTGTTTGATATCCACATTTAGGACTTAGTATCCCTGTAAGTCAAAAGTTTCTGCATTTGATATAGTCTAATAATGAAACATAGGCTTCCCAGGTGGCTCAGTGGCAAAGAATCTGCCTGCCGATGCAGGAGATGTGGGTTTGATCCCTGATCTGGGAAGATCCCTTGAGAAGGAAATGGCCACTCACTCCAGTATTCTTGCTTGGGAAATTCCATTGACAGAGGAGCCTGGTGTGATATAGTCTATGGGGGTTGCAAAGAGTTGGACACAACTTGGTGATGAAACAACAACATAATGAAAAACAGCCTTGATAAATAGCAAATAGCTTGGAACTACAAATAAAGCCTTAAGGGGTTGTCCCACTCCAGTACTCTTGCCTGGAAAATCCCATGGACAGAGGAGCCTGGTGGGGTCGCTCCGAGTAGGACACGACTGAGCAACTTTACTTTCACTTTTCACTGTCATGCATTGGAGAAGGAAATGGCAACCCACTCCAGAGTTCTTGCCTGGAGAATCCCAGGGACGGTGGAGCCTGGTGGGCTGCCGTCCATGGGGTCGCACAGAGTTGGACACGACTGAAGCGACTTAGCAGCAGCAGCAGCCAAAGAATTAGAGGTGGGCTAAATTGAAGAGTCTTATTTCCCAGATCATGGTGAAGATCATTTTAGGTACAGCAAGAAGTTTGTCAGAGGCTCGTCTCTGCTGACGTCAACAAGGTACCGTGTAACAACAAATCTCAGAGTTGACATAACTGGACCGGAGGTCAGATTTCATTCAGTTCAGTTCAGTTCAGTTCAGTCACTCAGTCGTGTCCGACTCTTTGCGACCCCATGAATCACAGCACGCCAGGCCTCCCTGTCCATCACCAACTCCCGGAGTTCACTCAGACTCACGTCCATCGAGTCAGTGATGCCATCCAGCCATCTCATCCTCTGTCGTCCCCTTCTCCTCCTGCCCCCAATCCCTCCCAGCATCAGAGTCTTTTCCAATGAGTCAACTCTTCACATGAGGTGGCCAAAGTACTGGAGTTTCAGCTTTAGCATCATTCCTTCCAAAAAAATCCCAGGGCTGATCTCCTTCAGAATGGACTCCCTGCAGTTGGATCTCCCTGCAGTCCAAGGGACTCTCAAGAGTCTTCTCCAACACCACAGTTCAAAAGCATCAATTCTTCGGCGCTCAGCCTTCTTCACAGTCCAACTCACATCCATACATGACCACTGGAAAAACCATAGCCTTGACTAGATAGACCTTTGTTGGCAAAGTAATGTCTCTGCTTTTCCAACTATATGGGCTTGGGCAAAGAAATTACCCTCTCTAATGTTGTTGGTTTAGCTGTTAAATGGGATATTTTTATGTGTATTGCTTGCTTCAAAAGGTTATTGTGAAGCAAAATTATTTAATACATACTAAAAGG
Source organism: Bos javanicus (assembly GCF_032452875.1). Classification (NCBI taxonomy): domain Eukaryota; kingdom Metazoa; phylum Chordata; class Mammalia; order Artiodactyla; family Bovidae; genus Bos; species Bos javanicus. The sequence goes on along the minus strand of NC_083868.1, from coordinate 54,799,264 downwards.
ATTTGGATGGAGAAGGAAATGGCAACCCACTCCAGTGTTCTTGCCTTGAGAATCCCAGGGACGGGTGAGCCTGGTGGGCTGCCTTCTATGGGGTCACACAGAGTCAGACACGACTGAAGTGACTTAGCAGCAGCAGCAGCAAAGGGATTTGGAAACTGAAAGGATACATGTAATTAATTTTAAAGCTGTGTTTAGGGGAAAACTTAAGTGAGCAGAATACACTTCACATTTTTCAGAGGTCATAATCCTATTCTATGGCATGGAGCCGACTGATTAAACATCTTTTCCATGTCACATGTTAACAGCAAAGATTATAGGCCCTCATACTCATTTTTGTGATATTAAAATCCATGCATTAAACCACTATTTCTTTTTGTGCTATGAATCTCCCATCTGCTGTGTACTCTCTCCCCAAAAAGAGATGGGTTTTATTTATCACATGAGATGTCAGCTTTCAGGCTTTGGGGTTCCTAAGTGCATACAAGCTGGTGCAACCTCCACCACCAGTCATCAGAAGATGGATCTTATTAAGCCATTCAGATTACTGGAGAAGAGCAAGATTTGGAACATGGACCTGCTCAAGGAATGTATATATTTAGTAAAACACAATAAATGTGGTTTTAATTGAAATCATTTTTTCTTCTTATTTCCAATATTAAAAATAATAGTAAATAAAAATAGCTTTCTACTCATAGCACTGAAGAGTCCAAAGAAGGACCAGAAATACTTGGCATTTTGATGTTGAAGGAAAACCAGTCCTTTTTTGTTGTTATAATAAGTGAAGCCTGAAAGGAACATGCAGAGAGGGAGATGAATCTAAGCTACATTAAACTAGCAGGGAAATGGCACCTGTGAAGAAGCCTATTGCCAACTTCAATGATGATTTGTCAGGTTTTATTAAAACCTGAATTAAGCAGTTCTCATTAGAACCTCAGAAGGATGAATTATGCTGTGTAAATAGATTACTCACGCCCTGATAGAAACACAGGCACCACACACCCTGCTAGTAACTTTCAATTACATTGATAAATGAGAAGTTAAACTGTAATTTTTTTAGCACAATCCATTTTGTCTCTAATATCCTGCCACTTCTGTTTGCATTGTGACTGAAAAAATGAGGCTGCAATGAAATAAACAGTCCTCTAGATTAGTGTCACACTACAAACTAGGAGATCATCGAGGTAGAGTTATGGTTGGAAAAGGGACCCCAAGAAGAGTGAAAAGTGTTCTTTCTATATCTCCAATCTGCCCAGATATTTATTAAGGTTGTATAATAAGGGGATTTAGGGCTCATCTTCACTCATATCATAAATAAAATAGCCAGATAAAGGAAGAGAAGAACTAATGATAGTGTCTTGAAAGTACTACTGGAAAATTTAACTTCATTGGCCAGGGACTGGACTTCTTAACTAGCCAGTGAGTCAATAGGTTTCATTTGCCATAGTTAATCTTTATAGCATTTCAACAAAAGAGACAACAGCAAAAGCACTTAGCATATTGGTCACCATTTCTTCCTCTCAGCTGTTTATAAGCATTAAATAAATTTATATCTGATCTTATCCTTTTGGTTTGACACACAGTCATTTTTCTTATTAATGCTGATTGTTAAAAATTGGGCTAGGCATTCTGGGAAAGAGGGAAAACACCAAAAATGGACAGTTGTATTTTCCAAATGAAACTTTGATTTTTTTCCCTTGCTCTAACTTTGAGGATCATTTTAGCAATCCAGGGACTTCCCTTAAATGTAACTTAACCCAGTTAAGACTCTGCACTGCCACTGCAGGGGGCATGGGTTTGATCCCTGGTCAGGAAACTACACGCTGCACTGCACAAGACTTACTTATTGTAAAGCTACAGTAATAAAGACAGTATGGTATTAGTGAAAAGACCGACAAGTCAATGTCCAAGAACAGAGAGCTCAGGAATAGACACACACAAATACAGCCAGCTGATCTTTGAGAAAGGAGCACAGGCAATTCCATGAAGAAAGGATAATCTTCAAACAAATGGCACTGAAACAATACAGTCACATGCAAAAAATAAATAAACAAATCTAGATGCAGACCTTGCACATTTCACGAAAATAAACTTAAAATATATCACAGACCTAAAATTTGCATTTCACAAAAATAAACTTAAAACATATCACAGACCTAAAATTTAAAGTGTAGAACTATTAAAAAAGAATCCCAACTCCTCCAAGACTTGAAAACCAGTATGCCTACAGGGAAGTCTCTTTTAGAAGCAAAAAAGGAAGAACTCTATTATTGAACGACTCACAAAAGAACCTTCTTAAAATCTCTCCCCATATCTGTCTCTCTCTGGACATCCACTACAGGAAGGGGCTGGTAAAATTCTTCTTATTCAACCTCAAAATTCCTCCAAAATGTCTGAGTCTCACTACTTCATCTCCTCTCTTGCTGCCTTCTCCTTGCTTCTAAACCTTTTCTCCTCTTCTGGTCCCAATGAAGGCGGAGAATATAAATTTAAGTTTTCTCAATTTCCACCAGCTGTCTTCTCCATCCATGACTCTAATTAGACAATAAAGAACCATGATCCAAGTGGCATAATGAATGCTCCCGGTAAAAGAGGAGAAAGGATCTGAGCAGTAACCTCCGATATTTTCACCACAGTTCTATTCCACCAAGGGGCTGTGAAGACTTCTCCAAAAGAAATGAAGGCTAGAAATCAAACTGCTGGTGGTTTCTCCTGTCAAGGTTTGAAAGCAAATTCCTCTTAGCTTTTTCACCTCACCCCATAGTAGGTTTATGCCAGCTTACGCCAAAGGCTTTCAGAACCTTCTCCTTTTTATATAAAAGAACTTCCAACTTGAGAGGAAAGACATGTGAGGGGAAATTTTCAGTACAGAAACTTAGGAAAAAAAGAGAAAAAAGAAGAGAGATGCAATTTTAGGTAAGAAAGCATTGAGAACAAACTATATAATTCAAAGATTCCTGAAGCTTGGAGAAGGAAAAAGACCATAAAGAAATAAAACTCTGAATTCTGGAACTGAAATCCTGTTCTTCCATTTGTATTAGGAAAATCACCTACCTGGACCTCCATTTACTGTAAAATTATGGAATTTGACAAAAAGGAACTGATCCCTTGATCTTATGACTTCTTCATCACCTAACCTGCCTTCCTACACCTCTCTACCCACCTTCATCATTGCTATAATCCTCAGAACTTTAACTGTGTGCTTGTCCACACAGTCAGAAGACATGTTTTGCTTTATGTTCTGTGCAAACTATACCAGTCCCTGAATACCTGAACATTATCTCTAGTATTAAATTTACTTACAAAAGATAGTTTACTGGTTGATTATGATACTGCACTAAGTCTACAAAATAATGACCTCACAGGAATTAACAAATTAATATAAACAAAACTCCTATGAATGCTGGTAAAGAATCTGCCTGCAATGTGGGGGACCTGGGTTGGATCCGTGGGTTGGGAAGACCCCCTGGAGAAGGGAATAGCTACCCACTCCAGTATTCTGGCCTGGAGAATGCCATGGACTGTATAGTCCATTGGGTTGCAAAGAGTTGGACATGACCTAGCAACTTTCACTTCACCCATGAATTCAGCTATACATATAAAGAAAGAAAAAAAGCATTAAATCAAAATACATCTGACCAGTAAAATGGAAACTGTTGGATGTTGAGTCAAGAACTATATGACTTATATATTCAATGTATAAACTCTTTAGAAATAGTCACCTAGAGAAACAACTTTTAGCTGTGAGAACTGTTCAGAAGTCAAACACTAAACTCAGGGGAATTTCAATACTGTCTCACCTCAACTTTATTTCCCCAAAGGGAACTTACTTCCTCATCTAACTTATTCACTGCATTTAATTTCAGACACTTTTGTTTTATTCTTAAAATAGGGATAAAAATCATTCTTCAGCATCCAAGAGAAAGAAATTCAAAGGAAGAATTCTAAAATGACATGATGTGCTAGTATTATCTAATTCTCTAAGGTGAATACTTTGAAAAGAACAATACTTATCTGGAAGGAAAAACTCTGCATTAAGAAAAAATCAGATTCTCTTCAGTCATACATTCAACATATCAAGTTCATCTTGGGAGTAAGGAATGCTTTGGTGATAAGAAACCACTAGCCATCAGGACTCAGGATATGATGCCACCATGTACAGGCAAGGCTCTGCTCTCTGCTCAGCTCACTGCTGGCACTCAGTCAAAGTTGTGTGTGTCCACCTGAACAAGATGTGAATCTTACTTATATTTCAGAAAACTGAGGCTGTCATTGAATTATTTGCAGGAGACTGAATCTGAGATAGGATGAAAATTTTTAAATACCTGGTTTTATTCTAAGACTTAAGACACCTAGAATCAGAACAATGTTTGTGAAAAATTGAATTCTGATTACTTTGATATTTTGTTGAAAAAAAAATAGTATTATAAAATGGTCAAAAGAAAACATATTTTCTTTTGTATCTCCTTTTATCATAAAAATTCTTCCCTTCTCTCCAGAATACTGAAGTAATACTAAAATACAAATTCACTGTAATATTCATATGGACCCAAAATAAATTTGATTCCATGTGAGGGCCTGAGAGAATCTCTTAATCATCGAGTCCTACAATGAGGAGAGACAAAACATCCCTTTAATTATTTTTTTAAAGTTATTTATGTTGTTAAAAAATTCTACAAGACTTAAAATAAATCAAGAGTCCTCTGATTCTCCTCCCACACAGTCACACCTTCCTTCCATGACTCTGCAATGTCTTAAACTCAGAGTTTCTTTGACTTCACATCTCCAGAAAATCCACCTGCCTTCATTCAAGGGAAGGGAGCAATGAGTACGTGACAGTGTGGACTGGAGGAGGAAATCTGGGCGTTGATTTCTTAAACAGTATTTCTAATAATAACCCTGCTTTTCAGTCCTACTCATACTCCCAGGTTCAAAGATACCTCATGTCTCCATGTGGCCCAAAGTGCCTTGCTACCCAGTCTACATTTCAACTTCCTTTGTTCTGCTGATTTCCGTTTTCATCCATCTATGATGTTGACACCTCCTCTATGATTTTCTTGCCATTGTGGATTTACAACTTTTAAAAAAATCATCTTATTGTCTTTCTACTGGGGTTTTATGAAGAAGCATATGTTAAAATGTGTGTGCTATACTTAACAAAAAAATCTGCTATGTTTAGTCCAAAATGTCAACTTTCATTTTCTACTCTAAATATTTATATATTGACAACTTACTTGTGTATTTTATGTAATATAAAAATAACCTTTAAAATTAAGCCCAAAGGAATCCATGTTTCTTTCTATACTCACTTACTTTAGTTCTGTCCAATGGTTCTTTCCATATTCACAGATATATTTCTATTAAGTTAGCACCATTTTCTAGTCTATGGCTAATTCTAGGTGATTAAACTTGTTTGAAATTGGGTCTCTGAATTGGTGCAACCTGTGTAGGGTCCAATACATTCAAAATCAGTCATCTGAGTTGCTCGGTCGTGTCCAACTCTTTGCAACCCCATCACAACATGCCAGGCCTCCCTGTCCATAACCAACTACTAGAGTCCACCCAAACCCATGTCCACTGAGTCATTGATGCCATCCAACCATCTCATCTTCTGTTGTCCCCTTCTCCTCCTGCCCTGAATCTTTCCCAGAATAAAGGTCTTTTCAAATGAATCAGCTGTTCATATCAGGTGGCCAAAGTATTGAACTTTCAGCTTCAACATCAGTCTTTCCAATGAACACCCAGAACTGATCTCTTTTAGGATGGACTGGTTGGATCTCCTTGAAGTCCAAGGGACTCTCAAGAGTCTTCTCCAACACCACAGTTCAAAAGCATCAGTTCTTCGGTGCTCAGCTTTCTTCACAGTCCAACTCTCACATCCATACATGACCACTGGAAAAACCATAGCCTTGACTAGACGGACCTTTGTTGGCAAATAATGTCTCTGGTTTTTAATATGCTGCCTAGGTTGGTCATAACTTTCCTTCCAAGGAGTAAGCATCTTTTAATTTCATGGCTGCAATCACCATCTGCAGTGACTTTGGAGCCCAGACAAATAAAGTCAGCCACTGTTTCCACTGTTTCCCCATCTATTTCCCATGAAGTGATGGGACTGGATGCCATGATCTTAGTTTTCTGAATGTTGAGCTTTAAGCCAACTTTTTCACTCTCCTCTTTCACTTTCATCAAGAGGCTTTTGAGTTCCTCTTCACTTTCTGCCATAAGGGTGGTGTCATCTGCATATCTGAGGTTATTGATATTTCTCCCGGCAATCTTGATTCCAGCTTGTGTTTCTTCCAGTCCAGCGTTTCTCATGATGTACTCTGCATATAAGTTAAATAAGCAGGGTGATAATATACAGCCTTGATGTACTCCTTTTCCTATTTGGAACCAGTCTGTTGTTCCATGTCCAGTTCTAACTGTTGCTTCCTGACCTGCATACAGATTTCTCAAGAGGCAGGTCAGGTGGTCTGGTATTCCCATATCTTTCAGAATTTTCCACAGTTTATTGTGATCCACACAGTCAAAGGCTTTGGCATAGTCAATAAAGCAGAAATAGATGCTTTTCTGGAACTCTCTTGCTTTTTCCATGATCCAGCAGATGTTGGCAATTTGATCTCTGGTTCCTCTGCCTTTTCTAAAACCCACTTGAACATCAGGAAGTTCACAGTTCACGTATTGCTGAAGCCTGGCTTGGAGAATTTTGAGAATTACTTTACTAGCGTGTGAGATGAGTGCAACTGTGCAGTAGTTTGAGCATTCTTTGGCATTGGTTTTCTTTGGGATTGGAATGAAAACTGACCTTTTCCTGTCCTGTGGCCACTGCTGAGTTTTCCAAATTTGCTGGCATATTGAGTGCAGCACTTTCACAGCATCATCTTTCAGGATTTGAAATAGCTCAACTGGAATTCCAACACCTCTACTAGCTTAGTTCATAGTGATGCTTCCTAAGGCCCACTCGACTTCACATTCCAAGATGTCTAGCTCTAGGTGAGTGATCACACCATCATGATTATCTGGGTCGTGAAGATCTTTTTTGTACAATTCTTCTGTGTATTCTTGCCACCTCTTCTTAATATCATCTGCTTCTGTCAGTTAGGTCCCTACCATTTCTGTCCTTTATTGAGCCCATCTTTGCATGAAATGTTCCCTTGGTATCTCTAATTTTCTTGAAGAGATCTCTAGTCTTTCCTATTCTATTGTTTTCCTCTATTTCTTTGCATTGATTGCTGAGGAAAGCTTTCTTATCTCTCCTTGCTAATCTTTGGGACTCTGCATTCAAATGGATATATCTTTCCTTTTCTCCTTTGCTTTTAGCTTCTCTTCTTTTCACAGCTATTTGTAAGGCCTCCTCAGACAGCTTTTTGCTTTTTTGCATTTCTTTTTCTTGGGGATGGTCTTGATTCCTGTCTCCTGTACAATGTCACATTCAAAATGATATTTAGCAAAAAATAATCAATCAAATCACCAACATAATAGTTGTGAAAACCAAGTGTTGGTTTTCTTTACAAAATGTTTCCGGGTAAGGTTTGTGGAGGTATTTCCAAAAGTCCAAAGCAACTGTTTCCCCAGAGATTGGTCAGGTGACTGCATAAAAGTTACCTGAAACACAATTCTTGTGTTTATTCTCTCTTTTCCCTTTTTAAATAAACAATCTTACTTATTCTTCAAGGCACTGCTCAAATATTACTTCTCTTTGGCATCCTCTTTTCCCTTCCATTTCCCTGGCAAAATGAATGGCCCCATTATCTCATCTCCTCTAATATTTGGTATATACTTTTACATATATATATATATGTGTGTGTACATATATATATATATACAACAGTATACAACACATTGTACTGATATGATTTATTGTCTATACCTCTATTATATTTTGAACTCCTCAAAGGCAAAATTTGTGTTCCATTCTTTTTGGTATCACCAGTAACTAGTACAGTACCTATAATTCAAAAGACCATCAGCAAACAATCTTGAACTTAATTACATTGACACAAATACCTTCTAATATGAGAAAGCCCAAGATTACACAAGGAGAAATGAGTATAAAAACTCAATTGAAAGTCTTAAATAAAGAGAAACTTTACGTATTAATCCATGTCCTTCTCACTAAAACTACCTGAGAAAGCTATCATGTCTCTGACAGATGAAAGAACTGATACTCAAATAATTTGGTCAAGATCAAAGCTACTAAACATTAGAATAAGAGCATTTTAACCCTTATCTGGTTCCAAAGCTAGAGCTCTTGATTTTTTATTTTTAATGCTTCCTTCATTGAGACCACAGAATACAACATGCAAAAAATGAACAGTTTTTCATCTGTGTCTTTCCAGTTCTTGATATATAATTGACTATAGTCTTCAAATATAAGTTATGTCCAAATGATTGTTTTTGACTTTTTTTTTTACATTGTTCATTTCTGAGCCATTACATCTGCCATGGTTAGTTAAGCCTGCTGTGAACTTGTACAGCCGAGACTGCTATTACTTTAAATAGTAGTTCTTAGTGTGTGAAGATGATGCTTCCAACTGTTCCACCTTTAGGAAGAAAGGTGGGTACGTACAATTCTTTGACCTCTATTCTCAACTACATATTGTGCACTTGCAATACACATACTTTGAGAAGTGTGCCTACTGGGGCCTTGATTTTTTTGTGTGTTTAGAAAAGGAAAGTAAAATGTAATGTGCAATACATGCATAATACAATATACCTAGTTGGAACGCACACTTGGTGCTCTTTAATTTTGTTTGAATCTTTCATACACCTATATATTTGCCACAATACTTAAGTTTGAGTGTACATATCTACATTTCTACATATAGATTCCTATATAGTAATATATAACATATATATAATAAGACCACTGTAAAATGTGAACAAAAAGAGTTTTTATATCAATTTTGAATCCTTTTTCTTTTTATGTTAATTTCTAATCCTTCTTCTCCACTGACTATTAATCAGTGTGGCAAAAAAAAAAAGTGTTTCCACTGTGAAAAGTCTGATTTTTCTTTTTCTAGATCTCACAGGTGTCTAGATTCTAGATATATTATATCTGGATTCTTATATCTAGATGCCAGATATCTCATATCTGGATTCTCATATCTAGATGCCAGATATCTCATATCTCCTATGCCTGAGATATCATACTCTTCTGTGTCATGACAGGTAAGAAAGCAGATCATAAAACCTTGGCGTCCACCATTCCCAAACCTGCTGCAGGCATCTTAAAGTATTTGCAGCTCTTAATAGAGAGCTTTACCTACTTTCCAAAGAATGTTCCATCCAAGCACAGGTGAGTCCAGAGGAGGCAGAAAGGTGATGTTCCTGGAACAGCCTTCAAACACAGAGCAAGAGCAAGTCATATGTATCCTGCCCTGACTCCCCAAGGTATTCAATAGTACTAAGCCCTGCCGTGTCACTGTCGTATCTTCCCATTAGAATATCAGCTTCCTTCCTTTCTCTGCCTCACTTCCCTGCTGGTACTGCTGGGAATGCCTCCCATCTGAACTCCAGCCCTTAAGCCTAGAATAGAGAAAAGACCACTTTAAGAATAGTGTTTATTAGATGTTACTGTGGAGATTTGTTCCCTCTACCATGCAGAGAATCATGCCAGCTTCGAACTCTCCCATTTCACAATGACTGATTCTGCTTATTTCCTCCATATATTAGTTCTCTCTAATCTGGGTGTCCTGAGACCGGGTGGTCTATGCTCTGCACACTGTAGGCATTAAGGGCATTTTAAATTCCTTGGGGCAGGAAGAGTCACTGTCCTGCCTATGTCCAAGATAAAAACAGATCCCCTCCTACCCTGACGACCAAGCAGTACATGTTCAGTCCCAATCACTCCTTCCCCCCAGGCTGCAGGCCACATCTGGGGTTACTGGTAAACCATGTCCCTTTCTGTTAAAGCCCAGTCCTCTCAAGTGAGCATTTACCATTTTCCCCTTCTTGTAAAATACAGACACACACACACACTTTTATTTTACTTATATCTCCATTTCTTACTGTTGTTACTATAAAAGATCACCATTAATTTAGTTACATAAGGCAACAACAAAAATTATCTTATAGTTCTGGAGATGAGAAATCTGAAATGAGTCTAAATGAGGGCTTCAAACGGTTGCCTTTTCCAGCTTCCAGAGACAATCTGAATTCCTTAGCTCATGGCTGTATATATCTCCATTTTCAAAGCCAGCACCATTAAAATAAGTCCTTGTCACGCCACCATCCTCTGATTCTTTCTCTTTTGTCTCCCTCCTGCACTTATAAAGACCTTTGTAACTACATCAGGACCACCTAGATACCTCAAATTCAACTTAGTAGCAACTTTCATTCCATCTGTAACTGTAATTCCCCTTGCCATATAATCTAACATATTCACAGTTTCTAGGAACTGGGATGTAGAAATCTTTGGGAGATGGAGGCATTATCCTACCAGTCTCACAAGTTTAAAGATGCAAATAATTTTCCTTACTGCTTTCAGACCTAAATATTCTCGATGCAGTGTATAAGGATGATCCTATTACTCCACTCACTCTAGAAATAACACCTATCTAAAACACTGAAAACTATACCTTACCAATAGTTGCCATCATTCAGAACCTGTGATGTGTCATGTATTCTACATACTCAGCAATGTTTAATAGTTACCACACAGTCTTCAGCATTAGACTGGTCTAGAATGCAAGTTGTACTTTGCTCCCTACTAAATAGACAACATTCTGGACAAGTTAATTAACCACTGTAACTCTCATTCTATCGAATGTTAAAGAAAGAGTACACTTCCTCATAGTGGTGATTTGATCACTTTATCTTAACTGATATCAGAACTTCTTGGGTTTCCCAGGTGGCACAATAGTAAAGAATCCACGGGCCAACACAGGAGATGCAAGAGACACAGGTTCAATCCCTGTGTTGAGGAGATCCCCTGGGCAAGGAAATGTCACTCTGCTTCAGTATTCTTCCCTAGAAAATTTCAGTGACAGAGGAACCTGGTGTGTTGCAAAGAATCAGACATGACTGACTGAGCGCACACAGAGAATCCTTTATTGTAAGATGTGTCATTGTTTGGAAAAATTGGAAAGAATATTTGATTACATTTAGGATTACCTCATGTTGTTACCTTTTAATCCTCCCCAAAGTAAACCAAAATCACTACGAACAAAGCTAGTGGAGGTAACGGAATTCCAGCTGAGATATTTTAAACCCTAAAAGATAATGTTGTTAAAGTTCTGCATTCAATACACTAGCAAATTTGGAAAACTCAGCAGTGGCAATAGGACTGGAAAAGGTAAGTTTTCATTCCAATCCCAAAGAAAGGCAGTGTCAAAGAATGTTCAAACTACCACACAATTGAACTCATTTCACATGCTAGCAAAGAAATGCTCAAAATTCTCCAAGCCAGGCTTCAACAGTACCTGAACCAAGAACTTTCAGATGTTCAAGTTGGATTTAGAAAAGGCAGAGGAACCAGAGATCAAACTGCCAACATCCAGTGGATCATCAAAAAAAACAAGAGAATTAAAAAAAAAAAAAAATCTGCTTCATTGACTATGCTAAAGCCTTTGACTGTGTGGATCACAACAAACTGGAAAATTCTTAGAGATAGGAATACAAGACCACCTTACCTGCCTCCTAAGAAACCTGTAGGCAGGTCAAGAAGCAACAGGTAGAACCAGACATGGAACAACGGACTGGTTCCAGACTGAAAAAGGAGTACGTCACAGCTGTATATTGTCACCCTGCTTATTTAACTTATATGCAAAGTACATCAGGAGAAATGCCAGGCTGGATGAAGCACAAGCTAGAAACAAGAATGCTGGAAGAAATATCAATAACCTCAGATATGCAGATGACATCACCCTTATGGCAGAAAGTGAAGAAGAACTAAAGAGCCTCTTGGTGAAAGGGAAAGAAGTGAGTGAAAAAGCTGGCTTAAAACATAACATTCAAAAAATGAAGACCATGGCATCCAGTCCCATCACTTCATGGCAAATAGATGGGAAAATAATGGAAACAGTGACAGACTTTATTTTCTTAGGCTCCAAAATGGTGACTACAGCCATGAAATTAACAGAGGCTTGGTCCCTGGAAGAAAAGCTATGACCAAACTAGACAGCATAATAAAAAGCAGAGACATTACTTTACCAACAAAGGTCATCCTGTCAAAGCTATGGTTTTTCCAGTAGTCATGTATGAATGCAAGAGTTGGACCATAAAGAAGGCTGAGTGCCAAAGAATTGATGCTTTTGAACTGTGGTGTTGGAGAAGACTCTTGAGAGTCTCTTGGACTTCTAGGAGATCCAACCAATCAATATTAAAGGAAATCAGTCCTGAATATTTATTGGAAGGACTGATGCTGAAGCTGAAGCTTCAACACTTTGGCCACCTGATGTAAAGAGCTGACTCACTAGACCCTGGTGCTGGGAAAGATTGAAGGCAGGAGGAGAAGGGGATGACAGAGGACAAGATGGTTAGATGGCATCACCAGCTCAATGGACATGGGTTTGAGCAAGTTTCAGGAGATGGTGAAGGACAGGGAAGCCTGGCGTGCTGCAGTCCATGGGGCCACAAAGGGTCAGACATGACTGAGTGACTGAACAACAAAACTAAACCAGACGTGAATTTGATCCCTGGCTCGGGAATATCCCCTGGCAATCCACTCCAGTATTCTCATCTGGAGAATCCCCATGGGCAGAGGAGCCTGGTGGGCTACAGTCTATAAGGTAGCAAAGAGTCAGACACAACTGAAGCAACTTAACATGCATGCAAACTGAACTAAAATGACAGTTGAAAAGTTAGCATGCTAGTAACTCATAACGTTGAGAATGAGAGAGCAGGAAACAGAATTATTCCAACAATTATTTAAGAGATGAAAAATAGATGCAGGAGTGGTAACTGAAAGTCAAAACACAGGAAGCCAAAGCCTACATAGTGTAAGAGGGTGCCTAAAAGGAAGCTAATCAATTTACCTGACAAAACACCTGGAAGCCAGTCTTTAAAGCCAGTCAGCACTGAAACAGGAAGGGGTGGGGTAAGCAAAGAGAAATGGCTAAAGACCGACACAGTGAGAGGCAAGGAGACCTTTCCAACCAGCTTCTCTTTTTCAGTCTGTGCAGCCAAACAACTTTTTCTCAACCTGAGCTCTGTGAGACAGGGACGATGTTTTTCCTGTGGAGAAATGGAGTCAGTTAGGTTCCTAATGTAGGAATAACAGACACATGGAAAAGGGAATGATTCATGGTACTGAAAAGCAGGGACTTGTATATAAGTTCACGTACTGAACTATAGGACTCTTAAACTCAATCCTCATCAGGACAAAAACTAGAGAATTTTTGGTTAGGGTAACTAAACAATTCACACACTGAACTTTGAGTGGCCCTCAGTTAAATACCTGGCTTTCTATACAAAAGTCATCAGACAACATACCCATCTATCCCTAAACAGAACTTCTGACCAGAATTTTAGTGACAAACAAATGATTGGAAAGTTAAAGATTATCAGACACCTGAATAAAATATCCAATGTGAAAGATGAAAACAAACAGAAATCAAAACAAGGATAAAAGACAATGAAAAAGAAAATCAACACAACACACAAGATGTTCAGAGAGATGTAATTCTTCTAAAACTAAAAAAAAAAAAAAAGATGCAATGGGAGAAAAGAAGATTGGCTTTTTTTTTTTTTTAAAGAGCACCTGAAAATTAAAGATTTTATAACTGATTTTTAAAATAAAAGCAGAGATGGAAGCTAAAGTTAGGAAATCCAGGAACATAGACTAAAATGCAATATGACATAGAAATAGGAAATATATAACTAAGAGAACTGCACCCTGCTTTCTAACATCTAATAGGAATTCCAGAAATCCTGAATACAGATATTATCAAAGAAATAATATTGAGTTTCCTTGAAATGAAATAGTCTTCTAGAAAGAGAGTACACAGGAATGCCCAGAACAATAAGTAAGAAACACCATTAGAAATTTTATCAAGAGGTTAAAGCAAGACACTGAAAGTTTATAAGATAACACACACAGCCCTTATAAAATAACAAGCATTACATGACACCAGCAACACAAGAATGTTAAATGACAGCAAAGCTAAGCCTCTCAACTGCTGATATAAAATCATTCTTAGTCTAGAATTCCATACTAACCGTATCGGTCTTCATGGAAAACAAGAGAATAAACCCTGTAGGCTAAGGGAAAAATGACTTTCTTAAAGGACGATAGATGGCTCACTCAATCATTAGGAGGGCTGGAGAAACAAGCTCAAGATCAGGGTTCCAGTATCGAGATCCAGAACTACACTGCAGAACCACCCTGATGGAAAAACCATTTTATCCTTCCACCAATCATTCACTGCAACTTCTCCTGCCATGAACACCTATGACACTAGCACCCTTGAAAACCACCTCTGAACCTGCAGCAGCAAAATGATTGCCGCCTACAAAACACAAGCTACTTTCTTCTGAATGTAACCCTGTACTGGTTTGTCTGATAAGATGAACCCACGTAAGTGTACCATAACTGCACAGGAAGTTGGTAAAAGTATTCTGAATTGTACCTTGTAAGGACAGAATTCACAGAATGGGGAAAATAAAAATATAAGGAGGATTTTTGAGATATACTCAATAGTCACTATTCCAACCAAATAGGCAATGCGTACTGCTCCATCAAATTATCAATCAAGTGTGAGGATAGAATAAAAACATTTTTAGACATGAAGGAAATTCAAATAAAATGTTATCACCCTTCATTAGAGAGATGCTGGAAGATGAGCTTTCATCTTCCAGCATAAAGGAATACACCAAGAAAAAAGGAGTACATGGAATCCCAGACACAGGATCAAACACTGAAAAAGAATGAAGGGAGTTACAGAAGAACATGTTTTCATGGGGTTTAGAGTGTAATTAGCTGAGACTGGAGAAGGATATGGAAAAACAGGAGGAAGGCTTGTAAGCACAAAAAAAGTTTAAAAAATTGATTTATTATCTTTTACATTTTAACATTTGAAAAAGTATTGGTAAGTACTTGACAGCTTTATTGGTGCTTTTGAAAGATATGAAAGATAGAGAAATATAAGCAATAATACAAATACTAAAATGATAGAGTATATTTGGGAAAGAAGAAAAATATATTACTATGCTCAGTAGTAAATAATTTTCAACTATTCAGTATCTATGGAATCTAAGTACTGAGTTAATTAAATATATGCTAAATTACACTGAGAGAACAGTACAAGAGAACACATGTATATGTGGTAAGGGGTGTCTTAAGAGTGATAAATTCTGAATTACCAAATAAGAAGTCTAAAAACACTAAGGTTGAAAAATTAATAAACAGCATCACAAATATAAATATTGAAAGATGTTGGAAAATTGTAGAAGATATCTACAAGATATCTGTAAAAGAGATGAAATTGACACTTTAGGAGTGCAAGACTTGAGAATAAAGAATGGTACAGGAGTCTATATTTTATTCAAAATATGTCTTTTAGTCCTTTTTGATTTTTAACTATGTGAATGAAATACATTGATAAATGTAGAATTTTTTAAAAGAAAACTATCTTGGTAAATTATGATGTAGAAAGTGGGATCTCAAGAGCCTAGATCAGATCAGTAGCTCAGCCATGTCTGACTCTTTGCGACCCCATGAACCACACCACACCAGGCCTCCCTGTCCATCACCATCTCCCAGAGTTCACTCAGACTCACGTCCATCGAGTCAGTGATGCCATCCAGCCATCTCATCCTCTGTCGTACCCTTCTCCTCCTGCCCCCAATCCCTCCCAGCATCAGAGTCTTTTCCAATGAGTCAACTCTTCGCATGAAGTGGCCAAAGTACTGGAGTTTCAGCTTTAGCATAATTCCTTCCAAAGAAATCCCAGGGCTGATCTCCTTCAGAATGGACTGGTTGGATCTCCTTGCAGTCCAAGGGACTCTCAAGAGCCTGGATAACAGATATCAATACTTTAAAAAAAAAGGACAACTAGTTTTTCATGAGAGAAGATAACCAATTTGAAGTTCCCAAGGAAATCCAAGAAAAAAAGAAAGTAAAGCAAAGAGGACAGTAGAGAGAGGTGCAAAGCAGTAGCCAGCAAAAAGGTAACAATCTATTCCACACTATATAATTCTTTCCCTTGACACTGCAAAAATCACCAGTATCATATTCTAAACTGAGAGGCTAGTGAGTGATCTCTAACCAAAAAAAAAAATTTTTTTTAATGAAGAAGGAATTATTCTTTCAAACATAGTTGGCACCAAATGATGAGAGACCCAATAGACTGAGTTAGTCCTTAGAACACAAGGTCATTGAAAATGAACAGATATATTAGAAATACTTTATTTCTAATATAGAAATAAAGAAATACGTTATTTCAAATCTCTAAATCTTGTGGATCCAAATCTTGTGGATCAAGGAAATGGAAAATTTAATATCATGATTCTATGCTGGGGTGAAGGACATGGCAGCAGTATCCATGATCACACTGATTCCTATTGCTTTCTGAAGATGCTGCAGCGAAATTGTGTATACCTGTGGCGGATTCATGTTGATATATGGCAAAACCAATACAATATTGTAAAGTCCAGGTTCAATGCACGATACTGGATGCTTGGGGCTGGTGCACTGGGACGACCCAGAGGGATGGTATGGGGAGGGAGGAGGGAGGAGGGTTCAGGATGGGGAACACATGTATACCTGTGGTGGATTCATTTTGATATTTGGCAAGACTAATACAATTATGTAAAGTTTAAAAATAAAATAAAATTAATTTTTTTAAAAAAAGGATAAAATAAATAAATAAATAAAGGAGACACTGTTTGCCTGGGCTGACAAGAAATCCAATGAGATGATCAAGAAGTCTGAAAGAATCTTGAGGGAAAACCAGTGTGCCTACATCAACGATTTGATTGGCTTACATCGAGTAGAGAATATTAGCCATACAGAGCCTGCCATGAGCCTTCACTTGTATAGTCCGCCTTTTGACACATGCCATGCCTTTGATCAAAGAACAGGACATAAAAGCAAAGTCACCATGACATTCCATAGCAAATTTGGAATCAGGATTCCATTTACAACTTCAGGATCACTGGAGAACAACTAAGGGGCACCAGGCCCTCTGAGGTTTTTTTAAGGTCCAGTGAATTCCGCCTTGGACAGGAAGGTCTGCTACCACTTGCCTGTCCAGTAATACACTTTACAAGGCCAATATTAGATCTACCATAAGGCAGATGCTAATTATAAGGCATTAAGTAAGCAAATCAGAGAAGGCAATGGCACCCCACTCCAGTACTCTTGCCTGGAAAATCCTATGGATGGAGGAGCCTGGTAGGCTGCAGTCCATGGGGTCGCTAAGAGTCGGACACGACTGAGCGACTTCACTTTCACTTTTCACTTTCCTGCATTGGAGAAGGAAATGGCAATTCACTCCAGTGTTCTTGCCTGGAGAATCCCAGGACAGAGGAGCCTGGTAGGCTGCCATCTATGGGGTCGCACAGAGTCAGACACGACTGAAGCGACTTAGCAGCAGCAGCAAGTAAGCAAATAGTGCCCCGAGCTACTAGAGAAGAAAAATCCCACTAAAGATAAAAAGGCTTATGATTTTAAAGATCAAATCAAGCTCCACTCGTTTTACCTGCTAAACCCATCAGAACCATACTAGGAATGTCAGTGATGGTTTTTATAGTTTTTGGAAACACTTTGGTCTCTGGATTGTAATTAGCAATAAAAAAAGGAAGATATCAAACCACTCGCCTTGTTACTTGGAAGGCTAAATGTAGATGTCTTCAATATACTTTATATGTTCTTAATATTTGAGGAGAACTTTTTGAATCTGTGCATTTTATTTTACCAATCTTATTTTACAAATTCCTGTTCTATAAATAATAGGGTAGTAGATAGAGATTTGATTTTTCCTAGAACTTGAGAAGCAGCAACGTATCCTGATTTATTGTGGGTTATACACAAAACAATGCATCTGATAAGCTTAGCACAATGCTGCATATTCAGTAGAAGGTAGAGATGATATATAATCTCACACATTCCTCACAACAACCCTTCAAGGTAGGCAGTAACAACTGCACATTTCCTAAGGAGGAAGAAGTTTACAGACACGATTTTCTCAAGATCACACAGACCAGTGCCTTTCAAAGGTCTTTACACACACCAATAGAATCATCAAGTTCATCCTAAGGTAGAACTGAAACCATACACACTGATCAGATCACTAGTGTCTTATCCTCTGTATACTATCTTTATATAGTGTGGCAAAAAGATGAGAAAATATATGCTCTTTCACTTTGGAATCTAAGATACTCTATTCTTAAACAGATTGAACGGGAAAAACTGAGTAGGAGGGGAAATGATTGTGATAATGCAGAGAAATTTTTAAACATGTCCATATTTTACGTAGGAGAGCTGTTTTATTTTTTAAGATATCCTTTTGTGGGAGGCTAACTTCCATCTTTAATCTGTTTTAAGAAGCTCATTGCCCCAATAATGTAATATATTAGATCATGAATGTTATCCTGGATTCTGTTAGGAGTACTAGATCTTCAACTACACAAAGTCTAAAAATAGCATCTAAAATTAATTAATTAAAAATGCTCATTCAATGAATTTATTTAGAAAGATGCTATAAAATTCTATGTGAACATGATTCATCAATGCTATCAATTATCGATAAACAGGTTGAGTAGGTGAAAGTGCTGATAGAATCCTTTAGCTTTCCACCGTCCCAATTTACTACATTTTTATGCTAAATATAGTGTATTTAAAAAGCATTAATTGAAAATATTTTGTCCTATGGCTTAAGAGTACACTCTTTTCTCTTTGATTATTTACCAACCATTCATTTC
This sequence comes from Bos javanicus, assembly GCF_032452875.1. NCBI lineage: Eukaryota > Metazoa > Chordata > Mammalia > Artiodactyla > Bovidae > Bos > Bos javanicus. The sequence goes on along the minus strand of NC_083868.1, from coordinate 54,780,406 downwards.
TGCATGAATGGCTCCATTCATCTCTACAGTGATGTATCTAGAACTTCTCAGAGGATCCATGTCAACAAATCTGTTGGACTCTAAAGCACTAATGCTTCTAAGAACTAACCAGGGAATAAAACTGGGGAAAACAGCAGAGGAGGTGGAAATTGTGATGAACTATAAAATGCATGTCCTTTAAAAGTATTTCTGTCCCAGTCAACAGATTCTTGCCAGTCTTTGTTCTATGGTCTACCAGATGGTAACTTCTTATCAAAAGTGCCCTATATGACACCCTTTTCAAAATCAGAGTGTCGTCATCCTCCACAGTTCCCACTGATGCCTCAAAGGTCATCTACAAGGATACAGAAAACTCTTTCATTCCCTGGAGGTGTGCTAGGTCCCAACTATGTCCCAGGCACTGTACTAGCCACCAGGGGAATAGCAGGGAAACCAACAGACATAGCATCTGGAGTTTAGAGAGAAAAGTAATTATTGGAATGGCTACAAACAAATATATACTCACAAGTTATAGCATACACTGCCTTACAGGGTACTAGGAGAGAATATAAAAGGACTATTGATTTGTCTGAGGCTGTCCTGGTCTTCAAGGTCATATTTCATCTAGTAGGAGACCTGAGCTCATTTAGATCTGTTAGGTGCCATCTCATAAAATCCTCACCCATATAGATTTAAATTCCCCTGTCACCAATATTTGCTTTACCCTCCTATGGTTTGAAGATCATTCTATCTGACAGAGAAGACAAAAGCAAAACAAAAGTTGAGGGTTTCTGCTTCTCTATATTACTCATCAATATTGTAATGTTGGCCCTAATCAACACAGTTACTTATTGATCTTTTTCCTCAAATGCAGCTTTTTAAAAATGCATTCCTGACAGTTTTTGCAAGCTTCTTCTAGTCTCAGATCAATTTGGATTTTAAACAAGCAGCTTAGTTTAGGAAAAAGACAGCTTTGGCTCAGTTGTGAATCCTTAACAAACACTAACAAGTTGTTTTATCAGAATAAATAATTTTCTCTCTCAGCTTCAGCTTCTTCATTTAAAAATGAGAAGAATGATTCAGTTCTGTGGTGAGTATTAAATTAGATCCTGGGAGCAAAACATCTAGTACAATGCTTGGCACCGAGCAGGGAACACCAAACAACTGATGAACCACATGGTACACATCAGGCTTGTCCTCACTGGTCCTGTGGCTTTCTTAGGGACAAAAACCAAGCTTTCCACTTCTTTTCTCTCCCACATAATGTCTAAGGCCAATTAAGAGAGCAGGCAGGTGTGTTGATCATTAATAACCTTGGTGAAAAACATAAAAGGAATTCCACAGTTGAAGATACTTTTAAGTTTACCAAGGAATAATAGCTTTCATCTTGTAAATGCTAAATTGCACACTTCTTTTCTGGTTAAACACACAGTTTATTTACAACTAATTGTCACTTAATGGCTTCTGCTCCAATAAATGTTCATACACTGTGTTTACAGGCTTATGCTTCTACTGTGCCCCTGTTCTAATAGAACATATATACTGCATGATGAGGGCTTATCTCTTCATACCAAACAAGCCTCTGCCTGAATTTTTCACTGAATAAGTCAGTGTTCAGTTATTTTGATTCCTGCTAAGCAAAAGTAAATTTCATCAAACACCATTAGAAATGAGGCACAGAAAAGAAAACCTAGTCCTACATATAACAGACTGTCTATGACAATGAATGCCTAACTCCAGGTAGTTATGCCAAGGAAGAAAGAAAGGAGCCTTTACTATTCCAGTTATTAAAGCACTACTGTAAACATGTTAACTGTTTACAGGCAAGCCTCACTTTACAAAATAGAAAAGCAAACGGTTTCCAATTTATGAACCAGTTGAGTTCTAGCAGTTCAGTCCAGCAAATAATTCACTTGAAGTATCAGAATAAGGCTATGTTCTGAAACTCTGCTCAATGTTACAGTGGCAGCCTGGATGGGAGGGGAGTTTGGGGGAGAATGAATACATGCATATTAAGGTGAGTCCCTTCTCTGTTCACCTGAAATTATCACAACATTTTTAAGCAGTTACACCCCATTACAAAATAAAGGTTTAAAAAAAAAGAAAGAAACTATGTTCTATTTGTTAACTAAATTAAACCTCTCTAGGTCCCTATCTTGGGCTTCCCAGGTAGCTCAGTGATAAAGAATCCACCTGCAATGCAGGAGTCACAGTAGACACAGATTCAATCCCTGGGTTAGGAAGATCCCCTGGAGGAGGGCAACACAACCCAATATTCTTGCCTGGAAAATCCCATGCACAGAGGAGCCTGGAGGGCTATGGTCTACTGGGTCTCAAAGAGTTGGACATGAGTGAAGCGACTTAGCATGCACACATGCATGCACAAAGGCTTATCTTAATGATACAGATAAGCCTGTTTTCTCTCATACCCTGCCACATGTTTCTGTAATAATAACCAGAGTCCTGCTGCAGTAGATTCTGTGGATGCTCCACCCAGACACCTTCTAGTCCCTTCCACAGCTCCCATGTGCCCCAACTAGGACTTCATTGTTCCTTTTCTTGTAGCACCATACAAAGGACTCCTTTTGGAGAACTCTATGTTGCTAGCTTCAGTTCAGTTCAGTTCAGTCGCTCAGTTGTGTCCAACTCTTTGCGACTCCATGCATCGCACCACGCCAGGCCTCCCTGTCCATCACCAACTCCCAGAGTTCACCCAGACTCACGTCCATCGAGTCAGTGATGCCATCCAGCCATCTCATCCTCTGTCGTACCCTTCTCCTCCTGCCCCTAATCCCTCCCAGCATCAGAGTCTTTTCCAATGAGTCAGCTCTTCGCATGAGGTGGCCAAAGTACTGGAGTTTCAGCTTTAGCATCATTCCTTCCAAAGAAATCCCAGGGCTGATCTCCTTCAGAATGGACTGGTTGGATCTCCATGCAGTCCAAGGGACTCTCAAGAGTCTTCTCCAACACCACAGTTCAAAAGCATCAATTCTTCGACACTCAGCTTTCTTCACAGTCCAACTCCCACATCCATACATGACCACAGGAAAAACCATAGCCTTGACTAGATGGACCTTTGTTGGCAAATAATGTCTCTGCTTTTGAATGTGCTACCTAGGTTGGTCATAACTTTCCTTCCAAGGAGTAAGCATCTTTTAATTTCATGGCTGCAGTCACCATCTGCAGTGATTTTGGAGCCCACAAAAATAAAGTCTGACACTGTTTCCACTGTTTTCCCATCTATTTCCCATGAAGTGATGGGACTGGATGCCATGATCTTAGTTTTCTGAATGTTGAGCTTTAAGCCAACTTTTTCACTCTCCATTTTCATCAAGAGGCTTTTGAGTTCCTCTTCACTTTCTGCCATAAGGGTGGTGTCATCTGCATATCTGAAGTTATTGATATTTCTCCCAGCAATCTTGATTCCAACTTGTGTTTCTTCCAGTCCAGCGTTTCTCATGATGTACTCTGCATATAAGTTAAATAAGCAGGGTGACAATATACAGCCTTGACGTACTCCTTTTCCTATTTGGAAAGAGTCTGTTGTTGCATGTCCAGTTCTAACTGTTGCTTCCTGACCTGCATACAAATTTCTCATGAACAGTAAGAAAAGGCAAAATGATAGGATACTGAAAGAGGAACTCCCCAGGTCAGTAGGTGCCCAATATGCTACTGGAGATCAGTGGAGAAATAACTCCAGAAAGAATGAAGGGATGGAGCCAAAGCAAAAACAATGCCCAGCTGTGGATATGACTGGTGATAGAAACAAGGTCCGATGCTGTAAAGAGCAATATTGCATAGGAACCTGGAATATCAGGTCCATGAATCAAGGCAAATTGGAAGTGGTCAAACAAGAGATGGCAAGGGTGAATGTAGACATTCTAGGAATCAGTGAACTCAAATGGACTGGAATGGGTGAATTTAACTCAGATTACCATTATATCTATTACTGCGGGCAGAAATCCCTCAGAAGAAATGGAGTAGCTATCATGGTCAACAAAAGAGTCCAAAATGCAGTATTTGGATGCAATCTCAAAAACTACAGAATGATCTCTGTTCGTTTCCAAGACAAACCATTCAATATCACAGGAATCCAAGTCTATGCCCCAACCAGTAATGCTGAAGAAGCTGAAGTTGAACGGTTCTATGAAGACCTACAAGACCTTTTAGAACTAATACCCCCCCCCAAAAAAAGAGATGTTGCTAGCTTACCCTGCTACTATTAGACTTAAAATATCTCAGTGCAATTTTAAATGTTATTTCTAAAAAGGGATGAATTTCTATTTTAAAATTAGATTCTAAAAGTGAATTTTTGCATCTATATTCACCAGTGATATTGGCCTGTAGTTTTCTTTTTTTGTGACATCTTTGTCTGGTTTTGGTGTTAGGGTGATGGTGGCCTCATAGAATGAGTTTGGAAGTTTACCTTCCTCTGCAATTTTCTGGAAGAGTTTTAGTAAGATAGGTGTTAGCTCATCTCTAAATTTTTGGTAGAATTCAGCTGTGAAGCTGTCTGAACCTGGGCTTTTGTTTGCTGGAAGATTTCTGGTTACAGTTTCAATTTCTGTGCTTGTGATGGGTCTGTTAAGATTTTCTATTTCTTCATGGTCCAGTTTTGGAAAGTTGTACTTTTCTAAGAATTTGTCCATTTCTTCCACGTTGTCCATTTTATTGGCATATAATCGCTGATAGTAGTCTCTTAAGATCCTTTGTATTTCTGTGTTGTCTGTTGTTATCTCTCCATTTTCATTTCTAATTTTATTGATTTGATTTTTCTCCCTTTGTTTCTTGATGAGTCCGGCTAATGGTTTGTCAATTTTATTTATCCTTTCAAAGAAGCAGCTTTTGGCTTTGTTGATTTTTGCTATGGTCTCTTTTATTTCTTTTGCATTTATTTCTGCCCTAATTTTTAAGATTTCTTTCCTTCTACTAACCCTGGGTTTCTTCATTTCTTCCTTTTCTAGTTGCTTTAGGTGTAGGGTTAGGTTATTTATTTGACTTTTTTCTTGTTTCTTGAGGTATGATTGTATTGCACATTAAAAAGATCATACACCATGACCAAGTGGGCTTTATCCCAGGGATGCAAGAATTCTTCAATATCCACAAATCAATCAATGTAACACACCACATTAACAAATTGAAAAATAAAAGCCATATGATTATCTCAATAGACGCAAAGAAAGCCTTTGACCAAATTCAACATCCATTTATGATGAAAACTCTCCAGAAAGCAGGAATAGAAGGAATATACCTCAACATAATAAAAGATATATATGACAAACCCACAGCAAACATTGTCCTCAATGGTGAAAAATTGAAAGCATTTCTCCTAAAGTCAGGAACAAGTCAAGGGTGCCCACTTTCACCATTACTATTCAACATAGTTTTGGAAGTTTTGGCCACAGTAATCAGAGCAGAAAAAGAAATTAAAGGAATCCAAATTGGAAAAGAAGTAAAAGTCTCACTGTTTGCAGATGACATGATCCTCTACATAGAAAACCCTAAAGACTCCACAAGAAAATTACTAGAGCTAATCAATGAATATAGTAAAGTTGCAGGATATAAAATCAACACACAGAAATCCCTTGCATTCTTATACACTAATAATGAGAAAATAGAAAGAGAAATTAAGGAAAAATTCCATTCACCATTGCAACGAAAAAAATAAAATATTTAAGAATATATCTACCTAAAGAAACTAAAGACCTATATATAGAAAACTATAAAACACTGGTGAAAGAAATCAAAGAGGACACTAATAGATGGAGAAATATACCATGTTCATGAATCAGAAGAATCAATATAGTGAAAATGAGTATACTACCCAAAGCAATCTATAGATTCAATGCAATCCCTATCAAGCTACCAAGGGTATTTTTCACAGAGCTAGAACAAATAATTTCACAATTTGTATGGAAATACAAAAAAAACTCAAATAGCCAAAGCTATCTTGAGAAAGAAGAATGGAACTGGAGGAATCAACCTGCCTGACTTCAGGCTCTACTACAAAGCCACAGTTATCAAGACAGTATGGTACTGGCACAAAGACAGAAATATAGATCAATGGAACAAAATAGAAAGCCCAGAGATAAAGCCATGCACCTATGGACACCTCATCTTGACAAAGGAGGCAAGAATATACAATGGAGAAAAGACAATCTCTTTAACAAGTAGTGCTGAGAAAACTGGTCAACCACTTGTAAAAGAATGAAACTAGAACAGTTTCTAACACCATACACAAAAATAAACTCGAAATGGATTAAAGATCTAAATGCAAGACCAAAACTAAAAAACTCTTAGAGGAGAACATAAGCAAAACATTCTCCGACATAAATCACATAAATCCTCTATGACCCATCTCCCAGAATATTGGAAATAAAATCAAAAATAAACAAATGGGACCTAATTAAAATTAAAAGCTTCTGCACAACAAGGGAAACTATAAGCAAGGTGAAAAGACAGCCTTCAGAATGGGAGAAAATAATAGCAAATGAAGCAACTGACCAAGAATCAATCTCAAAAATATACAAGCAACTCCTCCTGCTCAATTCCAGAAAAAGAAGTGACCCAATCAAAAAACGGGCCAAAGAACTAAATAGACATTTCTCCAAAGAAGACATACAGATGGCTAACAAACACATGAAAAGATGCTCAACATCACTCATTATCAGAGAAATGCAAATCAAAACCACTATGAGGTACCATTTCATGCCAGTCAGAATGGCTACAATCCAAAAGCCTACAAGCAATAAATGCTGGAGAGGGTGTGGAGAAAAGGGAACCCTCTTATACTGTTGGTGGGAATGAAAACTAGTACAGCCACTATGGATAACAGTGGAGAAACATTATGGAGATTCCTTTAAAAAACTGGGAAAAGAACTGCCTTATGACTCAGCAATCCCACTGCTGGGCATACACACTGAGGAAACCAGAATTGAAAGAGACACGTGTACCCCAATGTTCATCGCAGCACTGTTTATAATAGCCAGGACATGGAAGCAACCTAGATGTCCATCAGCAGACAACTGGATAAGAAAGTTGTGGTACATATACACAATGGAGTAATTACTCAGCCATTAAAAAGAATACATTTGAATCAGTTCTAATGAGGTGGATGAAACTGGAGCCTATTATACAGAGTGAAGTAAGCCAGAAAGAAAAACACCAATATAGTATACTAACGCATATATATGGAATTTAGAAAGATGGTAATGATAACCCTGTATCAGTTCACTTCAGTTTAGTTCAGTCGCTCAGTCGTGTCCAACTCTATGACCCCATGAATCACGGCATGCCAGGCCTCCCTGTCCATCACCGTCTCCTGGAGTTCACTCAAACTCACGTCCATCGAGTCGGCAATGCCATCCAGCCATCTCATCCTCTGTCGTCCCCTTCCCCTCCTGCCCCCAATCCCACCCAGCATCGGAGTCTTTTCCAATGAATCAACCCTTCACATGAGGTGGCCAAAGTACTGGAGTTTCAGCTTTAACATCATTCTTTCCAAAGAACACCCAGGGCTGATATCCTTTAGAATGGACTGGTTGAATCTCCTTGCAGTCCAAGGGGCTCTCAAGAGTCTTCTCCAACCCCACAGTTCAAAAGCATCAATTCTTAGGCGTTCGGCTTTCTTCACAGTCCAACTCTCCTCAACATTCAGAAAACGAAGATCATGGCATCTGGTCCCATCACTTCATGGGAAATAGATGGGGAAACAGTGGAAACAGTGTCAGACTTTATTTTTGGGGCTCCAAAATCACTGCAGATGGTGACTGCAGTCATAAAATTAAAAGACGCTTACTCCTTGGAAGAAAAAAACCCTGTATGTGAGACAGCAAAAGAGACGCAGATGTATAGAACAGTCTTTTGGACTCTGTGGGAGAGGGAGAAGGTGGGATGATTTGGGGGATTGGCATGGAAACATGTATAATATCATATAAGAAACGAATCGCCAGTCTGGGTTCGATACAGGATCCTAGGGGCTGGTGCACTGGGATGACCCAGAGGGATGGTACAGGGAGGGAGTTGGGAGGGGGGTTTAGGATGGGGAACATGTGTACGCCCGTGGCGGATTCATGTTGATGTGTGGCAGAACCAATACAATATTGCAAAGTAATTAGCCTCCAATTAAAATAAATAAATTTAAATTTAAAAAAATAAAAGTGCATTTAACTTTATAATGCAAAGACTATCCACACTGGTACCAAAGAGGTTCCCTCACCCACAGAATAACAGTGATAACAACTCTATCTGTGACCTGAACTACCAGATGTTCCTACACTGTTACCTTTAGGATCAATGCTATGGATTCCTCAGAAGCACCTCAATCTGGAGCTGTAGAAAATATGTACACACAAACATGCACACGAATATTTTAGTACCTCATTCAACTCCAATGCTTAAACAAGTGAATATTTTATAAAAGGCACTCAATGCATGTTTGATAAATTACAGAATAAATGACCAAATGAGTAAACAAATAAACTAATGGATTTAACAGACCCCTACTGAAGACATTTCATGTACCACATACTGGATTAGGTTCTAGGACAGCACAATCAGCAATACCATTCATAGATTCTACCCTTACGGAGTTTACACTGTGGTGAGGAAGACTGGTTTGTAAGGATAAAAAAAGATCCAACATGGAACCCACAGCAAAGACAACAGTGAAAGAGTAGACAGATCTCCTACCCACTTTGGTACTTCCCCCAGTGGCTCCTGAAGTGACGGACAGCAACTCATATGTATGTATCACTGTGTATGCCAAGGATGGTCAGCATTCTCGGTAAGACATCAAAATATATGTATTTACAAAGAGAATTCTATTTTCAGGAAACTCTTTAACTCATTATATATCAAATATTCATGCACAGTAAGGAGTCATAGTCTCTCATCAGTTTCACAACCTATCTTTATGGTTCACTCAGAGTAAGATGAATGTAATTAAATAATAATGTAGCAAATTGTTAAGAGCCTAGAATGAAAGGAAGGTTGTAATGAGTTTCAGCAAAGGTTGAGAGAATTTGGCTCCCTCCACAAGATGCACGTTTTCCTCACTCTTCTGAAAGTATGAGTAACCTCACCCTATGGATAACATGCTACTATCAGCCTGAGGATAAATGCTAGCTTATGGAATTATGTTAATTTTTCCTGACAGAATAAAGAATCCAGTTTAATTCTATTAACTGTTAGCTTACTTTAGTAAAAACAGTATTTATTATGTTTCTATGGGAACTTACTGCAACTCCCTGCAGCTGTGCTGGCAAGCCTATAAACAGTTCTACTCATTCTTAGAATATTTCCTAAATTTGAGAGAGTCGCATGACAGCTAAAGTAATGACACCATGAGGGTACTACACAGCGACATCTCTGCTGCTACAGGAGGCGAAGTGATTAAGTAAATTCCTTTGTAAACTTACTGGAAAGGAAAAAAAAAAACAAGGTAGAAGACAACATGATAAATACAGCATGATACATAAATACAACAAGGTAAATACAACATGATAAGTAATGAACTTTACATCCAGAAACTGTATATTGTAGCTACAATATTTTTTTCTCATATTTTAGACCAAAGTTGCTCAGATGCTTTGGTCTTAAAGCATAAAACATTGCCACCAACATGCTGTCAGTCTTCATGGAGGTGCTGGAAAAAATAACCTATTTTTGACGTATCAGAGGTAGAAATTACTTATACATGGGGAAAAAAAGGAAAAGGTAGAAGAAAATCTTTAGCCAACTCTGACATCTTGACTTGAGACTGCCTTGTACGGTCCTTTACCGTGTCTATCACTCACTGGGTCTTCAATCACACAGGGAGCGTATGTGACAGGGAATGGGATGTGGCACTAACGGCCGTCAAAGTCAGTAAACTCTGGGTTAAACTGGTTTGGCCACATAAGAGGTGTGCCATACTGAGGTCTTCACACTTTGAGTATGACCTTCCTCATCAACAAAAGGAGTAAGAATGTATACTTTATAGACTGTTGTGTGCTTAGTTCCTCAGTCATATCTGACTCTTGCAACACCATAAACTGTAGCCTGCCTGGCTCCTCTGTCCATGGGATTCTCCAGGCAAGAATATTGGAGTGGGTTGCCATTTCCTTCTCCAGTGTATTTTCCTAACCCAGGGACCAAACCCAGGTCTCCTGCATTTCAGTCAGACTCTACCAACTGAGCTATGAGGGAAGCCCTTTACAGATTGTTAAGAGGGCTAAATGTGATTATACATGTACAAGTTTTTTCATGGTCACATGGCTGGTATTTAATAAATGTTCAAATAAATATATGGTTGTCATCATCTCACCACTAAGGAATGAAGAGTGAAGATTTGTACAATTACAGTGACTCCTTGGGGTACAATCACTAAATTTTTCCCTCCTTCCTCCTCTAATTCACTTCCAAATTAGAGAACTGTTTGGCATCCTCCTCATCTCTACAGGGATTTTATACTAATGTCCAGTTGTCCAGAGCCTTTCACATGTGACATCCACTCTCCCCTTTTGAACCCCATGCACCTCCAAACAAATACCCATAAAGCTTTACTCTGATCATATTTTATTTCTCTTCAACCTCTAGTGACTCCCAAATGCCTGCAGCAAATGTTCAAATTCTAAGCTAGGGTGCTGAAGATCCTCCACTCTCAATATATGCATGTAGACAGAATAAGAATAGAAAAATCTATAATTAAAATGATTATCAAAATCTACTATTAATAATGTAAATTATAAACCACAGTACAACAATCTATATCTAAACAGATTGAGAATCTGTTATACAAACATATAGTGAGTCAATAGCAGATGTCTTTGAATCCTGCTCTCCTAGAACTGCTAGATTGTCTCTAAAATATTATGAGCATTATGCTCTCTTACAACAGGTAGAGAGGTTATGCTGGGATGAATAGCAAAATGGCATGAATAAAGTATTGACTTGTAGAGACTCAAATAGAAGAATACCAATAATAATAGCAACTATTCAATAATGCCTTTCTCATTGTAATTTCCCTAGAAAGACTAAGTCAAAAGCTTACTACTAACAACTTATTAGAAAGAACAGTTCCAGAGAAGCAGGGGTAAAGGACAAAGGTACTAAGGAGGGAGAGAACATATAAGGAAATATATTACTGAAGTGATCGCAGCTTTGTAGCATGGTCCACTGACTGCCCAAGCTCGAGAGATAGCAGCCTTAGAGAAGCTGTGTTTCCAAACAGTCCACCAAAAAAGAATAAGAAAGAATTTCCTGGGGCTTACCTGGTGGCTCAGTGGTAAAGAATCCATCTGCCAATTCGGGAGACATGGGTTCGATCCCTGGTCCAAGAAGATCCCACATGCCACCGTGGAGCTACTAAGCCCAGGCACCACAACTATTGAGTCTGTGCTCTAGAGCCCAGGAGTCACAATTACTGAGCCTGTGTGCCACACCTACTGAAACCTGCATGCCCTAGAGCCCTTGCTCCACAACAAGAGAAGCCACTGCATGAGAAGCCCACGCACATCAACTAGAGAGTAGCCCCTCTCGCCACAACTATAGAAAGTTTGCGTGCAGCAACAAACATCCAGCACAGCCAAAACTAAATAAATAATAATTTTTAAAAAAGAAGGAACTTTTTCACTGGTTCCTTCCTGACTCCTATTCCTTGAATAGCCAATGTTCACACCATGGGAAATTAATTCCCCACATCTTGGTGGCATCACCTGCTCCTTCAGCAGGTGCTGAGGAGGCCAGATTCTGTGCCCATCACCTTGGTACTTTGAGGCAGGAGCTGGTGCAAGAAGCCAGATCCTTGTTTGAAGTACTGGATGTCACAGGCATCATAGAGTTGGTCATTGAAACAATGGAGTTTTACCACAACAGGTGGCTAAGTGAGGTCCATGTCAAGTCACTCATAGAATCCCTTCTACCTCTGTTCAGAATTAAACGGATTATTGTCTGATACTGCTCATGAAATATAAAGATAATGCAAGAGGAAGCAGATGGAGCAGGAAAACTCTTCAGCCATTCAGCAGATCTGACACCTGCGGAAGGAAAGGAGGAAGGGGGCAGGATTGGGCTGGGTGAGCCTTGTGTCCTGAGGCAGGTCCCATAGGATGCTCTGGAGCAAAGGCACTCAACAGAGGAGCTCCACACTAGGCAGAAATGACCAAGCACGAGTACCCCTACCATGTTCAGTGATGTGCTGAAAGCTACCAAGGAGGATAGTGACCTTGGCCCAATGCCATGGTAGATCCTAAAGGTGCCAGAGTTGGTTGATGCTTGATAACTACATCTCACAGCTTAAAAATAAGTCCCTTCTTGAAGGGAAAAACAATCAGGGCCTCTCTCGGACTCTCACACCCACAGAGACCTTGCCTTAAGAGCAGCAAAGTTAAGAGAATTTAATGAGACTGATCCCCTAATTGTAAAATTCAAGGCATGGTTTTCTTGTTTGAACTTTCTGATTTGGATACTGTTAACCAATCCCTTCTAGCTAATCCTGACTGGTACCCAGCATATATATATTACTGCATAGCAGTAACCTTGGCAGGAAAAAAAAAATGGCTGAAATTATTTAGAGGCCATTTCAAAATAAAATCCAGAGATATGCATAGCTAAAGAACCAAAAGTTTTCATTCTCTTTGGACCAGTTCAGCAACACAGAGCAGGTGATAGACAGGAACCTGTTCCAAGATGAGAAATGGTGATGAATGGCAGGACTGACTGATGCGGGTGAAAAAAAAAAAAAAACACCTAATTTGCACAGAAGTTAGTCTTTGTGGTTACTGAGAAAGATCAAATAAGTCTGTAAACACTTGGCATGTAAAATACTAAGGAAGAAAACACGATATGTAGAAATGCAAGAGATATCAGGCAATGTAAATCTTCTAAAAATAAATATTTTTTGTTGAATGGCAAGGAAAAAAACTTGCTGACCTAAAGAAGCTTATGAAATTTTATTTAAAAGTAGACTAGAAAGAAACAGTATACAATTTTGTGCCATTCCATAGGGGAATCAAGTTATTGGATTTTTCCCACTTCTCGTTTATCTCCTTCTGTGTCTATACCACAACTTTCCAGAGACTTTATTAGTGCTCTTGGCAACTCTGGGCACAAATGGATAACTAATGATTTCCCTGTGGAAGGGTCAAATATTCTGGGAGAGAAAGCTGAACTGGAATTTTTCAGGCAACTACCATATTCTCTCCTAATGGGGCAGCTGGTCTGCTGGAGAGAAGTACAGAAAGTTCTGTAGAGTAGTCTGTGTTCTAAAAGCTGAAAAGTGAAAACTCCTGCATTCCAGTTCCCATGGAAAATGTAACCATTAACAATTAACTATCATAGGGAAGAATCACCTAAATCAAGTCTGCTTAACTCCTACTCTACCCGAAGTGTGGGGTTCCAAAAGGTGGCGCTAGTGGTAAAGGACCTGCCTGCCAACACAGGAGATGCAAGAGAGGTGGGTGTGATCCATGGGAGGATATGGCAACCCACTCCAGTATTCTTGCCTGGAAATTCCATGGACAGAGGAGGCTGGAGGACTATAGTCCAAGGGGCTGCAAAGAGTCAGACACAACTTAAGGACTGAGCACTACCAGAAATGCGGTGATAACTGACCTCCTGTGCACTTGTATCATTCCTAAACACCTGCTTCTATGGGGAAATGAGTTACAAACAAACAGAACATCAAAAAGACAAAACTATCTTGCTACCCAATAAGGGTGGACACTCTCTCAATTCTTAGAGCTGCAGTAGGACAAGTGGAGCAAGGAGAGGTATCCTGTACTATTATAAACACTCAGGGCTGGCTATGTGGGCATACAGTTTACGTAGTCACACAGGGATCTGTTCTTAGAAGAACCCTGTCTTTGATTTAAGGCTCTGCTATCAACGTCCTTTGAAATTTTTAATAGTTTTTGAACAGGGGACCAGTATTTTTATTTTGCACTGGACACCACAGATTATGCAGCCAGTTATGTTAGCTCTATCTTACAATTAACAAAGTGAATTTCCATATATTACCTGTACCTCAGTTTATTCTTACAAATGCCTGTGAAGAAGGTAAGGTATGCTTTACTGTCTCTGTCTTGCTGTTGTTGTTCAGTTGCCAAGTCATGTCGGACTCTCTGCAACCCCATGGACTGCAGCACTCCAGGCTCCTCTGTCCTTCACTATCTCCCAGAGTTTGCTTAAATTCGTGTCCATTGAGTCGGTGATGCTTTCTAATCATCTCATCCTCTACTGCCCCCTTCTCCTTTTGCCTTCAATCTTTCCCAGCATTGTCTCTGTCTTGTGATGGATTGTTAGTCACTCAGACAAGTCCAACTCTTTGTCATCCCATAGACTGTATCCCACCAGGCTCCTATGTCCATGGAATTATCCAGACAAGAAAACTGGAGTGGGTTGCCATCCCCTTCTCCAGGGAAACTTCCCAACCCAGGGATCAAACCCAGGTCTCCTACACTGCAGGCAGATTCTTTACCATATGAGCCACCAGGAAAGTTCTGTCTTACAGCTATGTAAATGGAGTCTCAAAGGAAATAAGGCATTTGTTTCACAAAGTTAAATACATGATAGAGCTAAGACCTAAACCTGTGAACTCAGACTTCAAGGCAATAGCTCTTTCCATTAGCCAGTACTGCCTCCAGACATCCTGACCTGTGGTTCATCAACAGAACAATATAACATAAGGGCTTGGGCAGGTGAAAATAACCTCCTCTTCTCAGTAGATTTACATCACTGGTATTACTTCATCTCAAACTCTTTCTCTGTAAGTGACAAGATCTTGCTCTTTTTTGACAAGTTCAGGTTCTTTGTATTTCAATTTCTTATAGACCTTGAAATTTGGCTATTCAGTCATCATCTAGATTCCACAGATCGTTATGTATAAATGGCTTTTCTCTAATAGGCAGGGTTATATCTGGGTTTCGTGTGCTTGTTTGACCCTTGACAGTACACAGAAATGATCTACGGTTTTGCTAGCTGAGTGTGTGGGATTTCTTGTAACTTTTTCTTAGCTTTATATAGTAAGAAGGGGAGTTCTAATTAGGAATCCCATGAGGTATAGCTGAAAGATGTTGAATAGCATGTGATAAAGTGCATCTATCCCTGCTAGAAAATGCCTAGGGCTATCAGATGAGGAAAAGGAGCAGCAATGAAAGATAGCAGGTGATGAGGATTACAGAAATCCCTTGAAGATATACAACGTGGCAGGAATGACCAAGGCTTCAGATCTGAAGACAGGAGATTTCTCAAGACTTCTATTTTTAAGTATAAAAACAGGCTTAAAGCTCCTGATGACAAAAAGGTTACTTTTCTCTCTAAGGTGCTTAAGACAGACAGGATCATATCTAACTCAGAAGGCCTTTGGTCTCGGGAGACAGTAATAGCAATCCTAAAGGAGAATATGAATAAACATCAAGGCTGAAGGCAAGTGAGGTATTTAGTATACTATACTATATGAGAGAACCAGAAAAATCATTATAAAAATTATATACCAATAGTACCCCTCAGTTTCAGAAAACTAGTGAGTGTAAAAACAACATTTAGCTTAATATATTCTAAATCTCAGCACCATGTACACAGTACACAGTACAGAGGAAAAAGCCAGCGTTCTTGAGTCATACAGACACAGGATAGATTCCCAGTATACTTATCTCATAGTTCTGTGAGCTAGGACAATTTATTCAACTTCAATGAATTGTTCTGACTTGATAAGAAAAGGGGAGACAATAACATCCACATAAGTTTGTTGGAAATAATAAACCCTATTTCACAGTGCTTGACACAGAGTCTGTGTTCAAAAGGGGGAACTGTTATAATTATTTACTCCACTCCAAGAAAATGGCAGCCCACTCCAGTACTCTTGCCCAGAAAATCCTATGGACAGAGGAGCCTGGTGGGCTACAGTCTATGAGGTCGCAAGAGTCAAACACAACTTAGCAACTAAACAACCACCAACCACCAACCAAGTTTAGTCAGAACACTTGGCTTGCCTGAGAGACATTCTTTCCTATTCTGAGATGATTCCTTGCCTAGTAGCACAGAATCTATCATTGCTAATGGCAAAAGAGATAGGCAGATCCTCCATTTTCAGGTAACAGAATCTTAAAACTAGAGAGGAGGGAAATACAGTCTTCTTCTTATGTTTGCTCAAGTTCTGGCACTCCCACACAAAAAGTAAATTTAAAATTATTCTGCCACATCCTCCTTGTCATCCATCACTGATCCCAGCTGAATACTGGCATGGCCAGATTCCAAGACCAACTTTATTCTCAGAGGATCTGTTATTTAAGACACCACTGTGCATTACAAGAGGGGAAGCATTTTAGTACTCTGATTACATGCTGCTTCCAAAACAGAGTCATTTTGTGTAAGCTGCAATTAAACATTTACAATTCATTTAAGAGCAGTAAAAGAGACATGGTTTTAAAACATAATTGTGATGTTGGCTTTACGGGGTTTTTCTTTATATCTAAATATTTGCAATCATGTAGTGTTGATACACATGTAGAAACTACCTAAGGAAGAAGAAAATACTCCATAATTTTATAAAGAGGCATTCTGAACTTTTTACATATGCCACATTATAAGCAATATTTAAAACATTTTAATATAGTCTAAGGATTGTATGAGTTTTTCATATTTTGAACTATGATAATTTTTATTTTTATGTGTAAATGGTAACAATCAACATCTTATTTTTCTAAAAGAACTATCATTTTCTAACTATAAACTGATGAAACTGTTTAACAATAGCTTGAGTCACTTTGTGGTTAATTAACTCTTAATTCTCAATAATTATAACTAAAGATTTTTTCCTTACAGTATAAACTTTAATAATTCTATCAAGTTTCGCTAAATCTGTCTAAAGATAAAGTTACCATATGTATGATTTGTGTCCCTTGCTTATATACTTGGCTGTTAATGTACTATACTGTTTTCAATATACAAAAAAAGCCAGCACAGTAGGACATAAGGACATCACATAGTTAGAATGTCCCAACTATGACAGAGAAATGAGTATTGTGTATGGAAAATCTGTCTTTAAAGAAGTTGAGTTTCTGTTTTTCAAACAAATATTGTGAATGAATGTAAGAATAAAAATGGTACTGACACTGATTTGGGTTTGTGATAATGTGTAATATTTTATGCCTTTACTGTTTGTTGCTTTATTACTAACAGAAATAATGTTTTCTTTATTGAAAAAAACCTAAAAAGTTTATCACTTCAAGTTTTTATTCAAAACCAGACCCTGACTTACCTATCCACAGTCAGCTGGATTGGAACATGTCAAAATGCAGACAGTAAGCAAGGTAGGTAACGGGGGATGTGGTTTAAATTTTGGACATTTGATATTTTAGAACCCCCTTTTTCTTTTGGTCTGCTGATTTCCACCAGATGAATTTTTTTGTAATGCATAAATAATAGCAACTTGAATAATAATTGATAGACTTTCACTATCAATGGTGACTCCACTTTTCATTTCATTATGGTAGCAACTGTGTTTTCTTTCATGCCTGTACTCCCTCCTCTCCCCAGTATTCAGCATAGAACTCTGATCAATAACAATCAAGTAATGAAGAAGATGGCTAGCTGGTTCAAGTGTTAAAGGGCTCTCCAAAGGGTTCACTGGCCTCATATGTGCTCTTGATCTATTAAAGACATTTTAAAAAAAGAAAGACAGACATCACAAAATTCATAGTTTAAAAACATGGGCTCTATTTCCTACTTGCTATAGGCTAAATATTTGTGTTTCCCCTAAATTCTCATGTAGAAATTCTAATGCACAGGGTGATGGCATTGGGATGGGGCTTCAGTGAGGTGATTAAGCTGTGAGGCAGAGTTCTCATGAGTGGAATTAGTGCTCTTATATGAAGGCCCGCTTGACAGAAAACAACAAAATCCTGTAAAGCAATTATCCTTCGATTTAAAATGAAGTAAATTTTAAAAAAAAGAGAAGGCCTGAAACAACTCTCTCATCCCTCCCACCATGTGAGGGTACAAGGAGAAGTCTGGAACCCAAAAAATGGTCATTACTAGACCATACTGGCACCTGATCTCAGACTTTCAGCCTTCAGAACTCTGAGAAATAAATCGTTTTCACTTATAAGTCACCCAACCTAGGGTATTTTGCTATAGCAGCCTGAACACGTAAGACACTGCTCTTAAGACAATGTGAATATGTGTTTTTTTAATTAATTTTTATTGGAGTACAATTGCTTTACAATGTTGTGTTAGTTTCTACTGTACAGCAAGGTGAATCAGCTCTACATACACATATATCCCCTCTTTTTGGATTTCCTTCCCACTTAGGCCACCACAGAACACTGAGAATGTGAATATATATAACATCACTCAATGTCATATATAAAATTTTTAAAATAGTAAATTTTATGTTATGTACATTTTACCACAATAAAAAGAGGAACTCAAAAAAACAAATAATAAAAAAGAATGGATACTGCTATTGAGTTTGCCAGTACTTAACTTTAAACTAGTGACTTCACTTTTCTGAGTCACTTTTTCCTTACTTGAATCTTACAATATGGCCAAGATGAACCAAGATGAACTCTTGTGACCCAGCTTTCCAGGCACATTATTCTGATGTAAAAAGGACAGACCCACCCACTGCTTCATCCTCTCGCCTGGTCCCGTGGCCATATTGTGAGGAGATATATATATATATATATTCTTCCAGAATGAATGAAAGAAAATCATGAAAGAGACAAATGGGAGAAGACGTATGACTTGAGTTTTTTTCCCTAATTTTGCATTAGTGAATTGTTAGTTCACATC
The DNA here is from genome assembly GCF_032452875.1 of Bos javanicus. Taxonomy (NCBI): domain Eukaryota; kingdom Metazoa; phylum Chordata; class Mammalia; order Artiodactyla; family Bovidae; genus Bos; species Bos javanicus. The sequence continues at coordinate 54,761,653 of NC_083868.1, read as the reverse complement.
ACAGATCATATGGGCCTTTAAAAGCATCTATATCATATGCCTAAGTTAATACACAGAAACTGTCCAAGCTTGGTGAAGTGGTGGCAAAGTCAGGACTAAGGCTGGGCTTCCATCATCTGTGATAGTTACTGATCTGTAAATGGGTCAGAGTTCTAATGTTAATGTGACAATGGGTGAGATGACTTCGAGAAATTCTGCAAAGTGATATTGAAAGCCACATTGCTCAGTTTTGTGTACTTTCCAGTCATTTCTGTTCCAGTAGCATGCAAAAGTGGGGAAGAAAGAACAGCCTGAATAAAGAGAAGATAAGATGGGTCTCTCACTTTCTTGTGGCCTCCATAGATGCTATAAACCACCTTCTTATCAGTTTTTAGTAGTAGCCAGAACATGTGTCAATTAACATGGCTGGGAAAAAACCTGGTCTTTAAAAAGTAACCTCACAGAGACTGGCAGTATATTGAATAACTTGCTTATGGTCACACTTAGGCTTGCCTCCATTTCTTCTCTGTATTTCTCCCTAATTTGCCCTGCATTGTTTCTGAAATATGTATCTGACCTCTAGCACTTGATTTCTCCTTTGTAATTGGGCCTATATTACTCAAGATCTTGCCTAAAGTGCCTCAAAGATTAGAATGGGGTGGTGTTGGCCTGGCAGCCACACATAGGCAGGCACTGGTAGACAAGAAGTGGTTGAGCTTCACCATCTCAAATGATCAGCAAAAATCCCTAAGGCAACCTGGTCCAGTTACACTGAGAAAAGCCAGAACTAAATCAGAGCACGATCACCACATGGCCCCAAGGTAAATGCCTCACTAGTCCTTCAGGGGTCGAGATATCTGAAGGAAACGTTAGCTTTCAAGAGCTCTAAAGGTGCAAGAAAACATTTTCAGAAACAGAAGGTAAAAGATCACAATCCCTCTGGACATTGGCATTTGGTTTCTTTTGGATTCTTATACAACTTGTTTCACAGTGACTGTTGCTTTCCCAGGTTATTTCATATATAAATTGTAATCTGAAGGATTGACTGATTTATTCAACTTAAGTTTTAAAAGCATATTTACCATGCTGCTGCTGCTGCTAAGTCACTTCAATTGTGTCCGACTCTGTGCGACCCCATAGACGGCAGCCCACCAGGCTCCACCGTCCCTGGGATTCTCTAGGCAAGAACACTGGAGTGGGTTGCCATTTCCTTCTCCAATGCATGAAAGAGAAAAGTGAAAGTGAAGTCCTCAGTCATGTCCGACTCTTCGCAACCCCATGGACTGCAGCCTACCAGGATCCTCCGTCCATGGGTTGCAGAAATTTATAGTTCCTCATCAAAATCTGTGTTCCTCTTCTTCCTGGTCTCAATTTCAGTGTGACATCTCTTTTCTAGTGAGAATCTGACTGACACAAATGGTGAAAAGAGGACACCAGTGGTCCTTCAGATGCCCTCTCAGTGCCCCCAGTCAGAAGAGTCAGGCTTTGCAAAGAGACAGGAAGGATGTCAAGGACAAAGACAAACACCTCATCCTCTCTGGGGCAAGGGAGATGGAGAGAATAAAGAGATTAGAAGAGGCCCATGTATAAATATAATATGAACTTTTAAAACAGCAAAGAAATGAAGACTATTAAATAATGAATAGTGTTGGAAGGATGAATCAATATAGAAAATATGCAAGGGATGGGAAATCGAAGGGAAGGTTTCAAGTAATATTAGGAAAACAAATTGGCTAAGATGACTTTACAATTACTAGTTCACTAATCAGAGATTGTTTAAGTGTGTTTCTTAGTTCATGTGGGTGTTCAGTTGTTCAGTCGTGTCTGCCTCTTTGTGACCCTATGGATTTAGCCTGTCAGGCTTCCCTGCTCATGGATTTTCCAGGCAAGAATACTGGAATGGGTTGCCATTTCCTCCTCCAAGGGATATACCCGACCCAGATATGAAATCCACAGCTCCTGCATCTCCTGAATTGGCAGGCAGATTCTTTACCACTGCCCCACATGGGAAGTCTGTTTCTTAGTTTACCTGTAGTCATAAAGAACCCAGGGGCAGAAGTAGCCTTAGATTTTTACTTGACTCTCTAGTCCATTACCTCTAGGATGTGATCTTTCATATACAATTCCCTTTTAAAAAATATTAGTGACTGAAAACCACAAACAAGGCAGGCATGATTCCTGTAAGAGAATGAAAAAGTTACCAAAGGGTTTTCTGAACACAAAAAAATACAAAAAAGCTAACCTTCTGTGTTTAAAATCACATATAACAGCATTTATTATAAACCTAAAGATTTCTTTATAAGTGACATTTTATAAATATATACTTCTGCTAAATCACTTCAGTCATGTCCGACTCTGTGTGACCACAGAGACAGCAGCCCACCAGGTTCCCGTCCTTGGGATTCTCCAGGCAAGAACACTGGAGTGGGTTGCCATTTCCTTCTCCAATGCATGAAAGTGAAAAGTGAAAGTGAAGTCGCTCAGTCGAGTCTGACTCTTAGCGACCCCATGGACTGCAGCCTACCAGGCTCCTCCATCCATGGGATTTTCCAGGCAAGAGTACTGGAGTGGGGTGCCTACAAGGGCACAAATCTAGGCTTCATTTTTTATAATAGGTATAACTCATTAACAAGCATCAATTCTAATATCTATTAACTCTCTAGCTAATATCCACAGCCCAAATGTAATTTAATGACCACAAAAGAAGACAATATTTTTGGTTAATTATATACAAAATGAAACATGAAGTATACTCTAATAATATATATAATGCATATAATAATATTGAAGGCAGGACAATTTAGAGCCTCTCTTATTCTTAGGTATTAAATTAATTAGGTTAATCACTTTTTTTTAAGAGCTTAGAAACCTCATCAACTAGTAGACAAGCTGGAATTCTACTGTGAAGTATGTTCATTTCAAAATTATAGTAACATTTGAAAGCACTTTTTAAAATTTAGCAGGTATCACTGCTTGATGATTTTTACATGAAACATATCACATCCTACTGCTGCTTAGGATGTGCTGGCATTAGAGGGATATCTGAGGCCATCATGATTTTGGTCAACACCCATCCATCATTTTTTAAGATGGTTCCAGTTCACTTCATCAGTGAAAAATAACTATTCTGGTCCTCTGAAACATGGGTGGTGGCAGCTCATGTTGAATTACTATCAGATCAGATCAGATCAGATCAGTCGTTCAGTCGGGTCCAACTCTTTGTGACCCCATGAATTGCAGCACTCCAGGCCTCCCTTCCATCACCAACTCCCGGAGTTCACTCAGACTCCCGTCCATCGAGTCAGTGATGACATCAAGCCATCTCATCCTCTGTCGTCCCCTTCTCCTCCTGCCCCCAGTCCCTCCCAGCATCAGAATCTTTTCCAATGAGTCAACTCTTCGCATGAAGTGGCCAAAGTACTGGAGTTTCAGCTTTAGTATCATTCCTTCCAAAGAAATCTCAGGGCTGATCTCCTTCAGAATGGACTGGTTGGATCTCCTTGCAGTCCAAGGGACTCTCAGGAGTCTTCTCCAACACCACAGTTCAAAAGCATCAATTCTTCAGTGCTCAGCCTTCTTCACAGTCCAACTCTTATAGCAATAACCAATATGTACATCCTTGTGCTTGTGAACATGTGTGTATACTTACATGTTTAGGAAAAGTTGTCTTTAAATTGGCAATAAGGGTATCACATTCATAAATGTTTGGCTTCTTCAGAAAAGCTATATCCTAATTCCTAAACTGGAATTAAGACCCTCCAAAAGCATGACTCATACTCTTCCAATTTCATTTCTAAATACTAATCTTCTCCATTCTGTGCTGCTCATCTATTTATCTCTCTGTTGGCCTTTTCTTTCTCCACACTTTCGTTCATGCTGTTCTCATTTGTCTTTTCCTAACCAAATTCTATCCATTATTTATTGCTCAGTTAAAACTCTGCCTCTTCTATAAAATGGTCCTAAAATATTTCAGCCAATATTCATCCTCATCTAGCATTGAGTTCATCTTACTAATTTTAGAATTAATTATTCACTACCATATCATAGATATATTAATATTGAAGCTAGACTCTTAAGATAGAGAAGGCAATGGCACCCCACTCCAGTACTCTTGCCTGGAAAATCCCATGGACAGAGGAGCCTGGTAGGCTGCAGTCCATGGGGTCACTAAGAGTCGGACACGACTGAGCAACTTCACTTTCACTTTTCACTTTCACGTATTGGAGAAGGAAGTGGCAACCCACTCCAGTGTTCTTGCCTGGAGAATCCCAGGGACGGGGGAGCCTGGTGGGCTGCCATCTATGGGGTCGCACAGAGTCAGATACGACTGAAGTGACTTAGCAGTAGCAGTAGCAGTAAGTGCTACCAGAAACTTAAAAAAAATCTCTTCTTAGAGAACTGGAAAAACAAAGCAATAAGGAATGATAATTTATTTACAAAATTATAAAGAAATATACATCTTTGCATGATTAAAATGTCCCATTTCATCTCTTTCCTTCCTTTATACACAGATATACAGAGTCACTCAGGAAAGTTCCAGTAATTATGGACATAGTAAAAACAATAAAACTCTTAAGAGGCTGCTGCTAAGTCACTTCAGTCGTGTCCGACTCTGTGCGACCCCATAGATGGCAGCCCACCAGGCTCCCCCGTCCCTGGGATTCTCCAGGCAAGAACACTGGAGTGGGTTGCCATTTCCTTCTCCAATGCACGAAAATGAAAAGTGAAAGTGAAGTCGCTCAGTCTTGTCTGACTCTTAGTGACCCCATGGACTGCAGCCCACCAGGTTCCTCTGTCCATGGGATTTTCCAGGAAAGAGTACTGGAGTGGGGTGCCATTGCCTTCTCCGGGTAGCACTTAACACATCAATAAATACCTACTGAGCAATCAACATTAATTTAACAGATCTGCAGAACCAGAATACTGATTAATACACTTAAGCCTAGTGTTGGAGCAGGTATCAGGAAAGAAATGAAGTCAAAACTATAACAATAATGAAAACCTATGTTATTTTTGGTTGTCATATCTCTCTGTCTTAAACCCACATCCAGCAATCCCACTGCTGGGCATACACACTGAGGAAACCAGAATTGAAAGAGACACGTGTACCTCAATGTTCATTGCAGCACTGTTTATAATAGCCAGGACATGGAAGCAACCTAGATGTCCATCAGCAGATGAATGGATAAGAAAGCCATGGTACATATACACAATGGAGTATTACTCAGCCATTAAAAAGAATACATTTGAATCAGTTCTAATGAGGTGGATGAAACTAGAGCCTATTATACAGAGTGAAGTAAGCCAGAAGGAAAAACATCAATACAGTATACTAACGCATATATATGGAATTTAGAAGGATGGTAACAATAACCCTGTATACAAGACAGCAAAAGAGACACAGATGTATAGAACAGTCTTTTGGACTCTGTGGGAGAGGGAGAGGGTAGGATGATTTGGGAGAATGACATTGAAATATGTATAATATCATATATGAAACGAGTCACCAGTCCAGGTTTGATGCATGATACTGGATGCTTGGGGCTGGTGCACTGGGACGACCCAGAGAGATGGTATGGGGAGGGAGGAGGGAGGAGGGAGGAGGGTTCAGGATAGGGAACACATGTATACCTGTGGCAGATTCATTTTGATATATGGCAAAACCAATACAATATTGTAAAGTTAAATAAAATAAAACTAAAAAAAAAAAAAAAAACAGAAAAACTTCTTTGGATAGTGAAATAAATACAAACTAAGCAGCCCTTGCAAGCACAATTCCAAAAAGAAGGGAAAGTAACTGACAAACATCAAAACTAAAGTAGCCAAAAAGCTCACAATGTCCCCATGCCTTAAACATATTAGGAGTATTCCCTGAGGTTAGCTTCTTGAAACTCCCCTCAGGTCTGTTTCACCTCCTTCTGGAGGGGCAGCCCTGGTGGTCTGGTCACCTCTTGGCTGGTATCACCCCCTACCTGTGCTCTCCCTATCCAAAGATCATCTCTGGATACTCCAGTGTAAGTAAGAGGCACTGGTAGAAGACTGAATATGCCAGATCAATTACAGCTCCCCTGCAGATCCTCTAGCTCAGACTATAAAGCTTCCCTCTTAATGTGTGTCCTCTGTTTGGAGAGCTATTGCCTTTGCATAAAAATTCTCACTTGAAATGAGGTCATTCTGTTTCTTCCCTGTTTTTTCTTTGTAGTTAAAATTATGCCTGAGCTTCAAGAATAACTTAAAACCTGTTCTGCCCTGGCATTCATTTTTCTCTAAGCTTTAGGCATTTACTTCTCAAACTACGGCTAAATCCTGGCACCCTACACACACACACTGTAGAGGATTGGGGGGCAGCAACTTACTTTCCAATTTCTCTCATTAAACTTCATGTGGGAGCAGTCCAATGTTCCTCAGCTAGGTGAAAAATTTTCTTCTTTTGGACTGTTTCATGACAGTGTGAGAGTGTGCACTCAAAATGGACGTTGAGAGAGACAAGTAAGACAAAACAGTATCACTGATCATAAGATAAATCCTTTCTAGTCATGTGATAAACATATGAACAATAACAATGTGTTATTTTATAATAGTCAAAGCTCTTTCAAATATATTACTTGTGAGTTCTTCACAACTTATATCGTCATCAGGTAATAGAAGAAAAGGGGAGGGTTAAGTGGGAATGATTGACTCAACCAAGATTGCAGAGTAAGAGGAAAGGAAGGTCCTAATCTACTTTCTCTTTGCTTGTTCCTTCTCTGCCATGTTGATAACTGGACTTCTGCCTCATTACCAAGAACTAAGCTCCATCTTTTGGCCCAGTTCTGATATCTAAGCTCAACCTCTGTTCTAGTACCATGTTCTTGTAAAATCTTCAGATTCCAAACTCTAGGATCCATAGTTGCCTCCCAAAGATGGGACTCTACCCCCAGATTACAACCTCTGTGGCTGAGCATCTTACTCAAGGCAGCCCTCCCTGATTGACGTTGCCTACAACTTCCTGGAAGCTGTTCCAAGTCCTTGGGGACATGTTCATATTCATAAACCTCCCATCCCAGGCTTCATATCACCCAGTACTAACTGCTTGCCTCCTCTGGTGTGTGTTGTCTCCCAGAATCTGTGCAGTAACATGGAGTTTGGGGGCAGGAGAGGGTGTTGTTTTGGTTTTTGCAAGATCAAACAGTCTTGAGTAGCTGCAGACATACATATCCCTCCTCCTGCCCCAGATGAGAACTGCTCCTCCTGTTCCTCAGCCTTCTGATGCTCACTGAGCCATGTCCAGTCTTGTCTGGAAATACTACAATAGTTATATTAAAGGCTTTTCTCTTAAAATTCCAGCTCTGAGGCAAGGGCCATTCCAAGCCACTTCAAAGCAGTAAAAGAGTAAGTCACAGGCGACGTTTTCAGAGGTAAAGATGGTCACCCCATAGTGCAATCCCTTAGGATTTTTTAAAACTCTTTTCATAACATTATTTCTTTCTGAGTAAATTTAGAATTTGCCTGATAATAATGTGGTAGCTGCTGCAGGATCCTACAAATATCAGTGAACAACCTTTAATAAGACATAAAAATTCTCCATATGTGTTGGGACTGGTTTCCCATAAGAACAGATATTTCACAAGAAAAAGGGCAGAGCCGCCAGCTAATCTTTAGATTAGAAGCAGGCACTAGAAGTGTTCCGGCAACTGCACAAAGAGATATCAAAGCCAGCACTTTGGCTTTTGATGAAGTCTTGCCCTTTTCCCAAAGTAATATCTAATTATTAATGCTCTTACCAAGAATAGTAACACCCGTGCCCATGTGCTCATTGTCAGGGGCCTGGAGTACAGAGCAGACACTGGCTAATAATTATAAGGGCTTCTCTATACTGTGCATAAGAAAAAAAGGTTATTAGCAGGGATTTGTTATTAGGACGCCATTTCCAGATGTGCTAAATAAGACTAGCTCTCACCCAAAAGCCACCTTTTCTAATGAACTGACATGAGCAAAAATGAGCAACAGTGTGGGTAGAGAAGAGACAGGAAATCTAAAACTGAAATACGAATCTAACTCCATCACTTATATTATTATTGAAATGAACTTGGTTTAAAAATATCTCTAAGCCTCAGTTTTCTCACCCTTAAAATGAATCCATCAGTACTTCTTAATCTATGGTTATGAGGATCAAATTAGTATATAGCATTTTGAACAATACAAAGCCATATATAAATACAAGTAATTATCATTCTTATATGCTGGGAGGGATTGGGGGCAGGAGGAGAAGGGGACAACAGAGGATGAGATGGCTGGATGGCATCACTGACTCGATGGACGTGAGTCTGAGTGAACTCCAGGAGTTGGTGTTGGACAGGGAGGCCTGGCGTGCTGCGATTCATGGGGTCGCAAAGAGTCGGACACGACTGAGCGAATGATCTGATCTGATCTGATCTGATACTAACACTTTGAGATAGGGCTTACCAAAGAAGGCCAGCTAGACAGGACACTGCTGGCAGAGAATAACAACTATACTCTTCCCATCAGTCACAAAGAGGAAGGAGATAGATGTTTGTTCTAGTAACTTCCTGTCCAAAAATAACATCATCACAGCAGGGATATTTGGGTAGCTGAGATGGTTCACATGTTTAAAGAAATACTTGAAGAGCCCTACAAAGTATCTCCATCCACACTAAAGAGTTTGGAATCTGTTTCAATAAAATTTAAATATGAATGAAATCCATGTGCTTCTTTTACTGCATCGGTGTGTGTGTCCTAAGTGGCTTCAGGTATGTCCAACTCTTTGGGACCATAGGGTCTGCAGCCCGCTAGGCTCCTCTGTTCATGGGATTCTCCAGGCAAGAACACTGGAGTGGGTTGCCATGCCCTCCTCCAGGGGATCCTCCTGACCCAGGGATAAAATCCACATCTCCTGCAGCTCCTGCATTGCAGGCAGATTCTTTACCACTGAGCCACCAGGGAAGCCCATTTCTTTTATTATTACCAAGTAGATGTACCTGTTGGACTACAGTCAGAAATATATACTTTTCTGGCCATAAAAAGAGAGAAATTCTAACCGATTACTTTTCTGTTCCTTCCGTGTAAAACAGTAAAGAAGCACGGTGAGCATCCAGACTGAGCCACACATTTCAAGTGAAGGCATGTCTGTGATGCACAGATTTCTATCCAAAGACATTCAAATCATCTAAGGAAGCAGGTCTGGCTATGAGTTCCTCCCTAGTTTCCAAAGACATCTCAATTCCATCACCATTGTTCTTATTTGCACCTTTTACCCCAAAAGTTATGAACAGTTCCAGATAACACATTAACTCAAGACTGAAGCTTGCCAATATGAAAATAAACAGTGGAAATTTGATCCCTTGCAAGGCACTTGCTCTACACCAGGCAGAGTGCCAATCACTGAGAAGAGACAGGGGAACAATGCAGTCATGTACCCTGACCTCAGCTAATCTCCCAGTCAACCAATTCACAAGGTTCATCCTCCATCAGTGCCACCATCATGGGTGCCGTAAGGGAGGGAGAATAAATTTATGTATTAAGAACAAACAAAGTATATGTGCATTTAAATTCCTTTGGTTGAAATAAAATCAACAACAGAAAAAAAAAATAGAAAAGGCATCACAGCCTGCAGCCTGATTTCTGTCCAGTTACATTCTTCCCTTGGGAAGATTTTTAGCTTCTTTGAGTATGGTCTTGTAATAGAATACTCACATACGTAAGACAAGAACCCCACAGATTATGGCTATGACGGTGGAACCCAAGGGTTTCCCAGGTGGCTCCGTGGTAAAGAATCCTCCTGGTGTCTCAGTCAGTAAAGAATCCACCTGCAATGTGGGAAACCTGGGTTCGATCTTTGGGTTGGGAAGATCCCCTGGTGGAGGGCATGGCAACTCATTCCAGTATTCTTGCCTGGAGAATCCCCAAGGACAGAGGAGCCTGGTGGGCTGCAGTCCACCGGGTCAGAAAGAGTCGGACACAACAGAGCAACTAAGCACAGCCAAGGCAGGAGACATGGGTTCGATACCTGGGCTGGAAAGATTCCCTGGAATAGAAAATGGAAACCCACTCCAATATTCTTGCCTGGAAAAATCCCACCAGGCTCCATGGGGTCACAAAGAGCTGGACACAACCAAGCATTCATGCATGGAATACCAAAGTCACCTTTTTTCATGAATTGATATAGCAAAAGTGAACAGTATGGACTTAAAAAAAAAAAGATGGGTCATTTGTAAATTAAAATCTGAACCTAAATTCATTGTTTACTTAATTATTATGTCTATGGAAAAGGTGTGACACTAGGGGACCCCTTTGGGCTTCTGAGCTTTAGTGATTCCCGTTATGGCCCAATCTCCCAGCTCTTCCTAAAACTTACTTTTTCCAGGATGGTGTCTTCTCTGTGTCTTGAAGAATATCTCCAGATATTCCTTTTCCTTTCTTTCTCATATGAAATTATTCACAAATGCAACTGAAAGAGAAAAAAAGAACAGGAAAAGACCTTTCTTGCCTTCTGGAAAAGATGCAGAGGAAGTCAAACTTTGTTCATTTTTCCATTTATTAAAACGAGTTATTGAGCACCTAAAACAGACATCCAAAGACTTAATCAAGTTCCTGGAGACACAAAGATGGAAAACAACACTACCTGCTGGAAAGCAAGTCTCAGTTCAGCGGTGGCGTGCAGACATATAAATAAGCTCAACCCATTAGACAAACATTATAATGAACGTGTGTACAATGGATGTGCATACAGAGAGAGTACTGAGGAGGAAATCTGCTTCTTAAAGCTTTATGGAAGGAAAAGAAAATGCTTTACTGCAAGTATATGAAGATGGGAAATTAGAGGCCAACAGGGAGGATACAGCATTTCTAGGACAAAGTGCATGTGAAAAGGGACACAGTCATGAGAGTCCATGGCTCCAACAGGGACTCTGAACACTCCACAGGGCTGTGTAGCAGGGAGGAGCCAGAAAGAGGCTGGCAAGTACAGTGGAGCCATAACCTAAAGGCTTTTGAACAGTAGAATAAGGGGTTTGGAGTTTATTCTCTGAGAAATATTTCAAGCCAGGAAATGACTAGTTCACATCTAAATTTAGACAAGATTCTTCTCTAGGATATGTGGACAGTGAACTGCAAAATGGAAAACAGACTTCAGTTAGGGATTTATCACAGGAATGAAAACAATGAGGAGGTGATAGAATAAAAAGAAACAAGTGCATTTGTAAGACATTTCAGAGGCAAAATCAACAGTACCTCAAGGCAAAGTGAATACGAGGAGTGAGCAGTAGGTGAAAATCAGCAACTCAGAGATTTTTCTTCAAAACAACTGATGAAGGTGCAACACCATTAATTGAAATAAGAAGAAAAACATTTCAAGGGAAGTTGTCAAGATGAAAGATTATGAGTCTGGTTTGAAGTTTAAGTTTCAAGGACCAAAAGCCATCTCTCTGCTATCTAAAAGCAGTTGGAAGTATAGGTCTGGAGGTCTAGAGATTACTTGGTGAAGGTATTAACTGGAACAGTATTAGCATAAACGCTTCACAGTTGAAGTCACAGGAGTGAATGAAATCATATTTTAAGAGGGCAAGAAGAAAACATTCCAGGGAACCCCAAGTAAGGAGTAGGGAGAAGAAGGAGAAGGAGGAATCTGTTCCACTATGCAGACATGACCTGTGGGTCTCCTGTCTTACACATATGAGTACTCCATGTCACAAGACTGTTCTCAAAGAAGCTAAAAATCTTCCCAATGAAAAATGTAACTGAACAAAAAGCAGGCTGCAGGACCTGATTCCTTTTCAGTTTCTTTCACTGTTGGTCTTTTCAACCAAAAGAATCTTAAATGCACATACATTTTATGTGTGTCTTTAACACATTAATTTATTCTTTAAAACCTTTGTCAAACAGAAAACTCATTGTTTCAAGGTATTGATATACAGCCACCATCTAGTGGTCAAAATTGGTAACCACAGGCTTGCACAGTTGGGGGTGAGGGGAACATTTTTTATCATTGTTTCCAGGGGATTTTAAGGATTATGTTAAGTGAAAAATAGCCATCAGTCAATGATGGAGAGCGTGGAAAAAGCATCTCTCTATTTTTTCCTGAGAATGAATTGTGGAAAACAGGAACAATTCGCATGCTATGACTGTCCTTTCGAGCACTAAAGGGAACTGTGGAATAAGACACACCTTATGCAGGGTTATCTGGCCTCAGGTAAGATGGCAACACCTGATGAGACAAATGAAAACACGGTCAGTAGCCACAACCAGTATTTAAAATCCAAACTCTTTTTATCTTGTTCTCCAGATTCTTACAGGACCTAGCCACTGACCTCTCTCTCTGGCCTCACCTCTTACCACTTTGACCCATGACCATTATGATGCAGCCACAGTGGGCTCCGTGCTATTACATGAACTTCTAAGTTCATTACTATCACAGAGCCTTTGTACTTACTGTTTCATCTCTTCCACCAATCCTTTCTACCATCCTCTCCATCTCATCTTACAACTCTGTTTAAATATTTCCTTTTCAGAGAGACAATCCCAGACAATTCTAACTCTAAACCCCTCTTCCTCCAGTTTATTTTATTCTTGGCCCTTAGCACTATCTGAAATCGTATTACTTAGTTACTTGTCCAGAGAAGGCAATGGCACCCCACTCCAGTACTGTTGCCCGGAAAATCCCATGGATGGAGGAGCCTGGTAGGCTGCAGTCCATGGGGTCGCTAAGAGTCGGACACGACAGAAGCGACTTAGTAGTAGTAGTAGTTACTTGTCCAAAGAATATCTCTAATTCTACAGAGCAAATTACATGAGAGAAGGAATTTTAATGTATTGTTTGCTAGCACCTAGAGGAATGCTGTTACAGAAAAGGTGTTCAACAAAGAATTGAGGCTGAATGAACCCCAGGAGAAGTCTGGGTAGTGTCTGAACAAAAGGTGTAGCTGGGCAGAATTCAGTAATGGTGAGACCGAAGCAAAAGATTGATACACAAGCAAGAAGGCCCAGCATGGAATGGACAAATCCTGTTTATGATTCAGAAACCAAGAGGGGCCAAGCAGGGAGAGCAGAGAGCATGAACTTGAGGTTGACACAACAGTTAGAAATCAGGGTTCAAGTAACAAACTGCAAGTGGGGGAGGGGTAGCATAGAGCTTGCCGGGCTTTGTAGAAAACAGATCCTCAACCCCACTAGAAGCAATTTCTCCATCCACTAAAAAGCCCTTAGAAATGTCAGGAAGGATTTGTAAGGTATGTATTTTTCAAATTTCATAATATAGGAGCATCATCTGAGATGGGAAGTAGAAAGGACTAATCAAAAATGGAGATTCCTCTGAGATTCACTGCCATCATGTCTGATTCCATAGGTCAGTGAACTCTGAAACTATATTTTTAATCAGTATACAAGATGAGTCTGGTATATTCACCTTGGATATATATTTTTTGAGATATACCTGGTTCTAGTGATTTACTATTCACAAAAAACTTCTACATAATGTCACCTATGATTCTCACCTGTAACTCTGCTGAGAAGTAGGTAGGGCAGATTTTTATTGTCAATTACTACACAGTTTTAAAATATTTTATTACAGAATACATTAAACAAATATACACATGGAGACTACCATAACGAACCCTCATATACCAATCACCCAACTTCAATAGCTGTCAGCAAGTCAATTCCACTCCCCTCCACAGACTGGATAAGTTTTAATCAAATCTCAAAAATATTTCAGGTCAATGTGGATCAGAGGAGAGGTTTTACTTTTTATTTTAGTCATAGGACTGTGTGTCTTTCAGGGATGATGACTTGCCCAAGAATATATACCCGGTTCTTATAACTAAGGCCAGAACTTACCTACCTGTGAGAGTGCAGATGGGGACAATTACACCCTTCAGTACACAGACTTTGAGGCTATGGCAATTCTCTAGATTTCTGTGTGTGTGTGTGTGTGTGTGTGTGTGTGTGTGTTTTATAAGAGGGTAAGCAGCTATCTCTTTAGAATGTTTTCTGCTCAATTCTGCCTAGGGACCTTTTCAGGTCTTACTATTCTTGCGCAACTAAATATTTTATCAGCATAAATTCTCACTGTGCTTGGAAACTCTAAGCTATGAAGAAATGACTGTGAAGATGCACTAGAGAGAAGTGATGAGCCAGCCCAGGGCAAGCAAGCTGAGGCTGGCCCGTGGAACCTTACACCACCTGAAGTGTCAGGAAAACAAATGCAATTGAAACACATGCTTCCATCTGAAAATGTGGCTGGCAAAACAGCTCTGCCTTGGGCTGTTGAGATAGTGACAAATGAAATGCTGGTTGATCCCCCATTTATTTCCTTTTTAAAGCGTTTGCCGATATTGGAACAACCCTGGTTGTGTTGGAGTGCCACACCTCCAGCAGCACTGAGGTTCCCTTCACTGTACTCAGGGTCCCTCTGATCTCCATTACACTGTTTTCTACCTTTCCCAGTAATGGCCAAATTAGGAGACTGTCTAAAAGTGATTAGACAAGGATTCAGATTGGCTAAGCTGCAGGCATTACAGTGAATCCATCTGGAAAATGTGGCATGGGAGTTCTTTATTCATGGGCACATGGTCAGACTCTGTCAGGGCTTTTCTGAAGTTCTAGACTTCTCTTTTTTGGTCAGGTCCTCTTCAATATACAGATGTTTTCAGTGGCTGAAGCAAAGTCACATGTACTTCCTGGTTCAAATTTTTCCCTAACACAGCCCACAAAAATCATTGCTATGCCAAGAAGAATGAAAGCACTTAGAAAAATATTTAGCCCTTCTAACACAAAGTATTGTGTGAATCTCTACTTGCCAAACCTGTCTTGAGAGGAGGTCAGTAATTTTCTCATTAGCCTGCTAAGGAAACAAGCAGACTCTTGTTCCCAAAGTAACACATGGTCAATCAATATTTGGAATTAGAACACAAACCATTTTATTCCACAAACCACGCTGAGCCAAGAACAAATCTGGGTGTAAGAGTACTGTAAGTTTTGGAGGCAATCAATATGATGAGATCACTCCCTGCTGACAGGATACACATATGCATAAAGTCCAGAAAAAAACAGGAATTCTCATTTGCGTTTAAAGCCAGACATTTGTTCATTTGAACTTTGTAAGTTTCCTAATAATGTATGAGTTGAAGGAAGAAATATGCAGAGGGGGAAAGAGAGTGGAAAACACCATGGTAAAGAAATTTCAAAGTAAAAATGCATTTGGAACATATATGAAATTAGTTTAGTCATTTTTTTAGCTCTTTCACCATTTCAGAAGAAAAGGTAAAGGTTTCAGAACACCTCATTCCAAAAATTCTTAATAAAACAGGATAATGAATGTCATGCCATAAATTTAGTCTCCAAAAAGAATATGTCAAATAAATAAAACCAGGCTATTTCGTTACTCTGACAGAGAAGATTCTCAAGATATTAGGTCAATACAGAGTCATGATAAAAATTCTATTCTTATTTGCCATTTAGGTTCAGGAAAACATCTCTCCACCAAACACAGACACTCTAAGCCATGGCTTAGAACCATTCTTGACCACTTCACCACACTGTTGCTGGTGCTACTCTTGAGTGCATTTTTATTCTTTCCCTGGCTTGTATCTTGTCAGTCTAACGAATTTTGACTGTCATTTCATCTGGCTAAGATCCAGTGAAGTCCTACTTTCCATGAAACTTTTAACACATTATATGCATTTTTTTAAGTACTTGAATACAAAACAAAATCCAAAAAGGGACGTTTGAAAAACAACCATACTCTATTCCTTAAATAGGTGTTTTTTAAAAAATCAAGTGCTCCAAAATCGTTACATACATTAAATATGTACTGCTTCTTATAGTTCAATCATATCTCAATAAAGTGGTTTAAAATGTTTTAATTCTAATAACACAGCTCAAAAATTAAAAACAATAATAAAAGTCAACTGTGATGACCTGGAGGAATGGGAGGGGAGGAAAGCGAGGGAGGGAGGGAGGAAGGGGATAGGTGTATGTTTATGGCTGATTCATGCTGCTGTATGGCAGAAACCAACACAATATTGTAAAAATCAGAAAAAAAAAAATAAGCTCAAAAAAAATCAAATGGCCTCTATCATGTCAGGGGATGGTTATTTTAAGTGACTCCTCTAATAACTTATTGCATTACCCTAAAACAAACTCATATCACCTAATTCATTATTTTTTAAGGACTTATATTCTTTTTAGAAATCACCAAGTTGATTTTTTGCACCAATATCTTTTAATTTATTTGGGGATTAGACTATCTTAATATTTATATTAATATAAAATATTAATATCTTAATATTTCTTGATGTATAATAATTTGTCCAAACTTAAAGTGGTATTGATAGGGACAGAGTAAAGGGGCAAAGAAGGTGTTTAAATAGTTAATCTCACCGAGGGATCATAAGTAAAGAAAAAAATATGAGAAACCCCTGTACATTAATGATCAGTCAAGAAAGCAGGTTGGCTTAACCACAAAACCAAGCAGGCTTGCTTAGCAACAAAACTATGCAACAGAAGCAGGAAACATGCCCCAAAACAATAAAACAGTGGTGACATGATACCCACACCCTGTCCTGTGAGCTCAGTAAGTTAATGATTCCCAGGACCTGATTCTCTGCCCACACTAAAACCAAAAATATAAGGAAAAAGTGACATTATACTGAAAACTGAGATGATTTATCATATTTCAGTATATGTTACCACCTCTTTGCTCATTTTCAATGCACCATGCCAGCCCCAGTTGGACATGTAAGGACAAGAAAATTCCCCCACCTGATGTGGAGGAGATGATGATGGAACCTTGACATCTACTCAAGAATGAGGAATAAAGTGGTTTTCTCTCCCTCCACACTTTTCCTTTGATTATAAAACTGTAGCCCACTAAGTGCCTGGGCGGCATCCTCTCACCCGCCCACTTGTAAACCTCACAAGTGTCTTCTTCTAATAAATCACTTCTTTTCTATCCCTGTGCCTTTTGCTGAATTTTTTATGTGCTGAGACATAAAAGACTGAAGACCTCAGAGACACATTTCTGCAGTTTCAGTATCTCTATAACATCTTGTATAATTAACTTAGACCACCACCAATAACAACTCCCCATTTTTAAAAAATCTTGGTTAATGGAATCTCTTTCAGTCTTAATAGTTGAGGTGGAGGGATGTCTCACATCCAGGGAAGATCTGTGAGTGGTGAAAATAAGAAATGAATATTTTTTTCTTTTGAAAACTAAGTAGTATCTCTCCTGAGATCTGCTCTCTGCTCTCTGCTTGCTGGTTCTGTGCACACTGTCATTCTTGAAGATCCCAGAAGACTGTGTGCATGATCCTGGATGCAAATAACAGCTCTGAAGTTGGTTCCTAATCTCAGTAAAGACTGACTCTGAGTCTTCAGTACCAAACACATACAACCCAAAGACTTCAGAGGAATTCTTTTACAAAATGTATATTCTGCAAATAAGGGCCCATCACTGCATTATTTTTTGTAAATACACCCACAGGAGGACTAGATATTGGTCTTCAGTTAGTTTTTTTTTTTTTTTTTTCTTTCTTTCAATATGGTCTGATAAGCTCTTTGATGACAGGGAAATTGCTATGGGAGATCCTGCTATGGGTGTGCCTGGGTATCAATAATGGGTTATAAATTCATGCATCAGAGGCCCAACTGTTTAAAAACATCTATGAAATAAATTGTTTATCTTCAGTTATCCATTTGCTTTAAGTCTACTTAGAGTGAAATCTTTGAAACATGAGGAAATTAGGCAATTCAGAATTTATTCTCCAAAGCAAACATGTCAAATTAATAGAAGCTTACTATTCCTTAACACTGACTTGGAATAGCCCGGTATTTTTTGAAGTTAATACAAAGAGAGACATGAAAAATTCTATTTTAAAAAAAAAATTCTATTTTTATTTGTCACTTTGTTTCGGGACAACATATAAGGGGTTAAGCAGTTACTCTGGGGCTGAGCACAAAATAATAAACACAGTTTACCTTATAAAGTGTCTGCCAAGACCTTGGGCCAAGTCACCTTCTCTGAGAGTAACCCCATGAATATAATGAGGTGAGCCTCTGGCAGCTCTGTTTTACTACATGACCTTAATGTCCCTCACCTCTGCCCATAGCTGTCTGGACCAAAGGTGGACACTGTTTTGAACTACTTAACTTCTCTCCCAGATTTCTAGTTCAGCAGCCACTCCCAAATGCAAGCACGCAGAAGCAGAGGGGCTTCTAGGGTGGCCTATTCTGCCATGTAATGGAGAGGCAGAGATGAGCACAAGCATAGACAGGAGCAGTGAAGTCAGAGGAGCAGGCTCTGCACTGACCCTGAAGCTTCCCAGTGTTCTCTGGAGCCCAGCTTCATTCCTGCCCTTAGTGTTCATGCATTGTCTCTGCTTTCTTATAATAAACCTCTTTGTTTCTTAATCTAGCTTAAGTTGGTTTCTGATACTCTTACCTAATACAAAGGAGGCCAGTGGATATTGAAAAGAAAAGGGTCTTCAATATGTGTAATAAGCACGAAATTAACCCAGACACCTTCACTAAGTCACATCTTTTGGGGGTTGCAGGTTCTCCCCCATCTTCACCCACAAGCTCTTTTCACTTTCAGACAATCTCCAGTCTCCATTTTATTTTACAAAGGGTAAAACTGGGAAACACATATTAAATTCTCAGTACTTTTCTGAGCATAGAAGAATAGGGTTGCCCTGTTTTACCCTCCATAATGGAAAAGTAAACACAATGATTTCTATTAGCTAATGACTTGCATCATGTTTATGCTTTCTCTTCCTGTTTATACTATTTTTCTTAGTTCTTAAATGCTCACTGGAACTCCCTCATTGCACATTGATTCTGAAGAGAAGCTTGTTAGAGGAGGCATCACTATTTTTCCTTGCCGCTTCAGCTGCTAAGTCACTTCAGTCATGTCCGACTCTGTGTGACCCCATAAATGGCAGCCCACCAGGCTCCCCCATCCCTGGGATTCTCCAGGCAAGAACACTGGAGTGGGTTGCCATTTCCTTCTCCAATGCATGAAAGTGAAAAGTGAAAGTGAAGTCGCTCAGTCTATTCCAACTCCTAACGACCCCATGGACTGCAGCCTACCAGGCTCCTCTGTCCATGGGATTTTCCAGGCAGGAGTACTGGAGTGGGGTGCCATTGCCTTCTCCAATTTTTCCTTAAGTCTAAACAAACAAACTGACCTTCACAAGAGATTATGAAAACAGTTTCTTTCCTCTGGAACATGGCTGCGTATATGCACCATGCGGGCACTCAGTGTTAAAAACCTTTCACAGATAGTGCACTAAGGAAATTCTCATTAATAAAAAAAAAAAAAAAAAAAAAAAAACCCTAATAGCCATCAACAGCCTACTCAAGAGAAGTGATAGGGAGACAGGCAAAGCTTATGAAGGGTCTGGTCCCTTTCACATCAAGCCTCCTAACATCTGGGCCAGTGCCCTAATGCTGTGCTCCAAGCACTCCACTCCACCCTGTCTCACACATCAGGTGTTAAGACTTTAGTTCTTAGGTATCTCCCTGCCCTCTCTCCCCATTAACATTTAGTTTCTCAGTCCTAATTCCATTTTCTATGGTTATCCTCCCACCTTGGTCCACCCATGATTTAAGGAGGCTTGTGAAAGTATGTTTTTAAAAGTAGAAAAAAATTAATAATCAGACCCCCCCCCAAAAAATGTACTTAATTGTAAGAATGACACCCCTGCAGCAATTTGCCCACAGACTGAGGAAAAAGTGTCCAAAAATCTGTCCAAAAATCTCATCAAATTCTTTAAGAGTGGCTACACTAAGCCTTGGATGAAAGAGAAACAAATGGTTGTCTTTTTTAAGCTCTGTGTTATTTTGGGTCTTTATCACTTGAAGCTTAACTTAGCCCTTCCAGTCTCAAAGACTGGTCTCTCGCCAGATCCACCTTCTATTCCTCTCCAGCATATTTCTCCAAATCTGAGCCAGGCGATCTATCTAGTAGAATGTCCTGGAACTGACACCAGAGCAGTGCAGTGGATATGGTCTTTCCAAGTCTGGTTCCTTTTGAGTGCAAGCCTTGATTCTTCTTATATCAAATAGGTAAATGTCAGAAAATACACACACAAACACATGGTCCTTCCACAGAAGTCAGAGTTCAATCTAAATTGAAAACAACATATACGTTTACTGAGTAATTTTTAATGTGACTAACACCACCTAATACATTCTTTTCTTTATTCTTAATATCCATCTTTTGAGAGAGGTACTATTTTATTATTGCTCTGGATCATCCCACTGTCCATGATGACTACTAAAATTCCCCAACATTACAACAATATTCTAACAAGAAGAAAGCAATGAAGAAGAGCATGCCTGTTCCAGGAATACTTCTATGAACTGCACACACAACATCTGCTTACATCCCACTGTCTAGGATTTAATCACGAGTATACTTGCAGCAGGGAAGTCCAGTAAAGTATTCTTTATTATACACAGACAGTTCAGTTCAGTTCAGTCGCTCAGTCTGTCCGACTCTTTGCAACCCCATGAATCCCACCACGCCAGGCCTCCCTGTCCATCACCAACTCCTGGAGTTCACCCAGACTCACGTCCATCGAGTCAGTGATGACATCCAGCCATCTCATCCTCTGTCATCCCCTTCTCCTCCTGCCGCCAATTCCTCCCAGCATCAGAGTCTTTTCCAATGAGTCAACTCTTCGCATGAGGTGGCCAAAGTACTGGACTTTCAGCTTTAGCATCATTCCTTCCAAAGAAATCCCAGGGCTGATCTCCTTCAGAATGGACTGGTTGGATCTCCTTGCAGTCCAAGGGACTCTCAAGAGTCTTCTCCAATGCCACAGTTCAAAAGCATCAATTCTTTGGCACTCAGCCTTCTTCACAGTCCAACTCTCACATCCATACATGACCACAGGAAAAACCATAGCCTTGACTAGATGAACCTTTGTTGGCAAAGTAATGTCTCTGCTTTTGAATATGCTATCTATGTTGGACATAACTTTCCTCCCAAGGAGTAAGCATCTTTTAATTTCATGGCTGCAGTCACAATCTGCAGTGATTTTGGAGCCCAAAAAAATAAAGTCTGACACTGTTTCCACTGTTTCCCCATCTATTTCCCATGAAGTGATGGGACCTGATGCCACGATCTTCGTTTTCTGAATGTTGGGCTTTAAGCCAACTTTTTCACTCTCCACTTTCACTTTCATCAAGAGGCTTTTTAGTTCCTCTTCACTTTCTGCCATAAGGGTGGTGTCATCTGCATATCTGAGGTTACTGATATTTCTCCCGGCAATCTTGATTCCAGCTTGTGTTTCTTCCAGTCCAGCATTTCTCATGATGTACTCTGCATAGAAGTTAAATAAGCAGGGTGACAGTATACAGCCTTGATGAACTCCTTTTCCTATTTGGATCCAGTCTGTTGTTCCATGTCCAGTTCTAAATGTTGCTTCCTGACCTGCATGCAAATTTCTCAAGAGGCAGATCAGGTGGTCTCGTATTCCCATCTCTTTCAGAATTTTCCACAGTTTATTGTGATCCACACAGTCAAAGGCTTTGGCATAGTCAATAAAGCAGAAATAGATGCTTTTCTGGTACTCTCTTGCTTTTTCCATGATCCATCAGATGTTGGCAATTTGATCTCTGGTTCCTCTGCCTTTTCTAAAACCAGCTTGAACATCAGGAAGTTCACAGTTCACATACTGCTGAAGCCTGGCTTGGAGAAGTTTGAGTATTACTTTACTAGCGTGTGTGATGAGTGCAATTGTGTAGTAGTTTGAGCATTCTTTGGCATTGCCTTTCTTTGGGATTGGAATGAAAACTGACCATTTCCAGTCCTGTGGCCACTGCTGAGTTTTCCAAATTTGCTGGCATATTGAGTGCAGCACTTTCACAGCATCATCTTTCAGGATTTGAAAGAGCTCAACTGGAATTCCATCACCTCCACTAGCTTTGTTCGTAGTGATGCTTTCTAAGGCCCACTTGACTTCACATTCCAGGATGTCTGGCTCTAGGTCACCACATAGCTAAAACCCAAAGGCTTTACTACTGAGAAAGGAGAGGAAACAAAGAAGGGACAACCACCAGTCTTTATCATGAGCAGATCAAAATTGATCCCGAGAAAAGCACGATGGTAAGGATGCCTGGATGACTCAGAGGAATAATGAGACTAATTTTCCCTTCAGCTCTATGTACCATAAGATGGCAAACCTGGAAATGAATAAGAGGAGTCTGAAGTTTGGGTTGTATATACATAGGAGGCCAAAATGTACAGAAAAGTTAGAAGGAAGAGATGCAAGCCAAAATTTCCACCACTACTAAACTAATCAGATATTGTTTTCTCTTTCTCTTAAGGAGAAAAATCACTGAGTCTTAGAACATAAAAACAAACCTCTTGATAGACCTTTATATAGAAGACACTAAAACATGGGACATAAGTCCTTGTGATGCTACAATCAAGTATTAAGTGGAAAGAAATTATCTTAACTGTATTTAGCCAAGGTATAAGTGAAAAGTAACCTGTCCTGATGTATTTAAACTGCCCCATATATTTATATTTTAGAAGACAAACATTCCATTATGTCTAAGACAGACTCTTCTCATATACGATGAGACAGAGAACTGTTTGCCTTTCAAATTATATTCCCTATGATTGCACAGCAAGTCATTCAAGTTACTATAATAGAAAGATCAAGAACAGGGACCTCCCCCTCATCTTCTTCTTTCTGCCAACTGAAATGACACCTACCCTTAAAGATCCAGCTCAAGTTTCATCTCCCCCAAAGTCCTATTTGACTTTACTAGCTCTCATTTCTCTTCCTCTTCTTTAAAATTCCCACTACACTTAACAGCCTGTGTCCAACATTTTAAGCATTAATTATATGGTGCCTGTTAATGTTTTATGTGTATTAAGATCCTAGAGGACATGGGTGTATTGAAGTTTCTTTGTAAACACTCACGGGATACTGCATACTAGAGTAATAAGTACTAAATAAATACTTGTCGTATAATTGATTTGCTTTGTTAGAGCCTAGAGCAGACACCCAAGTGCTTCATTCCTGAACTCAAATAGGGTGGGTCCACCTGCCAAGTATCATGGAAAAGGAAGGTGGTATCATGAGCTGGTAGAGACAAAAGTGTATGTGTGTGTGCATGTACATGTATTTACATTTGTGTGTACATCTTTGTTGCTGCTGCTGCTGCTGCTAAGTCACTTCAGTCGTGTCCAACTCTGCGCGACGCCATAGATGGCAGCCCACCAGGCTACCCCGTCCCTGGGATTCTCCAGGCAAGAACACTGGAGTGGGTTGCCATTTCCTTCTCCAATGCATGAAAGTGAAAAGTGAAAGTGAAGTCATTCATTCGTGTCCAACTCTTGGCGACCCCATGGACTGCAGCCCACCAGGCTCCTCCATCCATGGGATTTTCCAGGCAAGAGTACTGGAGTGGGGTGCCATTGCCTTCTCCGACATCTTTGTTAATATGAATAAAAAATAGCAAAATACCTAGCTGAAGACTAGTGCTAGCATTGTGTGTGGGCATGTTTGTGTATGCAAACACAATCGGAACATACACATATTGAATGAGTGACCCTTTGTGTGCTATAGTTTGGAAGGCACTTTTTGCCTGCTTTGAAAATACCTTCCCATGCCATTTGGCTTGAAATTTCATTCCAAGAAAATAAGAACACGGTATCCAAAAGTCAGTGAAAAGGCACATTATTTTGAAGCCATCCTTAGCTCTCTCTAGAAGCTGAAAAATCATCAGATTAAATAATAGACACAGGAAAGTAAGGCCAGACTACTTGAAGGGATCAGAAGGAAATGGCTTCAGAGTTTAATCCTGCCTTCTTCAAGACCTATTTTGAAGCAATTCATCAAGGTAAAACAGGACAAAAGGGAAAAGAAAGGCATACTTCTCTGTGCCAACTAGGAATTCTGCATCCTCGCCACTCCCTTACCCTAAAACCAGCCAGCCACCTCTCTGCAGAGTTCCAAGATGGATAGGAGCAGAGTTTGAACACAGTTCTAGTCTAGTCTGTCACTTCACAGCTTAATAACTTACCCGTTCATTAAACAGCTCAGAAGGTAAGTCAGTAGAAACATCACGAATAGAATCCCTGTGCCTCCCAAAAGAGCAGAATCCTGGTCCTTTTATTTAAAGTGGGAAGATTTTTCCACTGTATTCTTGATTCCTAAAACTACAAACAACCTCCCTTACATCCAGCCTGTAAGAGTGCAGAAGCGTGTCTTCAATTTTCCCTTTATTTTTCACTAGGTACCATGGTGAGAGGCAAGACCATATAGAGATTAACAGGGGAGCAGTAGCTTTGAATCCCAACTGCCAAGGTTCAAATTCCAGCTACCGCATCTCCTAACTATGTGACTTTGTGCAAGCTACTTAAATTCTACAGTTCTTGGGTTTCCAACTTGCAAATAGGAATAATAGAGTTATTAAGAGGATAAAATAAATCCATGCAGAGCGCTTAAAACAATGGACTGGCATTATAGTAAATACTATCTAAGCACTTACTATTACTGTTACCTTTAAACAGAAATATAGGAAAAGATAATTGAACTTGAAAAATCCTGAAACTGATATTCTAGCTTCCCTGGTAGGCAATGTCTGGATGCATGAGTACTTTGTGTGTGTCTTTGTGGGCGTGTGTGTGTGTGTGTGTGTGTTAGTTATTCAGTCATATCTTTGCCACCCGATGGACTGTAGCCTGCCAGGCTCCTCTATCCATGGAATTCTCCAGGCAAGAATACTGGAATGGGTTGCCATTCTCTTCTCCAGGAGATCTTACAAACCCAGGGATTGAACCCAGGCCTTCCGCATTGTGGGCAGATTCTTTACCATCTGCACCACCAATGAAGCCCAGAGCACTAACTTTTAGGGATTAAGAAGTTGAAGTCTCTTGTCATGACTTTCATTTCAAAGGCATAGCACTAGGAGAAATAAGTGACCAGATATATAAAGAAACATGCCTAATATGCCAAAGTCTTGCTAACTCTGGTCTGTATCCCAATTTGAAAAGTTGATCAATACCACTGGAAAATTTTCAGAAAAGTCTGAAAATGTTTAATACTTTCTGAAGACCTTTAAGCTAAATACTAGAATGCTTATCGGTTACAAAGAAGATGTTTCTTGTTCTATTTTGTGATTTCTGAACAGTGGAAATGGCATTCGTAACAATGTCTGGTTCTGTGGTAGCCTCAGCGTCAGAGGCTTTCCATATTAAAATCAGTAGAAGTGAAGTGGCACCATCCTTGGTCTCCAGGCAAGAGGAGCAGCAAGTATCCTGAGGGTGGAGAGTTTACTTTCTTCAGTGTGACGGCGGCAGGTGGCACTGGAGAGGAGGCTGGCTAAAATTGCAGGTCAGAAGGGCACCCTCCTAAGGGAGGAACAGTGAGCAAGCAGTGCCAGAGAGGGTTAGCACTCCAGGCACAGAAGTGGCCAATGTTGGGAATGTACTTTAGAGCGGGGGATGAGAGTCATTTTCCAGATGCTGATGCAACCTCTGTATATCTGGATGGCTTAAAGGACCAGGCATATCAGTTCCAAAACTTGTCATGACTCTCATTTTTAGTTTTTGTCAAACTTAGAAGCAGTCAAAATGGCATGAATGTCAGGAAATCTTACCGAAATTCTAAATGCTTATAATAAACAAATACTCTGTAAAATAAAGCAGGGAGGGGGAGTGTTTTGAGATCTCATCTCTTAAGTCCAAATTAAAAGAGAGTTTTTTAAAAATAATGTTTTAGGAATAAAATAGTCTAAACTTCGGGGCACAGATGATTTCAGCCTCTATAACATACAAGTCGGCAGAATCAATAACATGAGATTAAAGCTCTAAAGCTATTTTCAGATCTTCCTCCAGGAAACTGAGAGGCACTTCCTGAGCTTCAGATCATAAGTATCTCTCTGTTATCGATGGGCATGACTTCTTCTATTCAGAGTTTGACAGATACATAGGTAGAGAATGGGATGACAATCAAAGAAGACTTCAATTGTTAGTTCTTCACTTACTATATTTAATGACTCATTCATTTATATACTCAAATAAATAGTTTTGTGAGATGCTATGCTGCACAGTTGTTAATTGCATGCATTCACCCAATTAATTCAATAAATGTGTTGAACTGTTACCTTGAACCAGGCCATTTTTTAGGCACTGGGAATGCAGCAAAAGGAACCAACAAGCATGACCATTGCTTATATAATTGGGGAGATAGAAAAGAAATACATAACATTTCATATAATAAGTATTATGAAGAAGAAAAAACAAACTAATACAAAGATTGGCTGGTCATGGAAGACCCCTCTGAGGAAGTAAATTTTATCCTGAGACCTGAAGGAGAATAATTCAGTTATGTGAAAATCCAGAAGAGCAGACCTACCATGCAAAGACCATGGTATGCTGGAGAGACAAAAAGGAGACAAGAGGGCTGCTGGAGACAACAAAGGCACAGGTTAGGCTGAGGTCATAATATCTCAGGGTCCAGAGAACCCAGTAAGTAATCTGGATTTTACAGGATACCACTCAGACCTTAAGGGCCTCCCAGGTGGCGCTAGTGGTTAAGAACCCACCTGCCAATACAGATGAAAGAGACTCATGCAGGATCCCTGAGTCAGGAAAATCCCCTAGAGGATGGCATGACAACCCACTCCAGTATTCTTGCCTGGAGAACACCATGGACAGAGGAGCCTGGTGGGCTCCAGTCCATAGGGTTGCAAACAGTCAGACACGACTGAAGCAACTTAGCATGCACACATAGACTTTAAAGCAGGAGGATGACAGACATGATGTAACTTATGTTTTTCAAATATCATTTTGCAGCTGTATGGGAGAATATGCCTCATTGTAGTCAGTGGTGTGCCAGTAAATGTTTAACAACTAGCTATCTGTAAAATACATATTTATGAGCCCCAATTTATAACATAATCCAATTTCTGTGTGTAAATATTCCCACTATGGTCAATTTCAAGTTGCCAATGTATCACTAAAGGTGAAATTGGAAAATGACATACACAACTGGCTCTTTGAGAGTCTGAACAAGGCAGTGCCAACACATAACTGCTGACTGTAGGGGGACGGGAGTGGAAACAGGAAAAAGAGTCAAGAGGCTCCAGTTGCTGTCTAGGTAAGAGAGAAGGTGGCTTAGTAGAAGACCGGGTGATTTCAGGTGCAAAGAAATGGACAGATTTGAGTGGGTTAAGAGAAAACTGATAGAACTTAATTATAAATTAAATGTAAGAGATAACAACAGACCAGTTCCAAATAGGAAAAGGAGTACATCAAGGCTGTATATTGCCACCCTGCTTATTAAATTTATATACAAAGTACATAATGAGAAATGCTAGGCTGGAGGAAGCACAAGTTAGAATCAAGATTGCCAGGAGAAATATCAATAACCTCAGATATGTAGATGACACAACTCTTATGGCAGAAAGTGAAGAAGAACTAAGGAGCCTCTCGATGAAAGTTGAAGAGGAGAGTGAAAAAGTTGGGCTAAAGCTCAACATTCAGAAAACTAAGATCATGGCATCCAGTCCCGTCACTTCATGGCAAATAGATGGGGAACCAGTGGCTGACTTTATTTTGGGGGGCTCTAAAATCACTGCAGATAGTGACTACAGCCATGAAATTAAAAGACGCTTACTCCTTGGAAGGAAAGTTATGACCAACCTAGACAGCATATTAAAAAGCAGAGACATTACTTTGTCCACAAAGGTCTGCCTAGTCAAAGCTATGGCTTTTCCAGTAGTCATGTATGGATGTGATTTGGACTATAAAGAAAGCTGAGTGCCGAAGCATTGATGTTTTTGAACTGTGGTGTCAGAGAAGACTCTTGAGAGTCCCTTGGACTGCAAGGAGATCCAACCAGTCCATCCTAAAAGATATCAGTCCTGGATGTTCATTGGAAGAACTGATGTTGAAGCTGAAACATTTTGGCCACCTGATGCAAAGAGTTGACTCATTTGAAAAGACCCTGATGCTGGGAAAGATTGAAGATGGGAGGAAAAGGGGACAACAGAGGATGAGATGGTGGATGGCATCACCAACTCAATGGACATGGGTTTTGGTAGACTCCGGTAGCTGTTGATGGACTGGGAGGCCTGGCGTGCTGTGGTTCATGAGGTTGCAAAGAGTTGGAGTTGACTGAGTAACTGAACTGAACGGAAGTGAAGAGATAATCAGAGACACATCAAGGATGAATTTCATGTTTCTAATGGGTAAAATTCCTATCAGCTATTAAATATCTCCCAGCTTGCCTCTCTCTTTCCTACCCAGACCATTTTATTTGTCTAAAAAAAAAAAAAAAACATAATTCATATCTATTTGCCTCCTCTCTAAAGCAGAGAAAATAAAGAAGTTTCTTCCTCCTGCATGTTTTCTGTTCTATATAGAGATAGCCAAGAGGCACTGGTGAGAGTGAGGATGGGAGCTCTGGATTTAGCACTCATGCTCTTACTCCAGCTGTCTATGTCTGCCACCCTTGCTCATGTCACACTTAGGTACTTTATCCCTGCCTATGTCAGGGCTTGGAGAAGGAAATGGAAACTCACTTCAGTATTCCTGACTGGAGAATCTCATGGACAGAGGAGCTTGGCGGGCTATAGTCCACAGGGTTGCAAAGAGTCAGACACGACTGAAGCAACTTAGTACATATGTTAGGAATGGGATAGGAGAGGCTGGTGACCATCCATTTAGAAGAAAATGATATGATGGTGGTAAGAGAAAGTCATGCTTTTTGCCAACTGATTCCTAAGTCTATTATTTCAACAATTTGACGGAGAATATTGAGATCCTGTTAATTATCCCCAATTATATGAGGATGAGAGTACCAGATTGCGACCGCTCAGGACCAGCCCAGAGGAGCTACACTGCGTCCGAGGTTGAGGGGGCGACCAAGAGGAGATACCCAGCATCCAAGGTCAGGGGTGGCGACGAGAGGACTTACCCCGCATACGAGGTCAGGGGCGGCGGCCGGGAGGAGATACCCCACGCCCGCCTGAGGCCAAGGGCTGCGGCCGGGAGGAGCAACCCAATGTCCAAGGAGCTGTGGCTGCGCGGACGCAGGAGGACCTAGAGGAGCTATCACACGTTGACGGTCAGGAAGGGCGGCGGTGAGGAGATACTACTTGTCCAAGGTAAGGAGCAATGGCTGTGCTTTGCTGGAGCAGCTGTGAAGAGATACCCCACGCCCAAGGTAAGAGAAACCCAAGTAAGACGATAGGTGTTGCAAGAGGGCATCAGAGGGCAGAAACACTGAAATCATACTCACAGAAAACTAGTCAATCTAATCACACTAGGACCACAGCCTTGTCTAACTCAATGAAACTAAGCCATGCCCATGGGGCCACCCAAGACAGGCGGGTCATGGTGGAAAGATCTGACAGAATGTGGTCCACTGGAGAAGGGAATGGCAAACCACTTCAGTATTCTTGCCTTGAGAACCCCATGAACAGCATGAAAAGGCAAAATGATAGGATACTGAAAGAGGAACTCCCCAGGTCAGTAGGTGCCCAATATGCTACTGGAGATCAGTGGAGAAATAACCCCAGAAAGAATGAAGGGACGGAGCCAAAGTAAAAAAGAACACCCAGATGTGCATGTGACTGGTGATAGAAGCAAGGTCCGATGCTGTAAAGAGCAATATAGCATAGGAACCTGGAATGTCAGGTCCATGAATCAAGGCAAATTGGAAGTGGTCAAACAAGAGATGGCAAGACTGAATCTGAAATTCTAGGAATCAGTGAACTGAAATGGACTGGAATGGGTGAATTTAACTCAGACGACAATTATATCTACTACTGTGGGCAGGAATCCCTCAGAAGAAATGGAGTGGCCATCATGGTCAACAAAAGAATCTGAAATGCAGTACTTGGATGCAATCTCAAAAATGACAGAATGATCTCTGTTTGTTTCCAAGGCAAACCATTCAGTATCACAGTAATCCAAGTCTATGCCCCAACCAGTAACACTGAAGAAGCTGAAGCTGAATGGTTCTATGAAGACCTACAAGACCTTTTAGAACTAACACCCAAAAAAGATGTCCTCTTCATTATAGGGGACTGGAATGCAAAAGTAGGAAGTCAAGAAATACCTGGAGTAACAGGCAAATTTGACCTTGGAATATGGAATGAAGCAGGGCAAAGACTAATAGAGTTTTGCCAAGAAAATGCACTGGTAATAACAAACACCCTCTTCCAACAACACAAGAAAAGACTCTGTACATGGACATCACCAGATGGTCAACACTGAAATCAGATTGATTATATTCTTTGCAGCCAAAGATGGAGAAGCTCTATACAGTCAGCAAAAATAAGACCAGGAGCTGACTGTGGCTCAGATCATGAACTCCTTATTGCCAAATTCAGACTGAAACGGAAGAAAGTAGGGAAAACCACTAGACCATTCAGGTACGACCAATATCAAATCCCTTATGATTATACAGTGGAAGTGAGAAATAGATTTAAGGGCCTAGATCTGATAGATAGAGTGCATGATGAACTATGGAATAAGGTTCATGACATTGTACAGGAGACAGGGATCAAGACCATTCCCATGGAAAAGAAATGCAAAAAAGCAAAATGGCTGTCTGGGGAGGCCTTACAAATAGCTGTGAAAAGAAGAGAAGAAACAAGCAAAGAAGAAAAGGAAAGATATAAGCATCTGAATTCAGAGTTCCAAAGAATAGCAAGAAGAGATAAGAAAGCCTTCTTCAGCAATCAATGCAAAGAAATAGAGGAAAACAACAGAATGCGAAAGACTAGGGATCTCTTCAAGAAAATCAGAGATACCAAAGGAACATTTCATGCAAAGATGGGCTCGATAAAGGACAGAAATGGTAGGGACCTAACAGAAGCAGAAGATATTAAGAAGAGATGGCAAGAATACAAAGAAGAACTATACAAAAAGATCTTCACGACCCAGATAATCACAATGGTGTGATCACTGACCTAGAGCCAGACATCCTGGAATGTGAAGTCAAGTGGACCTTAGAAAGCATCACTACAAACAAAGCTAGTGGAGGTGATGGAATTCCAGTTGAACTATTCCAAATCCTGAAAGATGATGCTGTGAAAGTGCTGCACTCAATATGCCAGCAAATTTGGAAAGCTCAGCAGTGGAAAAGGTCTCAGGACTGGAAAAGCTCATTTTTCATTCCAATCCCAAAGAAAGGCAATGCCAAAGAATGCTCAAACTACCACACAATTGCACTCATCTCACACTCTAGTAAAGTAATGCTCAAAATTCTCCAAGCCAGGCTTCAGCAATATGTGAACCATGAACTTCCTGATGTTCAAGCTGGTTTTAGAAAAGGCAGAGGAACCAGAGATCAAATTGCCAACATCTGCTGGATCATGGAAAAAGCAAGAGAGTTCCAGAAAAGCATCTATTTCTGCTTTATTGACTATGCCAAAGCCTTTGACTGTGTGGATCACAATAAACTGTGGAAAATTCTGAAAGAGATGGGAATACCAGACCACCTGATCTGCCTCTTGAGAAATTTGCATGCAGGTCAGGAAGCAACAGTTAGAACTAGACATGGAACAACAGACTGGTTCCAAACAGGAAAAGGAGTTCCTCAAGGCTGTATATTATCACCCTGCTTATTTAACTTCTATGCAGAGTACATCATGAGAAATGCTGGACTGGAAGAAACACAAGCTGGAATCAAGATTGCCAGGAGAAATATCAGTAACCTCAGATATGCAGATGACACCACCCTTATGGCAGAAAGTGAAGAGGAACTCAAAAGCCTCTTGATGAAAGTGAAAGTGGAGAGTGAAAAAGTTGGCTTAAAGCTCAACATTCAGAAAATGAAGATCCGGTCCCATCACTTCATGGGAAATAGATGAGGAAACAGTGGAAGCAGTGTCAGACTTTATTTTTCTGGGCTCCAAAATAACTACAAATGGTGACTGCAGCCATGAAATTAAAAGACGCTTACTCCTTGGAAGGAAAGTTATGACCAACCTAGATAGCATATTCAAAAGCAGAGACATTCATTTGCCAACAAAGGTTCATCTAGTCCAGTCTATGGTTTTTCCTCTGGTCATGTATGGATGTGAGAGTTGGACTGTGAAGAAGGCTGAGCGCCAAAGAATTGATGCTTTTGAACTGTGGTGTTGGAAAAGACTCTTGAGAGTCCCTTGGACTGCAAGGAGATCCAACCAGTCCATTCTGAAGGAGATCAGCCCTGGGATTTCTTTGGAAGGAATGATGCTAAAGCTGAAACTCCAGTACTTTGGCCACCTCATGTGAAGAGTTGACTCATTGGAAAAGATTCTGATGCTGGGAGGGATTGAGGGCAAGAGGAGAAGGGGATGACAGAGGATGAGATGGCTGGATGGCATCACTGACTCCATGGACGTGAGTCTGAGTGAACTCCGGGAGTTGGTGATGGACAGGGAGGCCTGGCGTGCTGGGATTCATGGGGTCGCAAAGAGTCAGACACGACTGAGCAACTGATCTGATCTGATATGAGGATGCATATGACCATTTGATAAAAATCCATTTCTAACTGAGAAATACTCCATGGTGATTAAAATCTGTTTTCTGTGAAAGTCTTTTAAACACTGTCTATGATCGGTTTTTGTGTTACATCTCTCAAGTTTCAGCCACCTATCTCCAGAGAACCAAACTGTGAGTTTTCAAATTACTTTAATAAGTACGTTATACTGGCTTAACCTTATTAAGGGACTCCTTCTCCCTTAATCTGACTGACTTAATGACACTGAAGTTCAGCAATCCAAAAACTAGCAGAGCCTTCTATGGACAATATAGTCTATTTGTCATCACAGCTTCTAATAGATACAATAGGATGGATTGAATTGCTGATGAGTTAAACATCAGAAAAGGTGAATGCTATATATATTGCAACTAAAACAAATATTTAAACTCCAGGTATTTTTTCCATCAAACCATGTTTCCTTTACTCTCCTGTTGTCCTATATTTAAGAGACAAGTCAAGTAAAGAATACTTTATCTGTTTCTGCCTTTCAGTAATGTAAATGCTGAATTTGTTATCATGATTTATTTGTCCCAATCATAACCGAAGATTGCAATACCAATATAGTTTCTTAGATGATGTTGAAATTCATCACTTGCAGAGCAAAGGAGGAGAAAAGGTCATTGAGCTACAAGCAGAAGATTTGGATTTCAGGTCTTTTATTGACTGTTGGAGATGGGCTGATCCTCCATTACTCTACCCATCTATATAATAAAGCACTTAAAAACAATCAGTTTTAAAATCCTCTTAGGTCTTAAGATGGTTCAAACATTTTCTTTGTTTCAGAGAAACTTTCATCTAGCCTATATAGATTGTGCACAATATCAAATCATGGCATGCTACCTCTTCTAACTTCTGCATCACTCATCATAAGTGCAATTAAGCTATTAATGGATCACTGCCTATATGTTATAACTCAACACAAACTAGCTCGTGAAAAAAAGGAGAGGGAGTGGGAAAGGTACTGGCTTATATAACTGGGAAGGTCAGTATGAGTCCAAGGACCTAAATGATGCTCTCTGATCCTTCACTCTCTCATCCTGCTGCTCTCTGAGTTCTGACTATTTCCTCCTGCGTCAGATGGCTTCCAACGTGAGAACAGATGGGTGGGGTATGCCCAGAAGTAACTCCAACATTATATCTAGATTATATATAATTTTCTAGATTATAATGCAGAGGAAAAGATATTTCTTTCACCCAACTTTTACATATAAAATCCCAGGAAGATTCTAACTGGCTCAGAAAGATTTCTAACTAGTTCAGTCACTGTGATCAGAGAAAAAATAGGGTCAAATTCACTCTCCGATGATTCTGAGGGTGGTTAGAAAGGGTGAACTCACTATGTAGCAGTTTCACTTTAAATCTAATATATGGAGAAATGTGAGTTCCTCAGAAAAGGGTGTTCTCTTTCCAGAGAACAAAAAAGGATACAACACTGAGGAAAAAATAGGTATAAATACCAGAGTCTGATTCTTGGCTTGCCCTCACAACCAGTTACAGCATTGTTTTCATCTGAGCTCTAGTATGGGACTTTATTCTTTTTGTGGATATATTGCAGGATGTTAGAAGCCAAACTGGATTGTCTCATCATCTAAAAAAAGGAGAGTACAATTTCATTATTTGCAACCCATGCACATTATTCAAGTGGCTACTCAAAAAATACCTGGTGATAATAAAAAGTTGCAATTGTTATTAGCCAGTTTCGCTTTCCCTTTAACCTCTTTATATTATCTACCACAGCTAACTATTTTTGGCTCAAGTTACTGTGGAAGAGTGTACTGTTCCTAGATACTTAATCTGTGTCAGCTTTAGCAGAGCTTTTTCATTCATTAGGCAGTGCCTGATCTCTTCTGACAGCTTCAATCCTATAATACTCTTCCCCAAAGGCTGTACTGAAAGTCTAGATATCTCTATACATCATAAAGGTCCAAGTTCATGACTTCACTTCTTTTAGACTCTTATTGAAATTCAAAGGATCCTGGATATTTATTATATAGGATTCATCCACAGGAGTTATTATTAAAGGCTTTGCAGTTCTTGGCCAGAATTTTACACCTATGAGGGAACAAAATGTGTTTGGAATCTGAATGATGATGTTCCTTTTTGCCACTGATCCTCAGGAATGAGATATCATATGCATAAATCATATTTCTTTACTTTGTGATTTATAAATAAGATGAAAATTTTT
Organism: Bos javanicus; assembly: GCF_032452875.1. Classification (NCBI taxonomy): domain Eukaryota; kingdom Metazoa; phylum Chordata; class Mammalia; order Artiodactyla; family Bovidae; genus Bos; species Bos javanicus. Next base: position 54,726,988 of record NC_083868.1, on the reverse strand, counting down.
CATTATTGGGGAGTAAGCGCTACACTAAACAAAAATGATGATTATTTCTTTGTTTGATAACTGCCCTTCATTTAAGTGGATCATATTTGCCATGTTTAGCTTATGATGGCAATAGAAAAAAATATATATTTCCATATATCAAGTATGTGTTGTTCTATTTCTCTATCACATAAAAATATATACATGTAATAATCAAAAGGCAGTTTATAGATCAATCTGTGTATCTTCAAGATACTTTATATGAAAATTAATATGAGAGGAGTGGCCAATAGAGGAGTAGGAAGACCCTGAGCTCACAGCCTCCCATGAGCACAACAAAATTACAACTGTTTACAGAGCAACTATCTACAAAAACAACATGAAAACTAGCAGAAAAGACTTTCCACGACTAAAAACATAAAGAAGAGGCCACAACAAAACCAGGAGAAGGACACAGTATAGTCAAGACTCTCACCAGTGGGCATAAGCAATCCACAAATGGGAGGATAGGCACAACTATAGAGGTTCTCTCCAAGAAGCAACAGGTCTGAGCTCCACTTTGGACTCCCAGCCTGAAGATCCTGCACCAGGAATACTGTCCCCAGATGTGTGACTTTGAAGGCCAGTAGGGTTTGCTTGCTGGAGAGCTTGGAGGGCTGTAGGAAACAGATGTTTTTCTCTTAAAATGAAAGTGAAAATTGCTCAGCCATGCCCAATTCTTTGCCACCCCATGGACTGTATCCTCTTTGTCACCCCATGGACAGAATACTGGAATGGGTAGCCTTTCCCTTCTCCAGGGTATCTTCCCAACCCAGGGATTGAACCCAGGTCTTCCACATTGTAGGCAGATTCTTTACCAACTGAGCCACAAGGGAAGCCCAAGAAAACTGGAGTGGGTAGCCTAACCATTCTCCAACAGAGCTTCCTGACCCAGGAATCAACCGGGGTCTCCTGCATTACAGGTGGATTCTTTACCAACTGAGCTATGGAGGAAGCCTTGCTCTTAAAGGGAGCATGCAAAATCAGAGATTGGAATCCCAGCACAAAGGTTCAGTCATGTCTGACATTTTGTGACCCCATGGACTACAGCCAGTCAGACATAAATACTGGTGGCAACCACTTTGGGGAGCTCCCTCTTCCAAGAGGTCACAGGAGCACTATTCTGGAGTCCTCCTTCTAGTCTATTAGCTCAGGGACCCGATGCCACTCACCAGCAGACCTGTTTCCTCAGGGAAGGGCAACAAAAGCAAAAATATACAAATGCTGCTGCTGCTGCTGCTAAGTCGCTTCAGTCGTGTCCGACTCTGTGCGACCCCATAGACGACAATGGGACTACATCAAATCAAAAAGTTTCTGAAGCAAGATGGAAACCATCAAGAAAACAAAAAGCAGCCTACTGCATGGGAGTAGATATTTGCAACAATATATCAGATAAGGGGTTAATATACAAAATATACCAAAAAAAAAAAAAAAAAAACCCTCACAGAACTTAGCAACAAAAAAACAAACAACCCAACTGAATAACGAGCAGAGGTCCCAAACAGACATTTTTTCAAAGACATACAGATAGCCAACAGACACAGAAAAACATGCTCAACATCACTCACCATCACTCACCATCATGGAAATGCAAATCAAAAGCACAATGAGATACCACCTCATCTCTGTCAGAATAACCATCATCAAAAAGATAACAAATAACAAGTATTGGCGAGGATATAGAGAAAAGGGAACCCTCAAATACAATATCATGTTGGTGAGACTATAAATTGGTACAGCCAGTACAGAAAACTGTATGGAAGTTCCTCAAAATAATCAAAATCAAACTGCCATATGATCTTGGAATTTCACTTCTTGGTACTTACCCAAAGGAAAAAAAAATAATTTGAAGGATATATTCATCCCTATGTCTACTGCACCATTATTTATAATAATTAAGATATGGAATCAAGATATCATATCAAAATATTCATCAGTAGACAAATGTATAAAGAAGGTGTGGCACATATATTCACAATGGAATATTACTCAGACATAAAAAAGAAACCTTGCCATTTGAAATAACATGGGTGGTTCGGTGGATGAAATCAGTAAAGGGAAATAACAGGTACAAATCTCAAGTTATACAATAAATAAGTTACAGGGATATGCTATACAGCATAACAATATTGTCAGTAATATTATAATAACTTTGTATTGGAAGAGATGGTAACTAGACTCACCATGGTGATTATTTCATACTATTTGTAATTATCAAATCATTATGCAGTATACAATGAAACTAACCTGATATTGTATATTAACTATTCTTCAATTTGAAAAAGGAAAGTTACTACTTAACAATACATTTACTAGAAACCTGGGCTGCAGTTAAAGATGAAGCCAGACACCCCATCTGAACTGGTAGTACATTTAATTCCAAGAGCAGGAAAGAAAGTAAGCGAGAACTGTGCTTTACCTGGCATTAAAAAGAAAAGGCAGGCTATATGACACACAGAGGTCAGTCTCACATGGACCAACATAGGGAAGAAGTGAGGGTCTAAGAAGATGTGTAGAAAAATGGAGGGGTCTGAAGCAGAGGTACCACACTGTTTCTCAGGTTTGGGGTTCCCACTGGAAGACAAGAGTGTAGCAAGACTGGCCATGAAGATGCATTCTGTTTCATTTTCTATCTTAAATTTTATAATGCTCTCATCGAGTTTTTACACTCTCATGTTTTTTTTTTCCCCAAAGCCATGACTTTCTCATTGATCACACTGTTAATACCCTAGGTTCTACATCTGACGTTCAAAGTCCTCTAGTATCTTTACAGGGAGAAGGCAATGGCACCCCACTCCAGTACTCTTGCCTGGAAAATCCCATGGATGGAGGAGCCTTGTGGGCTGCAGTCCATGCAGTCGTGAAGAGTCGGACATGACTGAGAGACTTCACTTTAACTTTTCACTTTCATGCATTGGAGAAGGAAATGGCAACCCACTCCAGTGTTCTTGCCTGGAGAATCCCAAGGATGGGGGAGCCTGGTGGGCTGCCATCTCTGGGGTTGCACAGAGTCGGACATGACTGAAGCGACTTAGCAGCAGCAGTATCTTTACAGACAATATTCTAGAGCAAAGCACAACCACTTGCTCTTCACCTACTGTGTTTCCCTCCCTTCTTATCAACTGGATACTCTTTCCCTGTAAACTGGATACTCTTTCCCTCCCCTTACACCCACATTCAATTTCTAGGCATAAAAATTCCACACATTTTTCAAAAGTTTCATCCTGATATCATCAGAAGGAACTCTTCTATAAACTCTTCAAGGATGCATTTTATCTGTATTCTCTTTAAATGGCACTCAGCACTATACTGCATTTTAATTGTTGTATACATATATTTCCTTCTAGACATGAATTTATTGAGAACAGGTCTCATGTCTTAAAGGCCTACTTAGATCAACATCACTGTCTTAGGCAAAGAAACTTCCATATAAATGAAGAGTTGGATATTGTAACTTAAATTTACTAGTACTGGAACAAAACATTATCAGCATATAGCTACTTCAACTTTTCATATTTACTATATTCTGCTGACCCATCTTCCATTTACTGTCTTTTATCCAATATTTTTGTAGTAGTTCACGATGTGGCTGAGTAAAATAATAACAATAACAACAGCAGAACAGAACAGAGAAGGGGAGGTTGACACTTGGAGCCAAATTTTCAACTTTTCATTGAGTGCCTCATTGAACCTGAAAAATATCAGCCAAGCAGGAACAGCATGATACTGAAAAAAGCAAGTAGTATTTAAAACAGTGTGAGTTTATATTTAAGTAGCCACATATCTATAACATTTCAACCTTGAAGTCCTAATAATACAGTGTTCAGAAGTAATTCATCATGGCTTTTCATTCTTCTGCATATCATACAAGCAGAGGACATGACTTCCTATTGGGATATTTTTTCAGATATGTTTCTATAATGAACAGCCTTGGAAGAGAAAGTCTCCCTCCAGAGCAGAGGCAAGTTCCTTTACTGCCTATTATACAAGCTTCAGGTTCCCTACAATAGGGTAACTCAGCTATAGCTAAACCACTCTGTCTGCAGCATCTACTGAGGGATCTACATGCTGCACGTGTGGGATTTGGGAGGCAAGGTGAACTGACACAGGTATGACATTGATGGTGCTTCTTCGTCATGAGTATTAAAGTCATTTGTTTCTGATTCAGAAGGTTTGTGATCTTTTGTTCCAAGTAAAAGACACTAACTCTAGTAAAGAAAGAAGTTGGGGAGGAGGCTGCTTACTAGAATTACAAAGGGGAGATCACAGAATTTTTAAAAAGCTGAGTAGCCAAATCTCAAGAAAGATGATTCTAGGGATCTCTACAGCATGCACCTTTGAAGAGTCACTCTCTGATTCTGACGTGGAATTAATTAGCATGTTGGATGAGCCATTCATATTCTGTATATTTTAAAATCAAATTCCTGAAAGAAATTATATGGTTAGTTTGGTCACACGCCCCACCGTCTATGGTAAGAAGAAGACCACACAATTGACATTCTTACCCATCAGCCTGAGTAAGAGAAGCAATAAAAAAACAATCAGACCAATAGATAAAACAAATAAAGAAACAAAAAAACAGAGATGCCCATTCCTTCTTCCTTAAGCAAAAGGCTTTTTCCTATGAAGAAACTGTGATTTTCTCTTGGAAGAACAGTGATATCCCTGTAACTTATTACATTTTTCCATTTGTTTTGACTATCAGATAACCAAAAATTTAACTTAATGTTATTAACCTTACAATACCAAATGCCTTACACATTGGCCCTTGTTCTTCTATCCTGACATTTTTTGAAGTAATTTTTAAGACTTTTTTATATACTTTATAAGGGGTTTCCCATAAACAATTACCATATACAGACCCCCAAACAAACGGGCTCCACGATTCCACTCTCCTATGACTTCGTATATGCTGTTCCTTTTATGTAAAATCTCTTCTCCACGTTTTCTGCCAAACAAGTCTCTACTTGTTGGGGAAGGTAGTCATGTACCTCATCATCCCTGGCTGATCATCCCTGGCACAGCAGTACAGAGCAGCCTTGGACCTGGAACGTGTCCTTACAAAGAGATAAGCAGCAGCCTTCACAGCCTGTGCTGGACATATCTCTTGCTAGGAAATATCTTTCCCCATTCCAGGCTTGATGTGTACCTCTGCTTAAGTGTGTGTGTCATAAGGGAACTGGCAAACCCCACTACTCCATCTGTTCCCAACAGGTGGAATAAAATGGGGTCAGAGGTGTGTGTGCAGACCATCCCCATGTTGGGGGAGACCCACTAGCCTTGGGGAATGGATCAGTTGAAGGCGATCTTGCTCCACCTCTTCTCTTTGTGAGTAGCATTGTTCCACGTAGTGCCTGTGTGAGTTGTCTTTCTTACCCCAACACCTGCAAACCATGCAGTGAGTTGATGTCTGGGGACTTGCTACTCTTGGTGGCAAGAACTGTTAAGCTCTTCACTGTCCTTCACGCAGTGGAAGATGTCTCTTGCTCAACACTATTCATGGTTTAGATCTAGGCAAAGTTATTCACTGTCATTTCTGTTCCTTACATACCTTTAGAATCCAACCTGTCTTAACCTTATCTTCATTTCTTTGTTTAAACATATATATCTGCTATTAAATCAACATTTCTTTGTACAAGTCTGTATTTTTTGTTAGATCAACATATCTTTGTACAGGTCTATATCTTTTATGGAAACAGTGACAGACTTTATTTTCTCGGGCTCCAAAATCACTGCAGATGGTGACTGCAGCCATGAAATTAAAAGACACTTGCTCCTTGGAAGAAAAGCAATGACAAACCTAGACAGCATATTAAAAAATAGTCATGTATGGATATGAGAGTTGGACCATAAAGAAAGCTGAGTGCTGAAGAATTAATGCTTTTGAACTGTGGTGTTGGAGAAGACTCTTGAGAGTCCCTTGGACAGCAGGGAGATCAAACCAGTTGATCCTAAAGGAAATCAGTCCTGAATAATAATTGGAAGGATTGATGCTGAAGCTGAAACTCCAATATTTTGGCCACCTGATGTAAAGAACTGACTCATTGGAAAAGACCCTGATGCTCAGAATGATTGAAGGCAGGAGGAGAAGTGGACGACAGAGGATGAGATGGTTGGATGGCATCACTGACTTGATGGACATGAGTTTGAGCAAGCCCCAGAAGTTGGTGATGAACAGGGAGGCCTGGCATGCTGCAGTCCATGGGGTCACAAAGAGTCAGACATGACAGAACAATTGAACTGAACTGAAATCTTTTATATTATGGCATCAACACCTACTCTGCTTCCTGACACTTATGAAGAGTTACCTGAAGGCTTATTTATTAAATTAGTAAATAAATGAATACATGAACTAGAGCTTGCAGAGAAGCAAGGAAATCTGGATACTTCTCCTTGGAAGGTAGTTCTACAGTCTCCTTGGAAGGTAGTTCTACAGTCTCCATTTTCAAATCTTTTCCTTTTTTCTTTTATCTATTTCCCTACTACTCTCAAGAACACTGATTCTTTACTTTTTCTCATGATTTAATTATAAGTTTAATACTCAACTCTTCTTGAGACACTATATATTGTAAGATTTTCATTTTAAAAGCTAATTTATCCCCTTTTCTAATATTAAGGTGTCCATCATGCTGCTTCCATGGTTCTATAAAATTTGGTTCATAACTTTGAGAATGTATAGTCATCATTGTAGTCAAGGCACACAGCTTACCTAATCGGTTAGTGACTAGGCTAAAACTTTCATTCAACCCACCATGATACTATCTTAAAACTTTATTTTTTCATTGTACTAAATACTATTCAATAAGCTGAAAGAAATAATACCTCTTGCAAAACTGCATAAGTTCAGACAAAACTGGAGTTATCTGCTTCATTATATACATCACAGGAAATGCCTAATATTTCCCCTGAGATTTTAATAAGCAAAACAGGGAGGTATGGAAGTGTAAAACATATAAGAACATTAATACCCACAGAAAATTGTACTCCTCATTAACGCCCTTTGAGAATTCTGCTCTGCAGCTTTGTTTCAAATAACTTTGTCAATGTTAAATAATGTTCTGTTTTCTTGCTTTAGTTGCTTTCTTTGTAAAACCCAAAGAAAAAAAAATTATATGCTACAATGTCACCTCTCTTTCAGAACTCATAAACAGGAAATGTTTTCTTCCTTGTTTGCCTTTTATTTTTTTTAACGATTGAAACACACTCTCTCTTGCTAATTGAGCCCATTCACCTGTGACAAATGCAAGCTGGGCTACAGTTAGGACAGCACAAGTGTATCAGCAGGGTCACTCACAGAATGCTCTTTGCCAGGGCAAAACTGCTGATGTCCTACCATATTCCTAGCTGTTAAATTCTAGCAGGTGAGCATAAACAAATAGCTCCATTTAGTCACAAAAGGGGAAAAGTTGAGAGGGGAGTGGAGATGTGACAATTGCTACTTCCATCCTCTTACAAAGTCAACCAGATTCTGTACAGCATAACAAATCCATTATACATGATACAGCTCCTCCACAGCAGAGACAGACTGACTTAAAGCTTCTTACTCATTTTTTAACTTAGTTTTCTATGCTGCTCCTTTTCCTGGGCTCATCTAGAACAAGGAAGTAAGAAGGAAAAAAAATCAAACAAAAATATAATCCACCATGGCTATTCACTATAATGATGTTCTCTTTCAAAAATTCATTCTTCTGTTCTTTGTGTACCTTTTCACAGCTCAACGTGAAGTGAACTTTGAAAGCTCTTATAATTTGTGCTGCTTATTTGTTCATTATTTCAACTCTGTCTTCAACATGTATTATGATTCCTAATACATTAGAAGCAATTCTGAATTCTGAGAAAATGGATGAAGAAATGAATGAATGAAAGTTATTTTTTTCTCCCTAACTAGTCAACAAATTCTTTGATGTTAGTTTCCAGATGTTAATGTTTCCTTTTATATCTTTATAACTTGAGTAACTTTCCTGGTGACTCAGATGGTAAAGAATTTGCCTACAAGTAGGGAGATCCAGGTTCGATCCTTGGGTTGGGAAGTTATTTAGCAAACATAACTCCTTATCTTTCATTTATTAGCCATAGTTTTTAAAACAATGTAGGTTTAAATAAAAATTTATTGGTTGTACTATTTTCTAAATGGTTTTATGATTTATAAAGTCCTATTGGTTCACTGCATAGTCAGTTGAAGAGTTTTTGTAACGTATTTCAGGGCTTCCCGGGTGGCTCAATAGTAAAGAATCCACCTGCTGACACATGAGACTCAGGTTCGATCCTTGGGTTGGGAAGATCCCCTGGAGTCGGAAATGACAACTCCCTCCAGTATTCTTGCCTGGAAAATTCTATGGACAGAGGAGCCTGGAGGGCTCCAGTCCATGGGGTCACAAAGAGTCAGACACAACATGACTGAGTGCACACCCACACAAACATATTTCAACTCCATCTGAGAAGCCAGTGATGCATCATTTTGTCCCTCAGGACAGAAAATGAAAAAGGTGAAATTAAACAAGAGGAACTCAAATTGACTGCATTCCTCTGACCAACAGATAGCTGGCAATTCCAGGAAAGAGCTCTTATTAATTAGACTGCATTAATTAGATACACAGAGGAAGCCCTCCTGGGGAGGAGTATGGTGGTCTGCAATGCTGCTCTCACTCCTTATCCCCAGCCACCCCACTCCCAAGGTGCCCTGACCTGAACTTGTCAGTGCTGAAACTCCCCAAGACCTAGACCATGAACTTGCTCCCAGGGGAAATGATGAGGATTATGTTGGGGGCAAATGGTTAGAGCCTGGAATAGTATTAATTATTCCTCGAGCTGGAGTATTCCTATAATCAACACTGGAAATAGGGAGCACATTTTTTAAGCTGTTCTTGTTAAAGACATAAGTCATGAGACTTCCTGAAGACTAACTGATGTGTTCCCAGAAGCTGGACGTAGAACTAGCAGTATGAAAGTACGACCATTAAAGAAAAGGGGAAAAAAAAAAAGGGAACTTTTGTCCATGAAGTTGATCCTAGGTGAAATCAGATTTCTGTACTAATCTTGGCATGTAAACATCAAATATTGTTGGGTGATGTGTTGAGAACAGACTCACGTCCCTTTGTGTTTATACATGATTGGAAATGGCAACCCACTCCAGTTTTCTTGCCTGGGAAATTCCAAGGTCAGGGGAGTCTGCTGGGCTGCAGTTCACAGGGTCAAAAAGTGTTGTACACAACTTAGCAACTAAATAATGGCAACGATAATGGTAAACATTCCTTATCAGCTCTTGTCTCCACTCCTCTTCAAACTGCTGCCATATTAATTTGTCTTTTGGATGTTTTACTCTTATCTTTCAAAGAAAGTTTGTCTGTATCTGTAGTTGGTTGCAAAACAGAATATTGTCCATGCTAGACATCCTCTATTAATACCCAGTTACTAGTGCTGTGACAAATTTAATGAAAGTCAAAAAGAATAACTTTAAGCTTCCAGAGTTTGAAAGATATGAAACAAGAATAGATTAGCACTTATACATTTCTAAGAATTGGACTGTCTAGGAAAAAATCAAATTTTCTAAGAAAAACCAAGACACTGTTTACTATATTTTAGTTGAAAGAAGTAAATCAAATGTTGGGAAGTATATATTCACTGTTTATCATAATATACCAGAAAATTTTAGTGCAAGTAAAATTAAGGCTCCTAACCCATGTATGTTGTAGAGACAATCAGGGTCCTGGCATGGGCATAGATAACTTCACTATGTAACTGTTGTTTCAAGACAGAGGAATTCATTTACATATTCAGAAAGTAGAACTTCTTAATGTCAAGAAAATAAACTGAGGGGTTTTGTTGTTGTTGTTGTTGTTGTTGTTTTGAGAAGGTACCATAACTTTTTAAAAAATTAATTTTTATTGGGGTATAGTTGATTTCCCCTTCATGGATCACTGCCTTGTCATGGCGAAGGTGCTTGAGCCATATGGTGTAGGGCCACCCAAGACGGACAGGTCACAGAGAAGAGTTCTGACAAAACTTAATCCACTGGAGAGCGGAGTGGAGCAGAGAGGATAGTCACTCCGTCATGTCCAACTCTTTGTGACCCCATGGACTGTAGCCTATCAGGCTTCTCCATCCATGGGATTCTCCAGGCAAGAATACTGGAGTGGGTTACCACTTCCTTCTCCAGGGGATCTTCCCAACCCAGGGATCGAATTCAGGTCTCCTGCATTGAAGGCAGATGCTTTAACCTCTGAGCCACAGGGAAGCCCCACTGGAGAAGGGAATGGCAAACCACAGCAGTATACGTGCCATGAGAACCCCGTGAACTGTATAAAAAACAAAAAGATATGACATGGAAAAATGAATTCCCCAGGCCAGAAGGTGTCCAATATGCTACTAGGGAAAACCAGAGGACAACTACTATTAGTTGTTGCTCCAGAAAGAATGAAGTGGCTGGGCCAAAGTGGAAACGATACTCAGTTGTAGATGTGTCTGGTAATGAAAGTAAAATCCGATGCTGCAAAGAACAGTACTGCAGTAGGAACTGCAGTAGGAACAGTAGGAACCTGGAATGTTAGATCCATGATTCAAGGTAAATTGGACATGGTCAGAGCTTCCCTGTTGGCTCAGCATTAAAGCTTCTACCTGAAATTCAGGAATCACTGGTTCAATTACTGGGTCAGGAAGATTCCCTAGAGAAAGAAATGGCAACCCACTCCAGTATTCTTGCCTGGAAAGTCCCAATGGACAGAGGAATCAGGAAGTCTATAATCCATGGGGTCACAAGAGTCAGACATGACTTAGGACTAAACCACCACCAACAAGCAGGAGATGGCAAGAGTAAACATCAAATTTTAGGAATCAATAAACTAAAATGGATGGGAATGTGTGAATTTCATTCAGATAGCCATTGTATTTTCTCCTGGGGGCCAGAATCCCATAGAAGAAATGGAGTAGCCCACATAATCAATAAATGAGTCTGAAATGTAGTACTTGGGTGCAACCTCAAAAATGACAGAATGATCTTGGTTCATTTCCAAGGCAAACCATTCAAAATCACAGTAATCCAAGTCTATGCCTCAACCACTAATGCTGAAGAAGTTGAAGTTGATCTGTTCTATGAAGGCCTATAAGACCTCCTAGAACTAATGCCAAAAAAATAAAAGATGTTCTATTCATCATTGGGGATTGGAATGCAAAAGTAGGAAGTCAAGAGATACCTGGAGTAACAGGCACATTTGGCCTTGGAGTACAAAATGAAGCAGGGAAAAGGCTAACAGAATTCTGCCAAGAGAATGCATTAGTCATAGCAAATACCTTTTTTCAACAACACAAGAGATGATTTTACACAGTGACATCACTAAATGGTCAATGCCAAAATCAGATTGAATTCATTTTTTGTAGCCAAAGATGGAGAAGTTATATACAATCAGCAAAAATCAAGACCAGGACCTGAATGTGGCTCTGATCATCAGCTTCTTATAGCAAAATCCAGGCTTAAACTAAAGAAAGCAGGGGAAAACAGTAGGCCAGCCAGGTATGACTTAAATCAAGTCCCCTATGAATATACAATGGAGGTGTTGAGTACATTCAAGAGATCAAAGCTAATAAACACTGTGCGTGAAGAACTATGAACAGAGGTCCATAATATTGTATAGGAGCAGAGTACAAATCCATCCCAAAGAAAAAGAAAAGCAATAAGGCAAAGTGGTTATCTGAGGAGGCTTTACAAATAGCTGAGGAAAGAAGAGAAGCAAAAATCAAAGGAGAAAGGGAAGGGTACACCCAACTAAAGGCAGAGTTCCAGAAAATAACAGAGAGACAAGAAGGCCTTCTTCAATGAACAATGCAAAGCAATAGAGGAAAACAACAGAAGGGGAAAGACTAGGGACATCTTCAAGAAAATTGGAAATATCAAAAGAACATTTCTTCCAAAGATGGGCACAATAAAGGACAGAAACAGTAGACCTTATAGAAGCAGAAGAGATCAAGAGATGGAAAAAATACATAGAAGAACTATACAAAAAAGACTTTAACGACCCAGATAGCCACAATGGTGTGGTCATTCACCCAGAGCCAGACATTCTGGAGTGTAAAGTCAAGTGGGCCTTAGAAAGCACTGCTATCAGTAAAGCTAGTGCAGGTGATGAAATTCCAGCTGAGCTATTTAAAATTCTAAAAACAGATGCTATCAAAGTGCTCCACTTAATATATCAGCAAATCTGGAAAATGCAGCAGTGGCAACAGGACAAGAAAAAGTCAATCTTTATCCCAATTTCCAAGAAGCGTAGTACTAAAGAATGTGCTAACCACCAAACAATTGCACTTATCTCCCATGCTAGTAAGGTCATGCTCAAAAACCTGCATGCTAGGCTTCAGCATTACCTGAACCGAGAACTTTCAGATGTCCAAGCTGGGTTTAGAAAAGGCAGAGGAACCAGGGATGAAATTGCCAACATTTGCTGGATCATAAAGAAATCAAGAGAATTCCAGAAAAACATCTACCTCTGTTTCACTGACTATGCTAAAGCCTTTGACTGTGTGGATCACAACAAACTGTGGAAAATTCTTTAAAGACATGGGAATACCAGACCATCTTACCCATCGCCTGAAAAACCTGTACATGGGTAAAGAAGCAACAGTTAGAACCTTGTATGGAACAACTGACTGTTTCAGGATTAAGAAAGGAGCAGGACAAGGCTGCTTATTGTAACCCTGTTTATTTAACTTATACACCAAGCATGAGAAATGCCAGGCTGGATGAGTTACAAGTGGAATCAAGATAGGCGGGGAAACATCAACAACCTCAGATATGTGGATGATACCACTCTAATGGCAGAAAGTAGAGAGGACCTAAAGAACCTCTTGATAAGGGTGAAGGAGAAGAGTAAAAGAGCCAGCTTAAAACTAAATATTAAAAAAAAAAAACTAATATCATGGCATCCAGCTCCATCACTTTATGGCAAATAGGAGGCAAAATGGTGAAGGCAGTGACAGATTTCCTCTTCTTGGGCTTTAAAATCACTGAATGGTGACTGCAGCCATGAGATTAGAAGACGACTGCTTCTTAGCAAGAAAGCTATGACAAACCTGGACTGTGTGTTAAAAAGCAAATACATCACTTTGCTGGTTCGTGTAGTCAAGGCTATGGTCTTTCTGGAAGTCATGTACAATTATGAGAGCTGGACCAAGAAGGCAGAGCACCAAAGAATTGATGCTTTTGAACTGTGGTGCTGGAAAAGACTCTTGAGGGTCCCTTGGACAGCAAGGAAATCAAATCAGTCAATCTTAAAGGAAATTAACCCTGAATACACCTTGGAAGGACTAATGCTGAAGCTGAAGCTCCAATGCTTTGGTCATCTCATGTGAATAGCTGAGTCACTGGAAAAGACCCTGATGCTAAGAAAGACTGAAGGGAGAAGGAGAAGAGGGCAATAGAGGATGAGATGGCTGGATGGCATCACCAATGCAATGGATATGTACTTGAGCAAACTCCAGGAGATGGTGACGGACAGGGAGGCCTGGCGTGCTGCAGTCCACGGGGTCATGAAGAGTCAGACATGACTGGGAACTGAACAACAACAACATAGATTATTTACAATGTTGTGTTGGTTTCTATTGTACAGCAAAATTAATCAGTTATATATATATGTGTGTGTGTGTGTGTATATGTGTATATATATATACGTGTGCATATATATGTGTGTGTACACACACTGGGCATGACTGGGCAACTGAACAACAACAACATAGTTTATTTATAATGTGTTGGTTTCTACTGTACAGCAAAATTAATCAGTTTCATATATAAATATATATGTGTGTGTGTGTGTGCTGCTGCTGCTGCTGCTGCTAAGTCGCTTTAGTCATGTCCGACTCTGCAACCCCATAGACAGCAGCCCACCAGGCTCCTGTGTCCCTGGGATTCTCCAGGCAAGAACACTGGAGTGGGTTGCCATTTCCCTGTGTGTGTGTACACACATGTATATATGTGTGTGTGTATACACACATACACACACACTCACATGTTCACTGTTTTTTTTTCTATTCTCATGTACATCATTAAAGATTACTGAGTAGAGTTCCCTGTGTTATACAGTAGGTCCTTCTTAGTTTTCTGTTTTACATATAGAAGTGTATATGTGTCACACCCCAATCTCCCAATTTATCCCTCACCCCTTCCCCTTGGTAACAATAAGTTTGTTTTCTACATCTGTGAAACTATTTGTTTTGTAAATAAGTCCCTTTGTACCATTTTCTTAGATTCCACAAAGATTTTATATTTTTATAAAAGTTAATGAGAAGATCCAACAGTGTATGAAACAGAGATAATTAGTATTTTATTCAATTTCTTACTGTTGATTTTAGCATCATTATTTCTTATCTTGACCTTATAAAAAATAAAACAGTTCTGTGCTTTTGTAAGTAAGTACTTACAAAAAAGTGCTTTTTTTGTAAGTACACACACATACACACATGAAAAGAAAGTGAAAGTGAAGTTCCTCAGTTGTGTCTGACTCTTTGTGACCCCATAGTCTGTAGCCTATAAGGTTCCTCCATCCAAGGAATTTTTCAGGCAAGAGTACTGGAGTGCGTTGCCATTTCCTTCGCCAGGGGATCTTCTCAACCCAGGGATCGAATCTGGGTCTCCCGCATTACAAACAGATGCTTTTACCATCTGAGCCACCAAGGAAGCTCATATATATATACATCAGTTCAGTTCAGTTCAGTCGCTCAGTCGTGTCCAACTCTTTGTGGCCCCATGAATTGCAGAAAGTAGGGAAAACCACTAGACCATTCAGGTATGACCTAAATCAAATCCCTTATGATTATATAGTGGAAATGAGAAATATATATACATAAACATATATATATATAGACTCAGGGTACAGTCCAACCTACATACTTTAACCTTCCAGTTTCAGAGCCATGGACAGCTTTCCTATTGTACATTTAATTCCTAATAATTACATATACAAATATATTAACAGTCTACTTGTTTTAACTATGTTAGTGGTAGAACTTGCCTCTTGTCTTTTTTTAACATTAGCACTAATGAAATCTTATCCTCAAGAATGAAAAAATTATATTTGTCATATCACCACTTGTATATTACTTCCTTTTTTGTCATTCACTTAGGCAATCAAATACCTTTGTTGAATATTTCTTTGCTTCTGTTTGCATCACCTTTATGTCTGTTCACGTCACTTCTACTTCTTCCCCTTTGCCTGCTTTTTGTTTAGCTATCATATAGTATCACAGATGCATTAGACTACATGAGAAGACATCTAAGCCAGAATTTATATCTGCTTAGTCATGAGGCTTATTTCCTCCCTGCAACTGTTTACTACCTGCAAAATGAGGAGGTTAAAACATATCAAAGTTGAACATAAAATTCTGTGTGTATGAGCATTTTTCTTAAGAAAAAGTCATTATTTATCAGCTTTTTGGAGTATTTTTTAAACCATAGCTGGTGTACCACTCAGACTAGCCAATCAACATTCACTTTTCCTTTTATTTTCTAAAACAACCCAGACAATAAGAAGAGTCATTTTCTACAATTCAGCTTCAAAAAATGTTCATATATTTCCAAAGAAGGAAAAATTCCAATGGTGTGTGTACTTAGTTAGCTTGAAACCTAATGCTGTCAGGTACAGAAATTCAGTAAGTATAACAACAAAACCCATTAGAAACCATGTTTAAATAAACAGAATATGGGTAATTTTAGAGTGCCATTAATACACTTAAAACAAAGGATGCAATATACAAAATATATTTAAAAATAAAAAGAAATACAGTGTGTTGAGGTGATAGAATACTATATAATAATGATTTTTAATCCAATTATTGATGACTTAATCTATATTACTATTAATGTTTGGAAAAATATGATGGTTGTACATGTTATTTATGTCAACATTTCAGACAATACATTTATTAAAAGCTAACATGAGTTTGCAGATGGACATATCTCCACCTCCAAAAAAAAAAAAAATATATATATATATATATGGTGAAATGTGGCTTTTTCTCATAGTCTCATGGACAGAAGAAAATTATGTCGCCTGACCACCATGTAGCTTTATATGGTTAAGAAGGCCTGCCCTAAGGGACTATGTCCAGAAAGCTGTTTACTGGAATTTCACAGGGTAGGATACAAGAAATGGAATACTTCCAGTCATATCAGTAAACAAGAATTTCATAGTAATCAGCTATTCCAGATCTCCAAATGTAAATTCCTGAGCCCAAAGGGCACTCAGAAAGAATATTTATGTGATCGGGCAGCCACCAAGCTTCAGCCACTCCCTACAGTGAGCATAGAGGAACTCAGAATGTGAAAAACACAGGATACTGTCCCCAGATAACTGAGATCATATGAAAAGAATGACTTCAGTGAGTCCAGACTCTTGCATCTTACCATACATACAAAAGCACTAAATTCCTTAACTTGGGATATCTGGTTTTCTTTAATTCACAAAATACTTTTGATGTTCAGACTACCTACCCTTTGGTGTAAACCTCTATATAATCTGATTCCTCCCCCCACTTCCTTGGAGCAGTTCTCCCAGGGTTACTTGAGATGCTATCTCCCAGGACTGAAGTCCTAAAAATTACCACAAAATAAAACATAACTCTCAACCTTAAGGTTGCAACTATTTTTTAAGTTGACAATATGATGCTAAAGATCCTCATGATGAAAGTGAAAGAGGAGAGTGAAAAAGTTGGCTTAAAACTCAACATTCAGAAAACTAAGATCATGGCATCTTGTCCCATCACTTCATAGCAAATAGATGGAGAAACAATGGAAACAGTGACAATTTTTTCTGGGGGTGGGGGGGGAGGGCTCCAGAATCACTGCACATGGTGACTGCAGTCATGAAATTAAAAGACGCTGCTTCTTGGAAGAAAGTTATGACCAACCTAGACAGCATATTAAACAGCAGGGACATTACTTTGCCAACAAAGGTCCATCTAGTCAAAGTTATTGTTTTTCCAGTAGTCATATGTGGATGTGAGAGTTGGACTGTAAAGAAAGCTGAGTGCCGAAGCATTGATGCTTTTGAACTGTGGTGTTGGAGGAGACTCTTGAGAGTCCCTTGGACTGTAAGGAGATCCAACCAGTCTATCTTAAAGGAAATCAGTCCTGAATATTCATTGGAAGGACTGATGCTGAAGCTGAAACTCCAATACTGTGGCCACCTGATGCAAAGAACTGATTCATTGGAAAAGACCCTGATGCCAGGAAAGACTGAAGGCAGGAGGAGAAGGGGACAACAGAGAATGAGATATTTGGATGGCATCACCGACTCAATGGACATTAATTTAAGCAAACTCTGGGAGTTGGTGATGGACAGGAAGGCCAAGCATGCTGCAGTCCATGGTGTCACAAAGAGTCATACAGAACTGAGCGACTGAACTGAACTGATGATGCTGCATGGATTGGAATTCTATTTTTCCAACCCTGACTCTAAGCAGGAACTGGCTGATCATTCCAAGAGAATTTTAAATCCTCTATGGCCACACTACACTGAATACCAATCTCTGCAGAGAAAATGTGTATACAGCCTGTTCACATTAGATAAACATAGGCACTGTACTAATTCACAGCATTAACTAATATTTTGCAGAGTATATTTCATGGAAATAAAGATCCAGTAAGCTCTACCTGGCAAATCCTAAAGAAACAACTGTTAGGATTTCATAGAGAGATTAGCAAATGATTCATACAGAAAGCAACAACTTTCTTTTATACCAACAACCACCACCAGAGTGTAATGGAGGGAAAATAGCACATTGATGACAGCAACAAAACCCTTTTCATAAAACACTTAGGGTTAGCCAAATAAGAAATATGCAAATCCTATATTTAAGAAAAGAGACAGGAAAAAAATTTTTTAATGTTTTCAAGGAGAGAAGATGATTTGAAATTATCTCTATGTAATGTAAGAAGGAATACTGCAAAGGTGTCTTCCTCAAATTAACCTATAAATGGAAGTAAATCCAGTAAAATATAAAGTTTATTTTCAATGTTACAAGTCAATTCTAAAGTGTATGTAAAAGAATAAATAAATGAAATGTATGCAGATCACATGAAATCAAATATGACACCTCTTTCACTCTTTACCTTATATTCAGTTCAGTTCAGTTCAGTGTCTCAGTCATGTACGACTCTTTTTGACCCTATGGAATGCAGCACACCAGGCCTCCCTGTCCATTACCAACTCCCGGAATCTACCCAAACTCATGTCCATTGAGTTGGTGATGCTATCCAACCATCTCATCCTCTGTCATCCCCTTCTCCTCCCACCCTAAATCTTTCCCAGCACCAGGGTCTTTTCAAATGAGTCAGCTCTTTGCATCAGATGGCCAAAGTATTCGAGTTTTATTTATTTTTTTTATTTTTATTTTTATTATTTTTTCGAGTTTTAGCTTCAACATCAATCCTTCCAATGAACATTCAGGACTGATTTCCTTTAGGATAGACTGGTTGGATCTTGTTGCAGTCCAAGGGACTCTCAAAAGTCTTCTCCAACACCACAGTTCAAAAGCATCAATATTTCAGTGCTCAGCTTTCTTTATAGTCCAACTCTCACATCCATATATGACCACTAGAAAAACCATAGCCTTGACTGAGTACAGGGTACTACTGGTGTGTGTGTGTGTATATACATGCACATGTGCACTCAGCTGTGTCTGACTTTTTTTGCAACCTCATGGACTGTAACCCGCCAGGCTCCTCTGTTCATGGAATTTGCCAGGGAAGAACACTAGGTGGGTTGCCATTTCCTCCTCCAGGGGATCTTTCCAACCCAGGGATCTTATCAACTGTGCCACCTGGGAAGCCCACTCAATGTTATTAGAAGCACACAACTAATTGAATCAATGAATGAATATAGTCCAAGTAGTTAATCTGTAATCTGTGGCAAATAGGTAAAAAGAACCTACATATTCCTGAAAAAAAAATAGCATATCACATATAAGAATATTCCATGAGGTTACCCACCACCTGTTATGACAAAGCAGCATATTCTAGACTAGTATGGGCACCATGAATAAGTACAAAAGCAGAAAAATATGTGTTTAGACACCGTACAAAAGATAGTGACATGCCACAATCTTTGAAAGGAGGTAAAATCCCAGTTATGCTTGATTCTCTTCCCGGGAACAATTTTCCGACAATGGCATAGAAAGGAGGAGACCAAGCCAAATGTGGCAGTCTTTTAATAGAAACCACATAAAGACTTTACAGAAGAAAACAATTACACATCAGTATATTTCACTAATATAAATATAAAAATCCTCAACAAAATATTAACAAACCAAATCCAGAGATATAGTGAAAGTCGCTCAGTTGTGTCCAGTTCTTTGAGACTCCAAGGACTGTACAGTCCATGGAATTCTCCAAGCCAGAATACTGGAGTCAGTAGCTGTTCCCTTCTCCAGGGAATCTTCCCAACCCAGGGATAAGAGCCTTGTAAGAAAGAGACATTCCATCATCAAGCAGAACAATGACAAATACTCTAAAGAAAGTCCAAACAGAACTAGCTCATGTGATGTGGAGGGAATAATGGTTATTTAAACAACAAAACCTGCAAACTAGGATCAAGACAAATTCTGTGTAAATGTATAGAGAAAACAATACATAATTTTCTTTACAGAGCATGACTAAATCCCTTCAACTGAAACACCTCTCTGGCTACTGCTAGTACACTGAGACCCAGTAGACCATTAGTAGCCAATAGTGTGCTTAGATGGGCAAAAAAATTATCACATGGTCCCTTTACAGAATTCAGTGTTAATGAGCTTTAACTCTAATGTGTTAAGATTTCATAGGTTAAAATGTATGTGATTTGTAAGGAATAATTAAGGTTAAGGCAACAGAGAGAATGAGATGGTTGGATGGCATCACCAAATCAATGGACATGAATTTGAGCAAACTCCAGGAGATAGTAAAGGACAGGGAAGCCTGACGTGCTGCAGTCTATGGGGTTATAAAGAGTCAGACATGATTGAGTGACTGAACAGCAACAAAGGTTAATCTGCAGCATTCGTTTCCAGATAAACAGCATTTGTTCTTCAATGAACCAACTTAGTTGTAAATTTTGCTTTTACTTCATCATACTTCCAGCACTTACATTCCCCAACCCCATGAGATCCAGAAATCAAGATCACTAATACAAAGCTGGTTTTCCAGGTAATAAATCTTTCGGAAAAATGAAAAGAGCCTTACTGTGTCAGAGATAACAGACCTGGAGAAATAGCCCTCACAACCAATTTACTGTCTTGGAAACTTGGAAGGATAAGAATTGCTTAAGAAAGGAGAGAATATCTATTTCAGTCTCTGAACTACCTTTCCTTTGCTTCACCTCAAATTTAAGGCATTTAGTCTAAGACTGATAGTGTTTTCATCCTGGCTATAATGTCATTCCTGGGCTTTGCCCTCCGGAGCATTCTTTGTCCTTTCTAGTCTCCACAATACATGGAGAGGGGACTGGTTAGGACAGGATGCATTGTATTAGTTTACTGATTAAAATCAGCTGGTTGTGGCTCAGCTATGCTATTCCAAAGCACAGGGGAATCTGGAAGGCCAGCAGAAAGAAAAGTCAGGGTATTTCTCCCTCCCCTTCCCATGCAAACTCGGGCAATGTCTCTGGCATTCACTGCATCTCCTATGTGGCTTCAGCTCTCACCAGACAGGTAACTGGGTGACTCCAACCCCTTGATCCCTTTAACCATGCTGTCTCCCCTTACTGCTCTAATCTAGTACTGGTGATGGTGGCTTCCTGCTGCTGCTAAACTGAACTGCCTTACCATCCCATTTGTTTTCTACCCATTTAGTTGATGCCCTGAATATATTATTTCTAATTTAAATACTTGAAAAAGTTTCTATTTTCCTAGATAGACTCTGACAATCACTCTACATAGGAAGACACACATCAAAATAAAATTCTAAGAGTTTCCTGCTAAGAAAAAGACTGATTGTTCATCAGCACATAGTAAGAATATGTCCCTTTAGATGGCATTTGTGGGGTTTGTTCGTAGTAGTTTTTACTTCTTTTGCTACTGGCTCTGCACTTGCTAAGAGGACACTGTGATTTCTCTTACTTTTGTTCTTGCCTGCAGGCTCAAACTGAGAGATCTACAAGTGTTGTCCCAGAACTTACTAGACCTTTTGATTTCAATACTAACTTACTTTTGTAGATGCTTTATAGCTACTTCTACAATCCTTACTGATTCCTACAAATAGTGGACATCAGCTGTGTTTGGCTGATCAAAATTCTTTCCCTTTTAGTCTGGTAAATAAAGATAGGTTTTCTATAGTGAATTGATTCCATTAAAGGAATAAGAGAACACTCCTCCTCTCCTGACCACAATAGTGGTCATATTACCTGAGCTGGGCCAATGGGAAAAGCCTGTACTCTGACCACAGTGACTGGGTAAGTGATTTGCAAGTTTAACAAGAGGCCAGTAAGAGCCCATACTCCCACCCCATGCTGGACTACTATGACCACCATAGCCTCTTCCAATTGGATCTGATATGGCAGACCTGAAGATGCACTGCTCAGATCCTTCTACAAGGAAAACATTCATACAAGGGCTGAATCTGGTCAGCAAACAGCCTTTAGTTATTAGTGCTTTCAGGATCTTACCTAAGTTTCTAAACTCATCTCCACCTGAGATTATGCACTTCCCAGACAGGCTGCCTCCAGCAACTGAGCAAGGTGAGGTATAAAGGGCTCATTCTTAGGAAACTGACAAGCTAATTTTTCCAGTTCTCAGTAGGGTTGAGGCTTTGTTGGACATGAATCCCAGTTAAACTAAGAACAGCATGGCAACCCAGGACCCAGACCCCTTGGACAGAACGTCTAGGTCATGACTATAGGCAGGACATTAAAGTGAGCAAAGATGATAGTTAAGATTAAGAAAAATTTAGGATGAATACTAGAGGGGGAGAAAAAGTACCAGTTATGACCCCCACACACACACTCCCAAGACAAACTTCAGTGACAGGTGTTGTGGTTCTTCCCACTAAACGCTCTTCCAAATGTAGTTTTAAGTAGAGCTGAGCAGCACAACAGGTAAAATGTAGCAAACATGAAGATCCCCTCTGAGGGTATAGCTTTCTGCCCAAGTGGACAAAGTGCAGTCAGCAGACAGTCTTCAACCACTGGCTCCTTCAGGGCCTGATGCAGTTCTGTAGTCGCTGAGATCCAACCTTGCTGCAGGTCACACACTTCCCAGGGTGGCATGCTTCTAGTAACTGAATAAGGCAGGGGTATGAAGGCCCAGCTACTGGGGCCTGTGCTGTGGGTGCTTACTTGCTCAGTCGTGTCGGACTCTTTGTGACCCCAGGGTCTGTAGCCCGCAAGGCTTCACTGTCCATGGGAATTCTCCAGGCAAGAATACTGGAGTGGGTTGCCATTCCCTTCTCCAGAGGATCTTCCCAATCAAGGGATCGAACCAGGTCTCTGGCATTGCAGGGAAATTCTTTACCATCTGAGCCACAAGGGAAGCCTGATGTGAGATAATTCTAAAAGGCCACTCATTCCAAATTTCCTTATCACACTGCTTGAAGATTTGCTGAAACTAAATTTCAACTTGACAACTCCCTCTGCCCAATCCTGTTTCCCCTCTTCTTCCTCTCACAGGTGTCGATTCCTAATAAATAGCATGGACCACAAACTCCATCTTTGTATCTGCTTTCGAAGAATGAAACCTTTGACCACTGCTAAGCACATGAGATTATTGGACCCCTGGTCATCATCTGACCAGCACTTCCAAGTGAAATTGACACTGATGACATCATCTGAGATCCATGTTGTGCTTCAATCCATGCCTAAAGCCAAACAGAATCCTGGACTTTGCACTTTTGTAAGTCAGTAAATTTAAATTATTATTATTGATACTACCTGTATATGTATCAGTTCAGTTCAGTTTAGTCTCTCAGTCGTGTCCAACTCTTTGTGACCCCATGAATCGCAGCACGCCAGGCCTCCCTGCCCATCACCAACTCCCAGAGTCTACCCAAACACATGTCCATTGAGTTGATGATTCCATCCAACCATCTCATCCTCTGTCATCCCCTTCTCCTCCTGCCCTTAATCCCTCCCTGCATCAGGGTCTTTTCAAATGAGTCAGCTCTTTGCATCAGGTGGCCAAAGTATTGGAGTTTCAGCTTCAACATCAGTCCTTCCAATGAACACCCAGGACTGATCTCCTTTAGGATGGACTGGTTGGATCTCCTTGCAGTTCAAGGGACTCTCAAGAGTCTCCTCCAACACCACAGTTCAAAAGCATAAATTCTTTGGTTCTCAGCTTTCTTTATAGTCCAACTCTCACATCCATACATGACCACTGGAAAAACCATAGCCTTGATATGTATAGGGGATTTCAAATATACTTCTATCATGTATAAGTATACAGTCTTGATTAACAAAATACAAAGATCACCAAATTTATTTTTAAAATGAAAATGAAGACAGACTATGAATGTTTATGAAAGAAACAGAATTTTGTTCCACCATGTCTTGTCCTAAAAAAAGACACACTGATTCTGGGCTTAGTCTCTTCTATTCCTAACTCAGTTAACAGAAAATATGAATCTTTATCACCATTTTCCTCTACAAGGTACTTGGTTTTCGACCATTTCCCAGGAAACATCTGCCCAGCTTTTAAAATGCTGTTTTAAAAAACATTACAGGCATAATAGACGGCTTCTTATCATGTGTAAAGCCCCGTAGAAAAGCAAGAGTAGTAAAAGAAATAAATTATATAGATGGATTAACATGCCTTTGCAACTGACCAGCAGGTGAGTCTACTTTCAACATACTTTATAGTCCATAGTTTATAAGCAGCCTTGAGGGATGGATTTCTTGCCACTTTATTATCTAAATACATGGATTAACCATATGAATAAAGAAAATACCTGTGGGAGAAATCTTGAAAATATTCATAAATATTACTTAAAGTTTCTATTTGAAATGCCAATTTTCAAAAACAGAAGAATGGAAAATAAAGTGTAATACTAAAATTCAACAACTACAACACACAATCTGCAATCCTAGTAGATTATTACTATTATCCTGTATTCTTAAGTGACAACTGTGTGTAGCATAGGTGAAGCAAGTTGCTCAGAGTAACGATGAATAAATCATGAACCTGAAAATTGTTGTCAGTTTCTCTATCACCGGGGTCAAGAGTAATGGCACCAGGCTAGTCTCACTGCACTGCTTTTTGGGGGAATAGACACATAAACTGTGAAGGGTCATACAATGGAGTACCACATAGCAATAAAAGGAAATGAATGAACAGACAAAGCTGATGATAACAGAAACCGGAATCATTAGACCATGAACACATTGACTGATGTGACACCCCATAGAGTAGCACAGAGAAATTCTAGGGTTATATATACCTAAATATGCCACCATCCTGACACTCTACTTAAACTTATTCATCCAATTTTGAATTGCTGATTTCAGTTTCAGTAACAGAGTTTCTCAGATTTGTCTGTGTTCTGAGATTTTGCACTATAATCAGAAACATGTATTTATAAGCAAACCAGAAAAATCATTTATGTGCTCATTAGTAACTACATAGGTTCATGTCACCTTATGGAACAAACAGATTATTTTAAAGTGAGGTAAAAAATCAATTTTTATAAATGAAAGTCAATTTGAATTCTACTTTCAAAATTTATTTTTGCTCACTTCTCCATTCAAATCAACCCCAATATTAATTATCTGAAATTACATAAATGTTATGCTTCCTAAATATATTCCTTTAATAAAACTTGCTATCTGCTGTATGAGTTTCTCCCTTTTCTTCTTTTTGCTCAAAGCTATTCCACTGATGGACAGAAGAAAGTTCTGCTTTCTTTTGTTTTGTTTTACTTATTAGGGTATTTGATAGAGAGTAACTAGAAGAACAAAAAGACCAAGTAGAAATCATTCAGAGTCAGGCCCCCTTCTCTGAGCCAGACATCATTTATGAGGCTTGCTAATCCAAGGCTTTACTAGAAAACCTTGATTATTAGAGGTTTAGGACTCTGAAAGTCTTGTTAACAACCTCCCTAAGCAGACTGAGAACTTGGGAAAATTGCAATCTCTTTCTAGACTGCATTTTAAACAAATTTCTCCCTGACTGTTTTTCAGAGCTAACATATTTCTGTGCTTGGAAAATTGAACAAACAACTGGATTCTGGCCTTGCAAAGGTCTCTTCTTTGTTCAGGATGGTGGCATTTCAGCTACCACAAGTCATCCACATTTTGAGTCTCAGAATTTCCCAGGCCACCCTTGAAAACAAGGTCAGACATATTTCTGTGAAGAGAAATGATGTTCCCCATGCTAAATTAAAACAACTCTGATGGCCAACAGGCACCTGAAAAGATGCCCAATATCACTGATTACTAGACAAATGCAAATCAAAACTACAAAGAGGTATCACCTCACACCAATCAGAATAGCAAACATTAAAATGTCTATGAATAATAAACATTGGAGAGGATGTGGACAAAAAGGAACCCTCCTACATTGTTGATGTGAATGTAGATTGGTACAGCCACTCTACAGAACAGTACGGAGGTTCCTTTAAAAAAAAAAAAAATAGTTATCATATGATCCAGCAATACCACTCCTGGACATATATCTCAAGAAAACTCTAATTTGAAAATATATATGTGCCCCAATGTTCACAGCAATACTATCTACAGTAGCCAAAATGTGGAAGCAACTTAAATGTTCACTGACAAAGGAATGACTAAAGAAGGTGTGCATAAAGGCAAGGAACTAGTACGCAGCCATAAAATAAATGAAACAATGCCAGTTGCAGCAGCATGGATGGACCTAAAAATTATCATAGTAAGTGAAGTAAGTCAGACAAACATTATATGAGATCACTTATATATGGAATCTAAAAAAAAAAAAAAACATATCCAAAATGGAAAGAGATTCATGGACACAGATAACAAACTTATGGTTACCAAAGGGTCGGGAGCTGGAGATGAGGAGGTAAATTAGAGGTTGGGATTAATAAATACACATTACATTTCAAATAGGTAAACGACAAGGACCTACCATACAGCACAGGGAATCATATTCAATATCTTATAATAACCTATAATAGAAAGAATCTGAAAAATAGCATATATATGTGTGTGTATAACTGAATCACTTTGCTGTACATCTGAAACTAATATCACACTGTAAATTAACTGCACTTCAATTTTTTAAAATCCATTTAAAAATTCATGATGACCTCATATGCATTAAAACTTCACTCAGAGCAATATAATTTTGACTCCCTGTTAAGAGAAGGAACTGAATCTTTCATGTACTTTATTCTGTGTGAGAGCTAAAAAAAATAGTATTACTTATTAACAGTGAACATAATTATGTAATTATTACAATGCTTCCCTGGTGGCTCAGCTGGTAAAGAATCCGCATGCAATGAGGGAGACCTGGGTTCAATCCCTGGGTTGGGAAGATCCCCTAGAGAAGGGAAAGGCTACCCACTCCAGTACTCTGGCCTGGAGAATTCCATGGACTGTATAGTCCATGAGATCACAAAGAGTCAGACACAACTGAGCAACCTTCTCTAGGCACTATTACTATGCTAGACACATCATAAGTGTCCAATACATTCTCATTGATTGACATATAAATGAACTGTGTGATTCTTTATGATATTTTATAGATTTGATAGTTCAGAAAAACACATTATTCATTCAACAAATAAGCAAAAG
This sequence comes from Bos javanicus, assembly GCF_032452875.1. Taxonomy (NCBI): domain Eukaryota; kingdom Metazoa; phylum Chordata; class Mammalia; order Artiodactyla; family Bovidae; genus Bos; species Bos javanicus. The sequence continues at coordinate 54,700,256 of NC_083868.1, read as the reverse complement.
TCTAGCACCTAAATGTCCAGCTCAATTGTTCTGTCCATCCTTTGGTGTGGGTGAGAGGCTATTTAACCTAGATTTAACTGATCAGAGTTATGTACACTTGACCTTCCATAACACAAATAAAGCAGAATTAAGATAGGTACAAAAGAGAAATGACAAGTCAACATCCAACTCCCAAAATCTACACAAAGAAGCATTTTTAGTACTGAACTACCTGATGTTCAAGTATCTGCAGAAAGGAAAAAAGGGACCTGGTTCTGGCCCTATAGGAGTTTACAGTACACAAAATTCTAATCTCCAGAATCAAAACTATTAAAAGATAAGGTAATTGTGATATACAAAGTTTAAAGGTGAAAGTGCTTTGAGTTGAAGCTGATTGAACACATGATTGAAATGGATGGGAGGAGAGAAGTCAGGGAACTTGTTCACTTACCCTGACACAGGGAAGAAGTTGTTGGGTTTTTCTAAGTGTTGTTTCAGTTTTATTTTGTTTTTGCCCTTTGGTGGTGGTTTAATTGCGTCCAATTCTTATGACCCCATGGACCGTAGCCTGCCAGGCTCCTCTGTCTATAGGATTTCTCAGGCCAAAATACTGGAGTGGGTTACCATTTCCGTCTTCAGGGATCTTCCCAAGCCAGGGATTGAACCTGCATTGCAGGGTCTCCTGCATTGCAGGCGGACTCTTTCCTTACAGGTGGATTCTTTACTGAGTGAGCTATAAGGGAAGCATTTGCCCTTTAGTCTTTGTTTAATCCTCATACTCTGTTTTCAAGAAAGAATCTTTTTCCTAGAAAAAAAGCTCACCAATTCAATATTGCTAATTTATCTGAACTTGAAATGCCATCTGCAGGATATTAGATAATTATCCTTTTTAATGCCAAATTTACATAGGCTGGCCAATTTCTTGGTTACTTAAATAATACTGCTACCCTTGGATAAAGACTCGCCTACATGAAAAACAGTTTTACTTTTGGTCATACTGGTCAGCCCAAGTTGGAAAAGGTATAGAGAAATACTCTAAACACTGGCTTCCTGACATTGAGTAAATTTCATGAAATCCTAAGTAGTTATTCTAATATTTGAATAGGAAGCTATACAGACATTTCTGATAGACTCACTGGCACTACTCTTGATCAGTACTGAATGAGTTGTTCACTGGCAAAACAGAAGCCACCCTATGAATCATGGATGTAAAGGGTTTTATAAAGAATTAAGGGCTTATACTTTTCTTAGAAGAAATGGGAGAGCAGAGATCAGGGAAGCTTCCACCAAAAGTTAAGAGAGCTGCCTCTAAAAATTAGAGGGCTTGTCTCAGCCCAAAACACTAAAGCTACTGATAAAAGATTTTGTCTAAAAGATGCTGCAATTCTATAGTATCTCTGGAAAGATCCAATGAACTGACTTTAAGTGAGTCCACTTAGCTGTGGTTCTCAAGGGCTCAACTTTTGAGAATATGTCCTTTCATGGGAAAGCTCAAATCTGGGACTCCACAAGAAAGAGGATTCTGGGAAATATAGTTCCCAGCTTCTTAAGCTCAGATGCAACTTTAGACAAGAGTGTCAGGTCCCCACTGGACTGCAAATGGTGCAACACAAGTCCCCCTCAAAATATGCTTCACTTTCTAAAATACTGTTCCTGATAAGATATTACTACCTTAAAAGATATTACTTTAAGACACTACCTTAAGATATTCCTACCTTATTACTACCTTTATGTTCCATTTAAAAGAGAAGAGGAATCTGAGGAGAAAAAATGTGAGAAACACACCATATTTTAACACTGGTTTGGAAATTAATAATGAACAATAGCATAGAAAAGTACTAAAAAGCTGAGAAGAAAAAGTAAGTCTGACTTCATTTAACCCGACACTTCATACTTATTGGATCAAAGAGTTCTTTTTCTTTTCATGGAACACTTCTTAATAAAGTTCCACAGTGAGCCATTATATAAGCCCTCATTCTAACGGATGTTTTCAGCATCCTTGAAGATTATTAATCAAACTATGGTTAAATGAAGCATACGAATGAATGAATTTATCTCTTCTCCCTTCTGACACTCTACTGAAATCATAGTATTGGTATTTTTAAGGCATAAGCCCCCCAAACCAAAAGAACTAGAAAGAAAAACATCAAAGATGACAGATTTCAACAGTTTTGAAAGATAGATAATAAATGCAAAATTAGTGACTAGGGAATGTGATTTAAGATATTTAACAATCAGCATGACCTGTGTAACAGCCAATCAGAAGGGAAACCAGGAAAATTTAGAGCTAAGTCTTCGTAGCTCCCTGCTGGGCTAGATAGTAACACTTTCACTGATGGATAGTGGAGAGCTGAAAGCCCCAGGGAGATAATTTGGGGCTATGGGAGGTAGGGAATACTCAGTAGGTTACGGTTTGAAACTATTTATGAATTGATGCAGAAGTATTTCAGGAGTTTAACAGTTGGTAAACCATTCCAGGAAGAAGGCATTCAGGTCAGAGCGGTGAAAGCCTTAAACTTTGTATGTATAAAATACAGTCAGAGCCTGTATCACAGTTACTGTGACCGTAATAGAAGAAGTTCTATTGGCATGCATGCCAGTGCTTTATAAGCTATAATATGCTATCCACACATACTATTTGTTAAATATCATTACTATGTTAATATTTCTCCTTTATAAGCTAAAAAACACTAAATGCATACTATTTATTATGTTAAATATTGTTAATATATGATAATATTTCTCCTACAACTGCCAGCATGGTGCTTGCTTCTTAAAATTAGGAAATTACTAGAAAATTCCATACCCTTTTTTGCATTTCCATTTTGTTTCATGTTCACAAATAAGAACAAAAAAGTATATTTACAGCAAGAATATATGCTCTAAGTGATTCCTCAAATGTATTCTCAGTAAACAAAGCTAATCTCTCTTAAACTGGCCCAACAATCCTAATACCACTAGGATTCCTATCAGAATAAACTCTTACCTTCTGGAATCACCTTTCCTCAAATATGAGTAGCTGCTCCTCCACTGTCACCACCTTTCCCACATGTACACACACAAATCATGTACCTGCCTGCCATCTCTGCCTCTCCTGACTCTCAATAAATGTGTGCTGGCTCTTTCTTCAACAAACACATGCCCCAGCAACTTTAAAGGGCTGCCCACAAACTAAGAGAAGGCAATGGCAACCCACTCCAGTACTCTTGGCTTGGAAAATCCCATGGATGGAGGAGCCTGGTAGGCTACAGTCCATGGGGTTGCAAAGAGTCGGACACGACTGAGTGACTTCACTTTCACCTTCACAAACTAAAGACTACTTTGAAAGGTATGGAGGGAAATCTTTGTTTTTGTTGCTTCACTCCTAAGCTTTCATTATTATTATTATTTTTTAATAGAACCTACTGTACCCAGGATTCTTGACTTTACTCTGAAAAATTACAGGAAAAAATTAACATTGCTATTTAGCTAAAGATTGTTAAGGCTGAATACTTGACATTTTCTCAAAATTAAGTAACAATAATTTGTAGACATCATTAGACATTTCTAGCTACTTGTAGAAGGACAACTCAGGTAAAAGTTTAAGTGGGCTGCTGGTTGAAACGGAAATCTGTTTTATTGTCCTTTGGATTCACACGTTAATTTAACCTCAATAACTCTGTTAAACACTAAACAGAATTCTTTCTCTCCTTTTTTTCTTTTTTGATCTTTTAAAATTTTATGATTATACTTTGGCCATACTGACCTCTCACAATCCTGCCATCTCACCTCTCATGATCCTGCCATCTCATCCTGCTGAAAACACAAGATGCCACTGAACTATTTATTGTCTATGCTTTCATATTCATGGACCAATTGCCCCACGAGATTTTTTTAAAAACTTTATTACAAGGAATTGGCTAGTACAATTGTAAAGGCTGATGAAGCAAGTCCAAAGTACATAGGACAGGCCATCAGGAAGGGAAAATGACACACCCGCTGGAATCCCATGAGAATGGACTGAAGCTCTCTCTTGACAGGCAGCGGTCAAGAAAGAAGATCTAGAAGAAAGGGAGCAATTACCGAGCCGGAAGCTGTGTGGAGCCCTGGCTTTAAAGAAATCTTAAATCTTCTTTTAAAGGCTTTCACTCAGATTAAGTTAGGCCCACCCCACTTTCTCTTTATTAAAGTCTAGTGATTAAGGGACCTTAACCACATCTGTAAAATCCCTTCACAGCAGCACCTGGCTTAGGGTTTTCATTAAATACAAGAAATATGCATATGCTACAAAATGACCACTGTCTTCCTAATCCCAAGAGAGGATATCCTTTAAAACCTACCCTACACATACACATATGCAATAGAGAAGTCTGAGGACTGTAGTTCACTGAAGCCAAATTACCATCAAAAAGCCATAACACTGAACATATGATATGTAGGACATAGATGACACAATTGCTGCTCTTAAAGAAAGAATAAAGGCTTATGTAAATAAAATAATTTTCTATCTCCCCCAATGCCTGGCTCTGTGCTATATACATAACAGATACATAATAATTACTTAAAGAAATAATTGGTGGTCTCAGCTAATTTCTACCCAATTTAACTATGACTGATTTGAGCACTGAACATGAAGTACTGATTAATGAGTACACTGATTGGTCTGCATAAGATGATATCATAGGAAGCAAGATTTGAGTTAATGGCAATATTGTTTTTCTCAGTTCTTTTTCTATTAAATACATACTAAATGGGTCTTTCTGAAAACAAAAATGCTCTTATTGTGTTTAATGTATTATATTTAATGGAAAAAGGGTATTTCAAACTCATAGAACAAGCAATCATTAAGAATTATCAAAATACGTGAAGAAATAGCAATAACTCATCCTTTGAGGTCAATGATATAATTTACTCATTCATTCAATAAACATTTATCAAGTGTGTTTTATATGTTATCACAGTACCATGTGATGGAGATACAGCCAAGGACAAAACAAAATTCCTGCAAATATAGAGGATACGTTTTGCATAATGTCACAGAAAATAAATATGTGAATAGTTTAATATACAAAAGCATCAATTTATCCAGGCAGATTCAATAACTTCGGACCTGAAATTTTTCATGGCTCTCATTTAAAAAAAAAAAAATACACACAAAATCAATGAATACAAAATCAAATACATATTGCTTGTGCACACTATCAATGGTGACCTGGGTTAGAAATTTCAAATATTTCATATAGCATACCATGGAGGGTGCTTCTTAACATTAACAGGGCAAAGAAAAGTGTCCACAGACTTGCCCTAAAATAATTCCCCAATTTTCCATAATAGTGAGAGTATATGTGTTTAGTAGAAATCTACGCCTTTCAAAGTTAATATACATTATAAGTACACAAAATTCCCTATCATCTTTAAAATGGAACTTTCTTATGATTTAATATTAATAACAGAAAAAAAAGGAGGTATTTTAAATTTCATGATAAATAAAGAGTTAGAACTGTACATGGAACAAGAGATTGGTTTCAAGTAGGAAAAGGAGCACATCAAGGTTGTATATTGTCACCCTGATTATTTAACTTATATGAGAGTACATCATAAGAATTCTGGGATGGATGTAGCACAAGCTGGAATCAAAATTGCTGGGAGAAATATCAATAACCTCAGATATGCAGGTGACACCACCCTTATGGCAGAAAGTGAAGAAGAACTAAAGAGCCTCTTGATGAAAGTGAAAGAGGATGTGGAAAAGTTGGCTTAAAACTCAACATTCAGAAAACAAAGATCATGGCATCTGGTCCCATCACTTCATGGCAAATAGACAGGGAAACAGTGGAAACAGTGGCTGACTTTATTTTTCTGGGTTCCAAAATCACTGCAGATGGTGACCACAGCCAGGAAATTAAAAGACACTTACTCCTTGGAAGGAAAGTTATGACCAACCTAGACAGCATATTAAAAAGCAGAGACATTACTTTGTCAACAAGTCAAGGCTATGGTTTTTTCAGTGGTCATGTATGGATGTGAGAGTTGGACTACAAAGAAAGCTGAACGCTGAAGAATTGATGCTTTTGAACTGTAGCGTTGGAGAAGACTCTTGGGAGTCCCTTGGACTACAAGGAGATGCAACCAGTCCATCCTAAAGGAGATCAGTCCTGGGTGTTCATTGGAAGGACTGATATTGAAGCTGAAACTCCAGTACTTTGGCCACCTGATATGAAGAGCTGACTCATTGGAAAAGACCCTGATGGTGGGAAAGATTGAGGGCAGGAGAAGGAGGGGACAACAGGATGAGATGGTTGGATGGCATCACCAACTCAATGGACATGGGTTTGGGTGGACTCTGGGAGTTGGTGATGGACAGGGAGGCCTGGCGTGCTGCAGTTCAAGGGGTCGCAAAGAGTCAGACATGATTGAGCAACTGAACTGAACTGAACTCTGCATATATGTTAAATAAGCAGGGTGATAATATACAGCCTTGATATACTCCTTTCCGATTTGGAACCAGTCTGTTGTTCCATGTCCAGTTCTAACTGTTGCTTCTTGACCTGCAAACAGATTTCTCAGGAGGCAGGTTAGGTGATCTGGTATTCCCATCTCTTGAAGAATTTTCCACAGTTTATTGTGATCCATACAGTCAAAGGCTTTGGCAGGGTCAATAAACAAAAGTAGATGTTTTTCTGGAATGTTCCTGCTTTTTCAATGATCCATCGGATGTTGGCAATTTGATCTCTGCTTCCTCTGCCTTTTCTAAATCCAGCTTGAACATCTGAAAGTTCACGGTTCACATACTGCTGAAGCCTGGCTTGAAGGATTTTGAGCTTTACTTTGCTAGCATGTGAGAGGAGTGCATTTGTGTGGTAGTTTGAGCATTCTTTGGCATTGCCTTTCTTTGGGATTGGAATGAAAACTGACCTTTTCTAATCCTGTGGCTACTGCTGAGTTTTCCAAATTTCCTGGCATATATGGCACTTTCACAGCATAACCTTTTAGGATTTAAAATAGTTCAACTGGAATTCCATCACTTCCACTAGCTTTATTCATAGTGATGCTTCCTAAAGTCCACTTGACTTTACATTCCAGGATGTCTGGCTCTAGGTGAGTGATCACACCATCAGGATTAACTGGGCTGTGAGGATCTTTTTTGTATAGTTCTTCTGTGTATTTTTGCCACCTTTTTCTTAATATCTTCTGTCCTTTAGTGCTCATCTTTGCATCAAAAGTTCCCCTGGTATCTCTAATTTTCTTGAAGAGATCTCTATTCTTTCCCATTCTATTGTTTTCCTCTATTTCTTTGCACTGATCACTGAGGAAGTCTTTCTAATCTCTCCCTGCTATTCTTTGGAACTGTTCATTCACATGGGTATATCTTTCCTTTTCTCCTTTGCCTTTCATTTCTCTTCTTTTCTTGGCTATTTGTAAGGCCTTGTCAGACAACTATTTTGTCTTTTGCATTTATCTTTGGGATGGTCCTGATCACTGCCTCCTGTACAATGTCATGAACCTCTGTCCATAGTTCTTCAGGCACTCTATCACATGTAATCCCTTGAATCTATTTCTCACTTCCACTGTATAATTGTAAGGGATTTGATTCAGGTCATACCTGAATGGTCTTATGGTTTTCCCTAACTTTCTTCAATTTAAGTCTGAATTTGACAATAAGGAGTTTATGATCTGAGCCACAGTCAGCTCCCTGGCTTGCTTTTGCTTCCTATAAGAGCTTCTCCCTCTTTGGCTGCAAAGAATATAATCAATCTGATTTCGGTATTGACCATCTGGTGATGTCCATGTGTAGAGTCTTCTCTTGTGTTGTTAGAAAACAGTATTTGATTTCCCTAGTGGCTCAGACATAAAGCATCTGCCTACAATGTGGGAGACCCGGGTACAACCCCTGGGTCGGGAGGTTCCTCTGGAGAAGGACATGGCACCCCACTCCAGTACTCTTGCCTGGAAAATCCCATGGATGGAGGTGCCTGGTAGGCTACAGTCCTTGGGGTTGCAAAGAGTCAGACACAACTGAGGGACTAAACTTTCACTTCACTTTCACACAATGAATAATACTTCTTAATTAGAATAAAGCAAAACTTCATACTATTATAAACAAAAATATTACATACTCATCTTACTTACTTAGAATGAGAAAAAAAATGTAAATCTTACAAAGCTGACAGTCAAAAAATCACAAAATTCATCAAATGCCATAATTTTTTTGTTAACATTCTGATACATTTTATAATTCATTCTTTACTATATTTTTTGATTATATACTCTAGCAACTATGAAAATTATCTTGTATTATTTGGTAATATTTTCTGTATGAAAAAAGTTCCAATTCAGGTTTTCCTCTGACATGGTTTGTCAAAATTTATGGATTTCTTTTTCATGATTATTGGTGATTTAGAAATGTATCTTTCAACTTCACAACTCATTACAGGTAATGTCATGTAAATTTTTGTAGTACACTGCAAATTTTTGTGCTATAACACAGATAACAAAATAATACTATTTTACATAACTCCCATCAAAAAAGAAGACAGACTTTTCATTATGTAACTGTATTATCAAGTATATTCCTGATAAGACAGCATTTCTATTTCAATTAGGCATCAACAGGAATTCCATCCTCCATTTATAATTGTATAGTCAGTTCAGTTCAGTTCAGTTCATTTCAGTAGCTCAGTCACATCCAACTCTTTGCAACCCCATGGACTGCAGCACATGAGGCCTCCCTGTACATAACCAACTCCCAGAGTTTACTCAAACTCATGTCCATTGAGTTAGTGATGCCATCCAACCATCTCATCCTCTGTCTTCCCCTTCTCTTCCTACCTTCAATCTTTTCCAGCATCAGGGTCTTTTCAAATAAGTCAGTTCTTCACATCAGGTGGCCAGGGTATTGGAGTTTCAGCTTCAGCATCAGTCCTTCCAATGAATATTCAGAACTGATTTCCTTTAGGATTGACTGGTTGGATCTCCTTGCAATCCAAGGGACTCTCAAGAGTCTTCTCCAATACCACAGTTCAAAAGCATCAATTCTTCGGCTTCTTCTTTACAATTGTATAATCTGATGATTAAAATAGTTTTCCATAGATTAGGTTCTGGTGCTTAATAATTCAAACATTTTTTCTTATCCACAACCCTCATAATTCCTGTTTCAAGCCCCAGAGGGACATACTCAAATTAACCCTGCTCCTCCATTCCACAAACATCAACTGTATCCCTACCTCACTTCCTATTAACAAGATCCCAACAATGCCTGTAGCCACTCTAATGCCATTTGCCAGAGAGGAAAATGCAATATATGAGTATGGCTTTAAAAAAATAAACTTACTTTCATAATTTTTACAAAAACATAAGGCTAAATGAGAAGTCCAGGCTCCTCTGTGGCTCAGCAGTAAAGAATGCGCCTGCAATGCAGGAGACATAAGAGATGCAGGTTTGATACCTGGGTTGCAAAGATCCCCTGGAGGAGTGCATGACAACCCACTCCAGCATTCTTGCCTGGAGAATCCCATGGACAGAGGATCCTGGTGGGCTACAGTCCATGGGGTTGCAAAGAGTCAGATAGGCCTGAAGCAACTTAGCAAGCAAACAAATGAGGGGCCCAGAGTAATGAGGGCTAAGATTAGAAGGACAATTTAGCAGAGAATTTACACAGGTTTTTTGTTTGTGTTGTTGATTTATGCTACCATATCCCCAGTTTCTTTCCTAATTGCGCTGGTTTTGTTGATCTTCATCTACGATAGTATCACTAACAGTGTAGAGCTGGTTCTTGCACTGCTACAGACTTTACATGCTGTGGGACATGAACTGGGTCAAATCAGTCTCAAATTCAAGACCTTCATCTCATTTGTACCTCTAAGTAGAGTAATATATTTGAAATAGTAAGTCATTTTTTTCTACTCTTTTAATCCCCCAGTCCATCTTCTCCTAAAATGACTGAGTAGAACTGCTGTGTTGTATAAGCATTATGGCTGCTGCTGCTGCTGCTAAATCGCTTCTGTCGTGTCCAACTCTGTGCGACCCCATAGACGGCAGCCCACCGGGCCCCGCTGTCCCTGGGATTCTCCAGGCAAGAACACTGGAGTGGGTTGCCATTTCCTTCTCCAATGCATGAAAGTGAAAAGTGAAGTCATTCAGTCTTGTCTGACTCTTAGCGACCCCATGGACTGCAACCTACCAGGCTCCTCCGTCCATGGGATTTTCCAGGCAAGAGCACTGGAGTGGGTTGCCATTGCAGGATTAAGCAAAAAAAAAAAAAAGTCTCTCCCCAGCTTTGCTTTCCAAAAGCCTAAGATCCTCATGGGAGTTGGTGAATTAAGAAGACTATGAAGAAGAGGTGAAGAATACACAGAAGAACTGTACAAAAAATATTTTCATGACCCAGATAATCATGATAGTGTGATCATTCACCTAGAGCCAGAAGTCAAGTGGGTCTTAGGAAGCATCACTACAAACAAAGCTAGTGGAGGTGAGGAAATTCCAGTTGAACTATTTCAAATCCTAAAACATGATGCTGTGAAAGTGCTGCCCTTAATATGCCAGCAAATTTGGAAAACTCAGCAGTGGCCACAGGACAGGAAAAGGTCAGTTTTCATTCCAATCCCAAAGAAAGACAATGCCAAAGAATGTTCAAACTACTGCACAGTTGCTGTCATCTCACATGCTAGTAAAGTAACGCTCAAAATCCTCCAAGCCAGGCTTCAACAGTACGTGAACCATGAAGTTCCACATGTTCAAGCTGGTTTTAGAAAAGGCAGAGAACCAGAGATCAAATTGCCAACATCCACCGGATCATCGAAAAAGCAAGAGAGTTCCAGAAAAACATCTATTTCTGCTTTATTGACTTTGCCAAAGCCTTTGACTGTATGGATCACAACAAACTGTTGAAAATTCTGAAAGAGATGGGAAAACCAGACCACCTGGCCTGCCTCCTGAGAAATCTGTGTGCAGGTCAAGAAGCAACAGTTAGAACTGGACATAGAAAAACAGACTGGTTCCAAATCAGGAAAGGGGTACATCAAGGCTGTATATTGTCACTCTGATTATTTAATTTATATACAGAGTACATCATGCGAAATGCCAGGCTGGATGAGGCAGAAGCTAGAATCAAGATTGCTGGGAGAAATAGCAATAACCTCAGATATACAGATGACACCACCCTTATGGCAGAAAGCAAAGAAGAGCTAAAGAACCTCTTAATGAAAGTGAAAGAGGAGAGTGAAAAAGTTGGCTTAAAATTCAACATTCAGAAAACTAAGATCACAGCATCTGGTCCCATCACTTCATTCCTAATAGATGGGGAAAGAATGGAAACAGTGAGAGACTTTATTTTCTTGGGCTCCAAAAGCACTGCAGATGGTGAAAGCAGCCATGAAATTAAAAGAGGCTTGCTCCTTGGAAGAAAAGTTGTGACCAATCTAAACAGCATATTATAAAGCAGAGACATTACTTTGACAACAAAGGTCCATCTAGTCAAAGTTATGGTTTTTCCATTTGTCATGTATGGATGTGAACGCTGAAGTATAAAGAAAGCTGAGCACTGAAGAACTGATGCTTTTGAACTGTGGTGTTGGAGAAAACTCTTGACAGTCCCTTGGACTGCAAGGAGATCCAATGAGTTAATCCTAAAGAAAATCAGTCCTGAATATTCATTGGAAGGACTGATGCTGAGGCTGAAATTCCAATACTTTGGCCACCTGATGCAAAGAGCTGATTCATTTGAAAAGACCCTGATGCTGGGAAAGATTGAAAGTGGGAGGAGAAGGGGATGACAGAGAATGAGATGGTTGTATAACATCACTGACTCAATGGACATGAGTTTGAGTAAACTCTGGGAGTTGGTGATGGACAGGGAGCCCTAGTGTGTTGCAGTCCATGGGGTTGCAAAGATTTGGACGTGACTGAACTGAACTAAACTCCTAATTTCAAAAATCAGAAAAACAATAATATGAGAATTCAGATTCTGGTCCCTAGACAGAAAAAGATTCCTCCATTAAAGAAAAAAAAAAGAGAGAGAGAGATAGAGAGTGAGCTGAAAGAGATGTGATGAGAATATAGGGATTGGAGAAGGAAGCTTAAGGGTAAGGAAGGGTGACATGAGCCCTGATTTCTGGGCCCTGTGTCCTGTTCAAGACAAATCTCTGGACTCAAAATCCCAGAGAGAAGAAGATGCATAGTGAATCTGGGAAGAATGTGTCAGCATGATGGTGAGTTCAGTACCTTAACACAGCATGGCATCCCACACTTGTACACGGACCACCGAAGGGGCCAACCAGACAGGAAAGAGAGACGTGTCAGACACGACTGTGTGGACTAAGGACTAGGTGGGAAAATGGACATCGATGCAGGTATTTGTGAGGACAAGTGACATGAAGGGTTTACTCTCCTCAGATGGAGTAAAGGGGATGATTATTTACTCTTCCAGTTTTACTGAGACACAACAGACATACAACGCTATACAACTTTAAGGTAAACAGCATAATGATTTTTTTTTCAGCATAATGATTTGACTGACATACATCATGAAATGATTATCACAAAAAGTTTAGTGAACATCCATTACCTCATATAGATACAAAATAAAAGAAAAAGGGAAAAAATGTCCTTGTGATGAGAACTCTTAGGGTTACTCTCTTAACTTTCATATACGAGAAGGCAATGGCAACCCACTTCAGTACTTTTGCCTGGAAAAATCCCATGGACAGAGGAGCCTGGTGGGCTGCAGTCCATGGGGTCGAGAAGAGTCAGACATGACCGAGTGACTTCACTTTCACTTTTCACTTTCATATATGAGAAGGAAATGGCAACCACTCCAGTGTTCTTGCCTGGAGAATCCCAGGAACAGGGAAGCCTGGTGGGCTGCTGTCTATGGGGTCGCACAGAGTCAGACACGACTGAAGTGACTTAGCAGCAGCACGATATACAGCAGTGCTAATTATCTTAATCATGTGGTACATTACAGCCCTAGTACCTATCTGTCTTACAACTGGAAGTCTGTACATTTTGATCACTTTATCCAATTGCCTCTCCCCCGACCCGCTCCTTCTGGGCTATGAGTTTGTTTCTTTAGATTTTTTTTTTCATATAATTGACCTACAAACATAATGTTAATTCTTGGTGTGCAACATATTGAGTGGATATTTCTATGGATTATAAAATGATCACCACAATAAGTCATCTGTCATCATACAAAGATATTGCATTACTATTGACTATACTATCCAGGCTGTACATTTCATCCCCAGGACTCATTTATTTTGTAACTGGAAGTCTGTACCTCTTAATCTCCCACACCTATTTCTCTAATTTCTTCCACCCTGCCAGACTGGCAGACTTCAAATAGATATCAAATCAAGATATAAAATATATAAGAATTATAAATAGAATTATAAAAGAATTATAGATATAATTAAGAATAAAAATAACAAAAACAAAAAATTATACATGTGTACACACACACACAAAATAGATTTTGCCTACCTGAACTGAACCCTGAAGATCAAGCATATCTTCTACATCCGGTTATCAGGGGCCACGCCATTCCATTATAAGCATTCAAAAATGGCTTTTCCTAAGAAAAATCAAAGATTTTATAAGTGGGGGGAAAAAAAAAAATCTCAAAATTCTCAAGGGAATTCTAGGAAACAGTAATTCAGACAAGTTTCTTTCATGAATAAAGACATCAATATTAATGCATTCTAGATCTAAGTATTTCACACTCTAAGTGGAAAAAAAGGTGTGTTTAATTATAAATCTATTACTATAAAAGTTACATCATTACAACGTCTCGGCTTAAAATCGTCATTAATGAGCTTTTTTTTAATTACAAACATAATGAGAACCTTGATATTAATCTTAAATATATTGGTTATATTCTAGATGAAATGACTTTTTATGAGGCTCATATTATTCTTAGTCCTTAGACTTGCATAAATTTCATAGAACATTAGAACATCAATTTTAAATTGGCAAATATGCTAGGTCACTAGCTGTATGTGTCTAATTTGGCTGATAATCAAAAGCATATATAGTTCATTTTTTACAGAATTGCATTCAATTAGCTGAAATTACAATTTCAAGCTAGATGAATGCACCAGCCATACTCTTATTACCCTCTAATAAATGGTCTCCACACAGCCTCACTTAGAGGAGAGAGATGCTGAGAGGAATTCATACATATAGAAAATAAATTCAATCAAGAGATCTATTTCACCTGTGCCTTCCTGCTAAGTCGCTTCAGCCAGGTCTAACTTTTTGCGACCTTATGGACTGCAGCCTGCCAAGTTCCTCTGTCCATTGGTTCTTCAGGCAAGAATACTGGTGAGGGTTGCCATGCCCTCCTCTAGGGAATCTTCCCAACCCAAGGATCAAACCCCTTTCTCCTGCGGCTCCTGCATTGGCAGGTGGGTTCTTTAACAACAGAGCATCTGGTAAGCCCATATTTCACCTTGGGCTTCATTAAAGGTCCTCTCAAAAAGTTACCAGGAGGGACTTTCCTGGTGGTCCACTGATTGACTCCGGCTCCCAAAGCAGCAAGCACAATTGAATCCCTGGTTAGGAAAGAGCCCACACGCCACATAATACGGCCAAAAAGAAGTTGCCTGGAGACTTGACAGAAGCTGGACAGACCCCTGGTTCTGTGTAGCACAAACACAAGGGCACCCAGTTCCCTGAAGCCAGGAGGACTGCGCAGGGGATTGACAAGCTGCTTGGCCAAGTTTACAACATGAAAAGAACCTGAAGAAGCAGCTGCGTACGTGCAAGAAACTTGCAAGAAGCCTCAAGCACAGGAAGACCAGGTGTCATGTGGCTATCTGGTTTCACATGGACTATGAGGTCTCACATGGACTACAAACGTGGTAAGCCTGAATCTATGCCCACTGTGCTGGCAAATGCGCAGACAGCAAGCACAGCACCTAGTCAGTGACCAGCAGTGAACACGTGGGGGCCACTCCTCCCCAAATGCGGGTACATGCCCCACCCAGCCAGCAGGGTACCGCGCTTGCACCCTCAGAGCAGAGTCTTAAAGGGGGATGTCTCTCCCACTACCCTGGTCTACCCTCCATCTTTGTGCCTTCTGGCAGAATTGTAATTAAAAATAACATTACCATTTAAAATGGTAATTTAAAAATACACTCACACTTTTGTGGTAACTAGTCCCAATTGGCAGTATCAAATTTCTATATGGCCAACATTTTAAAACATAAGTACCTAAGGTGTTAATGTTCATGGTGCATGCTGTTCAGTTGCTTGAGTCGTGTCTGATTCTTTGCAATCCCATGGACGGTCGCCCACCAGGCTTTTCTGTGTCTATGGGATTATCCAGACAAGGATACCGGAGGGAATTGTCACGCCTCCTGAGGGGAATTGTTCATGGTTCAGTTCAATTCAGTTCAGTGGCTCAGTCGTGTCGACTCTGTGACACCATGGACTCCAGCAGGGCCAGGCTTCCCTGTCCATCACCAACTCCTGGAGCTTGCTCAAATTTACATCCATCGTGTTGGTGCTGCCATTCAACCATGTCATCCTCTGTCCTCCCCATCTCCTCCTGCATTCAATCTTTACCTGCATCAGGGTCTTTTCCAATGAGTCAGCTCTTCCCGTCAGGTGGCCAAAGTATTGGAGTTTCAGCTTCAACATCAGTCCTTCCAATGAATATTCAGGACTGATTTCCTTTAGGATAGACTGGTTGGATCGCCTTGCAGTCCAAGGGACTCTCAAGAGTCTTCTCCAACACCACAGTTCAAAAGCATCAATTTTTCTGTGCTCAGCTTTCTTTATGGTCCAACTGTCACATCCACACCTGACTACTGGAAAAACCATAGCTTGATTAGATGGACCTTTGTCAGCAATGTCTCTGCTTTTCAATATGCTGTCTAGGTTGGTCATAGTTTTTCTCCCAAGGAGCGAGCCTCTTTTAATTTCATGGCTGCAATCACCATCTGCAGTGATTTTGGAGCCTGAGAAAATAAAGTCTGTCACTGTTTCCAATGTTTCCTCATCTATATGCCATGGAGTGATGGGATTGGATGTCATGATCTTCATTTTTTGAATGTAGAGCTTTAAGCCAGCTTTTTCACTCTCCTCTTTCACTTTTAGCAAAAGGCTCTTTAGCTCCTCTTCAATTTCTGCCATAAGGGTGGTGTCATCTGCATATCTGAGGTTACTAATATTTCTCCTAGCAATCTTGATTCCAGCCTGTGCTTCCTCCAGCCCAGCATTTCTCATGATGTACTCTACATATAAGTTAAATAAGCAGGGTGATAATGTACAGCCTTGGCGTACTCCTTTCTCAATTTGGAACCAGTCTGTTGTTTCATGTCCCATTGTAAGTGTTGCTTCTTGACCTGCATACAGGTTTCTCGGGACAGGGATGTTGGTCTGGTATTCACATCTCTTGAAGAATTTTTCACAGGTTATCTTTGATCCACACAGTCAAAGGCTTTAGTGTAGTCAATTAAACATAAGTAGATGTTTTTCTGGAATTCTCTTGCTTTTTTGATGATCCAATAGATGTTGACAATTTGATCCCTGGTTCCTCTGCCTTTTCTAAAACCAGTTTGAATATCTGGAAGTTCACAGTTCACATACTTCCAGAAAAAGCCTGGCTTGGTGAATTTTGAGCATTACTTTACTAGCGTGTGAGATGAGTGCAATTGTGCAATAGTTTGTGCATTCTTTGGCATTGCCTTTCTTCGGAATTGGAGTGAAAACTGACCTTTTCCAGTCCTGTGGTCACTGCTTAGTTTTCCAGATTTGCTGGCATATTGAGTGCAACACTTTCACAGCATCATCTTTTAGGATTTGAAATAGCTCAGCTGAAATTCCATCACCCCCACTAGCTTTTATTGTAATGAGGCCCACTTGACTTCAGATTCCAGGATGTCTGGCTGTAGGTGAGATCACACCATCGTGGTTATCTGGATCATGAAGGTCTTTTTTGTGTAGTTCTGTATATTCTTGCCACCTCTTCTTAACATCTTCTGCTTCTGTTAGGTCCATACCATTTCTGTCCTTTATTGTGCTCATCTTTGCGTGAAATGTTCCCTTGGTATCCCTAGTTTTCTTGAAGAGATCCCTAGTCTTTCCCTTCTGTTGTTTTCCTCTATTTCTTTCCATTGATCACTGAGTAAGACTTTCTTATCTTTCCTTGCTATTCTTTGGAACTCCACATGGTATACCCAACTAAATTTGTTACATTTAAATTTGAACAACAAAGGATTTGGTAACAACAACAACAAAAAAGTCACCAGTTTGGGAAAGTTCCCAATTTCAGTTTGAGTCACCTAAAACTCTAAAGTCATTTTAAATACAGTTGGAGGATTAGAATTGGTAATGCGAAAGAATGCTTACCAAGTAAAATTTTCATGGGCCTTTTCTTCTTTATTCTCCTGTAGCCACCTGGAGTACTTCAGAGCTTCCTCTTTTTTGAATTATGACAGGATCTGGGCCATTTGCCCCTAGCAAATAAGGTTTTGTAAGAATCCAAATTTGAGTCAGGACTGGGAGAGGGAGTAAGGATGCAGTAGTGGGCTTGAGGATTGGAGTTGAAGATGTATGCAAGCTGTAAATCTCATTATCATTTTCAGGGTGATAAAGGACAAAAAGACAATGTGAATTACATCTCTAAATTCCCCCAGGGAGTCAAGTGTGACAATTCTGCAAATTTTCCATTATGTAAAATTTCATTTTAACATATAAAAACAAGAAAATATGCAAAACAATATACTTATTTCCTTTTAACACAACACTGATTAAAATAAACTACCTGGTAGGCTATAATCCAAAAAGGGCACAAAGCAACTGACTAGTCACACATATATAACAGTCATTCAACAAACAAATATCTGAAAACTGGATACAATGATAAACAGGAAACATACTGTTTCTAATTTTCATGAAATTTATAGTCCAGTAATACGTGTGTCTGTGTTTGAGGGGTAGAGTAGGGCTTAATCAATTTCCTCATTCATTGAACTAATACTTATCAAACGATAACAATACACTAGACCTATTTTTGTTGTTATTGCTGTTCAGTTGATAAGTCACATCTGACTCTTTGCAACCTCGTGAACTGCAGCATGCCAAGCTCCCTGTCTTTCACTATCTTTCAGTTTGTTCAAATTCACATCCTCTGAGTCAGTGATGCTAGCCAACCATCTCATCCTCTGACACCTCCTTCTCCTCCTGCCCTCAATCTTTCCCAACATCAAGGTCTTTTCTAGGCAATACAGCTCTTCACATCAGGTGGCCAAAATATTGGAGTTTCAGCTTCAGCATCAGTCCTTCCAATGAATTTTCAGGGTTGATTTCCTTTAAGATGGACTGGTTTGATCTCCTTGTAGTCCAAGGGACTCGTAAGAGTCTTCTCCAGCACAACAGTTTGAAAGCATTGATTCTTTGGTGCTCAGCCTTCTCTATGGTCCAACTCTCACATCTGTACATGACTACTGGAAAAGTCATAACTTTTACTATACAGATCTTTATCAGCAAAGTGAAAAGGCTTCTTTTACATGCTAGCAATGAACACATCTCCTTTTCTTGGGATGACTCACATTCTAATGAGATAAACAATAAATAAGCAAATAACATTTACGGTATTTGTAATTCCTATTAGGAAAATAAAAACCAAGAGAATGATAAGACTGTGTGATTTTTGCATGAGCTCATACTATTTAAAATTTTATGATTTGGTGGTTTAGGGCAGGTCCTTTTTGGAAGTGATGTTTCAGCAGAAATCTTAATAAAATTAGGAAATGAGTCATTGGAATATATAAGGAAGAAACATTTGGAGCAGAGACCATGAGTTGGAAATACACATACATGTTTAATATTATGAATTACAAATTTATTGAGTATGCAACTTATTGAACTCTAACTATATGCCAGGAAACAAAGATGCAATATAAGTAAACTAAAAATAAATGAAGTCCTAACTCTCAAGAGGTATGTTATCCCTCAAGGATTACAACAGAAACAGATACTAATGTAAAGCTCTGTCACCCTAATCAACTCCAGGTAGTTGGGAAAATTGTCTTAAAAATATCTGATAAAGTGAATATGTGGAATTAATACCATTAAGCAGAACAAGAAACTGGAATCTGCAAAGTTAAACCAGCTCTAAAGAAAGATATGAACATTAGGAACGAGTATTAAAATGTCATAGGTAGGAGGATGGGTTTAATTCAGTTCAGTTCAGTCACTCAGTTGTGTCCAACTGTGCAACCCCATGAACCAGAACATGCCAAGCCTCCCTGTCCATCATCAACTCCCAAAGATTACCCATCTAATGTCCACTGAGTCGGTGATGCCATCCAACCATCTGATCCTCTATCATCCCCTTGTCCTGTCCTCAATCTTTCCCAGAATCAGGGTCTTTTCAAATGAGTCAGCTCTTCGCATCAGGTGGCCAAAGTATTTGAATTTCAGCTTCAACATCAGTCCTTCCAATGAACACCCAGGACTGATCTCCTTTAGGATGGACTGGTTGGATATCCTTGCGGTCCAAGGGACTCTCAAGAGTCTTCTCCAACACCACAGTTCAAAAGCATCAATTCTTCGGCGCTCAGCTTTCTTTATAGTCCAACTCTCACATCCATACATGACTCCTGGAAAAACCATAGCCTTGACTAGACGAACCTTTGTTGGCAAAGTAGTAATGTCTCTGCTTTTTAATATGCTATCTAGATTGGTCATAACTTTCCTTCCAAGGAGTAAGCATCTTTTAATTTCATGGCTGCAATCACCATCTGCAGTGATTTTGGAGCCCAGAAAAATAAAGTCTGACACTGTTTCCACTGTTTCCCCATCTATTTGCCATGAAGTGATGGGACCGGATGCCATGATCTTCATTTTCTGGATGTTGAGCTTTAAGCCAAATTTTTCACTCTCCACTTTCACTTTCATCAAGAGGCTCTTTAGTTCTTCACTTCCTGCCATAAGGGTGGTGTCATCTGATATCTGAGGTTACTGATATTTCTCCCAGCAATCTTGATTCCAACTTGCGCTTCTTCCAGCCCAGCGTTTCTCATGATGTACTCTACATATAAGTTAAATAAGCAAGGTGACAATATACAGCCTTGACGTACTCCTTTTCCTATTTGGAACCAGTCTGTTGTTCCATGTCCAGTTCTAACTGTTGCTTTCTGACCTGCATACAGGTTTCTCAGGAGGCAGTTCAGGTGGTCTGGTATTCCCCATCTCTTTCAGAATTTTCCACAGTTTATTGTGATCCACACAGTCCAAGGCTTTGGCATAGTCAGTAAAGCAGAAACAGATGTTTTTCTGGAACACTCTTGCTTTTTTGATGATCTAGCAGATGTTGGCAATTTGATCTCTGGTTCCTCTACCTTTTCTAAAACCAGCTTGAACATCTGGAAGTTCACAGTTCACATATTGCTGAAGCCTGGCTTGGAGAATTTTGAGCATTACTTTACTAGTGTGTGAGATGAGGGCAATTGTGCAGTAGTTTGAATGTTCTTTGACATTGCCTTTCTTTGGGATTGGAATGAAAACTGACCTTTTCCAGTCCTGTGACCGCTGCTGAGTATTCCAAATTTCCTGGCATATTGAGTGCAGCACTTTCACAGCATCATCTTTCAGGATTTGAAATAGCTCAACTGGAATTCCATCACCTCCTCTAGCTTTGTTCATAGTGATGCTTCCTAAGGCCCACTTGACTTCACATCCAGGATGTCTGACTCTAGGTGAGTGTGAGTGATCACACTATCATGATTATCTGGGTCATGAAGATCTTTTTTGTACAGTTCTTCTGTGTATTCTTGCCACCTCTTCTTTCTTCTTAATATCTTCCCTTCTGTTAGATCTATACCATTTCTGCCCTTTATGGAGCCCATCTTTGCATGAAATATTCTTTTGGTATTTCTAATTTTCTTGAAGAGATCTCTAGTTTTTCCCAGTCTGTTGTTTTCCTCTATTTCTTTGCATTGATCGCTGAGGAAGGCTTTCTTATCTCTCCTTGCTATTCTTTGGAACTCTATATTCAAACGGGTGTATCTTTCCTTTTCTCCTTTGCTTTTCACTTTCTTTTCACAGCTATTTGTAAGGCCTCCTCAGACAGCCATTTTGCTTTTTTGCATTTCTTTTTCTTGGGGATGGTCTTGATTCCTGTCTCCTGTTCAACGTCACAGACCTCCATCCATAGTTCATCAGGCACTCTGTCTATCAAATCTAGTCCCTTAACTCTATTTCTCACTTCCACTGTATAATTGTAAGGGATTTGATTTAGGTCATACCTGAATGGTCTAGTGGTTTTCCCTATTTTCTTCAATTTAAGTCTGAATTTGGCAATAAGGAGTTCATGATCTGAGTCACAGTCAGCTCCCAGTCTTGTTTTTGCTGACTGTATAGAACTTCTCCATCTTTGCTGCAAAGTATATAATCAATCTGATTTCAGTGTCGACCATCTGATGATGTCTATGTGTAGAGTCTTCTCTTGTGTGTTTGGAAGAGGGTGTTTTCTATGACCAGTGCGTTCTCTTGGCAGATCTCTATCTCTGTTAACCCTGCTTCATTCTGTACTCCAAGGCCAAATTTGCCTGTTATGCCAGGTGTTTCTTGACTTCCTGCTTTTGCTTTCCAGTCCCCTATAATGAAAAGGACATCTTTTTGGGGTGTTAGTACTAGAAGGTTTTGTAGGTCTTCATAGAACCTTTCAACTTCAACTTCTTCAGCATTACTGGTTGGGGCATAGACTTGGATTACCATGATATTTAATGGTTTGCCTTGGAAACAAACAGAGAATATTCTGTCGTTTTTGAGATTGCATCCGAGAACTGCATTTCGGACTCTTTTGTTGACTATAATGACTATTCCATTTCTTCTAAGGGATTCCTGCCCACGGTAATGGATATAATGGTCATCCGAGTTAAATTCACCCATTCCAGTCCATCTTAATTCGCTAATCCTAGAATGTCGACATTCACTCTTGCCATCTCCTGTTTGACCAATTCCAATTTGCCTTGATTCATGGACATAACATTCCAGGTTCCTATGTAATATTGCTCTTTTCAGCATGCGACCTTGCTTCTATCACCAGTCATATCCACAACTGGGTGTTGTTTTGCTTTGGCTCCATCCTTTCATTCTTTCTGAAGTAATTTCTCCACTAATCTCCAGTAGCACATTGGGCACCTACCAACCTGGGGAGTTCATCTTTCAGTGTCCTATCTTTTTGCCTTTTCATACTGTTCATGGGGTTCTCAAGGCAAAGATACTGAAGTGGTTTCTTTCCCTTCTCCAGTGGACATGTGACCATTAGGAACAAGAGTATTAAAATGTCATCAGTAGGAGGATGGGTACAGGAGAAAACATAGATTTTTTGAAAAGGCATGATGAGCAAAAAAAAAAAAAAGTACTATTAGAAGCAAAGTTGGTTACAGTGGTGTCATGTAAATACTAGGCATCATTGATTAAAAAATTACACAAATTATTTATATGTCTCTATACATACCCTATCAATGACTAATGTCTTCAATGTGCAGTTAGTAGGACTGTTAAGACAATTAAGAACTTTTAAAATAATAGATTCCTAAGTTTTCCGTTATTAACAATCTAAATCATACAACTTTATGGGAGAAGTAAACCAATTCAGGCATTCCAAATAGTTTTATTAGAAATTCTTCTATTTCTGGTTTCACTAAGTAATCTATCACCTTCTGAGAAAATAGAAGGGTTTTGAAGGTCATCATAAATAATCTATTCCCTTATCAAAAGGAATATTTTTGCCACATGCATGTACAAACATAAGTTCAGACTTGTCAAAAAGACGTGATATAATGGGGCTGAAATTGCTGAGGTTACTTGTCTCTTTTATTTCTAGAATATCTCAAAGAACTCAGCCAAACTTTTGTGCAGAGGCAACAGAAATAAGGAGAGTGGATTAAAAATTGATTTCAGATATTCTGTGAGAATTATTTCATTAGTTTTAAAAATTAAACTACCAATCACTTAAAACATTCTTAGATTTTTTTTTTCTTTGTTAGCTTGGTCAGATTAGAGTTCAACTGGGATTAAAAGTTAGTGTATTCTGAGTCATTTCTAAAGAAAAGTCAACACCCTTTAAGAACTGCAGCTACCAGAAGAGAGACAACCAGCCAGATAGGTTAAGAATTTAATTAAACTATAACAAAGCCAAGGGCAAGAATTGCATTCCATGCTTTCTGAACTTCAGAAATTTATACCAATCTACCCTTTTAAATTAATGCTGGTTTACTGTACCAATGCGTAAGAAATTCACCCACTCTCTAGGCACTTGTTTGTAAACTTAAGCCATGGCAGGACAGATCAAAATCAAATATTCAAGTGCCTGCTGTATGCCAAATCCTGGGTGAGATACTCCAGGGGCTTTCCACACTTTAAATGCTTTTAATAAAATAACCTCAAAAATGATTTTTGACAAACTCATTCTTCACCTGCTGTTCTAACTCAAGCTGCTCTCAGAAATAATATCCAAGAAAAGAGAGTACATCTGAAACACCATGACCCTAATCATCTACTCTCATACCTTGCAATTGTGAGTAAATAGCCTGTTAGGGGCAAATCCAATTTTTCCTTTACTGCCAACAGCCCTCCAACCACACCTGGAACTTCTTTAGACACATTTTTATAGGGAGTCAAGTTCACAAAGTATGAATGATTATGAAAGATCTTGCTATTTTTAACTGATATTCCTGTGTATAAATGCACCTAACCTACTCTCACATATACACATGTGCTCATACCATTAATGTTATTCATTCAGAATATTTAATCATAGAATTTCCTCTCCACCTAAAATATTTTGTTAAACAAAGAAAAAAACCTATGTGATTGAACGATGGCAAGAAAACCCATGTCAGTCACACTGTGAGATGATCATATGCACAATATGAAATTAGGAGACTCCTGGGGATCTTTGCAAGATTTCACTGAAGAAGTACACAGCTTTTAGTGGATTCATAACCATTAATCTTCTCTTTTATTTGAATAATTATATATCTATCAACTGAAAGTGAATTATAGAATGTCATTTGATCATAGTCAGTCATTGTGATGGAGTCAACCAAGAGGCCAGGTGTTCCTGCCATAAAACTAATCAGTCAAAAATTTTTGAGAACACTGAAGAATATGAATTCAACTGTTTCACTATGGAAGTGTACTTCCTATGCACATAAAGTAAATGCTTATAAGTCAAATATTACTTTTGCTTTAAATAATAAAATTGATGCTATATTTCTAAGAAAGTATAAATAAAACAGAACATATGTTAAATCTTTAAAATCTCTCATTTTTTTTACATTGTCCTTTAAAACTTTTAATTCCTTTAAAGCAATTATTCTATTTCTGAGAGCTTACTCTAACAAAATAATTAGAATTCTACTTAAATTAGAACTTTTTGTGAGTATTATTTAGAAGAACAAAATTATATAAACAGCCTAAGTATCATTCATTAAAAGATGGATTTGTAAATTATGGCAAATTCATCTAACACAGTATCATATCATTCATTCTTTAAATAATATGTTTTCAAATAATTTTTGATACCTTAGGAAATGTTCATGGTGTTAAAAAAACAAAAGTAAAATAAAAGTATATACATTATTTAACATTTTATATACATAAATGTACTGAAAAGAGGACTTAAAGAGAATAAATTAAAATGGCATCTGTGCAACTCTATGAATAGTAAGATTATATAATTTTCTTTTTATACTATTATGTACTGTACACATTTCCTGTGGTAAGCTTATAATACTTTTTATTCAGCATAACATTATTTCTTTTTTAAGAGGACAGGCAAAAGGAAACACTTGGAGGTAATGGATGTGTTTATGGCATAGGCTATATTGACTGAAAAAAAAATGTACAACTTTAAAGGTGAAAGGACTTCCCTTGGAAGTCCAGTGATTAAGACTCCACACTTCCAATTCAGGTAGCATGGTTTCAATCCCTAGTCAGGGAACTAAGATCTCATATGCTGTGTGACAAAAGTAAAATAAAAAAAAAAAAAAATAGTTGAGAGTTAATGTTTTATTCGGTGGACAAAACTGAGGACTTAAATCTGAAAAGTGACTGAAAAGTGACAGATAGCTCTGATGAACTGCTCCAAAGAGGCAAGGCAGGGAGCCCAGATATACAGGACTTTTTGCATTGAAGACTAGGTATTTGGAACATCAAAAAATTACTGTTAATAAAAGAAAACCAGATATCTTAAAGAATTTAGTGCTTTTCTATAAATGGAAAATGCAAGAGTTTGGGCTCACTGAATTCATTCCTTTGATATGTACCTCAGCTCCCTGGGGCCCTATCTTGTGCTTTTTCAGCCTGAGTTTCCTCAGGGTGCACCGTCAGGGGTGGAGGCGGGGTGCCTGCAGTGGCTGATGATGCAATGGCAGGCATTATGTTTCCATCCTGAGTTCCACCAGGGCTCCCCGCAGAATGGCTATAGGACCGATGGCTGCAAGATCCTTTGTTTGCTGTTATGACAGGCAGCATTTTTAGTTCACAGGTGTGATGATAATTTCACACCTGTTTTCTCCAAACTCATCAAATTGTTTACATCATTTCTGTATATCTTTTTGTATGTCAATCATATATACCTCGACAGAGCATTCTTTTAAGAGATACTTTCATTGCTAATTTTGTTTAAATATTTCTAATACTCAAAATTTCATTGATGATAAGAACTAAATGTTTGCAAAAACATCTTGGAACACTTCACAATATTTCATCCATCCAAAAAATGTTATGTGCTAGATGCTACAAATCAATGATTTTTTTTTTTAATAATTGCTGCTTTGTTTTTAAATTTAAGTACTTAGTACTTTAACAAGTTTTGTTTACTGTTATTTTTGTTTCATTATATTTTTCTTAGTTTTTTTCTTGTCTGAAAGTCTATTTTTTTCTTCCACTAAGTAATCAATAACCATGAATAGTTATTTGATTAATATATTTACTTAAGATGCAGTTGCCACTCAATTATGAA
The DNA here is from genome assembly GCF_032452875.1 of Bos javanicus. Taxonomy (NCBI): domain Eukaryota; kingdom Metazoa; phylum Chordata; class Mammalia; order Artiodactyla; family Bovidae; genus Bos; species Bos javanicus. Next base: position 54,674,311 of record NC_083868.1, on the reverse strand, counting down.
ATAAATGTTCCACAGCAACATCTTCTAAAATGCTATCAGAAGTTGGCCCCATTATCAAATAAGTTTGGAAAACACTACTTAATATCTCCCACCACTTTCCAACTTAGAAAGTTAGAATTTAAACATGTGTATTTCTTGAGAAATGGCAACCCACTCCAATATTCTTGCCTGGAGAATCCCATGGACAGAGGAGCCTGGCAGGCTACAGTCCATGGGATTGCAAGAGTCGGACACATCTTAGCGACTAAAGAGAGAGAGAGACAGTTGTATAAGAACCTGTATGACTATACTTAGCCAACTGTCCCCCAAACTTGTTTTTTATAGAATCTTTTCCTAGATATATTTATTTTCATAATCTGAGAAACTAGTGTTTGGGAGTAGTGCTTAGCAAGATTTAATCTGTAAAATAGTCACCTGGGGAAAATGTTGAACTTGGTAACCTAAACTAGCAGGTCAAGGATGAGGTCTGAGAGTCTGCATTTCTGACAATCTGCCTGGCAATGTCTGCACTGCATATCTACTGACTACACTTTGAGTCCCCATATGAGAGAGAACAGACTTTAGGAAATGGCCAAAAGCCTGAGAAATACCCTACCACCACCCACACCCTCATTTTTTTAATTCCAACTCATATTTTTTTATTCCAACAGATTTTAAGTATCAAAGATTATAACTGTACATTATTGAGAAGTATAGAACAAAATACAATGATTGCAGGACAACTGCTCTGAAATATTGTGTTGGCCTCTGCAACTCATTAACATAAATCAGCCACAGGTATACATATGTTCCCTCCCTCCTGACCCCTCTCCCCTCTCCCATCCCATCCCACCCCTCTAGGTTGTCACAGAGCACTGGATTGAACTCCCTGTCTTACACATCAAATTCTCATTTGCTATCTACTTTATATATGGTAATGTGTATGTTTCCATGCTATTCTCCCAATTCACCTCACTATCTCCTTTCCTCACTGTCTACAAGTATATCCTCTATGTCTGCATCTCCATTGTTTCCCTGCAAATAGGTTCGTCAGTACCATCTTTCTAGATTCCATATGCATTCACTAATATCCACATTTTTTTAATTCAAACAAGCATTCTTTCATTAGATATTTATTGCCTACACAGAGTAAGGCATTGTGTCAGGTGAGTACTAAACATTATGTTTAAAAATTAGTATCTGAAAAGGCAATTGCTTTGGCTCAGAGAAATGTCTTATGTTGCCGTGTCACAAGGGTTAATTCATACTCCAAACAACCTGGTTTAATTTGCTACTGAATGGGCACTTATCATTAAATGCATGAAGTCTAAGTTGGACTCTCAGCAGCAATAAACTCAGACGGAAGCTTATTTTCATGGAACACCTTAATTTGTATCAGCATTTCTTTTTGAGGAGTCCATAAGTGCTTTGTTATGTAAACTTTGAGACCAAGAGGAAACATCTGCTAATTTTCTAAAGTCATGTAAATTATTCTTAAAAAAAAAAAAAGAACACAAGACTCTACACATGGACATCATGAGATAGTCATACTGAAATCAGATAGATTATATTCTTTGCAGCCAAGCACGGAGAAGCTGTACAGTCAGCAAAAACAAGACCAGGAGATGACTGTGGCTCAGATCATGAACTTCTTATTGCCAAATTCAGACTTAAATTGAAGAAAGTAGGGAAAACCACTAGACCATTCAGGTATGACTTAAATCAAATACCTGACAATTATACAGTGAAAGTGATAAATAGATTCAAAGGATTAGATCTGACAGAGTGCCTGAAGAACTATGGTGGAGGTTCATGACATTGTACACAAGGCAGTGACCAAGACCATCTCCAAAAAAGAAATGCAAATGGGTTGTCTGACGAGGCCTTACAAATAGCTGAGAAGAGGAGAAAAGGAAAGATATACCCATGTGAATGCAAAGTTCCAAAGAATAGCAAGGAGAGATAAGAAAGCCTTCCTCAGCGATCAATGCAAAGAAATAGAGGAAAACAATAGAATGGGAAAGACTAGAGATCTCTTCAAGAAAATTAGACATACCAAGGGAACATTTCATGCAAAGATGAGCACAATAAAGGACAGAAATGGTATGGACCTAACAGAAGCAGATGTTAAGAAGAGGTGACAAGAATACACAGAAGAACTGTACAAAAAAGATCTTCATGACCAAGATAATCACAATGGTGTGATCACTCACCTAGAGCCAGACATCCTGGAATGTGAAGTCAAGTGGGTCATAGAAAGCATCACTATGAAAAAGCTAGTAGAGGTGATGGAATTCCACTTGAGCTATTTCAAATCCTGAAAGATGATGCTGTGAAAGTGCTGCACTCAATATGCCAGCAAATTTGGAAAACTCAGCAGTGGCCACGGGACTGGAAAAGGTCAGTTTTCATCCAATCCCAAAGAAAGGCAATGCCAAAGAATGCTCAAAGTAGCACACAATTGCACTCATCTCACATGCTAGTAAAGTGATGCTCAAACTTCTCCAAGCCAGGCTTCAGCAATATGTGAACTGTGAACTTCCAGATGTTCAAGCTAGTTTTAGAAAAGGCAGAGGAAACAGAAATCAAATTGTCAACATCCTCTGGATCATGGAAAAAGCAAGAGAGTTCCAGAAAAACATCTATTTCTGCTTTATTGACCACGCCAAAGCCTTTCACTGTGTGGATCACAATAAACTGTGGAAAATTCTGAAAGAGATGGGAATACCAGACCACCTGACCTACCTCTTGAGAAACCTGTATGCATGTCAAAAAGCAACAGATAGAACTGGATATGGAACAACAGACTGGTTCCAAATAGGAAAAGGAGTACATCATGGCTGTATATTATCACCCAGCTTATTTAACTTCTATGCAGAGTACATCATGAGAAACGCTGGGCTGTAGGAAGCACAAGCTGGAATCAAGATTGCCTGAAGAAATATCAATAACCTCAGATATGCAGATGATATCAGCCTTATGGCAGAAAGTGAAGAAGAACTAAAGAGTCTCTTGATGAAAGTGAAAGAGGAGAGTGAAAAAGTTGGCTTAAAGCTCAATGTACAGAAAACGAAGATCATGGCATCTGATCCCATCACTTCATGGCAAATAGATAGGGAAACAGTGGAAATAGTGGCTGACTTTATTTTTGGGGGCTCCAAAATCACTGCAGATGGTGACTGCAGCCATGAAATTAAAAGACGTTTACTCCTTGGAAGGAAAGTTATGACCAACCTAGATAGCATATTCAAAAGCAGAGACATTACTTTGCCAACAAAGGTCTGCTTAGTCAAGGCTATGTTTTTTTTAGTGGTCATGTATGGATGCAAGTGTTGGACTGTGAAGAAAGCTGAGCACTGTAGAATGATGCTTTTGAAGAGTGGTGTTGGAGAAGACTCTTGAGAGTCCCTTGGACTGCAAGGAGATCCAACCAGTCCATTCTAAAGGAGATCAGCCCTGGGTGTTCTTTGGAAGGAATGATACTAAAGCTGAAACTCCAGTACTTTGGCCACCTCATGGAAAGAGTTGACTCATTGGAAAAGACCCTGATGCTGGGAGGGATTGGGGGCAGGAGAAGAAAGGGATGACAGAGGATGAGATGGCTGGATGGCATCAGCAACTGGATGGACATGAGTTTGAGTGAACTCCGGAAAATGATGATGGACAGGGAGGCCTGGCGTGCTGCGATTCATGGGGTCACAAAGAGTCGGACACAACTGAGCAACTGAACTGAACTGAAGTGAAAACAAGATTTACAACTTGAGAGTTGCGAGTTAAGTTTTATTTGGGGCAAAGTGAGGACTGCAGCCCAGGAGGCAGCATCTCAGATAGCTCTGAGAGACTGCTGCAAAGTGGCATTGGGGAAAGTCAATATATAAGGTTTTGGTGAAAGGGGAGTTCAATACCATGAAGCACTCATTTTACAAAGGTTTTTTGTTAGTCATGAGGATATGATGTCACCATGAAGGGATTTTGTGTTTCTCTAGATCTGAGGAGATGCTAGGATTGAGATCATAAAGTGAAAGTGAAAGTCAAGTCGTGTACAACTCTTTGCAACCACATGGACTGTAGCCCACCAGGCTCCTCTGTCCATGGGATTCTTCAGGCAAGAATACTGCAGTGGGTTGCCACTTCCTTCTCCAGGGAATCTTCCAGACCCAGGGATCAAACCCAGGTCTCCCGCATTGCAGGCGGACGCTTTAACCTCTGAGCCACAAGGGAAGCCTGAGATCATAAAATCAGTTCTTAAAAACATTCACTATCTGAAGACCTATCCCACAAGATCCCCTGGAGCATAGAGTGCCTCACTCCACCCTGAACTTCCCCAGGGGTTGTTGAAGGTCAACAGCTATAGCAGCATGGAGTTCAACGTCATAGAGGCAGATGGCAAATGCCTTTGCTGTTCAGTCCTTGGCAATGCTCTTGGTAAATGCCAATTTGTAGTTGATAGAATGTCCCAACTTTGTTTTCTAATGGTAAATGAATTCTAAAGTTCATCTGGAAAAATAAGCATGCACAAAAATAAATTCAAATGATTTAAAGACTTAAACATAAGGCTTGAAACCATAAAACTCCTACAAGAAAACCTAAGCAATGTGCTCTTTGACTTCAGTCTTAGCAATTTTTTTTTTTTTTTTGGATCTCTGTCCTCAGGCAAGGTAAACAAAAGCAAAAATAAATAAACAAATTGGATTACATAAAACTAAAAGGTTTTTGCAGAGCAAAGGAAATTATCAACAAAATGAAAGGCCATCTACTGAGAGAGAAGGTATTTGCCAATGATATATCTGATAAGGGGTTAATATCCAAAATATACAAAGAACTCATACAACTCAACATCAAAAAATAAACAACCCAACAAAAAAAAAACATGGTCAAGAGATCTGAATAAACATTTTTCCAAAGAAAATATTTAAATGGCCAACAGACACATGAGAAGATGTTTAACATCACTAATAATCAGGAAATGAAAATGAAAACCACAACTCACACCTCAGACATCAACTCACACCTCTCAAAATGGTTAATGTCAGACAACAAATAACAAATATTGGTAAGGATGCGGAGTAAGAAAACCCTCATGCACTGTTGTTGGGAATGTAAATTAGTGTACCCACTATGGAAAACAGTATAGTTTCCTCAAAAAAGTAAAAGTATTATAGAACAACCAATGATCCAGCAATTTCATTCATCAGCATTTATCCAAAAAAAAAAAAAGAACACTAATTCAAAAAGATATATGTACCCCTATGTTTTTTTAATATAAATGTATTTTAATTGGAGTCTAATTACTTTACAATATTGTATTGGTTTTGCTATACATCAACAGAAATCCGCCATGGGTGTACATGTGTTCCCCATCCTGAACTCCCCTCCCTCCTCCCTCCCCGTACCATCCCTCTGTATCAACCCAGTGCACCAGCCCTGAGCATCCTGTATCCTGCATCAAACCTGGACTGGCAATTCATTTCACATATGATATTATACATGTTTCAATGCCATTCTCCCAAATCATCCCACCCTTGCCCTCTCCCACAGAGTCCAAAAGACTGTTCTATACATCTGTGTCTCTTTTGCTGTCTTGCATACAGGGTTATCGTTACCATCTTTCTAAATCCATATATATGCATTAGTATACTGTATTGGTGTTTTTCTTTCTGGCTTACTTCACTCTGTATAATAGGCTCTGGTTTCATCCACCTCATTAGAACTGATTCAAATGTATTCTTTTTAATGGCTGAGTAATACTCCATTGTGTATATGTACCACAGCTTTCTTATCCATTCGTCTGCTGATGGACATCTAGGTATGTACCCTTATGTTAAATTCAAGATTATTTACTATAGCCAAGATATGAAAGCTACCTAAGTGTTCCTCAATAGTTAAGTGAATAAAGGAATTCTGTATGTGTGTATATATGTGTGTGTGTGTGTAATGGAATACTACTCATCCATAAAAAGAACGAAATCTTGCCTTTTGGAACAACATAGATGGACCTAGAGGACATTATGCTAAGTGAAATAAGTCAAAGAAAAACAAATACTGTATGATTTCACTTATATGTCAGATCTTAAAAAACAAAACAAAAAAAAATGAAGAAACAAAATATAAACAGAGCTTTAGATGCAAAGAACAAACAGGTGTTTGCCAAAAGGGATGGGAGTAGGGGGTTGAGAAAAATAGATGAGGTAGATTAAGACGTACAAACTTCCAGTTGCAAAATAAATGAGACGTGGATTATGAAAGGTACAGTGTGGGGAATATAGTCAATAACAATAACTATGTAATATCTTTGTATGGTGACAGAACATAACTAGCTTTATCATGGTTATCAGTTTAAAACATATAGAAATATTGAATTACTCTGTTGTGTGATTCACTAACAGAGTGTTATATGTCAATTATACTTTAAAAACAAACAAACATTAAAAAACAAATAAGATTTATGATTATCAGAAGTGGGGGCAGGGTGTGGGGAAGAACTGGATGAAGGCTTCAAAAAGTACAAACTTCCAGCTGTAAGATAAATGAGTACCAGAGGTATAATATTCAACATGTTAAATGTAATTATTAATAACACTGCTGTACGTTATGTGTTAGGTCTTTGGGGAGAGTATGTTCTGGAAGTTCTCGTCACAAGAAAAAAATTATTTTTCTATGTCTTTTTAATTTTGTACCTATGTGAAATGGTGACTGGATTTGTGATAATCACTTCATGATGTATGTGGTTCAAATCATTATGCTGTACACCTTGAACTTGTACAGTACTGTATGTTAATTATGTCTCAATAAAACTGAAAGGAAAATACAATGGCATAAATCTCTATGTACTGGTAAGGAATGATGTTCAAGTCTTAAAAGTTTAAAAAGCAAGATGTTAGTATTGTTACAATAGGATCCCATTTGTGGAATAATATAGATATCTGTGTACATGTATTTATGTGTACATATTTGTATACACATATATGTATAGATATATTTATTTATCCATATATATTTGTATTATGCATATAAAATCTGGAAGGTAAACTTAACTGCACAAGGGACTTCTATGAGTGGTATGATATGACAATTTTATAATTAAAATTATTCTTACAATTAAAAATAAATACCTTGTGCTGGGTATAGTAGAGTTTCCATTCTTGAAATGAACTCAGTAAATGAGATCTTTATTGAAGAGTGTGGAATGAAAAAATAAAGGTACATTTCAGGAATATGGCCAGCTCTACATTTGAAAGTACAAAATGTTCTAGTTGGCTTATATTTGGGCAAGTCACATTTCTTCAATTTATTCTCCTTATTGGTAATATATGGGGAACTGGACTAGAGGAGGACTAAGGTCTCTCACAAAGTGACTAAAGTTCCTTATAAATTATGAGCCAGAGCAACTAGAAGACCAAAATGCATGGCAAAGGATAAAGATGGTGTACTAGAGACATAAATTGTCAATGTGATGTGTTTCTCCATGAAATATCAGCTCTTGGAGTCTGTAGCCAGGCCTTGAATACTGTGGTAATAATATGAGAAGAGACTTCTCAAGACAGTTGCCCTCAATTCCACTTAATAGTAAACAACTTCTGTTTTGCTTCAAAGTAAGATGTAAAAAATTTCAATTTATTTAATTTTCAAGTTCTTCAAATAAATGTCCTTATCATTTTCCCATTTCAAACATCTTTTTTCATTTCCACTCTTTGGAATACAACCCATTTTTTTTTTAATATGAATTCATCAGCATAAAACAGACCAAAAAAGCAAATCACAAGCACACATATTCACCTCACATTTCAGCTTTCTCCAACCTGCTGATGCTGCTAATATTGTTGACTCAATAAATAAACATCTTGCATGTGGCATAGAATATATTTCACAAGCTTTAAATTTGTAGGTAAAAATATTATCACAATTCAAGTATTTTTTTCTCTAGTGTCAAAGTAGGCAGTTCTCAAGTGTCTCAAGGGCTGTGTCCCAGAATTTGTTTTTTAATCTCCTAATATAGAAGTAGAAATATATTCTCCTACAGAAACAGTATTATAAATGCTTCATGTGTTCTCAGTCTAAACCACAATAACCTACTTAATCCATAATGTACCCAAATCAGGGTATATTTGATTGACTGTGGAACCTAACAAAGAAAGAAAACCCTTTGGAGTCTGAACCAGATTCTGTCACTTCCCAACTGAGAAAGTCACTTAAAGCCAATGAGCTTCAGCTTATTCCTATGTAAAACAGTGATCATAATATTTATTTCCCAGAGTTTCCCTAAGGATTATCTGAGATTAGGTAAGTGGTCACTTCTTTATCCCTGCTTCCCCTTCTAGCTTCCTCTTTATGTTAAGTTTTTGCTATTCATTTGAAACCAGAGGTGGTCTTTTACTTTATTTGCTCTGCACCATAATTGTGGTATTAATATTAACTAAACTAGAGGAGCTATCCCATGTTGAAGGTCAGGAAGGGTGGCGGTGAGGAGATACCCCTCGGCTGCACTTTGCTGGAGCAGCCGTGAAGAGATACCCCACGCTCAAGGTAAGAGAAACCCAAGTAAGATGGCAGATGTTGCAAGAGGGCATGAGAAGGCAGACACACTGAAACCATACTCACAGAAAACTAGTCAATCTAATCACACCAGGACCACAGCCTTGTCTAACTCAATTAAACTAAGCCATGCCCGTGGGGCAACCCAAGACGGGCGGGTCATGGTGGAGAGATCTGACAGAATGTGGTCCACTGGAGAAGGAAATGGCAAACCACTTCAGTATTCTTGCCTTGAGAACCCCATGAACAGTATGAAAACGCAAAATGATAGGATACTGAAAGAGGAACTCCCCAGGTCAATAGGTGCCCAATATGCTACTAGAGATCACTGCAGAAATAACTCCAGAAAGAATGAAGGGATGGAGCCAAAGCAAAAACAATACCCAGATGTGCATGTGACTGGTGATAGAGCAAGGTCCGATGTTGTAAAGAGCAATATTGCATAAGAACCTGGAATGTCAGGTCCATGAATAAGGCAAATTGGAAGTGGTCAAACAAGAGATGGCATGAGTGAATGTCGACGTTCTAGGAATCAGTGAACTAAAATGGACTGGAATGGGTGAATTTAACTCAGATGACCAGGAATCCCTCAGAAGAAATGGAGTAGCCATCATGGACAACAAAAGAGTCTGAAATGCAGTACTTAGATGCAATTTCAAAAATGACAGAATGATCTCAGTTCGTTTCCAAGGCAAACTATTCAATATCACAGTAATCCAAGTCTATTCCCCAACCAGTAATGCTGAAGAAGCTGAAGTTGAATGGTTCTATGAAGACCTACAAGACCTTTTAGAACTAACACCCAAAAAAAGATGTCCTTTTCATTATAGGGGACTGGAATGCAAAAGTAGGAAGTAAAGAAACACCTGGAGTAACAGGCAAATTTGACCTTGGAATACGGAATGAAGCAGGGCACAGACTAATAGAGTTTTGCCAAGAAAATGCAGTGGTCATAGCAAACACCCTCTTCCAACAACACAAGAGAAGACTTTATACATGGACATCACCAGATGGTCAACACCAAAATCAGATTGATTATATTCTTTGCAGCCAAAGATGGAGAAGCTCTATACAGTCAGCAAAAACAAGACCAGGAGTTGACTGTGACTCAGATCATGAACTCCTTATTGCCAAATTCAGACTTAAATTGAAGAAAGTAGGGAAAACCACTAGACCATTCAGGTATGACCTAAATCAAATCCCTTATGATTATACAGTGGAAGTGAGAAATAGATTTAAAGGACTAGATCTGATAGATAGAGTGCCTGATGAACTATGGATGGAGGTTCGTGACATTGTACAGGAGACAGGGATCAAGACCATCCTCATGGAAAAGAAATGCAAAAAGCAAAATGGCTGTCTGGGGAGGCCTTACAAATAGCTGTTAAAAGAAGAGAAGTGAAAAGGAAAGATATAAGCATCTGAATGCAGAGGTCCAAAGAATAGCAAGAAGAGATAAGAAAGCCTTCCTCAGCGATCAATGCAAAGAAATAGAGGGAAACAACAGAATGGGAAAGACTAGAGATCTCTTCAAGAAAATTAGAACTACCAAGGGAACATTTCATGCAAAGAGGGGCTCAATAAAGGACAGAAATGGTATGGACCTAACAGAAGCAGAAGATATTAAGAAGAGGTGGCAAGAATACACGGAAGAACTGTACAAAAAGATCTTCACGACCCAGATAATCACGATGGTGTGATCACTGACCTAGAGACAGACATTCTGGAATGTGAAATCAAGTGGGCCTTAGAAAGCATCACTATGAACAAAGGTAGTGGAGGTGATGGAATTCCAGTTGAGCTCTTTCAAATCCTGAAAGTTGATGCTGTGAAAGTGCTACGCTCTATATGCCAGCAAATTTGGAAAACTCAGCAGTGGCCACAGGGCTGGAAAAGGTCAGTTTTCATTCCAATCCCAAAGAAAGACAATGCCAAAGAATGTTCAAACTACCTCACAATTGCACTCATCTCACACACTAGTAAAGTAATGCTCAAAATTCTCCAAGCCAGGCTTCAACAATACGTGAACCATGAACTTCCTGATGTTCAAGCTGGTTTTAGAAAAGGCAGAGGAACCAGAGATCAAATTGCCAACATCTGCTGGATCATGGAAAAAGCAAGAGAGTTTCAGAAAAACATCTATTTCTGCTTTATTGACTATGCCAAAGCCTTTGACTGTGTGGATCACAATCAACTGTGGAAAATTCTGAAAGAGATGGGAATACCAGACCACCTGATCTGCATCTTGAGAAATTTGTATGCAGGTCAAGAAGCAACAGTTAGAACTGGACACGGAACAACAGACTGGTTCCAAATAGGAAAAGGAGTACATCAAGGCTGTATATTGTCACCCTGCTTATTTAACTTCTGTGCTGAGTACATCATGAGAAACACTGGACTGGAAGAAGCACAAGCTGGAATCAAGATTGCCAGGAGAAATATCAATAACCTCAGATATGCAGATGACACCACCCTTAAGGCAGAAAGTGAAGAGGAACTAAAAAGCCTCTTGATGAAAGTGAAAGTGGAGAGTGAAAAAGTTGGCTTAAAGCTCAACATTCAGAAAACGAAGATCATGGCATCTGGTCCCATCACTTCATGGGAAATAGATGGGGAAACAGTGGAAACAGTGTCAGACTTTATTTTTGTGGGCTACAAAATCACTGCAGATGGTGACTTCAGCCATGAAATTAAAAGACGCTTACTCCTTGGAAGGAAAGTTATGACCAACCTAGATAGCATATTCAAAAGCAGAGACATTACTTTGCCAACAAAGGTTCGTCTAGTCAAGGCTACGGTTTTTCCTGTGGTCATGTATGGATGTGAGAGTTGGACTGTGAAGAAGGCTGAGCACTGAAGAATTGATGCTTTTGAACAGTGGTGTTGGAGAAGACTCTTGAGAGTCCCTTGGACTGCAAGGAGATCCAACCAGTCCATTCTGAAGGAGATCAGCCCTGGGATTTCTTTGGAAGGAACGATGCTAAAGCTGAAACTCCAGTACTTTGGCCACCTCATGTGAAGAGTTGACTCATTGGAAAAGACTCTGATGCTTGGAGGGATTGGGGGCAGGAGGAGAAGGGGATGACAGAGGATGAGATGGCTGGATGGCATCACTGACTCGATGGACGTGAGTCTGGGAGAACTCCGGGATTTGGTGATGGACAGGGAGGCCTGGCGTGCTGCAATTCATGGGATCGCAAAGAGTCGGACACGACTCAGTGACTGAAGTGAACTGAACTGAAACTATGAAAATGGGGTGGCCTAATTTTATTCACAGCCTCAAGCAGCATCTGAAGGATGGGTATGTCTCTAACTCTGGAGGATCCAGACAACAGAGCCTTGGAGTTCCTGTCATGCTTGGGCAGTGATGGCTTCTATAACACAGTGGTACTTACACTCATCAGTTATTAACATGACAGGCTCTGGAGTCAAGTTAAAATCAAGTTAAAATCTGGATCAAGTTTAAAATCCTGGATTAACCATTTACCAGGTATGTGAATTTGACGAATTTAACTTCTGTGCCTCAATTCATGAAGCCAGAATAATAATACCTCCTACCTAAGAAGATCTGTTTGAAGATTAAAAGAAGAAATGCATTTAAAATATTTACAATAATACCTTTATGATAAGATTTTTCTATAGTTTAAACTTACTAATTATGGTTTCAGTATTTTCCAACCAACAGAAAAGTCAAAAAAAAAAAAGAAAGAAAGAAAACATGTATACACTGCTGAATACAGATGTGTAAAATGTTACAATTAATTTTCCTACAGCTTCTCTTTGTTTATTTAAGGGATATTTGTTTCTTCTTATTGATAATACTTTACTGCTGGACTTCCCTAGCGGTCCAGTGGTTAAGACTCTGCATTTCCACTGCAGGAGGTATAGGTTCAATCCCTGATTGGGGAACTAAAATTGCATGTGCCATGAATGCAGCCAAATTTTTGTTTAATATTTCATTGTTAAAAAATTATAACCATCATCTGAAACTTCAGCGAGTTGCTTTTTTTTTTTTTTTGCTGGTGGAGGGTATGCTTTGATGTTGATGGCTGCTGACTGCTAGGGATGGTGGTTGCTACAGTTTGGGGTAACCTTGACAATTTCATAAGATATGACAGCAATGAAACTTGCTGGGTAAACTGACTCTTCCTTTCATGAATAATTTCTTTGGAGCATGCAATACTATTTGAAAAGATTTTATCCACAAAAGAACTTCTTTCAAAATTGGATTCAATCCTCTCTAACCTTGATGATGCTTTATCAATTAAATTTATATAATATTTTATACCTTTTCTTGTCATTTCAGCAATCTTTCCAGTATCTTCATCGCAAGTACATTCTATCTCAAGAAACCACTTTTTTTGCTTAGCCATAAAAAGCAACTCCTCATCTGTTCAAGTTTATCATGAGGTTGCAGCAATTCAGTCAAATCTTCAGGCTCCACTTCTAACTCTCTTGCTATTTCCACCACACCCAGAGTTACTTCCTCCACTGAGATCTTGAGCCCCTTAAAGTCACCCATGAGAACTGCAATCAACTTTTAAACTCCTGTTAATGGTAATATTTTGACCTCTTCTCATGAATCATAAATGTTCTTAATGGCCTCTAGGATACTGAATCCTTTCCAAAAGGTTTTCAATTTACTGTGCTCAGATCCATGAGAGGAATCACTTATCTACATCAGCTATAGCCTCACAAAATTTATTTCTTAAATAATAAGACTTAAAAGTCAAAATTACACCTTCACCCATGAGCTGCAGAATGAATGTTGTGTTGGCACACATAAAATCTCATTGTATATTTCCCTTGGAGCTCCTGGGTGCATTGTCCATGAGCAGTAATATTTTTAAAGGAATTAAAGGACACCTTTCTTATTTATGAAATCAAAATTCAATGCTTTATGTCTTCTCAGGGCATGCTGATGAATCAGAGCAAAAGGATGACTCTTAGTTCACAAGTCAGGTGTGAAAATTCTATTTCATTTTCTATCAGTCAGTCAGTTCAGTTAGTTCAGTCGCTCAGTAGTATCTGACTCTTTGCAACCCCATGAACTGCAGCACGCCAGGCCTCCCTGTCCATCACCAACTCCTGGAGTCCACCCAAACCCATGTCCATCGAGTCAGTGATGCCATCCAACCATCTCATCCTCTGTCGTCCACTTCTCCTCCTGCCCTCAATCTCTCCCAGAATCAGGGTCTTCACCAATGAGTCAGCTGTTCGAATCAGGTGGCCAAAGTATTCGAGCTTCAGCTTCAACATCAGTCCCTCCAATGAACACCCAGGACTGATCTTCTTTAGGATGGACTCATTGGATCTTCTTTCAGTCCAAGGGGCTCTCCAGAGTCTTCTCCAACACCACAGTTCAAAAGCATCAATTCTTCGGCACTCAGCTTTCTTCACAGTCCAACTCTCACACCCATACATGACCACTGGAAAAACTATAGCCTTGACTAGATGGACATTTGTTGGCAAAGTAATGTCTCTGATTTTTAATGTGCTGTCTATATTGGTCATAACTTTCCTTCCAAGGAGTAAGCATCTTTTAATTTCATGGCTGCAATCACCATCTGCAGTGATTTTGAAGCCCAGAAAAATAAAGTCAGACACTGTGTCCACTGTTTCCCCATCTATTTCCCATGAAGTGATGGGACTGGATGCCATGATCTTCGTTTTCTGAATGTTGAGCTTTAAGCCAACTTTTTCACTCTCCACTTTCACTTTCATCAAAAGGCTCTTTAGTTCCTCTTCACTTTCTGCCATAAGGGTGATGTCATCTGATATCTGAGGTTATTGATATTTCTCCTGGCAATCTTGATTCCAGCTTGTGCTTCTTCCAGCCCAGCGTTTCTCATGATGTACTTTGCATATAACTTAAATAAGCAGGGTGACAATATACAGCCTTGATGTACTCCTTTTCCTATTTGGAACCAGGCTATTGTTCCATGTCCAGTTCTAACTGTTGTTTCCTGACCTGCACACAGGTTTCTCAAGAGGCAGGTCAGGTGGTCTGGTATTCCCATCTCTTTCAGAATTTCCCACAGTTTATTATTACATTTTAATTTTTTGTATAGTCCTCTTTCTGCCAGCATGACAGCAACTTGATCTCTGTATTTTGAGTTTTCTAGGAAAAGCATCCAGTTTATTAGAGGCTTCATACAGTCCCCAGACATCAGGCTGAGGCATCTTGTGCTTGCTGTCATCTGGCCACATAGGCGTGTGCTGAAACACCTGGTTGGGTTCTGTCATCATTTGTCAAGGGCTGCCCCCAAAACAGTCCCCATCTCAGTCTACTGGCCTCTTCAAAACACTTCTATGCCTCACCTGAATCCCTCTGCCCCTTTCCTATCATGCTGGGGCTCCCTAATTGCTACCTGTCTGTCTAAAATCCTAGACACACCAAGCAGCCTCTCCTTTGGTCAGGGACTAAATCAGAGAGAGTTGGGTCTGGGACCTACTTCCTCACTTCATTCTCTTCCATCTCTATCCTTCAATGATGTTTTAAATCATGAGAAAGACCTCCAAGTGATGCTAACCAAAATGTATGAAAAATTCTTGAGGGCACTTGAGAGCGAGGGTAATGATTTCTCCACATGAGGATGAAAAGAGGAGGGTGTCTGTGTGGTGGTATAAGGAAGAGAGCAGTGGAAAAGAAAAGTAGCAGATATTTGCATGCTCAGGTCATTTCTAAGCTGTGTCTGTAATAAACTGCTTTTTCTCTTATTCCATTCCTTGATTTTCCCTTTTCTAATTCTGTTTTTCAGTTGGTGCTGTGCTACATAATCTTTTGTTGGTATCTTTTGGAGACCTTTCTGGGTCTCCTTGCTTTGATTTTATTTATTTATATCCCACCTTGTTCCAGAGCTTTCTTAGCAAGACTATGCGTACTGACACCCTTTATAACATCATTAATCTCTGCCTTCATCCTCTTAATGATCCTAGGTTCTTTTTCCTGGTTCTTTATCTTATCTTTCCTGATCAGGAGCCTCTCGGGGTCCTTTTATATTATGTCTCTATTTTTACTAACATTGTTAAGCTAGTTTTTAGTTCATGTGGCTCTGTTATTTTCCAGGTCAATTTGATTTATATTTACAGCATTGTGAGAAACAATATCAAATGCTTTCTCCCATTTTGACATTCAAAGGAATCTTATCATATTTCCCTGAAAGACCAAGGACAACTTGAAGATATTTCTCAATTTTTGCTGTCTTTTTCTGAGGCAGTGCTATACTGTCACTACTGAATTTCAGTGTGAATAGCTTGGAGCCTCATCTTTTGAAACTCTTTGGAAATAAGTGCATTAGGTTATCTTGTTCCTGGCCACAGGGGACATTTTAGAAAATAAAAGCTCCAAATCCTAAATGACAGCCATTTCCATTTCTAATGAATGGTATTTTCTCTATGAAGTCTTACTTAAATAATATATTATTATTGGTATATTTATAGAGATACGGAATGTAACAGTTATGTTTTGCTTTTCATTCAAAAGCAACTACATAGACTAGAATAGGTTCCTGGGGACAGAGCCTGAAAGAAATAAATTCAAAAAAAATTTTTAAAGGCTCTGACACAGATTACTTATAATAAAACAAGACAAGAATATCATATTTCCTCAAGCCATCAATACTCAGCACTTTAGGTTAATGACTGCCCTCCATTTTGGTGCTCTACCAGTTTATGCATTCTGTCCTTTGAAGGACAGATTGTGTTGTTTTTTCTACAAACCATGTCAAAGATAAATAAGGCTCCAGTTTGGGTTTAGATTTAGAAACTAGCAGAAGTATTTTTAAAGCCACTGAATAGAGACAAAAAGAGGAAGCTGTCATTTCAATTATCAGTATTTATGCTGACTTTTCATAGAGTTTGATATAAAAGACACACCCAGATGAAGCGGGACAGGTGACAGGGAAAGCAAAAAAAAAAAAAATCACTATGCTTATTATATAATCATTTACAATAAAATTGATTAACAACCAATAAAACATATAAATTGACAGCCATCTTCCAAGTGTTCCCTGCAGTTTTCCCTGGTTTGTGACTTATTTCATGAAATATGAAGTACATGCAAACACAGAGGTTGGGATTTATATTTTTATGAAAAGAAAAAGACAGGCTGATTATTTGAGAAATCTCTCTTCTCATCAGACCTTTGGTGTGAACAAACACAACAGAGTGTGATGCTTCATAAGAAAGAGAATAGTAATCTGCCTATTGACCTACAACCTTTCCTGTTAACCCAATTAATCCTGTTCCAGATATGGTAAACACAGAGAGGCAATTCCCTGGACTGCCCTGGATAAACAGTAAGTCTAATCAATTACTTTATAATTTTCCCATAATTAAATGCTAAACCTCTTCTGAAAGGCAGATGCAGAGTGGTTTCATATTCTAATCTCAAAGAGGGAGCTCAAAGTATTTTGCTGCCACACTGGAAATACCCACCTACCCTCTCCATTTGGTCTCTTGGGGACCACAGCAGAGTCAGGCCTTCTGGAGGGCCAGAGAGGGAGGTGGGCCTGGATCTGGGTGAGGCTAACAGACCCTGACAGATCTAAAATCCTTGGTTGGGGAACTAAAATCCTGCAAGCTGCACAGTGCAGCCAAGAGAAAAAAAAAAAAAGGAAAGGAATTTATTAACTTGTCTATAAATACTGGATCAAGGAACTGGGGGTTCCAATGAAGTCAATGAATAGAAATGCAGTGAGACTTGTAGCTGAAACAGCTAATAGTATCCACCAAACCCATCCTACTTTTCTTCCTTTCAGAAATAGCACATCCCAATTTTTGGCTGTACACAAGAAGCTTAGCTAGGAACTACATTTCCCTATGTTCCTTTTAGTTAGGTGCTACAGACTGAATGCTTATGCTGTATCAGAATTTTTATGTTCAAACCTAATCTCCAATGTGAAGGCATTAGGAGTTGAAGCTCTTGGGAGGTACTTAGGTCATGAGAGTAGAACCTTCACAAATTGTGTTAGTACCCTTATAAAAGAGACCCTAGAGAGCTCCTTGGCTTCTACCATGTGAAAGCACAACAACAACAACAAAAAACAGCCATCTGTAAACCAGGAAGCGTGCTCTCAACAGACACAAAATCTACCAGTGCCTTGATCTTAAATTTCCCAACCTCCAAAACTAAGAGAAATAAATTTCTGTCATTCAGAAGCCACACAATCTATGGTATTTTGTTACTGGAGCCTGTATGGACTAAGATACCAGGTATGACCATGTAACCAAGCATTAGCCAATGGGATATGGGTATAAGAAACATGTACAACTTTGGGGTCACATCTTGTAATGAGAAAGCTGCTAGTCCTTTATTTCTTTTTTCCAATGTCTGGAAAATATATATGATAGTAGTAAGCCAGTTTCAAATATGTGAACAAAAACAGGCCCCTCAAGGGTAGCAGAACTATAAGATAGAAGGAACTTGAGTCCCTTGATGACCTTGTAGAATGGAGCCCTTTGCCATCCTTGACCACCCATTTCCGACCTGTTACATGAGATGAGGAAGAGCCCTTGGATTTGAGTCTGTCCATTTCAACAGTTTATTATTGTTCAGTCACTCAGTCATGTCTGACTCTGTGACCCCATGGACTGCAGCACACCAGGCTTCCCTGTCCTTCACTGTCTCCCAGAGTTTGCTCAAAATCATGTCCACTGAATCAATGATGCCATCCAACCATCTCATCCTCCATCACCCCTTTCTCCTCCTGTCCTCAATCAACAGCTTATTACCCTGTTGCTAATTTAGGTGGAATAAAGATGTGCAACCTGAAAGAATAGGATTATAAACAGAGATTAAGATAGTAGATTTTGTGACTTCATATATGGTGTAGTTTTGGGGAACAAATGTTCAAAATGGGATCATGGGAATTGTCTGCTGAAAGCAAGTGAAGACAGATAGAGTAAAAGATGGAAATAAAATCTGAATCTAGCAAATAGGGTTAACAATCTGTATGGTTATAAATTCACCTGGATGAAAACAGGAATGGGGATGGCAAGACAAAAACAATAAACCATATGACAAAGTGATCAATAGATGTAGGAAAACCTTGAACATCATAAATAAGAGGGACATGGAAGAAAGGAGATTGCTACAGTTGATTGATATGAGGCTCAAGGTCCTAGGGATATTTTCCCCAGAGTGGAGGAATAATATTATAGAAGTAGTAATACCAGTTACTCGTGATTCTAGTCCAGATATTATCATTAACTAACTTAGCAATTAATTTTACATCTCTTGGTCAAAAAACTCTCACTTGTGAAAGGAGAAAAATGGGTTAGATTATATCTAGCTTCTTTACAGCTCTAACATTTCATGATTTTAACTTAGAATTGAATCCAAATTTCCTAATTCTAATAACAAGCTAATCTTCCACTGGCTTTAAAACCATGTCACTACACCTTTAATGGGATATAAACCCAGGGCCAGTGCCTCTTGGGGAGAGTGATGAAATGGTACATAAACAAGTCACTTCCCCTCTCTCTCCAGCAGAGATGCTCAACTTTAAATTCATTCTCTTTGTATCTGTGAGCTGTGGTTCACATCTATGTGAGCTGATTCCCTATTATCTATTGTGATTTGCAGAAAAATCTAAGCTCAGAATGTAATGGGGCCTATGGGAGAATCTAGGCCCAGGCAGGTCAGGCGGTGTCTTGGGTGACCTCTCTCTGACCTGTGCAATTTTATTACCCAGCTGCTGGTGGAGAGTGGTTGCTTACAAGACAGCGTTTCCCTTTTCTTCAGCTATTTGGATGTTTCCTCTTTGCTTTGCTTTTTTTCTTTCTTTTGGTTTCTATCATTTCTCTTTCAAATTGCTTATTTCAAATCATATGTATATTGTGTGTATAAATTTCACATACATATATACAACATATATGTATTACTACATACATAGTATTACTAATTTCCCAAACTTTCAAATAATCTAAGCACTGTTTTGATAATTGAGTGCTAAAAGTAAGATGCTCTAGTACTCTGCTAATGAGTCCCAAGCCTTTCATTTTGGCTTCCTTTACATTTGGCAACGCTACTTTGCCTCTTCCTAAGCCTCTGAGTTTCTAATACTTCCCTTCTTGTGCTTGACCCAGCCAACTTGGGTGTAGGGCTCTTGCTGCACCTGGTCCACCATCTGTCTTTTTTTTCCTTTTCCAATAGGACAAACAGCAGCACAGGACAGAGCTAGAATTGATTATTAGACAAAGATAGATGTTCTATTGAATTGAGCTTGTCTTTTAACCATGGAATAGGACTATTTCAGATCTATTTTCTTTTCCATTCTTTTCTACTTCTGACTCTCATATGGGGGAATCACTGTTTCTTAGGGGTTATGATGTAAACATTGAAGTGAGATTCCCCTCACACTAAAAATCTTCCTGATTCTTTCATTGGTTCCCATGCCTACATAAAGGTCTACAAGGTGAACTTCAATGCTTTAATTGGGAGGGGAAAAAAAAACAAAAACTGGTTAGTTGGGAAGGAGATGTTGATTATTATTTACTTGTTCTATACCTAATGCTATCTTCTTTGTTTTGTGTTGATTTTCTATGAAAGAGGGAAATGTTAGTTGTGAAGCTAAGGCTAACAGAGTTTAACATCCTCTAACCCATGAGATTAGACTAAGTCTGTCATTGCTGTTTTTTTCTCAGCATCAGCATAGACCATTGTAGTGCTTATTACAGTGGTAAGTTAGTCATTTGAGTTCATTTATTGAAAGTAGGACCTGCTAGCTTGCAATCTCCTTCAAGGCTAGAACATAATATTTTTATTTTTCAACACTCTATCATGACTTGCAGTTTCTAGATATTCAAAATATTGAGGGACTTCCCTGGTGGTCCAGTGGCTAAGAAGCTACACTCCCAATACAGGGAGTCCAGATTCAATTTCTGGTCCAGGAATTAGATCCCACATGCAACTAAAAAAAAAAAAAAAATCCGATACTGCAGCCAAGACCAGGCTCAGCCAAATAAACATTTTTAAAAATTTGAGTGAACGAATGTAAGTAGCATTATACTGAGTAATGTTTCTCAGAGTTTTTTAAGTGTTCATGCCTTTCAGGCACTTAGTTTCCAGAAGTTCCTGCCTAAGTGTTAAACCCTGAAAATAATAATAGGTAAGATTTGAATGAGAATTTTACAGCACTCATGACTGCATTGGTAATGTTCACAGTATTAGGAAAGAACCTACAGCACAAAGAATATACATTCAGAATATAATATTTTCTTTTTCTTTCTTTTCTTTTTTGTTTAAACTCAGCAGGCACTCCAGGGTCACTTCTGTTAACATCAATTATCTCTACATTCTAAATATGTGGAAGTGCAGCTAGGAAATTCACAGTTAACATCTTGCCATGTAAACCAGGCTTTACCAGAAAATGTAATATTAAAGTGTCCCTAAACATAATCAGTCATCTGTCCCTCACACATCCCACTATGCATTAGCAATCACTAAGTATTTATTATTACTTTTTTCCTTTTAATTAATTGTATTGATAACAGGTCAGAAGTGCTAAATTAATAGGTATAATTCAGAGTGCACCTTAAGTCAGTCATATTCATTTTTTCTAAACTATGGCATAAATACCAAAATTCCTTATTACATATGCTTATTGTCATTAAAATCTCTCATGTAGATATGAAATAGTACAATTTCTGTGTGTTTCAAATAAAATCAGATGAAGGACTACAGGAATCTCATAGGACACCTACTAAGTATCCAAACCATAGATGAATGCGTGAGTAAGTAGCCAAAACTTTAGCCTATGCCTATATCATTCAGAGAACAGATCTCCAGAAGAAGGTCAGTGACTATTTTTTGATAATTTTTAGTAGATAAGTTTTATTTTCTAGTTCTTTTTAAATTTTTATTTTATATTGCAGTATAGTTGATTAACAATGTGCTAGTTTCAGGTATACAGCAAAGTGATTCAGTTGTACATACACATGTGTCTATTCTTTCTCAAATTCTTTTCCCATTTAGGTTATTGCAAAACATTGAGCAGCATTCCCTGTGCTATATAGTAGGTCCTTGTTGATTATCTATTTAACTTTTTAAATTTTTTTGGCCTCTCTACACAGATGCAGGATCTTAGTTCCCCAACCAGGGATCCAACCTGTGCCCCCTGCAATAGGATTGCGTAGTCTTAACCACTGGACCACCCAGGAAATCCCTACACTGCCTTTAAACTACATTTTCCAATTTAGATACGTATTTTGATTGTTGTTATTGTTTAGTCACTAAGTCATGTCTGACTCTTTTGTGACTCTAGGGACTATGGCCCACCTGGCTCTTCTGTCCATAGGATTTCCCAGGCAAGAATACTGGAGTGGGTTGCCATTTCCTTCTCCAGGGGATCTTCCGGACCCAGGAGTCCAACCCGCATCTCCTGCTTTGCAGGTGGATTCTTTACCACTGAACCATGTGGGAAGCCCTTATATATATTAGTTTTAGATATTTTTCCATTATAGGTTATTGTAAAATATTGAGTATACTTTCCTATGCTATACAACAGTAACATGTCTTGTCTTCCTCAACTGTATTGCAAAGGGAGGAATCAATCTCAGGCTTATATTCTTCTATTGTTTTCAATTCTGTTTGAATATATGCTGCTGCTTCTTCTGCCAAGTCACTTCAGTCATGTCCAACTCTGGGGGGCTAGAAAATAAATGCTTATAAATGTGGATATACCATGATATATTTTTTCTGTTTATGTTTAATAAATATTCTCTTTTTTTCTTGATTCATTCTTCCTTCTGCTGCTACCATCACCCCACCGCCCCAAACATCCATATGTTTCATTTGAATTAGAAGGTTTTTATTTCTCTCTGAGCTCCTCTGCCATCCTCTTCTGCAAATTATCATATATTCTGTATAGATGTTAAACCTTCATATTTTTTAACTTAATTTATAGCAATTTGCCGGTCAAATGTATCATCTTCATCCATATCACCTAAAGTAATTACATAGAAAACACTGCTGCTGTTTGCCACGTTCAGCTTGGACATAAATGAAGATGACTCTATCCTGATATTACTGGATTGGCTCTTGGATAAGTAGGAACATATGTGGTATGTCCAAAGTAAATGGATGACTTACTCTCCCAGATAACTTGATTTGGCAAAAATAAAACAAGGTTTCCTGGCTCTTTTTCCCGTTGTCCAATAAAAATAAACCTTTGAGACAGCTTTTCTCCCATTGACACTCCATTAACTGCCAATATTGCTGGAGCAACACTGTTATAAATATGCAAAGTGTAATATAATCAGGCCTATTTTGCATGCCATGCCTGTGTCCCCAGCTGCCTGCTATTTTTGTTTAAGTCCAACATGTTTTGATGTGCTTATTTTGTTGTTTTGCTTTGAATTCTGTGATACTGAATGATTAAAAACAGTTTCTAAAGAATCACCAGATATCCAAATGTTGCTGAAATACATCCAAAATCTAACCTTCTGTTTGGATATGAATTTCGATGTTAACATGACAGTAACACAGAAATGTGTGTTTCATAAAATTCTTCATACAGGATTTAAGTGATACCTAAATCACATGAATGATGTACATATAAACTCAAAAATGTCAGCGTGTATGACTGGGCCATGTAATGCCAGAGCAGAATGGAAATTCAGAGATATTTGGATTCAACCTTTTCATTTATGAAGAACTTGAAGCCAAGGTATATTAGGGTATTTATTCATGGCTACACAGTCAACTTACTGACAAACTACACCGAGCCACACTACTAGTGACTCTTGGTTCTGAGTTCTTTTCCTATACAAAAATCAGATGTAGTAGTTGTGTCATCCAGAAGAGGACAGGGTGGCCTTTATCCCAAAGTGCCTTATTTTCCATGTGCTGGGATGAGCTGCCCTGCTGAGATACGTCAGCCTTGCTCTTTCAATATGCCCAGGTATAAATAAGTCCCTAGAGGCAGAATCTCACTCCATGAAAGCTATTTAACACTGAGGTAGTCACAAGAATGAAACTTTATAATTAACATTGAGAAATAAATAGCAAATTTTATAAACTGTAAGATTAAAGAAAGCATTACATAACAGCCAAAGCTAGATATACATCACTTTATTCATTAGCCATGAGGAATTACCACAGGTGTCAATTCATTCTTAAATCACCAGAGAATTTCCCTCTAGGTTCAGAAGGTACAAACTCAAAAACCTATAGGGACTGGCAGTTAAGTTGCTGAAACAGCTGTGTGTAATACTACAGGGAATGGAAACTAGTCTGGTAAAATAGAATATAAATATCCTATTTAAAGGGAGCAGCTGCTCCTCGTCTCTAGACAGTACCTATCAACTAAAAATTTGAACTTATTATAAAAACTTTCTATTTTTGGAGAGGAAGCAAAATCAATTAAAAAATACATCCCCACATTTCTCTATAGAAGGCATACACATATACAACAGGCACATGAAAAGATGCTCAGTATTGATAATTGTTAGAGAAATTCAAATTGAAACTGCTACATACAATGCAGTATCACTTCATACCAGCTGAATGGCCATCATTACAAAGTTTACAAATAACAAATGGTGGAGGGGGTGTGGAGAAAAAGGAATCTTCCTATACTGTTGGTGGGAATGTAAATTCATACAACCACTATGGAGAACAGTATGAAAATATCTTTAAAAACTAAAAATAGAGTTACCATATGATCCAGCAATTCCACTCCTAGGCATGGATCAGAAAGGATGAAAATTCTAATTCAGAAAAATACATTTGCTCAATTTTCATAGCAGCACCATTTACATTAGCCAGGATATGGAAGCAACTTAGGTCCATCAACAACAGATGGATAAAGAATATGTGGTATATATATGTATATATATACAGTGGAATATTACTCTGCCGTTAAAAAGAATGAAATCATGCCATTTATAGCAACATGCTGCTGCTACTGCTGTTAAGTCACTTCAGTCATGTCCAACTCTGTGCGACCCCAGAGACGGCGGCCCACCAGGCTCCCCTGTCCCTAGGATTCTCCAGGCAAGAACACTGGAGTGGTTGCCATTTCCTTCTCCAATGCATGAAAGTGAAAAGTGAAAGTGAAGTCGCTCAGTCATGTCCAACTCTTCACGACCCCATGGTCTGCAGCCTACCAAGCTCCTCTGTCCATGGGATTTTCCAGGCAAGAGTACTGGAGTGGGGTGCCATTGCCTTCTCCTTATAGCAACATAGATGGACCTAAAGGTTTTCATACTAAATGAAGTAAATCAGACAGAAAAAGACAAATATCATATGATATCACTTATATGTGGAATCCAAAAAAGATATAAATGAATTTATTTATAAAACAGAAATATACTCACAGACATAGAAAACAAACTTATGATTACCAAAGGGAATAGCAGGCATAGGAGGGTGTAAAGGTTGGGGAGATAAATTAGGAGTTTGGGATTAACATAAATGCACTACTATGTATAAAACAGATAAACTACAAGGACTTACTTTATAGCACAGGGAATTATATTCAATATCTTGCAATAACCTATAATGGAAAATAATCTGAAAAAGAATATATACATGTGCATATGTGTATATATATATAATATATATATAACTTAATCACTTTGCTGTACACCTGAAGTCAACATAACATTGTAACTTAACTATACTGCAATAAAAATAGTTTTAAAAAAAACTTTCCCATTTTTATATGCTCACAACTATTTATGAATCTTTATTTTTATTACACGAGACAAAAAGTTTTGGTCTAGCAAAAGACACACAGATGTATAGAACAGTCTTTTGGACTCTGCGGGAGAAGGCGAGGGTGGGATGATTTGAGAGAATAGCATTGAAACATGTATATTATCGTATGTGAAACAGATCGCCAGTCCAGGTTCGATGCATGAGACAGGGTGCTCAGGGCTGGTGCACTGGAATGACCCTGAGGGATGGGATGGGGAGGGAGGGGGGAGGGGGGTTCAGAATAGGGAACACATGTACACCCATGGCTGACTCATGTCAATGTATGGCAAAAACCACTACAATACTGTAAAGTAGTTAGCCTCTAATTAAAATAAATAAATTAAAAATTTAAAAAAGTTTTGGTCTAAATTCACCTCTGGGTCTTCACTTTAGATTTTCTATGCAGAATTACATAGGAAATCAAGTCATAACCAGATGTTTGCTTACCTATAATAGGGTCAGAACAAGAAGAGTTATGATCATTTACTGTCTCCAGTCTAATAAAGTCCCATATAGAGTATCCATTAGGGATAATGTTACCAATGAGGAACAGAAATACTATAAACTCACTTTCTCCATTCCTTGCACCTATGTCCAAACCAAGGATGGACTTGTCCTTGACCCAGATACATTCTTGCTCTAATAGCTGAGAATCATTTTTCTCTTGTATTGTATATATGGCTATATTCAACTTTACCTCAACAATTTTCTCCACTTTTTCTGTGTTTCTGAATGGCCAACCCTCTTCTGATTAAAATAAAATTCTATCAGTTCAGTTCAGTTCAGTCACTCAGTCATGTCTAATTCTTTGTGACCCCATGGACTGCAGCACTCCAGGCCTCCCTGTCCATCACCAACTCCCAGAGTTCACTCAAGTTCATGTCCATTTAGTCGGTGATGTTATCCAACCATCTCATCCTCTGTCATCCCCTTTTACTCCCACCTTCAATCTTTCCCAGCATCAGAGTGTTTTCAAATGAATCATTTCTTCTCATCAGGTGGCCAAAGTACTGGAGTTTCAGCTTCATTATCAAACCTTCCATGAATACTCAGGACTGATTTTCTTTAGGATGGACTGGTTGGATCTCCTTGCAGTCTAAGGGACTCTCAAGAGTCTTCTCCAACACCACAGTTCAAAAGCATCTATTCTATGGTGCTCAGCTTTCTTTATACTCCAACTCTCACACCCATACTACTGGAAAAACCATAGCCTTGACTAGATGGACCTTTGTTGGCAAAGTAATGTCTCTGCTTTTTAATGTGCTGTCTAGGTTGGTCATAACTTCTTTTTCCAAAGAGTAAGCATCTTTTAATTTCATGGCTGTAGTCAGTCACCATCTGCAGTGATTTTGGAGCCCCCCAAAAAATAAAGTCAGCCACTGTGTCCACTGTTTCCCCATCTATTTCCCATGAAGTGATGGGACCAGACGCCATGATCTTTGTTTTCTGAATGTTGAGCTTTAAACCAACTTTTTCACTTTCTTCTTTCACTTTCATCAAGAGGCTCTTTAGTTCCTCTTCACTTTCTGCCATAAGGGTGCTGTCATCTGCATATCTGAGGTTATTGATATTTCTCCCGGCAATCTTGATTCCAGCTTGTACTTCATCCAGCCCAGCGTTTCTCATGATGTATTCTGCATATAAGTTAAATAAGCAGGGTGACAATATACAGTCCTGACGTACTCCTTTCCCTATTCGGAACCAGATTGCTGTTCCATGTCCAGTTCTAACTGTTGCTTCTTTACCTGCATGCAGACTTCTCAAGAGGCAGGTTATGTGGTCTGGTATTCCCATCCTTGAAGAATTTTCCACAGTTTGTTGTAATCCAAACAGCCAAAGGATTTGGTGTATTCAATAAAGGACAAGTGGATATTTTTATTGAATGCTCTTGCTTTTTTGATGATCCAACAGATGTTGGCAATTTGATCTCTGGTTCCTCTGCCTTTTCTAAATCCAGCTTGAAGATCTGGAAGTTCACAATTCACATACTGTTGAAACCTGGCTTGGAGAATTTTAAGCATTATGTTACTAGTGTATGTGATGAGTGCAATTGTACAGTAGTTTGAGCATTCTTTGGCATTGCCTTTCTTTGGGATTGGAATGAAAACCGACCTTTTCCAGTCCTGTGGCCACTGTTGATTTTCCAAATTTGCTGGCGTATTCAGTGCAGCACTTTGGCAGCATCATCTTTTAGGATCTGATATAGCTCAACTGGAATTCTAACACCTCCACTAACTTTGTTTGTAGTGATACTTCCTAAGGCCCACTTGACTTTGCATTCCAGGATGTCTGGCTCTAGGTGAGTGATCACACCATCATGATTATCTGGGTCATGAAGATCTTTTTTGTATAGTTCTTCTGTGTATTCTTATCACCTCTTCTTAATATCTTCTGCTTCTCTTAGGTCCATACTATTTCTGTCCTTTACTGTGCCCATCTTTGCATGAAATGTTCCCTTGGTGTCTCTAATTTTCTTGAAGAAATCTCTAGACTTTCCCATTCTATTGTTTTCCTCTATTTCTTTGCATTGATGACCTATTGCCTCCTATATGATGTCACGAACCTCTGTGCATAGTTCTTCAGGCACTCTGTCTATCAGATGTAATCCCTTGAATCTATTTCTCACTTCCACTGTATAAACGTAAGGGATTTGATTTAGGTCATACCTGAATGGTCTAGTGGTTTTCCCTACTTTCTTCAATTTAAGTCTGAATTTGACAATAAGAAGTTCATGTTCTGTGCCACAGTCAGCTCCCGGTCTTGTTTTTGCTGACTGTATAGAGCTTCTCCATCTTTGCTGCAAAGAATATAATCTATCTGACTTTGGTATTGACCATCTGATGATGCCCATGTATAGAGTCTTCTCTTGTGTTGTTTTAAGAGGGTGTTTGCTATGATCAGCACATTCTCTTGGCAAAACTCTATTAGCCTTTGCCCTGCTTCATTCTGTACTCCAAGGCCAAATTTGCCTGTTATTCCAGGTATCTCTTGACTTCTTACTTTTGCATCCCAGTCCCCTATGATGAAAAGGACATCTTTTGGGGATTTAGTTCTAGAAGGTCTTGTAGGTCTTCATAGAACTGTTCAACTTCAGCTTCTTCAGCATTACTATTTGGGCAGACTTGGATTACTGTGATATTGAATGGCTTGCCTTGGAAATTAACAGAAATCATTCTGTAGTTTTTGAGACTGCATCCAAGTACTGCATTTCTGACCCCTTTGTTGACTATGATGGCTACTCCATGTCTTCTAAGGGACTATTGCCCACAGTAGTAGATATAACGATCATCTGAGTTAAATTCACCCATTCCGGTCCATCTTAGTTTGCTGATTTCTAAAATGTCGATATTCACTCTTGCCATCTCCTGTTTGACCACTTCCAATTTGCCTTGATTCATGGACCTAAAATTCCAGGTTCATATGCAATGTTGTTCTTTATAGCATTGGACTTTACTTCCATCACTAGTCACATTGATCACATTGATCTGGCACCCAAATTACTGCCTCAATTTTTCCTCATTCTTGACATACAAAACATGCATATAACAGAGGGAACAAATCATTTGATTTTCAAACAGGAGAAACTATATTCCCTATGAGATGCTGAACTGGTAGAGTCATGAGCTAGTAGTTCATGGTTGTGACAATGCTATTCCCTTCTCTTTGCTTAAGCACCAAGAAGTATGTCATGGGCACCACTTGCCAGACAGCAGCAGCTCCATGTTTCCTACCAGTGCCTCCAGAGATGAGAGTCAGATAGGCAGAAGGTATCTCAGTTGCCTTTAATAAAGCTCCAAAAATCTTTTACCTATAATCAGCTTATATAAGCTCCAATTATTCTGTCCCATTAATTAAGAACTATATAGCCTTCCCCCACTTTGCACTTAACCTTGAAAACTATACTTAGACACAGTATAATGATATGGATTCCAAAATAAAACTGTCTTCACAGTTTGTTCTGACACCTAAAAGTCCTGTGCCTTAGTTTCTTCATTTCTCAAAAATGTATTAACATAGGATATATGTCATAGAGGGTTTTTAATTATTACATGAGTTAATGTCTGATATTTAGGATAGTATCTGGCATATGATAAGCACTATAGTCATTTTATTTAACTATTTTTAGTTATCACCTACCTTACCATCTCTGCAGCTGTGTCTTTGTAATTGTTTCCTGATGATTCTATCCCATTGCCTTCATAATTTCATACATATTTGTCAAGCAGATGTCCGAATTTCTGGTTCAGAAAATATGCTCATCATAACTAAAGAATATGTATTTCTAAAATAGTACTGCCGTTCAGTTTTCCTATCCTTAAATGCCAGCTGCAGAGGCCCCCAGCAGGAAATATCTCTTGATGTCTTAGTCCCTAGTACTCTGTCCCTCTTCTGTGTTTTGGCCCATAAAGAGGTAATTTCTTTAGACACTTTTGCTCCAAATCAACTCTCAAATGCCAAACAATGAGTACATTTTTTTTTTAAGTCACAAAAGGATATTCAGTAAGTTGATCCAAGTTCCTTTGATTCTAGATTGTGTACTTATTCCAAATTAATGAGGCATTTTAAATTCCACTGTCATTTTCATTTTTTCTCTCTTCAGTATAACTAGACTTCTGGTCATTAAAAATAATTTTCAGAAAAACTCCATTGTATCAGAGATCATTGTTACTTTAATAAGCTAGTCTATCCAGTAAGTTACATGGGCTTTATTACTTTTCACATATTGCTTTCATATTTTTCAAAATATATAAGGAAGATATAATGTTACCTCTTGTTATAGAGGTAACATTTTCAGCTATCCATTGCTGTGTAATTAATCACCTCAAAATTTAGTGGCTTATAATAATAGCCATATTACTATCTCTCATGTTTCCTTAAGCATCAGTTGGATAGTCCTTCTGTGCTATAGGATATTGGCTGGGTCTATAGTTGTCTAGGGGCTCAACTGCACTGAGACAGACAAGATGTCTGACTCTCAGGCTGGCAGTTGCTACTGGATGTCCACCAGAAACATACCTTGGGCTGTGGATCAAGGCACCTCTGGTCTCATGGGGCTTATGGCATGACAGCTGGAGTTTTTGAAGGAATATCACAAGAGTGAGTGTTCCAAGAGGAAAGGAAGAGAAGCTATTAGTCCTTTTAAGACCTGAACTCAGAAGATCCAGGACATTCTATTGGTCAAAACTGTCACAGTGTAGCCCAGATTCAAAGGGACGGAATATAGTCTTTTCCTGTGAGGAATAAGGGAGGGACTGCCAAAGGCCATCTTTGGAGACTGGCTACCATGGTAACCAAAACTGTCCTCTTCCCCACAGATTTCTTCTGTCTGTTGTTAGACAACAAATGGAATAAGAATTGAGAAAGTAGTTCAATAGATCATTGTTGCTTATTTTATATAAAGTAGTGCATCTGTTAATCCAAAACTCCTAATTTACTCTACTGTATAGCACAGGGAACTATATTCAGTATCTTGTAATAACCTATAATGGAACAGAATTTGAAAAAGAATAAATACGTATGTATAACTGAATCACTTCTTTGTTGCACACCTGAAACAAATACATTGTAGGTCAACTATACTTCAGTTTTTTTAAAAATTAAACAGATTGTAGCTCAAAATACAAAATAAGTTAAAAATAATGTCTTTAAATTTCATTGAGAGGGGAGGAGCTAAGATGGTGGAGGAATAGGTCGGGGAGACCACTTTCTCCCCCACAAATTCATCAAAAGAACATTTAAAAGCCAAGTAAATTCCACAAAACAACTTCTGAATGCCGGCAGAGGACATCAGGCACCCAGAAAAGCAACCCATTGTCTTCAAAAGGAGGTAGGAAAAAATATAAAAGACAAAAAAAGAGACAAAAGAGGGAGAGACGGAGCTCCGTCCCAGGAAGGGAGTCTTAAAAAGAGAGAAGTTTCCAAACAGCAGGAAACACTCTCACTGCCGAGTCTGTGCCAAGCCTTGGAAGCACAGAGGGCAACATAACAGGGAGGAAAAATAAATAAACAAATAAAACCCACAGATTGCGAGCCCAACGGTAACTCCCCCAGCGGAGAGGAAGCGCAGAAACCTGCAAGTGGGGGCTGGGCAGGGAGGCGTGGGCTGCATTGCTTGTAGTAGGGATCTGGCCTGAATGCCCTGAGCGCTATCTGGGTGAACTAATTTGGGCTAGCAAACCAGACTGTGGGATGACTACCGCACAAAGAGCCAGCCCTAACCTAGGACACCGCCAGGCCCGTGCACAGAACAAAGGACTGAACAGAGATAGCCGGCTGCAGACCATCCCCTCCGGTGACAGGCAGCCAGAGCCAGAAGGGGGCAATCAGAGCCCCAGAGAGACATTATGTACAAAACTGTAAGCAGGCTTCTTTGTTAACTAAGACTTCTTGGGGTTCTGGACGGTCAACATCCGCCTGAGAAGGTGTGCCAGTTGTACACCCAGAAGACTGAGTGGCAGGGAGGCGATAAGTCGCAGCAACTGCGCTCCCCAAACACCTCATCACCTGAGCTGCTCGGACCTGGGAAGGGCACAAAACACAGGCCCAAGAGAGTCTGAGTCTGTGCCTCTGAGGACTACCCGAGTGTCTGAACCTGAGCGGCTTAGACCTGGGAGGTGCAAGCAGCCCAGGGCTGGCCTCAGATGGTTCCCAGCAGAGCAACCTAGAGCCTGAGCAGTGTGGGCAGGGAAGCTACACGCGCCGTGAGTGGGGACAGGCCCAGTGTGGCTGAGGCACTGCGAGCACACGCCAGTGTTATTTGTTTGCAGCATCCCTCCCTCCCCACAGCGCGACTGAACAAGTGAGCCTAAAAAAAAAAAAAAAAAAAAAGTGTCCACCACTGCCCGCTTTGTATCAGGGTGGAAATCAGACACTGAAGAGACCAGCAAACAGAAGAAGCTATAACAGAGGGAACTGGCTTGGAAGCGACAGGCAATAGATTAAAACCCCGTTGTTAGTACTGACTGCA
Organism: Bos javanicus; assembly: GCF_032452875.1. NCBI lineage: Eukaryota > Metazoa > Chordata > Mammalia > Artiodactyla > Bovidae > Bos > Bos javanicus. Next base: position 54,642,128 of record NC_083868.1, on the reverse strand, counting down.
TAGGAAGGGGCCTATAGATCTTGAGAAATATAAGCCGGACCAAGGAACTAGCCGAAAATGAACTGACCCCACAATACCCACAACAACACCAGAGAAAGTCCTAGATATATTTTTACTATTTTTACAATCATTCTTTTTTTTTTAATTTTTAAAAAAATTTTAAGTCCTCTATTACTCCTTTAATTTTCACTTTTATAACCTACTATTACTTTCCAAAAAAAAAAGACCCTATTTTTTTTAAAGCAAACTTCATATATATATTTTTTATAATTTTTGTGATCTTGTTTTTTTTTCTTTTTCTCTTTCTTTCTTTTTTGTTTTTTTCTTCTTTTCTTTAACATTGTATTTTTGAAATTCCAAACTATACTCTAGATTTTTAATTTTAGCTTTTTGGTATTTGCTATCAATTTTGTACCTATATATTTTTTTTGATAATTTTTCTGACTTTTTTTTCTCTCTTTCTTTCTCTTCTTCTTTTCTTTAACATTGTATTTCTTAAATTCCAAACTCTACCCTAGATTTTTAGTTTATGCTTTTTGGTATTTGTTATCAATTTTGTACCTATATTTTCTTTATAATTTTTGTGACTTTGATTTTTTTTTCCTCTTTCTTTTCCTTCTTATTTTCTTTAACATTGTATTTTTGAAATTCCAAACTCTACTCTAGATTTTTAACTTTTGCTTTTTGGTATTTGTTATCAATTTTGTACCTATATTTTCTTTATAATTTTTGTGACTTCGTTTTTTGTTTTTTGTTTTTCTCTCTTTCTTTTCCTTCTTCTTTTCTTTAACATTGTATTTTTGAAATTTCAAACACTAGATTTTTAATTTTTTCTTTTAGGTATTTGTTACCAATTTTGTACCTTTAAGAACCCAATCTTCAGTATCCATTTTTTACTTGGGAGCAAGATTACTGACTTGACTGCTCTCTCCCGCTTTGGACTCTCCTTTTTCTCCACGAAGTCACCTGTGTCTTCTCCCTAAACCCTCTCTACTCTACCCAACTCTGCGAATTTATGTGTGTTCCAGATGGTGGAGAACACTTAGGGAACTGACTACTGGCTGGATCTGTCTCTCTCCTTTTCATCCCCCCCTTTTATCCTCCTGGCCACCTCTGTCTCCTTCCTCCCTCTTCTCTGCTCTGTATAACTCCATGAACATCTCTGAGCAGTCCTGTCTTGGAGTGCACATAAGGAAGTGATTACTAGTTAGCCCACTCTCTCCTCTATCGATTCCACCTCATCTCATTTGGGTCACCTCTAACTCCATCCTCCCTCTTCTCTTTTCCATTTAATGCTGTGAACCTCTCTGGGTGACCCTTACGGTGGAGAAACTTTTCATCTTTAACATAGATGTTTTATCAATGGTGCTGTAAAGAAGGAGAAGTTTTGAAACTACTGTAAAAATAAGACTGATAACTGGAAGCAGGAGGCTTAAGTCCAAACCCTGACTCCAGGGAGCTCCTGACTCCAGGGAACAGTAACTGACAGGAGCTCATCAAACGTCTCCATACCTACACTGAAACAAAGCACCACACAAGGGCCAATAAGTTCCACGGCAAGACATATCAAGCAAATTCTCCAGCAACACAGGAACACAGCCCTGAGCTCCAAGATAAAGGCTGCCCAAAGTCACCCCAAAACCATAGACATCTCATAACTCATTACTGGACACTTCATTGCACTCCAGAGAGAAGAAATCCAGCTCCACCCACCAGCACACTGACACAAGCTTCCCTAACCAAGAAACCTTGACAAGCCACCTGTACAAACCCACACACAGCGAGGAAACTCCACAATAAAGAGAACTCCACAAACTGCCAGAATACAGAAAGGACACCCCAAACTCAGCAATTTAAACAAGATGAAGAGACAGAGGAATACCCAGCAGGTAAAGGAACAGGATAAATGCCCACCAAACCAAACAAAAGAGGAACAGATAGGGAATATACCTGATGAAGAATTCCGAATAATGATAGTGAAATTGATCCAAAATCTTAAAATCAAAATGGAATCACAGATAAATAGCCTGGAGACAAGGATTGAGAAGATGCAAGAAAGGTTTAACAAGGACCTAGAAGAAATAAAAAAGAGTCAATATATAATGAATAATGCAATAAATGAGATCAAAAACACTCTGGAGGCAACAAATAGTAGAATAACAGAGGCAGAAGATAGGATTAGTGAATTAGAAGATAGAATGGTAGAAATAAATGAATCAGAGAGGAAAAAAGAAAAACGAATTAAAAGAAATGAGGACAATCTCAGAGACCTCCAGGACAATATTAAACGCTACAACATTCGAATCATAGGGGTCCCAGAAGAAGAAGACAAAAAGAAAGACCATGAGAAAATACTTGAGGAGATAATAGTTGAAAACTTCCCTAAAATGGGGAAGGAAATAATCACTCAAGTCCAAGAAACCCAGAGAGTCCCAAACAGGATAAACCCAAGGCAAAACACCCCAAGACACATATTAATCAAATTAACGAAGATCAAACACAAAGAACAAATATTAAAAGCAGCAAGGGAAAAACAACAAATACCACACAAGGGAATTCCCATTAGGATAACAGCTGATCTTTCAATAGAAACTCTTCAAGCCAGGAGGGAATGGCAAGACATACTCAAAGTGATGAAAGAAAATAACCTACAGCCCAGATTATTGTACCCAGCAAGGATCTCATTCAAATATGAAGGAGAAATCAAAAGCTTTACAGACAAGCAAAAGCTGAGAGAATTAAGCACCACCAAACCAGCTCTCCAACAAATACTAAAGGCTATTCTCTAGACAGGAAACACAAAAACGGTGTATAAATTCGAACCCAAAACAATAAAGTAAATGGCAATGGGATCATACTTATCAATAATTACCTTAAACGTAAATGGGTTGAATGCCCCAACCAAAAGACAAAGACTGGCTGAATGGATACAAAAACAAGACCCCTACATATGCTGTCTACAAGAGACCCACCTCAAAACAGGGGACACATACAGACTGAAAGTGAAGGGCTGGAAAAAGATTTTCCATGCAAATAGGGACCAAAAGAAAGCAGGAGTAGCAATACTCATATCAGAAAAATAGACTTTAAAACAAAGGCTGTGAAAAGAGACAAAGAAGGTCACTACATAATGATCAAAGGATCAATCCAAGAAGAAGATATAACAATTATAAATATATGTGCACCCAACACGGGAGCACCACAATACATAAGACAAATGCTAACAAGTATGAAAGGAGAAATTAACAATAACACAATAATAGTGGGAGACTTTAATACCCCACTCACACCTATGGATAGATCAACTAAACAGAAAATTAACAAGGAAACACAAACTTTGAACGATACAATAGACCATAGACCTAATTGATATCTATAGGACATTTCATCCCAAAACAATGAATTTCACCTTTTTCTCAAGTGCACATGGAAGCTTCTCCAGGATAGATCACATCCTGAGCCATAAATCTAGCCTTGGTAAATACAGAAAAATTGAAATCATTCCAAGCATCTTTTCTGACCGCAATGCAGTAAGATTAGATCTCAATTACAGGAGAAAAACTATTAAAAATTTCAATATGGAGGCTGAACAACATGCTGCTGAATAACCAACAAATCACAGAAGAAATCAAAAAAGAAATCAAAATTTGCATAGAAACTAATGAAAATGAAAACACAACAACCCAAAACCTATGGGACACTGTAAAAGCAGTCCTAAGGGGAAAGTTCATAACAATACAGGCATACCTCAAGAAACAAGAAAAAAGTCAAATAAATAACCTAACGCTACACCTAAAGCAACTAGAAAAGGAAGAAATGAAGAACCCCAGGGTTAATAGAAGGAAAGAAATCTTAAAAATTAGGGCAGAAATAAATGCAAAAGAAACAAAAGAGACCATAGCAAAAATCAACAAAGCCAAAAGCTTGTTCTTTGAAGGGATAAATAAAATTGACAAACCATTAGCCAGACTCATCAGGAAACAAAGGGAGAAAAATCAAATCAATAAAATTAGAAATGAAAACGGAGACATCACAAAAGACAACACAGAAATACAAAGGATCATAAGAGACTACGATCAGCAATTATATGCCAATAAAATGGACAATGTGGAAGAAATGGACAAATTCTTAGAAAAGTACAACTTTCCAAAACTGGACCAGGAAGAAATAGAAAATATAACAGACCCATCACAAGCACGGAAATTGAAACTGTAATCAGAAATCTTCCAGCAAACAAAAGCCCAGGTCCAGACGGCTTCACATCTGAATTCTACCAAAAATTTAGAGAAGAGCTAACACCTATCCTGCTCAAATTCTTCCAGAAAATTGCAGAAGAAGGTAAACTTCCAAACTCATTCTATGAGGCCACCATCACCCTAATAACAAAACCTGACAAAGATGCCACAAAAAAAGAAAACTACAGGCCAATATCACTGATGAACATAGATGCAAAAATCCTTAACAAAATTCTAGCAATCAGAATCCAAAAACACATTAAAAAGATCATACATCATGACCAAGTGGGTTTTATCCCAGGGATGCAAGGATTCTTCAATATCCACAAATCAATCAATGTAATACACCACATTAACAAATTGAAGAATAAAAACCATATGATTATCTCAATAGATGCAGAGAAAGCCTTTGACAAAATTCAACATCCATTTATGATAAAAACTCTCCAGAAAGCAGAAGTAGAAGGAACATACCTCAACATAATAAAAGCTACATATGACAAACCCACAGCAAACATTATCCTCAGTGGTGAAAAATTGAAAGCATTTCCTCTAAAGTCAGGAACAAGACAAGGGTGCCCACTTTCACCATTACTATTCAACATAGTTTTGGAAGTTTGGGCCATAGCAATCAGAGCAGAAGAAGAAATAAAAGGAATCCAAATTGGAAAAGAAGTACAACTCTCACTCTTTGCAGATGACATGATCCTCTACATAGAAAACCCTAAAGACTCCACCAGGAAATTACTAGAACTAATCAATGAATATAGTAAAGTTGAAGGATATAAAATTAACACACAGAAATCCCTTGCATTCCTATACACTAATAATGAGCAAGTAGAGAAATTAAGGAAACAATTCCATTCACCATTGCAACAGAAAGAATAAAATACTTAGGAATATATCTACCTAAAGAAACTAAAGACCTATATATAGAAAACTATAAAACACTGGTGAAAGAAATCAAAGAGGACACTAATAGATGGAGAAATATACCATGTTCATGGATTGGAAGAATCAATATAGTGAAAATGAGTATACTACCCAAAGCAATCTATAGATTCAATGCAATCCCTATCAAGCTACCAACGGTATTCTTCACAGAGCTAGAACAAATAATTTCACAATTTGTATGGAAATACAAAAAACCTCGAATAACCAAAGCAATCTTGACAAAGAAGAATGGAACTGGAGGAATCAACCTACCTGATTTCAGGCTCTACTACAAAGCCACAGTTATCAAGACAGTATGGTACTGGCACAAAGACAGAAATATAGATCAATGGAACAAAATAGAAAGCCCAGAGATAAATCCATGCACATATGGTCACCTTATCTTTGACAAAGGAGGCAAGAATATACAATGGATTAAAGACAATCTCTTTAACAAGTGGTGCTGGGAAAATTGGTCAACCACTTGTAAAAGAATGAAACTAGAACACTTTCTAACACTATACACAAAAATAAACTCAAAATGGATTAAAGATCTAAATATAAGACCAGAAACTATAAACTCCTAGAGGAGAACATAGGCAAAACACTCTCTGACATACATCACAGCAGGATCCTCTATGACCCACCTCCCAGAATATTGGAAATAAAAGCAAAAATAAACAAATGGGACCTAATTAAACTTAAAAGCTTCTGCACAACAAAGGAAACTATAAGCAAGGTGAAAAGACAGCCTTTAGAATGGGAGAAAATAATAGCAAATGAAGCAACTGACAAACAACTAATCTCAAAAATATACAAGCAACTCCTACAGCTCAATTCCAGAAAAGTAAATGACCCAATCAAAAAATGGGCGAAAGAACTAAATAGACATTTCTCCAAAGAAGACATACAGATGGCTAACAAACACATGAAAAGTTGCTCAACATCACTCATTATCAGAGAAATGCAAATCAAAACCACAATGAGGTACCATTTCACCCCAGTCAGAATGGCTGCGATCCAAAAGTCTACAAGCAATAAATGCTGGAGAGGGTGTGGAGAAAAGGGAACCCTCTTACACTGTTGGTGGGAATGCAAACTAGTACAGCCACTATGGAGAACAGTGTGGAGATTCCTTAAAAAACTGGAAATAGAACTGCCTTATGATCCAGCAATCCCACTGCTGGGCATACACACTGAGGAAACCAGAAGGGAAAGAGACACGTGCACCCCGATGTTCATCGCAGCACTGTTTATAATAGCCAGGACATGGAAGCAACCTAGATGTCCATCAGCAGATGAATGGATAAGAAAGCTGTGGTACATATACACAATGGAGTATTACTCAGCCATTAAAAAGAATACATTTGAATCAGTTCTAATGAGATGGATGAAACTGGAACCTATTATACAGAGTGAAGTAAGCCAGAAAGAAAAACACCAATACAGTATACTAACACATATATATGGAATTTAGAAAGATGGTAACAATAACCCTGTATACGAGACAGCAAAAGAGATACTGATGTATAGAACAGTCTTTTGGACTCTGTGGGAGAGGGAGAGGGTGGGATGATTTGGGAGAATGGCATTGAAACATGTGTAATATCATATATGAAACGAGTCGCCAGTCCAGGTTTGATGCACGATACTGGATGCTTGGGGCTGGTGCACTGGGACGACCCAGAGGGATAGTATGGGGAGGGAGGTGGGAGGAGGGTTCAGGATGGGAAACACATGTATACCTGTGGCGGATTCATGTTGATATATGGCAAAACCAATACAATATTGTAAAGTTAAAAAATAAAAATAAATTAAAAAACAACAACAAAAAAATAAATTTCATTGAAATTAAATAGAAAGAAATATGGTCTTGGAATCAGAATACTGGGGTTTGAGTCCAGTCTCTATAATTTGTAAGCTAAATGTGACCTCAACAATTCATCTAAACTGAATATTTTAGATTATTCTCCTACACAAACAGATGGAAAGAAAATGGGTAAGAAACTGATCCTGGGAAGGAAAGGAAAATAACTGATAAATGGCCAACATGTAAATTTCAAAAGATAATCAGACTTTGGGAGACAAACTCAGTGTCTCAGCATAGTCTCCGGGTACTGTCAGGCTCCTCTGATCATTGTCATAAACACAAAACATAAAAGCCACATGGACGGGACAGATCCCAAGGAAGGTCAAAGACAAAAGGCAAGAACTTACCAGAATGGACCAAGGAACAGGGGTGCAGGCACAGGTCAGACAACAGGCAGAGATACAAAGATTAGCACAGCCCTGGTCTCTCTGCATTTCTATCCAGATATTCTGAATTAATAAGCAATTCTAAATTTAAAAATTTCAACTCTAGTTCTACACCAGAACTCTCTGTGAAACTTAAAAAAGCCTAAGTCTACATTGTGTACACTATTTCTCCACCTGGAGTATACTTTTCTCCTGGTTAATTACACCACTTTTTTTTAGTCACACTCAGTAGTCCCATCTCCCAAAGGGCTCCCCAGAGACCCCTTCAGTGCAGGTTAGAGTCTGTATATTCCCTTGTTTTCCCAAAGATTATAGAATTTAACATGTCTTGTTTTCTTGTTTCTCTTCTTTAGCATACTATGCAGCTAGTGAATTTATAAGGCACCACTAGGCCATTCAGGTATGACCCAAATCAAATCCCTTATGATTATACAGTGGAAGTGAGAAATAGATTTAAGGGACTAGATCTGATAGATAGAGTGCCTGATGAACTACGGACTAAGGTTCATGACATTGTACAAGAGACAGGGATCAAGACCATCCCCAAAGAAAAGAATGCAAAAAAGCAAAATGGCTGTCTGGGGAGGCCTTACAAATAGCTGTTAAAAGAAGAGAAGTGAAAGCCTTCCTCAGAGGTCAATGCAAAGAAATAGAGGAAAACAACAGAATGGGAAAGACTAGAGATCTCTTCAAGAAAATTAGAACTACCAAGGGAACATTTCATGCAAAGAGGGGCTCGATAAAGGACAGAAATGGTATGGACCTAACAGAAGCAGAAGATATTAAGAAGTGGCAAGAATACACAGAAGAACTGTACAAAAGAGATCTTCACGACCCAGATAATCACGATGGTGTGATCACTGACCTAGAGCCAGATATCCTGGAATGCGAAGTCAAGTGGGCCTTAGAAAGCATCACTACAAACAAAGCTAGTGGAGGTGATGGAATTCCAGTTGAGCTATTTCAAATCCTGAAAGATGATGCTGTGAAAGTGCTGCATTCTATATGCCAGCAAATTTGGAAAACTGAGCAGTGGCCACAGGACTGGAAAAGTTTTCATTCCAATCCCAAAGGAAGGCAATGCCAAAGAATGTTCAAACCACTGCACAATTGCACTCATCTCACACGCTAGTAAAGTAATGCTCAAAATTCTCCAAGGCAGGCTTCAGCAATATGTGAACTGTGAAATTCCAGATGTTCAAGTTGGTTTTAGAAAAGGCAGAGGAACCAGAGATCAAATTGCCAACATCTGCTGGATCATGGAAAAAAGTCAAGTGAGTTCCAGAAAAGCATCTATTTCTGCTTTATTGACTATGCCAAAGCCTTTGACTGTGTGGATCACAATAAACTGTGGAAAATTCTGAAAGAGATGGGAATACCAGACCACCTGATCTGCCTCTTGAGAAATTTGTATGCAGGTCAGGAAGCAACAGTTAGAACTGGACATGGAACAACAGACTGGATCCAAATAGGAAAAGGAGTACTCCAAGGCTGTGTATTGTCACCCTGCTTATTTAACTTATATGCAGAGTACATCATGAGCAATGCTGGGCTGAAAGAAGTACAAGCTGGAATCAAGATTGCTGGGAGAAATATCAATAACCTCAGATATGCAGATGACACCACCCTTATGGCTGAAAGTGAAGAGGAACTCAAAAGCCTCTTGATGAAGGTGAAAGAGGAGAGTGAAAAAGTTGGCTTAAAACTCAACATTCAGAAAACGAAGATCATGGCATCTGGCCCCATTACTTCATGGGAAATAGATGGGGAAACAGTGGAAACAGTGTCAGACTTTATTTTTGGGGGCTCCAAAATCACTGCAGATGGTGACTGTAGCCATGAAATTAAAAGACGCTTACTCCTTGGAAGAAAAGTTATGACCAGCCTAGACAGCATACTGAGTGAACTCTGGGAGTTGGTGATGGACAGGGAGGCTTGGGATGCTGCCATTCATGGGGTCGCAAAGAGTAGGACACGACTGAGGAACTGAACTGTACTGAACTGAACTGAACACAATGCCACTACCTTCTACCTCCAAGACAGATGATAGCTAGATAATGTGAGAGAGTCAATTCCTAGGCAGATTGATAAGAAGTCGTGTCCCCAAGGAGGAGAAAGGGGTCTGGGGCTCTCAAAGTGGAGACGAGAGTCTGGAATTCTCAAGGAGAAGAAAAGGACAAACTTTTTTCCCTCTACATTCCTTAGTCTTAGTAAATTACACAACTCAGTTTAAACTCTGTACTAGGGATTATACAACAATGTATCCTGCCGGAGGACAGTTTCTCCTTTCTGAAAACCTTCTGACCAATCCTGATATCTTAGCATGTATATTATGGGAGTGGATATGGTAGGGTCTTTCTATTGTTAAATTCTAATCTTGTTATCCTAAAATGTAAATTGTGGGAGTGGGTCTGATAAAATTTTCACAAACTTGAGACATTCTTTTGATTCATTGTAATAACTAATTAAAAGGTATATAACTCCATTGCTAACACTCACAAGGGGTTACTCTTTCTGCCCTCTTCTAATGTCTATGTCAGAAGCTTTCTCTATCCCTTTTATACTTTAATAAATCTCTATTGCACAAAAGCCCTGAGCGATCAATCCTCATCTCTGGCCCCGGATTGAATTCTTCTCCTCCAGAGGCCAGGAATGCCGGCATCTTTCATGGTTCAGCAACAACCTTTCAAATGGATGGAAGAAATGAAGGAAGAAAGGGAGGAAGGAGGAAAAGATGGAAGGAGGAGAGGGGAGTAAAACCAGGAAGGAAAGGAGAGAGGAAGATCACATGCCCAGTTCTTTTCTACCATTTCCAATAAACATATGAATGCACATTTATATCTTGGCCACTTGCCAAGAGATTCTAAATCATACATATTTTTATAGGTTTTATTCCTGATGTATAGTCAGGGTTGATATTTGTTGCTTTATGTCTGATATGCAAAAAGTCAGCTTTTACTGGCATATTGATCCAAATGTTAAGATCTGACATATATACACTATTGATACTATGTGAAAAAAAAAACAGATAACTAATGAGACATTACTGTATAGCACAGAAAATTCTACTCAATGCTCTGTAGTGACCTAAATGGGAAGGAAATCCAAAAGAGAGGGGAATCTATGTATATAGCAGATCAGATCAGCTGCTCAGTCGTGTCCGAGTCTTTGCGACCCCATGAATCGCAGCACTCCAGGCCTCCCTGTCCATCACCAACTCCCAGAGTTCACTCAGACTCACGTCCATTGAGTCAGTGATGCCATCCAGCCATTTCATCCTCTGTCGTCCCCTTCTCCTCCTGCCCCCAATCCCTCCCAGCATCAGAGTCTTTTCCAATGAGTCAACTCTTCCCATGACCTGGCCAAAGTACTGGACTTTCAGCTTTAGCATCATTCCTTCCAAAGAAATCCCAGGGCTGATCTCCTTCAGAATGGACTGGTTGGATCTCCTTGCAGTCCAAGGGACTCTCAAGAGTCTTCTCCAACACCACTCTTCAAAAGCATCAATTCTTTGGCACTCAGCCTTCTTCACAGTCCAATACTCACATCCATACATGACCACAGGAAAAACCATAGCCTTGACTAGACGAACCTTTGTTGGCAAAGTAATGTCTCTGCTTTTGAATATGCTATCTAGGTTGGGCATAACTATCCTTCCAAGGAGTAAGCGTCTTTTAATTTCATGGCTGAAGTCACCATCTGCAGTGATTTTGGAGCCCAGAAAAAAAAGTCTGACACTGTTTCCACTGTTTCCCCATCTATTTTCCACGAAGTGGTGGGACCAGATGCCATGATCTTTGTTTTCTGAATGTTGAGCTTTAAGCCAACTTTTTCACTCTCCACTTTCACTTTCATCAAGAGGCTTTTTAGTTCCTCTTCACTTTCTGCCATAAGGGTGGTGTCATCTGCATATCTGAGGTTATTGATATTTCTCCCGGCAATCTTGATTCCAGCTTGTGCTTCTTCCAGTCCAGCATTTCTCATGATGTACTCTGCATATAAGTTAAATAAACAGGGTGACAATACACAGCCTTGACGAACTCCTTTTCCTCTTTGGAACCAGTCTGTTGTTCCATGTCCAGTTCTAACTGTTGCTTCCTGACCTGCACACAAATTTCTCAAGAGGCAGATCAGGTGGTCTGGTATTCCCATCTCTTTCAGAATTTTCCACAGTTTATTGTGATCCACGCAGTCAAAGGCTTTGGCATAGTCAATAAAGCAGAAATAGATGTTTTTCTGGAACTCTCTTGCTTTTTCCATGATCCAGCAGATTTTGGCAGTTTGATCTCTGGTTCCTCTGCCTTTTCTAAAACCAGCTTGAATACATGATTCACTTTGCTGTACAGCAGAAACTAACACAACTTTGTGAAGCAGATATACTGCAATAAAAAGATTTTTTTAATTAAATTAAATTTTTTTTAATGTTGGGCATGAAATCCAAGGGTAGGAATACCATATGTTTCTCCTGGTCCAGATATGAAAACCAAGGAAACCAGCTAATGTGTTTTTTGTTTGTTTGTTTGTTTTGTTTTGTTTTTTGCATTCATTACCTGTCTAGCAGTGTTCCAACGTCCTCAATATACTTTATTCTCACTGTAATGACAACGATAGTATCTTACTGTCTCCATTTTTACTGATAAAGAAGTTGAGGAATGATATCAGAAAGAATAAGTAATTTGGCAAGGAGCAGATAGAGCCTGGTACACAAAAAACAACCACAGCAGCTTAGGGACTGTGTCCCATTAGATTCTTTGTATACTTCTATACACAAAACTGTGCACAGACTGATGTTGAATACATATTTATTGATAAATAATGATAAATGGGGTTTACTTTGTCTCCTTTCATAGTCAGAAAACATACTAGTGCATATAAAGTGATTAAACCACAAAAACAAGTAACAAGGTAATAAGTATATATTCAGCTACAGTGCTACCTCTGGGTGTAGCAAGATGGCAAAAGATGGAACATGAAGCAATACAGCAGAAAAAGTAATGATTGAATTGAGTAAAACGTTTTCTAAGTAACAGGTGAGACCCTTTCAAGGGACATTCAGATGTGTGCTCTTTCCTTCTCACAAAATCCAATACCAGGGCCAACTTACAGGGCACAACTTGTGCAGTCGCACAGGACCCATGGTTAGAAGACAAAGTCTTCTGCTGTCACTGTCCTGAAAGTTTTAATAAATTTTGAACAATCCACCCATTTTCAATTTACACTTAGCCCCATCAACTTTGTAGTCAGTCCTGTCCAGGAGAAGGGGGCAGCAGATGATGAGATGGTTAGAGAGCATCACTGACTCAGTGGACATGAATCTGAGCAAACTCCAGGAGATGGTCAGGGACAGGGAAGCCAGGCATGCTTCAATCCATGGGGTTACAGAGTCACAACTTAGCAACTGAACCACAGCAACCTATCCATGAAATCCTACAAAGCCCCTCACTACACAGCAATATGTAAAGGAGGCATTTTATAATAGGTGGCTACCATCAACATGTTTATAAAAATGGCAGAAATTGAGCAAATATCTGTCATAATAAACAAGAAAAGAATTGTTAGACTAATAGAAACACAGAGTCTTAAAAATCCTGTAATCAGCATATCAACCTTAAATCAAAGAAGTGACAAGGCTGACATGAACCAGATTAGATCAGCAGGTATCAGCCCAGCATGGACTACAGAAATGGATCAATGGACAACAACAAGCAAGGACAGTGAAAAAACAGACATGGATGAAAATTAGAAGGACAATATCCTTAGCAGTACTGGCAGAGTGTTTTTTAAAACCGCTTGAAAAATAAATTGGTAATAAATGTGGGGGAGAGCAGTCATTTATCTGGATACCATTTTCAACTGTGTTATGCTTAAGTGAACTGCTTAGTAATCTGTATATAATTTAATTTCATGATGTGAATTCAGTCATTTCAATTAATCATTTTTGATGTCTTTGTAAACCACTGAATTATAAGAACCTCTTCCAGAATTATTAATCACAGGAAAATAACTGGATATTTGTGCTGACATTCTAATTATTCAGAAGGAACAAATGAAGGAAGAACGTAGTGGCGCTCATGGTAAAGAATCTGCCTGCCAATACAGGAGATGAAAGAAACGCAAGTTCTATCCCTGGGTCAGGAAGATCCCCTGGAGAAGGAAATGGCAACCCCCTCCAGTATTCTTGCCTGGAAAATTTCATGGGCTGAGGAGCCTGGTGGATACAGTCCATAGGGTTGCAAGAGTTGGTCATGACTGAACAGAGCAGACACATGAAAACTCAAGACTTTCTGTTTAAGTAAGTTAGTTCCTTAGAACATTCACTGGGAGGGAACAGGTACTCATAAAAATGTCCAATATTTGAGGATTTTTTATGGCTTATTCTTTTAACCCCTTTATAAACACTCCATGAAGTAGATACTATTTTGATCTCCATATTTTTTCATTCATTTTATTTCATTTTATTTATTTATTTTATATAAGTATAGTTGATTTACAATGTTTCAAGTGTAGAGCAAAGTGACTCAGTTATATATATATATATAATAAATAATGTATATAATTTTCAGATTCTTTTCCATTATGTGTATGCATATGTGTGTTTAGTCGCTCAGTTAGGTCTGACTCTGCACCTCCATGGACTGTAGCCTACCAGGTTCCACTGTCCATGGGATTCTCCAGGCAGTAATACTGGAGTGGGTTGCTATTTCCTCTTCAAGGGGATCTTCCCAACACAGAGATTGAACCCACATCTCCTGTGTTTCCTGCATTGGCAGGCAGCATCTTTATCACTGAACCACCTGGGAAGCCCTTCTTTTCCATTATAGCTTATTACAAAATATTGAATATAGTTCTCTGTGCCATTCTCTCTAGAGTTATCTTGTTGTTTATCTATTTTATACATTGTAATGTGTATCTGTTAATCTCAAATCGCCAATGTATCCCTATCCTCCTTTCCCCTTTGTCAACCATAAGTTTCTTTTCTGTGTCTAAGGGTCTATTTGTCTTGTAAACAAATACATTTATACCATGTTTTAGATTCCTCATATAAGTGATATCAAATGTTACTTGTCTTTCTCTGTCTGATTTACTTCACTTAGTACAATAATCTCTTGATCCATCTATGTTGCTGCAAATTGCATTATTTCATTCTTTTTAATGGCTGAGTAGTATTCCATTATGTATAACACACCTTTTTTAAAATTAATTAAATTATTTAAATTGGAGGCTAATTACTTTATAATATTGTAGTGGTTTCTGGCATACATTGACATGAATCAGCAATGGGTGTACATGTGTCCCCCATCCTGAACCGTCCCCCCCACCTCCCTCCCCACCCAATCCCTCTGGGTCATCCCAATGCATCAGCCCTGAGTACCCTGTCTCATGCATCGAACCTGGACTGGCAATCGGTTTCACATATGATAATATACGTGTTTCAATGCTATTCTCTCAAATCATCCCACCCTCACCTTCTCCTAGAGTCCAAAAGACTGTTCTTTACATCTGTGTCTCTTTTGCTATCTCACATATAGGGTCATCGTTACCATCTTTCTAAATTCCACAGCTATTTCTGCTTTATTGACTATGCCAAAGCCTTTGACTGTGTGGATCACAATAAACTGTGGAAAATTCTGAAAGAGATGGGAATACCAGACCACCTGATCTGCCTCTTGAGAAATTTGTATGCAGGTCAAGAAGCAACAGTTAGAACTGGACATGGAACAACAGACTCACTTCAAATAGGAAAAGGAGTTCGTCAAGGCTGTATATTGTCAACCTGCTTATTTAACTTCTATGCAGAGTACATCATGAGAAATGCTGGGCTGGAAGAAGCACAAGCTGGAATCAAGATTGCCGGGAGAAATATCAGTAACCTCAGATATGCAGATGACACCACCCTTATGGCAGAAAGTGAAGAGGAACTAAAAAGCCTCTTGATGAAAGTGAAAGTGGAGAGTGAAAAAGTTGGCTTAAAGCTCAACATTCAGAAAACAAAGATCATGGCATCCGGTCCCACCACTTCGTGGGAAATAGATGGGGAAACAGTGGAAACAGTGTCAGATTTTATTTTTCTGGGCTCCAAAATCACTGCAGATGGTGACTTCAGCCATGAAATTAAAAGACGCTTACTCCTTGGAAGGAAAGTTATGACCAACCTAGATAGCATATTCAAAAGCAGAGACATTACTTTGCCAACAAAGGTTCGTCTAGTCAAGGCTATGGTTTTTCCTGTGGTCATGTATGGATGTGAGAGTTGGACTGTGAAGAATGCTGAGTGCCAAATAATTGATGCTTTTGAAGAGTGGTGTTGGAGAAGACTCTTGAGAGTCCCTTGGACTGCAAGGAGATCCAACCAGTCCATTCTGAAGGAGATCAGCCCTGGGATTTCTTTGGAAGGAATGATGCTAAAGCTGAAAGTCCAGTACTTTGGCCAGGTCATGGGAAGAGTTGACTCATTGGAAAAGACTCTGATGCTGAGAGGGATTGGGGGCAGGAGGAGAAGGGGATGACAGAGGATGAGATGGCTCGATGGCATCACTGACTCGATGGACGTGAGTCTGAGTGAACTCCGGGAGTTGGTGATGGACAGGGCGGCCTGGAGAGCTTCGATTCATGGGGTCGCAAAGAGTCAGACATGACTGAGCGACTGATCTGATCTGATCTGATACTGTATTGGTGTTTTTCTTTCTGACGTACTTCACTCAGTATAATAGGCTCTAGTTTCATCCACCTCATTAGAACTGATTCAAATGTATTCTTTTTAATGGCTGAGCAATATTCCACTGTGTATATGTACCACAGCTTTCTTATCCATTTGTCTGCTGATGGACATCTAGGTTGCTTCCATGTGCTGGCTATTATAAACAGTGCTGTGATGAACATTGGATTACACATGTCTCTTTCAATTCTGGTTTCCTCAGTGTGTATGCCCAGCAGTGGGGTTGCTGGGTCATATGGCAGTTCTATTTCCAGTTTTTTAAGGAATCTCCACACTGTTCTCCATAGTGGCTGTACTAGTTTGCATTCCCACCAACAGTGTAAGAGGGTTCCCTTTTCTCCACACCCTCTCCAGCATTTATTGCTTGTAGACTTTTGGGTCACAGCCATTCTGACTGGGGTGAAATGGTACCTCATTGTGGTTTTGATTTGCATTTCTCTGATAATGAGTGATGTTGAGCATCTTTTCATGTGTTTGTTAGCCATCTGTATGTCTTCTTTGGAGAAATGTCTATTTAGTTCTTTGGCCCATATTTTGATTGGGTCGTTTATTTTTCTGGAATTGAGCTGCAGGAGCTGCTTGTATATTTTTGAGATTGATTCTTTGTCAGTTGCTTTGTTTGCTATTATTTTCTCCCATTCTGAAGGCTGTCTTTTCACCTTGCTTATAGTTTCCTTAGTTGGTAACACATCTTTATCCATCTTTCTATGGATACTTACATTGCTTCCATGTCTTGGCTATTATAAATAGTACTGCTTTGAACATTTGGTGCATGCATCTTTTTGACTTGGAGTTTTTATCCTATTTGGATATATGTTGAGTAATGGGGTTTCTGGGGTCTTATGGTAACCCTTTTTAGTTTTTTAAGGAACCTCCATACTGTTCTCTATAATAGCTATACCAATTTACATTCTAATCAAGAGTGTAGGAGTGTTAGCTTTTCTTCACACTTTCTCTAGCATCTGTTTGTAGACTTTTTGATGATAGCTATTCTGACCAGTGTGAAGTCTTTTCTTTAGTGAAATGTCAGGTCTAATATTTTGCCCATTATTTTTTGATGATCTGTTTATCTTCTAATTATTGAGCTTAAGAGTTCTTTACATATAAAAAAATGTGAAGGTAAAACTTTACCTTATATCATACACAAAAATAAGCTCAAAATATGTAATGACTTAAATGTAACATCTAAAACAATGGAAACAGTGTCAGACTTTATTTTTTGGGCTCCAAAATCACTGCAGATGGTGACTGCAGCCATGAAACTAAAAGACGCTTACTCCTTGGAAGGAAGGTTATGACCAACCTAGATAGCATATTCAAAAGCAGAGACATTATTTTGCCAACAAAGGTTCGTCTAGTCAAGGCTATGGTTTTTCCTGTGGTCATGTATGGATGTGAGAGTTGGACTGTGAAGAAGGCTGAGCGCCGAAGAATTGATGCTTTTGAAGAGTGGTGTTGGAGAAGACTCTTGAGAGTCCCTTGGACTGCAAGGAGACCCAACTAGTCCATTCTGAAAGAGATCAGCCCTGGGATTTCTTTGGAAGGAATGATGCTAAAGCTGAAAGTCCAGTACTTTGGCCAGGTCATGGGAAGAGTTGACTCATTGGAAAAGACTCTGATGCTGGGAGGGATTGGGGGCAGGAGGAGAAGGGGATGACAGAAGATGAGATGGCTGGATGGCATCACTGACTTGATGGATGTGAGTCTGGGTGAACTCCGGGAGTTGGTGATGGACAGGGAGGCCTGGCGTGCTGCGATTCATGGGGTCGCAAAGAGTCGGACATGACTGAGCGACTGAACTGAACTGAAAACTATGAAACTTCTAGGAAAAATAAAAAATAAAAAAAAACTGGGTAGGCCCTTGGATTAGACAAAGATTTCTTAAAGAAGAAAAATGTCTTAAATAGCTCAACCTCTAAAAGAAAGAAATTTGATAAACTGAATTTTATCAAAATTAAAATATCTTACTCTTTAAAAGACATTGATAAAAAAATGAAAATACAAGCCACAATCTAGGAGAAACTATAAATATGTATATTTTAAAGGGCTTGGGGTCTACAGTATATAAAGAACTCTTAAGCTCAATAATTAGAAGATAACAGATCATCAAAAAATAATGGGCAAAATATTAGAACTGACACTTCACCAAAGAAAAGATATAAATGGTATGTGAGCACATGAAGGGTGATCAATATAATTAGCACCTGGCAGATAGAAATTAAAACTTAAATGAAAAACCACTAGACCCTCACTAGAATGGTTAAGACTGGCCAATATCAAGTTTTGATGAGGATGTAGAGCAACTGGAATTCTTATATATTGCCAGTGGAAAAGCAAAATAGACATTTTTACTTTTAATCATTTTAGAAAACAGTTTAGCAGTTGCTTGGTTGCATTAAGCATATACTTATTATATGACTCAGCAATTCTACTGCTAGAAATATACCCAAGAGAAACAAAAATGTGTATACACACAAAGACTAATTCATAACAGATTTATTTATAATTGCCAAAAACTGGAAAGAACTGAAATATCCATCTTGTGAATGCATAAATAAATCATGGTACATCCATACAAAGGAGTATTACTCAGCAATAAAAATAAACTACTAATACAGACACAAGCATAGCTTAATCTCAAAAGCCTTATTAAATGAAAGAGGCCATATACAGAAGACTTTATACTCTTATTTACATAAAATGTCTTAAGAAGCAGACTGTAGATATGGAAAGTAGACGAGTGATGGCCAGAGGCTGAAGGAAAGGGTTGACTGAAATGGATCTTAAAAGTATTCTTTGGGACAATGGGAATGTTCTACATTATGACTGTGGCAATTACACACTGAATATATTTGCTAAAAATCATTAAATTGTACACTTAAATGTTAATTTATGCAAATTATGCCTCAATAAAACTGACCAAAAAAAGCTTTTTTAGTCAATCATAACATAGCAGATCTGTTAAACACTTAAGCCATTCAAAGCTGTGAACATAAATAAAATTATATTTGCATTGTCTTCACTTATCTGTAATTTTGACAGGGTAATTTCTTGTCCATTTATTGTTTCCAGTTCCACTGAAACCAATGCAATACTGTAAAGCAATTATCCTTCAAGTAAAAAGCAAATGAATTTTAAACATTAAAAAGAAAAAAACACAAATTACATAACAAGTGTTTTCTGATTAAACACTTTTGCTTTGAAATGTTGTTTAGTCGCTAAGTCATCTCAGGCTCTTTTGCAACACCATAGACTGTAGCCCACCAGGCCCCTCTGTCTGTGGGATTTTCCAGGCAAGAATACTGGAGTGCATGGCCATTTCATTCTCCAGGGGATCTTCCCAACCCAGGGATTAAATTTGCATCTCTTGCAAAGCAGATTCTTTATCACTGAATCACCAGGGAAGCCCTTGAAACAAATATCTCATTAAATCAGAGATACTAGATTTTATAAAGATGAAATGTTGTTTTTGCACTGCCAGCTTTGAATCAGTTTATTGAGTCCAGGAGCTTCTTGATTTCTGTGTATAAGATATTGAAGTCATTCCATCCTTTCAGGACCTCCACTTGTGGTGATTGTTTATCCAAGTGGCTGCTGCCCAGATGAATTTTGTAAAATCTTAAATATTTTAGCAAAATCTTAAATGCTTATGATTCATCTTGAATCTTTCTTTAATGTTTATGAATAAAATTTTGCCTGTTAAATTCATTTCTTCCAAACACACATTTCAGATGAGGGAAGGTCTGAAAGCCCAGATACTTGTTTCCTGCTTCTTGTTTCCTGTTTCCTCATCCAGGCCCACACATATGTAGATGTCAACAGAAGTCCGAACCTCCAGACTATCTTAAAAACGGACTTTCAGAGAACTGATTGAACCCCAAACTTAAACAAAACAGCTCTCATTACCTTTTCCAAATGTAGCTGTTTAAAGTAATGTAGATAAAATAAAAAATGTTTCAAAGTTCAGCATAGAAAATAATAAATGTAAGAAAATTTTAAAATTTGTGTTGTGTTCTCTGCTTTGTTGTTGTTGCTCAGTGACTAAGTCATGTCCAACTCTTTGAGATCCCATGGACTGCAGCACACCAGGCTTCTCTGTCCATCACCGTCTCCCCAGGTTTGCTCAAACTCATGTCCATCAAGTCAGTGATACCACCCAACCATCTCAACCTCTGTTGCCCCCTTCTCCTCTTGCCCTCAATCTTTCCCAGCATCAGAGTCTTTTCCAATGAATCAGCTCTTTGCATCAGGTGACCAAAGTACTGGAGCTTCAGCTTCAGCATCAGTCCTGCCAATGAATATTCATTTCCTTTAGGATTGACTGGGTTTGATCTCCTTGCTGTCCAAGGGACTCTCAAGAGTCTCCTCCATCTTAAAAATGTCTTTTTCTGCATTATCTCAAATCAAACCAAAGCTTCAGTGGATCAGCCATGATTTAACATTAACTGCTCAGAAATAGTTTTTCTTTGAATACAGAACATTTCTAGAAAGTTTCCTAACACCAGACTACCCTGAGAGAGCTCAGTACAATACACTTTTCACTGGATGACACACATCCTTCATTTATAAGCTGTGCATACCACTTTCAGAGGCTTCCCTGGTGGCTCAGATGGTAATGGATCTTCCTGCAATGTGGGAGACCTGGTTCAATCCCGAGGTCAGGAAGATCCCCTGGAGAAGGAAAGGGTAACCCATTCCATATTCTCGTCTGGAGAATTCCATGGAGCCTGGCGGGCTACAGTCCATGGAGTCACAAAGGGTCAGATACAACTGAGCAACTAACACATATATACCACTTCCATACATGAACTGCAAGGGAAAGGACCAGACCTCTGTGGTTGTTAGTGAGAATACACTTAAAAGGGAGTTTTTAAAAATCAATTAAACTCATGTCATTTCCTAATACAACCAAGTTCCTACTGTTCCCAAACAGCTAATATCTCAAAGTGAAACATATTTGGCACAGCTAAACCTAGAGTACACTTTCAGGCTCCACTCCCTGGATTTCTTCCAGGAAGAAAGTCAATTTGCCTGACTAAAAGTGATGAGATGCCACTGGGCACACAGGCTTTGGAAAAAGTCAGCTCTAGGATCAATGATGAAGCAGGAAATGTTCCCATTGAGGGCGCATAAGTGGAGATCTTGGGGTGTACTTCAAGACCTTGAAAATAAGGTGAATTTTAAATAATTAAATGAATATAATTCACATTTTCATATACAGCAGTAAAGCAAAAGATTATCAGCTATAGATAAAGAATTTAGACAAATTAGAACTCTAATCATGGTAATCTATTTATTTTATTCTTTTTTCCTCCTTAAAAAAGAATTTAAGGGAGCACACAGAAATATATACAATATAATAAGAGGGTAATAGATAAATATAAATGTTGATACCTCTAGGTATTAGAATGGAGACTTGAGCACACAAATATACTTTTGCTTTCTTCTCAAACGCCCCCCCCCAAAAAAAATAATAGAATAAAGACTTTAAAGCCTAAGAACAAAAGATGGAAGAAAAGGAGGTAAGAGCGGCAAAATTCTGAAAGAGATGGGCTAGTTGTAATAACATAAACTACATGAGAAACTGAATCCTAAAGCAGTACAGGAGGAAAAAGCCAAAAATAAATCTTATTTATTCAACAGAATCCTCAAAAGACTCAAAAGCTGATAGCACCATTTCACTGTGGAAATGATGATAAAGAGAATCCTAAAATGAGAAGGATGACTTGAAGGAGCAGCTCTTCAGATCCTCTCTCCTAAGTCAGCAAATCACTGAGATTTTATGTATTAGAGACATTTAAAAAAACAAACAGAAAAAAGACCTTCTGGATTTAAGAGGGGGTGATTCAGGTGAAAGTAGGGAAAACCACTAGACCATTCAGGTTTGACCTAAATCAATTCCCTTATGATTATACATCATATACAGTGGAAGTGAGAAATAGATTTAAGGGACTAGATCTGATAGATGGAGTGCCTGATGAACTATGGACTGAGGTTCGTGACATTGTACAAGAGACAGGGGTCAAGACCATCCCCATGGAAAACAAATGCAAAAAAGCAAAATGGCTGTCTGGGGAGGCCTTACAAATAGCTGTTAAAAGAAGAGAAGTGAAAAGCAAAGGAGAAAAGGAAAGATATAAGCATCTGAATGCAAGTTCCAAAGAATAGCAAGAAGAGGTAAGAAAGCCTTCCTCAGCGATTAATGCAAAGAAATAGAGGAAAACAACAGAATGGGAAAAACTAGAGATCGCTTCAAGAAAATTAGAGATACCAAGGGAACATTTCATGCAAAGATGGGCTCGATAAAGGACAGAAATGGTATGGACCTAACAGAAGCAGAAGATATTAAGAAGAGGTGGTAAGAATACACAGAAGAACTGTACAAAAAAGATCTTCATGACCCAGATAATCACCATGTGTGATCACTCACCTAGAGCCAGACATCCTGGAATGTGAAGTCAAGTGGGCCTTAGAAAGAATCACTATGAACAAAGCTAGTGGAGGTGATGGAATTCCAGTTGAGCTATTTCAAATCCTGAAAGATAATGCTGTGAGAGTGCTGCACTCCATATGTCAGCAAATTTGGAAAACTCAGCAGTGGCCACAGGACTGGAAAAGTTTTCATTCAAATCCCAAAGAAAGGAAATGCCAAAGAATGTTCAAACTACCGCACAATTGCACTCATCTCACACGCTAGTAAAGTAATGCTCTAAATTCTCCAAGGCAGGCTTCAGCAATATGTGAACCGTGAACTTCCTGATGTTCAAGCTGGTTTAAGAAAAGGCAGAGGAACCAGAGACCAAATTGCCAACATCCGCTGGATCATGGAAAAGGCAAGAGAGTTCCAGGAAAACATCTACTTCTGCTTTATTGACTATGCCAAAGCCTTTGACTGTGTGGATCACAATAAACTGTGGAAAATTCTGAAAGAGATGGGAATACCAGACCACCTGATCTGCCTCTTGAGAAATTTGTATGCAGGTCAGGAAGCAACAGTTAGAACTGAACATGGAACAACAGACTGGATCCAAATAGGAAAAGGAGTACGTCAAGGCTGTATATTGTCACCCTGCTTATTTAACTTATATGCAGAGTACATCACGAGAAATGCTGGGCTGAAAGAAGCACAAGCTGGAATCAAGATTGCCGGGAGAAATATCAATAACCTCAGATATGCAGATGACACCACCCTTATGGCAGAAAGTGAAGAGGAACTCAAAAGCCTGTTGATGAAGGTGAAAGAGGAGAGTGAAAAAGTTGGCTTAAAACTCAACATTCAGAAAATGAAGATCATGGCATCTGGTCCCATCACTTCATGGGAAATAGATGGGGAAACAGTGGAAACAGTGTCAGACTTTATTTTGGGGGCTCCAAAATCACTGCAGATGGTGATTGCAGCCATGAAATTGAAAGACACTTACCCCTTGGAAGAAAAGTTATGACCAACCTAGATAGCATATTCAAAAGCAGAGACATTACTTTGCCAACAACGGTCTGTCTAGTCAAGGCTATGGTTTTTCTAGTGGTCATGTATGGATGTGAGAGTTGGACTGTGAAGAACGCTGAGCACCAAAGAATTGATGCTTTTGAACTGTGGTGTTGGAGAAGACTCTTGAGAGTCCCTTGGACTGCAAGGAGATCCAACCAGTCCATTCTGAAGGAGATCAGCCTGGGATTTCTTTGAGGGGAATGATGCTGAAGTTGAAACTCCAGTACTTTGGCCACCTCATGCGAAGAGTTGACTCATTGGAAAAGACTCTGATGCTGGGAGGGATTGGGGGCAGGAGGAGAAGGGGACGACAGAACATGAGATGACTGGATGGCATTACTGACTCGATGGACATGAGTCTGAGTGATCTCTGGGAGTTGGTGATGGACAGGGAGGCCTGGCATGCTGTGATTCATGGGGTCACCAAGAGTCAGACACGACTGAGCGACTGAACTGAACTCATCTGAACTGATACAGGTGAGAGTAGAAATATGACACCAAATCCAGAGAGATGAAGTATCACATCTTCATGGATTCTTAGACCCCAGTCTACTTTCCCTACTCAGATCTCAGAATGCCGGCAGCTGATGGACCTTTACATCCAGTAGATATATGAGTCTTCTTCAGAGGCCCTTACTAGTTAAGAAGAAAGACCTAAAAGATACCAAAATTAGAAGTTGACCCAAAAATGGCCTGGCCATATCATCCTATAGTAAAACTCATGGTATACCAGCCCTACCTTCACCCTTGAAATGGCTTTTCAGACGTCTACTATTAAATGGGAACAGCAAACAAAAATTACCAACATCTGAATAAAGCCTCTGACAAAAAAAATGACAATTTGGAGGAAACAAGGACTATACAAAGGGAAGAAAAGTCATTAATATACTCAAAGAGATAAGATAAACTGTAGCACAGAGACAGAAACAGTGCTGTTAGGAGCATTCCAAAAACAAGCTTCCCAAAAGAGCTCTGTGAAATCAAACATATGATCATAGAAGTGAAAAACTCAAAGTACTGAAAGATAAAATTCATTAAATTTCTCAGAAAGAAGAACAGAAATATTAAGAGAAGCAAAATTAGAGAAATGACAAAAGTAACTAGTTCAGGAGATCCAGTCTCTGAAAAAATTACAGAGAAAAAAATAACATAGAAAATAAAGAGAAAAAATAATTAATAAAGTTTTCAAGAAAATGTCCCAAACTACAGGATTTGCTTTTTCAGATTGAAACACCCAGAACAGTGGATTAAAATATACCTACACGAAGGTATTTTATCACAAAAATTTCAGCTCCCTAGTGACAAAGAGAATAGTAAAAATCAGATCACACCCAAACAATATCAACACACTTCAAGAGCCACAATTAGAACCTTAAATATATACAGCAGTAACTTTACCCAGCCAGGCTCCAAATTAAGACAGAAAATAAAAACCATTTTGAATAAGTAGGATTTTTGAAGTTTACCCCCCAACCCCATCTCTTTTCTACAAGAGTATGCTCTTCATTAAAATAAAGGAGTAAGCCAAGAAAGTGGAAAACAAGAAACCAAGAAAGAGGAAAACAAGAAACTAAGGGAAAAGTACATACACACTAGAGTCAAAAGGAATTCTCAAGTGATGGTAAAGGAAGTTTTATTCTCAAGTGATGGTAAAGGAAGCTGTCCCCCAACCAAGAAGGAAAACAATCCAGATTGGAATACAGCAGAAAGCTGAACAAGTGTTCAACATCTTGAGAGGCTATTCAGACAATATGACTGTGAGAGAATACATAAAGTTGTGCAAGGAAAGCAAAATTATCAAGATTCACCACATGGTCAATTGTCAACTGTATTTATCAAAAGGACATGGGCTGGGAAGTGGCATCTGTGCTGTAGAGACCAGGAGTGGTTAAAAAGAGCAAAGCTGCAGATTCCCTAGTTGGAAGTCGGTAAGTCATGCCTAAAATTAACAAACCAAGAAGTGTCAATAAAGTGTGATATTCAGTGACATAGAAATATATCATGAAATAATCCACATACAGCAAGGCAAAGTACACTACTGGTTTTCATAACAAACCTTGTAAGAACTAATGGTCTCTTTAAACTTTGTGTATATATAACTTTGACAGAAATTAAAGCTAAAAGCAACATAGCAAGTGATTACTCATGGAGATTATGAATGTACACCAACAGAACATATAAGAGCACCAACTTCCTAGTGTGATGCGAGTTAACTATAGCAGAGGATGAATTTTCACTGACATCATATATACAGTTAGCTATATATATAATTATATATATATATTATATATAATATATAAAATTAGCAAGTGTGTATCTCACAAAATTTAGACAGAACTGAAGAAGATGTTGTCAAATCACCAGCAGCCCAACACTTAAAATGAACTCTGTTACACTCCACTCCTTTGACATAATAACATGGAAACTGATCAGAGGTAAGCCTTTTTCAAAATACTTGTATTTATAATAGAATTACACTACACAACAAAAAAATAATCAGTTTTAAAACTACCCAGTCATATCCTGGCTACTGTTAAGAAGTGCTGCAATGAACACTGGGGTACATGTATCCTTTTCAATTATAGTTTTCTCCAAGTATATGCCCTGTAGTGAGATTGTTGGGTCAACTCTTATTTTCAGTTTTTTAAGGGATAGCCACAGTGTTCTTCATAGTGGCTGTTTCAATTCACATTCTCACCAATAGTGCAGCAAGGTCTCCTTTTCTCCACATCCTCTCTAGCATTTATTTTTTTGTAGATTTTTTCTATAATGGTCATTTTGACTGGTGATACCTCATTGTAGTTTTGATTTGCATTTCTCTAATAATTAGTGATGTTAACCATCTTTTCATGTGTTTTTAAACCATGTGTATGTCTTCTGTATTTTCTTCCAGTAGTTGTGTATGGATGTGAGAGTTGGACCATAAAGAAGGCTGAGCACCAAAGGATTGATGCTTTTGAACTGTGCTGTTGGAGAAGACGCTTGAGAGTCCCTTGGACTGCAAAGAGATCAAACCAGTCAATCCTAAAGGAAATCAACCCTGAATATTCATTGGAAGGACTGATGCTAAAGCTAAAACTCCAATACTTTGGCCACCTGATGCAAAGAGTTGATTCATTGGAAAAGACCCTGATGCTGGGAAAGATTGAAGGCAGGAGGAGAAAGGAACAACAGAGGATGAGATAGTTGGATGGCATCACTGACTGAACGGACATGACTTTGAGCAAATTCCTGGAGATGGTGATGGACAGAGAAGCCTCGCTTGCTGCAGTTCATGGCATTGCAAAGAGTCAGACATGACTTAGTCACTGAACAACATCTTCTTTGGAGAAAAGTCTATTTAGATCTTCTGCTTATTTTTTGATTGGGTTGTTTAGTGTTTGTTTTTTTGTTTTTTGTTACATTGAGCTGTTTGCATATTTTGGAGATTAATCCCTTGTCAGGTACTTCATTTGCAAATAACTTCTCCCATTCTGAGGATTTCCTTTCATTTTGTTTATGGTTTTCTTCACTGTGCAAAAGCTTTTGAGTTTAATTAGATCCAATTTGTTTATTTTTGTTCTTATTTTCATTACTGTAGGATGTAGACCAGGGTTTGCCTCATAGCTCAGTCAGTAAAGAAACTGCCTGCAATGCAGGAGATCTGGGTTCGATTCCTGGGTCAGGAAGACCCCATGGACAAGGAAATGGCAACCCACTCCATGATTTTTGCCTGGAGAATCCCATGAACAGAGGAACCTGGCAGGCTACAGTCCATGGGGTCACAAGAATCAGATACAACTTATCGACTAAAGGATGTGGATCGAACAGAGGAATGTAAAACAAGATGTGGCACATTTATACAATGGAATATTACTCAGCCATAAAAAAGAACAAACTAATGCCATTTGCAGCAACATGGACAAACCTAGAGATTGTCATACTGAGTGCAATAAGTCAGATTCAGAAAGAAAATATATGCTATTGCTTATATGTGGAATCTAAAAAAGGTACAAATTAATGTATTTACAAAACAGAAGTAGAGTCACAGATTTAGAAAACAAACTTATGGTTATAAGCAGATAAATGGGAAAGAGATATATTGGGATTGACATATACAAACCACTATATATAAAATAGATAATTAATAAGAACCTTCTGTATAGCATGGACAGCTCTACTCAATTCTCTGTAATGGCCTAAAAAGGAAAATAATCTAAAAAAAATAATGGAAAACTGGATTATGTATATGTACAATTGATTCACTTTGCTGTATACTTGAAACAAACACAATATTGTAAATCAATTATATTCCAATAAAATTTTTAAAAACTACCCAATCAATCTAAAGTAAACTTTCCTACTAATGAACTCACTACAATCACACATATTTCTTTAAGTAAGAGTGTAAGGCCACACAGGTGGGTATCCGTGATGAACCATTGTGGGAATAAATGATTTTGGTTTTCTAAGGGGCTGCTAGTGATGCTTGTGCATTGTGTCTGGTATAAAAGTTCTCCAAAGATTATTCCAGTGGCTCTGAATAGATTCTCAACCCCTAGATATCAGGAGAATGAAGAAAGAGCATATGTATCTTCCATAAGGACAACCACTGACACTGAGCTTCAAAGCTCAGGATGCTTATACTTAGTGAACTTTCTTTTGTATGATGGTCTTAAATATTATTTCTGCGTATTTCATCTCTTCCACCCTCACCAACCTGTCTTTCATGTTCTTATAAATTAAGAGATTGTTACGTTGATCCTGACAAGATGAGGCACGAAGTACTGCCAGATCTATAGGTTGAAAAAAATACTGTGCTGTGATTAGAAGTGGATTAGGGTCATAATTTATACTTACATTCTATGGACATTTTCTGGAAAACTGTCTTTTGATTATAAAGATATTGATGGCAAAGATTCATGTGAATACTTTGAACTAAATTTCTTCTTAAAACATGTTGAATCTAAAAAATAAAACAACTGAAGAAACTAAAAGCTTTATTAGAATACATTGATATTTCTAAATTAATAAACTATATATTTCTTTATATATGTAAACAGAAACAAATGAATTACTTATACATTTGAAAAAAAAAAGAATGTCTGGAAAAATAAAGGAAGCCAGGGACACCCACATGCAATTCATCAGACTCTTTAAGATCACTGCTGGTCCTCCTCAAGGAAACTTTATGGGTTTCTAAGAACAACAACTTTATATGAAACTCCTACAACAAATACAACAGTGAATTTCAATGAGTTATTTGATAGCAAATACCAAAGGACAGATTAGTACAGGTAATACTATGAAGAGCCAAAGTGACTTGTGCCTATTCACCGTTCTTTGATGATCTTTCATAAGAGGAAGAATGTGTGGTGAAAAAATGCTTAAGAATAAGATTTTTTAAATCCAGATTCTCATCCCAGATCTGCCATTTATAAAGCACGTGATTCCTGGGCATTTATCCAGAAAAGAAGAAAACTTTAACTTGAAAAGATACATGCACCCTAATTTGTTTTTTTTTTTTAATTTTGGCCGTGCTAATTCTTCATTGTGGCATGTGGGCTTCTCTAGCTGGGCATGCTTTTGTTGCAGAGCATGGGCTCTGGAGCACATGAGCTCAACAGCTGTGGCTCATGGACTTCTCTAGTTATGGGATGTGGGCTTAGTTGCCCAGAAGCACATGGGGTCTTAGTCTTCTGATCATGGATGGAACCTGTGTCCTTTACACCAGAAGGTGGATTCTCAATCACTGGACCACCAAGGAAGTCCCCATGCACCCTAATGTAGCACCATTTACAATAGCCAAGACATGGAAACAATCTATATGTCCATTAATAGATGAATGAATAAAGATGTGGTATATTTATACAATGGAATATCACTCAACCACAAAAACAAGAATGAAATAATATCATCTGCAGCAACATGAAGAGAAGGCAATGGCACCCCACTCCAGTACTCTTGCCTGGAAAATCCCATGGACGGAAGAGCCTGGTAGGCTGCAGTCCATGGAGTCGCACAGAGTCAGACACGACTGAGCAACTTCACTTTCACTTTTTACTTTCCTGCATTGGAGAAGGAAATGGCAACCCACTCCAGTGTTCTTGCCTGGAGAATCCCCAGGACGGGGGAGGCTGTTGGGCTGCAGTCTATGGGGTCGCGCAGAGTCGGACACGACTGAAGCGACTTAGCAGCAGCAGCAGCAGCAACATGAATGGGTCACAGAAACTAGCCTTTACCTCTAAACCTTTCAGCTCTTCTATAGGACACATCATGGGAGAGGTCTTTTTTTTTTTTTTTCTTTTTACCAGCCCCAAAAGCTGGCTCTGGGGATCCTCCAGGGCTATTCATGAAGAGAAATTGTGCAGGAGATCAAAATGACATAATGCTGTGCTCATCCTTAGGCCCACAGATTTAGGACACCTCTCACCTATTTATGCTGTACGACAAATATCATCCCTTAATTTTCAACAAAAACTCTTCAGAAATTCTATTGCTTTGGATTCTAACTTAGTAAAAGAGTTGAAATATGCACTTCTACTGATGGCAGTAAAGACATTAGCTAAATTATACAGTAAAAAAAAATATGTACCACACACTTTGACACCTATGCATTTAAAGCATTTGCTGAATTTCAAGGTAGCAAGATATTTCCCTTGGAAAAGTTTGCCACTTTCTGCTATCCTGTGATATTCATATCAGTTAAAATGGAATGGTTATAATACCTTAAAATTACCAGTAACCATTTTTTTTCTGGAAAAAAATGTATGGGAGTATAGCTTTTCTAATTAAAGCAATCTGTCACTAACATTTTAAATTATAAAATGTATAAAAACCAACATTGAATAAAATACATCTCTGACACATGTAAAATGTTGTGATTGGTTTTTCAAAGTGATTGTTAATCTGTGGCAGCATAATTAGACATGGGCACAGTTGATGATCCTTGTAGGTGAATTGTCTGACTTTTAATTAATATTTTTGTGCCCAATACTTTTACTACTAAATTGTTCACTTTTTAAGAGTAACATGTATCTTCTGTCTCTGTTTTACACAATCTATGTCTGACTTCAGAGAGTTTTCCATTGCAAGGTATTTACACAGTGATTTACAGATGCAACAAACGGAACAATCTGGGTCCAGCAGCCACCGTATTTCACTGCCACATTACACAGTTGTTTTTATACCTCAGAAAATATTCAGCAGAAACTCAATGAGCTTTCTAACCTATGGCCAAATGCAAGTGACTGGATTCATCTGTCAAATATATTCCTGATTCTCTCTGTCCCAATTTTTACTCTCATTGGTCAATTTGGGTATACATTAACCTGTTCTTAAGTTATGGCAACACCTTCTTCTTTAATATTAAATTTTATGTTTATTTTATTTGGCTGCACTGGGTCTTCGTTGCGGCATGTGGGATCTAGTTCCCTCAAAGCGAAAGCATTAGTCACTCAGTCGTGTCTGACTCTTTGCGACCCCATGGACTGTAGCCCGCCAGGCTTCTCTGTCCATGGAATTCTCCAGGCAAAAATACTGGAATGGGTTGCCATTCCCTTCTCCAGGGGATCTTCCAGACCCAGGAATCAAACTCGGGTCTCCCGCACTGTAGGCACTTTCTTTACCATCTGAGTCACTAGGGCCAGGAATCCAACCTGGGGCTCCTACATTAGAAGTGCAGAATCTTAGCCACTGGACCACCAGGGAAGGCCTAGTACTACTCTGTCTTATATCCACTAGTACATTAATCCTGCTATAGCACTGCCGTCACCCTGCTACTCCCTACCCTCTACTACTTTGTTTTCTCAAAAACACAATTTCAAAATAGAGCACAGACTCTATAATCTATATTAAAGGCCTTCTATTAGGGACTGCATGTTTGTGTTCCCTTTTAAAAATTCAAATGTTGAAGCCTAAGTTCCATTATATAGTATGGATGAGGAATCTGCAAGGTAATTAGGTCTTGAGGGTGGATCCCTTATAAATTGGATTAGTGACTCTATAAGAAAAGACCCAAGAGAAGTTCCTTCTCTCTGTGTTCTGTGCCATGTGAGGATACAATGAAAAAACAGCTCTCTGCAAGCCAGAAAGCAGGCTCTAACCAGATCTCAGACATGCCAGCTGTTGCTGGATTTCCCAGGCTCCAGAACTACACGAAAAGAACATCTGGTGTTTAACCACTCAGTGTATGGTATATTGCTGCAGAATCCTGAACAGACTAAGACACTCCAAAAATTGTGTCATCATTCCAATCCAGTTTTTCAGTTGCCCAACCCAAACTCTAATTTCATATCTATTTCTACATTGATCCCTGCATGTATGGTATTCATAAATCCATGTTTCTCCTCAATTTCCTACCAACCTAGAAAATTCTCTTATCCTTATTACCTAGCAGCCAAATTAGTCCTTGGATGACAGTACTGGAAGCTGAAAAAGACAAAAGTGAAAGTGTTAGTCGTGTCCAACTCTACAATCCCGGGGACTATAGCCCACCAGGCTCCTCTGTCCATGGGATTCTCTAGGCAAAAATACTGGAGTAGGTAGGTATTCCCTTCTCCAGGGGATCTTCCTGACTCAGGGATTAAACCTGGGACTCCCACATTGCAGGCAGGTTCTTTACCACCAGGGAAGCCCCACTGGAAGCTGGGGGACCTGAAATATAAAACTAGAATCTGGGGGATATGAATTATAAACAGGGCTCTTTGGTGAAAGTTTTACCTTTAGTACTAAAAATGTGTCATCCCTGGGTATCTATTCCTGCATGTCCCAGTTCTTCTTCAGTTCAAGCTCTTTATCTTTGTCATCTCTATTATTTTCCTTCCTCCTCCCAACACCCCAACGTTTGTGCCTCAAACTCAGTTCAAAGACTTTGAGATATTCTTGGCCCATATTTCTTTTGTCCCCTAGAATCAGGCTTCAGATTCTGTCAATTTAAAAGTGTTTCTTTCAATTTAAAATTGCTTCCTGGAAAGGAAACTATTAATACTATCCTTGTCTGTGAGCTTGTGCCATTCTACTTAGATTCTGACAGCAGTTTCCGAAGTCAAATGAAGAACCATATGCTAAGCACATCCCACAATAACCAGAACATAGCAGATATTTAATAAATGTCATTCCCTTCCTTTCTCACCTCTAACTGGTCTCCTTGATTTCAACAGGCTCTCAGAAATGGATCCCAAACATTTAACACATTTTATTTCTCATATATCAATCTCTGCTTTCAATCTTTCGAACTGCCCTCTATCAGAATGGATACATGCATATGTATGGCTGAGCCCCTTGGCTGTTCACCTAAAACTGTCACAAGACTGTTAATTGGCTATACTCTAATGTAAAATAAAGTTTAAAAACTTGCCCTCTATCTATCTCTCCCAATCTGTGATACATTAAACATCTAAAGACACACTACACTTAATCCTACCAAGTTTGCCGTTTTGGGTTTTTTTTTTTTTTTTTTTTTGCTGTCATGTCCAACCCTTTGCAACCCCATGGACTGCAACCCACCAGGCTCCTCTGTCCACAGAATTCTCCAGGCAAGAATATTGGAGTGGGTTGCCATTCCCTTCTCCAGGGGATCTTCCCAATGCAGGGAACAAACCTGTGTCTCCTGCACTGCAGACAGATTCTTTACCATCTGAGCCACCATTCCCCAAATGTTCATTCACATTTTTAATCTCTCATTTCCTGTTCATTCCATTTTCCTGATGTCTACCTATATGTCTCTTCCATTAAAGTTTATCTAAGACCCGTATTCTCCAACTGGTTCAGTCTTTGGTATTTTTTTCTGGATTATTTTGACATTTGTAATCCTTACAATCAGGTTCTGAAAGGCTGTTTGAAATCCCTACTATTTATGAGGCCAAACTGAGAAATAAGAGGCCATCAACACCATCTGCTGTTGGCATCCTGGGCTAGCATTCTTTTACTCTGGCCAATAGTATAGTTCTTATCAACGATGTTTCCTACTTTGAAAGTTTATAAGAGGAGGTGTTTCTGTAACATAAGCTTCACTCAATATATTTAGTGTATATTCTGCATTATTATTTAGCTTTTAGTGAGTAAGTCTTCTGTGTTCCATCCAGCATATAATTGAGAGGTTTATCCAGCCTTAAACATCTTTGCTTCTTACTTCCCTAGCATAATAAAACCCCAAACAATATTTGTTGATGAAAATATAAAGAATATTAAAATATTTTCCCATTTACATCACAGGAATATTGTTGTGAAAATATAGTATCTTTAAAGCAATACAAATTCCTCTGAGACACATAACTTACAGTAGAGGGGAAAAAATGTTTATTTTTTTTAAACTCTTTATGCAGTATTAGATTTTGAGGAGAAAGTATAGCAATATGAAGCTGCCATTGTCTCAAAGGCAAAATTTGAGGGTCTTTAAAACTTGTTAACTCGGTATAATTTGTATAATTATTTGGAGAAGACAAATCATATTCATTAGCTAAAAAAACTGAGAAATACCAGGACCATGTAGGTTTTACAAGTGGAGTTGAAATACTGATGACTCTGCATATAGCATAAACAACAGTATCTGCTTCTAGTTCAAAGCAAACAGTACATCGTCAATTAAGCTGGCATGTGACACTCTCTAGGAGCAAGGCAAATGAGAGATTTACAACATTCAAACAGAAATGCTGAAATGAGATACTCAGAGTCTAAGAGAGAATTGCTACACTGAATTTCATACTATGTGAATCTATGTTTCTTGTAAACCCCAAGATGCATTCATGCTAGACAAAATACTAAATTCAAGATTCAGATGAGTAAGACATTTAGATAAGGAAAAGCATTTTTCAAGTGATTTAAATAATAAGAAATCAAAATGGAAAGCACATATATAAGATGTTATCAGATTACTAACATGTAAAGGATAGGAACATATATAATCAGAGATGCATATTTTAAATTTTATATAGACTGAAAGAAGAGTTTAAGCCAGAGACTATAGTTTAGAAGCAGTTTGGTCATCTTTTACTATATCATCTTCTCCAAGCAACTCAGTCTCTTCTATAAAATGTTGGTACAAAACTTTCTTTCTTCTGATACACTGTTAAAAAGGAAAAATCAAATTAATTTTTTTTTTAATTTTAAGTTTTTGAATGTAGTTTGATCTCTTTGAAAAATCTGCACATGTAAGTACAACACATTCCACTAGGCACATGAAAAGATGTTCAATATGCTAATTATTCAAGAAACACAAATCAAAGCTACAATGAGGTACCACCTCATGCCAGTAATAACAGCCATTATTAAAAAGTCTACAAATACCAAATGCTAGAGAGTGTGGAGAAAAGGAAACCCTTCTATATTGTTGGTGGGAATGTAAGTTGGTACAGCCACTATGGAAAACAGTGTGGAGGTTCCTCAGAACTAAAAATAGAATTACTATATGATCCAGCAATCTCATTCCTGGGCATATATCCAGACAGAACTATAATTCAAAACGATGCATGCACCCCTGTGTTCATAACAGCACTATTCACAACAGTCAAGTCATGGTAACAACCTAAATGTCCACAGACAGATGAACGGATAAAGAAGATGTGGTACGTATACACAACAGAACACTACTCAGCCATTAAAAAGAACAAAATAATGCTATTTGCAGCAACGTGGATGCAACTAGATATTATTATACTAAGTGAAGTAAGTCAGAAAGAGAAGGACAAAAATCATATGATACCATTTATATGTGGAATTAAAATATGACACAAATGAACCTATCTATGAAATAGAAATAGAATCAGGGACAGAGAATAGACTGGTGGTGCCAAGGGGGAGGTGAGGGAAATGGATTGGGAGCTTGGGGTTAGCAGATGCAAACTGGTATGTTAGAACAGATAAACAACAAGGCCCTACTGTATTACAGAGAAAACTATATCCAATATCCTGTGATAAACATAATGGAAAAGAATATATATATATATATAAACCGAGTCACTTTGCTGTACAGCAGTAAATAAAACATTGTAAATCAACTACACTTCAATAAAAACAAAATTTTTAATTAAAATATACAAGGTATTCAATGATATGTGGTTGCGAATTTATTTCACGTTTCCTCAAGCAGTTCTCCTGGGTTCCCTTACCCTACTACTCTCCATCCAGGTACCCTTTCCCAATAAAATCTCTTGCTTTGTCAGCACATGTGTGTCCTCGGACAATTCATTTCCAAGTGTTAGACAAGTGCCCAGTTTCGGGCCCTGGAAGGGGTCCTCCTTCCTGCAACAAATGGCGACTCTGGTGGGGACTCTTCTTTGCTGAGACTGACATCCTGACCACTCGGGGTACTCAGGGCCAGCTTGTCTGCCAATGGACCAGACCCAGTGGCTGCAACTGGGACCCTTTTGTCCCTGGTCTCCTCCTGACGCGGACAACTGGCCAGAGTGCCCCAACCGGGTAAGGAACAAGAGACTTTATTGACCTCTCTCCCCTTCCCTCTCTCTTTCCTCTCCTTAACCCTTCCTATCCTTCCCCGTTTTTCTAGTCCCCCGCTCCTGGATGCAGGAATCTGGTTGAAGGGCCCTCAACCTGAGCTGAGAATTGGAGACTGATCACCTCCTCTTGGCAGAGGACTCGAATTCTGGTTCTGGTCTGCTCTGATTTCTGGTAGGGCCGAGTTCCAGTCCTCCCTTCTCTGGAAGCCCAGGGAAAAGTCCCATAATGCCTGGGTATCTGTAGGTGGCAGGAGACGTCTGTAAGGCCACCCCTTTGGCTCCCCTCTCCCGCCTCCTCCCTCTTCTTCTTTCAAACTGGCTTCCTTTCCTCCCTTTGAAATCTTTGATGTTAGTACTTGGATCTGAAGTTCTGTGTCTCTATAGGAGGTTTTCTGAGAGACTGTATTCTTGTATTTAAGGGCTTTCCTGGTGGCACAGAGGTTAAAGCGTCTGCCTGCAACGTGGGAGACCTGGATTCTACCCCTGGGTCGGGAAGATCCCCTGGAGAAGGAAATGGCAACCCACTCCAGTATTCTTGCCTGGAGAATCCCATGGATGGAGGGGCTTGGTGGCCTACAGTCCACGGGTCGCAAGGAGCTGGACACGACTGAGTGACTTCACTTGCCCTCAGGCTACTAATAGTTTAAAAACAGCTAAGCAAAGCTGTTCAGTTAGGAAACAGATGACTTTTCTGCTTTATTTATCTGTTTCTGATCTGAATTGAATCAAGAAGTTATGTTCCTGTTGTTAATGGCACATTTTAACAGACTTTATTTAACTAACTAAATCAAAAGCCCATTAATTCCCAATTTTACTTGAAAATAACTTCTGGAACAGGGATCTTGGAGAGTTTGGACACCACCTGGGCATCTGCACTAGCTTGAGTAAAAAATAACTAAGTTACTGAATGAAACAAACATATCCAATTTGTACAGCTAAATCATCACAAAGTCCATTATCAGTGTGGAAGTATCAGAACGTCTCAGCTGAATTTAAACTGGACTTCTTTTTGCACAGTGTCACCTGCAAATGTCTATTTGTGTCTGGATATGAGGGAGGGGTTATAACTTTTCGATTGAAGGAGAAAGGGGGAGATTTCATTGTTGTTTATGGTGATGGTGCTAGGAAGACACAGATCCATGAGGAAGTCTTGATAAGCACCGTGAAAGTATAGACATTGTGTTCTCCCCTTACCTGAACTGATTAAACAGCTCCAAATCTCTGTATAAGGCTTAAAAGTAGAAACTTACAGTTAAGTTCATAAGTGATTTTATAAGACTCAGCTTATTCAGTGCTGTTTTGAGGTCCAATTGAGAATTAAAGGAGGAAATAGCAAAGTATTTGTACATAGAAGACTTCAATATATGGGAGTAGACTGAGACCCCACAAAATGGTTTAGATATTAGAACGATTAAGATTTAAATGTTAACTTGGATGGTATTGTATCTCTTCTCCCAGGATAGTTAAACCAGTTACATATACCCAACTATTTACATACACAAACTGCATCTATTCCAATCTTCTCTTATTTATCCAGCATGTGTGTGTATGCTCATTCAGTCCTGTTGATTCTTTGGGACCCCATGGACTGCAGCCTGCCATGCTCCTCCGTCCATCAGATTTTTCAGGCAAGAATATTGGAGTGGGTTGTCATTTCCTCCTCCAGGGGATCTCCCCAACCAAGGGATTGAATCTTTGTCTCCTGAATTGCAGGCAGAGTCTTTACCATGGAGCCATCAGGGAAGCCCTATTTATTCAGCAACAAACCAATAATCTATTTCAATGATAAACTACACATCCCCAACCATATGTATAATCTAAATCTCTTTAGCTGAAGTGAAATTCTTTTTATATCACATCAGACCTCACTCAGATCATCTGAGTATTGAACTTTATGCAAACATAGTGATTACTCTGAAACTTATTTTAAATAAACAGGTCATCTTTATAAATATCAAAGCAATATTAACCACTTTGAGACTAGGGACAAGATAAGAAAAGATGATTGCTGTTAAAGTGTTTGACTTGTTGGAGACCCTGCTGTAGTAGTATTTGCAGTCCCTTATGAATATTCAGCAAATAAAGCCCTTCCTGTGTTAAGGGAATTCCCTCATCATAGAAGTTGAAAATGCTCACCATTCGCCATCCTGCATCTTTGTAATGGGGCTTCGCTGGTGGCTCAGATGGTAAAAAGTCCACCTGCAATGCAGGAGACCTGGGTTTAATCCCTGGTTTGGGAAAATCCACTGGAGAAGGGAATATCTTTATAATGAAGACCAGAGCATACCACCTAGACTTCGCTAATCAGATTTCGTGGTTCTGTATTTCCACTAGTGAGATGATATGAAGAAGTAGAGACCAGAACATGTTCTCTGCTGGCTAAGACAGCTGCTGCAACAGCTCAGATCCCCTATTCAACATGGTTAGGAGTTCTAGCTGTTTGGGTTCTAGTTCTTACTGACAACACTTTTTCATCTGATCTGTCTATACAAGTCTGCACCAAATTTTCCATCCCTCTTTAAGCATCTGTAAATTATCCAATTTGCTTTAACTAAATTAAATTTTTGTCACTTGCAACAAAGAACTCCAATTAGTAAACTTGGGAGTGAAGAAGCCTCACTGAAATTGTTCAAAAAATGTTAAACTATTATTTATTGTTTATTAAGCTGTACATGCCCTTCCACCAGACATCAATGTAACTCTGTTAGTCTCTTTATTAAAATATCTGCCAAGAGTCACCATATCAGACTTTTCTAAAAAGTATTTCCATCAATTCCACCCCTTCAAGCCCTGCTGAATTTTTCTTGATATCCCTTATCTCTGACCCCACATTATATTGTTTATTGTCATATTCCCCCACCAGTATATAAGATCCATGAGAACGTAGGTTTGATATGAGTTCTCTGTCTATCCTTTACTGCAGCCCTTTTTTTTAAATTTTATTTTATTTAACTTTACAATATTGTATTGGTTTTGCCATATATCAAAATGAATCTGCCACAGGTATACATGTGTTCCCCATCGTGAACCAGCCCTTTTTTTATACTTTAAAATTAGAGCTTGGAAGAAAGGCAATTACATCCTAATATACTATATGGTGATGCACTTGTATAAGACACTCAAGTAGCTGTTGTAATTTGTAATTTCATTAAAAACCAACATCAGATGTAGTATGGGAAATTAAGCATTATGGAAGCAATTTGACATAATCAAAAATCAGAAAAGTTAATGATGATGTACTGCTGGAATCCGAATGTTTATATATAGACTTAATTCTTGTTTCTTTAGAAAAGTGAAAGTGAAGTCGCTCAGTTGTGTCTGACTCTTTGCAACCCATGGACACCAGCCTCCTCCATCCATGGCATTTTCTAGGCAAGAGTACTGGAGTGGGTTGCCATTTCCTTCTCCAGGAAATCTTCCCGGCCCAGGGATGGAACCCAGGTCTCCCTCATTGTAGACAGACGCTTTACCGACTGAGCCACCAGGGAAGTCCAAATGACAATATAAATGCTTGCCTTTACCCTCCATTATTTTGGAATCATTTGTAATATATGTACATAATTTAAAGTATAAGCTGAATTACTAAAGCAAAAACACTACTGTTGGCATCTTACGTCAAAGTGTTTAATTTTACACATTAAAGGATATTAGTAGCAGCTCAATAGTTTTAGTGAAGAGACGTTTCTATCCAGTGTAAAGTCAGGCTAGTATGTTGCAATCCTACATGCTCATTATTAGATCAGCTTCTTTTTTTTTTTTAATAGGAGCATGGACTTACTTGAAGAAAATAAATTTTCCCCCATTAAGTAGCTTTTCTGGTCATTTAAGAAAGCAGAGTTGATGGGAAAGTGATATGGAAACAAAACAAAAGAATTCTTTTGTTGTGTGATGCATCATCCTTCATGTTTTAACTTCTTGCTCTCTCAGTTTGAAAAAGTTTCTTGATAACTGGGCTGAGTAATACTTCGCTGGTTCCCTAAATCGCATCCTTTCAGGGTTGAAGAATATGGCCCTGAGCCACCACGTTGATGGTGTGTGAAAAATGAATGGGTGATGAAAAGAGAGATGAACCCACTGGGTGTCAGGAATCTCATCACCTCCATTGCCTTGACAGCCTGAAGCTCTTTTTTTTTTTTTTTTTTTGTTAGTTAAGTTATTTTTAAATGAAGGGCAATTGCTTTACAATGTTTTGTTGGTTTCTGCCATAGAACAACGCGAGTCAGCCATAAGTATACATATATTCCCTTCCTCTTAAGCATCCTAGATCTGCTTTTTATGTAACTGTACCAACCTCATATTTTTCTGAAGAGCTCAGATATTTTACCAAAAAAAAAAAAAAATTCTTAATTGCAAAATTTTAATGTAAAAAAGGCAAACCCCTGCCCCCAAACACAGGAAAGGTGTTACAGCATCATCTCATTCCTTGAGCAAAGCTCCTCATAAGTCAGTCACTCAGCCTGTGGTCACTGTCAGTTAAGTGCTCTGAAGCAGTATAGGCAGCACGGGTTGGGTGGTTCTTAAAGGGGTGGTGACAGTGGTGGAAAAAGTGCTTGGTGGGGGTTAGGAGACCTGAGCGTGAACTCTGGCTCCCCCACTAACCAGCTGTATGATTCTGGGCCTCAGTTTTCTCACCCCAAAAATAGAAAAGCTGAATTTCTTCTTCTTCTGAAATTCTACAAGTTTTTCAGAGTCTAGAGAAAAGATCAGATGTCTGCTTTCAGAATAATACTAAAGTTAATTCCTGGACAGTAAATTAAATCTAGTTGTACAGAAGATCCTTTTCCAGGTTTAGCAGTTCAGGAGCACTTGAACTTCAGACACTGGATGCAGTCACTGTGGTCAAACACAGAGCTCTTCTAGGGAGCCAGACAGGAGTGTGCCATCGTGTTTGCTCATCCTTGTCAGTCACCCGACTGTCTCTTGAATAAAAGATAACAGCACTGTAGACAAAATGGAGAGAGAGGACACTATTGACCTGGCAAAATCTGGAATAATTCTAGAGCACCTGAGATACGAAGTATTCTCCATGATTCACCTAGCTTCCTTTCCAAGGACACTCAGTATCTGTGGCGGCTTGTAGCCCATGCTTTCTTGTCACTTATCATTCAGTTCTCCAGGGTGAGGAGGCATAATACCTCTTGTTCATTGACCTGAATTGAGAATGGCAGGTGAAAAATCAAGTATTTGTCTTGCTCATATAAAGTTAGTAAGTGTGAAAGCTTTCCTGCCCTCAGGCTAAGAACTAAATTGTGCATCAACAGGGTGATAAACAGATATAAATACAGAAACTTAGAAAGCTTTTATAGGCCTCAGACGTACAAGTCTGCAGGCAGCTTCCAGCATCAAATATCCAAGTGGTGGCTGGGGCTGGGATCACAAATAATTTTTTTTTAAAGTAACATAATGGTTCTCAGAGCTATCAACTAGGTATCCAAATAAACTGATGCCTACCTTTTAACTTTAGGCCTTACCTTACTTGGGCATCATTGAAATAAACACTTCTGCCATAGGTTGTGGTTCATTGAAAAGCTGTTGTAAAGAAACATGTACTAAGGAAGGAAAAGGAGCTGATTTTGGCTTTCCCTTCCCACAGAGCAGTGGTATACAAATATCAATACACACTGGAATCACCTGAAGAATTATTTTTAAAACCCCCAATACCAGACTTCCTTGGTGGCCCAGTGGCTGAGAATCTGCTTGCAATTCAGGAGACACAAGTTCAATCCCTGGTCTGGGAAGATCCCACATGCTGTGGAGCAACTAAGCCTGTGTGCCACAACTACTGAGCCTGTGCTCTGGAGCCTGTGAACTGCAACTACTGAGCCCATGTACCCTACAGCCTGTGTTCCAAACCAAGAGAAGCCCCTGCAAAGAGAAGCCCACGTACTGCAACTAGAGAGTAGCCCCCATTTTCCACAACTAGAGAAATCCCAAGAACAGCAATGGAAGACCCAGAAGAGCCAAAAAAAAACAATGCCTAATTCCTGCTCCTGGAGACCCTGACCTAATTGGCCTGGGTGCTGTCTGGGTACTTGCATTTACAGAGCTCTTTGGGGACAGCCAGGGTGAAGAACCCTTGTTTACTGAGGCCACCGTAAAGGAGCCAGTTGGTCCTTTTAGTGATTGTTAGCTTGGATGCAGGATGCCTGTTTACTAAGAAATTGGGTTGAGGCAGCAATTCATTCTGTTCAAAGCACAAAATCACAATCAGCTGTTAATGGCTTTTTTTGCTGCACTGACCTATGCTGGATTCAAACCAGCAGTGACCTTCACTTTCCATTGCCTGTAATTAAGGATGTCTGCCACCACCACGATCTAGTTTGGGGCTTGATTAATTCTCATAATTACCAAATGCATTTGTGCAGCTGTAGGAAAAGAAGGTCTAGGCCACCAAAATGACACAGAGTCATGATGGCAAAAAATAAATAACAATAATGCTTAGCATTTATTTCATGTTCAATCATTATTTTTTATACTCTTGACATTTATTGACTAGTTATTCCATATGATGTCCTGGGGAAGTAATGCAGAATTATTATTTGCACTTTATTTCAGTCATTGGGCAGAAAAGTATTTTGTCAGGTCTTAGGAGTTGTAATTTTTAAATCCTTCAGTACATGATGAAGCTTGTAGCTTCCTTTTACAGAAGGGACTCGGAAACAGTGAAACTTGCACTGATCTCAATAAATAACCTCTATCAAAGTGGACAAATTAATGATGGATTTTATGACTAGCTCATCATTATGGTCTACTTTCCCTTTCAGGGTCCACTACCTGAATCTTAAATCTCTAAGGGATTTAAGAAGTCTCCATGATCAGAGTAAAAAGCTAAAATCTTTTCACCTAAACAATAATACAAATGTTATACTCAAAAAAGCAGATAGTGTAATTTTTAAAGTTCTAGACCTTGTCGAGGAAGATAGGAAATTCCCTCAGTTTTCCCACTTCCAACTCAATTTCAATATTCCCCAATACTCACTTCTAACCACAAGGGGCTGAACATGTATTATTTTTATCATATTCCAATTACTGGGTACTTTCCACACCTAACACTGTTATACACCTTTATATACTGTAACACATGCATGCATGCATACTAAGTCACTTCAGACATGTCCGACTCTTTGCCACCCTATAGACTGT
Organism: Bos javanicus; assembly: GCF_032452875.1. NCBI lineage: Eukaryota > Metazoa > Chordata > Mammalia > Artiodactyla > Bovidae > Bos > Bos javanicus. The sequence goes on along the minus strand of NC_083868.1, from coordinate 54,598,922 downwards.
AGCCCACCAGATTCCTTTGTCCACGGGATTTTCCAGGCAAGAATACTGGAGTGGGTTGCCATGCTCTCCTCCAGGGGATCTTCCCGAGCCAGAGATCAAACCCACTTCTCTTACATCTCTTGCATTGGCAGGTGGATTCTTTACCACAAGCGCCACCTGGGAAGCCCATACTGTAACACATTTACTCCCAAATTGTGTCCTGGGTAGTGGTTACGAGGGCAGAGGAGAAGGGGATGACAGAGGATGAGATGGTTGGATGGCATCAGAGACTCAATGGGTGTGAGTTTGAGCAAGCTAGGGGAGACAGTGAAGGACAGGGAAGCCTCGTGTGCTGCAATCCATGGGGTCACAAAGAGTCAGACAAAACTTAGCGACTGAACAACAAGAGGTTATGATCCCCTCCAAGGTTATGGATGAGAAAACTAAGGCTCTAAGAAACGTGGGAACTAGTACAAGATATAACAAATAAGAACAGGATTAAAGCCCAAGTCTGTCCAACTCCAGAAACCTAAAAACAAAATGAAAATCCTGTAGAAATTGTTGAAGTTTACCTTTGGGCTTTCTTATATCTTTTTAAATACTCCTTCAGTGAATTCTCTCTACTGCAATGAACCATCCTGTGTCTGAAACTTGGCCTCCTCACCTTCCAAAGAAGCTCCTTTGGGACAGTTAGTGAGTTTGGGATGGACATGTACACACTGCTATATTTAAAATGGATAACCAACAAGGACCACTGTACAGCACAGGGAACTCTGCTCGATGTTATAGGGCAGCCTGGATGGGAGGAGAGTTTCGGGGAGAATGGATACAGGTATATGTATGGCTGAGTCCCTTCACTGTTCACCTGAAAATATTACATCACAACACTGTTTCTCAATCAGCTATACCCCAATACAAAATTAAAAGTTTTAAAGAAAAGAAGCTCTTTTAATATTCTCTTCTATCAGACCCTCACAAACTGGCTAAATCTAACCTGTTACAGTCTAGAAAGGAACCATATTGCAATCCTTCAGATCCCTGGATTCTAGCTGATCACAATTCCTGTCCATCATTTCCTTTTGATATTGTTTCTATTTCTTCCATTACTGCTTTTAGTCCAGGCTCTAGAAAGCTTCCTTGATAGCTCAGTTGGTAAAGAATCCGCCCGCAATGCAGGAGATCCCGGTTCAATTCCTGGGTCAGGAAGATCCACTGGAGAAGGGATAGGCAACCCACTCCAGTATTCTGGCCTTGAGAATTCCATGGACTATATAGTCCACGGGGTCACAAGGGTCAGACATGACTGAGCTACTTTCACTAAAGAAGCTTCCCCTCACTCTCACCATCTCCTGCCCCGTCGATTATTGCCACCAGACCAGTAATCCCCGAATGCTGCCTTCTGACTCAAAAACCCTCCTTGGATCCTCATTTCCTACCACAGCAATGCTAAACCTTTGAATCTGGCTTTCAGTGCATCTCATATTATTTCCCCACATTATTAATATGATTTCCATTTCATATTCAATTTAATTTCAGTTTTATTAAGATCTTGTAAGTTGTCATTAGTGAATTACCAGTTATTAGATCTTAATAATTTCAGTTCAATTTAGTTGCTCAATCATGTCTGACTCTTTGCAACCCCATGGACTGCGGCACATCAGGCTTCCCTGTCCATCACCAACTTCCAGAGCTTGATCAAACTCAAGTTCATTGAGTCGGTGATGCCATCCAACCATCTCATCCTCTGTCACCCCCTTTTCCTCCTTCCTTCAATCTTTCCCAGCATCAGGGTCTTTCTAAGGGGTCAGTTCTCATCAGGTGGTCAAAGTATTGGAGCTCCAGCTTCAGCATCAGACGTTCCAATGAATCCTCAGGACTGATTTCCTTTAGGATTGACTGGTTTGTTCTCCTTGCCGTCCAAGAGACTCTCACTTTACTAGGTACTAATCTTAGATATCATAATTAACTACTTGTGGGTGGCACACAGGATTGTCCATTAAGTGATCATAGGTGATTCTGAGCTTCCTGGCAATGAGCAAGATGGGACCGATGGCTCCTACTCCCAGTAAGCTCTACTTCCCCCAAGGTTTCCAGAAGCTGGACGGCAGACATTTCTAGAATCTCTCGGAGCAATCTCACTCAAGCTCAAGAGGTTTCACACTCAAACTCAGGCTATCTGCCTTACAGGGGCTCCTCTCACAGTTGGCCTATAAGAACAGAGCAACATGAAGGGCGCTGCTCTCCTAGAGAATAGACTTGGTGCAACTGCTGCCCCTGAATCAAACTCATGTCTAAGCAGGATGCTGTGTAAATGAAGAGTGCTGGTATCAGTAGGTTTTTTAGCAGCGAAATGGGCATGGTCTTGTTACACAATTCAGTATGTAATAGAGAAGAACCTTTGTATTCCCTTACAGCCTAACTGCTAAAGGAATGTTGCCTATAAGCTTAAATTATACTTGATGATCCTTCCCTGGGAACCCGCCTCCCAGGTGATGGATCTTAGGCTAAAATATCTGTGCTTAGCTCACAGGAAACATCCTGACCAGAGTTACCTGTGATTGGCAGCAGGAAGGAAGAAATTAACACAGATCCTCCAGAGTCTGGTCAGAATGAGAACTATATTAATATAAAAGAGTATTAGTATTAATATAATTTTAGTTTTAGTATTAATATAAAAGAGCCTGAATTCTAACTGGGGAAGATGATTCTTTGGGACAAGAGTCTACTATCATCTTGGTTTGCTGGCTTTCCAAATAAAGTTACTATTCCTTTCCCCAGAAAGTAATCTGTTGGTTTTTTGGCCTGTCATGCAGCAAGCAGTGTGAGCTTGGATTCAGAATCAAAACCATCAGATTAATAGTTTAAGACCTCAGAAGCTGTGTGATCCAAGAAGTATACAAAATAAGTTTAAATTAGAACAGAAAGGAGAACTCTGCTGATTTATATTCCTGTATATTTTCTGTAGTTATTGATGGAGTTTCACACAGATGGCACTTTCTGAATTGTAGTAAATTTACTTTCCATCAAATTCAAATATTCAGTTTCCAATTCAGAAAATCAAAAAGAAAGGACACTATGAATAGTGAACAAAAAGAGAGGCAAAGCAACAAGGAAACTGGGGTCCAGACGAGCTTAAACCTAAAACTCCTGGCACCTACAAGAACCTCTTGTTCTTTTATAACAAGAAAGGAAAGAGAGACAGAGACAGAAAGGAAGTGAGGGAGATTCACTTCAGATTATATTGGGGTGAATGAGGTAGAAAAATAGATATTGATACTGAGTTGTAAAACAGTCATGAAGACATATAAAGAGCCATACAATGGATTATAAAGAACCATATAAAGAGCCATACAATGGGCTTCCCTGGTGGCTTAACTAGTAAAGGATCTGTCTGCAATGTGGGAGACCTGGGTTTGATCCCTGGGTTGGGAAGAACCCTTGGAGAAGGGAAACGCTACCCACTCCAGTATTCTGGCCTGGAGAATTACAGTCCATGGGGTCACAAAGAGTCAGACACAACTGGGTGACTTTCACTCACTCACTTCACAATGGATTATAACGCAAAAATGATATAGGTAGAAACAACAGCACATAGATTTGTTTAATCTTTAAAACAAATCTATATGATAGATGCTGCTATTTTTCTGAATTTAATGTTTTAAATTTTATATACATTTTAAAGGATATACTCCATTTACAGTTATTATAAAATGTTGGCTATATTCTGTGTGTGCAACACATCCTTGTAGCCCATCTTATACTCAGTGCTTTGTACCACCCATTCTCCCACCCCTAGGTTACGCCTCCTTCTCTCCCCACTGGTGACCACCAGCTTGTTCTCTATATCTGTGAGACTGCTTGTTTTTTGTTATATTCACTAGTTTGTTGTATTTTTTTAGATTCCACATATAAGTGATATCATGCAGTATTTGTCTTTGTCTGATTTATTTTACTTAGCATAATGCTCTCCAAGTCCAACTGTGTTGCTGCAAATGGCAAATTTTTCATTATTTTTTATGGATGAGTAGTATTCCATACTTACAAAAGAACTAAACCCATGAGCTTCCTCTATTAGCAGCCTCTGAGGGAGCTCAGAACACCTGGCTGAGTTATCTGGTGACCCCCTCACTTTGGTTGGAACTTTGAGGGTTGGGAGGGGCAGCTGACTATAACAATGCTGAAATTTACCTATAAATTAAGAAAAGAGTTTTTATTACAAATTTTCACTGTTGCTCTTATTCCTCCTCTTTTGTCCTTTTCTTCATCCTTTTTCTCTTCTGTATAAAGTGCATGATGTTTAATGCCACATGTAGTCCTGGCTGATCCTAATAATAAAAGAAACCAAAGTGTCAACATATGGACATTTAGATTGCTTCCATATTTTGGCAATTGTAAATGATGCTGCAGTGAACACTGGGGTGCCCATATCTTTTCAAACTAGTGTTTTTGTTTTTGTTTTGGATATATACCCACAAGTGGAATTGCTGGGTCATATGGTAGATCTGTTTTTGGTTTTATTGAGAAATCTCCATACTGTTTTCCACAGTGGCTGTACCAATTTACATTCCTACCATCAGTGTTCGAGGATTCCCTTTCCTCCATATCATCACCTACATTTGTTATTTACATTCTTCTTGATGCTATTCATCTCACAGGTGTGAGGTGGTATCTCATTGTGGTTCTGATTTGCATTTCCCTGATTAGCGATGTTGAGCACCTTTTCACATGTTTGTTTTGGCCATCTGCATTTTGTTGTCAGTAAATAAGCTGAAGTTCAAGAGTTTAAGCATTTTGTGCAAGTTTTTCAAGCAAGAAAAAAGATTAAAGGGAGGAGGGACGAATAGATAAGTCATTTCCCCATGGTCACACAAAATAGCAAAAGGCAGAGGCAGAATTCAAATCCAGTTCTTTCGAATGCAGGTCACATGTTTCCAGCCAATATATAAAACACATGCTACCTTAATAGCCCCATGCTGCAACTATTGCCTCCTAGATGTATTTTTTCCCCTGTACTGTGGACCCCCACTAGGAGGTGTCCTTGATCCTCTGGTTTGCAAGTTGTGTGAGGAAGAATAAATAAGTAGGTTTGACAGAAGAGGCAACACTGCCACAGTCCTTCACCCTCGGTTAATTAGGAGCAAGCATGCAGGACAGAAAGATAGTTAAGGTGTTGGAAAGAAATCAGATTTAACTGCTCAGAGTTAGAGAACACCCTGCTGTGAAGATGGGCTGTGACACGGGCACGTGGAGAGGGCAGAGCCGCAACGCTTGTGGAACTTTCACTGATGTCACATCACAGGCAGCTTTTAAATCAAGATGCTTTCTTCCTGAACCATGAATAAAGGAAAGCTAAAAAACAGAAAATAAGAGCTGTAAAATGTCTGGAAATTAGGTTTTATTTAATGTATTCAGCCAAGCAGGCAGGCTGTTAGTTAACAAATATTTATGAAGAGTTTGCTCTCTGTGAGGATCACTGAAAGCTACGAAGAACATAAAAATACATAAAACACAGTCTGTCCTCAAGGAGCTTATGGCTAGGGAGCTATTATATGGCCCAATGCACCAAACTGTGCACACTTAGAAACAGCTAACAATATGACAAGGTCCATGAATCCACCTGATCCATTTGATTCCCCAGTGTCTAATATCATACTTAATACAAACATACCTGCCCAGTTTCATTTAGTAATATTTACTGAACACACTAAGCTGAATAGGCATCTTTGCTTCCCAGGAATAACCAATTATAAGAGCATAAACTAGGATCTAATTTTCCTTCCTTTCCTTGTTTTTTTTAAAGTGCCAGAATTAAAGAAAGATCATCTTAAGCAAAGCTTGGATCAGTCTTGCAATTAGTTTAATTCAAACCATCCAGGCCACTGATGTCTCATCTCATCTATCAGCTGTGTATGTCACTATTTCTCCAGTCAACTCACTTCCTTTTTCCACTTCTTCAATCATAAATACAACATTTAGCCAGAAAAAGAATAATCATACACTGGAAATACTCATATCTTCTTTCCTGCCCCTAAAAAAATGAAATATCAAATTTTTTTAAATTTCAAAAGGGAAAGAGCTGCTTGGTTTTCATTTAGTTTATGGGTATTTGGGCTTTCCCTGGTGGCTCAGACACACTGCAGAATTCACCTGCAGTGCAGGAAACCTGGGTTTGATCCCTGGATGGGGAAGATCCCCTGGAGAAGGAATGGCTACCCACTCCAGTATTCTTGTCTGGATAATCCCATGGACAGAGGAACCTGGTGGACTACAGTCCATGGGGTCTCAGCAAAGAGTTGGACACGACTGGGTATTTGAATGGGTATTTGAAAGAAGACATGATTTCAGAAGAAAGTAAATGATTTAGCTAAGAACTAAAACTACCAAGTAAATTTTCATGAGTCTACAGGGTCAAACCATGGCAGAAACAGGTTACAAGGCAGAATTCACTATAGTACCAGTGCACTGCTGAAAACAAATGAACCAAAAGGTACAAAAAAATAAATCATAGGGAAACTTTAAGTGATTAATAAATATTCCCATTCACTAAGTGCCTACTGTATGACAGATACTGTGTTAATTGCTTTGCTCTGTGTTTTAGTACATTGCAGTTTCTAAGTATTGGTTAATTTAATATCTTATTTTTTACCTTCACCTAAAAATCTGCATGTAACTTTTATTGTCTCCATTTTCCATGTGAGTAAATCAGGTCAAATAGCTAACAAATAGTGGCTAAGCATTTTTCTCTGTGCTGAGCTGCGCCTCACCAGGCAAAAGAAATCTGATGATTCTGCATTGAATATAGTATATAAAAAATTGACTTTGTTTTTTGTAATTTGAATGTCCTTAAACTGGGCATTTGAAAGACTCTTCTGAATTGCAAGCATAGAGACAATACAAATGCATCATTCTACATGCATAACTGAGTAGTTAAAAATGCAGTTACCTGACCTTCTGTTGTTGTGGATTTGCACACACACAATTGTGAGGTCCTCTGAAGGAGACAGAGTAAGCCACTAAAAATATTACTTAACTTGATAATTATTATCATAGCAAACTCAGTAGTAAATAATGTATAAGTATATTGAATTAATTTTTAATTATGGAAAATTATGGAGAGAAGACATAAGTATATAAGAAGAGAGATTATATATGTATACACATGTATGAAGAGACAAGGAACACTGATATTTGGCCTCTACAGTCTTGTCTACCTTGAAAATTTCAGAATGTAAATTACCAACAAGGTACAATGATACCCAGTATATTTTCTTTTATTGGAAATAAATTTGACGTATTTTCTTCTTTCATTTCTATAGTTATACCTATATAGTACACTATCTTCCCTCAAAATTATACTGTCATCGACTCTAAGAATCAGTTTAATTGGTGACAAATAATCATTGATATTTTCATATTGGAGCTGGAGAAATTACAATAGGGAAAACTTGTAATTGACCAAGATGTTGAATCAAATGAGGAAAACAGAAACAGAAAGCGACTTGCTTCAATACCAGGATATATTTCCTAAAAACTGAAAATTGTATTGATTACTCCTATTTTTAATGTACTGTCACACTGTGAACTGACAGCTATATATCATGATATATAGATACTTCTAATATAAAACAAATCATACATGCATTTTATTTCTACAGAAGCTTGATTTTTAAATATTTATATTAAATCTAAGCAGAGAGATCAAATATTAAACATAATATAGTACTAGATTATCTATATTTGAATTTTATTAACCAGTAATTGAGGTGCAAAGAATATGAATCAATAAAATCTATTTATATTCCCTCTGCATTATTTGTGGGATTTGGACTGACCTTAATAAATTAAATATTATGAATATATCAGCCTTCAAAAACAAGAATAAAGAGGATATAGACATTCTTTTGAAAATCTATGACCTTGCCTGATTGAAAGATTCAGTGACTGTCATGGCCATGCCAGTCTGAATGATGGATCCTTCAAAATGTCCCAGGGAACACACAACAGAATCCTTCATTGAAATAAACAAAGGTTTTCCATAAAATCTGCCCAATGCAGACAGAGTTCTTGAAGTTTAATAGATGGCCAGGAATATAGGAAGATAAACAGGATGCTCAAGAGAGTCATGAGTTTGAAGTTCTCCCTACAACTTAGTGAACATAGGACCTTGGGCAAGTTATTTCCTTGCTCAAAGTCTCAATTTCCTCATTGGCAAAATAGGGCTAATAATGCCAAACCTGAAGAGTTATGATGGGAAAGAGATACCTCGACAGCATGCCGATTTCATTCATAGAACAGCTAAGCCTTCAGCATAGGAATTTGCAGACTGCAGCTTTATTTTCTGCACAAGCTTCATACATGTGCTTTGTCAAGGGATCTCTTGACAGTCTCTCCGTCTGACACATATCACCTCCCTTGTAAGTATAAGGGGAGAATTTCTTGGAATCATAAATTTGTAGAGAATTTATATTGCATATTATAATATTTACTTTTTTATTATTTATACTTGTGAAGGAAAATTACAGTTTTCCTATAGGAGTTTAGTTAGGCAAAATATAGTTCCATGGGCTTTGCAAGTCTGGAAGTGGAACTGAGTGACGGGAAGAAGCAAATAGTTCAAAACATACCAAGTGACTTTTATTAAGTAGCCAGAGCTGGGGGACTTCCCAGGTGGTCCAGTTATTAAGACTTCACCTCCCAATCCAGGGGACGTGAGTTCAATCCCTGGTCAGTGAACTAAGACCCCACATGCCTCACAGTCAAAAAAACAAAACATAAAGAAGAAGCAATATTGTAACAAGTTCAATAAAGACTTGTAAAGAAATGGTCCACATCAAAAACATCTTTTAAAACAGTACCCAGGGCTATTGAATTAAGTGCTTTCAGTAGGATGTGGAAGCCTCTGCTAATTCGCCCAATGCTTTTAGACAGTCCCTTGAAAGGTTTAAGTCCCTGTGATAAATAAAATGATTTTTATCTCAAAATCCGAGAAAGGTAAGCCTCATCTAATTATGATCTACAAACACATTGGTCAACTAGTATCTCTAATCTACGTGTTGAGCAAAATTTACCTTTTGTAAATGCAATAAGTATTAATAAATGTAATAAACTGCATTTACTTATTTATCTGTTTACATAGTTCCTGTGTTGTTTCCTCCCTACCTAAGAATGAAAACTGCCAGCTCATCAAAGCTGGGAAATCAGAGGCACTAAATGCAGCAAGAAGAAGAAAGGAACAATTACCCACAGTAAACAGAAAAAAAAAAAAAAGTTTGCTCTGAGAGCTACATTAAACAACATACTTTTTGATAGCTTTTATGCTCTGTCGACTTCCAGGCAGGCCATTAGAGGAAGAGGGAGGAGAGAGAAGGCAAAGAGACCTCAAAGCACTTGGCTGGTTTTCCATAATGAGCTTCCTGTCTAACTCTACAATAAACAATAAAGGCCTGCTCCAGAACAGCCCCTGATGGATTTGAGATTCCTAATCCACATCTGTTGCTCGGCACAGCTGCATGAAGAAGAGAGGGAACAAGATATATCCCCCACCTTTTATGAGCTCCTTAAAGGCAAGTCCTAGGCCTGACTCATTGCTGTATCCCCAGCTCCCCAGGATTAGGTATTTGTAGAATCAATTTGAATATAATTATGTGTTTTTGAGCATGTTAGATTAAATGATCCTTTAAATGACTTATTTATGAAGTATATTTTTCCCCTGATCAAACTACGTCAATTCCAGTGACTGTGTTAATCCTTGTTGATCCATGAACCTCCTTCACCAGATATACATGTATTTGCTATAATCTAGTCCTATTTCTCAGCTGCTTATCCTCATATTTAGCTAATCAATCATTTACTTGCAGACGTCCTTGCCAGTCCAGACACTTTGATTAGTTTCAACCTTACCTAGGACATTCCAGTAACCAGTTTCTAAGATTATCCTTGATCCTCTCTTCCTGAGTGGTACCAGAAAATGAACCTAAGAACATTCTCCCAGTCAACTGGAGGCTGGGTCTACTCCCTCTAGCCAGCCTGCTATCTCCAACTAGTTTTTTAAAGACCACACCATCAGCAGGAATTCTAACATTCTCACCAATAGCCTTCTTTCCAGTCTCACCCATCTCCCTTCCACTCACCCACCACTAAAGCTCTGGGAGACTTTATATCCTCCACACTTGGAATCACTTGGGGTTGAGTTTCTTTATTTGCAGTGCTTTGGCTTTTGAACAGTGAGTACCATCAGTCATGGAGACAACAGGCTCCCAACAGCACTGCAAGCCCAGGCATTGAAGACATAGAGACATGTTCTCTGTTGAAGGTGCTGAAGGTGGTTTCCAGCAGTGCCTGTGAGCTCCCCATCACTCTGACGTGAGTCAGCTGGTGTTTCAGAAGGCTAAGGTCTCTGATATCATACTAAGAGGATCTGAGTTAGCAATGACTGACTGAACTGCACATATCAACAAATTCTTCTGCAAGCACAGAAGTCCCTGCTACCACCACAAATGCCACTTAATGGAGCAATTCTGTTCAACAACACCATGGCCAAGACCCAGATAAAGCTCCCCTGGTTTAAGACTTATGTCTTTGAGCAGTTTTAAGTTCAGAGCAACATTTAGAGGAAGGTACTTAGGTACAGAGATTTCCCACATAACCCCTGCTCCCACAGATGCATAATCTTCCCCATTTTCAACATCTTCCACCAGAGTGGTAGTTTATTTTAACTGATGAACCTACATGGACATTATAAGCACCCAAAGTCCACAGCTGATCTTAGGATGCACTCTTGGTGTTGTATATTCTATGGGATTGAATAAATATAAAATGACATATATCCAGTGTTATAGTATTATACAGATTATTTTCATGGACCTAAAAATATCCTCTGTACTCTGCCTATTCCACAACTCCTGGCAACCACTTATCTTTTCACTGTCTCCATAGCTTCTGCCTTTTTCAGATTGTCTACTTGGAATCCTACAGTGTACAGCCTTTTCAGATTAGCTTATTTTACTTAGTAGTATGCGTTTAAGTCATTTTTATGTCTTTTTATGGCTTGATAGCTCTTTTCTTTCTAGCACTAATATCTCATTGCCTGGTTGTACCATAATTTATTTATCCATTCACCTATGATGAACATATTGGTTGTTTCCAAGTTTTGGCAATGGTGAATAAACCTGCTGTTAGCATCCATATGCAGGTTTTTATATACATTTTTAACTCCTTTGAGTAAAAACCAAGGAGCACAACTGCTTAATCTTATGCTGGGAGTATGTTTAGTTTTGCAGAAAATTGCCAAACTGTCCCCCAAAGGGGCTGTACCACTTTACAGTCCCACCAGTGATAAGCAAGAGTAGCTCTTGATGTGCATCCTCACCAGCATTTAGTGTTGTCAGTAATCTGGATTTAGGCCACTTTAATTGTTGTGTATCTCGTATTGTGTTGTTTTAATAGGCATTTCCCTGATGACATATGATATACAGCATCTTTTAAAATGCTTATTTGTCAACTGTATATCTTCTTCAGCTAAGTGTTTGTTATAAAACTGACATTCTAATTAAGCTTAAAATAATTAATGCAATATTTAATATTCAATGCAATAAGTGAAATTCTTCCTTTGCCACTTATCTACAAAGTCATCTCCCCAAGCTAAAACAACTCTGGAAAGGAAGGACAAGTTTAGAGAGTGAACACATTCTTATTTCAAGACCTATTATAAGGGTATATTAGTCATGACAGTGTGGTATTGGCATAAAAATAGACACAGGGAGAAAAAGAATCTATTCAACAAGCAGTGGTAGAATAACTGATATTCATAGACCAAAAAAAAAAAAAAAACCCACTTTAGTGTATATGTTGTATAATAAATAGGCAAAATATAGTACCTGCTATATGATTCCATTTATATAAATCTAGTAATTTCAACAGTAAGTGAAATGTGAACTTCCAGATGTTCAAGCTGGATTTAGAAAAGGCAGAGGAACCAGAGATCAAGTTGTCAACATCCGTTGGATCATTGAAAAAACAAGAGAGTTCCAGACAAACATCTATTTCTGCTTCATTGACTGTGCCAAAGACTTGGACTGTGTGGATCACAACAAACTGTGGAAAATTCTTAAAAAGATGAGAATACCAGACCACCTGACCTGCCTCCTGAGAAATCTGTTGCAGGTCAAGAAACAACAGTTAGAACTGGACATGGAACAACAGACTGGTTCCAAATCGGAAAAGGAGTATGTCAAGGCTGTACATTGTCACCCTGCTTGTTTAACTTATATGCAGAGTACATCATGCAAAATGCCAGCCTGGATGAAGCACAAGCTGGAATCAAGATTGCCAGGAGAAATAACAGTAACCTCACATATGCAGACGACACCACCCTTATGGCAAAAGTGAAGAACTAAAGAACCTCCTGATGAAAGTGAAAGAGGAAAGTGAAAAAGTTGGCTTAAAACTCAAGATTTAGAAAACTAAGATCATGGCATCTGGTCCTATCACTTCATGGCAAACAGATGGGGAAACAGTGGAAACAGAGACAGACTTTATTTTTGGAGGTTCCCAAATCACTGCAGATGGTGATTGCAGCCACGAAATTAAAAGATGCTTGCACCTTGGAAGAAAAGCTATGACCAACCTAGATAGAATATTAAAAAGCAAAGATATTATTTTGCCAACAAAGGTCCATCTAGTCAAAGCTATGGTTTTTTCAGTAGTCACGTATGAATATGAGAGTTGGACTGTAAAGAAAGCTGAGGGCTGAAGAACTGATGCTTTTGAACTGTGGTGTTGGAGAAGACTCTTGAGAGTCCCTTGGACTGTAAGGAGATCCAACCAGTCTATCCTAAAGGAAATCAGTTCTGAATATTCATTGAAAGCACTGATGCTGAAGCTGAGACTCCAATACTTTGGCCCCTGATGTGAAGAATTAACTTATTGGAAAAGACCCTGATGCTGGGAAAGATTGAGGGCAGAAGGAGAAGGGGATGATAGAGGATGAGATGGTTGGATGGCATCACTGACTCAATGGACATGAGTTTAAGTGGACTCCGAAAGTTGGTGACGGACAGGGAGGCCTGGTGTGCAGCGTTTCATGGGGTCACAAAGAGTCGTACACAACTGAGCGACTGAACTGAACTGAACTGATAACTGAATTACTTTGCTATACATATGAAACACAACATTGTAAATTAACTATACTTTAATTAAAAAATGGTTTTAAAAAGTCAGACAAAAAAATCATTATTCTATTTGAGAAAAGTACCTGTTTCCTTACCTTAAAAAAAGAGAAGTAGATAAGGAAGATGGGAAGATGTCCACAGTATATTGCTAAGTGTGAAAGCAAGGTTTCAGAGCCATAATACTGCTAGTAATAGCAAGCTCACAAAGCACTTATTTGTGGCATATATTCTTCTAAATCAGATCAGATCAGATCAGTCGCTCAGTCGTGTCCGACTCTTTGCGACCCCATGAATCGCAGCACACCAGGCCTCCCTGTCCATCACCAACTCCCGGAGTTCACTCAGACTCACGTCCATCGAGTCCGTGATGCCATCCAGCCATCTCATCCTCTGTCGTTCTCTTCTCCTCCTGCCCCCAATCCCTCCCAGGATCAGAGTCTTTTCCAATGAGTCAACTCTTCTCATGAGGTGGCCAAAGTACTGGAGTTTCAGCTTTAGCATCATTCCTTCCAAAGAAATCCCAGGGCTGATCTCCTTCAGAATGGACTGGTTGGATCTCCTTGCAGTCCAAGGGACTCTCAAGAGTCTTCTCCAACACCACAGTTCAAAGGCATCAATTCTTCAGCACTCAGCCTTCTTCACAGTCCAACTTTCACATCCATACATGACCACAGGAAAAACCATAGCCTTGACTAGATGGACCTTTGTTGGCAAAGTAATGTCTCTGCTTTTGAATATGCTATCTAGGTTGGTCATAACATTCCTTCCAAGGAGTAAGCGTCTTTTAATTTCATGGCTGCAATCACCATCTGCAGTAATTTCGGAGCCCAAAAAAATAAAGTCTGACACTGTTTCCACTGTTTCCCCGTCTAGTTACCATGAAGTGATGGGACCGGATGCCATGATCTTCATTTTCTGAATGTTGAGCTTTAAGCCAACTTTTTCACTCTCCACTTTCACTTTCATCAAGAGGCTTTTGAGTTCCTCTTCACTTTCTGCCATAAGGGTGGTGTCATCTGCATATCTGAGGTTATTGATATTTCTCCCAGCATCTCTCAAATAGCAGGGAGACCTGGATTCCACTGTATGGATATATCAGAGCTGGTTTAACTAGTCCCCACTGAAGAGTATTTGGGTTGTATCTTGCTGCTACTGCTGCTAAGTCACTTCAATTGTGTCCAACTCTTTACAACCCTATGGATGGTAGCCCGCCAGGCTCCTCTATCCATGGGATTCTCCAGGCAAGAATACTGAAGTGGGTTGCTGTGCCCTCTTCCAAAGGATCTTCCCTACCCAGGGATGGAGTCTGAGTCTTTCAAGTCTCCTGCATTGACAGGTGGGTTCTTTACCCCTAGCACCACCTGAGCAGTCCTGGGTTGTTTCCATGTTCAAGTAATTATTTTAAAAGCTGTTATAAATATTCACATACATGTTTTTGAGTATGCAGTTAGAAACAGGATTGATTAATGATATGGTAAGGGTATGTTGAACTCACTATACAAGAAACTCCCCAACTGTTATTCAAGATGGCTGCATCATTTCACATTCCCACCAGCAACACAGCTGTTCCATACTCACCAAGACTTAAGATTGTCAGTTGTTTTGTTTGTTTTTAACCTTAGCCGTTCTACTAAGTACATAATGAGACCTTATTGCAGTTGTAAGTTGTACTTCACTAATGAATAATGATTTTGAGCATCTTTTTGTATCTTAAAAATATGTTTTTTTTTCAAAATTATTTGTCCATTCTCATTTCTTTGTTTTTCTTAAATCAGCTTGTTAATTTCTATAAGAAGTCCTACAGGTATTCTGAATGTCATTATACTGATTCTAAAGATCAATTAAGGTACAAACAAAATCAGTTCTCCCAGTCCATGAGTATGACATAGCACTCCTTGAATTTCTTTTATCATTATCTTTTTGTTCTCAGCATACAGATCTTGAATAGGTTTTGTAAAATCCATACCTAAATGTTCACTTTTTGGTGCTATTGTAATGATATTTCTAAAATTTCAAACTTTCCACTGCTAGAATATCAAAAATTTAATTTTCAAAGATGTTTTAGTGCTGAAAGTGAGAAAGTAGTTTCAATAAGTATTTTTGCTTTAGTGACTAAGAAGATAAAATGAGGGAAACACAATAAGAAAGGAACTTCAGGTTCTGGTTCAGTTCAGTTCAGTTCAGTCGCTCAGTCATGTTCGACTCTTTGTGACCCCATGAGTCACAGCACGCCAGGCCTCCCTGTCCATCACCAACTCACGGAGTTCACTCAAACTCATGTCCATCGAGTTGGTGATGTCATCCAGCCATTTCATCCTCTGTCATCCCCTTCTCCTACTGCCCACAATTCCTCCCAACATCAGGGTCTTTTCCAATGAGTCAACTCTTCGCATGAGGTGGCCAAAGTATTGGAGTTTCAGCTTCAGCATCAGTCCTTCCAATGAACACCCAGGGCTGGTCTCCTTTAGGATGGACTCGTTGGATCTCCTTGCAGTCCAAGGGACTCTCAGGAGTCTTCTCCAACACCACAGTTCAAAAGCATCAATTCTTCAGCGCTCAGCTTTCTTCATAGTCCAACTCTCACATCCATACATGACCACTGGAAAAACCATAGCCTTGACTAAACAGACCTTTGTTGGCAAAGTAATGTCTCTGCTTTTTAATATACTATCTAGGTTGGTCATAACTTTCCTTCCAAGGAGTAAGCATCTTTTAATTTCATAGATGCAATCACCATCTGCATGATGGTGGACTTTGGAGCCCCAAAAAATAAAGTCTGACAGGTTCTAGAGAATGGGGTAAACCTAACAAATTAAAGGGCAAAGATGTCTAAATACACTTCCGATGTTATTCAGTTATCCCCTGGAGCTCTCTTATGGTTCTGAGACCTTCAGATATGTGCCTTCTTTCTGACAGTCAGGCCTCAAATTACATGCTCTGTGTGCTTAGCTGCTCAGTTGTGTCCAACTCTTTGCAACCCCATGGACTGTAAGCCTACCAGGCTCCTCTGTCCATGAGGATTCTCCAGGCCAGAATACTAGAGTGGATTGCCATTCCTTTCTCCAGGGGATCTTCCCAACCCAGGGATTTAAACCAGGTCTCCTGCATTGCAGGCAGATTCTTTACCTTCTGAGTGACCAGGGAAGCCCCAGATTACAGGCAACTCAGCCCAATCTCAACCCAATCTCAGCCCCATCCCATATCATTTTCTTTCAATTCACTCTGTTTTTGATTTTTTTCATGACCCCGTTTATGCTTGATTTTTGCTTTTTATTGACTTTGATTATTTTGGGGCTTCCCACACTAGTTTTGTTTACTACTATATCAAAGCAATTGGAATAATGTCTGATGCATAGAAGGCATTGAGATATGTTTATTAAATGAAAAAAGTATCAATACAAGAATGAACTGCAAACCTGTGTTCAAATCAGTGTCATCTAAGCACTCATAGAAAAAAATTGTCATGACCTATTAAATTTTTCAGAATCATAAAAAAATGATCTGCAAAATAAACATTTTTAAATATAACAAAAACACACTTAAAAGAGCAAAAAAAAATCATTAAGTTCTAGAAATTTTTTTTAAATGTTAAGACCTTCATGGAAGAAATAGAAAAATATTCATTACAAGACATAAAAGAAATCATGAATAAAGACCATATTCATGATTGAGAAATACAAAGCCAAAAGTATATTAATTTTCCCTAAATAAAATTTTTAATGTATGTGCTTCCCAAGACATCAGAGTGAGGGAAGTAAGAAAAGTGAGGGCCTGGACAAGTGTGCAAAATTTAAAAGGACACAAAAAACACAGTAATCAAGATCAATAAATATTTAATTGCAATGTTTCTTAAAAATCAAAATTAATCAAAAATTAGTGATAGAGTGCCTGAAGAACTATGGATGGAGGCTCATGACATTGTACAGGAGGCAGTGATCAAGACCATCCCCAAGAAAAAGAAATGCAAAAAAGTCAAAATGGTTGTCTGACAAGGACTTACAAATAGCTGAGAAAAAAAGAGAAGCTAAAGGCAGAGGATAAAAGGAAAGATATACCCATATGAATGCAAAGTTTGAAAGAATAGCAAGGAGAGATAAGAAAGCCTTCCTCAGTGATCAGTGCAAAGAAATAGAGGAAAACAATAGAAGGGGAAAGACTGGAAATCTCTGTAAGAAAATTAGAGATACCAAGGGAACATTTCATGCAAAGACGGGCAAAATAAAGGACAGAAATGGTATGGACCTAACAGAAGCAAAAGATATTAAGAAAAGGTGGCCAAGAATAAACAGAAGAACTATACAAAAAAGATCTTCATGACCCAGATAATCATGATGGTGTAATCACTCACCTAGAGCCAGACATCCTGGAGTGTGAAGTCAAGTGGGCCTTATGAAGCATCACTACAAAGAAAGCTAGTGGAGGTGATGGAGTTCCAGTAGAACTATTTCAAATCCTAAAAGATGATGATGTGAAAGTACTGCACTCAATATGGTAGCAAGTTTGGAAAACTCAGCAGTGGCCATGAGAGAAGGCAGTGGCAACCCACTCCAGTTCTCTTGGCTGGAAAACCCCATGGACGGAGGAGCCTTGTAGGCTGCAGTCCATGGGGTTGCTCGGAGTCTGACACTTCATTTTCACTTTTCACTTTCATGCACTGGAGAAGGAAATGGCAATCCACTCCAGTGTTCTTGCCTGGAGAATCCCAGGGACAGGGGAGCCTGGTAGACTTCTGTCTATGGGGTTGCACAGAGTCGGACATGACTGAAGTGACTTAGCAGCAACAACAGTGGCCATAAGACTGGAAAAGGCCAGTTTTCCTTCCAATCCCAAAGAAAGGCAATGCCAAAGAACATTCAAACTACTGCACAATTGAACTCATCTCACACGCTAGTAAAGTAATGCTCAAAATTATCCAAGCCAGTCTTCAACAGTACATGGACCATGAAGTTCCAGATATTCAACATGGATTTAGACAAGGCAGAGGAAGCAGAGATCAAATTTCCAAGATCCATTGGGTCATAGAAAAAGCAAGAGAGTTCCAGAAAAACATCTATTTCTGCTTTATTAACTATGCCAAAGCCTTTGACTGTGTGGATCACAACAATCTGTGGAAACTTCTGAAAGAGATGGGAATGCCAGACCATCTGATCTGCCTCCTGAGAAATCTGTATGCAGGTGAGGAAGCAACAGTTAGAACTGGACATGGAACCACGGACTGCTTCCAAATTAGGAAAGGAGTAAGTCAATGCTGTATATTTTCACCCTGTTTATTTAACTTATATGCAGAGTACATCATGCAAAATGCCAGCCTGGATGAAGCATAAGCTAGAATCAAGATTTCTGGGAGAAATATCAATAACCTCTGATATGCAAGTGACACCACCCTTATGCAGAAAGCAAAAAAGAACTGAAGAGCCTCTCGATGAAAGTAAAAGAAGAGAGTGAAAAAGCTGGCTTAAAACTCGACATTCAGAAAATTAAGATCATGGCATCTGGTCCCATCACTTCATGGCAAATAGATGGGGAAACAATGAAAACAGTGAGAGACTTTATTTTCTTGGGCTGAAAAATCACTGCAGATGGTGAAATTAAATTAAAAGATGATTGCTCCTTTGAAGAAAAGCTATGACCAACCTAGATAGCATATTAAAAAGCAAAGACATTATTTTGCCAACAAAGGTCCATCTAGTCAAAGCTATGGTTTTTCCAGTAGTCATGTATGGATGTGAGAGTTGGACTATAAAGAAAGCTGAGCGCCAAAGAATTGATGCTTTTGAACTGTGGTGTTGGAGAAGACTCTTGAGAGTCCCTTGGACTGCAAGGAGATCCAACCAGTCCATTCTAAAGCAAATCAGTTCTGAACTTTCGTTAGAAGGACTGATGCTGAAGCTGAAACTCCAACCCTTTGGCCACCTGATGCGAAGAACTGACTCATTGGAAAAGACCCTGATGCTGGGAAAGACTGAAGGCTGAAGGAGAAGGGGACAACAGAGGATGAGATGGTTGGATGGCATCACGGACTCGATAGACATGAATTTGAGTAAGCTCTGGGAGTTGGTAGTGGATGGGGAAGCCTGGCATGCTACAGTCCATGGGGTCACAAAGATTTGGAAACAACCTAGCAACTGAACTGAATTGAGTAATTAACAAAGTGTAAAAATTATTAACATATGTGGAATCTAGAAAAATTATATAGATGACCTTGCTTGCAAAGCAGTAACAGACACACAGACATAGAGAACAAATGAATGGATACTAAGGGGGAAGGGAGAGGGTGGGATGAACTGTGAGATTGGAACTGACATATATACAATACTATTTATAAAACTGGTAACTAATGAGAACCTCCTGTATAGCACCAGGAACTTTACTGGGTGGCTTCTGGTGTCCTAAATGGGAAAGAAATCCAAAAAAGAAGGGATACATGTATACATATGGCTGATTCACTTTGTTATACAGCAGAAACTGACATCAGTGTAAAGTAACTATACTCAAAAAAAAAAAAAAAAGGAGGGAGGTGGTGGGGGAAGACATGGGATCTTTTTAACACTCCAGGTACAAAAATGTATGTTCAGGGAGAACCACCAACCAGATTTACAGTCCATGTCCCTCATCAATCTCCATGTCCACACCCTTGCTATGTGGTAGTTTGGAATGGCCCCTTAGATTAGACTCACTTTGATTTCCTGACTCCTACCCTGGATTCATGCCTGTAGCCACAATACTGTGGACAATGGGTTCATTCATGTTGACCTTCACATTTCCCCTGCCCCCTGCCGCCTTTCCTGGGCAATTAACTTTACCCACATCCTCAATCCCAACCCCCATACCGCCACCATCTCCCAGTTGGCTTCCTAGTTATAATCTTCACCTACTCTGAATTCTAGGTCCTTGTAAATTGTCACATGCATTCCTGTGTGGCCCAAGGAGGAAGAACTGTAGGTACTTTCCAATCCACAAGGTGAAATATAAAATCAATTAACAGAAAAAGACTCCTTTTTATATTATGGAAATTAAGCTATTACTGAAAAAATTGAATAAAGCTGAACTAAAATTTTGAGGGAAAAAAAAGGAATTTCACCTGCTACTAAATTGAATACAAATTTTAAAAGGGTTGCTGAGATACAGAATTTCTACGGATTACTTTATCAGCACCTAATGCTAACACATTTATGAAAGGCAATCATGTACAGCAAGTATATCATTCATCACAAAACTGAACAAAGAAAAGCATCTATAGTCAAAGGAGGATTTTTTTCCCTCTCATTTGGCCCTGCCAAACACTTTTCTAAAGCATCCTGTAAACATGAGAAAAACAAGCTAACTATGCCTTTTCTACCATCAGAGGAAACCCCTGGTTTTCTGAAATGCAGCAGCATCTCCGTCTTAACAAAACAAAGCTCTTACAGTGTGAAATTTAAGTTAGGTCAGTGAAAACTGACACAGTTAGCACACTCATTACTACCCATATCTGGAAACAACACAGTAAAAAAGAACATTTGCTGAGACCAACTGACCCTCTCAGCAGTCATTTTACACATTTCCTATCTTCCCCAAAGCATTAATAATATAATTTCTCAGTTATTAGACATTTATTTCTGGCAGATTACTTTCTAATTAAATTAACCTTATCAAACCAGAAGTAGTTTTAAGAAATGCAAGCAATATAATGAGTCAAGTTACAAAGATAGTGTCCAGAGAAATTTATTTTCCAGTGTTAATTTTTGGCTTGACATAAATTGCTAGCACAAGCCCTATAATAGTGCCACACCTCAACATGCTGGATGCTTTATAATGCCTTATTTGTGATGTCCTGAATACATTCTAGAGCTTATTATATTTTCCCTATTTCTGACCCATGAAAGATGGAATTTTATATATTTTCCACTTTGCACTGTTTAATTTGCTTGATATTATCAACAGAAAATGCATTCTATAGGTCATGGTTTCCTTTATTTCTTATAATCCATTCAAGACAGATAGCCCACACATCTTCAATTAATAATGCCAGAATCAAAGAACAAGAGGGAACATTGTTTATGTAGCAACTGGGTGGGAATACTAACAAGCTTGGCACATCAATCATGGCAACATCCTGTAATTCCAAAGTTCACCTTGAAGTTTGCATTGCATTTTACCATTCCTTTTAAATGTGTGTCTTTGCCAAAAGTAAGCAGCATAACTTTTTACTTCATTCTACTATAGTGAAATGAAAGTTGCTCAGTTGCGTGACATTTTGCGACCCATGGACTGACTATACAGTCCATGGAATTCTCTAGGCCAGAATACTGGAGTGGATAGCCTTTCCCTTCTCCAGGGGATCTTCCCAACCCAAGGATCAAACCCAGGTCTCCCACATTGCAGACAGATTCTTTACCAGCTGAGCCACAAGGGAAGCCCAAGAACACCGGAGTGGATAGCCTATCCCTTCTCCAGAGGATCTTCCTGACTCAGGAATCGAATTGGGTTCTACTGCATTCCAGGCGGATTCTTAACCAACTGAGCTATCAGGGAAGCCGTGTCTGATTCTTTGTGACCCCAAGGACAGTCCATGGAATTCTCCAGGCCAGAATACTGGAGTGGGTGGCCGTTCCCTTCTCCAGGGAATCTTCCAAACCCAGGGATCGAACCCAGGTCTCCTGCATTGCAGGTGGATTCTTTACCAGTTGAGCCACAAGGGAAGCCCAAGAACACTGGAGTGGGTAGCCTATCCCTTCTCCAGGGGATCTTCCCAACCCAGGAATCAAACTGGGTCTCCCACATTGCAGGTGGATTCTTTACCAACGGAGCTATCAGGGAAGCCATCAAACCACAGCTTTATCAATATGCTAAATTTTCCAGTGGCATACATATTTTGGCTCAAAACATTTTTCTTTCTTAATTTATTTGTTTTTATTAGTGAATCTTAAAATTGCATGCAGGTACACTTTCTTTAAAAGGTGGAAAAACTAGTCTTCCAGATAGCATAGGACAGTATTTTTTTCTTTTTTATTGGACTCACATTGACTAAATAACCATGGAAGTTCCAAATTGTGATGGTGATGAATAAGGCAATTGTCCATAAGATTTTTAGATATTACTCAAATTTGGCAATATGACACAGATTTACTAACACAAATATATTATTTTCAATGCATTAACTTCCATCTTATAAATACCATGTTTTAGCAGATTAAATTAGCAACTTGGTACAGATTCTCATTCTTTTTAGAACTTAAAGTTATATATTCTTTTTCAGTTATATTAAGGCAGATCAAATTTTTACAATTATGGAGATAGTGATATAAGATTACTACCTCTATAATGAAATATGTGTTATGCTCAGTCCTAGGTATTGGAGCACACCATTTATAAACTAAACAAAAATCCTTCTTTTGAGTCATTATGGTTTATTTTGAATGCGGACAGAAAATAAATAACATTTAACATATAATGTTGTTATATTATAGCCTTCTCTGATGGCTCAGTTGGTAAAGAATCTGCCTGCAATGCTATGTTATATGCATAGGGTTAAGTGCACTTCCCAGGTGGCAATGTGGGTAAAGAATCCGCCTACAATGCAAGATACATGGCTTCAGTCCCTGGGTCGGAAAGTTCCTCTGTAGAAGGGAATGGCTACCCACTCAGTATTCTCGCCTGGGAAGTCCAATGGATGGAGGAACCTGGCAGGCTATAGTCTCTGGGATTGCAGAGTCGGACATGTCTAAAGCAACTGAGCATGCACACATAGGGTTAAGTGCTATGAAAATATAAAGCAAGAAAGAGATTAGGGTCCACAAGAAGCAAGACTCTTGTTCGTTTTTAAAAAGGGCAGAGTAAGAATTTACAGAGACAACACTTTTACATCAAAACCTGTTGAATGCATGGAAGAAGCCATGCATAGCTCTGAAGAGGAAGCACAGAGAACAACAGGGCAGTGACTGTGAAGAGTATTTGGCAAGTTTGAGTACTAGCAAGTATGTTGAGGGGACCAGACAGAATAAATGAAAAGACAAGTAATAAAAAGGAAAGTCCAGAGAGATAAAAGGAGGAAGTGGTGGGCTTATGTTACAACACAACCTTTTCTCTATGGTGACGCCCTCTGGAGTACTGCAGTTGTTCATGGCAGCGAACTCCGGTGAGCTGGATTACCTAGGACGTGGTGGGGTCCCAAAATGACTTTTTCTTTTACTCTGAGTAAAACAAAAAGATGCTGGAAGATTTTGAGCCACACAGCAAAACGTCCAGACTTAAAATTTAGTAAGATTACACTTGCTGCCTAACATCTTTCCTTAAAAATAGACAAAAAAAGGGACTATAGAGGAAACTGGGAATCCTAATAGGAGGCTATTGAAATAATCCAGGCAAGAGATGGTGATAGCTTAGATGGGAGGGTTAGAAGTGGAGATTGTGAAAAGATATTGGAACCTGATTATATTTTTTCAAAATTTGCCATTAGATTGACTAGAAGATGAGAGATAAATAGAAGAGTCAAAGACTGCTCCAGAGTCTTTAGCCTGAGAACTGGAAGAGTAAGACTGTCATTGACTGAAGTTGGCAAGATAGCCAGAAGAATGAGTTTCAAGGAGGAAAGCTTTGAACTCTTTTTAGCCATACTAAGATGAGAGCTGGAATTAGGGGGAAGTCTAGAGTGAAAACATACATTTGAGAGAATACAAAGTCTGGGGTGAAAATATACATATGAGAGAATACATTAACAAGAGAGAAGGTATTTAAGCCATTAGGCTAGATAAAATTACCAAACATATTCTAAATTCATTGGTAAAGAATCCAGAGGACCTGATTTTTGGTTTCAGCTATGTGGGTTTGGACATCACTTAATTTTACTGTGGCTTTCACTGCTATATTCAAAATGGATAACCAACAAGATCCTACTGAAAAGAACATGAAAGTCTGTTCAATATTATGTGGCAGCCTGGATGAGAGGGGAGCATGGGGGAGAATGGATACATGTATATGTATGGCTGAGTTCCTTTGCTGTCCACCTGCAACTGTCACAGCATTGTTAACTGACGATACTTCAAAATAAAATAAAAAGTTTAAAAAGAATTTCACTGTGGCTCTAACTTCATATAGGTAAAATAATAAAAACTTTACCTCTTCTGTATCATAAATGTACTGTGAAAAACAAGAGAGTATCTTTGAGTAAAACAAATCAGAAAACATAAGCAAATATGTGAACAATTCAGGAATGTAAATACTTTAAGATAAAAATACAAATAATTCTATTCATTTTTAAGCTAAGTTCAAATGCAACTTCTATAATTTGCTCTCTCATTCTAGGGCAGAATGGAAACTCTGCAAATCATACTTCTGAAAAGTTATGCAAATAGTAGATATTAGAGGAAGACCTCAAAGATGGAGGATAAACAAGGGGCCCACCTTTTCTCATCGGCTCATTTTTGGCTTCTTGCGTGCATCTTGTTTCTCTCAGCATCACCCTAGGCTTGATTCCTCAGCCAAGCAACAGTGGTTTGTTTCATGGCCTCAACCGAATCTACTTTGCAGCTTTACTAACACTCACACAATATGCCTTATTATGTGCCCTCAGTGAACTTAGGAAGAGCCAGCCATAATTCTCCTCTTCTGTGGGCTGAGTCCCAACCTCACCTTGATGTCTCTGAGTTTAGAGACATCAAAGCCATCTGACAAACACCTCCAATTGTGAGGCCCAGATTTAAGCTTCATGGAGCCCCTTCTGTAATCATCCAAGTTTTAATCATTCTGTCTCCTTTCCTTTTTTCTTCCAAATCTACAAATGGTAGCTGCTGCTGCTGCTGCTGCTGCTGCTAAGTCGCTTCAGTCATGTCCGACTCTGTGCGACCCCATAGACGGCAGCCCACCAGGCTCCCCCGTCCCTGGGATTCTCCAGGCAAGAACACTGGAGTGGGTTGCCATTTCCTTCTCCAATGCATGAAAGTCAAAAGTGAAAGTGAAGTCCCTCAGTCGTGTCTGACCCTCAGCGACCCCATGGACTGCAGCCCACCAGGCTCCTCCATCCATGGGATTTTCCAGGCAAGAGTACTGGAGTGGGGTGCCACTACCTTCTCTGAAAATGGTAGCTACTTCTTACAATTGCTATTTCAATGATACGATTATGTTTCTTTTTTTGTTTTTCTCAGTTCTAAATATCTAGCCAACAATTCTTTATGTTGAATTCCCTCTCTTAAAGTAACTTGTATGGTTTCTAACTCCTAATGAACTTTGATTTGTCGACACAATGCTATTGAGCCACTGGCATAGAGAGAATGGATCTAAAATATTTTCAATAAAAGATTTGCACAAAATAATACTTTTGAAAAATTGCAATTTATAATAGAACCTTAAAAATAAAATGCATAGTGTTTGTGGAAATCTAAGAAAATAAAATACTTTTTAGAAATAAGTCCACAAGGACAGGAATAATCAGGAGATGCTAAACATAAAAATATGAAAAATTGGAAGCAGATGGAAAAATGACAACTGACCTAGAAAACCTGAGCCCGAGGGAAGAAAAAGCACAGAAGCAAGCCAATTTGCACATTAGAACCAAAAAAGTATTTCAGCAACTAGAGGCATGGGTACTTCTGAGCAATGAGTTCCCCATGTTTTTTCCCTCTCCTCATATATCCCAGACTGGGTGCTGAAACCACAGGCAACCTAGAAACAACAACAGGCACAAATAATTTCCCCAAGAAAATGCCTCCCTAATCCAGCCAAAGACTCAGAAAAGGGGTACATTACCAAGATAATTTTTTGAATTACACAATAACTATTTTACTCCAGCCAGACATTAAAAAAAAAAAAAAAAAGATTGACCCCATCCATAGCTCTGCCAAAAGCCAAGTGAGGAAACTAGAATTCTAGCCTCACCAGGCTATAGCAAGCCACCCCAATTCTTCTACCAGGGAGGTTCCAGTGAAGACTAAGAAAGGGTAAGGGACTTCTGCCCCTATGAATGGTCCTTCCCTGTGGAATGGTCTTCCACACCCACACAGAGGTGCTGATGCCTCTGTGGCTTCCTGCTGAGCCGATATCAGATGAGTAGTGGAGAATCAGGTCTTTTGCCAACACTCAGTAGTAACACAGTACCACTTCACAACAGTGTCAGAGAGGCCATGTGGGGAATGATGAACAACTATGCCACTCCCAGCAAGACCGCTATTAGTGAATGCATTAGTGGAGAATAATAGTAATAATTAGCTATCAATGGAGAGCCTCGCTCCTACCCTCACCCAGGAGCAACAAAGAGCACCCCTCTACCACCAGTGTCAATGGAATTCAAGTGAGGAATATGGACTTTTAATCCCCCCTGACACAAAAGGACTTCAGCAATAAATTTTAAAAATTATGTACCATGACCGTATGGTATGTTTACTCTGAGGAGGCTAGAATAGTTCAATATTAAAAAATGAATCAATGTAATACACCATATTAATAGGCTAAGAAAAATTACATGACCATTATTATCTGATGCAGAAAAAGCAGTTGGCCACACCCACTACCCATTTAAACTACAAACTCTCAAACAGGACATAGAGAGGAACTTTCTTGTCTTGATGAAAATCCTCTAAAAGAAGCCTCCAGATAACCTCATATTTGGGCTTCCCTGGTGGCTCAGTGGTAAAAATCTGCATGCCAATGCAGGAGACATGGTTTTGATCCTTGGGATCGGAAGATCTCCTGGAGAAGGAAATGGCAACCCACTCTAGTATTCTTGCCTGGGAAATCCCATGAACAGAGGAGACAGCCAGGCCATAGTTCATGGGGTCATAAAAGAGTCAGACACAGTGTAGCAACTGAATAACAAAGGCAACATCATATTTAATGGTGAAAGACTAAAAGCTTTCCCTAAGATCACAACCGGAGAAGGCAATGGCAACCCACTCCAGTACTCTTGCCTGGAAAATCCCATGGACGGAGGAGCCTGGTAGGCTGCTGTCCATGGGGTCGCAAAGAGTCGGACACAACTGAGCGACTGATCTGATCTGATCTGAATGAACACACAGACATCAAAAATCGTGGACTGGAAGACAACATATAGAGATGACCAGAATGATTAACGTTTATCATAATCACTATCAAAATTCCAGTAAAACTTTTTGAAATATCTAGTGGACAAGACTATTCTAAAAGATGTGGAATGGTGAGGGAACTTGGATATATAAAATGATTTAAAAAAATAGAATGAGAAGAATTCTTCTACCTGATTTCAGAGTTTATTTTATAGCCTAGCTAAAGCAATCAAGACAGTGTGGTACTAACAGATGGATAGACATGTGTATCAATGGAATGTCATAGAGAACCCAGAAATAGACCAACGCAAGTATGGCTGATTAATTTGCTACAAAGGTACAAAAGAAATTTAATGAAATATGTATAATATCTTTCATAAATGGTACTGGAGTAAATGGACATCCATAAGTAAAAGAATGAACCTTAATGCAGACCTCAAACCCTATATAAAATCTGAAAGATCACAGCTTTAAATGTAAAACATAAAAATATAAAAAATAGATAACATAGGAGAAGACCTTGAGGATCTAAGGCTTGGTAAAGAGTCCTCAGAAATAATATCAAAAATCTGATCCACAAAAAAAAAAAACCTTAATAAACTGGACTTCATCAAAGTTCAAAAAGAAAGTTTGCTGTGTGAGAGATTCTGTTAAGAGGATGAAAAGACAAGCTGTATAATAGGAGAAAATATGTGACAAAGGACTTAGGTTTAGAGTATGCAAAGAATTCTCAAAAATCACCAGCTGGAAAAATTCAATGAAGGGACTTTCCTGTGGTCCAGTGGTTAAGACCCTGTGCTTCCACTGCAGGAGTCATAGACTCAGTCCCTGGTTGCGGAACTAGGATCCTGCATGCTCTGCAGTGCAGCCAAAAAAGTTGTTTTAATTCAATTAAAAACTGGGGAGGAAACATAAAGGGACATTTTACCAAAGGAAATCCATAATGTCAAATGTGATACTACTTTAATTAAACTCCTTTTTATGGGACATAGGGAGAAAAGTGAAATACAAGCTGTTTCCTACCACTATTCAATTCCCAAACATGGGCAGTACAATTAAAAGAACAGTAATATAATTTCTGTGTATTTACATCCCTCAGCATCCTTCCAACCTCAGAACATAGTCTTAAAAAATTGTACTCCAGTTTTAATCAATGCATCAAACTTGGGAAAGTGAATTAAACATTTTTATGCCTACTACAAGTAAGACATACATAGGTGTTTTCTCATTTATTCTTCATTTAAACTTTCTAACAAATTTGTGAGACTGATATTATTATCCTCCTCATACAAATGAGAAAATCAAAACTCTGGAAGTCTATGATAACTTGGTAAGTTCATAATGTTAGTTAAATAATGGATTCTGAATATATTAAATTCTATTTTTGTTGTTATTTTTTATTGTTTAATTGCTAAGTCATGTCTGACTCTTTGCGACCCCGTGGACTGTAGCCCACCAGGCTTCTCTGTCCATGGAATTCTCCAGGCAAGAATACTGAATTGCATTGCCATTTCCTTCTCCAGGGGATCTTTCTAACCCAGAGATCAAACCTGTGTCTCCTGCTGGGCAGGCGGATTCTTTACCACTGAGCCAGGAGGGAGGGATGCCCTGTTGAATTCTATACAAATAATCTATCTCATTTCTAACAGGAGACGATAATGCAATCTAATTTCAAAACACAATACTAGAGATTTCCACACTTGGCCAAGAGGAAGTAATAAGGACTGAATTTATTCTCTCACCAGAAATAAATTTAAAATTGTACATAAAATGTGAAATAATACCCACTAAGATTCTGGGTGTTGGTCAATGAAGAGGCCATGAGACAAACAGAACTCAGTTAGAACCAGGTGGTCTCCCTGACTAGGAGAGATGAGGCTGGAAGGAAAGGAAACCAAGGTAACTAAGGTTTGCAAGAGAAACTGGGGGAGCAAAGAGAGTTGAACAAAGAAAATCTCTGAAAATCTACATAGTCTCTCTCAATTACTCAGTTATGTGCTAATTAGCACATGCATGTGAAGAAACTACCCAAGGCTGGGGAAGGGGCACCCAAGGGATTAGAGAAGGAATCAGCAAACTGCAGCCAGCGGGTCAGCCATCTGTTTTTGTAAATAAAATTTTATTGGAGTCAAACATATCATTCATATGCTGTAATGACTACTTCGTGCTAAACTAGCAGAGTTGAGTGGATGCAAGAGAATACGTATGTCTCACCAAGACTAAAATATTTACTATCTACGTCCTTAAAAAATTTGCTGATCCTTGCATTTAAATGACCACTCATCAAACCAAAACTAGGACTATGTAAAGGAAACACGGTGTCTAGGACACAAAATTTTAGAAGGCACTCAGGCTCACGTGCAGACCCTGCACTTGGATGAGCCTCAGAGAGAGTACTGCCTTAGATCTTCCACCCTTGACCAGTGCACTGCCCAGAGCCAACACTCAAAAAAGGTCCTGGACCACAGGAGAAAACTTGTGGCGATACAAACGTCCTGTATCTTAACTGCATCAATGTTAATATCCTGGTTGTCATTTTGTCCTATCATTCATAAAATATTATTGGGTTGGCCAAATCTTTCCACAAGATGCTATGGAAAAACTCAAAGGAACTTTTTCACTAACCCAGTACCATCAGGTTCAATAAAGGGAAAGGGCATGTGGGCTTTCTTTGCACTGTTTCTTATACCTGAATTTATTATTACTTCAAAAGTTTAATTAAAATTTTAAATGTTCTTCAATTAATAATACATGTGAATTAAAAAAAAAAAATGCACTCAATAATTTGCTCACCTCACTCCAGTTCTAGCTTTTTTCCATACAAAGCCAGGAATATAGCAGTTCACACCAGCTACAGACCAAACGCTCATAATTCACAGGGATAAAGCAGTCAGAGCAATTTGGTGTTAGTACTGGAAAAAAGAATCTGTCAGTAAAGAATATCTTTGCAATGCAGGAGACCACCTGCAGTGCAGGAGACCCAGGTTTGATCCCTGGGTTGGGAAGATCCCTTGGAGAAGGAAATAGCAACCCTCTCCAGTATTCTTGCCTGGAAAATCCCATGACCAGAGGAACCTGGCAGGCTACAGTCCATGGAGTCACAAGGGTTGGATACGACTGAGGGACTAAACCACCACCATTGGAAAAAATTAGCCACAGACTAAAAGTTTCTCTGGTCCCACCTAATAGAACTTAAAGGTGAGAGCAAAATGGGTCAAACCGTTTTCAGGTAACTTAACCAAGTCCCAGAACAAAGCTCAAGAGTATGTAAAAGAATATAAATCTATCTAGCACCCAAAAAGGTAAAAATTTAAATGTCTGGCATCTAGTAAAAAATTACCAGGCATGCAAAGAAGAAAAAAAAAAAGGTTCATGATGAGGAGAGGAATCAATCAACTGAAACTGCACCAGCTCTTGCACACCACTGGTAGAAAGGTAAATCGGTAAAATCACTGTGGAAAACAGTATGGAGGTTTCTCAAAAACTAAACTAGAACTACCATATGACCCAGCGATTCCACTCCTGGATATATATCAAAAATAAAATATACACACTCACACACAATGGAATACTACTCAGCCATAAAAAAGAACAAAATATTGGCATTTGCAGCAACGTGGATGGACTTGGAGGGAAATGTACTATGAAGTAAGTCAGACAGAGAAAGAAAAACACTGTATGATATGACTTATATGTGGAATCTAAAAAATACAAAAATCTATTAAACATAGTAAACAAAGAAGCAGTCTCACAGATATAGAGAATAAGCTAGTTGTTACCAGTGGGGAAGAGGGAAGGCAGGGAGGCAGAATAGGAGGTAGAGGATTAAAAGGTAGAAGCTATTAGGTATAAAATAAGCTACAAGGATGCACCATACAAAACAGGAAATATAGCCAATATTTTATAAAAATATAAACAAGTATAACCTTTAAAAATTGTGAATCACTGTATTGTACACCTAACAAAATATTTTATAGCAATTATGCATCAATAAAAAATAAACTGTCCCAGAAATGACACAGAAAAGAGAGTTAGTAGAAAAAGAATGTTATTTTAATTGCAGTTTGTAAATTTAAGAATCTGGAGGAAAGATTGAATATGTGAAGCAGAGGCATAGAAAGCCTTAAAAAATGGGTACAAATCAGACTTCTAGACATGAAAAGACAATGTCTGAGAGGAAAACTATACTGGATGTGTTATGGGAGAAATCACATTGCAAAAGAAAATAATTAGTGAACTCAAACACATTGCAATCAAAACTACCCACAATAAAACTGTGAGTATGTACTAAAAAAAAAAAAAAAAACACACACAGAGAATTGATAAGCTGTGGGGCAATTTCAAGCAATCTGAAATACATGCAATTAGAATCCCAATTAGAAGAAAAGAGAAAAGAAGAGAAAAAAGGAATGATAAACACATAGATCCAAAAAAACTAAAAGCACACAAAAATGTGGAAAACTACATGAAAATACATCAAATCAAATTGCTCTGATAAAGAACCTGCCTGAAATGCAGGAGACCCCAGTTCAATTCTTGGATCAGAAAGATCCCCTGGAGAAGGAATAGGCTACCCACTCTAGTATTCTTGGGCTTTCCTGATGGCTCAGCTGGTAAAGAATTCCTTCACCTAGAATGCAGGCAACCCGGGTTCGATCCCTTGGTTGCAAAGATAAAGGGAATAGCTACCCACTCTGGTATTCTGGCCTGGAGAATTCCATGGACAGAAGAGCCTGGCAGGCTACCGTCCATGGGGTCACAGAGTCAGACATGACTGAATGACTCACTTTCACTTTATTAATAAAAAAAAAGTATTAAAAACAGAAAAAATACATGTTATATACAGGGGCACACAAGTTCTGTTGACATCATATTTGGATGGCAGCATATTTCACACTGAAAACAATATAAAAAAGACAAGAAAGCAATATCTTAAAACCCCTGAAAGAAAAAAAAAAACCTGTCAACCTATAATTCTTTATCCCAAGGAAACTATTTTTTTCAAAACAATTATTCCTAATGAAGAGAGTCAGACTTCCTTATCAAACAAAAAAGGAGTATATGTGCATGCATGTATGATTCTGTTTATATAACCTTCTGGAAAATGTGCAATCTAATCTACAATGACACAAAGCAGATCAGTGGTTGCCTGAAGATGCGGAGGACAGAGAGAAGCAGAAGGGAGAGATTAAAGGGAGCAGAAGTAAGCTACTGGGATGACGATGTGGCCACTGTCTTTAGAGTGGCTTTGATTTTACCAAATGTAGGCATGTTTCACACCTACGAAAATGCTAAATGTCTGAAGTTTGCTATAACTCAATAAAGTTAATCAAAAGTACATAATTTTATGGTACTGATGGACCTGTTTGTAGGGCAGTAATACAGACAGAGACACAGAGAACAGACATGTGGACACAGCATGGGAAGAAGAGGGGGACGCATTAAGAGAGAAGCACTGAAACATATACATTAGTCGGAAGTGCTAGTCACTCATTGCTCAGTTGTGTCTGACTCTGCAACCCCACGGACTGTAGCTCACCAGCCAGTGGGAATTTGCTGTATGACTTCGGGAGCTCAAGTGTGGTCAATCTAGAGGAGTGGGATCGGGTGGGAGGTGGGAGGGAGGTTCATGAGGGAGAGGACATATGTATACCTATGGCTGATTCACGTTGATGTATAGCAGAAACCAGTGCAACATTGTAAAGCACTTACCCTCTCCAATTAAAAATAAATACATTTTTATACCACATAATTTTAGTATAAAAATATATGTGACATATAAGCTGTGAACTACAAAAATAACTATAAAAATAAAGCAAACATCTCTGAACCCTATCCAAATTGGACTTCTCAAACCCATAACTTCTCCTTCCCTCCTCCAAGAAAGTAAATATTATTTTGCTTTTATTATGTAATTATTATGTATTATATATAAGTATGTATTATCCAAGAAATTATTATGCTTTTGATAAAAGTAAACAAAAATTTTTGTCTTTATATGTCTAAAGAATATAACATAGGAATGTTTCAAATCCAAATTAATGAAAGTTATGTCTTTCCAAACATTTTTCAATGTAACACACTAGTGACATGAAAAAAAGACCATATGTATTAATATCATTAGTAAGTCACCTGTTATTTTTATGAAATTTTAACCATTTTGTTAGATTTTACTTAATCACATTTACCAATAATTCCACTTGCAGCCATTTTGGCTACTAACTGGATTTGAAGCTCTTCACTGTACATGACGCCTCTGTTTACCCAGCATGTATCATCTCATTTAGCACAAACTAAATATGGTTTTTACCATGAGGACTTCTGAAAACTTGGAAACAGGTAATGCATTCTATGAATTAAATATTAGAAAGGCCAGAGAGCCACATGAGGAAGTAAACCAAGAGCTCACTTGTAAAATTTTTATTAAAGAGCAGACAGATTCAAAATTTTAAACAAGTTGCCTTGTTTCTAATCTTAGAAAGAGATGTGAGCAATCACCAACATTTAGTAAAATGGAAACCTGTTCTTTACTGTGTCTTTGCAGAAAAGGGGAATGATTAGCCTGATGGTTAATTTTACATGTTAACCTGACTAAGCCATGAGATATCCAGACATTTGGTCAAATGTTATTCTTGGTGTTTCTCTGAGAATGTCTTTAGATAAAATTAATATTTAAATTGGTAGACTGAGTAAAGCAGATTGCCTTCCTTAATATCAGTCGGCCTCAACCAATTAGTTAAAAGTTTGGATACAACAAAAAGGCTGACGCTCTGCCAAGAAAGGGAAACTTCTCCTACTTGACTGCTTTAAAACTGGGACATTCACTTTTCCCTGTCTTTGGATTTGAACTGAATCTTTGGCTCATCTTGGGTCTTGAACCTGCCAGCCTTCCAAAGGGAACTACACCATAGGTTCTCCTACCTGTCAGGACTCATATTGGAACAAAAGCATTGGTTCCCCTAGGTCCTTACCTTGCCAACTCACCCTGCATATCTTGAGACTGTGTCAGTTCAGTTCGGTTCAGTCACTCAGACATGTCCAACTCTTTGTGACCCCATGAACCACAGCACGCCAGGCTTCCCTGTCCATCAACAATCCCGGAGTTTACCCAAACTCATGTCTATTGAGTCGGAGATACCATCCAATCATCTCATCCTCTATCGTCCCCTTCTCCTCCTGCCCCTAATCTCTCCCAGCTTCGGGGTCTTTTCAAATGAGTCAGCTCTTTGCATCAGGTGGCCAAAGTATTGGAGTTTCAGCTTCAACATCAGTCCTTCAAATGAACACCCAGGACTGATCTCCTTTAGGATGGACTGGTTGGATCTTCTTGCAGTCCAAGGGACTCTCAAGAGTCTTCTCCAACACCACAGTTCAAAAGCATCAATTCTTCAGCACTCAGCTTTCTTTATAGTCCAACTCTCACATCCATACATGACTACTGGAAAAACCATAGCCTTGACTAGACAGACCTTTGTTGACAAAGCAATGTCTCTGCTTTTTAATATGCTGTCTAGGTTGGTCATAACTTTCCTTCCAAGGAGTAAGTGCCTTTTAATGTCATGGCTGCAATCATCATCTGCAGTGATTTTGGAGCCCAGAAAAATAAAGTCAGCCATTGCTTCCACTGTTTCCCTATCTATTTGCCATGAAGTGATGGAACCAGATGCCATGATCTTCATTTTCCGAATGTTGAGCTTTAAGTCAACCTTTTCACTCTCTTTCATTTTCATCAAGAGGCTTCTGCCATAAGGGTGGTGTCATCTGCATATCTGAGGTTATTGACACTTCTCACAGCAATCTTGATTCCAGCTTGTGCTTCTTCCAGCCCATCATTTCTCGTGATGTACTCTGCATATAAGTTGAAGAATTTTCCACAGTTTATTGTGATCCACACAGTAAAATGCTTTGGCATAATCAATAAAGCAGAAATAGATATTTTTCTGGAACTCTCTTGCTTTCTCGATGATCCAGTGGATGTTGTCAATTTGATCTCTGGTTCCTCTGCCTTTTCTAAAACCAGCTTAAACATCTGGAAGTTCACAGTTCACATATTGCTGAAGCCTGGCTTGGAAAATTTTGAGCATTACTTTACTAGCGTGTGAGATGAGTGCAATTGTGCAGTAGTTTGAGCATTCTTCGGAGAAGGCAATGGCACCCCACTCCAGTACTCTTGCCTTGAAAATCCCATGGATGGAGGAGCCTGGAAGGCTGCAGTCCATGGGGTCGCTGAGGGTCGGACACGACTGAAAGACTTCACTTTCACTTTTCACTTTCGTGCACTGGAGAAGGAAACGGCAACCCACTCCAGTGTTCTTGCCTGGAGAATCCCAGGGACGGGGAAGCCTGGTGGGCTGCCGTCTATGGGGTTGCACAGAGTCGGACACGACTGAAAGCGACTTAGCAGCAGCCGCAGCAGTTGAGCATTCTTTGGCATTGCCTTTCTTTGGGATTGGAATGAAAACTGACCTTTTCCAGTCCTGTGGCCACTGCTTGAGACTTTTTAACCTCCATAATCTCATGAGTCAATTCTTTATAATAATTCTCTTTATATTTACCAATTTAAATATACACCTCTTGGTTTTGTTTCTCTGGAGAACACTAACTAACACAGTCAGCGTGGAGTACAGAAATTAGTGGAACAAAGAGGTGAAAGACCTCTAGTAGTCCCACAACTAATGGCAGTCAAGGAGGATTTCTTCCCTGGTCCACAGACTCCACCTTCCTGAAATCTATTCCAAGCATGACTTCATTATGGAGACTTTTCAGCTATCACAGCTCAACACAATTTAACCTCAAACCAACTATGGATCTGTGTTCAGGTCCATACTCACTGAACAACCTCTTTTTGCAATTTAGCTTTCCATGAACAACTTCTCACCTGGAAAAATCCTCTACTCATGCCAAGCATTTCAGATTGTATGACATACTATATGGGAACCTGTTCTTGCCTAGTTGGCATTCAATCACACTTCTTTTGATGAAAGCATTTTTATTTCCCTCAGTCCATGCTTGTGGAAGGACGATTCAACATTGCAGACATAAAATTAGGAACATGACTTTGTGTGTATGTGTGTGTGTTAGTAACTCAGTTGTGTCTGACTCTTTGTGACCCCATGAACCATAGCTTGCCAGGCTCCTCTGCCTATGGGGATTCCCCAGGGGAGAATACTGGAGTGGGTTGCCATTTCCTTCTCCAGGGGATCTTGACTCAGGCCTAGACAAATCCAAGTTTCTGTGATTGGTTGAGTGATGGTAAGAGACAAAATCTAGACCAATAAGAATCAGCCCCAAAGCTTCCACTAGAACTATTTGCAAATATTTGCAATGAGACATGTTCTTTATGATAGTTGCTAAATGGTGAGAACGTAAGTCTGGAGTTCCATAGTCAACTTTGCCATATTTACTTGACTGAGAAGAAAGCTAATGCAGAGGAAAACAATGCCAACAGGTTATATCTACACTACTTAATCTACTATCTGAATCCAGCTGTCTCTGAAGGCAGCAGTGTTCTTTCCAATTATAGAAGCCAGCGATTTTTATATTGGTTTGTTCTGTTTGGCATAAGGCAGCTTGTATTGTGTCTGGGCTTTTGTAACTTTCCATAGAAAAAAATAACTTACACACATCAAATTAAAAAATAAATTCTCTGTATTATGCACTGGTCTCTGTGAACCTAGATAGTAAACCCACTCTTGGTGTGCTGATAGATCATATTTTTGAGTGTACAGAACTGAGGATCAGACCTTGGATTAGAACAATTTCACAAATTCAAATGCTGGTCTGAGAGGAAGTATAGTGTAGGAGGTAAGAACATGCACTTAACCATAATAGAGGTTGCATTGCAATATATCCTGCCTGTTTACTCGGTGAGAGTTCTTGAGCATGCAAGTTATTTAACTTCTCTCATTCTCAGTGCTCACATTTGTTAAGTGGAGTAAATAATATTCCATTTAATTAAACTCACTGTATATACTGAGAGATCAGCCCTGGGATTTCTTTGGAAGGAATGATGCTAAAGCTGAAACTCCAGTATTTTGGCCACCTCATGCGAAGAGTTGACTCATTGGAAAAGACTCTGATGCTGGGAGGGATTGGGGGCAGGAGAAGGGGACGACAGAGGATGAGATGGCTGGATGGCATCACTGACTTGATGGACGTGAGTCTGGGTGAACTCCGGGAGTTGGTGATGGACAGGGAGGCCTGGCGTGCTGCGATTCATGGGGATGCAAAGAGTCGGACACAACTGAGCGACTGAACGGAACTGAACTGAACTGATATACTGAGAGAATTCAGTAAGAGTACAGGTAACAACAACAGCTATGAGTTACTGATCACCCATTGTGTACAAATCATTGCTTTAAGTCATATATATAATATTATATGTGTGTATTATATTATATATAAGTACATATATATATATGTGTGTGTGTGTGTGTGTGTATGACTTTCCTGGTGGCTCAGATGGTAAAAGTGTCTGCCTACAAAGCAGGAGACCCAGGTTCGATCCCTGGGTCAGGAAGATCCTCTGGAGAAAGAAATGGCAACCCACTCCAGTATTCTTGCCTGGAAAATCCCATGGACGGAGGAGCCTGGCAGGCTACAGTCCATGGATTTGCAAAGAGTCAGACATGACTGAGAACCTTCATAACAACAACTATATATATATATATATATATATATATATACACATACATACATACATATATATATATGTTATATGTTATATATATTATATGAGCTTCCCTGGTGGCTCAGATGTAAAGAATCTGCCTGCAATTCAGGAAACCACGTTGGAACCCTGGGTCAGGAAGATCCCCTGGAGAAGGAAATGATTTCCCACTCCAGTATTCTTGCCTGGAGAATTCCATGGACAGAGGAGCCTGGCAGGCTACAGCTCATTGGGTTACAAAGAGTTGGACACAGCTGAGTAACTAAACATGCATGCATACATATATACTATATATATGAATAAAACAAGCAAGAACTGCCTTTTAATCTTAGGGAGTCATAATTCAGTAAATATTTGTTTTTATTGGTCATTTGGGGCTTGGTTTTTTTTTTTTTTTTTGGCTTTTTGGTCAGTATCAATAAGACATGAGAATATTTTTACCATTCTTGGTTTTGGACCCCTCTATTCTCCTTATATTAAAAAAAAGAAAATATTCAAGTCCTTCCATATGATTAAAGGAGTTCATCTAGAAATAAACAAACTGAAACTGAAAATAAAATATCAAAAAAGAAAAAAATGTCACCCTGTCCTCTGGCTAATTTTAAATTATAATTCATCCAACTTTAGTCAGTCTGAGAAACCACATAATATCCTAAGCCTTCAAAACTCAGCAGCTATTCATGAACAATGAAGAAAGCTCAGTCAAAACCCTTCTGTGGTCTCCCTGAACTCATGAACTCTAATGACTTTTCTGGCTCTTTTTTCGTGCAGTTCAACTTGTAACAAAGGCGACTGCCGGGGTCCAGCCCCGGTGGATCCAGGGAATTCGAAGCAGGGACGGCGTCGGCGAGGATCAGGAAACAACTGCTTAATTAAACATTAATTAAGGATATAAAGAGTAATAGAATAAAGATAGCTCAGTGAGGAAATTCAGTGGAGAAAAGAGGCTGAAATAAGGATAGCTCAGTGAGGAAATTCAGGGGAAAAAAGAGGCTGAATAATTCAGCCAGAAGGTGAGAGAAAGAATGACATGGGGAGACCAAGTTTCCATGAACAAGGCCCACACTTTACTTTCCAAAGTAGTTTTTATACCTTAAGTTATGCATAGAGGATAATGGGGGAAGGGGTAGAGTCATGCAGTAAGCCAGGCTTTCTTCCTGCAAACTTATCGTATGCAAAAGTTTAGGTGATTTGCATCATCTTCTGGCCCAGAGGCCTGTTAACATTTTAAGACCCTTTCTTCAGAAAACTTATTTTTCTCTAAAGGTCAGGTGCCACCCTCCAAAAGCATTAAAGTTACATTCCTATAGGGCAAAGGTGTGGTGGGCTACAACAAGAAAAAGAATTAACTCAAGGGTCCAAGGTTACAAACATTAAAACTACTACTTACACCAATCATATTAATCAATACACTGCCAGGGAAGCAGCAGGTAAGGGATATGGAAACTTAGCAGCAAACATTGGCCCAACAAGTGAAAAACCCTTAACCAATACAATTTCTAATCAATCTTTTAACTACTCAAAGGAATCTGTGTTTAGACAGTTTAGAACATCTCCTGCCTCTCACAGTTGGGAGGCTCTGAACAATCACATGTGGCCGGAAAAACCTATTCAGGCAGGCTAGAGGACTTCCAAAGGAGTTTGTAGGTTGAAACACTATCACACCCAAGAATTATTAACTGGAGCTATAAGCTAACTCTTTTTTCAGAGAGAGGTAGTGGGGGACAGCCCCCCATAAAGTCAGAGGTGTAGGTGAAAGCACAAAGCAGAAAGTAGGCAGACTCTGGTTTGGGGGGTAGATGCTCGAGAATTTCCAGGGGAACTCCTGAGGCTCGATCCCGCCTTACCATATGCCGAGCTTCCTTCCTCATGACCTTTGCCACGGGCGGAGTTCCTCATGCTAGCTCCCGGCAGTGATAGAATTCCAGTTGAGCTATTCCAGATCCTGAAAGATGATGCTATGGAAAGTGCTGCACTCAATATGCAATATGCACTCAATATGCAATATGCCGGCTCCCAGCAGGCGACAGCTTTCAGAAAGCAGTGGTTCAATCACTAACCAGAGTATGGATCTTATGAGAACAGGG
Source organism: Bos javanicus (assembly GCF_032452875.1). Classification (NCBI taxonomy): domain Eukaryota; kingdom Metazoa; phylum Chordata; class Mammalia; order Artiodactyla; family Bovidae; genus Bos; species Bos javanicus. Next base: position 54,559,024 of record NC_083868.1, on the reverse strand, counting down.
CTCTAGTTTCAACCAACTGGCTCCAAAGACAACTTGGCCTCAAGAAACAAAATATCAAATTCCATGACTATGATCAGCACTGCTACCTCAAAAGCCATTCTTCCAAATACTTTTCCTTAACTGTAGCAGCAACCTGGTAAGAGAATATGGGTGTCTCAAAATAACCCACCACAACTATGCGAAGAAACAATTGTAGCACAAGACCTACAATTTCCTTCCTACCTGTTTTCATCAACTTTCCCAGCTAAGGACATAGACCATATTGAACATCTACTTGAAGCTATAGGGATTTACATTCAAATGTGGAACTTAAAACACTCATGAGACAACTGTAGAACAATTTTGCAGATGAAAATGAAAAATGAGTCTTAATAGTTAGGCCATGCAATGGTTTACTGTATGTCCATCTGTGTATAGAGCTGGTCATTTAACTTGTAAGACGACTTAGTTAAGGACTTGAATAGATGAGGAAGCTGAAGCTCAAAACACTTAGGAAATGTGACTGGTATCACACAATTAAAAGGGGCTTCCAAGATGGCACTAGTGGTAAAGAACCCGCCTGCCAACAGAGGAGATATAAGAGTTGCAGCTTCAATCCCTAGGTTGGGAAGATCCCCTAGAGAAGGGTATGGCAACCCACTACAGTATTCTTGTCTGGAGAATCACATGGACAGAGGAGCATGGCGGGCAACAGTCCATGGGATTGCAAAGAGTTGGACATGACTGAACCAACTTAGCACCCACCCACCCACACACACACACACAGTTTAAAGACAGAATGCATGATCTGGCCCAGTTTCATGTAAGGACTGAACCACAGTGCTGTATTGTTTCCCTTATAGAGAAGGAGGAATAATACAGAGAAAGTCAAACTATTTTTGTGCAAATGTGATCTACTGAATGGGGCGGCAGTGTTGGGAGGCAGCCTTTCATGCCAGAGGGATTTTCTCTGTCTTCTGCATGCAATTGTTTCCAATCAGAGAATTAAACAGTAGACTTGCATAAGACTGATTGGAACAGAGTGGTCATTACTTTTCCAAAACTGCCCATTGCACATTGGCAGGTATTTATGTTTTTCTCAAACAGGAGAATGCCCAGAGGCACTGCCATGAATCAAAATGCATAGACCTTTTAGCTGGATTCTTAGGGGGCAACTTTACAAGTGCTTGAAATAATGGCTAAAGCAATTTTTTTAAATGTATTCAAATAACAGTTATAAGCACAGTCAGATTGTTCTACCTAAGAAGAAAAAGAAAGGTAATTACCTGTAAAACACATAAAATGTATATTGTTTACTCATCATTAACTCTGCACACCTTTATGCTAATGGATAGACTAAGACAAGCTTCCAACTATAAGGTGACAGAAAGAGCCAGAGTAAGTCAGAGAAACACAAAGACAAAGACCTTCCCAGCTGACTGGATGACATCCCAGTAACCTTGAAGAATCCCTGTGTATTCTTCACAACCTTCAATCACCTGTGGAAGTGGTAAATAATGGGAGAAAATTCAATAGGTACTACAGATCACTTTATAGACATTAGTTTCTCCTTACACAGTCTCTACCATGGTGACAGCAAACCACTTATTGGACAAAGACTGGAAAAGCAAGAAAGAATATAAATGACAAGATCCAACAGAAAAGTCAAAGTCTTAATTCTCTGAATCCCAAGAACTCTTTTATTTCTTTTTTTTTTCAATTATTTTTATTGAAGTATAGTTGATTTGCTATATTGTGTTAATTTCTGGTGTACAGCATAGTGGGAAGCACATTTTAAGGAAATGCATGGAAATTAACTAATGTTTACTGAGTTCCAGCATTGTGCCAGGCAATTTACATATAGTATATGTTGACACATGTGTTCTTAAGAAAACTTTTAGTGCTTTTATTCCTTCATAATCTATCCTTCCTTAAGGGAAGCAGAAATTATCCAAGAAACCACTGCAAAACTGTAAGCCAAATAAGAACATAACACGTCACTCCTGATTCTGACTTTTTTTTTTAATGTGGTTCAATGCAGTTCAGTAGCTCAGTCCTGTGCAACTCTCTGTGACCCCATGAACCACAGCACACCAGGCCTCCCTGTCTATCACCAACTCCCAGAATTTAACCAAACTAATGTCCATTGAGTCAGTGATGCCATCCAACCATCTCATCCTCTGTCATCCCCTTCTCCTCCTTCCCTCAATCTTTTCCAGCATCAGGGTCCTTACAAATGAGTCAGCCCTTCACATCAGGTGGCCAAAGTATTGGAGTCTCAACTTCAACATCAGTCCTTCCAATGAACACCCAGGACTGATCTCCTTTAGGATGGACTGGTTGGATCTCCTTGCAGTCCAAGGGACTATCAAGAGTCTTCTCCAACACCACAGTTCAAAAGCATTAATTCTTCAGTGCTCAGCTTTCTTTATAGTCCAACTCTCACATCCATACATGACCACTGGAAAAACCATAGCCTTGACTAGACAGACCTTTGTTGACAAAGCAATGTCTGCTTTTGAATATGCTGTCTATGTTGGTCATGACTTTCCTTCCATGGAGTAAGCGCCTTTTAATTTCATGGCTGCAATCACCATCTGCAGTGATTTTGGAGCCCAGAAAAATAAAGTCAGCCACTGTTTCCACTGTTTCCCCATCTATTTGCCATGAATTGATGGGACCAGATGCCATGATGTTGAGCTTTAAGCCAACCTTTTCACTCTCTTTCATTTTCATCAAGAGGCTCTTTAGTTCTTCCTCACTTTCTGCCATAAGTGAGGTGTCATCTGCATATCTGAGGTTATTGATATTTCTCCTGGCAATCTTGACTGTAGCTTGTGCTTCTTCCAGCCCAGCGTTTCTCATGATGTACTCTGCATATAAGTTAAATAAGCAGGGTGACAATATACAGCCTTGGAGTACTCCTTTCACTCTTTGGAACCAGTCTATTGTTTCATGTCCAGTTCTAACTGTTGCTTCCTGACTTGCATACAGGTTTCTCAAGAAGCAGGTCAGGTGGTCTGGTATTGCCATCTCTTGAAGAATTTTCCACAGTTTATTGTGATCCACACAGTCAAAGGCTTTGGCATAGTCAATGAAGCAGAAATAGATGTTTTTCTGGAAATCTCTTGCTTTTTCTATGATCCAATGAATCCTGGCAATTTGATCTGTGGTTCCTCTGCCTTTTCTAAAACCAGCTTGAGTATCTGGAAGTTCACAGTTCACATATTGCTGAAGCCTGGCTTGGAGAATTTTGAGTATTACTTTACTAGTGTGTGAGATGAGTGTAATTGTGTGGTAGTTTGAGCATTCTTTGGCATTGCCTTTCTTTGGGATTGGAATGAAAACTGACCTTTTCCAATCCTATGGCCATTGCTTAGTTTTCCAAATTTGCTGGCATATTCAGTGCTGCACTTTCACAGCATCATCTTTTAGGATTTGAAATAGCTCAACTGGAATTCCAACACCTCTACTAGCTTAGTTCGTAGTGATGCTTCCTAAGGCCCACTTGACTTCATATTCCAGTTTGTCTGGATCTAGGTGAGTGATCACACCATTGTGATTCTCTGGGTCATGAAGATCTTTTTTGTACAGTTCTTCTGTGTATTCTTGCCCCCTCTTCTTAATATCTTCTGCTTCTGTTAGGTCCATACCATTTCTATCCTTTATCGAGCCCATCTTTGCATGAAATGTTCCCTTGGTATCTCTATTTTTCTTGAAGAGATCTCTAGTCTTTCTGATTCTATCGTTTTCCTCTATTTCTTTGCATTGATTGCTGAGGAAGGCTTTCTTATGTCTCCTTGCTATTCTTTGGAACTCTGCATTCACATGGGTATATCTTTCCTTTTCTCCTTTGCTTTTCACTTCCCTTCTTTTCACAGCTATTTGTAAGGCCTCCTCAGACAGCCATTTTGCTTTTTTTACATTTCTTTTTCTTGGGGATGGTCTTGATCCCTGTCTCCTTTACAATGTCACAAACCTCCATCCATAGTTAATCAGGCACACTGCTGATCAGATCTAGTCCCCTAAATCTATTTCTCACTTCCACTGTATAATCATAAGGGATTTGATTTAGATCATATCTGAATGGTCTAGTGGTTTTCCCTACTTTCTTCAATTTAAGTCTGAATTTGGCAAAGGAGTTCATGATCTGAGCCACAGTCAGCTCCCAGTCTTTTTTTGCTTTAATGTTTTGCTTGTTTTAATGTGGTAGTTTTGGTCAATTCTGAAAAGAATTTTGAGAACAAGAGTCTGTGATTTTCATCAAGTATTTTTACTTAGCTTATGATGACTTCAGTAATAGAGAAAGAACTAGGTTGCCAATGGCTAAAATAATTTCACTGAAATAATTTATAGTGACAGATGGACAGATAGGTATGGATGTAGATATATATAGATAGATAATCTCTACTTTTTCTCTACAAACCTTGTAGCAAATACTATGGTGAAGCAAGATTTGTCTTACAAAGTTACCAGTGGAAGGTTAAAACATAAAGTTGAAATATATTTGTCTAGCTGAGTGATTAGAACACTTCTAAGTGTCCAGTCCAAACTCAAGCAAGGAAGGAGTTAATTCTCAATTTTTGAGCCACATCTAAAATGCTTCATATTTATACTCAAAAACACTTCTTAACAACAAGGTCCTACTGTATAGCACAGGAACTATATTCAATATCTTATAATAACCTAAAATGGGAAAAATCTGAAAAAGAATATTTAATATTATATAATTTACATATATGTCAATGACTTTGCTGTATGCCAGAAATTAACACAACATTGTAAACCAACTATACTTCCATTTAAAAAAACAAAAGCCAAACAAAAGCTGCAAACTGCTTCTTTTCAAATCAGCAAACTATCTGATTCTAGTTGCTGTGTTTAATATGAAAGGCAAATACCACAATGTTTGTAAGCAGAAATGCTTGAATCAATTGCCTGAGGTTTAACTCTCAGTCTACCAGTCAGTAGCTCAGTAATTTAGCACAGGTTACCTAACCTTTCAAACCTCAGCGTCCTCATGTATAAAATGGGTATAATGGAAGTATCTGCTTCATGTGTTGTTGTAAGAAAAAATGAAGTAAGAAAATAAACAACCTTAGAACAGTCCCTGGGCCATCCCAGAGTCTTTGCATGCTACTCTGTTGTCTCTTTCTCAGCCTTGCCCAGCCTCCCTCTGGTGGACACCTTCATGGGCATCTGGAAGTTACTGGATGGCAAGAATTTCAATGACTACCTGAAGTCACTCAGTGTGGATTTTGCTACCAGGCAGGTGGCCACCATGACCAACCTACCACATCACTGAAGTGAATGGAGACACAATCACCATAAAAACACAAAGCATCTTCAAGAACACAGAGATCTGCTTTAAGCTGGGAATGGAGTTTGGTGAGACAACAGCAGATGACAGGAAGGTCAAATCCACTGTGACGTGCTGGACGGAGGCAAACTTGTTCACGTGCAGAAGTGGAACGGACAAGAGAAGACACTAGTGCAGGAAACAGGTGATGGGATGCCCATCCTGACACCCACCCAGGGTGGTGCAGTTTGCACTCACACTTACAAGAAAGAGTTGTGACCTGCCCACTCCTTCAACTGCTCTTCTGCCAGTTGATTCCTCCTTGACTCAGCACCAGATTGCCTCATTTTTCTCCTCTTGCATTTTGTACAAATCAGCTTGATTGGAGGAATTCTCCTGGGATCAGGTGGCAGCAGCCTGGATCCAATTTCATTCTCATTGTGTATGTTTTTGTTTTTTAACTACATTCAAAGGGTGCTCTGACATCAATAAACCAAAGCCAAAGTCAAAAAACAAAAAACAAGCAAAACAGAAAGCACTTGTGCCTGGTACCTTCTATGCACTGAACAGATGTCAGTTAATATGATTACCAAATTTCAAGGTATTGTAACTGTGGCAGGATAATTTGAGATATTAATCTTTTTTTACTGTTCTGTTCTCATTGATGCACAAAATTCAAAAGACTGGAAGTGATTTTGGTATATTTTTATCTTTTCCCCCTGAAGAAAAGAATCAAGATTTTTCAGTGCTAGCATGTAAGAATTTCTCTTGCTCCAGGAGAGAATTAATGACTTCTGTTTTCTAAAACCTTTAATGAAGCAATAGGGCTGAATGTCATTTAAAAGGGAAGAGGAGAGATGAAGGGAAAGAAAGCAACCTGAAAGAAATGAGAGGATGAGCATCCCTCAGACCTAGAGCTAGATAGGGTTGGATTTTTGGCAAGCAGAGATTTATGTTCCTGCTGCACACAGAGTCCCAAAGGGGAGATGGAGAGGAATAGCTGACGTTGGCCTCTAGGGTCTAGGCCTGTAGAGAAGCATCAGGTCTTGTGTGAGCCAGAAGAACCACTACAATGGAGATCTCTGAGCCGGCCCAGAACACTCCTGCCAGAAAAACAACAGAAGACCAACATGTGTAAAAGCATCATGCAACAGAACTCAAAATGGTAATGACAAAGATAGTATGGGTGTTAACCAGGTCACTTGCTCATCTCCGCTTGCCCCAATTCAAGTCTTACAGAGTCGTAAGAGAGAGAAGCCCCCAAATCTAAACTTACATTGTGTTTCTTACTGCCCTGATAATTGAAAACCAGGCCCAGAATTAATTTATTTTAAAAAGAAGAAGTTCAGGGAACTTGAACTTGTGATCCAGCGGCTAAGACTCTGAGCTCCCAATGCAGTGGGCCTGGGTTCCATGCCTGGTCAAGGAACTTGATCCCACAAGCTGCAAATAAGAGTTCACATTCCACAACTAAGACCCACCACAGCCAAATAAATAAAATAGATAAACAAAAATTTTTAAAGATGAATTTCAGGAAATTCCTGGAAGTCGAGTTGGTTAGGATTCAGCATTTTCCCTGCCAGTGGCCTACGTTCAATCCCTGATCAGGGAACTAAGCTCTCACAAACTGCACAGCATGGCCAAAAGAAAAAGATGAAGTTCTTTAAGTTAAGCAATGCATAGCATAAAAGTATGAGTTTTGCAAGGTTCTACCATATACCACAGGGAACTATATTTAATATCCTTTGACAAATCATAATGGAAAAGAACATGAAAAAGAATATGTATAACTGAATCACTTAGCTGTACCCCATAATATATAACTATAAATCAATTATACTTCAATAAAATTTGAATAAAAAAAAGAAGTACGAGTTTTCGAGTGATTTTAACCTCAGTTTAAATACTAGCTATGTGTATAGCCATGAGTAAAGGATTGAAATTCACTAAAATTTAGTTTCTATATTTATAAAATTATAACATAACTTGAAGCATATGTATAAAAATTAATCATTCATAAATTGCTGGATATATCATATGGCAAATAAATGGCAGCTATTATTATTATTATATGAATGTGCTCCATTAGGCAGAAAAATAACTGTCAGTGAAAGATGACCCTGCCATAAAAGGATGCCTGTTGAAGGTGCAGTGATTGGTAAACAATTCCGATCCCCTTCAGGACCAAAGCATTTTTGAAGCAGACTACCCAAAATGTGGATCACATACCACATGCATTAGCAGAATCTGGGAAAGTACATGTAGACCTGTATCTCCAGATGCCAGAAAAGGGAGCCAGGGGGTGTGGAACATAAAGTTGGATAAGGAAGAAACTATTAACATGGGAGCACTATCCTATGACACACTGTTCCCAGGTGGCACTAGTGGTAAAGAACCTGCCTGCCAATGCAGGAGACTCAAGAGACACAGGTTCAATCCCTGGAGAAGGAAGAGTCCCTGGAGAAGGAAATGGTAACCCACTCCAGTATTCCTGCCTGAAGAATTCCATGGACACAGAAGCTTCACAGACTATAATCCCTGGGGTGGCGAAGACTCAGACAAGACTGAAGCAACTTAGCCCACATGCGTCCTACGACACAAGGTTTTATACTCTGCAAGGACCTTAGGAGACTGTGCTACCATGCTGCTCAGATGACCTTGGAAACACAAAGAAAGTGATCAACTTCATTAGGTGAATTAGAAATACCAGAAATTCCTCCCTCATGGATTCATGATTCATGGCTCAGTATATGTGTACAAGCTGAAAATTACCAGCTCCTGCATCTCACTCACAGATGACCTTGCAAACAACTAAAATGAAATTCCTCCTAATGGGCAGAGCTTCAGTGTGCACTCAGACGTCTGCTTTGTGCAGAAAGTGTCCCAAGGTTGTGATATGTATGGTTTCATGAGCAACAACAAGTGACTTGGCTGGTTGGATGGGGCATGAAATGAAAAAGACAGAGAATTCTGAGAAAAAGGCATGTGGATAGACATAACAAAACAAAAATCTTTGTTTTGCTTGTGAATGTGCTTGTGAGCAACTGTTTAAACTGACACCCAGATAACTCCCTGGAGCATGCCTTGGTGCTGTTCTGGTCACATCTGAAGGACAATCTTGACTAACATTCACTCACAGATACTGTTGCCGAGAGCCCTTCTCCAAATCTGTGTGCATCTCTGCAGACTGCTTCCCAAGGAACCCAATCAAAGAAAGTGCCAAATAAAACATTTATAAATTTAAAAGAAAGACAATGGAAATTTTATATGAAAGTTAATTAATACTTTCATCATAAAATGTGTACTTTAAATCCGTGAATATGAACATTTTAAAGAAGACTTGAAGCAAGTGGCTAAAACTGTCACCACCGCCACCCACTCCACACCTGCCAACCAGACAAGCACACAGATGCTACTCACACACATATTATCTCATTCCACATCCAAAAATTTCAGGGGAAAGAGATAACTTATTTCTACTAATTCTACCCAAACTTTCAGAAACCACTCTAACTGGTAACCTCTTGTCATGTGCCTCTAAATAAATCACTATTAAGGGGATATGAAATGCTGATTGGCCATCACTACTATATACACTTCCTACACCCGGAATAAAGGGAGAAAGGGAACAACATTGCAGGATGACACAGAGATGTCAGTGTCATCAGTGTCTTTCCATAAGGAAGGCAACATTTCCAAGAACACTCAGAATTCTCTAACCAGGAGAACAGCACCAACTGTTCAAAAATAAAAATGTTTAAATAAAGGATAATATCCTTTTTAATGGATATACTTGAGACTATAGGTCTGTGATGGGTAGGTTTCTAAAGTGGCCCATAAGATTCCTGCTCCTTGGAGTACACAGCTATGTAAATCTCTCCTCTTGAAATGTCATCAGGACCTGTAAACACAATAAAATATTACTTCCATGATTATGTTGCATTATGTGGCAAAACATATTTTGCAGATATAATTATTCTCAGCTGATTTAAGTGAATCAAATTGGATCTTCCCCCACCTCCCAGGGTGAACTAATCAGATGAGACTTTTAAAAGCTATCAGAAGCATCAGAGATCTCTTCATTGGATAACCATGTCTTAAATTGCCTTTGGATGAGGGTAGGACCTGAGGGTGGCCTCTAAGAGCTATGAGCAACCCCAGCCAACAGTGAGCAAGAGAAGTAGGGCCTCTATCATATAATCACAAGGAACTGCATTCTGATAATGCCTAAATGAGCCAGGAAGAGTACTCTCAAACTGCAAATGAGACCCATGCACTGGCCAGCACCTTCATGTCAGCCTCATGGGCTCCTGAGCAGAGTTGTGTCTGTCAGAAATTTCTGATCTACAGAAACCATGAGACAACTCACTGGTGTTTTAATTTGGGGCAATTGGTTATACTCAGCAACAGAAAATAGACACAAGGTCACTTTCTAAAGTCTTTTGGGTTTTTATTTTCATGACAGGCAACAGAGTATACAAAAATGCACAAAGTGTATATTAATGATGATGACTAGAGTGCTACAAAGAGTTTTGAGTATTTGTAGTTTTCAACAATGGCAAAAATGATAAGTTTGAGATGTGAAATGTGTTCTTTCTGACAGTCTGCAAATATGCCCTACAGCTGAGTTTTAGGCATAGTATTTAGCAAAATGATCCACGTCTTCATTTCACTCACTGAACTAAAAAGAAAAATGCTAGTTTTTTACATATCGTTTTCTCTGCCACAAAGAACAATCTGCAATTCTTAAAATCTATTAAATCTTTAAAACATATACTTTCTTAGCTCTGAATTTGTAGATGCCTCCTGAATCTTTAATACTCAAGAAGAGATAGAGGAAATGCAGAAATGTTTCCCAAAAAAGTTTTGCCTGCTGAATTAATGTATAAGAATTCTAGAATCTTTACTAAAAATAATATATTTTGGAAGAACCAGGAGCCAAAAGATGTATTTTGTTTCCTCCTTGAATTCTCCAATTTGTGGCCATATGACCCTGGGAAAAGCTATTGTGGATAAAAGATTGAATAAATTTTAACAATTATATTAGTGAAAGGATTCCATGAAAACGATATATAGTAAGTGCTTTATAAATTCTAAAATGCTAACTAAAATTAAAGTATAGATAACAGATTTTTAAATGGAGTTTTCTTTTTTGCTCCCACAAATAGTGTGTTCAAGACACAGGTATACTCAGAATGAAAACCGTTTAGAAATGATGAAGCATTAGGTATAAATGAACTTTGGATGCATTGTAAAGTATGTTCTATTGGAATGCTGATACTAAAAAATAAATTACACTAATCAGCCTCTTAAATAAAACTTAACCTCTAAATTATAGGATGTGTATATTTTGTAAAATTTATGTATAGGCACATTTAAATTGTTCAGTTAATTAAAGTAGTTATTAAGTTAATTGTCATTGGCCTAAGAGTCTTGAGTTATTGGTATAATTAAGGTTATTTGTGTAAGAATGAATCTTAGTACAAGGGGATATCTTTTCCTTTTGTTTTTACATTTTAACTTCCTTTTATCATAGTACAGAAATCCAAAATCATGTATATCCCAACAGATAGGGTATCTGTGATTCTGAGACAGTTTCAAGCAAAGTGATGATTCAAACTTATCACTGCTTTTTGAATATGAAAATGTTGTGAGAAGATTGCTACATCTTCTGGGTAATATTCCCAAGGATGAATTATTACTATCTTTGCATTCTTCTAGCAAGTCTCTTTGTAGCATTTATTTTAAATGACTTCTAATCCCATCATATAGGCCTCCCAGGTGGCTCAGTGGTAAAGAGCCCAACTGCCAGTTTTGGAGAGACAGGCGATACAGGTTCAATCCTTGGGTTGGGAAGATCCCTTGGAGTAGGAAATGAGACCCCACTCCAGTATTCTTGTCTACATGGACAGAGGAGCCTGGCAGGCTACAGTCCATAAGGTCACAAAGAGTCAGTCACGACCTAGTGACTGAGCACACACGCACAAACACACACACACATTGCATCATATACAATATTTTGTTATTCAGAGAAAGGAAGGAAGTTTCTCCAAAAGCACATCTTAGACTTCAGAGGTACCTCTGAAATTGCACTGTCTCACCACATTGGGCTGCAGTTCAGAATCCAGAATGAGATTTCCCCTGGACTCTCCTTAGATTCTACTTTTGTTTTCTCATTGTTCTGGATGAAAGTCATCCCTCCACTACCAGGGACTCCACCTACCCCATGAGAATTGTGAGTCCCTCCTCAGCAGTTTTGCTCAATAATACAAAATTCTCTGTTTCCTAAGAGACCATTACTTAAGGCAGAAAGAAAATTTTTACTGCAACATCTGCCTTGCTCTGTGTGTGTTACTCGCTCATTTGTGTCCGACTCTTCATGACCCCATGGACTGTAGCCCACCAGGCTCCTCTGTCCATGGGATTCTCCAGGCAAGAATACTGGAGTGGGTTGCCATTTCCCTTTTAATAAAAGTCCATACAACTAGAAAATTCTTTAAACTAGAACTATGACTTTATTTTTCTGGGCTCCAAAATCACTGCAGATGGTGATTGCAGCCATGAAATTAAAAGATGCTTACTCCTTGGAAGGAAAGTTATGACCAACCTAGACAGCATATTAAAAAGCAGAGACATTACTTTGCCAACAAAGGTCCGTCTAGTCAAGGCTAGGGTCATGTATGGATGAGAGAGTTGGACTATAAAGAAAGCTGAGCACCGAAGAATTGATGCTTTTGAACTGTGGTGTTGGAGAAGACTCTTGAGAGTCCCTTGGACTGCAAGGAGATCCAACCAGTCCAACCTAAAGAAGATCAGTCCTGGGTGTTCATTGGAAGGGCTGATGTTGAAGCTGAAACTCCAATACTTTGGCTACCTGATGTGAAGACTTGACTCATTAGAAAAGACCCTGATTCTGGGAAAGATTGAGGGCAGGAGGATAAGGGAACAACGGAGGATGAGATGGCTGGATGGCATCATCAACTCAATGGACATGGGTTTGGGTGGACTCCGGGAGTTGGTGATGGACAGGGAGGCCTGGCATGCTGTGGTTCATGGGGTCGCAAAGAGTCAGACATGACTGAGCAACTGAACTGAACTGAACTGATTTGATTAGGTTAGAACAACTCTGCCTCCAGCTCACCATAGATATTATTAATAAAAGAAGATATCAAGAAGTAAATCCACCCAGAACTTCCTTTTCCCACAAAGTAGACTTGGGAGCAAGAGTAAAACATATAACAAAGAGCTATAAACTTCTAGAATTAAGTAGGTGTAATCATTGAGTCCTTGTAGTATTTTGAAAGCCCTAGTGATGCCACATGGCTGTCATGATTAAAAAGATGAAGAAATTTGATGTATCAAATTCAGGGCTATTTACCACTATTTAAATTAGCTATATAAAGCATGCTGTACCTTTCCAAGTGGGGTTTGGAACTGGAGAAACTGTGAAGGTCAGGATTTGTAGACAGATCTGCGTTTCATTAAAATTGAGTTACTGGTTCATTTGTGTATCCTTGGGCAAATCATTTCAGCAGTTAAAAAAAGATAATGCTCAAGGCTAAAAGATTAAATCCCCTAATAAAAAAAAAGAGCAAGGTAAATGATAACACTATTATAATAAATATTGTCATTTATTGTTATTGCTTCTGAGTCTAGCTTTCTCTACACTCCTATCACTATTATTATTCATTTTTAACTGCATTCATTAGGCAAGGTACAAGGAGCACATACCCAGCTCTATGTATCACTCAGAGATGGTCCCCTACTGTCCTAGCTCATCAGTGATACTCTCTTGACTCTGGGCAGGAAGACCCAGTGGAATAATGTTCTAGAAACTAAAGCAGGGGCCAGATTTAATAGCACTACTCCCAGGAACTCTGATAAAGCTAACAGAGGACCTATTATTGTAGATGCCACGTGTTGGTGAAATAGATGGTAGGAGTTACTGCATCAAATAAGGCCATGCCTAATGAGATCTTTCACTCACCCATTGACAGACTGAGGCAGAGATCTGCTAGTTTATCCATTCATTCATTTACCTGCTATATGTATCACACCCTAGTAAGTGCTAAGAAAGCTGTAACAGAAATGAACCCATATACAGTATACAGATGGGGCCTAATAAACATTCCTTCACCATCAGAAGCTTAAAAGATTTTACAAAGACACTGGAAAGAGCTAAGTAAAAGTAAAAAGTAGGATATCAAGGCAGTGTTGCATTATAGAAAAAACATAGACTTCTACTAATATCAAAATGTATTATTTAAGTTATTTAAAGTTAAAGAAATTGAAATAGTGTGTTATTCATGTGACTGAGCTCAAAAATCACTGCAGATGGTGGCTGCAGCCATGAAATTAAAAGACGCTTACTCCTTGGAAGGAAAGTTATGACCAACCTAGATAGCATATTGAAAAGCAGAGACATTACTTTGCCAACAAAGATCCGTTTAGTCAAGGCTATGGTTTTTCCTGGTCATGTATAGATGTGAGAGTTGGACTGTGAAGAAAGCTGAGTGCCGAAGAATTGATGCTTTTGAACTGTGGTGTTGGAGAAGACTCTTGAGAGTCCCTTGGACTGTAAGGAGATCCAACCAGTCCATTCTGAAGGAGATCAGCCCTGGGATTTCTTTGGAGGGAATGATGCTGAAGCTGAAACTCCAGTACTTTGGCCACCTCATGTGAAGAGTTGACTCATTAGAAAAGACTCTGATGCTGGGAGGGATTGGGGGCAGGAGGAGAAGGGGATGACAGAGGATGAGATGGCTGGATGGCATCACTGACTCGATGGACGTGAGTCTGAGTGAACTCCGGGAGTTGGTGTTGGACAGGGAGGCCTGGCGTGCTACAATTCATGGGGTCGCAAAGATTCGGACACGACTGAGCAACTGAACTGAACTGAACTGATGCAGATTAAGGGTACAGAAAAGAGAGTAAAGTAAAGTAAAAAGTCACTCAGTCGTGTCCAACTCTTTGCGACCCCGTGGACTATAGCCTATCAGGCTCCTCCGTCCATGGGATTCTCCAGGTAAGAATACTGGAGTGGGTTGCCATTTCCTTCTCCAGGGGAGAAGTTACTGCTGCTGCTAAGTCACTTCAGTCGTGTCCGACTCTGTGCGACCCCATAGACGGCAGCCCACCAGGCTCCCCTGTCCCTGGGATTCTCCAGGCAAGAACACTGGAGTGGGTTGCCATTTCCTTCTCCAACAGAAAAGAGAATAATATCACAAATAACCATGTAAAATGTAAATGAAAGCAGCAAAGATACCACTTTCAACAACCAGATTAAATGTTTGCCAATACCAGCTGCTGACAAGAGTGTTGAGGAAATGGAAATCTTATATAGAAAATAGGACAAACTAGAACAGACACAATAGTTAAACAATTTGGCAGTATTTAGAGGAACACCAAAATACTTCTAACCCAACGTTCACCTTCTAAGTATTTTTTCTATAGAAACTTTCGGTTTCTTACACAAAAACTCTGTCCAAAGAGACATAAAAATATGCACTATGTGACTTCCTGGTGGTCCAGCAGTTAAGAATCCACCTGCTACTTCAGGGACACAGATTCAGTGATTGGTCTGGGAAGATTCCACATGCTTCAGGGCAACTAAGCCTGTGTGCTGTAACTACTGAAGCCTGCGCACCCTAGAGCCCATGCTCAGCAACTAGCGAAGCCACCACAGCAAGAAGCAAGCCTGCGCACTGCAACTAGAGAGGAGTCTCCACTGGCCACAACTAGAGAAAGCCCACACGCAGCAATCAGGACTCACCTCAGCCATACATACGGGGAGGGAGAAGGAAGGAGGGTTCAGGATGGGGAACACGTGTATACCTGTGGCGGATTCATGTTGATATATGGCAAAACCAATACAATATTGTAAAGTTAAAAAAATAATAAAATGAAAAAATATGCACTATGCATCATTTTTGTAATAGCAAAGTGCTGGGGGAAATGTAATGTTAATTGACCACAGAATAATGTTGGACAAAAAGAACCACAGATTAAGAATTTTAAATAAAACTTTATCATTTACAAAGAATGGCATTAAACTTCCTTAAAAAACCTGTCCAAAACTTTTCTTGGGTTCTCAGAAGCTTTGTGACATACAGGTAGATCTCTTAATATTCCACAAGGAGGGGACAGCAGACGTTTTCATCACATGTCAGCAATCTTCAAAAGGTTATTTAAAAGATATGCTTGAAAGATATGTTTGAAAGGAGATTAGAGTGCCTTTTCAAAAACACAAGCAATCATTTTGCTAAAGCTTCTCTAAGTTTTACTTGGTAACACTTATTTAATGAAGAGGGTTATTTTTTCATCAGTAGACAAAGAAAATATATTTATTCAGTGCTGTTATATGAATGAAATTGATCTATATATGATAGCATAGGGGATAATTTAAGTAAAATAAATGGCTGCAAAAAGATGTGTACAGTATGATATTTACATGCACTAAAAAATTAGGCTTAGGTTTCAGGCCACATGCACATGTAGGAAAATTATGAACCTAAATTCTTCATAGAGGTTGTCTCTGAGGAGGGAAAAAAGGAGAAGAGATTGAAGAGGGTGAATTTAAACTTATTTAGAATAGCTTAATTACTTTATATTTTAAAAATCTGAACAAAATAAGAAAAAAGATTTTATATTTTAAAATTATAGTGACAATAATTTAAAATTATTTTACATTTTAAAATTATAGGGATCAAACCCAGGTCTCCCATATTACAGGCAGGTTCTTTACCAGCTGAGACACAAGGGAAGCCCAAGAATACTGGAGTGGGTAGCCTATCCCTTCTTCTGGGAATCTTCCCGACCAGGAATCGAACCAGTGTCTCCTGCATTGCAGGTGGATTCTTTACCAACTGAGATATCAGGGAAGAGATAGGTGTACATATAACTGCTGAACTGCTTATTTCTTCTTTAAGCTGGCTTTTGGCTTCATGTACTCTCAAGCACTCTATTGTCAGATACATATTAATTTTTAATTGTTATATCCATCTAATGTAATGACTTTTTTAACATTATGAAATGTCCCTCTTTGTCTCTAGAAATATTCCTTAAATTAAATTTTATTTATCCAGTATGACTACAGCAATTCTAGTTCTCATATGCTTCATGTTTACATTGTATATATTCTGCATCATTTTGTTTTCAATATGTGTATATCTTTTCATCTAAAATGTGTTTTGTGTGGTATATATACACCGTGGAATACTATTAGCCATAAAAAGAGAACGAAATTTTGTCATTTGCAGCAACGTGGATGGACTTGGAGGGTATTATGCTAAAGTGAAATAAGTCAGACAGAAAAAGACAAATACTGTATGATATTATTTGCATATGAAATCTAAAAAATACAACAAACTCATGAGTTTAACAAAAAAGAAGCAGACTCACAGATATAAAAACAAACTAGTGGTTGCCACGGGGAGGGGAAGGAAGAGCAATATAGAGGTAAGGGAATGGAGAGTGCAAGCTACTGGGTATAAGACAGACTCAAGTATGCTTTGTACAACATGGGGAATCTAGCCAATATTTTGTAATAACTGTAAATGTAAAGTAAATTTTTAAATTGCATAAAAAATTAAAAATAATATTAAAAACGATTAAAAAAAAGGATAAATGGCTGAAAAAAACAACAGGTTGCTAAAAGGTACATAATTTGAATATTGCTTTTTATGAAAGTAAAAGTACCCGTTTAATAGTGTTAACCTATGTTTTCTTAGAATCACACATATTAAAAGTCAGTCTTCTATGAAATCTTATTTATTTTGGAAATGAATCCATGGCTTACACATCGCTATTTATGTGGTAACTTCCTTTCAAGAAAATAGAAAAACATGGAAAGATAAAATAATAAAAATAATAAAATGTACCTTTCAGAAGGCATATAATTTAATTTTTGCCATCAGGTTTGACAACCTTTGCTTTTTGATAAAAAGTTTAATCCACTTACTTTGGGTAGTGTATGGATATGCTTAAATTTATATCCATCATTTTGCATTTGTTCTATATATGACTCATGTCTGTTTATTTTTTTCTCGGCTTAACTGACTTTGTTGTTAACCCAACAAATTAGACAATATTATTGTGTTAGTTCAAATCCTCAAGAAGCAGGATTAAATGAGTGAGGATTTTATTAGGGGAAACCTCTCTTGGAAAAAGTGAAGAGAGGCTGGAAAAGCCAGGCCCTAAAGCAAGTATTACCCTAAACAAAGGAGAAAGGGGAAGTTGTTTGGGCTGTGGCATTCTAAATGCTGTAGGAGTCTTCAAGTGAAAGATCCTTTTGAAAGGAATCCTGTATTTCCCAGGAACAGGCTTGCCTTAGTATCTCTGTGCACTGTAATTGGTTGGGAAAAGTGCATGGGAAAAGTGAGCTTGGGTGATGGATTTCAGAGTGTAGAAACCAGAGCTCTCAGTCAGTTAAGCTTCTCTGTATTAGAGATCTGCAAGATATACTTTTACTGCGCTACATCCTCATTACATTATAGGGACAAAGTTACTTTATGTTCATCTACATGGTTGCCAGTGTCTTTGCTCATCATTTCTTCCTGCATGTAGGACTTTTTTCTGGGTTCACTTTTCTGCTTGAAGTTCTTTTTTCTTTTCTTTTCTTTTTTTTTTTTTTTAAATCCCCTTTATGAATCTCTGTGCTGGTAACTTCTCTAAGCTTTTGTTTGTTTAAAAAAAAAAAAAGTCTTGACCCTCATTCTTGAAAGTTAAACTATTAGCAAAGACAGAAAAAACAAGCTGAGAATTACTTTCGCTCAGGATTTTTAAAGTTATTGTTCTTTTGCATAGTAGTATCCATTGTTTTATTTATTTTTATTTTTTTATCCATTGTTTTAAAAACGATCTTATGTTAATGTAATTATCATTCCTCAGTAGGTAATCTGTTTTTACCTTCCACTGTATTTGAGATATTCTCTTTGTCTGTGGTGTGCTGAAATATCACCACATTATTGTGGATGTGGGTTTACTTTTATTTACCTTTCTTTTTAAACTTTGAGCTTTCTGTATTAGTGAAATGTTTTTTGACTGTTTTCAGAAAACGGTCTGCTATTGTTTCTTTGATACTATCTTTTACAGTCTCTCTTTTCCTCAATTATGACAGACCTATTTATTCTATCTATATTTTAGTCTCTCTTTTATATTTTCTATCTTGTATTTTATATTTTCTATCCTTATCACTCAGTGTCTTACTGTGTAATTCCTTCAGGTCTTCCTTCCATGCACTAATTTTTAACTCATGTGTGTGTCAGTTGCTATTTAATTCATCTTAGGTGATAAGACCACTAGAAATGGCTATTTCTAAAATTTCTTGGTTTATTTTTGTCTGCTTTAAACTTTTGACATTATGTGAAAACCATTCAGGTTATCTAAACCTCCATACAAATGGTGGCAAAACTACCAGATTTCAAAAGGATACATAAGCTTAAATAATATTGAATTTAATTATACTTACTGGTAAATTTGAGAATACTCATTAGCATTTACCACATTATTCAAATCACTGAATAAACAATAATTTTATAATTTACACTTTAGATTTTTATTATCCTCATCATTTAGTTGTCCTTTAATTCTTTACTGCTTGATTTTATTTGCAAAATATGTCATATTTTGACAAAGATTCATAACGAAGTACTGCCTATACTATCCAAGTGTTACATATTTTCAAAATAAGTCATATCTAAAATATTCAGCTGGAATTAATTCAAGTATATTTCCAAGAAAGGCAAGCATTTTCTACATAGTTTTGAGGTAGAATCCTGAGAGATATGTTGAACTTGTGATTCAAAATAACATCTATTCACAAAGGAAAAAAAGAGACTATTTTTCCTTTCAAGTACAATGTTTATAAATGTTTATAAATTATAGATTAAATGTTCAAATTGAAGCCCTAGTGTTGTGATGTATATATCCAAACCTATCAAAAAAAGCTGCTTTTTAAAATTGTTATAAATTCAAATATATCAAATTTCAATGGATATAACTTCAGCCTATAAATATTAAGCTACATGCCAATACATGTTTAAACGATGCTTACAAAATAAATTTATCAAGAAGTTTGAAATAATCATGCAGTATATTAACTATATTCATGAAATCTGGATTATCGGATTATAGTGTTATCTACAGCTTTAGGTAAAACTTCAGATGTTAAATGAATGATTCAAGGATATACATAGATTCTCTAAAAGTGTTAAAAACGTAACTGGGTTTTAATGTATGTAGACCTAACCTTCATCAATATGAATGTTTTAACAGGTAATCACCAACTATTAGATTGATATCTTGATGATTGAGATGTATATGTTTTTCTATACTACTCAATCAATATATTAGCATGTAGATTAATACTGAAATGAAACAAATTTCAAGTTTGAGGTTTTTTAATATATACTTGCTTTTAAAGGTTGTATACATAATGGCTTTGGCTTCTGTATGAAAACATGAGGCTAAGAATTGCTAGAGTCATGTAAAGATCATGAGAGGAAGACCATGAGAATCTCCGAGACTTGGGTCTGAGTCTTAACATTCTGAGCCTGAACCAATTTGGAAAAACTTAACTCCAGACTTCTTGTAATATGAGGTAATGTCTGTTTTTGTTATTAAGTTCACTCTTAATTGGATATTCTGTTATTTGCAGGCAAAATCCTTCCTAAGTGATATCTAAACATGTAATTTTTTCTTGGAATGTAAGAATTGTTCTACTCAATCGCCAACAGATTAAAAGAGAAAATACTGAAAAGAAATGATTGACAAAAGTCAACATACATTAAAAAAAAATCTTAGCCAACTACAAATTAAAAGCAATTTCTTCAGATAAAGATAAAGAACAGACTTTTGGACTATGTGGGAGAAGGCAAGAGTGGGACTGTATGAGAGAATGGCATTGAAACATGTATATTATCCTATGTAAAATAGATGACCAGTGCAAATTCAATGCATGAAGTAGGGCACCCAAAGCTGGTACTCTGGGAAAACCCAGAGGGATGGGGCAGGGAAGGAGGTGGGAGGGGGGTCCAGAATGGTAGGACACATGTACACCCATGGCTGATTCATGTCGGTGTATGGCAAAAACCACCACAATATTGTAAAGTAATTAGCCTCCAATTAAAATAAGTAAATTAATTTTTAAAAATTAAATTTCTTTAACATTAGCTTCTAGAAAACCATTCTTAAAGAAATATCAGAACTATACTTGTTTTAGTCGAAACAGAAAAGGAATTCCACTCACTAGTACTTGCATCATTACACTGGAGATCCTAGCCTCTGCAGTTAGCTGTACATACATACATACACACACAGAGACATACCAAAGAAATGAAGCATAAACAGTAGAAGTAAATAGACCAAACTCTCATTATTTGCAGGTGATTTCACAAAATCAAATACTTAGAAAATTCTAGAATACTTGCTAAGACACTGCATAACCACAGGTCTTGCTAACTTAAATACTACATGCCTAACACATATACTTCTTTTCACTCCACAAATATTTATTAACTATCTACCATGTGCCAGTTACTGTCCTAGACCACAGAGATTCAAGTCAAGCAATACAGTACATTCCCTGACAAGCATGAAACTGTATCTACCATGAGAGGTAAATCAACCTTAATCAAATGTTTCCATCCATTCCATTTTGGGGCTTCCCTGGTGACTAGCAGTAAAGAAGTGCTACTTGCTCAGTTGTGTCTGACTCTTTGCAACTCCATGGACTCTGTAGCCCACCAAGTTCCTCTGTCCATGGGATTCTCCAGGTAAGAATACTGTAGTGGGTTGTCATTCCCTTCTCCAGGGGCTCTTCCACCTCCAATGCAGGAGGCATGGGTTCAGTCCCTCGTCTGGGAAGATCCCATATGCCACACAGCAACTAAGCCCATGTATGCATGCTCAGTTGCTCAGTCATGTCTGACTCTTTGAATCCCATGGACTGTAGGACACCAGGCTCCTTTGTCCATGGGATTCTCCAGGCAAGAATACTGGAGTGGCTTGCCATTTCCTCCTCCAGGGGATCTTCCAGACCCAGGAATCAAACCTGTGTCTCCTTACACTAACATAAATCACAGAGTATGTTAAGTTCCCCTTAATAAAATGTGCAGTGATCTACAGGGAAAGCTAATTTAATCTGGGGACTAAAGAAAAATTATCAGTATAAGATAGTCAACAAAATGATGAAAAGTTAATTAGATGAGGCAGAGGAAGGAGAAGGAAATGTTTCCAAAAGGAAAACAGTACAAGCAATGGCACCTGAAGAAAGTATAGTCCATTAGATAGACTGAAAGATGGGCAGTGTCGTTTAGAGACAATTCTCCACGGCATTTATTGACGTCTTGTATCAGCATATCAGTTCTTGAGCTGGACCATCTTTCCAAGGATATTTGCATAGCAACCAACCATCTTGAAATATACAGATACTCTCTCTCTCTCTCTCTCTCTCTCTCTCAAAAGAGAAACGTAAAGGTAATATCTTCCTCCCGGTCAAAGGATGGACAAGTTTACTATCAGCCTACTTATAAGACTGAGGGTTTCCTAAGCTCAGAGAAACACTGTGTGCATGGTATTGTGTGCATGGCATCCAGCTGAGCTTATATCCACATCACCCTCATGGGACTTGGGAAGCAGGAAGAACCAACATGAACATGAATCTTCTTGCTGAGCTATGCACAGTGATATCCTTTGTCTCTAACCTAGGAACTTAGTGTCTCCTGCCAGCATCTATGAAACTGTTATGTTGTTAGCTATGTTGTTAGCAGGCTACATTGTTAGCTTTCTAAGCCCCTTCACACTTCATGACAAGGGTGAGTGAAGCAGACAGTTTGGGAGAAAATGGCAAAATAAGAATCAGGAAAGAAAAGCAGGATCTTATTAGAAATGGTCAAGACAAATATTGCAAGTATTTAACAGCCATCTGGTATAGACACTGACCAGTTTGAATAAACTCAAGAGACTCAGAAGGGCCATTAACAAACCAACATATATTTAGTTGGTTTATACTTTATGCTTATTCAAAAAGATATATGCACCCCTGTATTCATTGTAGCACTGCTTGCAATAGCTGTGAATATTTTATTTTTATCAATATCACCTCACACTTGTTAGAAGAATGGTGACTATCAACAAGACAACAAATACCAGGTGTTGGCAAGGATGTGGTGAAAAGGCAACCCTCGTGCACTGTTGGTAGGAATAAATTGGTGCAGCACTATGGAAAAATGTATGGAGGTTCCTCAAAAAGTTAAAAACAAAACCACCATATAATCCAGCAATTCTACTTCTGGGTATTTATCTAAAGAAAACAAAACCACTAATTCAAAAAGATATATACACTCCTATGCACATTGTAGCACTGTTTACAATAGCCAAGATATGGAAACAATCTAAGTACCTATGAATACATGAATGGATAAATAAGATGTGGTGTGTGTATATTCTTTTTATGGCTGAATAATATTCCACCATGTGTGTGTATATATATTCCATCACATATATACATGTATATATACATACATATACACACACACAATGGAATTATTCAACCATAAAAAGAATGAATCTTGCCATTTGGGACAACTTGAAGGGACCTAGAAGATATTAAGCTAAGTGAAATAAATGAGATAAAGAAAAACACAAACTTTATGGTTTCACTTATGGGTGAAAAATTAAAAAACAAAACAAATGAAGAAATATAACAAAACATATAAACAGTTATAGATACAGAGGAAAAAACAGGTGTTTGCCAGAAGGGATTGTGGTAGGGAGAAGACAAAAGTAGGTGAAGGAGATTAAGAAGTATAAACTTCCAGGTGCAAAATAAATGAGACATGGATATGAAATGTATACAGTGTGGGGAAAATAGTAACTATGTAATATCTTTGTATGGTGACAGATGGTAACTAAACTTATCATGATGGTCAAAGTGTATAGAAATATTAAATCACTATGTTGTGTAACAAGAACAAACATGATGTTGTAAGTCAATTATACATCAACAAACAAACAAACTCATAGAAGAAAGAGATCAGATTTGTGGTTACCAGAGGTGGGGGTAGGATGGAAAGGGAATTGGACAAAGGTAGTCAGAAGGTATAAACTTCTAATTATAAGATAAATAAGTTCTAGAGGTGCAATGTAAAACATGATAAATAATCATTAACACTGCTGTATGTTGTATATAAGTTAAGAGACTAAATCTTAAGACTTCTCATCACAAAGGAAAAATATTTTTCCTATTGCTTTAATTTTTATCTATATGAGATGATTAATGTTCAACTAAATTTATTGTGACAATGATTCCATGGTGAAAGTCAAATCTTTATGCCGTACACCTTAAACTTACATTGTGCTGTATGTCTATTGTATTTCAATAAAACTGGGAAAAAAAAATATTTATCTTATTTTCAATAATAAAAACTAACTCAATCTGAAAAAAAAGAGACAAAAGTTAAGTGCTTTCAAGGATGCAGGGTAATTTGAATTCTCACTTATTGCTGGTAGGAATGAAAATGGTACAGCCACTTTAGGAAAAAAATGGCAATTTTTTATAAAGTTAAACATATTCCTAACACATAGTCCAGCAATTTCACTGCTATATATTAACACAAGTGAACTGGAAACTTTTGTCCCCATAAAAACTTGTACATGAATGCCACAAACTGGAAACAACCCAAATGTCTTTCAGTTGGTTAATACATAAGCTGTAGTACATCCAAATACTGGAAAACTATTGAGAATGAAATAAAAGGGAACAAATTACTGGCTCACATAAGGGATAAATCTCAAACACCTTGTGTTAAGTGAAAGAAGTCAGACTTAAAAGGCTATGGTTTGTATGAATCTAATTATATGACATTATGGAAAATGCTAAATTATAGGAACATATCTGTGGTTGCCAGGGGGGAATGTAGCTTGAGAAGTCAACTATAAAATGGTAACTCAAGGAAATCTCTGGGTGTGAGGAAACAGGTCTATATATTTATAATGGTGGTCTGACTGCATTCATTTGTCTTACCCACAGAAGTGTATACCAGAAAGAGGGATTTGGGGTTTTTTTTTTTTTAAGCTTTTTATTTTGTATTGAGGTATGCCTAATTAACAATGTTCTGACATTTTCAGGTGAACAGCAAAGGGACTCAGACACACATATATATATGGATCGATTCTCCCTAAACTGCCCTCCCATCCGAGCAGGCACATAACATTGAAGACAGTTCCATGTGCTGTATGGTGGGTCTTTGTTGGTTATCCTTTTTAAATATAGTAGTGTGTACATGCGGAGAAGGCAATGGCACCCTACTCCAGTACTCTTGCCTGGAGGGTCCCATGGGCGGAGGAGCCCGGCGGGCTGCAGTCTATGTGGTCGCGAAGAGTCGGACACGACTGAGCGACCTGACTTTCACTTGTCACTTTTATGCATTGGAGAAGGAAATGGCAACCCACTCCAGTGTTCTTGCCTGGAGAATCCCGGGGACGGGGGAGCCTGGTTGGCTGCCGTCTATGGGGTCGCACAGAGTCGGACACGACTGAAGCGACTTAGCAGCAGCAGCGTGTACATGTCCATCATCCCAAACTCCTTATCCCTTCCCCCATCATTCCTGCAGCAAACTTAAGTTCATTCTCTAAGTCTGTGAGTCTCTGTTTGGTAAGTAAGTAAATTTGTCTTCTGCCCATTTGTTGATTGGGTTTTTGTTTTGGTGCTATTAAGCATCATGAGCTGTTTGTAAATTTTGGAGACTAATCCCTTTCAATCACATCATTTTCTCCCAGTCTGTGGGTTGTCTTTGTTTTATTGTTTCCTTTGCCATGCAAAGGCTTTTGAGTTTAAGTAGGTCCCATTTGTTTATTTTTATTTCCATTATTCTGGGGGATGGATTGAAACAGATATTGCTATGATTTATGTCAAAGAATGTTCTGCCTATGTTTTCCTCTAGTTTTATAGTGTCTGATCTCATATTTAGGTCTTTAATCCACTTAAGCTTATTTTTGTGTTTGGTGTTAAAGAATGACCTAACTTAATATTTTCACATGTAGCTGTCCAATTTTTCCAGCCTCAGTAGTTGAAGAGACTGTCATTACACATGGTGTAGCCTTGCCTCTTTTGTCATAGATTGACCATAGGTGCGTTGGGTTATTTCTGGGTTTTCTATCCATTCCCTTGATCTATATTTCTATTTCTGTGCAAGTGCCATACTGCAAAAACAGTGATTTTGACTGTATGTAAATTTAAAACATGAATTTAAACAAAAAGAATTCAAAATCATCATATGATGTTTAACCATCATGTTTAACCAGGTAGTGATACTAACAGATTTGGTTTTTTAAAAGATTACTCTGATACAACTAAACACAATTTATTGAATATGGATTGGATTCTGAACCAGAGAAAAAAATTATTGTATTAAAGATATTAGCGGGGAAAGTGGAAAATTTGATCAATGTATACAGAATAGATGATAGTATTGTTATTATTAATCTTTGATTTTGATTACAGTACTGTGGTTATTTTAAATCATTTCTCATTTTTAAGAAATATACACTGAGATGTTTAGAGGGATAGATATATCATGCTTTCAATTTACTTTCAAAGAGATCCCCTCAAAATGTATAAATATAAAAAGAGGTAAACAGAAGAAGGAAGGAAGGTGGGAGTAAGAAGGAAAAGAGAGAAAATTATAAATGTGGTAAAATGTTAAGATTTGGGAAATCTTGATAAACATTATATGAGACTTATTTTTGAAAATTTTTGTGAAACTAATTTAGAAAAGTCAGAGGAACCAGAGATCAAATTCCCAACATCCGTTGGATCATAGAAAAAGAGAATTCCAGAAAAACACCTACTTCTGCTTCATCGACTGTGCTGAAGCCTTTGACTGTGTGGATCATAACAAACTGTGGAAAATTCTTAAAGAGATGGGAAAAGCAGACCACCTTACCTGCCCCCTGAGAAACCTGTATGCAGATCAAGAAGCAACAGTTAGAACTGGACATGGAACAATGAACTGGTTCCAAATAAGGAAAGGAGTACATCAGGGCTGTATATCATCACCCTGCTTATTTAACTTATATGTAGAGTACATCATGCAAAATGCCTGGTTGGAATCAAGACTGCAGGGAGAAATATCAATAATCTCAGATATACAGATGACACCCCTCTTTGGCAGAAAGCAAAGAGGTACTAAAGAACCTCTCGATGAAGGTGAAAGAAGAAAGTGAAAAAGCTGGTTTAAAACTCAACATTCAAAAAAACAAAGATCATGGCATCTGATCACATGACACTTCATGTCAAACGCATTGGAGAAGGAAATGGCAACCAACTCCAGTGTTCTTGCCTGGAGAATCCCAGGGATAGGGGAGCCTGGTAAGCTGCCATCTACGGGGTCACACAGAGTCGAACACGACTGAAGCGACTTAGCAGCAGCAGCATGTCAAATAGAGTGGCAGACTTTATTTTCTTGGGCTCCAAATTTACTGCAGATGGTGACTGCAGCCATGAAATTAAAAGATGCTTACTCCTTGGGGGAAAAAAAGCTATGACCAACCTAGACAGCATTTTAAAGAGCAGAGACATTACTTTGCCAACAAAGGTCCATATAGTCAAAGCTATGGTTTTTCCAGTAGTCATGTTTGGATGTGAGAGTTGAACCATTAAGAAAGTTGAGCGCCAAAGAATTGATGAACTGTGATGTTGGATAAGACTCTAAAGAAAGTCCCTTGGACTACAAGGAGATCCAACCAGTCAATCCTAAAGGAAATCAGTCCTGAATAGTCACTGGAAAGACTGATGCTGAAGCTGAAACTCCAATACTTTGGCCACCTCATGCGAAGAGCTCACTCATTAGAAAAGACCCTGATGCTGAGAAAGACTGAAGGCAGGAGAAGGGAACAACAGAGGATGAGATGGTTGGATGGCATCACCGACTGGATGGACATGAGTTTGAGCAAGCACCAGGAGTTGGTGATGGACTGGGAAGCCTGGTGTGCTGCAGTCCATGGGATGGCAAAGACTTGGACAAGACTGAGTGACTAAACTGAACTGAACTGAAAATTATTTCCAAATAAAAACCTTAAAAACTGAGTACTTTGTTTACAATATTAGAAATATTTTAGAGGAAGTTATAAAGTAGACAAGCAAAGCATATCTCCAGGTAATAAATTAATATAATTTGACATGTAAATCAAGCATAGTATCACCCGATTTAATTGAATTTTAACTTCCCAGCACAAGACATTATGTAGTCATCTGTTTTTAACTGATGTTTTACTATTCAAACATTCTTTTGTAATAATTATTTATTTATTTTTGGCTGCACTGTGTCTTCACTGCTACGCATGAACTTTCTCTAATACTGGAAAGTGGGTCTACTCTATGCTTGTGGTGCAAGGGCTTTTCATGCAATGCCTTATCTTGTTGGGAGCACAGGCTCTAGAGTGCAGGGGCTTCGGTAGCTGTAGCACACAGGCTCAGTAGCTGTGGCCCACAGTGAGGCATGTGAATCTTTCCAGACCAGGAATCTAACTAGTGTCCCCTGCACTGCGAGGCAGATTCTTAACACTGGACCACCAAGGAAGCCTTATTCAATTTTTTTTTTTAATTTTCATAATTGTATTTATTTTTGGTTGTGCTGGGTCTTTGTTGCTGTGCAGGCTTTTCTCTAGTTGTGGCAGTCGGCAGCTCTCCTCCAGCTGCAGTGTGCAGGTTTCTCACTGCAGTGGCTTCTCTTGCTGGGGAGCACAGGCTCTAGAGCGCTCAGGCTTCAGTAGTTGCAGCACATGGGCTCAGTAGTTGTGGCTCCCAGGCTCCAGAGCACAGGCTTAGTTGCTCCGTGGATGTGGGATCTTTCCAGACCAGGGATTGAACCCATGTATCCTGAGTTGGCAGGTGAATTCTTTAGCACTGAGCCACAAGGGAAACCCCCAAACATTCTTAATAACTTTTAGCAGTTATATTCCAGCCTTATATCTAAAAGGGATAATGATTTTCCTTGCTCCTTTCTCAATTTTCACTGGAGCATTTTCCTGCAATCTCCATTTCTAAAAAATTTATTCCACTTCGTCATTTAAATTTTCAAGCCTTCTCCCTAGAAAACCATGTTCTTTTATTTCACATTCATGATTTAGCCTGATTTCCACACTTAGTGACAGTCTCATCTACTTCTCCATTGCTTTGTGCAGCTCCAAAATTAACTAACTTTACATCTTGTTAGCTTGCCCAGTATAGTCCCATCTGCAGACTTAATGAGCAATCTCTCCATTCCATCACTGGCAAAGATGCTAATTATTAAATTATATGGTAGAGTACAAAGAATCAATCTCTCTCTGTCTCTCACACACACACACATACAAATAGAGCTACATGCAAGCTAATTCTAAACTTTGGAAAGAATAAATGAGAATCTCAATAACTGCTTCCTGAATGCCTTTGTATTGTATTGTTTGTAATTATTCTACAGAACAAATGATAACAATGGTTTTATGGATATACATATTTATGAGAATGTATATTATATATATAGTCTCAGGAGCTCCTGGAGCTACAGCAGAGTCTCACTCACACTTGATCATCAGACAGTGCCTTGTGAAGTCTATTTGCAATTAGACTGCATCATACTGAAAATTGTGCCTGTTGTCTAACTGTCAGAGGCAGAGTGCTCAGCCAGCCTTTTTGGATCTCAGTGGAGGTCACAGAGATGCTGGAGGGCCTGGCTCTTCAGTTCACTTTAAATATAAGCCAGGAATCTTAAGTCTAGGTAAGCTTTATCATAGAAAGAAAAAATGAAGTTGACTCCCAGCTCCACCTTTGTTTTTCTCCAATTTAAAAAGTATTATCAAGAGCACATTTTACAGGGACTTCCTTGATGGTCCAATGGCTAAGACTCTGTGCTCCCAACTCAGAGGGCCTGGCTTTGATCCCTGGTCAGCAAACTAGATCCCACATACCATGGTGAAGACCAAAACTCTCACGGGCTGCAACTAAAACCAGCAGTCAAATAAATAAAATTTTTTAAAAAGAGCACATTTTACTGAAAGGAATCAAAAAGGAGGCTTTGAGGTCCAGAAGTCCAGGGTTTCAATTTCCTCCCTGGTCCCTAAGAATCCTTTATATATTGACAGGATACACTCAGCATTAGGATGTCAGGAAAACCAGAACAGAGAGGATTAAACAAAGGCCAAATGTATCTTTAGAAAGAAATCAGATAACTGTAGCATCTGCCATTTCAATCACAAAACCAGATCATGTTTTATGAGACGACATTACAACAGCAGTTATCAGAATTATCAGTGAAACAAATGTCATGCCACAAAATTTGCAGCTGAGGGACAGAGCAGGAAATGGCATACAACCAAGCTCAGCAAAGTAAGTATAATTAACATGAGTATTACATTTTGGGTCACTCCATGAACTGCACAGAGGTAGAGGGATAAAGTAGGTGACCTTCCACTCTGCCCTTCAGCCCTACCACTTTCTGATTCTGCAGAATGAGTGACTTCTCAGAAATAAATCTGACATGATGCATTAAAATTTGACCTCCAGCCACCATCCATCTCTCTTGGGTCAAATGCTGCACATCTAAAGGTAATACCCAAGAAAAGTTAATATGAAAGGCCACACATCCACTGACATGTAAGCAACTACAGATAAACCTCATTTTATTGTGCTTCATTTTATTTTGCTTTGAAGATATTGTGTTTTCTATAAACTAAAGATTTGTGGCAACTGTTTGTTGAGCAAGTCTATAGACATCATTTTTCCTATAGCATTTGCTCACTTTGTGTCTCTGTGTCACATTTTGGTAATTCTCACATTTTTTCAAACTTTTTTTATTATTATTAATTTGTTATGGTGATGGACAAGCAGTGATCTTTGATGTCACCATTGGAATTGATTTAGGGTGATGACACACTGTGCCAATATAATGAACTTAATCAATAAATATTATATGCATTCTGACTGCTCCACTGACCAGCTGTTCCTCCAGCTCTCTCCCTCTTCTTGGGTCTCCCTATTTCCTGACGCACAGTATTGAGATTAGGCCAAATAATTGTCCTTCAATACCCTCAAAGTGTTTAAGTGAAAGGAAGAGTCGCAGGTCTCTCACTTTAAACCAAAAGCTAGAAATGATTATGCTTAATGATAAAGGCACGTCAAAAGCCAAGCAAGGACAAAAGTTAGGCCTCTTCTGCTAAAAAGCCAAGTGGTGATTGCAAAGGAATAATTCTTGAAGGAAATTAAAAGTGCTACTACAGTGAACAGACAAATGCTAAGACAGAGAGGCAGTCTTATTGCTGACATGGACAAAGTTTTAGTGGTCTGGAGAGAAGATTAAAACAGTCACAGTATACTCTTAATCCAATCTCCTAATTAAAGCAAGACCTTAACTCTTCAAATCTATGAAGGCTGAGAAAGATGTGGAAGCTGCAGAAGAAAAGTTTGAAGCTATGAAAGTTTGGTTCATAAGGTTAAAGGAAAGAAGCAATCTCCAGAACATTGATGTGCAAGGTGAAGCACAAGAGCTGAGGTAGAAGTTACAGCCAGTTATCCAGAAGATATAGTTAAGGTAATTAATGAATGTGCTACACAAAACAACAGATATTCAATGCAGACAAAACAGTCTTATATTGGAAGAAGATCCCATTTAGGACTTTCATAGCTAAAGAGGAGAAGTCAATGTCAGGCTTCAAAGATTCAAAGGACAGGATGACTCTCTTGTCAAGATGTGGCTCATGGAGAGAAGATGGTGGAGGAGTAGGTGGATATGGAGTACATCTCTCTCCATGTATATATCAGGAATACAACTTCAGACAGAAGTACATGTGAACACCAGCTGAGAGTGGACAGGTGTACCTGACCAGAGTAAAAGACTATTTAGAACCATGCAAACCTAAAACAGGAAAAAACAAAAAAGCCTTGGCAGGTAGGGGAACTGAAGCCGGTGTCTGATCCCCACATCAGGGCAATTGTCTGAGTTAGAGGAGAAACATTTAAGGCTAAGAATGAAACAGCTGATCTGTGGCAGCCTAAATGGAATGAAAATCAGACAGTCTTTGCCCCAGCCATACATATCCCAGACAGAGATGCAGGTCCCCTGGAAGGTACAGTGGCTGAGAGCTGGAGTTTAGGGATTGTGGAGCAATCCCAGGGCGAGGGCTGCTGCTGACTGCAGAGAGACAGATTGAGAGGACGTGAGGGAGGAGACTGTCGTGGGAAATGCCTGTGGAGGAAAGCTGGGCAGCCATGGAAGCAAAGCAATACTGCTGAGTCACGTGTAGGGGGTGGTGCCATCACCATAACCCCTCTCACGCCACACACCAGCACTGGCAGCTGAACAATAGATAGGCTGGCCCATCAAACACTGGACTACAGAGTAGAACCCCACCCAGGGTCTCCGTTAAGTGACTGATGCACCAAACTACAGAGTAGGACCCCAGCCAGGAGGCCTGCTCTATGTGCCTGAATGGCCAGAGCTATAGAGAAAGACTGGCCAAAGAGACATTCTGATCTCCAGCTACAAGAGACTCAAAAAAATGACTCTGATAGCGCCATAACTCCTGCAGCAGAGGCAGTCCATGTTCCTACACACTTGGCACCGCCAGGGTCCACACAAGCCAAGCAGCTGTTCCACCTTCACACTCAATTCTCACTGGGGCAGAGCTGCCACAGGCAAAAAAAGTCTTGTGTCTATGTGTGCAGGGTTGCTATGGCTGTGTCCAGCTCTTTGTGACCCAGTAGATTGTGGCTTGCCAGGCTTCTCTCTCAGGGGGGTTCTCCAGGCAAGAATACTGGAATGTATTGGCCAACACTGGGTGCCATCCCCTTCTCAGTTCAGTTCAGTTCATTCAGTCATGTCTGACTCTTTGCGATCCCATGAGTCTCAGCATGCCAGGCTTCCCTGCTCATCACCAACTCCCGGAGTTTACCCAAACTCATGTCCATTAAGTCGGTGATGCCATCCAGCCATCTCATCCTCTGTCATCCCCTTCTCCTCCTGCTTTCAGTCTTTCTCAACATCAGGGTCTTTTCTAATGAGTGAGCTCTTCGCATGATGTGGCCAAAGTACTGGAGTTTCAGCTTCAGCATCAGTCCTTCCAATGAACACCCAGGACTGATCTCCTTTAGGATGGACTGGATGGATCTTCTTGCAGTCCAAGGGACTCACAAGAGTCTTTTCCAGCACCACAGTCCAAAAGCATCAATTCTTTGGCGCTCAGCTTTCCTCAGAGTCCAACTCTCACATCCATACATGACCACTGGAAAAATCATAGCCTTGACTAGACAGACCTTTGTTGGCAAAGTAATGTCTCTGCTTTTGAATATGCTATCTAGGTTGGTCATAACTTTCCTTCCAAGGAGTAAGCGTCTTTTAATTTCATGGGTGCAATCACCATCTGTAGTGATTTTGGAGCCCAAAAATATAAAGTCTGACACTGTTTCCCCATCTATTTCCCATGAAGTGATGGGACCAGATGCAAGGGTACTATATTTCCTGCTGCCCTAGCCGCCAACATCCCTGGGTATCTGGTGCTGCCAGAACCCCTATGACTCAAGCAGCTGCACCACCTCCACACCTGGCCCTCACAGGTGCAAACCCAAGTCCTCCAGAGCAGCCTCAGGAGCAAATCCCAATGGCCGATCCACATGTAGAGGTGGAAATAAAACTACAGTTGAAACCCAGGGGCAATGTGGCCAAGGAAGAAGACCCAAAACCTTCCCACCAGCTGTACAAGCTGCAGATTAAATCCATACAATCAACTAGGCACTCTGTGTCTATGGAATATATACAAGCACATTGAGAGCTCCCACAAAAGAAAATGCACTAGTTCTGATAGCTGTGGACATTGGAGACAAAAACACACAGGAGTGGGACTACATTAGAATCTGAGCTGCCCCTAAAGCAGGTCCAGAGACCAGCACAGTGTTTGAGGTCATCCTAGGGAGGTGAGGTGGACTGTAACTCCCAGCAAGGGAAACATCTCGGACAGCAGTGATTCAAGAAAAACATTTATTATTTTTATGTTTTGACTTATTCTGTAGATTCTTTGGGGTTTTTTTTTTTCTCTTTTTTTCCCCCTCTGTTGTAGTTGTCAATTTTATTGGCACTATGAAATCTAATTAACCTTTTGAGCTACTTTTTTTCTCAGTCACATTTTTTATTGTTGTTATAAACCTCTGCCTCTACGTTCAGCTTTTGCAGTTCTGTAGAGTTTTCTTTTTCTTTTTTTAATTTTAATTTTTAATTTTTAAAGCTATTATTTTTTTCTACATTTACTCCTTTGTTTTATGTTGCTACTAATCTTTTCACCTTGCAGTTAATGTTTAATGTATACAAATCTTCATCTACTTCTATTTAACTTTGCATATCTATTCTTTCTTTCCTTTCCTTTCCTCTCAACCCATTTGTTAGTTGTATTTTCATTGCTTTATTCCCCAATTGGCAACTTGCTTTAGTTTTGTTTTCCAGTTTATGCTTTAGCTAGTTTTGTTCTTAACTGGTAGATATAATTTATGGTTTCCTTTGTTTGCCAGGTAAATCTACTGTACTTTATTTTTGATGGACTGTTTTGACTTTACTCATGGGTGTATATGTATATGTGCATATTTCATTACTTTAATTATTATTCATCTGATTTTGTAACTGCCATTTGTCTGGGATTCAACTTTGGTTTCTTATTTTGGGGCATTTGTTTTAATATTACTTAATGCCATAACAAATTACTTGTGGAATATTCATTCCTGACCAGAGATCAATCCCTGAGCCTTTGGAGTGGGAGAACTGACTCTAAGACCCTACCAGAGAACTAACCCTCAGTTCAGTTCAGTTCAGTCGATCAGTCGTGTCCGGCTCTGTGTGACCCCATGAACTGCAGCACACCAGGCCTCCCTGTCCATCACCAACTCCTGGAGGTCACACAAACTCATGGCCATCGAGTCGGTGATGCCATCCAGCCATCTCATCCTCTGTCGTCCCCTTCTCCTCCTGCCCACAATCCCTCCCAGCATCAGAGTCTTTTCCAATGAATCAGCTCTTCACATGAGGTGGCCAAAGTACTGGAGTTTCAGCTTTAGTATCATTCCTTCCAAAGGACACCCAGGACCAATCTCCTTTAGAATGGACTGGTTGGATCTCCTTGCAGTCCAAGGGACTCTCAAGACTCTTCTCCAACACCACAGTTCAAAAGCATCAGTTCTTCGGCGCTCAGCGTTCTTCACAGTCCAACTCTCACATCCATACATGACCACTGGAAAAATCATAGCCTTGACTAGACAGACCTTTGTTGGCAAAGTAATGTTTCTGCTTTTGAATATGCTATCTATATTGGTCATAACTTTCCTTCCAAGGAGTAAGCGCCTTTTAATTTCATGGCTGCAATCACCATCTGCAGTGATTTTGGAACCCCAAAAAATAAAGTCTGACACTGTTTCCACTGTTTCCCCATCTCTCTGCCATGAAGTGATGCGACCAGATGCCATGATCTTCGTTTTCTGAATGTTGAGCTTTAAGCCAACTTTTTCTCTCTCCTCTTTCACTTTCATCAAGAGGCTTTTTAGTTCCTCTTCACTTTCTGCCATAAGGGTGGTGTCTTCTGCATAACTGAGGTTATTGACATTTCTCCCAGCAATCTTGATTCCAGCTTGTGCTTCTTCCAGCCCAGCATTTCTCATGATGTGCTCTGCATATAAGTTAAATAAGCAGGGTTACAATATACAGCCTTGATGTACTCCTTTTCCTATTTGGAACCAGTCTGTTGTTCCACGTCCAGTTGTAACTGTTGCTTCCTGACCTGCATATAGATTTCTCAAGAGGCAGGTCAGGTGGTTGGTATTCCCATCTCTTTCAGAATTTTCCATAGGGAGTATCAAATAATGAGAACTCACACAAAGGAAACCACTTGAATACAAGACCCTGCATCACCCAACCACCAGTAGCACCCTGTGCAGGATGCCTCATTTAAACAAGAAAAAAACAAAAATACAAACCCAGTCATCAGCAGACAGGATGGCCACCTCACTCATCCTTTCCCATCAGAGAAAAAAAAAAAAAATTCAACACAAATTCACCCTATATGATGCTTAAAAAAACACCCTGGACCAACCTTAGGAGGGCAGAAACCAAAAGGAAGAAAGAAAAAATTCAACCTTAAAGCCTGGGAAAAGGAGACTTCAAACACAATAAGTTAAAAGAAATAACAAAAAGACAGAGAAATACTACACAAATGAAGGAACAAATTAAAAACACAGAAGTCCAAATGACTGAAGAAGAAATAGACAAATTACCTGAAAAGAATTCAGAATAATGATAGTAAAGATGATCAAAAACCTTGGAAACAAAATGGAGAAAAAGCAAGAATCAATTAACAAAGACCTGGAAGAATTAAAGAATAAACACACAGAGACTAACAACACAATTTAAAATACTCTGGAAGGAATCAATAGCAGGATATCTGAAGCAGAAGAATGAATCAGTGAGCTAGAAGATAAAATGGTGGAAGTAACTTCTGAAGAGAAGAATAAAGTAAAAAGAATGAAAAGAATGGAGGATGGTCTCAGAGATCTCTGGGACAATATCAAATGCACCAACATTGGAACTATAGGGGTCCCAGAAGAAGAGAAAAAGAAAGGGTATGAGAAAATCTTTGAAGAGATTAGAGTTGAAAATTTCCCCAGCATGGAAGAGGAAATAGTCAATCAAGTCCAAGACACACAAAGAGTCCCATACAGGAAAAATCCAAGGAGAAACATGCCAAGACACATACTAATCAAACTAACAAACACTAAACACAAAGAAAGAATATTAAAAGCAGCAAGGGAGAAGCAACAAGTCACATACAAGGAAAACCTCATACATTTAACAGCTGATCTTTCAGCAGAAACTCTGCAGGCCAGAAAGGAGTGGCAGAATATATTTAAAGTACTGAAAGGGGAAAATCTACAGTCAAGATTACTGCACCCAGCAAGGATCTCATTCAAAATTGATGGATAAATAAAAAGCTTTTCAGATAAGCAAAAGTTAAGAGAATTCAGTATGACTAAACCAGCTTTACAACAAATATCAACAGGAATTATACAGTCAAGAAATACAAGAAAAGAAAAAATATCTGCAAAATCAACTCCAAACAATTAAGAAAATGGCAATAGGAACACACATATCAATAATTACTTTAAACGTAAGTAGATTAAATGCTCCAACCAAAAGACACAGACTGGCTGAATGGATACAAAAACAAGACCCATATATATACTATTTACAAGAAACCCACTTCAGATCTCAAGACACATATAGACTGAAAGTAAGAGAATGGAAAAACATATTCCATGCAAATGGGAAGCAAAAGAAAGCTGGAGTAGCAATCCTTGTATCAGACAAAATAGACCTTAAAATAGAGACGATTACAAGAGATAAGGAAGGACACTACGTAATGATCAAGGGGTCAATCCAAGAGGAAGACATAACAATTGTAAATATCTATGCACCCAACACAGGAGCACCTCAATACACAAGACAAACACTAACAGACATAAAAGGAGAAATTGACAGTAACACAGTAATAGTAGGAGACTTTAACACCCCACTCACACCAATGGACAAATCATCAAAACAGAAAGTTAATGAGGAATCACAGGTCTTAAATGATACATTAGATGAGACGGATCTCACTGATATCTTCAGGACATTCCATCCAAAGGCAGAAGAATACACCTTCTCAAGTGCACAAGGAACATTTTCCAGAATAAACCACATCTTGGGTCACAAATCAAACCTTAGTAAATTTAAGAAAATTGAAATCATACCAAGTATCTTCTCCAACAACAACACTATGAAACTAGATATCAATTACAAGAAAAAAAATTGTAAGAAACACAAACACATGAAGATTAAACAATACATTTCTAAATTACCAACAGGTTACTGGAGAAATCAAAAGGGAAATCAAAAAATTTCTAGAAACAAATGACAATGAAAACACGACAACTCAAAACCTATGGGATGCAGCAAAAGCAGTTCTAAGAGGGAATTTTACAGCAATAGAATCCTACCTCAGAAAACAAGAAAAACATCAAATAAACAGCCTAACTTTACACCTAAAACAACTTGGAAAAAGAAGAACAACAACAAAATAGCACAAGGAAAGGAATCATAAATACCAGAGCAGAAATAAATGAAAGAAATAATAGTAAAGATTAATAAAACTAAAAGCTGGTTCTTTGAGAAGACATTGACAAAACTTTAGCCAGACTCATCAAGAACAAAAGAGAGAATAATCAAATCAACAAAATTAGAAGTGAAAAAGGAGAGATTACAACAGACAATGCAGAAATACAAAGGATTAAAAGAGATTATTACGAACAAGTATAGGGCAATAAAATGGATAACCTGGAAGAAAGGAACAGATTCTTAGAAAAGTTCAATCTTCCAAGACTGAACCAGGAAGAAATAGAAATTATGAACAAACCAATTATACAAGCACTGAAATTGAAGCTGTGATCAAAAATCTCCCAAAAAACGGAAGTCCAGTACCAGATGGCTTCACAGAAGAATTCTATCAAACATTTAGAGAAGAGCTAGTTCCTATCCTTCTAAAACTCTTTAAAAAATTGCAGAAGAAGGAACACTTCCAGTCTGTGAGGCCACCATCACCTTGATACCAAAATCAGACAAAGACAGCACAAAAAAAGAAAACTACAGGCCAATATCATTGATGAACATAGATGGAAAAATCCTCAATAAAATTTTAGCAAACAGAATTCAGCAATACATCAAAAAGTTCATACACCATGATCAAGTTGGGTTTATTCCAGGGATGCAAGGATTCTTCAATATACACAAATCAATCAGTGTGATACACCATATTAACAAATAGAAAGATAAAAACCATATGATCATCTCAATGGATACAGAAAAAGCCTTTGACAAAATTCATCACCTTTTTCTGATTAAAACTCTTCAAAAAAAGGGGAAAAAAGAAACCTACTTCAACACAGTAAAGGCCATATATGATAAGCCCACAGCAAACATTATTCTCAATGGTGAAACACTGAAAGCACTCCCCACTAAGATCAGGAACAAAACAAGTGTGTCCACTTTCACCACTATTATTCAACATAGTTTTGGAAGTCTTAGATACAGCAATCAGAGAAGAAAAAGAAATAAAAGGAATCCAGATCAGAAAAGAAGATGTAAAGCTCTCACTGTTTGCAGATGACATGATACTGTACATAGAAAATCCTAAAGATAGCATCAGAAAATTATTAGAGCTAATCAGTGAATTTAGCAAAGTTGCAGGATACAAAATCAATACACAGAAGTCATTTGCATTTCCATATACTAACAATAAAAAATCAGAAAGAGAAATTAAGGAATCAATCCCATTCATCATTGCAACAAAAAAAAATTAAATATCTAGGAATAAACTTCCCTAAGAAGACAAAAGAATTATATACAGAAAATATTAAGACAATAATGCTTTTGAACTGTGGTGTTGGAGAAGAGTCTTGAGAGTCCCTTGGACTGCAAGGAGATCCAACCAGTCCATTCTGAAGGAGATCAGCCCTGGGATTTCTTTGGAGGGAATTATGCTGAAGATGAAACTCCAGTACTTTGGCCACCTCATGCGAAGAGTTGACTCATTGGAAAAGACCCTGATGCTGGGAGGGATTGGGGGCAGGAGGAGAAGGGGACTACAGAAGATGAGATGGCTGGATGGCATCACTGACTCAATGGACATGAGTCTGAGTGAACTCTGGGAGTTGGTTATGGACAGGGAGGCCTGGCATGCTGCGATTCATGGAGTCACAAAGAGTCAGATATGACTGAGCAACTGAACTGAACTGAACTGAATGAAAGAAAAAAAAATGACATAAACAGATGGAGAGATATTCCATGTTCCTGGGTAGGCAGAATCAATATTGTGAACATGACTAAACTACCAAACACAATCTACAGATTCAATGTGATCCCTATCAAATTACCAATGACATTTTCATAGAACTAGAACAAAAAAATTCATAATTCATATGGAAACACAAAAGACCCTGAATAGCCAAAGAAAAGAAAGAAGAATGGAGCTGGAGGAATCAACCTTCCTGACTTCAGATTATATTACAAAGTTATAGTTATCAAGACAGTATAGTACTGGCACAAAAACAGAAATATAGGCCAATGGAACAAGCTAGGAAGCCCAGAAATAAACCCATGCATCTATGGGTACCTTATTTTTGACAAAAGAGGCAAGAATATACAATGGGGCAAAGACAGCCTCTTCATTAAGTGGTGCTGGGAAAACTGGACAGCTACATGTGAAAGAATGATATTAGAATGCTTCCTAACACCATACACAAAGATAAATTCAAAACAGAATAAAGACCTAAATGTAAGACCAGAAACCATAAAACTCTTAGAGGAAAACATAAGCAGAATACTCAATGACATAAATCAAAGAAAGATCCTCTATGACCCACTTCCTAGAGTAACAAAAAAAATCAAAAATAAACAAGTGGGATCTGATTAAACTTAAAAGCTTTTGCACAGCAAAGGAAACTCTAAGCAAGGTGAAAAGACAACTCTCAGAATTGGAGCAAATGAAACTGACAAAGCATTAATTTCCAAAACAGGCAAGCAGCTCATACAACTCAATACCAGAAAAAAAAAATAAATCAAAAAGTGGGAAAAAGACCTAAACAGACATTTCTCCAAAGAAGACATAGAGATGGCTAACAAACACAGGAAAAGATGCTCAATATCTCTCATTATTAGAGAAATGCAAACCAAAACTACAATGAGACAGCACCTCACACCAGTCAGAATGGCCCTCATCAAAAATTCTACAAACAATAAATTCTGGAGATGGTGTAGAGAAAAGGGAACACTCTTTAAATTCCCAAGAGTGGTGGGAATGCGGGAATTTAAATTGATATAGCCACTATGGAAGACAGTATGGAGATTCCTTAAAAAACTAGGAATAAAACCACCATATGACCCAGCAATCCCATTCCTAGGCATATACCCTGAGGAAACAAAAATTGAAAAAGACACATGTATCCCACTGTTCACTGCAGCACTATTTACAATAACTAGAACATGGAAGCAACCTAAATGTACATCAGCAGATGAATGGATAAAGAAGTTGTGGCACATATACACAATGGATTATTACTCAGCCATAAAAAGGAATGCCTTTGAGTCAGTTCTAATGAGGTGGATGAACCTAGAACCTATTATACAGAGTGAAGTAATTCGGAAAG
Organism: Bos javanicus; assembly: GCF_032452875.1. Taxonomy (NCBI): domain Eukaryota; kingdom Metazoa; phylum Chordata; class Mammalia; order Artiodactyla; family Bovidae; genus Bos; species Bos javanicus. The sequence continues at coordinate 54,518,498 of NC_083868.1, read as the reverse complement.
AGAACGAGAAAGATCATATTCTAATGCATATATACAGAATCTAGAAGAATGGTACTGAAGAATTTATTCACAGGGCAGCAATGGAGAAATGGACATAGAAAATAGACTTATGGATATGGGGAGAAGGGAGGAGAGGGTGAGATGTATGGAGAGAGTAATATGGAAACTTACATTACCATATGTAAAATAGATATCCAACAGGAATTTGCTGTATGGCTCAGGAAACTCAAACAGGGGCTCTGTATCAACCTAGAGGGGTGGGATGGGGAGGGAGATGGGAGGAAGTTTCAAAAGGGAGGGGATATATGTATACCTATGGCTGATTCATGTTGAGGTTTGACAGAAAACAACAAAATTCTGTAAAGCAATTATCCTTCAATTAAAAAAAGAAATTAATTTTTTTAAAAGATGTAGCTCATGACTTTAAGTTAAAGCCAATGCTCATTCACCATTCTGGAATTGCTAGGTCTCTTAAATATGCTAAATCTACTCTGCTTGTGGTCTATAACATACCAAGAAAGCTTAGATGACAGCACATCAGTTTACAATATGGTTTACTGAATATTTTAGCTGACTGTTGAGACTTAACTACTCTGAAAAAAGTCCTTTCAAAATAGCACTTCTCATAGACAATGAACCTGATTAACCAAGAGCTCTGATGGAGATGTAGAATGAGATTAATGTTTTTCATGTCTGTCAACACAGCATCCAATCTGAAGTCCATGGGTCAAGGAGTCATGTCGACTTTAGAGCCTCAGTATTTAATAAATATATTTTGTAAGGTTGCAACTGCCATAGATAGCCATTCCTCTAATGGGCCTGGGAAAATAAATTGAAAATCTCCTGGAAAAGAGTCACCGTTTTAGATGCTATTAAGAACACTTATGGTTCATGGGAAGAGGTCAAAGCATCAAAATCAATAGGAGTTTGGAAGAAGTTGATTCCAAACCTCATGGGTGCATTTGAGGGGTTCAAGACTTCTGTGGAGGAAGTAACTGCAGATGAAAACAGCAAGAGAACAAGACTCAGAGGTGGAGACTTAGAGTCATAGCAAGATGTGACAGAATTTCTGCAGTCTCAAGATAAAACTTGGAAGAGATGAGGACCTGCTTCCTGGAGAGCAAAGAAAGTAGTTTCTTTTTTCCCCATGGGAGCCTTATTTATTTATTTATTTATTTATGGCTGTGCCAGGCAGCATGAGGGATCTTAGTTCCCTGACCAGGGATCAAACCCATGCTCCCTGCATTGAGAGAACAGTGTTAACCACTGGACCACCAGGAAGTCCCAAGAAAGAGATTTCTTGAGTTAAATCTACTCGGTGAAGATGTTATAAAGACTACTGAAATGACAACAAAAGATTTATAATATGACATAAACTTAGTTGATAAAGCAGCAGCAGGATTTGAGAGGACAGACTCCAATTTTGAAAGAAGATCAACTGTAGGTAAAACACTATCAAACATTACAAGCTACAAAGAAATCATTCATGAAAGGAAGAGTCAGTCAATGTTGCAAACTTCATTGTTGTTTTAAGAAACTGCCACAGTCACCCCAATCTTCAACAACTATCACCCTGATCAGTCAGCAGCCATCAACACTGAGGCAATACCCTCCACAGCAAAAAGATTACCACTAGCTAAAGGTTCAGAGGATGGTTAGCATTTTTTAGCAATAAAATATTTTAATTAATAGTCAAGGTGAGTACATTTTTTTTAGACATAATGCTTTTGTCCACTTATTAGACTGCAGTGTAGTATAAACTTAAGCACTAGGAAACCAAAGAATTTGTGTGACTCACTTTATTGCCATCTATGCTTTATTATGGTCTGGAACTGAAACCTGAAATATCTCTGACATCTGTCTATACTTCTAGTAGACTACTAGACTATTTGTGGTCTTTACGCTATAGCTGCTGGTCACTCACGTGTGAGTGCTAAGTCGCTTCAGTCATGTTCAACTCTTTGCGACCTTATGTACTATAGCCTGCCAGGCTCCTGTGCCCAAGGGATTCTCCAGGCAAGAATAATGAAGTGGGTTTCCATGCCCTCCTCCAGAGGATCCTCCAAACCCAGGAATCGAACCCATATCTCTTATGTCCCCTGCACTGACAGACGGGTTCTTTACCACCAGCATGACCTGGGAAGCCTGACTGGGCACTTAGTAAGCAAGTAATCAAGTTCTTAGGGAATGGGCTTCCCTATAAATCCACATCTGGCCCTGAGTTGGAGTACCTGGTCCAGGTTAGTGGAAAATCAGCCAGAAGTGGAAAGGAGGCTGAGAGGAGAGACTTTGAGAACATGATTGCCACTAATGAAGAACAGCCTGTGGATTGGGGCTGTTCAGCTTAGAGGCACTAAATCTGACTAAATCAGATTGAGGCTTGATACCTTTCATGTGAAGTTGGAGAACACCACCTAATTCTCAGGGAAATTGCACTGAGGACTGTGTGAAGCACTTTACAACTCTATCTCACTCGGTTTCCCAACAGCACTATGAGGTAGATAAAGATTATCAGTCATGTTTCAAGATGAGGAAAAGTGTAGCTCAGAGAAGTAAAGTGTCTTCCCCCAAAGCACATGGCTAGTTAAGAGACAAATCTCATTTCTAGATGTCAAACTGTATGCTTTTCTTACCTCAGTTTGTCCTGTAGGGTTTGCGATATTTCCCTTCAATAGTCAGATCACAAATCAAAAGTTGTTTTCTGGAAGATTTCTCTGATTAACCAAGAATTGCTAACTATATTATCAAATCTCATTTCCAGAGCAGCTTACTCCCTACTATCTCAGCATTCATGAATTTGATCCTTCTCACTACATTATAAACCCTTTGAGAACAAAAATCTGCTTTAAACTATAACAACTTCTGTGGCCTTCAAACACAGCCCAGCTCAGGATAGCCAGTAACTCAGAGGATATCAGGAATGTCATGTTCTTAAGCTGACTTTTCTATCATTAGGTGTGGCAAGCATGTTTTCATGTTTATTTCCACTATAATTTCACATAAAAGGGCTTTCATTTTTAACTGCTCTGTAATTGGCAGTGGATTCCTAATTCTTTAATTTTCTCTGACAAATAGTTAATGGTGTGTAAATAAGCAGATGTACTTTTAGAGCTGGCTTTTGGAAGCAACCCCTTGGCAAATCCATTCAGGAAACTAAAGATCGCTTTTGAAAAACAATTCTTCGACTTCTTTTTTGTGTGTAGATTTTCTTATACGGGTTTTCATAAACCAAGGTGCTCCTGTGGTCTAAATAAACCTCAGTTCCCAGAAAGGATCACTTATCTTGTGAGCACAGAACTCAGTGGAAAATTAAAGAAAATGCAAGCCTGAATTTCCACAAAGTCTAAGAAAATTAAATTCTGTTTACCTGGTGTTTCCACTCACATGTCAGGTTATGCTGCTAGAAAAGTAGCTTCATGAAATTATATCTACTTGATACAGTTGGTTTAGAACAAAGCAAGTTAAATAAGGAGGGAAATGCTATGACACTGACAAAAGCAAAGGATAAGTCATGTGTGCTAGAGAAGTATGAGAAAAACATTATGATAGAAGGTTATAGTCAAAAAACTACTTTACTTCATTTAAAGTTGTCAGAATGGATGAAATAGGTAGAAACTTGAAGTCTGATCTTATTTTTGCCTTCCTAAATGAAAAACCAAATCTGTTATAGTAAAAGCCTAATTTATTGGGAGTATGTTTTTACTCCTATACAACTTTCAGAAAATTGAAAAGGCATTTGTCACCCCAGTTTCCTGCAGTGTATATTATTGAACTGTTTCTTTTTTGTTCTGCTATAGCAAAACATATTTAAATACTCACATCTGCATTTTGATTATGTCTGATAGGCAGCTTTATACTGAGAGTTCAACTTGTTGCATTTTTTTTCCTGCAACTTCCAATATAATTAAACTTGGTGGCTATCAGCAACCTGCTTCAAAAGAGAACCTCTTGTCAGTAAATCTTTTGGATTTACTCTATGTGAAATTAGAACTGGGAAAGGGCTGAAGGAGCGATAATATATGAAAATAATTAGTAAAGATTCCCACTCAATAAATGGTAGCCTCTAATACTATCAATTTCATTACTTTAGGGAAATAAACATCTTATTCCAGGAGACCAGAAATGGGCCTGATTAAGTCCGCCGTGTTAGGGTTGGAGAGAAAGGGACAACTTTGCCAGCAGCAGTCTATTCAAGTCCTTTGTTACTGTAGTTGTTGTTTAGTTGCTAAGTCGTGTCTGATTCTTTTCGACCCCATGGACAATAGCCCGTCAGGCTCTCTATCCGTGGGATTTCCCAGGTAAGAACACTGGAGTGGGTTGCCATTTCCTTCTCCAGGAGATCTTCCCTATCCAGGGATGGAACCCATGTCTCCTGCTTGGAAGGTGGACTCTTTACCTCTGAGCCACCTTGGAAGCCAAATCAAGTACTTTGGAAAGGACAATTTGATTCAGTCTTTGAATTTAACCTCTAATTCTCAATGAATAGCAAAATGAGAGTAACATTTTCTGGGTAATAAAAAGTAATTGTTTTTTAAGTACAAATGACAAGAGTGGTGATTGAAATCTTAAAAAATCTAGATATTAATTACGTTATTTGCTATGTTCCATAACCTTAGGAGGTACTTGGTACTGTTAAGTCACTACATAATTGTCTTTAAAGGAAAACATAATATAATAGTTATTCAAGTTTATGCACTATGTGATTTATTTTTTACTGATACTCAGAATAAAACAGTTTCTAGTTTGAAACCATTGGGTAAGTCTACTTAAATGTCAAAATAATAGGTTTGTTTGCTGTTCCACCCTTGACTTAAGCTAATTTGTTATTACAAAATAGTATTACCTAAAATTTTAGAGGTAGATTTGTTATAATTTTTAAATATTTTTAAATCAGTGAAGATCTAAAGTCTTCAGATGAGAAAATTATGGAATATGTTGAAAATTGATCACAAATTCATTTATGTTTTACTTACATGTTTTAATTTGACAAAAAAATTAATTTCAAAAGTTACCCATTTCCCTTAAAAATTTTGCTAAGTGCATGCTATGTTGTAGGTTTGGCCAAAAAAAAAAAAAAAGTGAAAAAGACAGTCTCAACCTTTAAATTGTTTATCATCTGATAGCATATTTAGCAGTAAATTTACATTTTCACATGGTTATGTGCTATTTTATAAATTTGTTTTTAAAAACTCAGGTAGTCAGTTTGGAAATATTTCTGCTTTTCTTGAATAATAAAATGCTGAATTATAAAATGTAGATCCATCTTATTTTGTTCCCCTTGACTACAATGTTCAGTATATAACTCTTGATTTTAAATTGATGCTGTACTCTCACACCTAAAACCTGTTCAAGTGATCAGAATGCTTTTTGTAAAAGAACAAATAGAATAAGAAATTTCATTAGTAATAGCAAAGATGGAAACACATAATAGAGCCTAAAAACATGGTCATGGAAACCTGAGTTCTAAATAATTCTTCCCAAGCATTAAAAATGGAGTCAACTCATAGAAATAACATAGAGGAAGTAATTATTTGTACCAAAGGCAGAAAATACTGACTTTATCAAGCTTTGTATGACAATCACAGAAAAACATGGGTTCTAGTTTCTTTAAACTCAACTCTGACTCTGCAGAGTTCTTAAACTATACACTAAATTTCAAACTGAAGAAAGGCCAAATACTGAGATTCTAATATGGAAGAGGAGCAAGAGGCAGGGAACAGTGGAGGGAAGATGAGCACAGGAAGGAAAAGAAAGTCCAGGAAACAATGACCAAGAGAATTTGCGTTTGATTCAACTATCATTTCACCACTAACTGAAGACTAGCTCAACTTGTAAGATTTCCAATCTACATAGAAACACAAATATACTACCATGTGTAAAATAAATAGCTAGTAGTAACCTGCTGTATAACACAGGGAGCTCAGCTTGATGCTCTGTGATGACCTAGATGGGTGGGAAGTCCAAGAAGGAAGAGATATACATAAACATATTGCTGATTTACATATTCTGCTGATGTACAGCAGAAACTAACACAACATTGTAAAGCAATTATACTCCAATAAAAAAGAAAGAAAGAAGGAAAGAAACTATAAAAAATAAATAAAAGGACTTATCTGGTGGCGCAGTGGATAGGAATCTGCTTGCCAACACAAGGGACACAGGTTCAATCCCTGGTCCAGGAAGATTCCACTTGCCTCAGAGCAACTAAGTCCATGTGCCACAACTACTGAGACCACGTGCTGCAATGACTGAACCCCAAGCACCTAGAGCTTGTGCTCCACAAACAGAGAAATCACCGCAATGAGAAGCCCAAGCACCGCAACCAAGAGTAGCCCTCACACACTGCAACTAGAGAAAGCCCCACACAACAACAAAGACCCAGCACAACCAAAAATAAATAAATAAAATTATTTTAAAATTTATTAAAAAATAAATTTTTAAAATATGGCTTATAAGGAAACCTGGTGGTTGCTTGGTAGTTTGTTCTTACATACAGCTTCCTAGAGGAATGGAGTACCAACATAAATACTAACCAACTTACAAACTGCTGCTAATTTAGTGCAGATTCCAATGTCACTCTGTGTATCCTAGACTTAGAGTTTATTAATAAACTACAGTGGGATTCCACTGTATGGTTTTTCCAGTAGTCATGTATGGATGTGAGAGTTGGACCATAAAGAAAGCTGAGCACCGAAGAATTGATGCTTTTGAACTGTGGTGTTGGAGAAGACTCTTGAGAGTCCCTTGGACTGCAAGGAGATCCAACCAGTCCATTCTGAAGGAGATCAGTGTTGGGTGTTCATTGGAAGGACTGATGTTGAAGCTGAAACTCCAATACTTTGGCCACCTGATGTGAAAGGCTGACTCATTTGAAAAAACCTTGATGCTGGGAAAGATTGAGGGCGGAAGGAGAAGGGGATGACAGAGGATGAGATGGTTGGATGGCATCACTGACTCCATGGACATGAGTTTGAGTAAACTCCCAGAGTTGGTGATGGACAGGGAGGCCTGGCGTGCTGCAGTCCATGGGGTCGCAAAGAGTTGGACACAACTGAGCGACTGAACTGAACTGAACACTGGGATTCATGTGAAAATATTCATTTTCTCTCAATAAATACTACATTAGATTTAGCCCATCATATCAGAAAATTCCTCCCAATTCTATTTAAGGCATATTAGATATTTATGAATTAACACTGGCATGATAAATGCCAAATAAATTAATAACTATCGACCACTAATATGTGAAGAGGCAGCAGAAAAATTGAAAAGGTTTAAATACATTTTGGAAAGAGACAGTTACCACCTTGTTTATTCAACCATGGAGAGTTGTATTGGTCTTCCTTATAATTTTGAGATTCACATAAATTTATATCATCCACAAGTTCACCATCAGCTAACTTTCGCTTCTTCTCTACTTGATTTTTCTTTACTCTATTTGAAATTGAAGTTTGAGACACACTGAAGTCTAGATGTAAACACTTGAAAAATATTTTTTAAACATTATATTTGTAGAAGCATAAATAACTCCCCCTATGATGGTTATTTGCCAGTGTTAAAGTGTATTTGTCACTAGTAGTATTAAGAACAAAACCAAAAAGCACATAAAAAGGCTGTGTTGAAATTACAAACAGTCATAGGGTGACCGGAAGATACAAAATGAACATTTGAATATCAATAGGATAGAAAGGATATCTACATATAAATTTTAGGCTTGAAAAGCAATCAAGATTTCACTTAAGATTCCCAACATGAGCTTCGAAGACAAATTTGCTTTTGGCTGGATGCAGTCGCCACACATACAAAGTCCCAGGGAATTTCCTAAAACTGGGTGATGCAAGGAAGGACCTACATTTGTTTGTGCACACTGAAGTAAAAATGAACACATTTTTTAAATATGCCATTTTATTGGGAATTTTTTTACCAACTACAAGAATATAAATGTGTTTAAGCACCCACACTGAATATGACTTCATACTAGGAATTAGCTTAAATCTTAGGTTCCACAAAGAGATGTTTTTAAGCTACAATCTCTTCAGTTCTTTAATTGCATTTGTAATAAAACTGTTCTCATGCTTTTAAGTTGCAATTACTGCTATAAGATATATACTTACCCGATTAATCATTGTAATTTAAAAAATCAATAAACCACCTATGGGACACTCACAGAATTGACCTGGTTCAGTTTTTTAAGTTGTATATACAATAGGCTGCACAAAAGAAGAAACCAGATTTATAAATACACACACCAAAAATTGGTCCACTGACAGGGATTTGCAAAAGTTAATTATCCTTACCCAGAGTAGTATGTCTAAATCTAGTATCTTTTGGCACTATTAATAAAATACTAGTTCATTTTAGACACCACTTATGTATTTCATTGTGAATACAAATGTTCAATTATTTTTCTTCTCAGATGTAATGCTTATGAGTATAATGTTAGAATTCTGAAAGAGCCAGTTGCCCATGGCTAACTACAAATTTTGGAATAGGAAAGCAAATTATATCAAAAGTTTGTCCTTGGGAAAGATTCAGTAAAATATTTAATTTGTAAACTTCTGATCATCATAAATTACCAAAAAGGTGACATATAGTTAACATTACATGCTGGCAGAAATTCTAACACTTATTTTCAAAATATAAGGTCATAACTGAGCAGAATTGTCTGCTGCTGCTGCTGCTGCTAAGTCGCGTCAGTTGTGTCTGGCTCTGTGCGACCCCATAGACCAGAACTGCCTATGATTCTTATAAAAAGTCATTACTTTCTGCCATTTTCAGTGTCACCTTAGTAAACTAACAATTTCCATGTGATTACAGATGCTTATATGTTCCTGTGCTGGAGCAAACTCACACCAACCCCAGAGAAGCTTGAAATAAGCCTCACCTTGCTTTTAGAGCAAACAAAAGATGGCCTTTCTAGAGTTCTAAGTGATCACAGTACACTCCCCAGAACACACATACACACCCACTCACTCATATACACCTTTCTGAATGACCTGGACAGCATAACACCCTTTCATCTTCTGTAAATCCTACTTGTGGCTGCTGCTGCCAAGTCGCTTCAGTCGTGTCGGACTCTGTGCGACCCCATAGACAGCAGCCCAGCAGGCTCCCTCGTCCCTGAGATTCTCCAGGCAAGAACACTGGAGTGGGTTGCCATTTCCTTCTCCAATGCATGAAAGTGAAAAGTGAAAGTGAAGTCTCTCAGTCATGTCCGATTCTTCACAACCCCATGGACTGCAACCTACCAGGCTCCTCTGTCCATGGGATTTTCCAGGCAAGAGTACTGGAGTGGGGCGAGAAGCTACAAATCCCAAGGCCCCCTTTCCACATGGGACTTCATGCAGTAAAGGCCTGTATGAAGCTGCACCATCATTTGGTCTAAGAAAGCTGGATCTTTAGGTTACACTGCGTGAGTTTAAGATACCACTCTACTACTTACTGGGTTTCCCTGGTGGCTCAGATGGTAAAAAATCTGCTTGCAGTGCAAGAGACCTGGTTTTGAACCCTAGGTTGGGAAGATCCCCTGGAAAAGGGAGTAACAACCTACTCCAGTACTCTTGCCTGGAGAATTCCATGGACAGAGGAGCCTGGTGGGCTACAGTCCATGGGTTTGCAAGGAGTCAGACAAGACTGAGCGACTAACACACACACACACACACACACTGCTACTTATTGGCTGCGCAATCTTGGATATGTCATTTCATCTCCCTGAGCCCCAGTTTCCTCTCTCTAAAAAGATAAAATTTTAACTATCTCATATATATGTTATGTTATTGTTCAGTTGCTCAGTTGTGTCTGACTCTTTGTGACCCTATGGACTACAAGACACCAGACTTCCCTGTCCTTTACCACCTCCCAGAGCTTGCTCAAACTCATGTCCATTGAGCCAGTTATGCCATCCAACCAACAATCTCATCCTCTGTCAGTTGAATAGGTGAGATAGAGAATGAGTGGCCCTCAAATCCTAAACTAGTTACAATCTGGCTCTTCACAGAAAAGTTTACTGATCATGGATATACCATACACACATACAAACACACACACATTTATATATCTTTGTATATCATATCTATACATGTATAAATAAATAAACATATTATAAACATGTATTATACGTGTTTATAATACATGTATAAACATGTATTATATGTATTTTGTCAACAGTATATATATGCACATATAAACAGAGAAGGAGGAAAGGCAGTAATTAGCATTTATTTATCATTTACCTAGTGCCGAAAACTTTGCACGTTTTTAGCTTATATAATTCTCGCGAATTATATGGTGCATGCATGTATGAGCATATATATAGCTTGCTGTTGTTCAATTGCTAAGTCATGTCTGACTCTTTATGACCCCATGGACTGCAGCATGCCAGGCTTCCCTGTCCTTCACCATCTCCCAGAGTTTGCTCAAACTCATGTGCTTTGAGTCTGTGATGACATCCAACCATCTCATTCTCTGTCGCCTCCTTCTCTGCTTGCCCTCAATCTTTCCCAGCATCAGGTTCTGGGCTAATAAGACACACATACCCCAATGTTCACTGCAGCACTATTTACAATAGCTAGGACATAGAAGCAACCTACATGTCCATCGACAGATAAATGGACCAAGAAGTTGTGGTACATATGCACAATGGAATATGTACTCAGCCATAAAAAAATAATAATAATAATGCATTTGACTCAGTTCTAATGAACCTACAGCCTATTATACAGAGTGAAGTAAGTCAGGGGGCTTCCCTGATAGCTCAGTTGATAAAGAATCCGCCTGCAATGCAGGAGACCCTGGTTCGATTCCTGGGTTGGGAAGATCCACTGGAGAAGGGATGGCTACCCACTCCACTATTCTTGGGCTTCCTTTGTGGCTCAGCTGGTAAAGAATCCACCGGCAATGTGGGAGACCTGGGAAGTAAGTCAGAAAGAGATAGACAAATATCATATATTAATGCATATATATGGAATCTAGAAAGATGGAACTGATGAATCTATCTGTAGGGAAGCAAAGGAGATGCAGACAGAGAGAACAGACTTGTGGATGCAGAGGGGGCAGGAGAGGGTGGGCTGAATTGAGACAGTAGATTGAAACATACATCACCATAGGTAAAATTAGACAGCCAAAGGAAACTTGCTGTATGACGCAGGCAGCTCAAATCCAATGCTCTGTGACAACCTAGAGGGGTGTGATGGGGTGGGGAGGTAGGCGGGAGGTTCAAGAGGGAGGGAATATACACACACTTACGTCCAACTCATGTTGATACACAGCAGAAACCAACATAATATCGTAAAGCAATTATCCTCCAATTAAAAATACATTTTTAAAATTATATAGTCTTTGAATGTTAAAATGATATTTAGAATTACATTTAGCAGTTTTTATATGCTTTATGTTTCATATTTACTAAAGAATAAAGTCAGCTTTATATTTCTCTCTTGAAATAGCTTTCTTTTTATCAGAAGTTCAATTACTATTGTATTACAGTCCCTATATTTGGTTTTATAAATTTGACTTTTCAATCTATATTCCAACTCTAGTTTGACCCTAAGCTATAGTAGAATTTTTCCTTCCATACACAATAGTTTGTTTATATTATGTACCAGTAGCACCAAGCAATTAGAGGTCTCTAATTGCCTCCCTGAAGACAATTTATGCTAAAAATCACCCTACTAAAATAATCAGGAGACAAAATAAACACATTTGCCATTCTTTCTCAATATTATCAAATCCTCAACATGAGCCTTGAAACCCCCATCTTCCATTGTTAATAGAGGGCTTTTGGGTTTGTTTTTGTTTCTTTTATTGGCTTATGTTATTTATTTGCTTTGTTTGATTTACTTACAAGCATTTTGAATATTGTTCATTTTGGATATACATTCAGCTCAGTTCAGTGGCTCAGTCGTGTCCAACTCTTTGTGACCCCATGAACCACAGCACGCCAGGCCTCCCTGTCCATCACCAACTCCTGGACTCCACCCAAACCCATGTCCATTGTGTCAGTGATGCCATCCAACCATCTCATCCTCTGTCATCCCCTTTTCCTCCTGCCCTCAATCTTTCCCAGTATCAGGGTCTTTTCAAATGAGTCAGCTCTCCATATCAGGTGGCCAAAGTATTGGAGTTTCAACTTCAACATCAGTCCCTCCAGTGAACACCCAGGACTGATCTCCTTTAGGATGGACTGGTTGGATCTCCTTGCAGTCCAAGGGACTCTCAAGAGTCTTCTCCAGCACCACAGTTCAGAAGCATCAATTCTTCGGCGCTCAGCTTTCTTCACAGTCCAACTCTCACATCCATACATGACTACTGGAAAAACCATAGCCTTGACTAGACGGACCTTTGTTGGCAAAGTAATGTCTCTGCTTTTTAATATGCTGTCTAGGTTGGTCATTGGAGAAGGCAATGGCACCCCACTCCAGTACTCTTGCCTGGAAAATCCCATGGATGGAGGAGCCTGGTAGGCTGCAGTCCATGTGGTGGCTAGGAGTCTGACACGACTGAGCGACTTCACTTTCACTTTTCACTTCCATGCATTGAAGAAGGAAATGGCAACCCACTCCAGTATTCTTGCCTGGAGAATCCCAGGGATGGGGGAGCCTGGTGGGCTGCCATCTATGGCGTCGCACAGAGTCAGACACGACTGAAGCGACTTAGCAGCAGGTTGGTCATAATTTTCCTTCCAAGGAGCAAGTGTCTTTTAATTTCATGGCTGCAATAACCATCTGCAGTGATTTTGGCGCCCCCAAAATATAAAGTCTGTCACTGTTTCCACTGTTTCCTCATCTATTTGCCGTGAAGCGATGGAACCGGATGCCATGATCTTAGTTTGGTGAGGGAGAGAAAGGAAACAAGAGACACTGTATCTTCCATCCACTTGTATAAGAAGAGATTAAGTGACTATGAGGCCGAGACTTAAAAACTTAAAAACAAAGATGTAGGGTTTAGAGTTTCAGAAGGAAAAACAATTTCCTTTAGCAAAGAAAAATGTTCTCCTAATGTCTACATTAAATACAACGTGAAAATCAGTAACAAGAGCCTTCGTAGTCTGAATTTACACCTTAGCACCCAAGTGTGTAGTTCCTTAAGCCATTCTTCATGATTTAAAGAACCTTAGGATGTGGTCCAGTAGTTAGGACTCAGTACTTTCACTGCTGGGACCCAGGTTCAATCCCTGGTCAGGGAAATAAGATTTCACAAGTTGCTCAGGACAGCCAAAAATTTTTTTTAATAAAAATAAAGAAGAAAGTTTACACAAATCAGATATTAAGAGTTATGGCTAACCAAGAGGTAAGGAAGTGCTTTTAAATGACTGGGAGGAAAGAAAAAAAGGATGGGGACATGTCAAAAGAACAAATGAAGCTCCAAAGCACATGTGCCCTTTTTTCATTTAAGTTAAAGTTGATACGGTTAACACAAAATGAGTTTCCAAAGATGCCCACATCCTAATCCCTGTGAATAAGTTGCCTTACACCATAAAAATAATTTTTCAGACATGATTTAGTTAAGCATCTTGACAGTGAGAGATTATCCTGGATTGTACACATAGGCCCCATGTAATCACAAGGGATTTTTTTTACCATGGAAGCAAGAGGGTCAGGATCAGAGAAGGTATATGACAACAGAAGCAGAGGAAGGAGATGCAGGACCACAAGCTATGGAATGTGGGCAGCCAAGCTAGGAAAGACAGTAAAACTTCTCCCCAAGTGCGTCCAGAAAGAACGCAAGCCTCCTGATCCTTTGATTTTAGCCCAAGATTAATTTGTGGACATCTGACCTCTAGACCTGTAGGAGAATAAATGCATGTTGCTTTAAGCCACTGTCTGTGATAGTTTGTTACAGAAGCAATAGGAAAGAAAGTAGTTGGCTTTATGACACATAACTGAAAGCATCCTAATCCCACCAAACTATTCAAAACCAGTTATGCGGTAAGAAGATCAACCTCCTAGATGGACCTCCAGTCACAAAAACATATAGAGCTCCTGGAGTGAGATTATTGAAAATGTGATTTTAGTTTCAAATTTGATTTTTAAACAGAACCAAGACTGACTTTTGATGATGTAGCAATTTTGAGTATAATTAACTACCACAAAACTATTGTTCATCTAAACCAAAGTGTTCCTAATGAAACAAATATAGACTTCTTGTAGATTTGATTAGATACCTGCATTGATAATCACCACAAAGTCAAAAAAATCCCTATAGGAGAAAACTCCTATAGGGATATCTACTAAAAATGTTGAGTAGAAGAATGTTTTACAAGTATGTGGTCAGTCAAGAAAGTGAACTTTATAATGAACAACCTCAAGGTTGAATGTTAGTTTTCTTTTATGTTGACCTGCCGTTCAAAAAAAAAAGTGAGACAATGTGTTATAGTAGAAAGAGGCAAGTATTAGGAATACTGGGAAAGAGTCTTCTAATATAAAGAACATGCAGGGAAAAGTCAGTCATGTATCCATGGCTTGAAGGGAAAAGAGAGGAAATTAGAGAGAAAAGGACTAGAGTCATGTACCTCACTACTCTAGACCTCTGCCCATGAGTCTTCTGCTTGGCCATCTGTCCCTTTACTCATCTCCTATCTCAAACTTAATATGAAAACAGACCAAGAGGTGAAGAAGAAAATAAACAGCATAATAAAGTGTGATTCCATAATTATTTTCAGCCACTTCTATTTGGACAAGGCTGCCCTAGCTATATTAAAAAGCAGAGACTACTTTGTCAACAAAGATCTATCAAGGCTATGATTTTTACCAGTAGCCATGTATGGATGTGAGAGTTGGACCATAAAGAAAGCTGAGTACTAAAGAATTGATGCTTTTGAAATATCATGTTGGAGAAGACTCTTGAGAGTCCCTTGAACTGCAAGGAGAGCAAACCAGTCATTCCTAAAGGAAAGCAGTCCTGAATATTTTAGATTGGAAGGACTGATGCTGAAGCTGAAACTCCAATACTTTGGCCACCTGATGCAAAGAGCTGACTTATTAGAAAAGACCCTGAGGCTGGGAAAGATTGAAGGCAGGAGGAAAAGGGAATGACAGAGGATGAAATGGTTGGATGGCATCACTGACTTGATGGACATGAGTTTGAGCAAGCCCCAGGAGATGGTGATGGACAGGGAAGCCTGGCAAGCTGCAGTCCACGGGGTTGCAAAGAGTTGGACACAACTGAACGACTGAACTGAACTGCCCTATCTATAGAACACCTGGGTGACTCAGTGGTAAAGAATCTGCCTGCCAATGCAGAATATGCAAGAGGTTTGGGTTCCATCCCTGGGTCAGGAAGATCCCCTGGAGGAGGAAATGTCAACCCACTCCATTACTTTTGCTGGGAAAATTCCATAGACCGAGGAGTCTAAAGAGCGACAGTCTGTGGGGTCACAAAGAGTGGGACACAGCTGAGCGACTGAGTGGACATGCATGCCCTACATGAAGCACCTAACTGGTTAAAGGGAAAAAGTAAATAAGGTAAACATCAAAAGGACTGTAGAATCATAAAAGATCAATGAAGTTCCTCATACAGTCTAGAAACAAAGAATCTCAAAGGAATAATCTAGAAATACTTTTATTGTTTATTTAGCAATATGCCCAGTTGATACTATCCCAGATGCTGGACACATGGGGATGGTGAAGGTTGGGATGAGGGAGTGGACAGGCTAACCTTTCCCTGTGAAAGCAGGGATCTGATCATTCTTATTCACTGTTGCATATCCAGCACTGAGACTCATTAATGAATGAAGAAAAAATACAGGGAAGTCAAGGGCTATCAATTCTTCAAAAAGTTGATATAACACATGATACTAATCAAATCAATGATACAGGTAAGGTTTACCTTGGGCAAGAAAGGAGAGAATGTTACTGTTTCACACCTGAAATGTTTAGTAGCAGGGTTCAGTAGCCACTTCCCTACAATATACGCTAACCTAGCAATCCTAACTGTTTTGGGAGTCTTGCTGGTATTTGTCAGCATCTAAAACTGCACTGTCCCATACAGTAGCCATTAGCCACAGACACCTACTCAGATTTAAACTACTTAACATTTAATTTAAAATTCTGTTACTCACTTGCAGTAGCCACAGTTCAATGTCTAGTGGCTACCATTATCCTAGAAAACTCAATTATACTGCTCTCTTCCACACCATGCTACATTAAAAGATAAAAATAGCCAGAATTTTATAAATGAGAGAAATAAGAAACAGTGCACACACACAGCACACACACACAGAGCTAAATCGTTCCATATCAACTCAGCATCTAAAGGAGACAAGTCAATTTTGTTTCTGATAAATCTTCCTTCTTCCCAAATACAATTGAACCTCAATATCACAGGTTTAGACTATGTAGGCCTACTTCTACATGGATTTTTTTCAATAAATATATTTGAAAATTTCTCAGAGATCTGAGACAATTTGAAAAAAACTCACAAACTGCATAGCCTAAAATATGAAAAAAATTAAGTATGTCACAAATCCATAAAATATATGTAGATACTAACCTATTCTATCATTTACTGCCATAAAATATGCTCATATCTATTATCAAAATGTTAAAATGTATCAAAACTTGTACATACACTTGCAGATGATTCATTCATTAGTGTATGTGCCAGGCTACTCTGAAGCAATTGTATAAATTACTACACCACCATAAAGCAATCTATATTGCTGCTTCTTCGTTATCAATGTATGAGTCATTATATCTGTAAATAAAGATGATTTTTTTTTCACATTCTTTTTGTTTTTTGGCCATGCCACAACATGAGGATCTTACTTCCCTAACCAGGGATCAAACCAGTGCCCCCCTATATAGAAGCGAGGAATCCTAACCACTGGTCTGTTGGGCACTTCCAATTTTTTTTCACTGTTGATGTCTAGTAATACGTATAACATCTATAGTGTTTTGTATAATTAAAGATAACATGGATGTAAGTACTAACAGATGATTAGTCTTCTAAACGGATGACATAAACTTACGGTATCAGTAATACAAGAAGTTGAGTTCAGTCCCTCAGTCATGTCCGACTCTTTGCAACCCCATGAATTGCAGCACGCCAGGCCTCCCTGTCCATCACCAACTCCTGGAGTTCACTCAAACTCACGTCCATCTAGTCAGTGATGCCATCCAGCCATCTCATCCTCTATCGTCCCCTTCTCCTCCTGCCCACAATCCCTCCCAGCATCAGAGTCTTTTCCAATTAGTCAACTCTTCCCACGAGGTGGCCAAAGTACTGGAGTTTCAGCTTTAGCATCATTCCTTCCAAAGAAATCCCAGGGCTAATCTCCTTCAGAATGGACTGGTTGGATGTCCTTGCAGTCCAAGGGACTCTCAAGAGTCTTATCCAACACCACAGCTCAAAAGCATCAATTCTTCGGCGCTCAGCCTTCTTCATAGTCCAACTCTCACATCCATTCATGACCACAGGAAAAACCATAGCCTTGACTAGACTTTGTTGGCAAAGTCTGCTTTTCAATATGCTATCTAGGTTGGTCATAACTTTTTTTCCAAGGAGTAAGCGTCTTTTAATTTCATGGCTGCGATCACCATCTGCAGTGATTTTGGAGCCCCCAAAAATAAAGTCTGCCACTGTTTCCCCATCTATTTCCCATGAAGTGATGGGAGCAGATGCCATGATCTTTGTTTTCTGAATGTTGAGCTTTAAGCCAACTTTTCACTCTCCTCTTTCACTTTCATCAAGAGGCTTTTTAGTTCCTCTTCACTTTCTGCCATAAGGGTGGTCTCATCTGCATATCTGAGATTATTGATATTTCTCCAGGCAATCTTGATTCCAGCTTGTGCTTCTTCCAGCCCAGTGTTTCTCATGATGTACTCTGCATATAAATTAAATAAGCACGGTGACAATATACAGCCTTGACGTACTCCTTTTCCTATTTGGATCCAGTCTGTTGTTCCATGTCCAGTTCTAACTGTTGCTTCCTGACCTGCATATAGGTTTCTCAAGAGGCAGGTCAGGTGGTCTGCTTTCCCATCTCTTTCAGAATTTTCCACAGTTTATTGTGATCCACACAGTCAAAGGCTTTGGCATAGTCAATAAAGCAGAAATAGATGTTTTTCTGGAACTCTCTTGCTTTTTCCATGGTCCAGCGGATGTTGGCAATTTGATCTCCGGTTCCTCTGCCTTTTCTAAAACCAGCTTGAACATCAGGAAGTTCACGGTTCACGTATTGCTGAAGCCTGGCTTGGAGAATTTTGAGCACTATTTTACTAGCGTGTGAAATGAGTGCAGTTGTGAGGTAGTTTAAGCATTCTTTGGCATTGCCTTTCTTTGGGATTGGAATGAAAACTGACCTTTTCCAGTCCTACGGCCACTGCTGAGTTTTCCAATTTTGCTGGCATATTGAGTGCAGCACTTTCACAGCATCATCTTTCAGGATTTGAAATAGCTCAACTGGAATGCCATCACCTCCACTAGCTTTATTCGCAGTGATGCTTTCTAAGGCCCACTTGACTTCACATTCCAAGATGTCTGGCTCTAGGTGAGTGATCACACCATCATGATTATCTGGGTCATGAAGATCTTTTTTGTACAGTTGTCCTGTGTATTCTTGCCACCTCTTAATATCTTCTGCTGCTGTTAGGTCCATACCATTTCTGTCCTTTATCAAGCCCATCTTTGCATGAAATGTTCCCTTGGTAGCTCTATTTTTCTTGAAGAGATCTCTAGTCTTTCCCATTCTGTTGTTTTCCTCTATTTCTTTGCATTGATTGCTGAGGAAGGCTTTCTTATCTCTCCTTGCTATTCTTTGGAACTCTACATTCAGATGCTTATATCTTTCTTTTTCTCCTTTGCTTTTTGCTTCTCTTCTTTTCACAGCTATTTGTAAGGCCTCCTCAGACAGCCATTTTGCTTTTTTGCATTTCTTTTCTATGGGAATGGTCTTGATCCCTGTCTCCTGTACAATGTCACGAACCTCATTCCATAGCTCATCAGGCACTCTATCTATCAGATCTAGGCCCTTAAATCTATTTCTCACTTCCACTGTATAATCATAAGGGATTTGATTTAGGTCATACCTGAATGGTCTAGTGGTTTTCCCTACTTTCTTCAATTTAAGTCTGAATTTGGCAATAAGGAGTTCATGATCTGAGCCACAGTCAGCTCCTGGTCTTCTTTTGTTGACTGTATAGGGCTTCTCCATCCTTGGCTGCAAAGAATATAATCAATCTGATTTTGGTGTTGACCATCTGGTGATGTCCACGTGTAGAGTCTTCTCTTGTGTTGTTGGAAGAAGGTGTTTGCTATGACCAGTGCATTTTCTTGGCAAAACTCTATTAGTCTTTGCCCTGCTGCATTCCATATTCCAAGGCCAAATTTGCCTGTTACTCCAGGTGTTTCTTGACTTCCTACTTTTGCATTCCAGGCCCCTATAAAGAAAAGGACCTATTTTTTGGGTGTTCATTCTAAAAGGTCTTGTAGGTCCTCATAGAATCGTTCACCTTCAGCTTCTTCAGCGTTACTGGTTGGGACATAGACTTGGATTACTGTGATATTGAATGGTTTGCCTTGGAAACAAACAGAGATCATTCTGTCGTTTTTGAGATTGCATCCAAGTACTGCATTTTGGACCCTTTTGTTGACCATGATGGCTACTCCATTTCTTCTGAGGGATTCCTGCCCGCAGTAGTAGATATAATGGTCATCTGAGTTAAATTCACCCATTCTGGTCCATTTTAGTTCTCTGATTCCTAGAATGTCGATGTTCACTCTTGCCATCTCCTGTTTGACCACTTCCAATTTGCCTTGATTCATGGACCTAACATTCCAGGTTCCTATGCAATATTGCTCTTTACAGCATCGGACCTTGCTTCTATCACCAGTCACATCCACAACTGGGTATTGTTTTTGCTTTGGCTCCATCCCTTCATTCTTTCTGGAGTTATTTCTCCACTGATCTCCAGTAGCATATTGGGCACATACTGACCTGGGGAGTTTCTCTTTCAGTATCCTATCATTTTGCCTTTTCATACTGTTCATGGGGTTCTCAAGGCAAGAATACTGAAATGGTTTGCCATTCCCTTCTCCAGTGGACCACATTCTGTCAGACCTCTCCACTATGACCCGCCTGTCTTGGGTGGCCCCACAGGGCATGGCTTAGCTTCATTGAGTTAGACAAGGCTGTGGTCCTAGTGTGATTAGATTGACTAGTTTTCTGTGATTATGGTTTCAGTGTGTCTGCCCTCTAATGCCCTCTTGGAACACCTACCATCTTACTTGGGTTTCTCTTACCTTGGATGTGGGGTATCTCTTCACGGCTGCTGCAGCAAAGCGCAGCCGCTGCTCCTTACGTTCCACGAGGGGGTATCTCCTCACTGCCGCCCCTCCTGACCTTGAACGTGGAATAGCTCCTCTAGGCCCTCCTGCGCCCACGCAGCCATGGCTCCTTGGACGTGGGGTTGCTCCTCCCAGCCGCCGCCCCTGCCTTGGGCGTGGGGTAGCTCTCTCGGCTGTTCCTGTGCCATCTCAGCCTGGCACTCTCAGCCACTGCCTCTGACCTCGGACGTGGGGTAATTTCTCTTAGCCGCTGCCTGTAAATGTGTTTTCTATTCCTGTAATTTTCTTAATAACATTTTCTTTTCTCTAGCTCACTTTACTGCATGAATATTGTATGTAATACATATAACATACAAAATAAGAGTTAATAGATAGTTCATCAGTAAGGCTTCTGGTCAACAGTTGGCTATTAGTAGTTAAGTTTTTGAGGGAGTCAAAAGTTATATGCTGGGTTTTCCCTGGTGGATAAGAGGTAAAGAATCCGCTTGCCAATCCAGGAGACATGGGTTCAATCCCTGATCAGGGAGGATCCCACATGCCTCAGAGCAATAAACCCCATGCACCACAACCGTTGAGCGTGTATTTTAGAGCCTGGGAGCCCCAACTACTGGGCCCAGGTGTCCTAGGCCTGAGCTTGACAAGAAAAGAAGCCACCACAATGAGAAGCCTAGACATGGCAACTAGAAAGTAGTCCCCACTCTCTGCAACTAGAGAAAAGCCCATGCAGCAAGGAAGACCCAGCACAGCCAAAAATAAATAAATCAAATAATTTTTTAAAGTTATATGAAAATTTTGATTGCATAAGGGGTGGGCACCCCTCCACCCACGTTGGTCAAAGGTCACATGAATTTTTATTTAAGTTAGTAAAGATAATTTTCCGTAAAGACAATTTTCCACATATATGTCTAGCAATCACTGGAAAACATGAGAACCATATATTATCACATATTTGTATCCAGTTTTCCAGAACCCAGTACAATCTTATCAAGCAATATCTTATCTGCCAAATCCTCACACTTGTGGATTTGCATCTACCTGTTTACAGACACTGGTTGAAAATCTTGTAACAATTTGACAACTCACCTTTAAGACTGGCTGTGTACTGGGATTCAGTAATAGATCTGTCACACCACAATTACCAAGCCAAAGTTGCATTTTATTTCCAAATGCCCATAGAAGAATTTTTACTCAAACTGGAAAGTCTCTGGTACAAAAAGTATTCCCTTAAAATCTGCACTTCATGAGGTTATCTAATTTGGTTCACCAATTAGATGCAATCTGCGTTATCTTAAAACAAGCTGAGTGAGGTTTATTTAGCTAGAAATCCCCTTGGTAAATTATAAAAAGTGAGACATAAACTGGGCAAGCACCATTGCATAATCACTAATTACAAAAGTGAATGACTTTGGATTTTTCTGGGGGTCCAATAAAAGGGAATCTGCCTGCCGGTGCAGGGGATAGGGGTTCAATCCCTGGTACAGGAAGATTTCACATGCTACAGGGCAGCTAAGACCATGTGCCAAACTACTGAAGCCTGAAAGCCCTAGAGCCTGTGCTCTGCAACTAGAGAAGTCAACTCACTGAAAAGCCCGCGTGCAGCAACGCGGACCCAGTGTAATCAAAAGTTAAATAAATAATGTTTTTAAGTGAATGACTTTATGACAAAATTAGAGGTTAATTTGAAACCTCACCTGGAAATGAAAAACAAAACAAAGCTTAAAATAGAAGAAAATAATACACTAATTTGGATATGTGTATATATAAAAGCTATATTTTCATATACAAAAAGAAAAAAGGGTCGGAGTATAAGTCAGTGTGGAAATACCTGCTTATCCTCTTTGCCTTAATTAACTTTTCCCTAAAAGGGTATTAGTGAGTTCTCTCTTCTTAACAAGGACTATATAATACCAAACTTATAACCTATAAGTTTGTAACTATATAAGGTTACAAACTTGGGAAACAGTATAGTATGACTTTCGGAGAAAGTAGCGCTAAATCATTTACAAATTGCCCAAGTTAAAAAGAGTAGAAGATAAAGAACTCTAATTATGCAAGAAGTCAATAGCTCTTTTGCAAACCTGAACATAAAAGGACTTCCATCAGATCAGATCAGATCAGATCAGTCGCTTAGTTGTGTCCGAAACATAAAAGGACTTCCATAGGGACTGGTAAATTCTGGACTGTTAAACACTGTCCCGAAAAACCTAAAATTCTCACTTTACTGAAGGATCACCAAGTGATGACTCTTAAGAAGGTACACTCTTAAGAACGTATCATGTTTTCAAATGGGAAGTGTAAGGAATGATATGAAAAAGGTTTTTCATGCCTTACTAATTTTGATGATATAAGTCACATTTGATTAGCCTTGTTAAGTGTCCATTGTCAAGAGTAGCTTAAGAAGAGACAAATGTCCTCACTTACTGCCAAACTGTCATTTAGATTTATTTAGAATCTTATTCGCATTTAAAGTTCTCAGTGCAGGGTATAAATTCAAGTTGTTACTGTTATTCAGTGCTAAGTCATGTCCAGCTCTTTGCGATTCCATGAACTGCAGCACCCCAGGCTCCTCTGTCCTCCACTATTTCCTGGAATTTGCTCAATTCATGTCCATTGAAACAGTGATGCTATTTATCTCATCCTCTGCTGCCCCTCCTCCTTTTGCCTTTAATCTTTCCCAGCCTCAATGTCTTTTCCAATGAGTCGGCTCTTCTCATCAGGTGGTCAAAGTTTTGGAGCTTCAGCTTCAGTGTTAGTCCTTACAATGAATAGTCAGGATTGATTTCCTTTAGGATTGACTGGTTGGATCTCCTTGCGATCCAAGGGACTTCAAGAGTCTTCTCTAAAACCACAATCCAAAACCATCAATTCTTTGGTGCTCAGCCTTCTTTATGGTCCAACTCTCACATTCGTACATGACTACTGAAAAAAACCATAGATTTGACTATGCAGAACTTTGTCAGCAAAGTGATAGCTCTGCGTATTAATATGCTATCTGGGTTTGTCATAGCTTTCCTTCCAAGGACAAGCATATTTTAAATTCATAAACTAAAATTCTCCCCTTAAATGCTTAAAATACTTGAAGGGAACTCCAGTATGTAGTTATTGATGGCATAAAGCAATTTTAGCAGTTTATTTTATAAAAATTTGACTTTGCATTTCTATCAAGAGATGGAAGCAAGAACCTTCCCCCAAAGGTTTACTGTAAAAATACAGAACATAATACTTTTCTGCCAACTGACCTGCTTAGATGGCAGGGGGAAAAGAAATAACTAGAGTTTTTGCCATGTAATATTTGAGGCTAACTTAAATAAATATCACTGCCATATAATGAAACAGTTTAGTGTCTTCTGCTCAACCACTACAACTTAATAATAACTCTCATTCATTGAGCAGTTATTTTATGTCAGGCACAACATTGAGTGCATTGCAAATGGAAATAATGACTGTATTAGATGGTTTTTATTGTCTCAATGTTCAGAAAAAAATACTGAGACTCAGAGTTTAAAACATATGTCATGGTCAAATCATTAGAAACCAGCAGAGAAGAGATCTATAATACAGTCAAATCCTGACTCTAAAGTTTTGTTGTTCCTATATTGCTTCTTAAATTGTCCACAAAACACGCTTACACAATTTTTTTTTTTAAGGAGGAAAACATATTTTTATTCCCCAGTTTTCTCACTGTTAAAATGGTATTGGGGGAATTCCCTGGCAGTCCAATGGTTAGGACTCCACACTTACACCGCAGGAGGCCCAGGTTTGATCCCTGATGGCGGACCTAAGATCCCACAGGCCACCTAGGGCATGGCCAGAAAGAGAAAAAGAAAAAAACTTCAAAATAAAATAAAATGGAACTGGTATTGACTTCTTTGATTGATTCATATGTAGTTTAAAATTAAAGTAGATATGTAAAACTTCTTTAAAAAATAAATTTTTTGCAGGTTTTATGAAGGTCTTCTACCCATCTCAATAGCCCTGCAAAAACTGGTAAGATTAGTTTCTTTTAGGAGGGGAACCAGGAGGATATTAAGAAAGGGTAGAAAGGAAGACGTTTATTACACGTCCTTTTACTCTTCCAAACTATATTAACTACTTTATCTGATCAAACAAATAAAATTTAATTAGAAATTATTTCCTCAAATGATCCTTATAGTAATAGATTATAGCTTGAGACATAAGTATGAATTTATGTTTGACTTAATATAGGTACAGATGGTTACATATAGAAATATTTATAGATATGTATATATATACAGCTTACTATATACACATATATTACTATTTTTTGCTCTGTCAACTTAAAGTATGTAAAAAAGTAAAGATACTCCTGTAGAAGCAAGCAAACCTAGAGTCCAGATCTTGGTTTCTAATATGATTTTCTGATAAAAAGAAAGGGCTCCTTGGAGAAATGGTTGATTTTAAGACAAGGACAAGAATTACAGAAGATGAGCCTGGAGCATTTTGTAGTATCGATAAGTAAGGAAGTACTCAAAAAAAAAAAAAAGATGTGGATATGTCAAATGAGCACAGAAACCACTGAACATCCAAAGGCCAAAGCTGAAATAATTTGATCAAGAAAATAAAGTAGTACTGGATTATAAACCAAAGTATAAAATAAATATCCATAAGTCTATATGAAAATAGATAAATGATTGAGTAAAGTAATAAATGGAGGAGAAGAGACAAATCTTTTGTGCAGAATTCCAAAAAAATATATGTAGATATTCTGCCCTTAAGGAGGGGAAATAAACCTCCCCATTCTGTAGGTGAGGACTGTAAATAATGACTTCCTTCCAAAGAGTACAAGATGGAAAGTGGGAGGCTTCCTCAGTGGTCCAGTGGTTAAGAATTTGCCTGCCAGCGCAGGGGACACAGGTTTAAGCCTGGTCCAGGAAAAGTCCGCATGCTGCAGAGCAACTAGGCCTGTGCGCTGCAGCTATGGAGCCTGCATGCCCTAGAGCCCATGTTCTATAACAAGAGAAGCAACTGCAACGAGAAGCCCAAGCACTGCAGCAAAGAGTAGGCCTTGCTCAAAGCAAGGAGAGAAAGACTACATGCAGCAACAAAGGGCCAGGGTAGCCAATAAATAAACAAATAAATTTTAATGAAGTGGGGAAAAGAATAATTTTACAGTGGAAAAATCTGACAAGTACTACTTCAGTCAAGTGATCAAGGTCAACATCAACAGGCATAAGTCATGACCATAATATGTACTCTTGCTAGGAGGAGATGAAAATGGCACTTTACCCCTATGGTTTTTCTCCCAGTGACCCACAAGCCCAGTCTTATCATGAAAAAAAAAAAAAAAATTAGTCCCATGGAGATAGAACATCCTACTTTTCATTCTAATTTGAAAGAGACTGCCATAACTAAAAGGAGTCTAAAGAGATACGACATCTAAATGAAATGCAGAACCCTGGATGGGGTCCTAGAAAAAGGACATTAGGTTAAAAACTAAAGATATAAATGAACTATGAATAATAGTTGCTGCTTCCCTGGTGACTCAGCCAAAGGAATCCTCCAGCAATGCAGGTGACCCAGGTTCAATCCCTGGGGAATGGCAACCCACTCCAGTATTCTTTCTTGCCTGGAAAATTTCATGGACAGAGGAGCTTGGTGGGCTACAGTTCATGGGGTCACAGAGTCAGACACAACTGAGGGACCAACAACCACCAACAACCCACTATGAACGATAGTAATAATGTATTGATATTGGTTCATTAGTTATGACACATATATTATACTAATGAATGATATTAATAAGAGGGAAAACAAGGTGTGGGTATAAGGGAACTCTGTATTATCATCTCATTTTTTTCTGCAAATCTAAAACCATTCTAAAAAATAAAATCTATTGTATTAAAAGAAAAAGTAAAACAATGGTTTTCCAGACATTGGAAATCAGGGCAATGACTCCCAAGAGAAGGTAAGCAAACAATATAAATTGTAAACTTCCTCAGCTCACTTCCTAACCAATCCAAAGGACATCAAACAGTGGAAGTATTTATATGCTGCTTTGTTATTGTTTAGTCACTAAGTCGTGTCCACTTCTTTGGGGATCCCATGGACTGTGGCCCATCAGACTCCTCTGTCCATGGGATGTCCCAGGCCTGGGTGAATCTAAATATTAATACTACAACAATTTGATAATGTCTGAGCCACCAGGGAAGCTCTCTTAAAACTCAATATATATCAACTGTATGATCCAGCCCTTCCAAGAGAATTAAATAATATGTCCATACAAGGACATGTACAGTGCAAAGACTTGTACCTGTTCCTGGAAACTTTGTAATAATCGCAAACTAGGAATAAACAAATGTCCATCAGTAAGTGAATAGGTAAACAAACTGTGGCAAATCAATACACTACTATTCAACAATAAAAATAATGAACTATGAATACACTCAATATCATGGATGAATCTCAAAGTAATTACACTGAATGAAAGAAACCAGACCCCAGCAAAAAATAAACATTCTGTACAATTCCATTTATATAAAATAATAGAATAAAGTGAAAACAAATTTACAGTATCAGAAATCAAAGTTTTGGTTTCCTGAGGACAGGGAGAGAGGAAGTAAGACAGGATTTTAAGAAGTACAGGAAAGTTAGGGTTTCATTTTATTAATTGTGGTGGTGTTTTTTTCACTGTATATACACACCAGGATTCCTCAAACTGTATGCTTTAAATGTATGCAATTTATTATGTGTCAAATACACCTCAATAAAGCTGTAATAAAATAATACTTAACAATATAGTATAACTAATTCAATAAAATAAGAATTTGATCCCATTCTGATATAAGTAAACAAATACAAACAGAAAGCTCCATCTTAAAATTGAATTCCAACTAAAAAACATAGACAGAATGATAGAATTAGAAAATAAATTCATCAATCACCATTGTAATAAATGATTGAGGCAAAAGATATCAATGGATATTATAATCACAGGGTAATTTTTTTTTCATTTTTTTTTCTTTTACTTTTTTTAACTTTCTGATTTGGACTGGAATATAGCTGACTAACAATGTGCAGTCTCGGGTGAACAGTGAACAGACTCAGCCATACATATACATTTATCTATTCTTCCCCAAACTCCCCCCATACAGGCTGCCACATAACATTGAGCAGAGTGCCATGTGCTATACAGTAGGTCCTTACTGGTTATCCGCTTTAAATCTAGTAGTGTGTGCATGTCCACCCTAAACATGTCTACAACTTAACCTCAAACATTTCAAACCACTCCCTAAACTCCACTATCCCTTCACCCATCCTTACCCTGGCAACCATAAGTTCATTCTCTAAGTCTGAGTCTTTTTCTGTTTCCACATATAAGGGATGTCATATGATATTTCTTGGCTTCCCTGGTTACTCAGTGGTAAAGAACACATCTGCCAATCCAAGAATCACAGATTCAGTCCTTGGGTCAAGGAGATCCCCTGGAAAAGGAAATGGCAATCCACTCCAGTGTTCTTGCCTGGAAAATCCCATGGACAGAGGAGATTGGCAGGCTGTACTCCATGGGGTCGCAAAAGAGTCAGACACCACTTAGCGAGTAAAGAGCAACGATACAATATTTCTCCTTCTCTGTCTGACTTATTCAGTATGACGATCTCTATCTAGTTCCACCCATGTTGCTACAGATGGCATTATTTCATTCCTTTTAATGGCTGAGTAATATTCTGTCATAAATATACATACCACATCTTCTTTATCCATTCCTTTGTAAATGGACATTTAGGTTGCTCCCATGTCTTGACTCAACAGTGCTACAGTGAACACTGGGGTGCATGTATCCTTTTGGATCATGTTTTTCTCCAGATATATGCCCAGGGGTGGTATTGCAGGGTCATATGGTGCTTCTATTTTTAGTTTTTTAAGGAACCTCCATACTGTTCTCCATAGTGGCTGTACCAATTTACACTCCCACCAGCAGTGTAGGAGGATTCACAGGATAAAATTTTGATGAGAAAAAGAATATGTATGTACAGAGTCTCAAAATAAATTCCCCCCAGAATCTATTAATTCCTCAACCGACTATCTTTAGTAATGAGAAAAAAATAATGTGCCTTCTGACATAAGGCATTGAAAATAGCACCATTTCTGTGGTATCCACACCAAAAAGTATATCCTGAATCTAGCCATGAAAAAAAAAAATCCGAGAAATCCAAACTGAAGGAAATTCTATAAAATTCTAACCTATATATACTCTAGTCAAGTCAAAGTCATTCAGTCGTGTTCGACTCTTGCGACCCCATGGACTGAAGCCCACAAGGTTCATCTGTCCATGGGATTCTCCAGGCAAGAATATTGGAGTGGGTTGCCATTTCCTTCTCCAATATATACTTCAAAAATGTCAAAATCATGAAAAACAAAGAAAACCTAAGGAAGTAGATTGAAAGAAACTAAACAGACATGACAATGAAATACAATGCTTGATTTTCTGAATTGGATTTTGAACCAGAAAGGAAAGGAGGGAAGGGCAATAATTTTGTTACTACTATTCCTTTTTTTTTTTTTTTTGTGGCCACACCACATGGCACGTGTGATCTTAGTTCTCCATCCAGGGATTGAACCTGTACCCCCTACATTGGAATCACAGAGTCTTAACCACTGGACTGCCAGGGAAGTCCTCTATTCCTTTCTATATTAGACAACTGGAGAAATTTGCATGGATTTTGTGGATTAGATAAAAGTATTGTTGCTTTGTTAATATCCTGAATTCAATGGGGATACTGAATTTACGTATGCAAGTGTCATTGTTTTAGTATATACACACTAAAGTATTCAGGAGTAATTTGGAAACATGTCTACAACTTAACCTCAAACATTTCAAAAAGAAAATAATGATATATGGGAGAAAATGAAGACAAATGTTCATAATTAGGAAACCTGGGTGAAGTGTAGAGAGTAGTTCTTTGTATCATTATTAGATTGTATTTGTCTTGCAAATTTTTAAGAATGAAATTATTTTAAAATAAACTGCTAAAAATTGAAAAATATCAGTGAATTTGGGTAATGGGTTCATGATAGGTCTTTTTATTATTCTTGCATCTTTTCTGTAGGTTTGAAATTAATTTCCCCTCCCCGAAAAACACAGGTAATGGAAACATTGGAAAGATGAAGCAGAGATGCTTCGCTGGGGTCTAGCCTAACCCAGTCATTCATACTCAACACAGATGTATGGGGTGCCTATCCTGCACCAGGCACTGTGCTTGTGTCTGAGGATATAGACATGAATGGAATGGGCATGATCTGGAGGTTGTTAGAATTACGGAGTCCAAGGTGGCCAGTCAGCTCTGTACTAAGATTCTTCATGAAATCCAACAAAAGGAAAGGAGAATCTGCAGTAGAAATCATCCTATTTTAATCTCTGGATAACAGCACTACTGTTGTTTAAAGCCCTTAAATACATCCAGTTCTTTTCTGAAAATTACGTGTATCACTTTATCTAGAAGAGCCGCATCATCATTTAATTCCACATCATTTAAAACCCAGTGTCCACCTAGAGGGGTGGGATGGTGGGGGTGGGAGAGAGGCTCAAGAGGAAGGGGATATATGCATACTTACAGATGATTCATGTTGTTGTACAGCAGAAACAAACACAACATTGTAAAACAATTATATTCCAATTAAAAAATATATTTTAAGGGACTTACTTGGTGGTCCAGAGGTTAAGAATCTGCCTGCCAATGCAGGAGACACGGTTTGATCTCTGATCCAGGAAGACCACACATGCCACAGGGCACCTGTAAGCCACAACTACACAGTCCACACATCCTAGAGCCCAGGCTCCAAGAAAAGAAAAGCCACAGCAATGAGAAGCCCACAAGCCCACACACTGCAACTAGGGAGTAGCCCCCACTCACTGAAATTAGAGAAAGCCCTCAAACAGCAAGGAACACCCAGCACAGCCAAAAATAAATAAACAAATTTAATTTTAAAAAATGACCCAACATGATAAAATTTACTAAAGCACTAGCTAGCTGTAAGGACAATAAGAAATAAACACATTTGAATACCTAATTTTTGGGTAAATCATTAACACAATGAATCTAAATTTGTATCAATAAAAAAATGAAATAAAATTCAATGTCCAATAGTGTCACCTATTGAAATAAATAATTTTATCAATAAACTTTACTCCTTTCTTGGAATAAACCTTTGTGTCCCCATGAAATTCATATCAGGATGAATTCAAGGTCAGGAGGGGCGGCAGTGAGGAGACACCCCTCGTCCAAGCTAAGGAGCAGAGGCTTCACTTTGCTGGAGCAGCCATGAAGATACCCCACATCGAAGGTAAGAGAAACCCAAGTAAGATGGTAGGTGTTGCAAGAGGGCATCAGAGGGCAGACACACTGAAACCATAATCACAGAAAACTAGTCAATCTAATCACACTAGGACCACAGCCTTGTCTAACTCAATGAAACTAAGCCATGCCCTGTGGGGCCACCCAAGACGGGCGGGACATGGTGGAGAGGTCTGACAGAATGTGGTCCACTGGAGAAGGGAATGGCAAACCACTTTAGTATTCTTGCCTTGAGAAACCCATGAACAGTATGAAAAAGCAAAATGATAGGATACTGAAAGAGGAACTCCCCAGGTCAGTAGGCGCCCAATATGCTACTGGAGATCACTGGAGAAATAACTCCAGAAAGAACGAAGGGATGGAGCCAAAGAAAAAGCAATAGCCAGTTGTGGATGTGACCGGTGATAGAAGCAAGGTCCGATGCTGTAAAGAGCAATATTTCATAGTACCCTGGAATGTTAGGTCCATGAATCAAGGCAAATTGGAAGTGGTCAAACAGGAGATGGCAAGAGTGAGCGTCGACATTCTAGGAATCAGCGAACTAAAATGGACTGGAATGGGTGAATTTAATTCAGATGACCATTATATCTACTACTGTGGGCAGGAATCCCTTAGAAGAAATGGAGTAGCCATCATGGTCAACAAAAGAGTCCAAAATGCAGTGCTTGGATGCAATCTCAAAAACGACGGAATGATCTCTGTTTGTTTCCAAGGCAAACCATTCAATATCACAGTAATCCAAGTCTATGTCCCAAACAGTAACGCTGAAGAAGCTGAAGTTGAACGGTTCTATAAAGACCTACAAGACCTTTTAGAATGAACACCCCAAAATGACGTCCTTTTCTTTATAGGGGACTGGAATGCAAAAGTAGGAAGTCAAGAAACACCTGGAGTAACAGGCAAATTTGGCCTTGGAACACGGAATGAAGTGGGGCAAAGGCTAATATAGAGTTTTGCCAAGAGAACGCACTGGTCATAGAAAACACCCTCTTCCAAAAACACAAGAGAAGACTCTACACATGTACATCACCAGATGGTCAACACCAAAATCAGATTGATTATATTCTTTGCAGACAAAGACAGACAAGCCCTATACTGTCAACAAAAACAAGACCAGGAGCTGACTGTGACTCAGATCATGAACTCCTTATTACCAAATTCAAACTTAAATTGAAGAAAGTAGGGAAAACCACTAGACCATTCAGGTATGGCCTAAATCAAATCCCTTATGATTATACAGTGGAAGTGAAAATAGATTTAAGGGCCTAGATCTGACAGATAGAGTGCCTGATGAACTATGGACGGAGGTTCGTGACATTGTACAGGAGACAGGGATCAAGACCATCCTCATGGAAAAGAAATGCAAAAAAGCAAAATGGCTGTCTGAGGAGGCCTTACAAATAGCTGTGAAAAGAAGAGAAGCAAAAAGCAAAGGAGAAAAGGAAAGATATAAGCATCTGAATGCAGAGTTCCAAAGAATAGCAAGAAGAGTTAAGAAAGCCTTCCTCAGCAATCAATGCAAAGAAATAGAGGAAAACAACAGAATGTGAAAGACTAGAGATCTCTTCAAGAAAAATAGAGCTACCAAGGGAACATTTCATGCAAAGATGGAAATGGTATGGACCCAACAGCAGCAGAAGATATTAAGAAGAAATGGCAACAATATACAGAAGAGCTGTACAAAAAAATCTTCATGACCAAGATAATCACAATGGTGTGATCACTCACCTAGAACCAGACATCCTGGAAGGGGAAGTCAAGTGGGCCTTAGAAAGCATCACTACGAACAAAGCTAGTGGAGGTGATGGCATTCCAGTTGAGCTATTTCAAATGCTGAAAGATGATGCTGTGAAAGTGCTGCACTCAATATATCAGCAAGTTTGGAAAACTCAGCAGTGACCACAGGACTGGAAAAGGTCAGTTTTCATTCCAATTCCAAAGAAAGGCAATGCTAAAGAATGCTCAAACTGCCGCACAATTGTACTCATCTCACACGCTAGTAAAGTAATGCTCAAAATTCTCCAAGACAGGCTTCAGCAGTACGTGAACCATGAACTTCCAGATGTTCAAGCTGGTTTTAGAAAAGGCAGAGGAACCAGAGATCAAATTGCCAACATCTGCCGGATCATCAAAAAAGGAAGAGAGTTCCAGAAAAACATCTATTTCTGCTTTATTGACTATGCCAAAGCCTTTGACTGTGTGGATCACAATAAACTGTGGAAAATTCTGAAAGAGATGGGAATATCAGACCACTTGACCTGCCTCTTGAGAAACCTATATGCAGGTCAGGAAGCAACAGTTAGAACTGGACATGGAACAACAGACTGGTCCCAAATAAGAAAAGGAGTATGTTAAGGCTGTATATTGTCACCCTGCTTGTTTAACTTATATGCATAGTACATCATGAGAAACGCTGGGCTGGAAGAAGCACAAGCTGGAATCAAGATTGCTGGAAGAAAAATCAATAACCTCAGATATGCAGATGACACCACCCTTATGGCAGAAAGTGAAGAGGAATTAAAAAGCCTCTTGATGAAAGTGAAAGTGGAGAGTGAAAAAGTTGGCTTAAAGCTCAACATTCAGAAAATGAAGATCATGGCATCTGGTCCCATCACTTCATGGGAAATAGATGGGGAAACAGTGGAAACAGTGTCAGACTTTATTTTTGGGGGCTCCAAAATCACTGCAGATGGTGATTGCAGCCATGACATTAAAAGACGCTTACTCCTTGGAAGGAAAGTTATGACCAACCTAGATAGCATATTCAAAAGCAGAGACATTACTTTGCCAACAAAGGTCCGTCTAGTCAAGGCTATGGTTTTTCCAGTGGTCATGTATGGATGTGAGAGTTGGACTGTGAAGAAAGCTGAGTGCCTAAGAATTGGTGCTTTTGGACTGTGGTGTTGGAGAAGACTCTTGAGAATCCCTTGGACTGCAAGGAGATCCAACCAGTCCATTCTGAAGGAGATCAGCCCTGGGATTTCTTTGGAAGGAATGATGCTAAAGCTGAAACTCCAGTACTTTGGCCACCTCATGCGAAGAGTTGACTCATTGGAAAAGACTCTGATGCTGGGAGGGATTGGGGGCAGGAGGAGAAGGGGACGACAGAGGATGAGATGGCTGGATGGCATCACTGACTCGATGGACGTGAGTCTGGGTGAACTCCAGGAGTTAGTGATGGACAGGGAGGCCGGGCGTGCTGGGATTAATGGGGTCACAAAGAGTTGGACACGACTGAGTGACTGAACTGAACTGAACTGAACTGAAGGGTTAGAGTACACCATGAAGGTAGGGGCTTCACGATGAGATCAGCGACCTTATAAAATGAGGAAGAGAGAGGAAAAGCCTTACGAATACACAGTGAGATGGCATCCATCTGCAAGCCCTGAAACAAGTTCTCATCAGAATCCAGCATGCTGCCACCCTAGTCTCTAACTCCAGCATCCAGAACAAGCAGAGAATGAACTTTTGTTTTTTAGGTTACCCGGACGGTATTTTATGGCATTTGGAGTTAAGACATTCACTTTTCCTTTTCCCTTTCCAATTCAGGATCCAATCCAGGATACAGTACTGTGCTTGTCATATCTCTTAATATATCTGTCAGCATTATGGACAAATGAGTGAACTAGAAGTGAAGTGGCTACAAGGAAAGTTTACAAAAAAGATTTAATGGCTAATTTTTTTAGCTTTCTTTTTGTTTGTTTGTTTCTCAAATTCCATTGTTATTTTGTGGGCAAAAAGAAAACAAATTTAAGTCTAAATGTCATGAATGTGAAAGAAGGGAACTGATTTTCCCCTGACACAATGACATACTCTAAGTTAGCAAACTTCAGTGCACTACAGCTGGGAACAAGGCTATGGCAGAGGGGAATGATGAAACAAATATGAATAACAGAAAGGCAGGAAAATGGCTGCTTCTGCCAAAAACTTAAAGAAGACCAAGTCCTGGGTCTACTTGCAATACCAGGGCTAACTCCTCTAAAAACACTTACTAGATACCTGCTAGTGTGCTAAGTGCTTTAGGAAGTCTGTCTAAATTATATGCCCCCAATAATACAATAGTCATTTACGAATGTGAGAGCTGGACCATAAAGAAGGCCAAGTGCCAAAGAATTGGTGCTTTCAAACTGAGGCGCTGGAGAAGACTCTTGAGAGTCCCTTGGATAGCAAGGAGATAAAACCAGTCAATTCTAAAGGAAATCAACCCTCAATATTCACTGGAAGGACTGATGCTGAAGCTGAAACTCCAATACTTTGGCCACCTGATATGAAGAGCCAACTCACTGGGAAAAACCCTGATGCTGGTGATAGCTTACAGTGAATGATATCGAATTCATGATCTCCAAAAAAGAAAATTCAGCCTTGGTCCAAGGGCCAGACTTGATCACTCAAGAGCTTTTGTGTAGCAGAGGGACAGAGAAAGCTTCTGACATAGACTTCAGAAGGGAGATGGAGAATGCCCCCTTCCCTAGTCTTAGCAAGGGAATTATATACTTTTTAATTGGTTATTAAAATAAAGCAAAAGAATGTCACAAGGTTGTAAAGATCTTACTAGACCCACTCCCATAATATACATTTTAAGATAACAGGATTAGTCAGAAAGCTTTCAGGAAGGAGAAACATGTCCTTAAGCAGGATACATTATGTTATATAATCCTTACTAAGGAATGTGGAAAAAAATGTTTGTCCTCCTTGAGAATTCCAGACCCCTATCTCCTCCTTGAGAGCCCCAGCCTCCTTTCTCCTCCTTGGGGACCCCGGACTTCTTATCAACCTGCCTTACTCTCTCATTTCCCCCCTCTCCAACCCTTTTCTTATAGGAAAATTATGTTGCCAAGGGAAAAGAAGGTCGTTTTCATTCCATAACTACTTCCTGCTGTTGAGGGGCATGTTCCCTAAATTGTTGAGGCAACATATTCTCCTAACCCTCATAATGAGGGTCTCTGATCCAGGAGCCCCAAGTAATAGTTGGAGGAGGCTGTGGCACTCGTAGGAGCCTAGACCACCATTTGTAATTTAAAAGCTTTCAGATGGTTAGAAACAAACCCCATTTTACAGTTACAAATGTAAGGCAAAATAGTCATCAAACCGAGTTAAAACCTAATCAAAATTAAAAGTCACATTATGTTCATAGTTAAAGTACAATATGTTATACCAGTCCATCTTAGGATTATTAGATGTCATCAGACCAAAAAGAGGCATTGCATACGATTGTTGTTGGTGAAGGTATTCACAGAGTTGAAGAAAGCCCTTTCCTTGAAGTGGAGAAACCCACCATGGGAAGCCTTCAATTGATGAGGAGGTTGAAAAGCTGAAAGCTGGGTCACATAGTTAATTCTAAGGCTTCAGGGTCTGTGACAATATCTGTGCACAAAAACAGTCTGCCATAGAGACAGTCCCTTCTTAGGGGCAGTTTGAGCCCTCATTAAAGCTATGGGTAAAACTTTAAACCAATTGCCTTGTGTTTCCTGAGTTAGCTTACACAAATGCCTCTTAATAATGTCATTAGACTTTTCAATTTTTTCTGAAGATTGGGGTTTCCAGGAACAGTGTAAGTGATATTCTATTCCTAGAGTTTTCAACACCCCTTGAGTTACAGCAGCTTTAAAGGCGGAGCCATTGTTACTCTGAACTTTAGAGTTTAAGATCCCTCTTACATCCTGAGAAGTCAGCACAGTAAAATTTTGCCTATTAGTATACTTATGAGCTTTAGGCATTAGCAAAACAATAGTAGAAATTATCCTTAAGCAATGTGGCTATAGCCTTTTCTCAGTAACAAACATACTAAACTCTGATCCTGTGGACAAGCTCAAAGCAGAAGCCTGCAAGAGAGCATTTTAAACAGTCTTAAAAGCCTTTTGAGTCTCTGGTGACTCAGAAACTGGTTTGGACCTGCTAACTCTCAGTAATAAGTTTATATAAAGGCTGGACAAGTTCCCCATAACCCAGAATCCAAATGCAGCAATAGCCTGTAATGCCCAAGAATCCTCTCAATTGTCTTAAAGTCATAGGTATATGATTTAATATACACTTAAC
Organism: Bos javanicus; assembly: GCF_032452875.1. Classification (NCBI taxonomy): domain Eukaryota; kingdom Metazoa; phylum Chordata; class Mammalia; order Artiodactyla; family Bovidae; genus Bos; species Bos javanicus. Next base: position 54,481,866 of record NC_083868.1, on the reverse strand, counting down.
TCTAGAAAGCATCCTTCAAATCAAAGACTGAAAAATATTTGGTTCTTTCAGGAATTTCAGACAATGAAGTAAAAGGATTAGGCACTTACTATTCATATACCTTGAACTAGTCTCCGTTTATCATTTAATTTATTTATACCCAGAATAGGAGTGTTGCATGGACTGTTACAGGGAATTAATAGCCCCTGCTCCTTTAAATTCTCAATTATGGGTTTTAACCCTTCCTTTATCTCGGGCTTTAGTGGGTACTGCTTTTGATGTGGAAATAGGCAAGGGTCTTTGAGCTTGATAAAGACAGGAACAGCATTTTGTGCTTGACCCACAGTTTTTCCATCAGCCCACAATTTAGGATTTACATTCTGTTCAATTAATGGGAGAGAAAGAGCAGGCTCCATATTTATGAAAACAGGCCTGGACCTTGCTCAGTATATTCCTCCCTAGAAGGGGTGACAGAGAATCCAGCACGATTAGAAACTCGTGAGAAAGCAGCACAGAATCCCAGTCGCAGCTTAAAGGATGACTGAAATAATAGCACTTGGCTCGTCCTGACATTCCCATTACAGGAGTGGACTGGGAGGAAAGCAGACCAGGGGCTTCAGTGAGCACAGAGAAATTTGCCCCAGTGTCCAAAAGAAATTGACTGATTGGCCCTCCACAGTTATTAATATGCTGGTTTCCTCGGGTGTAATTAGGACAGGAGCTCATGTGGGGACCCCCAGGCACTGTCAGTCCCAATTGTCTTGAGAGTCTGACCCCTGGGGCCTACATCTCGTAGGGCAGTCTCCTCTCCACTACGGTCCTTTACAGACTGAACATGGAGCCTGGGGTGACTTAGATGCCTGAGGGCAATCCTGCTTGAGATGCCCCTCCTTTCCACAGTATTAACAAGTCTGTCCCTTTTCACCTGGGTTCCTCTGGGCATTTTTCTCAGGCTGTTTCAGAGCAGGTCTAACAGTCATTGTTGGGGCTTCAGTCTTCCCCTGGTCTTTTTTGTCTCTTATTGTCCTCCTCGTATTCTCTACCGTAATACACCATCTGAGCCAGCTGCAACCGTTTTTTTTAAAGACGGACTTGGTCCAAACACCTGTTTTCATAATTTATGGCAGATATCAGAAGCCAAATGAGTGGGAAATCTATCTTTAAGATCATTTCTCCTCTGCACTTTCAGGGTCAATGTCAGTAAACTGGCAGAGAGCCTCCCAGAGTCTATCTAGGAATTTACCAGTAGTTTATCAGGAGTTTCCTTCTCTCCCTGTTCTATGTCAGCCAACTTCGCATAAAGTTTTATCACGTGCTCGCTTGAAGCCCTACAATAATGCAATTGACAAAGTGGTTCTGATCCCACCCTCTTTTAGCCATGTTATAGTCCCAGGCTGGCTCTCTCATGGGAACTGCTTGGCTCCCAGTAGTGAGGAGGGCTATTTCGTGTTCCCTCTTACCTCTTATCTCATGTTCAAGCCATTCATCTCCAAAAGTAGTAGCTTCCCCCAAAACTCGAGCTCTTGAGTCAGGAGTCAGCGTTTGCCCTAAGACATGTATTATATCTCACCAACTAAGGTCATAAAGTAAAATTAGCCCCATAAAGCCTTCTATGTACTTTTTGGATCCTCTAAATAGTCTACGGAAACTGAGGCAATCCCCCCTAGAATCCCCCCCTCAGCCTGTTCAGTTGAGAGCCCCACGTACAGGGGCAAAGTAAGAGAACAGGAAGCAGCTGTGTAGGTTTCACACCCAAATCTGTACCCTTAGGACAAAAGACTGGCATGTCTCACAGAAAGATAAAAGAGCAACACTTATGCCACTTCTTCCCATTTCTCTTGTTTTCTACAGAACCAGTCTAGTTGTAAAACTGTCATAATTAAGAGACCCTTCAACAGGCCAGCATTCCCCATCTTCCAAAGGATACCATGGCCATTCAATATCACAGAAGAAAATCAGGCATGTCTTTTTAAACTCTGGAGATCAAACTTGTCCCAGCTTTTTTTAAAAATACATTTTAAAAGAGTGGTTCTGGAACTGCTGGCTCCCATCTGTAAGAGAGAAAAAAGCAGCATCCACAGCCGTGGCTTTTTTCCACCAGAAGTGCCCTTCCCTGCTCTAGATGGGGATATAGACAGACTCTCCACCGAAGCTTTCCTTCCCTGGTCTGCCCCTTACCAACGCAGGTGTCTTGTCCCTGCCGGTTCTACCACTGAGGTGGCGTGGAGATGCACCAGGGGTAGACCTGATGGCATCCCAGATTCATGTCCAGTTCCTTACCACCAACACCTGTGTTTGGTTTTCCCATTTCCTCGGATGCCACCTGGGGTGGAGCAGAGTAGTTTGCCTGGAATGTTTCCGAAGGTAGGACTCCTAGGGGAAGTATCCATGTTCCGTGTGCCTATGTACATTCCTGAGTACAGTCCTGACCTCCGTAGAAGCAGTGAATGGTAAAGAGACGAACAATAACCAAGATGTCCCTTCTGAGTGCCACCACGCCAGTATATGTGATAGCAAAAGAAGTTGTGGAGGGATGGTCAGTGAGGAAAAAGTGATTTTTGTCCTCAAATTACTAGGGCCAATCCTTCCAGTTCATTTCCACAGATTACATAAAAGGAATATCTAGGGAGTTGAGACAAAAGCCATCAGAGAGCCTTTTCTGGTCTGCTAAGAACTAGCACTACCAAAAGAAGAGGCCCATTATAATCCCAATCTAACTACATCTCGCAATTCCAGATCTGTATTCTCAAAAACCTCATGGTCACCAGCAATGCATCTATCCACACAGATCAGAGGCACAGCCATGACAAAGACTCACTTTCAGGTCACTGGCCCCTGAGGCAGGCAGCCAAGAGAATGACCTCTAGACTGAGAGATGTTCCTGGAGCTAGAGTTCTGCCTAGTTCCCAAATATGCTTTTGTAACTTTCAGCTCTTAGCAAGGCTAGGTGCTTCCATACTTGGGGTCTAAGTAAAAGTACATAGTAACAGCATGGATCACAATTCCCTTGAAAGTCTATGATCCAACAGATTAGGCTAGTAGTTCTAATTCCCCATGCAATTATGAAATGGTCAAAGAGACCAGGAAAAGATGACTGAGAAAGGAAAATTCGGTCCACATGCTTTGCCCATCTCTGGTCATTCCCCTCACTGGGATGTTGGGTGTCTCTTGGTATTGACAATTTGGTATAAACCCCCAATAAGCTTCCCCTTTTGGGGGCTTCCTTCAGTCATTACAAGGCACCTCGAAACCATAGAGCAGGGCTCAACACTTGCTTCGTGCAAGGTGTCTCATTAACTCACACAAGCACACCATAGAGTTATTAAAGTAAAGCAGAAAATGCCTATACTGAGAAAGCAGAGAGGCTTGAGGTCTTGAGTGCTCTTACCTGGTCCTGAAGATCCTGGACGAGCCCCAAAGAAGATAGGTTGTTGTTGAGCCATGAAAGACGCTGAGATTCTTGGCCTCTGGAGGAGAGGAATTCAGTCCAGGGCCAGTGACAAGGCTTGATTGCTCAGAGAGTTCATGTAATAAAGCTTTACTAAAGTACAAAATTGATTATATTCTTTGCAGATTGATTATACTCTTTCCAGCCAAAAATGGAGAAGCTCTATACAGTCAGAAAAAAAACAAGACTGAGAGCTGACTGTGGCCCAGATCATAAACTCTTTATTGCCAAATTCAGACTTAAAGAAAGTAGGGAAAACCAATAGACCATTCAGGTATGACCTAAATAAAATCCCTTACAACTATAGAGTAGAAGTGACAAACAGATTCAAGGGATTATATCTGATAGACAGAGTGCCTGAAGAACTATGGATGGAGGTTCAGGACATTGTACAGGAGGCAGGGATCAAGGCCATTCCCAAGAAAAAGAAATGCAAAAAGGCAAAATGATTGTCTTAGGAGGCCTTACAAACAGCTATGAGAAGAAGTGAAAAGCAAAGGAGAAAAGGAAAGATATACCCGTATGAGTGCAGAGTTCCAAAGAATAGCAAGGAGAGTTAAGAAAGCCTTCCTCAGTGATCAGTGCAACGAAATAGAGGAAAACAATAGAATGGGAAAGACTAGAGATCCCTTCAAGAAAATTAGATACCAAGGGAATATTTCATGCAAAGATGGGCTCGATAAAGAACAGAAAAAGTATGGACCTAACAGAAGCAGAAGATATTAAGAAGAGGTGGCAAGAACACACAGAAGAACCACACACAAAAAAAGATCTTCATGACCCAGATAATCACAATGGTGTGATCACTCACCTACAGCCAACATCCTGGAATGTGAAATAAAGTGTTAGGAAGCATCACTATGAACAAAGCTAGTGGAGGTGATGGAATTCCAGTTGGGCTATTTCAATTCCTAAAAGATGATGCTGTGAAAGTGCTGCACTCATATGCCAGCAAATCTGGAAAACTCAGCAGTGGCCACAGGACTAGAAAAGGTCAGTTTTCATTCCAATCCCAAAGAAGGCAATGCCAAAGAATGCTCAGACTACTGCACAATTGTACTCATCTCACATGCTAGCAAAGTAATGTTCAAAATTCTCCAAGCCAGGCTTCAACAGAACGTGAACAGTGAACTTCTGATGTTCAAGCTGGATTTAGAAAAGCACAGGAACAAAGATCAAATTGCTGACATCCGTTGGATCATTGAAAAGCAAGAGAGTTCCAGAAAAACATCTATTTCTGCTTTATTGACTATGCTGAAGCCTTTGGCTGTGTGAATCACAATAAACTGTGGAAAATTCTCAAAGAGATGGGAATACCAGACCATCTTACCTGCCTCCTGAGAAATCTGTATGCAGGTCAGGAAGCAACAGTTAGAACTGGACATTCCCCCTGGTCATTTAACTTATATGCAGTGTGTGTGTGTGTGTGTGTTAGTTGCTCAGTCATATCCGACTCTGCGACCCCATGTACTGTAACCCTCCAGACTCCTCTGTCCATGGGATTCTCCAGGTACATCAAGCGAAATGCCAAACTGGATGAAGCACAAGCTAGAATCAAGATTGACAGAAGAAATATCAATAACCTCAGATATGCAGAGGACACCAGCCTTATGGCAGAAGTGAAGAACTAAAGAGCCTCTTGATGAAAGTGAAAGAGGAGAGTAAAAAAGTTGGCTTAAAGCTCAACATTCAGAAAACCAAGATCATGGCATCTGGTCCCATCACTTCATAGCAAATAGATGGGGAAATAGTGGAAACGGTGACAGACGTTTTTGTGCTTCCAAATCACTGTGGATGGTGACTGCAGCCATGAAATTAAAAGAGGCTTGCTCCTTGGAAGAGAAGTTATGACCAACCTTGACAGCATATTGAAAAGCAGAGACATTACTTTGCCAACAAAGGTTCATCTAGTCAAAGTTATGGTTTTTCAAATAGTCGTGTATGGTTGTGAGACTTGGACTATAAAGGAAGCTGAGCGCTGAGGAATTGATGCTTTTGAACTGTGGTGTTGGAGAAGACTCTTGAGAGTCCCCTGAACTGCAAGAAGATCTAACCAGTCCATCCTAAGGGAAATCAGTCTTGAATACTCATTGGAAAGACTGATGCTGAAGCTGGAACTCCAATACTTCGGCCACCTGATGCGAATAACTGATTCATTTTAAAAGACCCTGATGCTGGGAAAGATTGAAGGTGGGAGGAGAAGGGGACAACAGAGAATAAGATGGTTGGATGGCATCACTGACTCAATGGACATGAGTTTGAGTAAGATCCGGGAGATGGTGATGGACAAGGAGGTCTGGCTTGCTGCAGTCCACGTTGTCACAGAGTTGGACATGACTGAGCAACTGAACTGAACAGAAAGTATAAAAGAGATAGAGAAAGCTTCTGACATAGACATCAGAAGCGGGCAGAAAGAGTGTTCCCCTTCTAGTCTTTAGCTGGATGTTTTATGTCTGTTAGAAAGCTATTACTGAAATAAGAGAGACACCTAAAGGCTGATGGAGTTTCACCAGGCCCCTCTCCCACAATATGCATTTTTGAGATAGGATGGCAAGAGGTGTGTCATCCCCCAGCCATAAAACAATTGGTATCAATTCTGGTTTGTTGAGCTATTATCAGTGCAAGGTTTGAGAAAAGAAAAAAGTTAGTCTTAGGTGGAACCACTTTGAAGAAAGGCAAATTCCAAAGCAAATACATAGTTTGATTAACATAGCTTAAGAAAAATATTTCCATAAGAAAAACACATTGGTTAGTTCAAGGTATGAGAAAAGTTAAGTTCAGGCGGAAGCAGGTGTCGTCATGGCAACACAGAATTTTAAGAGAAAAAAAATCTGACACTTGTAGTTTGTTTCCTCCTGCAGCTTAATGGAGAGATAAAAAATGTCTGACATTTGCAGCCTATTTCCTCCATTCGGAGACCCCTGGTCTTCCTGCCTGTTACGCTCTCACTGGGAAAGAGTGAGGGTGAGAGGAAAAGGGGGCGACAGACAATGAGATGGTTGGATGTCATCACTGATTCAATGGACATGAGTTTGAGCAAACTCTGGGAGATACTGAAGGACAGGGAAGCATGATGTGCTGCAGTTCATGCGGTTGCAGAGTCGGACATGACTTAGCAACTGAACAACAGCAAATAATATGTGAAGAGGTTTCCATTACCTCCATACCCTCATTTGTTAATATCGTAGAGAAGTGAAGTTACTTTCTCAAAGTCATAGCAGTATTTAAGCAGCAGAAGTAAGGAGAACTCTCTCAAATAGTGCCTTTCAAATATACACACAAATCACTAAGGAATCTTGTTAAAATGCAGGTACTGATTCTGTATGTCTGGAGGAGGACTATGATTCTGCATTTCAAATAAGCTCCTAGGTGATGCTGATGCCGTGTTCTTCTAAACACACTTTGAATAAAAAAGCTCTAGAAGTATAAAACAACTTAGTGTACCTGGCATATAGGTGTCCACTAGATATTTTTTTAATTATTTAACAAATACAGAGGGAGAAAAAAAGATTCTAAAACTCTATTGTTGACTTCATTCTTAATCAGCAAGTCTTGATTGTTACAGCTTTTCTCCACAAGGATTTTATAAAATCAAATATTTCATGAGCAATCTGGAAGGTTTTCAGGTACAAGATGCTGCACACTTACAGAGAACACAATACTGGAAAGCTGAGAGCAGACATCAGCCTTTGGGTGGTATACTTAGTTGTAATGTAGTATAGCAGACTATTCGCTTCTCCATCCTTCTTTCCTTTGACCTGGCTGGTGAGAATGCTAGGAATTAATAAAATGCTTCACCCTCTAAACATCATATGAGGCTACAAGGGCTGCAAAAATCCTGTCAGGAAGAAGATTCACTGGGAACACAGTTGAAGACCAATGCTAGTGAGCATTCTTTCCTAAGAGTAGATGGGTAGAAAAACTCCACATGAAAGCAAATCACTGCGACTTCCCTGATGGCACAGTGGGTAAGAATCTGCCTGCCAATGCAGGGAACACGGGTTGGATACCTGTTCAGGAAGATTCCACATGCCGTAAGGCAACTAAGCCTGCGAGCTGCACCTACTGAAGCCGAAGTACCTAGGGCCTATGCTCTGAAACAAGAGAAACCACCGCAATAAGAAGCCCCAGCACCACAAAAATGAGTAGTCCCCATTCACTAGAGAAAGCCTGTGTGCAGCAATGAAGACCCAGGGCAGTCAAAAATAAAAATAAATAAGAAAAAATTTTAAAGCAAGTCACTGATATGGCAACTGCAGAGTTACTGTTTAAGAGTATAAACTAAGGATGGGCACATGCTTGGTTGCTTCAGTCGTGTCTGATTCTTTGTGACCCTATGGAGTGTAGTGCACCAGACTCCTCTGTCCATGGAATTATCCAGGCAAGAATACTGGAGTGGGTTGCCTTGCCCTCCTCTAGGGGATCTTCCTGACCCAGGGATCAAAACCACGGTCCTATGTCTCCTGCATTGCAGGTGGATTCTTTACCACTGAGCCACATGGAAAGCCCATAAACTAAGTATGCTGCTGCTGCTAAGTCACTTCAGTCGTGTCTGACTCTGTGCGACCCCATAGATGGCAGCCCACCAGACTCCCCCGTCCCTGGGCTTCTCCAGGCAAGAACAGTGGAGTGGGTTGCCATTTCTTTCTCCAATGCATGAAAGTGAAAAGTGAAAGTGAAGTCGCTCTATCGTGCCCGACTCTTAGCGACCGCATGGACTGCAGCCTTCCAGGCTCCTCCGTCCGTGGGATTTTCCAGGCAAGAGTACTGGAGTGGGGTGCCATTGCCTTCTCCAATAAACTAAGTGTAAGTACAGGTTAATGTGTAACAACTTCCAGAAAGAGTCAGTTTTGAAACTCTTAAATACTCCTATTAACAATTCCTTTTTAAGATAATTGCTTAACTGAGGTATAAATGACATCATAAACTGTACATCAGATATTTAAAGTATGCTGCTGCTAAGTCACTTCAGTCGTGTCCGACTCTGTGTGACCCCATAGACGGCAGCCCACCAGGCTTCCCCGTCCCTGGGATTCTAAATTGTGACAAATGTTATCTTAGATGGTTTTTTTTTCACCCTTTTACATACCTAGTTACCAAGTTTACTCCCTAGCTAACAATTCTTTGTGTTAAATTCTCTTTGTTCCAGTAACTGATGTGGTTTCTGTCCCCTGACTGAACCTTGCTAATACATGTGTAGAGCAGCCATCAGCAACCATCACTACCATCACTTGCCTGCCCAGCCAAAAAAAGCAGACAAAGCTCATTCTGGATATTCCCTTTCACTAAAGCAGACATCTTGGATGCCCCAACAAAGTCAGGTCTGTATTAATTTCTAGGTTCTAAGGTGCTAAAATAGTTAGTTCAAAAGTTTGTATGAAACAGGATGTCATTCAAATAAAAGAAAACCACTAGGCTTGTGGTAATTTGTTATGGCAGCCCTGGGAAACAGTATAGGTAGTAAGTGGGGAAAGACATCAATAAATTAAAAAAAAAAAAAAGATATGCTTCTATCAGGCAGTCAAGGAGCAGAATACTCTGAAAAGATAAGCATAAAATGTAATAAGCCTCAATTTTCCTTGGCAGATCTGAACCCAAGGTCACCAGAGTCTATATATGGAGTAGGAGAGCAAAGGTAATTTGTATATGTACCCTAGGGTACTTGGAACTCCTCCAATTCTCTAGGACATTCTTGTAGTGTGGTTTTCATGAAAGTATCTGTGTGGGATAACAGACTAACTGATAGTTGAATAGAAATTTGGAGGGCTTGAAGATTTCTCTAAATGACAGTTTGGATATTCCTGAAAGGAATGTTACTTTGAAAGGGGTGGGATGGGGTGGAGATGGTTACTGATGCTTGCTACTCATTCCTCCATCCAGCATAAATCATGGTGGTAGAGGTGTCCCATTCATCTATTAATTCCTGGGGTCCAGTGGCTGAGACTCCATGCTGATCAGGAAACTAGATCCCACACTCCACAATGAAGAGCAAAGATCCCACGTGCTGCAACTAAGATCTGTGAAGCCAAACACATAATGAAAAACTTTTTTAAAAAGAATGACTTTCTATCAAAAGAAAAAGAAGAGAAAAAAATAAAAGACCTCATAAGGTTGCAGGTCACAAAACTATCACTACAGGTATGATATAAAAATTTACACTAACAACCCCTTATTTCATAAATTAAAAAGCAAATCTATGCCTTTTACATTTATTTCTTCTTTCCCAATTCCTTTGGGCCACTGAAATTCTCTTTGCTAAGTGCTTTTCAAGCTCCTTGATAACAGCTTTTGGTAAGCAGCCCATCATTCCAATACAATTTAGCATTCACAGTGAGAAATGAATCTAATACCTCTATATTTTGATAAATGCAGTTTCAATTACCTAGTAACTAAAGAGTCTGGTAAACAGAGCAGGAGAGGAGAATGTCTAAATCCATTTTCTAGGGACACTCAACTGATTTTCCTAAGTTTTGTATTTAAAATGGTACCAATGAAGTTATCTAATGAATACCAAGGATTTCCCCTTCATTTCTCAAGAAAGCTCATACATAAAACCTGGTCTCGGAAATCAGTATGGAGGAGAAAGTAGAAATGTTAATATTTACTTAACAGTGTCAAGACTACACTGGAGCCATCCATTCAAAACACTTGTGAGGGACTTCCCTGGTGGTCCAGTGGTTAAAACTCCATACTCCCAGTGCAAGGGGTCTGGGTTCGATCCCTGGTCAGGGAACTACATCCCACATGCTGCAACTAAAAGATCCCATATGCCACAACTAAGACTTGGTGCAGACAAATAAATAAAGATTAAAAACAACAACAACAACAACCACACACGTGAATCTAGGCTCTGGACTTTTAGTATTGGTAAAAAGTCAAAGTGTGAGTCCCTTAGTCACAACTGACTCTGTGACCTCATGGACTGTGGTCCACAGGCTCCTCTGTTCATGGACTTTTCCAGGGAAGAATACTGGAGTGGGTTAGTATTGGTAACCTTTGGGAAACAGAGTAGACCACACATGAAGGAAAAAAACTGACTATACTTTATATGTGATAGAACATTTTCTGTTCATTAATGAGTTGATATGATACTTTTCTAATTTAAAAAAATATAACTGCATTGTGGTGAGAAGGATTAGGGGAGGAAGAAAGTGTCAATGCCTCTGCCACATGCCTTTTTCAAAAGCGAAACAGAAGTGGCAATGCCAACAGACACTTTAGAAAGATGGTTGGTAGAGTTGAAGAGGAATGCAAGAAGAAACAGAAGGTCATTGAAACACTCAAGTGTATTTAAAGCAGCTTTACTCATAGCAGCCCACACCAGGAAACAATACAACGTCCTTCTACATTACAACAGAAAAATAAACATTAGTTACCTTTGAAAGATGATATTTACTGAGAACAGACCTCGTGTAACCTTCTGAGCTTCTGGAAAAACTCTAATTTTATCAGGGTTATAGTTAAAGGGTGCATATGTAAAAATTCATGGACACTAAAGGTTAGTTTATTGTATATGTAATATAAGTCAATAGAAACTCCAGGAGATAGTGAAGGACAGGGAAGCCTGGTGTGCTGCAGTCCATGGGGTCTCAAAAACTAGGACAGGACTTAGTGATTGAAAAACAACAACAAAACGTTACTAGAAAAAAAAAAAAAGATGGCAATGTATTTATTGTATAAAACACACTCTGGATTCTTTCATGTTGCTTAGTAAACTCTGGAGCCTGCCAACTTGTAGCCAAGATGGTGATACCGAGAGTATGATTAGCCACATTCAGGTCTCACCTCTAGGTGGAATCAGAAGACCAGTTGTAGTTCAGACACTCCCTGGATAAATCCAAAGCCCACATCAACCTTCCCCTTGACCTGGCCACACCTTCCTGCTCTGCTGATCCAGAAGCAATCATCTTCCAGAAGAGGAAGCAGTAAATACAATTGATCCTTGAACCATATGGGGGTTAAAGGCAGCGACTCCTCCCCAGGAATGGAAAATCTGCATACTATTCTATCTTGAAAACAAAGAAATTGATAAATGACTCACCCAAGGGCAGGAAGTTGAAAGAGTTTGGACAGAATCAAGACTCAAATCCTAGTTCTTGTGGTTCTACGTAATGTGTTCTCTAATAGAACCTAAACTTTTCCCAACACATTTAAAGATCTATAAAATGAAAATACAGGCACAATGCTTATTGAAAAAAAAAAAAATCCATGTGTAAGTGAACCCTTACAGTTCAAACCTGTATTGTTGAAGTGTCAACTGGACTTCTAGCACTGACAGAGGTACAAATTCTCATCCAGAAAAAAAGGCTTTGAAGGATCCCATAGAGTCACTGTTTATATTACATTATACAGTAATCTCAAGCACCTCGCAGCTTTCTCAACTTGAGACCTGATAATGCCGCTCTCAGAGCACATTCATCCCAAAAGTGGGGAATGCAGGTAAGAAATAAGGGACACAGCCCTTCAATGCTTCCATGTGATAGTCCCTACATTCCATCAGGTGAAGTGCACAAGTGGAACAGGACGGTCCACTCATGTCACAGTCTCCCCAGTACTTGTTCCTGATTCCTCCTAGTTTTTTTTTAGTTTTCAAAGCGTGCACTCGTTTCTCTGTTTGACAGCTTGTCTTCTTCTTTGGGGTTTGTTCTAGACTTCCTCATTCAGGACTGTGGAAAAGGAAAGGAGAAGAATACAGAAATAATAAAGATGTTAAATATCTCCTGAAGGTCATCAAAATATTGCCAAAGTAGCAGCTTTAAAAGAGGAAATTGTTGATGTATTAACTTGAAATTTATGGTGCCATTATTCTCAGAAAGCATAATTTTAAAAATATAATGTGCAAGAGAAATGACAGCAGCAAATTCCTCCAAATGGGATTACAAACAAACGCAACCATCCTGCCTGGTTCAGTAATGCCCAGTTGAGTCCTAACTCCATGAGGAAGATCCAGAAGTAATATCCTAATGTGAATATAGTATTTTGGACTTTCAAAAACACAGCAGCCAAGGACAAGTTCATGAACTAGGAGAGGGCTGTGCCCTAAATGTGAGAACATTGGTTACTGTAGACAGTCACCCCTTAACTTGGGCAAACACCAACCTTCAGACACTCCAGTTACTTTTCCATTACTTCCCTTTACCTCAGATTTGCTCTTTACAATCATCTCCTCAGGCACAAAAACATTCACTGTTACTTCCTCTGGGTTCTCAATGCCCACCGTAGCTTTTTCATGTTAAGAGAAGGCCTTAACATAAAACATTTTATTACTTGTGTAGGCCTCATCTGCCCCAAGTGGCTCAGTGGTAAAGAATCTGTCTGCCAATGCAGGAGACAGGAGTTCTGTCCCTGGGTGGGGAAGATCCCCTGGAGGAGGAAATGGCAACCCACTCCAATATTCTTGCCTGGGAAGTCCCATGGACAGAGAAGCCTGGTGGGCTACAGCCCAGAGGTCACAAAGAGTTGGACACGACTAAGCATGCACACATGTCAGTACAGTAGATAGACCATGCAGTTAATATGAACCCCAGTCCTTGACTAGCTGGTTAGCTGTGACTAGCTGACTAGCTGGTTAAATAAGTCTAAGTCTCAGTTAATTCATTGAAAAAGATGAGGATAAGATTAAAATTTAGAGGGACTTCCCTGGTGGTCCAGTGGCTAAGACTCCAGGTTCCCAAGGCAGAAGGCCCAGATGTGAGTCCTGGTCAGGGAACTAGATCCCACATCCTATAAGACACAATGAGATCCCACATGTCACAATCAAGACACAGTGCAGCCAAATAAACAAACGTTAAAAGATTTTATATTGCTTCATTTAATCCTCACTGCAACCCCACAAAGTAGGTATTACCCAGCCCACTTTACAGATAAGGAGACAGGCACTAAAAGGATACATAACCTGCCCAAAGTCACACAGCTGCAAAACAGCAGCCTGAGATTGGAGGCACATGGCAGAGGTACGTGGCTCCTGGTATGTATAAACTTTCTGTTCTACAGTTTCATATACCTCAGTTACTATTAATTTTACTGCATGGGAATTTAGGATAGTGGTCAGATTGTAACAGAAATATTTAGCTAAAGATGAGCTTGATGTTTTGCAGGAGACCTGGGTTCGATCCCCACGTTAGGAAGATTTCCTGGAGGAGTGCATGGCAACCCACTCCAGTGTTCTTGCCTGGAGAATTCCCAAGAACAGAGAAACCTGGTGGGCTACAGTCCATGGGGTCGCAAAGAGTCGGATACAACTGAGTGACTAAGCACAGCACAGAAGACTTGTTGCTTATAAAGAAAAAAAGTAATGGTAGCCTGTGACCATCATGGGAGTAATTCATTGGTAAATTTATTTAAGACATATTTGAGGGCTCAGCACTGTTTTAGAGGACGAATACACAGCTATGGATGAGACAAAATTGTATGGTTTTACCTCTGTACCTTTTGCTGAGAATGTACCTACACACACACACACACACACACACACATACACACACACACACACACACACATATATACACGTGCTTTGTAGTCTGGTCATTCCTCACTTTTTGCACTCAGTGTAGTAAAACTCAGTTACTGCTCCAACTATTCTGGATTCCTACCTTCAGCACACATCTCAGAGTCCCAAATTAAACTCAAAGAGGAACAAGAGAATAAAAGAAGAACTTTAAAAAAAAAAAAAAAGACAAAGAAAGAAAAGAAAAAGGATGCATTTGGGAGGTGCCAAAAGAAAGAAACCAAAAACAAAAATTAGAAATAAAAAGACAGTTAAAATAAAGAGTGAAAAGGATGAAACGACACGGCAGTTTAGTAATATGTTTAGCACATGAAGGACTTTTACATGGAGAATAATAATAGGCTCTTCTCCTTAGGGAGTTATAAGGGAGGAAATCATTTGCAGTGAAAGTGGTACAGACAGAGGCAGCTAGCTTTTATTGGGCACTTCCTATAGGCAGGGCGTAATCACTACTATCAAGGGGTTTACAATTTAATGGGACAGACAGCTGCACATAAAAAGATGACTAGTAATCAATTTAATGGAAAAGATTACAAGAGCAATGAATGCAGAAAAGGGACAGATTTTAATGAATTCATAAGCTGCAATAGAAAGGAAACACTTCACTAAGGAGATAAAATAGTAGAGTCTTATCCATGAAAGAAAGAAAGGACTTGGGCAAAGGGTAGAGCTGAAGAAAATGACATAAAACATGATTGAAATGTCTTAAAAATGCATTTTTAGAGGCTCTTTGCTAAAGCCAACTTCACTTCTCCATCAGAACTTGCACCAGCTTCATCAAAACTCCTCTCCATTTTTTTTTCTCTTCTCTTTTCACCAGATAATTCCATCAATATAGCTTTCTATCATCTAAAACATTAAACCAAAACTACTGCTGCTATAGCTATTGTGCCATTTCTCTCCTTTTTCCTTTTTTTCTTCCAGTTTCATTGAGATGTAATTGACATATAGGGCTTCTCTAGTGGCTTAGTGGTAAAGAATTTGCTTGCCAATGCAGGAGATGCAAAAGACAAGGGTTTGATCCCAGGGCCAGGAAGATCCCCTGGAGGAGGGCTTGGCAACCCCCTCCATTATCTTTGCCTGGAAAATCCTACGGACAGAGGAGCCTGGCGGGCTACAGTCCCTGGGGTCACAAAGAGTTGGACACGACTTAGAGACCAAACAATAACAAATTGACATATAGCACTGTATAAGTTTAAGGTATACACTGCATACTTATTTGACTTAAATATATCATGAAATGATTGCCACAAGTTTAGTGAATTTCCATCATATATATATATACACACACACACACACACACACACACACACACACGCACACATCAGAGTTAAAGAAATAGAAAAAAAAATTTTTTTCCTTGTCATGAGAACACTTATGATTCACTCCTTTAACAACTTTCATGTAAAACATTCAGCAGTGTTAATTATATTTATTGTGTTAAACATTACTTCCCTTACTTATGTATCTTATAATTGGAAGCTTCTATGGTAACTTCTGACCACCTTCATCCAAGTCCCCCTGCCCCCACCTCCCACTTCTGGTAACCACAAATCTAATCTTTTTTTCTGAGTTTGTTTTTGAGGTATAATTGACCTACAACACTGTAATAGTCCTGGCACACAACAAAGTGAGTTGATTTTGTATACATTTCAAAATAATCACCATGATAAGTCTAGTTAACCTCTATTACCACAAAAAAATACATAGTTATTATTTACTGACTATACTCCCCACACTGTACATTTCATATCCATGACTCGTTATTTTTTTTTGAAATAAACTCTCCAAGCTAGAAGACAGTTTAGTCTATTTTTTTTTTTTTTGACCACACCACATAACTTGTGAGATTTTTAGCTCCCACAGTGGCAGTGCAGAGACCTAGCCACGGAAATTCCCCTGTGACATTATTTTATAACTGAAAGTTTGTGCCTTTTAATTTCCTTCACCTATCTCTGTCCTTCCTTTTCCTTTTTCTTGTGGGAATATTTTTTTGACATCATTGTCTATGTTCTCTGTCTCCTATTCCTCTCTTTGCATTCTCTTTAGATCCCACTACAGTCAAGCCAACCTCACACCAAACTTTTCCCATCAGGCCTCCAGGGACATTCACATGCCTAAATTCAGTAGTCAATTTTCAGGCCTCATCTCACTTATTTGACTTACTTGACACCTCTCTCCATGAAATGCTTTCTGACCTGGCTCTCAAGACATCAAGCTCTATTTCCTTAGTGCTCTCATTTAGTCCCAAGGTTTTAAATATCATCTATATGCTAATAACTCTGAAACTAATATCTCTGCCTTAATTCCTCACTTGTGTATCTAACTGCCTGATACCTCTCTGCACGTGTCCAAAGGCATCTCAAATGTAACAAACCCAGGATTACATTTCTAATATTCCTCACCGTCCCTTAATTCTACTCCTTTTGGACTTCACTGGTGCTGCAATGATTAAGACTTCGCCCTCCAGTGCAGGGGGTGCTAAGATCCCATTGCCTCATGGCCAAAAAACCAAAACACAAAATAGAAACAATACTGGATCAAATTCAATAAAGCCTTTAAAAATGGTCCACATCAGGACTTCCCTGGTGGTCCACTGGTTAAGAATCTGCCTGCAAATGCAGGGGACATGGGTTCAATCCCTGGTCCAAGAAGATTCCACATGCCATGAGGCAACTAAGCCCATGCAGCACAACTACTGAGCCCACTCTCTAGAGCCTTTAGGCTGCAACTGCTGAAGCCCACACGCCCAGAGCCCAAGCTCCCCAAGAGAAGCCACTGCAGTGAGAAGTCCTTGCACCACAACTAGACAGGAGCCCCTGCTCTAGGCAACTAGAGAAAGTCCACATGCAGCAACAAAAACCCAGCTCAGCCAAAACGAAATAATTTTTTTAAATGGTCCACATCAAAAAAAAATCTACTCCTTCTACAGTGCTTTTCTTGATAATGATAGCTCTTCTTTGCTCAGGACAAAAATCTTAAGGGTCATCACTGAACTCATCTTTTTCTCACCCCATATTCAGTTTAGTAATCAGGTAATCATTTTTTCAAATAGATCCATAATCTGGAGGTCCTTTCAATGTGTTGTTGTTGTTCAGTTGTTCAGTCATGTCCACTCTTTGCAACCCCCATGGACTGCTGTACACCAGACTTCTCTGTCCTTCACCATGGACAAACTCATGTCCATCAGGTCAGTGATGCTATCCAATCAGCTCATCCTCTGCCATCCCGTTCTCCTTCTGCCTTCAATCTTTCCTAGCATCAGTGTCTTTTCCAATGAGTCAGCTCTTCATATCAAATAGCCAAAGTACTGGAGCTTCAGCACCAGTCATTCAATGAATATTCAGGATTGATTTCCTTTAGAATTGACTGGTTTGATCTCCTTGCTGTCCAAGGGACTCTCAAGAGTCTTCTCCAGCACCACAGTTATTTTCAATACCACCTACTATTATCTGATTTTAAGTCAAAATGGCAATTCACTCCAGTGTTCTTGCTTGGAAAATCCCATGGACAGAGGAGCCTGGTGGGCTGCAGTCCATGGGGTCACAAAGAGTCAGATATGACTGAGCTCATACACATGTCATCTCTACCCTGAATTATTACAAACTTGCCAGTTGATCCCTCTGTTTCCACTCCTCCAGTTTATTCTCAACATAGTAGCTGGAACATCTACATAAAATATCAGTCAGACCAGTGCACATCTTCAAGCTAATGTCTCCAGAGTCTTTCCACCTCACTCACAGGGAACAGCCAACGTCCCATCTCCAGCCCACCACACTCACAGCACTCGCTCTGCCTATTTTACTTCTCTGTTCTAGCCTAATACACTCAGATTTGTTCACCCCAGGCCATCTCCTCTGACTTCTCATTCCTGGGACACACTAGGCATGTTTCTGCTGATGAGCCTTTGGGCTTGATGTTTGTTCCCTCCACTTAGAATTTGCTTCTTGGGAATTCCCTGGTGATTCGATGGTTAGGACTCCAGGCTTTCACTGCCAGGCCTGGGTTCAATCTCTAGTCAGGAAACTAAGATCCTGCAAGACAAGAATAGGCCAAAAAAAAAAAAGAGGAACATGCTCCTCTCTTTTGGATACCTACATGCGTAGACTCAGTTTCTTTAGGACTTGGCTCTTACACCACTTTCTTAAAAAGGGCTTTCTTGATCACCCATGTAAAATTTTTAAACTCTTTCCCCAAACTCCTAACCTCCTTCCCTCTTTGTTTTTCCCCTTAGCACTTATTAGTTATCATACAATAAAATTTACTTATTTATTTATTATCTACTCCATTAAAATCTAAGTTAGCTCCTTGATGGCAGGGCTTTACTGCTGTGTTCCCAAGTACTTTAACAGTAATGACAAGATAGTTTCTCAGTGAATGGATGCTGGCAAATATTCACTGTAGTATTCGCATATCAAATAGAACTTCTATTCAGGAATGAATTGTTTCGTGTAACCTGTAAGCCATTTAAAATTGAAGAGTTCCTTTTTCCATGTCACATCTTCAACTATAAAGACAAATTATAATGCATTTGGCAGGCAATAAAAGGAGTAATCAAGAGATACTTTTTTACTAATATATTCTCATTATTGCCCATCAAAAGTGATGAAATTTTGTGAAATGCATTAAAAAATGGTAATATTTATATTTCAGTGGCTTCTGGTGATGTAAAACATATGCATATTAAACTAACTGGATGTGAAATTTGGAGAATTGTTTAAATCTCTTCAAGAAAATAATCCATAGAATAATCCACGTATGCTCCAAAATAATGTGTCATGGGTCGTGTAGCTCAGCATGATATTATCCAGCACTAAGAAGAAACAAAAAGAAAAATTAAAACCTATTTAGTTTTGACAAAATGCTTTTCTATCACTTAGAATTTTTATTTTAAGCCTACTGGAAATGTTTTTCAGACTTACTTAGACATGAATTTCTATCAAACAGCATTTTTGCACTTATAAAAGAAGCATAATATAAGTGAAATAAATCAGTCAAGGTGGTTTCTAGTACTTCACACTCAAAGGCTGACTCATCTGAATTACTTCTCAACTTGGTCTCATTCATGTCCATGTTTTTCCATCAACTTGCCAGTAAAGCAAAAAAAAAAAAAAAAAACTATGAAAAAACACCAGGGCTTCCCTGGTGGCTCAGCTGGTAAAGAATCCGCCTGCAATTCGGGAGACCTGGGTTGAATCCCTGGGTTGGGAAGATCCCCTGGAGAAGGGAACAGCTACCCACTCTAGTATCCTGGCCTGGAGGATTCCATGGACTATATAGTCTGTGGTGTTGCAACCTTTTCAGAGCCAAAAAAAAAAAAAAATTCTCCACACTGACCTCTGGGTGCTTTCCTGATCTTACTATAAAGCATTAATGTATGGTTTCCAAACTATGACTAGGACTTGTACAGCCTTTCTCAGATGTTCCTGAAATGTCCTGATTGAAACTCTGAGTTACAGTTTTGCAATCATGCTACCAGGAATAATCAAAGACTCCCATTGCCCAGCAATGGTAACAAGATCATGTCTGCCCCTCCGGCTAACAGTCACTGTAAGATGCCCTAGATTCTGAGACCTCAATTTCAAGACATAAAATGTGCAAAAATGTGACACATAACATATGGTAACAAACTTCAGCTTGCTTTTGTCCGGTACCTGTCCTGGCTCTTGAGAAATCTGTATGCAGGTCAAGTCATGTCCGACTCTTTGTGACCCCATGAATTGCAGCACACCAGGCCTCCCTGTCCATCACCAACTCCCAGAGTTCACTCAAACTCACATCCACTAAGTCGGTGATGCCATCCAGCCATCTCACCCTCTGTCATCCCCTTCTCCTCCTACCCCCAATCCCTCCCAGCATCAGAGTCTTTTCCAATGAGTCAACTCTTCACATGAGGTAGCCAAAGTACTGGAGTTTCAGCTTTAGCATCATTCCTTCCAAAGAACACCCAGGACTGATGTCCTTTAAAATGGACTGGTTGGATCTCCTTGCAGTCCAAGGGATTCTCAAGAGTCTTCTCCAACACCACAGTTCAAAAGCATCAATTTTTCCCTGCTCAGCTTTCTTCACAGTCCAACTCTCACATCCATACATGACCACTGGAAAAACCATAGCCTTGACTAGACAGACCTTTGTTGGCAAAGTAATGTCTCTGCTTTTCAATATGCTATGTAAGTTGGTCATAACTTTCCTTCCAAGGAGTAAGCGTCTTTTAATTCCAAATCGGGAAAGGAGTACGTCAAAGCTGTATATTGTCACCCTGCTTATTTAACTTATATGCAGAGTACATTATGAGAAATGGTGGACTGGATGAAGCAGAGCTGGAATCAAGATTGCCAGGAAAAATATCAATAAACTCAGATATGCAGATGACACCACCCTTATTGCAGAAAGCGAAGAGCTAAAGAGCCGCTTGATGAAAGTGAAAGAGGAGAGTGAAAAAGTTAGCTTAGAGCTCAACTTCAGAAAACTAAGATCATGGCTTCTGGTCCCATCACTTCATGGCAAATAGATGGGGAAACAGTGGAAACAGTGACAGACTTTACTTTTTGGGGCTCCAAAATCACTGCAGATAGTGACTGCAGCCATGAAATTAAAAGACGCTTACTCCTTGGAAGGAAAGTTATGACCAACCTAGATAGCATATTCAAAAGCAGAGACATTACTTTGTCAACAAAGATCCATCTAGTCAAGGCTATAGTTTTTCCAGTAGCCATGTATGGATGTGAGAATTGGACCATAAAGAAAGCTGAGTGCTGAAGAATTGATGCTTTTGAACTATGGTGTTGGAGAAGACTCTTGAGAGTCCCTTAGACTAAAGGAGATCAAATCAGTCAATCCTAAAGGAAATCAGTCCTGAATATTCATTGGAAGGACTGATGGTGAAGCTGAAACTGCAATACTTTGGCCACCTGATGCGAAGAACTGACTCATTTGAAAAGACCTTGATGATGGGAAAGATTGAAGGTGGGAGGAGAAGGGGACAACAGAGGATGAGATGGTTGGACGGCATCACCAGCTGAATGGACATGAGTCTGAGTAAACTCCAGGAGTTAGTGATGGACAGGGAGGACTGAAGTGCTGCA
Organism: Bos javanicus; assembly: GCF_032452875.1. NCBI lineage: Eukaryota > Metazoa > Chordata > Mammalia > Artiodactyla > Bovidae > Bos > Bos javanicus. The sequence goes on along the minus strand of NC_083868.1, from coordinate 54,460,847 downwards.
GTCCATGGAGTTGCAAAGAGTCGGAAACAACTGAGTGACTGAACTGAACTGAGTAGGCAAATCATTTGATTTTGGCATGAGTGCACTGCAACTCTCCTTGCTAAGCACTGTGACCCACAGAATCTATCTTTTATTAACATGGTAAGATTTTAGTTTAGGTAAGAGATCTTTAAACTCATGTGGATGTTGCTATCAGATGTTAATATAAGAGAGCCAAGTTCAGTAGAAACAGAAATCCCATTGAGGTTGAACAACATGCAGAGAAAATGCCCTAAGTTCAGTTAAGAGGAATGTCATGGGTCAATTTGGTTTATTTTTTGTTGTTGTTGGTTTTTTTTTTTTTTAATTTAAATTTATTTATTTTAATGGAGGTTAATTACTTTACAATGTTGTACTGGTTTTGCTATACATCAACATGAATCTGCCACAGGTGTACATGTGTTCCCCATCCTGAACCCCCTCCTACCTCCCTCCCCATACCATCCCTCTGGGTCATTCCAGTGCACCAGCCCCAAGCATCCTGTATCCTGCATGGAACCTGGACTGGCAATTCATTTCTTATATGATATTATACAGGTTTCAATGCCATTCTCCCAAGTCATCCCACCCTCTCCCTCTCCCATAGAGTCCAAAAGACTGTTCTATACATCTGTGTCTCTTTTGCTGTCTCGCATACAGGGTTATCATTACAATCTTTCTAAATTCCATATATATGCGTTAGTATACTGTATTGATGTTTTTCTTTCTGGCTTACTTCACTCTGATTAATAGGCTCCAGTTTCATCCACCTCATTAGAACTGATTCAAATGTATTCTTTTTAATGGCTGAGTAATACTCCACTGTGTATAGAATCAATATAGTGAAAATGAGTATACTACCCAAAGCAATCTATAGATTCAATGCAATCCCTATCAAGTCACCAATGGTATTTTTCAGAGAGCTAGAAAAAATAATTTCACAATTTGTATGGAAATACAAAAAATCTTGAATAGCCAAAGCAATCCTGAGAAAGAAAAATGGAACTGGAGGAATCAACCTGCCTGACTTCAGGCTCTACCACAAAGCCACAGTCATCAAGACAGTATGGTACTGCCATAAAGACAGAAATATAGATCAATGGAACAAAATAGAAAGCCCAAAGATAAATCCACACACCTATGGACACCTTATCTTTGACAAAGGAGGCAAGAATATACAATGGAGAAAAGACAATCTCTTTAACAAGTGGTCCTGGGAAAATTGGTCAACCACTTGTAAAAGAATTAAACTAGAACACTTTCTAACACCATACACAAAAATAAACTCAATATGGATTAAATATCTAAACATAAGACCAGAAACTATAAAACTCCTAGAGGAGAACACAGGCAAAACACTCTCCAACATACATCACAGCAGGATCCTCTATGACCCACCTCCCAGAATATTGGAAATAAAAGCAAAAATAAACAAATGGGACCTAATTAAAATCAATTTGGTTTAGACTGATCACTTTTAAATATAAGATTCTGTGACTCTTCCAGATTTTTTTCTACAGAACTAAGTTATAGTATAGCTTAACTAGAGAAATTTATTAATTCAAAGTTTAATAGACTTGTGCTAAAAAAAAAAAAAAAGAAAAAAATCACATTGTATATCATTATTTAGCATTTGTTGAATTCCTCAGGTCTTATAACAGGTTATGAAATACAGTATTAAAAGTAATTCTATAATCCCTAGGAAAAAATGTTGGCCTTTTCAACTCTAGCATGAAAAGATGGGGCTGCCTGTATTATAAGTCAATCCACACTCTTAGAAACCCATTAAAATAGCTGGATATTATGTTCAAATCTCTTAAACTTCTTTGGTACAAAAAGGGGATTAGAAACCTAACTATTGAGAATGTTTTAGACCTGTGCACAGTTAAACTTACTCTTAAATCTGAGATTTGCAAGAGTTTTCCCTGAGGAAGAGAGCACTTGTACTTTTTTTTTTTTTTGCCTTATAGCATAATAATAATGCAATAAAAATAATGAGTTTGTACTTATTTATAAAATAAATAATAAAACAAGAAACCATAGTTAAATGTATTTCTCTGATACATAAAGAAGTGTCTCTTGGTATTCCAGGGGAAAGGGAGAAACTAAAGATAACTGTCAGAGCTTTCTTCTGGGCTGTTGACAGGGATGGATTCATTTCATTCTCACAGTACATTTATGAGATGGGAGATTTGGGAAACCTAGATCTCTTTTCTGAGATCAGGAGGCTAATGGAAGCAGGGCTGAGGCAGAGCCCAGTCTGCTTAGCCTTCATTCTCAGTGAGTGTCTTTACACTCTCATACCCGCTAACAGATTATTAGTCTACCAAAAGTGAGCCTTTCTGCCTCCACAGAATCCTAGATTTCTCAAAGAGAATTTAAAAAGAACTCAATCCATATTGAGACATAGACAGAGGTTCTATTTCTATCTACTGGCTAATAAGCTCAACAGTCTAGTAACTCAACAGTTTCTAAAATGTTCCCCTGCCGTAGGCTACGTTGCAGACAGTACTACCTAGATCCTTTCCCAGGAGTGAATCAAGATCGTTTGGGAACCTTCAACCTACCCTCTTCACTCTGCCACTCACCTCTTTGTCAGCCCCCTCTGCCTTCTCCAACATGGGACAGCTGGGAATGATGAAACCTGGTAGAGGAGACTGTGCTCCTACCCCCTAATTTTAGAGTCTAGGGTCCTGGGGATTTACAATTAGGTTTATTCCTGAAAAGATTAAGCAGCTTCCTGCCCTTTATCCATAATTAGGAGAAGTCTTGCAAATCCAACTAGAATTCAGAATGCTTTAAGTACAATATACTCCACTAGGCCCTGCAGCAACCATTATTCAATAGAACGGACCCCTAATTCTTTTCCAGAGGCAATTTTAATTTTTTTCTTTCTTTCAAGACCTTCTCATTCTATGCATTGAGACAGCAACAGAAAATCTCTTTGGCTTCCTTCCTTCCTTCCCCCTACTCTATTTATAGTTCCAAATGTTGCCAGGTGTCAGCAACAAAATTAAAGCGGTATCATTAGAGTCTCTCCAAGCTGTTGTTGTTACTTAGGGTGCACCTAATATTTTACATTAGCAAGTTGCAGTGCAGTTGCCTTTATTCAACTATTCCGGACATTTTAAAGATCCTGAATGATTTACTCTTTTCCAAGCCCCAGACAAAGCTTCTCTCTGTGCTGTGCACATTTAAGCTGCTAATACCAGAAGAATTGAGCCTGGGGGAGTCATGATTCAAGCTGAAACTCTCCTTTGAAAGCGCCTGTGCTGGCTGGAGTGTACTCAACTTCATGTTGTGATAAAGCAGGCAAGTAGCTATGCTTTAACACCAAAGAAATAGAGCAACTGCTTAAGATGGTAATTCCCACACTTTTAAAAGCAGGCACACACCTTCATCAACAGGTTCAACTCCTTTATCTATAAAATGGGAATGGTTTTAATTAAGAGATAAATTCTGGGAAAAAAGAAAACAGAAAAAGACTGCTTTCTCTATTGCTGTTGCTTAATTAGCTTTATCTCAGAAGAAAGCTGGAAACTCATAGCCTATTTAAGTTTCATTACTGTGACCGGAGTGTCTGCGGGTGGGTGCCTGGAGGGACAAGGGTCTCAGAATACCTCATTATGAACAAGCTTATATTCTGGCCAGCGGGTTAGTTAGGGATATGAAGCATATAACCAGGTGCTGCCATCTCCTCCCAATCCTGCCAGTCAGTGGGGCGGGGGAGGAGCGGGCAGAAGAACCAAATCTCAAAAAGTAACTGTGAGTTTCCCAAACTATACATGTTCATGAGGAAATATAATGGAGATATTAGATAACTGGAACTTGAACTCAGCAGACCTCCTTTGAAAGTCAGCCTGGCATTTGTAAGACCAAATGATGGGAGTAGAGAGAGAGAAGGAGAAGACAATGGCACCCCACTCCAGGACTCTTGCCTGGGAAATCCCATGGACAGAGGAGCCTGGAAGGCTGCAGTCCATGGGTTCGCTAAGAGTTGGACACGACTGAGCGACTTCACTTTCACTTTTCACTTTCATGCACTGGAGAAGGAAACGGCAACCCACTCCAGTGTCCTTGCCTGGAGAATCCCAGGGACGGGGGAACCTGGTGGGCTGCCGTCTATGGGGTCGCACAGAGTCAGACACGACTGAAGCGACTTAGCAGCAGCAGCAGCAGAGAGATGAAGCAACTAGGTTTCTTTGCTACTTTTGCTTTGAGCAGTTCCATGTGCTTTCCAGTTAACTCTCATCAAACCCTTTGGGAAATAAAAATTTTTGCATCAGTTTAGAGGATGTTGAAAACAGAATGTACAAAGGCTCTGACTTTGATCACACACAAACACAAAGCAAACCAAGACTGAAACCATATACTAATCATTATGTCCAGGTGAACTGGACAGTCTGTCTGGCTTCAAAACCCCTGCTCTTTCCACTCTGCATGTTGAGTTTTGTTGTTGTTTTAAAAAAAAAAAAAAACACTATTCAGGGAGTGAAAAAGAAATTAGCCTGTATTAACATGGTTTTTGAATATATGTGTGGTGGTTGTTGTTGTCATTCAGTCACTAAGTCATGTCCGACTCTGCAGCTCCAAGAACTGCAGCATGCCAGGCTTCTGTTTAAATGTGTTTCAGTTCTAAAAATTATAGAAGTACTAGCAGCAAAGAAGACATGCCTGGAAATCCAGAAATTAAAGCAGTTTCAGAATTGGAATTAGAAAAGATCATTCTGTGGCCTTCTACAAAAAGCATCAGTTTGTCAAATTATTAATTTCCTTTACAGCATTCCCAGAGAGAAATGTCACCAGTTCCTTCTCAGTTGTGTCTCAGGTTTCCACCACTGAACTAGGAACTTAACTATAGAATCAAATATAGTATCTCCACATATTCCAAGCCCTACCCCCAACTCCCACTCCATCCTCCAAGTCCATTTGCACCCACCCACTTTTGAGCAGTTAGGGGCAAAGTTCAGTTCCCAAATCCCATTATGTAGAGTTAATGTAAACATTAATCTATCTAGAATCTAATGATCCTTTAATTGCTCCAGGTTTAGGTAACCTGGGGAGGCTGGCGGGGGCGGGGCGGTGCTACTAACAAAAGATGCTTCAAATCTAAAAGTTTATGAAATTCTGAAGATCTTTTTTCTTAAACAACAACCAAAAAAAAAAAAAAGGACTTTTAGACAAAACACTTCATTTTCATAGTCCCAGGCTCTTAACACTTGACTTGCCTCATTTTCTTTACAACTAAAATCAGTGTGCAAACACTTTTATTAAAATGCATAAGATTTGCTGTTGAGGCTTTTCAAGAGCTTAGAGAATGGTAGGTTTATTTGCAGCTATCTCATATTGATTTTTCTGTCATCTTTAGGCTTAACCAATTTGCTCCAAATAAGATTTCTGTACTACCTGCACCAGAGAGAATCTCAAAAACCTCAGTGGAGAACTTAAAGAAATAAAAAATATATAGATAATATCATAGCAGAAAAAATATTTTTCTTTATTTTACGTTGCAATTTACTCCAGAGACTTCTAAATAGTATGAATGAAACACCTGGCTGTGGAAACAAACCAAGACCAACCAAAGGAGGAAAGTAAAAGCTACCCATTCAGAGCTTTCTACAGCAATGGTTCAAATACCCTAGGAGCTTCACCGGTAAAATCTAAAACTGGGCCCCAAACACGGCGGGCAAGGAAAGAACGAAGAAAGAGGCAGCCCACTCTGGATTGGTAGCTAGTAGATTTAATAATATAGGGCTTCTCAGTTGGCGCTAATGGTCAAGAACCTGCCTGCCAATGCAGGAGACTTAAGAGGCGTGGGTTCAATCCCTGGTTGGGGAAGATCCCCTGGAGAAGGGCATGGCAACCCACTCAAGTATTCTTGCCTGGAGAATCCCATGGACAGAGAAGCCTGGCAAGCAATAGTCTATGGGTCTGCACAGAGTTGGACACGACGGAGGAGACTTGTTAAGGCACGGCCCAGGTTTAATAAGCAAAGTTGGCGGGGCGGGGAAAGGCATCAGAATTTACTTATCAGGCTTGTCTGGAGCCATCGCAAGGGTATTGTATTAATAGATCCCGTACCCGCCAGGAGAACTTTAAAAGTTTACACTGAAGCCTTAGCTGGGTTCAGCCAGGTAGCGATGGGCCCAACACCTCAAGCTCCGTCCTTGAAAATGGCTCCAGCCGTGGAAAGGGTGGGCAGAAGTACATTCTGGGGCTGGGGTGGGGGCGGGTGAGCCTCTGATTTTCCGGATCCGGTTCGCAGGTCAACTGGCGGTCTTGTCCTCTCCGTGATCTCCTCGAACCTCCACACCTCCTGAAGGGCTCTTGCAGCCTCACACGCCCCACCTTCTGCGGTGTGCCCTGAGCATTCAGCCAGGTTTTGCACCAGTTAAGAAGTGGCTCAGGTAGTTATCTTGCTGCACTGGAAGCAGACAACACAGCAGCAGTAGAGGAACACACAAGAGAAAACACAGATCAAAATGATTCCCATGGGGAACTCTGCTCAATGTTACGGGGGCAGCTGGGATGGGAGGGTAGTTTAGGGGAGAATGCATACATGTATGTGTATGGCTGAGTACCTTTGCTGTCCACCTGAAACTATCACAACATTGTTAACCATCTATGCTCCAAAATAAAAAGTTAGAAATAATTCCTAAAATAAGTAATGATATTTTTTTTCCACCAAGACCCCTCTGATCTGAACCACTGATTTATTAAATCTCCTGGGCTGAGGGTCAGATCAGTCAAGACATTCACTTCTGTCTTCATGTGATTTAATAAAGATGACACTTCGGCAGACTCATCAGGTATGTATGTATCCACGACCCTCTGGATAATGACACAGGTGCCTCCTTGTGAGGCAGTAATAATGTTCAAGGCCATGGTACTCTTGGCTTCATGTCCAAATGCCAAGAGAATTTCAGTGTTCAGTAAAGACAGGCTTTGCCAGCTGTCATTAAGGTTTGCTGGGTAAATTTAGTAAGGGTGTCTATGGTGGTATAATGCCTTCCAGGCCAGTGGAGGACAAGAACTAGTGGCCAGATGACCATACCAGTGGGAAACAACATCATCACCTGGCCTTGAGGAGGAGATTGGCAATTTTTGTTGCTATGGGTAGATTCTCCCAGAGTGCAGCAGCCCAACCTCCCAGGTGAAAGCCATGGCAACCTATTTAGGGATATCCAATAAACACCTAGGAAGTGGGACCAGTCAGTGCCAAACCAGTCTCCGTCCTTTAATATGACAGAATGATTACATAGTTCCAGTGATATCCACATCATATCCCTGGTGCGATTGGGTTGGTTCCATTTAGAGTGATTTTTCTGTTTCCAGAATAGAGGTACCTAGGTTCAATGAGGGACAAGGCAATGGCACCCCACTCCAGTACTCTTGCCTGGGAAATCCCATGGACAGAGGAGCCTGGTAGCATGGGGTCGCTAAGAGTCAGACATGACTGAGCGACTTCACTTTCACTTTTCACTTTCACTTTTCACTTTCATGCTTTGGAGAAGGAAATGGCAACCCACTCCAGTGTCCTTGCCTGGAGAATCCCAGGGATGGCGGAGCCTGGTGGGCTGCCATCTATGGGGTCACACAGTCAGACATGACTGACACGACTTAGCAGCAGCAGCAGCAGGTTCAAATATCCACAACCCTGGGTGAGCTACATGAACCCACCCCAAATCAGAATGGTGGAATGTTTCATGTAAAAAGAGGACAGCATTTTCACTTCACTTGTTTGTTCCTAATATCATTAATACTGTTTTCTTTCTACCTTCTATTTTCCGTGGAATTTATTCTTTGGCTGGGGTCAACTGATTTTGTTCTGTAAGTCTCTGTACTCTCTGTTAATGAGAATGAGACCTTGTTGTTAGTCAGAATAGTAGGAAAATCTAATTTAGACTTCGTAGAGAAGGATGCTGATCTGTGTAGATAAAGCTCATTCTAACCACTTTGGACAGCAAGAAAGTTGAATGCTAATTAGAATTATTAAGGCTCATTGTCTTTTCCTGTTTGTCCTATTTCTGCCTCTGTCTCTCTTCATCACTTTGCCAAGCATCCCCCATGACTCTTGGGCTAAAGCCAGGTGATGAATCCCTGCAAGAGTCCTTCTCAGTGAAAGTACCAACCCATTCTTTTGAATCTATCTTCACTTGCTGCTGCTGCTGCTAAATCACTTCAGTCGTGTCCAACTCTATGCGACCCCATAGATGGCAGCCCACCAGGCTTGGGGTTCTCCAGGCAAGAACACTGGAGTGGGTTGCCATTTCCTTCTCCAATGCATGAAAGTGAAAAGTGAAAGTGAAGTCGCTCAGTCGTGTCCGACTCCTAGCAGCCTCATGGACTGCAGCCCACCAGGCCCCTCCGTCCATGGGATTTTCCAGGCAAGAGTACTGGAGTGGGGTGCCATTGCCTTCTCCGCTATCTTCACTTACCTTTAGACTTTTCTCCTCTTTATTCATCTTCATTACATTCTATTTGTGTCTACTGGTGAAGAGATGCAGTTTTTCCTCAAATATAGTCTAACTGCAGCACAATTAAAATGGAAACAAAAAGGAAACATGACTGTGCTAAAAGTATTCCATATTCATTCTGAATTCCTTTATACTTCAGGCACATATGCCTATATTTATGACAATATACGTAAGAAAAGGAGGAGAAAAAGTTCTGTCCTTTCTTGCCTGCAAAATGGCATTGCACATGACCATGAGAGTGAATATACAATGGACAACTGCTGGACTATGTATATAAATAGAACTGTGACTCACAACCTGCAGCTTCCTGTGCAGGAAGTCAACCCCTCTTCTCTATAATAAACAGCCCAGGAAGCCAGCCTGCTATAGATGGTGGGGGCCCACTTGGAATTCCAGAGTTGAAATGAAGATTATTTTAAGCTGAAAGGTTTGAGATTCAGTAGATTCGGAGACATGTCTTCTTGGAGCTTCCTATATCCTACAGGAAAAAAAAAAAAAAAACAGCAACTTCTGGGAAATGAGGCTACCTGTCACGGACATGAGAGGTGAAACCCCTGGGAAAGTGAAGAGAGTGAAGAGCAGGATAGCGTGGCAATTGACAATGAAATGGATGAAATGTCCAGCACGGCCCAACCCTTCGTAAAAGCAAGGCAATGCACAGCACTGTAACCCAGCCAGCAGGTCAACCCCCAATTCAGGAAATGTTCATGATGAGAGAACATACTCCCACTGAGCTTACTGAGCCTCTAAAGAACCTCTTGATGAAAGTGAAAGAGGAGAGTGAAAAAGTTGGCTTAAAGCTCAACATTCCCAGAAAACGAAGATCATGGCATCTGGTCCCATCACTTCATGGCAAATAGATGGGGAAACAGTGGACACAGTGGCTGACTTTATTTTTTGGAGCTCCAAAATCACTGCGGATGGTGACTGCAGCCATGAAATTAAAAGACACTTACTCCTTGGAAGGAAAGTTATGACCAACCTAGACAGCATATTCAAAAGCAGACATTACTTTGCCAACAAAGGTCCGTCTAGTCAAGGCTATGGTTTTTCCAGTGGTCATGTATGGATGTGAGAGTTGGACTGTGAAGAAGGCTAAGCGCCAAAGAATTGATGCTTTTGAACTGTGGTGTTAGAGAAGACTCTTGAGAGTCCCTTGGACTGCAAGGAGATCCAACCAGTCCATCCTAAAGGAAATCAGTCCTGGGTGTTCATTGGAAGGACTGATGCTGAAGCTGAAACTCCAATATTTTGGCCACCTCATGCGAAGAGCTGACTCATTTGAAAAGACCCTGATGTTGGGAAAGATTGAGGGCAGGAGGAGAAGGGGACGACAGAATGAGATGGTTAGATGGCATCACCAACTCAATGGACATGCATTTGAGTAAATTCCGGGAGTTGGTGATGGACAGGAAGGCCTGGCATGCTGCAGTCCATGGGGTCACAAAGAGTCAGACATGACTGAGTGACTGAACTGAGCTTATTGAAATGGCTGCCAAGTTCCAGGGAAAGTATCCAGGCCTGGTTAGTGCAGCTCTGAGGTACAAGGTGGGATGAGATTTCCCTAACTGGGCAGGATGCAGAGAAAATGTGCAACATAACCACATACCCTCCCCTCTGAAGGTGCCTGCCAGAGGCATGCTGGGGTGTGGGGGGACTTTGAGGAACTCACTTTTGTTTCTTTGGAGTCTCTTCACACTAGAATATATGCTTCATGATGGACGATAGTAAAGACTTTTGTCTGTTTTGTTCACTGTTGTGTGTCACCAGCATCCAGTGTGCCCAAACCATCATGGTAGTGCTCAATAAACACTTGAAGAAACCATAGGGGAAATGGAGCAGATCAAATGAAAACAATAAAGGCAAAAAGAAGATATTCTTGTTATACCCTGGCTTGTCAATAATGTCCTACCATGATAGCCAAAACAGTGAGGTGATTCATGGGGACTTATTGCCCTTGATCGAGACCGAAACACCAAGGCACAGCATTAAAATCTTCCCTTCTCCTCCTCCTTTTGATGACAAGCAGGGTTCTCAGCCATCCCCAATCAATAGAAATTGACTAGAGGCTACATAAGAAATTCAAGCTAGGCTTTATTGGGGCCTCTGCTGCAGCAAGTGGGAGTAAGAACAAGTAACAGGTTTCTTTGCTTGTTTGCTCTCTGAGAGGGGATGAACTTGTTCCTTATGTGGGGTGAGGTTAGAGGTATGGCCAGGGGTCAGGCTGGAGGGGTAGCTTAGGTGTTGTGCCCACGCCGCCAACAATGTTGAGTGCAGGAGGCATGCTCAATACCCTGCTTTTGTTCCCAACACTCTGTTTTTGCTCTGGGCACTTTTTGGTCTTTCTGTATCTTTTGTCCATAATTTGCCCCAGTGGCACATGCAGTTATTTTCAGTCCCTTGTGAAGATAGCTGAGCACTGAAGAATTGATGCTTTTGAACTGTGGTGTTGGAGAAGACTCGAGAGTTCCTTGGACTGCAAGGAGATCCAACTAGTCAATTCTAAAGGACATCAGCCCTGGGTGTTCTTTGGAAGGAATGATGCCAAAGCTGAAACTCCAGTACTTTGGCCACCTCATGCGAAGAGTTGACTCATTGGAAAAGACTTTGATGCTGGGAGGGATTGGAGGCAGGAGGAGAAGGGGATGACAGAGGATGAGATGGCTGGATGACATCACCGACTCAATGGACGTGAGTTTGAGTGAACTCCAGGAGTTGGTGATGGACAGGGAGGCCTGGTGTGCTACAATTCATGGGGTCGCAAAGAATCAGACACGACTGAGCAACTGAACTGAACTGAACAGTTCCTTTGTATTTTATCAGTCATTCTAGAACCTAAGCATCCTTCTTCCAAAAAAAGTGTGCAAAATAAAATTCTTTTTTCTTTAGCAAAATAAATATTCTCTATTGTTAAAAAAAAAAATCTTCAAGTTGATGTTTGGTAGAAACCAACACAATACTGTAAAGCAATTAACCAATTAAAAATAAATAAGTTACCAAAAAAAAAAATCTTTTCATTGAGCTTTTACCTCCACCAGCTGTCCCAATCTCTTTACATTTGAGGAAGAAATGGCCTGTGTCACTGATCTCCCCTGTCTTACCTTCAAGCGTAGTACATGTCAACTCACTTCCATCAGGCTTTGATTCACGCACATGCTCTCCTGATTCTCCGTTCTCCCAGGTCTTTCTTTCTCCCTTTTGCCGGACCTTTTTGCTCAGCTCTTAGATAGTGGTTGTCTCATCTTATCCCTCTCCCTATGTATCAATACTATTCTTGAACAGTGGCATTCACTCTGTTGAATGAACCCATTACCCCAACCCACCTCTGTGCAGAGCTCCAGGTAAATATCTCACAGTCATCTCCTTCTGGATGTCTTTCAATCACATCAAAACTAAAAGTACAAAACTGAAATTTTAAACTCTAATATGACAATATCTCATGAAACATTCCCTCTTCAAACTGCTCCTCCACTTTTGGGCGCCCTCATCTGTGAACAGCATCATCTACTGAGACAAGGAAACCAGCCCAGACTTATCCTTGACTCCCCTCTCTCCTACATTCAAAATGTCATGGTTGTGCAGGTTGAGTTCTCCAGGAAGCAGGCTCTGAGGTGGAGGTTAGTGGGTAGGAAGCTAATGAAGGAGTGCCCTTCATTTGTGGAAGGGGAATCAGGCAGTATTAAGCAGGAGGAGGCAGACTTTAACGCAGTCCCAACAACTGCCTGAGCTGACTCCATTGGGAGCTCTGATACTTGGAAGTGACTTTTCAGAGTTAGCTGAGATCGACTTAGATGGCAAGGCCTTTATGCTCCATCATCAATACCATGATTTGCAGAGTCCAGTGCAAGATGAAAATGCAAGACTATATTTAAAAATTAAGGTTTCCAAGAAGGTAACAGCAGAACATTAAACCAAGCACCGTGCACAGGGGGCTGTGTGACTGCATGCATTGCAGGTGCGTGAAGCTGGGACTGGCCCTCATCAGTCACTGCATGTAGTCAAGGTCTCTCTGGAGTTGAGATCATCCCTGAAGGGGCTGGCAGCTGAAGGCTGTTTTCCAGTGGCACTGCCAGCAAAGGGGGCAACTGAACATCACTCATGAGGCATCTGGGCCCAGGTCACAGAATCCACTACATTAACCAAGCCTGTCCATTTTACCACCTTGAAATTTCTCATATCCATTCTCTCTTTGCAATTGACCCTGCTAATCAATAGAATTAAAGTTCTCATCATCTTGCCTTAAGTACTGAAACAGTCCCGTGCCTGTTAATTTCTCTTCTAGTCTGGTCTTCACATCCTCCACTACTGAATATGAGACTAACATACTAAATTCCTAAAATATTAAATGACTTCCATTGCCCACAATATTAAAATCTAAGCCAACATTTCCCAAACTGTGTTCATAAAACACTTGGTCTTCAGAGTAGAAAAAATATGATGCAAGTTTTCTTCTGAGTTATTTTTAAAATTCTTGTTAAATAAAAATACTAAGCCATTTATACAATTATAAATTTTATGATTTATAAACTTTAAAATTATAAAGTTTATAATTTTATGATTATCATGCCAAAGGATTGGTGAGTATACCTCAGAACTCCAGAGATAGCAGGAAAATTCTCCTAATCAAAGAGTTTTATTCAATTCTGCATATTGACCCCTAAACAACATTTACTAACTACTGCCTAGATATATCATCATATTGATAATTTTTTTTGTATTTTCCATCTAGTTTTAATAATATCAGTGACATTATTCAATGTTTTTTATTGTATGCATGGATTTTATAAAATATTTTCCCTTTTGGATTTGTGGATTATAGAAGTCTGTCACTACATTTTAGAACCTACTTTTTTCTTTACTGATAAGCACTTAAATATACTTACAGAAGTAGTACATACAGAAAGATGTAGGCATCATAATTGTACAGCCTGAAGAATTATCACAAAATGAACATAATAATGTAGCAACCACCAAAATCAAGAAATAAAATGTTGGTAATTCCCTGACTCAGCACTTTAACTGCAGTGGCCCAGGCCTGGGTTCAATCCCTGGTTGGGGAATTAAAATCCCACAAGCTGTGTGGTGCCACCTGAAAATAAAAAAAAAAAATAAACAAAATACTAGCATCTAATGGCCTCCTTTTGCCCTTACAGTCCACTACTTCTTTTATCTGTCCCAAAGTTGCCCACTACCCAACCTCTAACAATTTGTAATCTACATGAATCCAAGTTTGATTTACATGAGTTCATGTTGATCTTACTGTGCCAACTAATGGTGGAGCTGGGATTCGAACTGAACTCTATATACAAAGCCTATGGTTTCAGAATGTTCCTAATTGTTGCTTCCATTCCCTACTGACATAATAAAAAGAAAACAGTTATTTCGTCAAATTACAGAGGTTCCCACACTGCACCTTGACAGGAAAAAAAAATGCCTTCCACACAGTTAAGCAAAATATATGAATGAAGATAGACTTAAATCTAATTGTTTATTAAACAATGAAGCTACTAAATCTTACATCTTTGGATTGATATAAGAACTATATATAGGTGTGTGTATGTGTGTGTGTGTGCAAATATATATATATGTATATTATGGTCATAGAAACCCATATCTGTAAGAAAATAAAATATATTTTCTAAGTTTGACACAAATTCATTTGGCAGTAAGAGCTGCCCAAAACCTCTATGAGCCTAAATATAGTCTTTGTTTATTATGCAAATATATTGTATTATGTTAACATAATAAATAAATATATTTTGCTGGTGAAATGTTAAAATGTTTGAATAAGTTGTGTGATCCCAGACCTCCTAGGTGTGTCATGCATGTAACATAGCATATATAACAAATCTGCAATATAGTAAACACGTGTGGGTTTTGATGTTTTTAAAAAGAAAAATCCTGAAAGAAATTAAGGACTGTTGACCTGTTAAAGCAAAGAAAAGTCATGCAAACAATGCTCTCTTCCACTAAAAAATGACTAAAAAATAAAAATATGGTATTGGGAAATAATAGCCATACTAAATGGAAAATCTGTGAGATTTCATAGTATAATAAGCTGCCCTCTTTCATCATTTCTCCCTACCAAAGTAAACAGAAATGTCTTTTAAATATCATTTTTAAGGCTTTGTACACATTTGATCATTTCTAAATCCAAATGCATCTTACAATTAATATGCATGTTTAGTATGTAAGAAAAACAGCTATGTATAAATCAGGGATGAACATTACAGTCACATATATTGAAGCAAATAAGTTATGTCATGTCATACCTAAAGCATTCACCTGTTTCTACTAGTGAAGCATGATTCAATAAAATTACAGAATATCCATAGCCACTCTATAACTCTGTCGGAGACAGTTATAGAATTCCAAATGATGTGCTGGTGTCTAAGGTTATGAGAACTGACTTATACAGACCTAGTCAGAAATCCTTTCACAGTAGCTAAATTACTTTTCGGAGCAACACCTCAAGTTAGCAGACAAGAAAATATGTTTATTCATTAAGCACTCTGTTATATCATTGAGCTATAAATATTTAAAAAGTTAAGTTAGATTGTGGAAATACCACAATAAAGAGCACCTAATTCATAATTATTACTTATTGATTGTAAACAGGAAATTTTATATATATTTGTATATATGTTTATATGTAACATTATTATGAGTGTTTAAAAGGAAGTTATCACAAAGAACACATCATTCTGCAACTTGCTTTTTTACATTGCTACATAGTATCCCAAGGGTGCCTATCCCACAGACATTTCCCACAATGATGAATATTTTGGTTTCTCATTTCTTGGCTGTTTTAAATGTGAGTCAGACCATCTCTAAAGGGCACATTAACAATTGGTATATCCTGGTTGCCTACAAATCACAGAATAGACACCTGGCTTTGAGAAGGAAACTTACTTTCCCTGAGCATCGTTTTATACTATCTAAATTTTCTGTATGTGAAAATAACAATTACAATGTTTATTTTTTTAAAAACTCTAAATACAATATTAGTATCATGTAGTCATTAAAACTGGAAAACGGAAAAAGTAAACCTGCAATGAACTTCCCTTCTTCAGCATATTTTTTGGTTAAAATCTACCAGACAGTGTGTTAGAGTTGTACATATCTTGCCTCATTTTGCCTTATTTAGCCTTTGTAGAAACCTTCCAGTTCAGTTCAGTTCAGTCACTCAGCCGTGTCCGACTCTTTGTGACCCTATGAATTGCAGCACGCCAGGCCTCCCTGTCCATCACCAACTCCCGGAATTTACCCAAATTCATGTCCATTGAGTCGATGAAGCCATCCAGCCATCTCACCCTCTGTCTCCCCCTTCTCCTGCCCCCAATCCCTCCCAGCATCAGGGTCATTTCCAATGCATCAACTCTGCATAAGGTGGCCAAAGTATTGGAGTTTCAGGTTCAACATCATTTCTTCCAATGAACACCCAGGACTGATCTCCTTTAGGATGGACTGGTTGGATCGCCTTGCAGTCCAAGGGACTCTCAAGAGTCTTCTCCAACACCACACTTCAAAAGCATCAATTCTTCGGTGCTCAGCTTTCTTCACAGTCCAGCTCTAACATCCATACATGACCACTGGAAAAACCATAGCCTTGACTAGACGGACCTTTGTTGGCAAAGTAATGTCTCTGCTTTTGAATATGCTATCTAGGTTGGTCATAACTTTCCTTCCAAGGAGTAAGCGTCTTTTAATTTCATGGCTGCAGTCACCATCTGCAGTGATTTTAGAGCCCCCCAAAATAAACTCTGACACTGTTTCTACTGTTTCTCCATCTATTTCTCATGAAGTGATGGGACCAGATGCCATGATCTTAGTTTTTTGAATGTTGAGTTTTAATCCAACTTTTTCACTCTCCTCTTTCACTTTTATCAAGAGGCTTTTTAGTTCCTCTTCGCTTTCTGCCATAAGGGTGGTGTCATCTGCATATCTGAAGTTATTGATATTTCTCCAGGCAATCTTGATTCCAGCTTGTGCTTCTTCCAGCCCAGCGTTTCTCATGATGTAATATGCACATAAGTTAAATAAGCAGGGTGTCAATATACAGCCTTGACATACTCCTTTTCCTATTTGGAACCAGCCTGTTGTTCCATGTCCAGTTCTAACTGTTGCTTCCTGACCTGCATACAAATTTCTCAAAAGGCAGGTCAGGTGGTCTGATATTCCTATCTCTTTCAGAATTTTCCACAGTTTATTATGATCCACACAGTCAAGGCTTTGGCATAGTCAATAAAGCAAAAATAGATGTTTTTTCTGGAACTCTCTTGCTTTTTCGATGATCCAGTGGATGTTGGCAATTTGATCTCTGGTTCCTCTGCCTTTTCTAAAACCAGCTTGAACATCTGGAAGTTCATGGTTCAGGTATTGCTGAAGCCTGGCTTGGAGAATTTTGAGCATTACTTTACTAGCATGTGAGATGAGTGCAATTGTGCGGTAGTTTGAGCATTCCTTGGCATTGCCTTTCTTTGGGATTGGAATGAAAACTGACCTTTTCCAGTCCTGTGGCCACTGCTGAGTTTTCCAAATTTGCTGGCATATTGAGTGCAGCACTTTCACAGCATCATCTTTCAGGATTTGAAAGAGCTCAACTGGAATTCCACCACCTCCACTAGCTTTGTTCGTAGTGATGCTTCCTAAGGCCCACTTGACTTCACATTCCAGGATGTCTGGCTCTAGGTCAGTGATCACACCATCGTAATTATCTGGGTCATGAAGCTCTTTTTTGTACAGTTTTTCTGTGTATTCTTGCACCTCTTCTTAACATCTTCTGCTTCTGTTAGGTCCATACCATTTCCATCCTTTATCGAGCCCATCTTTGCATGAATGTTCCCTTGGTATCTCTAAGTTTCTTGAAGAGATCTCCAGTCTTTCCCATTCTGTTGTTTTCCTCTATTTCTTTGCATTGATCGCTGAGGAAGGCTTTTTTATCTCTTCTTGCTATTCTTTGGAACTCTGCATTCAGATGCTTATATCTTTCCTTTCCTCCCCACGTGAGCAACCCCATGTCCGAGGTCAGGGGTGGCAACTGAGATGAACAACCCCACGTCTGAGGAGTGGCAGCTGTGTGGGTGCAGGAAGTCTGAGAGGAGCTACTCCATGTTCAAGGTCAGGAGGGGTGACCTCGTCCAAGGTAAGGAGCAGCTTACCTTGCTCCTTACAAAGCTGCACTTTGCTGGAGCAGCCGTGAAGAGATACCCCACGTCCAAAGTAAGAGAAACCCAAGTAAGACAGTAGGTGTTGCAAGAGGGCATCAGAGGGCAAACACACTGAAACCATAATCACAGAAAACTAGCCAATCTGTGTACACAGACCACAACCTTATCTAATTCAATGAAACTAAACCATGCCGTGTTCACCAAGATGCTGGGGTCACCCAAGATGGATGGATCATGGTGGAGAGGTCTGACAGAGTGTGGTCCACTGGAGAAGGGAATGACAAACCACTTCAGTATTCTTGCCTTGAGAACCCCATGAACAGTATGAAAAGGCAAAATGATAGAATACTGAAAGAGAAACTCCCCAGGTCAGTAGGTGCCCAATATGCTACTGGAGATCAGTTGAGAAATAACTCCAGAAAGAACGAAGGGATGGAGCCAAAGCAAGAACAATACCCAGTTGTGGATGTGACTGGTGATAGAAGCAAGGTTCGATGCTGTAAAGAACAATATTCCATAGGAACCTGGAATGTTAGGTCCATGAATCAAGGCAAATTGTAAGTGGTCAAACAGGAGATGGCAAGAGTGAACGTCAACATCCTAGGAATCAGCAAACTAAAATGGACTGGAATGGGTGAATTTAACTCAGATGACCATTATATCTACTATTGCAGGCAGGAATCCCTCAGAAGAAATGGAGTAGCCATCATGGTCACAAAGAGTCCGAAACGCAGTACTTGGATGCAATCTCAAAAACAACAGAATGATCTCTGTTCATTTCCAAGGCAAACCATTCAGTATTACGATAATCCAAGCCTATGCCCCAACCAGTAACGCTGAAGAAGCTGAAGTTGAACAGTTCTATGAAGAGCTACAAGACCTTTTAGAGCTAATACCCAAAAAAGATGTCCTTTTCATTACGGGGGACTGGAACACAAAAGTAGGAAGTCAAGAAACACCTGGAGTAACAGGCAAATTTGGCCTTGGAATACAGAATGAAGTGGGGCAAAGGCTAATAGAGTTTTGCCAAGAGAATGCACTGGTCATAACAAACACCCTCTTCCAACAACACAAGAGAAGACTCTACACATGGACATCACCAGATGGTCAACACCAAAATCAGATTGATTATATTCTTTGCAGCCAAAGATGAAGAAGCTCTACACAGTCAGCAAAAATGAGACCGGGAGCTGACTGTGGCTCAGATCATGAACTCCTTATTGCCAAATTCAGACTGAAATTGAAGAAAATAGGGAAAATCACTAGATCATACAGGTATGACCTAAATCAAATCCCTTATGATTATACATTGGAAGTGAGAAATAGACTTAAGGGACTAGATCTGATAGACAGAGTGCCTGATGAACTATGGACAGAGGTTCATGACATTGTACAGAAGACAGGGATCAAGACCATCCCCATGGAAAATAAATGCAAAAAAGGAAAATGGCTGTCTGAAATCTTACAGATCAGATCAGATCAGATCAGTCACTCAGTCGTGTCTGACTTTTGCGACCCCATGAATCGCAGCACGCCAGGCCTCCCTGTCCATCACCAACTCCCAGAGTTCACTCAGACTCACGTCGATCAAGTCAGTGATGCCATCCAGCCATCTCATCCTCTGTCGTCCCCTTCTCCTCCTGCCCCCAATCCCTCCCAGCATCAGAGTCTTTTCCAATGAGTCAACTCTTCGCATGAGGTGGCCAAAGTACTGGAGTTTCAGCTTTAGCATCATTCCTTCCAAAGAAATCCCAGGGCTGATCTCCTTCAGAATGGACTGGTTGGATCTCCTTGCAGTCCAAGGGACTCTCAAGAGTCTTCTCCAACACCACACTTCAAAAGCATCAATTCTTTGGTGCTCAGCCTTCTTCACAGTCCAACTCTCACATCCATACATGACCACAGGAAAAACCATAGCCTTGACTAGACAAACCTTTGTTGGCAAAGTAATGTCTCTGCTTTTCAATATGCTATCTAGGTTGGTCATAACTTTCCTTCCAAGGAGTAAGCATCTTTTAATTTCATGGCTGCAGTCACCATCTGCAGTGATTTTGGAGCCCAAAAAATAAAGTCTGACACTGTTTCCACTGTTTCCCCATCTATTTCCCGTGAAGTGGTGGGACCGGATGCCATGATCTTCGTTTTCTGAATGTTGAGCTTTAAGCCAACTTTTTCACTCTCCACTTTCACTTTCATCAAGAGGCTTTTGAGTTCCTCTTTACTTTCTGCCGTAAGGGTGGTGTCATCTGCATAGCTGAGGTTATTGATATTTCTCCTGGCAATCTTGATTCCAGCTTGTGTTTCTTTCAGTCCAGCGTTTCTCATGATGTACTCTGCATTGTACATCAAAGTACATCTGCATGAAATCTTACAAGACAGGTATTATTGTCCTAACTTTACAGATAAGGAAATAGAGTTTAAACAAGTTAATCTTCTTGGGTTACAGAGAGAGAAAAAGAGTGACAAAACCAAGATATAAACCAAAGTTTTCTACTTCAAGAAACACTCTCAGCCACTGAGCTGGACATTAGCTGCTTCTCTTCAGAGACTTCTCCTAAACTCCACCACCTTTGACTTTGCTACAACTTCGGGAATCATTTATAGGAGACTAGAGAACTAGATTTTCTCATGTTCTTGGATCCCCTCTCTTTATATACTTTCCCCTCTTGGTTAATTCTTACCGAACCTTCAGTGATCAACTCGAGCTTCACCTCCTCGTGTAATCACTCCCTAAACTTCAGACTGAAAAGAATGTGTTTTACCTGCTGTTTTCCCATCCTGTGCTATCAATGTGTTGAAAAAGCTGTTAAACCACCTAAATATCTCTCAGCCAACAAGTCCTCAGGAAATCTAAATAGCCCTCAGACTAGCCACAGCGCTAGTAATATTTAGCATACATTAGGCCCTCAATCACAATATGCTGCATTCAAGCCAAGGACAAATACAGACAAAGAACTTAAGGATGTTAGAACTAATTCAGGATTTCCAATCCTGGCTGCATATAGTAACTTAAGGAGCTTTTAAAATAGGTTATCTAGCCTTGTCCAAGAACTAATCAGAGTGGCTACAGTGGAACTACACATTCTATATTATTTAGAAGGCTTTCCAGGTGGTGCCAAGTTGGAGAATTCTATTCTACATGTCTCACTTCATGAAATATGGAGATTGAGACCTAAAGACATTAAATTACTGGTCAAATTTACACTGACAGAGGTGAAGATAGGAGTTGAACCCTAGTTTCTTGACTTATAGCTGCTTTACTTGATCACTCAAAACTATTTGTTAAGTGTCTTTTATGTGAAAAGCATTTTGCTAGGCACTGTAGATACAGTGATGGGTAAACTAGAGCTTGCATTGTAATAGGAAAGATAGGATTAAACACATGCCCATATAATTAATTGCTTAACACTGGGTGGGGCAGATCCCCTAGAGAAGGAAATGGCAATCCACTCCAGTATTCTTTACTGGAGAATCCCATGGACAGAAGAGCCTGGTGGGCTACAGTCCATGAGGTCACAAAGAGTCGGACACGGCTGAAGCAATTTAGCAGCAGATTGTATTAAAAGAATCTGGTGGTATATACCCAAATAACTGGGGGACATGTTTTAGTCTGGGGGGAGTTGAGGGTTGTCGCATAAATCTTAATTGAGTTAAAAGTACACATACAGAAATAATTAGACCTGTGTTTTTCAACATAAGATATTCTTGGGCCCATAGGTCCTCTGGAAGACCTTGTTTAATTTCCTATTTTCATTTTGTTGACAACCTTAAAGATTAATAGAAACATTTTCCAGGAGTTCCCTGGTGGTGAAGTGTTAGGATGTGGTGCTTTCACTACTGTGGTTAGTGTTCATTCCCTGGTGGGGAAACTAAGATCCCATTAGCCATGTGGAATGGCAAAAAAGAAAAAAGAAACATTTTCTGCATTTTTTAAAAATGATTGAGTTCTGCCCAAAGCTTCAAAACCCATTTGAACATGTGGTTTTTGATTGAATTGGCTACAAGTAGTACTACTCTAATTTTCTCAGGCTTATATAAAAAGAGCAGACCGACTTAATGTGTCAATACTGCATTCCTGCCAAATGAAGATCAAATGCCTACCACAAACACTACAAGAGTGAAGGTTTCATGGTAGTTCACATACCACAGGGCAGTGGTGGGTGAAGTGGGTCATGGCACAGCACCTGAGCATCAGTCAATCTGAACTCAAAAAAACCTGGACCACGGGAATCAGACGCTGGTGCTGTGCAAATAGGATTTCAACACTCATCATCTACCCCACTAAGTTAGTAATGTGAATTGTTATTTGAAAAACAATGTAACAACTCTGTAAAAATAAGCTCAGACTAAATACCCTATATAACTCTGCTGCTGCTATGTCGCTTCAGTCGCGTCTGACTCTATGCGACCCCATGGACCACAGCCCATCAGGCTCCCCCGTCATACATATATATTGGGAAGGTGAACTGCAAGGCTGAGACAATGGGTAGGAGGGAGAATTATTTTTTAATACTCTTATTTATTTAGTTTTCATTTTTGGCTGTGCTGAGTCTTTGTTGCTGCACGAGATTTCCTCTGGTTGCTGAGAGCAAGGGCTACTCTCTAGTTGCAGTGCACCGACTTCTCAGTGCGGTGGCTTTTCTTGTTGAGGAGTTCAGGCTCTAGGCGCTGAGGCTTCAGTGTTGCAGCAGGTGGGCTCAGTAGTTATGGCTCGGAGGCTCTAGAGCACGGGCTCAATAGTCGTGGCGTTCAGGTTTAATTGCTCCTCAGCACATGGCCCAGATCAGGGATTGAACCTGTGTCTCTTAAACTGTCAGGCAGATTCTTTACTGCTGAGCCACCAGGGAAGCCCAGGAATTATTTTTTATTACATATCCTTTTGTGTGTTTTTAGCAATTATTAATATCTTTCTTTTTAGTTTTAATTTTAGATGTGATGTTCTATATGACATAAAGAGCTACAATTGTGTGTGTGTGCTGAGTGGTATCTAACTCTTTGTGACCCCCATGGACTGTACCCTGCCAGGCTCCTCTGTCTATAGGATTTTCCAGGCAAGAACACTGGAATGGGTTGCCATTTCCTTCTCCAGGGGGTCCTCTCGAACCAGGGATTGAACCCATGTCTCTTGCCTCCCCTGCAATAGCAGGTGGATTTTTTACCACTGAGCCACCTGGGAAACCCTTCCCTTATAGCTCAGTTGGTAAACAATCTGCCCGCAATGTGGAGACCTAGGTTGGATCCCTGGGTTGGGAAGATCCCCTGGAGAAGGGAAAGGCTACCCACTCTAGTATTCTGGTCTGGAGAGTTTCATGGACTGTATAGTCTATGGGGTCACAAAGAGTCAGACACGACTGAGTGACTTTCACTGGGAAGCCCAGTTTATCTAATTTTAAGTGTGCACTATTTTATATTGAAATACTGATAGCTGGACACCAGAAGACATAGGTTTTTTTCCTTTGAAGTGACTTGTTACTTTACTCACAAGGAAAGGAGGGAGTGTGCGTGCATGTTGGGGGTCAGTGAGAAGCAGCAGCGCCCCCCCCCCCCCCACCGTGGAGCTGAGCAGGCTCACAGAAGAGGAAGTTCCCACAGAACTCCTAGGCAGCCGTGAGCAAGGCTGACGCAGAACCAGCAGGGGGCAGGCCAGGCAGACCAGTCCCTGAAGCAGGTCAGCGGTAAGGAATTTAGTCTTTCCTCTAAGAATAATGAGAAGCCCTTGCTCTTTCCACCATATTAAATATATTTAGAAATCTTTTTTTGTTGCAGGCATTTGAAATTCTAAAACCACATTAGTTTAAATACTATTTCCTTCTCTCCAAATTCATCCAAAATATTAAAATTTGCAATGGTGAGCAAAGAATGGTATTATTTAAAGAAAGTAAAAAAAAACTGAGAGGTTTATAGATTAAATGTATAGACCCACTCTTTCCAATACAGTAGCTACCAGCTTACGGGTTACTTGAACTGGGGCTGGTCCCAGCTGAGGCATTCTGTAAGCATGAAATGCACATCAAATGTCAAATAATTAATACCAAAGAAGACTATAGATTATCATATTAAAATATGTTTACATTGATCCTATGTTGAAATATTGTTTTGGAGATATCAGGGTAAAGGAAATACATTACTAAAACCTTTCCATTTGTTTCTTTTTATTTTTTTAATCTTGCTACTAGAAAATTAAAATTACCTATGTGGATCACTTCATATTTCTATTTGGGCAACAATGACATACTTCCTACTAGAATACACATAATAATTTTTCAAAATCGTAAAATTCACGGTGTGTGTCTGGTACCCTTGTGCTTTCACATGTGTTAATGCATTTAATTCTCATATGAATCTGATAAGTTAGGCACTGTTATTACCCCATTTTGCAGATTTTTATTCAGTTTATTAACTGAAGTACAGATGCTGCACAGAACATTTTTGTAAGCATACAGAAGAAACTGACAACAGTGGGGGTCTCCTGGGGAGGAATTAGGGGTTAAGATGTGGAAATAAATTTCTAGGCCTGAGATAGCACCATTCCTGCCCCAGGTTAGCAAACCAAAATTTAGGTAATATTTGTGTACTGTAAATGCTCTGCTTTACCAGAAATAAATGCAATCAGCCAATCCCCAAACACGAAACCAACTCTTATTTACCTACTTCCTTGCTCCTTATTCTTTTCCTATAAAAGCTTCCTACCTTTTACCTGACTTGCCATTCTCTGCACCCTTAGGAACACAGCCTGGATGCTTTCTGTAGTGTCAAAGTGTTTATATCACCTAAATTGTCTTTAACCATTGTTAACTAGGGTCAGGGATGAAAAGGAGATTATTTCTCATTGTGTATCCCTTCGTACAGACTGAATTTATTACAATGTGAGTATGTCATCTGTTAACCACTTTGGTATAACTATGAAAATAATAGAGACAAACTGCAAAACCACAGTGTTAGGAGCACAAACTCAAGTACATTAAGTACAATTGAGCACTTACTCAATTAAAAGTAATTGAGAGAAGACCAACAAGAAATAAAAGCAATAAAAAACCATTAAAAAATGTGAACCTTCCAATCTAATCACAGACATGTCTTTCTTGTTTATTACCTGTAATTTGCCAAAGTGACTGTTTTCTGAGTATCCAGTTGGTCTAAGAGCCAAAGCTTGCACACCAAGGAGCGAGGCTCAGCAATCATTTCCCAGGACTATGGTTCTCACTGAGACAAAAGGCCTGAAAAATACAAAAGCATATCGCTTCAGTTTATGCCTGCAGTCTTTTATTTAAGAAATAAGCTATGTACTGTTCTTCCTTAATACAAATGTGAATTTAACTTCTTTTTCCTAAAAACATGGATTAGAAGTCCCATGAGCCAAGGTTAGGCTCACTATGGTGCTCTTTCAACCAGACTTCTACTATATTATCACCATTATCAGTGAAACTCAGATTAAGATCTCTTCAATAACTGCTGTAGCTACTGAAAATTCCTGCCCCCGCCCCCCACAGTCCTACCCTTTGTGTGCACTTTGTGTGTATATTCCTCTGTGTGGTAGGCTCATTTTGGGGGGCTGGGAGTGTAGCAGTGGTGGCCCAGACAGACAGCAGTTTTTCTCTCACGGCTACTATTCTTGAAGAGGTGGAAAGAAAAGCAGGAATGAAGACCTTGAAAGGAGAGGTCAGATGTGGGAGGAGCTGCAAAAGTAACTGCGCCCTAGAGCAGCTGGAGCCGGCTGAGTCAGCAGAGTGGGGAGAGTCCAGGGACTGAATCCTTGCCACCGCATTAAATATTTGTAAGCCAGAGTCACACGTTTAGAATTTACTCTAAATTTAATGGGACTTTCAAGATTTCTATTTTAAAAGGTCTGGCACTCAAATACTGAGCACTGGTTTAATGATGGACCATCAAGTCACGGCACAGAATCAGCCAGTATCCCCCTCCCAGTGTGGGTAACTCCCCAGGACTGGGCTGGAAATGCCCTACTCCTGTCAGGCCCTGCCCTAGACTGGATCCTGTGTGCTTGCTAAGTCGCTCAGTCATGTCCGACTCCTTGCGACCGTATGGACTGTAGCCCACCAGGCTCCTCTGTCCAAGGGATTCTCCAGGCAAGAATACTGGAGTGGGTTGCCATGCCCTCCTCCAGGGGATCTTCCCAATCCCAGGACTGAAGCCATGTCTCTTGTGTCTCCTGCATTGGCAGGTGGGTTCTTTACCTCTAGCAGCACTTGGAAAGCATTTTCATAAGCTCCCCAGACTCCCTTGGCTTCCCTGGTAGCTCAGCTGGTAAAGAATCTGCCTGTAATGCAGGAGACCTGGGTTCTGTCCTTAGGTTGGGAAGATCCCCTGGAGAAGGGAACAGCTACCCACTCCAGTATTCTGGCCTGGAGAATTACATGGTCTGTATGGTCCATGGGGTCACAAAAAGTCAGACACAACTGAGTGACTTTCACTTCCAGGGGATTCATGAGCAGATTAAAGCTGGAGTAGTGCTTTGTAAGCTAGGGATCTCAGCTTTGACTGTATTCTGGAATCACCTGGTGGGGATATAAGAAACTGTTGGCAGCCTCTTTCCAGAGAGGCTGTTGTTATTGGTGTGAGCTGCAACCAGGGCATTGAGAATTTTGGAAACCACTCATCTTTCCAAGGTTGGAAATTACTGCCCAGAAGTCGCAGTGAGTGACCAGCAGCTGTTTTTCATGCTCAGCTGATTTCCTCCGCTCCTTTTTTCTTTTATTTTTCCTCCTAGCAGTTCCTGGGGCTCCTCTTGTTTCTCTGTGTTTGGTCACCAGCAAAATTACTTCTCTCCCTGGGGATTTTCAACTGCCCATGCTGAGGAGAGCAGTCTGGCTAACCCCAAGACAGACACACTGGCTTTTAATGTTAAGAATCAATTGGTTTCTCTACTAAGGCCACAGGCTGTCAAATAAAACAACCCTGAACAAGATACAAAACTCAAAATGTTCCTACAAATGTAATCCTTAGACCAAAGTGCCAGTAGGAACCCTCAGGCTCTAAGTCATGTCTGACTCTTTGCAACCCTATGGACTGTAGTTCACCAGGCTCCTCTGTCCGTGGGATTTTCCAGGCAAGAATACTGGAGTGGGTTGCCATGCCCTCCTCTCAACCCAGGGATCGAACCCATGTCTCCCGCATCTTCAGGCATTCTTTACCACTGAGCCAGCAGGGAAGCCCATATTCATTGTACTGTTGTTCAGTTGCTCAGCAGTGTCCAACTCTTTGCATGCCATGGACTGCACCATGACACACTTCCTTGTCTTTCACCATCTTCTGGAGTTTGCTCAAACTCATGTCCATTGAGTCGTGATGCTATCCATCTCATCCTCTGTCTTCCTTTTCTCCTCCTGCTTTCAGTCTTTCCCAGCATCAGGGTCTTTTTCAATGAGTCGGATTTTTGCAACAGGTGGCCAAAATACTGGAGCTTCAGCTTCAGCATCAGTCCTTCCAATGAATTTTCATGCTTGATTTCCTTTAGGATTGCCTGGTTTTATCTCCTTGCAGTCCAAAGGACCCTCAAGAGTCTTCTCCAACACCACAGTTCAAAAGCATCAATTCTTCATCGCTCAGCCTTCTTTATGGTCCAGCTCTCACACCTGTACATGCCTACTGCAAAAACCATAGCTTTGACTAGACAGACCTTTGTTAGCAAAGTAATATCTCTGCTTTTTAATACATTGTCTAGGTTTGTCATAGCTTTTCTCCCAGGGAGCAAGCATCTTTTAATTTCATCGATGCAGTCACTGTCCGCAGACTTTTGGAGCCCAAGAAAAGAAAATCTGTCACTGTTTCCCATGTTTCCCTATCTAATTTCTATGAAGTGATGTGACCAGATGCCATGATCTTAGTTTTTTTTAATATTGAGTTTTAAAATAGCTTTTTTACTCTCCCCTTTCACTTTCATCAAGAGGCTCTTTAGTTCCTCTTTGCTTTCTGCCATAAGGGTGATGTCATCTGCATATCTGAGGTTATTGGTATTTTTCCTGGCAGTTTTGATTTCAGGTTATGATTCATCCAGCCCAGCATTTCACATGATGTACTCTGCATATAAGCTAAATAAGCAGATTGACAAAATACAGCCTTGATGTACTCCTTTCCCAATTTTGAACCAGTCCATTTTTCCATGCCAGGTTCTATCTGTTGCTTCACTGTACATTGTGTACAAGGGACTTGAACAGTCAAGGATTTTGATATCTGCAGGGTCTCCTGAAACCAACTCTCCCCCACCTCCTGTAACTGAGTATCTCTGAGGAGCTGGTTCTTCCCAAATCCCACCCAGCACAGGAATGAGCCCCCCAGGCATTTTTGGCCAGCCCTTTGCTGTCATTTCTGTGGTTGACTTCTGGAGCCAACAAGTAGGGTCCCATAATCCCTGCTGCTGCTGAGGTCTACAACATCTCTCCCGTCTTTAATAAAATGGTTTCTTTTCACATTAGACTTCTCATATTGGAGCAAGATGAGTTGTAAGGAAAAGAGAAAATGGACACTCTGATTTTTCACACAATGGTTTAGCCTCAGGGCTCCAATGTAGGGCTTCAAAAGGTTTAGCTTAAATCACCTTTATAAAGGACGATTACATAAGAGGAAACTGCCAAGAAAGCATCTCATTCTCTTTAGGTTTTCTAAACTTTCAGCCTCAACAAGTAGTTATTATTCAAATGTACTACTTGACAACTTGTTGGCAAAAGCACTGAAACTACCAGTGATGAATCAGAGTAGAAGGACAACTTTATGAAAATGCAAACTTCACACAAAACAAATCTAAAATAATTAATTAGAAAGGGAATGGAAATTTTAGATACCTTTTCCTTACTAATGATGATTATGAATATTTACTGACCAATACTGTTACCTGAAAAAGTGAGTTCACCTCTTGGAAGATGTCACAAAACACAGTAAAAGACACAATCAAGTCAAAAATTAGGTCTTATTACTTACAGCAAGTAAGGAGACTACTGGGAAATCTTTCCCAAAACAATGTTTCCCCAACAGCAAAATTGGGGAAATTTTAAGCTAAGGGTGCATGAATATTCATGAAGGGACTTCAGCAGAAGAGAATTCAGCATAGAATTGGGCAAAGGTTGCAAGGTCCAACCTTTAGTTGATTGAACTCTTGAGAATCAGAAAAGGTCAACATCAACATATCTTAGATTTAGACCTGTGCGAGGTCTCAGGTTGCAGTTACCACCCTTCACCTGCTGAACACCAACGAATTGATGCTTTTGAACTGTGATGTTGGAGAAGACTCTTGAGAGTCCCTTGGAATGCAAGGAGATCAAACCAGTCAATCCTAAAGGAGGAAATCAACCCTACATATTCACTGGAAGGACTAATGCTGAAGCTGAAGCTCTGATGAAAAAAGCTGACTCATTGGAAAAGACTCTGATGATGGGAAAAATTGAAGGCAGGAGGAGAAAGGGACTAGAGAGAATGAGATGGTTGGATGGTATCAATGAGTTGAGCAAGCTCAAGGAGATAGTGAAGGACAGGAAAGCCTGGTGTGCTGCAGTCCATGGGTTGCAACTGAATGTGTCTGACTCAGCAAGAGCAACACCTCAGTGGAGGCGTTAGGTCCTGCAGAACTCAAAGGTACATATCAGATTGTTATGTATATCCCATAAAGAAGAACTAGGACTCTCTTTTATTGCTGGACTATTATTTATTGATTGCTTTTCCTTTATTGGCTTTCCTGATGGCTCATAGGTAAAGAATCCATCTGCCAAGCAAGAGATTCAAGTTCGATCCCTGGGTCAGGAAGTTCTCCTGGAGGAGGAAATGGCAACCCACTCAGTATTCTTGCCTGGGCAATCCCATGGACAGAGGAGCCTGGCAGGCTATAGTCAGTCCATGGAGTCGCAGAGCCATGAGTAAACAAACTTTTCTTTTGTTTCTTCATCCACTTAAGGTCCTTAGTTTTTGAGACTTGTTCCAGGGAAAGCGCTATGGCCAGGCTTAGATCACAAAATTACTTAGGCCAAGAATGATTTCTCTCATGTCAAAAAAGCCATTCCTGGTTCTCTTTTTCTGGGGACCCCCTACTCTATCTCCTTATAATACTTGCAAGGGAACTAAAAGATACTTCATGAAATATTTTTGCAGTGTTTTTTCAGGACTGCTTTAAAATGAGAAAGCAGTTGTTATGAGTCATTGCCTTTGTAATAGTGATGTTATAGTCTGCCTTCTTCCTAATGCTCCATCAGTGAAAAAATATTCTACTCTTTGAGTCAATTTGGATGGTGTTCTTATGCTGACTTTGAGTCTAGGCCAAAAATAATTGGAATTAATTCAGGAATTAAGTTTACTTATTCTGTAACATCTGGGCCTTTGTCAACTAGCCTTGCTTATTCTTGCAGTCACATTGCAATCATCAGCACCACTCTTGGAAGCTTTGAATTTAATTGCTCTCAGAACTAGTTTTTCTACTATTAGTACTGCCATTTGAAGCATATGTAACATAATCAGTGACTTCTTTCAGTTCAGTTCAGGCGCTCAGAAGGGTCCAACTCTTTGCAACTCCATGGACTGCAGCACGCCAGGCTTCCCTGTCCATCACCAACTCCCAGAGCTTGCTCAAACTCATGTCCATCAAGTCAGTGATGCCATCCAACCATCTCATCCTCTGTCATCCCCTTCTCCTCCTGCCTTCAATATTTCCCAGCATCAGGGTCCTTTCCAATGAGCCAGTTCTTTGAATCAGGTGGCCAAAGTATTGGAGCTTCAGCCTCAGCATCAGTCCTTCCAATGACTTCATTACATGTGCATTATATTTTCCATGTTTTGTCCCTCATCAAGATGATTTTGGCCCTTGGGGCCTTAGCATGAGCTCTGTCCTCTGCCTAGAATGTTCTTGCCTCTCAGGTCTTCGTATAACTGACTGCTTTTATTTAATTCTCAGTTATATGTGACCTCCTCAGAGAGCCTTTGCCTGACTACTCAATCTAAAGTAGTCCCCAGACACTCTTTATCACATTACCATATGCTATTCTTCCCTGTGCTAGGCACAATCTTAAATGGTTTTGGCTTATTTGTTGGTCTCTCCTTTCCCTAAAATCTGTATGGATCGCAACAAACTGTGGAAAATTCTTAAAGAGATGGGAATACCAGACCACATTACCTGCTTCCTGAGAAATCTATATGCAGGTCAAGAAGCAACAGTTAGAACTGGACATGGAACAACAGATTGGTTCCAAATGGGAAAAGGAATATGTCGGGCTGTATATTGTTGCTGCTGCTGCTGCCACTAAGTTGCTTCAGTCATGTCCAACTCTGTGAGACCCCATAGATGGTAGCCCACCAGGCTCCCCCATCCCTGGGATTCTCCAGGCAAGAACACTGGAGTAGGTTGCCATTTCCTTTGCCAGTGAATGAAAGTGAAAAGTGAAAGTGAAGTCGCTCAGTCGTGTCCAACTCTTCAAGACCCCATGGACTGCAGCCTACCAGGCTTCTCCGTCCATAGGATTTTCCAGGCAAGAGTACTGGAGTAGGGTGCCATTGCCTTCTTCTGTATATTGTTACCCTGCTTATTTAACTTATAGGCAGAGTTGCTGTTGCTAAGTTGCTTCAGTCTTGTCCGACTCTGTGAGACCCCATAGACGGCAGCCCACCAGGCTCCCCCGTCCCTGGGCTTCTCCAGGCAAGAACACTGGAGTGGGTTGCCATTTCCTTCTCCAATGCATGAAAGTGAAAAGTGAAAGTGAAGTCGAGTACATCATGTGAAATGCTGGGCTGGATGAAGCACAGGCTGAAATCAAGATTGCCGGGAGAAATATCAATAACCTCAGATATGCAGATGACACCACCCTTACGGCAGAAAGGGAAAAAGAACTAAAGAATGTCTTGATGAAAGTGAAAGAGTAGAACAAAAAAATTGGCTTAAAACTAAACATTTAGAAAACTAAGATCATGGAATCTGGTCCCATCACTTCATGGCAAATAGATGGGGAAAGATTAGAAACAGTGGCAGACTTTATTTTGGGGGGCTCCAAAATCACTGCAGATGATGACTGCAGCCATGAAATTAAAAGACACTTGTTCCTTGGAAGAAAAACTATGACCAACCTAGACAGCATATTAAAGAGCAGAGACATTACTTTGCCAACAAAAGTCCACCTAGTCAAAGCTATGGTTTTTCTAATACTTATGTATGGATGTAAGAGTTGAACTATAAACAAAGCTGAATGCCAAATAATTGATGGTTTTGAACTGTGGTGTTGGAGAAGATTCTTGAGAGTCCCTTGGACTGCAAGGAGATCCAACCAGTCAAGCCTAAAGGAAATCAGTCCTGAATATTCATTAGAAGGACTGATGCTGAGGCTGAAGTTCCAGTATTTTGGTCACCAGATATGGAGAACTGACTCATTGGAAAAGACCCTGATGCTGGGAAAGATTGAAGATAGGAGGAGAAGGGGACAACAGAGGATGAGATGGCTCAATGGCATCACCAACTCAATGGACATGAATTTGAGCAAGCTCTGGGCATTGGTGAAGGACAAGGAAGCCTGGCGTTCTGCAGTCCATGTGGCTGCAAAGAGTTGGACACGACTGAGCGACTGAATTTAAATGAACTTCCCTAAAATGAAGCTTCCTGTGCTTCAGGTCCATGTCTGTCTTCTTCTTTTTTTTAATTTATTTGGCTGCCCCAAGTCTTAATTGCAGCACGCAGGGTCTTTGATCTTTGTTCCAGCATGTGAGTTCTAGTTCCCTGACCAGGGATCAAATCCAAGTCCCCTGCACCGGGAGCACAGTCTTAGCCATTGGACCCCCAGGGAGATTTCCTTGTCTCTCATTTCACAGCTTTATCCCCAGCCCCTAGAATTTGTTTCAGACACTGTGAGTGCTCAGTAAATACTGCTGACTATCTTTCAGCAAAATGGTGTGGATTTGCTGGCAATGGCACCCCACTCCAGTACTCTTGCCTGGAAAATCCCATGGACTAAGGAGCCTGGTAGGCTGCAGTCCATGGGGTCGCTAAGAGTCGGACACGATTGAATGACTTTGCTTCCACTTTTGACTTTCATGCATTGGAGAAGGAAATGGCAACCCACTCCAGTGTTCTTGCCTGGAGAATCCCAGGGACGGTGGAGCCTGGTGGGCTGCCATCTATGGGGTCACACAGAGTCTGACACGACTGAAGCGACTTAGCAGCAGCAGCAGCAGCATCCAGTTATGGTAATTGGAATGAAACATTAGGAATATTTACTTTTAATGTATCAGAAAGACAACAAAGTTTTCACTATAGTATTGCTCTTTAGAAGACCTGAAAATTACAGTTCTTCAATAATGAAACATTGAATTATAGAAGTAGATTTACAAACCTGAGGAATTTTCTTCCTTCAAAGTCAGAGGATAACAAAAAGAGATTGGATCTTTGATGCTACTTTAGTTTCTGTCACTGTGACTAAAACTCAAATTGGATTCACTGTCTCAGAAAGATATCCTGGGCCATAGTAATATAAAATATAGAGAGAATCAAGAAGAGAAATCTCAGCAAGAAAGGCATCTTAATATTACTGATAACTCACAGAGCATCTCATAAGTAGACTTACCTCAAAGAAAAGTTGTATTACAGTTGTGGGTCTGTAACTCATTACCAATATATATTTTGTTCCCCCTCCCCACCAAAAAAGTTTATATATGCTTTGCCTTGTAAGCACTGCTGATAATCTGATAAACCATAGCAATTTCAGGAGGAAGACAAATTTGCTGTATTTTATACTGTAAGCCACTACCAGAGTTACTACACCATTTAGATTTTCTATAAACTACCTTCTTTTCATGTTTCTTACTGTTTTAATTCTAGCTGTGTATTGCACATATATTTAAATGAGAATTTCTTCTTTAACTGTATCTCTGTTTTTCACACATAACATGACTTATATGGGGCTGTTACATTCCCAAGAAAGAAAAAGAAATCATCTGCTACTTGGACTTTGTTTAGCTTGTTAGGTGTTTAACTTGACTCTAATGTACCAGATGTTATCCAGTTGGCAAAACAGTGCTTTCTTACCCATCTGTGTGTGCTCATCTCTCCACTTAATCCTCCAGCTGTATTGCTCTCTGCCTCCTTGTATAAATAACAGTATTGAAATATTTCCCAAGAAACATGCCACTTTTTCTTAGCTTTTACTTCCTCATCCACAAAGCACTTGAGAGTCATCTGCACTCACCTCCCAGTACCCTCTGGATCCCCTCTCATGGTACCAAAAGCATCACAGGTACAGTACTGTCACCCCATCTGTAAGTGTAAGAGAGTTCTGAAGCTGATTAAATCAGCTGGGATTGTAGCCTACTTCTGAATTCAGCTAGGCTTCATGAAGAGCTTTAGCAAAGATGTTTACCTTTCCTGAAGAATGCACATAGATTATTTCTGCAAACTAAGAGCAATTCATGCTGTACCAGCATCAGTGAATGATGAAAGTATGTTTAAAATCGTTTTCCCAAGCCCCAAAGCCCATTGAAATATTTTAATATCATTAACAAATATTATATACCTAAATAATCTAAGCTTATAAATCAACTATACCAGTAGAGTTCATCACTTTAAAATTCATTATTTAGACAATATCCTTCGTATTAATATCTGCTCTACAAATGCTCAAACTGAGAAGACAGTAACCCCTGATTCACCAGAAGAATAGGGAAGAAAAACAATTATTTATATAATAATAGTAATAACATGTTAATTGAATGGTTACTATGTATCAGACCCTGTGAAGAGAGATTTACATACATTATCTTTTTTTCTTTTTTTGGTCACCCTGCAGAGCTTGTGAGATTTTAGTTCCATGACCAGGAATTGAACCTGGGCCCTTGGCAATGATAGTATGGACTCCTAACCACTGGACTACTAGAGAATTCCCTACATTATCTTTTTAAATCTCATATGGATCCTAAGATTGGTAATATTATTACTGCCATTTAACAAAAAAGGAACCTGACAATTACTTTACCCAAGGCCACATGGCAGATGGATAAGCCATGCAGGCAAGATTCTAAACAGAATATAAAAAAAAAAAATTACTTTGAATTTTTGAAATTTCATAAATTAGGGTTAAGAGAGGAAAAGCTATGGATGCTGGATTTCTCTTTCCATTTTTATTTTGACAGCTTTTAAATGAACACAAATTAGTTGTTGTTGCCTTTTAGTTACTAAATTATGTCAAACTCTTATGACCCCATAGACTATAGCCTGCCAGGGCGCCTCTGTTCATGGGATTTTCCAGGCAAGAATATTTCCTTCTCCAGGGGATCTTCTCAACCCAGGGATCAAACTTGAGGTAGGGAGAACATGAATATGCATTTCTGTAAGCCAAATGCTGCTGCTGCTGCTGCTAAGTCGCTTCAGTCGTGTCCAATTCTGTATGACCCCATAGACGGCAGCCTAACAGGCTCCCCCGTCCCTGGGATTCAAATATATCTTACCAAATATCACTTTCCTTCATCTATCCATTTTTCCTCTTTGTAACCCTATTTTCAAACAGATCCAGGGACTTCCCTGGTGGTCCAGTGGCTAAGACTCCATGCTACCAATGCAGAGGGGCCCAGGTTGGATCCCTGGTCAAGGAGTTAGATCCCACATGCCACAACTAAGACCAGTACAGCCAAATAGATAAGTACTGTAAATAAACAAAGCAATAAGTAAACAGATCCTAGGTATCATATTATTTTGTATCAACATATTTTAGCATGCATCCCTTTAAAATGTGGCCATTTTCTTACTCAACATTCAAAAAACGAAGATCATGGCATCCAGTCCCATCACTATATGGCAAAGAGATGGGGAAAGAATGGAAATAGTGACAGACTTTATTTTCTTGGGCTCCCAAATCACTGCAGATGGTGACTGCAGCCATGAAATTAAGACACTTGCTCCTTGGAAGAAAAGCTATGACCAACCTAGATAGCATATCAAAAAGCAGAGACATTACTTTGCTGACAAAGGTCTGCTAGTCAAAGCTATGGTTTTTCCAGTAGTCATGTATGGATATGAAAGTTGGACCATAAAGAAGGCTGAGGGCCAAGGAATTGATGCTTTTGAACTGTGGTGTTGGAGAAGACTCTTGAGAGTCCCTTGGACTGCAAGGAGATCCAACGAGTCAATCCTAAAGGAGATCAGTCCTGAATATTCATAGGAAGGACAGATGCTGAAGCTGAAACTCCAGTACTCTGGCCACCTGATGTGAAGAAATGACTCATCTGAAAAGACCCTGATGCTGGGAAAGATTGAAGACGGGAGGAGAAGGGGATGACAGGGGACAAGATGGTTGGATGGCATCAATGACTCAATGGACAGGAGTGTGAGCAAGCTCCAGGAGTTGAGGAAGGACAGGGGAGCCTGGTGTGCTGCAGTCCATGGGTTCGCAAAGAGTTGGACAGGACTGAGTAACTGAACAACAACAATTTTCTTTCTGATTTAAATGTCATATCAACCAAACGAAATTAAGAATAATCTTTGCTGTTCACTAATACCTAGGCTGGTGGTAAAGAATCCCACTTCCCAGGGCAGTGGTAAAGAATCTTCCTGCCAGTGCAGGGGACACAGGTTCAATCCCTGGGCTGGGAAGATTCCATATGCTGCAGAGCAAGTAAGCCTGTGAGCCACAGCTACTGAAGCCTGCACCCTCTAGGGCCTGCAAGCCATGACTAATGAGCTTGCATGCTGCAACTACTGAAGCCCATGCACCTAGAGTCTGTGCTCTACAATAAAAGAAGCCACTGAAATAAGAATCCCATGCACTACAGCTGGAGGATAGCCCCCACTCTCCACAACTAGAGAAAGTCCTCACATAGCCACAAAGACTCAAGGCAATAAAATAAATAAATAAAAATAAGTAAATTATTAAAAAATTCCTTCTTGCATTTAGCATGTTCAAAACAAAATCTACATAAGATCCACATGGCACATTTGCTAATTATGACTCTTAAGTCTCTCTGAATCAAGTAGACTACTCCAACTTTCCCCTGTGTCTTTGTCAGGTAGAATATGCCATATTCTGGACGTGCCTGTTTCATTCCCTATGCAATCACTTAATTTGTTTCTTTCCTACACGGTTTTTGTAAATGAAAGTGTGCCCCAGAATCTTGATTAGATTCAAGTTCACTATTTGGGGCAATAATACTTAGTGTGTGGATTAAGCACCACAATGTCTGATTGTTTCTCTATATTTCTGTAGGTAGATCAGTATATTTGTACAGTAACTACTGAATCCCTCCATTGTAAAGATACATCAGCCTTTCACCTCCTGGTTTCATCCAATGATGTTGCTTGAATTATTACATTAGGAGCTGCAAAACACTGACTTTCTAATTCTATCGTTCCTTCCATTTTCTCTACCTATAACTTCTGCAGAGGAGAAATTTTTCTGATACTTACTGGGACTATTTCTCAACTTTGTCAGGCAATCAAATCACAGTCTTAACACTGTAGGAGGAAAGTATAATTCTTTTTATCTAATTGTCAAATTTAAGATAAAAGGCTGATATTTTAGCAAGTTCTAATGCTGTCCCATGAGTTGAAGGGGATGAGGTTGGTGGGGACTGAGAGAGAGGCTCTCTTTCTCTCCCATTTGTTCCGTTATGAATTTATCCTTCTCTATTAATAATTATACATTGATTCTATTGATATCAGAAGTGTCTAGTGTTCCACTGTTTGCCTAGATTAATGGTTCTCAAAATGTGTTCCCTGGACCAGCATCATCAGCATTCCTTGGGAACTTATTAGAAATGCGAATACTTCAGCTTCACTCCAGACCTACTGAATCAGAAACTCTGTGGGTGAAGTCCAGAAAGATATGTTTTAACAAACCCTCAGGATGGTTCTGATACCCACCAAAGTTTGGGAGTCAGTGGGCTAAATCATATTTAAATTAACCACTCATTTATTGTTGCTATTATAACCTGCTTTACTTTAGAATTGTTTTATGTCCTTTTCTGGTGAGGCCATAATTATGTAATGGCTTTTTTTGATGGTGGGCAGGAGGTGTGGGGACTTGGCTGTTTTGTTATTGCCTACGATTTCAATGTGCTCATCTCAGGGTTTGGCAAATATTGTTTTAGTTCTTTTTTTTTTTTCTTGTATGACTTTAAAGTAGAAACAGTATTCATATGAATATAAAAACAAGCATCCAGTTTTCATGTTAGAGAATGTAATATATTTATTTCTCAAACAGACAATGATAAGGGTGAAGGAAGTTAGAGTTCATTTGTAACTGCTGCTTTGTTTGGCAGTGGCTGGGAAAAAAACTGCTTCCCAAAGCAAGCTCAGTTCTTTAAAGAACATGTACATTTAAAGTCTGTTTTTTAACCAATATATTACTTGAGATCATCATCAAATCCAACAGATACTATGTATCAGAATCACTGAGAAAGACACTTGCTTTAAAACATTAAATACTACCATTGTAACTTTGCTGAATCTTATGGACAACTATCAAGATGCCATTAAATTAAAGGAAAGTAAATGTGGATCTTACAACTAGTAAAGCCCTAATGTTAATTTTTACTAAGGCTGAAACATTCTCCCTATGAAATAGAAGGTTGTTGAAAATATTTTTAGGTATGATAAATTTTATTATGCATTTTTTGAGGCAAGAGAAAATCTTTCAAAAAGAAATCATGCAGTATAAGATAAATATGGAGTATCATATTGCACTGTAAAGCAAGAAGGCTAGCAAAGATTAACTGGGCATGCCAACTGGAGCCATCAAAGAATGGCACATCCCCCATGGATGGAATACTTTGCACTCCAGGACTTGCTCCTTGTATTTTTATCCCCATGCTTAATGCAGTTCCTGGTACCTATTACCTATTTAAGAATTAAGAAAAGGAAACTCAAATTTTGATCAGAATACTAGAAGGGCATTAAAAATAAATATACCTATATCTTCTATCCTGTTTTCCCTATGCTCATCGCCATGTTACCCTCCCCTAAGCTCATACCACCACCACTATCACCATGACTTACTAACCAAGGACCTGACTAGTCACACGTACTATACATCAATACTAACTGGAGAGCAATTTGAGTCAATGTGGCCAGACACCCAAACATAGTCTCAGTAGCAATGAGGACTAAACCAAGCCCTGGAAGATTTGTTTGCTCATCCATTCAGTCATTTATTCATTACTTAGCCAATATTTGTGTGCAAGGCTCTTAGACAAAGGTTGACAATACAAAGTTAAATAATGCAGAGTCCTGTTAATCTATGAAATCCTAATCTAGCAAATCATTATACTATAGAATAAGAGTCCTGCCAGATCTGCAAAAGGCAAGGAGGGAAGAATTAAATGGGGTGAAGCAATTTGTCAGATAATTAACTAGGACATTTTTATCACACTGGTTTTACTTTGGACCACTAAATGAACTCCAAAATTTTCACTTTTCTTTAACAAAGAAAGATACATTATGATTCTATGCTCTATGCTGTCCTTGGAATCTTAACCAAAGCCTGACAAATACTTGATTACATACCTTTGGATTTATTATATGTCAGGTGGGTCATGGCAGGAAATAGCACCTATCAATGGTTGCTAAGTGCTACAATCTACTTATTTATTTATTTGGCTGCACTTGGTCTTAGTTGAAGCACATGGGATCCAGTTCCCCAAGCAGGGATTGAACCCAGGCCCCTTGCATTGAGATTGAGGAGTCTTAGCTACTGAACTACGAGGGAAGTCCCTGTGCTTCAATCTTTAAAGTCCATGACACATCTCCCTTCTATGCTGTCTTTGGTTCAAACATGGTGTTAATCATACCACCATTTTCCTGGTACCATATTTAAACCTCACTTTTATATTTTCCATGCAAGGATACTGGAGTGGGTTGCCATTTCCTTCTCCATAAATAATTTTAGTGCCCCAATATTCCACAATATTCAATCTCCCAATATTTTTGTAACTAATTTCAATCCCCCAATAAGTTCCAAAATTACTGCAGATGGTGATTGCACCCATGAAATTAAAAGACTCTTACTCCTTGGAAGGAAAGTTATGACCAACCTAGATAGCATATTCAAAAGCAGAGACATTACTTTGTCAACAAAGGTCTGTCTAGTCAAGGCTATGGTTTTTCCACTGGTCATGTATGAGAGTTGGACTATGAAGAAGGCTGAGCGCTGAAGAATTGATGCCTTTGAACTGTGGTGTTGGAGAAGACTCTTGAGAGCCCCTTGGACTGCAAGGAGATCCAACCAGTCCATTCTAAAGGAAATCAGTCCTGGGTGTTCATTGGAAGGATTGACGCTAAAGGTGAAACTCCAGTACTTTGGCCACCTCATGCGAAGAGTTGACTCATTGGAAAAGACACTGATGCTGGGAGAGATTGGGGGCAGGAGGAGAAGGGGACAACAGAGGATGAGATGGCTGGATAGCATCACCAACTCGATGGACATGAGTCTGAGTGAACTCTGGGAGTTGGTGATGGACAGGGAGGCCTGGAGTGCTGCAATTCATGGGGTCACAAAGAATCAGACATGACTGAGCGACTCAATTGAACTGAACTGAATAGGTTCCCATGGGATTTTACCTCATCATGTATCACATAATCTTCCTTGTCTCTCCAGTTCCACCAACAACCACTTCATTCTGGTCTTCATGGTCCCTGTAAAAATCCCACACTCCTTCCTTACCAGAGTAATTTTCATAAAGCGCAATTCCCATCATACCTTTCTAAGTAACACAGCTGTGCTCATCATTAAATTCCCATCAGTGCTGACCCATAAACAGTCACCAAATGTTTGTTAGAATTGACCCCTGGCTTCACTAATAAATTTACCGAGGGAAGCAGAAACGATTTAATATTCACAATATCTGCTTCACTGTAGTATCAAGAATGTTTATGTCCAATATCTGGAGTTTCTCTCTCCTTTGGACAACTGTAAATAAATTGAAGAACTGACATATTCTTTTTCTCTACCCACTCTGGTTTATAACAGGACATGACCGCACTGCCTCTCTGCATTTGTATCCATTTCAAATCAGGTTATTATTTTGAAGTTTACAGACTTTTTTTACATTTTTTTGAATTTCAAGTTGGCTACTCTCTAATGTTTAAAGGGCCAATATTTGTCTGAAAATTGCCTTTCAGATCAGATCAGATCAGTCGCTCAGTCGTGTCTGACTCTTTGTGACCCCATGAATCGCAGCAGGCCAGGCCTCCCTGTCCATCACCAACTCCCCTCAGACTCACGTCCATCGAGTCAGTGATGCCATTCAGCCATCTCATCCTCTGTCGTCCCCTTCTCCTCCTGCCCCCAATCCCTCCCAGCATCAGAGTCTGTTCCAATGAGTCAACTCTTCGCATGAGGTGGACAAAGTACTGGAGTTTCAGCTTTAGCATCATTCCTTCCAAAGAAATCCCAGGGCTGATCTTCAGAATGGACTGGTTGGATCTCCTTGCAGTCCAAGGGACCCTCAAGAATCTTCTCCAACACCACAGTTCAAAAGCATCAATTCTTTGGCACTCAGCTTTCTTTATAGTTCAACTCTCCTACCCATACATGACTACTGGAAAAAACCATAGCTTTGACTAGACAGACCTTTGTTGGCAAAGTAATGTCTCTGCTTTTTGACATGCTATGTTGGTCATAGCTTTTCTTCCAAGGAGCAAGCATCTTTTAATTTCATGGCTGCAGTCACCATCTCCAGTGATTTGGGAGCCTAAGAAAATAAAGTCAGCCACTGTTTCCACTGTTTCCTCATCTATTTGCCATGAAGAGATGGGACCAGATGCCATGATCTTGATTTTCTGAATGCTGAGTTTTAAGCCAACTTTTTCACTCTCCACTTTCAATTTCATCTAGAGGCTTTTTAGGTCTTCTTCACTTTCTGCTGTAAGGGTGGTGTCATTTGCATATCTGAGGTTATTGATATTTTTCCTGGCAATCTTGATCCCAGCTTATGCTTCATCCAGCCCAGCATTTCCCATGATGTACTCTGCATATAAGTTAAATAAGCAGGGTGACAAAATACAGCCTTGATGTACTCCTTTCCCGATTTGGAACCAGTCTGTAGTTCCATGTCCAGTTCTAACTATTGCTTCTTGACTTGCATACAGATTTCTCAGGACACAGGTCAGGCGGCCTGGTATTCCCATGTCTTTCAGAATTTTCCACAGTTTTTTGTGATCCACACAGTCAAAGGCTTTGGCATAGTCAATTAAGCAGAAGTAGATGTTTTTCTAGAACTCTCTTGCTTTTTTGATGATCTAATGGATGCTGGCAATTTGATCTCTGGTTCCTCTGCCTTTTCTAAATCCAGCTTGAACATATGGAAGCTCATGGTTCATGTACTGTTGAAGCCTGGCTTGGAGAATTTTGAGCATTACTATACTAGCATGTGAGATGAGTGCAATTATGTGGTAGTTTAAGCATTGTTTGGCACATCCTTTCTTTGGGATTGGAATGAAAACTGACCTTTTCCAGTTTGTGGCCACTGCTGAGTTTTCCAAATTTGCTGGCATATTGAGTGCAGCACTTTCACAGCATCATCTTTTAGGAATTGAAATAGCTCAACTGGAATTCCATCACCTCCACCAGCTTTGTTTGTAGTGATGCTTCCTAAGGCCCATTTGACTTCGAATTCCAGGATGTCTGGCTCTAGGTGAGTGATCACACCATCGTGATTATCTGGGTTGTGAAGATCTTTTTTGAATAGTTCTTCGTGTATTCTTGCCACCTCTTCTTAATATCTTCTGCTTCTGTTAGGTCCATACCATTTCTATCCTTTATTGTGCCCATGGCTAGTAGTTACTTTATTGAACATTATATTGTATAAGGGGGCTTCCCAGGTGGCCCAATCCACCTGTAATGCTGGAGACTCAAGTTTGATCCCTGGAAAGCTCCCCTGCAGGAGGAAATGGCAACCCACCCCAGTGTTCTTGCCTGGAGAATACCATGAACTGAGGAGCCTGGTAGGCTACAGTCCATAAGGTCGCAAAGAGTTGGCCATGACTGAAGTGACTGAGCATGCCCACATGCAAATTTTCTGCAGCCATTTCCAACCATAGGGGAGTGGGGGTGCAGGTGGAGTTGTTTCCCACATCAACAAGCTATTCCCTGAAACCAGCTG
Source organism: Bos javanicus (assembly GCF_032452875.1). Classification (NCBI taxonomy): domain Eukaryota; kingdom Metazoa; phylum Chordata; class Mammalia; order Artiodactyla; family Bovidae; genus Bos; species Bos javanicus. The sequence goes on along the minus strand of NC_083868.1, from coordinate 54,418,120 downwards.
GGGTGTCCTACAATTCAACTCAATTCTGATACTATGTTACCAGAGAGAGTTTCGGATCCCACAGTCCCTCAAGACTCCCCCTGACCCCTACTTCAGATGTCAGTCACAAGGTCAGGCTATCACCCTTACTTCTGACCAACCAGCTAGAGATCGGAGGTTACAGCAATCACCCCCTTGTGTTCCATTAATGTATGACAGCAGCTCACAGGACTCAGAGAAACATTTTACTTACTAGATCACTGGTTTATTATAAAAGGATATAACTCAGGAACAGCCAGATGGAAGGGGGGCCTAGAGCAAGGTACGGGGAGGAGGTACAAGTTTCCATGTCTTCTCCAAGGGCGTCACTCCCCCAGCGCCGCACAAATCCACCAACCCTGAAGCTCTCTGAACCCTACACTTTTGGGGATTTTATCGAGGCTTCATTAGGCACACTTGACTAAATCCGTGGCTATTGGTGAAAAATTCAATCTCCACTCCCTTTCCCCTCCCTAGAAGTCAGGTGAGAGTGGAGGGAGATACAGGAAGTTTCAGTCCTCTAAATCTCCAGTTGGTTCCCTTGGCAACCAACCCCCGCCCCTAAGTACTTTCCAAAAGTCACCTCCTTAACATAAGAAAAGATGCCTTTACTGCTCTACCAATTCAGAAATTTCAACAGTTTTAGAAGCTCTGGATAAAAAAAGGAGAATGAAGACCAAATACACACAACTGATTTATTTTCTTTTACTACAGATAGTACATCTCTGGCTAATTGGATAGCCTCTTTTGGAGATCTTTCAAACATTTAAATGTGAGGCTCTTTGAGAATGTGAAAGTTGGATCTCTTGCTTTTCTTTATGGTGGCCACAAAAAAATTAGTGGAGCCAAAAAGAAGATTATAACCTAGGGACAGCCCCAAAGAAACCTCTAAGAACTGTTCCACTCTAGAGGCCAAAGCCAATTGTAAGTTTTTGAGACAGATGGCTGTACATTAAATAATATATTATTTGCAGCTTGCACAATCCAGATCTACACATACAAAGCCAGTAGTGGGTCATGGGTCATTGTGGCCCTTTACAAGATTAAGAAGGAAGGTTATCTCCTGAAGAGCTGTGACCCTTGATGAGATTAAGAAGGAATGTTATCTCTTAAGGAGGTTTGGTGAATGCGGATGCACAGTATACACCAAAGGTGAGAGAAGAGGTCTGAACAGACAGACAAAAATGTTATGCTTAAGTTTTTTTCATATTGCCATAAAATTTGAATTTTATTTCATTAATGGTAACACCTGGTCTTTTATCATGAACATTTTCATTATTTGAGGAAAATTATACTGTTTATTTTTGCTTATATTATTTTTTCTATGAGTTATTAACCTTCAAAAATGTTCTTGTTTTTTAAAAATTTATTTAGAGATTTAGAGGCTTGCTGCTTAACTTATATTTTGTCAGGAATCAAAAATGAATTCACATATAGACAGATACTGTTCATGACTGTGTGGAACACAATAAATTGTGGAAATTTCTTAAAGAGATGGGAATATCAGACCACCTTACAGAAAAGCCTGTACACAGGTCAAGCAGCAACAGTTAGAACTGGACATGGAACAACAGACTGGTTCCAAATTGGGAAAGGAGTACATCAAGGCTGTATATTGTCACCCTGCTTATTTAGCTTATATGCAGAGTACATCATGGGAAATGCTGGGCTGGATGAAGCACAAGCTGGAATCAAGACTGCTAGGAGAAATATCAGTAACATCAGATATGCAGGTAATACCATCCTAATTGCAGAAAATGAAGAGGAACTAAAGAGCCTCGTGATGAAGGTGAAAGAGGGGAGTGAAAAAGCTGCTTAAAACTCAACATTCAAAAAATGAAGATCATGGCATCCAGTCCCATCATTTCAAGGCAAATGGGGAAGAAATGGAAACAGTGACAGACTTTATTTTCTTGGGCTCCAAATCACTGCAGATGGTGACTGAAGCCATGAAATTAAAAGATGCTTGCTTCTTGGGGTAAAGCTATATGACCAACCTAGACAGCATATCAAAAAGCAGAGATATCACTTTGCTGACAAAGGTCCGTATAGTCAAAGCTACGGTTTTTCCAGTAGTCAAGTACAGATGTGAAAATTGGACCAAAAAGAAGGGTGAGCACCAAGGAACTGATGCTTCTGAACTGTGGTGCTGGAGAAGATTCTTGAGAGTCCCTTGGACTGCAAGGAGATCAAATCAGTCAATCATAAAGGAAATCAACTCTCAATATTCATTGAAAGGACTGATGCTGAAGCTGGAACTCCAGTACTTTGGTCACCTGATGCAAAGAGCCAACTCATTTTAAAAGACCTTGATGTTGGGAAAGATTGAAGGGAGGAGGAGAAGGGGGCAGCAGAGGATAAGACAGTTGGATGGCATCACAGACTCAATGGACAAAAGTTTGAGCAAAATCTAGGAGATGGTAGGGGACAAGGAGGCCTGGCACACTGCTGTCCATAGGGTTGCAAAGAGCCAGACATGACCAAACAACTACACAGCAACAGCAATAGACATGTACTGGGCTTTCCCAGTGGCTCAGCCATAAAGAATCTGCCTGCAACGCAGGAGATACAGCTGACTTAGGTTCCATCCCTGTGTTGGGAAGATCCCCTGGAGGAGGGTATGGCAACCCACTCCAGTATTCTTGCCTGGGAAATCCCATGGACAGAGGAGTCTGGTGGGCTACACAGTACATAGTCTCACAAAGAGTTGGACACGATTGAAGTGACTGAGCATAGTCAGGTACTAGATGAACATTTTCAAGTCACCAAAACAATACAAGGTTACAAACTCACAAAAGAAAGTGTATAAAGAGGATCAGTTGCAATGTATTTCTGGAAATTTCTAGATCTACTATCAATATGCCGAAAGCTCTTAGTAGTTCAGTTCAGGGCTCTAATAGGCATAATTTCTATCTATGTCACTGAGCACATCCTGTAAATCTTTTGCTCCTGCAGAGTGTACAGGCCAGCTCTCCTATGAGTTCTTGAAGTGTTAGCATTGTGATTAAATAGATTCTAGGGAGCAAAAAAATGTTTTATGTCCATCTTCATCCCCGTATTTTTCCATCAGAACTTTAGAACAGCTCAGAAAAATGTCCATCCATCACTTCTCATTATGTTTTTCTCCATGATAGCAAATGCTTCAATGCAGCAAAGGCAGGTAGTGCTCCATCGATGTCTTCACACCTTGGGTTGATGTTAGAGGGGAGAAGAAAGAAACCTGTGTTCAAAACCAATACACACTGAATTCTAGAGATGCTTCAACTCAGTATCATATTTGAGAAGGGAAACACTCAGGGATAAGGAAATTGCACAGTTGTAATTTTCAACCGTAACACAGCATCAGCTACCCACCTTCCTTTGAGATACTTAGATGAAAGGCAGGCTTATCTGAATGCAAAATGTTATTACCTATCTTCTCTTTGAGGTTGCAGTTATTTAGTAATCATTCTCATTTAAGTTACTCTTCCTGTTCTATGCATGATTATGCTTTTAGCTCAGGAGGAAAGCAATTCTTATAAAAGCCACTGTATTTCAGAGCTGGGTAACATTTAAAGTCAAAGAGAGTGAATTATATTTAAAAGTAGTTAAGGCTTCTGAGAAAAAATGCATACATGCCACAGAATTAAATTAAGTCTGCTTTTATACAAAATATCACTCCTAAATTCTTCGGGACAGTTGCTGAGGTTAAAAAAAAAAATTCATGTAGCCATACTTCCTATTCCCTGTGTCACTAGAACTCTAGAACTGAAAGGACTCCAGGGGACACCATTCAGGCCTATGTCTCCTGGAGGTGGACAGCACAGCCTTCTATAGTAAGCCTTGTGTGGAGGATGGTTTAGAAAGGGGAGACTGAATAAAGATAAGGAGAGCAAAAAGGAGGCTATACAGTGCTTCAGGGGAGAAGAAATGAAATCCTGAGCACAATGGTAGCTGGGAGGATGAAGATGAGGAGTAGCAGCACTGTGAAACATTGAGGAGATGGACCCAACAGGACTTGGTGGGGAATGAGGAGGAGGAATAGGGATTTGTCTCTCACACTGGAAACTGGAGGAATGGTCTCATTATCGAGTTCAAGTTCATACTACTCACCGCACAACACACCAATAAATTGAGAGACGAGTTGTTGGGACAAGAAATAGTGACGTTATTTGAAAAGTCAGCAGACTGAGAGGCTGGTGAATTCCTACTCCAAAGAACCATGTTCCCTGGCAGTCCAGTAGTTAAGACTCTGCACTTCCACTGCAGGAGGTATGGGTTCGATCCCTGGTCCCAGAACTAAGATCCCTCACACCCCTCACAGTGTGAATTCCAGTCTCTTTTATGCTAAAAGGGGAGGGAGTAAAGTCAGTCATTACCTGCTCAGCCTCCAGAGGGGAAGTGTTAATTTCTGCCTCTCTGCATTCATTCATAGGTGGGCCTGTTTAGGATGTTTCCTGTGAGCTTACACAAAGGTATTTTAGCTTAAGGGTCATTACCTAGAGCTGGGTTCCCAGAGATGTGCCATCATGTATAATTTAAGCTTACGGGCAGCACCCTTTTAGTGACTAATTTTTAGTAGACTACAACAGGTTCTTCCCTATCATAGTTTTAGTCACCATATCTGGTCCAAATCTTTGTACTCTCCTTCCTTTGCTTTGAAGAAGGTCACTGTATCTAGGTGAGTTTGTATGATCATAAAGACTACTATGGAACCAGGTATTACCCTGCTTTCAGTTGAAATTGGTTCATTAAGGCCTGTAGGCTCACCGTTGCCACTCTTCCCCAGTAACATACAAAGACTTGGTAAATCAACACTCATCAATCTACAAACACTATCAGTTGGCTTGGTGAAGAACAGCCTTTGGGAAACATTAGTATCCTCCACAGCACTGATGAATCTCTAGAGTATTGATGGATAAAATTTATTTTGGCTTCAAAAAGCATTTGAAGATGTCCTCAGTAACATATTTTAAATAAACCAGGGGGACTTTCCTGGCTGTCCATTTAGTTAAGAACCTACACTTCCACTGTAGGGGGCACAGGTTCCATCCTTGGTCAGGGAACTAAGATCCCATATGCCACACACTGTCGGGGGGGGGGGGGTGGCGGGAAGAAATAACCAGGTACACAGAACTGCAGGGTAAAAGTACATAGTACAGGCTTTGACCTTCACACAGGAGCTACAGAGAAAGGATGTGAATTGAAGCTGGAATAAAGCTCAGGGGGCTCTTGCCAAGCCCTGTGGCCTCACTCAGAGCTGCATCAGCCTGGAGAAAGTGGCAACTTTTTTCTTAATTGGCCCACCTGAGTGGCTGCTTTTTGCAATTTGTCAGCCCCAAAGCGTTATCAATTTCGGATGTATACTAAATTTCAAAGTAATTTCACAATGACTTTGGCATTTAGTATCTACAGAAAGATCAGAAGCTAGAAACCTAATAAGCAAGTAATGATTCTCCTGGAGCAGTTAACTGGAAGGAGAGAAGGGAAGCTGGGAAGGGGAAGCAAAGGAGAACACACTAGATGTGATTGTCAAGAATGCTATTGTTTTGTGCAAACGGTTCAGAATTTGTGAATCACCTAAAATTTGTACAACTGTGGAGTTCCCTCTTTAAGAAAAATGATATAAAATTATGAGTGCACAACTGCTAGAGCCTTCACAGGAATTGGGATGAGCCAGTGCAAGTCAAGTACCTAGAACCTAAACTTCAGTGGCTTCCTGGTAAATCTGCCCCAATTAGCATGTCCTGTCCTTTAAAGTGGATATCAAAGAAAACTAGGTATGTAATTCATGCCACTATGTTTGCTTATATTTGGGGAACTTCTACTGTAAAGAAAGAACCTAAACTACCTTCTTTTTCAGTTCAGCTCAGTTCAGTTCGGTCCCTCAGTCATGTCCGACTCTTTGCAACCCCATGAACTGCAGCACGCCAGGCCTCCCTGTCCATCACCAACTCCCGGAGTTCACTCAAACTCATGTCCATTGAGTCGGTGATGCCATCTAACCATCTCCTCCTCTGTCATCCCCTTCTCCTCCTGCCTTCAATCTTTCCCAAAATTAGGGTCTTTTCAAGTGAGTCAGCACTTCACATCAGGTTAGCCAAAGTACTGGAGTTTCAGCTTTAACATCAGTCCTTCCAATGAACACCCAGGACCAATTTCCCTTAGGATGGACCAGTTGGATCTCCTTGTAGTCCAAGGGACTCTCAAGAGTCTTCTCCAACACCACAGTTCAAAAGCATCAATTCTTCTGCACTCAGCTTTCTTTATAGTCCAACTCTCACATCCATACATACCACTGGGAAAACCATAGCCTTGACTAGACAGACCTTTGTTGGCAAAGTAATGTCTCTGCTTTTTAATATGCTGTCTAAGTTGGTCATAATTTTCCTTGTGCCTAACAAATGAAGGAAGGAAGACAGGGAGGAAGGAAGTTGGGATGGAGATTATAAAGAGACAGATTTTTTTTTCCACTTCATGATATCAGCTCTACCAGCTACCTCCAATTTTTTCCTTACAAAAGATTTATTTACTTTTGTCTGTGCTCCGTCTTCATTGCTGCACGCAGGCTTTCTCTAGTTGTGGTGAGTGGGGCGACTCTTTGTTGTGGTGCGCGGGCTTCCCATTGCAGTGGCTTCTCTTATGGTTCTAGGCGAGGGCTCGGTAGTTGTGGCTCAGGGACTTAGCTGCATCATGGCATGTGGAATCTTCCTGGACCAGAGATGAGACCAGTGTCCCCTGCATTTTCAGGAGGATTTCTGTCTCCTGTGCCACCAGGAAAGTCCCCAGTTTTTCCCTTTTTTAACCAAAGTTACTAACAAACCTGATGGCCTACTTTACTGTCTAGATTTATTTCTAAATGACTAGCCTGTTTCTTAAAATAAAATAACCCCATAAAGAGCAATAATTTCCCACTATGAGAGATACTATTTAAAAGGTAGATTGTCATAAATTGTGTCATAATTGAATAATTAAACTGGTAAAAATCATTCTGGATATGAATTGAATTACATGTAATTTTAAATGAGGCTTCCCTGTGGCTCAGCACTAAAGAATCCACCTGCCAAGCAGGAGATTCAGGTTCCATTCCTGGGTCAGGAATATCTCCTGGAGAATGGAATGGCAACCTGCTCCAGTATTCTTGCCTGGGAAATCCCATGGAGAAAGGAGCCCAGCAGGCTACAGCCTACAGTGTCCCAAAGAGTGAAACACGACTTAGTGACTCAACAACAACAATAAATCTTAAATAAGCCTAACTTTGAATAGACCATTTCTGTGAATACACAGTGCAGAGAGATTCAAACAAGTTCTCCAACCAGCCTCCACAGTCACACCTCCCACAAAATCTCTATCTCATCAAATGTGAAATGGTGGTTGTGTATGATATAATCCTGTTTTGTCTTCTGTTTATGCAGATTAATGACTTTTTAAGATTCATTGCCTCCAGGTAAACTACTATAGGCTTCATTAACTCAGCTTACTTTATTCAATCAAAATTTGGGGAGGAAGAGAAAATACAAAAACAAAGAGAAAAGAAAACCTGGCAGAAATATTCAGGTCTCTCTGTCTTCCGTTTCAACACATCTCCACTTCTTTCTCCTCACTGCAGTTGAGAGATTGTTCTTTTATTTTCTTTAATTAAATTAAATTAAAAAAATTTTTTGGCTGCACCAGGTCTTTGTTGCTTGTTGTTTGGGCTTTCTCTGGTTGTAGTGAGCAGGGGCAACTCTCCAATCACAGAGCACAGGCTTCTCTTGTTGCAGTGCACAGCCTCTAGAGTGGGGGCTGAATAGTTGTGTTTCACAGGCTTACTTCCCCCGTGGCAGGTGGAATCTTCCTGGACATGGGACTGAATCTGTGTCCTTCATATTGATAGGCAGATTCTTATCCACTGTACAACCAGGGATGTCCTAGAGAAATCTTTAAAATAACGCTCATCAGAGCCCACCCGCTCCCATTCATCCCCACCACCATCTTTAATTTTTCGTTAACTTTCTATTGCTTTTAGCCCACATATGAAAAGGCCACACTGTCCAGACTCAGTTTACACTTTCCTCCTCAGAACAGGGTTGGGCTGGTCCCTCCCCACCTTCCTGTATTCAGTTAGGTAAGCTCACCTGGTCCTTTAGATCTACTTTCCTGAGTTTCTTAATGAAGTCTAAACCCCTATCACAGGCTGCCAAATGCTCCTCCTTTTCAAGCATCATAATTGAATGTCTATTTGCTTGGATTATATATATGTAATATATATATTATGTATATAATATATATTAATATGAGAAAGTTATTTGGCTTTTTGCTTCATTCAAGAACTCAGTAGTATTAATTTTAATTATGATCAAAAATTTTAACTTATTCTAATCCTCCTTATTGTAGGACATAAGATATCCTTTTTTTTTTTTTTTAGTGGTTGGTGAATTCTTTCAGAATTGTGTTTCCCCCAAATAGTGGTTGGCCTAAGAATTTCTAAATTATAATCTCAACACACACTCCATTTATTAACACACAAATTACAGACTGTATCTTGCCCAGGATTAGGTATCTCCTACTTTAGAACTCAGAAACATTACCTTCAGTTACACTGGGAAAAATGAAGGTGATTCAATCAAGTACTTCAGAGTTACTCACTCAGTTGTGTCTGACTCTTTGCAACCCCAGGGACTATAGTCCACCAGGTTCCTCTGTCCATGGGATTCTCCAGGCAAAAATGCTGGAGTGGGTTGCCATTTCCTTCTCTGGGGGATCTTCCGGACCCAGGAATCTAACCTCGGGTCTCCCGCATTGTGGGCAGATTGTTTACCATCTGAGCCACCAGGGAAGCCCACTTTAAGTATAAACCTTAAATAGTAAATGTATACTGTTGTTTAGTAGCTAGTGAAGTGAGTGAAGTCGCTCAGTTGTGTCCAGCTCTTTGCGAGCCCGTGGACTGTAGCCCACCAGGCTCCTCTGTATATGGGATTCTCCAGGCAAGAATACTGGAATGGGTTACCCATTTCCTTCTCCAGCGGATCTTCCCAACCCAGGGATCGAACCCGAGTCTCCCGCATTGGAGGCAGACGCTTTAAACTCTGAGCCGAGTCCAACTCCTAGAGTTGGAATTCTAAGTGTTCCCTTGGAATTTTTCTGAAGGAGCTTTCAACTTCCCAAAGTCTCCGGAACCACACCCTCAATGATAATGTTAAAAAAACTCACAGGAAAGGGCTTCGAATGTATTCAATCATACAATAGTCACTCATGAATAAGAAAGCAGGCAAGCTTAGCTTTCACATGTTATGGGGGAGGGACAGAGGGGAGGAGAAAAAGGAAAGTGCTTATGGGTGGCGGAAGGAGGAGGAGACTTTTAAAAGAGCAATCTTGGGCCGGAGCCATTTCAGAAGTAAGGAGAGTCTTCATTTTATCAGCCTTGACCTTTCTGAGCATGGAGAGCAGAAACAAGGAGGTAAGTACAATCTGAATGGGTTTGCTTTTGTCTGTCTTTGTGAATCATTGTCGGGCACACTTACTCTCTCTTTTGAGAAGAAAAGAAGGTGCCTTAAGAATTGGAATCCCTTAGAATTCCCTCACTTCTTTTTGAGGAGAAAAGAAAGTGCCTTGATTCTTAAATTAAGAATTTCCTTCTCTTGTTAAAAAAAGAAACTCCTTGATATGATCGTTGCCTGGTGTATTGGATGAGATCTTTTAGTTTCCCTTCTATAGACACAGGTTTGAAACCAAAGTCGCTGGATCTGCATTCACTGTTTCCCTGAGTCTTTAGGACCAAGGGACAGTCAGAAACCAGACATACAGAGGAGCACTGCAGACAGCAATTAAAGTTGGAGAGGCTGTGGGGCTTGTCTAGAAAAATTGAGCTACTCTGCCAGAGAAACTTGAGCATTCTCCAGCTCTCTTTCCCAGAACCAGGTCATTTTTGCCCTCCCAATTTTAATTAAGACTTTTGTAAGCAGATAATTTTCTGGCGGTCCAGTGGTTAAGACTCAGCATCTTTCTTGGGGCCAGGGTTTGATCCTTGGTTGGGGAACTAAGATCCCACTAACCTCTTGGTGTGGCCAAAAAAAACCCTTCTGTGTAGCCCCAAAGTTAATCATTTGTGTAAAGGCTACGCAAATGTGAGATTTGAGTATGAATGTAAACCTGCTATAGAGATGTAAAGATGCCATACAAATGTTAATTTGTCCCATACTTCCATTTTTGAGGTGACAGGATTTAGATTTGGGAACAAAATTTGGATTTTTAATAATGATTTGTGGTTTAATTTCTATCTTAAATGCTTACCTGTGTGCCCTTAGTTATGTAACCTCTGAGCCTCAACTTCTGCATCTGAAAATTGAAAGAAAAAAAAGGAGTGTTGTCCTGTGGAACAATACCAGATAGAAGGTATAGACTCAATAGATGTTAGTTTCTTTGTATCAAACAGTTTTATCCCTACTGTTCTCTTGTTTCTTTTGAATTAACCAGTATTTCTTACAACAAAAGGGAAAGGAATTCTACCCTCATAATCAAATGGAGTAACAGGTATGGATCAAAGCACACAAGCGAATATAAACCTACATCAAGTGGTAGGAATGAGTCAGTTGATTTGTATTGGTCTATAAAGTAAAAGTTATTAGATGAACTTAAAACACCTAAAGTGAGCTTATGAAAGAGGATTAAAGTTTAAGAATATGAATATAAGGGATGGTGGTGTGTGTAGAGTTGAGTGATAGCCCTTCCGGCAGAGTAAATAGGTTGGAAAGGAGTTTTGTGACAGTAGCTTGGAGCAATAGTACGGGGAGAGGTTTATCTGTTAGAGGTCAAGGAGGGGAATAGGGAAAAAAACCTTCCAGGTGAGGGAGAATGGATATGATGAGAGATCTTAGGGTTTTCTCCAAAGCAGAGGCTAGTTTCTTCTATGTCTTTTGTTTTATATTTTCTTTCTTTTTGGGGGGAGGGAGCTGTGCTGATTGGCTTGCAGAATCTTAGTTCCCCCACTCCCCAACCAGGGATTGAACTTGGACCCTTGGCAGTGAAAGCACAGAGTCCTAACCACCGGACAGCCATGGAATCCCCCTTTTCTCGTACTTTCAAATCAGCCTTCCATTTCCCCATCATTGCTTCCCTTTCTTATAAACCTGAGTATTAAGATGATGTCCAGAAGGGATTCCACATCGCTAACACAGTTCAGTGATTGTCTTGGTGCCTTGGACGTGAGGTATCTGAAGTCAGGCAGTGGATACAGTGGGTCGGACCCCAAAACAATGACTGGCTGGTTCCTCTGTCCCCAGAACAACTCCACAGAGAAATCTGAAGAACGTGTGAGTTGCAGACTTACATCAGTAGAAGCTGAAAGGGGACAGGGAACTTCTGGTGAAGCAGAGATAGCAAAAAAATCAGCAAAGGGAACCAAAAGAAAAAGAGATACAAAAAACAGCACAGGTAAGAGAGCTACAGTTCCTCAAATCATGTTTCGTTGGGTCTGAAAAAGTAGGAAAGAAATTTTCATCCTGTATTCTGTAAATCCTACACTTCGAAAGCCTAGCTTAAGTCTCACCTCTTGGTTCTGAGCATTGTTTCTCCTACTCTGCTGCTGGGAGATAAGGAGCTCAATGTGTAGTGATCTGAGTACAGATGGGTATAAATTTGAAATCCCACCCTTGAAACTTCACTTTATGCTAAGTTGGGTCAAGGTCAGGGTGGAGGGTCAGTTGTAATTTACTCAGAATAATTAGGTAAACCACCTACACTTCTTGTCACTATAGCTGTGACTATTCTGGAGGGGTGTCCTTCGAATCCTTGAATGGTAAGAGTATGTGAGGTGCATCAGGAAACCGGAGCACTGCCCTGGCTAGGGTGGGCTGCAAGAGTTATGGGTCCTAGTAGTTGTGTAGCATTGCTGAGTGGTTTATTTTGTCTTGTGGTGAGAGGGCAAGGTATCATTGAGTATTTATGACCTCAGTTCTAAAAACTTCTATTATTCCCTCAGGAATTGGAAGTGCACTCTCTAGGTCAACCTCTAGAGAACTGTAGTCTCTAGGTCAACCTCTTCAGAGTCTGTGGCTTATTGCTCTCACAAAAGAGCAAGTGTGTGTAAGTAGTGGGGAGTTTTAGGAAGTAAGAAAACTGAGGGATTCAGAAATATTGTCAGTCTTAGGTTTGAGGTTCTGTCCCTTGGAGTTTGCGGCTTTCCAGGTGGCTCAGTGGTAAAGAGTCTGCCTGCCAATGCAGGAGATGAGGGTCAGGAAGATCCCCTGGAGGAGGAAACGGCAACCCACTCCAGTATTCTTGCCTGGGAAATCCCATGGACAGAGGACCCTGGCGAGCTACAGTCCATGGGGCCACAAAAGAGTCAGACATGACTGCACACGCACACCCTTGGAGGTTAGGTAGTCTTTTGTGAATCATTGAATTGCACAGTGGGGATTAGACTACTGAGAACTAAAAGTGATTGTACTTTTGACATTCGAAAGGTCCACGTTAAAGTTAATTATTGCTCGTTCTATCCCATTCCCCTTCAGCTTGCCGTCCAGGAGACATGTCACAGCGTTGTGACTGTGTGAAACCTCCAAAGACACCGACGCAGATCCCCATCCCCCCTCTACCTGCTGTCCTGCCGCCTGTCAACCTGGTCCATAGGGACGTCATTCGTGCTTGGTGCCAGCAGTTAAAACTGAGCACCAAAGGCCCGGTGAGAGTCCAGAGTGGGAATGAGGCTCTTGGGAGGAAGACCATGAACCTTAGTCTGATTATTCACTCACTCTTCTCTTGTCTTAGAAACTAGATGGATATAAACGACTCTGTGAATATGCTTACCCTCATCAAAAAGTGAGTAATTTGTAGGGAATGTGGCTCAGGAGAAGATTTAGTTCTCATCCTAATTACTTATTTTAGCATCAAAAGGTGAGTAGAAGAATAGCCTTTCATCTTTTAAATCCTCTTTGTAGAACATTCCTGCCACAGCACAGGAGGCCAGGATCCTGTCACTATCGAAAAGGATAAAGATAGAAAAGGGGGAACTACCACTGGAATGCTCTGTTGAGAGAACGTCTTCTGAAGGGGCTGCTCCTCCTGCACGGGGGCCGCCTGCCCTTGAGGGAGCTCCTCCGCCTCTTGAGGCAGTTGTATCAACTTCTGCCCCCAACTCGGAAGCTGTGTTTGCCGCCTGGAGCAGAATGACAGCCAGGGCCGTGAAGACGGAGTCAGTGCGATCGCAAGAGACTTGTGGTGAGCTCATTATTAAAATGTATATATTTATATATTTCTTTGCGGTTACACTGGGTCGTCATTGCTGAACATGGGCTTTCTCCAGTCACAGGGACTGGACAGTACTCTTGGTTGCAGTGGGTGGGCTTCTCATTGCGGAGCCTTCTCTTGCGGGGCACAGGCTTCTAGGCGAGCCAGCTTCAGTAGTTACAGCACTCGGACTTAGGAGTTGTGGCACCCAGGCTTAGTTGCTCCACGGCATGTAAAATCTTCCCGTACCAAGGATACAACCAGTGTCCCCTGCATTGGCAGGCAGGTTCCTACCCACGGTGCCACCAGGGAAGTCCCAGTAAGCTCATTTTAAGAACAGGTTCTGGCTTAGGTGGGAAAAGAAGCTTAATTGATATTAGCCACTGACTAACTTCAGAATATTATCAATATCACCTGAAGGCATGGTGATTCCTTACACCCAGCCACAGATTTTTCTGATTCAGGTCTTGATAGGGCCTGGGAATTTACATTTCCAACAATTTCCCAGGCACTGCTAATCTGGGGACCACACTTTGAGAAACACTGTTCTAAATTAATGAAGTCATCAGAAGAAGACAGCAATCTGGCTTAATTTTTTCCCCCTTTAAAGAATTACAAAAGTAAAAGCAGGCTCTAAAATCAACTGCCTGAGCTAAAGCCCTGTATCTCTAGTTCCCAGGTTGCTCTGGGTAAAGTAGGTTAATAATAATATACCTATTTCATGATGTTTTGGTAAGAGTTACAGGAATAGAATTCAGTTCAGTTTAGTCGCTCAGTCATGTCCGACTCTTTGCGACTCCACAGACTGCAGCACCCCAGGCCTCCCTGATCATCATCAACTCCCAGAGTTTACTCAAACTCATGCCTATTGAGTCCGTGATGCCATTCAACCATCTCATCCTCTGTCAGCCCCTTCTCCTGCCTTCAATCTTTCCTAGCATCGGGATTTTTTCAAATGAGTCAGCTCTTAGCATCAGGTAGCCAAAGTATTGGAGTTCAGCCTCAACATCAGTACTTTCAATGAACACTCAGGACTGATTTCCCTTAGGATGGACTGGTTGGATCTCCTTGCAGTCCAAGGGACTCTCAAGAGTCTTCTCCAATACCACAGTTCAAAAGCATCAATTCTTCGGCGCTCAGCCTTCTTCACAGTCCAACTCTCACATCCATACATGACTACTGGAAAAACCATAGCCTTGAATAGACGGACCTTTGTTGGCAAAGTAATATCTCTGCTTTTAAATGGAGAGTGAAAAATTGGCTTAAAGCTCAACATTCAGAAAACGAAGATCATGGCATACGGTCCCATCACTTCGTGGGAAATAGATGGGGAAACAGTGGAGACAGTGTCAGACTATTTTTCTGGGCTCCAAAATCACTGCAAATGGTGACTGCAGCCATGAAATTAAAAGACGCTTACTCCTTGGAAGGAAAGTAAGTTATGACCAACCTAGATAGCATATTCAAAAGCAGAGACGTGACTTTGCCAACAAAGGTACAGCTAGTCAAGGCTATGGTTTTCCTGTGGTCATGTATGGATGTGAGAGTTGGACTGTGAAGAAGGCTGAGTGCCGAAGAATTGATGCTTTTGAACTGTAGTGTTGGAGAAGACTCTTGAGAGTCCCTTGGACTGCAAGGAGATCCAACCAGTCCATTCTAAAGGAGATCAGCCCTGGGATTTCTTTGGAAGGAATGATGCTAAAGCTGAAACTCCAGTACTTTGGCCACCTCATGTGAAGAGTTGACTCATTGGAAAAGACTCTGATGGAAAAGAGGGATTGGGGGCAGGAGGAGAAGGGGACGACAGAGGATGAGATGGCTGGATGGCACCACTGACTCGATGGACATGAGTCTGAGTGAACTCCAAGAGCTAGTGATGGACAGGGAGGCCTGGCATGCTGCGATTCATGGGGTCGCAAAGAGTTGGACACGACTGAGCGACTGATCTGATTTGATCTGATCTAGGTTGGTCATAACTTTCCAAGAAGTAAGCATGTTTTAATTTCATGGCTGCAGTCTCCATCTACAGTGATTTTGGAGCCCAAAAACTAAAGTCAGCCACTGTTTCCACTGTTTCTCCATCTATTTCCCATGAAGTGATGGGACCGGATACCATGATCTTAGTTTTCTGAATGTTGAGCTTTAAGCCAACTTTTTCACTCTCCTCTTTCACTTTCATCAAGAGGCTCTTGTATCAAGGAGATAAAATTAATGAAGACCATGTACTGGTTAGCCATTAAAATGTCTGTTGAGACCCTTATCCCCTGGTGACCTCCCTTGCCCCTCAGGAGCAAAGCCTGGAACCATATCCTGCCCACTGTCTTTTGCACACAGTGGGGTGTTATTCCAGGACTTTGCTTCAGATGTGTAAGATACCCCTCTCTATTAAACAAAAAAATTTTTTTTAAGATATGAGACCCCTGAACTGGGCCTTCCCAGACCTAATCTGGCTTAATGTTTCTATTGAAGGAAACCAGAATGAATGCTCTTTGCCATAAAAATCTTGAGCTGAAGGCAATTAAGAAGCAGCAAACCCAGAAAAGGCTCTCCTTTTCTAGCCTAAACGCAGGATATCTATGTTCTTTTTGCTGGAGACAGATTTATCCAGAGTAACCTGCAAACATACCTCATCCATTAGTTTCCTCTCCTATATTTACCTTCCCACTGTTTGCCACCCGTGGGAGCCTAAAACTGCTTCCCTTTGTCCTGTCATTTCTTTACAAATGTATTATTCTTTGTCGGAAGGTGTTATATAAGATGGAATATTCTAAGCTGCCATTTTGAGCTAGTTTTTGCTTTTTTTCCCTGAACTGTGTGTGCTGCATGAATTCATCAACTGTTTTTCCCTTGTTAATGTTTTTGTTAGGATCCCAGATGGGCAGAGGTAAGGTTTGACCCCACCCCTACCCCGGAACACACTGTCATCTACCCACTTGCCTCTATACATCCAACTGTATTATTTGTTTCTTTAAAAAAAAAAAAATTAACAGGAAATTCTTAATTTCTTTTAAAAAATTGAATGTTTTTACATAATTTTCTAAGAGGAACAGAGTGGAATAAGTAGGTGTTCAGTGTTAGTATCTGAGAGCTGGCACTTGAGAAAGACAGTTGAATCAAAGGCCATGGTGCAGACGCAAACATTAGGACTGGGTCTTGCTGTGCTCATACTTGCCTCTCTTTTCCTTCTCCAGAGGTCCAGTGGTGTGTGGTCCACGGGAGAAGTCTCCCAGCTAACACAGAAGGCTGGGTTCGTTTACAGTTTCATGCTGGGCAGGCCTGGGTGCCTGGAAAACGAAGGAGGGTGTCTGCATTCTTCCTGATACCATCTGGTGACTTTCCACCCCCACACCTGGAGGACAATATGCTGTGCCCTGAGTGTGTACACAGGTAATTACCTGGTACTTTTCTACACACTGAATGTGGGCATCCGGTTTTTAGTTGGAGGGAGAAAAGAGATACATATTTATCTCAATTAGCCCTGCATTTCAAGCACAAGTTGTCAGTAAAGAGTTTCACAGAAATTCTCGCTAGGAAAGTATATTCCTAGGAAAAAGGACATTTTGATGTCAAGGCTTAATGCATCTACCTGGAGACCCATAACTTTGAGGCAGTAACCACTGTATAATTACTATATCCCAGGCATATGTACTACACAGAAATAATGACTAGCTAAAACGTCCTTCATTTAAGTGGCCTACAGTATAATGGGGATAACTGCTGTGTAAACAACTGTATCACCATGTGATGATTGTGATCAAACAGGAAGTTTCTTAATTTAAAGGAAGAATTATCTAGATGTAAAGGAGGATGTAAGATCATTTTTCAGTGTAGGGACCAATGCCAAGGTTGTGAAAGGACTTAGGATAAAGAAATTGCCAGTAGTGATAGAATGTCATGGAAAATAAGCTTCAGACCATCCCTGGATGATGGGCCACTGAAAAGTTTTAAGCAAGTAAATGAACTGAGGCTTATACTTCTGAAGAGAGTAGGATACAAGATCTATTAGAAAAATCATGTGGGATAATTCAGTTTCTCATGTTTAAAGGGCCTAGCACCTTCTATAGGTGCCAAAGAAGAAACCTGGCTACTAGATAATTATTTGGTAATTATACTTAAACACTAATAAGGGTAAGAGCTGCATTGGGGCTGAAGACAGCTTCAAGGAACAGCAGTGTCATATCAAATGAAGCTGAAGAAGATACAGATAACATAATAGATTGGAGAATATTGAAAGCAGTAGAGAATGTAGATGATTTGGTGTGGGTTGAATAAGGGGAGGAGAGAAGTAGAGGCTACAATTGGAAGTATTTTCTGAAAGGCACAAATGGGGGAGTAGCAGGATGCTCAGAGGAAACTGTCGTGTTTTCTGCTGAAGAGGGCAAAGTGTGCTTCTGGGCTTAGCTTAGGAGAGGGGCCTATGGAGGAGGAGGATAGCAAGAGATCCATCCTTCTAGATAGAGGGGCTGATTCAGCCCAGACTTGGTTCCTAGGGATCCATCTCCTCACCCCACAGTTGTGTAGAAAACCATTCTGGGCTTCATCCCAAGTTCTCTGTTGGTCTGCTGGGGGCCCACATTTGGTATCATCATGATTGAACGCCGGAGGTCTAGGGCACTTGGAAAATTGAAGCCTCAGGTGGTGGGGGGAAGAGTCTCCAGCTAGACTCTCCCCATCCACAGCCAGAAGTGCCAGCCTTCAGGCCCCAGCACAAATACCATGTCCCACAGGAGGAAGTATGTGAGTGTGCACTACTCATCTTTTCCCATTTCAGCTATCCTCTTTCCTGCCACAATCTTTTGTCAAGCAAGTTGAATACAATGGAGATCACTTTGGGTAGCCTTTTAGTTACATTCTTGGGCCACTGGGCAAATGGTTTAAGTTCCCTGTGGGGCCTCTCCTGCCCATGAGCTGCACAGGACAAGAACATATTAGAGAATAATATAACTTGAATATTGTCATTCCTTGATGACATGGCCACATGCTTTCCACACATGGTCCTAAAGTTTAAGGGAGATTTTATTGGGATTTCGTGGTGGGTTTCTTGGTTCTTTTCAAGAATTTAACTTGCTATTTCCTCTCAATTCTAAAACATTTCATTTACTTTATAGGAATAAAGTATTAACAAAAAGCCTGCAGTGAGATCATAATGCCAGTAAAAGTGTACAGCTATGATTATAATTAATGATAGAGAAGTGACTACAATCAACTCCACGGTGACTTTAGACAGCTGAACTCTGGGCTGCTCCACTCTCCATGCTTCCTGCTCCCGGAGTGCACAGCCTGCTTAGAAGGCTGCATGAAAAAAAAAAGCCTGTGAACTGATGGGAAACAGAAGCAGAAGTGACTGTCTCTCCAAAGATGCCCAGCCCTAAGGGAGCAGAGGATAGAGATGGGGACATTTTAAAAATACTAAGTCACTGAGTGGAATTAATTTGCTTGAAAATGCCTCAGGTAAATCTCTACATTGAACAAAATGGGTCTTATAGGCAACAGTCGAAATTTGGTCATATACACCTTAACCAGATGTATCTGGTTAAGGTATTCAACTTTATCATCACCAGGCATGGTACAAGCAAAAATGTGTTTCCTGACATGATACAATGTATCACTGACAATATTCTTGCCCCAAAGAATCTATTCACAAGGAAGTAATCAGTCCTGATTATGCCTCTTGTCTCAGCGTAATTAGGTGAGCTTACCATCATTTGGGTGTCAGCTACTTAGATGCATCCATCCATATGTAAATATTCACAACCTATGCACTTAAGTTGTCTATATTTTATGTATATGTGAGTTATATATAATTTTTTAAGTGTTCCAGATTGAATGATACATTATAGTGCCTCTAGTAAAAAGGCAACTAGAAAATTTTAAACTTAAAACTTTTATTTTAAAATAAAATACTCTAGGCCAGAGCAGGAGTGAGGTTGGACCAGGACTGAGGCAGCCAAGGCCCCTCCTTCCCACATCAGTGGATCCTGCCCAGAGTATGCCTGGCTGCCGTTGCAGGCAAGCGGGGTGGAGTATGACTGGGCAGTGCCGCTGCTGAGACAAAGCTGTTTCCAGTTACAAAGCAGGGATCACAGCAAACACCCGCCACAGAAGCACTATGGCATTGCTTCTCCCTTCTGCTTAGCAGCCCCCAAGGAGACTAACTGCCTACTTACACAGAAACTAGTGGAGACTCTGAAGCCCTTTGGGATTTTTGAAGAGAAAGAGGAACTTCAGTGCAGGATTTTAATTTTGGGAATATTAACCTGGTAAAAGACTGGATACGAGAAATCAGTGAAAGCAATAATCTTCCACAATCTCTAATTGAACATGCTGATGGGAAAATGTTTACCTCTGGATCTTACAGATTAGGTGTACATACAAAAAACTGCCAATATTGATGCATTGTGTGTTGCACCAAGACATATTGATTGAAGTGACTTTTTCACCTCATTCTATGATAAGTTGAAATTATAGGGAGAAGTAAAAGATTTAAGAGCTGTTGAAGAGGCATTTGTACCAAGTTACCAAACTGTTTGATGGAATAGAGATTGATATTTTGTTTGCAAGATTAGCACTGCAGACTATTCCAGGAAATTTAGACTTAAAACATGACAGTCTGCTTAAAAATTTAGATATGTATAAGAAGTCTTAATGATTGCAGGGTTCTGATTTTATTGCAAATCAATGAAATGGTTTTACGAGATGTTTTACATCTAGTATCAAACATTGACAACTTCAGGTTAACCCTGAGGGCTATCAAACTGTGGGCCAAATGCCACAAAATCTACTCCAATATATTAGGTTTCTTCAGTGTTATCTCCTGGGATATGCTCGTAGCAGGAACTTGCCAGCTTTGTCCAAATGTGATAGCATCAACTCTTGTACATAAATTTTTCTTGGTATTTTCTAAATGATATGTGTTTAGATTATATTAAAATAAAGTTGATTATAGACTCTGAAAAATAAAATACTCCATTGTGTATGTGAAACGATCCTTCTGAAATATGTTGGATCATAACAATGCTCAAAACCCTCTCTTGGATCCTGTTGATTCAGAGGGAAAACCAAAGTCCTTGTAATGACTTCCAAGGCCTTCCTAAAGTGCCTTATACCCCATGCCCCCTTTTCCATAATACTTATCTCCTCTAATTTATAATTTGTGTGTCTTCCCCAACAGTATAAAAAGATTTGTCAATTTTGTTTGTGCATGTGGGTATCACAACAACCTCCTAGAACCACCGAACACATAGTCGGTGCTCAATAAATGTTGATTCAATGAATGATGAATGAAAAGGTTTGAAGTGAATTAGGAAAGGAGACAGATTGCAACTTAGAAATCTATATTTTAAAATATAGATTTTGGAAAGTAATTGCTGTTGAGTTATATTCTTTTGGAAAGTAATTGCTGTCTGTATTCTTTTGGAAAGTAATTGCTATGAATTACCTCTTGGACAGGAAAAACTCTGGTGTGTTGACGCCCAGTGTTCTTCCTCCATAACTCTTTTCATCATCTACAGTCCACCTACCCAAAGTGAAAAATGACACTTCTCTTTATTCAACTAATGCATAGGGTGGGAGTGGTCATTGCCTGGAAGGGGCAAAGAGAGACTTCTTTGGTGATGCAAGTATTTTCTGTCTTGACTAGGGAGTTGACTACCATTTTTCAGAACTTACCCAATAGGACACTTAAGATTTGTGCATTTTACTGTAAATTTTACCTCAAAGCAAAAGGGTTTGGCGATCAGAGAGGAAATGGTGTCTGTCACACGTCTGTACTCCTAGGATTTGTATACTGAGACCTCAGTATATATTCTATATACATAATACATTAAGGAGGTCCTCTTTTTTTCTTGTGACGGATGACAAAGAGGACATGAGGGGAATTTATAACACTGAGGAGGGTTATATAAGAGGCTCACAGAGACTGGGCAGGATTTTCTCTGTCTCAAGATCATTAGCTCTAATGAAAATGAATGTCAGAACTTCCTTCTGCTCTTCCTCAAAAGCCCTGATTAAATATTACTTCACTGGCAACATTTTTTGATATATTCTGATTCTCAAAACTACTAAAATTATCTTTTTTATCTATACTGGATTGAAACTCACTTATATCTTATTGTTAAGAAACACAAGAGGGACTCACCTGGTGGTCTAGTGATTAATACCCTGAGCTCCCAATGCAAGGGGAAGGGTTAGATACCCACATGCCTCACCTGAGAGTTCATATGCCACTTTCCACTTGAACTCATGTATAGTTGCCAAACCAATTCTTGCATATACTTCTACTATCATACAGCGGTCACTTTTTATAGGACATCTTTGGATTTCACTGTGGTTTTGAAATTACATTCTCTGAATAAAAAGCTCTTCCAAAAATTTGCATGTCACAACTAAGACCCAGTGCAGTCAAGTGAAATATTTAAAAAATGGAAAAAAAAAAAAAACAAGAGCTCAATCTTTGAGGGCAGCTAGATATAAGTTATGGAGAAGGCAATAGAAGTGACTCAGCAGCAGCAGATATAAGTTGTTTCTGTCCTTAAAGCTCAGTGAAGTTAACAGCTCACCTTTGCTAGGTTGAAAAAAAATTTCTTTTCAAAAACAAAATTATGTTAGGAAAGTGATAAGCACTCAGCCAAGAGTAATTGTTGTAATATCTACCATGTTTTGTCTCTATCTTCCTTTTCTACACTGAAGTGATCTGTAATTTCCAAGCACTTATGAGCCATTTCAAAATTTTGTGGCTTTGGGAATTTAATCTCTCTAGCCTTAGGTTTCGGAGAAGGCATTGGCACCCCACTCCAGTACTCTTGCCTGGAAAATCCAAACTATACGTGTTCATGAGGAAATATAATGGAGCCATAAGATAACTGGAACTTGAACTCAGCAGACCTCCTTTGAAAGTCAGCCTGGCATTTGTAGGACCAAATGATGGGAGTAGAGAGAGAGACGGAGAAGGCAATGGCACCCCACTCCAGTACTCTTGCCTGGGAAATCCTATGAACAGAGGAGCCTGGTAGGCTGCAGTCCATGGGGTTGCTAAGAGTTGGACACGACTGAGCGACTTCACTTTCACTTTTCATTTTCATGCATTGGAGAAGGAAATGGCAACCCACTCCAGTGTTCTTGCCTGGAGAATCCCAGGGACGGGGGAGCCTGGTGGGCTGCCATCTCTGGGGTCGCACAGAGTCGGACACAACTGAAGCGACTTAGCAGCAGCAGCCTTAGGTTTATTGAACATACAGTTTTATTTACATACGGTTAAATTTACCCATTTTAATGTATGTGTGTGCTAACTCACT
The DNA here is from genome assembly GCF_032452875.1 of Bos javanicus. Classification (NCBI taxonomy): domain Eukaryota; kingdom Metazoa; phylum Chordata; class Mammalia; order Artiodactyla; family Bovidae; genus Bos; species Bos javanicus. The sequence goes on along the minus strand of NC_083868.1, from coordinate 54,395,624 downwards.
TCAGTCATGTCCCACTCTTCACAAACCTATGGACCATAGCCTATTGGGTTCCTTGGTCCATGGGATTCTCCAGGCAAGAATACTGGAGTGGATTGCCATGCCCTCCTCCAGGGGAATCTTTCAACCCAGGGATCAAACCCAAGTCTCTTACATCTGCTTTGGCAGGAAGGTTCTTTGCCACTAGCACCACCTGGGAAGCCCACTTGAGTGTACAGCAGTATCTTAACTGTGGTGTTAATTTACCCTCCATATAGATTCTTGATGGAATAACTGTTAAAGAATTTTGCTCTTTTGGGGGGGAGGGATTATTTGTTTTCTTATTATGGATTTAAGGAACCCTTTACATATAAATTCAGAATCAGCATGTCACCTTTTGCAACAAAAATCCTGCTGGGATTTTGATGAATTTTCTGGGCCAATGTGTAATGAGAAAAGTAGTATATTGTAGGTCTAGAGTTATGGATTAACTCTAGAAAAATATTTGATGTTGTGTCATAATGTGGTTAATGATAGCCATGTTTCTTGCAATAAGAATGCATTTAAATATGTTCCTCTAAAAAAAAAAAAATATATGTTCCTCTGTAAGCAAATATCTGGCCTTAAGCAAAATGCAGTGTGTGAGGAGTTATCTGGAGTAAAAGAAGGCAGTAATGGAATGCTGGTGCTGGGGAAGACTCTTGAGAGGCCCTAGGACAGAAAAGAGATCAAACCAGTCAATCCTAAAGGAAATCAACCCTCAAGATTTATTGGAAGGACTGATGCTGAAACTGAAGCTCCAATACTTTGGCCACCTGATGGGATGAGTCACATCACTAGGAAAGACCCTGATGCTGGGAAAGATTGAAGGCAAGAAGAGAAGGGGATGACAGAGAATGAGATGGTTGGATGGCATCATTGATTCAATGAATATGAGTTTGAGAAACTCAGGGTGATAATAAAAGACAGGGAAGCCTGGAGTGTAGCAGTTCATGGGGTCAGAAAAAGTTGGACACAGCTTAGCAACTGAACAACTACAACAGATGGAGTGGAGGTGAGTTGTATGTAGTGTGGACGGTATTGTGAAATGAAGATAATAATCAACTGTGTTAAATTCGAAGACTTTGTTAATATAACTCAACTAGTATCTAATGCAACGATTTGACCTGTGGATGGGGCCTATAAAACAAAAGAGATGATACACATGTGTGTTTTGTAAAGTGTTAATAACTTGCAAAGACTAAGGAAGGAAGAAGTCTAACACCTAGGTTTGAGACCACATGTGCTATTTTAATAGATGGTTGATATTATCCATTACCTAAATAGTAATGATGATGATATTTATCTCACAGGATTATAAAAATAAATGAGGCATATTAATATATTAACTTCTCATATAATTAATGAGAGATGTATAATATACTTCATTCATTGAAGGTCTATGCAAATGTTATTTATGACTATTTTATTTCATTCTTTCTTAGCTTCTGTTGCCCCAATAGTTGATAGAGAATATCAACTATTAAGTTGCTCTAAACAGAATATTTCCCTGGCCAACCAGTCTGCTATTATGGATGGGCTACCTTGAGACACTTTATGTAGCTGGTGCCAACAATATAATTTGAGTAGTGATAGCAAGGTTAATAAATTGGGAATCTGTGCTGCTTAGAACAAAGATGGGAATGTGAATTCTTTTATTAACTTTTTATTTCTCTCTTACTCTCTGCAGAAAAGAAAAAGCAATTTTGTGTAAACACATTATTTTTTAAAGTCACTTTTTGGGAAGGCATTAGTGGTATAAAATCATAATTCTTACATTGAGTCATTTTGCCTAATTTTGGCATAAAGCAAGGCCATAAAGAAAGCAGGCAGATAAAGAAGGAGAGGACATTATTATTAGTGTCTATTCTCATATATTACTGTCTCCACACTCCATGTTGAACTATTGAAATAAATAGCATTCATTAAAAAAAAAAGAAGGCAATGGCACCCCACTCCAGTACTCTTGTCGGAAAATCCCATGGACCGAGGAGCCTGGTGGGCTGCATTCCATGGGGTCGCTAAGAGTCGGACACGACTGAGCGACGTCACTTTCACTTTTCACTTTCATGCATTGGAGAAGGAAATGGCAACCCACTCCAGTGTTCTTGCCTGGAGAATCTCAGGGACAGGGGAGCCTGGTGGGCTGCTGTCCATTGGGTCCCACAGAGTCGGACATGACTGAAGCGACTTAGCAGCAGCAGCAGCAGCAGTAGTATCTTACTTTTGGACACTGTTCATGAGAGAGACCTGTTTGCAGAATATGCTCACCTTAGCAGAAAAGGTCCAGAAATTGTCACATTTGAGAAGAGACCTGATATTATCTTGCTAAGAATGAAAGAAAATATATGTATATACATATATCAACTAAAAGAACAAAAAAGAGAGTTCAGCAATGCCTCAGCAACACCCTACACGAGGGAAGAAGATTGAAGTAGTCACTACCTTTCACATGGCTAAAAGATTTGTGATAAATAACTCAGACTAAGAGTCTGTACAATTATTACATTTGAGAAAAAGATTAAGATGGGAAAACCCTGTTGCAGTTGCCCTGGCTATTGTTACTGCCACTTCTGAGTTGTGGACTCAGAAAGTCTCTGGTAAGACTGATAATAGTGCTGGTCAGAAAAGGGCAAGAAGCTTAATTTTGATTAGCTTCAAATGGAAATAAAGTGATGGAACAAGGCACTTACCATTTAACAGTTCACAAGTTGGAAAATATTTTTCCATAAAGCTTCTCTCCATTGGCTGTAGCTCACTTACTACTGGCAGATGTCAGTGCTTTTCCTGAATTGATTTCTAAGCCAAGTGATTTGGCCCATGTTCTTTTCTCATCATTGAGGAGTGTAATTATAACTTCAGAGAAAAGAATAAAGTGTTGATGTGCTCAGAAGGGGGGTGCCACAACCTGAGTGTACTCTATTTCTCTTCTTCCTTCAAGGGCTTCTAGTAAAGGGAGTACAATGGTACTGTATGGTGTGACAATCATGCAAATGTGCCTTTCAGCTGTGTACTGCAAGTCACTGGCCCCATCTTGAACACCGCTGCTATAAAGTTCACACCTGCACTGTAACTCCCATCTATTCCTCCCAGCAACTAAGAGTAGCAGGGATTCTAAAGTTGGGGCAGTCTTACGGCTTAGACTCAAGGACTCCTCATCAACCTTGCTGAAACGTCCTTAGAATGGCCCTGTATTTCAACATTCTTCCCACCCAAACTCCCTTCCTCTCCTTCACATGACTCAGACCTACATCATGGTCTTACAGCTCTCCTAGCCTTCTGTCTCCCTTCTTATTTTCCTTTGCAGTTGTTTTATATACCAAATCTCTTGCACACTCAGTCCCTTCATGCCATCTGCTTCTTGAAAGACATGAACAAATACATATGGTGCCAGAAGCAGTCAGAAGAAAACAAGTAATGAGATTCTGGAACTGGCTCACTGATCTGCTGGTGAACACAAAAGGACAGCATTCTGAGTGCTATACAGAGGACGGATAGTCCCTGGCACACAATGGTGGTCCAGTTGCTGAAGATATCACTGGAGGAGGTCTGGCAAAATGTGCTATAATTCAGGCATTTGGAAAATAAAGGTGTCAAAGATCCTATAAAGTTAGTGGAGTTGGCTGCTTACTGGTAAGTTGTATTAATGTCCATCAATGGCATAATGAGAAACTGAGGGCCATTAACAAGCACTGGAAGACTGAATATGAAATGTAAGAGCCAAAAAGCATTTAGTAATTTACAGAGGCCCACATCTCCTGCTGTTAGATGAATGGACACAGCTGAACAGCAAACAAGTTCTAATAGCTAAAGTTGCAGAGCTACAGGGCCTTAAAATTTTAGCCAAGGCCGGTCTAATATGCTAAAGTCAGCAAACTGATTGGGAAAAATCTCAGACCCTGAAACATCAGGTGGGGACACCGGAATGGATGCCCCTGAAAGTGTTGGCTCTGTACAGCCCTGTGAATTCTCAGACTTTTCAGAACTGGTCTGCAGTCCCCTAGTAAGAGCTAACACAACCTGTATGCTGGAGGATGCTGCACAACAATCCCCCCCGCCCCCGCCTCAAAGATAATCGTGTCAGGTGCTCCCATCAAAAATGTGCTCCAAATTCCTCTCCCAACTACTAGGCCAATAACTGAGAATTACATTCCAGCATAACCCGGCTGAGGACGTGATGGGCCTGGCAAGGGAGGAAAGAGAACATACATGAAGGATCTGCAGACATTAGCCAGCATGTACTGGCAGGAGTTGGGATAATTCTTTCACTAGTTTTTAAAAGCAACTGATCGAAAGGACTGGACTATGACATTAGTTAAGCAAGAATTCATTGTGTTGAGGGAATATTTTCTCTTTGCACAGAATTTAAGATCTTAGCAAGGATCCCATGAGATGGGACAGATTCACTGCTAGGATGCTTCTTAGAGGTCTGGGGAGAAGGGGAAGTGACAGCCAACACTAAGCAAAGTATAAATGCCCAACCTTCCCTGGCAGAGGGTGGAGGAGGGAATAAAGAGGTGAGCAAAGTAGACCTGCAGGGCAGGAATGTTACGTGAGGCTGGAAACCCACCATAGGATGTTCCATGGGAGGGCCCAGCTTTCACCATGGCCATCAGGAATGTGATGGAGAAGGGAGAAGCAGTATTGCTGAGAAGGTCAATGGTCCTCTTCAGACCAGGCTGATGGTAGGTGAGGCTGGCACAGAACTTGGCTCGTTAATGTCATTCTTGGGGTGATGGGCCCTGAAGTCAGTGAGCCAGATGATGCCACTTAACAAGCAGAAACCGGGAGGCTACAATTACCAAGAAGGTTGGAGGGCAGCCAAGGGGCCTTGATTCACAGGAGGCTGTGGAGATGGTTAATAGATCATGGTGCCTAGGGTCAAAGTAGATGGGCAGCCAACAAGGATGCTTCATTTTTTTTTTTTTTTTAAATGTGGAAGTAAGAAACTACTTTTATTTTTTAAATTTCCAGTTTTATTGAGATGTAATTGACATAAACCACTGTACAAGTTCAAGTTGTATAACAATAATTTGATACATGTGCTGATGTGTACTCAGTCATGTCTTATTCTTTGTGACCCCATGAACTATAGCCCACCATGCTGCTCTGTCCATGGAATTCTCCAGGCAAGAATACTGGAATGCGTTGCCATTTCCTACTCCATTGATACACTTATCACTTATCTATTGTGAAAAAAGATGCTTCTTAACACCTACAATTAAAGTCAAGAATAGAGGAGCAGGAGGACTTCCCTGGAGGTCCCTGGTTGGGGAACTGGGATCCTAGAAGCCACACAGTGTAGGCAAAAAAAATAAAAAATAGAGGATCAGGAGGCTGAGGGGAGTCACTCTAATAAAAAAGTCACCATCTCTTGCTCAGCTCCCAGACCTGAACTGATTTTTAGATCTAGAATCCACTAGTTGATGAGATGATTGGCTTCCTATGATGGACTCTATAACCACCATAAAAAATAAAGTATATATTGCTTATGTGTATTCCTCCAGTCTTTCCCCAAAGGGATATATAGCCATTTAACAATGTGACTGTACACTGGAAAAGATAAATGAAACATTTAAAGACTATTGGACATAAGATCTGTATTGACTATGATTTTAAATTATCATCATGACCCTCTTCTTCTTAGCTTGGAGGCTTAAAAGAGCTCAGTAGTAGCTGAGTCCTGGCTAAAGTCTAGCTCAAGGAGGCCCACTGTTTTTTATGAAACCCAGAGATTGTTTTTCCAGTCTCTGAATGTAAAAACTGGAATTGATATATTTGTCACATGAAGTAACTGTCATATTGGGTCCTTGGCCTGAGGAATAAGAACTATTGCAGCAGGAAGGCCAATACAAAACCTTTCAAACTGCTTCCTATCCCACCTTGTTGTATATAGATTCTAAATTCGATAGTCATGAAACTCAGCTTGAGGTAACATATATTGGTATTTCACAGCATCACTAATGGGTTAAAAATTCTGTAGAGCAATTATCTTTTAATTAAAAAATAAATAAAAATTTAAAACTATATATGCTAAAAAAGAATGGGTTGAATCTGAAAAAGAATATGTATATGTGCATATATATACAATATATATATACACAAAATCAAATTTATATGTACATAAATCAAATATATATATACATACATACATATATATATATATATATATACATATACATACAAAATCAAATAACTTTCCTGTACACTTGAAACTTACCCAACAATGTAAATCAACTGTATTTCAATTAAGAAAAAAGAATAGGTTGGCTGAGAGGTATTATGGTCAGCAAGAAATTTCAACAAATGATTAGAGATGCTTTAGACAAGAAATAAGACAAAGGCAGTAGAATTAGAAGAGAAACAATAGCAAGCAAGATATGTGTTTGACTCCATAGGACTTAAACCCATTGGAATTTAAGGAAAAGGAGTGTTTTATGTTTTCACCTTTAGATGGCTAGGTGGATGATAATATATCTCAAGGAAAAGAAATACAAAAGGTGGTAAAAATTTGGTAGGGATGTCACTGAGTTTGTTTATTTCTTTTCTTTATTTTTTTTTCTTTTTTACTCCACCATGTGGCATGTGGGCATGCAGATCTTCCTTGACCAGGGATAGAACCCATGTGCCCTGCAATGGAAGCATGGAGTCTTAACCACTGGATTGCTGGAGGAGTCCACTGAGTTTATTTCTTACTATGTTTGAAAGGCATAAGCAGGATATGCCACAACTTGGGTCAGTAAGGCGGGCAAAAAGACTGGGCTAGAAATATACATATATAGGACTCACCAGCATGTAGATGGAAGTTGAAGCTGGAAAAGTGGATGAAGCTGTTCTACAGAAGCATAAAACGTGATCAAGAATAGATGTACATCAATAGTTTAGGAGTGGGAAAGGAGACAGAAAAACAATTAGATGAAGGTGGAAAGGAACTAGATAGAGTAAAAAGCTGTGTACAAGGCTTCCCTGGTGGGTCAGTAGTTTAGAATCTGCCTTCCAAAGCAGGGGACACTGGTCCAATCCCCGGTCTAGGAAGATCCCACATTCCGCAAAGCAGCTAAGCCCATGCGCTACTGCTGCTGAGCCTGTGTGCTGCAACTACTGAAGCTCACATGCCCTGGAGCCTGTGCTCCACAACAAGGGAAGTCAGCACAATGAGAAGCCTGCAACTAGAGAGTAGCCTCCACTCGCCAAAACTAGAAAAGGCCTGCACACAGCAATGAAGATCCAGTGCAGCTAAAAGATAAAGTTAAAGAAAAGGTATGTTCAGAAAGTTGAACTGGGAAAGAACAGAGAGAGAGAATAGTAATTAAATAAAATTATAGTGTTAAAAGAGCTGAGTGTTTTAAGTGGGATGAAGTTAAACATCTTTGTGTGCTAGCAGGATAGAATTTGTAAAGCATGAAAGGTGGAAAACTCAGGAGGGAACAAATGACTGATAGGGACATAGGAGGAAATAACTTCAGTTTACATTTCTTGGCCTCAGTCCCCATCCTTCCTCACCCACAATCCTCACATAGTGGCAATTGCTCAGGGGTCCAAAAATTTTTGGCACCAATCTTCAGCCACTTCAAGAGAACAACATGAATTGAGCTTTCCAACTTCAACATGTCTCACAGCTATTCCATGTGTCTCGTTGGAGAGTTATCCTGCTGAAAATGCAGAATGCATTCAATATGGAAAGAGAAGGGTGAGACAAGACTTGGTTTGACTGGCCAAGATCACTTGCTGGTGGGGGCTAAATTTGCAACTATTATTGAAGAATCTATAGCCAGATTAACTCCCTGTCCATTCATCAAAAGTTGTCCTTGCTACCTCATCTCACCTGATTGCCATGCTCTGTCCTAACCACATCCTCTGAATCATTACAGAACACAAGATAGCCCTTACTCATTTGGATTCTGAATTTAAGATTCTCCTAATTGTGACTGTTGCTTCCTGATAGAGATTTTTTTTTTTCTGTAAAAAAAAAAAAAAAGAAAAGAAAGAAAAAGAAATCTGCTAATATATTCTTGATCAGAAGGTGAAGATCTGCAACTAGTGCCCTAAAGAAGAAATAAATTTCAGTAATGCTTGTAAGTGGGAATTCTTAAAATGAAGGATGTAGCAAAGTCGGAAACATCTTTCAGAGTGCAAGTTATACTTTCCTCCTCAGGAAATGGAAGAACTTAGTAGCTATCCCTTCTGCCTGAGAGGGACACTGTGCCAGTGTCCAGAACCACTGTTTCTCAGAACCACAGTGTTCTGTGAGCTGTCTTACACATTTTTAACTTTCAACCAGAGTTGCTCCAGTTTTTTCTGTTATATATTAGAACTACCTTGCAATGCAGGGGACAAAATTATAGAGCATGTTCTTTTGGCTTAAAAGAAAAAAACTTTTGAAAAACATTTATCTAAACAAAACAATACAATGCTTTAAATATTTAACTTATGTAGTAAATAAAATATATTTGAAATAGGTAATGCGTTTAAAAAAGATTTTAGAAATTTATTATAATTTTATTTTTGGCTGCAGTGCATCTCTGTTGCTGCACACAGGCTTCTTGTAGGTTGGTGAGCAGGGGCTACTTGTTGTCTTCTCACTGCAGTGGCATTTTTTGTAGCAGAGTATAGGCTCTAGGTGCACGAGCTTCAATAGTTGCAGCACTTGGACTCTAGAGCACAGGTTGTGGTGCATGGTCTTTGTTGCTCCCTGGGATGTGGGATCTTCTTGGACCAGGGGTCCAACTGGTGTCCCTTGCACGGCAAGGTGGATTCATAACCATTGGACTATCAGGGAAGCCCTAGGTAATGCATTTTATTTCATAGATCCATATATAACTGTAGTTAGAAAAAGTCCTTTTTTCCTGAATTTGTGAAAGAGATGAAGTCTGGTATTTCCTTCAAAATAAGGGAGGGAGAATAGGTTGCTGCTGCTGCTGCTGCTAAGTCGCTTCAGTCATGTCCGACTCTGTGCGGCCCCATGGACTGCAGCCCTCCAGGCTCCTGTCCCTGGGATTCTCCAGGCAAGAACACGGGAGTGGGTTGCCATTTCCTTCTCCAATGCATGAAAGTGAAAAGTGAAAGTGAAGTCGCTCAGTTGTGTCCTACTCTTCGAGATCCCATGGACTGCAGCCTACGAGGCTCCTCCATCCATGGGATTTTCCAGGCAAGGGTTTTGGAGTGGGGTGCCATTGCCTTCTCTGGAATAGGTGGCAGTTTAGATTAAATCAGACTGCGTGCATGCTAAATTGTATCAGTTTTGTCCAATTCTCTTCCCTGTACCCCAGATGGCAAAGAATCTGCTTGTAATGCAGGAGACCTAGGTTTGATCCCTGGGTTGGGAAGATGCCCTGCATAAGGGAATGGCAATCTACTCCAGTATTCTTGTCTGGAGAATCCCATGGACAGAGGAGCCTGGTGGGCTAGTCTGTGGAGTCACAGAGTTGGACACGACTGAGCGACTAACACTACTATGGACTGTAACCCTCGAAGCTCCTCTGTCCATGGGATTCCTCAGTTAAGAATATTCTAGTCGGTTGTCATTTCCTTCTCCAGGGGAATTTTCCTGGGAATCCCAGGGATCTGAACTGGAGTCTCCTGCATTGTAGGCAGATTATCTACCATCTGAGCTAATAAGGAAGCCTGAATCAGTTTAGCTGGGGTCAATCATTGTCAAAGCTTGACGACTGATCCATAAGGACTGAAGATATTACTGTCTGTTTTTATATGTTTGAACTTTCCCATAATGTAATATTTTCAAAAACCAGGAGGAAAAAAGCCCAAGAAAATAAATAAGATAATTACATTGTAATAAATGCTAAGAAATACAGTAATGAATAGTCTTTCCACTCAAAGTCCTATCTTAACCTAAGGCACTGGACTCATTCTGTACTGGCTACCAGATCAACTCTCTTCTAAATCATCCAGAAAAAGTGTGTCATGTGGGACCACACCCAAGTCAGGAGATGAAATGTTTTCTTGGCTGAATCTCTATGGGCCAATTCAGTTTCCACCCTGAAAGGGAGTAGCCAGGATTCCAAGCATTGTCTGCTTAATCCAAAGCCATTTGGTCACACCCTGATCTAGCCAATGTTTATAGATTTTAGGTGCAGGAAGAACTACCCTGAGGGCTTGAGGAAGCACAGATTTCTGTAACTTGTCCTGTGCACAAGGATTTTATTTTGAGGGTCTGGCTGTAGTTTCATAGTTTATTTTTCCAACCATGTATTTGTGTGTGCTCAGTCGTGTCTGATTCTTTTTGACCCTATGGACTCTAGCCTACCAGGCTCCACTGTCCATGGGATTCTCCAGGCAAGAACACTGGAGTGGGTTGCCATTTCCTCCTCCAGGGGATCTTCCCCACCCAGGGATTGAACCCAAATGTCCTGCATTGGCAGGCAGATTCTTTACCACTGCACCCCCCAGTTCTTAAGCAAATTGAGGCAGAGTCCTTGTACTTTGAATAATTTATAGTACTAAGTTAAAGTTACCTGTCAGATATGCAGATGACACCACCCTTATGGCATAAAGTGAAGAAGAACTAAAGAGCCTCTTGATGAAAGTGAAAGAGGAGAGTGATAAAGTTGGCTTAAAGCTCAACATTCAGAAAACTAAGACCATGGCATCCAGTCCCATCACTTCATGGGAAATAGATGGGGAGACAGTGGAAACAGTGGCTGACTTTATTTTGGGGGGCTCCAAAATCACTGCAGATGGTGACTGCAGCCATGAAATTAAAAGGCGCTTACTCCTTGGAAGGAAAGTTATGACCAACATAGACAGCATATTAAAAAGCAGAAACATTACTTTGTCAGCAAAGGTCCGTCTAGTCAAGGCTATGATTTCTCCAGTGGTCATGTATGGATATGAGAGTTGGACTATAAAGAGGGCTGAATGCCGAAGCATTGATGCTTTTGAACTGTGGTGTTGGAGAAGACTCTTGAGAGTCCCTTGGACTGCAAGGAGATCCAACCAGTCCATCCTAAGGGAAATCAGTCCTGGGTGTTCATTGGAAGGACTGATGTTGAGGCTGAACTCTAATACCTTGGTCACCTGATGCTAAGAGCTGACTCATTTGAAAAGACCTTGATGTTGGGAAAGATTTAAGGCAAGAGGAGAAGGGGACGACAGAGGATGAGATGGTTAGATGGCATCACCGACTCAATGGACATGAGTTTGGGTAAACTCCGGGAGTTGGTGATGGACAGGGAGGCCTGATGTGCTGTGGTTCATGGGGTCGCAAAGAGTTGGACATGACTGAGTGACTAAACTGACTGAAAGTTACCTGGGCTCCCTGGGTCCTGAGACCAATGGCCTCTGGGCAGAGAAAGCCTGTTATGAGACCAGTGGATGCCAGGGCTGCCATATTGTTTGTGAAGATTTTCCTTTAGAAGCTCTGACTCATTAGAATGGCCTATGAAAACATCTGTGACTTCTCCAGCCTCATCTCTTGTCACATCCTGCCCCCAACATTATCCTCCAGCAGTTCCCAAGAACTGCAGTTGTGGAGTTCCTTCTGCATTCGTTAGCAGGTCTCTTGCCTTGGTGGTTTGTCTCCTGCTGTTCTTATTCTGAATAGGCTAACCTTTCCCTTCTACTCAGCTCACCATTATTGTGGGCTTAAAATTTGTGTTTAGAGCTAGATCTTGGAGTGATAGTGTTATCCAAACACTACAATCTAAACCTAATCTCCCAGTGAGTAACACACCCTCAGCCATAAATCAGTTACAAAATACCTTTGAATTTCTATTCCCTATAAAAAAAATCCTTCAATCTATCATCAATATTAGTTACAAATATTGTTCATTTGTTTGTAACTTAACAAGAGTTCTTCATTTTTTATTTTCTGAGTCTCATCTTAAAGGAATAAAACCCAAAAATTTTTTTAAAAGTTCAGGAGTGATTATTAACTACACAGTAACTTAACTCTCACCTAATAGACAAGACTGTGTATAAAGCTGATGAAATTATCACACTGACAGATAACAAGGGAGGGTGGAAAGAGGAGGGAGGAATACAGCTCTTCTGGGAAAGAGGAAGTAGGGGACATTTGCTTACAAAAGGAAGGAGAAACTGGACTAAAACCCCTCAGGTTCAGAGGATTAAACTGCAGAGATTGAGCATTGTGGCTCTGCCTTTCTCTGAGCATTCCTTGAAATGGCATACTCAAATTACGGGAAGGTAAGTTTGGTTTTAATTTCATTCATTTTCCCACAGATTCACTTTTTATAGCTTTTCTAGAGCTCACTTCTATTTCCCTCTTGCCACAAGTCTCAGTTTCTGGATATGAGAAATCTCTGAGAATCTCCTCTTTGCAAGTGAATTATTTTCTTTCATGTGGTTGTGGTATACAGCTTGGGTGAAAGTAAAAGGGAGAAATTAAATATTTCTCTTTCTAGTTCTAAGTAAGATACTTTTTTCATAAAAAGACATGTTGTAGTTGGGCAAGATAAAATGGTAAAGAAATGGCCGGCTGCAGTGAAAAGAGTGAAAAGGGTAATACGCTTCAGACAGTAAGTTGACTAGTGGTTTCTTTCCTTCAGGGATAAGAAGCAACCCATTCCCAACGGCCTTGCTACAAAACAAGTTTCCTGACTTTGCTTGGGTAGTCTTTAACTGCTACTGTTGCTGCTAAGCCACTTCAGACGTGTCCAACTCTGTGCAACCCCATAGACGGCAGCCCACCAGGCTCCCCCATCCCTGGGAATCTCCAGGCAAGAACACTGGAGTGGGTTGCCATTTCCTTCTCCAATGCATGAAAGTGAAAATGAAGTCATTCAGTTGTGTCCGACTCTTAGTGACCCCATGGACTGCAGCCCACCAGTTTCCTCCGTCTGTGGGATTTTCCAGGCAAGAGTACTGGAGTGGGGTGCCATTGCCTTCTCTGAGTCTTTAACTAGATGAGAATATAAATTGAGCAGGTTTCATTCACAGGAACCACTTGGAGGAGGGAATGGCAACCCACTTCAGTATTGTTGCCTGGAGAATTCCATGGACAGAAGAGCCTGGTGGGCTACAGTCCACATGGTTGCACAGAGTCAGACGCAACTGAGACACAATGCGGGTTGAAGGACAGAATTGGCCAATATTAAGTATAGAATTTATGGGCAAGTCATATAACTGTTTACCTCTTGACTGGAATGATACTTCCCCCAATAATGCCAATTTGTTTTTTTTAAGTATGTCCCAGAGTACTTTGAAAAAGTGGTGTACAAATGCAAAATCCCTAGTTGCAAGCTGAAATGTGAAAGCAAGGGGAAATTTTCAAAAAGATTTAAATGGGGAGGGAAGCCTGGTGTGCTGCAATCCATGGGGTTGCAAAGAGTCAGACACAACTTGATGACTGAACAAACAGAGGGGAAGGCGTGTCAAATGCAGATGCATCTAGCTGTTCAGAAAAGAGTGTATTACAATTGAGCTGGAATGGAGTTGATTTGCCCTTGGATTGAGAGGAAAAGTTAAGAAACTTAAGCATATGTGATTCTATGACATTTAATTTCTGAGCCTCAGTTACTTCCCTGGTGGCTCAGACAATAAAGAGTGCCTGCAATGTAGGAGGCCCCAGTTCTGGGTGGGGAAGATCCCCTGGAGGAGGGCATGGCGACAACCCCCTGCAGTATTCTTGCCTGGAGAATTCCCATGGACAGAGTCTGCTGCTAAGTCACTTCAGTCGTGTCCGACTCTGTGCAACCCCATAGACGGCAGCCCACCAGGCTCCCCTGCCCCTGGGATTCTCCAGGTAAGAACACTGGAGTGGGTTGCCACTTCCTTCTCCAATGCATGAAAGTGAAAAGTGAAAGAGAAGTCACTCAGTCGTGTGCGACTCTTAGTGATAAATATAAGTTCCTTTCTACCTATCCACTTTATCTTTCATTCATGAAACTGTTAAAAGAACACTGAGTGTCCACTGTGTACCCTGTATTTACTGTGGAGAGTAAGACAGATACATTTGCTTCCCTCAGGTCCTGGGGCTTAAACAAGGTTGCTATGGCTGAAGCTCGGAAAGCTCAGGGGTCTTAAACTGGAAAGGAAGGCAGGGGCCCCGCTGTTCAAGAATTTACAGGCTGCATGAGGGAATTTTGTCTTTAATGGAAATATTTTATTTTTAAAAAATTATTACTTTAATAATTAAATTATTATTTACTTTTAAAAATTGGAGTATAATTGCTTTGCAATGTTGTGTTAGATTCTGCTGCTATGTGGTGAATCAGCTATGAAAAGCGAAAGTGTGGAAGTGTTAGTCACTCAGTTGTGTCTGACTCTGCGACCCCACGGACTGGAGCCCGCTAGACTCCTTTGTTCAGGGATTCTCCAGGCAAGAATATTGGAGTGGATGTTTATATATAACCCCTCATGTTTGAGACTCCCTCCCAACTAAAGTATTTTAAATAAGCAGGAGAGCAGTCTGTAGAAAGGGCATAGATGGATTTTGGAAAAACAGAAGATAATTGCTCCTGCCAGTGAGAGTTGATGCTTACTTGAATCACACAATAGAAGATGGAAAGGCAGAAACACCTTCCACATAGATTTAGGAGATAAAATGAAAATATGTTTTAGCTGATGAAGAGACAGACTAAGAGGGAAATGGTTTCCCCAAACTCAAGATCTATGCTTTAATTTCTTCTTATTGGTCAGTTCAGTTCAGTTGGTCGGTTGTGTCCGACTCTTTGTGACCCCATGGACTGCAGCACGCCAGGCTTCCCTGTCCATTACCAACTCCCGAAGCTTACTCAAACTCATGTCATTGAGTTGGTATAAATCTACTTTTGCTCATTTCCTCATTGTTTTTCTTCTCTAATAAAGGGTCTACTGGGGGCTTCTCTGGTGGCTCAGTTGATAAAGAATCCGCTTGCAATTCAGGAAACCTGGGTTCAATCCCTGGGTTGGGAAGATCCCCTGGAGAAGGGAATGGCAGCCCACTCCAGTATTCTGGCCTGGAGATTTCCATGGACTGTATAGTCCATGGGGTCAAAAGGAGTTGGAAATGCCTGAGCAACTTTCACTTTCACACTTCACAATAAAGTGTCTACTAATCAATATCAAATTCAGGAATCTCAGTCTTGCCTTCCAACTGCCAGCTTCTCAGTTTCTTATTCATTAGTTGCGCCATGAAGTTAAACATCTTAGTGTACAGCATTAAATGAGAACAGTAATTGACACTTCCTTTTCCAGAATTTCTTTGAAGGGCCTTTAGATGAAGAAAATGTGATTCTTACATTGTATCCAGTTAATGAGGAAATTATTGAAGACCATCAAGTGGAACCAGGTGTTTCCTCAACTTCACAAGTCAAAGAGGAGGCACTGAATACAAATAATCAAGGTATGAAGACCACAGGGTTAGCTCAGTTTGCGGCCCCTCCAACTCTGGGAAGCCCAGGAAAAATAAGTTCCCCTGACTTTTAGCTATGTGACACCCAGCTTAATTCTCACCTTGATAACCTGTGGTAAGAGATTTCTCAAACTCTCATACTTCTCATTCACTAAGCACCCCTGTTTCACTTTGAAAAAGACAGTGGAGTGCTTTGAATAGAGCATGATCTTATGCGGCAACTAGATGTGAGCTCAAATTCCCAACCCATGAAGCCCAGTCTTTCATTTTGGCGAATGCCCTTTTTACATGCCTCTTACAGAGACCAGATCATTTTTTTTCTGAGTTTTTTGTTTATATAATTGACACAGAAAACATTGTGTAATTTTAAGGTATATAATGTGATGATTGATGTATGTGTCTATTGCAAAATGATGACCAAATAAGATTAAGAACAATAATAAGAAATTAAGAAATGATGACAAAATAAGAACACATCCATCATATCACACGGTTAACTCCCTTCACCATGGGGAGAACATTTTAAGATTTACTCTCTAATTTTTAGGAATACATTATAGTATTAACTATAATTATGTTGATATGCATTAGATCCCTAGAACTTACTCATCTTATAACTGAAAATTTGTACCCTTTGATCCAGGGAAACTCCCCATTTCCTCTGCCCCCAGTTCCTGGCAACCACCAATATACTCTCTGTGCCTGAATTTAGCTTTTTTAAGTTCCACATATAAGACCAGATGGTATTTGGGAGGCTAAATCACTTTGAAAACATCTAGTCTTTTGCTTGGTGAGTAATTACTGATAAAATATCTAGTCGATTCTTCGTATCTGTTCTTGGGGCTTCATATAGAGGCATTAAATAAGTATTTTTAGAATGCTTTTATTTGGCAGGGGCAAATAACAAGGGCTTCAGGATAGAGCAGATAGTGACACATTAAATCTAAGCAAAGTGATGTGAGACAGGGTAACTTTTCTTTGTTGAGGAAAATGAGGCATGTGGACAGAATGGAGGACTGTTGTTGGATAGGGTGGTTTTAATGATTTCTATAAGGACAGATAGTTTGTGGACCAGCATCTGGACATTTTGGAGAGCAATCCAATGTAATGTTCTATTCAGGAAGTTGGTGATGGCTGTAAAAAACAGTTTGCTGAATGTAGTATAAAAAAATTTATAATTTCAAAATGTGGGTATGAGTCCTAGGTCTGCCATTTTCATGGTGGTATGATCTTGGGCAAGTCCTTGAATTCTGAATTTATTACCTTATTTGTAAGATGAAGAAAAAATACTGGATATGTATATGTGCAAATTGAGTTGTGGGGAGTTAGAACTTCATAAAATTAAAAAGATTTTTTCAAATAGATTAATGAATTGCTGTTTTGGTTCCCTTCTTTCCTCAGTTCCTCTTCCTCAAACAAATGAGCTTGAGGAAGATTGTCCAAGTTCTAGCTTTAGAAGATCATTTTGTCCCTTGCCGACCACATTGCCTCCAATTAACGATGTGAGTCGGGATACTTTGCGGAACTGGTGCCAACAACTTAAGCTGAGTACTGACGGCCAGGTGAGTGCACTGGTGGGAATCTCTGGTGCTTGGAACAAGCATGGGAGCTCTGCCAGCTTTTAATTTTTATGAGAAGTAAAGTTGCTAAGTCGTGTACGACTCTGTGATCCCATGGACTGTACCCTAACAGGCTCCTCCATCTGTGGAATTTTCCAGGCAAGAGCACTGGAGTTGGTTGCCATTTCCTTCTCCAGAGGATTTTCCTGACCTGGGATCGAACCCAGGTCTCCTGCATTGCAGGCAGATGCTTTACCCTCTGAGCCACTGGGAAAGCTCTTTAATTTTAATTTCCCTTGTTAATTTCCTTAGAAAATAGAAGTTTATCGGAGACTCCAGGAACATGCTTTTCCTGAAAAAGATCAGGTGAGTGAGGAATGTGGTGATGTAAGTTCTGTAAATTTTCCCTCTTCTCCACCATCTCTATACCTTGTACCTCGAAGGCAAGGTTTCTCATTCAAGACAATTGGCATCTGGAGCCAATTAGTTTCTTTTTCTCCTGCAGGTTGTCCTGTGCATTTTAGGATGTTTAGTAGGCTAAATATCCCTGGATTCTACCCACAATGTGTCAGTGACCTCCCTCCCCCTACACACAGTTTAGCAAACAGAATTTCTCCCAGCTGAGAGTCACTACTTTGAGGGAACTGACATTCTTAAACCATTTCTACACTGACATACACAGGTCAATGCATGAAGAATGATAAAACCGGCACAAATGTGCTTAGGGCAGTGGCACTTCACTGTATACTCACTGTGAATTTCATTTGCAGTATATTCCTAAATCATCACGGGAGGCCCGAATGCACTCATGTTCAAGGAAGCACAGCATGGTGACCAAGAGGGGAAGTGTACAGAAAAGGAAGATGAGTGAGAGTCAGGAAAGGACTAACATGGTTGAGGTGGTAACTTCACCTCAGGTAGCCATGCTGGCAGCATGGTCAAGAATTGCGGCAAAGGCTGTTCAACCAAAGGCTGTGAATTCACGTGCCCTTCGTGCCTCTGAATCCTTTCTGCCACAAGCCTCAGGTAAGATCAACCTTAAACAGTGGTTACCATGCCAGTGAAAGAAGGCACTCTGTTTTTTAAAAATTGCTTTATTTTTTGGTTTCACTACATGGCATGTGGGATCTTAGTTCCCCACCCAGGGATTGAACCTGTGCCCCCTGCATTGAAAGAGTGAAGTCTTAACCACTGGACCTTCATGGAAGTCTCAGAAGACACATACTAATGGTAGTTACAGTGAAAGGGTTAAAATAGCTGCAGATGCAATGTTAGCTTCACAGAGGGCTTATCTTTTGATTGATAGTCAAGTTTTGCCTGAATGGCTCTGAGTCAGGTGACTAAGTTGGGGACACTTTCTCATCACTAAGCAGAAGGTGGGAAGAAAGCATAATCTGAGAGTGAGGCCATCCACGGCCAGAGATCTTCCCCTTTCTCTTGGAGAAACCCAAGGTTTCTCAGTGTAAACCCTAGTATCCTGATTTATAAAATTGAAGATGTCAACTATTCGACTTCATAGAATGACTGTGAGGCTTATGAGATACAACTTGGCATATTAAAAGTAGGCGATAAATAATTGAAATATTTCTTGAGAAATCTTGAGTGAGCATAACTTAGCTTCATCTTTCTCCAGTTCCTGCTTCTCTATCTCATATTTCTGTTTTCATTTCCAGAACAACCCACCTCTGGTCAGTACAAAGTCACTGTCTTCTGTGGCTTGAATTCTTTTCCCTCCTCTACCCCATTTCCAGAGGTGTCTGAATCCTGTTATTCAGGACTGACTTGTGTGGCCATGCGCATTGTTCACCACACAAAGAACCCAGACAAAAAAAGAAAAGACTGGGAGCTA
Source organism: Bos javanicus (assembly GCF_032452875.1). Taxonomy (NCBI): domain Eukaryota; kingdom Metazoa; phylum Chordata; class Mammalia; order Artiodactyla; family Bovidae; genus Bos; species Bos javanicus. The sequence goes on along the minus strand of NC_083868.1, from coordinate 54,376,891 downwards.
AAATTGGCCTGCTGACTGCCCCCCACCCCCCATCTATACTTTCTTCTGTGAGGAGAAATGAGCACCTTTTACTCATTTTCAAAAGCAGTATCCAGCCACAAAGCTGTCTCGGAGACCTGCTTCCCCAACGATGACACCTCTTTCTAATTTTCATTAATGTGCCATATGAGTGAGTGGCACCCCACACTTACCATTTTAGTTCCTCTTCATCCAGCAGTTATCAAGCACCTACTGGGATACAGGAGAGTGCCTAGCCACTATGTATATTGTGCCATAGCATCTTTACTCTTTTTAAATTTATTTCTTTAAAATTTATTATATTGAAGTCATAATTGATTTACAAAATTGTGTTAATTTATACTGTATGGCAAAGTGATTCAGTTATATATACACACACATTCTTTTTCATATTCTTTTCCATTATGACATCACAGGGTATTGAATATAGCTCCTTGTGTCCATTCTATATATAATAGCTCGCATCTGCTAATCTCAAACTTCCAATCCATCCTTCCCACACCCCTCCCACTTGGCAACCACAAGTCTTCATCCTCTGTGTCTGAACCTGTTTCCACTTCGTAGATAAGTTCATTTGTGTCCATATTTTAGATTCCACATGTAAGTGATATCATATGGTATTCGTCTTTCTCTTTCTGACTTACTTTACTTAGTATGAGATTCTCAGGTCCATCTCCAGGTCCATCCATGTTGCTGCAAATGGCATTGTTTCATTCTTCTTTATGGCTGAGTAATATTCCGTTGGGGCTTCCCAGATGGCACAGTGGTAAAGAATCCACCTGCCAATACAGGAGATTGGGTTTGATCCCTGGGTCAGGAAGATCCCCTGAAGGAAACGGCAACCTGTTCCAATATTCTTGCCTGGGAAATTCTTGCCTGGTAGGCTACAGTCCATGGGGTTGCAAAGAGTTGGACATGACTGAGTGAGTGAGCACAATATGCCATTCCATTCCATTCCATCTTCTTTATCCATTTGTTGATGGACATTTAGATTTTTTCCCATGTTTTGGCTATTGTAAATAGTGCTGCTATGAACACTGGGGTGCATGTATGGTTTTGAATTATAGTTTTGTCTGAATATAGGAAATGGATGGCTGGATTATATGGAAATTTCTACTTTTATGGTGTCATGTCTTATATTTAAATCTTTAAGCCATTTTGAGTTAGTTTTTGTATGTGGCATAAGGATGCATTCTACCTTGACTGATTTACATGCAGCTGTAACTTTCCCAACACCATTTGCTGAAGAGACTGTCTCTTCTCCATTGTACACTCTTGCCTCCTTTGTCAAAGATTAGTTGAGGCAAGTGTGTGGGTTCATTTCTGGGCTCTCTTTTCCGTTCCATTGGCCCAAATGTCTGTTTTTGTGCCAATACCATGCTGTTTTCATTAAAGTACTTTGTAGTGTTATCTGAAGTCTGAGAGGTTTATGCTCCTTCTTTGCTCTTTTTCCTCAGGATTGTTTGATAATTCAGGCTCTTATGGTCCCATATCAATTTTAGGATTACTTGTTCTAGTTCTGTGAAAAATCTCATGGGTGATTCGATAGGGATCACATTAAGTCTGTAGATTGCTTTGGGTGGTATAGCCGTTTAAACAATATTAGTTCTACTATCCAAGAGCATGGTAATCTCTACTCCTGTTTTATAGAGTGGGGAGATTTTATAGCTACTTAAGCCTACATTGATTGATCCTTTCTCTAAATTTCAGACACTGGATATCTACTCCCAGTAGATAGGACTTCCTCTGTTGTTTCTCAAATATCTCATCTCCCCAATTAGATTGTTTCTTTGACTTTTAAACAAAGCTCTTTCTGCCTGTTTTCTATGGTTGAGGTAGTACAATGTAGTGGTTAGGCAAATGGACCGTGAGTCTAGAATACCTATATCTTTGTTTTGGTTCTGGGAAAATTATGTTCTTTTAACACTGTAAACTTCATTTATTTCACCTGTAAATTAAAGCAAATACTAATAATGTTCTTAAGAATAAATATATTAATACATGTAAATAACTTAGCAAAATCTAGACACAAAGCAAGGCTTCCCAAAAGTTGATTGTTGGTGCCCCTTGTGCTGTGTAGTTTGTGAATCAGACTATGGTGTTTTTTGGTCTACATTTTTTATGCTTCTTATTCAACTGATTCATCAATAGAATATAAGAGTGAAATTAAGAGAGACTCACTGAGGGGTTGAATTGGGGTGCTGTTATCTGATCTTAGCAGTTTATATTTGCTTGTTTTTCCCCATCTAGGTGTCCGGTGGTGTGTGGTCCATGGCAGACCACTCTTGGCAGACACAGAAGGTTGGGTTCGCCTGCAGTTCCAAGCAGGTCAGACCTGGGTGCCTGACACCCCCAGGAGGATGACCTCCCTCTTCATGTTACCTGCCTGCACTTTTGCACCCCCAGACCTGGAAGACAACCTGTTATGCCCTGAATGCACTAAGAGGTACCCCTTAAGTATATTTTTAAGTATGGCACACAGAACAGTAGATGGCTAGATGGGTTTCTGGATAATTTGGTGGGGAAAGGCACAGGGTAAGCATGCTGTTTCATTAATTTGCCATATAGATCAGAATCCATATGCCATATATCCAGAAAGCCATATAGAATTTTCATGCAATGCAGGAGACCCTGGTTTGATTCCTGGGTTGGGAAGATCCACTAGAGAAGGGATAGACTATCCACTCCAGTATTCTCGGGTTTCCCTTGTGGCTCAACTGGTAAAGAATCTACCTGCAATGTGAGAGACCTGGGTTTGATCCCTGGGTTTGGAAGATCCCCTGGAGAAGGGAAAGGCTACCCACTCCAGTATTCTGGCCTGGAGAATTCCATGGACTCTATAGCCCATGGGGTCACAAAGAGTTGTACATGACTGAGCGAGTTTAACTTTCAGGGAAATAGGAAGCAAACATAATTTAGTGATAGATTAGAACTCAGATAAATATGGCTTCTTCTTAGCAACCTTAACAAAGTATCTGACAAGTTGGACCTTAACTGTCTCAATATTAGAGAGATCTGTTCTTTTTGTTGTTATTGTTTTTTGGTTGTGCTGGATCTTCTTTGCTGCATGTGGGCTTTCTCTAGTCGCATCGTGCTGGGGCTACCCTTCATTGCAGTGCATGGGCTGCTTGTTGTGGTAGCTTCTCTTGTTGTGGGACACAGGCTCTAGGCACAGGCTTCAGTAGTTGTGGTGCATGGGCTTAGCTGCTTCTCAACATGTGGAATCTTCCCAGACCAGGGACTGAAACCTCGTCCGCTGCATTGGCAGTTGGATTCTTATCGACTCTACCACCAGGGAAGTCGGAGACATCTGTTTTAAGAAAGAAAAAATTAGAGTTCTACCATATGTCAGATACTTAGCTGGGGATACAAAAATTAATAAGACAAAACCCATTTAGCATGCCAGGATGAAAATGACTAAGAGATGCTATGAAAATATATGGTTAGTACTTATATTGGAGTGACTTAGGGAAATTTTAGAAAGGATTACATGTACTGAGGAAGAACTCACCAGTTAGAAATTAACAATTTGGGCATTTTGGTAGTGAAAACAACCCATACCAATACCTGAAAGTGGAAGAATATGACCTACTTACGGACTGCAAATAGACCAATAAATTGAAGCTTATTGATGGTTAAGAATATAAAGGAGAGGAGCAGACTACTGGTTTTATATCTATATTAAAGGTCTCTTATATTATCCTGCAGGTCATAGTCTCTCAGTCACTTTTGGGACATAAGACTTCTTTGAGAAAATGATAATAATGACATACCCTCCATCCAAGAAAATACACATTAGGAATACACACAAGCAGTGCTTTAGGTTTTATGTAGACACATAATTCCCAATGGTCATCCATGAGTACAAAATCCAGCTTATGGTGATAGAATTGGCTGGAGGTGATGTAAGATCGGTGTGATGGGAAATTATACTATTTTTTTTTTTTTTTGGATGGTAGACTGAAATCTTGCAACAGAAACTAGATTGAAAGGTAAGAGATTATTGTAATAATTCTGGAAAGATGTAATTTATGACCTTTACAAATAATTTAAACAGAAATGTAAGAGTTTCAGGCGTGTAGAGAAACAGGATGCCATCTTATTAGAGGATAGGTATTAATAGAAGTTCAGCTCGATGGCCAAAAATTATATGTGGTACATACTTGACATGTGTCCAGTGTTCAGAAAGTATGAGTTTGAGAGAAACATCTTTGGGAATTAGAGGGACTGCAGAAAAATCTTAAAGAGAATCAGCTTATTGATGACAAGTGAACAATGAAGACTGAAAAAGTGCAGCTAGAGGTTGGGAGAGAAGTGAGAAAGCCAAGGGTAGAGAGTTTCAGAAGGAAATGGTTGGCAGTAAGACAGCCATGTAAGATGATGATTAATGCAGTGCTGTTGCGAATGTCAATTTGGGACACTACTGGTGGTCTTTTAGAGAGTCGGTGGAGAGGGTCAGGTGATAGTTGGAGTAGAGCATGTGAAGACCTAGGAACAGGTCATATTGATGATCTCTACTACTTGACCTGAGCAAGAGGAGAGAGCAATTGAGGCTGTAATGTCAAGGGAGCTTGTTTGTGTCTTTCCTTCCTTCCGTCCTTTTTTTTTTTTTAAAGGGAAAACCAAGAGCTTTGTGAACAGAGAGGGCATTTGGAGAGAAGCTGTGAGGAGGAAAGGGAGGGTATAAAGATAAAGGTGGCAGAACCAATTGTAGTATACAGAATAGGAACCCTGATATTATTAAGTGGACAATCTTTCTTTTGTTTACCACATAAAATATTTTTAATTTTTTTTAATCTTTTTAATTTTAAAATCCTTTAGATGGTAGGGCAAACTACTCAGACTCCAGAAGTGTATTCCTTATTTTATTGATCATTTTCAAGGATTTGGTATGGAATAATCTATCTTATTCTAATTCTTTTCTGATTTGCTTTATAGGAATAAGAAGATTATGAAAAGATTAATCACAATGGGGAGGAGGAAGAAACCTGGTTTGGATACATCAACATCATTACTTTCAAATGGACCACGTTTTAAAAAAGAATAAGTGATTACCAGAAGGGAAGGAATGGGAGGTGGAGAAATGGGTGAAGAGGGTAATTTTATGGTAATCATGGTAACTAGATTTTTGTAGTATCAAATATCGAATTACTATGTTGTATATCTGTAGTGGGTGTGTGCATGGGTGTGCTCAATTACTCAGTCATTCACTTGTGCTTGATTCTTTGGGAACTCATGGACTTCGGTCTGCCAGGCTTTGCTGACCATGGAATTTTCCAGGCAAGAATACTGGTGGAGGACTTGCCATTTCCTTCTCCAGGGGAAACTTCCTGACCCAGGGATCAAACCTGCATCTCCTGCATTGGCAGGAGGATTCTTTACCACTGTGCCATCTGGGAAGCCCTGTACATTTGTAACATAATGTTTTATATGGTTTTACCTCAAGTTTTAAAAAGCTAGAATTCACCACTAAAGTCATCTGGTCTTGGACTTTTGCTTGATGAGAAGTTTTTGATTATTGATTCAATATCCTTACTAGTAATTAGGGGAAAAAGGATAAATGGTGGAGAGCCCACAGTTAAAGTGATTCACATCCCAATGACTGCTATACTCTGTTCTCACCATCCTCCGTGTGGCCTGATGCCTTAAGTACAGATGGGAATGTCTGTATTCTGTACTTAAGGTTTACCTGAAAGTGACTGTTACTAGCTATATATTGATAGAATATAATTTGGTTTTGTTTTAGTTAATACAGTTTTTTAGCAGTTTTTGACTTAATGTTGGATAATCCTTTGTCTGGATGTACCGTAATATATCCATTCATATCTTGAAGGCCACCTTGGTTACTTCCAAGTTTTGGCAATTATGAATAAAGCTGCTATAAACATTTGTGTGCAGGTTTTTGTGTGAACACACAGTTTTCAACTCTTTTGGGTAAATATCAAGGAGTGTCATTTCTGAATCTTATAAAGTCTTCCGAAGTGGCTCTCCTGTTCTATATTCCCACCAGCAATGAATGAGACTTTCTCCTGCTCCACATCCTCACTAGTGTTTGAGGTTGCTTGTTAGTGCTTTGGATCTTGGCCATTCTTAAAGGTGTGCAGTAGTACAATTTTAATTTGCAATTCCCTAGTGATATATGATTAGGACATCTTTTCATGTATTTCGTTAGGTCAATAAGGAATAAGAAAATAAAAGATTTTTAGTTTCTTTTATTTCTTCTCTAGAAATCTTCCTTTCTTTGGAGCTGACTTTCTGACCTATATTACATTTTTTCTAAAGCTTTTTTTTTTTTTACAAAATAGAATCCAGCTCTATTAAGCCAGACGTTAATTTGCAAGAGGTTTGTAAAACAATGTAACTCTTCTGGCTAAATTTCTTTGCAGTTCAGTTCAGTTCAGTGGCTCAGTTGTGTCCGACTCTTTGCGACCCCATGAATCGCAGCACACCAGGCCTCCCTGTCCATTACCAACTCCCGGACTTCACTCAAACTCATGTCCATCGAGTCAGTGATGCCATCCAGCCATCTCATCCTCTGTCATCCCCTTCTCCTCCTCCTGCTCCCAATCCCTCCCAGCATCAGAGTCTTTTCCAGTGAGTCAACTCTTCACGTGAGGTGGCCAAAGTTATTGGAGTTTCAGCTTTAGCATCAGTCCTTCCAAAGAACACCCAGGACTGATCTGCTTTAGGATGGACCGGTTGGATCTCCTTGCAGTCCAAGGGACTCTCAAGAGTCTTCTCCAACACCACAGTTCAAAAGCATCAATTCTTCAGCACTCAGCCTTCTTCACAGTCCAACTCTCACATCCATACATGACTACTGGAAAAACCATAGCCTTGACTAGACAGACCTTTGTTGGGAAAGTAATGTCTCTGCTTTTCAATATGCTATCTAGGTTGGTCATAAGTTTCCTTCCAAGGAGTAAGTGTCCTTTAATTTCATGGCTGCAATCACCATCTGCAGTGATTTTGGAGCCCAAAAAAATAAAGTCTGACACTGTTTCCACTGTTTCCCCATCTATATCCCATGAAGTGACGGGACCAGATGCCATGATCTTTGTTTTCTGAATGTTGAGCTTTAAGCCAACTTTTTCACTCTCCTCTTTCATTTTCATCAAGAGGCTTTTTAGTTCCTCTTCACTTTCTGCCATAAGGTGGTGTCATCTGCATATCTGAGGTTATTGATATTTCTCCTGGCAATCTTGATTCCAGCTTGTGTTTCTTCCAGCCCAGCATTTCTCATGATGTACTCTGCATATAAGTTAAATAAACAGGGTGACAATATACAGCTTTGACATACTCCTTTTCCTATTTGGAACCAGTCTGTTGTTCCATGTCCAGTTCTAACTGTTGCTTCCTGACCTGCATATAGGTTTCTCAAGAGGCAGGTCAGGTGCTCTGGTATTCCCATCTCTTTCAGAATTTTCCACAGTTGATTGTGATCCACACAGTCAAAGGCTTTGGCATAGTCAATAAAGCAGAAATAGATGTTTTTCTGGAATTCTCTTCCTTTTTTGATGATCCAGCAGATGTTGGCAATTTGATCTCTGGTTCCTCTGCCTTTTCTAAAACCAGCTGGAACGTCTGGGAGTTCATGGTTCATGTATTGCTAAAGCCTTGGTTGGAGAATTTTGAGCATTACTTTACTAGTGTGTGAGATGAGTGCAACTGTGCGGTAGTTTGAGCATTCTTTGGCATTGCCTTTCTTTTAGAGAAATATGTTTCATAAAGATATTTAAGTAACAGATTTATTATTACTTTTAATGAACAAATATTTTAGAAAAATTTCTCTGTTTTAATGTCTCATCTGGCAACTATTGATAGACAAGCAAAATCTCAATAATTCTCAATTTTTAAGAGTGCAGAGGAGCTACAAGACCAAATTGGTGAGAATCATTGAGCTAGTCCAACTCTCTCTCTCTTGTTCCCTCAATTTTTAGAGGCTTGGAGTGAGAAGAGGCCCAGGAGATTGTGGCCCTGGTCCTGACATTCTTAATTGGTGTAAACCTTTGAAAACAGTTGTATCTGGAACACCTCCTCGACAGTGTATTCAGTGTCTCTCTTCATTGGATCCTTATCTGGCTTTAAACATCTATGAGCTTTTTTTAAAAAAAAGGCCTGTCTATATATGTATCTCCCCCCACTTTACAACTGCTAGGTCCTTCTACCAGACATTGTTCACACTCACATTCTTACTTTCTCATCTTCCATTCAGTCATTCAATATGTATTTATTGCAAACCAGCTACATACTGTATATAGTTCTAGATGTTGATAACTCAGCAATGAGTTAAACAAAATCCTTGCTCTTTTAAATCTTACAGTCTAGTGATTATATAGGTGTCCTGAAAATAGTGCCCAGAACTTATAAATGGGTAGAAAAAAATTGCTCAGTGTCTTTCATTGCAGTGCTGGGGTATGCCTGTGTGCGAGCTCAGTCATGTCTTACTCTTTGCGACCCCATGGATTGTAGCATGCCAGGCTCCTCTGTCCATGGGATTTTCCAGGCAAGAATACTCAAATGGTTTGCCATTTTCTTCTTCACCTGGGGTATATCTTTGACCTTATGTTGAATAAGCTGTCTTAGAACTTTGTAGGAGTAGAGGCCAACTTGGCAGAAAACTGATAGAAATGCAAATAATTCTTGTCTGAGAGCAACATAAATAATTCCTATCCCTAGTAATACAAATGGATTTTGTTAGTAGAGATGGAGTTATTTCCAGCTCCTGACATTACAGTTTATTGCTTAATAGGATATTAGTGTTTTTGCAACTATTAGCAAATTTATTTCAGCTTCCCTTTGGCTGATAATCTAAATCTCTGATACAAATTCTTATTTGAACAAATTCATACTTGTTCAAATATGGTATCAAATATTACTTCAAATATGGTAGTAATAAAACCTACCATATTACTGATTCCCTCATTATTTAAGATAATAATGGATGAATAGTTTATTATGATGAGTAAAATCTTTGTCATGTGTTCATTTCATACTTTTTTAAGACATTTGTTTTCAACCTGTTGAAAATTACTATTGCTTAGACTATAAGAAGCAGGGTAAGATCACAGCTCTTAACTGGTGGCATAGTGAAAGTGGAAGTCAATCAGTTGCGTCCAACTCTTTATGATCCCATGGACTGTATAGTCCATGGAATTCTCCAGGCCAGAATACTGGAGTGGATAGCCTTTCCCTTCTCCAGGGTATCTTCCCAACCCAGGGATCAAACCCAGGTATCCTGCATTGCAGGCGGATTCTTTACCAGCAGAGCCACAAGGGAAGCCTGGTGGAGTAGTAGGTACTGTTTTATTTATAGATAGGGTCAGTAAGTCAACAAGTCCTGCACTTCTCTCTCTTAACTGTATGTGAAATCCATCTTCTTCTCTCCATCTTCACTGCAACCGCAGTAATCCAGACCACTGTCTCATCTGACCTCCCCACTTTACTCCTATCTATCCCAATTATCGCCTATCAGATAATCATTCTTATAAACAATTATCTGATCATGTTCCTCTTTTCCACTGGCTCCCTATATGGAGTCATTTTGTGAGGTCTAAACCTTACACAATTCGAGTGTCCCTCTTTGAGAAAAATAATGTAAAACTTAGTACTGAGCCTTGAAAGTAATGCAAATGACAGGTTCTGAAACTTCAGCTTCATTAGCTTCACTATAAACCCGCCTCTGCCTACAAGTCTGCTGCTAAGCTTTTTTTCTACCTCAAGATCTTTCTCCATCAATTTCTGCCCAGAAGGCTCTTCCCATTCCTCTTTGCCTAGATAACTCTTTCAGTACTCAGCTTCCGATCCTCCCTGAAACCCCAATTGGATTAGGGACCTTTATAGAGTCTCTCCCAAGCTCCAAGCATCCCCTCAGAGCTCCCTTTCTGTGAGACGTTGCTCTTTCACCACCTTCAAAAGACCCCTGGCTGGACGGGGTTTGCTCCTGAAATGTATCAGTGGGCGGGGCCCCAGGAGAGAGGGAGCCGGCATCCGCTCTCTTCTTTGATCCAGAGGCGTGAGCCACATTTCCGGAACCTGCGCGTCTCCCATTGCGGCTCCGGTCAGAATTAACCCAGCGGCACACGCAGACTGGGCTGCACAGGTACTCTGGTTGTGCGGCATCTTGTGGACTTTGCGATGCGGAAACCCAGACATCAGAAATTGGTAAGGTCCCGTAATGGCAGCCTCTTGCGACCACCCTTCGGAAAACTTTTTTCAGCCTTTCCACTCTTTCTGCACCCTCCTCTGAAAATTTTCTAACTATTCTTTGGAGACCCATCTACTGGTGACCAAGTCCCTCAGTTTTTGTCTGAGAAAGTATTTCTCCTTCACTTTTGTTTTTTTTTTTTTTTTTTTAAATATTTGTTTATTTGTTTATTCATTTGATGGCCTCAAGTCTTAGCTGTGGTATGTGGGACCTAGTTCCCTGACCAGGGATTGAACCCTGGCCTCCTGCACTGGGAGCCCAGAATCTTAGCCACTGGACCACCAGGGAAGTCCCTCTCCTTCACTTTTGAAGGATAATTTTGCCAAACACAAAATTCTATTCTTTTCTCTTGAGGTACTTTAAATATCACTTCACTCTTTTTCTTACTTGCGTATTTCCTGAAGAGAAGTCGTGTTGTTGTCCAGTTGGTAAGTCGTGTCCCACTCTTTTGACCCCATGGACTGAAGCCTGCCAGGTTTCCCTGCCCTTCACTATGTCCAGGAGTTTGCGCAAATCATGTCCGTGATGAGTCCGTGATGAGTCTCTGATGCTATCTAACCATCTCATCCTCTGCTGTCCTCTTCTTTTGCCTTCAACCTTTCCAGCATCAGGGTTTTTTCCAGTGAGTTGGCTCTTCAAATCAGGTGGCCAAAGAAAGTATCCGGGCGTCAGCTTCTGCATCAGTTCTTCCAATAAATAGAGTTGGTTTCCTTTAGGATTGACTGGTTTGATCTCCTTGCAGTCCAAGGGACTCCCAAGAGTTTTTTCCAGCACCACAATTTGAAAGCATCAATTATGCGCTCAGCCCAACCTTCTTTATGGTCCAACTCTCTCAGCCATACATAACTACCGGAAAAACCATAGCTTTGTCTATACAGACCTTTGTCTGCAAAGTGATGTGTTTGCTTTTGTTTTTCCAGTAGTCATTTACGGGGCAAGCCCCTTTGCCAGGACAAGGCTGTGATACATTAAAGGGAGAGAAGTCATAGATTTCCCCTTTCTTCTCCAGACCTTCATTATGAAACTGTATATGAAACAGTAAACAGTATATTCCTAATTATCTCCCTTTCCATCCCTGATAGCTTAGTTGGTAAAGAATCTGCCTGCAATGCAGGAGACCCCGGTTTGATTCCTGGGTGGGGAAGATCTGCTGGAGAAGGGATAGGCTACCCACTCCAGCACCCTTGGGCTTCCCTTGTGGCTCAGCTATTAATGAATCTGCCTGCAATGCAGGGGACCTGGGTTCAATCCCTGGGTTTGGAAGATCCCCTGGAGAAGGGAAAGGCTACCCACTCCAGTATTCTGGCCTGGAGAATTCCATGGACTGTATAGTCCATGGGGTCACAAAGAGTTGGACACAGCTGAGTGAATTTCACTTCACTTCATTATGAAAACACTAAAATACATAGAATTGAAAAAACAATATGGTGAATACCTATATTCCCTCCACCTAAATTTAATGTGTTAATATTTTTCTATATTTGGTATGTATTATTTTAGCATATACAAATTTTTACTAAATTATTTAAAATTTGTAGAAAGCATGATATTTTACCAAAAAAGTCTGCATTTAATTCTTAAGAAAAAGATAACTGTTACATGAGCATAATACCATTATCATCTTGGTGAAAATAATACACATCCATAATATCTAGTAACCAGAGTATTTCATTTTCACATTTGTTCAAAATGTTTCTAAGCAAAATCCAGTCAAAGTTTACACATTATATTGTTATTAAACCTTTTTCAGAATCAATTTCCCCATTATTTTCATTACATTCTTTTTTTTTTTGTGCCCTCACTGTGTGACTTGCAGAATCTTTGTTTCCCTACCAGGGATTGAACTGTGCCCTGAGCAGTGAAAGTGTGGGGTCCCAACCACTGTATTGCCAGGAAATTCCCATTTACAGTGTTTTTTGAAGAGTCTAGTCAGTTGTTTTGCAGAAGATCCTACTTTTTTTTTTTTTTTAAGTATAGTTGATGTATAATATTTCAGGTATATAGCAAAGTGGTTCAGTTATAGGTATACATATTTGTTGTTGTTTAGTTGCTAAGTCATGTCCAACCATGTCCAACTCTTTTGTGACCCCAGGGACTATAGCCCACCAGGCTCCTCTGTCCATGGGATTTCCCAGGTAAGAATATTGGAGTGGGTTGCCATTTCCTTCTCCAGGGAATTTTCCTTCTCCAGGGATCGAATGCATGTCTCCTGCTTGGCAGGTGGATTCTTTTACCACTGAGTCACGGGGAAGCCCAGGTATACATATACATACACACATACATGCTGCTGCTGCTAAGTCGCTTCAGTCGTGTCCGACTCTGTGAGACCCCAGAGACAGACCCCAGAGACAGAGACCCCAGAGACCACCAGGCTCCACCTTCCCTGGGATTCTCCAGGCAAGAACAATGGAGTGGGTTGCCATTTCCTTCTCCAGTGCATGAAAGTGAAAAATGAAAGTGAAGTCACTCAGTCGCAACCCCATGGACTGCAGCCCACCAGGCTCCTCCATCCACGGAATTTTCCAGGCAAGAGTACTGGAGTGGGGTGCCATTGCCTTCTCCAATGCATGAAAGTGGAAAGTGAAAGTGAAGTTGCTCAGTCACGACCCCATGGACTGCAGCCCACCAGGCTCCTCCATCCATGGGATTTTCCAGGCAAGAGTACTGGAGTGGGTTGCCATTGCCTTGAGGTATACTTTTTCAGATTATTTTCCATTATACATTATTATAAGATATAAAATATTCCTTGTGCTATACAGTAGGCCTTTATCTGTTTTATATATAGTAGTGTGTACTCATTAATCCAAAATTCTCCGTTTATTCCTCCTCCCCCTTCCTCTTTGGTAACCTTAAATTTGTGTTCTACTTCTGTGATTCTATTTCTGTTTTGCAAATAAGTTCATTTGTGTCATTTTTTTCTTTTTAGATTCCACATATGAGTGATATTTGCTTTTGTGTGATGTATTTCATTTAATATGATAATCTCTAGATTCATCTGCTGCTGCTGCTGCTGCTAAGTCGATTCATCTATGTTGCTGCAAATGGAATTATTTCATTATTTTTTATTGCTGAGTAATATTCCATTGGTATGTATTCCAATGCACACACACCACATTTTCTTTATCCACTCATCTGTTGTTGGATATTTGGATTGCTTCCACATCTTGGCTATTGTAAATAGTGCTACTATGAACATTGGAGTGTATTTTTTCCAGCTAGTTTTTGTCTTTTCTGGGTATATGCCCAGGAATAAGATTGCTGAACCATATGCCAACTCTGTTTTTAGTTTCTAAGCAACCTGCATACTGTTCTCCATGGTGATTGTACCAGTTTATGTTTCTACCAACAATATACAAAGGTTCTCTTTTCTCCACACTGTCCCCAGAATTTATTATTCGTAGACTTTTTTCCCCCACTGGGCTGCTGGCCTTGCAGGGTCTTAGTTCTCTGACTAAGAATCAAACTCAGGCACCCAGCAGTGAACTTTCTGAGTTCTAACTACTGGACCACTGGGGAATTCCCTGTTTATAGACTTTGATGATGGGCATTCTGACCACTGTAAGGTGTTACCTATTGTAGTTTTGATTGATATTTCTCTAATAATTAGTGATGTTGAACATCTTTTCATGTGCCTTTTGGCCATCTACATGTCTTCTTTGGAGAAGTATCAATATAATATATCCATTAATAGAATGAAGGAAGAAAAAAACACATCTCAATTGATGCAGAAAAAGCATTTAACAAAATCTAGGAAGATTCCCTGGAGGAGCGCATGGCAACCCACTCCAGTATTCTTGCGTAGAGAATCCAATGGACAGAGAAACCTGGCTGGCAGGCCGCAATCTATAGGGTAGCAAAGAGTCTGACAAGACTGAAGCGGCTTCACGTGCACACATACACAGAACACTATTTCATGATGAAAACGTTGAATAATCAAGGGATAGAATGGAACTTCCTCAATGTGGTAAAGGTCACATATGAAGAGCCCACAGCTAATCTCATACTCAAGGGTGAAAAGCTGAAAGTTTTCCTCCTAAAATCAGGAACAAGGCAAGAACGCCCATTTTTTACCACTCCTGTTCAACATGGTGCTGGAAATTCTAACCAGAGAAGTTAGGCAAGAAAACAAAAAACAAAAACATTATCTTACTTGGAAAGGCAGAAATGAATTTATGTCTATACACACACAACATGGTATTACATATAGAAAACTCTAAATCATCCACCAAAAACTATCAGAGCTAATTAGATTTGCAGAGTGTAAGACTCAATACATGGAAAAGTCAGTTGTATTGCTTTATACTAGCATTGATGATCTGAAAAGAAAATTAAAATGATTCAATTTACCATAGCATCAAATATGACATATAATACTAAAGAATAAACTAAGAAGGCATAAGACTTGTACACAGAAAACTATACAGCATTACTGAAAGAAATTACTTTTTCCCCTTAGTTAATTAGTATGATAAAACAGAAACCCCAAACTGATCAATTTCAAATGTTGAAACACACTTGTATTTTTTTATACTGCTAGCTTATCATGATTCATTTTGTTATTATATTTTATATTTAAAAAATTTATACCAAAGAAAAGTTGAGAGAACAGAAATAATTTACCATTTGTTAACATTTGGCCATATTTGATTAACCTCATTTTCTATTTGTTGTTGATTCCCTGCCAAATAGAGTAAGCAGACACATTCTTGGCCCCTCAATACATCTTCTAAGAATAAGGACATTCTTTTCCATAATCATGCTATCATTATGAAACCTAAGAAATAAACGTCCATTCCATAATAGAATCTAATGTCTAGTTCATATTCAAATATGCTTAATTGTCCCCAAAATATGTTCTGTAGTTTTCTTTTAAAAATCTAGGCTTGAATAGAGTCTTAGACCTTCTATTTGATTGTTATATCTTTTTAGTTCCTTTTAATGAAAAAAGATCTTGTGTTTCTTTTTGTTTGTTTTTAATGACATTGACAAAGGTCAGTTTTCTTGTACAGTATACTATGTTCTGGTTTGTTTGTCTCCTTATAGTGTTCTTTGAATAATTTTCTATATTTTCTGTAACCTAGAAATTAAGCCTGGAAGCTTGATTAGACTCAGATAAAACATTTTTGTCAAGAATACTTCATGCATGAGATTGAGGACTTTATACTGCATTATGTGAGAAGGTACACAGATTTCTCATCATTATATTAAAAATATTAACACTTTATTAAAGTGGTGACCACCAGATTTCTCCAAGGTCTAGATGCAGATTTCATTTTGGAATTTGTAACTACTCTTTAAGGTGATACTTTGATGCTATGTGACTGTCTCGCCTCTTCCCAACAAACCTTTCCTTAATGAGTTTTAGCAACCAATAGTCATCCATATCTGAATCAATAATTACAGAAGGTGGCAAAATCTTATCACTTTATTCAATTTTTAGCTGACATTCTACTGTAAAGAAGAACTTTTCTTTCCCTCTTTCTTTTTTGAGTACCATTATGGCCTCATGATTAAAAATATTTTAAAAATTTATTTATGTTTTAATTAAAATTTTTATATTTAACTTTTGATTATGTGCTATGACCAACTAATATTAAAATGCATTAAAAAACTCTTAGATTCAATTAGCTCATATTTTATTTGAAATTTTTGCTTTACATGAGTGATTAGCTTGATCATATTTTTTACATACCAAATTTTTAATAATGTAGATTATATGGGTTCATTTACAGAATTTAGAAATATTATCTCTTTCTAGTCTTTGGAACAATTTGTATAATAAGGGAATTGTTTAGTGGTTGAAAGCTTGTGATTCACATGTGAAAACATCTAGGCATGATTTGTATTGAGGGAAATAGGTGATGATCATTTCAGTTTCTTAAATCATTATTGGATTGTTCAAGTTTCCTATTTTTATGCTACTTATTTCATATTTTTGCAAAAATTTGTTTCTTGCAGGTTTTCAAATTTATCACTCTAGGTTTATTTTTCTGCTCTGTTGGTTGATTTCTGTTAGATTCTATGTTTTGTTTATTTGATTTTTCTCTTGTTTTCTTATTCAGTCTTTTTAAAGGTTTATTCATGCTATTAATCTTCCCAAAGACCAATGTCCAGGTCGGGTTCTTCAGGAAGCAGACTCTGAAGAACCTCCGGGACCAGTTGTGGTACTAAAATGTCATTTAGCCCACCTTAGATCAAGTGTTTCTTCCCTATGTCCTAGCCAAGTTACTGGGTTGTGGGCTGCTCAGGGAAGGGTATGACCTTGGGCAAGGGCATTTGCCTGCAGCTAAAGGACTCTTCCAGGGGCTGACATTGGAGACTGTCTTCTGACAACACCCTCTTTCATTGAAGGGGAATCTGGGCAACTCATGTCCAAGTCCATTATAGTTGATTTCTGCTTTTGATCACTCTCTGCCTACTGTTTTGTTGTCTATTTCCTTAATTTCTGTTATTATCTCTATTTTTTCCTTACTCTATGGTTCCCTGATGGTTCAGTGGGTAAAAAGTCTGCCTACAGTGCAGGAGACATAGGAGACATGGGTTCAATCCCTGGGTCAGGAAGATCCAGAAGGAAATGGCAACCTATTCTAGTATTCTTGCCTGAAAAAGCCTATAGCAGAGGAGCCTGGTGGGTTGTAGTCCATGGGGTCACAAAGAGTTGTATACAACTGTGTGACTAAGCACACATGGTTCTTTGAATTTATTAAATGGCTCTTTCTCTAGCTCGAGTTGTAATTTTCCTTGAGTTAAATCATTGGCTCATTTATATTCAATCCATTTTCTGATCAGTTCAGTTCAGTCACTCAGTTGTGTCCGACTCTTTGCCACCCCATGAATTGCAGCACACCAGGCCTTCCTGTCCATCACCAACTCCCGGAGTTCACTCAAACTCATGTCCATCGAGTCAGTGGTGCCATCCAGCCATCTCATCCTCTGTCGTCCCCTTCTCCTCCTGCCCCCAATCCCTCCCAGCATCAGAGACTTTTCCAATGAGTCAACTCTTCACATGAGGTGTCCAAAGTACTGGAGTTTCAGCTTTAGCATCATTCCTTCCAAAGAACACCCAGGACTGATTTCCTTTAGAATGGACTGGTTGGATCTCCTTGCAGTCCAAGGAACTCTCAAGAGTCTTCTTCAACACCACAGTTCAAAAGCATCAATTCTTCAGTGCTCAGCTTTCTTCACAGTCCAGCTCTCATATCCATGCATGACTACTGGAAAAACCATAGCCTTGACTCGATGGGTCTTTGTTGGCAAAGTCATGTCTCTGCTTTTGAATATACTATCTAGGTTGGTCATAAGTTTCCTTCCAAAGAGTAAACCTCTTTTAATTTCATGGCTGTAATCACCATCTACAGTGATTTTGGAGCTCCCCAAAATAAAGTCTGACACTGTTTCCACTGTTTTATGATCAGTATTTTTAACTTATAACCTTGAAACGGACAAACTCTATTCTTTTGTCTACTGGGCCCACACAATCTCTTTTGCCAGGAATTGAACATGGGCCACAGCAGTGAAAGTGTTGAGTCCTAACCTTGGTAAGGCATCTGCCAGATGGAAGGAGTCTAGACCAAGGAGTTTCTAGATTCTTCCTTCTCTCTCTGTTTGCATACAGTAAATTTATGCTACTGTAAAAGGCAGTAGATCTGCTCCTCAGCAAGCCAGCAAGATCCCACCATCTCCAGGATCACCTCAGGATCAAAGTGGGAGGAAAGCCTACTTATGTCACAGTTACTTTTGTCCCAGCCACAGTTGCCAATTGCTCTTCCTTTCTATTAATATTTATATCTGATCCTTCATCCAAACAATCAGCTTTTGATAATTGTACTCTCTCTAAATGCTTCTATTTCATAATTGTTTTTAAAGCTGCTGCTGCTGCTGCTAAGTCGCTTCAGTTGTGTCCAACTCTCTGTGACCTCATAGACGGCAGCCCACTGGGCACCCCCGTCCCTGGGATTCTCCAGGCAAGAACACTGGAGTGGGTTGCCATTTCCTTCTCCAAAGCATGAAAGTGAAAAGTGAAAGTGAAGTCGCTCAGTCATGTCCAACTCTTAGCGATCCCATGGACTGCAGCCCATCAGGCTCCTCCGTCCATGGGATTTTCCAGGTAAGAGTACTGGAGTGGGCTGCCATTGCCTTCTCCGGTTTTTAAAGCTAGCTATCTATAATTTGTCCTCTGTTCTGTGGGGATAAAAGGCAGGCAGAGAAGGGTTAGTCTATGGTCTCCAGTACTTTCACCTTTTACACTTTTATTGTTTACAGTTAGAACTCTGTAGGCTTGAGAATATGAATGTGTATGACCTGCAATGTATTTTGTAAGACTAGGGTGAGAGTAACTTGAGCTTAGGCTATTGATAGCTAATGACAGTTTCTAATCATCAGTCTATTTTAGAGGGAGCCCAAACTAGCAGGGAGACAAGAACAGAAAGATCAAATGTCACTTGGAAACCTTCCTAGTAGAGTGCTTTGTTGGACTCTCAGGGCAAAACAGACTTGGGGTAAAGTGCTGTGAGGTCTGTCTTCTAAAAGCATCATGAATGAACTGTCTGCTACTGTAAAAATTTTTTGCCTAAAGACTGACCTGGAGACCTGCACAGGATTTATAAAAAATGTGATATCATCAGTCTTTGAAATAGTAGAAGGAGTCTAATTCAGTAACTCAAAGAAAATCAGTTCTGGCTATTTGTTATTTATTTTCCACTATTTCAGTCTGTCATTCTTTCTTCATTAAAGGTTCTATTCATTCTACTTTTTCTTATTTTCAGAGCAGAAAAACCCTATCTTTCTTGTCTTCAAAATCAATGTGTATAGCTTGAGGGTTCTCTTGATTTTTATTTACAATTTCAGGTTTGCCTCCAGGTTCTAGAGAAAGAGGGATGTACTTTCAGACCATGTAATCTAATATGAAGGAATAGAAGAGATCATTTGAATTAATCTTTTTGACCTGGAAAACAGAGCTGTAGTGATTAGGACTCTACAGGGAAAACGGTTGCTTGAGTGACACGACTCTATCTAAGAGAACCTTTTTAAGGGCTTGAAAAGCCAGTAAAATAAGACCATTGCAATTAGTATTTTATTTGTTCATTCAGTGTGTATCAATGATCCTTCAGGGAACCTAACTCTCTTTTCTGTAATGGCTCAAACTGATGGAAGCACTGCTCATGCTGACATTCTGGTTGGGGGTATGACAAACATAGGACAAGTACCTGACTCAAGCAAGGAAGGGTCAGAGTAAACGGGTCTGTTCAGACTTAATCCTGGAAACCAAGATAAAAAGAATAAGAATGGCTTGTATCTATTAGTGGACTCTATGTGCCAGGGTTGTGTTATGAGCTAAGTGAACTCTGGTGAAAAAAATAGCTGTGGTCCCTGCCCTTATATAACTCAAGAGTATGGTATAGAAGACCCATATTATACAGTGTATGAATGGAAATCCAACTTTTGTGAAGATGGAGAACAGGGCCAACAAGAGTCAGTACTAGAAGGGATCTTCTCTCATTTTTTTTCCTTCTCTTAATTTAAAAAATTAAAAGAATTTTTTTATTGCACTGGGTCTTTGTTGCTGCACTCGGGCTTTCTCTAGTTGCAAAGAGAGCAGGGGCTACTCTTCATTATGGTGGGCAGGCTTCTCATTGAGGTGGCTTCTCTGGTTGAGGAGCCCAGGCCCTAGGGCTTGAGGCCTTCAGTATTGGCAGTTCGTGGGCTTCATTGCCTTGTGGCATGTGGGATCTTCCCAGACCAGGGGTCAAACCTGTGTCCCATGCATTGGCAGGTAGATTCTTCTTAACCACTGGATCACCAGGGAAGTCCTGTCATGTAATTTTAAATAAGTCACATCTGGACCCAAAGAAGGAAAAGGAGCCATTGGGAAAACTGAGACTCCAGGAGGCCAGTCATTGGCCTATGAGAATAGAACTAACACTTTTAGAAACCAGAATTCAAATCAAGTTGGCCTATTTTCATTCCAATCCCAAAGAAAGGCAATGCCAAAGAGTGTTCAAACTACCGCACAATTGCACTCATCTCACACGCTACTAAAGTAATGCTCAAAATTCTTCAAGCCAGGCTTCAGCAATACATGAACCGCGAACTTCCAGATGTTCAAGCTGGTTTTAGAAAAGGCAGAAGAAACAGAGATCAAATTGCCAACATCCGCTGGATCATGGAAAAAGCAAGAGAGTTCCAGAAAAACATCTATTTCTGCTTTATTGACTATGCCAAAGCCTTTGACTGTGTGGATCACAATAAACTGGAAAATTCTGAAAGAAATGGGAATACCAGACCACCTGACCTGCCTCTTGAGAAACCTATATGCAGATTAGGAAGCAATAGTTAGAACTGGACATGGAACAACAGACTGGATCCAAATAGGAAAAGGAGTATGTCAAGGCTGTATATTGTCACCCTGCTTATTTAACTTATATGAAGAATACATCATGAGAAACACTGGGCTGGAAGAAGCGCAAGCTGGAAACAAGATTGCTGGGAGAATTATCAATAACCTCAGATATGCAGATGAGACCACCCTTATGGCAGAAAGTGAAGAGGAACTAAAGAGCTTCTTGATGAAAGAGGAGAGTGAAACAGTTGGCTTAAAGCTCAACATTCAGAAAACAAAGATCATGGCATCTGGTCCCATCACTTCATGGCAAACAGATGGGGAAACAGTGGCTGACTTTATTTTTCTGGGCTCCAAAATCACTGCAGATGGTGATTGCAGCCATGAAAATAAAAAGCTCTTACTTCTTGGAAGAAAAGTTATGACCAATATAGACAGCATATTAAAAAGCAGAGACATTACTTTGCCAACAAAGATCCATCTAGTCAACACTATGGTTTTTCCAGTAGTCATGTATGGATGTGAGAGTTGGACTGTAAAGAAAGCTGAGCACCGAAGAATTGATGCTTTTGAACTGTGGTGTTGGAGAAGAGTCTTGAGAGTCCCTTGGACAACAAGGAGGTCCAACCAGTCCATCCTAAAGGAGATCGATACAGGATGAGATGAGGACGATACAGGATGAGATGGTTGGATGGCATCAGTGACACAATGGACATGGGTTTGGGGAGACTCTGGGGGTTGGTGCTGGGCAGGGAGGCCTAGTGTGCTGCAATTCATGGGGTCACAAAGAGTCGGACACGACTGAGTGACTGAACTAAACTGAACTGACTCCAAAATCATAGCTGCTATATATGACTCAATAGTTCCACCGAGGGTGAACTTCTCAAGGGCAGAGGCTACATTTCTATCAGTTCAATTAGTTCAGTTCAGTTGCTCAGTAGTGTCCGACATTTTATGACCCCATGAATCGCAGCATGCCAGGCCTCCCTGTCCATCACCAACTACCGGAGTTCACCCAAACTCATGTCCATTGAGTCGGTGATGCCAACCAGCCATCTCATCCTCTGTCGTCCCTTTCTCCTCCTGCCCCCAATCCCTCCCAGCATCAGACACTTTTCCAATGAGTCAACTCTTCGCATGAGGTGTCCAAAGTACTGGAGTTTCAGCTTCAACATCAGTCCTTCCAAAGAACACCCAGGACTGATCTCCTTTAGAATGGACTGGTTGGATCTCCATGCAGTCCAAGGGACTCTCAAGAGTCTTCTCCAACACCACAATTGAAAAGCATCAATTCTTTGGTGCTCAGTTTTCTTCACCGTCCAACTTTCACATCCATATATGACCACTGAAAAAACCATAGCCTTGACTAGATGGACCTTTGTTGGGAAAGTAATGTCTCTGCTTTTGAATATGCTATCTAGGTTGGTCATAACTTTCCTTCCAAGGAGTAAGGGTCTTTTAATTTCATGGCTGCAATCACCATCTGCAGTGATTTTGGAGCCCGAAAAAACAAAGTCTGACACTGTTTCCACTGTTTCCCCATCTATTTGCCATGAAGTGATGGGACTGGATGCCATGATCTTCATTTTCTGAATGTTGAGCTTTAAGCCAACTTTTTCACTCTCCTCTTTCACTTTCATCAAGAAGCTCTTTAGTTCCTCTTCACTTTCTGCCATAAGGGTGGTGTCATCTGCATATCTGAGGTTACTGATATTTCTCCCGGCAATCTTGATTCCAGCTTGTGCTTCTTCCAGCTCAGCGTTTCTCATGATGTACTCAACATATAAGTTAAATAAGCAGGGTGACAATATACATCCTTGATGTACTCCTTTTCCCATTTGGAACTGGTCTGTTGTTCCATGTCCAGTTCTAACTGTTGCTTCCTGACCTGCAAATAGGTTTCTCAAGAGGCAGGTCAGGTGCTCTGGTATTCCCATCTCTTTCACAATTTTCCACAGTTTATTGTGATCCATGCAGTCAAAGGCTTTGGCATAGTCAATAAAGCAGAAATAGATGTTTTTCTGGAACTCTCTTCCTTTTTTGATGATCCAGCAGGTGTTGGCAATTTGATCTCTGGTTCCTCTGCCTTTTCTAAAACCAGCTGGAACATCCAGAAGCTAACACATAGTTGGCACTTAAATAAATTTGCTTGCAATACTGAGCTTTTATAGGAAAAAGAGTAAACCATTAAAGGCATTATAACATTCATTTTTAGAAGGAGAGAGAGGCTTGCTTTCACATCTTTGACAAACAATCTGGACAACTTGGGTTACCAAGGCAATAAAGGAGCGTGTTGGTGAAAGAGAATTAGGACTAAATATTAACATCATTAGGGTTATGTTTGGAAAGAATGTATTACATAAAGCAACCCTAAAGATAAACAGTGAGGAAAGATCAAAATAAAATTAATGATGATAAATTTTTGTCATGAACTGCTTCTTTTAAATGTGGATCTCTTTTTTATTGAAATATAGTTGATGTACAATATTTTATGTTACAGGTGTACAGTATGGTGATTCACAGTTTTTGAGGGTTATACTCCATTTATAGTAATTTATAAATATTGGCTGTATTCCTTATGTTGTACAATATACCATGGTAGTTTATTTTATACTTAGTAGTTTGTACCTCTTACCCCTCTACCCCTATATTGCCTCTTTCCACTTTCCTCTCCTGATAACCACTAACTTATTCTCTGTATTTATGAGTCTGCTTTTTTTTTGTTATATTCACTAGTTTGTGTTTTTTTTTAGGTTCCACACATGAGTGAGATCATACAGTATTTGTCTTTGTCTGTCTGACTTATTTCATTTTCGTAATTCTCTCCACGTCCATCCATGTTGCTTCAAATGGCAAAATCCCGTGAGTCTTTTTTATGATAAATTCCTTGAAATTGCTTGAAATGGAATTGCTAAGGGAAGAGATACTAATTGAAAATGTATTGCCAAATTGCCCTCCATAAAGAAGTGTATGCATATACTCACCTCATAATGTATAAAAACACCTATTTCTTTATACTTTCACCAAAGAAGTATAAAATAAAATTTTAAGCATTGCCAATCTAATAACTGAAAATGCCATATCTGTACAGAATGTTTTATTTTAAGATAAAATTTATTTTTTATTATAGTTTTAGAACTATAGAAAAATTGTGAAGATAGTTTTCATATACCCCCTGCCCAATTTTCCTTATTATTAATTAATATCTTACACTGGCACAGTACATTTATTACAATTAATGAAGTGGTGTTGATACATTATTATTAACTCAATTCCATACTTTATTCAGACATCTTTAGGTTTTTCTGAAGCCTTTTTCCTGTTCCTGGATTCCATCCAGGATACCACTTCACATTTAATTTTCATATCTCCTTAGACTTATCTTGACTATGACAGTTTTTCAGATTTCCCTTGTTTTTGATCATCTTGACTATTTTGAGGAATACTGGTTAGGTATTTTGTTTAAAAGTCCTTCTATTTGAATTTGTCTATTTTTCTCATGATTAGATTGGTGTTGAAAACCCATTGGGGAGGAAGAACACAGAGGTAAATTGCTGTTCTCATCACATCATATCAAGAGTGCATACTATCAACACACATACACCCACACATAAAGAGTACATACTGTCAGCACCATATTCCTGTTGACGTTGACCTTGGTCACCTGATTAAACTAGTGTTTGTAAGGTCTCTGCACTGTTAAGTTTAGGTTTCCCCTGTCTCCTTTCCAAATCGTACTGTTTGAGAGAAGTTACCATGTACAGTTACTATGTACAGCCCGTCCTTAAGGGATGGGGAATCCTGCTCCATCTCCTTAAGGAATGAGTATCAGAATACATTATTTGGAATTTTCTGCATGGAAAATTATCTGTTCAGTTTTAATTTTTTGATTACTGTTGAGACTGAGCATTTTTTCATAAACTAAAGAGTCATTTTTATTTCCTTTCTCCTTAAACTATTTGTTCAAATTTGTTGTCTGTTTTTCCCATGAGGTTATTTGGGCTTTTTGTTTTGTTTGCCATGCCAGACCATTTTGGTTTTGTGTATTTTAGTTTATCCATTTTTTTTTTCTGAATGATTTCTGGATTTCTTTTTACTTAGAAGAATGATTTTCCTCACTCTTAGATATTACATGTGTGCACATATAAATAGACCAATTTTTGAGATTTATTCTGATTACATTTAGAGATTTGTTTCAAATATTTAAGTTTTCATATCTACTTAGAATTATATATGATTTAAGGTGTGAGCTATGGAATCACCTTTTTCACTCTGAATTGAAATGCTACTTTTATATTTGTTGTTGAAAAGCAATAAATAAATGTATCTGTATATTTGAGTCTATATCTGGGCTTTGTATTTTGTTCTGTTGATTTGTAAGAATATTCGTAGGTTAGCATTTTTAAAAATAATAATTTATTTTTATTTTTGGTTGCATTGGGTCTTCATTGCTGTGCTTGGGCTTTCTCTAGTTGTGGTGAGCAGGGCCTGCTCTTCATTATGGCATCGTGGTGTATGGGCTTCTCATTGCAATGGCTTTTCTTACTGCAGAACACAGGCTGTAGGTGCGCCTGTCTCAGTAGCTGCAGTGTGCAGGCCCTAGGATGCACAGGCTTTGGTAGTTGTGGCACACGGGCTTAATTGCGCCACGGCATGTGGAATCTTCCTGGACCAGGGATTGAACCCAACTATACTTTATTTAGGTGGATTTCACATATGACTCTTTTTGAAGAGAATCTCTGCTACCTACCAGTTTGAAAAAACTAATCTAAACAAAATAAAATGCATGTATAAATATTTGGCTTTATTTTAATTAAATATAAAGTATAGAAGTGAAGCACCTAATTTTCTTCAAGATATGTTATTTAAATTTCATACAAATAAATATGTTATGGATCTTTTTAATGTAAAGCAAGAGTGAAATTAAAAAAATAAAATTTCTTTTCAATGTAGGTGATCAACCTATAAATTCTGTCTCAAAACTAATAAACTTCACATCCTCAGCTGAAGAAATAGTGACATGCAGATGAATCATCAGATATTGTCTTTCTTGCTTAACAAACAGGGAAACAAATTGATAACATTGGTGTGGGTGAATTTCTCAGGGAATAATACCTGTTTTAACTACTGTAGCTATCATAAGGCACAGTGGCTAGAATTTGGCTATTTGATGGCTATCCTGAGTCTTTTTAAGAATTTTTATTTATTTATTTGGCTGTGCTGGGTCTTAGTTGTAGCATGTGGAATCTTTAGTTGAGGCATGTGGAATCTAATTCCCTAACCAGGGATCAAACCTGGTCCCCCAGCACTGGGAGAGCCAAATCTTAGCCACTAGACCACTGGGTAAGTCCTGGAATTCTGAGCCTTTAAGTCATCTTGAATGTATGTATATTTCAGGGAAGATGGATAGTAACTTTGGGGTGAAATGTAGAATGAAAAGCGTAATGTTGAGATTTAAGAGGAAACAAATTTTAATATGTCAACTTATTAAATAGAAACTTTCCTGAGGAATGTGAGGACTATGTTGCTTGTGAATGTGATCTGAAAATTCAGACATAATTGATCCTACTGTAGAATTAGCAGTGAGTTAATCATTGTTAATGCCTCATTATTATCCTGGAAAGAATTTAATTTGGATTGTCATCATTTAAGGTGAATTTTATACAATATATATCAAGTAGTGAACGCTAAATCATGTTACCATGGAATATAATGGGGCTGTTAAAAATAATGATGTAATTTTACTTATATGAAAGCTATCTGACACATATTAAGTAAAAGAGAAACTTCTAAAATAGCTCCAAGATTTACTTCACTCTGTTTTCTAATTGAATCTTAATGTATATTGTAGGCTTTATCAGTTAGCTTTTGCACTTAAATAAACCATCCCCCAAAACAGACATTGAAAACTGTCAATGGGTAGTCTTTTGGAGCTGGACTGTTTAGCTTCAGGACACCTCACTTATGCTCTGGAGAGTATAGGCTACTTGGTTTAGGGAGACTCCTACTTATAAATGTGGAAGTCAGTTCCATGGCAGCTGGGCAGTGACCACAGAAGTTTCACCATCTCACAGACTGGCAGAAGCTCCTTCCCATAATAGAGGGTTCCCTGTAGGAAGTCTCAATACATAAGCTCTTTTTAACCCTTTGCCTAAGTCACATTTTCCATTTTCCAGCTGGCCAAAGCTAGTCACATAGTGAAGCATTATATGAGAGAGGGAGGGGTCTTCCCAAGGGAGGAATGTAGAGAGCTGTAAGCTAATCAGGGTCATTATCACTAATCCTACCACAGGAACTCATGTGCATTAATACAAAATTGAAAATACCCCAGTTTTTACTTTCATTGGTTAAAGTTTGAGAAAAAAAAATTTTTTTGAGAAACTGCATTGTTGTGAACTACAGTTCTTCTTTTGTATGATTAGACTCTTTGAATCTCTGCAAAGGAAACTTAGAGCCACTGTGGTCCCAAGTCAAAGTCCATTTGAGCAGAAGTCCAGTCTGGAAGTGAGAGTAGGTACAACAAATGTGATTCTTTAACCTTCATTTTAATTTTTTGAACAGAAAATTCATTCACATAGTTCAACATTCGAGATACCAGAGAGTGAAAAGCCTCAGTCTTCTATTCACTGGGTTCTTTTACCAGAGAGAATCAATGTTTGAGTCTCTTAAATGACCTTCTAGAGATGTCTTATTATATGTATGGGAACATTTGTATATCAGATCAGATCAGATCAGTCGCTCAGTTGTGTCCGACTCTTTGCGACCCCATGAATCGCAGCATATATTCCCTTTCAAATATGATTTAGAACCCTTAGTCTAGCTCCTAGTCAGACTCTCAGGAAACCAGGAGAAAGAAGGCAAAGTGCCATGTGTTCTGTCTTTTGTAAAGTGTTACAAGTGAATTAACAAGTAATTGACAATGAGTGTGGCTTTAGAGCTAACTCTCTTGCGACTACATGGACTGTAGCCTGCCAAACTCCTCTGCTAATGGGATCTCCAAGGCAAGAATACTGGAATCTGTTGCAGTTTCCTTCTCCAGGGAATCTTCCTGACTTAGGAATTGAACCCTCATCTCCTGTGTTGCCATGCGGATTCTTTACCACTGAGCCACCGGGGAAGTCCGTTATTAATCTATAATACTAAGCATTCACTAGTTAGGGAAAGAGATTAGCAACTTGGTGCAAATACACTTGACATTCTGCTATTTATCATCTACTGTATGAAGGCTTCCTGGTGGCTCAGAGGTTAAAGCGTCTGCCTGCAATGCAGGAGACCTGGGTTCGATCCCTGGGTTGGGAAGATCCCCTGGAGAAGGAAATGGCAACCCACTCCAGTATTCTTGCCTGGAGAATCCCATGGACAGAGGAGCCTGGTGGGCTACAGTCCACGGGGTTGCAAAGAGTTGGACACGACTGAGCGACTTCACTTTCACTTTCACTATGAAGGTATATTAGTGAATATATGACCAAAGTTAGAAATTATCTAGCATTAAAGTGACCTTAAATTTAAAGAAAGAGGAGGTTTTCTAAAAAGCCCGCACTTTCATGTTAGCAAAATGTACCATGCAGTAATTGTTCCATAGAGTTAAAGTTTATTCCTCTTTTTTAAAAGTGATCTTGTCCTTCAAGTTAGATGGTGGTGTATGAGGTAATGAAATGCTCAGTTGTCTGTTTGTTGTGTATAAATGTGTGATACTGAGACAGCTCAAGGATCTTTTCCACCTTTGCTATTGGATTATGATTCCCCATGCCTGATAGATAGCAGATATTAAATAATTATGTCTTTAATGTGTGAAGGAGTAGCTTATACATAAAAAAATCAAGTGATATTTAAGCAGACTAGTTTTCACAATCTTCACTTTTTCCCCACTAGATATGAGTAACAGCAAAAGAGGGAGGTATCATGAAGATGTTTAACTATGAAATGTAGTCATTCATAGAATTTCCACAGGTTGCTAATCTCAGAAAGACAAAGCATTTATCTGTAGTCTTCTTCAGCTTCCCTTAATTTTAAAGGCATAGTAAAAAGTCAGAACTCCTGGAGTGTGAAGTCAGGTGTCCCTTAGGAAGCATCACAACAAAAAAACCTAGTGGAAATGACAGAATCCCAGCTGGGCTACTTCAGATCCTAAAAGATGATGCTGTTAAAGTGCTACAGTCAGTATGTCAGTAAATTTGGAAAACTCAGCAGTGGCCACAGGATTGGAAAAGGTCAGTTTTCATTCCACTCCCAAAGAAGGGCAATGCCAAATAATGTTCAAACCACCATACAATTGCCCTCATTTCACGTGCTGGCAAGGTAATGCTCAAAATCTTTCAAGCTAGGCTTCAGCAGTGTATGAAACAAGAACTTCCAGATGTACAAGGTGGGTTTAAAAAAGACAGAGGAACCAGAGATCAAATTGCCAACAGTCACTGGACCAAGGAGAAAGCAGGGAATTCCAGAAAAACTTCTACTTCTGCTCCATTGATAACGTTAAAGCCTTCGTGTGGATCACTACAAACTATGGAAAATTCTTAAAGAGTTAGAAATACCAGACCACCTTTCCAGTCTTCTGAGAAACCTGAATGCATGTGAAGAAACAACAGTTAGAATTGGACATGGAACAACAGAGTGGCTCCAAACTGGGAAAGGAGTGTGATAAGGCTATACATTGTCACCCTGGTTATTTAACTTCTATGCAGAGTACATCATGGGAAATGCTGGGCTGGATGAATCACAAGCTGCAATCAAGATTGCCGGAAGAAATATCAAGAACCTCAGATATGCAGATGATACCACTCTAATGGCAGAAAGTAAAGAGGAACTAAAGAGCCTCTTGATGAGGGTGAAAGAGAAGAGTGAAAAAGCTGGCTTGAAACTCAACATTCAAAAAACGAAGAGTGTGGCATCTGGTTCCGTCTCTTCATGGCAAATAGAAGGGGAGAAAATGGAAACAATGACAGATTTTCTATTTTCTTGGGCTCCAAAATCACTGTGAATGGTGACTGCAGCCATGAAATTAAAAGATGCTTGCTCCTTGGAAGGAAAGCTATGATAAACCTAGACACTATATTAGAAAGCAGAGCCATCACCTTGCCGACAAAGGTCTGCATAGTGAAAGCTGTGGTTTTCCCAGTGTTCGGATGTGAGAGTTGGACCATAAAGAAGGCTGAGTGGGTAAGAATTGATGCTTTCAATTTGTGGTGCTGAAGAAGACTCTTGAGAGTCCCTTGGAAGCAAGGAGATCAAACCAGTCAAACCTGAAGAAAATAAACCCTGAATATAATTGGAAGGACTGATGCTGAAGCTGAAGCTTCAATACTTTGGCCACTTGATGTGAAGAGCCAGTCACTGGAAAAGACCCTGATGCTGGTAAAGATTGAAGGCAAAAGGAGAAGAGGGTGGCAGAGGATGAGTTGGTTAGATAGCATCACCAACTTAATGGACTTGAATTTGAGCGAGCTCCAGGAGATAGTGGAGGATAGAGGAGCCTGACTTGCTGTAGTCCATTAGGTTGCAAGGAGTCAGACAGGACTTAGTGACTAAACAACAGGAATAAAAGACTATTGATGTTGAAGTTAAACAGTGCAGTGATCAGATTCTGGTTTCACCACTTAACCGCTGTGAAGAAATGGCGTGCTCCTTACCCTTCCTCATCAGCAAAAGGACCCCTATGTTTCCTTTTTTTTTTTTTTAATTGGAGGATAATTACTATACAATATTGTATTGGCTTCTGCCACACGGCAGTGTGAATCAGTCACAAGTAGAACACTGATGTTTCTTACCAGGCTGGGTTTTGCTTTGTGAGAGAATGTCTGTAAAAAAATAGCTTGCAGAAAACAGATCCTAAATAGTAAATATTAGCTATTATTGTTATTTTTAGTAGACAGGTGAGAAGGTGTGTAAAAGGAAGGAGAGCAGGCACCAGTATCAGGCAGGAACCTTAGAAAATGATAAAGAATTTATAGCAGGAACTGAGATAGCTCTTTGTTACCTCCAGTAGCAGTTTTCTCCACAATGTCCTGACTGTCAAATAAGTAATTTTAAGCTTTTTCCCTTATTTTACTCTCCAGCTTGAAATCTCTTTATCTCCCTCTGCTAGTATCTTAATAGGAAGTTCAGTCTGTTCATAATCTTTTTTTTTTTTTTTTCAAATTTCCCAGGGTGAAGCCTCCACTGCTGCTGCCTGGCACTACAGATGGTCTTTTCTTTGGCCACTTCTCGGCTGGAGTCCCACCTTGTCCTGTCATCCCCACTCCTGTTTCCCAGTCCTCCCCCGCATCGAATAGCAGTGTCCTCCCACATTAAGAGTTGAGAGCTGCTTTTCATGTTTTCTGAAATTCTTTTCTGTAATTTAACTTTGCATTAGCAATATCACTTGTCTTTTCAATAAGAGTGTTTCCTCAAGGTAGTGATTGTTCTATTTCTTGGTGTCCAACTGAGATGCTAATATCTGTAATTTATGTTTCTTAGAGAATTCTGAAAAAGAAGTCTGCAGGTCCAATTACCCCTTTACTGATAATTTTGATAATGCATCTAAGGAATTAGGACTTTTTAAATCTAAAAACCACATGCGTCTGAGGTTCCCTCACCTATTACTGCCTTAAGTACTGTTTTCTCCAAGTGAATATTCCGCTGTCATATTCTATCAGTATTTCAGGAGCGCCCCCTACTGGGCAAATGGCTTCTGGATGACATCTGTTAACCTGAAATTTAGGGAGAGTCTAATTTCTCTGTACCAAAGTTTCAGTCTACAAGCAAAGACAGGATGCTTAAAGCAATGATGCAACCCCAGTGTAAATTAGTAGTGTTTTTTTTCCTTCCTAATCCCTCTGTCCCTTGGCTCTTGATGACTTTTAAAATGGAACAGTATTAAAATAATGTCTTTGAAGCACATGGATTCCTGTCCTTGTTTAATTGTCTTGGCTTCAAAAGTTTACTCAAGTAAATCCAGGGTTCCATTCTTACATTGCACTTTTAGCCCCCTAGGATTATGTAGGCAATTAAGCTATCCTTCCAAGAGTTCTAAATACTCATTAACATTATTAATCATTTTTAACATACCAAGTTCTGATATCCTCTGGGAAATGCTGTGTACTGCATTAGAGTGTTTTATGTCAGCTCTTCTACAAGGATAGGGCCATATACTTCAGCTGCTGCTGCTGCTGCTAAGTCGCTTCAGTCGTGTCTGACTGTGCGACCCCATAGATGGCAGCCCACCAGGCTCCCCCGTCCCTGGGATTCTCCAGGCAAGAACACTGGAGTGGGTTGCCATTTCCTTCTCCAATGCATGAAAGTGAAAAGTCAAAGTGAAGTCGCTCAGTCGTGTCCGACTCCCAGCAACCCCATGGACTTCAGCCTATCAGGCTCCTCTGTCCATGGGATTTTCCAGGCAACAGTGCTGGAGTGGGGTGCCATTGCCTTCTCCAATATACTTCAGCTCTGTTGTCAAATATGCCAAGGCTAAAACTTTGCTGTTGGTGGGATAATGACTTTAGGTTTTAGGTACACTTTCATGGCTTCATAAACTACTTAAGACCCACTCTGGATATGGTTCTCTTTTAAATGAAATTACTTTAAGCATAATTGAGCATAAAAATGTTCAGTGACTAGAATCAAATTAAATTGGAAAATTAGATTAAGTCATATACCACTGCTAATAGCAACAGATACTCACATGGTCCTTCACACCACAGCCCTCCTCCCCCTCATTTACTGATAAGAAGCTGAAGCTCAGAAAAGTTAAGTATAATAATTTATCCTAGAAAACAAAAGAAAAAAAAAACAAAAAGAAAAAAAAAACAAAACAAAAAAAAGATAAAAACAAAACAAAAACAAAAAAATAAAAAATAATAAAATAAAAATAATAATTTATCCTAGGTCACCCAACCATAAATGGTAGAACCACAATTCAAATCCCAGGAGGCTGTGAAACCAGTTATTTCTGTTAAAAAGTGTTCTAGAAGACAGCATATCTGTTTGTGTGATAAGTTACTGATATTAAGATACCTCTATAGTTTCAAATGTATTATACAAAGTTAGTAGGGAGGCTGTTGGTCACCTTATCTTTTAAGCAGAGACCGTGAGCAGTTATTCCTCTAATGAAATTAATTTAATTAAAAATCTCTTGTTCATGGGCTTGGTTATAAAATCTCTGCAAATAAACACATTTGGATGTGCTAGCTGACCATGCTAGGTGTTAAGTTTCTATTACATACACTTAACTAGAGGTGAGGTTGAACAGTTGTACAACTCTTCCACACTCAGTGTCACATTAGCACAGGTCTTCCTACTGCTTACTCTAATGCTGTAATTCAGATCTTAGGGCATGCAGAGTTTTATAGATAACTTGCTTTTTAAAACACCCAATTTCCATATTTCTTTATTTCGTTATTTTAGGAGATTATGAGAAGGCGATGGCACCCCATTCCAGTACTCTTGCCTGGAAAATCCCATGGATGGAGGAGCCTGCTAGGCTGCAGTTCATGGAGTCGTGAAGAGTCGGACACGACTGAGCGACTTCACTTTCACTTTTCACTTTCATGCATTGGAGAAGGAAATGGCAACCCACTCCAGTGTTCTTGCCTGGAGAATCCCAGGGATGGGGCGGGAGAGGCAGGGGGGCGCCTCCTGGGCTGCCGTCTCTGGGGTCTCACAGAGTCGGACACGACTGAAGCAACTTAGCAGCACAGGAACTATAGTAACATTTTGTCATTCATGTCTTGTGTAAGAGTGAGTGAAGTCGCTCAGTCGTGTCCGACTCTTTGCGACCTCATGGACTATAGCCTAACCAGGTTCCTCCATCCATGGGATTTTCCAGGTGGAAATACTGGAGTGGGTTGCCATTTCCTTCTCCAGGGGATCTTCCCGGCCCAGGGATTGAACCCAGGTCTCCCGCATTGTAGGCAGACGCTTTACTGTCTAAGCCACCAGGGAAGAGTGGTCTTGTGTAAAGAGAATAGTTAAAAAATTGTATTACCCTATTGTTTTGTAATATCACGCAGCCAGTAAAGACGATTGAACTGTACACACTACCTGCCACCAGCACTACCATCTCCACCTCCACGGCTACTGTTATTAGTAGCAAACATTTGCTTGGCATCTGGCTTGACTTAGGCAGTGTTCTGGCCTTCCTGGTGGCTCAGACGTTAAAGCGTCTGCCTGCAATGTGGGACACCTGGTGGGTTCAGTCCCTAGGTCAGAAAGACCCCCTGGAGAAGGAAATGGCAACCCACTCTGGTACTCTTGCCTGGAAAATTCCATGGACAGAGGAGCCTGGTAGGCTACAGTCCATGGGGTTGCAAAGAGTTGGACATGACTGAGAGACTTCACTTTTCACTTTAGGCAATGTTCTAAGCTCATCGTGTACGTGAACTCATTTAATCTATCTCTGAAAGGATATGCAGGAAACTGATCATTGTGGTTCCTCTGGAAAGGGAGTCAGAGCAACTAGAGTCTGACCTAGAGATTTAGTTTCCACTAAATCCCTTTTTATTGGTTTGAAATTAACATACACATTGAATTGAACATTTATTTTAATATAATGATAACTTCATTAGTATTAAAATAATATGAAAGTAAAAATTGAACATAAGTAGAAAAACAGCAAGTAGCTCATATTCACTATGGCTGCAAATTGTTGTTTTTAAGAAATATTTTATTGTTGTTGTTGTTCAGTTGCTCACTTGGGTCCAACTCTTTGTGACCGCATGGACTGCACACCAGGCTTCCCTGTCCTTTACTATCTCCTGGAGCTTGCTCAAACTCATGTCCACTGAATCAGTGATGCCATCCAACCATCTCATCCTCTGTCACTCCCTTCTCCTCCTGCCTTCAGTCTTTCCCAGCATCAGGGTCTTTTCCAGTGAGTCAGCTCTTTACATCAGGTGGCCAAAATATTGAAGCTTCAGCATCAGTCCTTCCAGTGAATACTCAGGGTTGATTTCCTTTAGAATGACTGGTTTGATCTCCTTGCTGTCCAAGGGACTTTCAAGAGTCTACTTCAGCACCACAGTTCGAAGGCATCATTTCTTCAGTGCTCAGCCTTTTTTATTGTCCAGCTCTCACATCCATACATGACTGCTGGAAAAACCATAGCTTTGACTATACGGACCTTTGTAGGCAAAGTAATAATCTCTGCTTTTTAATACACTGTCTAGGTTTGTCATAGCTTTCCTTCCAAGGAGCAAGCATCTTTTAATTTCAAGGCTGCAGTCACCATCCACAGTGATTTTGGAGCCCAAGAAAATAAAGTCTGTCCCTCTTTCCACTTTTTCCCCATCTAGATTTAGCTCTCCTCTTTCTTCCTATTTCCACTGTGCATAAGCACCTTCCACATCCTCCAGTGTTTTTAATAACACTGTATCATAATATCAGATCAATAGTTAATATTCCCATTATTATGAATATAAAAATGCCATTCACAGCACAACCACATAGAAAATTATAATTACTTTTCTTTATGCCATTTTCTGTTTTTTCCTGAAGTCAATTTTTCTTGTTTGTTTCTTTTTTAACTGGTGGCATTTCTGTACCCTTGGAAAACTAGTATGGAGTAAGAGTTACACAAAAGTCTCTGGAGTCCGATTGCCTGGGATTCAGCTGCAGTGCTCCTCCTTTCTAGCTGTGTTGACCTACCTAGTTAATTGGCTTTGCCTTCTTTTTCTTATCTGTAAAATAGGGGCAATACATACATCCATTGCATAAGGTTCAGACACAGTGTGCTTGGAAGAGTGTCTGCCCATAGAAAGCATTCCATAAATGTTATCTGTTATTAATTGCTAATTCAACCTCGACACTCTGGATTTGTATGTTTCTGAATATACAGGCTCACAGCAGTGAGTCTGTCAATTTCTTCTTTGGGGAAATGTCTCCCAGATTCTCCCAACCTGCCCCACAAATGAGTATTCACCCAATCTAGGACAGTGCAAATTCTTATTCAGGATTCCCTCTGATAAAATAAAATTCACATTGTATTGCAAGACAAGACAGATTTAACATAAAATTTTTCTTTTTTGGGGTGTCCTCCCTTCCAGACCTCCTTAGGAGATAACTTTCCTAAACTTCCTTTTTTATCTCATTAAGGATCCCACCTTCTGGGGAGATAAACCTTTCTTCTTAATCTTGTAAGGGGCCATGAGTGACCCACAAGCCACTCCTCACTTTCTACCTGTAGACCTGGATTGTATAAACTGTGCTTATGTACAGTGCTCTGTCTCAGAAATTTAGGTAACTGTGCTTTGACTTCTAATGAGCGGAAGAGTTCTCAGAGGTTTCTGAGAGGTTGCTCCCAGGTTATAACCCTCAGTTTGAATAGAATAAGATTTTCCATTTCTTTCTTAAATCAGCTGATTAAGTTTCTTGTCACCATCTTTTACCTTGATCTTTCTTTTTTATTTTGGAAATAATTTATTTCTTTTCCTCCCAAAACTATGAAAATTTACAAAAAAAAAAAAAAATCAAAGTTTACATGCTGCTCAGTTCAGACTGAGAGTGCAAGAGGTGAGAGCCTGGACCACAGTGGCCACTGAGTGTTCACCTGCAGGTAAACACTGACATCTGAAAAGAAGCTCCCCAGCTCTGTGCTCCTGCCTTCAGAGATGCTGCGGGTCTTCATGCCATCTCACACCACACTCCTGGGTCATTAGGTCACCAGGATGATACAGAGGTTTTTTGGGTTTGGGCATTATGGATTCTTTTCTTTTTCTTTCCTTTTTTTTTGCCCTCCTGCTAGAAAACGAAATTTTCAGTTCATTTCTAAGAAATAAATTGGTCAATAAATTCATTTTGTTCTGCTTCTCCTTTCCACAAAGCTTCATATTCAATGCGATACCCTTCAGGCTGCATTCTTTTCTGCTGTTAGTGCCTGGAGTTGTTGCTATTGGTCTTCTCTCTATCTTGCTATAGATCTCAGCAAGTTCTGAGCACCAGTGGCCTTCATCTTCTCATTTTCTGCTTCTTTTGCAAGTTGGTCAACAAGCTCAACTAAACCACCAGTTATTTTCTAAAATTGGCCCACTTTGTCCACAAAGTCCTTGCACTCTTCCTTGAGCTCTCTGGCCTGCTGGGTAACCTCTGGGTCCAATACCTGCTGCTTGTTCAGCTCATCCAAGTGCAGCCCTGCTTCACCCAGGATGTCCTTGGCTCGCTCTCCAGTCAGGCAGCCAGCGCCCCCCTGGCAGCCTCAGCCACTGCTGTGACTACAGGACCCGGCTACCTCCCTGATTTTTGGCTTTGGTCCCTTGTGTTCTGGACTCCATTTTTCCCTCTTTGTTAGCCTGACTGTTTTTTTAATGAAGCATATCTTACGGCTTCTTGAGAAGGAGTTTTGGGGGAGTAATTTTTTTTAAAGGAAATTGTATGTTAGAAAATGTCCATTTTCTATCCTAATGCTAAGTAATAGTTTTATTGGATATATAATTCTAAAAGAAAAGTAATTTCTCTTCAGATTTGTGAAGGCATTTTTTCATTGTCTTCTTGTCTCCAGGATTGCTCTTGAGAGGTCTAAAGCTATTCTAATTCCTATCCTTAAATATGACTCTACTCCTCCTTTTCTAGAATATAGGGTCTTCACTTTGACTCCAGTTTTCAAAAATTTTACAGTGTAATTTTTAAATTTTTTTCTGAAATATAGTTGCCTTACTACAGTGATGTATAATTAAGTTTTAAAAGAAATGTGTGGATTCTTCTTTTCCATAAAATATAACTCACTTTCTGTATCATTCTGCTCTGTGCTTTTTTTTCACTAAATGTATCCTCAAATCTCAGACTATCAGCTTTCCAGTCCATACTGGAAAGCCTGTCTTATAAAGGATGGCAATATACTCTTAGAGCAAGCTCCGGCCTCAGTGATGGTGGGGTTATATCAGTTAATTCAGTCGCTCAGTCGTGTCCAACTCTTTGCGACCCCATGGACTGCAGCATGCCAGGCTTCCCTGTCCATCACCAACTCCCAAAGCTTGCTCAAACTCATGTCCATCGAGTTGGTGATGCCATCTAACCATCTCATCCTCTGTCATCCCCTTTTCCTCCTGCCTTCAATCTTTCCAGACATCAGGGTCTTTTCTTCAAATTAGGTGGCCAAAGTCTTGGAGCTTCAACCTCAGCATCAGTCCTTCCAGTGAATATTTAGGACTGATCTCCTTTAGGATGGACTGGTTGGATCTCCCGGACTCTTAAGACTCTTTTCCAACACCACAGTTCCAAAGCATCAATTCTTCAGTGCTCAGCTTTCTTTATGGTCCAACTCTCACATCCATACATGACTACTGGAAAAATCATAGCTTTGACTAAGGGTTATATGCTATGCTAAGTCACTTCAGTCGTGTCCGACTCTATGTGACCCCATAGACAGCAGCCCACCAGGCTCCCCCGTCCCTGGGATTCTCCAGGCAAGAACACTGGAGTGGGTTGCCATTTCCTTCTCCAGTGCATGAAAGTGAAAAGTGAAAGCGAAGTCGCTCAGTCGTGTCCGACTCTTAGCGACCCCATGGACTTCAGCCTACCAGGCTCCTCCATCCATGGGATTCTCCAGGCAAGAGTACTGGAGTGGGGTGCCATTGCCTTCTCCGAGGGGTTATATGGGTACCTTTAAATAATTTTTAAATGTTTAATATATTTAGTGGAAAAAAGAATGAACAAATTGTACACAATAAATATGTGCAGTTATTTGTCTATCAATAATACCTCTATAAAGCTTTAAAAATAATGTAGGAATTTTGGGCTTACTTCAGATCAGACTTGATTTTATTGCCACTGCTTTTGCCTTGAATATGACTAAGAGCCTGCATAAGGATATAAATGCCTGTGGTGGTTTAGTTGCTAAGTAGTGTCCAACTCTTGCCACCCCATAGACTGTAGCCTGCCAGGTTCCTCTGTCCGTGGGATTCTTCAGGCAAGAATACTGGAGTAATGGAATCTGAGTCTCCTACATTGCAGGCAGACTTTTTACCGACTGAGCTATGAAGGAAGCCCCATAAAAATGCCTGTTCTGCCTTTTTTTTTT
This sequence comes from Bos javanicus, assembly GCF_032452875.1. Classification (NCBI taxonomy): domain Eukaryota; kingdom Metazoa; phylum Chordata; class Mammalia; order Artiodactyla; family Bovidae; genus Bos; species Bos javanicus. The sequence continues at coordinate 54,338,341 of NC_083868.1, read as the reverse complement.
TTTTTTGACTTTTTCTTTTTTGCCATTGCTTTCCTTTTGTATCCCTTGAAGGAATCTTTTAAAATTGTTCATTTAATTACAGTTGCTTAAAGCCACACATAAACTGCAGAAAATTTCAGTAGGCTGAGAGTACTACTGCTGATCTCACAAGCTGTCTGTCATACTGAGCATAGGTAACAATGCCAACCTGAATATTGAGGTGCTAGTGGTAAATAGTGGTAAAGAATCTGCCTGCCAGTACAGGAGACATAAGAGACTCGGGTTCAATTCCTGAGTCGGGAAGATCCCCTAGAGAAGAGAATGGCAACCCACTGCAGTATTCTTGCCTGGAGAATCCCATGGATAGAGGAGCCTGGCAGGCTATGTTCCATAAGGTCGCAAAGAGCTGGACATGACTGAAGCAATTTAGCATGGACACATGGATAGCTCCTGTTAAAAATAAAAATTCTAAAATTTTATCCCTATACCCGATTGGATTGTTTTGCACACATCCAGAGGCAAACATCTTACTTTGAAGAAAGATCCTCTAGAATACCCTATTCTTCTGGCATATAATTATGGCAGGTTCCCCCCAAAATTATAATATTCCTGGTATATGCATGCTTTTTATCTTTCTATCTCAAACTGTTTTCACATATTTTCTCTCTCAGATCTTCACACCTGGTATTTTTAACAGGTTATGAAGCCTTTGTTTTTTGAGAGTAATTAACACATGTATTGAATCTTAACGTGTATAAGGCTAGTACTGTGGATAGTGCTGAGTTGCTTCACTCATGTCTGACTCTTTGCAACGCTATGGACTGTAGCCCACCAGGCTCCTCTGTCCATGGGATTCTCTCCATGAGCTCTTCCAGGGAACCTTCCCAACCCAGGGACTGAACCCGAGTTTCTTATGACTCCTCCCTTGAGAGGTGGATTCTTTACCACTAGCTCCACTTGGGAAGCCCTCTGCTAGTACCATAATGTTTCTTAAATTTTAATGTACATTGAAATAACCTGGATTTTTTTTTTTTTTAGTACTGATTCTGATTGAATATGTCTGGGATGAAGGCTATGGTTCTGCATTTCTAATAAGCTCCCAGGTGATGGCAATGATGTTGGTCTATGCAGCACACAGAGTTCTACAGTCAGAATGTAAAGAGGTGCATAATCTGATCTCCACTTTTAAAGGATTTATGATGTAGCCAGGGATGAGTATGGACATGAATAGAACACCCAAGATTTATGTAATTGTGATACAGCTCTTCTTTTTTAGTGTCTTTTTTGTCCTATTCTCCTCAAGTCACCTAATTTTACCTAACTTCTTGGATGGTAGCAGCATGTTCCATGTGTTCAAAACTCACCGGCATTCTCTTAATGTACCCTCTTTCAGATTTTCCCTTTGAGAATTAACATTAGTCTATTATTTAAAAATATGTTAGCATATATTAATGTCTAATCCCTCTCAGATATTATATGGAAATTTGTACCAGGTTGTCTGATGACATAAGCCAGAAGTTTATATGGTAGAAGATAGTATGAGAACTATGCACATGCTGGAAAATAGACTGTGAGATAGTCCTTGGAGCTGGGAAAAATCTGCCATGTAGTTCTGTGATTCAATATTCAGGATCTGTGGGCTTCCCTGGTGGCTCAGCTGGTTAAGAATCCGCCTGCAATGCAGGAGACCTGGGTTCAATCCCTGGGTTGGGAAGATCTCCTGGAGAAGGGAATGGCTACCCACTCCAGTATTCTAGCCTGGAGAATTCCATGGACTGTATAGTCCAAGAGTCGGACATGACTGAGTGCCTTTCATTTCAGTTATATACATAGCATGGTCCCAGAAAGTAAACATTCTCTGAATGAGTGGTACGGTGGGACTGATAGGGAACAAAAATGCAATAAAGGAGCTCTGTTAACCTCGAAATGGACTCATGAAAGGATTAATCATCAATGATAAATGTTCATGATCCCCAAAGAGCTGAATGTGTTGTGCTATTCTGAGCAAATTTCATCGATCACTGTTGAGCCATAACAGCTATCCATCTATTATGCTGACTGGTGAAGCTCTGCACCCGCCGAGGTCAGCTTTATGACTTGCTCAGCTCCAGATTGCCACAGTGGCTGTTGCACCATCACTATCTCCAAGCATCCTTCTCTTCATCGTAATTGTCAACATGAAAACAAATGCACTCGCTGCTTCTTCATGCAAAATGAAAAAGAGAAATACGGTGGCACGGTTCTTTCTCTCCAGGTTTGTCTGCCAAATTTAACTGAGCAATTGAATATAGGTTTTCAAGTCTAATCAATTACTGAATACTGATTGAGTACCAACTTTTTGAAAGCACTTTGTTGGGTCCCTGGGAAACATGAAGATTAGGCTTCCCACCTTCACATAGCTTACATTATAGTTGTTTTGATAATATATATAACTTTTTGAAAAATCTGTTGTGAGCAGTTGACCAAGTTATTTTTTCACCTTTGTGTTTCCCTACCTAGGAAAAAGCGTAAGTTAGTCTCACAGTCATGTCCAGCTCTTTGGGATCCCATGGACTGTAGCCTGCCCAACTCCTCTGTCCATGGTATTCTCCAGGCAATAACACTCGAGTGAGTAGCCATTTCCTTCTCCAGGGGATCTCCCCAAACCAGGGATCAAACCCAGGTCACCTGGATTATAATCAGATTCTTTACCAACTGAGCCACTAGGGAAGTCCAGGAAAAGTGACTGGTAAACAGAGATTGCAAAAATGTTACTGAAGAATGGTAATTAAATGATGAAATTAAGCAACAGTTTTGGGCAACAATGAAGTACTGTCACAGGACATGATACAACTAACTTTAAAATGAGCTTTGTGTACAGTGATATAGGAATCACATTTCTCAAAACTGGGTCCACAGCATTGCTTCAAGAATATTTTCTTTTCTGTAGATACATGAGAGATACACATGAGTAATTTATATTCAGTTCTCATGTTTGTATGTATTTGACAATATAATTAAGTGATTTAAAGTAATGTTAGGGGCCCTCAGAAATGTTACTCTTTTAATCAAATATTATTCAATGTCACGTATGGATCTTATTTGAATTCTCTTTCAAATAAGCTGTAAAGTATTCTAAAAATTATGGAAGTGTTAGTTGCTCAGTCATATCTAACTCTGTGTACCCCCGTTCAACTGTAACCCACCAGGCTCCTCTGTCCATGGAATTGTCCAGGCTAGAATACTGGAGTGGGTTGCCATTCCCTTCTCCAGGGGAATCTTCCCTTCTCCAGGGGATCTTCCCAACCCAGGTATTGAACCCGGGTCTCCTGCATTGCAGGTGGATTCTTTACTGGCTGAGCCACCAGGGAAGCCCAATTTAAATAATGACTGGATAGTTCATGATCCTAAGAAGTCGTTGTTATTATTTTTCAGGTGTGATTGTTTTCTTTTTTAAAAATGTTTACTTATTTGGCTGTGTCAGGTCTCTAGTTGCAGCATGCAGGTTCTTTCATTGCTGTGCAGATTCTCTAGTTGTGGAGCTTGGGCTTAGTTGCTGCTCAGCATGTGGGATCTTAGTTCCCCACCAGGGATCAAACCCATGTCCCCTGCATTGCAAGGTGAATTCTTAACCACTGGACTGCCAGAAAAGTCCAGATTGTTTCTTTTTAAAAAGGATTCTTATCTTTTAAAAATACATACTGAAATAGCTATGAATGAGATGGTGTAATATCTGGGATCTTCTCTGAAATAATCCAGGGGGTAAATTGATAGTGGGGCTTCCCTGGTGGCTCAGTGATAAAGAATTTGCCTGCCAAGCAGAGATTTTGATTTCCCATGGATCAGAAAGATCCCCTGGAGAAGGACATAGCAACTCACTCCAATATTCTTGCCTAGGAAGTCCCATTGACAGAGGAGCCTGACGGGTTACAATACAGGGCGTCCCAAAGATGATTTAGCGACTAAATAATGATGAAAAATTGATAGTATGTGGAGGTACAGATTGTGGTAGGTAAAATGATGGTTTCCCAAAGATGTCTGTGTCCTAATCCCCAGAAGTTAAGGTAGTAGATGGAATTAAGATTGCTAATCAGTTGACCTTAAGATTTTCCTGGATTAACCATTTGGACTCGGTGTAATCACAAGAGTTCTTAGACGTGGAAGAGAGAGGTAGAGTCAGAGTCAGACTGATGCAGTGTGATGAAGAATTGACTGGTCATTGCTAACTTGAAGATGGAAGTGAGCCATACATCAAGGAAGGTGAGCAGCCTCTAGAGTCTGGAGTGGGTGAGTGAGTAGATTCTCATACAGTGTCTTGAGGAAGGAACTCAGTCTGGTGACAGCACCATGATTTGAGCCCTGTGAGACTCATTTTGGGTTTCTGACTTCCAGAACTGTAAGATAATAAATTTGTCTTGTTTTAAGGCTGGCATAACCCTGATAGCAAAGTTAGAGTGTTTCCTTCTATCACCACTTTGCTTTGAATTTTTGTTTTTGCTTTTTAGTCCTAAATGGTTGCTGAATTTGGTCAATTTTTTTTTTTTTTCTGTATTTGTTGAGATGATAATTTTTATCTGTCTCTCTCTTTTTTTGATTTTCAACTGTTAAACCTTCCTTGTATTCTTAGAATAACTCCAATTAGATTATGATATAGAATTCTTTTTATATATTGCTGATTATAATTTGCTTTTCTTTTTTTTAATTTTCTTTTCTTTTATTAAGGATTTTTATATGTATTTTTGTGAAAGCACTATGCTGGTCTTATAAAATGACTTGGGACACATTCTATCTTTCTCTGTTATTCAGGAACAGTGTGTAATATTACTATGTATCTTACCATATAGTTGTTCAGTATGGTTTTGGGGAGGGTACAAGTGCTAGAAATTCCTATGTGTTGTTGTTTAGTCACTAAGTCCTGTCTGACTCTTTGTGACCCCATGAACTGCAGCACGCCAGGCACTGTCTCCAGGAATTTTCTCAAACTCATGTCCATTAAATCGGTGATGCCATCCAACCATCTCATCCTCTGTCACCTCCTTCTCCTCCTGCCCTCAATCTTTCCCAGCATCAGGAGAAAGATTCCAATTTCTCATTTTTCCAATGAGAAAAGGACTTTGGCTCTTGCCATCAGATGGCCAAAGTATTGGAGCTTCAGTTTCAGCATCAGTCCTTCCACTGAATATTCAGGATTGATTTCCTTCAGGATTGACTGGTTTGATCCCCTTGCTGTCCAAGGGACTCTCAGGAGTCTTCTCCAGAACCACAATTCAAAAGCATCAAATCTTCGGCACTCCGTCTTCTTTATGGTCCAACTCTAACGTCCACGCTGCTGCTGCTGCTAAGTCGCTTCAGTCATGTCCGACTCTGTGCGACCCCATAGATGGCAGCCCACCAGGCTCCTCTGTCCACAGGATTCTCTAGGCAAGAATACTGGAGTGGGTTGCCATTTGCTCCTCCATCTAACATCCATAGCTTTGACCATATGGACTTTTGTCGGCAAGTCATGTCTCAGCTTTTTAATATGCTGTCTAGGTTCCTGCCTGGAGAATCCCAGGGACAGTGGAGCCTGGTGGGCTGCCGTCTATGGGGTCGCACAGAGTCAGACACGACTGAAGCGACTTAGCAGCAGCAGCAGCAGGTATGTCATAGCTTTCTTTCCAAGGAGCAAGCATCTTTTAATTTCATGGGTGCAGTCACCAACTGCAGTGATTTTGGAGCCCAATCGAAATAAAATCTGTCACTATTTGCACTTTTCCCCCTTCTATTTGCCATGAAGTGATGGGAACAGATGCCATGATCTTTGCTTTTTTGATGCTGAATTTCAAGCCAGCTTTTTCAGTCCCTTCTTTCATTCTCATCAAGAGGCTTTTTAGTTCCTCTTCGCTTTCCGCCATAAGATTGGTATTGTTTGCATATCCAAGGTTGTTGATATTTCTCCTGGCAGTCTTGTTTCCAGCTTGTCATTTATCCAGTCCAGCATTTCACATGGTGTACTCTGCACATAAGCTAAGGAAAAGACTCTTGAGGGTCCCTTGGACAGCACGGAGATCAAACCAGTCAATCCTTAAGGAAATCAACCCTGAATATTATTCATTGAAAAGACTGATGCTGAAGCTGAAGCTTCAATACTTTGGCCATTTGATGCAAAGAGCTGACTCATTGGAAAAGAACCTGATGCTGGGAAAGACTGATGGCAAGAGGAGAAGGGGAGAAAGAGGATGAGATGGTTGGATGACATCACCAACTTAGCGGAGCCAACTCTGGGAGATAGTGAAGGACAGGGAAGCCTGGCATGCTGCGGTCCATGAAACTGCAAAGAGTCAGACTTGACTGAGCAACTGAACAGCAACAATAACAAAGCAGGATGACAATATACAGCCTGTCATACTCCTTTCCCAATTTGGGAGTCCATTGTTCCATGTCCGGTTCTAACTGTTGCTTCTTGACTTGCATACAGGTTTCTCAGGAGACAGGTAAGATGGTCTGATATTTCCATCTCTTTAGGAATTTTCCACAGTTTGTTGTGATCCATACAGTCAAAGGCTTTAGCATAATCAGTGAAACAGAAATAGATGTTTTCCTGGAATTCCCTTACTTTCTCTATGATCCAGTGCATGTTGTCAATTTGATCTTTGGTTCCTCTGCCTTTTCTAAATCCAGCTTGTACATCTGGAAGTTCTTGGCTTACATTCTGTTCCGGTCCTTGGCTCTTTGTGACCCCATGGACTGTAGCATGCCTGGCTCCTCTGTCCAAGGAATTTCCCAGGGAACAATACTGAAGTGGGTTGCTATTTCTTACTCCAGGGGATCTTCTTGACCCAAGGATTGAACCTGCGTCTCCTTTGTCTCCTGCTTTGGCAGGAGGATTCTTTATCAACTGTGCAACTTGGGAAGCCCAGAAATTCCTATAGTGCTGTATTTTCACTATTGGTTTTTTAAATACTTATTTATATTTTAGTAGTTAATTAGGGTTTACATTATGCATCTATAACTTGTCCCAGTTTACCTTGAATTAATATATAACTTAAGTTATGTGTAATGTCACAATCATATAACCGTATCATACTACTTACTTCACTTATTCTTTGTAGTGTTATTGTTACATATTTTAAAGCTATTTATGTTGTAATCCCCCAAATACAGTATTATAATATTTGTATTAAACTCTCCATCATCTTTTAAAAAATAGCATTTCCAGTACTCTTCATGTTTCTTCCTTAAGAACTAAGTTTCTATCTGGTGTCATTGCCCTTTTGTCTGAAAAAGTTTCATCAGCACTTACTGCATAACAGTTCTGTTTATGATGGATTCTCCTAGGTTTTTTTTTTTTTTTTTTTGGCTATTATTTATTCTCCAAGAATATACTGAGCTCAAAATATGAGGAAGGCACTAAGTAATTGTCTAATGTATTCTACATAAGAAAATTCATTTGTTTTGATACTATTTTCAGATTCTTTGTTCAAATACTTTGCTTTTGGTATAGACTGAAAAATAGCAAAAACAAGTCAAGATCAACTAAAACTAAAAGCCACTAAGAAAGTGAAATTCAAGTAGTTTCATGGAAAACAATGGTGATTCATTCAAAGAAATGTAATAGGAAAAAGCCTATTTAAGTTATTAACATTATCACTATCTTTGTACTTACACTTTATGATTTGGAATTATGGCAGTCTTTTGTTTGTTCATTTGTTTTGTGTTTTTGTTTTGTTTTGTTTGGGCTGCTCCTCATGGCTTGCAGGATCTTAGTTCCCTGACCTGGAATTGAACCTGTGCCCTTGGCAGTGAAAGTGCCATATCCTAACTACTGGATCATGAGGGAATTCCCATATAATAATTGTTTTAGCAAAGTTATTTACAAAGGGAAGCAGTAAGTAGCTACATGTTTAAGGCCAGACTGGCAATTAAAAGTTTTCTAAAATAGGTTCATGTAAATAAAGGATAAACTGAAATTTCAAATTGTGTGTATGTATATGTGTGCTTGTGTGTGTAAGGGAGAGAGAAAAGAGACTTCTCAAAAATGAGTGGGTCAGAAAATATTCCTATGGCACCTTATTTCTAGGTTAATAAAATTGTGCTGTTGTTTTTAGTAAATGGATTTTTGCAAATGTGTAGCTTTTGTCCCCACCTAATCACTGTAGACTTCCCTGGTGGCTCAGCTGGTTAAGAATCCACCTGCAATGCAGGAGACCTGGGTTCGATCCCTAGGTTGGGAAGATCCTCTGGAGAAGGGAAAGGTTACCCACTCCAGTATTCTGGCCTGGAGAATTCCATGGACTATGGGGTCGCAAAGAGTCAGACACAACTGAGCGACTTTCATTTTCACTTTCAGTCATTGTAGAAAATAAACAAGCATATAAGAATTATAGCAATTGCTATCAATCTTTTTGTCCTAATTAATTCTTTCTTAGGCATAAAGCTAAACCTGACACTATTTGTTATTTTATCTTGTCATATATATTCCAGTTTGATGTGAAATGCAAAGATTTATGATGCAAAAGTTTTAGAATACATCATCCCAAGAATGCTGGCTGCTTGCCATTACAGAAAATATTAGGGATGAGAAGAAGCTGGCCTAAAATTATGGCTAATGAAATTATAACCTAGATTTATCAGCATCCCAAAGTTATAGGCACATGTTTATTCATTTATTTATAGCAGAGTCTGTATTTTTAGAAGTATCTTTGAAATTTCTTTCTTCTCTACTTTTATGATTTATCCAAAATTATCCAGTATTATATTTAGGGTAAATATGTTAAAATACTAGTTTAATTTAAGTATAAAGACTGCTCCTAAGTATGCAGATGGAAGTGCCCTCTGACATGGGGATACATTATGCCACATAGTGACTAAAAATAGAACTAACCCAGAAAGTGATTTTGACATAAGACCTCATTGTTTTCCAAAGGTTATTTCAGTCCCAAACTTTGGGGATGAGTCAAAACAACTCAGAATGGGAGAAGTAAGGGAGCAATTTCATACTGAGTAAATTCTGCAGTATCCAGGCAGATCAGTTGTTAGAAAGAACTTCTGAAAAATCAGGTCATGTTTATCAATCAACAGAACTTAATGAGCGTGTCCTTTTTGCCTGACACTGTTATAAATATTTTGGGAAATATAAAAATATCTGAAGACAAATAGAAGATCTACAGTTATACTGGAGAAATAATGCAATTGTTAAGAAAAAGTAAATGCTAAATTTTATGTGCTCAGTTGCTTAGTTATGTCCGATTCTTTGTAACCCCGTGGACTGTAGCCAACCAGTCTCCTCTGTCCATGGGATTCTCCAGCCAGGAATACTGCCTGTATTCCTGTGGGTTGTCATGCCCTCCTCTAGGGGATCTTCCTGACTCAGGGATCAAACCCACATCGCTGTCATCTCCTGCATTGGCAAGTGGGTTCTTTACCACTACCACCACACTGGGAAGCTGCTGAATTTTATAGTAATATGCAAAAGTAGGTTCAATAAAAATTGAACAAAAATTCTCTCTGTATTGAACCTACTTTTGTACATTGCTAAATTTTATAGTAATATACAGAAGTAGGTTGTATAAAGAGAAAATTTTTGTGGATTTGAATAATTAATAAGGTTTTACCAAAAGAAATGGGGAATCAGCTGGATATTTATTCATCTTGTTTCTGTTCTGGGTGGAATGACTGTAAAGTGAAATAAATAAACCACCAATCACTCATATTTGTTGGAAGAAATGACTTACAGTGATCTAAGTAGGGTCAGTTTAAGCCTTCCAGGAATTGACAAAAAAAGTTACAAGATAAATTTCAGCAAGACTTGATTTCTAGCTCATTGAGATAAATAAGAAGAGGTGTTCAATAGATGAAATTCTGGGCTGTGCTAAGCTGTTATATTAATCTGTTGCTAAATAACAAATCACCAAAAATGTAGCAGCTTAAGATAGCAATTATGTATTACCTTACAGTTTCTCTGGGTCAAGAGAAACTATAAGCCCAGCTCAACTGGGTCCTTTGCTTAGAGCTTTGAAAGGTGGCAACAAAAGCGGCAAGCCATGTTGACCAGGCTGCATCTGGAGGTACAAGTGGGGAAAATGTGCTTCCATGCTCGCTTAGGTTGTTGGCAGAATTCTGATCCTTTGGCTGTGGGACTGAGGACCCCAGCTTTTTTCGGATGTTGGCTGGAGGCTGCCTTTCGTCCCTAGAGGACGTTCATAATTTCCTACCACATGAACCTTTCCACAAACAGTTACAGTGTGGCAGTCTGTTTTTACCAGACCAGCAGGTGACGGACATAATCTGCTAAGTCATGTATATATGATTTTAGTTGATATATTCATCTATCTAATCTATATCTATGCCACGGGTTTCCTAAAATATAGATAGAAAGAGTAACCTAATCATGAGAGTGACATCCTATAAGCTTTGGCATATTCATTTGGTTAAAACCAAGTCACAGGTTCTTCCTGCAAAGAGAGGAGATTAACTCATGAGGTGCCACCTTAGGATGTGTCCACCTGACTATCAAATATTAAATAATATATTTCTACCATATTTTATTGTACTAATCAGCATCTCAGCACTTTAGTGGGTGATTTTAAATAATCTCTTTCTTCTCACTAAATCTCAGTATTGGGATACAATTGTCTATGTGTCTTTCACATTTTTGCACATCTTCTGAGCAAGAGGCATTAACTTCTTTGTTACGTTTGAACAGATGTTTGTATAGACAATGTCTCCCTCCAGGGCAGATGACAGATTTGTTTCCAGATCATAGTGATGAAGATAGGTTTTCCTCCTTGGAAAACATTAGGCAGGTTTGCTGCTGCTGCTGCTGCTAAGTCGCATCAGTCATGTCCGACTCTGTGTGACCCCATAGACGGCAGCCCACCAGGCTCCTCCGTCCCTGGGATTCTCCAGGCAAGAACACTGGAGTGAGTTGCCATTTCCTTCTAGCATCCTCCTTCTAAAATTGAGGGTTTCCTTAACTCAAAATTCCTCAGCTGTGACACAGATACTCTGCATGTCCAGCATCCACCTGGATTCATATCTTCATCCCCCATGGAACTTGGGGAGCAATGGGAATTGACTTGAACATGAAGTTCACGTTGCCTGCTGTGCCTGGGCACTAATGTCCTTTGTCTCTGACTTGAGTCTCCTGTCTTCTGCCACATCTACGAAACTGTGAGCAGACTAAGCAGGGCAACATCTCAAGCCCTCCACAATTTGTTGACACTCAATTTTCCTCCATGTAATTTAAGAGATTAGAGTGAGATTATTTTTACATTCGTTTAATGTTTCATCATTGACATTCTGATACTCTAACTGGCTTTGTCATTTTCATCATTGGTATAGAAGAACTCAACCATTTTTTGTACTCTTCTTTAAAGGGTGTTTAAAGACTCCACAATAGTCTAGAAATAGTAAACATTATTTAAAACGACCTTTTGCAAATAAGGCAACTAAACATTTTAGTTTGCTTATTATGCTAATGTGAGGCATTTACCATTTGGAAAACATATCTATTAGGATACTGGTTTGACTGGAGGTCAGGTCCTCATCCCTTAGATCATGTTGTTGTGGTAGTTTTATGGTTTATGGCAACATTGTAAAAATCCCATTCTTTGAATTTCTTCCTGTTTAAATATCAGTCTGATATATTCTACATCCTGTGTTTTGTTCAAACTATTCCTTTCCCACATTTGCAAATATTAACTTGTCTGTGACTGTTAATTAGCATTTCTTAATTGATCTTTTTGTTTATTGTGAAAAAGTGAAGTGCTTTGGAAGGGGATAAAATTGCCTTGAACCAATGAATGGGGTTGGAGCCTGAGATGGAATCTTGAAACAAACTCATACAGGCAGGCAAAGAGCACAGATATAATAAGTAGGTTTTCCACAAAGTCAGTGAAGGACCCAGAACTGCAGGTGAGATTAGCCTGGTTTTTGCTATTTTGCTATTTTCTTCAGCTATGATTGAAAGTAATGAACTCACAATTTAATTTTTTACTGAATATGCAAAATTTATAGGGACTTCTCTAAAAATAGAAGTAGATAAAAATAGAAATAGCTAATATATATTTTTCATTATATTTAGCTTTTTGTTATTGTTTAGTTGCTTAGTCGTGTTCATCTCTTTTGCAACCCCATGGACTGTAGCCTGCCAGTCTCCTCTGTCCATAGGATTTCCCAGGCAGAAATACTGGAGTGAGTTGCCATTTTCTTCTCTGAGGGATCTTTCCAACCCAGGGATTGAACCTGTGTCTCTTGCACTGGCAGGCAGGTTCTTTACCACCGAGCCACCAGGGAAGTTCCTGTTTGGCTTAATACTTTAAAACAAAAACCTCAACATAAAAAAAGCTAACATTCTAACATCAGAGCTTGTACCACACATCAGCATCCTATGAGTGTGAGTGTGAGCGTGTATGTGCGTGCATGTATGGATTTGTGCTCATGTGGAGGTCAAACTAAAGTGACGGTGTATCCTTACCTCCACCTCCCTCTCTTTGGAACATCGTCCTTGATTGACTGGCCTCCTTTCTCACTCGTCTTTCTTTCTCAGTTTCTTTTCTTGGCCTCTCCTGCGTGAACAAACTTGATTTAAGTTCTCTTAAATGAATGTTTGAAATGAATGAATGAATGAAATGAAGATGTTCTGTTCCTCTTTGTGCCTGTCCCAGAACCTGGCTCATAAGAGCACTCAATCAGTATTTGCTGGATGTGTGAATGAAGAAGTGAATGGATAGATAAATCAATAAATTAATAGATGAAGTGTTATGGAAATGCATAGGTAGCAGAGCTTCATTTTACTGGAGTCAGTCAGAAAATTTTTTCTAAAGAAGGTGAAAATTGACCTGTCTTGAGATGTGTCAAGACTTATCTAGTGAACAAATAAAGTGTTCATTTCCAGAAATGAGTGTTGCTACAAAATTAACTTACAGTGTACCATTTCTTAGGAAGCTATGGGGAAATGTTTTGTTCCAAAAGGAGAAACTGAGCCAAGGAAGAGAAAAACATGAGATCTAGGAGAGCCAACACAAGTGAGAACAAAAGGAAATCTCTTGGAAGATGGATAAGGGGGATGCTATGATGACCAGGCAGTGGGCCCAGAGGTGAGCAGTCCAGAGTGGATGAGGAGGGCAGAGCACTGCAAGGAGATTAATCTGACGGCATGTACTTCTACCAAGGAAAATGAGTCTGATAGGTACACAGAAAGTGAAAGCGAAAATGTTAGTCACTCAGTGGTATCCAACTCTTGTGACTCCATGGACTGCAGGCCACCAGGCTCCTCTGTTCTTTGAATTCTCCAGGCAAGAATACTGATGAGGGTTTCCTTCTCCAGGGGATCTTCCCAATCCAGGAACTGAACCCTCATCTCCTGCATTGCAGGCAGATTCTTTACTGTCTGAGATACCAGGGAACCCTGCACATAGAAATCCAGGTTAATTAAAAAGGGATAGTTACTAAATATCGATAAAATTAAAAGTGATTTTAAAAAGAGCTTCATGGCTCAGCTATAGATGTTGTTTACGCAGTCATAATAATACAAATACTGCTTGTTTAATTAAAATTATGGTTAACTCTCCTGGAAGGATTAAAGAAAGGGAAAAGTTTGTGCTTTGGGAAGGGATAAGTATGAAAGGGAACTAAATTCTTATGTTCTACATAGGAGAGACATTAAAAAATGGCTGAAACTGAAAATATTATTAAGTGGTGTTATAAATATATTATTTAGAAATAAGAAGAAATGCTAAAAAAAAAAAAAAGCCAAAATAGTTGGGAATGGTTGCCTCTATGGATGATAATGGAGGGATCAAGTGATTACTTATTTTCGTAATAAACCATATAGAAGTATTTGGAATCAGAATGTACATTAAAAAAAAATTAGGCAGATGAGAGGTTAAACAATGTCAGTAAAATAAACAATTTAGTCCTCAACACTGGTTTCTCAGTGTTGATTCAAAAAACCCCTGCTTCAATGTGGGAAGACTTTAAAAAGAATTGGTGAAAAGTTTGAGAGTTTTGTATTTAATTAATCTCTATAAAAATAAGTGTCTGTCAGTTGACGTAGTCTCAGAGGGTGATGATGTGACTGTAGGCAGACATAACTGGAAGAATAGGTTACCTGGGCCGTAAGAAAATGCAGCTGGTAAATATTATAGCTTTCAGGGCTATTTGCAGGTGTGTCGTGGTTTTAAACTCAGAGACCAGTCAGTGACTGCATTCTTTTGTGTTTTTTTGGCAGCCCAACATGGCTTGTGGGATCTTAGCTTCCTGACCAGGGATTGAACCTGGTCCTGGCATAAAAGCACCCAGTCCTAACCACTGGACTGTCAGGGAATTCCCCAGAGATCAGATTATTAATATAATCTTCTTCCTAATAAATATGTATTGTGGGTTATAGTCAGGCTTGTTGTAGGAAAATGTATTCTCTTCTACGAAAAGCCTTTTGAGGAAAATAATTCTTTCTGTAAAGAACTCTGTAATTTCATAGCTTTTAAGTAAGGGAATTTAATTTTAATAAGGAAAAAAAAGTCACACATCAGAAGTGACCTATTAAATAAAGTTATAACATACCTGGAAAACTGTGTCTGGTGATATTACAGAAGTGTTGTCACAGGATGATAGTAACACAGATCCAAGACTATCAGCCCACAGACAGATTTAAAACCCCAAATTCAGGTTTGAGAACTTCAGTGTAAAAAATTCTTTCTGTTAAAAGATGAAAGAGTGACATCAGACAGTTTGCGTTTGGGCAGAGGATAATTTTCCTATAGCCCATTTATGTCTGTGGGGCTTAGCTGTGGAGGCTAAATAAATTTGGATAGAGAAGTTATTTTATGGAATAAAGAATCTTGCCTGGTTGAGTTTCTGCAGAAACGAGCCTGGAGGGGCTAGGACATTCTTTTCCGAAATGGTTCTATTTCTTTGTCACATCCTAGGAGCCTTCTAGTTTTTCCCTTAAGAGCCTTAAAACATGATTTTTTTTTAAAAAGTAATTTACACTTTTTATTTTGTATTGAGGTATAGTCAATTAACAATGTTGTGATAGTTTCAGGTGAACAGCAAAGGGACTCAGCTATACACATATATGTATCTGTATCCATTCCCCCCATCCCCAAACTCCGCTCCCATCCAGGTTACCACATAACATTGAGCAGAGTTCCATGTGCTATACAGTAGGCCCTTGTTGGTTATCTATTTTAAATATAGAAGGGTGTACATGTCCATCCCTAAGTGTCCCTTCCCCCTACAGCCATAAGTTCATTCTCTAAGTCTGTTAAAACATGATTTTTGAAGAAAAGCCCTTGCTTCCCAGCCAGTCTTATTAATTCTTTCTTGTGGGGAAAGAAGGCAACAAAAGTTGTGGTGGGTTGAATCATGTACCTCTGAAAGATAATGGCCACTTGGGACCTGTCAATGTGACCTTATTTGGGGGAAAAAAAAGGTCTTTGGAGATGTAACTTAGTTAAGGAACTTGAGACGAGATCATTTTGGATTTGAGTGGACCTTACATTTAGTGTCCTTAGAAGAGAAGAGAAGGGGTGGAGACACTCAGGGGAGGTCATGTGGAGACAGAGGCAGCAATGGGAGCAACGCACACACAAGCCAAGAAACCGAGATTGCCAACAACCACTGGAAGCTAGAGGAGAGTCATGGCGCGGGTCTCCCAAGTGCTTCCAGAAGGAATGAGCCCAGCTGAGACGTTGATTTCAGACTTCTGCTTTCCTGAACTGTGAAAAAAAAAATCTATTATTTTAAGAAACCCAGTCTTTGATAATTTCTTGCGGTAGTCGAAGAAAAGGATACACAGCTGTTCCAATATGTCTTTTCAGCAGAGCCCTCACCCAGCTGGGTCTGCCCTCTTGTGCACCCTATCAAGTTCTCTTCAGGAGGGAGTTTGTGTAGTCAGTCAAGTGGTAACATTTTTCTAAATATATTTGCTACAAAAATACTTTATTTTTTTATTATTTTTTTAAATTTTATTTTATTTAACTTTACAATATTGTATTGGTTTTGCCATATATCAAAATGAATCTGCCACAGGTATACATATGTTCCCCATCCTGAACCCTCCTCCCTCCTCCCTCCCCATACCATCCCTCTGGTCGTCCCAGTGCACCAGCCCCAAGCATCCAGTATCGTGCATCAAACCTGGACTAGCGACTCATTTCATATATGATATTATACATGTTTCAATGCCATTCTCCCAAATCTTCCCACCCTCTCCCTCTCCCACAGAGTCCAAAAGACTGTTCTATACATCAGTGTCTCTTTTGCTGTCTCGTATACAGGGTTATTGTTACCATCTTTCTAAATTCCATATATATGCATTAGTATACTGTATTGGTGTTTTTCTTTCTGGCTTACTTCACTCTGTATAATAGGCTCCAGTTTCATCCACCTCACTAGAACTGATTCAAATGTATTCTTTTTAATGGCTGAGTAATTACTCCATTGTGTATATGTACCACAGCTTTCTTATCCATTCATCTGCTGATGGACATCTAGGTTGCTTCCATGTCCTGGCTATTATAAACAGTGCTGCGATGAACATTGGGGTACACATGTCTCTTTCAATTCTGGTTTCCTCAGTGTGTATGCCCAGCAGTGGGATTGCTGGATCATAAGGCAGTTCTATTTCCAGTTTTTTAAGGAATCTCCACACTGTTCTCCATAGTGGCTGTTCTAGTTTGCATTCCCACCAACAGTGTAAGAGGGTTCCCTTTTCTCCACACCCTGTCCAACATTTATTGCTTGTAGACTTTTGGATCGTAGCCATTCTGACTGGCGTGAAATGGTACCTCATAGTGGTTTTGATTTGCATTTCTCTGATAATGAGTGATGTTGAGCATCTTTTCATGTGTTTGTTAGCCATCTGTATGTCTTCTTTGGAGAAATGTCTATTTAGTTCTTTGGCCCATTTTTTGATTGGGTCATTTATTTTTCTGGAATTGAGCTGTAGGAGTTGCTTGTATATTTTTGAGATTAGTTGTTTGTCGGTTGCTTCATTTGCTATTATTTTCTCCCATTCTGAAGGCTGTCTTTTCACCTTGCTAATAGTTTCCTTTGTTGTGCAGAAGCTTTTAAGGTTAACTAGGTCCCATTTGTTTATTTTTGCTTTTATTTCCAATATTCTGGGAGGTGGGTCATAGAGGATCCTGCTGTGATGTATGTCAGAGAGTGTTTTGCCTATGTTCTCCTCTAGGAGTTTTATAGTTTCTGGCCTTACGTTTAGATCTTTAATCCATTTTGAGTTTATTTTTGTGTATGGTGTTAGTGCTCTAGTTTCATTCTTTTACAAGTGGTTGACCAATTTTCCCAGCACCACTTGTTAAATAGATTGTCTTTAATCCATTGTATATTCTTGCCTCCTTTGTCAAAGATAAGGTGTCCATATGTGGGTGGATTTATCTCTGGGCTTTCTATTTTGTTCCATTGATCTATATTTCTGTCTTTGTGCCAGTACCATACTGTCTTGATGACTGTGGCTTTGTAGTAGAGCCTGAAGTCAGGCAGGTTGATTCCTCCAGTTCCATTCTTCTTTCTCAAGATCGCTTTGGCTATTCGAGGTTTTTTGTATTTCCATACAAATTGTGAAATTATTTGTTCTAGCTCTGTGAAGAATACCGTTGGTAGCTTGATAGGGATTGCATTGAATCTATAAATTGCTTTGAGTAGTATACTCATTTTCACTATATTGATTCTTCCAATCCATGAACATGGTATATTTCTCCATCTATTAGTGTCCTCTTTGATTTCTTTCACCAGTGTTTTATACTTTTCTATATATAGGTCTTTAGTTTCTTTAGGTAGATATATTCATAAGTATTTTATTCTTTTCATTGAAATGGTGAATGGAATTGTTTCCTTAATTTCTCTATTTTCTCATTGTTAGTGTATAGGAATCCAAGGGATTTTTGTGTGTTGATTTTATATCCTGCAACTTTACTATATTCATTGATTAGTTCTAGTAATTTTCTGGTGGTGTCTTTAGGGTTTTCTATGTAGAGGATCATGTCATTCACAAACAGTGAGTTTTACTTCTTTTCCAATTTGGATTCCTTTTATTTCTTTTTCTGCTCTGATTGCTGTGGCCAAAACTTCCAAAACTATGTTGAATAGTAATGGTGAAAGTGGGCACCTTTGTCTTATTCCTGACTTTAGAGGGAATGCTTTCAATTTTTCACCATTGAGGATAATGTTTGCTGTGGGTTTGTCACATATAGCTTTTATTATGTTGAGGTATGTTCCTTCTATTCTTGCTTTCTGGAGAGTTTTTATCATAAATGGGTGTTAAATTTTGTCAAAGGCTTTCTCTGCATCTATTGAGATAATCATATGGTTTTTATTTTTCAATTTGTTAATGTGGTGTATTACATTGATTGATTTGCGGATATTGAAGAATCCTTGCATCCCTGGGATAAAGCCCACTTGATCATGGTGTATGATCTTTTTAATGTGTTGTTGGATTCTGATTGCTAGAATTTTGTTAAGGATTTTTGCATCTATGTTCATCAGTGATATTGGCCTGTAGTTTTCTTTTTTTGTGGCATCTTTGTCCGGTTTTGGTATTAGGGTGATGGTGGCCTCATAGAATGAGTTTGGAAGTTTACCTTCTTCTGCAATTTTCTGGAAGAGTTTGAGCAGGATAGGTGTTAACTCTTCTCTAAATTTTTGGTAGAATTCAGCTGTGAAGCCATCTGGACCTGGGCTTTTGTTTGCTGGAAGATTTCTGATTACAGTTTCAATCTCCATGCTTGTGATGGGTCTGTTAAGATTTTCTGTTTCTTCCTGGTCCAGTTTTGGAAAGTTGTACTTTTCTAAGAATTTGTCCATTTCTTCCACGTTGTCCATTTTATTGGCATATAATTGCTGATAGTAGTCTCTTATGATCCTTTGTATTTCTGTGTTGTCTGTTGTGATCTCTCCATTTTCATTTCTAATTTTATTGATTTGATTTTTCTCCCTTCGTTTCTTGATGAGTCTGGCTAATGGTTTGTCAATTTTATTTATCCTTTCAAAGAACCAACTTTTGGCTTTGTTGATTTTTGCTATGGTCTCTTTTGTTTCTTTTGCATTTATTTCTGCCCTAATTTTTAAGATTTCTTTCCTTCTACTAACCCTGGGGTTCTTCATTTCTTCCTTTTCTAGTTGCTTTAGGTGTAGAGTTAGGTTATTTATTTTACTTTTTTCTTGTTTCTTGATGTATGCCTGTATTGCTATGAACTTTCCCCTTAGGACTGCTTTTACAGTGTCCCACAGGTTTTGGGTTGTTGTGTTTTCATTTTCATTCGTTTCTATGCAAATTTTGATTTCTTTTTTGATTTCTTCTGTGATTTGTTGGTTATTCAGCAGCGTGTTGTTCAGCCTCCATATGTTGGAATTTTTAATAGTTTTTCTCCTGTAATTGAGATCTGATCTTACTGCATTGTGGTCAGAAAGGATGCTTGGAATGATTTCAATTTTTCTGAATTTACCAAGGCTAGATTTATGGCCCAGGATGTGATCTATCCTGGAGAAGGTTCCGTGTGCACTTGAGAAAAAGGTGAAATTCATTGTTTTGGGATGAAATGTCCTATAGATAACAATTAGGTCTAACTGGTCTATTGTATCATTTAAAGTTTGTGTTTCCTTGTAATTTTCTGTTTAGTTGATCTATCCATAGGTGTGAGTGGGGTATTAAATTCTCCCACTATTATTGTGTTATTGTTAATTTCTCCTTTCATACTTGTTAGTATTTGTCTTATATATTGTGGTGTTCCTATGTTGGGTGCATATATATTTATAATTGTTATATCTTCTTCTTGGATTGATCCTTTGATCATTATGTAGTGACCTTCTTTGTCTCTTTTCATAGCCTTTGTTTTAAAGTCTATTTTATCTGATATGAGTATTGCTACTCCTGCTTTCTTTTGGTCCCTATTTGCATGGAAAATCTTTTTCCAGCCTTTCACTTTCAGTCTGTATGTGTCCCCTGTTCTGAGGTGGGTCTCTTGTAGACAACATATGTAGGGGTCTTGTTTTTGTATCCATTCAGCCAGTCTTTGTCTTTTGGTTGGGGCATTCAACCCATTTATGTTTAAGGTAATTATTGATAAGTATGATCCTGTTGCCATTTACTTTATTGTTTTGGGTTCGAGTTTATACACCCTTTTTGTGTTTCCTGTCTAGAGAATAGCCTTTAGTATTTGTTGGAGAGCTGGTTTGGTGGTGCTGAATTCTCTCAGCTTTTGCTTGTCTGTAAAGCTTTTGATTTCTCCTTCATATTTGAATGAGATCCTTGCTGGGTACAATAATCTGGGCTGTAGGCTATTTTCTTTCATCACTTTAAGTATGTCTTGCCACTCCCTCCTGGCTTGAAGAGTTTCTATTGAAAGATCAGCTGTTATCCTAATGGGAATTCCCTTGTGTGTTATTTGTTGGTTTTCCTTTGCTGCTTTTAATATTTGTTCTTTGTGTTTGATCTTTGTTAATTTGATTAATATGTGTCTTGGGGTGTTTCGCCTTGGGTTTATCCTGTTTGGGACTCTCTGGGTTTCTTGGACTTTGGTGATTATTTCCTTCCCCATTTTAGAGAAAATTTCAACTATTATCTCCTCAAGTATTTCCTCATGGTCTTTCTTTTTGTCTTCTTCTTATGGGACCCTGTGATTCGAATGTTGTAGCGTTCAATATTGTCCTGGAGGTCTCTGAGATTGTCCTCATTTCTTTTAATTCGTTTTTCTTTTTTCCTGTCTGATTCATTTATTTCTACCATTCTATCTTCTAATTCACTAATCCTATCTTCTGCCTTTGTTATTCTACTATTTGTTGCCTCCAGAGTGTTTTTGATCTCATTTATTGCATTATTCATTATATATTGACTCTTTTTTATTTCTTCTAGGTCCTTGTTAAACCTTTCTTGCATCTTTTCAGTCCTTGTCTCCAGGCTATTTATCTGTGATTCCATTTCGATTTCAAGATTTTAGATCAATTTCACTATCATTATTCAGAATTCTTTATCAGGTAGATTCCCTATCTCTTCCTCTTTTGTTTGGTTTGGTGGGCATTTATCCTGTTCCTTTACCTGCTGGCTATTCCTCTGTCTCTTCATCTTGTTTAAATTGCTGAGTTTGGGGTGTCCTTTCTGTATTCTGGCAGTTTGTGGAGTTCTCTTTATTGTGGCATTTCCTCACTGTGTGTGGGTTTGTACAGGTGGCTTGTCAAGGTTTCTTGGTTAGGGAAGCTTGTGTTGGTGTTCTGGTGAGTGGAGCTGTATTTCTTCTCTCTGGAGTGCAATGAAGTGTCCAGTAATGAGTTATGAGATGTCTATGGTTTTGGGGTGACTTTGGGCAGCCTGTATATTGGAGCTCAGGGCTGTGTTCCTGTGTTGCTGGAGAATTTGCTTGGTATGTCTTGCCCTGGAACTTTTTGGCCCTTGTGTGGTGCTTGGTTTCAGTGTAGGTATGGAGGCATTTGATGAGCTCCTGTCAATTAATGTTCCCTGGAGTCAGGGTTTGAACTTAAGCCTCCTGCTTCCAGTTATCGGTCTTATTTTTACAGTAGTCTCAAAACTTCTCCTTCTATACAGCACCACTGATAAAACATCTAGGTTAAATATGAAAAGTTTCTCTACTGTGAGGGTCACCTAGAGAGGTTCACAGCGTTACATGGAGAAGAGAAGAGGGAGGAGGGAGTTAGAGGTGACCCGAATGAGATGAGGTGGAATCAATAGAGGAGAGAGCGGGCTAACCAGTAATCACTTCCTTATGTGCACGCCACAACTGGACCGCTCAGAGATGTTCATGGAGTTATACAGAGAAGAGTGAGGAAGGAGACAGAGGTGGCCAGGAGGATAAAAGGAGGGAATGAAAAGGAGAGAGACAGATCCAGCCAATAATCAGTTCCCTAAGGGTACTCCACGGTCTGGAACACACAGAAATTCACAGAATTGGGTAGAGTAGAGAAGGGTTAGGGAGGAGACACAGGCGACCTGGTGGAAAAAAAGGAGAGTCCGAAGAGGGAGAGAGCAGTCAAGCCAGTAATCTCGCTCCCTAGTAAAAAATGGGTACTGAAGATTGGGTTCTTAGAGGTACAAAGTTGGTAACAAATACCTAAAAGAAAAAATTAAAAATCTAGAGTTTGGAATTTCAAAAATACAATGTTAAAGAAAAGAAGAAGGAAAAGAAAGAGAGAAAAAGAAAAAGAAAAAAAAAAGTCACAAAAATTATAAAGAAAATATAGGTACAAAATTGATAACAAATACCAAAAAGCTAAAATTAAAAATCTAGAGCAGAGTTTGGAATTTTAAAAATACAATGTTGAGGAAAAGAAAAAAAAAAAAAACAAGGTCACAAAAGTTATAAAAAATATATATATATGAAGTTTGCTTTTTTAAAGAAAAAAGGGTCTTTTTTTTTTTTTTGCAAAGTAATAGTAGGTTATAAAAGTGAAAATTAAAGGAGTAATGATGGACTTAAAAATTTTTTTAAAAATTAAAAAAAAAAGAAAGAAAGAATGATCATAAAAATAGTAAAAATATATATAGGACTTTCTCTGATGTTGTTGTGGGTATTGTGGGTTCAGTTCATTTTTGGCTAGTTCCTTGTTCCGGCTTATATTTCTCAAGATCTATAGGCCCCTTCCTATGTAGTTGGTACTAACCACAGAGTTTTAATCTATTGCCTGTCGCTTCCAAGGCGGTTCCCTCTGTTACAGCTTCTTCTGTTTGCTGGTCTCTTCAGTGTGTGATTTCCGCCCTGATACAAAGGGGGCAGTGGTGGACATCTTTTTTTTTTTTTTTTTAAGGCTCACTTGTTTCAGTTGTGCTGTGGGGAGGGAGGGATGCTGCAAATAAATAAGACTGGCGCGTGCTTGAAGTGCCTCAGCCACACTGGGCCTGCCCCTGCTCACGGCGCGTGTAGCCTCCCTGCCCACACTGCTCAGGCTCTAGATTGCTCCGCCAGGAACCATCTGCGGCCGGTCCTGGACTGCTTGCACCTCCCAGATCTAAGATGCTCAGGTTCGGGAACTCGGGTAGTCTTCAGAGGCACAGACTCGGATCTGTGCCTTCCCAGACCCTTCCCAGACCCTTCCCAGATCCGAGCAGCTCAGACAAGAAAGACATATACTTGTCTTTCAATGATGAGGTGTTTGGCGAGCAGGGTTGCTGCGACTTATCACCTCCCTGCTGCTTGGTTATCTGGGTGTACAACCGGCACACCTTCTCAGGCGGATATTGACTGTCCAGAACCCCAAGAAGTTTTAGTTAGCGAAGAAGCCTGCTTTCAGTTTTGTAGATAATGTCTCTCTGGGGCTGCGATTGCCCCTTTGCCGCTCTGGCTGCCTGTCACTGGAGGGGGACGGTCTGCAGCCGGCTATCTCTGTACAGTCCTTTGTTCCGTGCGCGGGCCTGGCGGTGTCTTAGGTTAGGGTTGGCTTTTTGCGTGGTAGATATCCCACAGTCTGCTTTGCTAGCCCAAATTATTTCGCTCAGGTAGCGCTCGGGGTATTCAGGCCAGATCCTTACTCTAAGCGATGCAGCCCGCGCCGTGCCTCCCTGCCCAGCCCCCGCTTGCTAATGGCGGATGCAGGCGTCTGCGCTGCTTCTCTGCTGGGGGAGTTACCGCAGGGCTCGTAATTTGTGGGCTTTAATTGTTTATTTATTTTTCCTCCCTGTTATGTTGCCCTCTGTGCTTCCAAGGCTCGGCACAGACTCGGCAGTGACAATGTTTCCTGGTGTTTGGAAACTTCTCTCTTTTTAAGACTCCCTTCCCGGGACGGAGCTCCATCCCTTCCTCTTTTGTCTCTTTGTCTTTTATATTTTTTCCTACCTCCTTTTGAAGACAATGGGTTGCTTTTCTGGGTGTTTGATGTCCTCTGCCGGCATTCAGAAGTTGTTTTGTGGAATTTACTCTGCATTTAAATGTTCTTTTGATGAATTTGTGGGGGAGAAAGTGTTCTCCCCATCCTATTCCTCCACCATCTTAGCTCCTCCCACAAAAATACTTTATATTTTCTTAACCTTTTCTCCCAATTTAACAGGTTTATTAATTTAACAGATGTCTGTTAGATGACTTCAACCAAGGAAAAAGCCAAATCTCAAGGAAGTTGCAGCAAGACACTGGAAGTCTAAAGTCATAGGAAGATCAGTGTCATTCAACTAATATTTACCTTGGATCTAAGATGAACCAGACACTATGGAAGATCAAGAGGTAGAGTCAGATGTTAGTCCTTGCCTTTGGGGATATTAAATCCTATAAAGGATAAAAGACGCAATCTTAAACGACCTGTAGGGAAGAAAGGAATTGATGTTATCAAAGCCGAATAAGGTCCCATGCTCCCTCTAGCAAGGTGCCAATTTCTGCCTTAGGATGGGCTCAGGGCTCACTAGAATGGGGTTTTCCATGCAGTTCTCTAAAGGTAAATTTAGAGAAATATACATGGGAAGCAGGAAATAGGAGTCAGTTAATGAGTTAGTTGAAGTCCAAGATTGAATGAGGTCAAGCACATGAATCTTGACTTCAAAGTTGGAGACAAGATTTAGGCACCTATATCATTTAAGAGTGTTTTCACTTAAAAGTATCAGAACACAGAGTGGCTTAGCCAGTTATCATCTTTTGTAATCAGCAATCTACAATCTTACGTAATCAGCAATCTGCAGGTAAGTAGTTTCCAGTGAGGAGAAAGCAGCAGGTAAGGAACCATCTGGAAATTAACACCAGAAATCAGATTGGCCCACAAAACTGCGAGGAAAATAATTTTGTTTGTTTGTTTGTTTAAGCCACCTAGACTATGGGTTTTGTTATGGTAGCCCAAGCTATTCCAGGAAGAAAATTTTTCTTAGAAACCTCCTTGTGAATTTTGCTTTAAATTTAGTTGCTGGTAAAAAGTCACATGGCCACCTCTAGCTTCATGAGAACTTGGGAAAGTATATGAAAAAAATGCATTGAGACCAGCACTGTTGGCTTCCATCAGTCACAGCTGACCATGTGTGACTGGATGCATCATCAACCCTAACAAGACAGATGTTCTGTTAACGGGAGGAGGGCAAAGGCTTCAGATGGGCAAATGACCTTTCTGCCATAGAGCCTGGGACAGTTAGAGAACTGTGCTCAGGAATTATATCCAAGTAGACATTACTCCCAATTCTATCAGTTGAATGTCTGCTGCTGCTGCTGCTAAGTCATTTCAGTCGTGTCTGACTCTGTGCGACCCCATAGATGGCAGCCCACCAGGCTCCCCCATCCCTGGGATTCTCCAGGCAAGAGTACTGGAGTGGGGTGCCATTGCCTTCTCCAAGTTGAATGTCTACTTGGTTATAATTCCATTGCCCTCCTTCTCTGTCAATAGAATGTCTATTTTGTTAGGGATGACTTCAATACAGTTTCCGTGCTATAGCCAGTACATAACATGGAGCTGATCATTCCTACTTACCATCTTTTCCCATCATTTCTGAATAAGGCCCATTGCTCCTAATGTTCTAATTCAGTCTGTTTTCCTTGTCTCATATCCTATTCCATCACTCTGTCTAGCCATGCGAATGTGCTGACAGTTGCCTCAGTATATCCAGTATTCTCACATTGTATCCTTAGCTCAAGCAGTTCTCTCTCCACACTGAATGCAGTCATCCAGTTTCTTTAGTTGGTAGACATAGAAAAGCAAAATACAAACTATTTTCTCCAGGCATAGCAAGGCTTATCCTAGACAAACAGTGGTTTTCCTGTCTTTGCTTTGAGGTTTTAAATCAGTCTTATTTAATCCACACAACCTGCGCTGTAAGAATTATTGCAGACAAATTCCATTTAGCAGAGAGCTATTCCATTTCATGGAAAGGATAACTGAATCTGGACTATATGAGGGCTGTACAGCAAAAGGCCATAGGAATGTTTTTCCTTATCTCATCTACTGGCAATCACCATTTGCTTCTTTTCAAATCAGAAATTGTAACATATACTCACTCATACTTTCTGCAAACTACTATACAAACAACTGTTGGTCACTTCCCCCTAAGCTATTTAAATTGACCTTCATGTGTCACAGGGCCTCCATCAATCCCTGATTGACTTCTGGGTTCTACCATTACTTAGTTACTTCCATCAGTTTTTTTGACAGTGCTCATTTATCATAAAATGTGCATTTTCACATCTGTTGTGAACTCTGCCATAGCATCTTGCAACATCTACAACACTATCCATTTATTTGCTAGTCATTAGCCATTAAGAGGTCACACTGATCAACAAAACATGAAATAATGGAAGAAAAAAGATCACATCAGAGTAAACAAATTGACTGGGAGCGTATGATATTGCTTACTCTATATGTTGATTGATGGGTCACAAAAAAAATATACATTTTAACTGCTCAGTAGGGTAATAAAAAATCCATTCTTCTCTTAAAAAATATAAAACTATTTCTGAGACAGTCTAGAACAAGCTAGTACCATGTAGGTCAGAACTAAATGAGGAATGTTATGCTTACAGGAGATGTAAGTGAGGCAGCGATGGAGAAATGGCTCAAGGCCACTTTCCTAAGATTAGAGCCAAGACTGGAACTCAAGTCTGGTGGCTCAGATGGTAAAGAATCTGCTTGCAATGTGGGAGACCCAGAGTTTGATTCCTGGGTCAGGAAGATCCTCTAGAGAAGGGAATGACAATCCATTCCAGTATTCTTGCCTGGAGAATCTCATGGATAGAAGAGCCTGGTAGGCTACAGTCCATGGGGTTGCAAAGAGTCAGACATGACCAACTGACTAATTCTTTCACTTTCACTGCCTTGCTCTGTGGCAGATGTTCTTTTCACCATACCACTCTCTCTTTCTATAGCTCTTGACACATGCTGTTGTAATCATTCTTTTTTTTTTTTCTTCTAAATTGTCTCCCTCTTTAAAGTGGATTGAGGAAGAGAATGTTATGGCTGGTTTGATCTTCCATGCAGACCACTAACATTTTCTCTGTATCAGCAATAAGGCTGTTTCTCTTACCATTCATGTATTCTTACCTGAGTACCAGTTTTTACCTTTTATGTGAGAAGGTTTGGAAATGTGTATATACACAGATTTTATTCCAAATTCTGGAGGCTGGCTTGTTTCACACCTGTTTTTGTGTATCATGTCACTTGTCTTAAAGTCTCAACAGAAAATTTTAGCTTAACATTCTCTTATATGTTCAAAGCTTGGGTTGAATAAAATTATATCTTCATTTTTCAGTTCTATACATTGAAGTAACAAAATTTGAAGATTGATAAATTTTACATTCCCTTAAATTTTACCTTCTTCAGTTTATGGTGTGAATTTTATGAGTTGGAAAGAAAATACCCAGCATACATTAGAGTCCCTCTTAGATGGTTTTACACTTGATTTTGCTCATCAGGCAAACTTTTCTTCTTTAATTGAGCTCAGAGCCTGGTTGCAGTTTGCCCAGAGGCATGGGAAATTCAATTGCTCAGTCATTCCACACATTGAGTTTCTGCTCTCAGTTTGATAGTTTTCTATTTGGGTGAGAAGGGACCCTCACATTACATCTTCTTCCAACCAAATATAAATATTTTATTTGAATAAGATTATGATTACTTTGTACAAACGTAGCTCATGAATGCGTTGGTGACTATGAATTTTAGATATTTGTGAGGCCTCCCTGTTGACAGGCTAAGTCACTGGTTGTTTTACCTTCTTGTACTCTAGAGTTTACAGTTTCCACAGTTTATCATCACAAGTTCTTATTAGCAATGATAGAAGCTTTCTTTTCCATTCATAGAGACACTCTAATATTTGCATTTTCTGTAATGAGAATTAGTGTTGCTTGGAAGAATTTTTGCCTTTGAGGAAAAGCTTTTAAGAGATTACCCATAGGCTAGAACTAACTGCAGAGAAAAAGAACTAGACCAAGACTCCAGAGACCTGGATTGAAGTTCAAGAATGCTTGAGAGAAACTCATAGTTTCCTAACTATGTTATTATCCTAATTTTTAATGTTATTTTTAATGGTTTTAAAATCTTTTTTTTTTTTCTGCGTAAGTATATGCTCTTTTAGAGTGCCTCAAAATAACGTCTAATATTATTTATTATATAAATAGATAGTACCATAATTTGTTTAAGCTTTTACAGTTTTCAAGGAAGTTTAATATAACCTAGAAATATCAATTTTTTGCAAGATATGGTGTTTATAAATCACATCAATTTAGTCAAACACACTTTTTATTTAGAAAAAATTATCCAGCATTACAAAATGATAACATAAAAGATAGAAATTATCTGTAGGCATTGTATTAACCACTGTTTATAGTTTATTTTTTTATTTTTTTCCTTTATTTTATTTTTTAACTTTACAATATTGTATTGGTTTTGCCTGTTTATAGTTTAGTATACATTTCTCTGATACTTATTTTTCTAAACATTTACTTGTGATTTTTTTCTTTTTAAACAAGGATAGAACATCATCATCCATGCAGTTTTTTCATATATCGATAGCTCTTGAATAACCTCTTGTGTTTACATTATGTCAAATCTATTTCACCTTTTAAATTGCTACACAGTGTTCTAGAGTTCATTCAGCCAGTCAATTATTGATAGACATTTAGACTGCTCCCAATGTTTCTTTAATATGGTCAAAACTGCGTAGATTTTTTTCACTTATGTTTGGAATTTCTGCAAGTACATCTGAAGGATAAATTTCTGTTTAGAATATCTGTGTTTTAGAATAAGAGCATTTGCAAATTTAAAAGGCATTCCCAAACTGTCTTCCAAAAAAGGTTATATCAGTTTCCACTCCCATCAACAGTGCATAATCAGAGTTTGACAAACTACTTATTTTCTTATCCTTTTTTCAACATGTGTAAAATGAGTTGGCTGGAGCAAATGCATTTATATTCTTGCCTGATTGTCTTTCACCATGGTTGGCAAACTCCTAAGGTCAGCCAGTATGGCTTGCTCAACTTTAATTACTTAGTGTATAGCACATTGCCTGGCACATAGTACATCAGTGATTAGAATGTGTAAGATAACAAAATACATACATATATATATATGTGTGTGTGTGTGTGTGTGTGTATGCTCTTTGCCGTCTGTTCTAATGAGGTAACTCTTGGTAGGCTCCTGGATGGGTGCTGGTCACCAGAAAGATGAAGCCATGATTAGAAACTTGGAACTTTCAACCCTACTCCCCATTCTCCAGAGAAAGGAGAGGAGCTGGAAATGAAGTTAATGATCCATCATGCCTTGGTGATGATGCTTCCATACAGATCCCTCAAGTGAGTCTGAAGAGCTTCTGGGTTGGTGATTGCTTAGAGGAGCTAGGACTGTAGTGCTCTGGGAGAAAGCATGGAAGAAGCTCTATGTCACTTCCCTACATGTCTCGTTCATCTGAATGTTCATCTGTGTCTTTTATCATATCCTTTTACAGTAAACCAGTAATCAGCAAGTATTCTGCTTTCCTTAGTTCTGTGAGCTGCTCTATCAAATTAATTGAACCCAAGGTGAGGGTTTTGGGAATCTCTGATTTATAGCTAATGGCTCAGAAACACTGGTGACAAACTGGACTTACTATTGAAATTAGAGTGGGAGCAGTCTTGTGGGACTGAGCACTACTTAAGCTATGTATCTAAAGATACCTCAAGGTAGATAGTGTGAGAGTTGAGTTAAATTGGAGGACACCCAGCTGGTATCACAGAATTGCTTGGTATGGGAACAATTCCCACACATTTAGTGACCGGAAGTCTCAGAAGAGAAGTGTTCTGTGTGAGTGGTAAAGGGGATACTCACAAGCAAATGAGTTTTCCCTACTCAGGAAGGCTCTTGCATTCCTACAGCTCTTACGTAGTGTCTTTCAATTGGTGATGATAGTAGGTTGAAAATAAAACTGTCCCCTTTTATAAAGGTAGGCAAAAGATCAAGAAAATTTTAGTGTATCCCATCATGAGGAGAGCTAAATCAACTCCTAATTCTAGATGGTCTTAAAACTACTGCCTCCCTCTGATTAAATCTGAGACTATTGGATCAATTAAAGGAAATGTTTTCAGATGTATATTATAAAGTCTTAATAGGGCTTCCATTTTTCCCAGTGACAGTTTTAGATTTTTATATCTACTATTCTCTGTGTTAATGGTAATATTTTGGGTTTTCATGAGAATTTCTAACAGTATATGGCAGAAATACAAGCCTGCAATTACTATATATATATTCTTTTAGTTCAGCATAATGCGAATTAGGAAGCATAGGGCTTCCCTCATAGCTCAGTCAGTACAGAATCTGCCTGCAATACAGGAGACCGGGGTTCGATTCCTGGGTTGGGAAGATCCCCTGGAGAAGGAAATGGCACCCCACTCCAGTATTCTTGCCCGGAGAATCCCATGGACAGAGGAGCCTCGCAGGCTACAGTCCACGGGGTCGTTAAGAGTCGGACATGACTTAGAAACTAAAGAGACAGAAAGAGAGAATGTGAATGCAAGAAGAGAATGTTATGTTGGAATTCCTAAATGGGATAAGCAATGGTGAAAAAAACGTATAACTTGGAGAGATATACAGAGTATTTTTCTTTGCCCTCAAAGGCAATGGAAAATGTGTGATACTGGGATCAGGTAGACTTGGTCCTACCAGGTATTATCTCTGAGTCAGAATACGTCTGTTTCCTCATCTATAAAATGGGGATAATTTATTACCTACATATGAGGATTATTAGAGATTATTCTGAAAATCAACCAATATTCATCTTTGAGGTGCCAGTCCTCCTCTGAAAAGTATTCTTGCCTTTCTTCTCCCATAAGATAAGGTAAAATTACCTTGTCTCTGGGCATCCCCCCACCCCCACTCTACACCTGGACCCTCTACTATCATTGCATTTCTTATTGTATTGAAATTGAATCTACATATACCTGTCACTTGCCACTAGACTGTGATATCCTTATAACCTTTATGTCTTCAGCACTTAAATACAGAACCTACTCATCAAAGAGCATGAGCTCAGTAGATATTAAATGAATAAATGACATATTTCAGGTGCTTGCTTGGCACTTAAAATATTTTGTTCTCGACTTCTTTTGTAAATTTGCGTCTCCAACATTTTTTATCAAGGAAAAGATTTATCTTTTGTTTATGATGCTTTAACTATTAAAATGCAAGATTAGTACTGTTTTTGGATCCATTCTAGGTAATTAGATACACTGTGAGACATGTGATTCATGGGAGGTTAAGATTTATCAAACTACATGAATAACAGGGTGACCTTTAATCATAGCCTATGCACATACATCCAGAAAAAATTAATTATTTGACCTCTTTGTCCATATTTTTTGTAAATATATAACTTGACAGTGCCAATTTATATCCTCAAAGCAATGTTTTGGAGACCTTTTTCCATTTGTCTCAACTGCCTTATTTCACTGTATTACAAATGCAGTGAAATGATGTTAATTCTGTGCTTAATCATACTTAGCATAATATATATGCAGCCCAGTGTTTATCAGTTGGATATAACAAAAATGCTGTTGTTTCTTCCCACTCTCTTTCTGCTTATCATTTTTGATTTTTGAAAACATCTGGGGTTGTTCCATGTGAGTGGAAACAATTTCAAGGCCATGCAATATATGCTTCTCTCTCAACACCATCTTATATCAACTGTGATCTTTGCTTTTTAAAGTTTTCATGCAAACTTTTAACCCAATTTTTGCTATCCTTTCAGATCAGAAGAAATCTATTAAATTAAAAAATGTTCACATTTGAATTTTTCAAAGGCTTACATATTTCATCCATTGAAACAAGAACTTCCATATCTCAAAATTGACTATTAAAGTCTGTCTGGCATGTGTTGATTCATGTTGACGTAAAAGATCATCTTAATATGATGACTGGGTTTTTATGGCTTCAGTTCAGTTCAGTAACTCAGTCATGTCCGACTCTTTGTGACCCCATGAACTGCAGCATGCCAGGCCTCTCTGTCCATCTCCAACTCCCGGAGTCCACCCAAACCCATGTCCATTGTGTTGGTGATGCCATCCAACCATTTCATCCTCTGTCATCCCCTTCTCCTCCTGCCCTCAATCTTTCCCAGCATCAGGGTCTTTCCAAATGAGCCAGCTCTCTGCACCAGGTGGCCAAATTATTGCAGTTTCAGCTTCAACATCAGTCCCTCCAAAGAACACCCAGGACTGATCTCCTTTAGGATGGACTGGTTGGATCTCCTTGCAGTCCAAGGGACTCTCAAGAGTCTTCTCCAACACCACAGTTCAAAAGCATCAATTCTTCGGCGCTCAGCTTTCTTTATAGTCCAACTATCACATCCGTACATGACTACTGGAAAAACCACAGCTTTTGACTAGATAGATCTTTGTTGGCAAAGTAATGTCTCTGCTTTTTAATATGCTGACTAAGTTGGTCATAACTTTCCTTCCAAGGAGTAAGGGTCTTTTAATTTCATGGCTGCAATCACCATCTGCAGTGCTTTTAGAGCCCAGAAAAATAAAGTCAGCCACTGTTTCCACTGTTTCCCCATCTCTTTGCCATGAAGTAATGGGACCAGATGCCATGATCTTAGTTTTCTGAATGTTGAGCTTTAAGCCAACTTTTTCACTCTCCTCTTTCACTTTCATCAAGAGGCTCTTTAGTTCTTCTTCACTTTATGCCATAAGGGTGGTGTCATCTGCATATCTGAGGTTATTGATATTTTTCCCAGTAATCTTGATTCCAGTTTGTGCTTCTTCCAGTCCAGCGTTTCTCATGATGTACTCTGCATATAAGTTAAATAAGCAGGATGACAATATACAGCCTTGACGTACTCCTTTTCCTATTTGGAACCAGTCTGTTGTTCCGTGTCCAGTTCTAACTGTTGCTTCTTGACCTGTATATAGGTTTCTCAAGAGGTGGGTCAGGTGGTCTGGTATTCCCATCTCTTTCAGAATTTTCCAAAGTTTATTGTGATCCACACAGTCAAAGGCTTTGGCATAGTCAATAAAGCAGAAATAGATGTTCTTCTGGAATTCTATTGCTTTTTCGATGATCCAGTGGATGTTGGCAATTTGATCTTTGGTTCCTCTGCCTTTTCTAAAACCAGATTGAATATCTGGAAGTTCACAGTTCATGTATTGCTGAAGCCTGGGTTGGAGAATTTTGAGCATTACTTTACTAGCATGTGAGATGAGTGCAATTGTGTGGTGGTTTGAGCATTCTTTGGCATTGCCTTTCTTTGGGATTGGAATGAAAACTGACCTTTTCCAGTCCTGTGGCCACTGCTGAGTTTTCCAAATTTGCTGACATATTGAGTGCAGCACTTTCACAGCATCATCTTTGAGGATTTGAAATAGCTCAACTGGAATTCCATCACCTCCACAGCTTTGTTCATAGTGATGCTTCCTAAGGCCCACCTGATCACATTCCAGGATTCTCATGTTTCTAACTGTTATTAATATATGTAACTTAGGAGTTGGATAGTGAGTAGCTTTTGGATAGTATTTATTTTAAAAGGATCCTTTCAGGTAGTTTGTCCATTAGAGATGAGTTTACTTAAAAAAAAAAAAAAAAGGAAAGTTCCTTTGAATTTTTTTCAGTGCAAGGTCAAAACTTCAATTAGAACATCAGTGTAATTATTGAAAATCATTGTAGTTGATGTGGTTTTTCCTGAACATTCTAAGATTAAAATTCATGAAAAATATTCTTGGTGGCAGTCAATATTTGTTAAAGATTAGCATATATTTTTATTTTTGGGCCCACCATGTGGCATGTGGTATCCTCATTCCCCGATCAGGGATTGAACCTGTGCTCCCTGCAGGGGAAAGAGTGGAGTCTTAACCACTGGATTTCCAAGGAATTCCCAAATTAACATCATATTTGAGAGTAGTTTTATAAGTAAAACTTAGGTCATTAGAAAACATATGAGACATGCTTTAATAATAATAGCCATACTTATTGAACAACTGTTCTGTGTCAAGTGTTTTTCATAAATTATATATTATTATCTCATTTATTCCTCAGAGCAATCCCTTTCAAGGATGAGAACCAGAAAGTTAAGGATTTTGTTCAGATTTGGTAAGTGGAAGATGCAGGATCAGAAGCCCTGCTTGCATGTGCTGAATTGTTGCTCTGTATGTTGATATTGTTCATTTTCCCTCACTCATCCTGCCACCAGGGGGACCCAGGTGATAGAGAGCCAAATGAAAGCTCCAGCCAAGGGCCTACTCTATTCTGAACATTGTGTGTGTGTAC
Source organism: Bos javanicus (assembly GCF_032452875.1). Classification (NCBI taxonomy): domain Eukaryota; kingdom Metazoa; phylum Chordata; class Mammalia; order Artiodactyla; family Bovidae; genus Bos; species Bos javanicus. The sequence goes on along the minus strand of NC_083868.1, from coordinate 54,304,246 downwards.
TCAGTCAATCCAACTCTTTGAGACCCCAAAGTGCAGCCCACCAGGCTCCTCTGTCCATGAACTTTTTCCAAACAAGAATATTGGAGTGAGTTGCTGTTTCCTATTCCAGGGGGTCTTTCTGACCCAGAAATTGAACCCTGCATCTCCTGCATTGGCAGGCAGATTCTTTACCACTGAGCCAACTGGGAAGCTATTGCTGATACCCTAAATATTTTCTATCTTTCCTTCTCAGTAAACTTAACACATCCAGAAAGGAATTTTTAGGCTCACTTTTCTTCTTCCTTATAAGTCTTTTTTTTTGTTCTAGCAAATTCTAAATGCTAGAGAGCCTCTTCCTTTAGTATAGGTTGCTCAAGGTGGTAACATCAACTAGTGCCATGATTTCTTCCTTTTCTTTCTTTCCTTCTGATCCTCTGTCTTTGTCAACACTAACTGGCATGTAATAAGTGCTTAATAAATGGCAGCCATTGTGCATTGGTAAAGATTCCTTCTGCCAATGCAGGACATGCAGGAGACTTGGGTTTGATCCCTGGATTGGGAAGATCCCCTAGAGTAGGAAATGACAACCCACTGCAGTATTCCTGCCCGGAAAATCCCATGGACAGAGAAACCTGGTGGGCTACAGTCAATGAAGTCACAGAATCAGACACGACTGAGCTACTGAGCATCTTGCTACTTTCCAGGTTCTGGGGCTCCGCCCTGAAGGGATTTTTGGTACTAACAATAATCACAGCCAATATTTACTACACACTATGTACTAGAATCTCTTTCAAGCACTTTAAATGCATATGCTGTTATTATGTCTGTCTTTATCAAGCAAGGAAAAGGTGAAGCTCAGCGAGTACATTACCTAAGATAACACTGATAACTAGTTGGCAGCGATAGTTCTGGAGCTCAAGTTTTCTGACTTCCTGTCCTCTACTGACTCACATGATGGTTGTAGAAATGTGTTGCTCAAATTTCCTTCAAGAGAATCTGCTGTGAGAACCATAGTTGATGACAGACTCCAGCTTCCAAACCCTATAAAACCCCCATGGTATTCATACCAAACCATGCTTCCTTCCCCTGGACTGCACTCAGACACTGATTGAGTAGGGATCATAATACTGGCTTATTCCAAAAATGGAAAAATAATTCAACATCAGCAACTCTGTTAATATAATTCACCTAGAGGAAAACAAATAAAAGAAATCACATAATCATACCAATCAAGGGTTGGGAAAAAAAACTCAATAAACTATGAACTATATGGTAACATTTTAAACTAATAATTACCATCTAAATGTTAGTATCATGTGTTAATGAAAACACAATGAGAAGATCCCCATAATGTCAAGAATAAAACCAGAGCATCACTACTTTTTACTTGAAAAACTTGCTCCACGTTTTTTATTTCAAGCAAGGACACTTGCTCCTTGGAAGAAAAGCTATGACAAACCTAGACAGTGTATTAAAAAGCTGAGACATTACTTTGCCAATAGGTCCATATAGTCACAGCTATGGTTTTTCCAGTAGTCCTATGTGGATGTGAGAGTTCGGCCATAAAGAAAGCTGAGCGCTGAAGAATTGATGCTTTTAAACTGTGGTATAAGAAAAGACTCTTGAGAGTCCCTTGGACTGCAAGGAGATCAAACCCGTCAATCCTAAAGGAAATAAATCCTGAATATTCATTGGAGGAACTAATGCTGAGGCTGAAACTCCAGTACTTTGGCCACCTGATGTGAAGAGCCAACTCACTGGAAAAGACCCTGATGCTGGGAAAGATTGAAGGCAGGAGGATAAGGGAGTGACAGAGGATGAGATGGTTGGATGGACTCACTGACTCAATGGACACGAGTTTGAGAAAGCTCTGGGAAATGGTGAAGGACAGGGAATCCTGGTGTGCTGCAATCCATGGGGTCACAAAGAGTTGGACACGACTGAGTGACTAAACAACAACAATTGAAATATAGTTGATAGAGAGTAATATTTTAGTTTCAGGTGTACTACATTGTGATTTGACATTTGCATATGTTATGAAATGATCATGATGACAAATCTAGTAACCATCTGATCCTATACAAAATAATTAAGATATTATTGACCAATTCTTTATGATATATATTACATCCTCATGGGTTATTTATTTTATAAATGGGGGTTTGTGCCTATTAATCTCTTTTACTTATTTTGTCTCCCACCTTCTAGCAACCACGAGTTTGTTCTGAGTCTGTTTTTATTTTCTCTTATTTGTGTTTTTTTGTGTTTTAGCTTCCACATTTAAGTCAAGTCATCCAGTGTCTGTCTTTTTCTATCTGACTTATTTCACTTAACATAATATTCTTTAGATCCATTCATGTTGTCACAAATGGCAAATTTCATTGTTTTTTTATGAGAGAGTAATATTCCATTTTGTGTGTGTGTGTGTGTGTATGTATGCATGCCACATTTTCTTTATTCATTCAGCTATTGATGGGCATTTAGTTTCCATGTCTTGTCTATTTAATGCTATGGTGAACAATAGGGTGACTATATCTTTTTAAATTAGTGATTTTGTTTTCTTTGGGTAAATATCCAGATGTGAAGTTGATGGATTATATGGGAGTTCTATTTTTAATTTTTTGATGAGATTCCATACTGTTTTCCACCAATTTATGATCCCGCAAACAAGGGTTCCCTCTTTGCCACATCCTCACCAACACTTGTTTCTTCTTTTTTTGATCATTGCCATTTTTATAGGTGTGATGTGGTAGCTCACTGTAGTTTTGACTTGCATTTCCCTGATGATTAGTGATGTTAAGTATTTTTTCAGATGTCTGTAGGCCATCTGTACAAAAATCTCTGTTCAGTGCCTCTGCCCATTTTTTAATTGAGTTTGTTTTTTTGATATTGAGTTGCATGAGTTCTTTATATATTTTAGATATCAACCTCATTGCATATATCTGATATTACAAATATCTTCTCTCATTCAGTAGGCTGACTTTTGTTTTCTTGATAGTTTCCTTTGCTGTGCAAAGCTGTTTAGTTGATATAGTCCCATTTTTTATTTTTGCTTTTGTGTCCTGTGGCTGAGGAGATAAAATACAGAATGTATCACAAATTTCTGTGCCATCCTTACTCAGAGGCCACGCTAACCCTCTTGGTATTGCTCCAGTTTTAGCATATGTGTTGCCCACACAAGCCCTCACTACTGATTTTTTTAACATGGTTCTGAAGGTACATGCAAGTACAATTAGAGAGGAGATTATGAGGTGTATATTATATATACATATATGAAAAAGGTTGTAATATTTGCAAATTTTAAACTTGCTTACATGAATACACAAAAGAATTTTTAGATGGCTGAGTATAATAATAGTAAAGAGCAAACAACTTTTATAAGTACAGACAATAACCAATTGGAAATTATAATGAAACAAAATACCACATTTACAATAGAAAAAAAAATAAATTTAACAAGAAATATGCAAAATCAGTACAAATTAGGAAAACATACATTTTCTTTAATATGAAAATTCAATATTATAAAGATGTCAGCTCTTCCTAATGTAAGTAATAAACTTAATTCTATATCAATAACCAGGGTAGAGTGTTACTTATTTGTTCATTTTCTTGAACTGGAAAAACTAATTCACATGGAAAATAGGGAAAATGTTCAAGAAAATTCTGGTCTAAGGAGAGTAACAAGTTACAGTCTCTCCCATATTTTAAAATATCGAGTTGCCTGGACTCGGCATTGAAGACCAAGCAAATAGAGTTACAGTCATGAACTGTGGTGTTGGAGAAGACTCTTGAGAGTCCCTTGGACTGCAAGGAGATCCAACCAGTCCATCCTAAAGGAGATCAGTCCTGGGTGTTCTTTGGAAGGACTGATGCTAAAGCTGAAACTCCAGTACTTTGGCCACCTCATGAGAAGAGTTGACTCATTGGAAAAGACTCTGATGCTGGGAGGAATTGGGGGCAGGAGGAGAAGGGGACGACAGAGGATGAGATGGCTGGATGGCATCACTGACTCGATGGACGTGAGTTTGGGTGAACTCCAGGAGTTGGTGATGGACAGGGAGGCCTGGCGTGCTGCAATTCATGAGGTCGCAAAGAGTCGGACACGACTGAGCGACTGAACTGAACTGAATGTAATAATAATGTATGACTAGACATGCAGATAAATAGACATGCAGATAACAGACAAGAAAGTCTGTTAAGTAGATATGTGTTGAATATTAGTGTGTGGCAAGAATGGCATAACAAACCAGTAGGTGAGTGATGAATTATTTAAGAAGCAACAGTTAGAACACTGTATGGAACAACTGATTGTTTCAGGATTGAGAAAGGATTACAATGGGGCTGTCTACTGTCACTGTTTAATCTATACACTGAGCACATCATGAGAAATGCTGGACTGGCTGAGTTACAAGTTGCAATCAAGATAGCAGAAACATCAACAACCTCAGATATGTGGATGATACCACCCTAATGGCAGAAAGCGAAGAGGAGCTCCCTATCCATCACCAACTCCCGGAGTTCACCCAAACTCATGTCCATCGAGTCAGTGATGCCATCCTGCCATCTCATCCTCTGTCGTCCCCTTCTCCTCCTGCCCCCAATTCCTCCCAGCATCAGAGTCTTTTCCAATGAGTCAACTCTTCACATCCTCTTCATGAGGATGAAGGAGGAGAGTGAAAGAGCCAGCTTAAAACTAAATATTGAGAAAACTAAGATCATGGCATCTGGCTCCATTACTTTATGGCAATTAGAGGGAGAAAGGTGGAAGTAGTGACAGATTTCTGCTTCTTGGGCTCTAAAATCACTGCAGATGGTGGCTGCAGCCATGTAATCAGAAGATGTTTGCTTCTTGGCAGGAAAGCTACGACAAACCTAGATAGTGTGTTAAAAAGCAGAGACATTACTGCCAACAAAGATCCATATACTCAAGGCAATGGTCTTCCCAGTGGTCACGTAAGGCTGTGTGGGCTGGACCATAAAGAAGGCAGAACATGGAAGAATTGATGACTTTGAACTGTGGTGCTGGAGAAGGCTCCTGAGAGTTGCTTGGACAGCAAGGAGATCAAACCAATCAAAATTAAGGGAAATCAACTCTGAAAACTTGTTGGAAGGACTGATGCTAATACTGAAACTCCAGTATTTTGGTCATCTGATGCGAACAGCTGACTCATTGCAAAAGTCCCTGATGCTGGGAAAGATTGAGGCCAGAAGGAGAAGAGCATGTCAGAGGATGAGATGGCTGGATGACATTACCAATGCAATGGACATGAACTTGGGCAAACTTCAAGAGATGGTGAGGGACAGAGAGGTCTGGTGTGCTGCAGTCCATGGGGTCACAAAGAGTCAGACACTACTGGGTGACTGAACAACAACAACATTGGAACAACTGGATAGTAATCTGGAAAATAAAAATATTTGGGGGCTCTTACCTCATTTCTTATCCCCAGATTCCAAATATTTAAAATATTTAAATAGAAAAATATAAGTATACTATGGAAATACTTTGTATGTATACACACAGGTGTGTGTGTGTATGTATGTAAAATGTTTCAAGGTTCAGAAGACATTCCTAGGGTTAATCCAAAACTAAGAAATATTAAGTTAAAAGATAGAATAAATTGACCATATAAAACTAAAATAAAATTATCTTGTCATTAAAATCCATTTAAAAATGCAAATGACAAGCCAGGGGAAAATATTTTCTCTGCAATTGATGACATAGACCAAAGGCTATGTTTCTTAGCATATATAAATAAATATATAAGAAAAAGGCCAATAATCCTACAAGAAATGGACAAAGGATAAAATGGTTGGTATCAAAGGAAATGTAAATGGGTCTTAAAATATGAAAAGTTATTCATTTAATACATAACAGGAAAAAACATTAATTTAAAAATTAAAACTACAATGAAATGCCATTTTCCTTTGTTATTTTGGCGAGGATAAAAGAATTTTTATAGCATACTATATTGAAAAGGGTGTGAGAAAATTGGTATTTAATACACTACTATTAGGTATGTAATTTGGTATAAACTCTATAAAAAACTATTTAACAATATCAAGATTGCAAATCCATATGGTCTTTGATCCTGCAATACTGCTCTGAGAATTTATCCACAGATATGCTTGCCACATCTTAAATGACAAACATACAAGGATATTCCTTATAGGGTTGTTTGAAATAACAAAAAGATTGGAAGCAGAGTAAATATCTATGTTAGGACACAGTTTAAGTAAATTATGTGCCTGTATGGCATGGGATTCTATGAAACCTTTTTAAAAATGGAGCTATTTATTTGTATTTATTTTGGACAATTTCCAGTATATAATATATATATGTTAAAAGATTAAAGTGAAGAATACAGTATACATTTTTGTTGTTTTATACTTGTATGTTCTCATATGCATTGTATACCTGTAAAGTGATCAATTTACCTCCAGGGAATGAAACTGGGAAACTAAGGGGCAGGAAAGATGAAATATGGTAAATTTTTAATCTACAAATTTTCATTTTTTGCTGTGTGAGGTATTACATACATGTAATAGTGATAACACTAAGCACACTCTTCAATTCACTTGATATTTTCTAGGTACCAAGACTTTCTGGATAGAGAATGAAATGTTCAGTTTACATATGGAACAAGCCTCTTGTCAAAGACTGAGTTTGCTGACTGGCTACTGCTCTAGTTTGTTTTTGAAGCAAGGAATTCATGCCTGTACTTACAGGGCTTTGGTGCCTTGACCTATGTTTTGAGCCAGAGATGAAAACCCAGAGAGAGAAATAGACCGGTGAGACTAGGAATTACAGTGAGCGGGGTGGACAGACTTTGGGATAAGGAAGTAAAATTTGCCAGCAACTTTCACCCCTTTTATTAAGGTATTTATCTTAGATGGATATCTGCTTTGTACTCTGCGAAAGTAGAAAATCATGCCATGAAGTTAACCAGAGCCTGGAATTCTTTCTAGGGTAGCAAAATGGCTAAGAAAGCACAGCAGTAATTTAATGTTTATAAAGAATGGTCTGAAAGAACTACAGTATATCAAAAGCAAATAACTGCAGAGGAAATTGGCATATTTTAATTCGGTTCAGACTATATTTTACATGTTCTGGCTGTACTGTAATGTACTAGTTTGCATGTAGAGCTTAAATGTATAATTAATACAGCTTTGAAGCTAGTTCTATCCACATAATTAAAATTTATCATGGAATTAGCTTTCATATAGAGACTTTTTAACATGTTATAGTCAATGCTATAAATTAGATCTTCTCTGATGAGCTCTAAGTAAAGAACTATAATTTATCTCAATGGTATTTTATTAGAGACGTCTTAATTGCTGTGGCAGGTGAAAAGCACCATCCAGTATCTTGGCTAAACATTCAGTTAATGAAATCATTTTTCCTCTTAGCACTATTGGTTTAAAGAATATTCTGTTTTATTGAAGATGAACTAAAAGTCTTTTATTTTATATGCATGATTCAGCCTCACAATGAATGCCAGGCAAATCTACTCTATGGGACATTTACTCAATAAAAGAAAAAAGGAATCCTTTAACATTAGTGAAGGAAATGATAGACTATCCATTGTGAGATGTTAAAAGGAAGAAATCTCAAATTTCCCCTCCAGTGATCTAAAAGTAAAAATCTGGGAAATGGTTGCTGATGAATGGATTATGCGTGTGGCATTTTTTATTACTTTTCAATTATTTGTATTATTTCCCTGTATATTTTTTTAATCAAAATTACAGAAATAAACACTTTAAATTTTTCTAATAATTCTTTCTATAAGAGATAGCTACTATTACTAGTTTGGCATACATTCTTCCAGAAATTTTCCACACAAAGTATTTTTTTCCTCCTTAAAACTCTGGCTCTGTTGCCAAAAATGTCTGAATTCTTCCGGCTCGGCCTGCTTCATTTGAGCAAATTTGCCCACCCCATGCAGCTTCAATCACTTTGTTGGAATGACGTATTATATAACTATAGCCAACGTTCCCAGTTTCTGGGCCTAAGGACAGATTTTGTGCCAGTGCATCTGTGCCTAAGAGCAGATTTTAGATTGTGTGCCTGTGCCCAAGTAAGGACTAGGTGCCAACTTGTTCAAAGCTTAGTGGACTACAGATCCTCACATGTAGTGAGGGTGCCGCTGGTGGCTCCATTTCTTTAACCCCAGACACGTGCGTCTGGTGGAGCACAGTGCTGGAGGACAGTGTCTTTGTCATGCTTCCTCACGTTTTGTGCTGTGGATTAAGCAAGGTCTCTTATTGCAATTTCGCCCTTGTCAAAATGATTACCAAGTTTATTCCATCTTGGGTTGTATGTTTCCTAGCTTCTAATGGATGATTTTTATGGTTTAATGTTTGAGCACTAATACAGTAAACACTAGTGAGAATCTTTTAAAAAAGCCTTAGAAAACAATTTTGTTCAATATGATAGGTTATTTGAAATAATATCCACTATTTAAAGAGGCACTGAAATTAACAGTCTCAGTGCCATGCTGCATTTAGTGTGTGATTGAATTTTAATGTGTCAAATATATTTACTAAAGCCTAATACAAAATTCCATGGATGCTAGAATATTAATTCTCAGAAACCGTGGGTCAGAATGCATCACAAGCTGTTAAATGTCTTATTGAATTTTGTCAACTTGCCTACCCTCCTTAATATGCCACTTTCAGAGTAGCAAAACAGAAAGTGTACATACTTAGGAAGGCCAAATCTGTGCTTTCAAGTTATTTCTTAAAGCTGTCGTGAGGTTTCTTCTTCAGACAGAATTGGGTCAGAAGATTTAAAATAGCAGATTTTCCTATTTTAATGTTGGAAATATCTCCTGTGTCTTAGACCATGTGAATTTTGTGTATATGTCAATATGTTTAAGGAGAAGGCAATGGCAACCCACTCCAGTACTCTTGCCTGGAAAATCCCATGGATAGAGGAGCCTGGTAGGCTGCAGTCCATGGGGTCACTAAGAGTCGGACACGACTGAGCGACTTCACTTTCACTTTTCACTTTCATGTATTGGAGAAGGAAATGGCAACCCACTCCAGTGTTCTTGCCTGGAGAATCCCAGGGACGGGGGAGCCTGGTGGGCTGCCGTCTATGGGGTCGCACAGTGTTGGACACGACTGAAGCAACTTAGCAGCAGCAGCAGCAATATGTTTAGAAAATTTATATATACTGTCACTTATTGAAAACTTAGTTTGTAATAAGTATTCATGTGGATCATAGTATGACCTATAAATACCTTTCAGTCTTACCAGTGTATATAAAGTACTGATGAATTTCATATTGAGATCAAGCACCTCCATTTTCTTATAAAGTAGACAATGAAATATTACTCAGTTTTTCCAAACAGAATGAAGACAGGAAGATGACATTGTACTGAATGCCTGATAATCCCTCAATAGCACTTTAAAGACTAAACTTGATAGGAAACTTCCAGAAGCAGTGTTCAGACTTATAACTAGTTTGTCTGATGAGACTTTCAAGGGTCTTGAAATTTAGAGCTTGAAGGAACTTAAATATTATTGTCCTCATTTTATCTTTTGGGAAGCAAAAGACCAGATTCACTGCACATTCATCCATTCCATTATCATTCACTAAAAACAGTCTACAGGCTTGACTATTAGATCCCATGATCAAAAGTGAATAAGTTGTGGCTCAGTGAAGTGTCCAGAATTTCAGAGTTGTTTCTTTCAGTGGGAGAGAGAGTGAAAGAAGCACTGGGTCTATTGTCACTGAATTAGGCTGACCGTTCATTCCACTTAAGGGTGGAATCCATAATTCCATTAATTTTTTAATTTTTTGATCCTTTTTTGACCATTAATTTTTGGATCCTTCTACTATTTTTCATGGAGAAGGCAATGGCAACCCACTCCAGTACTCTTGCCTGGAAAATCCCTGGACGGGGGAGCCTGGTAGGCTGCAGTCCATGGGGTCGCTAAGAGTCGGACATGACTAAGTGACTTCACTTTCGCTCAGACATAGGAGAAGCCAGAGTAAAGAAAACAGGCTTCTGTTCTCACTCAGTTTACAGTCTAACTAAGATAGTCAAAAAGGATGCAAACAAACATACAAATAAAAAAATTACAAATTGTGATAACAAACAGGGCAAAGTGATAGAAAACCAGAGAGAAGAGTCTAATTACAGGATTTCTTTGAGAGGATGCTGCTGAAGACTGCTGAGACCAGCTGATGGAAAGGATCAAGCCACAGCTGGATTGTGATCTGATGTCAAGGTGTGGTTACAAAATATATAGTGACCAGAGCAGGCAGGGCCCAAAAACCTATGACATGGAATTGAAATTATATTTGAAGAGCAATGGGAAACTATCGAGGGAGTAACATTTTGTGTTTTTTAAAGGACATTCTGCCTGTTGAGTGGAGAATGTGTTAGAAGGGAGTAAGCATAGTGTGAAACATACAGTAAGGAGTTTTCTCAGAATAGTTGGGCTGACATGACTAAAGTGGATAATACTGGCAGTGGTAAAGAACAGAGCAAGGATTGAATTATTTGGGGAGTTCAATCCAGGACTTCAATCCAGGACTTGTTTCTGGCTTAAGTATGGGAAATGAGGGAAGTTTTCAAGGATGAAATCCAGCTTTCTGACTTTGAAACCAAATGAATGACAATGGCAATGCATTTACTGATATGTGGAAAACTGGGCATGGATGGGGGCAGATAAGGATCTTTAGAGGTCTCATATTTTAAAAAATAATGAAATCCTTCTTTAAGCATAATACAAAACAAAAACAACACTAAGTTATTGCATAAATGAAAGATGCCTAATTAAGCCTCAACCCTGATGACTACCTGTATGGTTTTATTTTAATATATTAAATATTGATTTTGTTCCTTAAAAAAATGGGGAGTTTCCCATATTTTGTTGGTGCTTTGTTTGCAAGCTTAGTTTCTCATTCAATTACCAAGCCCTGGGAAAAGTCATGAGTTTTATTTTGGTATATTGAAATGCACGTAAAATTGCTAAGAGATGTCAAGCAGGTAGTTGGATGTACAACTGTGGGGGTCAGAGTGTGAAACAGATACAGAAATTTGGGAGTTGTCAGCATCAGTTCAGTTCAGTTCAGTCACTCAGTCATGTCTGACTCTTTGCGACCCATGAATCACAGCAGGCCAGGCCTCCCTGTCCATCACCAACTCCCAGAGTTCACTCAGACTCAGGTCCATCGAGTCAGTGATGCCATCCAGCCATCTCATCCTCTGTCGTCCCCTTCTCCTCCTGCCCCCAATCCCTCCCAGCAGATGGTTTTAAAAGCTATGGAAATAAATGAGATCACCCAAAGAAAATGCATAGGGAGAAAAATGATACAGGTGAATTTGTAACATTTAGATGAGGAGCAGGCAAAAGAGACTGAAGTAACGTAGCCAGACTAAAAGATGATGTCAGGGAAGCTAAGAGGAGAGTAGTTCAAGAATGAGACAGTATACAATGGTGTCAGTGCTTCTGCGTGGTCAAGTAAGATGATATCAGAGGACTGGATGTTTTTGGCAACCTTAGCGTGAAGAATTTTTAGGTTATTATTGAGAGTGAAGTAGATTGAGAAGGTAATGGAAGGTGAAGAAGCAGAAATGATGTGTGTAGAGAGTTTCTTTAATGTTTTACTGTAAGGGAGAAAAAAGAATTGTTACAGTAACTGGAGGGAATTGTAAGGTCAAGAATGTTTTATTTAGTTTTGCCTTTTTAACCAACCCTCCTGAGTAGATCCTCAGCAAGGGTCCTTTTGCCCATTTAAGTCAACAGAATAAGATTGAGTTGCTCAGAAGCAAAAGGAAAGCTTTGCTCTTGGATCAGAGGATGGAGAGATATGATCTAGTGCTCTTCCCAACAGGCTGTGGGTGGGGCTGCCTCAAGGCAGAGAGCGGTTCACAGGAGTAGTCAAAGGAGTCCACTACCCCAGGTTGTCTCTAGGAGGTTTGGGCTCTATAGCCTCCTCCACTCGAGTGTGGTATACTCATGGGGTGATCCCTGCAACTTCAGGGCAGAATGGGTGGTTAGGATCACCAAGTGGCATCTTTCCACTTAGGATTGAGTTGGTTTTGTTGGCTACCAGCTTTCCATGTCTTTAGGTTCATCCAGTCTCCTGGCTGGAAGAGGTACAGGGCTAGATCAGTGAGTACAGGCAGCACCCTGTTACCACATTCCATGGGTGCTATCATGGTCTCTCCTACCTGGAGGGCAAACTTGAGTTGTTCTTTTTCAGGGGGGTTAAAGTGTCCCTTTTCTTTGGTTTGGAAATGTGTCTACTGTATATGAGTTCAATGCACTTAACTTTAACTTACCCCTAGAGCTAACCACATGTAGAGCAGGGCAATCAGAAGCAACTTAATCCAATTTTTTTTGAGTTTCCTGACATCCGTTGGCTAAGGCCCTTTTCCAAGTCTGATTGAACTTCTCTACTTTCCTCAATGATGGAGTCTCTGGGCTGAGTGCAAGATCCATTTTATGTCCAAGGCTCATGTAATCCCCTTCTTCATTAGCGACAAAATGCTGGACCATTATTGCTTTGTAGGAATCCTGGGAGGCCAAATCTGAGGATTATTTCTTTAATAATGCCCTAGTCACTTCAACTAAGTGAGGAATGATAGAAAGGGACTTGCCCCAAAACTGGGACTAGTGGGGAATGCTTCTATCTGACCAGAAAATATCTACTAGTACAAAGAGATACCTGAAATTGCCAGGTACTCTGGCCCTGACAGTGAAATCAGTCTACCAGTCTTCTCCAGGATACGTCCCCCTGGTCTGAATGAGACTTATCTGGGGGACTTTGGGAATATGGTGCTGGAGTTGCTCATTGTCTAGGTGGGACATGTCTTAAATATTCCACTGATTATACTTTTCATGCCAGGAATTACCATGACCTCAACTAATTATATAAGGCTTCTATGCCATAGTAAGTCCTTGATATGCCTCTCTGGTGGCTTGACAAGCTACAGTTGGGGGAAAGAAGTGTTGTTGATGAAAAGTGGCTAATTTTCATTAATTAGCCACTTATGGCCTCCTAGATCTCTACTGAAGCCCTGTTTTGGGGATTTGTCTAATTTTTCCTTTTTGTAGATTGGGAGATAATTGTATGGTTCTGGGCTTCGAGGTATGAGGAGTAGTTGCCAATTGCCTGGTTCTAGGGCCGCCTTTTTGGCAGTTGCATCTGCCTTGTTTTCCTTTTTTACCTCTGTAGTCCCCTTCTGGTGACACCTACAAGGAATCACTGACACCTCTTTTGGAAGCTGTACTGCTTCTAAGAGCTTCAATGTGCTTAATCTATGTTTCACTTGTTTATTGTCTGCAGTAAGCATACCCCTTTCCTTCCAAATATCCCATGTACATGTAAGATGGCATATGCATACCAGGAACTTGTATAAACATTTAAGATCCTCTCTGTCCCAGGCTCTAAGGCTCAGGTGAGGGCTGTCAGTTTTACCTTTGGGACAGAAGTTCATGGAGATAGGTTTTGTGCTTCTTTGACTTGAGTCTGGGAGGTTACTGAATACCCTGCTAGCCTTTCCCCCTCTGTCATAAAACTGTTCCCATCTGTGGTTCATTCCTCTTTGACATTTGGGGAAGGATCATTTAAACAGGTTGGGGCAACTGGAATTCGTTGTGTCTATGGTCTCTATGAGCTTCCCTGGTAGCTTAGCTGGTGAAGAATCCTCCTTCAATGGAGGAGACCCTGGTTCAATTCCTGGGTCAGGAAAATCCCCTGGAGAAGGGCATGGCAACCCACTCCACTATTCTTGGGCTTCCCCATTGGCTCAGACAGTAAAGAATCTGCCCACAATGCAGGAGACCTGGGTTCAGTTCCTGAGTTGGGAAGATCCCCTGGAGGAGAGCATGGCAACCCACTCCATTATTCTTGCCTGGAGAATCCCCATGGGCAGAGGAGCCAGGCGAGCTACAGTCATGGGATCGCAAGGAGTCAGACACAACTGAGTGACTAAGCACATTCATACGGTTTCTATAGAGTCATGCTCCAGGGGCTCTGTTTCTGTGGGTAGCAAGGTGGTAGGGTCTAGAGTGTGATGGGTTTTTATGGTAGCCACTGTGTTATGTAAAAGCATAGGTTGAATTTGAATTGATCTTCCAGGGTATAGCCATTCTGTTCCTTTAGAGCTTACTAAAGCCTGAAAGTGGTGTGGAGTCCATATAGTGACTGGCTGACCAAACGTTAACTTTCAGCCTCCTTTAGCAGGGTTGAAGTAGCTGTTATTGCCCGTAGGCAGGACCATCCCTTAGCTGTTTGATCTAATTGGTTAGAGAAATAAGCAACCACTGGAATAAGGGCTCCTAGTTTTTGAGCTCGGAAAAGGCAATGGCACCCCACTGTAGTACTCTTGCCTGGAAAATCCCATGGATGGAGGAGCCTGGTAGGCTGCAGTCCATGGGGTCACAAAGAGTCAGACATGACTGAGCGACTTCACTTTCACTTTCCACTTTCATGCATTGGAGAAGGAAATGGCAACCCACTCCAGTGTTCTTGCCTGGAGAATCCCAGGGACAGGGGAGCCTGGTGGGCTGCCGTTTATGGGGTCACTCAGAGTCGGACACGACTGAAGTGACTTAGCAGCAGCAGCAGCAGCAGTTTTTGAGCTAATATCCCAAGGGTGGTTCCCTTTCTCTCATAAACATAAAGGTCAAAGTGAAAAGTGTTAGTTGCTGAGTCATGTCTGACACTTTGCAACCCCAAAGACTGTAGCCCACCTGGCTCCTCTGTCTATGGAATTCTCCAGGCAAGAATACTGGGGTGGCTAGACTTCCCTCAGATGGTAAAGCGTCTGCCTACAATTCGGGAGACCTGGGTTCAATCCCTGGGTCAAGAAGATCTCCTGGAGAAGGAAATGGCAACCCACTCCAGTATTCTTGCCTGGAAAATCCCATGGACGGAGGAGCCTGGTGGGCTACAGTCCATGGGGTCGCAAAGAGTGAGACACAACTGAACAAAGAACCTGGGTCTCCCTCACTGCAGGCAGATGCTTTACTGTCTGAGCCAAATTTTAAAGGTCAAACGGTTTAGCTAAATCTGGGAGGGCCAGGGCAGGGGCCTGAAGTAATTGCTTTTGCAATTCTTTTTTTTTTTTTTTAACTTTTTGTTTTGTATTGGGTATAGCTGATAAGGGGCTTCCTAGGTGGCGCTAGTGGTAACGAACCTGCCTGCCAATGCAGGAGATGTAAGAGACATGGGTTTGATTCCCTGGGTTCTTTGATATCTGGGTTGAGAAGATCCCCTGGAGAAGGGCATGGCAACCCACTCCAGTATTCTTGCCTGGAGAATCCCATGGACAGAGGGGAGCCTGGTGGACTGTAGTCCATGGGGTCACAAAGAGTTGGACATGACTGAAGCGACTCAGCATGCACATAGAACCGACGAACAATGCTGTGATCGTTTCAGGTGAACAGCAAAGGGACTCAGCCATACAGCTAATCTTCAGCATGTACCCATTCTCCCTCAGTTGCTTTGTACTTCTTGAAGACACCTTTTCATATTCTAAATTCCATTCAAAAGGATCATTATCCTTTCCTTTCAGCTTTTTGTACAGAAGTCTAGCTATTAGACTATAGTTAAGGATCCAGGTGAGCAAAGCCTGGCCACCCTCAGGTTTTAGAAGGGATGAGGCAGCAAGTGGCTTTTTTCCTCTCCTAGGATAGGCTTCTCTGGCCTTCCAGAAGAATGAAGCCTAGTTAAGTCACCCTAGTTTATAATATTTGAGCCTTTTCCTTGAACAGCTTATATCCTTTATGGACTAGGTATTTCAGAGTGGTTGCAGTATATTTGTCAGAGGCTTCCATAGTTGGGCTGGTAATCATAATGTCATTTATATTCTGATTCCATCTTGCTCCCTCCTTTAGATGCAGATCTTTTGGGTCAAAGTTTCCTCAAAGATGGTGGGGAAATTTCTGACCCCTTGGGGAAGGAGTGCCCAGCAGTGTTTTGCTTTGTTTTGTTGCATGTTTGGGTCCTGTCATTCAAAAGCAAACATTTCTTGGGACTCTGGGGCTAATGGAATATAGAATAAGGCATTTTTTAAATCTAACACAGAATACCAAGTCCTGGTGGCTGGTAGGATGACCAACAGGATTAGGGATGACTGGATGTATACCCCAGACGGTTTCGCTGAGTGCCCTGAGGTCCTGTACCATCTGGCATTCCTCATTGGGAATTCTCCTCTTTACAGGGAGAAAGGGTACTACAGGCTGATTGGCAACATCTAGTAGAGTCTGGTCAATTAGGCTCTGTAAAATGGCAGCAATGCCCCCAAAAGGCCTCCCTGTGGAGAGGATACTGTTTTCTGTTGGGTCATGTATGTCCAGACTTCAGATGAACTTATCACAGGATGGCCTCTACAGCTCATCCCACCTGTTCCTGATTTACTAGATATTTACTCCAGGGAGATCAACTTGCTCTGCCTAGGGAGGTTTTTCCTTAGCCATTAACATTATCATCTTGTGTCCTTGTCTAAGGGGACACCAGTCTCCAGTTTGTCTCCCATCAGGTGGATAGTAGCCTCCACTTTATGTAAGATATCTATTCCTAGCAGAAATATAGAGTATTCAGGGACATACAGGAAGGAATGGATGAGCATGTGTTCCTCTCATTTATGTTCTAATGACTCTATAAATGCCTGTTCTTAGCCTCCTCTTGTACCCCCATAATTTTACACCTCTTATAACTGAGTTTACTTGATCTGGTATTCAGAACTAAGTGGCACTGGTATCAACTAAGAATTTGACAGTCTATTCCCTGTGCCTAGTGTCAACCGGGGCTCCTTGGGGGATCAATTGGAGTGCTGGCTTAGTCCTCTGGTCCCATCATTCTTCATCTGTTTGGACCATCTGCCTTGGAGGGTCGTGGCCAGAATCTGCCACTTGCATTCCTCTTGTGGTTGGTGAGGACATTGTCCTTTTCGGTGTTTTTCTTGTTTGCAAATAGTGCGTTGATTAGGTCCTAGTTTCTTTGGTTGGAGAAGGCAATGGCACCCCACTCCAGTACTCTTGCCTGGAAAATCCCATGGACGGAGGAGCCTGGTAGGCTTTAGTCCATGGGGTCGCTAAGAGTCGGACATGACTGAGCGCCTTCCCTTTCACTTTTCACTTTCATGCATTGGAGAAGGAAATGGCAACCCACTCCAGTGTTCTTGCCTGGAGAATCCCAAGGACGGGGGAGCCTGGTGGGCTTCCGTCTCTGCGGTCACACAGAGTTGGACACAACTTAAGTGACTTAGCAGCAGCAGCAACAGTTTCTTTGGCTTGCTATCACTCAATGGGGCTGGGTGCCACCTCATTGGAGTTGAGTGTCTCCAAGGGCAGTTAGTTCAGATTCCCTTGCCCACCAATTGACATTGGAGGCCAACAACTTGCCTCTGGGCCTATTTGTCCTCTGTTTTTTCCCTATATCTCAATTATTAAACACCCTCAACCTTTAGTAGGCAACTTTGACCAGGTAACAGGTAGTGGTATTTTGTCTGTTTCCATTTTCTGAAGCTTATGCCTAGTGTCAAGGCAATTTGGGAAATAAAATATGACCTCAGGATTGCATTCCCTTCCAATGACTCAGGGTCAGTGGTAGTAGATTTGAAGGCATTCCCTGAGGTACTCTGCAAATCTTGGAGGGTTTTCTGTAGGCTCCTGATCGATTTCCTTTATCTTACATCAATGGATAGGCTTCTGTCTGGCTCCTTGGATTCCTTTTAGGATCGTATTTTTTTTAATGGGCCAGCCTCTGTATTCCATCCCCTTCTCCATTGTCTTGAAGGACCTAGTGGGCTTGGTATCTGAGACTACTTGTTCCCTAGTGTGAAAATGGCACGATTTACCCTGTTTCTTTGTCTGGTCTTTTATTCCCTCATTGGGAGTACTTTGAGGAGGTTCTTGGTGTCAGCTCAGGTGGGGTCATGAGTCTGAAAGGTTCCCCTAATCGTATTCAGGAAACCCCTCTGGGTTTTCCCTCAACCCTTTACTCGGACATTTCCAGTTATGTAGATCAGAAGTGGTAAATGGAATGTGTACCTGGATGTGCCCTTCTTCTCCATTGTGACCTGCTTCAAAAGGAGTACTTTTCCTGTGTTGTTTAGACCCTGGCTGATAATTAGTCATGCAAATACAAGATTTGACCCAAATAAGATTTCCAGTTCAGGAAATTTGGAACCAGCCCTGAACTGTTAATGGATTCCTCAAAAGACCAAAATAGAAGGCATCCAAATGATGTGGACTCTGATATAACTGGTGGTCCCCTTTGAATCTGTAGTTAGTCCCTCCTCAGTCAGAATGTCCCACAGGAGTTTAGATGGGACTGCCTCTGGGCAAGAGCAGCTTAGCTATGTTAGTTTCCGAACAGTTTGGTCCATTAGGGAGTGGCGCAGTTGTCTGAGGCGACGGCATTTTCTTTCTTCCTTTCTGCAGAAAAGGAGGAGTTTGCAGACTTCCTGCTGGATGAGAGCTAAAAGTACGTGGGATTCCCACCGGATCCTCACCAGATTGCTGAAGTAACTGGAATTTTGTGCTGATACTGGGAGGAGAGCCTACAGCACCTCATTTGGTAAAGAATAACCCAAGATTCATCTCACAGCAGAGAGGAGAGGAGAGATGGACAGGGGGTATTTCCTGTTCTTGCCAGCAGCTCATGTTGTTGCTCTTCAGTTGCTAAGTCATGTTCAACTCTTTTGTGACCCCATGGACTGTAGCCCACCAGGCTCCTCTGTCCATGGGATTTCCCAGGCAAGAATACTGGAGTGAGTTACCATTTCGTCCTCCAGGAGATTTTCCTGACCTAAGGATCAAACCCAAATCTCCTGCATTGGGAGGTGAATTGTTTATCACTGAGCCACCAGGGAAGCCCCAGCAGCTCATAGGACTTCTCAATAATGGGGTTCCTGGTCTTTTGAGGGCTCCCCTGCCCACTTAAGAAAAACTAGCACTGACTGAAAGAGGTTAAGCCACTGTCTTGTACCAACCTTGACATTCAGGCATCCTCAATGCGTTTTCTTGAACGCAGATTAAACATCATTGTTCTGATTTGTCTGGCGGTCCTAAATAACTGGGCTGTTTCCTGGTCTCGCCTCTTGGCTCACAGGGCTGGCAGCTTTTCTTTACCAAAATCAAAACTTTACTATGGAGAATGCTACTGCTGACCCTATAGGTTGGAGATCCTAGTGGATAGATGTAGCCAAAAAGGCCATGGTCTGTCCCTTTGTGGTCACCAAAATTTTGTTATTGAACCTTCTACAGTTACCCAGCAAGTCTGCTTCTGCCTGGTATCATTCAAACCAATAGAACAATACCAAATCAGTTCAGAGGCAAAGGAAAGCTTCATTCTTTGATCAAAGAATTGAGTGTTGTAGGCTCACACTCTGAAGTATGTGTTCTCCCTGAAAGGCCATGGGGAGCATGGCTGCTTTATAGTGTTTTTGTCTGCAGGGAGGGGAGGGAGGCGGAGTTCTACAGATGGGGCCCAGCTCTGCTGCTCCCTACACTCCAGATTGAAGTGCCAGATATACCATCTCTGCACACGACCTGATGAGGTGAAGTGTCAGTTGCACCACTTTGCATCAGGAATGCTGGTCTAAATTGCTGGGTGCAAGGCCTCCCCACACATACCCTGTGAACAAGTGAAAGTAGACTAAGACCAAAAAAAGGTTAGACTTCATTTTATCTTCCAGATTCTATATTTATGTCCTGGGAATTGTCAATAGACTTTTATGGTGACACTTTTAAGGATGGATGATAATAGCACATCTTTGCATAAGAGGAATGATCCAGCAGGGAGGAAAGGTTAGTTGATTGTGGAAGCAAGGAGGGATCACTGAAGGAGCAAAATTGTTAGAGAAGATGAAGTACTTCCTGTTTGATGCTCAAGGATAGGAAGAAAGTATCTTAAAATATTCATCTTTGTGCTCCCTGGCCAACATCCTTGTATGAAGTCTTATATACGTAATTTTGTATTCTTTCTCTTAAAGAGAGATCCAAAATATGAAGACCCTAAAATCCTGGATCCAGCCCTAACAGGGACTACTGATACCATCCCACAATGCAGAGGTAGATGGTTTTGAGCCTGCATGTTTTACATTCAGACAATTATGCTTATCTTTTGTCTGTTTATTTTTAATTTTAGACTAGAATTTCAGTGACTTTGGGATCATTTACCAGGTAGATAATCTGGCATTATATACACCAATTTGGGGGGCTTGTGGAGTGTGTCATTACTTACAAGAATGAATTCCAGTTTTCTGTGAATTCAGCAGCATCAGCAAGGGCAGACCTTCGTATTTAGATGTGCTTTTCTCCTCATTTTTCTTGCTGCTGCCTCAGAAAGAGAGAGAATGGGCATATTGATCAAACAAATATACACTATAAAACCCTTGCTTTTCTAGTTAGAGTTGCATTTGTAGTCTTTTCCAAATTAAAGTTAAAATTTTTGGATTTTGAAGATATCTCAGTGCCTAATGAAAGGAGCAAGAGACCAGGAGGAAACTTTTTAAGACACCAGTATTTTTTTCCTTCTTTTAAGAATGAGAAATATGTTTAGAGAGACAACAAATAATAGAATAAAACTGATCCACTCACTTTTCTGAAGAATTCTAGATAGATTTCAAGGTCTGAAATTAAACACATATGTGAGCATGTGTGTGTGTGTGTGCATGTTTAGTCACTCAGTCATGTCCAACTCTTTGTGCCCCTTGGACTATAGCTCACCAGGCTCCTCTGTCCATGGACTTTTCTAGGAAAGAACACTGGAGTGGGTTGCTATGTCCTTCTCTAGGATATGTAAGCATACCAAAGAGTTATTCATCAGTAGGTCTACATCCAGGTCCCAGAGCCTTTGGTATGGTGCAGCATGGAGGCATGAAAGCAACCTGACCAAGTATGATTCCATGGACTATGGCTTTCTAAGTAATTGTGCACTAAAATCAACTAATGTCCTGTCCCTGGAGTTTGAGACGCCTTGTACTGTCTGCCTGGGAGACACTGGAGGTCATACCTGTACTTGAAGAGTAAGAAAGATCAAATACCCATTTGATCTAGGGAGGACCAAGAAAAAAACCTACTTCATCTGCCCTGTGTGTCGAATGGGAATAGAGTATCAATTTGAAAGGGTGCCCAAAAGTGTTTCCAGGTCCTCTGCCAGTTTTCAGTGTTTAATGGAGGAGGTAATTGAGGGATATAAATTACCTAGAGGCATTTATCTATTTAGATGACATAATCATTTTTGGCAGGATTCTGGAAAAGCTAGAGCAAGGACTTCTTAAAGTTAGGAAGGGCAAGGCTTTTGATGTTCCCCGATATGTATTCATGCTGACAAACCTTTATTAATTATGATAGGCAAGTAAAGACACAGCATAAAGTACACTGCTCCTGAAAAAAATACCTGATAGCCTCAGTAACATCAAATTAAAAACTTTCTTTGAGGTTAGTGATAACCAGAGGACACTGTGAAGAGTTTTCCCTAATTGCTAAACCATTGACAATTTGACAGATTACCCTATCAAGAGAGGTTCAAGGCAAGGAAGGTCACAGGGCACACAGCATGTGGCCATATGGCCATGTTTTTTTTCCTCCAACTTTTCAGGGATTACAGGTTGAAAGCCTGGGACCAGGCAGTCATGGAAAGCCATTCTGGCTCCTTACCTGAAGGCATTCAAAGCAGGAAGCCACTGAAATCAGTGTACATGGATTTTTCTGACCTTGGCACTTGTAATCTGATCCAGTTTGTTTTACAGGCTTTTTTACTTGGCAACAGGTATTATAAACATAAATGTTTAAAGTCCAAGAGATTTCAACTTCCCTTCTTAAAAACTAACTCATTTGTTTTCCAGCCTCTAAACAAGGTGAGATTTAGAATGCTTGTTTGGAAAGAAAGAGGAAGGACAAATTTACTTCAGATAGTGAAGAAAGGAAAGAAAGGAGATGAAATATTTTTTAAAAAGATACAAAATATGTATATATATTTTTTCAATTTTTCTTAAATCAGTTTTTACAGTGTGGTTTGTTTTCTGATTTCAAGAACTGTGACTTCCCCAGAAGTCAGTTTTGCAAACATAAATTAATAATTCTCAACCCAAATGAAAATGACTTTTGATTATCTGTACTCCCATTCATTTCTGATAGTGCCGATAATCAGAAGCTCAGAATGAAAGTAGTCTCAGACTCTCCAACTACAGAAAATAAGACCAAAGAAAGTGCACATGTCAGTTAAGGTCTTGTGGTAAATCAGTAATAAAGCTAGGAATAAAATGTTCATGTTTTAACTTCCAGTGATAGGGTCACTAATTTACACTGTTCTGCTCCTAATGAGCACTGATTATTTTAAAGATATAAAAGTTCAGTTGTTTCATAGTGCTGGGCACTCTGCCTGCTGCATTGTATTCATGCTATCACTGGAGATGGAAATGAAGGTCATCTGGTCCACTTCCTGGAGACACAACTATCTCCATTCAACTGCAGTGGCTCAGCTTATGAAAATTTCATTGTGAGTTGAAAACTGATTGCAGAACACAACCAGCAGTAGGAATCAGGGTGAGTGGGATGATAGAAAGGATGATAGAATGGGTTTATTTGAAAAAAGGCAGAAGCACATTGGGGAAACACTAGACGGGTATATCTCTTGCAGGACCACACGTGGGGAGTGACTCTTGGAGGTCATAATTCATCTGTGGACAAGGGTATCTAGTTTATTCTAAATAAAAATGAAAACAGTACATTTTCTTTGGGAGACAGTTCAACAGAACTGAATTCCTAGCAGTCCCTGAAGTCAGTTCTCTTCTGTTCTATGCACATAAGCTAAATTTCAAACCAGGAGGAGACAAAAAGACCTGGTAGAAAGCGGATGTTTCTTTAACACATAAAATTTAGCTTGCTCATGTTTGTGCAGCTCTCATGATACCTCATCCTCTGCTTTTGTAACCCAGTGAGCCCTCAGAGAAGACACTTAACAAGTCACCTTACTAATTACCTTAACAAGTCCAGGGAAACCCCTGAGGCTTCACTTCCCATCTTTATCTCACCACAGTTCCCATTTTGTTACCTCTTTGGCTTTAACGCCTGGAGGTTAAGTGACTTACCCGATATCACAAGGCAAATAGTTAATAGGGGAGCTTGACTACAGCCTGCCCCTGATCTGTTTCTCCTACTGTTCCAGCTAATGCCATGACCATTCTCCAGGATGGAATCGTGAACTCCATCCTCCTTATCCACTTTTAAGGAGGGCATGTCTCTTAATTCTACCTCAGAACTGACTTGAACTGATCACATTTTTTGCATCCTTATTCTTCTACCTTCCCCTACCCTTTTTCATCTCTCACCTGAACTCTAGCAACAGTTTTCTAAGTAATTTTCTTGCCACAAATTTCCTTAATCTTTTTAATCCACTGTCATTTCGTACACTTGCCAAAGAAACAGTTGTGATTATGTCCCTTCTGTATGCAGAGACATCCAAATTATTCCTTCAAATGGCACCCTAAATCTAATCAAGCTGCTTCCAGAATACATATGTGTGTGTGTGTGTATACATATATATATACATATATATATATATATATTTACTATTTATTCACTCTGGTTTTTTGAAATTATGTCATTTCAAAAAACACAACATGCCCTTTAAGTCTCTACATCATTAGGGTTAAATTTGGACTCAGGAGACAGGAAAAAAAAAGGTTATAAGTGGTTCACACAAGAAATAAATTTGAATTTCTTTCACATAAATTAAGTCACAAGATAGGCAGCCCAAGGATGGTGTGGCACCCCCACAGTTGTCTTAGCCCTAGATTCCTCTCTTTCTGTCTTCCGTTGTCAGCACTTCCTTCTGTACTTCTTAAATATGCTCATAACCCGAGGTGGCTTTCAGAGCTCTAATGAGCACATTTGAGTTCCAAACTGACATCAGGAAGAAATATTCATTGCTTTCCCTGTAAGGTAACTTCTTGGACATCTCACATCATATTCTTATATCTCATTGTATAGAACTTTGTCACATAACCATGCAGAGTTACTTGAGAAGCTGCAAAATGTAGATTTTGAACTGGATTTGTTCCCAACCCCTTGTAAATGTAAGATTTCTGATAGAAAGGCAAAGTCTAACCCATAGCTTTACAAATCACCTAAAATGCCTTTATTTTTCCCCCTAACTTCCACACGCAGAAGTTTTTTCTCCCATGCTTATCAAACATTTGTTATGTATCTCATATGTGTGAGAGATATATATATGATTATACATATATGTATCTATGTATTTAAATTTTTTTACTTCTATTTCCCTTACCATAAAGAAGACTGTAGGTAGAGATCATAGCTCACTCAACATTTTATCTTGATGTCTAGTACACAGTAAGTCTTTGATAACTGTTTGTTGAATAAGTGAATACATGCCTGCATGCATGCACAATTAAATCACGGTTTTTGAGGTCCTTGAGTGAATTTCAGTTTATGCTGATGATAAAATTTAGGCTCTGTTTTTCTGTTGGTGATGAATACAGGCTGGCTAACCCCCACAGGCAGGGTTTCTGCGTATGGTTGTGCTGATTGGTCACTGCATTAATACAGTCATCCTGGAGAGAGTACTTTTTCTATTTGCCCAGAGTCTCTATATGAACTTACACCTGGCTGTCCATGGTGGTGTCTAAGAGGCTGGGGAGGCCTTTAACCAGGGAGTGGTGTCTACTTGACCATCTGTGGACTACAGAGGTGCAGGAAAGCACAAGGAAGGAACAGCATGATGACCCTCAGAAGCAGGAGACTATCTCACCTGTTTCTCTTTTTTCCTCTGGCCCTTACTTGAGCATCCCTTTATTTACATTTCAACTTCCGGAACATAGGTATTCCCACCATTAAAAATACTGTGAATTATAGCCTCCATGTGGGGAGACAGACATTTAAATCAAAGGGAAAGCATCTGAAGATACTTGGAGTGTTCTGAAGCTGCAAACCTATTCTACGTCAGCAGCATGGAGGGCATTTGGAGAACCTGCAGACTGAGAGGCAAATGCAGGGTGTTGGAGGATCCCACATAGTGTGGTTGTTGTCCAGCCTGCATTTCCAGAAGAAGAAAGAACTTTCTGCATTCTCCATGTCTGCTTCGCTGGCATTCACAGTGACACTGTGAGCCACTGTATTAGTAGGGTTGTGGAGCCTTGTGGGCTCTTGGTCCACAGAAAGCTGCCCCCTCCAATAAGGTTGCCATATATATCCTGTGGAGTTTCCCTGGTAGCTCAGCTGGTAAAGAATCTGCCTGCAATGCAGGAGACCCTGGTTCAATTCCTGGGTAGCGAAGATCCACTGGAGAAGGGATAGGCTACCCATTCCAGTATTATTCAGCTTCCCTGGTGACTCAGATGGTAAAGAATCCACCTGCAGTGTGGGAGATCTGGGTTCAATCCCTGGGTTGGGAAGATCCCCTGGAGGAGGGCATGGCAACCCACTCCATTATTTTTGCCTGGAGAATCCCCATGGACAGAGGAGCCTGGCAGACTATGGTTCATAGGGTCACAAAGAGTTGGACCTGACTGAACGACTAAGCACACACACATATATCCTATGAGCTGTGATGCTTGGGATTGTTTTCCCATCTGCTCCTGAAGCAGATACCTGCATTCTTCCTTGGACATTGTACACTGTAAAATGTGAGGATCAGAGATATTTATTACCAGTGCCTTCCTCTCCAGGCGGCGGATCAATTTCCTGTTTTCCAGATGGCTCACTGGCCAGAAAAAGAAGGGACTGCTGGCCATCTGCTTCCTGTTGCCTTTTCAAGCTGGCTAGCCACTCAGCAAAGCTGGCAAAGCCCAAGGCACCAGCTGTCAGTCTAGGCTGCCCTGCTGGCCCTGCACCTTGCCACACTAGGCGTGATAGAGCAGGGGCCATGCTGAAATCAGTGTTTGACACTCATGAGGCGGGAAAGCTTCCTTCCAAACCCAGGCCGGCCAGCTTCCCTGATGATAAACATAACAAGATTGCCTGCCCTGGGACTTCCTCTGACAGTGGTATTCTGCTGACTTAATATGGGATAAAAAGGGATGACTGTGGGTAGAAGAAAGGCAGTGTTTATGGTCAACTCATAGGACAAAATTTAATATAATTCTGAATCCCGTATAAGTAAAATAATTCAGTCATAATTTCCAATTTATCCTTTTGTTTCTATTTTTTCTAATGTTTATTGTTTACAATGACAAAATAAACATCTGCTCATTGCAGAAAATCTGTAAAGTGCTGTTGGAGATTTAGAAAGTCACTCATAATTCTGTGAACTACAGAGATAACTAAATTTATTTTGCTGTTTAATCACTGTCTTTTTTTTTTTCCTTTTTAGTATCTTTGAAGTCACATTCTATATAGTTTTTTATGTTTTTGTTTTGTGGCTTAATGCTACATATAAACATTTTTAACAAATAAAATATTTTTGGTGACTAGTATTATAATGCATGGTAATGTTTTAATTCACTTAACTGCTCCCTAATTGCTGAACATTGTGATTTTTCCAACATTTTACTATTTTTAATAATTGTATAATAGAACATCATTGTGCCTAAAACTTATATTTGTATTTTAGATCATTTCTTGAGGATCATTTCTTGAAATAGAATGACTGTGCTAATTTTAAGGAAAATTTACTATACTGTCAAATTGCTTACATATATATATATATATACACACACACACATATATATACACACACACATTTCTTTTATATATATATATATATATATATATATAAATATATACGAAACCATGAAACCAGCCCTCTTTATATAGTTTCTTCAACAATAGGTGTTTTCTTCCTTTGTGAAATTTCAGATGATTTGGTGCTTTTTCCCACCTCAAAACCGTGTCTTAATAGGTAGGTGTGGATAGAGGCCTTAAACCTGTTACACTGCACCAGACTTTCTTTATGCCAGGTTCTATGCGACGAATATGAGACTATAACCTGAACGCTGATTCTGAAGTGGGGGTGTATTATGAATCACTGTGTTTGAAAGGGAGTCACTGTGCTCCGAGCCCCAGTGTGATGCTCCTCTTTGAATATTGCTTCCTCATTGTCTCATCTCCCTTAGCTGACTCTATGGCAGTCATCGATAGACCTGGGTCTTTAATGGCCCCTTCCCAAGGCCAGGTGGCCATACCTACAGGAAACAGCAAGAATGCTCTGCGGAGTGGTGAGGCTCTTAGCGCCAAGTTGGGCATGATGGTTGGCTTCCAGCACAGAGATTCAGCAGGAAAGTGGGAGTCCTGCTAGGAGGCCAGGCTGCTTCAAAGGCACTAGGGTGAGAGGCCAGCCTTCTCAAAGGCACCTGGCCTTCTCTGGACTTAAGTCCATGGTCTGAAGTGCCCAGTGAATGGTGATGTATAACTGTTATACCATCTGTCACAGTCCCAGTTGTTTCTTTAGCTCTATCTTTGCTAAGCCTTTTAAGTCTCTTACTAATTAGTATAACTTTTACACCACTGGTTGGGTTGAAATTTCTACCTTCTCTCTGATAAACTAAATCTTGTGTCTCTTCCCAGGGTACCAATAATTTTATCCCTCAAGCAATATATTCTACTAATTCTGGACTGCATTTATCTCTCTCTTTTCTGTATCTCCAAAGTTTTAAAAAATATTATTGGATATCAAACATTTTGATAGTTTTTAGAAGAGAGATTCAAATCTTTGTTTTATATCTCTAGTGTACACATTTCCATTGAATTCCAGACTCATATGGCAAGCTGTCTACCTGATAGCACTCCATGGACATCACACAACCTATCATACTCAAAGTTGGACTTACTCCAGTAGTCTCTAGACTGACATCTTTATTATCTCCCTACCTCTCAGTTAATCACCAAGCCAAAATTTATACAGATAGAAAATAAAATTTGTATATCTCAATTCTATCCACCACCATTGCAAATCTAGCTGATGTCCTCACATACATCTTGGAACTCATTCCATCCTTCTTCTGTGCTAAAGCCAAAGTGATCCTTGCAAAACCTAAATTTGATCAAGTCATGCCTCACACTCCTACAGTCTACTTTAAACCTGTTAATGGCTTCTCTTCATTTTTTTTGAAATATGTTAATATAGTAAAAATATACATAACATAAAATTTGCCATTTTAACCATGTTAAGTGTACAGTTATATGAAATTAAGTACATTCCTACTGTGCAGCTATCATCACTATCTGCTTCTAAAACTTCATCATCCCCAATAGAAACTCTGTAATCATTAAGCAATAACTTCTCATTTCCCCTTGTGACTCAGCTGGTAAGAAAATCTGCCTGAAATGCAGGAGACCTGGGTTCGATCCCTGACTTGGGAAGATCCCCTGGAGAAGGGAAAGGCTACCCACTCTGGTATTCTGGCCTGGAGAATTCCATGGACAGCCCATGCGGTTGCAAAGAGTTGGACATGACCGAGCAACTTTCACTTCACTTCACTTCAATTCTCATTTCCCCTCCCCACAGGGCCCAATAACATTTCATCTACCTTCTTTCTTTATGAATTTATCTACTCTAGATGTTTCATACAAATGGAATCATACAATATTTGTCCTTTTCTGGTCTGGCTTTTTTTCATATTTCCAAGGTTTATCTGTTGTTGATGTCTATATATCAGAATTTCATTTCTTTTTGTGACTGAATAATATTGCCTTGTAAGAATATGTCACATGCCCTGTGATAACCTAGAATGGTGGGATGGGGAGGGGAAAGGGGGAGGCACAAGAGGGAGGGGATATATATATACACATATAGCTGGGTCACGTCATTAGAAACTGGAAACTAACAGCATTAGAAACAGTAGAAACTAACAGCATTTAAAGCAATTATACTCCAATTTTTAAAAATATAAATAAATAAATAACATGGATGGGTGGAAAAAATAATATATCACAAATTGTTTATTCATTCGTCTCTTAAAGGACATTTGATTCATTTCCACATTCTGACTATTGTGAATAATGCTAATGTGAACATTCACATATAACTGAGTCCCTGTTTTCAAATGTTTTGCTTCCTCTTATTTAATATTGAAAAATAAATATCTTAACCAAGCCTGTAAGTCTCTGTGTGATCTTGTTCCTCTGGTCTCATCTCCAGCACCTTCTGCTCTCCTAGCTCTCTCTTTTCTTTAGAGTCCTTACACCTGTGTGGCTTCTTACTGTATCAGTTGAAGGACAACCGAGTTATTTCTGTTCTTGTCTATCATGAGTAACACTGCTGTGAACATTTATGTACAAGTTTTTGTGGGGATATGTATTGATATTTTCATTTTGTGGGGGTATATGCCTAGGAATGGAATTGCTGTTAATCAGATGTTGAACTTCTTCAGGAATCCATGTGCTTTTGGTTTTTTGTACTATACTTAATGTACAATTATTATGTAAGTTACAGGTATATAATGAACTTAGTGATTCACAATTTTTAAAAATTATACTCCATTTGTGGGGCTTCCTTGGGGGGTTCAGTGGTAAAGAATCTGTGTCTCACTGCAGGAGATGTGTGCTTGATCCTTGGGTTGGGAAGATCCCCTGGAAAAAGAAGTGGCAACCCACTCCAGTATTCTTGCCTGGGAAATCCCATGGACAGATGAGCTTGGTGGGCTACAGTCTATGGGGTCACAAAAGAGTTAGACATGACTTAGTGACCAAACAGTGATAACCAATCTAATCACATGGACCACAGTCTTGTCTAACTCAATGAAACGATGAGCCATGCCATGTAGAGCCACCCAAGACGGAGGGGTCATGGCTGAGAGTTCTGACAAAACGTGGTCCACTGGAGAAGGGAATGGCAAACTACTTCAGTATTCTTGCCTTGAGAACCCCATGAACAGTATGAAAAGGCAAAAAGATAGAACACTGAAAGATGAATTTCCCAGGTCAGTAGGTGCCCAATATACTATTGGAGATCAGTGGAGAAATAACTCCAGAAAGAATGAAGGGATGGAGCCAAAGCAAAAACAACACCCAGTTGAGGATATGACTGGTGATAGAAGCAAGGTCTGATGCTGTAAAGAGCAATATTGCATAGGAACCTGGAACGTCAGGTCCATGAATCAAGGCAAATTGGAAGTGGTCAAATAGGAGATGGTAAGAGTCACTGTCAACATTTTAGGAATCAGGTAACTAAAATGGACCAGAATGGGTGAATTTAACTCAGATGACCATTATAACTACTATTGTGGGCAAGAATCCCTTAGAAGAAATGCAGTAGCCATCATAGTCAACAAAAGAGTCCAAAATGCAGTACTTGGATACAATCTCAAAAACAACAGAATGATCTCTGTTCGTTTCCAAAGCAAACAATTCAATATCAGGGTGATCCAAGTCTATGCCCCAACCAGTAATGCTGAAGAACCTGAAGTTGAACGGTTCTATGAATACCTACAAGACCTTTTAGAAATAACACCCAAAAAAAGATGTCCTTTTCATTATAGGGGACTGAAATGCAAAAGTAGGAAGTCAAGAAATACCCAGAGTAACAGACAAATTTGGCCTCGGAGTACAGAATGAAGCAGGGCAAAGGCTAATAGAGTTTTTCCAAGAAAATGCACTGGTCACAGCAAACACCTTTTTCCACAACACAAGAAAAGACTCTACACATGGACATCACCAGATGGTCAACACTGAAATCAGATTGATTATATTCTTTGCAGCCAAAGATGGAGAGGCTCTATACAGTCAGCAAAAACAAGACCAGAAGCTGACTGTGGCTCAGATCATGAACTCCTTATTGCCAAATTCAGACTTAAATTGAAGGAAGTAGGGAAAATCACTAGACCATTCAGGTATGACCTAAATCAAATCCCTTATGATTATACAGTGGAAGTGAGAAATAGATTTAAGGGACTAGATCTGATAGAATTCCTGATGAACTATGGACGAAGGTTCATGACATTGTACAGGAGACAAGGATCAAGACTATCCCCAAGAAAAAGAAAAACAAAAAAGCAAAATGGCTGTCTGGGGAGGCCTTACAAATAGCTGTGAAAAGAAGAGAAGCGAAAAGCAAAGGAGAAAAGGAAAGATACACCCATTCGGATGCAGAGTTCCTAAGAATAGCAAGGAGAGATAAGAAAGCCTTCCTCAAGGATCAGTGCAAAGGAATAAAGGAAAACAATAGAATGGGAAAGACTAGAGATCTCTTCAGGAAAATTAGGAATACCAAGGTAACATTTCATGCAAAGATGGGCTCAATCAAGGACAGAAATGGTATGGACCTAAGAGAACCAGAAGATATTAAGAAGAGGTGGCAAGAATACACAAAAGAACTGTACAAAAAAGATCTTTATGACCCAGATAATCACAATAGTGTGATCACTCACCAGAGTCAGATATCCTGGAATGTGAAGTCAAGTGGGCCTTAGAAAGCATCACTATGAACAAAGCTGGGGAGGTGATGGAATTCCAGTTGAGCTATTTCAATTCCTGAAAGATGATGCTGTGAGAGTGCTAAACTCCATATGCCAGCAAATTTGGAAAACTCAGCAGTGGCCACAAGACTGGAAAAGGTCAGTTCATTCCAATCCCAAATAAAGGCAATGCCAAAGAATGCTCAAAATATCACACAATTGCACTCATCTCACATGCTAGTAAAGTAATGCTCAAAATTCTCCAAGCCAGGCTTCAGCAATACCTGAACCATGAGCTTCCAAATGTTCAAGCTGGTTTTAGAAAAGGCAGAGGAGCCAGAGATTCTATTGCCAACATCTTTTGGATCATTGAAAAAGCAAGAGAGTTCCAGAAAAACATCTATTTCTGCTTTATTGACTATGCCAAAGCCTTTGACTGTGTGCATCACAGTAAACTGTGGAAAATTCTGAAAGAGATGGGAATACCAGACCACCTGATCTGCCTCTTGAGAAATCTGTATGCAGGTCAGGAAGCAACAGTTAGAACTGGACATAGAACAACAGACTGGTTCCAAATAGGAAAAGGAGTATGTCAAGGCTGTATATTGTCACCCTGCTTATTTAACTTCTATGCAGAGTACATCATGAGAAACGCTGGGCTGGAGGAAGCACAAGCTGGAATCAAGATTGCCGGGAGAAATATCAATAACCTCAGATATGTAGGTGACACCACCCTTATGGCAGAAAGCCAAGAAGAACTAAAGAGCCTCTTGATGAAAGTGAAAGAGGAGAGTGAAAAAGTTGGCTTAAAGCTCAACATTCAGAAAGCTAAGATCATTGCATCCGGTCCCATCACTTCATGGGAAATAGATGGGGAAACAGTGGAAACGGTGGCTGACTTTTTTTGGGTAGGAGGCTCCAAAATTACTGCAGATGGTGATTGCAGCCATGAAATTAAAAGACGCTTATACCTTGAAAGGAAAATTATGACCAGCCTAGACAGCATATTGAAAAGCAGAGACATTACTTTGCCAACAAAGGGCCGTCTCTCAAGGCTATGATTTTTCCAGTAGTCATGTATGGATGTGAGAGTTGGACTGTGAAGAAGGCTGAGCGCCGAAGAATTGATGCTTTTGAACTGTGGTGTTGGAGAAGACTCTTGAGAGTCCCTTGGACTGGAAGGTGATCCAACCAGTCCATCCTAAAGGAGAATAGTCCTCAATATTCATTGGAAGGACTTATGTTGAAGATGAAACACCAGTACTTTGGCCACCTGATGTAAAGAGATGACTCATTTGAAAAGACCCTGATTTTGGGAAAGATTGAAGGCAGGAGAAGAAGTGGACAACAGAGGATAGATGGTTGGATGGCATCACAGCGGCTCAATGGACATTGGTTTGAGTAAACTCGGGGTGTCGGTGATGGACAGGGAGGCATGGTGTGCTCCAGTCCATGGGGTTGCAAAGAGTCGGACATGACTTAGAGACTGAACTGAACTGAACTGTGGCAATTATATTTTTAGCTTTTTGAGAAACCTCTATTTTGCTTTCAACAGTGGTTGCACCAATTTACATTTTCATCAACAGTATACAAAGGTTCCATTTCCTCCACATCTTGCCAATATATGTTGTGTTCTTTTAGATGATAGCCATTCTGACAGATGTGAGGTTATATCTTGTGTAGTTTTGATATGCATTTCTCTGATGATTAGAAATTAGCATCTTTTCATATGTCTGTTAGCCATCTGCATTTCCTCTTTGGAAAGTGTCTAGTTAGTTCTTCTGCCCATTTTTAATTGAGTTGTTTATTTTTTGATGTTTTGTATGAACTGCTTGTATATGTTGTATCAGTTCAGTTCAGTTC
Organism: Bos javanicus; assembly: GCF_032452875.1. Lineage (NCBI taxonomy): Eukaryota > Metazoa > Chordata > Mammalia > Artiodactyla > Bovidae > Bos > Bos javanicus. The sequence continues at coordinate 54,271,073 of NC_083868.1, read as the reverse complement.
AGTTCAGTAGCTCAGTTGTGTCCGACTCTTTGCAACCCCATGAATCGCAGCATGCCAGGCCTCCCTGTCCATCACCAACTCCCGGAGTTCACTCAGACTCACGTCCATTGAGTCAGTGATGCCATCCAGCCATCTCATCCTCTGGCGTCCCCTTCTCCTCCTGCCCCCAATACCTCCCAGCATCAGAGTCTTTTCCAATGAGTCAACTCTTCTCATGAGGTGGCCAAAGTACTGGAGTTTCAGCTTTAGCATCATTCCTTCCAAAGAAATCCCAGGGCTGATCTCTTTCAGAATGGACTGGTTGGATCTCCTTGCAGTCCAAGGGACTCTCAAGAGTCTTCTCCAACACCACATATTAACCACTTATTGGTCTTATCATTTGAAAATATTTTCTCCAATCCAGTAAGTTGTCTTTTTGTTTTGCTGATGATTTCCTTTGCTGTGCAAAAGGCTTTAAGTTTAATTAGGTTCTATTTATTTATTTTCTACTTTAATTTCCTTTGCTTTAGGAGACAGGGCCAAAAAAATTTTTGCTTTAAATTATTTCAAAAAGTCTCTGCCTGTGTTATCCTCTAAGGGTTTTAAAGTTTCTGGTCTTATATTTAGATCTTTAATCCATTTTGAAATTATTTTTGTGTATGATGTTATGTAATGTTCTAATTTCATTGTTTTATATGTAGCTATCAAGTTTTCCCAGTGCTATTTTTTCTTTATTTCAGTTTAAAAAAGTAACTTTGTGTGGCATGTAATTATAGAAATATCAAACCATTATGTTGTATACTTGAAACTAATATATTATTTTAAGTAATCTTACTTCAATAAAAAAAAACTAAAATGAATTGTTTTAGTAATGGACTCTTATGAAACAGTTTGAATCTTCCAAGCCCCAGTGCTAATTTTTGAAGAGACTGTCTTTTCTCTGTTGTGTATTCTTGCCCCCTTTGTTATAGATTAATTTATCATAACTATGTGGGTTTATTTCTAGGATCTCTATTCTGTTCCATTGATCTGTATGTCAATATTCATTCTTCCAGTTCAAGAATATAAAATATCTTTCCATTTCTTTAAATCACCTTCAGTTTCCTTTATCAGTATTTAATAATTCTCATCATATACATTTGTCACTTCTCTGGTCAGGTTTATGCATAAGTTTTTATTTTTTGTTTGATGTGATTTTAAAAGGGATTAGTTTTTTACTTTCCCTGTCTAATATTTCATTGTTAGTATGAATAAATGCAACAAGTTTCTGTTTGTTAATCTTGTATCCTGGTACCTTGCTGAATTTATCCGTTCTAATAGTTTTATGTGGAGTCTTATTAGGGTTTTCACACACACACACACACACACACACACACACACAATGTCATGTCCTTGACGTATAATGACATTTTATCTGTTCCCTTCCAATTTGGATACCTTGTATTTCTTTTTCTTGTCTGATTTCTGTATCTAGGAGTTCCAGTGTTATGTTGAATAACAGTGGTGAGAAGGGATATTTTTGTTTCAGATTTTAGTGGGAAGGCTTTCAGCTTTTCACCATTGAGTGTTATGTTGGCTTGGGTTTGTTACAAATAGCTTCTATTATGCTGAGGTATATTCCCTCTATACTTACTTTGGTGAGAGGTTTTTTTTTTTTTAATCATGAATGGATATTGAATTGTATCAAAACCTTTTTCTGTATCTATTGAGATAGTGGCTTATATTGCCTTTATTAGTGAACTTTTTCATTTCATAATTTTCTTGTTTCTAGTTGTAGCATTTTCTTTTTTGCCTAGAAGAATGAAAATAAAGTGGGAGAAATAAGTCAGGTTTATAGGCTGATGGCAAATAACCACATGTTTTTATAGGTTGTTGTTGTTGTTGTTGTTGTTTTTCTTTCTTCCTCTTTTGGCCACACTGTGTGGCATGGAGGATCTTAATTCTCTAACCAGAGATAGAACTTGTGTCCTCTGCAGTGAAAGCATGGACTTTTAATCAGTGGAGTGCCAAGAAAGTCCCTGCAGGTTTTTTTTTTTTTTTTCTCTCTCTTTTTTCTTGAAGTTGATTTCTAGTCTCAGCATTGTGATAGGAAAAGGTGAGAGGTAATTACATGTAAGCTAATTATCAATATATATGTTCTTGTTGCCATTTTATTGTTTTGGATTTGTTTTTATAGGTCTTTTTACTCTTTTTCTTTTACTCTTCTATTGTGATCTGATGACTATCTTTAGTGTTATGTTTGGATTCCTTTTTCTTTTTTGTGTAGATGTGTTATAGATTTTTGGTTTGCAGTTTCCATGAGGTTTTAGTATATATATATATATATATATGTATATGTGTCTGTATATGTATATATATATGTATATATTAGTATATATATTATTTCAAGTTGCTGATCTCTTAATTTCAAATGCATTTCTGATACCCTGTCTTTGTATTCTCCTTCCTCATGATAACTGTTTTCTATATCATATTTTATATCTAATTATTTTGTGTACCCATTAATAGCTTATATTGACTATAAATGATTTCACTACTTTTGTTTTCTAACTTCCCTATCTTTATGTGTGGATGATTTCCTACTTTTACTGTATGTTTGCCTTTATTAGTGAATTTTTTTTTTTTTAATATGGAACGCTTCACGAATTTGCATGTCATCCTTGCTCAGGGGCCATGCTAATCTTCTCTGTATTGTTCCAATTTTAGTATATGTGCTGCCGAAGCGAGCACTATTAGTGAAATTTTTCATTTCATAATTTTCTTGTTTCTAGTTGTAGCATTTTCTTTTTTGCCTAGAAGAATGAAAATAAAGTGGGAGAAATAAGTCAGGTTTATAGGCTGATGGCAAATAACCACAGAAGGAGCAAAAATTGATAATTCAGGGAAAAGAAAAGAGAATGGTTGTAGTGATATCCTTGAATGGACATGAGGAGGATGGAGTCTAGTGACAAGTGGAGGATTATCCTTAAGTAGGAGTCCAGACAATGTATACCTTGTTTAACAGGAGGAGTGTGGATGTACAGGGCACAGGTGCAAGTAGGCTGGTAGATGTGGTTAGGAGTATGTAGTTTTCTCCTCACCAATTCTGTTGTCTTAGAGAAATAGAAACCAAGCCAGACCAAGAGTGAGGATAGAGTAGGAGCTATGTGAGGTTTGTGAAAGGGGAGAGTACTAAATGCCTCTCTAGAAGAGTGATGGAAGGAAAGGATTAGAGAAATATAGTTGACCTTGGCAAAGCCCAAGTCCCACGTGAGAGATTACTGGTTACAAAATTTAAAGTGAGATATGTCACCACAGTTCTGTGCATTTTTTTTTTTACCTACAAAATAAGAACAGGTATTGAGTAAGCAAAGTTGGATTAATCAGGTTTGGATTTGTTTTTTTTTCCTAGATGAATAGACCAGGGAAATATGTAAACAGTGATGGGTATACAAAAATGTTACAATAATGAGCCATGACCTTTAAGCCCAGTAAAGAAGGGAAGGACCTGAGCAGAAGGCACACTAACTCTGCTTCATCCCCAGACATCTGAAACCAGCAGCACAAGTGGCCTACTAAGAGCTCAAGGCTCACTGAAATATTCTTCATGTGAATTCAGGTGACGATATACAAAGTTGTGAATAAAAATCCCTTTATTCATTTTCTTAGAGGGAACAACAATTGAATGCGTATTATCATTGCACAGAGGCAAGAAAAAAGCAATAGTCTGTTCATGACTGAATGTGTTGGTGTTTAAAAATATTCCAAGAGTCAATATTTAATTAATAAATTGTTGTGCTCATTTTACAGATGGTACAATATGAGAGTATTAGTTATACAATAAAGAATTAATGAATTCCTGTCAGGTAAATATGGACGTTAAATATATATATATATATATCTCACATTATAATTAAAACCATAGAGGAAATTTAAAAGACTGAAAAGTAGTCACTGGGAATATCCTTGTGTCAGAATACCTAAAGAAGGCAGCTTACGTGGAATGCAGACTTTCCTTCTGTTGTCTAAATTGAGTACAATAAAATGGTTTCTACACAGTATGCATAAAACAAATATTTGTTAAATGTATTGACTAAATAAACAAATAACGAGGAGTCATTTCTCGAACACCACATTTGTATGTGATAAAATCTTTCCTATTTCACCAGCCCCATGTAGGTTCAGTTTCTGGTTGGTAATTAGTGATGGTAGACTGGCTCTTCAGGTTGAAGAAGCTTCTGTTTGTTTATGCACCACCATTCCCCAACCAGGTGATGCTTGTAGCTCATTACAATCTTCTATTACACCTAATGTTTTTGCAGATACGATTCTCTCAGTCTGAAAATTGCTTGTTGCCAAGCCCCTCGACCTCTGACTCACCTCTAACTTGTATACAGGAAATTCCTTCTTTCTTTCCTGCGGCAATTCAAACATCACCTACCTCCTCTCCTTTCTCAGGCTTTCTCGGGTGAGGACTGGCTGTGGCATGGCTCCATCGTACCCACCACAGTGGCACTGCAGAGACCCTGGTTCCTGAGGCTGACCCACTGTGCCCCGTTTATTTCATCTACCCCAACCACTTCAGGGCCAAATGAAACACCTTGCAGTGGGGTCTGAGTTCTGACCAGCCCTGAGGTGAGGTCATATAATCCAGAAATGCAAGGAAGGTCATTCCTTTTATAGTATGAACTTCAAACAATGAGAGACAGGCTTATTCCTGTCTCTTCCTCCCTGTGCCCTAACCCCATTCAGTTCCAAAGCACAGAGGTATCCATACAGCCTTGGAGAATTCTAGTGTGATCAAGATTTTAGCTGTTTCTTCAAACCTTTGTTTTCCTTTCTTTTCTCCTTCTTGCTCCTCAATAAAATGCTAGCTCAGGAACTTTGGCCTAGGTTCTGATGTCTATGGAAGGATCTGTCCTCCAAAATCCTGTGGCAATCTCTATCCTAACTTTAAATAAGCTGTGTCATAATTATTAGTTTACTTTTAGAGAGATTCTTAAGAGACTGTCTTTCGGCAGCTTCATTACTTAGCATCATGTTTAGAACATGGTGGGTGATTTGATAAACAATGGCTAATTATTTAATGGCTTGTGCTGTGCTAAGTTGCATCAGTCATGTCCGACTCTCTGCGACTCTATGGACTGTCACCCACCAGGCTCTTCTGTCCACGGGATTCTCCAAGCAAGAATACTGGAGTGGGTTGCCATTTCCGTCTCAAGGGCATCTTCCCAACCTAGGAATCTAAGCCACGTCTCTTGTGTCTCCTGAATTGGCAGGCAGGTTCTTTACCATTAGCGCCACCTGGGAAGCCCTTAATTAATACTAACAACTTAATATTAAGCTATTACATAACACACTGAAAACGAGAAGATTCCTTAGACATTTTTGTTTTAACCTCTTACTATATGGAGGAACAAACACAGGGCCAAGAGAAGTAAAGGGCTTTCCCCAAAGTTATGTAGCTATTGAGTAGCACGACTGGATTAGCACATTGGTTTATCGCTCACACAACACTGCTGCTGCTGCTGCTGCTGCTATGCTAAGTCGCTTCAGTCGTGTCTGACTCTGTGCGACCCCATAGACAGCAACCCACCAGGGTTTTTCCTTGCAAGTCCCTGGGATTTTCCAGGCAAGAGTACTGGAGTGGGGTGCCATTGGCTTCTCCGCACACAACACTATTCCTATTTAAAAATGACTACTTCCATTTCTGTGAGAGGAAACAATACCAGGACCATTCTGACAAACTCATGTTTCTCCAGGCCAAGTAAAATATAAAATTGGTTAACACTAACCATAGGAAAGAGTGTTTCTTTAGGTCTGACTCCACCCTCCTATAAAGTTCCTGCTGCCATTTTTCCTGGATGTTGCCAGGTGGTGTCTTGTATGTGATTGCAGACACAGTTTTGCCAGCTCCCACGTGACACCCATCTTTGCATTGCTTTCTTATTTTTAATTACTAGCATGAGATCTATAGCCAGGGCTTGCCAGGTGCATGTCTACAGGCTTGGCACACCTGCCGAGCCCCAGCCATCTCTTCCTTTCTTCTGCAGGATTCTGGTTGTCAGTCAGCTCACTGTTAAGAGTCCCTGTGTGGTGTCCATGTGTCCATATTCCCCTGAAATGGAGAGAATCTCCTGCACCTCCTCAAATTTAGCACCACGTTCTGGACCTTGGAGAGCAGGGCATCGCCTCCTAAGTCTCCAGTAAAGCAGAATTATCTGTTTAGTCCTTATCCACAGCTCAGTGTTTCAGATATGGCTCTGCGGGATTGGTGAAATGCACCTGAATGATTTGACCAGGAGTCCTAATTGTGGAAGAGGGAGGGGGTAAGGTGGAACACAGGCACACCAAATGCCCAGGCTATCACAACATGCTCCACAAGTGACCACTTTCCTAGAGCAAGGGCCAGTCCATGGCCTGTTCTTATTGGATCAGTGAGCTAAGAATGATTTCAATTCTTTTAAAAGATTGTAAACACAAAAAACCAAGCAGCATATGCTACAGACACATGTGACACAGAAAGCCTGAAATATTTACTGCCTGTCCCTTTACAGAAAAAGTTTTGTGTACTCTTGTCCTGGAGGGAAAACAAAATGTACCAATTAGAAATGGGAAATAAAGCAATATGCAGTATGAACTATGTAATTGTAAACTATAAATCAATTCCATTTGTTCTGCAACCTTATTAAAATCTTGCATTTTTCATCATGATGGGAACCAAAAGCATAGAGAAATGTGTTTCATCGGGTGGTGATTCATCACTGCCACAGCTGATGGTGGCTCTGCTTCTAGCCATTGAGACCCTGTGCTGCCTCTGGTCTTAGTGCCTGACTTGCCGTTGGAGGGAGACACCATCCTCTCACATCCTGTCCCATTATTCTTGACTCAAAAGGAAGAACTTTATATGGGCCCTTCCTTAGGATAAGAAGCCCCTTCCTCCCAGGACAGAGGTCTTCAGGCTTGTCTGTGGGGAGACTCTTGGGATTCTTGAACCACAGTCTTCAGTTCTGCCAAGAGAAGTGAATCTGAAGACAGATACAATTTAGATTCATGCTGAGGCTCCTGCTACACATGAAAATAGATTTGATTTCTGTTTAATTTTATCTCAATTTGGTTTTGAATAGACCACAAGTATAAATATTTGCTTCCTCCTTGCTGCAGATTTCCTTCAAGACCTGACCTAAGTGTAAAATTTAATAAAAACATCTTAGAAATGGCAGGATGATTATTTTTCATTTCTATTTCCTCTGCCTTTGAAATTTAAATTCCTGTGTCCTTTCTGGCTGGTTGTTTGCTACCTTGTCATTGGTTAATAAAGGCTCCATGTGCCAAGAAATATCCTAGGGTGCTCAAACATAAGAAAAATAAAAACCTTGCCATTCGCCATGTGCTACTGGTTTATTTACTCATTTTCACTTCATCACTCTATTTCTGTTTCCCAAGTGTCAATTAAAAACAGCACCAAAGTGATGTCTTTTAGTTTAGGAGAAAAAGAAGTTTCAATATTAATTCAATAAAAACTACTTAGATCAGTCATGTTAGATTAAAACAATAAGGATTATAATGCCAGTGTCACAAACATGGTTGACTTTATCCGTGTGTCTGTTTTCCTTTGCTTTTTGTTACTTGGAATGAGCAGAGGAGTTTCCACAAAAAGTGGCCCTGGGCTATTGTCAGTCAACTGCTGTCACCTTTGGGGTGGGATCTCTGAATCCATTACCTGAGCCTCAGTTTCCTCTAAAGTAAAACAGAGCATCAGTTTGTCATTTATCTATCCCTTGTGGAAGACATTGGAAGAGAGAATAAGATAATGTCCATAGAATCTTTTATATTTCTTAGAGGAGAGATTCTCTGTAGCATTTTAAGGACAAGTTTTCTGGAAGAACATCAATATTCACCTGAGATAACTGATGCTGAAGCTGAATCTCCAGTATTTTGTCATCTGAAGCAAGAAGCTGACTCATTGGAAAAAAGTCCCTGAGGCTGGGAAAGCTTGAGGGCAGAAGGAGAAGAGGGCATCAGAGGGTGAGATGGCTGGATGGCATCACTGATGCAGTAGACGTGAACTTGGGGAAACTCCAGGTGATGGTGAGGGACAAGGAGGCCTAGAGTGCTGCAGTCTCTGGGGTATTGAATTGGACATAACTGGGAACTGAACAACAACAACTGAGGTAATATTGGGACTGACACTGAGAACAGGCTGGGGAAATGAATGTGCCTGGGTGGCTGATGATCAGAAATAACCCAAAGCCTTGTATTGCTTTTCAGCTCAGACATCTCTTCGGTTGGTCTTCAACCATGCTCTCATTTTATTTATTTATTTTTTGTTTTGTTTTGGGCTGCATATATGGCATATAGGATCTTAAAGTTTCCCAACCAGGGATCAAACCTGTACCCCCTGTAATGGAACTGTGCAGAGACTTCACCAATGGACTGCCAAGGAAGTCACCCATGATCCCATTTTAAATCCTGGGTAAAAGATGAGATTTGATTTGTTGGAACTTTGATACTGCTTATTTGGAATAAATAATCTCACAACAATACCCATAGCTGCCTTTCAGCTTTTGAGACATCTGCGTTTAAGTTGTTTGCATTTTGTCCTGTTATGAAGCTACTCTTACTTAAGCACAATAGAACCTAAATAAATAAAACAATAAGGAATTAAATATATGGTGTTTTCAAAAACAAGCAGACCAACAGGACCTATAGTATTAGAAGTTTTCTTAGACCACTCTCTGTTAATGAGTGTTTATGTTCACTGTAAAATATCCCACCTGATGCCAGCAGCCTGTTGAATGAATACTCCATGTTCTCTACTATGCTGACATACAGATCCCTTCAGCTGAGTAGTATATTTATCAAGATTCTGTGTGTTTATACTCAAACTGGTTTAGGCTAGTTGTGTTCAATACTTCAATGATCTAATTTGATTACATTTTGCCAATACTTAATAAAATATGAATTTGAAAGAAAATTATTTTCTCAATAAGAACTAAGACTATTCAGGAAAGTAATTTTTAAAAGGAATCTCAAAAATAATTAGTCTTGGATTAGATGTGAGCAAGTGAGAAAATCAGATAATCTCTCACTTGAATTGTTTGAAAAATATTTTCAAGTTCTTGTTCCATTAAGAAAAAGACTAAAATTGGAAATTGTAGAGTGAAATATAGATGTTTTAAGAAATAAGAATAATATGGACTCTAATTGGTAGAACTATGATTAAAGGAATTACCAAAAAATAAATAAGAAGAGGTATAAATCATTAGATATAAACACAGTAATGGTTGGATCTTAAAAGCATTATGCAGGAAAAAAGGCAAGAAATTGAATAAGAACTATAGGACAATACCATATGTATGAGTTTAAATTCAAATCAGTTCAGTTCAGTTGCTCAGTCGTGTCCAACTCTTTGTGGCCCCATGAACTGCAGCATGCCAGGCCTCTATGTTCATCACCAACTCCTGGAGTTCACCCAAACTCATGTCCATTGAATTGGTGATGCCATCCAACCATCTCATCCTCTGTTGTACCCTTCTCCTCCTGCCCTCAATCTTTCCCAGCATCAGGGTCTTTTCAAATGAGTCAGTTCTTCACATCAGGTGGCCAAAATATTGGAGTTTCAGCTTCAACATCAGTCCTTCCAATGAACACCCAGGACTGATCTCCTTTAGGATGGACTGGTTGGATCTCCTTGCAGTCCAAGGGACTCTCAAGAGTCTTCTCCAACACCACAGTTCAGAAGCATCAATTCTTCGGAGCTCTGCTTTCTTTATAGTCCAACTCTCACAGCCATACATGACTACTGGAAAAACCATAGCCTTGACTAGACAGATCTTTGTTGGCAAAGTAACGTCTCTGCTTTTCAATATGCTGTCTAGACTCGTCATATCTTTTCTTCCAAGGAGTAAGCATCTTTTAATTTCATGACTGTAATCACCATCTGCAGTAATTTTGGAGCCCCCCAAAATAAAGTCAGCCACCATTTCCACTGTTTCCCCATCTATTTGCCATGAAGTGATGGGACCAGATGTCATGATCTTCGTTTTGTGAAAGTTAAGCTTGAAGCCAATTTATTCACCCTCCTCTTTCATCAAGAGGCTCTTTAGTTCTTCTTCACTTTCTGCCATAAGGGTGGTGTCATCTGCATATCTGAGGTTATTGATATTTCTCCCAGCAATCTTGATTCCAGCTTGTGCTTCTTCCAGCCCGGAGTTTCTCATGATGTACTCAATATTTAAGTTAAATAAGGAAGGTGACAATATACAGCCTTGATGTACTCCTTTTCCTATTTGGAACCAGTCTGTTGTTCCATGTCCAGTTCTAACTTCTGCTTCCTGACCTGCATACAGGTTTTTCAAGAGGCAGGTCAGGTGGTCTGGTATTCCCATCTCTTTCAGAATTTTCCACAGTTTATTGTGATCCACACAGTCAAAGGCTTTGGCATAGTCAATAAAGCAGAAATAGATGTTTTTCTAGAACTCTCTTGCTTTTTCAATGATTTGGCAGATGTTGTCAATTTGATCTCTGAGTTCTCTGCCTTTTCTAAAACCAGCTTGAACATCTAGAAGTTCATGTTTCATGTATTGCTGAAGCCTGGCTTGGAGAATTTTGAGCATTACTTTACTAGTGTGTGAGATGAGTGAAATTGTGCGGTAGTTTGAGCAGTCTTTGGCATTGCCTTTCTTTGGGATTGGAATGAAAACTGACCTTTTCCAGTCCTGTGGCCACTGCTGGGTTTTCCAAATTTGCTGACATATTGAGTGCAGCACTTTCACAGCATCATCTTTGAGGATTTGAAATAGCTCAACTGGAATTCCATCACCTCCACTAGCTTTGTTCATAGTGATGCTTCCTAAGGTCCACTTGACTTCACATTCCAGGATATCTGGCTCTAGGTCAGTGATCACACCATCGTGATTATCTGGGTTGTGAAGCTCTTTTTTGTACAGTTCTTCTGTGTATTCTTGCCACCTCTTAATATCTTCTGCTTCTGTTAGGTCCATACCATTTCTGTGCTTTATTGAGCCCATCTTTGCATGAAATGTTCCCTTGGTGTCTCTAATTTTCTTGAAGAGATCTCTTTCCCATTCTATTTTTTCCCTCTATTTCTTTGCATTGATTGCTAAGGAAGGCTTTCTTATCTCTCCTTACTATTCTTTGGAACTCTGCATTCAAATGCTTATATCTTTCCTTTTCTCCTTTGCTTTTCACTTCTCTTCTTTTCACAGCTATTTGTAATGCCTCCTCAGACAGCCATTTTGCTTTTTTGTATTTCTTTTTCTTGGGGATGGTCTTGATCCCTGTCTCCTGTACAATGTCACGAACCTCAGTCCATAGTTGATCACGCACTCTATCTATCAGATCTAGTCCCTTAAATCTATTTCTCACTTCCACTGTATAATCATAAGGGATTTGATTTAGGTCATACCTGAATGGTCTAGTGGTTTTCCCTACTTTCTTCAATTTAAGTCTGAATTTGGCAATAAAGAGCTCATGATCTGAGCCACAGTCATCTCCTGGTCTTAAATCCATATACATGAAACAAAAATATACATTTCTAAGAAGTCAGATAAAAACATATGCATGGGGATTCCCCTGGTGGTCCAGTGGTTAAGAATCCTCCTTCCAGTGCAGGGGGTGAGGGTTTGATCCCTGATCAGGGAACTAAGATCCCAGATGCCCCTCAAGTATAAAAAAAAAAAAAAAAAAAAAAACCAAAACATCAAACAGAAGCAATATTTTAACAAATTCAGTAAAGACTTTAAAACATATGCATTTAACCTACAAGATATGACTGCCTTTGAAGAAGGAAAGAGATGGGAGTGGGAGGATAGATGAGAATAAATATACATTTAAAAATACAGAAAGTGAAGTCACTCAGTTGTGTCTGACTCTTTGCGACCCCGTGGACTGTAGCCTACCAAGCTCCTCCATCCATGGGATTCTCCAGGCAAGAATACTGGAGTGGGTTGCCATTTCCTTCTCCAGGGGATCTTCCCGACCCAGGGATCGAACTGGGGTCTCCCCCATTGCAGAAGACCCTTGTATTGGAAAATAACGATGTGTAATGAACTGAGAAGTGTGATTAACTTTTCTTTCTTTAATAGATATTGCTCTCCCTCCTTCTCCAAAACATCATGAACCTAGAAAACAAGAGAGGTTATGACAATATTCAAGGGAGGACAAGAAAATTTTACAGCTGGGACAGTAATGTATCAATGTGTCTTAACAGATATCAGTGCTTGCAGTGGGAGGGGCTAACAAGAAGCAAGCTGATTCTTGCTACAGAGGTTCAAAAGACTTAGCAGCAGGAGATAACCAGGTATATATGGAGGTAGGGGTGCAAATGCAATCAGAAATGGGATTGATTGAAATTCTGCTCAAGGAACAGTTACTGATAATACCCTGGGTCCCTTCCTCCAATCTAAGCAGCCAGGTCACTTCCCCTCCTCACTGTCAAGGAAGCTGAGAAGTTTGCTTTCTAGAGTGGAGAATGATTGATTGATTACATGGTTGGAGTAGAAGGAAACCCATCTGAAAACTGGAGAATAAATAAAGCTAATCTATACTGAATTGTGTCTCTTCAGCTCATCTTTCGGAGAAGGCAATGGCACCCCACTCCAGCACTCTTGCCTGGAAAATCCCATGGATGGAGGAGCCTGGTGGGCTGCAGTCCATGGGGTCGCTAAGAGTCGGACAAGACTCAGCGACTTCACTGTCACTTTCCACTTTCCTGCATTGGAGAAGGCAATGGCAACCCACTCCAGTGTTCTTGCCTGGAGAATCCCAGGGACGGGGGAGCCTTGTGGGCTGCTGTCTATGGGGTCACACAGAGTCGGACACGACTGAAGCAACTTAGCAGCAGCAGCAGCTCATCTTTCCCTCTTTCACCCCAGAACCCCAGGAGCTCGGTTTATACTATGTCTACCTCTCCAGTTAGGACACTGGACAATCTGACACACCAAGAGAAAAGACTTCCTCTGTAACTGGGGATCTCTCAGTTAAATGGTGCAAATCCTTCCCTCCACCTCTAGTAAGCAAGCCAGCTTTATTGAGAAACACAGAACTTTCAGTTAACTTCTTGGCAGCTCATTTTTTTGACTGCACGGGCAGTCGAAGATAACCTGAAACCAAAAATCAGTTTTGAATAGTAATTTTGCATTATAAAATAGATTCTGAATTATTTCCTGTTTTAAATTATCCACACCCTTGTTTTTTCCCTTGATTACGGTTTTGCCTATGATCCTTAAATGAACAAGGACCTATGTAAATCTTTGCTGCATTTCCTGACCTCCTGTAATAATCTGAGGCTTCTAGTCAGACTGAAAGAGGAGAAAATTGCTTTTGGTTCAGATACATATTGACTGGGATCTAAATCAGAGTATTCTGTTATCTGCTGTTTTTTTTTTTTTTTTCTTAATTGGAGGCTAATTACTTTACAATATTGTAGTGGTTTTTCACATACATTGACATGAATCAGCCATGGGTGTACAAATGTGTTAAGTGTACATGCTTGTGTGCATGTGTATGCACGTGTGTACCTACGTTCTTTTATGCATGCACTCATTACTCAGGCTCCACTGCAAACCAGTGTTTGTCAAGCTTCCTGAGAGGAGATGCACCAGACTACTGGTACGCTTTGACTTTTCTTCTTGAGAAATCAAGAATTTAGCAAAGCAGTCAGAACCCCAGAGGAGATACCCTTCTTGCTGAACTCAGAGCCATCCATGTGACCGTTCAGCAGAAATCAACCAGTTTTGTCACCAGTGAGCGTCTTGGTTGATGAATTAAAACCTGTATACAATCTCTAGAGAGTGCCTCTAGCTTCCCTATAGGAAGTGGGCAGGGAGAGAGAGGTGGGGGGAAAGAGAGACAAATGCTTGGGGAAGGACTTTCTTATCAGCATCTTTGGCTTTCTCATTAATCTTCCTTTGTGCCCACGATGCCTTTATGCACTGTTATCTTTAAGAGTGTAAACTGAAGGTACTATTGCAGGATGATGGAATTGTTCAAATTTCCTTCTCTTAATCTCCTACGGAAAGTACAAAGACAAATGTTTCTGCTGAAGACTAAGACAAAACCACTTCTGAGTTTCTTTAATTTTCTGTATTTTGATGCTTTGACATTTGAGGTCTTGCTGATCCTTTCAGGACTAGCCAATTCTAAGACATGGTAAACAACTCACCCATTAGGATACCTTTCAAATAGAAACCAATCAATCCAGGGCTCATATTCCTGGTCACCTCCTTTATCAGGTTCTACAACTGGGGACAGCCCCTCTGCCCCAGAACCCACTGAAATTATTTAATCTAGCCAGTCCTAAACCTGCTCACTCTGTCTCTCTCATTTCTCCCCACAGAAACCAGAATACAGATTGGTGCATTTTAGCCCTGTGTCTTTTGACTGACCCTCGTGCTTTTCCCTGTAATAACCTGTGAGTAACAAACTATCATTTCAGTGTCAGTAGTCTCCTGGTCTGTTGGCCTTCCCATACATCAATAATAATAAAACAACTAAAACATGGAAAGCATGGTATACTGAGTGGCAAATCTCAAGAGGCCATCCCTGAGGTATAGTTCTTCCATGAGACTTTCCCTGACCTTACCAACTTAAAATGAACTTACTGTCCTATGAACATCCAGCATTATCACCTATGACTCTCATTAGACAGTTAAACATGTTCCTTCCTGATAGTGTATGTCTTTTAAATTTAATGTGTATATCTTGTTCTTCCAACTGAAATATAAATTTCCTCAGAGTATATATAATTCTTAGCATCTTCAACAATAACTGATGATTTAATAAATGAGTGCACAGATGTAACTTGTTAAACTTGATCCTAAACTCACAAAGATCTTACTTTTTTTTTGTCCTTTCTGAGCTTTCTTGTTGCAGGTAACTTTATATGATGAGCCCCAGTTACAAAATTGCTAAGTGTTTTCTTCTGACAAATAAATTTCTAAGCCTAATAAATACCTAACTATTTCCCTGAACTTATCATCCCATTTGATTGTCTTAAGCATCCATAACTTGCTTGTCATCTGTAGGAAGAGGAAAATGACACTGGGTGCTATTTAGGAGCTCTGTTTTGCATTCAGACAGACCTACTTTAAATACTATTTATACTACTTAAGTTAGTTGTATCTTTGGGCAAGTTCCTTGACTTTTTTGATCCTCAGTTTCTTCACCTGTAAAATAGGGAGAATAATACCTGTCTTTGAGGGATTTTATAAGGATCACATATGTAAAGTTGTTAGCATAGTACTGGCATAATGGGAGATGCCAAATAAGTAGTATGATTCTACATCTTGCTTTGCCTGGGATACTCTGCTTACTCCTATTGTTCTAACACAATTATTAACAGCACCCCCCAACTTTTACCCAGTGTTCCAAGTTTGGACAGTAAATAGTCCTATCAATGAATGTATTTTTAAACTTTTACTACTGACTACTACTACTCAATATATGTGAATGAATACATATTTATGAATGAATATACAATTATATTGGGGCTGTGCTATAATCCTTTCTAGTAAGATCCACCTCATCCCTTTGTCTTCATCGTCAAGAAGCAGAGTATGGTACAGTGGCCGAGAGCACAGCCATAGGAACCAAACAGCCTGGTCTTGAATCCCAGCTGAGCACATTCTAATGTGTAACCTTTGGCAAGCCATTTACTTAGTGTGTGTTGGCTTTCTCATCAGGAAAATGGGAACAATATAAGCAATATTTTTATCATACAGTGTCATGAGTCCAAAAGTCTACACGTATACATGAAAATGCTTACACCAGTGTCTAGTACATAGCAAGCTCCCTGTGAGCAAGTGTTATGTTGCTGCCTCTATGTCAGTGGCAACTAAGCTGAAATCAGCTGGGTTCTGTTTCCTGTGAATTGCTGCTGGAGCAGAAAGCAGTTCTGATACTGCATTCAGTTCAGCTGGCAAGTCTGGGTGAATGTCTTTGATTATAAAGTCCTTAGATGATAAAGACAGAGGAAATTTGTACAATATCATGTGTGGTTCTTCAGGATAAAAATGTGTTTTGATAATGTTATGAACTGAATTATGCACCCCACAACCACCAAATTTATATGTTGACACTCTAACCCCTGCCAATGTGACTGTAGTAGGAAATAGCACCTTTAAGGAGGTAACTAAAGTAAATGAGGTCATAAAGGTGGGATCCTAATTTGATAGAACTGATGTCCTTATGGAGAGAGACACCAGAGATGTCTATGAGCATGCACAGAGAAGAGCCCCTGAGGTCACAATGAGGACATGACTGCCTGTAAGCTGAGAAGAGGGGTCTTACCAGATACCAACCCTGACAGCACCTCATCTTGGACTTCTAGTTTTCAGAAATGTGAGAAAATAAATGTATGTTATTTAAGCCAGCCAGTCTGTAGTATTTTGTTATTGTTGCCTATGCAGACTAACACAGATGAAAGAGCATGGTCAAGAGATTAAATGCAGAAAGAAAAATTGTGTATAATTTGAGAATTGGCTCGGAGTATTGGAGGAGCCCTCTGTTTAGGGAAGAATTACCAGGTCAGAGTATGCTAAATAAAAAGTTGGTATTTTAAATGTACGAATCTGTTCAAGGATGATACAGAAAGTGAGAACTGTGGTCAAACCAGACAGTGCATGTCCTGTTTAAAGGCACTGAAATTCTAATTTTCTAAAGCCCCCATACGGGTTAAGGGATACATACAATGATAAGGCACTGGGCCTTCGGCCCTGCTCCAGTGAATGTCTTTGGAAGTACAGGTGAGTCGGATTTTCCTCTGGAGAGCCCTGAGGTGGGCTTTCGTGGGTGAATAGAATCTACGCAAGCAAATCAATGAGGAAAGATGGTTCCAGAGAGTTCCAGAGAAGAAGAGTGATACAGAACATCGTACCTACAGAACTGACTGCTAGATTTATTATGTGACACACGTAGATCAATTTTTCAGGGTACTTTTAAGATAGTCCATCTTGCTGGAGTAGAAGCACCGTATAAACTAAACTGGAAAATAAGAATGGAAAGGTCTAGATTGTGTTTGGCTACAAATTCTGGAGTAATACCTGTGGACATCAAGTGATTCATTTGAGCAAGTGAAAGCTACCACTAAAACAGTAGTTCCAAATTATAAGATAGAAAGTCCACAAATAAACTCACGAAACTATTGGTACCTCATTTTTGACAAAGGTGGCAAGAATACACAATGGAGCAAAGACAGCCTCTTCAATAAATGATGTGGGGGAAACTGGACAGCTACATGTAAAAGAATGAAGTTAGAGAACACTTCCTAACACCATACACAAAGATAAACTCAAAATGGATTAAAGACCTAAATGTAAGACCAGAAACTATAAAACTCTTAGAGGAAAACATAGGCAGAACACGTGATGACATACATCAAAGCAAGATCCTCTATGACCCACCTCCTAGACTAATGGAAATAAAAACAAAAGTAAACAAGGGGGACCTGATTAAACTTAAAAGCTTTTGAAAACTCTAGCAAGGTGAAAAGACAACCCTTAGAATGGGAGAAAATAATAGCAAATGAAACAACTGACAAAGGATTAATTTCCAAAATATACAAGCAGCTCATACAACTCCATACCAGAAAAACAAACAACCCAATCAAAATGTGGGGAAAAGACCTAAACAGACATTTCTCCAAAGAAGACGTACAGATGACAAACAAACACAAGAAAAGATGCTCAACATCTCTCATTATTAGAGAAATGCAAATCAAAACTACAATGAGATATCACCTCACACTGGTCAGAATGGCCATCATCAAAAAGTCTACAAACAATAAATGCTGGAGAGGGTGTGGAGAAGAGGGAACACTCTTGCACTGTTGGTGGGAATGTAAATTGATACAGCCACTATGGAAGATGGTATGGAGATTCTTTAAAAAACTAGGAATAAAACCACCATGGGTTTTATTGGGGACCAATAAATTTTATTTGGGACCCAGCAATCCCACTTCTAGGCATATACCCTGAGGAAACAAAAATTGGAAAAGATACGTATCCCATTATTCATTGCAGCACTATTTACAATAGCTAGAACATGGAAGCAACCTAGATGTTCATCAACAGATGAATGGATAAAGAAGCCGTGGTACATATGTGCAATGGAATATTACTCAACCATAAAAAGGAACACATTTGAGTCAGTTCTAATGAGATGGATGAACCTGGAGCCTATTATACAGAGTGAAATAAGTCAGAAAGAGAAAGATAAATATTGTATACTAATGCATATATATGAAATCTAGAACAATGGTACTAAATTTATTTGCAGGGAAGCAAAGGAGAAACAGACACAAAGAATAGACTTATGGACATGGGGAGAGGAGAGGAGAGTATGAGGTGTATGGAGACAGTAGCATGGAAACTTACATTACCATATGTAAACTAGATAGCCAATGGGAATTTTCTGTATGTCTCAGGAAACCCAAAGAGGGTCTCTGTATCAACCTAGAAGGGTCTGATGGGGAGGAAGACGGGAGGGAGTTTCAAAAGGGAGGAGATATATGTATACCTAAGGCTGATTCATGCTGAGGTTTGACAGAAAACAAAATTTTGTAAAGCAATTATCCTTTAATTGAAAATAAATTAAAAAAAAACAATAGTTCCAAATTAACCTTAAGTACTGGCTAAAATGCTTTGGAGGAAAAGAAATTGGAATGAGTTCCTGTGACTGCACACATTCAAGGAGAGGCTGATTTGCCACTTCAGAATTGGTATATTGCAGGTAAGCAAATTACCTGGGGTCTTGTTAAAATAGAGTCTGATTCAGCAGGTCTGAAATGAGATCTGAGGTTCTACATTTTGAACAAAGTGATGCTGCTGATGCTGCTGGTTCCTAACAATATTGTAAGTTGCAAGGAAATGAATGACCTCTAAATTCATTTACAACCTATAGTTCCTTGATTTTACTACCTAGCATGCTGAGAAACAGGCTGGAAATTTGCATTTGATATTAGCTTGAGTCATTCTGCTTGTCTCTCTTCATGAAATTGTGCATTCTGGAATGCCAAGTCAAACCATGCAAAAAAGGATTAAACACAGCTCCTTGCCTTCCAATTACCTCACCACACACTGTGAGTTAACAAGAGCAAGGAGAAAATAAGCACACGATTCTGAAAAGATTGGAGCTAGACTTGAGTTTAGTGATGAAAGATAGGAAAGAAAGAACTGTGGGATTTAATCCTAGATTAGTTTTGTTTTGTTTAAGAATACAGTTTAAAAAAAAAAAAAGAATATAGTTTAGCTATGTGGAATCTAAAACAAAAACCAAACATAAAAACAGAGAGCAGAAAAAATGGTTACCAGGGGCTGGAGGATGGGGAAACAGGGAAAGGGTGATAAGCAGGTACGAACTTTTATTATATAGCTATAGGATAAATAAGTTCTAAGCATCTAATGTATAAAGTGATGGCTATAGTTGGTAAAACTGTTTTGCACAATTGGTACTTGCTAAGAGGGTAGAACTTAAATGTTCACACACACAAAACCAAACTGTGTGAAGTGATGGATATGTTTATTAACTGAATGGGGGATTCTTTCACAATGTATACCTATATCAAATCACCACAATGTACACTTATTTGTTTTATTTTTATTTGGTTGTTCTGGGTCTCCGCAGTGGTGTGCGGGCTCTTGGTTGCGATGCATGAATGTTCTCAAGTTGTGGCTGGCAGGCTTCTCTTGTTGGGGAGCACGGGCTCTAGGGCATGTGCACTCAGAAGTCGTGGCATGTGGGCTCTCTGGTTGTGGCATGCATGTACACTTTAAAAATCATGCAGTTTGTATGTCAGTTATACCTCAATAAAGCTGAAATTTAAAAATGAATCATTTAGTATTACCAGTCAATATGAAAATTAATCCCACTGTTCAGTTCAGTTCAGTTCAGTCACTCAGTCACGTCCTACTCTTTGCGACCCCATGGACTGCAGCACACCAGGACTCCCTGTTCATCACCAGCTCCCGGAGTCTACTCAAACTTATGTCCACTGAGTCAGTGATGCCATCCGACCATTTCATGCTCTGCCATTCCCTTCCCCTCCCACCTTCAATCTTTCCTAGCATCAGGGTCTTTTCAAATGAGACAGTTCTTCACATCAGGTGGCTAAAGTATTAGAGTTTCTTTTTTTTTTTTATTCAATTTTAATTAAAAAAAATTATACATGTGTTCCCCATCCTGAACCCTCCTCCCTCCTCCCTCCCCATACCAAAAAAAATAAATAAATAAAGTATTAGAGTTTCAGCTTCAGCACCAGTTCTTCCAATGAATATTTAGGACTGATCTCCCTTAGGATGGACTGATTGGATCTCCTTGCAGTCCAAGGGACTCTCAAGAGTCTTCTCCAACACCACAGTTCAAAAGCATCAATTTTTCAGCACTCAGCTTTCTTTATAGTCCAACTCTCACATCCATACATGACTACTGGAAAAACCATAGCCTTGACTAGATGGACCTTTTTTGGCAAAGTAGTATCTCTGCTTTTTGATACGCTGTATAGGTTGGTCATAACTTTTCTTTCAAGGAGCAAGCATCTTTTAATTTCATGGCTGCAATCTCCATCTGCAGTGATTTTGGAGCCCAAAAATATAAAGTCAGCCACTGTTTGCACTGTTTCTCTATCTATTTGCCATGAAGTGATGGGACCAGATGCCATGATTTTAGTTTTCTGTATTTTGAGACTGCATCATCATATAATTCCCATGAAGCTACATGTGAAAAAAATATTTTCCCAAATCATTTTTTCCTAATGGTTCCTTCTAGACCTTGAGATCATATACAAAATATTTAATTTGCAGTATGTTAAAAATATTTAAGAGTCACAAACTTTTAAAAAAATAATTTTATATATTTTTGGCTGTGCTTGTTCTTCATCACTTCTTGGACTTTTCTTTAGTTGTGATGAGTGGGGACTGCTCTCCAGTTGCAATGCACTGGCTTCTCATTGCTGTGACTTCTCTTGTGGAGTTCGAGGGTATGAAGGCTTCAGCAGTTGTGACACGTGGGCTCGGTAGTTGTGGCTCCCGGGCTCTAGAGCACGACTCAATGACTCCTAGCATTGGCAGACAGATTCTTTACCACTGAGCCACCTGGGAGGCCCCATATTTATACCATGGAAATCAGCAAACACTACCCAGAAATGTTTTTCTTCCTGGTGAACCAGTGTAGCAGTGTATCTAGACAAAATATAAGTGTGTGTTCTAGTAGCTGGACTAGACAATTTATCCTAGGAAGGGGAAATTGAGAGGAGGATTGGGGGCATGGAACCCTCCATCACCCTGTTTGTTGAGAAATTTTAGAGGCATTGTTCTCCCTCTAGTTTTCACAGTATGTATTAAGTACATGCCCATGACTCCTTAATTTGTGAAACACAAAGATCCTGACCTTCATATCATTCAGTCTGGTGCCAAACATAGTATTTTGATTTTTTCAGACCTTGGCTCAATTCCAAAATGCTTCTGGTAGAATGAGAATGAGCAACCCCATTAGGAAGAGAATGAGCAAAAAAAGGAGTCTAAACACTGAAAATAATTTTGTATTACTTTAAACTTTAACATCTGCTATGCCTAAGGCAACATAAGATTTCCATTAAAAATTACTGTTATATTTACTCCAGTCATATAGAAGGCTCCCAACAAACTTCACATCATGATTTTCATCACCACCATCAACACATCAGCAGCAGCAATAGCAATCTCATTTATTGAGCAGTTACACTAATCCAGGCCCTAGTGATTTGATCATTGTTTTATTAAGTGGTTACCATGTGCCATGCTTATGCTAAATTAGTGGCTGTTGGTTTTCTTGGTCTCCCGACCCCCTCACACTCTTAGAAATTGTTTTAGGCCTCAAAGAAACTTTGGTTATGTGAGGTATAGCCATTGATATTTACTGTATTAGAAAGTTAAACTGGAATATTTAAAAATTTGTATTTATTTATTCTCTTACCAATAATAATATAAATCCATTATATATTAACATAAAACATGTTTTTATGTGAACAACTATTTTTACAAGGGAAAAAATGTTAGTGAGAAGAGTTTATTGTTTTGTAATTTTGCAAATCTCTTCAGTAAAAGGCAGCTGGATTTTCTCATATCTGCTTCTGCATTCTATCTATTACAATATCTCTCACCATGTAGATTCTGGAAAATTCAATTCTGCACTCATTTGAGAATGAGAGTTAAAAAGGCAAATAATGTCTTAGTATTTTTGTTTTCATCTAACCCTCTCTTCCCCTCTCCCCATGTCCATAAGTCTATGTCTTCGTGTTTTTAATAAAATAGTTTTGACCTCAGGACTGCCCCCTTCCCGAGTCCTTAGATCATACTTTAAAAACTTCTGGAACTGTAAGAATGGAGTCAAACCTCTCCTACCATCACAGAACTTATATTGCAAGGCTACGTCTCTTATACGCCTGTTTAAGCTCATAACAAGCTCATCCCTATGAAACGTCTGCTTTATTGCTTCCATGTTTCACCCGAGAAAACTGAGGACCAGAGAAGAGGTACTACTGGCAGGATTCCAAACGGCAGACCTCATACCCCATCTAGAGCTGATACTCGTATCTACTACACAACCTGCTTCCTAAAGCATGACACAGAGTGAAGTTCTTACCCACTTTTCAAAAGTTTCACCTAGGCAGGAAAGTTTAATCATCTTTTGAAGAGATCCTTTATGAAACAGCTTCCACTCCAGTGTATTCTATCACAACTGAAAATGATATCCCAAGGCAGGCCTTTCTTTTTTGGAAAGATAGCAAGTGCCCAAGATGGCTGATATACTCTGAGAAGAATATGGAAGTGACAGAGAAGAATCTGTCTGGAAGACCTACCAAGAAACTGCAGTCTTTGAACTGAGCCCAGATGTACTGAGAGTAAAAAAAAGAAAGGTTGGTTTGTTCTTTCCAGCCAGTCAGAAGAGTGAGCTGCCGTAATCCACAGGATTCTCTGCTTCCCCCAAAATTCATTCCTGCTGCAGACATTTGGTGGCACAGGCCCATAGCTTTTCTCTACTCAGATCAGACAGTATATCTGGGTGCAACCTAGCATTGTACTTATGAGTCATTGTCAGATACCCAGGGATAAACAGAAATAACATGTAACGTCATCATCATTTATTGAAAAAACTCCTAAAGAGTTTTATAAATGAAACTCTAAAAATCTCTACTTTATACTAGCTCAGTAGTATGCATATGAGCTTCTTAGGTATAACTACTATACTGCTAACTGCTAAGTCACTTCAGTCGTGTCCGACTCTGTGCAACCCCACAGACGGCAGCCCAATAGGCTCCCCCGTCCCTGGGATTCTCCAGGCAAGAATACTGAACACATGTATATCTGTGGCGGATTCATTTTGATATTTGGCAAAACTAATACAATCATGTAAAGTTTAAAAGTAAAATAAAATTAATTAAAAAAAATAAATACATAAGGAATTACAAGGTCTGGAAAGAAGTCCAAAGATGACCTGGCTTTTCTTCAACATTCAGATAGTGCAATAGAAAGAGTAAAATCTTTGGAGTCCTAGAGATGAAGGTTTAACTGCAGGATTTTCCAGTGACTATGTGTATGGTTAAGTAAGTGAGTTTCTAAGCTCCAATTTTTCCATCTGCAAATTGCAGAGGACAAAGTCATCCTCATAGGAACATTGTGAGTCTTGAATGAGACACTAAGGAAAAGGCATGGTCCAGTTCTTTGCATTCAAAGACAGATGTTACTTCCCTTTTTCCTAAGTACAGTGATCATGTAATTTATCATCCCAAATGAAGCACTTTTGGGAACAAAGACAGGCTCAGTTAATAATTATAACTGAATAACTGACATAAACTGGGACTATCCCAGGCAAATGAGGTGCATGATCACTCTTCCTCCAAGTAAAATCTTCTGGAAGGTAGGTGTGCTTGTTGGCACTTAAATAGTTTATAAGATGTCAGTATAGTGCTTTTTTCTTTTTCATTAATAAGCTTTATTTTAGTATAGTTTTAGATTTACAGAAAATTGAGGAGAAGTGTATAGAGTTTCCATGTACTGCACCCCTACGCATACTGGCATTAGTATGGTGCAATTGTGCAGTAGTTTGAGCATTCTTTGGCATTGCCTTTCTTTGGGATTGGAATGAAAACTGAACTTTTTCATTGATTGCACTCATCTCACACTCTAGTAAAGTAATGCTCAAAATTCTCCAAGCCAGGCTTCAGCAATATATGAACCGTGAACTTCCAGATGTTCAAGCTGGTTTTAGAAAAGGCAGAGGAACCAGAGCTCAAATTGCCAGCATCCGCTGGATCATGGAAAAAGCAAGAGAGTTCCAGAAAAACTATTTCTGCTTTATTGACTATGCCAAAGCCTTTGACTGTGTGGATCACAATAAACTGTGGAAAATTCTTCAAGAGATGGGAATACCAGACCACCTGACCTGCCTCTTGAGAACTCTGTATGCAGGTCAGGAAGCAACAGTTAGAACTGAACATGGAACAACAGACTGGTTCCAAATAGGAAAAGGAGTACATCAAGGCTGTATATTGTCACCGTGTTTATTTAACTTCTATGCAGAGTACATCATGAGAAACGCTGGACTGGAAGAAACACAAGCTGGCATCAAGATTGCTGGGAGAAATATCAACAACCTCAGATATGCAGATGACACCACCCTTATGGCAGAAAGTGAAGAGGAATTAAAAAGCCTCTTGATGAAAGTGAAAGAGGAGAGGGAAAAAGTTGGCTTAAAGCTCAACATTCAGAAAATGAAGATCATGGCATCCGGTCCCACCACTTCATGGGAAATAGATGGGGAAACAGTGGAAACAGTGTCAGACTTTATTTTTTCTGGGCTCCAAAATCACTACAGATGGTGATTGCAGCCATGAAATTAAAAGACGCTTACTCCTTGGAAGGAAAGTTATGACCAACCTAGATAGCATATTGAAAAGCAGAGACATTACTTTGCCAACAAAGGTTCGTCTAGTCAAGGCTATGGTTTTTCCTGTGGTCATGTATGGATGTGAGAGTTGGACTGTGAAGAAGGCTGAGCACAAAGAATTGATGCTTTTGAACTGTGGTGTTGGAGAAGACTCTTGAGAGTCCCTTGGACTGCAAGGAGATCCAACCAGTCCATTCTGAAGGAGATCAGCCCTGGGATTTCTTTGGAAGGAATGATACTAAAGCTGAAACTCCAGTACTTTGGCCACCTCATGCGAAGAGTTGACTCATTGGAAAAGTGTCTGATGCTGGGGAGGATTAGGGGCAGGAGGAGAAGGGGACGACAGAGGATGAGATGGCTGGATAGCATCACTGACTCAATGGACGTGAGTCTCAGTGAACTCCGAGAGTTGGTGATGGACAGGGAGGCCTGGGTTGCTGCGATTCATGGGGTCGCAAAGAATCGGACACGACTGAGCAACCGATCTGATCTGATCTGATTAATTAAAGTACATGGTTTACACTAAAGTTTAATCTATAGTGAGTATTCTGTGAGTTTTGACAGTGTCGTGAATCTACCATCACTCTCACGTACCGGATTGTTTCACCTTCTAAAAATCCCCTGTACTTTACCCATTTATCCCTCCCTGTTTATCACGCTAATCCTTTGGCAACCATCAATCTATTTATTCTCACTAGTTTTGCATTTTCTGAAAGATGGTATAGTTGAGTCATACAATATGTACTGTTTTCACACTGGCTTCTTTAACTTAGTTGTATCCCTGTAAGGTTTATCCATGTCTTTTCATGGCTAGACAGCTTACATCTTTTTATTGCTAAATAATATTGCACTGTACGGATGTACCACAGTTTATTTATTCACCTGTTGAAGGTTATCTTGGTTGCTTCCTATTTGGGGCCATTATGAATAATGATGCTATAAATGTTTATATGCAGGCTTTTGTGTGAATTTAAGTTCTCAACCTAATTGGTAAATGCCTAGGAATGTGATTACTGGATCCTATGCTAAGACTGCGTGTAAGCTTTGTAAGAAACTGTCCAACTTTCTTCAAAGTGGTTGTACCATTTTGTATTACCAGCAATGAATGACTTTCCATTGCTCTGCATTATTGCCACATTAGATATGGGCAGTTTTAAAATTCTTTTTGTTTCTCTCGACTCATCAGTAATTCATATAGGCCTCCATATATAAACAGAATTTCCTTAATTATGTAAGTTATTTTGTGCATATGTTAAAGTAATTGAATCATTTTTTCCAATTTTGGTCCCCTAAAATGCATCAAATATGATTAATCTAAAGAGACAGTCTTAACCATCAACAATAAGGAAGAAGGTCATGATTATTTTGGGTCAGATAAAGAATTTACATAAAAGCATTTTCTATTAAACTATTATTTAAAAATTTTTTTAAAGTGGAAAGTAATATAATCTATGACTATTAATATTTAAATTGCCTTGTATTCAAAAGCAATCAGTGAAGAAATGAGAGACAAAATGAGAGGTGAGGGAAGCATTTTGCAATTTAGCAAATACCATGGGTTTTTTGACTATTTACTTATTTGATGTCTGTTTTGCTTTTTTTCCAGAGTAGCACTATCTTTTTCACATAAAAATCTTAATTAAGAAATGAGTCCATAACTTCCCAAATATAACAGCTGTGTTTGTCCATAATATTAGCTGAATATAAAGGAAAATGAAATGAGGATGGACCATGAAATTAAATGTTTTTAAAATCACACATGGCATCTCCTGACCTCATGAACCTATGAGATTTTCCTCCTGTCATCAACCTTTTCTGAAGGCTTCATTACCCATGTCACCCACATTTGAAACTTGGGAGTCATCCTTGGCTCCTTCCTGTTTCTCACCACTTAGTTGTAAGCCAGCATCACTTAGCAGTGTTTTGTTTTGTCTCTACCATTGTACACTTGGAGCAAGTGAGAAAAAGACAGCTGGACTACCACACCACGTGTGACTTTACATGATGCTGATAGACTGGAACATACAAAACTGCATCTTCAAAGGTTTTTAAAAAATTATTATAGCAGTTAGCGTTTACATAACCTATCTTCTTTAAGATTTCAAGAAAATATTAAGAAGGCAGTCCAGTATGCTTTCGAAATCTTTCACAGTTGCTAAGGGAAAGAAGAAAATTATCTCCAATGGTCAATTATTATAATATGCCTTACTTGGTGGAATAAAGAGATTTCCTACTAACACTTTTGCATTCTTTCATTTATCAGATTAATCAGCTAAAACCTTGGAAGAAAGGACAAAACTCACTTCTCAGCCTCCCATTTGGCCCTCCTGCAAATAATCTCCTTTGACAATGACACCAGTGGCAGTGTCTTCCTGAATGCAGAGCTAATCAAGTTAGCCTCCATATAAAACCCTTCAATGGCTCTCATTACACGCAAGATGAAATCTGAAAAGTTTCTGGTGATTTGTTGATGACTCATTTTTTTCCAGCCTCTCTCATCCTTGGCCAGTTCTCCAAGAGCACTGTTGTCTTTCTGCAGTGACTCTGCAGTAACTCTGCTGTCTCTTGCACAGGTCAGAAAGTCCAACCCCTGATTTTCACCTCCTAATCTCCTTACAATATCTTCAAGACTTAATCTAGGAAGCATTTTTCTCTAAAACTTACCTCAATTACCAAAGCTGAATTTATTCATTTAAAAATAATTCATTCAGTGCCTCTGTTATGCTGCTTTGGGGTTGGGGTTGGTGCTGTCATCAGGTAGATCAAATTATTTTCTCAGTATTACAGAATAGTGTCAGGGAAATGGGTGGAAGGATTTTCATATGATAAAGAAACATATAAAAATGAATAAATTTAAGTAAATAAATAATTAAGAGGATTTCATATGGTGCTACAAAAAATATTTTAAAAAGGCAAGGGATTAAGAGAAAGTAAAGTGTAGTACTGTGGTAGGCAGAACTATGAGACACTAAGATGTTCCCATGGTAATCCTTGAGATCTGTGAGTATATTATCTTCCATGGCAAAAGGGATGTTGCAGGTGTGTTAAGATTAAGAACCTTGATATGGGGAGATTATACTGGCTGGCTTAAAACTCATCATTCAAAAAACTAAGATTATGGCATTTGGTCCCATCACTTCATGGCAAATAGATGGGAAAACAATGGAAACCGTGACAGACTTTATTTTCTTGGGCTCCAAAATTACTGCAGATAGTGACTGCAGCCATGAAATTAAAAGATGCTTCCTCCTTGGAAGAAAAGGTATGACCAACCTAGACAGCATATTAAAAAGCAGAAACATTACTTTGCCAACAAAGGTTCATCTAGTCAAAGCTGTGGTTTTTCCAGTGGTCATGTATGCATGTGAGATTTGGAACATAAAGAAAGCTGAATGCTGAAGAATTGATGCTTCTGAACTGTGGTGTTGGAGAAGACTCTTGAGAGTCCCTTGGACTGCAAGATCAAACCAGTCAATCCTAAAGGAAATCAGTCCTGAGTATTCATTGGAAGGACTGATGCTGAAGCTCCAATACTTTGGCCACCTGATGCAAAGAACTGACTCCTTAGAAAAGACTCTGATGCTAGGAAAGATTGAAGGCAGGAGGAGAAGGGGACGATAGGGAATGAGTTGGTTGGATGGCATCACTGACTCAATGGATTTGAGTTTGAGCAAGCTCCAGGAGATGGTGAAGGACAGGGAAGTCTGGCATGCTGCAGTCCATGGGGTCACAAAGAGTCAGACATGACTGAGTAACTGAACAGCATCAACGACAATGCTGGGTTAGTCAGGTGGGTTGAATCTAATCACAAGTCCTTACAAAAGGAGAACCTTTCCTAGCTCTGGTCAGACAGAGGGAGAGAGAAGTGATGGCGGGGGCGGGGGGGTAGGAAAGAGAGAGAAGTGATGGGGGACAGGAAGAGAGAGAGAAAGAGAAAGAGGGAAAGAGAATGAATGGTGATAGCTAAAGGGGCAAAAGATGCAACATTGCTGGTTTTGACGATGGAGGAAAGAGACTATGAACCAAAGATTTCCTGAATCTGGGAAAGACAAGGCAACAGATTCTCTGTGATTGTGAAAGAAACACAACCCGGCTGACATTTGATTCCTGTGAGATGGGTGTTGGACTTCTGACCTGCTGAGCTGTAAGGTTATACATTCATATTGTTGAATCCTCTCTGTTTATGGTAATTTGTGACAATGGCAGGAGTAAAATAATGCAGTAAGCTACTTAACACCCATTGGCCTGGGATGCTTTCACTGAGGAGGAACACTTGAACTGAGATCTAAGTGGGAAGAAGAAATCAACATTGTGAACCTCCTGGGAAGAAGAGTTCAGGTAGGGGGAAATGTAAGTCCCTGAGGATGGGGCAGACTTGGCATGTTTTAAGTCATGGTGAAAGCCAATGTGACTGGAACATGTCATGGGAGGAAGCCCAGGATGAGGTCTGAGCTAAAGGCAGGTGCAGGCCAACAGATGCCTTTTGCCGCTGTAACTTCCAATGTGGTACTTTCATTAGCATAATGGACACACAAGGAAACCCCCTCACTACACTTGAGGCCCTCAAGATCCTTTAGAGCAGGGACTGCTCCCATTCATCTTTGACCCTCAGCACAAAGTATCGTGGTGGCTCAAACATGAAGTGAAGTCGCTCAGTCATGTCCAACTCTTTGCAACCCCATGGACTGTAGCCCACCAGGCTTATCTGTCCTTGGAATTTTCCAGGCAGGAGTCCTGGAGTGGGCTCAAACATAACAAGTCACAAATTTATGACTGTGGGGTCAGTGTTTGAGATTCTTCAGAAAAACAGAGCATTAGTAAGATTCATCTCTGTTGTTTTGGAAATATCCACACTTGGGAGCTCCCTAAGTTTAATTTCTTCCTGCTAGTCATCATTTGGGTAACCATTTTATGGTACATTAAGGGAAAATGATTTGTGCTGGTATGTGAACTAAAAAGCAGAAATTCAGGTGATAAAACAAAATTGTTGACTGGGGCCCCTAGGGGACGTTTCTTCAACACTGTTATCATAATCAGGTATATTTCTATCTTAAAAAAGGTACCCTTGTGTGCTTATAAGATGAAGAATTTTCCTTATAGTTAAACCTGTTTTGGAAACCAAAGTGGAGATATGTGCATTCAAATATTGCAAGCATGTATTTGTAGAGCCTATTATGTGCCAGAAGCTTATCTCCTGCAAGCCCCACTCCACCCCACTGAAGTCCGGGCACGTATCATTGCTGTTTCACAATGGCAAACTTAGCCACAGTGGGGCCAAGTAATGCAACCAAGGAGAAAATGCTAGGAAGGGAACTACGGCCTAGGCCTCTGGCTCCAGAAACTTCAGTGTGTGTGTGTGTGTGTGTGTGTGTGTGTGTGTGTGTGTGTGTGTGTGTGTTAGTCGCTCACTTGTGTCTGACCCTTTGCAACCTCATGGACTGTAGCCCACCAGGCTCCTCTGTCCATGGAATTCTCTACGCAAGAATATTGGAGTGGGAAGTCATCCCCTTCTCCAAGGGATCTTCCCGACCCAGGGATTGAACCCAGGTCTCCTGCATTGCAGGAAGTTTCTTTACTATCTGAGCCACCAGGGAAGCCCACATTCTTCAATACCAGACTGCATCCTCCTCATCCTCCAACAAAGGGGCAGAACCGGGATTTAAACTTTAGGCCTCTCAAGAAAAATGTCAGAGAGTCTGTGTATGGTAAACTTAAAGATTTTTAAAATTTCAGTGATACCACAAGTCATTTTTTTTCTCTGTAGTTATTGCCTGGATTAAAGATCATCAAGGAATTTCTTTTAAAAATGTACTTTTGATGGAGTAAAAGAGGGTAGAGCTAAGAAGACACACCTTTCCTGAAATTGTCTGTTAAAAAAACATTATGATCAGAAGGAGAAAATGCAGCTGCTTTTGTCACTGTGATGGATGATATAAAATACTTTGAATTTATACAATTTATTTTATTTTTACATATGAACTGCCATCTAAGACAGTTCCAATTTGTGATGTAATCTCCAGACATTTATTTTTTGTCTCTAATTTGAAGGAGTCTGGCAGTATCTTTGCTTCAGATGGGTAGTGTATATGTTTAACCAGTCAATGTTAAATTACTTTAAATAAAATTCATTCAGGCTGTCTCTATCATTGAAGATAATACTGTGATATATATATTTTTTTTTTTTTTTCTGCTGGTTCTGTTGCTTAAGATGTTTTAGATCGATTTGAAGAAAATAAATGGAATAAGTAAAATCAACACATGAAAATAAATAACTTCATTTTTAATTTGTTCTATATGTACAGTACTCCCATCCATTAGTTAGTCTATTTAAATTGTAATGAATTGGCACAGGAGGATGGATGTCTTTTGAGATTGGATCTGCTGTGTAGATGAAACTAAAGGCCAGAAATGAAAAAAAAATATTATTGAGTTCTTAGTTCTTTTATTGATTCACTGGACAGCATGTGGATAAATTATACTGCATCTTATTAGTTTGTCTGACCACTGATATAAGAATGTGCCTTAATCCGTTTGTGCTGCTATAACAGAATATCATAAAGAACAGAGATTTATTTCCCGTAATTCTGGAGGCTGGGAAGTTCAAAATCAAGATGCCAGTAGCTTTGGTGTCTGGTGAGGGCCTGCCTCCTGGTTCCTAGATGTGTCCTCTAGGAATATCTTCTTGCTATGTCCTCACATGGCAGAAAGGGCAAAGGAGCTCTCTAGGGTCTTTTTTATAAAGGCACTAATCCCATTCATGAAAGTTCCACTCTCTGACCTAATCACCCCAAAGTTCCTCCTTCCAAACCCATTATACTGGAGATTAGAGTACAATATATGTATTTGGGGGGAGTTACAAACATTTTGTCTATAGTAAAGGGTAGCAGGAAAATCTTGTGTATACCACTTACCTCCTTGATAAGCATCTTCCTAGATAGTACCAATTTACTCATCAAATTCTCACTGCATGGACATCACCATCCTGGATATTGGTGGAATTACAAATATAAATCTCTTGTAAATCTTGATCTTAAAAAGCTTATACTACAATAGTGTAATAGTATAAATTTATACTATAATAGTATAAGTATACACTGTAAGTATAAAATACAGTGTCATAGAAAAGCTGTTCTTATAGAGATGGCATAAACATACTATTTTTATGCATCCTTTAAAACCTGAATCTAATGCTATCTCCTCATTGAACATTTGCTTGATTCCCCTAGGCTGAGTAAGCTCTCTGTCCTTTGTGTACATTTGGTTTTTCATTTGAGCTTACATTGAGGCTTCTGTAGGACAAGGCAATGGCACCCCACTCCAGTACTCTTGCCTGGAAAATCCCATGGACGGAGGAGCCTGGAAGGCTTCAGTCCATGGGGTCACTAAGAGTCAGACATGACTGAGTGACTTCACTTTCACTTTTCACTTTCATGCATTGGAGAAGGAAATAGCAACCCACTCCAGTGTTCTTGTCTGGAGAATCCCAGGGATGGGGAAGCCTGGTGGGCTGCCGGCTATGGGGTTGCACAGAGTCGGACACGACTGAAGTGACTTAGCCTCATGGGGCTTCTGTATGAGGCTTCCCAGGTGGCTCCGTGGTAAAGAATCTGCCTGCCAATGCAGGAGACACAGGAGACGCGGGTTTGATCTCTGGGTCAGGAAGATCCTCTAGAGGAGGAAATGGCAACCGACTCTAGTATTCTTGCCTGGAGAATTCCACGGACAGACAGCCTGGCAGACTGCAGTCCATGGGGTCGCAGAGTCAGCCATGACTGAGTGACTGAGCACAGCACAATTCATTTGAATAAATACAGTGGATATTTATCACTTTTCCTGAACGTAACGCTCTATGGAGAAGGGACTACGTCTCAGTCCTCTTTGTATTTCTGCCTTGACTAGGCCAGAGAGAGACGGTCATAGTGTTTGTTAGATAAGTAAATAAATGAATCAATAAATGATGCAAAGTAGCAAGAGTATTTCAGGAGAGTAGAAATAAATAGGAGAGAGGCCAGACAGACCATGGGGAACTTTGAGTTCTGGGCAACAGAATTCTAGAGCAAAATTGTGGTAAGTGAAAAGAGCATGAACTTTTATGTAACCTTTGGCAAGGTAAGAATAGCTCACTTTTTTTCTTAAGGGTAATAGCTAGTTTTTATTGAGTGTTTGTATACATGCCAGGCAGAGTTCTAAGAGCTTTATGCATACCATTTTAAGTATTCCTCACATTAAGTATGTTCAGTTATTCCCACATTACAGAAGAGAAAACTGAGGCCCAGAGAAGTAAGTTACTTGCACAAGATGGCATAGCTAGCAATGGTGAAGCCAGTATTTAAGTGTAGACATTCTACCATTTTAGAGCTACCTCTAAGTTAGCTGTATCAGCAGAATATATCTAAGCCTTAAATTTTTTCTTTAAGGTAAGATCTGCAGGACCTTCCTTATCAGAATGCTATCTTAATTTAATACAATAAAGTATATAAACTGTCCAGTATAGTACACAAGAAAGACTATGTCAGTAAAAAAATTATTTTCTCCCCTCTTAATCAGCCAAAAGTTTTAAAACAATGGCAGGTTTTTTTGATATATAACAATATTAGAGCCATGCTTCTTAATTGCATTGAGGAAGACTTAGAATTGTTTCCTTGGACTAGTTTAGCACTGGAACATCTAATGGGAAACCATATGAAACAGTATTTTAGGAATTCTAGAGGGCAGAGTATCCAAGAGACCACCAAAAGGATCAATCTGATTTTGAGCATATTGGTTAACTGGTTCTATTTAAAAAATGCTGAAAACCTAGCAGATAATGTTTATGTAATGAGAGTGAAGTTGGTGAGCCTCAAATTTGCACCAAACTCTCAGTGGAGTCTGAATTTAGTGGTAATATAATTACCAATCACTTCCACTTAAATACTGGCCTTTTTAATCAATTAGACAAAGAGAGTAAATCAACATGGTTCCCTTTAAGCCCTAAAATGAAAATTTTCTAGTTAGAAGAATTCAGAGTCACCACAGCATGTATGTTCTTTTTTTTTCTTTCTTTTTTTTAACTTTGTGGAACATCTTTTATTAAGGGAAGTGAGTTCTTTATGCTGCAATAGAACATGTGAACACCCCAGCCACAGAGGTCTCAGGAAGAGTGTAGAGTCTCAGGAAGTAAGGGAGCAGAAGGGTAGTCTCTGATCCTCTCTATTTTTCCTAATATTGTCCAGATTGCTTTAGGTTGTTCTGGACTCTTAAAAATGTTTATAGAATCTTCAGTCTTTAAATAGGCAGACTTTTACTTAAGGTTTATAAATTAGATACAGACTTAAAAAATATCCCCTTTCCCCCACCAAAAAAAAAAAAAAATCACTATGTCAATTCACATACCATTGGGAAAATAATCAGTTAAATGGAGTCAACCAGATAATTGGTATCTCAATATAAGCAATTTCTTTAAACACTGAATTCATAGTTGTATTCTAAGCCAATTTTGTATGTGGATGCTAAATATGTGGTATCTGGGTTTTCTTAAAACCTGTCTATACAACTGACTACTCACTTCCTGTTCAGTTATGTGGAAGTTAACCACTAGATTTCTAGATGAATAATTTTAGGTAGACCTAGGTTTTCTTTGTTGTTCATTTTCTGATATATTAATTTGCAATGATTTTCATAAAGTTATCTTTAAATAAGAAACCTTCTTTCCATGCTTGTTTGATCAGATAGCAATCTAATTGTAGAATTGTTTCTTAATGTTGCTGCTGCTGCTAAGTCGCTTCAATCGTGTCCAACTCTGTGCGACCCTAGAGACGGCAGCCCACCAGGGTCCCCCGTCCCTGGGATTCTCCAGGCAAGAACACTGGAGTGGGTTGCCATTTCCTTTTCCAATGCATGAAAGTGGAAAGTGAAAGTGAAGTCGCTCAGTCGTGTCGGACTCCTAGCGTCCCCGTGGACTGCAGCCTACCAGGCTCCTCCATCAATGGGATTCGCCAGGCAAGAGTACTGGAGTGGGTTGCCATGGCCTTATTAATGTTAACCTACTTCAAAATCAACATGGTAGCTAACTTATAACTTCCCATTATTAGTGCCTCACAATCCACCAAGATTCTTTCTGATATTATACTGAATAAAATGAATCAAAGTCTTTTTCTTTTTTCCCTACCATATATTGCTCCAGTCACAACTGAGTGTGTGTGTGTGTGTGTGTGTGTGTGTAGACAATTTAATCACTTAAAATAGGTTGTAATGGTTAATTTTATGTGTCAACTTGACTGGGTCGCTCTGCTCAGATATGTCTTCAAACTATTCTGCGTGTTTCAGTGAGGGTGCTTTTGGATGAGATTAACACTTAAATTAGCTGACTTTAACTCATCCAATCAGTTAAAGGCCTGACAACAGGCTGACCTCTCCTGAGCAAGAGGGAATTCTGCCAGCACATGGCCTTAGGACTAGGACTTTAAGATTAGCTCTTCCCTGGTTTTCTAGCCCAGTGTTCTTTAGATTTGAATTGTAACATTGATTCTTGTCTGGTCCCCAGTCTGCCAACCTATCCTGTAGTTTTAGACTCTGCAGCATTTGTAAACATGAGTGGATTCCTTAATCTCTTTCTATTTATATACACATTCTATTGATTCTGACTCAGAGGATCCCTGAGCAATACATAGACATTCCCTACTTTTTATATTAAACAATGAAAGTGTAGAACTTTGTGGTATCAAAATGTATGTTATTGTTGTCAAATTTATTTCTTAGTATAAAACTAAATGATTTCTTTTCTTTCATTTGGTTGTGCTTTGATTAAAAAATCTGTTTATCTGTATTAGAAAAGGGTAACAGTTAACATAATAAATTATGCATTAGCTTCAAATTTCTCACTGAAAATATCTGTAAGGGATGGGATAAGAAATATGGAATACTGAGTAGCCACCAGTGCCCTTTTGGAGAATAAAGTGCTGGGCAGCGTCTTTACAGTGCAGCTCTTGGCATCTGATTTTTGCTGCTGAAAAAGTGTTCAAGACTGTTTTAAGACCATTAGATCAACTATGGTCTTGCAGGGGATGCTTTTGTTTACCAAAAGAAATCCCTGCAGAGAACAATTGATGCAGGTGTACAAAGAAATGGACTTTCGAAGGCAAATCCACTTATCTGTGATTTGGGGGAGTGTCTTGATGATTGGTTATATCATCTCTCAGTACTTCTTAAACTAGACTACTGAAGTATTCCATGGATATATGGAAAACTATAGGATAAATGTAGCCCACTTTTCTGTAGAGTCAATTTTTAAGCTTTATTGGAAAGATGAATAAAAGCACATGACTGGTAAGTTTAAAATATTATTTCTTCCTTTTTTAAAAAAAATAGCTTCAGAAAATTTATTAGTGGTTATTAGGGGCTGGGGTGTGGTGGGGATGGGGAGTGACTGATAATGGATGTGAGGCTTCTTTAAAATTGTTGTTTCATATTGAAACAATCATAAATATATTATAAACCAGAATACAAAAATTGCACAAATTTTACAAAATTTCTAAGGAAAGCTTACAGATTTATGGGTTCCACTGGACTCCTAGTCATCATCTATTTCCCAAAATGAGTTAAGATTTTGTTCTCTATTGCCCACAGCAGTACAGCTGTGATTTAACAGAAGTATGGTCTTGGAATAGACTGGCTTTGTTGTTGTTCAGGAAGTGACAAATATTGAAGAAAAGAGGTGAGGACCAGCTCCACTTGAGAGATTCCATTTCCTTCCTTGAATGGAAAGTGAACTAACTCTTTCAAAGAAAAGGCAGTAGAAAGCAGGAGTTACCAACAGGAGGTTTGTTTTGTTTTGTTTCCTTTTTGGACAGTTTTTTTTTAAATTTTAATTATTTTTTAAAAATTTGGCTGCATCTAGACTTAGTTGCAGCACGCAGGATCTTTACTGTGGAATGTGGCATCTTTCATTAAGGTGCACAGGCTTTTCTCCAGTTGCAGCTCTTGGGCTCTATAGCACTCAGGCTCTGTAGTTGTGGTGCCCAGACTTCCCTGCGGCATGTGAGATATTAGTTCTCCGACCAGGGACTGACCTCTCCTCCCCTGCATTGGAAGGCAGATTCTTAACCACTGCACCACCAAGGAAGTCCCTGGACAGAGAGTTTTAATGACACTACGCTTTGCTTTATATTTTCTGTTCCCATAAAAGCTCCTTTTTGGTAAATGTTATTACTGCAGTCTTTATTTCAGTGATAACTGAAATGATAATTTTAAGAGCTACCATTTATTGAGAACTTCTAATTCGAGGTATCAGTGTGGATTTCCATATTTACTCCTTTCAATGGCTCCATGAGGCAGACATAAATAATATAGTAAGTGGTGTGGATTTGCCCTCAGGTCCCCAAAGCTGGTGGTTGGGGTACATCGCCACTTTTTGGGTCCCACTATTCTTGTTATCCTGGTTTAACCAGCAAGGTACATTTACTGGGCAGTATACGTGTCAAGGGTGAAAGTATTCAGATTCAGATAATACTGTGCTGTCGTTTTCAAAGCAGTCCATGTTTCATGAGCCTGCAACAAAATAAACTTAAGTCATGATCTCTAAGTATTTAGAACATGTCTCATCAATTATTCTGATTATCATGCAGATATTCCTGAAAGACTGAGAGAAATACTATGGAAGAGTAAGGTTTGGTATTCACACTCTCAGTGATCTGTTTACTTAAATGCTCAAATATTTTGCAGTACATATGGGGCCATAGGGTGAACCAATGCAGTAGAGTCTTGTTACATTATGGTAACTGTCAGTTCATTATAGCAATAGTCTACAATTATAGGCAAGAATGTGCTTGAAAATTTCAATATTCCATAATGAAGACCCAGTCTACCAGCTTATGTAATTATTTCATTTGCCATATAAACAAATGTCTTGTTTTAATACTTCTAAATGATGCCTGTTGGATAAAAACAGGCATAAAATGAAATGCATTATTCAAGCTGGTGTTTTTCAGGAACAAATGCTAAGCAAAAACAAGCTGATCCTAGTTGACAAGTTAAAATCCAGCCAAGCAGAGTACGGATGAGACCCAGGCCCCAGCAAAACAAGGACATTCATTTCTTTCTGACTTTATGTTATATAAATATATTATTTATATACCCTTATGACTGGTGCTAATCAGAGCCTGATACAGTGAAAAGAAAGAATAAATAATTGAAGGAATTAATTAATTAATCAATTAATTGTACATTTTTTCCTAAATTGCAAAATTATAGTGGAAAGTCATGAATAATTGAGATCCTCAAATAATCCAGCAATTTCATTTGGCCTGGAGTTTCAATGTTGTCTTCCATCAAAAAAGTAAGAATGAAATAAAACTGGGTAATGAAAATTTCTTCATTTCTCTTGGGGTAAGAATACAAATAAATAGGATAATGAACAAAAAGCAAGCAAATGAAGGAATGACAGTAAAGGCTTGGATAATTATCACAGAGAAAAACTAGCTAGTCAACTGCTAAGAGGGAACTAAAATATGACCATGATACCTCCATCCATCTGCCCAACCATATAATAATTAATTCACTGAAACTTGAGAATAATGACCTTGATGGATAAGACAAGCACCTTACATTTTTAGTCTAGGTAGGGAGATCAGGTGCATGCAACAAATAATTCCAGGGTGACATTTGAGAACTATTCACATGTGAACAGCTTGCAAAGATGAGAGAAGAAGGAAGGACAGATGCCTTCCTGTAAAGAAAGAAAAGGCTTCAGAAAGAAGGGAACATTTGATCTTAGTGTTGAAGGAGGAGGTGGATTTACTAGATGAAAGCCTCTTCATGGGGAGGAAAGAGCAGGTATAGCTCAGGACAGCTAGAGAGAGGAAAATAGGAACTGGGCTGGTGGTGTGTAATGCCGGTTGCTACCATGCTTATTTAAAAATAGAGATTGTGCATATGTATAACTGAATCAGTTTGTTGTACACCTGAAACGAACACAACATTGTTAATCAACTGTATGCCAATATAAAATAAAAATTTCATTTTTATTAAAAAGGGAGATAGTGAAGGGCCTTTTGTTTGTAATGCAAATACCTGATCAACCAGTGTGTTTCCCCACGTATTCGGGCTGTGATCTGGGTTCCAGTAATCCTGCAAATATATGTGTCTTTTGAGACGTAGGAACTGGTTTGCTGGGTCCTCCAATAAAAATGGTGCTCCCAGTACTCCTGTAATTGAGTCCAACAGCACAGCATCTTTTAAGGCAATAGTTTACATCTGAGTGTTTCCTCTTAAAGAAATTGTGTCCTCTTAAAGCAGCCATGGTGTTTGAGAGGAAGGGCACCTAAGAAGGAAACTCTGGAAAATCTATGCCCTGGGGCCAATGGCTGCTCCTCAGTCCTTTAGCATCTTTGTCCTCTCATCACCCTATGTGACCTGCGTATCACACAGCATGCAGCCAACGCTGTGTGGTGGATGGAGAAGAGTTTCAGAGTTTCTGTTCATGTATGGGAGACTGCAGACTGAAATTCAAATTTCAGCTCTATCCCTTTTTTAGGCAAGTTGCTTAGTTTCTCTGAGCTCTAGTTTTCCTGTCTGTAAAGAGATATAACAATAATAAAAACAATAATAACACAGACAATAACAGGCTTACTATAAAGATTGGATAAATTAACAGATGTAAATCACTTGGTTCAAACCTGTAAGTCTACAATCTTATTTTTGCTTTCTCAGCCTGTTAAAATAGAACATATCTTTCATTTTGAAGTAGACTGATCCCAAATCTAAAACTGTAGTTAACATTGTTAACATTGAGAGAGCCTTCTTTAAATGCAAGCAGGCTTGCATTTTCTATCTTCTTCTCACTCTAGAATTAAGAAAAAAGTAATTTAAAAAACCCATACTTCTTTAGGATCTTGAAATTTTAACAGTCTATATTATGCTTTCATTCTTGAATAAAACACCACCATGTTATAAAGGAAGAACATACTCCTGACTTATTCATGGTAACAATATAAATCTGTTCATTGCTTGT
Organism: Bos javanicus; assembly: GCF_032452875.1. NCBI lineage: Eukaryota > Metazoa > Chordata > Mammalia > Artiodactyla > Bovidae > Bos > Bos javanicus. The sequence goes on along the minus strand of NC_083868.1, from coordinate 54,231,184 downwards.
GATAAAGAAGCACTTATTATGAATCAAACTGTAAGTAATGTTACATTAGACACTTTATATCTTCATCATTAACAAGCCTTCATTGTCCAATAATCTGTATAGGTTAGGGTTATAGTGATCTATAAATATGAAACCTCCCTTCTATAGGAGAGGGGATAAAGGGTCAAGATACAAAACAAAATAAGGATACACAGGATTTGACTGTGCTAAGGGAGCTTCCCTGGTGACTCAGATGGTAAAGAATCTGCCTGTAATGCAGGAGACCCAGGTTTGATCCCTGGGTTGGGAAGATTCCCTGGGTTGGGAAGATCCCCTGGCAACCCACTCCAGTATTCTTTCCTGGAGAATCCCATGAACAGAGGAACCTGGCAGGCTATGGTCTATTAGGTTGCAAAGAGTCGGACACGACTGAGCAACTAAAACTTTCACTACTTTCACTTACTTTCAAGGTAGCTTGGGAAAGATTGGAGTATCAGAGCACAAGCAGATATTTTCATGGTCAGGGAAACTGCTTAACCTATTCTGTGAAGGGAAGATTTGTCTAGCATAAGGAAAGATTATGTCTAGCATAACGAAAGAAGGGAAAAGTCTTTTAATTTGAAACTTAAAAAGTGATGTGAACAAAGGTATGACATTAGGAAATCTACAAGACCAATGTCTGAAAACAGTGGTTAGAGGTGGCTGGATTAGAGTTTTATATAAATTTAGTTAACAATTATTGAGCATTGTGCTAAATATTATACCTGAATTACCTTATTTACTGAGCCTTTCCCTTCTCCAGCAGATCTTCCTGACCCAGGAATTGAACTGGGGTCTAAGCAGATTCTTTACCAACTGAGCTATCAGGGAATCCCTTATTTAATACTCACAACAAACCTAAGAAATGGTACTGTTAATCACTTTATTTTGTATACAAGGGAACTAAAGCACAAAAAAAGTTAAATAATAGGTCTAAGGCCACAGAGCTAGTGGGAGAGGGAAATAGAATTCTCCCTTCAGAGCCATTGCACTATATTATTACTAAGAGGGAGGGTTGCTTGGGGTCAGATTATAAAAATATTTTATGTTTATGGAAAAAAAGGAAATAACCATTATTTACATATTCCTTATGATCTCATGCTTTCCCAAGATTGGCCTTGAGTTCTAAGCAGGATTCTAGTTATCAGCTCTATTATTTCTAGTTTAGTTTGTCAATCTAGTAAGCTCTAGTTCCAAACAGATATTGAAAATGATAGTCTGTTGAATGGATAAGGAGGATGTGGTACATATACACAATAGAATACTACTCAGTCATTAAAAAGAGTGAAATAATGCCATGTGCAGCAACATGGATGGAACTAGAGATTGTCATAGGGAGTGAAGTAAGTCAAAAAGAAAGAGAAGTATCATATGATATCCCTCAAGTATCATATAATATCCCTTAAGCATTATATGATATCCCTTATGTGAGGAAACTAAAAAGAAATGATACAAATGAACTTATTTAGAAAACAAAAAGACTGAGAGACTTAGAGAACAAACTATGGTTACCAGTGGGGAAGAGTGGGAGGATGGTATAGTTAGGGAGTTTGGGATCAACATGCACACACTGCTTTGTTTGAAATGGATAACCAGCAAGGGCCTACTGTATAGCACAGGAAACTCTGCTTGATGTTATGTACAGCCTGAATGGGAGGGATGTTTAGGGGAGAATGGATACATGTATATATATGGTTGAGTCCATTTGCTGTCCACCTGAAACTATCACAACATTGCTAGTCAGCAATACTTCAATATAATAGTTTTAAAAAAAGAAAACAACAGCCTCTCTGGATATTAAACATCAGTCAAGATGCCTCTGGGTGCAAAACTCAGTACTACTAACAGAGGATCGAAAAATGACTCAGACATATTCTCTATTTATAAAAAATTAGCAGTTTTATTTATTCAATGATTTAAAAGTAAAAAGCAAATGTTGACTTCAGAAGATAATAGTTACTAACCTGCTGCTAGGTAATCTAATCAGTACAATCAAAGTAACATGTCTATGGAAGCCATCCTCTAAGATGATCCCCAAAGATTCCCTACCTGCTAGTATTCATGTGGTCCCCTCTTTCTCTTAGTAGGGCTGACCTGTGTAATCACAGACTCCTGAGGCAATGACAGTGTGTGATTCCTGTGGCTATGACATAAAAGACATTACAGGTCCTGCTGTGCCCTGCTCTCGGATGGCTTACACTAAGGCCAGTCACCTGCCGTGTTGGAAGGACACTCAAGCAGCCCTAAAGGAGAGGCCAGCACATCAAGAAACTGAAGTGTTCCACCAACAGTCATGTAAGTGAACCACCTGTGAACCTGATGCCTTTGCTCCAGTCAAACCTTAAGAGGACCACAGCTCCCATTAGTATCTTTACTGCAACCTCACGAGAGATCCTCAGTCAGAACCCGAGACACCCCCAAATTGCTGACACTTAGAAATCATGAAATAATAAGTATTTAATGTTTTAAGCTGCTAAAGTTTGGGGAAATTAGTTATGCTGTAGTAGATAACTAAAACAATGCATGATAAGCACTATTATCAATATAAACTGCTTAATACCAGAGTTGAGATTAGATGAGGCAAGTGAAGTCAGTAGGGCATAAAATATAAGAAGGAATTAACTGACATAGAAAACAAACTTACCATTACCAAAGAGGATAGTGCGAGAGTGAGGGGCAGAAAGATAAAACAAGGACCGACTGTATAGCCCAGGGAACTATATTCAATATTTTATAAAAACATATAATGGGAAAGAATCTGAAAAAATGTGTATATATATACATATGTATGTATGCTGCTGCTGCTAAGTCGCTTCCGTCGTGTCCGACTCTGTGCGACCACATAGACGGCAGTCAACCAGGCTGCTCTGTCCCAGGGATTTTCAAGGCAAGAACACTGGAGTGGGTTGCCATTTCCTTCTCCAGTGCATGAAAATGAAAGTGAAAAGTGAAAGTGAAGTCGCTCAGTCGTGTCCGACTCTTAGCGACCCCATGGACTGCAGCCTACCAGGCTCCTCCGCCCATGGGATTTTCCAGGCAAGAGTACTGGAGTGGGGTGCCATTGCCTTCTCTGATATATATGTGTAAATGAATCACTTTGTTGTATGCTTGAAACTAACACAACCTTGTAAATGAACTATATCTCAATTTAAAATATTCAAAAAAGTAAAGAATTCATTTTTTTAATTTTATTTTATTTTTAAACTTTACGTAATTGTATTACTTTTGCCAAATATCAAAATGAATCCATTTTTGTGTTATTTGATAAGTTGCAACCCAATGGATGGGAACCCACCAGGCTCCTCTGTCCATGGAATTCTCCAGGCAAGAATACTGAAGGGGGTTGCCATTCTCTTCTCCAGGGGATCTTCTAGACCCAGGGATTGGACCTGGGTCTCCCATATTGCAGGCAGATTCTTTATCATCTGAGCCACCAAGGAAGCCCCATTTGAAACTAATACAGCATTGTAAATGAACTATACCTCAATTTAAAAAGTACAAAAAAAGAAGGAATTCTCTCTTAGGGTTATACAAATTTTGTGCCATAAGACCTCTACTTGCCTCACCCTAATTCCTACTGCATAGAAGATAATCAGTAAATAAGTCTTGCCACTAGGAAACACATATTATATTCAGAATTGAAAAATAATTATAAGAAGATATATTTTGACTGGAGAAGGCAATGGCACCCCACTCTGGACTCTTGCCTGGAAAATCCCATGGACAGAGGAGCCTGGTAGGCTGCAGTCCATGGGGTCTCTAGGAGTCGGACATAACTTCACTTTCCCTTTTCACTTTCATGCATTGGAGAAGGAAATGGCAACCCACTCCAGTGTTCTTGCCTGGAGAATCCCAGGGATGGGGGAGCCTGGTGGGCTGCCGTCTCTGGGGTCACACAGAGTTGGACACGACTGAAGCGACTTAGCAGCAACAGCAGCATATTTTGACTAGATTATCTGAAGGGGCAGTGATTAATTCTCATACTGGAAGGAAGGTCTCACAGAGAAGTTGATTCTGAATTAAGCTTCAAAGGATGAGGTTTCCACAGTTAGGAGGAAGGGAGGGGAAGCAAAGAACACACATTCCAGGCTGAAGAAACTTGGAGAGCCCAGGATCAGAGGAGCAGAGTAAGGCACAGGGAACTGCTCTGCTTGATGTTATGTGACTCAGTGACCCTCACTTTGCCAACGTGATTGAAAGGTAGGGTTGTTTGTGGTATAGATGTGTCAGAGTTAATGTTGGAAAGATAAGCTGGAGCTACAATCAGGAAGATCCTACCATCATACCAAGGAATTTGGACTTTACTCTGTAAATAATTATCTTTTCTGAACAGGGAAAATGATAAGACTAGATGTACTTTTGAAATCTTTTTATTGTGATATCATTTGAATCATCTTTTATTGTATGATACAGTGGCATCAAATATATTTGCAATGTCATGCAACCACCCCATCTCCAGACTTTTTCATCATTCCCAATAGATTCTTTACTCTTTGAGCAATAACTCCCATTACCCTCTCCCCCAACCCCTGGTAACCACCATTTACCTTCTGTCTTTATGAATTTGCTTATTCTGGGTACCTTAAGAGGAGCCATGCAAAATTTGTCCTTTTGTATCTGACGGACTTCACTTAGTGTTCAGGCTTTATCCATGTTGTAGCATATGTCAGCATTTCATTCCTTTTTAAGGCTGAATAATATTGTATATGTATATGCCAACATTTTGTTTATTCACAGATTAACCTTGGAAAATTCCTTTGTCGGGGGTGTGGAGAACAGGTGGTAAAAGGAAGAGAGCAGAGTGAGAGGCACAAAGTAGACAGCTCATCAAATAGTCCAGATGAGAGATTAGTAGGACTTGATTCAGGTAAGTGACAGCAGGAATGAAAAGACAGGATTGATTTGTAGAGAACAGGACAATCAGTCATTCGGAATGATTTCTGTGGATGAACCAGCATTAAAACTTTGGTTTTAGCTGGGATGTGTTAACAAGTGACTTTTCAGATTTCTCTTCATTCTCTTTGAAAAGGTGTTAATTATAGTGTTACATGTTTAATGTAGATTTTTTCTTAAAAAAAAAAAGAGAAACAGAGGTAGTGGCTAGGCAAATAGATCTAATGACATCCATATCTAATAAATATTTTGAAATAAATTATGTTTAGAATAAAATTACAGCTACATAAGAAAGTATAGTAATTGTTTAAAATAATGTTATATGGAACATAACATCCAAAAGTAAAACCAATATTCTGTACCATAATTATCCTGGTGTATTGTACAATAAGAAAAAATGCTGTTACAAAAACCTTGGCAGAGAGGCATGCTTTAAAATATAAGCCATAACTATTTTAAGCTCTAATAATTCTGTCTTTTGTAAATCTCTATGCTTATGGAAAATGTTTCATCTCCTCTTCTTCCCACCTTCCAGAACAAAACTCCTACCTCAGTAGTATGCACCCAACAGGCACCCAATAAATATTAATTGGTGGTGATAATAACATCACCCATGAGAAAGACAGAAAGCAGTATTTATTATCCTACTTTACAAATGAGAAAATTGACATCTGGAGATGAAATGACTCACTCAAGGTCACATAGTAAGTCAGTGGCAGGGCTGGAAATAAAATGCAAGTAATGTAGAAGGGCATGCTATTATCTTCTCTGCTTGAGAAGTTTCCCCTCCCTTTTTCATTCTGTCCGATCAACCTTGAAAGTTAGTGAGAGCAAGATCAGACTTTTGTGTTTGCAAACCTATAGAATACTGCTGGGGATTGAAAACTGAACCCTGAGTTCTATTACTCTTTTGGTTTTAAAATGTGTGTGTGTGTGTGTGTGTGTGTGTGTGTTTTAATGTAGGCAGTATCAACCAGGTTGGTTTTAAACTTTATAATCATAAGCTATGAAAAAAAACTTCCTCTCTTTCTTTCCAACTCCCGACATACCCTCCTTGCTTTCATCCTGTATTATAGTCAGTTTTAATAGGACCTGTCAAGCTCAACCTATCATCTAAACATTTGTGGAATATCTTATGCAGAAAAGCCTGTATGGTAGAAATAAGGCAGACACTACAGAATGCGGAGATATTTGAGATCACAGCTTTCCCCACGCAGGCCAAGAAGGGTCAGAGACCTGGAATCTTACTCTGGCCCTGCAATAACTTAGATCGCTAAGCCACTTCTTTCTCCTGTGTCTCCATTTTCTGCTCTGCAAAACAAGCCTGAATCATATGGTCTCTAAGGTCTTTTTCAGTTCTAACATTCTGAACTGGAATACGTTCATAACAAATAGGTCATTAACTGAAAATTACTTCCTCTCTATGGTATTATATTGAAAGTGTATAGAATATACTAAGTGGGCACAGCCCCTACTATTGTCAAGGAATTTACTGAGACTTAGTTCTGTTCAAACTGAGACAGATGGAAATAAGTGAAAGGGAAATCAAAATAGACCTGGCCAGTTAAAGCAATACAAATAAAAATATATTCACATTATGCACACAACAGATGAGTGCCCATCATGGCTTGATAGGCAGTGTGGAAGTAAGGGAAAATTACCAACATCTGCTGGATCATTGAAAAAGCAAGAGAGTTCCAGAAAAACATCTATTTCTGCTTTATTGACTATGCCAAAGCCTTTGACTGTGTGGATCACAATAAACTGTGGAAAATTCTGAAAGAGATGGGAATACCAGACCACCTGACCTGCCTCTTGAGAAACCTATATGCAGGTCAGGAAGCAACAGTTACAACTGGACGTGGAACAACAGACTGGTTCCAAATAGGAAAAGGAGTACATCAAGGCTGTATATTGTCACCCTGCTAATTTATCTTCTATGCAGAATACATCATGAGAAACGCTGGGCTGGAAGAAGCACAAGCTGGAATCAAGATTGCTGGGAGAAATATCAACAACCTCAGTTATGCAGATGACACCACCCTTATGGCAGAAAGTGAAGAGGAACTAAAAAGCCTCTTGATGAAAGTGAAAGAGGAGAGTGAAAAAGTTGGCTTAAAGCTCAACATTCAGAAAACGAAGATCATGGCATCTGGTCCCATCACTTCATGTGAAATAGATGGGGAAACAGTGGAAACAGTGTCAAACGTTATTTTTTTGGGCTCCAAAATCACTGCAGATGGTGACTGCAGCCATGAAATTGAAAGACACTTATTCCTTGGAAGGACAGTTATGTCCAACCTAGATAGCATATTCGAAAGCAGAGAAATTACTTCACCAATAAAGGTCCGTCTAGTCAAGGCTATGGTTTTTCAGTAGTCTTGTATGGATGTGAGAGTTGGACTATGAAGAAAGCTGAGCGCCAAAGAATTGATGCTTTTGAACTGTGGTGTTGGAGAAGACTCTTGAGAGTCCCTTGGACTGCAAGGAGATCCAACTAGTCCATTCTAAAGCATACCAGTCCTGGGTGTTCTTTGAAAGGAATGATGCTAAAGCTGAAACTCCAGTACTTTGGCCACCTGATGCGAAGAGTTGACTCATTGGAAAAGACTCTGATGCTGGGAGGGATTGAGGGCAGGAGGAGAAGGGGATGGCAGAGGATGAGATAGCTGGATGTCATCACCAACTCGAAGGAGGTGAGTTTGAGTGAACTCCGGGAGTTGGTGATGGACAGGGAGGCCTGGCATGCTGCAATTCATGGGGTTGCAAAGAGTTGGACACAACTGAGCGATTGAACTGAACTGAACTGAACTAATATAGTACCTCCCTGGTGGTCCAGTGACTAGGATTCCCTGCTCCTAATGCTTGGGGCCCAGGTTCCATCCCTGATCAGGGAAATAGATTCTATGTACTGCAGCCAACAGTTCGCATGTCTCAACTAAAGATCCCATGAGTTGCAACTAAGATGTGGTGCATCCAAATAAATAAATAATAAATAAAATAAATATTAAACAGGGAAGCTGTATAGTCAGAAGTGGAAAGACTGCCCATATTGCCATTACCCAGGAGAGGTTGAAAAAGAGTCTTTAAATTTGATAATGGGGAAATTACTAAATAGTCTATATAATATGCTTATGATTATGAAAAATGGTACTTGTAATAAGAAGGGTTTCCTTGGTGGCTCAGATGGTAAAGAATCTGCCTGCAATGCGGGAGACCTGGGTTCAGTCTCTGGGTTGGGAAGATCTGCTGAAGGAGGGCATGGCAACCCACTCCAGTATTCTTGCCTGGAGAATCCCCATGGACAGAGGAGGCTGGCAGGCTACAGTCCATGGGGTCACAAAGAGTCGGACATGACTGAACAACTAAGCACAGCACATACACTAAAAAGATCAGAAAGCCTGATGTGAAATGTAAGATGCAGAATGGAAGGGCAGAGTCTGATGGCAGACTCCCTTTCTTTTTGTGCAGAGGGGGCTCACTGAGAGCTCCCTCTTGGTACATCCAAGAGGCATAACTTGGCATGTCCAGCTCATTCATCCTTTTTCCTCTTGAGAGTGAGCCACCCTCAGAGGGCACACTTTTTGTTCTGGTTCTACAAGCTGAAACTGTATATTAAATTTTCCAAACTCTGTGATCCAACTATATTCCATTTGCCTCATTAGCCTTTCTCAGTAATAAATGGGCTGCCTTCCATAATCAACTCTGATTTATTTCTCAACTTGATCAAAACCAGGACCAAGAAGTGGAATGCTATGTGTTAGAAGGTGTCAGAGAACCCAACAGGTGAGTTGTCTCAGAGCCTCACTAAGAAACAGGAAACAAAAAAAGGAGCACAGACAAGGGCACTCCAACCAGTGGTAGCTTATCATTCCTGATTCACTGTCTATTAAGTAAACGTGAAGGGATTCAGTGGGGACAGAAAGACTGCCAGTTTCATAGGAGAAGCCCTCAGCGAGCTATTTCCCTCAGGTGTAGGGGATACTGATGTTCATGCTGAACATGGAGATAAGCACTACAGTCCTTCCACAAGCTCAAAAATACTTAGGAACGGGATTCTGGAAGTAGAGCACTTAGAACTCAGTATGAGGAATTAAGGGTTTCCCTGGTGGCTTAGATGGTAAAGAATCTGCCTGCAGTGTGGGAGACCTAGGTTTGATCCCTGGGTTGCAAAGATTCCCTGGAAAAGGGAATGGCAACTGACCCTAGTATTAAGAATATTTATTATTTACTATTTTCTTAGACTGAGTCTCAGCTCTTGTCCTTTAAATGTTTATGTCTTCAAAAAAAAAAAAAAAAGATGAAATAGGTGCCCAGGCCATTATGTGCACTTGTAAATAAAGTACTAAAATAAAGTATAAATGATCATTAAGAATTAAGTACCAAAGAAGATGAGGAGAAAAGAATACACAGATGTCTTGGCAATATGATAAAATTTTCAAAGAGCTCTCTAACTGTAGGACAAACTTTATAATTTTGTGAGAGATTAAAATACCCAAGTTTACATTCATATTTTTGGATTTGAAAATTCTGTAAGTAAAGGATTTTCTTTACAAATAGTGAAATTGTTATTTTTTCTTTCCCACTCTAAACTTTGGTCACTAACCCAAAACTTCATGATAGAAGATTGAAGAGTTGTATTTTAGTATAACGTATTCTCTCACTTTGCTGCAGTTCACATAAAATTGAGAAAGAGAAGGGAAGGGGAAGAGAGAAAGAGATGAGAAATTTAGATTGTGAGGGGAAAATGGTGAAGGAGAGAAAAGAAGGAAGAAGGAGAAGAGAGAAATCAAGAAAGGAAATCAAAGGAAGGAGAGACAGAAGAAGGGGAGTTACAAAGGTTACAAAAGGTGAAAAGTCATGGGGCAAGGGGCAAGGCAAATAGGGGAAGTAAAGGCAGGAAAGCAAAGAGGGCCAATGGGAGTGAACTGGAGAAAAGAAAGAGGTGCTAAACTCTAGGACCAGCTTACAGGTCCTCATGATTAACCTGTCTGTTAATAAAACGCTTTCGAAACTGAACTTTTAACTCGGGAACTTTGGCTTTATTGACATTACCGTTGCTGATGTATCAAATACTTTGAAAAGCAAACAGAAACTGGTATTACTTGAGTTTAACTTCAATCTGTTTTAACCCGCTCTCAACACAGTAACATATACCCATATACATGTTCCCACGCATGACTATGTAATTTCCTGGGGAGTATTTCTGAAGCTGGCAGATCTTTTATTAGTTTTTAATCTTGTGGACAGAGACATCTGTGACTCACAAAAGGCACCTTTTTATGTGATTCAATCAGTAACGACTCCACGGTCACTGCCTACATACGTGGATGGGATTCCCAATCCTAGAGCCATAACTGATGTTGGCGTGTGGGCAGGTTAACAAATTTCTACAACACAGAGTGCTGATTGAATCTAGTCATAGGCGGTGAGTTTATTCTCACTGCTCACTTTCTTGAGAGCACCAGTCAATCTTAAGCCAAAGTGAGTAGGTAAAATTAAGAACAAAATCTTATATAATAAACTAAAACTATATCAGGGAATATAGGCTTTCCGAGGAAGTGGAGCACTTGCAGTGATGACGGAGAAGGTCCATTCCTTCTACGCCGAGAAGGCAAAGGTGAGGATTGGAGATACTGACAGGGTTAGGAGGAAGAACTGTGAGCTTAAAGGCTCCTGTCAAAACAAAAGCAAACAAAAAACCTTTCAAGACAAATTGCCCTTGGTTACTAACTCTGGATTGAAAAACAAGAGCTGGAACTATGCTAGAGAAACAGATCATAGGCCATTTATTTTTTACACTGTCTAAAACCAGAAGGCATGCTTGCACTTTATGGATAGATCTGACCATAGCCAACAATATGGGCACGAACCCCCAAATTCTTTAATGGATGGGTCGGCCCCAAGGATTGGTTTACTTAGTGAAGCACTTTCCAAATATGTGCTCTTTCCATATTTCCTCTTAATGTGAGTGGGGCTGTTTCAGTTTTTTTTTTTTTTTTCTGTTTCAGTTTTTAAAGTGCCCTGTTACAATACTGCAAAGCTATAATAATCAAAACAGCATATTATTAGCACAAAAACAGACATATGGATCAATGGAACAGAATAAAGAACCCAGAAACAAACCCACCCACTTACAGTCAATTAATCTTTGACAAAAGAGGTAAGCGCATACAGTGGGAAAACAGTACAGTCTCTTTAGCAAGTGGTGTCGGGAGAGCTGGACTGCCACGTGTAAATCGGTGAAGTGAGAACACTCCCTCACACCATATACAAAAATAAAACCCAAAATGTTTTAAAGATTTAAATATAAGACATGACACCATAAACTCCTAGAAGGGAACCTAGGCAAAACATTCTGACATAAATTGTAGCAGCGATTTCTTGGTCAGTCTCCCAAGGCAAAGGAAATAAAAGCAGAAACAAACAAAAGAGACCTAATGAAACTTGAAAACTTTTGCACAGCAAAGGAAGCCATAAACCAGAAGAAAAGTCAAGCTATGGATTGGGAGAAAAACATTTGCAAACAGTGTGACTAACAAGGGCTTAATTTCCCAAATATACAAATTCATACAACTCAATAAAAAAAAAAAAAAAACACAGTCAAAAAATGGGCAGAAGACCTACTTAGATATTTCTCTGAAGAAGATATACAGATGGCCAATAGGCAGATGGAAAGGTGCTCAGCATTGCTAATTATTAGAGAAATGCAAATCCAAATCACCTCACACCAGTTAGAAGAGCCGTGATCAGGAAGTCTACAAATAACCAACACTAGAGAAGGTGTCGGAGAAGGCAATGGCACCCCACTCCAGTACTCTTGCCTGGAAAATCCCATGGGCGGAGGAGCCTGGTAGGCTGCAGTCCATGGGGTCGCTAAGAGTCAGATACAACTGAACGACTTCACTTTCACTTTTCACTTTCATGCATTGGAGAAGGAAATGGCAACCCACTCCAGTGTTCTTGCCTGGAGAATCCCAGGGACAGGGGAGCCTTTTGGGCTGCCGTCTATGGGGTCGCACAGAGTCGGACACGACTGAAGTGACTTAGCAGCAGCAGCAGCAGCAGAGAAGGTGTGGAGAAAGGGAGCCCTCCTAGACCATTGGCAGGAGTGTAACTTGGTGTAGCCACTACGGAGAACAGTCTCTTAAAAAACAATAGAATTACCATATGATTCAGCAATTCCACTCCTGGACTTCCACAGAAAACTCTAATTCGAAAAGATACATACACCCCAGTGTTATAGCAGCACTATTTACGATAGCTGAGACATGGAAGCAGCCTGTTTCCATCAATAAACGAATGAACAAAGAAGAGGTGGTACATACATATACACGTATGCAATGGAGTATTACTCAGCCACAACAAAGAGTGAAATAATGCCATTTGGAACAACATGGTTGGACTTACAGATTATCATACTAAGTAAATAAGATAGAGAAAGATAAATATCATATGACATCACTTTCTTTGTGGAATCTTAAGAGGGAGGAATATATGTATACTTATGGCTGATTCACATTGTAGTGTGACCTGTTGAGGAGGAACATGTTGACTTTGGGATTTTTCTTTAAATCGGTACAACTAGGAACAGTTCTTAGTTGTGTCCTTGTTTGGCTCTATTTTCTCAGATAAAATCCCCCAGCTCCCTAACTTCTGACCTTTTCTTGTGGAACCAGTGGCTATGATTTTGGCTCTATCACGTTTTTGGGAGGAGTTGTGCTGTGCTGCCTATATGATGCCCCTATGAATCTGGCATTGACCATTGACTGACTGTGTATCTTGGTCATTTAACTTCTCTAAGCCTCAGTTTCCTCTTTGTACGACAAGACTCATAACATCTATTTTCAGAGTGATTATGAGAGTTGAACTAAGGTAACATATGGGGTCCCACAGAGTCCGACACAACTGAAGCGACTTAGCAGCAGCAGCAACATATGGAAAGCCCCTGACACACAATAAATATTTTAAATAGTAGTGTTAATACTTGCTGTCTTATTATAGAAGAAAGCAATTCTTGACCTAAATGCTAAAGAGACGATTTTGTTTTGTTTTTTAATGAAATTGTGACAGTTGGACTTCTAATTCTCTGACCAGGGAATCAGCCCCAAGGTGTATAAGTTACTATTTTGAGAAAATCAGTAAAACAATTTGGGGACTCTGCTCATAAATTTAATTACTTAGTAGGCTCTTCAGCATTCCCACTAGGGAAAAAGATAATGAGATCTCTTCCCTACTTACTTCAAATTAAGTTCTAGACAAAAGTAATTTATTAGACAACTAATCTGTAACAGAGAAAACTTTTTTAAATAATAAAAACAAACTTTAAAAAATCGTTGTTTTCTTACGGCAAGAAAAAGGGCTCCAGGGAAGTGCAGATAAATAGGCTATATTCTTAAATGAAAAAGGGGGCATGGGTGGGTGGGGAAAAAATAAAGAAAGTTGAATCAAGCTATTATTTCCTACTTTAGAGCTATATGATTTAAAAAATGTCAGTTGAACTAGTTTTTAGTGGAACAAATGAATCTGGTTCTAATGACTGCAGTCTCCTCCACTTGCAAGCAGTAAAGGCTTCTTTCCTGAGATCTGAAGGGTTAATCCAGCAGTGTCAGCGTCCCTTCATCCTTGGATTCTGATCCTCAATTTGTTCTTTCATGAACTTTGACTACTTAATTTTACTTATTTATCTATCAAGTATAGTTAGTCAAACCAATTGTCTTTATAGGTAAACATACTTTCTTTTCAGCTGGACTTAAAGTTAATTCCAACTTGTTTTTAAAGAAAGTCTATAAAAGTCCATTTACAGACCATTTCCCTTCTTGGCTGGTATTTTTGACCCTGCTGTGTTCACAGAGGGAATGTGGACCAATAGTAGTTCTTTCAGCCTTGCAGTCATCCACTATACCCACTCTGAAGTCAACTGTGTGCGTGAGCAGTCCAGGCAAAGCATTGTACCACTGGACTATAATCAACCTCTTAAATGGAACCAACCTCACTTTCTTCATCTGGAGGTGGGGGCTGTAACTGGGTATGGCTGTATATGCCTTGCGGACAATGGTTTAATAAGAACTTCACTAAAATTTGCTTAATCATTTGTTTAAACATGTCCTAAATGCAAAGTTCAATATAGATTATTAAAACTCTTCGTCAAAATTATTTATATACTTAGGAATAAAGGGTTAATTATGCACACATATATATGTAAACACACATATCTAGATTCATACTCTAGATATAGATATGTATCTATAACTATTCATCTCTGTGTATCTCAAGAGAAATACACATTTCTTTTGGTTAGGTCTCAAGTTTATAAACATAGAAATTCTGATTTAAACATCTTCATCAGAAGTGTTTATAAATTATAAAGATTTAAGCATGAAAATAATTTACACCTTTCTAAGTATTTGCAGTTTTGTATACGAAATGACCTCTCAGTTCAATTCAGATATAAGCCACTGAGTTACTGGGTCAATCTGGCAGCAAATCGTCTGGCCTTTGGTGCCTTCAGCACCTCTCTGAGCTACAGTTTTCCTAAAAGGTTAATGAATTCACACTCTCAAAGTACCTTGAGGTTTCCACATAACTGTATCATGTACATATTACATTTTCTAAAAGACATTTAAAATTTTTCTTTGTTCAAGGACACCAGAGCACTTCTTTAGAGGCAGCAGTTAAATAGACTGGCAATAGTAACATGTTAATACATAATTAGGAATAAAATGATCACACATCCAATTAACACTGACATGTTCAAAACCACAGCATAACACAATAGCTTAGCTTCCCTAATGCTTTAAGTCGGCCTATGAATAAAACATGCTTGTCCATTTCTTTAAAAAGTCAAAAGAGGTTATCTATCAATCTAACAGTTGTAAAAGACATGATAAAGAAAAAAAAGAAATAGGTTCTTACCTATAAGCAATGTTGAACACAGGGCAGCTTGAAGCATTTTACAGGCCATGATCCTGTTTTGGAAACAAAAGATTTATTTATTTTAATTTAGACTGAGCAGAGCTTTAGGGCATACTGGTTACTTTCCAAGAATATGAAGCATTTCCTGCATACCTGGAAGCCCTATGACCTCAGTCTGAGAGCCTGTTGCTTGATTTGAGATGACTTTTTTAATACGACTCCTGCCTTTTTACCCTTTGGACTCTTTGGACTGACTTTTTACAGGTTGTTCTTATACGGGCCATGTATTTATCTACTAATTTTACCATCCACACAGCCTAATGTAATCTAAAAACCATACCAAAACAAAACAAAGAAGGTGGAAAAACTGGATCACCCAAACTTTGCTGGGGGATATAAAATGGTACAGTCACGTTGGAAAACAGTTTGGCAGTTTCTTATAAATCTGAGTAGTATACAGTTAATTCCCATACAACCCAGCAATTGCACTACTGGACATTCATCTCAGGGAAATGAAAACTTATGTTCACACAAAAACCTGTATAAGGATGTTCCTAGCAGCTTTATTAATAATCGGCAAAAACTGGAAAACAAGTGGAAACAACCCAGATGTCTTCAACAGCTCAAAGTTAAATGCATTGAGGTACATCTACACCATGCATTTCTACTCAATAATAATTTAATAAAAATTATTGATAGACACAGCAACTTGGATGAATCTCAGAGGAGTTATGATGAGTAAAAATAGCCAATCTCAACTGGTTACTTACCTGTATGATTCCATTTATATAAGCTTCTTGAGATGACAAGATTATAGATTAAGAACATTTTATTAGTTGCTAGGGCTTAGGGAGGAGAAGGCAATGGCACCCCACTCCAGTACTCTTGCCTGGAAAATCCCATGGACAGAGGAGCCTGGTGGGCTGCAGTCCATGAGGTCGCTAAAGAGTCGGACACGACTGAGTGACTTCACTTTGGCTTTTCACTTTCATGCATTGGAGAAGGAAATGGCAACCCACTCCAGTATTCTTGCCTGGAGAATCCCAGGGACGGGGGAGTATGGTGGGCTGCCGTGTATGGGGTTGCAGAGTCGGACACGACTGAAGCGACTTAGCAGCAGCAGCAGCAGGGCTTAGGGATAGAATAGGGTAGGTGTGTGTGGTTATAAAAGGGCAATTCAAGAGACACCTGTGGTGATGGAACTACTCTGTGTCTTGGCTGTGGTGGTGGATATATGAACATAAACGTGATAAAATACCACAGAACTAAATCTCTCTCTCTCTCTTGTATACACACACACACACACACACACACACGCACATGCATATACACACAAATGAGTACATATGAGACTGGAGAAATCTGAGTAGCATTAGTAGATGTATCAGTGTCAGTATCCTGGTTGTGATATTGCACTGCATTGTAGTTTTGCAAAATGTTACCTTTGGGGAAAGATCAGTGAAGGGCACCCAGGATCTCTCTGTATTGCACTCTTACAAGTACAAATAATTCTACAGATCTAAAAGTAAAAATTTTAATTAAAGAAAAAGGAGTGTTTAACTGCATGGTAAATTTGTTTGTTTCCAACAAAGCAAACAAACTATATATCATTTAATACAATGATAAAATCCAAACACTTTTTTCATTTTTATTTTTCAAACAGTTCCCTTCTTCAGTGGTATGATTAACAGTTAAATGAATAAATTCATTATTATGCAATTTATTCTTAACAGCAAACTATGTACTTTCTTGTTTATTTAAAGTTTACAGAACCAAAGGAGAGATTCATCTTCCTCTCTTCTCCTCTTCCTTTCATCACTCAACTTCTAGGACCTAAAATGAGGAGGGTGGGAGCAGTACCTAGGTCATGCTTCCCTGTATTATGTTCTGTGTGTACATTTCAGTGTTCCAGAGTACATTACATGCTGCCTGAAGCAGCCAGTGCTGCATCTTGCTCCTATTTGTATGTCTTCAGCACCCACCAGGCACAGGACCTTTCATGCAACAGCCTCATATAATAGCCCTCAATAAACATTATTGAACTTAATTGAATCAACCAATTCAAATTAAACTTAACTGCATTAAACTGAGTCAGCATTTTCCTGCACTAGTCTATCAATATACAGACTTATCCTACTGGCAGTAAAACAAAACAAAAGCAAAAAAAAAAACACAACTAATATATAGCAGTTCTGTTTTTATGTTAAGCTTAAACAGTGTTCCCTATAACTTTTCTCTTCTTATGATCTATGAAAAAAAAGTCAGATCCATAAAAATTGGTAATTCTAATTATAAAGACATGAAACTTTCTTTGAAATGAAATATCTTTCTTTGAATATCTGTATTTGAAAAATAGAAATATCAAGTGACATGAATTAATGAAACTCATCAATGGAGTCTGTTTACAACTTTGATGCTTTATTTTTAGAAATTATTACTTTAATGCGGTCTGATAGACCTGGTAATCTCCCTTGGTCTCTTTCATATCAGTGTAATATAGATGTTAGAAGGGGAAAGTGTGAAATCAGATCTAATACTATAAAAGTATTTTTTTAATAAAAAAAAAAGAAAAGAAATAAAACTTTATTCTACCAAGGAGCAAGCTGACTTTAATTTCTGCTTGAGTCATGCTGCCAATGCAATCAGATACAACAAACTGCAAAGCTTTGGAAAACACAGTGCTCATAGGGAGGGCATAGTGCAGCCTATATGATTCAATGACATCATCAGCATCAAGAAAAGGTGGAGGGTTAGCCCACGTGTTGAAGGAGGAGAGAATACTATATTTCTTATAACCACTGTACTAAGCCTTTGGTGGCATTCAACCTATTGAAAATAAGCTGGTAATAGCATTTGGTTTTGTGAAGTTATTTGAGATTCTCAAAGAGTTACTACCTGAGAACAAAATCTTACCGTAGTAACTGGTAAAGGAGTCAGTTTTACACTGATTGGACTGCTAATGGGTTTGGTATGGCTTATATTATAAGATAGAATATATGTCATAATAATAACATGTCATTATTATCAGGTCAAACCTCTTAGAGGTACTGTTTCCCTTCTAGGACTGAGGGAATAGTCCATCACAGTTTACAGTTTTATTTTACATTTAGGCAGAGAATGGCCGAGCATCTGTATGCCAAGAATGAATGAGAGCTTCTGTAGTCTGTCCTGCAGGCATTAAGTGGTTTAGGGAGGCACAAGCCGTCAGATTCAGATTCAGTTGGTAGAATGCAGAAACCATTTTTTAATTAGTTAGGTAGAATATTGTTTTGCCTTGGAAGCTGGACCCTTTGTTTTTATTTTATTTTTCTCAGTATGTGAATAAAATGAAGCCCTATTGAAGGCAAATAAAAAGTATAGTTTTCCTTTAATCTTACCCCTTCACTTAAGTACAGCATATTCCTCTTATCATCTTAACTGTTGACTTTTCAATGCTGTTGTCAAGACATGAAGGCATACATGCCCCTCCCACCATATATTAATTGTAGGAGTTGGGTTCACTTGGAGAAATTAGCCAAAATGTTGGAGAAAAGTATTCTGTTTTTGTATTCATTTTCAATGTGACTGCTACAGATTTTAAAACTTGCTACAGCTTGAGATGCCTTAGGTTTAATGTGGTTTAGTAAAATTAAGTAGTTGCCTAATAGACTTCTCTTTTACCAAATGTGGGTGTTTCAGGGTCTTTGAAAGACTGAACTGATCCTGGTTTGGAGAGGAGGGGAGAGAGCCCCATAATCGGGGCTCACTGTCCTCTTGAGAGCTAGGCTGCCCCTATTGTGCAAGGGTTTCTTCTCCTTCTTTCCCTAAATCTGGAAACTGGCCACAGAGTGGTGTGAAGACAGTGGGGAATTTACAGATTTATCCTTCAGGTATTCCTTCACTCAGCTATTTACTGAGCCTTTCCTATGACCCAGGCACTTTTCAGAATCAGTCTGTTTTGAACACATTCCATATACATTGTTCCAAGTGCTAGAGTTACAAAGATGTATCAAACATTGTTTCTTGTGTGGGAGAAGATCATTTCAGGGAAAATTTCCCAGTGAGGCCAGTTGGATTTTTTCATGAGGACGAATCCAGATGATGGAGGAAGAAAATTCCAGGAAAGGAAAGAAAATGGGTACAGATCAAGGTGCTGGAATGGAGACAACACATTTGAGGCTATCACAAAACATTTAGGAATATTGTACTGACCTACTACAGAAATTCTCTGTTATTGATGTTCAGTAATTTCAGTGATTTCTGTCAACTGTCACTATAAACAAATACTTGGAATAATTTAAAGATGTGTCACTAATACAAATGTAGATAGTCTAGCAGTTTAAGTAAAAATGCCAATCTGTTTTATGATATGGTGTTGGAATCACACACTTTTTGATTAAGCTTTGAGGTAATGCATGCCAAGGCATCTTCCTCATTATACACTGAATAATTGATAGTTGATAATATGTGACATTTATTGAGCATCAGCAATGTGCTAGCTAGCTTACAGAGCACAAAATTATCAAGGGATCTTGGCCAGTTGGCTCACTATCAAAACACAGTCTGTCATTTGCTAAGTCTTCCATGCTCCACTAAACCGAAAGCAAAGAAAGCATTTTTCAAGAATCACTGCAGTAGTGAACCGGGCCAGATTTTTCTCTGCAGGGGGCTCTGTGGGCGTTAGTATTAGTTCCATAGGGAAGCAATCTGTTCCCGTGGTTCTGGTAATCTCAGAAGATAAACTCAATAATCTAGTGCAGATTTGACGTAAAGGCTGTTCTGTCGCTTTATGATGCTGTTTTTCTGCTGCTGCCTATAATGGAGCCCTGACCGTGTGACTTACTCAGAGTGTAAGTGCATGTGCTTCTGTTTACTGTATAAAAACAACGAGATGGATTCTTTAGGAAAGGAGTAGCTTTAAAGGATTTAACTTATTGCTTGTAATACCTTGTTCCTTGAGGAAAAGATGGGGGAGTTAAGATATTGGAGAAGGTTATGGGTGAGGGCATTTGAAAACACCATAGGTGGGGAGCATTAAACAGAGAATCTTGAGTCCTGGGCTGGAGGGACAAGAGTTTAAAAGAAGAACATTGGTTGGTGCAGTGGCTGGATAAGAGTGGCAGAAGCAGCTTCCCGTTAATTGTTGTTGGAGAAGGGAATGACAACCCACTCCAGTATTCTTGCCTGGAGAACCCCATGGATGGAGGAGCCTGGCAAGCTACAGTCCACGGAGTTGCAAAGAGTCAGACACGACTGAGCGACTAATACTTTTACTTTCCCTGGTCTCTCAACGGTAAAGAATCCGCCTGCCAACGCAAGAGATGTGGGTTCGATCCCTGGGTTGAGGAGACCCCATGGAAATGGAAACTGCAACTCACTCCAGTCTTCCTGCCTGGGAAATCCCATGGACAGAGAGGTCTGGCAGGCTGCAGTCCATAGAATTGTGAAAGAATTGGTCACAACTGAGCGACTAAACAAGAACAAGGGGGTATTAATTTGCTAGAGTTGCCATAGCAAATACCTCAGAATGGGTGGCACAAGCAATAGAAATTTATTTCTCAATGTACTGGAGGTTGTAAATCCAAGATCAAGGTGTTGACAGATTCGGTTCCTCTGAGGCCCCTCCTTTCAGCTCTTCTCCGGCCTCCCTCTTGCTGCCTCTTCACATAATTTTGCCTCTGTGCACGCACACATCCCTGGTGTCTCTGTCTTAATCTTCTCTTCTTACAAGGACACCAGTCAGATAGAATTAAGCACTCCCTGGTATTCTCATTTTAATTTAATCACCCCTTCAAAGGCCTTATTTCCAAATACAGTCACATTCTTAGGTATGTATTCTTATGAATACATATGAATGGGAGGGCGGTTTGCAGTTCACTCCATAATGTTAGCAAAGAAAAAAAACCTTCAAACTTGGGTAGTTTTGCTTCTCCCAACTCTTGCTTGTCCATAAGGAATAGGAAAGAGTATTTGGAAAGTCGACAGAAAATAGTAGATGGAAGAAGAGTCCCATAA
The DNA here is from genome assembly GCF_032452875.1 of Bos javanicus. Classification (NCBI taxonomy): domain Eukaryota; kingdom Metazoa; phylum Chordata; class Mammalia; order Artiodactyla; family Bovidae; genus Bos; species Bos javanicus. The sequence goes on along the minus strand of NC_083868.1, from coordinate 54,210,364 downwards.
GGCTCTATCAGCTGATGATATCCGGCATGGTGAAATTGTTTTTCACGCTTCAGTAGAAGAGAAGAGTGAAATAAAACCTCTCTCACAGGTTTCCCCCACTGTCCTACCTGACTCAGTTTCCATCCCAGGAATTTTTAAATTGTTGAGTGACTTATATCTCTGAATCAACATGTTGAGGCTATTGTGAAATTTTAGTTCCCATTCCCACAAAGGTTGACCACCAGCCAGGTTGATGGGTACATTTCTTTTCCATGGAAACAAAGTGTATCAGGTCAGGTATAAATGGGAAAGAGTTAGGGAGCTTGGGAAGAGGCCTTCACACCATGGAAGTATTGGTCTCATTTTTAGGAAGTTATGCAGATAGAATTCACAAATTTATTATAAGCACTAAAACCAGATTATTTGGTTTATTCCTGGTCATATAATAGGCATTAAGTACATTATTATACTCATTTTTTTGTTGTTGTTATTCACTGTAATATCATTCTCAAGAAATCTTGAGAATATTATCTTTTGGAACTAAAAAAATAAAATTTTACTTTAGGTTTCAAGGCTCTTGAAATTGTGATTATCCCCTTACAGAGGGTTGCTATAAGGAACAGAGGTTTAACTTTTAACAGAAGGATAATGGCTATAGAATCTCAGCCTCTTTCAATGCCCCAGCACCCTTTAGGTTAGAGAGTTGTCTTATTCTCCACTGGCATCATCAGACTCTGCTCAGGATTAATAATCCCCTGGTTACTCTAGATGAGGATTATGATGCCAGAAAGAAGAGAACTTTAAGTGAGGATAAGAACAGTGAGGTGGTTTTGCAAAGAAGGATGAGAAAAAGGGAGAAACTCCGAACCTAGAAAGAATAAGCATTAGGACTCAGACTAACATTATTACAGATATTTTATGGTCTGCCTGATACACTATAAAGACAAGACTATGACAGAGATTGGGATATGTTTGTGCTCTGGGAGAAACGGAAAGACAGAGAAGGGGTAGGTAAATGTCCAACTATATACTATTATATCACGCACCTAGCTCTTGAAGGAAATTTTGAGTCTCTAAGTTATTAAATAGAGTGAGGCAATATTTAATAAATCCAGCCAAGTTTAATGCACCCACTCCCTTGAACTCCTCAGCATTTGAAGGCATGCCTCTTTGTGGGAGAAGATCCTACCAGTAGAAAGATGATAATAATAATTACTCATCACCTCTTGTATTATGGGTATTTTTATCTATAAGAGTTAGATATAGATAGCATCACTGACTCAACGGACATGAATTTTTAGCAAACTCTGGGTGATAGTGAAGGACAGGGAAGCCTGGAGTGCTGCAGTCCAAGGGGTCACACAGAGTCAGACATTACTTAGTAACTGAACAACAGCAACAAGAAAAAAGGAAATACCACTTTTGGAGTGGTGATATCTATGCAAATATGACTTTTCATTGATGAGAGACTACCTTGTGATAGGAGTCCCTTAAAAGATGGGGTGATTAGCTTTGGCAGGAAGTGATGTTTTGAATAGAGACAACAATCCAGTTGGCCAATTTGGTGGTTAGTGATCAGAGGGTAAGGGTGCTTCTTCTGGAAATGGGGAGGAACAAGTGAGAAAATCAATAAGAAAGAGATAACCCCTAAAGAAAGAGAGACTGAGAGAAGCATGTTACAGAAACTGACACAAAGCTAGAAAGCCACTGTGAAAAGGATGCAGGCTCTGAACAAATAACTCACTTCCCACCCCCAACCTTTGTGCCACACCCAGACTGAATGATTTGGGGTGAAATTGTATGGAATTTGGAAACTTGAGAGATGTTGTCCATTCTCAATCCCCATGTGCACACTTCATATCAAAGCCTGTTGGCGTTTTTTGTTGATAGATACTTTTCCAATAGCATTATGTGTTATCAGTCACCACACCCAGGAAGGTGATCCATCATTAAACCATGTTACTGGGATGAAGAGAGCAAGTTGCCCCTTTTGGACAATGCTCCAGTCCCCATCCAAGGGAGGGGTATCTGGCGAGTACCTCTGAGCCAGAAGAGCAGGATGCCATCAGTGTTTGAACAGGGAACCCTGAGACTAGCTACTCTGTATTCAGCCCACATTCAGTAATTCCTCTCCACCACACCCTATTATTTTCCCCAGCAGTATCTGTGAAATGAAAGGTTTCACACCTTGTTGAGGAAATTTCAGGCCACAAATAACAAGATGGTGGAGTGTTAGGCTGGTGATAGAAGATCCCTGATAACACATCACAGGCTCATTTCTTTTACATGTTGGATTTTTTTTTTCATTACTTTGTTTTTGCATTTATGGTGGAACAAAGATAACTGAAGTTCAACAGTAAAAGAAATAAAACCAAAAACTATTTTAAAACTGTTGTGCAGCTTTGCTTATAGACAAATTTGTCCCTGCTCTAAAAACTTTTTTATTATTATTAGGATATTCTTTGAGCTTACCTCAAATACCAGAAGCCTGGCAGTTTGATATGGGAGAGATATAACAATAGTAAAAACAGCACATTTTACATTAGAAACAAAAGTTTAAGTACCTGAAATATGCCAGGCATTTTCTGGATGTTACTGCGGTATGATATGAGGAGAAGATGATACAATTACGGGTAAGGAAGGTCCCTAGACTGAAAATTGTCTGCCGGGAACCATAGAGGATAATTTGTTTCACTTCAAAGGTCTGCAGTTTGAGTTAGATAAGAAATTTTAAGAGTTGGTTCTTTTTTGCCACAGCAGGAAACATGTGCCTACTTCTGAATTGTCAGTGATTCATTGCACATCTGTAACTGTGGTGCACCCAAAGGTCAGGGTACAAACCTTACTTACATATGTGAAGTTTTTTCCTACCTTTGAACTTTTAAAGACTTTTATTACAGTGTCTCAAAGATCAATGTGTGTTGTTTCATCACTTTGCATTCGAACAATGCACTAAATTTGGCTATTTGCAGTGATTTTTTTTCTCTCTTTAATTTTTATTGGGGTATAGTTGATTTACAATGCTGTGTTTGTTTTGTACAGCAAAGTGAATCAGTTGTACACATACATGTATCCACTTTTTTTAGATCCTTTTTCATAGGCCATTACAGAGTATTGAGTAGAGTTCTCTGTGCTATGTAGCAGGTTCTTATTAACTATCTATTTCTTATACATTAGTGTGTATATGTCAGTCCCAGTCTGCTAATTTACCTCTCCCCCTTACTTTTCCCCTGGTAACTGTTGGTGTGTTTTCTGTATCTGTAACTTTATTTTTGTTTTGTAGCTAAAACCAGTTTTGTTGAAAGAAGGCAGAACAAGTTTGAGAGGGATCTGGATACATTATTTCCCCTTCATTTTCTATGAACAAATCCTAGGAAATAGTATTCTAGAAAACACTGTCTTGTTTTTTCAGGGTGAGGCTAGTGTGTAATTCTTGGCAACCTATTGAGTTGATACACAGTATCAATTCAGAAATTAGACATCCACGTTTAAATGGAGGTTCAATACAGAAAATTTATTTGCAGATTTTTTTGGATCAGAGTTGACACTATTAACTCACATTCAAAAAAAGTCACATTTCTCTGTACATTTCCCTAAGTGTGTTTCTTTTTTTTCTGGTGTCTTTAACCAGTTTCTTCCAGTCCCAGGAGCTCTTCGGCCTCTGACTTCAGAGGCACACAAAGCTTAATAATTTCTCTAATATCCTTCATAAAACAAAATTATATTTTATTGAAAAATGATAACCTGTTGTTAGCTAAATCCATTTAAGACAGAAAAACCACATATTTGTCTAAAATGCTCAGACAATCCTCTACTTGGATATGCTGTGTAATGCGAAATCCTAACATCACAAACATGAACTTATTCTCTTCTACCTTTCAAACGGGTAATTTTGGGTGACTTACCTAATACTGGCAGGAGCAAGACCATCTCCCCAGGTCTTCAATCTTAAAACCATGGAGTAACTTGCTCCCCCCTTTTTTTCCCCTGGTTCACTCAGACCCCTGAAGAACTAAGTTAAGCCAACCAAATTTGTATTTTCTCCCTGCATTTGCTAGTATCTCATGATCTTACTTAGAAATTCAATTTCCACATTTTCCTAATCAAGACCTTTCATATTCATCTCTTTCTCACTAGTCCTCATCTCCATGGTTTCTTCTCCACTTTATTGCAAATCTTCTAGAGATGACCTTTATAGCTATCTAAGCTACCAGGGCATCCAGTCCATTTCTTTCCCCCATAACATCAAATTCTCCCCAGCTCAACATGTTATTCCTCACTGGCTATTGCAATACTCTGCTAACTGGCCTTCCTTCTTCTAGGCTTGAACTCCTCCAACCTGGTATTCACATGCATCCAGAGTGATCCTTATGAACCACAAATTGACTCATACCACTCCATTGCTGAAGGCCTGACTCTGGTTTCCCACCCCGACAGGAGCCATTCCAAATTCTTCAGTGCAGATTCAGAGTCCACCATGATCTGACTCCCACTTCCTCCCCAGTCTTCTTACAGCTGCACCCCATACTCCAGACATGATGAGCTGTTTATTGAATGTCTGCATAGCCTCATGCTTTTCCTTTTTTCAACTGAGCACTCTACCTAGCACGGCAATCCTGATTCTGTTCATCTAGCAGATGTAAGATCATCTTTCAAAGTACTGTTCAAGTCCCATCACTTCTTTGAAATCTTTCCTAACCTACCTCCCTACCTGCAGTCCCAACTTCTATCAAAGGACCTGTAACACCTTAATGCACTAAAGGTTCATCAATGTGGTGGAAACTGTGCATTGTCTCCCCTAGTCACCATGTATCTTCTCTCTAATATCTCCAGTTAGAGAGATTAAAAAACTAGAAAATATTCTTAGGTTCTGGATGTGAAAAATATTGTTTTGTCTTGCTGCTATCCTGCAGCACATGAGATGCGAGTGCACAGAGGCAGTGGCCAGCCTTAGTGTTCCTGTATGTGGAAACCATCCTTGTGGGTAGCTGGACACACTTGTAGCAGAGGCATCAGGAGACTTCTGCCCTCCGTTCTGCTTCATGGTGTGAGGTTGCACTTGCCTATCCTGTGGTGGACCCCTAATTCGAGCCCTTCTAGCCGCTCCATAGGTTCTGTCAGTATCTATTCCCCTGTCAATATCTATATTCCTTGGTGTCTGGTATACCTGGAATGGTTTCTTTTTCCTACACTGAAATCAGATACACTCTACCTGTATTAAACTGTAACACCTCAAAGGAAGAAACAAGGTATTTTTACTTTTATATTCTTGGAGCCTACCATGGATTTGGCTCTCACCAAATAAGTGATTCATTACATGAGCCAATAGCAGCTCCAAATTATACATCACACTAAACATAAATCTCATGCTGACACTCCAACTTCTCTTTAATGCTCTCCTTACTTGTCTGGCCAACCTGTCTCTTCCTGTGATTCAATCTAACAGTTCTAGTTACAATATTCTGTATACATACCTACACACACACACACACACACACACACATATCTCCCCCCTTTCAATCTCTTTGTTCTAATGGCTCCTGCAAGTGTCTTCTCATCTCACATTTACCACTTCTGGCACCAAAAGACATAAATAACAGATCATAATAAATAATCTGCCCAATTATGGAAAGAAGTTATGCTTCTGGTGCTTCCTAGCATTAATTTTTGTCTCTCTTTCTGTTGGTTAGAAATAGTTTTGGCTACAACTAAAAGAAAATCCAATTATAATTACTTAATAAAGATTAAGTTTTATTTCATAATGAAAAAACTGGAGGTGAGTGACTTCTGGCTTTGGTTTAGTAATTCAAGAATGCTTGGGCTGCTTCATACAGTTCTGAACTTCCCCTCATGGATGCAAATGACAACACAAATTCTGGTGTTGTGCCTGTACTTAAGGCAGAAACAGGAAAGAAAAGTAGAACCAGCCCCGCCTATGCCTTTTATCTATTGGTTTTTTAGAAACCACTCAGCACATGGTCTGCTTTTATCTTATTTATGAGTACCCTTGCTACAGGGGAGTTTAGAAAAGCATACTTTCAGCTTTGAGAATAGAAAGAGGAAAATTGGGAAAATGGCTAGTGGGTTAGCCAACCCAGAGTGAATACCGTATTTTCTAACTCATTTAATACCATCATTATTCTTTGGGCACGCTTTGGGCCTCATATTTGCCACCATCTCCAGGGGTACTTATCACAGTGCTGAATATCTGGAATATAAAGGTGGTCAATTATATGGGTAACAGAATTTCTGAAATGAAAACCCCACCACTGTCTAACATGGAGTAGACAGGAAGAGATGAAAATGCACTGACTAGGTTCACCCAAAAGCAAGAAAATGAGCAAGAAGGGTGTGAATTGCTTCCAGAAACATTTCACTATTATCATTTGAGGGTCATTAACCTCTTTAAATAGTATGACCTAAATACCATTTGCTTTCCGTGTTTATCGTCATATGCTGAACTTATTTCTTATAGTTCTTTGGAGATGGCATAACAGTGTGCATGGTTGATAGGTACAAGCATTTTTTTTAATGTTTATAAACTTTGTCTTAAGTTTAAACATGTTTGTGTAATTAAATGCTGGTTCATACACAACTACTTAAGTTATAGGGAGAAAGTGGAATCTGAAAGACTTGATCCATCATTTGTGACTAGTACATGAATGTTGCCAAGTTGAAATGTTTAGTTATCCCAGATTGACTGTCCTTAACATCAGGATCAACCATAAGATGAGCAGATGATGTTCTCATTTAAGATCTTCCCTCTCTGCTGTTCCCCTGGTATTTATTTTATCATGAAATAATGTTAAAATGAACCTTGAGGCAGGGCTGAGGGACGTGACTAAGAGAGGCAATTCCAAAAGTATACCTTAAAGAGGAACAGCAATTTCCTCTATGGTAGCAGTGTGGTGAAGCGGAGTTGAAATGGGGAAAAGACTTTCGGTGGATTGTGTACAGTCAGGAAGATCTCCTGGAGGAGGAAATGGCAACCCACTCCAGTATTCTTGCCAGGACAGATGTCCAAATCTCCTTGACAGAGGAGCCTGGAGGGCTACAGTCCATGGGGTCGCAGAGAGTCAGACATGACTGAGTGACTGAGCAAGCACGTACTGTGATCTCAGGACTCTTTTAGCACCATCTAACAGATCCCCCTGTGTTCCTGTCATCCGGGCCAACCGTACTGTCCAGTGCTTTAGGACTGCCCACTCCCTGTAGGAGGGCTCTGCTCAGATTATTAGGAGTGCTTCTGTGATAATCACACCCTTCCCTGATAGAAATTAGGTATCACAGCCCTTTACTAATTACAGGCTTGTGGTTCTGGTGCCCTCCCAATAGTAAATTGCTTTGAGGTAGCAGCTGGAAATTGGGGTAGTAAAATAAACCCAGAAGAGGCTCGTCAAGCTTTTCTTACCCATAAAATGAAAATAAAATGTCATATTTCACTGAAGTTCTATGAAAGGAAAAATTGGAAAGATAGCTCACATTGCTTAGTAAAGAGAATTTTGCTATCAAAACACCATCATAGCCACTGTTAAAACAAAAATGCAATCAGGAAGATTACTTGAAATGTTTATATTTACTTCCAGTTTTCAAATTAAAGTGGAGCATCATGCGTCCTTGGGTTGCCATTCAAATTCTTTCTTCCTCTATTGAGTCTTATAAATGCAGTAACTGATAAACTTCTTTCTCTAGAAGTAGAATGAGCACCCCAAAGCTGATATTGTTTTTTTCTTTTTTGTGAGCCTCATTGCTTGTGTAATGCCTGTAAATCACCAACACTAGTACTATTGAACCGGAGAAGGCAATGGCACCCCACTCCAGTACTCTTGCCTGGAAAATCCCATGGACGGAGGAGCCTGGTAGGCTGCAGTCCATGGGGTCGCTAGGAGTCGGACACGACTGAGCAACTTCCCTTTCACTTTTCACTTTCACGCATTGGAGAAGGAAATGGCAACCCACTCCAGTGTTCTTGCCTGGAGAATCCCAGGGACGGGGAGCCTGGTGGGCTTCCGTCTATGGGGTCGCACAGAGTCCGACACGACTGAAGCGACTTAGCAGCAGCAGCAGCAGTACTATTGAACTACCTTATTTGCAAGTCATTTGCCTTAGAATAAATGAATTTGAGCAATTAGATGCCAACCAATTCTATTAATTTCTCATTGCAGCAGGACCTTTCCATAACACATCACTGAGAAATCCTGTTTCAGCTTGGGTATTGGTAACTCTGCTTTGTGTCCCCTTTTGGACAGCTGGCATACACAGCCCTTCCTTATATTTATCCCCAACCTCTCTCTTTCCACCTTCCACTTTCCCAGTTCTATCTTTTGGAGCAATACAGAATGTCTGTTCTTCAAGCCTGGCCAGCATGTCAAATAGTTGCGTTGAATGTCAGCTGACAGGTGAAAACGGTTTACTCGGGACACACGCCTCAGCATTCTGTTCCGATGGCTTTTAGTTCTTTCCATTCTCTCTCTGGCGGATCTCTTCTCTTCTTTCTTTCCTTCAAGTGAAGAAAACACAGCCTAAGTGACATAGGTTAAGTGCTGAGTGAGAACACAAGCGCCTTTACCTCTGCGGTGTGACAGCCACACAAGGAAAACGACCCTTGTTCTCACCCTGCCTTTCCTGCTCCTTTACCGACCTCGCCACACATTCTTCCCGTCCTGTGTGGGTTTGTGTGTCTCTGTGTGTGATCATTCCTGATCGAATTATAGCCCCAGCCTTGGGCTCTATTTTCCAGTTGAAGAATAACAGAGAACAAGTGTTTAGTAAGGTTACCTAAACCTCAGTTCGGGAAGAGGAGTCTAGCTCAGTCTCCTTAGCCTCACCAGGTGGATCCAAGATCGGCAACAGGCTTGGCTTATCAGATGCTGCCTAAAGTCTGGGACACACCCAGTGCAGGGTGAGCTTCGCGGTCCGGCCGCCAGGGGGAGCACGTGCTCGCAGCACAGGGAGTCCGCGCGTGGGCGTGGGCCTGGACGTGGGCGTGGAGCTGAGCGGGAACGCTGCTGGGCCCCTAGGCTTGTGCTTCGAGGGCCGCGCGGGTCGCGTTCCGGAACATGGGTGACAAGTATGCTACTCTGCTCCGGGCCCAGCTGCATCTGGATTTCATCCACGCCAACTCGTGAGTGCCCCCTTGTAGCTGGAACGGTGGGGAAGTTTTCCACACAATGGAGAAGCCCATCTCCTCGCCAAGTGCCCTTTAAAAAAAAGGAACTTGGTATCATTGATTCATGGATTTATTTATTTAAAATGTATATGCTTTTTTTTTTTTAAAAAAGGCAACGAAAAAGTGATGAAGATGTATGTTCTAAACCAGGCTGAAAGCCTCTGGTGCCCTTCAATGAATACCAAGTGGTAGGAAGGCCCACGTTAATCACTAAACAAAACTATTTAACTGTAGGTCAGCAGAAGCCTCATTCTAACTTGGCCTATCTGTAGTCATTTCTCTACCGAACATGCTGACATTTTAAAGATTAAAGTTGCCCTCCAGAGAGCAATGGCAACCCACTTAAGTATTCTTGCCTGGAGAATTCCATGGGCAGAGGAGCCTGGCGGACCACAGTCCATGGGGTCGCAAAGAGTCCCACAGGACTGAGCGACTAAAGCCAGAGAACAATTTGTGTTTATTGATTCCAGCTTCTGTTGCCTCCTGAGTCTTTGTGAAAGTGTAACCTCTTGGAGAAGGCAATGGCACCCCACTCCAGTACTCTTGCCTGGAAAATCCCATGGACGGAGGAGCCTGGAAGGCTGCAGTCCATGGGGTCGCTGAGGGTCGGACAAACTGAGTGACTTCCCTTTCACTTTTCACTTTCATGCATTGAAGAAGGAAATGGCAACCCACTCCAGTGCTCTTGCCTGGAGAATCCCAGGGACGGGGGAGCCTGGTGGGCTGCCATCTATGGGGTCACACAGAGCTGGACACAACTGATGCGACTTAGCAGCAGCAGCAGCAACCTCCTTGAAGACAGGAATCTCACATTCTAGTTCTTAGTAGGACATTTTCTTCTGTCAGGCCAGTATCCTTTTTGAATACTCTTTAGGTGTTATTTCGAATATTCACATGGCAGAGGCAAATGCCAGCGTTTTTCTCATCTGTTATTTTCAGTACTGCAAAGCCTAGCAGTGAGTGCTAGATTGATTTGGGGGAACCTTTTTAGTAATTTGGGTTTACCGAGTTCTGATTGATAGAAAGAATATGGCAAAACTGAAGCAACGGAAATGGAAGTGTGAAGCCAGGCCTTGCTGCTTGGGACAAACAGTGTCCTTCTTACAGACCACAAAAGAAAACACCCAGGCAATATTCAGCAGGTACTTAGTTCTAACTTGTTATCAGGGAGAATGGTTTAAGCTGGAAAGGATGGTATAAAATGTTAAACGTTAGCTGAGGCAGAAGACAAATGAAGAGCTAGTAATTTTGAGTAAGTGGAAGAAAAATTACGAGTGCTAGAAAGGCTGAATTTTATCTTAGGAAGTTCTTTAGCCTCATTTTTGTATAGTTTCTGTGGCTATTTTGCTCCCTAGCCTCCTCCTCCTCCCCAAACTACCTCCCTCAAACCACCCCATTATCAGTTGGTGGTCTGTTGAAGTGACAGCAGCATGAAGCCGCAGCAACAAAATCAGCCACAACTTGGCCAACTCTCAGGTCCCTGGGATGAGATTTTTTTTTACGTTTTATTTTGTATTGGGGTATAGCGGAGTAATAATGTTGTGATAGTTTCAGGTGAACAGTGAAGGGGTTTAGCTATACATATACATGTGTCTGTTCTCCGTCAAACTCCCCTCCAGTCCAGGCTGCCACATTAACACTGAGCAGAGTTCTGTGTGCTATACAGTATGTTCTTGTTGG